>NC_085123.1:7500000-10000000 GCF_030269925.1 Bombyx mori
GCAGTATTGGTTTACTTATAGCAGCACGTGTTGCAAACTGTGATCGGTATCAACAGCCAGGAAGCCTGCATATTTTCCAGTTTCAAGGATAAGAGAGCTATTCTAATCCAATCGAGATTTTGACCCCATTTCTCAATGGGGTCAGTAAGATTCATGCTGTCATGGATTAAGAATTAAATTCGGAGCGCTCGTCCATTTAACTACGTACTGCAACTCCTTCTTCTTCTTGGCTTTATTCCAAATTTGTTGGAGTCGAAGCAACAAATCCTTTTATAGTATTGTATAGACATTTGGAACGAGTTTAACGACCGGCCAACAATTTTTTTTAACGCTGGGTAATACATTTACGGATACCTGGTCGAGGGGGTTAACGGACCGGGTTATGTCAGACTCCGGCGCCTCCTGAAAGGAAGAAGGGGAGAAGAGAAGGACCGAGGTCCTTCACCTCCCACAATTTCAACGACCGGCCACCTGCCTGATGTCAAGCCTCCTTAAGCTTTATCTTCATCTTCCATTTCAACGTTTTCCTTTTATTTTATCTGGTTTGGTATTTTGGTTACATGATTTAAATTTAATCATTTTAAAAATTTACATCAAAGTTTGGATTTGAAAATACCAAAAAAACAAAAATAATATCACATTTTACTCGTTTTTAGGTATATGCATATGTAAAAAAAAACTACACACTGCAATCATACCAAGAAAGTAAAATTAAAACACCTGTCATGCTTAATGCACATTCCGTTTGATTTATTAGGACATAGCATCTACCTGTTAAATCAAGATAATAATACTCTCCATACTATATCACGTTATATCTATCGAGTATACTATGTACTTACATTGTAACTAAGTTTAATCACCGCAACTTTCTAAAGACCCGTAGGGACAATTGCGGAATAACGTTTCTGCAAATTCTAACTAAATTCAACCAAGCCGACTTAAATTATATCGAATATTCGTCTCACAGATTAGGTGTCGAGTAGTAATAACATCTAAATATCCTAATTTATCTGGTGCCATTGGTGCTGTTTAACATCTCAACATTCCTGACAAATGAGACCTGCAGCGTTAATTAACCTGCCACAAATTTGACAGAACCGATTATCAAATATAGTTATACTAAATCACGACGCTTTAACAAATGGTCTGTAGCTAATGAATATTTCGAAACTCTCATCTTAGTCTATATTTGCACTATTGGCAGAGTGGTCGTGGTCATCATTTCGGATGGTGGTGCGCTTCATCAGGCGTCACCATTCCTCGCGTACCGCGGCCTTTCTTGTGCATTTCGAAATTGTTACTGATATAAACATTTTTGACTAAAATTGGTTTAAAATCCTATTTTTCTATGTACATGTTCCGTACTGAGATGAATAAAAGACAGTTGTTTCTAAATTTCTAAAATATAAATTATAGACTTTGCATTAACTTTTTTACAGTATGAATCTAATATTATCAGTTAGTTATAAATTTAAGTGTTTTAGACTAATCTAACCAACACATAATTTAAAACATTGTGCCTAATTAACGCAAACTTATATACATAAAACTTCACTATCTAGAGTTACACTCGCATACTGTATTACATTATATAACCTATTCCATGATGTAACTCTGTACCAAATCTGGGTTTGCATTATCGTCCTTATGTTGCGCATCTACCATGCTTGTAGCTTTCACAGCCATTACTTACTTACTATCTTTATACGTGACCGGAATCGAGTAACAAGGGAGACATTTAGATGAATGTAGAAGATATATCACACACATAATTATATTCTTAATAGAATCGGTTAAATAATTTAAAATATAAACACTCGGGATACATCTTAGAAATTTGTACAACCCATAAATATTTGGTTGAATTCGCGTATAAAGATACTTGGACTTTTAATATATTCCTAGATAGAAAAACGGACAGAAACTTAACTTAGTGTAAGGATAGTTTGGGCAATTGACAGTACAAGCACGTATACCACCGCGTGTTTCCAGCCATTATAATGCAAATGCCCAATACATTCACGTTTAACGACTACATAAATAACAAAATAGAAAACTGTTTATCAAAAAAGAAAAGTTGACTTTATTAAAATAAAATGAGCGTATGATCAATGTACTCGAATTCAAGTGTAAATATGCATTATTAAGGATAAACCGAAACGTCCTGATCGAATCTTGATAAAATTAAATGAGACCGCATAGGAAGCCACGACTAAAAAAAAAGAATGATCAAAATGCGTTCACCTACAAAAGAATTCTGATGGTTGGTTAATACACGAATAGGGGAAGGCAACAAAACTTAAATATACTGTCTTATTTAATCATAATGATATAGTAATTAATTTGAATTGTTTAATTAATCGCAAGATCATTAGTAAAGTCACAATAATCATCTACTTTTACGTAACTAATATTTGTAAGATATAAATAGGAATTAAATCTTATTACCTATTAAAATACATAAAATAAAAGAAACAACATATAATAATATCAACGTTACAAAGGCAAACGTGACTAAGCGACAATAACTGCAAAAGCAGTATACATAAATGATAAGCAATAACCATATTCGATGCGCAAAAAAAATATATTTCTAAGTCTATTAAAATAATTTCAATCCTACAGCTAGGTTCGTTAAAATAGATTTTTTTTCAGGTATTTCAACCTTAAATTAGTCTACTGTAAAGTTCACGCATTGTCGCTTAGTCACATATGCCTTGATATGCGTTGCTATATCAAGCCTTGATATGTAGTAAAAGAGAATTAGTTTTCTAACCTGCAAGACAGGACTGACACCAGGCGGCAAGCTCCGAGGAACCCATGCTACAGTGGCTGGTACGCCACTCCTTAACCTCGGTATACCGAGGTACAATTTGTCCCAACCTATCTCTAACCCTGTAGGAACAGTGTTTTCAGGTTCAAACTTCTCCAGAAGCACTGGATCAGGTGGAAAATCAAACTGCAGTAAGCTCCACTGGTTGACCACTTCCAGAGTCGCACTCACCGTAGCTAGGCAAGCACAAAGTAGTATCATTTGATGCCTCATTGCGGTTTTCTGTAAAAAATAAAGTTTTATAAGTCGTAAACTATGCTACAACTACATTTTCGGGTTTTTTTATTCGCCTGCATTGTATTTATAACTCAGAATTAATGAAACAAGGTACTCTTAGTTATTTCGATGGCATAATGAAAAGAACTTAAAGCCCGTTCGGTCGTAAGTCGCTCACAGGCATCATCAATGGCACAAAATCTCTTGCTGATATACTGGTCTATCAAAGCAATCTTACATTCGTGCAAACACACAATAATTCGTACGCTTGGTAATGACCTACGTTAGTGAAAGCTCACGCGATCAACTTTTACTTATAATGGAGTGACATAATAGTAAAGGTCAAGGGCACATCTGTTGAAATCATAAATTTGCCACAGCTTATCGCCTTAAAATTCTGTCAATCAAGATGCTTAATGGCTGGGAAATAAAATCCAGAATTCAAAAATATCTCGTTTAATCTTCTGATTAAAGCTTCCGAGCCCTCCCGACCTATGTTGCATATTTCATCAAACCATCGTCTATCTTACTATATTGGATCCAATTGAGAATGACTTATTACATTAAAACTAAAGCAGAGGATCTTAAGTGATAATGGCCCCGTAACTGAAGCCTATAGACATCTACAACATAAATGCGCCACACACCTTGAGAATATAAGTTCTAAGGTCTCAGTATAGTTACAACGGCTGCCCAACCCTTCACACCGAAACGCATTACTGCTTCACGGCAGAAATAAACGGGGTGGTGGTACCTACCAGTGCGGACTCGCAAGAGGTCCTACCGCCAGTAATAATACCACCATATACCCAATAATGACTACCACGTAAGCGGTAAGGGGTTGGCCGGAAGTGCCATCCTGCTTTTTAGTAATTATGATTTTGGTACGGTTCTAAAAAAGGTCTAAGGAATACGGAATTTTAAAATCAACTAAAATCGAGCAGGAATCTTTTCAATACATAATTTGAAGTCAATTTTGGAAAATTGTAATAATCTTTTCTATAGCCGTAATATTGTTTAGACCTAATGCTTTGACATCGTTTTCAAAGATTCTAAAAATAAATGAATAGTATTTTTATATATAATAAGTCAAAATATAATAAACTATTACGAGTGATAGTTTATTACATATTGTCTACTTAATTTGCGTTTTATATTTGACATACTTTATGTCTGTTTTCCCTTAAGCCGAAAAAAGAATTGAAAGCCTAATCCTTAATATCTCAGCTTAATAAAACGTACAATACATAATAATCAAATGTCATTATTCATTTCAGCTTTCGTGTACCTCGCTCAAGACTAGCTATAATTTAAGTGCCGCTTAAACTATTATTTGAGCTATCAAGACTTACGTTAGTTTTCGCGGTTATTAATTAAAATGTTTTGTTACATACCTACTCATTATGCGGATTTAGACCAGCTAAGCTAATTCATTTGTTACGCTGACACGCCTACATTTTGAAATAAATAATCTTTAGAAATTAGAAAAGTGTTATTGTATAATTAATATGTTATGTTAATTGAAGTCGTCGTGGCCTAAAAGATAAGACGTCCGGTGCATTCGTGTTGAAGCGATGCACCGGTGTTCGAATCCCGCAGGCGGGTACCAATTTTTCTAATGAAATACGTACTCAACAAATGCTTACGATTGACTTCCACGGTGAAGGAATAACATCGTGTAATAAAAATCAAACCCGCAAAATTATAATTTGCGCAATTACTGGTGGTAGGACCTCATGTGAGTCCGCGTGGGTAGGTACCACCACCCTGCCTATTTCTGCCGTGAAGCAGTAATGCGTTTCGGTTTGAAGGGTGGGGCAACCGTTGTAACTATACTGAGACCTTACAACTTATATCTCAAGGTGGGTGGCGCATTTACGTTGGAGATGTCTACGGGCTCCAGTAACCACTTAACACCAGGTGGGCTGTGAGCTCGTCCACCCATCTAAGTAATAATTAAAAAATTAATTAAAATGTATAATTAAGCATTGTGTTCAATTATACATTTTAATCAAAATCAAGTTCGAACGAGGCTTTCAACTTTAGAATGTTAAAATCTATACGCCTGCAATTTCAATAAAAAAATATATTACATATATTATATACAATAATACAAATGTATTATTGTATGTAGTATATGTGTATTGTAAATACGCAGTTTGAATTATTCAAATGTTCTGAGAACAAATTTGATCAAATTATTTTTTGCCTTTTCCCTAAGATCCGCATACTTTTAAAGTATAAATTTAAAAAAGTGCCTAATGTGTTTCACATCGTAAACTAGATATTTAAGATATTTATATAGTATTTAAAATTTACGCCGATATTCTCGAGTCGTAGTTAATTAATACCTATTATTTTCAAATGTCATTAAAACTACCGTGAAGCTGGCAAGTATGAATTGTGTGTACCTATCATTAATCATAGATAAATAGGCTTTCTATGATAGATTGATAAGTTTCGCTAATAAATATCATTCGTCGATAAATTATTGTAAGTAATACAAGAGCCAAAGGATAATTTTTTTATTCCATAGTAATTGAAAAGTTATTTTTAAACCAAATTGTACGGGCTTTCATATAAAAAAAAATACTGCACCGTTCTGATTTGGTGTTCAGTAACTAACTAAGTACGTATCAAACTAATGACTAATGAAGATTAGAAATCTATGTTATTAGTTTATGATAGATAGGGCTTTTCCACGGACGTCTTAAACTAGGATGGGGCCCTTGGGCACACAAGAATTTGAGGCCCTTTTGGAAAGTAAAAAAAGCGAATTATAATAACATTTTTTTACTGAGTATGACCATTTATTATAGGTAATCAAATACAGTATGATATAATATGTCATTAATGATATTAGAACGCTGCTGGTTTTTTGGTTACGATTTCGATAACGGTTTCTTTCGGGATTTCTGTTGAGCAAAATCTTCTATTATAGGCATAGTATATGCCTTGTGATTACTGATTTGTGAAAAAAGTGTAATGTGCCCGACAAAAATTTTTGAAAGAATAAACGTGTGAGAGAAATTGTCGGTCTTTCGGGGCCCCCTGAGAATGGGGGCCCTGGGCACGGGCCCCGTGTGCCCTTATGGTAAAGACGGTATTGGACGTTTCGTATACCGTACGGATTAGTTACCACCCATCGTCGGCTTGAAAGTTGGGTACAGTCATAGTACAATTAAATATAGACTTCGACTTCAACATAGCAACTTGAATAATTGTGATGTCTATATGCTTCGCTAACCACTTGATTCCAGGACCATAAATTCATTTACCCGTTTCGCTATATAAAAAACAATATTTTTTTTTTATTGCTTAGATGGGTGGACGAGCTCACAGCCCACCTGGTGTTAAGTGGTTACTGGAGCCCATGGACATCTACAACGTAAATGCGCCACCCACCTTGAGATATACGTTCTAAGAACTCAGTATAGTTACAACGGCTGCCCCACCCTTCAAACCAAAACGCATTACTGCTTCACGGCAGAAATAGGCAGGGTGGTGGTACCTACCCGCGCGGACTCACAAGAGGTCCTACCACCAGACCAATTATATCGACAAGCCATGTATGAATGTAATAATCATTTAAGATACGAACTATTTAAATAAGAAACTGATATGCATATCAATGCTATAATCTAACGCGTGTATCGATAAAATACAGCAACTTTTAATTTAATTTTGCATATATAATTTACTAAAAGCTAGTTAATTAAATTGACATCTTGTCTACAACTTTAGAATTCAACACTCACGCATTTTTAATTCAAGTAATAATTATGCAGAAATTACTATGTCAAGTAGACACTTAACTACATTTAGACTAGGAGAAGAATTTGAAACTACATTATACTAAACTACAAATCATTTGTCTAACAATTTAATTGATGCAAATCTTATACAGTTGCCTCAATACCGAATCAAGGCCGTGTTACATTCACTACAGTTTAAGGGAAGTTCAACTAAGGCACATTACGGACAATGGTACAACTATTGATATCAAACAACTCCGACATAATCAAAACTGAATATTATTTACCAACTATTTATGATCTAAGAAGGATAGGTTCTTTTTTTTTTAATTAACTTTATTACATTAGATTAAAAAGTGAACGCAAAGTCACCTTGCACAAAAATAGATTAATATTCAAATTATTCCGGAAACACGCAATGTTATTAATAAAAACATCTAAGGTATTTAACAACAACAATAAAATTGATTAGTTAATTAGTTCTTTTGATGTTTACTTGTTGAATAAATAATGGACATACAGCAATAATCCTACAACTGAAAATGTAACATTCCAACACAAACCAGTATTGAAAATTGCCCAAGAACTGCTACTACTAGTCACGTTATTTAATATATTATTACATTCATTAATTATAAAATTAGATTAACAATGACAGATATTCATAGATTTAAAACACACTAGAGGTCCCGCAGTAGTCGAAATTCGACTATAATTAATTGTAATTGTAAGTTTGTACACTATAATGATTGTATTTTATACTTCTATAATCACAAATTTCGCCGAACTATAAAAATATTATCAAAGACAAACAATATTTAATTTATTCTAGATTTGACAACAGACGTCAAGAACAAAAGTTTGACAATAAATAGTATCCATGCGTGTGTGCGTCAAATACATGGTATGTAGTGTGTGTAATGTTTTCTTTATTGATTTAATGTATCTTTTATGCATTATTTTAAAAATATATTAGCATTGTGCACTTCTTCTCTATATTCTCTATAAGTGTGGAAAATTTCATACTCCTCGGTCCGCACTATTTTCGTAAAAAAGGATACAAAGTTTTTTCTTCACGTATTAATATATAGATCATACTCACATTATCTCCTACTATTAATTGTAGTAGCTTTTTTTAAACAATTTCTTGAATGATGTCTGTTATTGACTTAAATGCAGTCATAGTATTAATGTGATATATAATATGATTTAATAGATAATGTATGTCTCACTGTTTACATTAGAAGTTACATGTATGCGATGTCGACTGCTCGAACGACCACTCTTTTTTTTTTTTTTTTTTTTTTTATGATTGAAAGTTTACTGGTGGCCCGAAGGCCTTTCCAGTTTCACCAGGACAGGTGGGCGAGCAAAGGCTCAGCCAAGAGGGGTGGGATTTGCTAACAACTGCCCGAGCGCCTCCGAAGGAGACCTAACAACTCAAGAGCAATTGTTTCGCGAATGAATCTACTACCGGATCGGAATCGCGACCCGCTGAGAAGATCCGGCGAGAAACTCAGCGGGCTGATGCATGGGTTAGGTTGCACGTCGACCTCTTTGTCGAGTTCGACGAGTACGGTTACCGGGGTCCCTAAGCCTGCCCCTAGTATTAGAGCTGAAGGCATCTAATGCAAAGGTTATTGGATCTGATAGATCCGTAAGGACGTGTCTAGGGCGTCGACGGTGACTGGCTCCTGCATGATCAGGATTCGGGGAGTAGTCAGCGGCGGCAACGATAAGGCGATTATCATGACGCATAGCCTTATCGAAGTATCGTTCCGACGCTGACTTCATGTATTTCCGAATTGATTCGAGGCCCAGGTCGTCGTGTAGGTCAACGTTCCTCACGAACCACGGAGCCCCGACAGCTAACCTGCAAAAGCGGGATTGTAGGGATTGGAGGGTGTCTATGTGTGTGCGGGCCGCGTGAGCGAACACCACACTCGCGTAAGTCATGACGGGCCTTATGCAAGTTTTGTAAAGTGTCACCTTGTTCCGAAGGGACATTTTACTCCGCTTACAGATCATGGGGTAGAGTCTACCGAGAATAAACGCGGCACGGTCACGGACTGATTTTATATGCGGGCGGAATGTCATCGATGCATCCAGGGTAACGCCCAGGTACTTGACCTTCCTGGCCCAGGGTATGGGTTGTCTAAAGAGAGTAATCGGGGGTGTGAGATTCCTCCTCCTAATCCGGGAGGAAATCCGTGTGGAGCTTCCCCTCTGAAATAGCACCGCAGTACTTTTCGCTGGGTTGATGTCTATGCGCCATTTTCGGAACCACTGTCCTAGGGCTAGGGCTGCGCTCTGAAGCTTCTTCGCGATTAGGGACTTATTTCTACTAGAATAGTAAACAGTCGTGTCGTCGGCGAATAAAGCTAAATGGGTCGGCGGCGACCGGGGAATATCGTTGACGAATAAGCTAAATAGGAGGGGTGAGAGGACAGAGCCTTGCGGGACTCCAGCTGTGAGAGGTCGTGGGGAGGAGCGGGTTCCCTCGACTCGATATCGAAAAGAGCGGTTCGACAAGAAGTCCCGTATGATGAGCACGAGACTATCCGGCACGCCCATGTTGAATAGTTTGAAAATCAAACCATTGTGCCAGACTTTGTCGAACGCTTTTGCGACGTCGAAGAAGAGAGCTCCCGTGTATAACGGTTTTGGTCGATTAAGCCCCACAAGAATGTGCTCCGTGAGGCGGTGCACCTGTTGAACGCATGAGTGATTTGTACGGAATCCGAATTGTTCATCGATAAGAATGCCCTTGGATGAGACGAAGTCTCTGAGGCGTTTGTAGAGCAGACGCTCATACAGTTTGCCTAGAGACATGAGGAGGCTAATCGGGCGGTAGCTCGTCGGATGATTTTTTGGTTTACCGGGTTTATGTATGCCGATAACGTCCGCTTCTTTCCACACCGCGGGAAAGATACAGTTCGCCATAGCGGCATTGAAAATAGATGCCAACATCACGATGAGTTGGACGGGTAGAAGTTTAATAACGCGGTTGGATATACCGTCGGAACCGGGAGCCTTGCGAGGACGTAGGTCTTTGATCAAGTCTTTAACTTCCATCGGGGTGACGGGTGGTAACGCATCCGATGGTGGCAAGGAGGCTCTGCGTTCTACCTCACTGTCTACTAATTCTACATGAACAGGGTCCACGGATTGAGTGCTGGGCGTGCACTGGGTTTGCAATGTATCGGCCAGCAGCTCTGCTTTTTCGTCATCATCGAACGCCGCGAGTCGGCCTGAGGGGCCTACGAGGGGGGGCATAGTTACTACCGTATCCGATTTGAGAGTACGAGCTAAGCGGTAGTAAGACCTTTGGGAGGGCGCGAGTCCTTCTAAGAAATCAGACCATCTGGCATCTCGGACTTCGGCGATGCGAGACTTTACGTCGCGTTGTAGGGCACGCATTCGAATACGATTTTCCGCGGTAGGATACCTGTCGTAGGCGCGTATCGAGGCGTTCTTAGCTCTAAGGAGTTCCCTAATATCGTCGGACAATTAACCACTCTTAATTTCCCATCATCAGTTCGTGCTAATGATGTTCTCTCCTAATCTTCCCCTTAAACACCCCTCTAAATGTTACGTGTTATGAAGCCTTATAGACTCGTACCGCGTTTATACAGCCTTTTATACAACCAAGGAATCATACGTTCCAGGCCAAGATAGCATTTTTACAATGTAATTTATTATAACTTTACTTTTTTGTACCAGTAGACTATTATATGACTAGCTGATGAAACATTTAGTATTGAAGCGGCTGTCAGAGTTCGTAGGCAGCGAAATTGAATGACATATAAATAAACTAGATGATGACCTAGATGAGACTAGACTAGATGAGAATAAAACAACATTTTCTGAAAATAAATCGTAGCTAGATCGATTTATCGCCCCCGAACACGAAATCCCCTGTATACAAAATTTTATGAAAATCGTTGGAGCCGTTTCCGTGATTCAGATTATATATATCATATTAATTATTAATTAATATTATACAAGAATTGCTCGTTTAAAGGTATAAGATAATTATTAAGTTTGTAAATTTCGCAAATCTTCTTACGCTGTTTTTTTACACACACAAAATTTTTCACTACTTAAGCACTATAATATTTGTTTTAATGATATTTCTGTATTTTACAACAAATTCCATTCAGATTTAAGAACACAATACGCGCTCGCTATTGCGTGCGAAAGTGATCTCGGGAACCTTGCTTACGCAAATGTAAAAATGTACAGTCGAAGCAAAAACTGCCTATTGTGAAAATTTTGCAATATACACGTAGTGTTCGCCATTAATAGATTTACGGAATTGCTTACAGGTTATTTAAATAATAATTAAATTACCCTACAATGCTTAGGTATATTAAGTTCTAAATAAAAACGCGAATGCAATTTATTTATTATTTACCCATTAGTTGAATAGACAGCCCTAATACTACTGATTCATAAAAATAATTAATACTGTTAGGATTTATCCCCCACAGTATTAAAAATAGATATTAAAAATTATTGTTATACGGATAATTTGTTCCAGTTTAATTAATTGTTTCTCGCACGACAATACCACAGTCAATCGACAAAATTGCTAAGTAATTTGCAAATTTTACAGAGACCTTCGACATTATTATTAAAAATAGATTAATCGTCGCACCGTTACAATTCGTTTCCTTAATAGTAAGCCCGTTAATTTAAATGTTATAAAATCAAGACGAGACGCAACCCTGTCCATCGACAACCTCGCGGCTACTGTGCCAAGAGTAACCGACTAGGAAGAATCAAGAAAACAAAGTAGGTATACAAATGTGTTTGGACGGCTTGTTCGTAATGCTCTGTATCCGTGCTCCTTTCATAATATGTACAGGAAAAGGTCAAATGCTATCACAAAAATATAATAGTTGACAATTAAGTGAATCCCAATGAAATTACTGCTGGTAGGACCTCTTGTGAGTCCGCGCGGGTAGGTACCACCACCCTGCCTATTTTTGCCGTGAAGCAGTAATGCGTTTCGGTTTGAAGGGTGAGGCAGCCGTTGTAACTATACTTGAGACCTTAGAACTTATATCTCAAGGTGGGTGGCGCATTAACATTGTAGATGTCTATGGGCTCCAGTAACCACTTAACACCAGGTGGGCTGTGAGCTCGTCCACCCATCTAAGCATTTAAAAAAAATTATACAAATTTTGGCACACTATTTTCATTTTTTTTGTTTAACTTTCTAAGCTTGTAATAAGTATAAATTTAAAGTATTTCAATAAATGTCCTCATCTCTATGGCGAACGCGCCCACTTAGATTGGAATCGTTTAAGACCTTAAGTTGCTCGGTGTTGCATATTTTGGGTCGAGGTTCCCAATAATGCACTAATTTGAAACACAGCATCCCGTTAACGAACGACTGCATTGATAAAGATATATATTTATGTATATGTATTTATTTAAGTACGAGTATTTGTATCTATAAATATTATGTATGTTATATATACACATATGTTTAAGTAATATCACTATCACACTACACCTACCAAGGTTTATCTCTGCACCCCCCTAAGGTAGACTGTTAGAGAATGCCTATGGCATTAAGTCCCCCTTTATACAGACTAGTATGTAAATTAAATAAATAAATAAAGAAAGAAAATATGCTATAAAACTGTAGCTGTTGTCTGTTATTTCAGAGTAGAAGGCAAAATTTACATTGCGCTCATTATTTTTTACCAGAAAGAAGGGTCAATAAACTCATAAAAAATATTTATTTTTTAGCCATTACAGAGCTATACGGCTCGAATCACATAATACGTTCGGAATCATATTTTGCGCATCACCATACCAATAAACTTGACAGAGGTACCTTATTAACTCTTAATTTACAGGTAAACACAAGCACGAATTCTCATTTAATTAGATGTGAATTCTGTGATTTCACACATTTGTTCCACCTTTTTACGAACCATTCATATCACATAACGCGTTTTACCCCATAAAATGTTCCTCCGTAATGAAACATTAATTATGTATAAAATTATAAACTTTCGACTAATTTTCATTATGATAGCTGCTTCTACATGTTATGTACAGTTTCGACCCTAAGCATTACGTGATTCATAAGACGAATTATATTCACGAGAAAAGAAACAATAATATTATTAATTTACACTTATGAGTATGTAATTAAAAATATCTACTTTCAAAAGAGACCACACCTTGCGCAAACCAGCTTCCGTCAATAGCCTGTTTAAGTCAAAAAATTTAAGACCTTTCCACAGGAAGGATAACGGGGAATTTTAGAACAATGTCGAACAATTTAACTACTAGACTTACACACCTATCGCCGCCTTAATTTAGCTTAGTGATCCGGAATCTTTTATCGCGAAATCCGGGTCAGATACCCGGTCGGAAACAGTATCACTATTAAAGTTTTATTTGGTATTCGAGGCACACTAACATACACATACAAAACAAGAACACGTGCTCTTGGTTAGTACATATTATGTATTTCCGCGTCCGTGCATAAAATCATATTTAGTTTAAGATTTCGTAAATCCAAGACATTATAAACGCAGTTAGGAGCTATGAATTTAAACATAATATAATATATACTACGAATATATTATGAATATAACAAATATTAGCAGTTTCCGCTCTCTGTAAAGCTTACTTACTTTCTTATTTCCTATTCTTCCTTTCTTATTTTACTACTTATTTTAAAACCCTTAATGGGCAGACGGATCTCACAACCTACCGTTTTGTAGTTATCGGATCACGAAGACAGAATGGTAAAGTCGTCATTTTGACGATCGCAAGGAACCCATCATTCCTATTAGAAATAGGCATTCCTATTAGAATGTCACCTAATCGTGAGAGATCTTGAAGGTTCCCAACACGCATTGCCACCAGCAATTACGCCTTATAGACTTTGCTGCTTTCGTTTCATTATAAAATATTATTTATTCGTAAAGTCATTTTTGGCTATCTGACTTGGTCTGTATCTCCTCGAGAACTGGTACTTGTTAAAGTCACGGTAGGTAGTAATGGACGACATAACTGTTATTTGCACAACATCCTTAAAATGATATTTTTAAGTAGTTCAAGACCGAGATTTTAATGTAACCTGTTTGTTGAATTTTGTTTTTAATTTTACTCGTACAAACCTTTTAACTGTAGATTAAATATTAAATGTACGGAATGTTAGACAAAAGCTATTAAAATTATTATTGCTATGGGTAATTTTGAAAAATAATAAATTAGATCAAAAATTAAATTTATCGAAATAAACTAATTTTTGGTACCCAATATACAATTTAAATGTTGTATGACCAAACAATGTAATATTTTATCTTGGCATAATAGGTGTAGATTACAATCTGTTATGTGTTGTAAATTGTGTTTTACGCGGGTCATGACAATGAATCAATCATAATTTGTTCAAAACAATTTCTAAGCTCATATGTCATAGTAAAACAAAAATATACATAATATCTGTATGGAGAAAACGGACAAAGGAAGTTTTTTGGGCCAGTTGACTGAATCTCCGGCTTATCATACCGCGTGTTGGAGCTTTGAGATGATGTGTGGGTAATGAACCAGCTAAATAATACCTGTTTAATCGCTTTACCCAATCGTCCAATCTCCATCTGGAGATAACTTAGGAGGATATACCATAGCTAGGTAGGTCAACTAGTTTCAAGTCCTTCTAGAAAATCCGTTATCTAAACTAACAATCCACTTTCGAATGAATAATTGAATACCTAAATCCTTTATATAATTCCGAAAGCAGAATTTATGGAGAATCGATAAGAATCAGCGTCACAGTTTATATTATTAATCTTTAAGTCAGAAATATACGGCAAACAATATAAATAAACTAACATCAGATTTTGTTTCTGCTACTTTTGCATACAAATAATATATGTAATATTATGTTGTTTATATGTAAAATATAGCAGCAGTCAAACGAACTCACGGAACTCACAGACATCAAAACAGTAACGCCACCACCAAACTTAAGGTTCATGACATTTGAGATACAATATTTGGTCACATGATCCGATCTGACTCATACCTTTAATTCCGATTTTATTATGTAAATTTTATTCCGGAAGTATAGCAGACATGTTGCTTCTCTATTTTCCATTTAATATTTTAAAATCACTGCAAAAAATCCATTCAAACGTATGAATTATATAGTATATATTATCTACTGACTGGTGAAAGGATTAAGAACCGTGCTATTGTTATGTAAATTAACTAAGTCACAAAATCCTTATGGAACAATATACTTCCGTGTCAACGAGCGGTGATTTCCTAGTGCTGTGATGAGTTGATGCAGTTACACAAGAAAGGTCTTATGAATTTACATTTTACGATTGTAGAATCTAAGAGGAGAACCGAAGGCAGCTCATGCATTTCCTTTTTGACTTCACAGTTGCTACACGGTGTAACATAATATCCTCCGAAGCCGAAAAAGAAAATATATTTATTTATTTTGAGATAGGTGAACGAACTTACGGCCCATTTGGTGTTAAGTTCCACATTTCCCGTAAACCATAGATATCGCTATCAAAATACCGTTGTGCACCTTGAAACCAATTCTCAATCATAAAGTAAAAGAAGGAATTTTACCAAGGGGTCTGAGGCTAAAGGTTTGAGAAACTCTGGTTACATACGAGTTAATTGATTAAATAAAAAAGGCACTACCCCAAAATCAGGCTTTCCGCATAATCAGATTAGAAAGACAAAAGTACATCGAATGCTTATGCGTTAGACCACGGAAGCTTTAAACAAAGTTTTTATGTTTTGAAATTTGCATGTACTATAAAAAACGAATTGTATTCTAAAAATAACATTGGATCATTTATAAAATATCTTAATTTTTGGAATTCAGTTAAGAATGTAGACTAGGTATGTAACAATTAACCTATACCTGAGAACAATAGATTGTTGCCTATAGCGTTAGGAAAATATTGAAATTCTATTGTGCAGCGTGCACCTTATTACCTATCAAAATTATGAGAACTGAAATTACACAAGCCTATGAAAACACTATAGAGGACGGAAAGATAAAACGGACACTATTTTTGTATCATAAGCAGTGTCCCTCAGCCATAATTTGTACTCATGGGCGGCGTTAACAATTTAAGATCAAATGATGTGCTCTTCTATCCTTGAAATTCTAAATAGTATGTTTTTTTATTGCTTAGATGGGTGGACGAGCTCACAGCCCACCTGGTGTTAAGTGGTTACTGGAGCCCATAGACATCTACAACGTAAATGCGCCACCCACCTTGAGATTTAAGCTCTAAGGTCTCAAGTATAGTTACAACGGCTGCCCCACCCTTCAAACCGAAACGCATTACTGCTTCACGGCAGAAATAGGCGGGGTGGTGGTCTCACAAGAGGTCCTACCACCAGTAATTACGCAAATTATAATTTTGCGGATTTGATTTTTATTACACGGTATTCCTTCACCGTGGAAGTCAATCGTGAACATTTGTTAAGTACGTATTTCATTAGAAAAATTGGTACCCGCCTGCGAGATTCGAACACCGTTGCATCGCTAGATACGAACGCACCGGACGTTTTATCCTTTAGGCCACGACGACTCGACAAGAGATTCGAATGTTTATTTTTCTGTTTAAATCACAAGTTTGAAATTACCGGTACAGGTTGTAAGAAATATTGAAATGCGGCATGGGTGAGTGCCGTCATTCTGTCAACTTCTGATGCAAAACAATCTTGGGTTCTGGATCCCGAGGCTACATAAGCTACGTTGTACGCACGTTGTACGAATGCAAGGGAAACTTGACCCTGGCCTCGCCTGGTTAATATCTACGAGTTCCTACGACAGCAAGTATGTATGCAGCAGTTCTTGAAGCGGAAAAAATTTAGTCAATAAGAGCGTAATAAATGAAAATAGCATATTTAAACGCAAATAAATGATTTCGAACTTTGTTCAAATAAAAAGAACCAGGTACCTATATTATTTTTCTTGGAAAGTTCGCCAGCCCTAACTCAGAAAAAAAAACAAATTCCAAAAATACGTATCTTGTACTTTAATTAATAATTTAAGCACAAATCAATATCACCAATCGGGTCAGTTATCAGCTCTAAAATTATTTTAGTAACAAACACAGTATCATAAATCCATGCGCCTTTTTGTTGTGTTTATGAACATATCCTTTTCATTCAGAAAAACGATTAAGTTAAAATATTATATAATACTTTAATGCGTCAAATTCTAATTTGCCAACCTGAGTTTTGAACCAATGTTCGCGTCAATCAATTTTAAAGTATTTTTTTCAACCCACTGAGTTTCTCGCCGGATCTTCTCAGTAGATCGCTTTTCCGATCAACCGGTAAATTCAGCGAAGCACTGCTCTTGGCCAGTGTTAGCAATTTTTTCAAGTTGAGCCCATGAGCTCACATACCAGTACTTGAGTAGCTGGAATAGGCTGTAGGTTAATAACGATTAGGCAGGGAACAAGAAAACGAATTTAAAACAAAACGTCTTATTAGCATAGCATTTAATATTAACGTAACGCATGCGTAATTGAGTTTGCAAATAACTTCATCGGAACAATTAAAACGATGCACTTGCTCTATGTAACAACTTCCTCCGCTTGTCAGCTTGTTAGGCATTAACTCATTGTTTGTGCGTATTTGTAAATTTACAACTGACAATCTAGCATACAATGGACTATTGTTTAGCAAAATACCAATAGTTTCAAATATTACATACATATTTTTCTTTATTTTATTAAATCGTTCATTAACAATAATATTATTTCATAAATATAATATCTCTTCTCTTCTCTAAATATAATTAATTCTCTATAATATCTCTTTATTATCTTTAATAAAAACCTTTTTATTTGCTATATGTAAAAACTTCTTTAGAACTACTGAGCCAATTCTAAAATGAATTCACTAAAAGTAATTTAAGCTGAACCAGAATACGATAGGCAGCAAATTTAAAGTGTAACATTCCGTTTACATATAAAAGAACCCCTTCGATGCGATGCAGCTACTTATCAGAAATGTAGTTATGTTACAAATAGTAATACAAAATAAAAATAAAATATCCAACCCTAATGTGACAATGTTGGTTGGTTTGTTCGTGCTTCTCTCACCCAACTTCGAGCTAACGGATTGAGGTCGTTTTTTACCGAGATAGTTTATAGATCAGAAAGTGACAGTTACACGCGTTTCCGTATGTAATAGATACAATGACAAACAAATTAACAAAATTGTACGCGTAATTTAACGGGAGCAAATATTTTTTACATTTCTGAATGAAATTCTGGAAAACTATGCCTAAATTTACTACGAGCACAAGAGATTAGTTTTTTTTACACTGCACTTGGCCTGACTTGGTAATTGTATTTTTTTTTGACACAAATGACAAAGTACTGGCACAGACCTTAAACCATCAGATAGAACCCTATATAATAGGTATGGTTTACTGGTGGTAGGACCTCTTGTGAGTCCGCGCGGGTAGGTACCACCGCCCTGCCTATTTCTGCCGTGAAGCAGTAATGTGGGGCAGCCGCTGTAACTATACTTGAGACCTTAGAACTTATATCTCAAGGTGGATGGCGCATTTACGTCGTAGATGTATATGGGCTCCAGTAACCACTTAACACCAGATGGGCTGTGTGTATTTTGTAACGGCTGTCCTACGCTTCAAATTGGAACACACACTTTTTCGGGGAGCAAAAATCGGCAGAAATACTCATCAATACAAGGTACCAAACAACCATGGCATGCCTTTAATAAGTCTTAAAGCGCTTATGCAAATTAATAAAATTTGCGGTTTTGATTTTAATTACTCAATATTTTCGTCGTGGAAATCCTTCACGAGCACCTGTTAAGTACGCATTGCTTTAGAAAAATTAGTGCCTGCCTACAGGATTTCAACACCTGCATACCCGCATCGCTTGAGACGAGTACACCGGACGTCTAACCTGATTCAGGCCACGATGAGTCAACATAATGCAAATAATGTAAACATGAGAAAGTGTTTATTGCTTTAGCCTTTTTTGAATAACATTTTAAAAGATCGAAAATTTTGAGTGAAAATTCGTCTTGCTTGGATTTTGATCGCATAACAAAAATATTTTTAAGTTTTATCTTTTATTTGCCTACCTATTAAAATTAGCCTCGAGGGCCTAATTTGGCTTCACCGGATGTATAGGCGAGCTTACGGGTGCTCAGCCTGAGCGACTTTACTAGCCCTAGAAAGTGCAGTGCTTCACTGAATATACCAGTTTCGGAATCGCGACCCTCTAAGAAGATCCGACCAGAAACTCAGTGGATTGTGTATGTGGGTTAATTTGCACGTCGAACCCTACGACGAGCTCGACGAAAACAGTGACCAGTGCTTGGAATGCCTAAAAACACCGAAAATGGATCGGGAGGATCAGAAATGATGTGTATTTTTTTTAATAATTAATAAATCAACGGAAATTTTTTGATTGCTCATTTATTATAACTAGTAACAAATGATTTCTAAATTAAATAAGGTTTCTTACAACAAAGAGTTGATTGCAAATTTGCATAATTTTATATTATAATATGACAAATTTTAACAGCCACCTTTCTCGTTTGTATTATGTTTAGCTATGTTAGCCTACTTACTGTATTTAACTCATCATTTCATTTCATTAATCGTAAATATTACTATTATTGAAAAATATCACAATAGTTTATTACTATAGTTAGAGATTACCAATTAATTGTTTCCAGTTAGAATAGGGTTTCAAATCGTATACATCAATTAATATTTTCTAACTGCATAATATATTTTATCAAACTGTACATGATTCCGTAGATTTACGTTGCATTTAAATTTTCGTCAAGATAATACACAACTTTTGAAACGACTGGATATTGTATTATAATTTTTAAATATATTAAATTAATCTCTTCTTACATGAGTTAAAATACATTTCGCTTTTAAACTATTTTAATTATTCACATAAAGATAAATAAACAGTATATTAAGATAATTATCATTATAATGATATGCGTACTTAGTATTAAATTATTTTCGTAATAAGATTAAATGCGTTAGAAAAAAATCACGAAAACAAAAAAAAACTGTAAAGCAATGTTTTAATACCTGTAAGAGAAGTCCACGACGTACCGGCTTATTATATTGGGGAGCACGTGTTCAAGCGTAAGTGAAGCAAGGAGGCACGAGCCGTGTTACGATACGGCGTCAGTAATATACACTGGAGTACCAGTATTTACGTCCGAATACTGTTAACTCGCCCCTCTACACTACGAGCTCAGCCTAACACCTTAAAAGTAAAAGTGGTCGATCCCGAAGGCGTGGCGAGCATAACCGTGACTCTGTATTACCTACATTTTGCGACCAGTCGATATTTATTTTATAATCAAGGTGCGTGATTGCCAGTCATGATATTAACACCAACAATTTGAGCAGGAAATGTCAAGGTTTTGTCTTTTTTACATATTGTCCTTGCGTGAAAAAATAATTGAAATTCATTTATTTTACTAAGAGCTGAAATATTTGGAGCAGAAACAGATCGCGTTAGAAAATTTCAAATTACAAATCACTTATATGAAATCTATAAAGAAGAGATAATAGAAGTTAATAAAGCTCAGCTAATTTTCACCAAAACAAAAGTGGTACGGCGTTTCCATATTTTAATTGGCTGTAAATAAAATTTACAACTACTTACTGATCTCGATTTATATTTCTCATTAGCTCAAAGCCTTGGATGAAGTCGCAAAGTAACTATTTCGTGAGTTGCAGTACTTAGTTGTTTCATCAAAAGAAAATCGAATATCACCGACTCACACAATCACAACTATCTATGATATGAGCACTATGAGTGATTACGATTTTTCTACGCGAAACAGCAGGTTTAACACAAATCATAAATGTATGTTTGAATTTTCTTTCTTCTTCTTCGTCGCTTTCTTCATTGCTGAAGGTCGTGTCCCTGAAACATGACCGTTGCCTGTCTCGTGAGCTGTTTCCATCTCGTCCGGTCCTCAGCTGCTCAAATGGCGGTTGCGACTGGCAACCCAGTTAGAGCGGTTACTTGATCACACCAACGGCTAGGTAATCGGCCCCGGGGTCTCTTTCTTTCTCTTTTCTTCCTTGTTTGAATACTTGATTCTAAATTAAACGTAATCTGTCACAGTTCAAATAATATTGAACCATAAAATATTATAATTCTGCATAGATTTTGAAAAATAATAACGTTGTTATAAAATTTAGCGCAATCGTACTTAAGCACTGCGACATCGATAAAGCCGTTCCCAGGCTGATACAATAGCCGCTTTTTGTCCTCGATCAATTCACTGACACAGTATAGGTAGGTACCTGTGAGAGCAGCAGGAAACATTAGCCCAACCCTGCAACTCGGAAGAATTGTATCTTTTTCATTGAATTGTAACTAGAGCGTGACCGAATTAGGTAAAACTAGTATCACATTCGTAATTTAATATTTCACGAATATGATATCCAATTAAGTAAGAAAAGTATTATCATTGGATTATTTACTGAAGTTAGACCCCGGAAACGCAGGAGCAGCATGAAACTGCGATACAAGATTACCAAGAGAATACTGGTAGGCTGTTGTTGATGGCTGTGATGAATATTCACATTCGATATTGGTGTAATAAAAATCAAACCCGCAAAATTATAATTTGCGTAATTACTGGTGGTAGAACCTCTTGTGAGTCCGCACGGGTAGGTACCACCACCCTGCCTATTTCTGCCGTGAAGCAGTAATGCGTTTCGGTTTGAAGGGTGGGGTAGCCGTTGTAACTATACTGAGACCTTACGCGCATTTACGTCATGGATGTCTATGGGCTCCAGTAACTTGAGAGCTCGTCTACCCAAGCAATAAAAAAAAACAAAAAAAAAATTCTTCGATATTCGTAATGCAGTATGACGGTAGAAGTTACACATTTTTAGGTCTACGAAACAATCAGCACACTAAAGCAGTTTTACGTACTTATTACTACAAACAAAGATCTTCCACCTAAAATTATCATCGATAATGTAAATCAATAATGTCTTAAAACAGATAGAAATCGATTTCCAATCTTGTAAATAGATGTTGCATAAACAGAAATAATAAAAATACAGAAAAATACGTGTTATTCAATGCCCCCGACCCCCTTTAGACGAGAGACCGAAATCTCAATTTCATTGTATACCGATAGCCCAGCCTTTCAAATCGGAATATACGACAGGCAATAAGCAGAATGGTAGTACCAACCCATATTGGCTCACAATACGCCCTTTTTTACGTTTATAAACCTTTAACGGTACTTACTACGATACTGACATTTAATGAGGTCCCGATATTTCGATGTTCTTGCAAGCGCTATGACAACGGATAGACTGAAGATTGCGTGAAGAACATCACAAAAAGGACCATGCCTAAATATCGGGAACCCATGAACTGTGAAAGTCGATGTAAGAACCTATTAAATAATAGTGTCTAAAATTTAGACAGCCACGAGTGGTCAAAATTTTTTAAATTCATTATTTTAATTAAGTTAAGTCCATATGGCCAATTTATGACACTCATTTTTTCGTTATACAACTTAAATAAAAATTCGGTTGATGTTATACTACCTATCAGTCTTCATAAAAGCTATTATGTGTTAGCAAGGTACGAAGATTGATTTATTGGCGCGGGTTTTTTTTTGATTGAAGGATTACTGGTGGCCCAGAGGCCTTTCCAATTTCACCAGGACAGGTGGGCGAACAAAGGCTCAGCCAGAAGGTGTGGGATTTGCTAACAGCTGCCCCAGCGCCTCCGAAGGAGACCTAACAGGACAGCTCAAGAGCAGCTTCTTCGCGAATGAATCTACTACCGGATCGGAATCGCGACCCGCTGAGAAGATCCGGCGAGAAACTCAGCGAGCTGATTCATGGGTTAGGTTGCACGTCGAACTCTTTGTCGAGCTCGACGAGTACGGTTACCGGGGTCCCTAAGCCTGCTCCTAGTGTTAGAGCTGAAGGCGTCTAATGCAAAGGCTATTGGATCTGATAGATCCGAGGCGCGGGTGTGACCTCACCAACACGTACAAAACGAATCTGAATCTGTGCAATAGCTCAAATGTGAACATAACGATCAGCAGATTTTTAGTATCATCAAAATGATTTCAACATAACACATTGCACAAACAATTCTAATTATGATAATTTGACAAGGAACTCAGACAATGGTTTTGGTAATTAATTATTATTAATGCAATTAACAAATCAGAATACGTTCTCCCCTTCATTCTAAATTAACATGACATACTTAAATTCATAGCTCGTAAATTATATCCACGTCATATAAAAAAGCAGAATTAGCAGAGCAGGTTATGATCGTAAAAACTAAAACTCAACTATAAAAATGAATAGAATTATGGACATAACATTGATATTACAATGTAGTAGTGGTTTTTTAAAAGTTGATCAGAGCATAGATGATATTATATATTCCATGCCCAGCGGGAACGTGGACTTTGGAAAGTGGGGTGACCTTCCATTTCGATTCTTAGAACCATGAATATCGGCATGATATTCTGTATTGGAGCTGTGGTATGCTATGTGAAAAGTTGAAGCCACTAAAACCCAGCGTGACTCGTCCACTCATGCGACAAAGTTTGATCCGCGTACCGAAGTAGAGCTTCCGAGGGAAATGGGAGTGAGTAGCCCTGCAACGAGCCGAATTGTTGTTTGTCGACACGTTACGCTATGATGCCTATGAGCAGTCTCGGACGATGAGCTGTACAAAGTCACATGAATCCCGTAATACCTCGCTCGGTTTGAGTCCCTGAATCACAGCCTTGTTTTTTTTTTATTGCCTAGATTGGGTGGACGACCTCACACCTCCCCTGGTATTAAGTGGTTACTGGAGCCCGTAGACATCTACAACGTGAGATGTGAGTTCTAAAGTCTCAGTATAGTTACAACGGCTGCCCCACCCATCAAACCGAAACGCATTACTGCTTCACGGCCGAAATAGGCGGGGTGGTGGTGCCTACCCGTGCGGACTCACATGACGTCCTACCACCAGTAATTAATTAATAATTTTGCGGGTTTCACTTTTATTACCCGATGTTATTCGTTCACCGTGGAAGTCAATCGTGAACATTGTTGTGTACGTATTTCATTAGAAAAATTGGTACCCGCATGAAATTCGAACAGCGGTGCATCACTCAACACAAATGCACCGGACTTCTTATCCTTTAGACCACGACGACTACAAAATGTCTCCCGATAGCTGTTAAATAATAATAAAAACGTCTGAAACGAGAACTCCTCCTTCATAGACCCAAACATATCTTGACTTGAACCTTAGCAAATTTGAAAATTTTCTTCACTCTGCATATATATTGAAAGTTAAGAAAAATACGAAATTCGAACTCGACAAAGAGGTCGACGTGCAACCTAACCCATGCATCAGCCCGCTGAGTTTCTCGCCGGATCTTCTCAGCGGGTCGCGATTCCGATCCGGTAGTAGATTCATTCGCGAAACAATTGCTCTTGAGTTGTTAGGTCTCCTTCGGAGGCGCTCGGGCAGTTTTTAGCAAATCCCGCCCCTCTTGGCTGAGCCTTTGCTCGCCCACCTGTCCTGGTGAAACTGGAAAGGCCTTCGGGCCACCAGTAAACTTTCAATCATAAAAAAAAAAAATTTAAAAAAAAAAAAAAAAAAAAATACGAAAAAATCTAAATTCACTCATCAAAATATTTTTAGACGACCTTCATTTTTACTTATATATTTTTTCCTTTTTCGAAAGTTTGCTCAGTATGCAGTAGTGGCACTTGTATACGAGTATAATACAATTTCTGTTTTGGATTTTGGATCTTGGCATATACTTTAAATAGGCGAAGACCGTTATATACCATTTTGTTCTTTGTTCGTCAACCGATCTACTTTATTTATGTTTTGCAATTAATGACAAGATTTATTTAATTGGGTTAAATTTAGTTGTGTACCCTTAGCTATTATCAAAAAAAAAATAGCAAGCTTTTTTTTGAAATATCAATAACAACACAAAAATAAAGTCTGATTTTTCTGAAATTCAAATAGTATTTTTGAGTTAGAGGAAATTAAAACAACCAATTTACTTTAAGCTGATTTAATCTATAATAAAATAGATTAGGTAATGATCGGCTTTCGTATTTCTCATTGGATAACCACTTCTAAATTCTGGTGGAAATTAATTTTCGCCTATCACTAAAAATGATCGGTTCGCATTATATTTTAAAATACTACCCCAATTTCCTATTTGAGTTAGCTTTCATAATGCACAACTGTTATTCTTTTTGTTCCAATTTGTAATTTGAAATTTGAAAATTACAAATCATTTCGTAGTAA
The DNA here is from genome assembly GCF_030269925.1 of Bombyx mori. NCBI lineage: Eukaryota > Metazoa > Arthropoda > Insecta > Lepidoptera > Bombycidae > Bombyx > Bombyx mori. Next base: position 7,525,173 of record NC_085123.1, read on the forward strand.
TATAAATTTATGTCAAATCATAACATTTTTCTGCCGTCAATAATTTATAGCCTCCCATATTTTAGTCATACAAAGAGATTGTATTTGCAAGCCATTACACGTTAGTCTAACCAGTGCCTAATCGCGATCGCGATAACTGCAATTATGCAGTTAAAATTAGACAAGTTGTAATTGTTATGAAACACATAGTAAGACACATGCTATTTCAAAATATAGTTTGTTCTATTAGGTATATGGCTGTATTCAAAATTAAATCAACTTTCAAATCATCGTCACGGCTAAATTTATTGCGTTATTTTTTAACTGGTCAATTTTAAGACTCATTTACATCATTAAATATTATGAACTAGGTTCTGTTATGTTTTTATCTATCGAAGAGATAACGCGCTCACAAAGCCTTTCATAAATGAACATATCTGAATATGACCAGTTTAACGACACCAATTCCCGGTGAAAAATCATTTGTGGGTATTTAAAACGCAGGTAATTAAACCACAACCCGGAGAAAGTCTATGGAAATTAAGTTTTAATTAAGTGTACATCTCACGAAAACCGAAGAAAATTGTGATTTATTTTTTCTTTTGAAACGCATTTTTAATGAGCAATTTTCTCTCTTCGAATAAAAAGGCAGAAAATTATATGTGACATAATTGCTTAGTTTATTTTTTTATTAATGCAATCTCTGCTAAAAGGGTTCGCGAAATGAAATGAGATTATTTCACGGTAAAGACACGGTTTTCGAGCTCTTTAAAAAAAAAACGTTTTCCAGTTTTTTCTCAGCCTCTTCGTGTATACGAAGCTTAACGATTTCGTCGTCATATGACGCGGTGTTCGCCATCTTGATCGTCCGGTTAGCGCAGCCCCGCTCTGAGAAATTTCCTCTATGAATGTTAAAGTTTTTCAAAGATTTTTATTGCGACGATCCTATCAGTTCCTTTCTAAAACCGCACCACAGGCGGCCGCAGAAAAGATCATCGCTATTTAGTTGAATCTGCATCGTTCATCCACAAACTTAATCCCATTTTTAGCTCGGCGCCTATTCTACTATACGTCCTAATGATGCAAACCAGTTCATAGCATAGGTTGTGAATTGATATCTTTAGTATTGCAAATGTAGGTATATGAGCTAACGTAACTTTTTATGGTGATTCAAAGGCAACATTAAAAAGCTGCCATATGACATTAAGGGTAGGCAGTGGCTTGGCTCTGCCCCTAGCATTGCTGAAGTCCATGGGCGACAGTAACAACTCACCATCAGGTGGGTCGTATGCTTGTCGGCCAACAGGGGCAATAAAAAAAATATGACCCATACATCGTACATCGACGCCTTTTCACTTTTCCCAGCATAATACTACTACTAGTACTAATACAGTATTATACTTAGATTTAAATAAATACTTAATTCACGTACTTCTACTAGGTATAGTTTAAAACTTATCAGTTTAGATTCGAAAACAAAATTGCGAAATCAGATCTTATTTGAGGTTCGGTGTCAACTTCTCGACACAAAGCAACTTTCGTCTAGTCTTTTTAAGGTTGTTTTCCTTCAACCGGTATGTTATACGATTCACATTACAGTTACGTAATACGAATTTAAATTTTTTTTTTTTAAATTCATAACTCTATTTCATCGCTTTCACTCAAACTCACTCAAACGAAGAGTCCGTGGTCTATCGATACAATACCACCAGCTTTTCTTAATAATTCCATGCCGAAATTACATTTTAATTCACAAACGACTTCATCAACAATAAAATTAAATTGCGTGATTCTAAATTAACATTACAATTTAAAAGAAATAGACAGCGCCGTCGGTACTGACGCCACACATCAATCACGAAGCAATCATGCCATCTTGTTTAAAATTCGAGTTAAGTATTAAACAATACAATTTGACACTGACACTTCGATTTAACGCCTCAGGGGGTAGCGGCATTTGGGTTGTGATGTCTCCTGCAACCGCTTAAGACGAAATGGGCCGTGAGCTCGTCGGCCCACTAAAGCAATATGAAAATAAATCCTTGTAGATAACATTACCTATGCTTATTTTGTGGTCAACCTGAAAAGACCGTAGTAATGCCTCGATAGGTGCTGCCTATTAAACCGTTTGGTATCTAATACACCTGGCATATTATCCAAATCACAATCATTATTAAAAATGTCCACGAAATAATTAAGAAAGTTCTTTTCCAGAAATTGCAGTGCAACTTTTGTTACTAGGAGAGTTGAAAGTAACAAAAAAAATATATACAGGTACTTTGATATGTATTATTAGTAAGATATTTTTTTATGATAGAAACAAAACAGCTTAATATGGTTCGTAACAAAATTTAACCGTAGAATTAATGGCCAGTCAATCTGCAACTAGTATTTAAATAAATTAATGGTTATTACGAAAAAAAGGTTAATTGCACGATATTTTTCTAAGAGCTGCGTCATGACAATAGTAATTAAGATAGGTATAATATACGGAGGGTGCATGTGACTAGGAGATGTATGGAAATGGTAGTGCAAGGTAGAGGGGGAAGAGGTCGACCGAAGAAGACATGGATGGAGTGTGTGAATGACGATATGAGAGAGAGAGGAGTGAGTGTTGAGATGACGGCTGATAGAAGAGAATGGAAGAGAAAAATTAGCTGTGCCGACCCCACATAGTGGGATAAGGTAGAGAAAAAGAAGAAGATAATATACGGAGGGTAATTTAAGGTAGGTAACTGTGCGTCTGTGCCCCCTCCACAGACGTCCACGGGCGATAGTGACAACTTTTCATCAAATGGATAGCAAGCTTGTCTATCTATCCACGTACTGTAGGTGTTCGCACTGGTGACTCTACAATCAACCAACCTCCAAATACACGTCTGATTTCTTGTCCAAAACACGGTCACCTATTAACTTGTTTCACAATCAGACGAACCGTAACTTAGATTTATATATGACGGCAACGGTGAACAATTGCAAAACAACTTCAATGTGGACATAACACTTATATTTTAAACATAACTTGGTGAAATTAAAATAAACATTTGAATTATAACAATGAACATTATATAAAAACAGGGAAATGCGAAGACCTCACACGTACATATACATATTTTTTTTGTTAAAATTTTCTGGTACGTGCTTTGATTATAACTTTTTATGCATAATTATAAAGCTTTTATTAGACCAGTTTGTTTTAGAGTAGAGTGTATTAGTGTCCATATATAGTGGACCATATGGATGTAACTGCTGTCTTGATAGCTGTGGTAAATCAATTACTTACACCACTAAGTAGTAATCCAATTTTCTCTGATAATAAATTTTAAATTTTTGAGGTCATCCTTTTCCCCTAAAATAATTAAATATAAAGTAATTATAAAATTGAGAGCTTGCATATTAAAATTATATATTTATTTTCGAGGCCAGCCGCAGTTGAACCTAAAATAAAGTTCCCAAATTAAACTATGTATACATTATTTTAAATTATCATTCGAATTGTGATTCAAACAGGTACATAGTGAATCGAATATTTTTAAATCTGTAAATTAAAGTAAGTACTCATCATTCAGTGAATCGCCAATTTTAGTTTTACAATAATTTTTTATAAATAATGTGTTTCGAATTAGTGAAAACAGTTTTTAAGCCATCAAACCTCTCCGACCACTTTAGTAGCACTCCAGTGACGCCTTATATCAAAATTTTGATGAAAAAATGTTCATTAGTATTAGTGTTGACATCAGTTGATTGAGGCCACCTGTTACAATATTCATTTTCTATATGACTAAATGTTGTCTTTTATAAAAATATTTTTATACAAATCATATAAAATCACAATAAAGTGCATTACATTGTACATCTTTGTGTGCACTCACATCACATATACCACTGTATCCAAATTATATCCAAAACCGAATATCATTATTTCTTTGTAAATCAAATACCCATACAAATTTTATTTATATATAAATATAGCTGTTGAACTTATCACTAAAAAGTACATAATGTATTATACACTTAATATATTCATTACATCGAACACAATATGAATAAATATACTATAATACACTATTCAAAACATCATGTCGTCCAGTATACAGGCTTTTTATTTATTTATAAAAGATTACACAATATTTATTTTTAAAATCACAACATCTCTACAGTGAAGGCACATTATGTTGTCTTAATGAAATGTCGTAACATCGTCTATAGTAGTCCATACTGATCTAAGCTTAGTTTAATATTCGTATTTCACTTCATTCGTTCGTATTTATTTTACTTCTATAACCGTTATTACAGAAAACATTTTATTTATATTACGTGCAATTTTATTCTAATATAAAATTGTATTTGGTAACAAGGAAATATTGGAACATCCACAGTCCACAACTGTTTTAATATATTAATTCGAAATTCTGATTAATTGAATTATATACTAAGGTAATATATAATATCCGAAAGAAAAAAAACCAGTTGCAACTTAGAAACTTACGTTAAATGATCAAACACTTTTAATGTAAAACTATGAGATTGATAAATACCTTCCTCATTTAATGAGTATTGTTCTTTGGTGAATGATAACGTCAAATAAAATGAATGTTGGCATTTTATCGAAGACTTGGATTCATATTTAGAGGATATTGGAAATAATTAAAAGCCATAAATTATTATCTTGCTTACCACGCTACAGTATAAGCCTCTGCACTTGTTTGTACAACAAATAATAATATAGAAACATACGTTTACAAAAGTTTCGAAAACACTAAATATAAAGTAATAGCTGCTTGTATGATACGTTCAGATCTAAAATATGACGTATTTTAAACACATAATTAGCTCTTTCGTGAACAAAATAACTATACAATGATCGATATCTTTTTTTCATGTCGATATTCGAGTTTTCCATGCAGAAGTCTTTTCTCCTGAAAACACAACAATCATATTTTGTTGAAAACAACAGTATATTGACATCTTTTAATATTCATAATGATAATGATCGAAATGACTAACCTGGATGATGAGATTCTCCTTGGACCCGATCAGGGCGCCTGGGAACGATAAACTGCGATTCTTTAAACATCGACATCATCAACTCTTCAGTTGTGGGATGGTACTCCACTTCGTTTATGCTCGCGACTAGGGGGGAGCTCTCATAGTTCCTACTCGAGTCTTTAGTGCAGAATGGGGCAGAGTGGGGGGCGGAGTGGGGAGCGGAGAGGGGGGCGGAGTGGGGTGCAGAGAGCGTGACGGGAATGTCCACGGAGCGTGGGCGGCGACCGTCCACTGGCGTCATCTTTGGATTCACGTGCACGTCCTTGTGAATATACAGCTCGATAGAGTTGCTCGGCTCAGACTCGCGTTCGTTTACGTTTGTACAAACGTTATTTCCATTGACTTCTACAATGAGAGGCCTCTGTAGGGTCGGCGATTGAATTATCGTCGTGATGTTGCTAGCGGGAGGCGCGTCGTCGTCGAGCAGACTGTTCGCGCTCCGGGAGAGCGAAGGGCTGCGCGTGACGGCCGTGACGTCAGACTCAGAGTCGTGTTCGACGGGCGACGAATCGATCTTGGTTTCTTCGACGTTTTCTTCCTTCACCTCGGTCAGCTCTTTCAATGTCTCCGTGGTCCTCTTTACGTATTTAGGCATGCGAAGCGCCCAATGGCCGCCGTACTCCTCGGAGCTATAGGAGTGCGTGACGGTCGGCTTCTGCCGTTTGTAAAACAGCATGTACGCGGTGTTGTTCACCAACTCATCGTAGGCACATTCATCTTCGATCCGTGTCACCCTTGAATCGTCGAACTTATACCAGTGGCGGTCGTAAGGGTTTTTGCAGGCGGCAGTGTAATGACCTGTTTCTAAGTCATCGCCGTGATGATAACAAATGGCGTACAAATCGTAAACGTTATCGTGATGATTCAGTGTTGACGTTTTTGAGTATCTCCGCCGTGGTGACCGCGAATGCCCCGGCGACTCCGCCGAGGAGTTCCTGTGCGCGAGGTGCGGCGTCATGTCGAAATCGTTGAGTGGAAACTCTACCATTGTTGTTAATTTCGTGCTCGTCCGGCCTTTAGGCTGCCTGTAATTTGTTTTTCATAATCTATACTAATATTATAAAGAGGAAAGATTTGTTTGTTTGTTTGTTTGTATTGAATAGGCTCCGAAACTACTGAACCGATTTGAAAAATTCTTTCACTGTTTGGAAGCTACACTATTCCCGAGTGACATAGGCTATAATCTATTTTGAAAAAAATTAGGGATTTATACTAAAACACCAATAATGTAACCCAAGGTGTAAAAAATTACCTAAAATACTCTTTATATCGCGTGCCCTGCGAAAACTATTGATGATAGAATAAAATAATGTATTACGACTTTGTAGAACACATTATTATTTACAAGAAGTGTCGCGACAGCATATGTCTAACTATTATAGTTATGCTGCAATAGTGTTCTTTTATTTAAAAAAATAAAACAACGTCAGATATTGTTGCATTTTTTGTTGAAGACCCGAGCGGAGCCGAAGCGGGCCGCTAGTACAATATAAACACATTACTAAGACATTAATAAGTAGACAAATTAATTAATTGGTATTACTAGTACTATCAGCAATATTCCTCAGTCATGTGGTCTATCCTGTTAATGTAATTATTCTTAAATTCACTAATAAAATAGAAAACAATATACAAATAATTATACTTTAAAATCTAATAAGACGGAATCGACTGAGTATACTCACTGTCTAAATCGCTTCAAATGTATTACTAATATGTCCGGTAGTGACCACAGTCCCAATGTTTTTACCACAGGCATGTACCTCTGACACTGAGGGCATCTGTACAAAAAATTAAATAAAAAATTGTTTGACGGCCAAGCGTCAAAGTTAAAATATAATTAATAATCATTCGTACATAGTACATCAAATGGTCTATTATAGATTTTTTTTCATAGTTACTTTTATCAGAAACATGAAAAGTAGGCAAACGTTCACATGTTATGTTTTTTATTTAATTGTTTTATATAGTAGATATCTTAGTGATTTAAAATACGTGAGACTTTTGTGTTTTAAAATCCAAGTGGGCCGTGAGCTACTACAAAACTCAACTACAAAAGGTCCCGTCTACTGTCCCTAACGCGTATGAGATCGACAATTTCCCAATAATCCAAAAAATATTTTTTATTCGTGGAAGTAGTTTGCTAATGTGTTAGGTACGCATTTTTACTGGTAGAACGTCTTGTGAGTCCGCACGGGTAAGTACAACCACCCTACCTATTTCTGTCGTGAAGCAGTACTGCGTTCGGGTTTGAAGGGTGGGGCAGCTGTTTTACTGTTAAAACTGAGACCTAAGAACTCATGTCCTCAGGGTGGATGGCGGTATTTACATTGTAGATATCTATGGGCTCCGGTAACCACCGAGTACACAGAGGCATCTATCAGTGATTAAGGTCTATGTGAGCACAGAGAAGCAGATCGACCTCCAGGCGTCGTCCTGTCCCAGTCGCTCGGCGCGCGTGTAGTGCGTGAGGCAGGCGTGCAGCGTGAGCGGCGGCGCGCCCCCCCCGCCCGCGGACACGTGCACCTCGCACTGCTCCTTGCACTCGCGGATTATACTGCAACAGAAAGATATAATTCCACAATTTTTGAAGTGAAACTTAACTCGATGAAACGAAAAAATAAGTCCATAGAGACACAAACACAAAAATGTATAGTAAGATTCAGCCGGCGAGACAATGAGATAGAACACCTTAGACGTTCTCAGTGTAGTGTTTTTTTTTAATACAGCGCCATCTATGAGATTTTTTAATACTAACGTGTGTATGAAACCTCTTTTTATTTTTTATTGCTTAGATGGGTGGACGAGCTCACAGACCACCTGGTGTTAAGTGGTTACTGGAGCCCATAAGACATTTACAAGGTTACGTTATTCCCCCCCCCCCCCCCCCCACCTTGAGATATAAGTTCTCAAGTTTCAGTATAGTTAAAACGGCTGCCCCACCCTTCAAGCCGAAACGCATGTATGTAGGGAACGCGAAAATAGTCAGGTAAATATCACTATCCTGCATAATAATTCATTATTCAGTAATGCGTTTTGTAGCTTAGTCATTTAACAATAGAGTTGAAACTTTGAGTTCGTGTCTCAAGGTAGATGGCGGCATTCATAATGGACCGTTACTTCGTCTGATCATTCACAACAAAATCTAAATAAAATCTGCAATAAATTATCTTATCTTAAGGATTTTTTTTGTTATTTCATTTACAAGTAATAGGGGTAAAAAAAAATGAATTTGGAACCGCCTTGACTAAATTTAACATGGCAGCTGACAGATGAAAAAATTGGATGAGCGCATACTTGTCACGTTGCTCGGGGTCCCAGAGCAGTTCCAACCGGAGATGTGGATGTTTATCGTGCGGACACAAGGCTTGCTCTACGTCCAAGGCGAATAATGGATGCGGTAGCTGTAATGTGACACAATCAAAAATAAAATAATCCTATGTCTTCTAAAATTAAACCTAAAATATAATTAACACTAAACATACCACAACGGGTCAAATGACCCATTTTGAACATTTGCATTGAAAGTGCATGTATCATCTTATTGCTTTTGCACATTTGACTTCTTGACTTTTTCTTACCAAATAATCTACAGTTATTATAATATACTTTTTGTTTTGTTTTGTTTTGTTCATCTTGAGTATTACTTGTCGTATACCATTATCTACCGGCTATGGTAGCAAAAATACCAATGAGTGTTGGTATGATTAGTGTTAAGTTATCATAAAATTATCGAAGGTAGTTTGTGTAAAATTCAAGAGTTGAGAGTCAACGACTCCAAGATTAAATTATCTTCTGTATTATGCAACTACGTTATTAATAAAAAGCTATGTACCTCTGGTTGCAAATAAGCTGGGTCCCGCGGTCGATGTGCCTCAGCTATCCTCGCGCGGAATATATCAGTTCCTTGTGCGTTTTCCAAAACTCGTTCGGATATAATCTGGTTCATTTCCTTCAAGATCAACTTCTGTAAATCTTCATAAGAAATCTCCCGCGGAACTTGCATTGCATATGGTGAACCTTTGGATTTGGATAAAAAGACACAATTCGTTTTTAATTAAAATCAACATTTCTGTGGATTAATATTATTTATTCATGTATGTAAGGTATTGCTTACCAAATCGTTCTCCTTCAATTATATTGACCCATAGTAAGAGAAGGTATGGAGTTGTTGGCGTTTGTAATAATGGCGGAGCCTCTAAACAATACAGCGAGCCGAAATCCATACCAGCAACTTCCCAGTTTGCACGAGCGTTGCACCAACCTTAATAAAATTAATACATTAAATTCTCAATGCGTGAAGAAATTCTATCCAAAACCGAAACATATGTTTTTTTTATTGCCCTTGTAGGCATACGAGCATACGGCCCACCTGATGGTGAGTGGTTACCGTCGCCCATGGACTTCAAAAATGCCAGGGGCAGAGCCAAGCCGCTGCCTACCGCTTAATACTCTCCACAAGCCTCGTTTGAAGAAGGACATGTCATAGCGCTCGGGAAACACCGTGGAGGGGGAGCTCATTCCATAGCCGGATGGTACGTGGCAAAAAAGATCTCTGGAAACGCACTGTGGATGACCGCAATGGCTCCAGGTGATTAGACTCCAGGATTAAGCTGTATACTAAGTTAAAACTGTATGTAACCATAAAAAAAACAGTATTACGGATCAACTAAGTTCATTGGTCCACAATAAAGTGTCTACTACGACTAGGCAATCCAGGCGCTTTAGTATCAGAAATCTACAAAATTACTTCAGTGCGCCACGTAGGGCACCGGTGACCTACATGACAGTCAAAGGGTTAATCGTCGTTGATGACTATAGTTTTCGGGCGACCGCGGTGTACATATTCTTATATCAAAACTCCCATGTCGATAGCGTTCAAACCAATAAGGAGTCCGGCATTTGTTTGTAGTGTTCACACCAAACATTGCTGAAGTCCATGGGCGACGGTAACCACTCACCATCAGGTGGGCCGTACGCTCGTCTGCCTACAAAGGCAATAAAAAAAATAAAAAAAAAACAAAATTTGTGCAATTCACACGTGGTAGAAGTGAAACCTTCTAAAATTAAAATACAATTATCCTAAACGTCTTAAGTATATGTAAAATTTTGTCATTAGTAAATAATTGTAAGGTAGCGCCCTCTGTGAATTGATATTTTTATTTCACGTATAATCCTAAATTAAAATTCTCTACAAGAGCTTTCATACACACGTTAGTATTAAAAAATCTCAGAGATGGCGCTGTATTAAATAGTATGTATATTTCTGTCTCATTCTTTGCTGGCTTCATCCTACACATTTTTGTATTTGTGTCTCTTAACTGTCGTTTTTTTCCGTTGCATCCGGTTTGAAATCACGATTCTAAAGAAGTTTTCACTTAAAAAAAAAACGTCATTAATGCTGGGTCGTTTATCTGGCATTGGTATCACGACGAAACTCGTGTATATTATATATAATTATCTATAATTACTCGTATTTTTATCGCTTTTTTTTAACGTTTAGCAATTCTTTGTTGCGTTACAATTTGTGCTTTTACGATACAGATTACACAATAGTCCCGTTACATACATACCTGCTTCGTTGATTTCAGCTAATATAATGTGATCGCGTTCAATTCCTGTATCTGCGTGAAGTGTCGTTCTTAAATCATCCATCGTTGCGGTCGGTGGTAGCTCCAGTCCGATGCGAACTTGTCGAGGTTGCTGATTCACATAAACTACCTAAAATTTGAAAATTCATTTCTAATTAACAATTTACTTTTTTTCTTCCTTTCCTACCTATGCTGGTAGCCTTGAGAGGCTATTTCAACTTCACCCTAACATGTAGGTGAGCTCACGGGGCTCAAACCGGAAGTGTTGCTAACACTGGCCCTAGTAAGAGTAATGTTTTGCAGAATCTAGCACCAGATCGGAAACGCGACCCACTGAGAAGATCCGCCGAGAAACTCAGTGGGCTGTGTCTGTAGGTTAATTTACTCGTCGAGCCCTTCGTAGCAAGCGACGGGTTCGACCAGAACGATGACCGGGATAACGTCACCTGAGTCATCCGTAATTACGAAAATTGTAAGATATTCGAAACATCGGAATGATGCTTTATGAATACAAGCTTATTTTAATTGAATTATTATTTTGGTGTAATGGTAAAATTATTTCAAACCACAGACACCACTAATAGGGTATTGTACAAAGGCTTAGGGGTACTTACATTGACAGGTAGGGGAGACGGTTGTGCAGTTGCTAATCTTGATGGTAGCTGCACACTCACACAATGGAAGGGGTCAAAGGTGCAAGATGTTCTTTCACATTTTGCACACGTTAGGGCCGATCTAAGAAAATATAGAATACCTGAAGTATTTCAGTTTTCTTAATAATAACACATAATCTAGATTCCGGACCAAATTATATTTTTGCATTGATTTTTGTACTGAATTCTCCAGTAGCAAAAGACAATAGGGTACACTGATACCCAGAATTGGAATTAAACAGGAGGTTTGTATATAAAAACAAAAAATTAATTGGATTTATATGAAGGAAAGTCCACATTGTACATATCAATTTTAATATATCTTAATAATATCATGCCATGCCATGGTATGGTAATGTTTTTTTAAAGAATACTTTTATAAAAATATCTTTTTAAAATAGTTATAGAAAGAAATTTACTCTGAACTGAACAATTCAATAGGTTTGAAAAATAGGTTTTGGTTTCACTATAAAATTTCCCACAGTTCAATGTTCCGCTTTGCATAGACCTCCTGTAACATTTTCCACGGAGTTCTGTATTACGCTACCCTTCTCCAAAATAGCTATTACCATTGCCTTATTTCATTTTTTTTTCCTACCTAAGCTGAGAGCCTTGAGAGGCTATGTCAGCGTAACCCTAACTTTTGTAGGTGAGCTCACGGGGCTCAAACCTGATGACGTTGCTAACACGAACCCTAGCAAGAGCCGTGCTTCGCAGAATCTACCACCGGATCGGAAACGCGACCCACTGAGAAGATCCGGCGAGAAACTCAGTGGGCTGTGTCTGGGAGTTAATTTACTCGTCGAGCCCTTCGTCGCAAGCGACGGGTTCGACGAGAACGGTGACCGGTGCTTGAAGTACCTAGAAGCACCGTTAGTGGATCGGGAGGATCCGAGATGACGTGTTTTGGGCGACGTCGACTGCTTTCCATTCTGTCCGCAGGATCGGGAATGTAGTTACCGGCGGTCACGATGAGAGGGTTCTCGTGTCGTGCCGCTTTATCGAAGTGGCGCGTAGACGCCGACTGCATATACTTACTGGTGGACTCTAAGTCCAGGTCGTCATGGAGGTCGACGTTCCTGACGAACCACGGGGCTCCGACGGCTATCCTGCAAAAACGGGATTGAATGACTTGGAATGATTTTAAGTGTATGCGGGCCGCGTGAGCGAACACTACACTTGCATAGGTCATGACGGGGCGTATGCAAGTTTTGTAGAGTGTCACCTTATTTCTAAGGGACATTTTACTTCGCCTACATATCATCGGGTAGAGACGTCCTAGAATGAAGGCGGCACGGTCGCGTACCGTCTTGATGTGGGGGCGGAATGTCATCCTACTGTCGAGGGTGACGCCTAAATATTTGACCTTCGGGGCCCACGGTATGGGCTGGTCGAACATCGTGATTGGGCGAACGGCGGGGGCGGGGTTATTGACGCGCCTAGTCGGGAGGGGGATGCTCAGCGTGGTGTTCGGAGGGCGACCCCTTTTGAAGAGCACCGCTGTGCTTTTCGTGGGGTTGATGTCGATGCGCCACTTCCGGAACCACTGTCCCATGGTGGTAGCCGCGGTCTGAAGTCGTCGATGAAGCAACGCCTTCTTCCTACACGAGTAGTACTTATTTCATGATTAATATTGTTAGCACCTAACTTTAAGTTTAATCAGAAATCTATTACCTATATTGTGCTTGAAAAACTGTCTGCACAAATGAGCTATTTCTTCTAGCATGATTTGCTAATGTTTCTGCTGCGACTACCTCATCTGGCTTCCCACAAGTATTCTAAAAATATCAGAAAAAATAATTAAAATTAAGATAATGAACAGAATAAACCTTTATAATTTGTTTATCAAATACCTTTATTGTTTTATATTTTCTTTTTGTAGCGGTATTTAAATCCTCATGCACTTTATCAAGAAGCCAAAATAAAAATTCTTGCGCATCATGTTGACTGTTACCTCTATATTGCGTGCCATGTCTTTCCACAGTTTTCTGTAAATGCGGACTAATAAATAAGAATTATTTTATAACTGCTACTAATACTTAAAGGGTTCTTCAAAATTGAAAAGAAATTATGTTGTGATATGAGTTGCACAATTTTAGTTCAAAATAAAAACTGAGTGCAGTAAACTAAAACCTATCTAATTAATAAGATTTAAACAATACTACCACATAGTTGTAAGAAATTTTCGAAAATTAACGATATGGTAGTATTAGTTCTGACAAAGCAAGTAATTCTAGAATCCGGGAGGGAGCCTTTGAAATTAGGGCCAACAATCCAGTAACCTCTGAAGTGGTTAATTTGCAGAAGTGAGTTCAGTCTCATTATGATTTAATGAGTTGAGGTTACTACCAAATAATTGGTTGTAAAGATGGCACTTGTGTATGATAGCAATGGAAGTAGATTCCAACTGCCTTGTACTATATGCATTTTTTTGTTCTTTACATTATTAATTCATATTACCAAGAGATAGATAAATTGTGCTTTACAATGAGTATAAAGCATACAATTTTTTTTATTGAATTTAATTAATAATCCCAGCTTTAAAATTAAATACAATTTCATTTTTATGATATTAGGTAGGTTATATTTTTATCATTATTTACTATTGATTTCCCTTAAACTCTATGTTAACTTCTACAACTATTCATAAACTAGTTTGCATGGCATTAGATAATTCCTAAAAAAATCCATTTAATGTTTTATTTAAATGTAAATCTAATTACGTAATTCTAAAATAAAAATGTGATTCTAAGTAATAATTCTATATACAGCAACAACAACAATACACTACAGCTTTATCGGTGTTTTTGATTTCTCATAATAACCGTTTCATCACCTAAGAGGTTGGTAAACCAAACAAACCAGTCTTAGTAAACTCATTTATATGTATTAATGTGTTACTTGACTTTACCAATCAATTTACCTTAAAGGTTGTGCTCATATCTGGTGTGTAGTGACAAGCCCATAATGATTTCAACAATGATGCCAACTGCTCAGTAACTTCTCCTCTTGTTCCATATTTCTTTGAATTAATTTTATTTCGCTTTTGAAGATCAACCTGTAATATTAAAATTTAGAATTATAATTTTCACATATTATTGTATTGTTGAAGGAACACGTCATAATTTGGAACAGTTTTCAACTAATCCTGCTCATGGTAAATCTATATAATTATTAAGGGTTTTTTTTTATATGTTTCAATTATATTTAAGCTTAATTTTATTGAAAGATATAGTGCAGTTTTAGAAGTGCAGTAAAACCATACTGTGTACCCAAAAATGGCAAAAACATCAAATTTAGATTTCTCTCAAAATGCCTTATGGTATCTAATGTATATCATAGCTACCCCAGCATTTCAAGCTTCAACACTGTCTGAACCAATACAAGTAAGTAAATACTATCCAGTCAATATCCACTCCAAAAAAGACATTTCACTAGTCATTATGATAATACATATGATAAACATAATATTTTTTACAGTGTCAATTTCATTACATAATGATATACGTGCATTGAGGAAAATATTTGTGAACAAGTGCGTAAGTGTCTTTTTCTTAAATTAAAATGCAGATAAAAACATATTTTTTGAAATATTAAATATAATATTATTAAGATGCCCCTAGATGCATAAACATACATTTTTTCACACACTTAACTGGACTCTCAATTTTCAAAATAAGTGATGACATATTTTATACTAGATAACCTACAATTGGTTTCGTCATCAAACAAATACCTTATAATGGTCCAACACAAAATATTCAGCAATAACATCTGTATGAGAAAGGCACTGCAGGACAGCATTCATGTAACAAGTGTTTCCGTGGTTCTTTATCCCTGTCGCAGCTGGAGTGTTCCCAGGCGGCCACGGAGGCTCACCATTACAATTCGTCTTCTCTCCATTAACTAAAACTGGAGCCGGTTTGCCCTAAAACAGTTTACATTTGGTTACCTTACATTATTTTAGGTTTTCTATGATTAATTTTTAACTAATTTTACTAAACTAATATTTAGTTTAGGAAGCAACTTATTAAACTTGATTTTAAAGTAGTTATTATTTATATTTCTTCCATGTCTTATTTAATATAGACTTGAATTTGCCAAACTCCTTCAGTTAGGATTACATTAATAAGTTCCAGATATATAATTTTAGCTATTTATTTGTTAAAGTAAAAGCCATTTATGTGTTTGTTAAATTGGTACTTACACCCGCTACACGTACTGTACTCATATGTAGAGCTATCTTATTTAGAAACCTTTTCCATGAAGGCCTTCTGAACAACTTCCTATCTAAGCTGCCCTCGTCCTTTTGTGTATCACTTATCACAGAACTAGAATTTATGGATTTGTTGTCTCCATCGCCACTTTTACTTTTACTTGAACCAGGCTTTGAGTTCCCAAAGGGATTCCTGGGTAAAGTAAAAGTACGCTTCAATCGGGATCCTTCCACTTGCTTCTGTGTCATGCTAGTTTCCGATGTTTCATTTATAAGTTCACTTTCTGAACAAGATTTGAGAACAGATGATAAATTATTAATAGACATAGTAGTTTATTTGGAAATCAAACCAGCAAAAAAGCTATTGGAAAAAGAAACTTAGTGGAAAACATTGATATGTCGTTGACGTATACGCCATCTTGTTTAATTTTTAATTCTTTTGACACGTGACAATAGCTCTAGTACTATCATACAGCCTAGTCACCTTCGTAGCTTATCACAAATTAATTACGTTTAGCACTCATTTTTTAACTATCGACATTAAATTTTGTAAAGTACATACCACTTCCAAATCCATAAAAGCATTTAATGGATGGAATAGTTCCGTCAATTTTTTACAGAATACGGCAACTTTTTAAACATTTAAATTAAGTCCACGTTAGCTGTTTTTTCTTATTTTATTTATGGAATAAGTTTTTTGTTTATTTTCGACTAGACTAGATTTCTACTAGACTAGATTTTAATTTTTGTTGATGTTTGGTTTAGTCGTCAACCACATTTGTTTTTGACATGAAATTAGCGTTTTAATTTTATAACCGGAAATTTTTAAATAAATTTTTAATTTGTGTACTTTACTAAATATGTACTCAGTTCCACAAAATATTCTCTAAAAGCGTGTGGGATCTACACTCTTGCAATTCACTGTTGACGTCGTCCTCCTCGCATCATTTTCCTCATTACTAACGGTCGTGACTCCCCCACTGCATCAGTTTCTCCCATACGATTTCCCTCCATTTGCTGCGATCCTTAGCTTCATGTAGGGCATTGTGGAAGTTGATATTTACAGAAGATCGTAGTATTGACGTAGCCATAGTATAAAACTAATTTGTAATTTTGACTTGAGTTGTATTATCCAATCCATGACTTTTTGGCGGGAACGTGAGGAGTGATGTTGTGTAATTTGTTTTATCTTGTCCATTTAGTGTTACTTCAGGTTTAAATGTGTAATCTTCTTCTTCTTGCTTCGATTTCCTCAATACTGAGGGTCGTGACCACCTCCTCGCAACAAGAGCTTATTACGGACCATTCTACGCCATTTGCCTCTATCTGCCGCTGAGTATAGAGCATCGAAAACTGTGGTGTCGAGGGTAGTGCGTATCTGGTCAGTCCAACGTGTCAGCCCTCTACCTCGTGGTCTTCTTTCGTTCACCTTGCCAGTCACCATTAGCTTCTCCAAGCTGACGTGATTCTTGTGTAATAATAAATGTGTAATAACAGTGGTTTATTAACTGTTTAATATCTGTCAAATTGCGCAAGTGTGGGAAAGTGAAGCAAAACCGCTGGACGTAGCTTTTTGGGAACCTCCAAAAAGTCCACAGAAAAATCTTAGTAAATGACCATTTTACTGATAATATAATAATATTTCATACCATATCAGCTCATCTCATTTTATTTAATTTCATCCCCGTTCATTAACTTCTCAAATTAATCATCTTCATTTCATTTCATTTCATTTCACGCCATATTATAATTTTTCATAAAAATGAGATTAGAAATTAAAGTAAGACATAACTTTTTTTTTATTGCTTAGATAGGTGGACGAGCTCACAGCCCACCTGGTGTTAAGTGGTTACTGGAGCTCATAGATATCCACAACGTAAATGCGCCACTCACCTTGAGATATAAGTTCTAAGGTCTCGAGTATACTTACAACGGCTACCCCACCCTTCAAACTGAAATAAAATGTTGTATAGAAAGCTGCCATTGTTCTTTAATGTATTATCTATGGTTTGAATAGAACAGACAAGATTGTATGGGCTTAGATCCTTTTGCCTTTCTTATAAAGGAAAAATTGTACCAAAAAAAATATCTATAGTTTGAGTAGAAGGCGGTACATACCTACATTGTTTAAATTTATTTTATTTATAATTATTGATCTATTTATGTATGAAGAAGTGTTAAACGTTGAGTATCTTTTTTTAGATCTATGAAATTAAATAGCTATAAATAATATAACATGCCGCTCTAATCGCTAGTTAAAAATTGGTTCGAGACAAATACGTAAGAATTTTAATTTTTAATTTGACAAATTCAATTATGTACGTGCTATGATATCCTATAATTAAAAACGTACTAGTACATGTCTAAACAATTTAAAATTGTAAGCAATTGAACTAATGCAAACATTTAGTAAAAATGTTGTATATTCGTGCATAATTAATATTATTTTATAGAGAAAATAATGTAATTAAATAAACTTTATTAATAATTTAAGCAGTGGCAGCATAGTATTGGATCAAGTTTAATTTCCTAATTTAATAAAGTAAATTTATGAATTGTTTGAATAATTAATGATTAAATAGTAAAGAGGGTGGCGGTATTCACGTTGTATTTATGAAGCGATGGTAACCACTTCTCGTTATGAGGACCGTGAGCTCATCCTCCCGTGTAATATAAGATTCGAAGGTTAAAAAAATAAACGTTATTTACTCAACAAAATAATCAGGATTGTTTTCAGTCTGGTGGCAGATGATTTCAATTCAAGTTCAGAACTGATTATTTCCGATTAAAACGAAACATATGCACATCTGCTTAATTAGCGCAGAAATATAAAGATACTCATATTTAAAAAAAATATGATTTGCTTCTTCTATAAATAAAATGTTTAATAATATATTCATTTCAGAATTTTCATTACTGATAGGTGTACAATGTCAGCTGTTGCAAAACTCAAACTTCTCATCTGGAAAAATGTTCTTCTCCAAAAAAGACACAAGTGGCAAACCATTTTTGAAATAGCATCACCAGTTATATTTTCTTTATTTTTAATATTAACAAGATGCCTCGTAGACCCAAAATCTAAACCTGCTATTACTTATTCACCATTTCAACCAACATATCTCAACATTACTGGTAGAAACCTGTAAGTATTATTCGGTTTTGTAAGTATACTTAAAAACCTTATTTGTTCAAAAATTTAATTTTCACAGAGGAAATTTAACAGCAGCTAAAACAGGAACACTTGCATTCTCTCCAGAAAACCCTTTAACAAGAAATGTTGTAAGGGATGCTATTGCAATGGTTGCAAATGACAACTTAAGTTTCCTTTTTACTTTTATATTTGACTCAAATATTCTACCTCAGCCTAAAGGATATAAGAATGCTAAAGATATGGAACTGGCACTTACACAACCCAATGCAATGAATCAAATTTTAGTTGGAATCCAATTTGATGATGTAATGGCCAGTAAGTAAAAGAACTTTCAATTAAATTGCCTAAAAAATGTGTTTTCTGTCGGTAATATTTTTATATATAAAAACATTTCAGATGCTACAGAATGGCCTGAAAACATAACTGTAAGATTTAGATTTCCAGCTGTAATGAGAACTCCGATGATTGAGCATCCACTGAGAGCTAGTTGGAGGACTAATTTACTCTTTCCATTGTTTCCAAGGCCAGGGCCAAGAGATGCAGACGATATGTATGGTGGAAAAACTCCTGGTTGGTTGATGTTTTTTTATATCGATACAATGTTTTCCATGGAGTAATAAATATCAATGCATTTTTTAATATATGTTTTTAGGATATTCACCAGAAATGTTTTTAGCGGTACAGCATGCAGTGTCACAAGAAATAATCAAACAAAAAACTGGTAAAGCTATAAATACCAAAGTATACCTACAAAGATTTCCTCAGGTGGCATACAGAGAAGACGAATTGTTGATAGCTTTAGAGAGATTTATATCTATGATAATAATGCTTTGCTTTGCCTACACATTTGTGAACACCGTAAAAATGGTAACAAATGAAAAAGAATTACAACTCAAGGTACATTCACTTAGTTTAACAAGGATTTCACTAGAACTTTAATTTTACACAAAGTTTCAATCCCTACTTTTCTTTTGCAGGAAACTATGATAATAATGGGTCTACCCTCATGGCTCCATTGGCTTGCTTGGTTTATAAAACAATTCTCATTTCTTTTAATATCAGTACTTCTAATTGTGATCTTGCTAAAGGTATCCTACTTTTTTATGATAATATATAAATTTTACTTTAAAATTTATTTTAATTTAAACGTTGTGTAATATAATTGCAGATTCCTTTTAATCACACTGAAGATGGTCAAGGCTACTCTGTGCTCACATTTACACCTTGGTCTGTTCTATTTTTCTTTATGGTGCTTTACGTGATGGCATCACTTGCATTTTCTTTCATGATCAGCGTCTTTTTCAATAAAGGTAATAATAATAGAAAAAAAATGTTGAAAATATGAACTAATACAGTTTCTATTAGTTAGGTTGTAGATTGTTCTTTTTCGATAATGATTTAATTTTTAATTTTTTTTATTTAGTAGTAGGGAAATTTTCTTGTATAATCTACATTTAAATTGACCTTCAATTTCACTTCTACCCTATAAAACTTAGTATTGCCATAAGGCCAAGTATAATTTAAATGAATCAATATCGTTATTAATTATAAATAGGAAAGCAGAAGGTCATCATCATATTAATATTAAAACAACTTTAATTTGAATTATTTGCAACATTAAAATAAATATAGGCAATTTTCCGTTTTTTTTAGCCAACACCGCCTCTTCGTTTATGGGTCTGGCGTGGTTTTCTACTTATGCCGTTTTCATGTTGACGCAAGTGCTGTACGAAGATATAAGTCTTACTACAAAATTACTTCTTAGTCTTATATCGAATACCGCCATGGGTTACGCCTTCCAGATGATTATAATGTGTGAAGGCACATCCAGAGGTAACACCTGAATCGATTCACAGACCAATCGATAATTGAACTTATGAATGATTTTTTATTCACTACATATCTTTAAGTATAAAATAGCCATGAGTAATTTTGTTGCATTGAATACACTAAACACTTGCTTTTGTAAACACTAGTATCGCCTTTAAAATATATATTAATAATCGTATATCAGCGGTCGGGGAACTTTTTTAATTATTACCCCAAAATATTTTTGTGTAAGTTGACATTACTCCATGGGGAAGAACAAAAAAATAATTAAATCGCTTCTTTTTAGCATCTTTCA
Source organism: Bombyx mori (assembly GCF_030269925.1). Classification (NCBI taxonomy): domain Eukaryota; kingdom Metazoa; phylum Arthropoda; class Insecta; order Lepidoptera; family Bombycidae; genus Bombyx; species Bombyx mori. The sequence goes on from NC_085123.1 coordinate 7,545,937, forward strand.
TATTATAGCCCCCATGATAATTTTGAAAAGAAAACAATAACTAAAAATTTAATTTAAACATAATTTATTCAATTTGTCAATGTAATACCTCGTAATACATAACGGTAATAATAGTAATACCTAATATACAGTTGAGGAAAAAAAAATCGCCCCCACAGAAAATATAAGTACCTAAATGATAATTTCTTGTTCAATATGATATTTTTATGAGTTTGAAATCACAACGATTCTAAAGAAGTTTCACTTCAATATATACTTTTTACTCACAAAAGTTTCATTTTTACCCCCCAAAATTTCATTTTACCCCATTTATAGTAATTTACCGCGGCTCCCCGACCGCTGTCGTATATCAATACCCAAAAAATTGTGCAGAACAATTTTCTAAATAACATTCCTAATACTGTTCTTATTTTGTTAGGACTTCAATGGAACGAGTTTTTCTCTCCAATATCATATCACGACAAATTTCAACCGGGGCATGTTATGTTGATGTTGATGCTGGACACAATATTGTACATGTTAATTGCTATGTATGTCGAAAAAATACGACCGGGGAAATTCGGTGTACCGATGCCGTGGTATTTTCCATTCACGAAAAAATTTTGGTCGACAAATAAGTCGAGGATCGCTGGTAAGTCACAATTCATTTAGTAAAGTTTCAGAGATGTTTTTTATAATGTTTATCCGTCTACATGTTACGCACACGTGACTTCCTAAAAAGACTTCAATGGTTTAGTTGAAAGAGGATATGTGGTAGAAGGATGTGAGTGCAGAAATGATGTATGATAGACCTGAATAGAAAAACGGGACATGCTGCGCGAACAAGGGCAAGAAGTCTGTCCGCATGTTACCGCAGTTTTTTTTTAAAATAAATCTTAAGCCTTATTACGGATGACCAGAAAAAAGTATTTAACTATTTATGGCAAGTACGAACTTTCAAACACGAAAAACCAAAGATATTTCAAGCTAAATTATGATCCTTTATAGATCAACTAATTAATATTGTATTTTGATGAAAATATGTAAATTTTGTAAATATCGTAGGCGATTTTGCTATTCGCTTTTTGCGTCGTCCCTTTCAATTTACACACCATATTTTGCTTTATTAGATGGACCGGGATGCTCTCGACCTATTCGATGTTAAGTTGTCGTCGGAACTCGTAAATATTAACCACGCGAGGCCAGGGTCAAGTTTCCCTTGCATTCGTACAACGTAGCCTATCTACCCTCGCGATCCAGAACCCAAGATTCTTTTGCATCAGAAGTTGACAGAATGACGGCACTCACCCGTGCCGCATTTCAATTTTTCTTACGATCTGTACCGAAAATTTCAAACTTGTGATTTAAACAGAAAAATAATCATTCGAATCTTTTGTCGAGTCGTCATGGCCTAAAGGATAAGACGTCCGGTGCATTCGTATCTAGCGATGCAACAGTGTTCGAATCCCGCAGGCGGGGACCAATTTTTCTAATGAAATACGTACTTAACAAATGTTCACAATTGACTTTCACGGTGAAGGAATAACACCAGGTAATAAAAATCAAACCCACAAAATTATAATTTACGTAATTACTGGTGGTAGGATATCTTGTGAGTCCGCGCGGGTAGGTACCACCAACCTGCCTATTTCTGCCGTGAAGCAGTAATGCGTTTCGGCTCGCAGGGTGGGACAGCTGTTGTAACTATACTTGAGACTGTAGAAGTTATATCTCAATATGGGTTGTGCATTTACATCGTAGATGTCTATGGGCTTCAGTAACCACATAACTTCAGGTGGGCTGTGAGCCCGTCTACCCATCTAAGCCATAAAATAAAAACTTGATATAAAGGCACTGATAGACCAACCATTCATTGCTACACAAACTGTACTATATACATATAGCTATTACAAATTGTAATGTAATATAATAAAAATATAGATAATAAATAAAGACGCAAGTGAATATGAAAATTTCAATTTACATACGACATTAGATGTAAAGTATGTACACTTAAGTGTTATGTTGCTTTATAATTCATTATTTTCAAATCACGATCCTGGGTTTGTACTTACTAATTGGAAACGAAAAAAATCATCATCGTAGAAACGTTATATAATGAAGGTGGCCATGAACCGCTGACCTTCTAGACGATATAATGACATGTACTTGTCAACGCCTGCGGTTCGAATAGTTAAAAGCTTCTATTGTAGTATTATTACAAATTGTAGAATCTATACATTAATACGTGAAGCAAAAACTTTGTACCCCTTTTTACGAAAATTGCGCGGACGGAGGAGTATGGAAATTTCTCACATCTAAAGAGAATATAGAGAAAGAGTGCACAATGCTAATATTTTTTTAAAATAATGCACAATAGGTACTTTAAATCAATAAAGAAAACATTACACACACTACCATGTATTTGACACAACACATACATAAAAATATACTCTTTGTTTACTGCCAATTGGGAAACTTTTGTTATGGTTTAAACTCTGTAGTCGAATTGAAAATATATTCATATTGTTTGTCTTTAATATTAATTGATCTATCGTGCAGTTTATGCGAATACCGTGATTATATTATCGAAATATAATATTGTTTGACAATAGGACCTTAATAATGCTTAAACTTATAATTTCAATTAATTATAGTCGAATCTCGACTACTGCGGAGTCACTAGTTTCTTTAAATCTCTAATTCGTAAATGGCCTAGAACAACACCACTACATATTTTCCCGAGTGTTTCGTAAAAAGCAACTATGGGATTTATCAGAAAATTGACTGCTGTGTTTTCTGAGTGCTATACAAGCGTATTGCGATCGCCAATCGGCATTAGAAGAACTTTTTTTTTTATTGCTTACATGGGTTTACGAGCTCACAGCCCACCTGGTGTTAAGTGGTTACTGGAGCCCATAGACATCTACAACGTAAATGCGCCACCCACCTTGAGATATAAGTACTAGGGTCTCAGTATAGTTATAACGGCTGCTTTACCCTTCAAACCGAAACGCATTACTGCTTCACGGCAGAAATAGGCAGGGTGGTGGTACCTACCCGCGCGGACCCACAAGAGGTCATACTAACAGTAATTACGCATATTATAATTTTGCGGGTTTGATTTTTATTACACGATGTTATTCCTTCACCGTGGAAGTCAAGCGTGAACATTCTTTGAGTACGTATTTCATTAGAAAAATTGGTACCCGCCTAAGATTCGAACACCGGTGCATCGCTCAACACGAATGCACCCGGACGTCTTATCCTTTAGTCCACGATAACTTCGGACTTCGATTTCCATCCTGCCTATTTGTGGCATGGAGTAGTCAAGCATGTAGCATACAATTGATACTTTGACCTTATACCGCAAAGTGGGAAACAACATTCACGTTGCGATAATTATGGGCTCCCGTAACAACCACTTGGGCCGGGAGCTTGTTTATTAGGCAATCAAGAAAAAAATGTAGAAAAATCATCAAAAATGTAGAAATCTACTAACGGATGTATCTCGGATATTTTATTGCGCAAAAACGATGACCTTCGTTGGCAGGAAAAACAAAAAAATAAACAAAAAGTAAATGAGTGAAGATTTAATTCTGTTTATTTTTTTTTTCTAATACATAATACAAGTTGTTAGAACTGGTATTTTAACGTTTATAGTATTTTTAATTTGTCTTCTACACAATTTTAAAACAGTATTGAAAAAAAGCTAACAATAGAATCAAACAATAGTAATAGTACGTATATTTTCATATGTTTCTATTTCCTATCTTAAGTACTGATGTTAGAGCATACTCTGATCCAGCACCGCCCATCGGTGTACGGGTGTACGGGTACATATTAATTATTCTCAAATTTGAATTTATTTGAAAAATACAATGCTCTCTTCAAAAACAACCTTGCAGCTGCAAAAACGGAAGAATCTAGCGATACAGCGTACCATGATGCTCTCCTGAAAGTTGTTCACGACGAAGAACCTAAAGATTCGCCCGTAGGTGTCGACATTCAAGTGAGTTCGGAATAAATTCGATATTAGAAATATTACTAACTATATATCAGACACTATATGACAGAAACTATATGATATGACGCTATATGAAAGTATAGCTAAAAATAAAACGTGTTTTTTTCTCAAAATTGTTCGATTTTCGGCTAGAAACTGATTTAATAATAATTAAAAAGTAATGCAATATATTTTCTCTAAAACGGTAATGGGACTTCCTAATTTCTTCAAATTGGATCGTTTATCTTTTTGTATTGTAACCCCCAATATGGGCTATTTTTTTCTTGTTCTCAATTGATTGCGATTTTGTCAGTGTATAGTTTGTGGTCCATGTCTTCATTAGCATACAGATAAAAGAAGATTAGTGAAGGAAGTTAAACAAAGCTCTAGTCAGAATAATGTTATTCTTCTATTGTAAAGATATGAACAGTATAATTATCAAGCTCGCTTCATACCAACCTAAGTACAAGTACAAGTTAACTTTTAAGCTTTTTCCAGTAACACCTGAAGAAGTCGGTCGAAGTCTCGCCTGTGTTAAAATAACAACTATACTGTTATTCAAATTCTTCCACTTCTGTACTTCGTGATAGGAAAAGCTGGATAAATTACAAATTTGTTCATATTTCTTCCTATTCCAGAATCTCACAAAGGTTTATAAAGGCAGAAAGGCGGCCGTTGATAATTTAACGTTAAGATTATATGAAAACGAAATCACCGTATTGCTCGGTCACAATGGGGCTGGCAAAACTACAACGATATCGATGTTAATCGGTAAGATTTGTCTACAAATAAATAATGTTTTGAAAATGCGCAGTTTCGTGTTAAAATACCCACATAAAATTACAGGTATGATTCCTCCGACCTCCGGTACGGCTACGATAAGCGGCTACAATATAGTTACGGAAACTGAAATGGCACGTAGTTCTATAGGCATATGTCCGCAGCACAATGTCCTCTTCCCCGATCTTACTGTAGCGGAGCACATAGAATTTTACGCAAGATTAAAAGGAGTTTCGAACAATGAAATCCAGAAAGAGGTTGATCATTTCGTCAAACTTCTTGAGCTTGAGGAAAAAGTAAGTTTTCATATTTTCAAAATGTTTTTTCAGCTATGTTCAACCATAGAGCCAGAGTTCGACATAGACAACAATGAAGGTCTCCTCGTCTCTCCGTCTATTAATTTACGGTAACGACATTTCTTCGACTTCAAAGACAGCTTCCCGCCCGCTCTGCGTGTTACCAGTACTTTGGGATTTCGAAGCAATGTAACTTCACATTCGGTAGAGACACGTGGCCGGAGTTGCCGTAGTGTTACAGTGATATACACGCGGAGCCTTCTATTTTTTATTCTTTTTATTTTTTTATTGCTTAGATGGGTGAACTAGCTCACAGCCCACCTGGTGTGAAGTGGTTACTGGAGCCCATAGACATCTACAACGTAAATGCGCCATCCACCTTGAGATATAAGTTCTAAGGTCTCAAGTATAATTACAATGGCTGCCCCACCCTTCAAACCGATACGCATTACTGCTTCACGGCAGAAATAAGCAAGGCGGTGGTAACTACCCGCGCGGACTCACAAGAGGTCCTACCACCAGTAATTACGCAAATTATAATTTTTCGGGTTTAATTTTTATTACTGTTTATAATGTTATTCCTTAACCGTGGAAGTCAATCGTGAACATTTGTTAAGTACCCGCCTTGTTAGGCACCCGCCGCCGCCTTGTTAGGTACCTGCCTGCGAGATTCAAACACCGGTGCATCGCTCAACACCAATGCACCGGACGTCTTATCCTTTAGGCCACGATCTACTTGATCAACGTGTTACTTGTAGTGATGTAGTGAAGCACACATATTAGCGATACCTTGTGTTGTGTGCCAGAGGCACGCGGCGGCGTCGAGTCTGTCTGGCGGGCAGAAGCGGCGGCTGTCGGCGGGCTGCGCGCTGTGCGGGCGCTCGCGCGTGGTGCTGCTGGACGAGCCCACGTCGGGCCTGGACCCGGCGGCGCGGCGCGCGCTGTGGGACCTGCTGCAGCGCGAGAAGCGCGGCCGCACCGTGCTGCTGACCACGCACTTCATGGACGAGGCGGACGTGCTGGCCGACCGCGTGGCCGTGCTCGCCGCCGGCCGCCTGGCCTGTCTGGGCTCCCCCTACTTCCTCAAGCGCCACTACGGACTCGGCTACAAGCTCGCGCTCGTCAAGGACGCCGCCTGCCAAGTCGATCTTGTTACAGAATTCTTCAAAACATACATCCCGGATATAAAGGAAAATACTAATATAGGTAATAGCGAAATTTATTAGCAATCAGCGTACAGTAAGTAAAAATCCTATGTGGTTAGGAAAACCAATTAGAAATATATTAAAAGAAAAATATTTCACATGTTAATTTAAAATAGGTGCTAGATGTTTTGACATTGACTTTTTTCATTTTTTATCTCAGTAACTAGTCTTTTAAGCCAAATCTTATATTGCCTTCTTATATTCTATTATAATATGAAAAATGTTATGAGGTGAAACGAGACGAAGTTGATTAATTGGATACTTTAATTAATTGGAATGAAATTAAATAAAACGCAATGTGGGTGGGGCGAAATAAAATCAGTAAAATCGTCGTTATTTACTAAGAATTTTTCAGTGGACTTTTTGGTAGAACTCGATAAGCTTTAATTTACGGCAGCGGCTTTTTTTATATCTGTGCACTTTCACAGATGCTAACACCATTATTACGCCTTTAAACCTGAGGAAACATTAAATAAATATAAAAACATATTACACAAATTCGCTGCTCGTGTTCCCGCCAAAAAGTCCGACGTTTATTTAAAATAAAACGTGGCAAATCAATTTATTTTAAACGAACAGTAACTGTAGTGTATTAGTGAGGGTACTTGTTCTTCTATACTAATATATAAATCTACTTGTTGTCACAGTGGTTTTTACGGATGTTCCGTTATAACTACTGAACCATGCATCCGATTGACTTGAAACTTTGTATCCATGTAGAAAATACATGTACTTAGTGGATAGGCTAATATTTATATGAGTGTCGGACTCCCTACAGCAGTTGCGGGGGCGTTAATGATGAGAATCTTTGTGGGGGTGAGAAATAATAATGTTAATTTTAAATGCCCAGCGAAGCGGACAGGTATAGCTAGTTTTTTTAATAAAAGCATTGCTAATACGGGTTGTATAAAAACAGATTCACAGTGAACTAACTTGTTACTCAACACATGTGCTTAAGTTAATAATAAAACATAATATCTAATCACGCAAATAAATGAAATGATTGTTGCGAATATAGTTCTTCACTAGAACTGAGGCCGTAGGTGCATTCACATTCGGGAACCTTGAGATTTTTAGAACTCAAGTATCGAGACCTAATCCGCAGTGATGGAAAAAATGGTGTCAGATTTAATGGGGGATGGCGCTGATCGATAGTTAGATTTCTGAAATATATCTATATATATAAAAGTGAATTGCTGCTCGTTAGTCTCGCTAAAACTTGAGAACGGCTGGACCGATTTGACTAATATTGGTCTTGAATTATAAATTATTTGTGGAAGTCCAGAGAAGGTTTAAAAGGTAAATTTAAATATGAAAATGCTCAATTTTGTTTTTCCTTTGATGTGTTCCCCGTCGAACGGATTCCTTTTGTTTGTTTTAAGTTTATTTTATACAAAAGTTTAGGTCGTTTATTTATCGATTGAGGCATTACGAAGTCTACCGGGTCAGTTAGTATACAATGAAAATGACCAAGATCAAGACAAGTTGTCGTAATATTACGGTGTATATAAACTGGAACGTGCTTCCAAACCAAGCATGAATTTCATTTCAATCTCAATCAGAACTTATTTGTAAATTACGCACGTGATTGTTGCAGGATCGGAACTGACTTACATCCTACCTAACGAATATGTTAGTAAATTTCCCGACATGTTCAAAGATTTAGAAGAAAAAAGAGAATTGTTGAAAATATCTAGTTATGGTCTGTCATTGGCCAGCCTCGAAGAAGTGTTTATGAAGTAATTTATTATTATTTTTTATTCATCGTCGGTGTCCATATTAAAATAGATTCATCAAGGCTTCTTCTATGCATGTTGAATGGAAAACAGTGGGTTGATTGTCTAATTAATTAGCTGCCTCTCCTGTTGCTCACAGTATATTTGTACTATAATAACATTTGCCTTAATGTAGAATTGGGACTGTAGCACATAAAATAAGACTATTCTTTATTTTTCCACTTTCATTGTTCTTTTTTCAAATCTTCTGTATTATAATAATAAAAAATTAATTGGCACCTATTTTACGGCTTGCTCATTCAATCGTCTTCGCCATCTTCCTTTCCCTTTCTTACCGTTTTCTCTCACTCACATCTTAACGCTTCCGTCCACACTCTTTTCATACTATCGGTTCACCACCAATTAATACATATTTATATTTAGTATATAGCGTAATAAATTGAATTTTTTTATAGGAGTCGATATCTTTGTTAATGCTACGGCCGACCCATTAAATCACTGGTCGCTCATCTATATACATGTGTATACAAAAAAGAATGTGCGTATGTATGTTCACCTAAAACTCGAGAACCATGAGCCCAATAGATATAAAACTTTCAACATATACAAAGGGCTACGTGATCACTCGGACGAACATATAGTATGCGCGCGAGTTCATGTCCATCGGGTCCAGAGGCGACGCGCGAGGGACAGCTCGCCCTGCCTTCGCCCACTTCCCCGCATTTGTCTGACGTCGAGTGTTGTCCTTGACGGTTGTGACGCGCGCTTATCGATATCGAAAATTTACGCTAACGCTATTGTGTTATTTCATTGTGAATAAACCATGACTACTCCGCTTCCAACAAGTTCAGCTAGAAAAAAATATACTGATTCCGACTCTGATCTGTCGGTTGCCTTTTCATGTGATAAGTGATTGAATTGGAATAAAAAAAATATTTTTCTCTATTAGAAATAAATAAGTAATTACTTATCACATTTATTTTATTTCATAATTTGCAAAATTACCTTAAGTTACATTAAACCAAATTGATAGCTGTTGACTAAATCGGTAGTTACTATCGACATTACCATAATTAACTAGGTCACAGCACTACCGTATTCCTTAGGATGAACATAAACTTGCGCGCCTACTGTAGTTACCTTAGATCCGGATAGGTGGCGCTGGTAGCAGTGATTTTTATCTTATGAACCATAGGTCGAATTGTTAAGAAATCTGTTTATGTAACTATGTATATACCTAGTCAGGACATAAATTCTGTCACATGTTTAATGTAAAATAATTGAAACAAGTTTATTCATTATGTAACCATTCATATACCAAAATGAACTTAACAAAACATAGATTCTTATGACACTAGAGTTTATTCAAAATGACCTCCGTGATTTTGAATACAGGCCTTCAATCTGCGCGGCCAGTCGTCTATCGCAGCACGAACGAGGTCCATGTCAATATCGGCGGCTGCCTTAATCAAGGATGTCTTGAGTGACTCCAAATTGGGATGAGGCTTTGAGCACGCCTTTTCCTCCAAGTGTTGCCATATCTTGTAATCTAACGGATTCAAATCTGGACTGGAGGAGGGCCAGTCTTTGTGCCGGGTGAAGTCGATTTTACGCGCCGCCAGCCAGTCTTGTGTGCTCTTCGCTCTATGAGCTGGCGCCGAATCTTGTTGGAATACCCAGTGCCTGTTATTGAACATGGTATGAGAAACAGGTTCCACAAGGTTCGTCAGGACTGTATTTTGATACACAACTGCATTCGTTTTTACATCTTTCTCACAAAAATGTACCTCTGTTAAGCCCCAATAAGAAACTCCCAACCATACCATGATCGAGGATGGAAAATGACCTCGTTGGACACGCGGAATACGGTTGCTCGCTTCTTCACTACTGTGTGCGTACACCTTATCATTTTGTTTGTTGTAGCTCTCTTCTACGGTAAAAACTTTTTCATCCGAAAAAAGAATTGCCCGATATTTTTTTCCCGCGTACCGCTTCAACAAAGCGCGGCATCTCTTCAGTCTCAGGTCCATTAGACGAGCATTCAAACGATGTCCTGTTTTTCTTCGATATGCCTGAAGCCCTAAGTCTTCATTTAACACCCTTTTCACCGTGGTTCTGCTTAACCCCATCTGAAGGGCCAACAGTTTCTGCTTACGTTTGGGATTTCTTTGAATTCGCGCCTTGACAGCTTTTATCACTGCTGGAGTCCTAACAGACCGAGGGCGACCACTTCTTGACCTGTCATCTACACTAGAGTCTTCATTGTATCGTTTGATGGTACGATAAACGAATCTTTTGGTTATGTTCAAATTTTTCAGTATGTTAAAAATTTGAATTGGCGCGTAACCGAAACGATGCAACGCAATAACTGCAACACGGTCTTCTTTAAGCGTCCACTCCATATTTAAAAATGAGTAAAATTCTAAAAGTATACATTTTTATTTTCATCAACAATTCGAAATTCGAATTCAATAAATTTTTTGTGGCCAGCATTCTAAAAGCAAAGTTTTTAATGTGTGACAATACTTATGACCTGACTAGGTATATTCACCTAACATTATCTTACGTAGTTAGCTTTGTTTTATGGTTTTTTAGCTGAATTGTCTTAGGTGTTTTATGTTTTAATATAAAATTGCATTTTGGTATGAGCGAAACCACGGCGCACCTAGCATTTAAGATTTTATATCCAATACTTACTCAACAGCCTTGGTATTGTAATATATTAAGCGCTATACAACAGCAGTTCGCCTTAGAGTCGTATTGACATAGATGATTGATTCTGGTATCCGCTTAAGATAAGATAGGTCGTTTGCTGACCATCTATACTAGTAACAATATAATATTAGATTCATCTAACCCGATATTAATTCCGATCACATATCTCACTAATCATAGAATATGATTTCAGAGCTGGTGCAGAATATAGTACAGAAAACGAGCCTAAAAGAAACCATCACAACATAGTTCCTTATAGCGATGATGCTATTGCGCCCATAGAATCTCAAAATTATAGTAAGTTTAATACTCTAAATATATTTTAATCTTAATCTGAAATATGCAATACAGTTAAATGGTAAATTAATATATGCATATAAGAAAGGCTTGAGGAAGTTGAAAAGTGTGTATTAATATTGTTTATAGATCTTATTAATATTTTTCAGGTCATCTCGATTCTTCGGAGAAAGTCCGTGGTTTTAAACTTCTCAAAAATCATATAAAAGCAATGTTTTTGAAGTTAGCATACAACACTATGAGGAATAAACTGGTGGCTTTTATACAATTTGTGAGCCCCGTGATCAATATAATACTTTCTGTTATAATTTCGAGATCCTGGAAGTTCCTTTCGCAACTACCCCCACTAACGCTTCGTTTAGAGAGCGGATTTAAAACCACTCAAACTCTAATATCACAAATTCTTAATATAACAGAAGAGAGTATAGAAGCCAGAGCTCTGAAGGCCTATAAAAACTACTTTAAGCTCTCCACTTATCCTGGAATGACTTTGACGGACATTGGTACAATGGACATGGGAAAATTTTACTTCAAGCTGGTAAGAACTTATTACTATTATATTAAAGACGAAGGGACTGATGAAACTTTTGTAGCTTTATTTGTTTGTTCGTGGCTTGTGCGTTAGCCCTTCATTTATCAACTTGAATTACAACCTCCGTATACAAGTAGGTTTGTTTTATTACTCCAGACCAGTAAAAGTAAAGCCCATCTTAAGGAGTACAGACGTAACAATATAAATTACATCTGGTTAAGTAATAAAACTATAATCTATACGATTTGTATCTACAACCCATTCTTGTTGTTGAATTATTTGTAGCTTGAGGAAAATTTACAATTTAGGACTTGTGTACCAACATTATCAATTTTGTTTAGTTTACATTACCCTAAGCCCTGAACCACACTACCGCTCGCTTCCTAAGTGAAACCCAAGAATTTCTTATTCTGTTTTTATTTTATCACTTATTAGAAAACTCGCTTATATTTTATACTAGCGATCCGCCCTCGCTTCGCTTCGGAAACATTAAATTTTATTATTGATAGGAGAGTCCCGCCATGTTGCGCGCGGTACGACAATAACTGCGGGTGACGCCGCGAGGCGAAGCTAGTCTAAAAAAAGTAGCCTCGGTTACTCCTTATATCATCAGCTACATATTAGTCTCATCAAAATCGGTCCAGCCGTTCCAGAGATTAGCCGGAACAAACAGACAGACAGACAGACAAAAATTGTAAAAAATGTTATTTTGGTGTATGTATATATATATACCATGTACCGTATATATATATATATATATATTCATATGCATGTAGTAAAAAGCGGATATTTCAATATTACAAACAGACACTCTAATTTTATTTATATGTATAGATTAAAGTCAGTACAGAGTAGTTGAAGGCTAATTATAAATTTTCACAATTAGATTATAACATCGTGTCATAAAAATCGATGCCGCAGCAATTGCAATTTACTTATTTACTATACAATTGAGATAATAGACCTCAAGCCTCAAGGTGTGTGGCGGCATTCACGTTGTGCTATCTATCAGCTTCAGTAACCGCTTAACACCAGGCCGAGAACTCGCTAATTCGTCTGCGTTAAAAAGGATAATAAGGCATCAAGGACCTTGTCCTTCTATGATCGCTTCTACATGATCCGTCCGTAATAATAAATTTTTAATTTAAGCTACTTCCTCACTAATTCCTATCTTGAATTCACAATCCGAGAGCTCTAATTTGTAAGGAGACTTGACGTTAGATGTTTGGTTTTTATTTATTTCGAACATAATTTATTTAATTTCAGAGTGATTCCGATCTTCCTCGCGTAAAATACGAAACATTGGTCGGCGCTACATTTGGCCAAAACAAAATAACTGCTTGGTTCAGTAATTATGGATACCACGATTCTGCTATCTCGCTCGCACTTGTGAATGACGCCATACTGCGTGCCCTGTCGCCTGGAAGTTCCTTGAGAATCGTCAACTTTCCACTGCCGTATTCGATAGAAAACCTGGTAAAATTAAATCTTTATTTTATTAAAGTTTAACACTAAAAAAAAATGTTAATGTTATCCCACCTAATGAGAATGATTTAGATTAATAGCTCATTGGGACCAAAGTAACTACTGTTTTTTTTTATATAGTAGGTGACCCGGCAGAATTCGTAGTGCCTCAATCGATAAATAAAAGACCTAAGCTTTTGTATAAAATAAACTTAAAACAAACAAAAGGAATCCGTCTGACGGGGGACACATCAAAGGAAAAACAAAATTGCAATTTTTATTCAATTCCGAGCGTTTTCATATTTATCTACCTTTTAAACCTTCTCTGGACTTCCACAAATTATTCAAGACCAAAATTAGCCACATCGGTCCGGGCGTTCTCGAGTTTTAGCGAGACTAACGAACAGTAATTCATTTTTATATATATATATAGATATAAGATTATATTTAAATTAAAAGTAATCTTAATATTAAATCAACAGTAATCCGCCTACTGATCTAAATTTCCAGTGTTAAAAAAAGGTTTATAGAAAATGATTTCAGAAGTAAGGGCTTGCATTCTATACTGAACTGAAAACACTGGATTGTGTACTATATACTGTCTACTGTGTCTGTTTAATTTCAGGTTGAAGTAATGGCTACCGGTAGCAGCATGGGATTTCAATTCGCATTTAATATTGGATTCTGTATGGCTTTCGTGACTTCGTTTCTCGTCCTTTTTTCGGTTAAAGTAAGTCGCCCAAAAAATAATTACACTAAATTTCTATGTGTCAGGGCTTTAAAAATTCAAGTCTAATAGTATAACCATGGGGCCCGGGTTCGATCTTTTTAAATTGTATTTAGTGTTTGAGGTCTAAATGTACGTGTGCTTGTTTCGTTTATGTATTTCCGATACCCACAAACTTAAAAGGAAATCCTAGTTTGGATACATTGTACGTTTAACTTCGTCTTTTTTTCCTTCCTATGCTGATAGCCTTGAGAGGCTATTTCAGCTTCACCCTAACATGTAGGTGAGCTCACGGGGCTCAAACCGGAAGTGTTGCTAACACTGACCCTAGCAAGAGCCGTGCTTCACAGAATCTACCACCGGATCGGAAACGCGACCCACTGATAAGACCCGGCGAGAAACTCATCATTCGTTTGACATTATGTTTTCACCAGCGAATTTGTCTTGGAATAATAATATCGCTTTTAATAAGATTAACCTAAAGAAACTCGACTTCAGAGCTCCCAAATGTAGCACGGTCATAGATGTATGTGATGAATACCGTAAACCTTGTCGAAGTTCCAATTGCAATGGTATAACGGCTAATGTCCATCAAAGACTCATGATTTTTTTGACGAAAGGTTTTTTTTTTTCTTCGGGAATAAGGCTGATATACTGAAAGTCTAATGAAACTTACATCTACATTAATAGTATAGTCAATTTCCGAGCGCGGTTAGGATGAGGGTCGGGTTAGGAGGGTTCAGCGGCTAGTCATGGTGATGTTGACTTATCCGTCCGCGACGGGGCAACGCAAAGCCGTCTTCACCCGAAACATGTCTTGTCGGATCCCCGGATTCACTACCGGTGCTTTTAGGCCTCTCGAGCACTAGTCACTGTCCTCGTCGATTACGATGAAGAGTTATACGAGCTAACTAACACATGGTCACAGCCCACTGAGTTTCTAGCCGGATCGTTTCAGTGAGTCACGATTCCGATCCGGTATTAGATTCAGTGAAGCCACTACTCTTGCTAAGGCTAGTGTTAGCAAACTCTCTCAGGTTCAGCCCATGAGCTCACTTATCCGTCCGGGCATAGCTGGAATAGCCTCTTAGCGAATAGGTAGGGGGGAAAAAAAGTGATGTTTAGAAGCGGGTGGGTTGAGCAGGAGCGGCGTAGCGGGGCCAAGCTCTTGCAGCGCGTGTCGGGCGTGCGGCCGGCCGTCCTGTGGCTCAGTGCGCTTGTGTGGGACTGGCTGTGGCTGTTCCTCATCTACTTGTGTATTGTCTTTACTCTCGCTTGTTTCCACGAGAAGACGCTCTCCACGCCTCAGGAATTAGGTGAGACTCGGTTTGGTGATTCCACGATATCCTACCTTAATTTGTGTATGTCATGTGTTTTGTTTAACCCGTATAATATGACTGTGTATGCGTGTGTTTTTGGCTACTTCTTACTTTTACTTTTATTGCTTAGATGGGTGGACGAGCTCACAGCCCACCTGGTGTTTCCGCATCTTGCGATATACCCATCTTGAGATATGAGTTCTAAGGTCTCAGTATAGTTACAACGGCTGCCCCACCCTTCAAACCCAAACACATTACTGCTTCTCGGCAGAAATAGGCGGGGTGGTGGTTCCGACCCGTGCGGACTCACAAGAGGTCTTACCACCAGTAAAACTGTACGACTTGGCAGTTCTAAATGCATTTAAGCGACATCGACCATCTATGACGAGAAGCACCGCTTGATAGTTCATATGGTATAAACAATATGAGCTTCGATGTCGCGTATTCGTAAACAATAAGTATTGAATCAGCGTGTTCAAACATGCTTCGGTATACCCATTATATCTCTGAGACCGACTCCAAAAAGCCGGGAACCCCAATGCAAGGGGTGGGGAAAAGCAAATTTTAAGTTAACATTCAGCTTGATTACAGCATTAAGTTCAAACCACACTTTGATGTGTGCTTTTAGGATGAACTGGCTTTTTAGTTTATTATTGCTGGCCTAAGAGGTGCTTATATTTATTAAAAGCATTATTGATTGCCCGTTGATATTGAATTATCAGCGGAACCTATCGACATTGCGACTCAAATACCGTCCACTCTAAGAAAAGAAGTCAAAGTCTCAATTGTCTTGTAGAAATGTTCTCCCGTCCGACTGAAACAGGCATTATGGTGGTGGTGTACCCGTGAAACACACCGTACAACATACCACCACTGAATACGATCGGAATACGCGGGTTACATATTTAGAAAACGCTGCTGCTAAAATTAGTAGTGTTGCAATGTGATTTTCATGTTTTTTCCTTTCGTATCACATCGTCTTTTCGCATTAAAAGTGTACACTTTCCAAAAATATTCGATATTGAGTTAATATACGGAATCATTTGGTATCACCAGTATTCTTCTCATAAATACTGTCAAAAGAGCCTAGTTTAGTTTTTTTTTAGTTTACCTATGTTTTGACTACTATTAACAAAATTATTACATAGTTTTATCTTTCTTTAAAAGACAGATAATGTAACTGAAAATAAATGCTGCAAAGATG
Organism: Bombyx mori; assembly: GCF_030269925.1. NCBI lineage: Eukaryota > Metazoa > Arthropoda > Insecta > Lepidoptera > Bombycidae > Bombyx > Bombyx mori. The sequence goes on from NC_085123.1 coordinate 7,562,197, forward strand.
ATTAATATTAAAAATATCACATGTTAAACCTTTATAACACTCTCCTGGAAAATAACTTTTGAGATTATACAGTTTTGATGCGAGAAGACGACATGACCTACTATATTTATTAGCGGATAAATATGAAAGACTTCAATAATATTTATGTGCAGGGCGGGTGTTACTAGTTCTCGTAGTGTTTTCACTGGCAATAATACCAATACACTATCTGGCATCATTCTACTTTGACTCTGCTGCGACTGGATTTTCGAAAATGTGCTTCGTCAACGTATTCAGTGGTAAATATAAAATTTTTGATCTACCTACTTATCTTTGAAATAACAGGTCAGAGAATTTTATAATAGTTTGTAAAGTTCAACTATTCTTTAGCTGATACATCTAAGCGACGCTGAAAATATCTGCTACTATTTTCTGTTATTAAAAAACAATTGTAATGCAAGAAATAAATTATGTATAAATGAAAAAAAAACTTTTAGGTTGTATGCCGTTTTTAATTACTGAAGTATTAAGATTACCACAAGTCGCAAGTCCTTTTTATGCACATCTGTTTGATTGGATTTTTTCGCCGCTACCTATTTATTGTATCAGCCGGAGTTTCAGGTAATTTTTCCTAATTCGATCAATGAATATGCTGTACACTACGATTATTGTTCAACTTTACATTTATTTTCTACCGTAATTGAGGGAGAAGGTGTGCTGAATATTCATTCTAACGGCCGTCTGGTGTAGTGGTAAGTGACATGGTCACTACACAAGGGGGTCGAGGGTTCGAATCCCGCCAAGGGAAGATATTTGTATGATAAATATAAATGTCTTTTCCAGGGTTATGGATGTATATTTAAATATATGTATGTGTATAATAAAAATCTTACATTTATATCCGTTATCTGGTACCTGTAACACAAGTTCTTTACGAACTTATACTATATACTATACTACGTGGCGTGATTGTTAGTAAATATTTATTTATTTATTTATAAATCATTTTTTATTACGTTTTTGTGTGATTATCTGAATCGATAGATAGCCTTTAGTGAGCGCACAAAACTAAAGAGTTGGTGAATTTTAATTAGTTCAAGAGAGTAATAAGATAATAGACTTCATTTCTCTTATCACATGTCCCACACACACACGTACAGTCGCTGCGCGGTCAGTCAATCCGTAGCTAAAGTTATACGACAGATGATTTACTCTCATAAAAACACACATTTTATTTCAGAATACTTTATGATGATATTTGTTAGGTTAATATTTTTCTCTTTGCATACAGAGACATGAGTGTATCGTCATTTTCATTGTTGGCCTGCGAAGGCCTCTGCGACCAATTACGTATTGAGAATTGCACACGACACACAATATGCAACCAGCTCAACCTTACCGTGTGTTGTAGTAAGTGAGCCTTGTGAGTGCGTGTTGTGATGCTTTCTATGTCTCTTCTATGTAGTTAGTCGTTTTATTCCTTCAAAACTTAAGACGATCGTACGAAACTATAGCGGTGATGGTATTGAACACAAAACTCAAAAAATAATTCTCTTCTTTTTTGTTTTTCTGTAGTATTGGAAATTAATATGTAGTTTCTAATATCAATTTTTTTTTACCTCAATGCTATTAATCAATGTTATTGCTGAATTATACTATAAAATACATTTTCATACATAGTTTAGCACTTTATTTTTCTTCGTAATTTTTTAAATCACTGAACACAACTAATTTTAATACATTTCAATTTCTGCTTAAATTCGAACGAATAAAATATGAAATTTAAATTATTTTCCAGTTGAAGACGATCCTTTTATGAAATGGAGCGAACCTGGAATCGGAAGATACTTGTTTACTATGTTCGCTGTCGGTACAGTAACGTTCAGCATACTACTCGTGAAGGAATATGAACTTCTTGCCAAGGTCTACATAGCTTTACGTTTTTTTTTATTGCCTTTATAGGCAGATTAGCTTTTGCCCGCGACTCCGCCCGCGTGGAATAACTGGTGGTAGGATCTCTTGTGAGTCCGCGCGGATAGGTACCACCACCCTCCCTATTTCTGCCGTGAAGCAGTAATGCGTTTCGGTTTGAAGGGTGGGGCAGCCGTTGTAACTAGCTATACTGAGACCTTAGAACTTATATCTCAAAGTGGGTGGGGCATTTACGTCGTAGATGTCTATGGGCACCAGTAACCACTTAACAGCAGGTCGGCTGTGAGCTCGTCCACCCATCTAAGCTACAAAAATAATAATTGCGGCGTCATGACAAAAGGGGCCTTCGCAGTGAACGCCCAAACTTGTGTCTTCAATGGGTTGAACTGAACAGAATTTAGTTCACCCCACTCTGACCACCGGCCACGTTCCGAGAAAGACTCTGATGGCCGATATATCGCGTATCCGCGGTGTTATCATCCGAATGACATGTATGACATCAATAGATAGCATCTCATTGATATGGAGAACGAAACGTGTGTGGGAGAGCACTGAACCTTGTGGGATGCCAACTTTGATGATGATGATATCGGAGCAGCAGCCATCGATGACGTGTGTGATGTTTCATACATTTAAAAAGCTCGCGATCCACTTGCAGAGCTCCTCGGGGACTCCGTAAGCTAGAAGATTCGATAGAAGTGTCCTATGCCAACCCTATCGAAGGTCTTCGCGACTTTAAGGCTAACAGTGAGAGCCTCGCCTTGCAACCTGTCGATGTCTGAAGTATACAAGAAGATTGCCAGCTGAGCGACTGTATGGGAAGCCATCCTGCCGGTCACTGATCAGCTGGCGATCCGCAAGCTTGGCGGTCTTCAAATCGAGGGGTCTGACCGATCACCCTTCTTGGGGATAGGGTGGACATGGGCGGCCTTTCATGAAGACGGAACCCTGTTGGTACTGAACGAGAGGCGATACAGACGCGTTAGTGTAGTTATCAATTCAAAGGCGCATGTTTTTAGAACCACTCCGGGAATGCACTTAGGCCCACTCGCACCTTATCTTCTTTAGCCTTAGCCTTATCCAGCGCCCAGAAAGCACGGCTCCAGGAGAGATAGCTCTTTGGTCGCTCGCCAATTCCGGCAACGTGCTCTGACTTTTGTCAAGTCATAATTATTTTTGGTTGAAGAGTAAGGATTCGGAGAGGTAGGATGCCAGAGGTGAGAACAAGGCAATACCTGAATAAAGCGCCAGGCGCAATGAATAGTCGAAAAGGGGATGCGCGAGGAGCTGGTGCAGAGCATGCAAGGACCCCCAATCCACCCTGCATACGATCGCCGAAATGAGTGGATTTCGGTCTTCGACTCCGGCACAACAACTGGGGTAGAGTTTAATAGTAACACCCAGATTCAAGTCATCTACTGACCCGTGGGCGGCGGCGGAGACCATTGTACTGGATCACCCTATACCCCCTCAAAAGGCGCCGAAAGGCAACCATTCGCTAGCCATTCGGACAAGGTTCTATCAACGGATGAATTTTTTTTCTGTCAATTAACGTACATTAAAGATATTTCTTGGTTTTAACTGACAGTTAATGTTGTAGCTCATGTACAAACCTCGTGATAAAATGTCGCAAACGAAAACCTCTGTAGAGGAGGCAGTCGAAGACGATGACGTCGCCACGGAGAGACGGCGCGTACTGGCATTGTCGCGTAATGAGGTCACCGCGTTCAGCCTCGTGTGTCGCGAGCTGAGCAAGCGCTACCGGCGCCTCGTAGCCGTCGACCGACTCACGTTCGCGGTGCGCGGCGGAGAGTGCTTCGGCCTGCTCGGAGTCAACGGCGCCGGCAAGACCAGCACCTTCCGCATGCTGACCGGCGACGCACGCGTGTCGGACGGCGACGCGCTCGTGCACGGACACTCGGTGCGAGCACATGTGCAGGACGTGCACCGCCTCATTGGTGAGTCGACCCTATTACATATCAGCTCGGTCCGCATGCTGACCGGCGACGCACTCGTGTCGGACGGCGACGCGCTCATGCACGGACACTCGGTGCGAGCACACGTGCAGGACGTGCACCGCCTCATTGGTGAGTCGACCCTATTACACATCAGCTCGGTCAATATGCTGACCGGCGACGCACGCGTGTCGGACGGCGACGCGCTCGTGCACGGACACTCGGTGCGAGCACACGTGCAGGACGTGCACCGCCTCATTGGTGAGTCGACCCTATTACATCAGCTCGGCCCGCATGCTGACTGGCGACGCACATGTGTCGGACGGAGACGCGCTCGTTCACGGACACTCGGTGCGAGCACACGTGCAGGACGTGCACCGCCTCATTGGTGAGTCGACCCTATTACACATCAGCTCGGTCCATATGCTGACCGGCGACGCACGCGTGTCGGACGGCGACGCGCTCGCGCACGTACACTCGGTGCGAGCACACGTGCAGGACGTGCACCGCCTCATTGGTGAGTCGACCCTATTACATCAGCTCGGCCCGCATGCTGACCGGCGACGCACATGTGTCGGACGGAGACGCGCTCGTGCACGGACACTCGGTGCGAGCACACGTGCAGGACGTGCACCGCCTCATTGGTGAGTCGACCCTATTACACATCAGCTCGGTCCATATGCTGACCGGCGACGCACGCGTGTCGGACGGCGACGCGCTCGTGCACGGACACTCGGTGCGAGCACACGAGCAGGACGTGCACCGCCTCATTGGTGAGTCGACCCTATTACATCATCTCGGCCCGCATGCTGACCGGCGACGCACATGTGTCGGACGGAGACGCGCTCGTGCACGGACACTCGGTGCGAGCACACGTGCAGGACGTGCACCGCCTCATTGGTGAGTCGACCCTATTACATCATCTCGGCCCGCATGCTGACCGGCGACGCGCTCGTGCACGGACACTCGGTGCGAGCACACGTGCAGGACGTGCACCGCCTCATTGGTGAGTCGACCCTATTACATCAGCTCGGCCCGCATGCTGACCGGCGACGCACATGTGTCAGACGGAGACGCGCTCGTGCACGCACACTCGGTGCGAGCACACGTGCAGGATGTACACCGCCTTATTGGTGAGTCGACCCTACCACACTACCACATTACGCAAGTCGAACTGTAACAGCTATTATAATACAAAACTATTTGTGAATACAACTCATTTATTCTCCAGTATCCTAATTTTGCTCACAGGTTATTGCCCCCAGTTCGACGCATTATTCGATAACCTTACTGCGAGAGAGACCCTCCAGATCTTTTGTTTGTTACGCGGTATACCTCAGCGAGTTGGTGATGTACTTGCTCATCGTCTCGCTGTTGAACTGGGATTTGTCGTACACTACGATAAAAAGGTAACGTTCCCAAAAGTATATTCATAGTACAGTTACAATAAATATTTAACAATAATATAAAATACCCTTTCGAATATATTTTTGTGACGTTGACATCAATTAAGAGCTCTCAAACTAAAATTGTACTTTCACTTACTATACGACGTGGAGTAATAGTTTGAAACTTCAATAGGTTCATGAGTGCAGCGGTGGAACAAAAAGAAAAATAAGTACTGCTGTAGCTTTGTTAAGCGCTTCGTCGTTAGTTTTCCTGGATGAACCAACAACAGGTAACGTTTGACTTTGTCTCAAGACGGCATTGCACATTGATGTCGTATTCATCAAAACTTAAAGGCAAGGGGCACTTTTTGTGAAGAAATAATTTAAATTTAAATCGTTATCCCATTGATACTGATACTAATATATTTACTAAGATAAAATGGTTTAAACTTTAATTTATGATATTGAGAGAGGATAATATAACCCTTTCCCGCCAATGTAGTTTACTTTAATGGGATATATACATGTTTTGTGTGTACGTAAACATTGACGTCATTGTTCAATATAGGCTGCTCTATGTTTACCAGTAAGTTAAAATTAGATTCAGTAACTACTGTGACAATACACTGATCCTGTACGAATAAGAGTCCCTAGTTCTGTGCTTAATATAATAGTGAAATATACTATATTTTGTACTGTAGTTACACCATATTAGCTTTATAAGGAGAACAGTAATATTAAATATTATTTAGTTGATATTTTGAAATAAGTTTAAATCCATCAATAATGAAAGGCATGGATCCTGCGTCGAAGCGGCTCGTGTGGCGCGGCATCAGCAGCGCGGTGGGCGGCGGGCGCAGCGTGGTGCTGACGTCACACAGCATGGAGGAGTGCGAGGCTCTCTGCTCCAAGCTCACCGTCATGGTCAACGGCAGGCTCTGCTGTCTCGGCTCGCTGCAACATCTCAAGAGCAAATTCTCGCAGGGTAAGTCGTTTAGCGGCCGTTCAGTGATCCAAATTCTACCGTAATCCATTCAATTTGAAGTCGTCGTGGCCTAAAGGATAAGACGCCCCGACCCGTGCATTCATGTCAAGAGATGCACCGGTGTTCGAATCCCGCAGGCGGGTACCAATTTTTGTAATGAAATACGTACTTTTTTACAATTGTTCACGATTGACTTCCACGGTGAAGGAATACCATCGTGTCCTAAAAATCAAACAAGATTATAATTTGCGTAATTACTGGTGGTATAGATGTAGTGAGAAATTATTTTCCTTCGGGAAAACTTGGTTCTTTATCGGAATACGATGACACCCGAACTGTCAATGAATGATCGTATTAAATGAGTGACATTTTCATATCCATTAATAGCGAACTTTATTGTTTAATGTCAAAATGAGTAATGTCATTGTATAATATAGAGATGTTATAACCATAACAATTATTACTTAAAACGGGATATTTACCAGTGTATTATACGACTTGAGCTCCCGATATTTTTAAGTAATAGTTGTTATGTTGGTGACCGTGTTAGTTTAAAATCATAATTATGTTAGAACCGCCTTCTGTAACTTTGAAAATACTCAGTTTTATTGTCTTTCGTTTTATTGTAGCTGTTCAACTTTGCCAAAATACTCTGAGTTGTTGCTATTTTTAATTTGCTATTTTCCGATATGAGGTACAGGTAAGTATTAAATATAATTCCATGGACTGGATTTTTTTACCGTTTTCGAGGTTTCAGCATGGCTATACAACCTTTTTATAAGTAATCTGAAAATATGATTAAAACTATAGCGAATATTTGAATTGCGTATTATCCACTCTATATAATAATATATAGGCCTGCTTTTGTGACTTACCCCTACGGCTCTAAGATGGGTAATGAAGCTATTTGAGAGAGCACGATAAATACGAACTTTTCCGAAAAATTGCGAAGGAAAATCATTTCTTACCATATCTATAGAACGTCTTATGAGCCCGCACGGGTAGGTTGCACCACCCTGCTTATTTCTGCCATGAAGCAGTAATGCGTTTCGGTTTAAAGGGTAGGGCAAACGTTGTAATATAAAAAAACTGAGACCTTACAAATCATGTTTCGACGTGGGTGGCGGCGTTTATGTTGTAGATATCTATGAGCTCCGATTACCACTTAAGACCAGGTGGGCCGTGACATATATAAGCTATAAAAAATACTGGAACATTGTTGAAGAAGTGCGTACGAGGGCTGCACTAAAAGTATCGGGAATGGAATATTTCCACTGTTCCTGTCATATTAAAATCTTTTTAATTGAAAACTCCTTGGTTTTAAAAATCGAATACCATTTATTTATTTAAAAAAAGATTCTCGGTCTTGTCACGAGGCTTTGTCAAACTTGTTCAGTCGTTGAGAAAATGGAATCGACTCGAGAAAATTCAAGAGCGATGATTTATTATGACTTTCGAAGTGGTTTAACACAAAAACAGTGTGTTGACCGGATGATTTCTGCATTTGGTGATGAAGCCCCATCCAAGACCACAATTTATCGCTGGTTTGCTGAGTTTCAACGTGGACGTATCAAGCTCAGTGATGATTCCCGTCAAGGTCGTCCAAAAACTGCAGTCACCCAAGAAAACGTTGATGCTGTGCGTAAGCTGATTGAGGAAGATCGACATGTGACATACCGCGAAATTCAGGCAACTTTAGACATTGGCATGAGTCAAATACAAATAATCTTGCATGAACAATTAGGTGTAAAAAAGTTGTTTTCCCGATGGATACCGCATTCGCTCTGTGAAGAGCAAAAAGCGGCTCGCGTTACTTGGTGCGTCAGAACTCTCGAAAGATTCCACGCAGGATCCTCAAATGCTGTATACAACTTTGTATCAGGTGACGAATCCTGGAATGTTGCAAAAAAAATGGTGGCTACGTTTGTCTCCAAAACCGGCCATGTTACGACTATTCTTCTTGAGGGACAAAGAACGGTTAATGCAGAATGGTATGCTAGCATTTGTTTGCCACAGGTCGTTTCTGAACTCCGTAAAGAGAACTGCAACCGCCGCATCACCCTCCATCACGATAATGCGAGTTCTCACACCGCGCACAGAACAAAAGAGTTTTTAGAGCAAGAAAACATAGAATTATTAGACCATCCGCCGTACAGCCCCGACCTAAGCCCTAATGATTTCTATACTTTCCCTAAAATAAAGAATAAATTGCGTGGACAGAGATTTTCATCACCTGAAGAAGCTGTGGACGCCTACAAAACGGCCATTTTGGAGACCCCAACTTCCGAATGGAATGGTTGCTTCAATGATTGGTTCCATCGTATGGAAAAATGTGTCAAATTTCGCGGAGAATACTTCGAAAAGCAATAAATACATTTTTAATTAGTAATGTTGTGTCACTTCGTTAATTCCCGAAATTTTCAGTGCCGCCCTCGTATTCCATCTCGTACGAATAAAATATAGAATCGGGATGCCATTCCTATATGCGTGCAAAGATCTTCAAATGTGCATCATATTTTTCTGCGCATCATTCATCATTATCCTGCCCTTCTCCCAGTCACCTGGGGTCGGCGCAGCATGTTTTCTCCTTCCATACTCTTCTATCATATACCATTTCTTCGCTCACTCCCCTCTTACCCATATCGTCTTTCACACAATCCATCCATTTCTTCTTAGGTCTACCTCTTCCTTTATATCCTTCCACATTCATAGTTAACACTCTCTTACCAACCTCATTTTCATTTCGTCTCATCACATGTCCATACCATCCCAAACTCGCACTCCTCAGCTTCTCTGTCACAGGTGCCACTTTCAGACTTCCTCTAACATATTCATTCCGCATTGATTTCTGCGCATATTAATATTTTATTATTATTCACTTTTTGACACCTTAAGTTTTCCAAAACTGAAGTTCGTCCGTACTCTCAAAGTGTTAAATAGGTGTTCATTTTTGTTTCATACATTATACATATATCTTCATACAAATAATAATTATAAAATTATTATTATTATAAACGTGTCATTCTCAAATTGATTCCAAGCAATTTCAAGTGCACATGCGGCGAAAAGCCATAATACCAAACGTTTAAAAAGGCACCGGGATTTCATTTCCAAAATCAGAGGTACAGAATCATCTACTAAAGAAAGGAAATCAATTTACATGCCATTCACTTTTATAGGCAAAGTTGAAAATACTATTTTCTATTCACGTTTTCCATTGTAAATACAAATCAAACAAAGAAAAACTCCTACAAAATTTACCTCGTATAGACGAATAAGTCTTCTCCCGGTGATACAGAAACAGTCCGAAGAAACAATGGCAGGACCTTTTGTGAGTCCGCACGGGTAGGTACCACCGCCCCGCCTATTTCTGCCGTGAAGCAGTAATTCGTTTCGGTTTGAAGGGTGGGGCAGCCGTTGTGACTATACTGAGACCTTAGAACTATATCTCAACGTCTATGGGCTCCAGTAACCACTTAACACCAGGTGGACTGTGAGCTCGTCCCCACATCTAAGCTATAAAAAAAAAAAACAATCTTGCAACGTCTACTACTCGTATTCGAAAAGCTAAAGAGACTTAAATAGTCAATAATATTATGGATATTATTATGGATTTCGTACACCCAAGAAAACCATATAACGCCGTGTATGTACAAATTAATTATTCACATTTCTTTTGAATCATATATGTATTTCTCGCTCATTCCTTATTTTACTCGCCTGCCTAACCTGCGATGATTTCGAAATTTAAAAAAAATCCTTTTTTCTCCTACCTACGCCGAAAATTCGGTTTTCGTCCCGCTGTACAGGGAAGAAAGTGTAACTTTTCCTCCCTTTGTAGGAAGAAAGTGTAACTTTTCCTCCCTTTGTACAGGGAAGAAAGTGTAACTTTTCCTCCCTTTGTACAGGGAAGAAAGTGTAACTTTTCCTCCCTTTGTACAGGGAAGAAAGTGTAACTTTTCCTCCCGCTGTACAGGGAAGAAAGTGTAACTTTTTCTCCCTGGGTACAACTGCGCATGCGCGTTAGTGTTTACGTCTGCTCTCACGCACCTAGTGAAATAAACAAAAGGCAATAAAATTTAATAGTGCAGTATTAAACAAAGATGAGTTCATCAAACAGTTCTTGTTCAATTAGTAGTAGTTTATTTAAAAATTAAAAAACAGTTAAATTGATTTTTTTTAGAAGTACGGGGGGGCTCCGCCCCCCCTTCCCCGGCCAGGGCTTCGCCCCTGGACCCCGGCTCGGTACTCCACGAACTTTCGGCCTGGTAGGAGAAAAAATAGTATATGCACCGCGGGAGAAATGTCCAACTTTTCTCCCTTGGTGCACAATGTACTATTTCTAATGAAAGTATTGAGTGAAATTTTGTTTGTATGTATACTTAGTCTGGCCATAAATACTGTTACAATTAAAAATAAACAAAATATTACATTTGAATTTGGAATCTGTCATTTTTATATGATTGCTAATTGATTTTTCTCATTTTGGCGCCAATACATTGTACAATATTTTGCGATATTAAAATGGAGTGGGGTGATAAATAGAACCGAATCGCTGTGATTGCATTACACAAAGTAGGTATGGAGCCAAATGCAATTTTTAAAACTCTCCATACGCTTGGTATTAGTAAAATGTTTGTGTACCGGGCTATTAATAGGTGCAATGAGACCTCCTCTGCTTGTGACAGAAAAAGATCTGGCCGTCCACGTAGTGTTCGTACGAAAAAGGTGGTCAAAGCAGTAAGGGAAAGAATTCGAAGAAATCCTGTCCGAAAGCAAAAGATTTTATCTCGGGAGATGAAGATAGCACCTAGAACCATGTCGCGTATTTTAAAAGATGACCTAGGACTTGCAGCCTATAAGAGAGGTACTGGTCATTTCTTAACTGATATTTTAAAAGAGAATAGGGTAGTAAAATCGAAACATCTACTGAAGCGGTACGCAAAGGGAGGTCATAGAAATATTTTGTTTACGGATGAGAAAATTTTTACAATTGAGCAACATTTTAACAAACAAAATAACCGTATTTATGCTCAAAGCTCTAAGGAAGCTTCCCATTTAGTCGACAGAGTGCAACGTGGGCACTATCCGACTTCAGTGATGGTTTGGTGGGGTATTAGCTATGAAACTGTGACTGAGCCATACTTTTGTGAAAAAGGTATCAAAACATCGGCACAAGTGTATCAAGATACCATTCTTGAGAAGGTAGTGAAGCCCCTTAATAACACCATGTTCAATAATCAAGAATGGTCCTTCCAGCAAGACTCGGCGCCAGGTCATAAAGCTCGGTCTACGCAGTTTTGGTTGGAAACGAACGTTTCGGACTTCATCAGAGCTGAAGACTGGCCGTCGTCTAGTCCCGATCTTAATTCGCTGGATTATGATTTATGGTCAGTTTTAGAGAATACGGCTTGCTCTAAACGCCATGATAATTTGGAGTCCCTAAAACAATCCGTACGATTGGCAGTGAAAAACTTTCCCATTGAAAGAGTGCGTGCTTTTATTGGTAACTGGCCTCAACGTTTAAAGGACTGTATTGCAGCCAATGGAGACCACTTCGAATAAGCTTTTTATACTTTAAATTGTTTTATATTTATGTATTAAACTAACACACTGTAAAAGTAAGAAATGTTATTTGCCATAGAGTTTTTTTTTGTTTTCCTTTGTAACAGTATTTATGGCCAGACTAGGTATTTTACGAAATCTACATATTTGATTTCATTACTCCGATTTCTTATACAATTTCCGGGACACATAGTATAGTACAAATTATTTCCAGATTATAACCTATATTATAACCCCAAAAGCTAGGTTGACGAAGCTTATAAAATTACTTCATTAGTTTTTCTGTTCCAGGCTATACGATTGTTATTAAATGTCGATCGGGAACTGACAGGGATAGCGATATCACACGCATCGACCAATATATGAAGAAAAATTTCAATGAAGTTAAACTCGTGTAAGTATTTCTTTAACACAGCACACAGAACAAAATCACCTAAAAGTAATGGGCTGTACTCTGTTACAAAGAAGGGGTACAATAGTGGTAACGTTGTGTTCCCAGCGAGACGTACCTGGGCATGAGCACGTACCACGTGTCGTCGGCGGGGCTGCCGTGGTGGCGCGTGTTCAGTGCGCTCGAACTAGCGCGGGACTCGCTGCCGCTTGATGACTACTCGGTCGCGCAGACAACACTCGAGCAAGTTTTTCTCGCATTTACAAACCAACAGCGTTCACTAGATTAATTTATTTTTTCAATCAATACAAAACACTATGATTGTGTAACCAACTTACCAAATTAATTATTATCAGCTTAATAAAAAGTTTATAAGAAAGTCTCAAGAGAGAAGACTTGTGGCATGGTACTGTAATTATAACTTAAGCAGCTAATTAGACACTAAAATCCTATAATATACAGGTGCGGGTTATTTTTCATAAAATAGAAACGAGGTATACAAAGAAATGCATGTAACTTTCTATAATTTGTAACAATAACATATTTTTTTTCAAGTAATTGGCCTGAGAATTGTAATATAATTATTGGATTAATTAATAATAAAAATACATTTGAAAATTCGTGTATTAAGAACAATGAACTTGTTGGACGTGGAGTAAACATTTTACCTCTATCGAATTTATTCTGATGCTGTAGCAAAGGTTATCGGGCCTTTTGCAAAATCTTATGTTATTTTTTAATTTTGTTGTCATAACTTGCCATACAGATTACAACAAAAACGTTCTCCGTTCCGTGGTGGAATGTTTATAATCGATTTAAGATCTTTAATAGGCCAAATAGTACTTATCCATTTTCAAACAGGATGTCTTTTCGAATTTCTCATATTGAATCAATTTTTTTTATATCAAATATTTTTACAGGTCGGTTCTGTTAATATCTATCTGTCCACTCGACATATGGTTACTTTATATGTTAGATGCTTCGATCAACAATAGTAACTAGATAAAGGGATACGTACAAAATTAAAGCAAAAACTGTCCGCGTGAATATATACTTATATAGCTACATTCGTTTACTAACAAACGGAGAAAAAAGTTTTGAAACACTTTTACGTTCAAACTAATAACAACTATGGCACCTAGTAATAAAGTCACAAATCTCCAAAACATTATCTAATACTTACGATCTTTCGTCACATAAAACCAGCAAAGCAATAAATTACTCCTGTCACTTACCAATAAAAAGACATATTTTAAACAACTTTTAATGTTAAATCAATCTTAACTAGCAACAAATAAAGTAACTTTTCCCTTAATTGCTCTGAGAACTAACATCGTTTTGCTTTATTTATTTTTGCTTCTTGAAATGCCGATTTGTATTTACTACAGGAGGTAAGGGAGTCGCGCTTAACACTAAAATAATTTATTAATGAATTAAAGTAATAGTTTAGTTGTTTACTTTTTATGTTTTGGAAATGTATGTTTGTTAGTATCTATACATTACTTATTATTTTATTAGCGTTACGTTTTTGTGTAATATATATTTTTAAGTTTTCGCGACCAGTGCACATAATAAAACAACGTTTAAACGGTTTCAAGCGTGGTATTTTTATTACAATGTTTCGGCCACGTTTCAGTAGCCGTGAGAACGGAAGGCAAAGATGTCCAGTGTCAATAAGCGGAGATCTTAGCTGGCTTATAAAAGTCATCTCTTGTTTCTCTGGCGACAATCGAGATCCATTCTGCACACGTGATTGCTAGGAAAGCTAAAATAAAAATGGAAAGCTAAGTATCTAATGAGAGTCTAACAAACAGACACAAAAGCAGCATTAACCAATTTTAACCAACTAATTTTGAAGTGCTGCTAACAAATTTTAAAAAATTATTACAACACAAATCTACTCCATGCATTTACTGTTCTGTTAAGCAAAAGTTTGTCCATGTGTTGGCTGAGCCTTGGCCAACATTTGTAGCGGTGGTTAAAAATCGGTAATTTTGTTCAAAATTTAATATTATTTATAAGTTTAAAGCTTACAATATAGTTTATACTTCATGTACTTACCGAAAGTAAGATATTCCGGCCGTTAAATTGCTTTTTCGGGCCTTATTTTTGCAACTTTTGAATACACACTGCGGTATTGTGAGACGGGTTGACATTGGCTGTGTTTGAAGAGAACTAAACAAAATAAGAGCTCACATTTCAAGTGCGCTGTTATTTGACGAGACGGATTTTATGCACTGACCCGAAATCTAGTTACTATTGTTGATCGAAGGTTAGATGTTTTGAAATCCCCTGAATACATAGAACTGTTAATTGGTGGCAAGTTGTTATTTTTTTTTAACAGTTCTGAAAAAAGGCATTATTGTTTGTCACGAATCTTAATCGTCCATCGATAATAACAGAGACAGAGATTTCCGAAAAATCTTTTCGATTTGTCTATATTAAATTTTAACAATTAAGGATTTCGATTTTTTTAATTCAAATTAACGCAGACAATCCCTACCCAGCATTGATTGTTAAGAATTACTAATAACAGTACTGGCAATACAGATTTACATGTCATCGTATTTATTTATCTTGGGTAAGTGAACTGGGGAATTCCCCTTTTATATCCGACTTTGTCGATTAAACTGTATACCCAATAGACTTTTATAAATATATTTTTAACAAAAATATAGACTACCGTTATTATTATGAGTAATTACATGTTTAAGTAAATTAACAATGGATGAATTTTCGTAAATTGATAGATAAGTCATCTGTTTAGAATCACAATAAATGCTCAAATAACAAAGTATAAGAAATAACGCTTGGGTGCTATTCACAAAAACACATCTTAAAGAATAATTCAAAAACAGATCCTGACCTCGTTTCCTGAAAGGAACTTAAATGAACCAATATACAATTCATCTAAATTGAAATTAGGCTAAATGAGACTGTGGTACGATGTTTATTGACTAATCATCTTCAATTAATACAATAGAGTCAGAAATTAATTATGTATGTATTTGACATCCTAGCCATAATTAATACTACAGTTTAATCTCACGTTTTGTATCGTCATTAAATTATTTCCGACCTTCCGAATACGTTAAAGTTTTCGTGGTCACTGACGAATAAGATATTATTCGTCGATATTTGAATGTTAAGCAGACTGACTAAAAGTAGTCTTAATTATGACTACGATTTGTGAAAACCGAAGAAAATCCGAGAAATAATTTGTTTTACTGACATAACTATAATATAATATTTTCAATATACGGACTCTTTAGTAAGATTTTAATTATAGTAGATACAGATTATTTATCAGAACTTTTACAAGTAATACTGAATTTATTATTTTTAATTACATTCATAATATATGTAGTTAAGATATTAATAGTACGTACAGCTCGACCAAGCTAAGTGTGCACCTCGCATCGATTACGTCACACTGCCACTTAGGTATGGTCTGAAAAAAGGATTCGCTATGACTTTAAAAATGTAAACAAATGTTTGTTATATTTTACTTTGCATTTATTGTTTTTAACAATATATTGTCCATAGGTACATTAGAATATAGCGAAATCGTGTTTTTGTATTAAGACTACCCGGGCATTCTTGCACTTTTTAAATTTGTATCCCAATTGCTCGGTAATAATTTTCCTTTATGTTTCTTTTTCAGGATTATGTTTCTCCCTTCACTGTGTATCACCTTTCCTTTCCTTTCATTTTGTTGCCCATTGCTCGAAGTAAAAAAAATGAACGTTATCCGTTCAGGTAACAACAGTTCAACAAAAACTTAACAAAAATAGTCCAATAATATAACTAAACTTCAACAAAAAACCTAACAAGAACAGTTAAAAAATTTAAAATTCAACGTATAGGGAGACGAAAACTCGTATGACGCGTGTCGGCGACAAAGACGCTAACCGTACTGACACGAAAGGACGATCGCGGGAAGGTGAGCGGGGAAGCGGGCGGACGGCCGCATTCCAGCGAGGTGCAAACTTAGCTTGGTCGAGTTGTATGTGCTTATTTTGTGTGTTTTTGCTTCGCTCAACAATAAGTTTATTAATTGATCGAATATGGTAGGAATCTCTTATTATTAATCTAATCTTGCCACATCTGTGTATCCAGTCAGACTGTTGTGATAATATTATGTTGTAAGTATATACCTCCTATAAAATTATATTAAAGAATAAAATAACAATTCAATGTTTCAAATTAAAATATTAAAATGGTAAAATTTGTTTTATTATTTGACCATACAAATTAACTACTTTGCTTGATATCCTTCCGGGATTATACTGGTACTGGGACACAATATGAGCCTGCATTGGTATCACCACACTGTCTATTCTTGCTAGAACGAACAATATTTTTTAAGACTTTTTACTTTTTACATCGTATTAAAATTTTCGGCATTGTATACAAAACACAGTTATTCGACCTGACAATTTTGATTTAAGTCCAAAAAAGGGAATCTCTTTGCGGTTCTAATTGTATCCGTAATGTGCGTATTCTATCTATAAAAATTACAAAACAAATATGAGATCAGAATACCAGCTTTTAGCGATATACCGGGCATATTCGAGCCATTAGCTAACACCTTTTTTTCCCTACCTATGCTGATAGCCTTGAGACATCACTGCTTGTACACTTTACAAAAATGTCAAAATTTATATTTTTCTGTAGTGTTCTATTGTGGAACTGTGTGGAACCATAACAATCAAAAAGTAAAATTGTGACATTTGAAATATCGACTTAATTTAAGAGAAACCTACATACAACTGAGAGTATGAGGGATATGATGATGAATCGAATCTCTTAGATAAAGATAATAAATGTGAATTTGTTCCAAGCCTTGACCGCTGGCAATACCAATAATACCAAATCGACAATCGGAGCAGGGAGCCAAAGATTGCTGAACCCACACGTCCTTACGGATCCATCAGATCCAATAACCTTTGCATTAGACGCCTTCAGCTCTAACACTAGGAGCAGGCTTAGGGACCCCGGTAACCGTACTCGTCGAACTCGACAAAGAGTTCGCCGTGCCACCTAACCCATGAATCAGCTCGCTGAGTTTCTCGCCGGATCTTCTCAGCGGGTCGCGATTCCGATCCGGTAGTAGATTCATTCGCGAAGCAGCTACTCTTGAGCTGTTAGGTCTCCTTCGGAGGCGCTCGGGTAGCTGTTAGCAAATCCCACCCCTCCTGGCTGAGCGTTTGCTCGCCCACCTGCCCTGGTGAAACTGGAAAAGCCTCCGGGCCACCAGTAATCCTTCAATCATAAAAAAAAAAAAGATTGCTGAACTGCAGAACGAACATACGAGTACGGAGGTGAACGAGTTCATTTATGTCACCTAAAGGGAGCGGTTCATCGGAACGAATCACTCACCAGTTATACAAGTCTGTACATACGGTACCTACGGCAATTAATTATAAGAGTTAACCTAAAGGTTGTAAATTCTTCTTCTCAGTCGTACACTCCTGGCGGAGTGGTCGTGGTTACGTTTGTTGTTAATGTTTGGTTGCGGCTTTCGAGAGGCTTCTCCATCTCTCTCTATTTGTGGCGGTACGTGTACACTCAGTAAGGGAACACTTCGTAGATAACTTAACCAAGTCTGTCCACCTTGTGGATGATCGGCCGCGAGAGCGTTGACCGTCTACTCTTCCTTGAACCACTAAACGTTCCAATGAGCTTTCATTACGAATGATATATCCAAACATATAAAGGATTCGCAATTGCACAATCGACGAAAGCCTTTGTTTGAATCGGAGCTCTTTGAGGATGGATACATTATTGATGGTATTATTAAGGTTGTAAATAGCGGGTCATAAAATCCAAAAAAAATATATGTCGTTATGACATTTAAATTACGATGAAACAAATTGTATTTTTTCAATTCGAATCGATCGAATTAAAATTTGTCTTGATTCGAATCGCAATTCGAATTATTTTGAATCATCACGTCGGAGTCATCAAATCGCGCGATGAATTTTCAAAAGCATTAAAGTCAAATTCATACTCGAGTCATTCGCATATCAAGCCGAGTTGGCGAGTTAAAACTCGTTTACATTACTATTCGAGCGAGAGTTTATTGTGGCGGTTCGGTTTACATTATAAATGAGTCGAGATTTCGAGTTAAAAACAGTGTTGTAGGTATTTGGTTAGGGAAAGGGGGACTTATACTTAGGTATGAGTCGTCTATTATCAAAGGTGGCAATCTGTGCATTTGAACAAAAAAAATTTATTGATATGTCAATACAGATTGATTTGAATATAATCGTCTCCTTCAAAGAATACGATTCAAAACCTGCATTAAATAAAGGTTAATACTTAACCTGTTATTTATCTAAGATGTCGTTCAGAAGAGTTTTGTGACTGCCAATGGAATACAAAGTCAATAATTCGTTTTTCTGATTTACCAATAATTGTCCAAAAGTCACATTGCCGGCTTTGATAATAGTCGACTCGTATACTAGTTGTACCCGTCCGCTTCGCTGGGCATTTAAAATTAACATTATTATTTCTCACCCCCACAAACATTCTCGTCATTAACGCCCCCGCAACTGGTGTAGGGGAGTCCAACACTCATATAAATATTCCTATCCCTAAGTACATGTATTTTCTGCATGGATACAAGTTTCAAGTCAATCAGATGCACGGCCCAGTAGTTATAACGGAACATCCGTAAACATCACTGTAGATTTATATATTAGTATAGATTGGCTTTTAAACATAGACCTATATAGTAGGGACACGACATATTGTTCTATACGTACAATTGCTTATATAAATAGCACCCATTTTGAAGGCACACACATAAACATATATCTATCTCGTTCTTACTCAGCACTTTAACTCGCAGGAAAACAATATAACAGTATTTCAGTGCGTACATAAAATGAAACATGAATATACGTAAATATCTCCGTCTCCGTCTAATGCGGCCGAAAATCCGCCATGTTTAGCGCGCCATATGTCATTGTCACGTCAGTTCGGCCGTCTGTTTTGGGTTGTACATTAATTATTGACTTTGATATCGATTAAATATGATTGCTTATATAAAATTTCATAATTTGTCATGCTTAGAACATACAAAAATAATAATTAAAACGTATTTTATAGGATCTCAAGAAAGTCGATGTCCCCAAAACTATTATCTATATATATTTAAATTCATTAAGGAGCCCTCATCCGAAAAATCGGATCAATTTTTCGGTCGGAATCTACTGATCATGACACTAATCATAAATACCTCTTTAAAATATGTCATCAAAACATATTTAGACATTCTGTTTAGATATTTCGGGAAAAAGGCTACCGACAACATCTCTTCGGAACTATTTAAATAAAATAGTTTTATTCGCAGTGAGTAAAACACTATTGTAAATTCGTTAAATATTTAATAATTAAGTGATTTTAGAGAGGAAGTCACAAGGAATGACGTTTTTAATAATGAATAAATGTTCTGTAGGTGTTTTTTTTTTCACGCGATCCCTTGATAAGTTTAAAATTTGAATCACTCTCAAGTGAAAGTGATTCAAATGGTGCGGAGCACCTTCCTTGGGGTGCGCTGCGGTAGTGTGTTACGGACTTTAGAGTCAGAAAAACAATTAAAATCGATTGTAATAGTCTAAGAAAAACACGTACTCAAAATACGATAACATTTAGCATGCTAGAAATGGGCAGATGGCACTGTACTACGCCATATCTTTATGTTTTGCGACAAACGACAACTTTATAAAATCAGTGTAGCAACTTTTAAAAATCATCATATCGTTTACTTGGCAAATTCGAAGGACGAACTTGTCTTAGATTTCAGCCATCTAAATCATATCATATTTGCACATAACAATATACCTACTTACTTCCCGTTAAAGTATAAATTCTACAAATAAATAATACTCAACAATATTTAAAATAAAATGAGCCAAGAACGTTTATCGATAAAACCTGATGACATTGAAATCTTTTGTACAGCACTAAAACCGCCATGTTTTGTGGTCAGATGACGTCACAGTGGCACGAATTTTTGGTTGACGTTTCATTTCCATAGGTTTCCTACTTCAGTGCTTTTAAACATGTAGGTAATGACAATACTCTTTTATTATTGTGATTAAAATCAGCATATGTATTTAATAACAAAAAGTAATAATAAAATAAAATACAAAAAAAAATATTTTGTAAGAAGTCTGAGGTTATTTTTATTTAGTAACTAGCGGCCCGCTCCGGCTCCGCTCGGGTCTTTAACACAAATTTCAATGATATTTGACGTTGTTTTATTTAAAAAAATAAAAGAACACTTATTGCGGCATAACTGTAATAGTTAGACATATGATGTCGCGACACTTTTTGTAAATAATAATGTGTTCTACAAAGTCGTAGTACATTATTTTATTCTATCATCAATAGTTTTTGCAGGGCACTCGATGTAGAGAATATTTTTAGTAATATTTTTACACCTTGGGTTACATTATTGGAGTTTTAGTAAGGATTCCTAATTTTTTTCAAAAAAGATTATAGCCTATGTCACTCGGGATTAGTGTAGCTTCCAAACAGTGAAAGAATTTTTCAAATCGGTTCAGTAGTTTCGGAGCCTATTCAATACAAACAAACAAACAAATCTTTCCTCTTTATAATATTATTAAGTGTAGATTACCCATTAAATCAAATAAATACGTTTTTATACCTCTCAGGTATAATCAGCACTATAGCCGTTTCTTAAACAATATGAATTTAAAAATAAAATTTGATCTACCTTCTTTGGTAAGAGTCTGTTACGGCCTGGCCACGGGGATCGGCGGTGCGAACAGCGAAGCGGTGGATGAGGCGACCATTCGCGCAGCACCGTTTGCAGGCCACGGGTACTCACGTTCGCCGCCGCGACTAGTAAGGAAGTCCGACAGCGAAATGTCTATATCGAAATTATCTCGATATTACTTACAAATTAATAGTTTTTTGGTTCAGGATCTATTATTTGGAAAAGATTGTGAAGTACATGATTTGAATAAGAATCAGAGTATACCTATAGATAGAGAATTCCACAAGAAGTACGAGAAATACTTTGGGTGGCTAGACTTCCAAATAGCAGGTCTAGCTAGTATTTCAGCTATATTTTTTTTTTATTGCTTAGATGGGTGGATGAGCTCACAGTCCACCTTGTGTTAACTGGTTACTGAAGCCCATAGACATCCACAACGTAAATGCGCCACCCACCTTGAGATATAGGTTCTAAGGTCTCAAGTATAGTTACAATGGCTGCCCCATCCTTCAAACCGAAACGCATTACTACTTCACGGCAGAAACAGGCAGGGTGGTGGTACCCACCCGCGCGGACTCACAAGAGGTCCTACCCCCAGTAATTACGCAAATTATAATTTTGAGGGTTTCATTTTTATTACACGATGTTATTCCTTCACCGTGGAAGTCAATCGTGAACATTAAAATTTGTTGAGTACGTATTTCATTACAAAAATTGGTACCAGCCTGATATTCGACTACCGGTGCATCGCTCAACACCGGACGTCTTATCCGTTCGGTCACGACGAGTTTAAAAATATAAAAAAAAAAAAATTATAAAAAATATAAAATATAAAAATTTCGGCGTTCATTTTTCGCGGCGAAAACAACTAAACTCATTTAATCACTGCACTATTCGCCGCGACTACCGCTCGACTCCGTGGCCGTCCGTATTCATGCATTTGTTTTGCTCGCCCGCCGCATCGTAAGTCGCCCGCGCGATTCGCTCGGTACATTTCGCCGGTCGCCGGTGCGCGTGGCTTGTTAGGTACATTTCTATACTCTTATTTTAGTCGCTAGACGCTTCGCCGTTCGCACCGCGCGAATATTCGTATCGGCGAATGTCCCGTGGCCAGGCTGTTACGTCTTTGATTGGTACTGGAAAAAAGCCTTTCCGATAGCACAGACGTGCTAAGTCGTCGTGGCCTATAGGATAAGACGTCCGATACATTCGTGTTGAGCGATGCACCGGTGTTCGAATCTCAGGCGGGTACCAATTTTTCTAATGAAATACGTCATCATCATCATCATCAGCCGCAACTTGGGATGTTGAAGGTGCGGGTGAAGTCCTTGCTGATTGAAGTTGTACATGCCACTGAGCGAGTTCTTCTATTACAAATTTGATTGCATTTTCGGCATTACTTTCGGTACCAAAAGGCTTTTTCCTTAAAGCGTGGGTCTAAAATAGTGGCTTTTGCTTCCGTTCTGTTACTCTCATATACACTTAATTTTTCGTCAATAACGTCTGATAGGGACTTTCGCAAATGTTCACCTGCTGCCGTGCTTATAGATTTTTTTACAATAGAACGCTGTAAACCTCTTACTAGCGGAATTATGGCAGACAAAGCTGATTAGAAATCCCCAGACAATGTGATAGACATTTTTTTAATGGTTCCATCACCGAGACACAATCTTCCAAGACAAACCATTCGTCCGAACTTAAGCCCGGAGGTGGATTATCGAGCAAAGCCAATGCGGCTGATAATGGAACTTTAATTCTTAGAGGTCTGGAACATAAAAAATGTAGAGCTCCATTTCGTTGGACCATCTTCTTTAACTTTGAGTATTTCCACATTTATTTGACTCTGCATTTCCCTAAGAATATTTGATGATTTAACGCTTTGTTTATAATAAGTAACAATCGCACGACTTTTAGAAATCAAATCCACTATAATAGAATTATTCAAATAATTATTTTGATTATTTTCGTCACTACCAACGCATTCTTTCACAGCTAAATTTAATGTATGAGCTACGCAAAAGTGATTTCTCATATTTAAAAAATCTTTGACGGCTTTTTTTTTCATGCTTGACGCATTGTCGGTTACGACAGTCACAATTTTATCTCTAATTTACCAATCTAATAAGATGTCATTCAAAGTATTTGCAATGCTTAATGAAGTGTGATTTTGTATTAATTCAGTAGTAGAATCAGATATGACTATAGACTGTAACTTTGAATATTTTATAAAATGTGCAGTCACACTTATAAAGATCTTTTGATTTTCAGAACTCCATAATAATATATCTGTAGTTATGGCTATGTCATGTCGTGCCACTTTCTCAAAGTGGCGCAATAATGCCGACTGTAGATACTTACTGAGATCCACGTTCCATAGGAATCATGGTGCTCCGACCACTCCGACGGCTATCCTGCAAAAACGGGATTGAATAACTTGAAGGGGTTTCAAGTTGGTGCGGGTAGCGAACTACACTTGCATACGTCATGACGAGGCGTATGCAAGTTTTGTAGAGTGTCAGCTTATTTCGAAGGAACAATTTGGTTCGCTTGCAAATCATAGGGTAGAGACGTCCTAATATGAAGGCGGCACGGTTGCGTACCGTTTTGATGTGGGGACGGAATGTCATCCCTCTCTCGAGGGTGACGCATAAATATTAGACCTTCGAGGCCCACGTTATGGGCTGGCTGAGATAGGGCTAATGGCGGAGGTGTTAACGCGCCTATTAGGGAGTGGGCCGCTCGAAGTGGTAGGGGAAAGTGGGGGATATACGAACACCTTTTTTTTTTTTTTTTTTTTTGTCAGGAGGAAATCGCCGGACTCCCACCCTCCACTGGGGATGGAGGGTGGGGCATGTCGGAGTCGAACCGACTAAAACCTCCTGTCGCTCAACAACCAACGTCCAACCCTCGCATGAGACAGAACTCATGAAAAGGCAAGGGGAGGAGAGTGAAGCGTTTAGTGCGGAGCACATCTCTCCCATCACCCTCCCCCTCGGGACGCCGGGCCAGCGATCGTCGGCGCCACGACCACCAGCCCTCTCGGTCGGCAGGCTGTCCGAAGCCCACCTAGATGGCGCCGGTTTGAATAGGTTATCCTACGAAATACCCCGCTGGGTCAGAACCAGCGTGGGTCGAGGATAGCCGGCCTTCCATCACCCGGATGCTCTTGCGTAAAACGCGTGCAGAGCAGCTTGCAATATACGAACACCTAAGGGAAAACTTAAATAAAACAATGGAATTTAATCACAGATTTTTTTAATTTTTATTTATTATAAAGTTTACTTATCTGTCTAACTTATTCAATAATCATCATTTATATTTTTTTAATAAACTGCAACAATATGAAAGAAAAACAAAACCCTTAGTGTTCGGCTTTACCCGACATCAGTAAATACGAACACCAAGTGGGGTGATTACGAACCAACATTATTAACGACATAGATCACATTTAAAACCCAACGATGTTGACTGTCCGTCAGTACAACTCTCGTGATCCCATTTTTTGCACACAATCTAGTCTTCAACGGGAGGATCAATATATTTATCTCTACAAAAAAAAAATAGAAAAGTAGTCTTTATTTTCTTTTTCGCCTTTTTTTATATTGTTCAAATTCTTTAATAATATTTCATACTTCTTGTTTGAAGGTGTTCTCTCATTACATTTCAGTCTTTTATTTGGGTTCCTTTTTTGCCATCTTTCCGTTTTCTTCTTGATTTCTTATGTTTCCTGATCGTCTGTAAATAAAGGTTTTCATCCAACCATGGCTGTATTAACACTTCTTTCATTAGATGGTCAAAATTAGTGGTTTTTGGAACATTATATGTTTCTGCTGCTTTACGCTGGGAGAGTTTTTGGTTTTAACATCGTCTATAGCCTTTTTGAGATCTTCTAAACTATACTTCAGTTCGGTCTTTCTTTTGTAAGTACAAGGCATCTGTAATAATATTTAAAAAAAAGTTGAACGACGTACTAACAAACGGGAGTGGGGTAATGGCGAATGTTCGAGATTGCCCGACATGGAGTGTTCGTCTTTACCCCGCGGAATCGAAAATAATTAAAGGTCAAAAAACAATTTTGGTTAAATTTATTTTGCCTACTACATCATTATCATTTAGCTGAGTAATATGTGATTATTCCACTATGTAAAAGCTGAATTATTATTGTAGATAGAAATAAAGTTACATCAACTTGAATTTACCAAAAAATTACATCTAAAACATACAAAATATTGAAAAATGCATACCTTTTTAAGTACGTGTGTCCGCGTTTTTTTTTTTTTTTTTTTTTTATTGCTTAGATGGATGGACGAGCTCACAGCCCTCCTGGTGTTAAGTGGTTACTGGAGCCCATAGACATCCACAACGTAAATGCGCCACCCACCTCGAGATATAAGTTCTAAGGTCTCAGTATAGTTACAACGGCTACCCCACCCTTCGAACCGAAACGCATTACTGCTTCACGGCGGAAATAGGCGGGGTGGTGGTACCTACCCGTGCGGACTCACAAGAGGTCCTACCACCAGTGATTACGCAAATTATTATTTTGCGGGTTTGGTTTTTATTACACGATGTTATTCCTTCACCGTGGAAGTCAATCGTGAACATTTGTTGAGTACGTATTTCATTAGAAAAATTAGTACCCGCCTGCGGGATTCGAACACCGGTGCATCGCTACATACGAATGCACCGGATGTTTTATCCTTTAGGCCACGACGACGACAAAATTTCTTAGTGTAGACGTGACGTGAAACTAATGTCGCGAAAGCGCCTGCGTTGTGTAGACGTGTGTATTTGTAGCTAACGCGCGCATCAAACGTTGAAAATAGCAAACCAACGATGGAGGACACATACAATTCATTAACGAATATCAGCGACAAGAGTGTCTCTGGAACCCGAAACACCTACAGTAAAAAATTTAAATTATCTTCACTCATTCGATAATAGTTTTTATAACTCTCAGGATCTCCATCTGCTAATTTAGAGACTAACGGCCTGGCCACGGGGATCGGCGGTGCGAACAGCGAAGCGGTGGGCGAGGCGACCATTCGCGCAGCACCGTTTGCAGGCCACGGGTACTCACGTTCGCCGCCGCGACTAGTAAGGAAGTCCGACAGCGAAATGTCTATATCGAAATTATCTCGATATTGCTTACAAATTAATAGTTTTTTTTTCAGGACCTATTATTTGGAAAAGATTGTGAAGTACATGATTTGAATAAGAATCGGAGTATACCTATAGATGGAGAATTCCACAAGAAGTACGAGAAATACTTTGGGTGGCTAGACTTCCAAATAGCTGGTCTAGCTAGTATTTCAGCTATTTTATTTTTTTATTGCTTAGATGGGTGGACGAGCTCACAGCCCACCTTGTGTTAAGTGGTTACTGGAGCCCATAGACATCCACAACGTAAATGCGCCACCCACCTTGAGATATAAGTTCTAAGGTCTCAAGTATAGTTATAATGGCTGCCTCACCCTTCAAACCGAAACGCATTACTACTTCACGGCAGAAATAGGCAGGGTGGTAGTACCCACCCGTGTAGACTCACAAGAGGTCCTACCACCAGTAATTACGCAAATTATTATTTTGAAGATTTCATTTTTATCACACGATGTTATTCCTTCACCGTGGAAATCAATCGTGAACGTTGAGTGTTGTTGAGTACGTATTTCATTACAAAAATTGGTACCCGCCTGATATTCGAACACCGGTGCATCGCTCAACACGATTGCACCGGACGTCCGTTAGGCCACGACGACTTTAAAAATATAAAATAAAAAATAAATAAAAAATATAAAAATTTCGGCGTTAATTTTTCGCGGCGAAAACAACTAAACTCATTTAATCACTGCACTATTCGCCGCGACTACCGCTCGACTCCGTGGCTCGCGCCGTCCGTATTCATGCATTTGTTTTGCTCGCCCGCCGCATCGCGCGATTCGCTCGGTACATTTCGCCGGTCGCTTCGCCGGTCGCCGGTGCGCGTGGCTTGTTAGGTACATTTCTATGCGCTTGTTTTAGTCGCTAGACGCTTCGCCGTTCGCACCGCGCGAATATTCGCATCGGCGAATGTCCCGTGGCCAGGCTGTTACTTCATTGCACCTAAATGCCTTCTTGTTAACCATCCTCGAATCTACCAACGTCTTTTTTTTTCTTAATAGTCTATTTTTTTTTTATGTTTATATCTAAGCATTTCTTCAGCTACATTGAATGTAGCAAAATATAGATTTGATGCTGATGGCGCCATGGTTACTGCGATACTGTGGATTTCGCGACACTAATTTTTTTTACGAAATTACTTTCGCCTATATGGAAACTACTTTCGCGAAACTGAATTCAACATGCACGACACTAATTTCGTAATGTAAATTCCGCATAAGTAATAGGTACGTCAAACGAATCGAATTGTATCCAACCAACTCGTAATTCTTAAGCCTCGTACGGACTTTGCGTTCCAGGGTACGCGTAGCTTGGTTACGCGTACCCTGGAACACACAATCCGGACGTGTTGCTACGCGTATACATTCGCTGAACGCGTACCCCGCGAGCTAGGCTCGCGGCGATCCATTCGCAGTCGGTATTTAGTCGTGAGTCAAAGAAGTTGTCACGCGTTATTTGGACGGCACATTGGCAAGCCACGCGTTCCCGTGTTTCGATAATGAAACCTCTATAAAACTAATTCAGTTGTATGAATCAAAATCATTATTATGGAATACGAAATCATTGGATTATAGAAATACATCAATACGTGAAGATGCGTGGAGAGATATTTCAACAAAAATGAAGATTCCTGTGAAAGACACAGACATTCTAGTACAATTAGTTGCTGAGTTTCATGACTTAAATCGTATTTAAGTCTGCTTCCATATTGCTATCGATCGCGATATAAGTTTTTAATCCAGTATCGCGATTTCTTCTTTTTCTTTATATTATGCAGTATATATTACATAAAAATGCGGCAAACGCCGTAGCCGTTCTTTTCGTCAGCATTACACAAGGGTCGCGCGCATAGATTAAACACTTAATATATTGTCGAGTAAGACAGGCGGACCCCTTTCCCCAATACTATTTATATCAATCTTGGAAAACATCATTGGCAAGCTGGACTTTCACAAAATAGGACTTTGTATAAAAGGAGAATATTTAAGTCATCTTAGGTTCGCAGACGACCTAGCACTTCTGTCAGAGACGGCCGGCCAGATGCAATACATGATAGAGACTCTACACCAAGTCAGTATCAAGGTGGGGCTCGAGATGAACCTTACTAAAACCAAGATAATGACCAACAACAGATGGAAAAATCCTATAAAAATCAATGGAGAACCACTAGAATATGTAGAGAAATACATATACTTGGGAAAACTGCTAAGTTTTGCCAAAAACAGCGACATACTAGAAATGGAAAGAAGGGTTCAATCGACATGGAATAAATTTTGGAACCTAAAGGAAATTTTCAAAAGTAATATGCCCACAGACATCAAAACAAAAGTTATGAACTCAAGTCTCTTACCATGCCTGACGTATGGGTGCCAGACGTGGAAGTTCTCCTATAAAGCCACAAATAAAATCAGGACCTGTCAAAGGGGGATGGAGAGGAGTATGCTCAAAATAAGGAAGATGGATAAGGTAAGGCATACTAAGATAAGAAGAACCACTAACGCGACCGACGCCCTGACTTATGCACTAAAACTAAAATGGAAATGGGCTGGCCATGTCGCGAGATATACAGACCAGAGATGGACTGCGAAAGTTACATCTTGGAGCGGCCCAACGGGCAAGAGAAGTCGAGGGAGACCACTAACCAGATGGGAAGACGATCTTAGACGAACAGCTGGCCCAAACTGGATAGACGTAGCACAGGATAGAGACGCTTGGGCATCTTTGGAGGTGGCCTTTACCCGATCCGGGGTTCTTGCTAACTAAATTTTACTGATTTAGTACAAAACTCTTTTACATCCTAAATACTTATATATACATTTATATTTATTATATTTTTTTTTTAAACTTTGTAAAGCAAGAAATAAAGGGCTTATTATTATTATTATTATTATTTATTTATATTTATTTAAAATCTTATTAATTACATAATATTTTTTAAAAAAGATATTAAAAATACAATTTTTAAAAAACACTATATAAAAATAGATTGCCGCTGATGGCGGTGTCTACGACACAAGCCACCAGTGGTTAGGACTCCAGAGTGAGAAACCTCCTCACAATGCGTGCAGTATCGAGGATAACTGCTTTCTGTATTAGGCCCTTAACCCAGCTGGATAACGAAAGTTTCTTAAGATGTTGATCGAAACTTTTCGCTATCAAGCCGTGTACCGATACAACTATTGGAACAATGATGGTTGAATCAACATGCCACATGGCGGTAGTCTCGTGGGCCAGGTCTAAATATTTTATTAATTTGTCCTTTTCTGCCTTCACGAGGTTCTCGTCATGAGGAATGGTGACATCAACCAACACTGCTCGACGCGCAGATCGATCTATTATCACAATATCAGGTTTATTGGCAATAATATACCTATCCGTGATAATAGATCGGTCCCAGTAGAGCGTAACATGACCATTATCAAGAACTGGTTGAGGTTGGTATTGGTAATAAGGTACAGCAGAATCAAGAAAACCATATTTCAGAGCAAGTTGTTGATGGATAATCCTAGCCACTTGGTTATGTCTATGCAAGTACTCGCCGTTAGCAAACCGAGAACAGCCAGAAACAATATGTCTAATAGACTCTCCCGGACGGTGGCATGCCCGACAAATGTCGACCGTCCCATCCTTTAGTATATATTTCCGGTAGTTGTTCGTCATGATAACTTCGTCCATAATTGCAAAGATAAAACCTTCAGTTTCCCCAAAGAGGTTACTGAATCGTAACCAGGCCACGGAAGCTAATTGGTCTACATCAGGCCCTGTGAGAGCCCGGTAGAACCTACCGTGTAACTCCTTGCTCCTCCATACAGTTATGCGATCTGAAATACTCTCTACCTTCAGCCTCTTCCAATTCCCGTTAGCTAAGGATAGCGGAGTTAGCCCCTTATCGACTGCAACGACATCCCGATACATATTCACATTCATCTTAAGGAAATATTCCCTAAGGTTGTATATCTCTCGGTTATGTAGATCCTTGGCATTCAAAATACCACGACCCCCACAGTTCCGAGGAATATACAACCTCATTACAGACGAACGTGGATGATGCATTCTGTATGCCGTTAACAATCGCCTGACTTTTCTGTCCAGTACGTCCAGCTCTGATTGCGTCCACCTTAGTATGCCAAAGGAATATGTTAACATAGGCATGACCCAACCATTAAACGCTCGGATTTTTATTATTATTATTATTATATAGTCGCGCGTTCACTGGGTTCTTTCGGCTCGCACTGATTACGCGTAGTTGACTCGTGTCGCTTTATAAATGGGTACGCGTATACCTTTTTATAAGCGTAGTTTGGGTACGCGTTCCTTGGAACGCAAAGTCCATACGAGGCTTTAGAACATTTCGTGTATTTTCGTATTTTCTCACTCGTAGAATTCAAACACACGATTCTTCGACTAGAGCGAGAGAGCGACTCAACGAATGTCGATTCAAGCCGAGCCACGAGCTAACGAATTGATTCGGTTTCGGTCAAAAGCGATTCGAATGAACGAGTCCATGTCTTTCGAGTTATTCGAACTAAATGATTCGAATTACCTATCCCTATCGTTGATTTATATTAAGATGTAGTCTCTCTAATAGACGTGCGCTAATCATGTTCGGAACTGGATTGAACATGACATCGTTCTTTTGAGTGTCGGAACTAGTTCCAGTAAACATGTTCGCGGAACTGTTTAGTTTCACGAACATGTTAAGTCTAGTAGCTGTTTGTAGTTTGTAGCTGTTTAGTTCCGCGGACATATTAAGTCTAGTAGCTGTTTGAAGCTGTTTAGTTCCGCGGACATGTTAAGTCTAGTAGCTGTTTGTAGTGTAGCGAATCACGTATTAAGTTATTATTAATTACACAATATTTTTCAAAAAAGGTATTAAAAATACAATTTTTTAAAAGCACTATATAAAAATAGATTGCCGCTTATGGCAATTATTATTGTAATTATTATTTTGTAAGGTTTTTAGTTTTAGGTTCATTGTTACAGCTGGTTGCATAATTTATTAATGTACTGTAATTACTTTGTCATAATTTCAACTACTCTACTACTTTCATTATTTTTCAATGTAGGTATTGTACGATGCACCGGAAACTATAACCTATCAGTTGTTAATTAAAATACCACGTTATTCTGATATACAACGTAAATTAAGCTCGTTGTAGCCTTACAACCTTTTTCCCATAACCGAGATACCGAATAGCGAAAGTGGTGAATGTTTTAAAATTCTCGAATTTTGAATTATGATTTTCTAAGAAATGGTCCACAAACACTTAAGGTTAAGTGCTCGTAGGAATGATGCATGGTCAAGGTCAAAATCCATAGCAAAACATTTTAATTTATTCAACTATCGACTGTAACACGTAGGTCGTAGAGCATAACTTCAATATTAATAAAAATGTAATATGAAAGAGCTCCACACGCAGTTTCATGCACTCGCTCCATCTCACTCTCTCGTATTCGTGCCATATGTCGCCTTATCTCTTTACGTGGACTCGTGTCGTTTCGAGACTCGTTCGGGTGGACTCGCCGCGCCACGCCTCCGCGCCGCGCGGTACCTATGCTCTAATCATGTCCGCATGTCCGTCATGTTCAACGCGTTCGTAGTTCCTGCATAACAGTACACTTGGAATGGAAATGGAACTGTCTGAACATGTTAATTTTGACAACTCGGATTGAATGATATAGTTCCATATGAGGACATAGTTCCAGGAACTATTTAGGTCCGGAACTACGCATGTCTACTCTCTAATATATTAAGTGTATAATCTATGATGTAGTCGTAGTGTAAACTTTCAACTAGATATTGATAGTCGTTTAGCTATAGATTATTAGTTAAAATGAAGAAATAAAAATCATTAGTCTGAAAACCGTTATTGTGTGATGAGACCAGAAGTGCATTTGGGTATTAGAATACCTGATAAATAGGACTCGAAGATAACTCAGGTTTGATGCTTATTTATTGGTTTTAAAAACCCTTACTTCAAATAGTATTATTCTGTTAGTTCTTTTTTACATAATCCTATTAAAAATAAATTTCCGTATTTACAATAAATTTCGTTGTTATAAATGTCAAAGGAATGTGTATTTTTCATTGTTATCAATTTTCACGTTACGTCATTAACATTTTTGTATTAATTTTAAAAAAATATATAAATTTATACATTATGTACGTAATCTATGAGAAGAGCTAAATTAATTATTGAAGATTACCTATCTCTTGCATTAGAATGATGTACTTTGGACAAGACTAGAGTATGCCTTGTTTAGAATACCAGTGTTAGTTTTTTGATAGCAATGATGTTTTTAAAGAAAAAAATAGTTCTATTAATAATGATTCTAGTCATGTGTAATTTCAGATGTTATAAAATGATGGCCTTAGAAAAATTACAACTACTTATTTGGAAAAATGTCCTTCTACAATACAGACGCAAATGGCAGACATTATTTGAAATAGCAACTCCTATATTTTTTTGCTTTTTTCTAATACTTATGAGATATTTAGTGCCGCCCAAAGCAATACCGGCTAAAACTTACACATCCTTTGATGTCACCTATTTCAATAAGACAAGGTTTGTACTTAAACTATCTCTTCAAGTCTTCATTAATTTGATTTCCAAATTTTACGACTACCACTGCTAAAATAGTGCACATTTAAAATAAGAGATTATTAAAAAAAGGATGAACCATGTTAGTTTGTCCCAGAAATAAATAAAATGAACTGGTCTGAAAATAAGGGTGCAGTGTGTTAGATAGCAATACCTCTATACTCCATCATTTCCTTGAAAACAGTAATGTTATATTATTCACTTCACAAAATAACACTATTGGGCTTAAAAAATAATGTAATTAGCCATAAATGCTAAAAATCCTTTAAATAGATATTAAAATGGCTTAAAATAATTAAAAGAATCAATCACCCAAAAAATTATATCATAAACATAAATTCATCGTTATTAGAAATTTAAATCTATTATAGGTGATGTTTTGATGTAAATGTTTCATCTTTATTGTTGTTAAATTGCTTAGGGGAAATCTGTCATCAGCTGACATGGTATTGGCATACTCACCAATAAATCAATTGACTGAAAAAGTTGCAATCAATGCTATGGCTGAACTTGCTCGAGATTCAATTGATCCTGATATATTTTTTTTTATATCACTTGCAATTTCATACACTCCTAAAGGATATAAAAATGCCAAAGATATGGAAGCAGCACTAATACAGCCCAATGCTATGAATAGCATTTTGCTTGGTATACAATTTGATGATGAAATCGCTAGTAAGTAAATACTTGCAATATTATAAATTTCATAGTTTCTGTATTAAAACTTTATTGCTGTAACAATCAAAATATAAATTTGATATAAAGTTGAACTCTTAATTGCAACAAAATTAAAGTGATCCAACTGCTATAACAAATGTGAAGATATTGTAGCAGAAATATACAAGAAGGACCAAAAGGGCCCACGGACACTTCATGATTCTTGTTTAGATGGGTTAATGAGCTCACAGTCCATCTCATTTCATAGACATAACAATGTGGATGCTGTCATTCACCTCAAGACATGAGGTCGAAGTCTCTATTGTACATCAGCCATCCTATCGTTCAAACCAGATTGAACAGCTTCCCCATCGCAGACGTATGCCGGATTATTACCTATTTTACTATGAAAATTGCTATGTTGGGATGTTTATTGATCAATCATATCAAAATCTGAGAAAGAACTTGGAATGAAAAGTCATATAAAGATATTTTAAAACATAGGACACATACTTTTATAATGGTAAATGACATGATAACACATGAAAAATCTAAATTAAATATACAACCATTGAGTAATCAGCGAGTTTGTGACTGATTGTGATCGTTTATAGATCACAGAGCAACACAGACAATCCCGCATGATTAAGTTTCATTATTTCTGAATTACAAAATTACAAATTTAACAGGATGGTTATCCCGGTGCCATATATTTAATAATACCTTTGTGTATAACATATCTAATACTTACGAAAATTTCTACGACCATAACAAATAATTACTTGGTAAAAGCAAATTCTCTATTTACCCACAGGTCTAGTACCTGTTCTGCATTGTTTCGTTTGTGCTTCAAAAAAAATTATCAAACTTAATATTATATTAATAAAGAACGTAATAGTTCTATTCAAAACAAAACTCTTATTCCTGTCGCACAAAAAATATTTTTCGGATAGTTCTGATATTAAGGAATGTTAGATTGATTTTAAATGAATATTAGATATTCATAATTCAGATTTAACAGATTCATTGTAAGTTTTGAAAAATCCATTACCCGTACTTACGATAAATTACACAAATTAAAGATTAGTCGTAGCGTAGTTTAGGAATTTACAAAAAAATAACAGCCCTAGTAACTTTATATAAACGGAAAATTGATTCATTTATTAAACATAAATACTTATTTAATTGGTTAACCCGAAATTAGTGAATGCTTAGTCGATTTACCCGATACCATTGAATCTGCTCCTCAGTTTATTTGTATGTCTACAGTTTTTCGTTTTCAATTAAAACACTTACACCCGGAATGACTTAAAACTTTATTACCCTTTGGTTACGGACTTAAGAAAAACTATTTGATGAAGAAAATCATAAATATGAGAATAAACGTTTAACGCGTAGAAGATAATCATCATTCAGAAATAGTATTTTGGGTGTCTTGAATCTACTATATATTATATCTATATATATAAAAATGAATTGCTGTTCGTTAGTCTTGCTAAAACTCGGCTGGACCGATTTGGCTAATTTTGGTCTTGAATTATTTGTGAAAGTCCAGAGAAGGTTTCAAAGGTAGATAAATATGAAAATGATCGGAATTAAATAAAAATATTTTTTTTGTTTTACTTTTGGTGTGTCCCCCGTCGGACGGATTCCTTTTGTTTGTTTTAAGTTTATTTTATACAGAAGTTAGGTCTTTTATTTACTGATTGAGACACTACGAAGACTGCCCGGTCAGCTAGTTTTAAATATATCCTATATTATGTTTATGTAAATAATGAGTCTTTAGCCTTTTTATTGTTATTTTGCAGTTTTATAGCTTCACTTAACAATACTCAAATCATTTCGTGGCCGACGTTTTATTTGACCTTGATCTGATTGCTACTAAACTCACAAAATCAGCGCACAGCAATCTAAAGATTTCCTGAAATTTTCATCGACTCAATTCAGCCGTTTTGGAGTATTTATGGAACATAAATAGATACACACAGCGACTAATAGTTATATATATCCTCAGCCGGATCTTCTCACTGGTAGATTCTGCGAAGCACGGCTCTTGCTAGGGTTCGTGTTAGCAACGTCGTCAGGTTTGAGCCCCGTGAGCTCACCTACATTTTAGGGCGAAGCTGAAATAGTCTCTCAAGGCTATCAGCATAGGTAGGACAAAAAATAATAGTATTTGCTGATTATCGTTTTTACAGCTCTTCCCTACACATCCGTCGTTCTGTTCCGTAGTGGTCGTTCTTCGCTTTTCAATCATCTAACTGCTACCGCTTTTTATTTAGAGATTTTCATAAAAAAAACTAAACACATATAATTACAGTTAACTGAAAAAATATTATTTTATTATTAATTTTCTTTAATGGCTGGATCTTTAATTATTTATGTAAATTTTAAGTTTTGTGTCACACAGAGAAGTGATTTCTCCGATATAATCTGGGTTAAAATAAATTGATAAAATTCAATGTTTAATCACAATAAACGACCTCAATGATCTTGCACGTTTTTGAAATAACCTATAAAGGATGCATAAGGGTTTAGTATTTTGAGATCATATAACCAGCGCACCTATATCTAAATTACGCTACATTGATTGATAGAAACGGAAACGTCGTCGATAAAATTAATGAAATCTAAATCATATCTAAACTTACTATCTTGACATATCTACAGGGACGGCGCATGTTACCAATGCTTACTTTGATACAATAAAAAAAAGACTAAAATACTTTCCATCTGTTGTATGATTTAAACTGAATTATTTTAAATTACAAAACGGCATTACAAATTTGCTTTATAAGTCTTCATCATCACTTCAATTTTTGGAGTTGCAACTCTAATAAACAATAAGAACCAATTTTAAATAAAATAAATATGACTGATGAAAATAACAAATTACCACGAATCAAATAGATATGATTTTTTTTGGTGAAGGAACGCCTTACATCTTTGCATATTTCAGATGCTACGTCTTGGCCAGATGATATAAAAATAACTTTTAGGTTTCCTGCTGTTATGAGATCGACAACGTCTGATCATCAAATGCAATTGAGCTGGCAAACAAACTTACTATTTCCATTGTTTCCGAATTCTGGTCCACGAGAACCAGATGATCAATATGGAGGAACTTCGCCAGGTACATTATATTAACGAAAACCTTATGCACTTTAATTAACAATATAGAATATTACTCCTGTGAAATAGAATTACAAAGGACAATGCCCATTTTCTTAGGGCGTTTGGGCCCCTAAAAAAAGTTGTCGGGTCATGATGGTTTTAACTTAATTTGATAGACAAACAAATATCGTTTCATATTCAGAAATCGATTTTTATATTCTCTTCGAGGTTTAAGAGATATCTGTTTTTTTCTGCACCTAAAATTAAGTTGTTCATTGTTTTCTTCGAAATCAATAATCGCTCTCATCATTATTTACAGTATTAAATAAGTTAATTGTGGTTAATGTTGCTAGAAATAAGCCCTTACGTACATTTTATTATTATTATATCCTCATAATAATAATAAAATGAAATGAAAATCTGGAAGCCGGCAACGATATTGTTGTTGTTGTTTTTAAATTCGCCAATAAGCAGGCAAAGAGCGTAGCTTATACAGCCTAGTCTGTCGTAGTTATAGTTTTTTTTTCAATAAAAAGCTGGTGTACCTCTTTTTATTGCTTTTTGGAAGTTTTAACGTCAACTCGATGAATAGCACATTGAGTGAGCGTAAATTTCCGCAGACCTTTTATCTTGAAAAAAAAAAAAACAGTCACTGCTATGTTAGTCACAGTTTTATTCCAATGCCTCAATAGTCGTGAACAACGATTATTGACGTTTAATACACAAAACAACACCCAATTTATATATTATACATCACAATAAACTATTAAAAAAACATTAAAATAAAACTTCAAGTGACGCTTCACTCGGGTTGCTGCCAAAACTCTCTAATCATATATAATAAGAATAGAGTAATGGTAGGCCATTGAGATTTTTACTAATGGAATCAATAATATTTAAAAATATTAAATAATTCATGGTTTTAAGTAATAATTATTATTACAATATATAAATATTGAATTGAACAAAAATAAACTAAAAAGTCTGTGAATTATAACCATTAGCAATTTTTTTTTATTTGTTGTTAAAGTCACAGACAACTCTTTCGTTTGGCAGCTTAAAGGTCTACTAAAAGGCTTTATGGGCTAAGCCCTTTGCCTATTGGCGAATTTAAAAACTATGGCACTCAGTTTTGGGATGTTATCAAATAAGTAATTTATTTTTTTGTAAAACAATGCCACGTTGAAAGAAATGCTGATACATAAACTAAACAACGTTAAAAAATAAGGCATAGTTTTTCAAGTACTTATAGTTTTGACATAAAGTTGGCCCACTTTTGGGCATTGTCTTTTAATGTACATTTAACACAAGTACCAATAATTGCGGCCGTCAGCGCAAAAGTGGCCTAAGCTTCCCATAGTTAGTATGGAGATAATGAAGTTCAAATTTACCTTTACAATACTTCGTAGGCAAAAAAATTACGCTGCTAAAATGATGTTTACAAAGTCATCTGTTATCTACGGATGAAACTAGGGATAGGCCGATTTTGCATCAAAATTTATGATATGGTTTCAAATAAATTGCAATACATAAGCACGAATATGAATTGTGGGTTAGGCCACTTTTGCGCTGACGGCCTCAATTGTCAAGTGAATACATACATAGACACAGTAAATAGGTCTCCGCGTGAGGCTTCGGGGCGCTCCTGTCATTGTTGTTGTGTAAGAGCGACCGTAAATACTGATCAACAAGCGGACCAGTCAGACATACAAGTAGGATAAAATTCCAAAGGTCCCGTTCTTTAGGCGGTTATACAGAATCGCAAAAGTAATCTATACTAATATATAAATCTACTGTGGTTATTACGGATGTTCCGTTATAACTACTGAACCATGCATCCGATTGACTTGAAACTTGATATCCATGTAAAAAAATATATGTACTTAATGGATAGGCTAATATTTATATGAGTGTTGGACTCCCTAATAGTAATGACAATAAATAATAATGTTAATTTTAAATGCCCAGTGAAGCGGGCGAGTATGGCTAGTCATATTACGAGTTTAATGATGCTACTTTAGTGCACTAGACGTTCTTACTAAAATTGTCATTAGACGCCTGTAGCACTAACACTAGGAGCAGGCATAAGGACACTGATAACCGTACTGACGTTTGTACTGTATTTTGACGTGAAACCTAACGCATACATCAGACCGATGAATTTCTCCTCGGATCGCGATGCCGATCCGGTAGTACCCAATAAACAAAATATGTTTTTTTGCTTAAAAAAAAAACATTTACAGGTTACTTCTCGGAACTATTCTTGTTCATGCAGCACGCAATTTCCAAAAGCATCGTAAAAGAGAAGACCGGGAAAAACATTGATACCAAAATATATCTACAGCGTTTACCTCAACTTGAATCTAGGGTGGATCAGCTACTGTTCATTTTACAAAGATTTGTATCCATAGCTATAATGCTGGGCTTCGTCTATACATTCGTGAATACAGTCAGGGCTGTCACAACTGAGAAAGAACTGCAGCTAAAGGTACGTACTAATATTTCACCAAAAACCCTATTTATTAAAATTTAATGTAGGGTGTGCCGCGGCAGGCAGCGGCTCGATTGTGTCACTGATAATGTCCACGAGCGACGGTGACAACTTACCATCACGTGGGCCGTCGTCTACCTACAACGGCTATAAAATAATATTGATATGTAATTTATCTAAAACTCCAACATACCTCATGACCCATTTGATGTCTACCGGTTTTGCCAGAGCCCATAGATATCACAACGTGTATGTCATCGACCTTACAATACAACTTTGATGTTTTGCTCTTAAAATGGGAATATACTGCATGTTTGGTGGCTAACATTTGTAGGATCGTGGTTTGCAGTAAGATACTGTCACTGTGGGCAGGATATAGCAGTAGTTCAAAAATGCCGGATCGAATACATTAATATCCGTATTGAATGGTCATTAAGATCCCTTAGCAGAGTGAAGATGCAGGTTTCTATTAAAGTTATACCCTGTTTAGATTGTATTGAAAGGTCACATGCAAAATATTCAAATGTACTCAACAGATACTGGTGGTAGGACCTCTTGTGAATCCGCGCGGATTAGTACCACCGCCCTGCCTATTTCTGCCGTGAAGCAGTAATGCATTTCGGTCTGAAGGGTAGGGCAGCCGTTGTAACTATACTGAGATCTTAGAACTTATATCTCAAGGTAGGTGGCACATTTACGTTGTAGATGTCTATGGGCTCCAGTAACCACTTAACACCAGGTGGGCTGTGAGCTCTTCCGCCCAACTAAGCAATAAAAAAAAAACAATATATCACATTTTCGATTTCGTGATTTCACGTGGTCAGCGTCTAATTTTTGAGAAAATACCACTATATTTTCCTGTACTGTTTTTTTACAAGTAAATTAATATATTTTAGCTTTTTTACCCGCATGTATTGTTCCTTAACTCTATATATATTTATTTACATTTAATGAAATATTAACTGCGTGTTTTCTGATTCATAGATTAAAAAAACGCAAGGAAAATGAACATTAAACCCCATCAAATATCGACTACTTTTGATGCCAATTATAAATTCGATATTATTCGCATTCTCAAAAACGTTATTGAACGTTTATTACGTCAATTTGTTTGTCAATTAAGACCATTAACTATTGCGCACGCAATGGCGTCGTCAATATATACACGAGCCGGTTGTTTGCTAGTACGTATTAATTAATTAAACTTGTTTTACGTAGCTTTCTCGAGACGTAGATGTCATACAAAAAACTATACGGTTAATTGTGATCAGCCATGACCTCGAAAACGTCTTGTAAATTGAAGCGGGAATGCAGCTACCTAAAAATATTCAATACTTAGTCTGGCCATAAATATTGTTACAATTAAAAATAAACAAAATATTACATTTGAATTTGGAATCTGTCATTTTATATGATTGCTCATTGAGATTTCTCATTTTGGCGCCAATACATTGTACAATATTTTGCGATATTAAAATGGAGTAGGGTGACAAAGAGAACCGAATCGCTGTGATTGCATTACACAAGGTAGGTATGGAGCCAAATGCAATTTTTAAAACCCTCCATACGCATGGTATTAGTAAAATGTTTGTGTACCGGGCTATTAATAGGTGCAATGAGACCTCCTCTGTTTGTGACAGAAAAAGATCTGGCCGTCCACGTAGTGTTCATACGAAAAAGGTGGTCAAAGCAGTAAGGGAAAGAATTCGAAGAAATCCTGTCCGAAAGCAAAAGATTTTATCTCGAGAGATGAAGATAGCACCTAGAACCATGTCGCGTATTTTAAAAGATGACTTGACATTTCTTAACTGATAATTTAAAAGAGAATAGGGTGGTAAAATCGAAACAACTACTGAAGCGGTACGCAAAGGGAGGTCATAGAAAAAATTTGTTTACGGATTAGAAATTTTTTACAATTGAGTAACACTTTTAACAAACAAAATGACCGTATTTATGCTCAAAGCTCTAAGGAAGCTTCCCAATTAGTCGACAAAGTACAACGTGGGCACTATCCGACTTTAGTGATGGTTTGGTGGGGTATTAGCTATGAAGGAGTGACTGAGCCATATTTTTGTGAAAAAGGTATCAAAACATCGGCACAAGTGTATCAAGATACCAATCTTGAGAAGTTTGTGAAGCCCCTTAACAACACCATGTTCAATAATCAAGAAAGGTCCTCTCGGCAAGACTCGGCGCCAGGTCATAAAGCTCGGTCTACGCAATCTTGGTTGGAAACGAACGTTCCTGACTTTATCAGAGCTGAAGACTGGCCGTCGTCTAGTCCCGATCTTAATCCGCTGGATTATGATTTATGGTCAGTTTTAGAGAGTACGGCTTGCTCTAAACGCCATGATAATTTGGAATCCCTAAAACAATCCGTACGATTGGCAGTGAAAAATTGAGTGCGTGCTTCTATTGATAACTGGCCTCAACGTTTAAAGGACTGTATTGCAGCCAATGGAGACCACTGCGAATAAGCTTTTTATACTTTAAATTGTTCTGTATTTATGCATTAAACTAACACACTGTAAAAGTAATAAATGTTATTTGCCATAGAATTTTTTTGTTTTCCTTTGTAACAGTATTTATGGCCAGACTAAGTAAATACAAAATTAAACGTTAACGGGAACGTTAAAAGGCACGTTAAAATTATATAAGCCCGTTTTGCCACTGTCAGGTGTTCGTGAAAAAAACATCATTATCTTTTTCCAACACGAAAAGTGGTATTCCAA
This sequence comes from Bombyx mori, assembly GCF_030269925.1. Lineage (NCBI taxonomy): Eukaryota > Metazoa > Arthropoda > Insecta > Lepidoptera > Bombycidae > Bombyx > Bombyx mori. The sequence continues at coordinate 7,603,900 of NC_085123.1, forward strand.
CTATGTACTTATGTACCTAATTGACATGCTATTTGACCGTCCATAAAAATTCAACGTCATTTTCAACCTTGACATTAGTGTAAGACAAAAAAACGAACAGGAAATCTACTACATAGAGTGAACAATTCAGTGGTGATAAATTTAATTTAATTTACTTCAGGTTTTGCATCCATATTACATTCATTAACATTTCATACACCAGAATTAAATAAAAACAATAACTACAATCTCGGAATCAAACAAAAGCAATAATAATAATAATAATAAAATAAAAAATCAAAATTAACATCAAAACTACCTTAACCTAAAGGCAGGTTTGGATCCAGAGTGTTCAACATGCACACGTGTCCAGTGTTGCATTATTGGACAGTCCAGATCTATCCGCGAGGCGAACAGCCGCAGGTAGTTGCTTTTTATGATTGAGAGTTTACTGGTGGCCCTGAGGCCTTTCCAGTTTCCCAAGGACAGGGGGTAATTGCTGCAACTGACCTGCACGCGGCGAATCAGGGAAGCAATTCGTTTACGAATAATTGCTGCGAAGCTATCTATTCGCGCATCCGCAAACATCCCCGACGTACCGCAGTGACGCGGTAGCCACATCAGCGCTCTGACAGCGTTATTATATTGGACACGCAGGGTATTGTAGGATTTCTTGGTATACTTAACCCATAGGCTGCACGTGTAGAGCGGTCTTTACTGGTGGTAGGACCTCTTGTGAGTCCGCGCGGGTAGGTACCACCACCCTACCTATTTCTGCCGTGAAGCAGTAATGCGTTTCGGTTTGAAGGGCGGGGCAGCCGTTGTAACTATATTGAGACCATAGAATTTATATCTCAAGGTGGGTGGCGCATTTAAGTTGTAGATATCTATGGGCTCCAGTAACCACTTAACACCAGGTGGACTGTGAGCTCGTCCACCCGTCTAAGCAATAAAAAAAATTAGAAAGACTGGCAGTATGCTCTGAAAAGAGTAGCTTTCACCTCTGCAGTACACCGCGCGAACCTACGGGCCAGCATATTACCCCTGATTGACAACGCCCTGCGCTCCCTATCCATGTCTACACCGTCTGCGATTGTCTCAGTGATCCAGTGACCCAGATACTTGAATTGCGATACTTGTTTAAGGACACTGTCGCTGACTGTGACTGATGGAACAGTTTCATAGGTTTTTCTGTCGAATTTAAATACTATCATTTCGCTTTTAACGGCATTATAAATCTGAGCCCATGTTCCTCCGCTTAACGCTCGTATATCCTAATCAGCTTTCTGAGAGCCCTGATCAAATTCATGATCAAAATTAAAAGTTAATGTAATTAAAAATATTTTTACGGTTTAATCTCGTGTTTTTAATTGTTAGTATGATATGATTTCCGATTATTTAAATATTGTACAATTTTTGGTATTGTCATTACTGATATGAGATTTGATACTATGATGGACGAAATCATTGTAAACTTACAAGATGATTCTGAATCAAGTTCAGAGCGTTCAGAATCAAGTGATTCAGAGGATGAGTATGTCAGAGTAATTTCATATAAGTATATATTAATTAAATAATTTCATATATCATTAAAATATGTCAGAATAATTTGATATATGTATGTATTTATTTTTTTATTTATTTGTCTATTAATTACATAGGTACAATATAAACTTCTAAAAGTTCAATTGTTCTTTATTTATTTATTATTTCATTTATTCATTTGTTTTTTTTATTTAGTCATTACTGTCTAATCCCATGTGCGTTACGAGTAGTAAGCAACTCGCCCCCTCACCCCGTCACCGCCTAAGGCGCGGCCAACTAGTTCCGCGCGCACTATAGTTACTGAGGATCATCAATCGACCTTGACACGAGAACCGTAAAAGTACTATTAATTTTGTTGACTACTCGTGAAAACTGAAATAAATACCAAAAATCAATAAAAAAGATAACTAGGTTTTTTTTGTTTAGTCTTTCAAGTTTCAACAGCTTGTAAATAACTATAATACCGTTGATACAAATGGCCGGTCAGGTGTATACGGACATTACGGACCACCTGACCGGCCTGACTCATCTGTAAAGGCACTAAAATAAATAATAAAATATACATAATCATATGCATATAAAAACATCTAACAAACTATCTCATTCATCAAACAAGCCTTCGTTACTTTCTTAAGGCTAATCTTTAGTTTGCTTGATCCAAAATTATTTACCTTATCTTTGCCAAGCTAGAAATGTGGTACAGTGGATATGAAATAAGATATTTGATACATAAAAATAGATCTCGCCTCTCAAATTCAAATGTCAGATATAAGACATGTATACGAGTATAAAAATGCGGTCTTTAGAGCGTTGTACTCTGTTGTACTAAAATGAGCGTTGTACTAAAATGAAGACCAGACAGGACACTATTTCCAGTTAGTCGCTTGACAAATATTTATACTATGAGAAATGAATATGTTGTTAAAATTATAGATAAGAAGAGGGCAAGCTGAACGACCTTTACTATTGTTATAATAATAATATAAACATAATCGAAAGGCATCAAGGTGAATATCGTCGCATGTGATGATATAAATTATTATTAATGTAGTTAATTTGTTATTGTGCAAGAAAAAATCCTCCTTAATTGAATTTTGTTTTATTACACAGGAAACAATGGCAATTATGGGTCTACCGTCTTGGCTGCACTGGTTAGCGTGGTTCATCAAACAATTTTCATTCTTACTTGTGACTATTGTCATAATGGTTATATTGTTTAAGGTGAGTTTCTACGCACTTGTTGTTTTAAAACATAATAACAATCCGAAATAATATGCAAACGCGTATGTTCGAACTGATGGGGTGGTAAATGATTGCTGTGGTCTGTATGCTTAGTGCGAGTTTTTTAACGCTCTCGATACCGTAAAAGTTAAATCAAATTTGTATGCAGTTGGAACAGCGCCCCTAGCGGCAAACGCAGGCAAACGTTCCAACTCCGTGCAAAACTGAGTCAACTTTTACGCTATCGAGAACATTAAAAAACTCGCACTAAGTACACTATAGAATCTACAGTGCGAACAAACATATACAAACAAGAGATCTAATTCTCAATAGTATTTTAATAATGATTGTCATCCAAACCGAAGCGCACAACTGCTCCGCACAATAAATATATAGGCAGAACGATATTGCAAGCTCAGACTATTGTCCAAAGTTATACAGATAAACAATGTTAAAACAGATACTAGACATGAATAGTTTACATATTATCGTAAACATCGAATCTATAGGGCTGTGCTATTTAAATTTTTAATTCCATTTGTAAATCTCATTTTAGGTTCACAAAATTAATAATGAAGTATTTATTTTATAATATTTAGCACATAAACTTGTTCAACGATTACTTCTTAACATAAATGTAAATATATGTACTTGTACGGAAATAATGATGATATCGTCACATAGAAAGCTAGTTTTTAGGCAGCGGCTTAGCTCTACCCCCGGCATTGCTGAAGTCCATAGGTGACGGTAAACATCATCACCAGGTGGATTGCGTGTGCTCGTCTGCAATAAAAAATATATATATATATAGAAAATCCAGTGACGAAAAGGGTTGATTACAGATTCCGTTATCCGAAACTGAAACAGGAGTGTCGTACTCCGTGTTCACCTACACGCCGTGGTCGGTCCTTTTATTCTTTTTGATTCTATTCGTCATTGCATCATTGACATTCTCTTTTATGATAAGCGTTTTCTTCACTAGAGGTAAGTTTTGGTTGTTAATACCTAACTTAATATTATTATAATAACTTTGTAGATAATTCGTGAAACGCGTTTCGTTTTACGAAATAGTAATAGCTATTGAGATTAAAACAGCCTAACACAAAGAATAGAACTCGTAACTGAACGTTAAGTATCAAATTAGGCAGTTTGTTATTTTTTTGCGTTATGGTTCAAATTTTACCTTGAACTTTATCACTTAATTTGTAAAGTAAATATGCCGCGTGTATTTATTTATTTTGAATGTTGCAACTCATTAATAATGCATTTTAGAATCAGACTCATTAAAATTTATCGTTGCACTTTAAATATCATCATGAAATAATTTAAACTCAAACGGGTTTGTCGTGCAAATAAAACAAAAAAAATGCATCAATTTATGTATATTAAAACTTGAAATTAAAACCAGTCTGGCATTATCAGTCAGGATTAATTCGAAAATGAAATAAACCAAAAAACCACTTCATTACGCAAACGAATTTTATTTCCGCGAAAGCTTCTGCGAAGTTTACTCGTTCTTTTTTATTACTGTATATACATTTATGTATGTTGTACTGACCGATATTAGTAATGCGTATTCCTACCGAACGATACATTATCTCGTGTAGTGTCGGTTAATTTTTGTTGTTGCCTAGCCCCTCGATTATACTGTGGTAAAGGCTATCAGCTGTTCCTATTCTTCAAACCGGAACGTATGACTGTCTCACGACAGAAATAGCAAGGCTAGCTCAATAGGTCAAATTTTAAAAATTCATAAAAAAAATATTTGTGAATGTCGACATTCCAAATGATTATTTATTTAATAAACATGTAAATGGCATGATTGAGGCTAAAAGACCGCGTAGCAGATTACCGTTACGATGGACCGACCAAATAGAGCCAGCAAAATTATAATTTGCGTAATTACTGGTGGTAGGACCTCTTGTGAGTCCGCACGGGTAGGTACCACCGCCCTGCCTATTTCTGCCGTGAAGCAGTAATGCGTTTCGGTTTGAAGGGTAGGACAGCCGTTGTAACTATGCTGAGACCTTAGATCATATCTCAAGGTGGGTGGCGCATTTACGTTGTAGTTGTATATGGGCTCCAGTAACCAACCACTAAACAGCAGGTGGGCTGTGAGCTCGAAAAAAAAGCTCTAAACGGTCTCGGCGACGAGTGCACAAGAAAAGCTGCGGTACATAAGAAATTTTGAGGTCTTGTAAAGCGCACCACCACCAGAACTGATGACCGTGACCACTCTGCCAAGTGTGCACGACTAACCATAAACGAGCTCCTCTCTCTGGTACATTAAGTGGTTACTGGAACTCATATCACAACATGAATCTCGTCACCCACCTTAAATTAACCCACCCTATAGTACAACTAACGGCTGTGGCATCCTTCAAACCGAAACACGTAACTGCTTAACGGTAAAAATAGTTACGTTATTAGTATCTGGACGTGTGGATTTACAATATAAACATCAAATTAACAAAAATTAAAACATGTACCAAACTCATTGTAGCAAACACCGCCGCGTCTTTTATGGCTCTCATATGGTTCGCAACGTTCGCAGTCTTTATGTTCACCCAAATGATTAACGAGACCATGTCTGCCCCAGTTAAAATAACACTATGTTTGTTATCAAACACTGCCATTGGATACGCATTCCAGATGATTATCATTGCCGAAGGAACGATGCAAGGTTTGTGATTCACATTTCCAAATATAAATAAATATATGTTTCATCATTTAGCAGCCTTAAAATCTCCTGTATCATTTGCGACAAAAACACAGATCGTCTTCTCACATTAAAACTGTATAATCTCAAAATTTACTAATTTTACAGGAGTGTTTTAAAGGTTTAACATGTCATATTTTTAATATTAATCATATTTGCAAAATTTATTTTTAATTTTTTACCATTTACACTATCTGTGTTTTAAAGTAAGATAAAACTATGTAATCATTTTGTTAATAGTAGTCAAAACATAGGTAAACTAAAAAAAAACTAAACTAGGCTCTTTTGACAGTATTTATGAGAAAAATACTGATGATACCAAATGTTTTCGCATATTAACTCAATTACGAATTTTTTTTGGAAATTGTACACTTTTAATGCGAAAAGACGAGATACGTTTAAAGAATGTTAAAAAACGTTGTCATAGAAAAGCATAACCTATTCAGATGTCCCCTCCTAGCTGAGCCTTTGCTCGCCCACCTGTCCTGGTGAAACTGGAAAGGCCTCCGGGCCACCAGTAATCCTGCAATCATAAAAAAAAAAAACCTATTCAGATACGTCTTAAGATATATTGCAAAGACGTCGAGAAATACACAAACGTGCAGACGATAACGTTTCTTATGATTTTAGGTTTACAATGGGCCAATTTCTTTGAGCCGATATCGTACAGTGAAAACTTTCAACCGGCTCATGTAGCCTTCATGCTAATATTGGACTCCGTGATGTACATGGCGATCGCCGTGTATGTGGAGAACATACGACCCGGAATGTACGGAGTGCCGTTGCCTTGGTACTATCCTTTCACTGTTAGTTATTGGTGGCCGAACAGAATATCTGGTAAGTTTTCATCCGTCGTGATAAAGTCGAAACTTGCATGATCAAAAGCAGAAATTCCAATATGAATTAAAATTCGTACTAGACTATAAACTAGATAAGATAGGTAATTAAATAACTAGAATATAATTCGCGAAAGACAACATTAATATATTTTTCCAAATTTATATAGTAATATATTATTTTAGCAGCATACAATCTAAATTCAAATGTTTAATTCTCTTATGTACTTGTCTTTGTGAATCTCTTTATTGCTTTAATGGGTGGACGAGCTCACAAACCACCTGGTACTACGTGGTTACCGAAGCCAATAGACATGAACAATGGAAATACCGCCTACCTTGGGACGTGAGTTCTAAGTCTCAGTTTTTTTTGGAAGCGCATTAGTATTTCACGGCAGAAAAAGGCAAAGCGGTGGTACCTACGCTCACAGGACCCCACCCACCTCATTATTCGATTTACAAATATTTGGATGAAAATGAAATATTATACCGATATGAAGGGTATAGTTTTTTTTTATTTTTTTTTTATTGCCCTTGTAGGCAGACGAGCATACGGCCCATCTGATGGTGAGTGGTTTCCGTCGCCCATGGACTTCAGCAATGCCAGGGGCAAAGCCAAGCCGCTGCCTACCGATCACCTTTCACCTATCACCTTTAAATTAGTAGAATCACTAAACATGAAATCACAACAATAATTTCATAATGACAGTGACGTAAGTCGCTTCAAGGTCGCTTCAAATATAGGCTGTCTTGTAACACAGTTAGGAAGTGTGAAGTGTTATGTAATCGTAATGTGATTATAAACTTGAACTTCCGACGAGTAGCAAGCACATAAATTATAATAAACATTGAGCAAATGAAGGCTACATATCATACATACAATCGTTTTTAAGTTAAAAAATACTCTGTTTTAAATCATCCTTAGAAAGATATTCACAATAATTCACTTTTACGGTTTAATACTGCGTTACTGCGAAAATTTGTCGGTAGTTTGCTCAGTATTCAAATTTCTAGGAATATCACGTTAGTATGTCCATGACCACGTAAACTGTAAAATATTCCTAGCTGTATATTTATCTTTAAAAGTAGTTTTAATACTGCCTAAGATTCGCAAAAATCTAAGAATATACAAACGTATTTAGATACAGAAGTTTTGTTACATAATTTCTAATAAGTCTAGACAAGTTGGCATATTTTATCGAGCTCGCTTATACATATTTTGGCTGTGCAAACCGCTAATTTAATTTTTTTTTAATTTAGAAATATCATGGTCATATAACGACCATAAATTATAATTATGTATGTTCACACATACATAATAATATGTGTATGATCCTCCGAATGTCTAGTCTTCATTTTTTGCAAATTTAACTTGACGCATAAAACCGAAGAGATTGACGTCAACAATATTGTAAAAAAGACACACCTTACTTGTACATCCGGGTCCTACAAGACGTACAATTAACATGCCCATGATTAATAGTGTTTTTCATGTCTAGGTACCTACATAAATCACAACCAATAAAAAATCCATATAGTTATATTGAACAAAATTAATTTTATTTGAACGCGTCCACACAAGCAGAAAGTGGGGCCCATACGCTCTGATCAGTTCCGATCCTTTAACCACTTAAGAGCAGGTGGATCAATTAAACTAGAGCCAAATTATTATTTGCTGTGTTTATTAGACAGCTCTAGACTATCGCTACAGAAAGAATGTACGATACAAATCAATATCGTTTTAAAGTGCCGTCTTCGAACTGTCATGTCGTCGTGATTGTCAGCTCTATAATAAATACCGTTGTAGTCAGCATACAGCCCATTCGGTGGTAATCACCGTAGACACAAGCAGCCACCGTGGTTCATGAATATCAGTAATGTTAGGGGCACAGCCAAGCCGCTACCTACCGAACCAAAATGTTTGAAATTAGTAGGAATTCGCTATTCTGTACCTCGCCTGTGACACCTCGCAGACAAAATGTCTGACTCGTTTAACTTTCAATGAAGAGCCATTGGTACCTTTCACGTATAAATTCAGGGCTCTAGTTGAATATTTGCAAATAGCTATAAATTAATTAAACTATTAATTACGACAACATTATTTTAATGCAATCGACCTAGTCGATTCTTTAACCACGTCTCGGCTTATAAAACACTGAGGAACGTCCTGGCTATTTTAATTTGTCCGTCTCTATGCAACCGGCGGTAACTTTAGTAACTCTTTTATTTATTTCTTATACGAGGTCAATGAGTTCATGGCCCACCCTGTAATGAGGTCTAAGTCTCAATTGTATGGTACATATAGTATATATGTATTTATTCCCCACCTATTCGCTGGTAGCCTAAAGTGTTATTCCAGCTACCCTATAGCTGATAGGTGAGCTCAGGGGCTCAACCGGAGAGAGTTTGCGAACACTGACCCTAACAAGAGCAGTGCATCGCAGAATCTACTACCGGATCGGATTGGCGACCCGCTGAGAAGGTCTGGCGAAAAACTCAGTGAGTTGTTTATGTTTATGGATTAGTTAGACTGGTGCATGAAGAGCTTAAAGCACCGAGAACGGATCCAGGAAATCCGATAAGACGACATGTTTCAGGTTAAGGGAGCATTGCGTTGCCTCCTCGCCTGGGTCTGATAATATATCATTATCCCACCCAACAAACCGGACAAAATACTGATTCGCAGCAGAAATAGACAGGATGGTTATACCAACTCGTACCTTTCCGGGCTCATTGTATCAACACATAACGTTTTAATTGTGGAAGTTATTCGCAAGTTGATCGTACGTATTTACTTAAAAATTTGATATTTCTATAATCCGGTAATTATATAATTCTTAATTAATAAATAAGGTCCAATACGCCGGGACCAGAAAATCGTCTCCTTGCAAGAGACGCAGTCCGGGTCGTTAAAATCTAAAGTCGCATGTTGACTACCGCTGAGTAAAACGAATTGCACAGAGAGAATTCTCACACTGCAGCAGCAGTTTGACACATTCGTCAGTGACAAAAGGCGATCGTCATTTATGTTATGGCTAGATTATACAACATAGTGATATTCCGACTGTCGAATATTGCCTTGATTATTCTTTGTTAACTGCTCAGATTACGCTTTGACGGCTACCCGTTTCTAGAACAAAAAATCAATGTTGTACCGCTATATTTTAAGAATTCACTAGTGAGAGTTCCTAACGACATCCGAAGCCGCGTTTGTGGGCCAGTTGGAGTGGTTTGTGGCTACGTTGGCTTCATTCAATAAGATACTAGAGAGACCATCGAACTTCTTAAATTTAAATTATTTTGACGCTGATTTCAGAATCTAGCTTCGAAACTGCAAATTTATTAAACTGCATAAGCTGTATGTCTGATAATATGTATGTATAACTTTACTTAAAACAGCAGACGCTTTGTTTGACCTACAAAAACAATTACTCTAGAGGTCAAGTGCGTTACCCTGGTTACAGGACGTTGACATCAAAATAATTTTAATATCAAGTTAAACCTGTTTTAAAACCGGTGTTTATGGTTTATAGAGTTGTTTTCTTTACATTGTTCGAACAATTATAATGTAAACAACGTTCGAATGTCGGGAAAATGCACACAAATAACTTTTTTAAAACAAATTGTGCGTTGACCCGAAATATTTTATAAATTATGTTTTGTTTTGCTCATCAATAAATGTTTTTTCAGCTAAAAAATCAATGCGGATGTTAATATAAACAATTTACTCTAAATATATACCTAGTCCAGCCATAAGTTCTGTTACAAATGAAAATGCTTTTTTTTAAATGAAGTAATGTAATATTATTAAAATTTATACCTACATATTTATTAAAGACTCAGTCAAAAAAGTTAGTAAGTAAAAAAAAAAAACTATTCGAAATGAACACCTTTGGCTGTTTGGCCACGAATCTTTGGATTTGCGCACTGTTTCCAAGGGAAATTTCGCCACTGCTTGCTCCAAAGATTTTTTAAGAGACTCCAATGTCGTCGTGTCATTTAGAGCAGGCCATATGCCCTCTAAAACAGACCATAATTTGAAATCTAAAGGCTTGAGATCTGGACTAGATGAGGGCCAGTCTTCAGCTCTTATAAAGTCCGGAACGTTGGTTTCAAGCCAGGCGTGGGTAGTTCGTGCCTTGTGACCAGGTGCATGGGTCCAGCTGGAAATTCCACGGTATTTAAAAGTATATTGCTGAGAGGCTTCACAACATGATACAAGACTGTATCTTGATACACTATAGCTGAAGTTTTCACTTCTTTTTCACAAAAATGTATTTTTGTGACTCCTAGATACGACACGCCCCACCAACGTGTGAGTGTGCACGGGTACGTACCATCACCCTACCTATTTCAGCCGTGAAGCAGTAATGCGTTTCGGTTTGAAGGGTGGGGCAGCCGTTGTAACTATACTGAGACCATAGAATTTATATCTCAAGGTGAGTGGCGCATTTGCGTTGTAAATGTCTATGGGCTCCAGTAACCACTTAACACCAGGGGGGCTGTGAGCTCGTCCACTAATCTATGAAAAAAAAAAAGAACATCACTGACGCAGGATGATGACCACGCTGTACCTTTCCGACCACTTGAGCAGCTTCTTTAGAACTATGACCCCGTACACTTTATCATTTTGTATAGTATAGTGTTCTTCAAGCGTGAAAATTTTTCTATGCCTTTCACCTGCGTATCGCGACAGAAAGCGTTTTGATCGATCCACTCTCTTTAATTTTAAAGATTGATTTAGGGGATTTCCTGTATATCGATGATAATCACCGAGCTTCAGGTCTTGTTTTATAATACGCGAAAGAGTCCTAGCGGGAATCTTCATTTCTCGCGATAAGGTTTTTTACTTTCTAAAGGGGTTTCGACGAATTCTTGCTTTAACAGCATTAACAGCCTTGGTAGTTCTAACTGCACGCGGCCGCCCCGATCTTTTCTGGTCTTCGACAGACGAAGTGTTGTTGTATCAGTTGATAGTACAATTTACGAACATACGGCTTATACCAAGGTTTTGAAGTGTCTGGAATATGACCGACGGCTCCATACCTACTTTGTGCAAGGCGATCACTGTAATCCTATTTTCTTTAACACCCTATTCCATATTGTAATTTGATAATGGACACGAAAAAATATGTGAAATGGCGCAAAATCGAAAGAAGTTTTTAAAATAATATACGTGTTCCAAATTCAAAATAATTAAAAGTTGAAAAAAGAAAAGTTTTTATGTGATAGTATTTGTAGTGGACTGTATGATTAGGATTGGCAAGGAACTTGTTAAATAAACTCGCGAGGATTGCACGTATAAAATTTTAATATTTTAGAAATTTTATAAATCGCGTACAATAGCACGGATGAAAAAAGAATGACAAAACTAAGACATTCCAAAATTCAAAATTCAAATGTAATGTCAGAAACCACAACCACAACAATAAAAAAGGTTTTATACCAATTTTGTTGGGTTTCCAACAGTATTTATGGCCAGACTAGTTACATAACTATATCGGTATACTTTCTTTATATATTCATATAACCTCATCAACGCAATCGACACTGAAAAGTAATTTTTCTGACTTCGTAAGAGTTGAAAACTGAGTCTTGATGTCGATTATTTGTCGTAATATTATATAGTAATATTGCATGCTCCGAGCGCTAGAACCACGAATGCCTAAAACATTTCTAATTATAGGTATTTGTGAACTTTACATACTAAGAATTAAAATTTTAATGCGCTCCACCAAAATTCATCTGTTTAACATAATAGTATGAATGTCCGAAATGCGGAAATTACGGACATTCATGTCTTAAACAGATTAATTTGTTTAATTAATTAATTTCAGATAAAAAAGGTGTCAAACAACAAACAGTGGTCTGATAAATAAATGTTCAAAGAAAATAAGTAAATAAAGGTTTTCTTTGTTCTAATATTCGTAGTCAACCAACCAACCTTTGGATTACGCATATTCGACATTTTGACCTCTGTAAGCCCTACGTCATTACGTTTATTCCCAAATGTATTTAATCATTAATGTTGTAGCTATTTGGGTTGATTGCTCATTTCCTGGCCACGTACGATTACGACAATAAATGATTTTTGATTAATGAAGTAATATTACAATATTTAATCAGCGGCTCATACGAGTATTTGAAATAATATACGTTATATTGGAAAAGATAGATAGTCTGCCTGTTTCTACTAAATAATTACTGTAAATTACCTCGATTTCAGTATGTTACTGTTGACTAATTAATCTTTTTTTTAAGACACAAATCGAGAGAAAACATCTGACGATCTTGAATATAATGATGCATTATTGTCGGTGGTACACGACGAGGAACCCAAAGGCGTTCCCATTGGCGTAAACATTCAAGTAAGAACATTATTTAATCTTATCTAGTCACTAATTTAATGCAGTAGCGAAACATAAAAATATGCTACAATATTTTAATAGTTATGTTTAATATTTTATAATAAAATGAAATACCCACATCCTTTATTATTAATTAGTTATGATAGAACTAAGCTATATGTGAGAATCAGTATTCAAGGCAATATTTTTAATACATGCTCTAACTGTTCTTTTTTTCGTCTGCATTTTTTGCGCTGACTCAACATTGGGTTTTGAAAGTGACAAATCTCCTTTTACTATTAAATCCTTTTTTATTATATACTAGCTGACCCGGCAGACTTCGTAGTGCCTCAATCGATAAATACAAGACCTAAATTTTTGTATAAAATAAACTTAAAACAAACAAAAGGAGTCCGTGCCACGGGGGACACATCAAAGGAAAAACAAAATTGTTATTTTTATTTAATTCCGAACATTTTCATTCATTTATCTACTTTCTAAACCCTCTCTGGACTTCCACAAATAATTCAAGACCAAAATTAGCCAAATCGGTCCAGCCGCTCTCGAGTTTTAGCGAGACTAACGAACAGCCGTCGTTGAAGTCGTCGTGGCCTAACGGATAAGACGTCCGGTGCATTCGTGTTGAGCGATGCACCGGTGTTCGAATCTCGCAGGCGGGTACCAATTTTTCTAATGAAATACGTACTCAACAAATGTTCACGATTGATTTCCACGGTGACATCGTGTAATAAAAATGAAACCCGCAAAATTATAATTTGCGTAATTACTGGTGGTAGGACCTCTTGTGAGTCCGCACGGGTAGGTACCACCACCCTGCCTATTTCTGCCGTGAAGCAGTAATGCGTTTCGGTTTGAAGGGTGGGGCAGCCGTTGTAACTACAATTGAGACCTTAGAACTTATATCTCAAGATGGGTGGCGCATTTACGTTGTAGATGTCTATGGGCTCCAGTAACCACTTAACACCAGGTGGGCTGTGAGCTCGTCCACTCATCTAAGCAATAAAAAAAAAAAAAAAAAAAATACAGCAATTCATTTTTTTTATATATAGATAAATTGCGACGCGGCAACGTTTCGAATAAATACTTTTACACTTTGCCTGATCACGGTTGGTAAATCGTCTAGAACATTAGTTTTAGTTACGTATAGGACACGTAAAAAAAGAAAAAATCTATATATTAATACGCGAAGCAAAAACTTTGTATCCCTTTTTACGCAAATTGCGCGGACGGAGGAGTATGAAAATTTCCACACTTATAGAGAATATAGAGAAGAAGTGCACAATGTTAATATTTTTTTTAAATAATGCATAAAAGATACATTAAATCAATAAAGAAAACATTACACACACTACATACCATGTATTTGACGCACACACGCATGCATACTATTTATTGTCAAACTTTTGTTCTTGACGTCTGTTGTCAAATTGAGAATAGATTAAATTGAATATTGTTTGTCTTTGTTAATATTTTTTATAGTGTAGTCTTGGCGAAATTTGTGATTATAGAAGTATAAAATAGAATCATAATAGTGTACAAACTTACAATTCCAATTAATTATAGTCGAATTTCGACTACTGCGGGACCTCTAGTTATAATAATTTAGTGCTGTGGTTTCAGAATCTCACAAAAAGATATAAGGGACGGGGGAAAGCTGTCGATAATTTAAATCTTAGACTTTATGAAAACGAGATTACAGTACTTCTGGGTCACAATGGAGCGGGGAAAACGACAACGATTTCTATGTTAACAGGTAATATTTGAATAATACCCAACAAAATCCATTATCATAATTCATCACCCGTGCAACTATACAACAATAACTATCCATTATTACATATTCACAATATATAATTTGTTCTTACCAAACTCTTCAAATGTACTTACCAAGCTCATTAATCAAATATTATTTTATTAAAAAATATATTATTAACTATCAATTCAAACCTAACTGTACGTACGGTAACAGTTGTACGATGCAAATGTAATGGAACTATTAAAAATATTTTTTGTTATAGGAATGGTCCCTCCAACATCAGGATCGGTAACGATCAATGGATATGATATCGTGACGGAAACGGAAAAAGCTAGACGTTCTCTTGGAATATGTCCTCAACATAATGTACTGTTCCCTGACCTGACCGTAGCTGAACATTTAATTTTTTATTCAAAGCTAAAGGGGATTCCCGAATCAGAAATCAATGAAGAAATAGATCATTTCGTCAAACTTCTCGAATTGGATGACAAGGTAATTAACATACATTATATATTTTGTTTTCAATCTTTCTTAAGCTATTACTATAATTAATCAATTTATCATAAAATTACCTTAGTTATTTAAATTTAGTTTGAGGAAGTGTTAAAAATTTTTTTTTTTTAAGTATTCTTGGTTTTTAAGTATCCAATATTGCATTAAGGGTAGAATGACAGAAATGTAAATTGGTTATGACTCGGAGCGATACCTTGTGTTGTGTGCCAGAGGCACGCGGCGGCATCGAGTCTGTCGGGCGGGCAGAAGCGGCGGCTGTCGGCGGGCTGCGCGCTGTGCGGGCGCTCGCGCGTGGTGCTGCTGGACGAGCCCACGTCGGGCCTGGACCCGGCGGCGCGGCGCGCGCTGTGGGACCTGCTGCAGCGCGAGAAGCGCGGCCGCACCGTGCTGCTGACCACGCACTTCATGGACGAGGCGGACGTGCTGGCCGACCGCGTGGCCGTGCTCGCCGCCGGCCGCCTGGCCTGTCTGGGCTCCCCCTACTTCCTCAAGCGCCACTACGGACTCGGCTACAAGCTCGCGCTCGTCAAGGACGCCGCCTGCCAAGTCGATCTTGTCACGGAATTCTTCAAAACATATGTCCCTAATCTCAAGCAAAATTCAAATATCGGTAAGCTTATTCACTGATATGTCAATCAATATGACATTATGGTGTTCCTTTATAGAACGTCTACAGCGCGAATTAGTACATTGTGCACCAA
The DNA here is from genome assembly GCF_030269925.1 of Bombyx mori. Classification (NCBI taxonomy): domain Eukaryota; kingdom Metazoa; phylum Arthropoda; class Insecta; order Lepidoptera; family Bombycidae; genus Bombyx; species Bombyx mori. Next base: position 7,619,538 of record NC_085123.1, read on the forward strand.
GGGAGAAAAGTAGGACATTTCCTCCCGCGTATAAAATTGCCAAAATTGCGGCAAACACGCGGAATGAGATGTCTTACTTTTTTCCCGCGGTGCACATACTATTTTTTCTCCTACCAGGCCGAAAGTTCGACATTGTAAAAAACTTAGCACCCGTGGAGTACCGAGCCGCAATCCCCCGCCAGGGACGAATCCCTGGCGGGGGATTGCCAGCCACTTATAAAAAAAACAATTTACCTGTTTTTTTATTTTTATATAAACTACTACTCATTGAATAAGAACTGTCTCATGAACTCTGATGATCCCGCGTGTTTGCCAATTTTAGGCAATGTTAGGCAATAGAGTACCAGAATGCCAAGACAATTGCTCTATGGCAAACCAGAGGGCCGCAGAAGTCGTGGCAGACCCAAACTTCGATGGTTGGATGGCGTGGAGGAAATACTGGAACCCATAGACATCTACAAAGTAAATGCGCCACACACCTTGAGATATAAGTTCTAAGGTCTCAGTGTAGTTACAACGGCTGCCCCATCCTTCAAACCGAAACGCATTACTGCTTCACGGCAGAAATAGGCAGGGCGGTGGTACCTACCCGTGCGGACTCACAAGAGGTTCCACCACCAGTAAACACCAGGAGGGCTGTGAGCTCGTCCACCCATCTATGCAATAAATAAATAAAAAACAAAGAAAAACCTTATGTTTTGGGGCAGGTGGTGGAATTCACGTTGACATACAACTAGACAACACAAGAATTCATATTATGTAATAAAAAAATTGTGATATTATGATTTGGTTAAGTGATCTGCTTTTACTATTTTTGTCATTTCAGGCTCAGAATTAACTTACATTTTACCTAGTGAGAGTGTAAGTAAATTTCCCGAAATGCTCAAAAAACTTGAAGAAAAGAAAGAGTCTTTATGTATATCAAGCTACGGGTTATCAGTGACTAGCCTTGAGGAAGTTTTTATGAAGTAATTAATAGTTAATAATCTTATTCCACTACCAATAAAAAACTAGTCATTAAACAAATGAAGAAAAAAATATTGAAGAAAATTTAAAACTTTGCTTCCTTAATACGCTGTTATTTAAATTACATAATGAATTAACTCAATTTTCAACCAATTTGCAGAGCTGGAATCGAAGATAACAATGTTGAAATAAAAGAAACTAAAGGAGATATCGAAATGATTGATATGAATGGGGACATGTTGAGTGAGTCAACGTTTTACTTATTTGCATAGAATAAAATAGAGATGTACTTTACCCCTTATAGAGACCGCGCGATTTAGGGAATTTTAATGTATCAAATTAAATCTAAAGTAATCTAATCAGAAATAAAGGTAGGCAGTGGCTTGGCTCTGCCTCTGGCATTGCTGAAGTCTATGGGTCGATGGGCGACGGTAACCACTTACCATCAGGTGAGCCGTATACTCGTCTACCTACAAGGGCAATAAAAAAAATAGAAATCCGCAGGATAGTTAAAATCAATAAATATTATTGAAACGGAAAGTTAAAGTGGCAGTGGCCAGTAAATATACCGTTCGTACCTAATGGTAGTCTGTAGCGGGATAACTAATGAAAGGAAAATGATTTTCAAGTGTCGTCTACGTATTTAAAATGCAGTGTTTGATAACCTCACGCATGAAGGACGTCGTGGCCTAACGGATAAGACGTCCGGTGCATTCGTGTTGAGCGATGCACCGGTGTTCGAATCTCAGGCGTGTACCAATTTTTCTAATGAAATACGTACTCCACAAATGTTCACGATTGACTTCCACGGTGAAGGAATAACATCGTGTAATAAAAATCAAACCCGCAAAATTATAATTTGCGTAATTACTGGTGGTAGGACCTCTTGTGAGTCCGCGCGGGTAGATACCACCGCCCTGCCTATTTCTGCCGTGAAGCAGTAATGCGTTTCGGTTTGAAGGGTGGTGTAGCCGTTGTAACTAAAACATGAGACCTTAGAACTTATATCTCAAAGTGGGTGGCGCATTTACGTTGTAGCTGTCTATGGGCTCCAGTAACCACTTAACACCAGGTGGGCTGTGAGCTCGACCACTCATCTAAGCAATAAAAAAAAAAAAGATGAACCAAAGTGTACCTATAGACAGTAAAATGCCACGGGTTGCGCTGAGGGATAAGTTGAGTGAGGCATACGACCTCCTATAAATAGATATAAGCTCAGATTTTGATCATTTTAAAATATGTCTCAAAGGATATTCATTAATGTTTTATTAGCCCACTGCTTTGCTCTGAATCAATTAGGATCATTCAGCCAGATGTATATGTTACATATTATACATAAATTAAACAACTTTCAAAATTAGATAAATATTTTATTTCAGAGGACAATGAGCCTTTACATAAAACGCAAGGGTTTCATTTACTGAAGAATCACATAAAAGCTATGTTCTTGAAACTGATGTACAACACATTGAGAAATAAGGCACTCGCTGCGATACAAATAATATGGCCAATAATAAACATTATTTTATCGATGATAGTTTCACTATCTTGGAAATTCTTGAATGTATTGCCCCCGCTTGAACTAAGCCTGGAGAGTGGATTTAAAGGAACCGAGACATTAGTATCGCAAGGTAACGATTTGAGAGACGGCAGTACTGAAGCTAATGTCATGATGGCATACAAAGATTATTTCAAACGATCAACGTACCCCGGCTTGAAGTTATTGGATGTCGGAACTTCTAACTTAAAAAACGTCTATTTGAAACTTGTAAGTATTAGTAGTTAGTATAATTAATCACTATAATAAACAATTAAAGTATTTTTGATATTATTCTTCTCATTGTAAATGATAATTTTAATTTATCATTTGTGGGTGTGAAAATTGCTGCCTTTGCAATTTTTTTGCTATGCTATGCTATTAAAATAAAATTGTGTTTACTATTTCGAGGCCTTTAAACAAAGTGAAACTATTTTTTCATAAATTCATAAACATTGGAAATGGTGTTAATCTGTGTTTTTAAAGTCTATAGACATCACATTGTAAATGCCACTGCCCTTGCGATCTCACAGAATGCTCTACCAGCAGTAGATTCTAGAACCATGTTGTTTAATTATTATTTATGTTTTCCGACGTTAGATCTCCATGGTATCAACTATTCTAGTCGAACATTTGGGGTAGTCATTATTATAATTGTATTATGGCAATCTAGGGTACCATTTTGAGGATATCTTTGCCCAAATGTATTTTCTAAAAATTAATCTAAAGGTCAGCGCTTAAAAAAATAGAATAAAAATTACACGCGAATTCTATTTTCGCAAAGTCCGGTCTCATTTCAAGGTCCCAGTTTCGAGTAGCTACAGGTATGCTTAAATTATTTTCACAGATCGCAGAAGATCAATCTCGAGTACGATATGAAGATCTAGTGGGAGCTACATTTCGTAATAACAGCATAACAGCCTGGTTCAGTAACTACGGTCTTCATGATTCTGCTATCTCGCTTTCACTAGTCGAGAACGCAATAATTCGTTCTCTGTCACCCAATACAACTTTGACATTTGTCAACCATCCGCTACCATATTCAGTTGAAGGAATGGTAAATATGAACTACATAATGGCTCCTCTTCACAATCGGCCATGATGGGCCAACAAATGATCGTCCATCATCGCCGCCATGATCGGGCAACTCTCCACACAATCGTGAACGTTCATTTACTGACTGTCTACTGATATGTTAAGACACCTAGGTATCGATGATGGAAATCGAGGGGATCGCGGCTGCGACAATATTTTTAGTTAGTCATATAGTCATTTAGTTATAGTGCGCGAAAAAAGAATCGTGAAAACTTTTTTTTATTGCCCTTGTAGACAGACGAGCACACCTGATGGTGAGTGGTTACCGTCGCCCATGGACTTCAGCAATGCTAGGTGTAGAGCCAAGCCGCTGCCTACCGGTAACTATAAACAAGATTGAGGAAGAGAAGTTGGTGGGTCGTGGCTATCAATCGGAACAAATAAGGTCCACGTAACCATAGTTTTGTAGTCGACACAATTGACACACACTCGAGACAACTACGTCCTGACTAATCGGCGATGGTGTGGACGCTCACACAATCATGGGCCATCATTCCTTTGATCTATCGACACAACGCCGATTGCGCACGATCATACGCGATGATGGCCGATCACAGACATTTATGCCCTCTACACTATCGTGAGTTCGTATAATCGCCCATCATGGCCGATTGTGAAGAGGAGCCATTATATATCTGATTTTTATGCGTTTTGTTTTATGCATTTAATAGGTAATAATTGAACCACTCTTATTTTTCACTAACTATGAACGAGAAAACGAGCTAAGAATAATAAGTAGACTTTAGATTGGTCACATGGGAAATCATGTCATGTGATTGTTGATAAAAAATTGTTACAATAAATTCATTTTATTTAATGATTTAAATATAAATCATTAAAAATTGCTAAACTTGTCATTGAATTAATTAAGATTAAAATTACTTTTAAGGTTGTTTTATTTTAGTGCCAGCCCGATCTGGTTTTGCTTAAACTAAATTAACGAAAACGAACCAGTTTTTTGATATCAAGGTAGAACTAGTAGTAGCAAAAAAAGGCTTAACGTGATAAAAGATAAATTTTGACACCGTATTTATTTATTAAAATTCAACAACATGTCAATTAATAGATCTGGGCATTATAATATGTAGTAGGTATAAAGAAAAAAGACCAAAACAGGATTTCACAAACTTAATAATACTACGTATTATATTGTGTTAATAGCTTAATATAGTGTGTATAAATAGTATATGTAATACTCAACATCTAATATGTGTAGGGTGATCAAAACTATTTTACATAAAAGTAGTTACGGAAACGTATTTCCTTGTGACATAAAAAAATTATACTGCCGATAACGCAATAAATAGTATTTTTTGTAATTAAGATTTTAATATTCAATTATGTTTATCATTAATTATGTTTTTAAATATAATTGTACGTTTGCTTTTAATTCGTATTATTTCTAGGTTCAAGTAATGTCTACCGGAACAAACACCGCCTTCATGTTTTCTTTTAGCCTGGGATTTTGTATAGCGGTTATAAGCTCTTTTCTGGTTCTCTTTGTAATTAAAGTAAGTATTTTTTAAATTGTTACTGATAGGCAGACGAGCTTTATCAAAATATAAAATTTTCAATTGGAATTCCGGTTTCAAGGAAGCAATGGTCAAGTGAATGGCACCTTCCCGCGCTATTATCACAGTGAACTTTAACACTAGTAAATTTAAATTCTTTAAAGTACACTATAAACATTTTCTTGATCATGTTCTGTTTGAGCATTATTTATCCGATCAGATTGAACACGTGAACATTCAGATTTTATTGTATGCTACATTAGAGTATTGAAAACACATACTTGAGCCCCTGAGCTCACCTACTCGCCCGGTGACGCTGATATGGTATCTCAAGATCATTATCCTAGGTAGGAAAAAAAATGCAAACCCAATTCGCCCTATCTATAATATAACATCTCTACGCTTTGTTAGTAAGATATACTCGCAACCTGTTTCTCACGGTACTTACTACATCATAAAACCTACTGCTCATTAAACAACTAAAGTTTCATTAAATAATTATATTGAATTTTTATTTTGTTTTAAAAGTGTTTTAAAACGTTTCGTAGGAGCGCATCAGCGGTGCGAAACTTCTCCAAAGAGTATCAGGAGTGCGACCGGTAGTAATGTGGAGTACTGCCCTCATTTGGGATTGGATTTGGTTGTTTCTGAACCACATTTGCATTATAGTCACTATTGCGTGCTTCCAAGAAATGGGAATGTCGACGCCTGCTGAACTTGGTAAGTAATAGGAATATGAACATTTTTACTGGTGGTAGGACCTCTTGTGAGTCCGCGCGGGTAGGTACCACCGCCCTGCCTATTTCTGCCGTGAAGCAGTAATGCGTTTCGGTTTGAAGGGTGGGGAAGCCGTTGTAACTATACTGAGCCCTTAGAATTTATATTTCAAGGTAGCGGCATTTATGTTGTAGATGTCTATGGGCTCCGGTAACCACTTAACACCAGGTGGGCATCTAAGCAAAAAAAATATTAACATGAGTACCTAAGCTATGGGACGTTTGTTCGTGTTCTCTATTAACGCGTCCCTCATTCGATTAGGTCTGAATAGGGTTTACTTTAATGTTTGCTAAGTGCTTCACAAGTTACAGACATTATTTAAAACACTTGTCTGATTAATTTTTAATCAATTTTTTTTTATACATCTGACAATTTTTAAAGTTTAGACTATGCTACAAATTTGTAATCTCTGACGACTCGATCCAGTAATATACTCGTAATACACGTACAGATGAAATGGTTTCTAATAACACATATACTAGTTGAACAATGTAAATAAGTAGTTCTTTGAACTACATTTACAATATTATTTCCGTCAAAGGCTTCAGCTGCGTAAGAACCCTTCTATTCATAATCGTCAATAATGTCAAATCGATTGAAACCATGGGACCCGTCCCACAGGAGCACCCATATTGCTGCATACCCATTTCCGGAAATACCTCAACCAATTCGGAAATTATCACCAATTCAAAACCACCTTCAATACGCTTTGTAGATATTCTGTGGTAACGAGAAAAGCTTGTATAAGTAATTGAACTTTTGAAAACTTTTCGTTTTGAGTCTTAGTAACATGCGTACGAGAATATCTTTTGTATAATTTATTAATGCAAGCTCTGTTAGTTGTGCGATTTTAATGACAATATTATTTTTCATAATGCAGGTCGAATTTTATTAGTTCTGATGGTGTTTTCATTGGCAATTATACCGTTGCACTACCTCGCATCGTTCTGTTTCGAAGAAGCCGCCACCGGTTTCAGTAAAATGGTGTTTGTAAATATATTTTGTGGTAAGTATAGAACATGAATTTATGTTTGGAATCAGGGAACCGTTCTAGAAGTGAAAGAATTTCAAGTCGAGAACGGCGGGTTGGGGGGGAGGGAGGTCGTATTGTTATTAACGTGAAGTGTCTAGTACTATCATGGTATATGTCAGGAACTATAACGATAGGTTCTTCGTTTTTTGGAACGGTTCCACAGCACGCCCTGTATTGTTTATGGAGTTTTTGAGTAATCATTACTTTTTTGTCAGGTTCAATGTTGTTCCTTGTCACTGAAGTATTACGGATGCCTTTCATAAATGCTGCTGCTTACGCAGAAATACTTGAGTATCCATTTTCATTGTTACCAATCTACTGTGTCAGCAAGAGTGTCAGGTATATTTTTTTATGAAATATTATATTGTTTAGTGGTGGTGGACCTCATGTGAGTCCACACGGGTAGGTATCACCGCCCCGCCTATTTCTGCCATGAAGCAGTAATGCGTTTCGGTTTGAAGGGTGGTGCAGCCGTTGTAACTATACTACGACCTTAGAACTCATATCTCAAGGTGGGTGGCGCATTTACGTTGTAGTTGCTATAGCCTTCAGTAACCATTTAACACCAGGTGGGCTCGTCCACCCATCTAAGCGATAAAAAAATAAATAATTTGTGAATTTAATTATATTACAAAAAATATACACAGGGTACATATACAATAAAATGAACATAAATTTTCAGGGAAATGGTGACATCTTCAATAAAGATTAAAGCCTGCGACAGCTTATGCAACCAATTAAATTATAAAAATTGCACACGACTAACTATATGCAATGAACTAGACATATCCATGTGTTGTAGTAAGTTTATTAACATAATGTTTTGACGATGTTGAAACAAACATTGAACAGTTAAGTGATCCCCTTTTTTTTTCAGTTGAGGATAATCCATTTTTAGGGTGGAAGGAACCGGGTATTGCAAGATATCTATTTACTATGATAGTTGTAGCGACTGTGTCATTTGCAATATTGCTAGCCAAGGAATACGAACTTTGGAACAAGGTAAACAATATCAAAGAGTAACATGGCATGTATTTAAACAAATTTTCAATTGAATAATTTACACAGGTCTTGTACAAGAAACAAGAAGAGACTATGATGTTATCTGGTACAAAACCAAAATCTAATGAGAGTAAAAAGGTTGAAGTAAATGCAGAAGTTGAAGATGATGATGTTGTGGAGGAAAAACAGCGTGTTCTAGCAATGACAAGTAGTGAGGTCACCGCACACAGCCTCGTGTGTCGCGAGCTGAGCAAGCGCTACCGGCGCCTCGTAGCCGTCGACCGACTCACGTTCGCGGTGCGCGGCGGAGAGTGCTTCGGCCTGCTCGGAGTCAACGGCGCCGGCAAGACCAGCACCTTCCGCATGCTGACCGGCGACGCACGCGTGTCGGACGGCGACGCGCTCGTGCACGGACACTCCGTGCGAGCACACGTGCAGGACGTGCACCGCCTCATTGGTGAGTCGACCCTATTACACCTCAGCTCGGTCCGCATGCTGACCGGCGACGCACGCGTGTCGGACGGCGACGCGCTCATGCACGGACACTCCGTGCGAGCACACGTGCAGGACGTGCACCGCCTCATTGGTGAGTCGACCCTATTACACCTCAGCTCGGTCCGCATGCTGACCGGCGACGCACGCGTGTCGGACGGCGACGCGCTCGTGCACGGACACTCGGTGCGAGCACACGTGTAGGACGTGCACCGCGTCATTGGTGAGTCGACCCTATTACACCTCAGCTCGGTTCGCATGCTGACCGGCGACGCACGCGTGTCGGACGGCGACGCGCTCGTGCACGGACACTCCGTGCGAGCACACGTGCAGGACGTGCACCGCCTCATTGGTGAGTCGACCCTATTACACCTCAGCTCGGTCCGCATGCTGACCGGCGACGCACGCGTGTCGGACGGCGACGCGCTCATGCACGGACACTCCGTGCGAGCACACGTGCAGGACGTGCACCGCCTCATTGGTGAGTCGACCCTATTACACCTCAGCTCGGTCCGCATGCTGACCGGCGACGCACGCGTGTCGGACGGCGACGCGCTCGTGCACGGACACTCGGTGCGAGCACACGTGTAGGACGTGCACCGCGTCATTGGTGAGTCGACCCTATTACACCTCAGCTCGGTTCGCATGCTGACCGGCGACGCACGCGTGTCGGACGGCGACGCGCTCGTGTACGGACACTCGGTGCGAGCACACGTGCAGGACGTGTACCGCCTCATTGGTGAGTCGACCCTATTACACCTCAGCTCAGTCCGTATGCTGACTGGCGACGCACGCGTGTCGGACGGCGACGCGCTCGTGCACGGACACTCGGTGCGAGCACACGTGCAGGACGTGCACCGCCTCATTGGTGAGTCGACCCTATTACACCTCAGCTCGGTCCGCATGCTGACCGGCGACGCACGCGTGTCGGACGGCGACGCGCTCGTGCACGGACACTCGGTGCGAGCACACGTGCAGGACGTGCACCGCCTCATTGGTGAGTCGACCCTATTACACCTCAGCTCGGTCCGTATGCTGACTGGCGACGCACGCGTGTCGGACGGCGACGCGCTCGTGCACGGACACTCGGTGCGAGCACACGTGCAGGACGTGCACCGCCTCATTGGTGAGTCGACCCTATTACACCTCAGCTCGATCCGTATGCTGACCGGCGACGCACGCGTGTCGGACGGCGACGCGCTCGTGCACGGACACTCGGTGCGAGCACACGTGTAGGACGTGCACCGCCTCATTGGTGAGTCGACCCTATTACACCTCAGCTCGGTTCGCATGCTGACCGGCGACGCACGCGTGTCGGACGGCGACGCGCTCGTGTACGGACACTCGGTGCGAGCACACGTGCAGGACGTGCACCGCCTCATTGGTGAGTCGACCCTATTACACCTCAGCTCGGTCCGTATGCTGACTGGCGACGCACGCGTGTCGGACGGCGACGCGCTCGTGCACGGACACTCGGTGCGAGCACACGTGCAGGACGTGCACCGCCTCATTGGTGAGTCGACCCTATTACACCTCAGCTCGGTCCGCATGCTGACCGGCGACGCACGCGTGTCGGACGGCGACGCACGCGTGTCGGACGGCGACGCGCTCGTGCACGGACACTCGGTGCGAGCACACGTGCAGGACGTGCACCGCCTCATTGGTGAGTCGACCCTATTACACCTCAGCTCGGTCCGTATGCTGACTGGCGACGCACGCGTGTCGGACGGCGACGCGCTCGTGCACGGACACTCGGTGCGAGCACACGTGCAGGACGTGCACCGCCTCATTGGTGAGTCGACCCTATTACACCTCAGCTCGGTCCGCATGTTGACCGGCGACGCACGCGTGTCGGACGGCGACGCACGCGTGTCGGACGGCGACGCGCTCGTGCACGGACACTCGGTGCGAGCACACGTGTAGGACGTGCACCGCGTCATTGGTGAGTCGACCCTATTACACCTCAGCTCGGTTCGCATGCTGACCGGCGACGCACGCGTGTCGGACGGCGACGCGCTCGTGTACGGACACTCGGTGCGAGCACACGTGCAGGACGTGCACCGCCTCATTGGTGAGTCGACCCTATTACACCTCAGCTCGGTCCACATGCTGATCGCCGACGCATGTGTGTGGGACGGCGACGCGCTCATGCACGGACCCTTGGTAAGAACCCACGTGCAGGACGTGTATTGCCTCATTTGTGAGTTGACCCTACCACACTAACTCGGTCCGCATGCTGACTGATAACATCTGATGAGCTGTGAGCTCATGAATTCCTCTAGAACAGTAAAAATGCATATTATAATTATTAAAAAAAACAATAGAAAAATATAATATAATATATATGTCTTTATTATATAATTCTAGGTCTCAGTTTTTACAGTACAACGACTGCCCCGCCCTTCAAACCGTAACGCACTACTGCTTCACGGTAGAAATAGGCAGGGTGGTGGTACTTACCCGTACGGACTCACAAAGTGTCCTACCACCAGTAAAAACTGTGTGTTTTATAAACGGGTTACACTGTCTCTCGGTAGAACAGTAAATCAATGCTGTTTTTCAGTCCAGCTCAGTATCTTCTCTATGCAGGCCGGTGCCATACCATAATATTACCATTATCACTAAAGCACAAACAATACTATTTTATATTTACCTCACCGTGTTGCTATGTCGTTTGCTTACAGGTTACTGCCCCCAATTCGATGCACTGTTTGACAATTTAACCGCAAGGGAGATATTGAAGATTTTCTGTTTGCTGCGTGGCATTCCTACGTCAATAGGCGAAACTCATGCCATTCATCTTGCTAAACAATTGGGATTCATAAAGCACTATGACAAGAAGGTAATGTTCTTTTTGAAACCTCCGTTGTGATATCCTACGGCAAGTATCATATTTTTAAATAAGTCGTAACTGTTCACGTACTTATCAATGACTCAAAATAAAATCAGAACCAAAACGAATTAAATTCCGTAAACTCGATCATTTGGAGCACGAGAATAATATTGAAAAATTGATAACTGCCACCGGAATTTGAACACCGGCATAGTTGCATCGCTCAATACGAATAAACCTTTCCCTTTAAACCGCGATTTCTTGATAATACAACGATTATCTAAATTTACAGGTTCGGGAATGTAGTGGTGGAACAAAACGTAAAATCAGTACAGCGGTCGCGTTGCTCGGTGATTACCCAGTTATATTCCTGGATGAGCCTACGACAGGTGATATTGCACTTTCGTAATTATATAGCACTTATTCAACAATTTAATAGTCAATATGTTGCATCTTCATGCGTTTCATCAGTGCGTTTCCAGAGATCATTTTTGCCACGTACCATCCGGCTTTGGAATGAGCTCCCCTCCACGGTGTCCGAGCGCTATGACTTGTCCTTCTCCGACGGTAACCACTCACCATCAGGTGGGCCGTATGCTCGTCTGCCAACAAGGGCGATAAAAAATAAATAAATAAATTTTGTTATCAACATGGACAATAATGAAAGGCATGGATCCGGCGTCGAAGCGGCTCGTGTGGCGCGGCATCAGCAGCGCGGTGGGCGGCGGGCGCAGCGTGGTGCTGACGTCACACAGCATGGAGGAGTGCGAGGCTCTCTGCTCCAAGCTCACCGTCATGGTCAACGGCAGGCTCTGCTGTCTCGGCTCGCTGCAACATCTCAAGAGCAAATTCTCACAGGGTAAGTCGTTTAGCAGCCGTTCAGTGATTCAACTTCTACCGTAATCCATTCAATTTGAAGTCGTCGTGGCCTAAAGAATAAGACGCCCCGCCCCGTGCATTTATGTCAAGCGATGCACCGGTGTTATAGGAACCGTGAAAAGTACAATACGCAGATTATCAGTCAATAGATTAATACCTTCCTTCATTTTTAAATTAATTTACATGGAATTTCTTTAACATCTCTATGGATAAATATATGGCATGGTTGACATCAATGCAATCAAAAATTATCAAATTTGTTTGAAGTACTTAACAATGAAGTTAAATTAAGAAGAGTTTTAGAGAATGTGAGATACATTTCTAGGGCGGTATTCCTACTGTATTGCTATAATTCTCTTTAATGGAGATTTTATACCCCTAAAAATTTTAAATATTTGGTTTCCCTTTAAATATACTATATCAAACGAAGACGATCTATTATTTTACGATTTGTTTTTTGAGTTTACTTCTAAATCGATCAATCGATTTAATTTAAAGATCACGGTACAATTATTTATTTGATGGACTCTAATACTGAGCATTCCATAAATAAGCATAATGTTTTTTTTTCTTCCTTTAAGTAGAATGATATCACGTAACAGCCAGAAATAATTTATATTGTATTCAATTGACACTAGTCCCATCTAGTTTAGTATATGATATTTCTATTTTATAATATTCACTTAGTGTACCAAAATTTGGCATAAATGGCAGTGTAACATTATTTGGATAATTAACAAAAACAATTTATCTGTCTAACACTACGAATAAATTATTTATTCGTAGGTCTAACACCATAAATTAATTCCGTTAGGATTATCTAAGGATGTTTCAAAATTATAAACCTTTTTGTAAGATAGTAATATATGTACCTGACAATAGATGGCAACATATTTTATTATGTAACACGATTTACATGAAGGACACATCGATTATTATTATTATTATTATTATACCTACTCTTGCCAAAAATGCTGAGACAAAGGAAAAAAAAAATCTATTGCAAATAACATTTATTACCATAACAGTATGTTAGTTTTATACATAAAATATAAAACAATTTAAAGTATAAAAAGCTTATTCGAAGTGGTCTCCATTGGCTGCAATACAGTCCTTTAAACGTTGAGGCCAGTTATCAATAGAAGCACGCACTCTCTCCATGGGAAAATTTTTCACTGCCAATCGTACGGATTATTTTAGCGACTCCAAATTATCATGGCGTTTAGAGCAAGCCGTGCTCTCTAAAACTGACCATAAATCATAATCCAGCGGATTAAGATCGGGACTAGACGACGGCCAGTCTTCAGCTCTGATGAAGTCCGAAACGTTCGTTTCCAACCAAGACTGTTTTCAAATATACTTTTTTTGTCGTACTGTTAACATTTAAATTTAGCCTATTTTTCCGCTCTTTGTGAAATTGCTGTAACATGTCATATGTAGTGTGTTATAAGAGATTGCTGTACATGCCTGTAACTGTCTTACATACCAGTACTTAATTTTATACATGTTAATTTTAAGCTTGAATGTTTTGTGTGTATTGCTGTTGGTGTGTCCAAATAAATAAATAAATAAATAAAAAGACTGCGTAGACCGAGCTTTATGACCTGGCGCCGAGTCTTGCTGGAAGGACCATTCTTGATTATTGAACATGGTGTTGTTAAGGGGCTTCACTACCTTCTCAAGAATGGTATCTTGATACACTTGTGCCGATGTTTTGATACCTTTTTCACAAACCGTCACTGAAGTCGGGTAGTGTCCACGTTGCACTCTGTCGACTAATTGGGAAGCTTCCTTAGAGCTTTGAGCATAAATACGGTCATTTTGTTTGTTAAAATGTTGCTCATTGTAAAAAAATTATCATCCGTAAACAAAAAATTTCTATGACCTCCCTTTGCGTACCGCTTCAGTAGTTGTTTCGATTTTACCACCCTATTCTCTTTTAAATTATCAGTTAAGAAATGACCAGTACGTCTCTTATAGGCTGCAAGTCCTAAGTCATCTTTTAAAATACGCGACATGGTTCTAGGTGCTATCTTCATCTCCCGAGATAAAATCTTTTGCTTTCGGACAGGATTTCTTCGAATTCTTTCCCTTACTGCTTTGACCACCTTTTTCGTACGAACACTACGTGGACGGCCAGATCTTTTTCTATCACAAACACAGGAGGTCTCATTGCACCTATTAATAGCCCGGTACACAAACATTTTACTAATACCAAGCGTATGGAGAGTTTTAAAAATTGCATTTGGCTCCATACCTACTTTGTGTAATGCAATCACAGCGATTCGGTTCTCTTTATCACCCCACTCCATTTTAATATCGCAAAATATTGTACAATGTATTGGCGCCAAAATGAGAAAACTCAATGAGCAATCATATAAAAATTACAGATTCCAAATTCAAATGTAATATTTTGTTTATTTTTAATTGTAACAGTATTTATGGCCAGACTAAGTATTCTTTATTGAATACAAAAAATCAAGTGAATATATTAAGGTTGGAGGTTGCCGAAAGCCAATATCTGTATTCAGATTGTTACTCAAATAGATATTTATTAAGTTATGTTCCCAGGGTCTGAACATTATGTTAATGAATAACTTGTTATAGGATACACAATAATCGTGAAATGTAAATCGGGTCCAAATCGAGACGCAGCAGTGCTAGACGTCCACAACTATATGACTACAAATTTTGTTGGTGCTAACCTCATGTGAGTATCTTCTTCTTTGTAATAGTACAAATGTTTAGTTTAAGCTGTTATAGGCGTATAATACGCAAAAGTTACTCACGTGGGAGTGAGGGGGTACAATAGTGGTAACGTTGTGTTCCCAGCGAGACGTACCTGGGCATGAGCACGTACCACGTGTCGTCGGCGGGGCTGCCGTGGTGGCGCGTGTTCAGTGCGCTCGAACTAGCGCGGGACTCGCTGCCGCTTGATGACTACTCGGTCGCGCAGACAACACTCGAGCAAGTTTTCCTCGCATTTACAAAGCTCCAACGTCCTATAAATTAATAATATACTAAAATAACATTTTGATAGTTACCAGTATTTTTTTGAATATTTTATATAAAACCAAATTTATACCTTTATTTATTAAGTCCATATTACTTGTGTATGTGGTGTACCTTGTGCAATTCAATCAAGTCTCCGACCTAGGCACTGTTTTAACAATTCTAGATATAAGCTATTGACTTAAAGTTTGTGGATCATTTACAAAAGTACATAAATATTGACTGCACTTCTGAACGTTAAAAACGTTGTGCTGTAGTTGCTTCGAATCGTAAAATGTTTTATTATAAGTCTTAAATCCTTGCTTCGATATTTTTATTACACGAAAGAAAAATATTCGACATTTTAGTGTAGATAAATTTGGCCACATCTAGAATGTACAGCGAAGCATTCCAATTCAGCCTCATAAGGTGAGGGGCTACATATTTATAATATAATATAGATGAGCTCAGATGACCAATTTACATACGGAAGGGTCGTGAGTTCATTTGCCCAGCTCAGAAAGAAAGACGAAGAAGGAGATTATTGACAATGACTTCGATTTGTTCCAGAAACATTAATAATTATGTACTTTTATTAATAACATCCACTGTACCTGTATCCATTGTAACTATGTATACCTCTTTTTCGATGTGATTTTATACTATTTATGATACTTCGACTAAGAGAATACTTAAACACGCTTATCTTACAATCTCATAGGGAATGTTAATAAAATAATTGAATTTACTATTGCATTTATGTTACTTGGTAATTCATTAAGCTTAAGCTAGGGGCGTGCAAGTATTACCTAAGCAGGCTTAGACGACGGTATGACGTCGGTTCGCGCGAAGTTGGATAGCCCTTAAGGCTTCGTCAAACAGAACGCGTACTTAGCGCGCGTTATAGCGCTAAACTGACGGCGCGCTATGACGCCGAGATGTGTTGTACTACTGTAGTAACGTACTGTCAAACAGAGCCCCAGCGCTAGCGGTACGCAACGCTCTGTCGCGCGGCTTTAGGACGCTTTGATGTCAGGCGTTGTAATTTTTTACAAATTTCATTTTAGCGTCCGATTGAATGTGTATTAAAATACTGGATAATGCCCAAAAAATTGATAGAATTAGTTAGAAAATACTCATGCTTATACAATGCCACATCTGAATCACTCGACATCTTAATACTTTTAAATTTACACACTGCTATCGAAAGGCACTATGATTTGGCGAATGCGTTGCGTCAAGAAGCGTTGGACTCATCTAGTCAATGTATGTGACATGAAAAAAGCGCGATGTTAAATAAAACGCAGCGCTAAGTACGCGTTCTGTTTGACGAAGCCTTTAGATTACCAACGATTAAGTATGAAAAAAAAAAAGGTATGACTTACTTTCTTATCTTTGCTGGCAAAAGAACCGAAGGGTAAATTATAAATATTACCTATAAAATAGTGACATTCATAAAATAGGGGATTGTTTTTTCAAAACGTTATTTATTTTTAAATATATAAATAAATTATTGTTGCATATTTCTTTTCTTCTATTTACTATTAGGAATAAATCAATTCAGTAGACTGACATATAAATACTATAATTATACATTACTTAGTATAATCAATTTACATTAACCAAAGTAGAATTCGACATAGAACTCTGGTTGGACTACGACTTGAAATCAAATAAATATAATGCCCATTTTTATAGCACTATATATATGTATAGACCGAAACAAATAATACATTTGATCAATCGGGGAGAGTATTAGTCATGATTTTCTTTTTTCGCTGGTAGAGTAAGTGTTGTTTACTTAAAATGATGTATAGTTAGCCCTATGTAATACTTGAACGTCCGCGATTAAAAATGCACTTGACATTTTTGTACACTCATAAAAGTTTTGTCATGTTTATTAATATTCGTCCGTTCCTAATAAATCGATACTTATTATATAAACTCTGTACTTAATATTGAATTTTTGTAAGGTGAACCCGGGGTAGTCGTTCAGTCTTTAAGAGATAACCATTAACAAAAAAATAGTTGATATAAAATAATCATATTTTACGCTGTTAGTATGATTCGAATATGTTTTTGTAAATGTACTTAAGGTTAAAGAAAGTGACAAGCGTCATCGATAATGATCCGAATATATGTAGATTGATCGCTCAAATCAAAATAGTTAAAATGTAGATAATAAATACAAGTTCAGTTTGAATATAACCGTAAATAAAAATACGATAAATAATTTTCAAACGTTCCTCGTTTGGTAATAAAAACTACAGGATATTAGCAAGTACGAATCCTGATACTATTATTTGAAAAATATGCGACTGAAAGTTTCCAGACATTGAAACGCATCATGTTTAGATCTAAACGTAGTGACTTACGACACTCTGATTATTAACCGCTTTGTATGTGGCCAGCAAATGGCTGTGAAGTTCTAATGACCTTTTTAAAAGTAATTTAAATTTTATTACTATTTATTACGCTTTATGATTACCTAAGTGTTTTTAAATCACCTATACGACTCACGGGAAACGGAAAAAACAAAAATTAACATTCGTCTATGAGTGAATTATCAATTCATCGAAATTGTGTTTGGCTTCAATATTTTGATACGAGTACTGTTCGTACTAAACTGTGAGACTCAAAAGGGGTACCAATAAATGGGTGTAACTTGATTAATTATTGACTTGATCTTACATTATGAGGCGGTTCGACATTTAATAACGTAACTTAAATTTAGTCTTATTATCATATTATATTATTTGATAAGATATTTCGTTGACCTAGTTATTTTTTCTCCTACCTACGCCGAAAGTTCGGTTTTCCTCCCGCTGTACAGGGAAGAAAGTGTAACTTTTCCTCCCTGGGTACTGACTAGTGCGCATGCGCGTTAGTGTCTACGTCTGCTCTCACGCACTTAAAATTCTCCGCCATTGTTGTGCTCGAGTAATTTGCAATATTGTGTTTAGTGTAAAAGTGAAATAAACAAAAGGCAATAAAATTTAATAGTGAAGTATTAAACAAAGATGAGTTCATCAGAAAGTTCTTATTCAATTAGTAATAGTTTATTTAGAAATTAAAAGACAGTTAAATTGTTTTTTTATGAGTATGTGGGGTCCCCCCCCCCCCAACCCCAGCCGGGCTTCGCCCCTGGATCCAGAAAAAAAAAGAAAGAAAAAAAAAAAAAGTAGGACATCTCATCCCGCGTGTTTACCAATTTTACACGCGGAAGGAAATGTCCTACTTTTCTCCCTTGGTGCACAATGTTCTATTTTAACAAAAAATTGCATAGCTTTTCACCATTAAATGGTTTAATTTAAACTTATTTAAATACAGCAGACTCCAGTGGTGTGCGAAGGAACACTCATAAAATAGCAGTGCCGCCTCCTATCCTCTTCCTACTGAACTTCCTCAGTTCCTACTCTTGTGACGCAAGCAAATCAATTGTATCCCGCGTTTTACGGGAGTCTGCTGTGATTACGCGAATGTGATTTTATTTATAGTTTTTAGTAACGCGTACTTTATTGCTTTGTGAATGCCCTTTCTAGTTCTTTGAGGCTATGTTTGCTTGTAATGTCAAAAAATTTATGTTAAATAATATATTTACGCTAGTGTTTATCTTTGTAAATGAGTTACCTCACGTATCGTTATATACGTGAGGTAACTAAGCAGTCCGTTATTTTTTGTAGTTCCACTTAATCAGTTGATTTTGTTTAAAAGCTGCTTTAATAATCTCCTTATAAAACAATACTCAATAAAGTTTGAATCACAATTGTGCCTATTTTCCAACGTAGACATTATTCGTATTCTAGTTCGTAAGATAAATGAATTATTTTATTTACTTAAATTAATATATTCATGTAAATTTTACAAAAATAAAAATTAAGACTTTGTTCTAAAACTTTTATTGTTTTAATATTAAATTAATTTCCGTCATGTTCATTTCGTTTGAATAGAAAAAAAATTAACATACTTCTCATTGGGGAGATTTATTTAAATTTAATTTGACAAATTTAATTATTAGAGTGACAAATTTTAAATCTAAACTGGTACTAATGGCAGACCAATAAAGCAATTCCACTATTGTTATTTACTATCACTTAAGAATAAATATTACAATCTCATTCACAAGCCTTCCCTTTGATATTTCGTAAACTGCAAGAATATCTGCTCTAGGGTCGTCTGAGAGATGCTGTAATCTTCAACGTCGAGGGATTGTTTCGCTCGTTCCATTATACCGAACATCTTCGACCACGGCACAGTCTGATCCGGCAAATAGTATGTTATCAGACCCTGATGCTCCTCCCTGTAAAACAATTGTAAATAAAACTATTAGCATATGGCGATAAGCAACAACTTTGCAATTATTATTACTGGTGGTAGGACCTCTTGTGAGTCCGCACGGGTAGGTACCACCGCCCTGCCTATTTCTGCCGTGAGGCAGTAATGCGTTTCGACTTGAAGGGTGGGGCAGCCGTTGTAACTATACTGAGACCTTAGAACTTATATCTCAAGGTGGGTGGCGCATTTACGTTAGAGATGTCTATGGGCTCCAATAACCACTTAACACCAGGTGAGCTGTGAGCTCGTCCACTCACCTCAATAAATAAAAATATATATATATATATATAAACATAGGCTTCGATAACCACTTAAGATCAGACAAACCGCGTATTCGCTCACCGATCGAGACCAATAAAAAATATAATAATTCTACTTTCCCAACATAAGTACACACTTACATCATCTTAGGGTTGACGAAATTGGCGGTGACGTAACTTTTAATAGCTTCTTCTTGGTTTCTGCTGGATGACGGATTTGTCTCCTCATTTGACTTCAGTTTGATGATCAAAGTGAATCCTAGAAAAAACGATGATTGTTTAAATGATCAATTTTACAGTCTCTTAAAATTTTGTGTAAATATCATAAAATTAGAAATTGAAAAAGTATACATGTCGTTTAATTTAATGATCTATTGTCTTATAGTTCCAAAAAGTTCGGTCAACGCTGAAATAATAGAATTTACTGGAAAAGCCAGTGACAAGGGAACATACATCCAGGGAGACAACCATGCCAAGTAGAAAATGAATTTAAAATAGTGCCTTGTAGTTCAGAACAATTTTTTTTAGAAAAATATTCAAATATCCGCAATATAACTAAAATTCATTCAATATATAACGTAGTCTTAAACAACAGAAGACATTGAATCTCCATTGTTCTTAGTATTGAATGCGATTTTGGAAACCTTGAGAAAATTTGTTTTTGAGATGCTGCGGTGAGCCGAGACACTGGAACCGGCCGTTGACCATTATCGTGAGGCGCGAACACAACGCCTCGCACTCCTCCATGCTGTGTGACGTCAGCACCACCCCGCGCCCCGTGCGCTGCACGCCGCGCATCGCCCGCCAAACCTTAACCAATTACATTAAAACTAGTATATCTATATCTATACTAATATATAAATCTACAGTGGTTTTTACGGATGTTCCGTTATAATTACTGAACCATGCATCCGATTGACTTGAAACTTGGTATCCATGTAGAAAATACATGTACTTAATGGATAGGCTAATATTTATATGAGTGTTGGACTCCCTGCACCGGTTGCGGGGGTATTAATGATGAGAATCTTTGTGGGTGTGAAAAATAATACTGTTAATTTTAAATGCCCAGCGAAGTGGACGGTTACAGCTAGTAGGTCCCTACATAAGATAATAGAGGAGTGCTTTCTTTGAAATACATACATATTTTATGAGCAGAAGAAAAACAGTCTACTAGTTAAGCCAATAATATGACACGATTTAATTATATTTTTAATAAATTAAACCCGTGACAGCAGAAGGTAAACGCCAAACGCCTAGTTAAAAACAAATTAAATTACTTGTGCAGTACAATCTTTGTATTTAATTTGAAATTGCGAAATAAATACGAATATAACATGTAGGTACTCACGTCTCTAATAAATGAAACATATAATTAAAAGCATTCAAAAATATTAAATAAAGAATGTTATAGTCTCATCATAAAGAACATAATAATTATCCTAATCTTCTTGTCCTTTGTCGAAGTCGGCACAAAAGATGTTCTTTGTTTTAATTTGATTTTGTTATCAGTTTTACGACCGGACTGTTTAAAGCCTTTAAGAGCGACTAAAACAAAACTAACTAAACAATCGATAGCCTTGAGGCTATATCAGCTTCGCCCTAACGTGTGGGCGAGCTCACGGGACTCAAACCGGAGTGTTACTAGCACTGGGCCTAACAAGAGCCGTGCTTCGCAGAATCTACCACCGGATCGGAAACGCGACCCACTGAGAAGATCCGGCGAGAAACTCAGTGGGCTGTGTCTGTGGGTGTACGAGTGTTCGAAACTGGTATATTTATTATATTATGTATAAATTTATCCTGAAAATATATTTAGCGAGATTAAAGCGTATGCAGTGTGACTGAAATGCCTACCGCCACATACTTATAGAATTTATTTGAACTATAATAAACGCTTACGTGTCGTTTGGCAGCGGGATCTACGCCCGTTGTCGGTTCATCAACGAAAATTAAACGAGTTGTTCCTAGGAAAGCTATTGCTGTGTTTAACTTCCTTTTTGTTCCACCAGAATACTGATCCACCTGTATAAAAAAAAAGTAATTACATAAACTTGAAAAACACGAAATTATTGAATAGTTCAATACATTCCCACACGTCAAGATTGATGTCATCATCATCATCTTAGGCCTTACAGCACAGGGTAAGCCTTAGCCTGGCCCAGTATGTCTCTCCAGACTGCTTTGTTCAGGGCTTTCTCCTTCCCTTCCTGACACCTTAACTTTGAGGTCGTGCTCTACGCCATCTAACCATCGGAGTTTGGGTCTGCCACGAGTTCTGCGACCCTCTGGTTTGCCATAGAGCAGTTGTCTTGGCATTCTGACTGATCTGGACCAGAACCGATGTCTATAGAACTTAATTCAATTAAAATAATTTATAAATTAACATAATTTAATAAGAAATAATATTGACTTTTTTTAAGCAATTACCTACAAAATTAAATTAAAATTTTAATAAACACATTTTGTTAGCGAAAATACAGTTAAAACTTAAATTTAAATTACTATTATTATTTTTACTTTCGAACCCAGAATCAAACATGAGAATTCGAAATGTTTAAATTTCATTTGTTTTGATCATTTCCATTTGCTTAATTTTTACATAAAATTTTCATTGAACCTATGTAAATAAACATAGCAATCAATGTATTTCTTGGAATGAATCTTCTCGAAATTTCTAGACACCCGCGTTTTTTTTAGCAGTTCCAATTTACGACTTCGTCTTTCGCTTACTCTTTTATCTAAATGCTTAAGGAAGCCGAGGGAGTGCGCGAGGATGTCCGCGTGCGCGCCGCTGAAGTTCCGAAGGCCGCGCAACAATGAGAACAGGCGCAGCGTTTCGCGCCCAGTCAGCTCCCCGAACAAAGCGTCGAACTGAGGACAGTAGCCTGCAAACGACGCAAGCGTTTAGAGAGCGTGGACTCTAGAGTGTGTTAAGAGCGAAGGATTTTCATTTTTCTGATGTACAACACGTGCACGTACGAACCAGAATTTTATTGTAACTGCCACTAACTGTGTTGCCATACTTATTAGTGTATATTTAAAAAGAATCATAAAAAGAAAAGTTTAGTATTGGCCTAAACAGCAAGCACACATACATTACGTAGTAGACTCGTGCCGGTTTTATTTAAACATGTGCGCGTAATAAAGGAAAGGCTCGGGGAATACACTGTAGAAAAACAAACGGCATTGAGGGACAACACTGATCATTGCAAATTGACTCCGTTTTTATGTCAGGTTTTATTTGTTATTTCGTAATTTTCAAAACCTTAAATAAAGGAAGTTTTCCCTGCCTAATCGCTAGGTTAGGTAGGTGAGCTCTCGGTCGGCGGAGTATCGCCTCGACGACCTGTCGGTCTGGAGTCCTCGGGGAGTTGACCGGGGGGTACCCCCCTACTCTGACTGGGTTCTGACCCCGGGGGCAGATCGAATGTGGGGTGTAAGAGTGCAGGGGAGTCGCCTAGTGTGGTAAGGCCCTAAAAATATCCTTGGGCCGGCGTTTCGTAGTCGCGGACCAGTCCCACATACCCCCTCACGCCCGGCGCGCGGGGGGGTACTTCGTAGGAGGTTCGGCCCCGGACCCGAAAAAAAAGGTAGGTGAGCTCATGGGGTTCAACATGACAGGAGATTGCTAACAGTGCAGTGCTTCGCGGAATCTACGAATCAGAATCGCAATCCTACGCAAAGATCCGACGAAAAACTCAGTGGGTTCACAGACGACTTTTACGACGAAGAAAATGATATCGTGAACCGACATGCGTTCCGGTTTGAAAAGTACACACAACAAAAATCCCACACAAAAATGACTTAGCTCATGACTCAAGTTAAATGATTGTACATTGCATTTTACGAGTTCTGGTATAGAAACTCGGCCAATGATCTCACCGATATTCTTGTGCACTTTAGTCAGCCGCTGCTGGACGGAGTACCCGCTGACGAACGCTTCGCCGCTGGAGATGTTCTCGTCGCCCATCAACATTTTAAATGTGGTCGTTTTCCCGGCACCGTTCACTCCGAGCAGACCGAAACATTCAGAGTCGCTAACAGCTTTTGAGCAAAATACAATTATTTAGATCAATATACCTAAATATAACTATAAATTTTATCAAAAATCTCCAAACGCTTAAAGGACACGTGATGCTAAGGCTGGCTGGTAATTTGCACAGAGAGTGAGTCTGGCTGTCCAACGAGGTAACGCAGCCAGTATCTTGGGAACTGTGCCTCCTTCAAGCGCATTGGAAGATTTGTTTCGAGATATGCAAATATAAAAAAAAAAAAAAAAAAAAAACAAAAAAAAAAACCTAAATTATGATAATCTAAAAGCCTAAGCGAAATCGGTGATCATAGAATTAATAAAGTCCTTGACGGTAGAAGTTGATAGAACCATAGTAGTAGATAATAATAAGAACGAGTACAACATTGAGAGATTGTTTTCAAGCTACGAGTTGAAATTCTTTTAATGCGTTCAAAAATAAATGTCATTATGACTTTTAATGTCACATACTTTAGTCAATACCTAAATAAAGATTTCTGGATTCTGCATTAATTTTAAAGTGGGAACTTTGAAAATTCTTCGCTTTTATGCGCCTTTTTTGGCGACGATACTTGAATCTTCAGAAACGCTCGTTTCATATCACACTTTATTCAAATACGTATATTGTTTTTATAATAAACTCACTGAAAGATACTTGGTCGACTGCGAGATTCGATCCGTAATATTTGGAGAGGTTCTTCGCGACGAGTCCGTGCCGCGCCAGATCTGGCTTGCTGATCTGCCGGACATGCTCCGCCTCGTCAGCCACGTCCTTATCGAGCGTATTCTCCGGTATCGGAGGCGGTATTTTTCTGAACATGAAGACCTGAAATTATTTCATCTGTGTGCTTAGTGCGTTTTTAATACGCTTTTATTAGCTTCAGACGTGTGTATGTATGTTTGTAACGGAATCTTTCAACATCATTTTGACCCCCTTCGAAACGTCGGATTAACTCGAAATGTGGTATACCTATTAAGGACTGATGACAATTTAAAATAAAAATAAAATGATTAAAAAAAATTTGGAAAAATTGAAATTGAACTAAAAAATAAAAAAACAAATAATAGTTTAAAAAAACTAACAAAATTCGCTTTTAAAGAAATTCCAACTAAAAAATTGAAAATAAATTTTAATAAATTTGAATTAAAAATAGTGTAAGAATGATTTTATTGTAAAAAAGCGTGAGGTGCTTTTCAGGATATTATCAAAATAGCCCTTCTACTCATATCCGTTCATAAAATATTTATAACTACTTATATCATGCACCCCACGCTTTTTTACAATAAAATCATTTTTTTCTTACACTATTTTTAATTCAAATTCATTAAAATTTATTTTCTATTTTTTAGTTGGAATTTCTATAAAAGCGTATTTTGTTTGTTTTTTTAAACTATTATTTATTTTTAACTTTACGATCGCCTAAAAGTTAACTCATATTTGTATGGAGTTGAGCTGTTCCAACTCCATACAAAGCGGAGTTAATTTTTACGTGATCGAGAAGTTAAACTCGCACTAAGCACACTGAAACAGTTTCGTCACTAGTCGCGGGAGCAGGGCCCTGAAACTGCGATACTTTAAGACAAATATTTTTTTTGTATGGAAACTATCGACATCTTGTAGCGGATGCCCCTAAATTTATATGTCGTTAAAGTTAAGGCATTTCATTATTGTATAACTAAACACAGAAAATGATCCAGACCCTGACATCCATCCAGATACTGAAACCATCTACAGGAGCAATGAAAAACTAATCGAAGTGAAACCATCTAGTGGCCAACGCCCGTAAACATTTTTGTTGAGTGCTTGAGTTTGTTATCTATAACTAATTTATGTATATTACCTATGCGCGGGAGCACAAGCACTTTCGGTCCGGAATTCTGAACTTTATAAGACGGTAAAAGAAATAATTAATCGAATATAAACATATTGACTTAGAACACATACTAACCTTTTGGAACAAACGATACTCGATAGTCATAAGGATCAACCACAAAACACCGCAGGTAGCCAACATCACGACCAGATATCGAAGGACGCCTGGTTTTTCCCATTCGAAATAAGGACTTTCACGAACTGAAATTATATATTTCTTCAAAACGTAAGATAATTCGTACATAAAACATTATTGTTATGTTTCGAATATAAAAATAATCTTCAAGAAACGAAGACAGGGTTTTTTAGAGTGGTTATGAGTAGTGTAGGTAGCGTAGGCAGTGACTTGGCTCTGCCCCTGGCATTGCTGAAGTCCATGGGCGACGGTAACCACTTAACCACTCACCATCAGGTGGGTCGTATGCTCGTATGCCTACAAGGGCAATAAAAAAAAAGAAAAAAGTCTTTGTTAATTCGCACCTTTAGAATTGAAGTGGCTTAATCCATAGTTCTTGTTTTTAATGTAACGCCAAAAATGTTATTGACGATTTGTAATTTTTCAAGTTTGATTTGAATACTTTAAGCCTTGAAGCCTAAGCCATGCCTTAAAGTATACAAACTATTTAAAAGGGACGGAAAGTTTACCTTGTCCTTATGAATAAAAAAAAAATTATTTTTTTCATTTCTTAAATTAATAGAATACATGTTTATAAGTCATTCAAAGTATAAAACTCATTTTCTTTTTTTTTTTGTTAAGCCACTTCAATTCTAAAGATGAGAATTATTGTTATATCTAAACAAATATATAAATCTACAGTGGTTTTTACGAATGTTCCGTTATAACTACTGAACCATACATCCGATTGGCTTGAAACTTGGTATCCATGTAGATAATACATGTACTTAATGGATAGGCTAATATTTATATGAGTGTTGGACTCCCTACACCAGTTACTGTTGCGGGGGCGTTAATGATGAGAATCTTTGTGAGGGTGAGAAATAATAATGTTAATTTTAAATGCCCAGCGAAGCGGACGGGTACAGCTAGTATTATATAAAAAAATAATTAATTTAAAATTAATTATTATATAAATAATAATAAATTAAAAATTAAATTTACTGGTGGTAGGACCTCTTGTGAGTCCGCGCGGATAGGTAGGTATTATATAAAAAAATAATTAATTTAAAATTAATTATTAATTTAAAATTAATTATTAATTTAAAATTAATTATTATATAAATAATAATAAATTTAAAATTAATTATTAAAAATTAAATTTACTGGTGGTAGGACCTCTTGTGAGTCCGCGCGGATAGGTAGGTATTATATAAAAAAATAATTAATTTAAAATTAATTATTAATTTAAAATTAATTATTAATTTAAAATTAATTATTAATTTAAAATTAATTATTATATAAAT
The DNA here is from genome assembly GCF_030269925.1 of Bombyx mori. Classification (NCBI taxonomy): domain Eukaryota; kingdom Metazoa; phylum Arthropoda; class Insecta; order Lepidoptera; family Bombycidae; genus Bombyx; species Bombyx mori. The sequence goes on from NC_085123.1 coordinate 7,646,577, forward strand.
AATAATAAATTTAAAATTAATTATTAAAAATTAAATTTACTGGTGGTAGGATCTCTTGTGAGTCCGCGCGGATAGGTACCACCACCCTGCCTATTTCTGTCGTGAAGCAGTAATGCGTTTCGGTTTGAAAGGCAGGGCAGTCGTTGTAACTATACTTGAGACCTTAAAACTTATTCTCAAGGTGGGTGGCGCATTTACGTTGTAGATGTCTATGGGCTCCAGTAACCACTTAACACCAGGTGGGCTGTGAGCTCGTCCATCCATATAAGCAATAAAAAAAAAAGAACTAGAAGAAGAAAGAAAGAACTAATACATATAAGAAAGAGCTCATGTCCTATACTATTAGATAAATACGAAAGCGATGTCCATAGACATCACAACGTGAATGTCACTACCCAACTTGTACCCAAACGTGCGCTTCGAGTCTCAATTGCATTATATAACTATTATTTTATTATTATATTATTATATATTACCCTTTATATATATATCGTCTTTATATTATTCACATATAGACAAAAAATAGTTTTTAATTGATCGAATACATACCACAGCAAGACTCCAAGTAATGTTCACACATGACCGCCATTGTGCATTCCTTGAGGTCTGGCAACAACACTGAAATGTACTCGCATCCACGCATACACGAGTACTCCACCAGACCTATCTGGTTCAATTCCCTAATCAAAAAAAAATATCTTCATGAGGAATTGTTTTGCATTGTATTTATTTAATCTTCTAAAATTAATGTAAAAACAAACATCGTACGTTGTTCCGTTTGTTTTAGAGAGAGAGAGAGAGAGAGAGAGACGGAGACAGAAAGAATATACTTAATTTCAGACCAAAACAAAATTAACATTCAAAAACAGTCGACAGGCAAGTATAATTGTACAATAGGCGGTCCTATCGATAAAAGACTCGATAGAAGAATCTCCTCCATACAACCGTGTCTTCTACAGAGTTTCTGAAAAAGATACAGCAGGTACGTTACGGTGTACTATTATTACCTAACAATATTTAGAGTGGTCTATGAAGATAGGTACTTTAAATGAAGAAAATACATAAATATTATTATATAAATATATATATATATATGTGGCCTGAGAAGTCTTCGTGGCCTAAAGGATAAGACATCCGGTGCACTCGTGTTGAACGATGCACCGATGTTCGAATCTCAGGCAGGTACCAATTTTTCTAATGCAATACGTACTCAACAAATGTTCACGATTGACTTCCACGGTGAAGGAATAACATCGTGTAATAAAAATCAAACCCGGAAAAATTATAATTTGCGTAATTACTGGTGGTAGGACCTCTTGTGAGTCCGCGCGGGTAGGTACCACCGCCCTGCCTATTTCTGCCCTGAAGCAGTAATGCGTTTCGGTCTGAAAGGTAGGGCAGCCGTTGTGATATACTGATACTATACTGAGATCTTAGAACTTATATCTCAAGGTGGGTGGTACATTTACGTTGTAGATGTCGATGGGCTCCAGTAACCACTTAACACCAGGTGGGCTGTGAGCTCGTCCACCCATCTAAGCAATAAAAAAATACAATAAATTTATTTTTACCTAACATTTATATATGTATAATATGAAATCATTATATTTAATTATGCAGTAGCTAAACAAATACTTGCACGTGTGTTTATTAAATAACACGCCCAAGCCGCCGCCTTTAGTAATTAGATATAGTATAGATAAATATATGTAGATATATAAAAAGATAGTATTTTATACGATTCATATTGTTATGGGACGTAAAAAATTAATTTAAAACATAATCTTAAAAATTTTAATTCTTGTAGACAGATAGAAGATAATTTTAATCACGCGTTTTATCGTCATTATACATAATTCGACGCTTGAAAGGCAAACATGAGTAAGCGACAATAACTGCTTTGTACATAAATGATAGGCAATAACCATATTCGATGCGCAAAAAATATATATTTCTAGGTCTATTAAAATCATTTCAATCCTACAGCTACTAGCTAGATTCTACTACAGCTAGATTCGTTAAAATATTTTTTTTTCTTCAGGTATTTCAACTTTAAATTAGTCTACTGTAAAGTTCACGTATTGTCGCTTAGTCACGTTTGCCTTTCAAGTGTCGATTAAATTATTATCTGAAATTAAATTATTAAATTAATTAAATTATTATCTGAATATGTGTACATAATTCTTCTATCCGTGTATACACATGTATACATCCTTGTATGCTAAACATAGCATAAACTAACAAGTGAACTCCTCCTTAACGCCTGGACCGATTTTGATGAAATTTTTTGTGCGTACCAGTGAATTCGAGAATGGTATAAATTCACAAATCCGATTTTTTTTATTCTTCAAAATAGATTCCAGATTGTTACAACTTATTCAAAAAGTTTGTAATTTTCAGATAAAAGACGTGTGTACAAGACAAGTTCTATGGGATCCACTAGTTTCATTATCTGCTAGACTGGTGTACCACCAGATTCTTGACACATTGGTCAATATGATTCAGATTATTCTTAGGGCAAATAGAAGAAGCCTTTGCTAAACAAATATCTTACTTTCGGTTACTTATGATGGTCGTGAAATACTTCAAAAGGATCATAAAATAACTGTGATAACAAGGCCTGTATAATAAAATAATAATAATATTACGAATTACGAAAACCTCAGAAAATATAATAGAAGACTAAAGGCCGCTGCATACATGACGGGTTTTTATACGGACGGGACGTGAACGGAACGGGGACGTGACTGCCTCGTTCAAAACGGGAACGTGATGTAAATGCATACGCACCGTGACAGCGACTCGGATCTAACGTGCTAGTGTTGTGAACAAGGAAAGATGGATTTTTCATTTCAAGAATTGGCTTTAATTGCTATTGCTCTAGATGACGGAGTAGCTACGACCGTGAACAAGAAAAGGAGATTTTCTGTACATCCTACATGGCAGAATATAATTATATATTATTATATAATTAAATTATATAATGCTGGATTTGACCGTACACACTCGATTAGTTTTTCGTTATCCATTTTCGACACTTGCGTATCAAGACGTCACTAGTTCTCTCTCCGGAACGAACGGAGTGACTGTGCATACGTAGCGGAAACACGGACGGGACGGGGCACGTGCGAGACGGGACGTACTAAACATCGTCGGCGACGATGTTTAGCACGTCCCGTGAGTGCCACGTACCCGTCCCGTCCGTGTCTCCGTGAAATATGCTCTTTCATATACATTTTGTATGAAACGATGTTTGCCAAACTTCCCGTCCCGTCCCGTCCGTATAAAAACCCGTCACGTATGCAGCGGCCTTTAGTAGCTCTCCCTTATCAATTTAGCGACTTGTGGTAGTTGTCTCTTCCGCGTCAGAAGTTCAGTCGTAGCAGTCGAATTCTCATTAAAAAATTCAAAATGGCGTTTTACCTGACACATGTCACAAGGCTGTAGAGCGGGAAAAATTGAAATATCGTATCGAGTATGTCCGCTACGTTTTGAGTGTTGAGTTGCGGAGACGACAAAGCCTCAACTATTTGTGGCCCCATCATACCTATGGATAAACAAAACTAAAATGAAGTGGAAATTTTAACGAAAATAAAATGAGAATAATACATATTTAGAGTTCTACTCATACCTTTTTTTTTGGTTGGTAGGTTTCAATATGAAACAAGTGATTTAAGTTTGAAAATTAATATTAATTCATTTTATTTACATTATAAAGCTTTTGTGATCCTTTTGCGTGTCATTGAGTTTTATGCATATAATATGCACATTGGCAATATTTACATGATTTAAGCCAATAAAAATACCACCTGCCAGCACCCCTTTGCATGTATGTATGTATGTATGTATGTATATGTATATGTCATTGTGTATATATGTATATATAAGTATATACTGTACGCGTATACGCGTTGACTGGTTGAGAATGCCTTAGGCATTAAGTCCGCCAATGTAAAATTTACTTGAAGTGTAATAAATAAATAAATACTTTTTAGCTTTTAAAGTAAATTTCAATAGCTAGAAAACAAAAATGAAAAATCACGAACCCAACAAACAATTCGTGAAGAATATGACGACAAAACCTAAAGCTGGCCCTTCGAATAAATGCGACAGTAGATAGTTGAGTGGTAGCATCGCCGCGCCGTACACAATCAGGCAAAGGTACATTCGTCCTGCGAAAATAAACAATAAATTGCTTTGGGAAAACAAAAAAAGACGTGTGGCACTCGGAGACTGCCGCGGTAAAGCTATTGCATAGCATTTTTTATCAACTTATGCAATTATAAATCGACAATAAAACAACAATAAAATAAGATCCGGCGAGAAATCAGTGGGCTAAGTTTCAATGAATCTGCTACATTGTGAGTATTCCATTTTGACCGCGCACTCACTAGAGGGCGCTACATGGGATAGATACACGCCTTTGGATGCTAGTTCTAACTCTCTTTCGCCCAGAATCAACGATTTAGCTAGTTTATTTTTAATGCCACTCCAATCACTGAATGAGTAGTAGGAGTAGTAATAAAATAGCTAAGCGATAGAAAATGGCACGCCCAACGCATTGTAATGTAATATAATTTTTTATTTTACAATTCCGTTTGTCGCCGAAAGATGGCGCTTGACGCAAAAGCTGAATCGCGCTATCGTTGTGTTACCCACGAAATTATATCACATATTTTGATAGTACATAATCGGTGTTTAGACTTCTTACTTTAAACACTACACAAGCGCAACGTGTGAATGTGTTGAACGCGAGCTACATAGTAGGCGTAGTGAGGGGTGGAAGGTTTTTTTCGTTACGGAATTTCACGATTCCGCTCTCAAGCCGCGCTCAAGGCCCGCGATAAAATCTATGCAGTAGCTTAAAATCACTTCTCCATTTTTACGCTTCTTGCTCTTAAGATAAGTACTGCCACCATCTTGACAGTCTTGACACCACAAAACCCCTGAGCTACTTCACTACACCACCTGTCCCCTATAGGGAAAGCATTTCAATATCACACTACGTTATACTTAATTTGATTACACGCGATTTCTTTTTTATTACTTCGATAGACGATTTCACGGCTCTCCTGGTAAGAGGTTACCGGAGCCCATAGACATATACAACGTAAATGTCGCAACCCAAATCGAGACATTAGTTCTAAGGACTCCATATTTACAGTACAACGGCTGCCCCATCCTGCAAACCGAAACGCATTACTGCTTCACGGCTGCAATAAGCAGGGTTGTGATACTTACCCGTGCGGACTCATAAGACGTCCTACCATCAGTAAATTCGTACTGTAATTTCAGTCAATTACTTAAATGTAGGTACAAAAACAATCGTTGGATAATTACCCAATTCTACAAAAGTAGATAGTCCCTGTACCTCGAACGCAGCACATGTAATTACAATGGTAATGCAGATAATACTGAACAAGAGCCAGTCAAAGACCGCTGCGCTCCCCCAAAGTACAGCGGGCTGGATGCCAGCCGCCTTTTGTAGTAACTTAGCACCACACGCACGTTCCTAAGAAAATCAAATAAACACTTCATGCAAAGATTTTATATCATTTTTTTAAGGAATATTATGACCTGGTAACTAAGACCTTTAAGTCATGTCTTATTTTAATTTATATTCATATTTTTGTGAAAAATGATATTATGGAGTGAAATGAAATGAAGATAATTAATTTGAGACAATAATCAACTGGGATGAAATTAAATAAAATGAGATGAGATGATATGGGATGAAATATAATCTCAGTAAAATGGTAGTCATTTACTAAGATTTTTTCAGTGGACTTTTTGAAGGACCCCGAGAAGTTACGTCCAGCGGCTTTGTTTCATTTTACCACATTTGTGCACTCTCACAGATATTAAATAGTTAATAAACCACCATTATTACACACCATTATAAACATGAAGAAACACTAAATAGACAAAATAAAACAAATTACACAACTTCACTCCTCGCGTTCCCGCCAAAAAGTCGCTTTTATATCAATGTTGTATACCATGCAGCTAATGTCACCAATAATTTTCACATGCAGAAACTATGCGTGAAATACGTATTGCTAGTGAACGCATATTTTGCTTCCGAATAACAGATTCACGTTGGAAGACACTGGGTGTATATATTATATTGTCAGACCCCAAACTGATTATATGTTGAAGGACTACTAATCATACTTTTCTAAAGCTTTCGGATCGGCGTTCTGGACTTGGTGAAGAAATACCTTAATATAAAACATGACGAAGACGGCGCTGACGATGGCGATACAGCTGGCCACGCCGGAGGAGAGCTGCATCGATATCATGGTGACCAACAGTTGCATGTCGTTCTAAATTCAAACAATCAAAAGCAATAATCATTACATATTATAGCAATAGTTAGTACTAAAGTTCCTAATGAGATCAGCTTACTTGATTTTTATATGTGGCTTCTATAGGGTGATTGTACACATTGATCTCGGCTGTGGAGTTGAAGGCTCGAAGTAGCGCTGAATAAACAGAAGCCAATGAAGTCGCCACATCATGGTAGGCGAAGTTGCTGAACCACGCGGTCGCGACGTCGTCAGAAAATGTAGCGCCTGTCAGGACACTGTGTCGCAGTGCACCCATTTCAATTGGATCTGATGCCTAAACAAAATATACGTAAACTGTTAGAGCAATTAAAAAATTAACAATTTTTGAAATGAAACTTCATTAGGCGCGTTGAGAGTAAAATTGAAATCGCGACAGATTCGTTACGGCTAGAGAGAAAAGATACAATTTAGGAAGAGCGAGAGTGAGAAAACAGACCGAGCGTCTCGCGAACCACTCGACCGTGGAGAGAGGGAAAAAACTACTAGGTCGGTTCTCTTATACACAGCATTCCCTATTACAAGAGGAATTTGATTTAAGGATGAAAAATGAAGATAACCACAATACCACCGCAAAAGAAGTTTCACGTGCACCAAGTTCCACGCGCACTATTTTTTTCACATCGATACTCTCCCACAGTCGCCATCATTCCATCAATATCAAAATCGATTGTAAGTTTTTCAGGGCATAAAAGTTTTCCGAACAGGAAAATCTTTTTTTTAGAAATTCTAAATTAATTATCAAAGAAACATCTTATTAAAATTAGAATATTTAAAAATTAGATTAAAGATGACGGAAACTGTATAACGAACAAGAATTCGTAAATAAATATGAAATCTACACGTCCAATAAAACGTTCCCTAATAATAAAGTAAATTACCGTACCCTTTCTAAATAATACTCGTCGATTGACTGATCTTCTACGATTGTTATTTCCATGGTATCTATGCCAGATGACTTAAAAATATTTTCGTAAGCGTTGCTTGCCAACGCACCAATGGATGAACTTGAACTTCCGTTGAATGATAACAATGTCTCGGTCCTCGAATACCTGTAAATATATACATACATATATACATGTGACGTCAGCTAAAACATTACAAGTTATCCTCAATTTGACCAATCCATTTTTGTTAGGTGTATTCAGATATCATCGGCAATTAATATAAACTAAAATAAAAGTTCATGCTAAAAGTTAAATCCATAATAAAGACGCAATAATGGCGAAGACATAAATTTATTATTTCTCAGACGAACATAATCACTTCCTTATACCTGAATAAAATATTCTTGCTTTTCAGTTTTTTTTTTACCTTTTAGGCAGATGAAGGTAAAGATTCAAATGATATTTGGTGGTTACCGATTTCTTGGTGAGAGGACGCCCTGTGAGACGGCATGGGTTAGTACTACCACCCTGCCTTTTTCTACCGGGAAATATTAATGATTTTTTGTTTCAAAGGTGAAAACCGGGACTTAGAACTAATATCTGAAAGTGGGTGGCGGAATTTACGTTGTTGATATCTATGGGCTCCGATAAGCACTTAACACCAGGTAGGCCATGAGCTCGTCCACCCATCTAAGAAATTAATAAAAAAAAAGTAAAAAAATCAAGGTCATGTCTTCGCAGATCTAGTTCAGTAACGATAACGGAAATACCAAAGCAATTATTTGTATATTAGTATCTGTAATTTATTTTATCTATCTTTAACTTTATCTTGTGAATATGGGCCAGCCTTTGCTATGACTATCGCTAAATTATTACGTAAAGTCACACATTCCTTATAATATAATATATTATTACTCATATGTAGACACTATATTATAAGTATATATTATAATATATTTAAAGGAACCTTTAAAGTCAAAGGAGGGAAAAACCCAAGTTAAAAAATCAGACTAGGCACAGAATTTTAATGACAACAGTCTAAATATTTTCAATACCTATTAGTTACCACTGTTTCTAATTCTCTATTATCATGCCTACAATATATTTACTTAGTTTGCGACCTAAATCATATTTTCCTATTCTGCTGGTTTCTATCTACAGCATAGCAAGGCCACAAGGGTGAGCACTACCGAGCAATCATATATAGGGGTAGGATAATTATAGTATCAAAGTTCTCGGTCGATATAAACCATATTTTTAAGAATTATATACTCGTAAATGTCTTTTAGTTTCTTTTATCATTACTAATTTTTTTTGATTACTTTGATAAAAGAGCTCACGGCCCGACTGATGTTACGCGCTTCTCAGAGCACAAGGAGATACAATGTGAATGTCATCATCCACCCAGAGACATGATGTCTCAAAACACAGATCCGTCAGAGAATTCGATCACAGGCATAACCAAATAACTCGGTTAAAGTAAGTCGGGCGCCTTCTTCTTCATACTACGGAAATTTCGATCATTGCTTGAAATTCGTTGCTTTTAATACAATGTCAATGAACACTTATATTGTTACATCACCATCATACATGCATGTTTTACTTTTATACAAATAAAGTATATGACATGCCCTAAACATGAAACCAATCCTATTTTATTTTACTAAAATCCCTAAAGACGCAAAAAAAATATAGGATGACCTAAGTAAACATTACGTGAATCACTTTTTTCTTATCAACAAATTAATACAATAAAACTATAACATTTATAACAATTCGCACTTTTTCTTGATTAACAAACGATAACTTATCGAATAGACTAGATAAGTATACGGATACATTTTCGGAATACAAATAATTATACTTATAATATTATTATTCCGCAATGGAAATTTCTGAATCGAGATTATCTCGTGTTGAGAATTCACTATAATGTGCGTACCCGCTTCAGGTGTGGAATAGTCGTTGTGAAACACAATTACGATTTTGACTTATTACTCGAATTCGAAGGCACTCAAGTGATGCTGTCAGTGGGCTCTCGTAGCCCAGTCGATCATGAGTTCGTCTGCCATGTATTGCGATTTAAATGTGCAAGAAACTTTAATGGCTATGTTAATTGAATTGAAATCAATTTTCGAAACCCGTCAACTGGTTTCTTTAATGTTAATCTCTTTCTTAATTAGCGTAGAATCACCATAGAACAAAAATAATTGATGGTAGTAGGTACATAATTGGACTACCTTTCTTTTCCTTTGGAAATTTTTTCGAGTAGTGAATTGAAAAAATATCGCACTTATTTTATTGAATTAGGATAAATCTTAAGAAATAAAATATAGAAGCACAATACACGGTTTCTGAATAGAAAAAAGGAATGCTTGGTTGATTTACTGGTGGTAGGACCTCTTGTGAGTCCGCACGGGTGAGTATCACCACCCTGCCTATTTCTGCCGTAAAGCAGTAATGCGTTTCGGTTTGAAGGGTGGGGCAGCCGTTGTAACTAAACTTGAGACTTTAGAACTTATATCTCAAGGTGGGTGGCGCATTTACGTTGTGGATGTCTATGGGCTCCAGTAACTACTCAACACCAGGTGGGCTGTGAGCTAGTCCACCCATCTAAGCAATAAAAAAAAAATTATGCGACCGGATCGGAAGAAAACCGTGTAAGCCATTGGCGCACATGTACGAAATATATTTAATTTGTTTAGCGTGATTGAATATTGCCGAACTCAACGTTCACTAAATTCATTCATAACTAATACTTGCATAAACATAACCTAAAATCATGATACACAATTTTTGCAATTAAATCACATTGACGTAAATTATGTGCTACATTGGCGAGTCCAACTTTGTTATACGTTTTCCAAAAAGCGTCGAAAAAGTTTATCTTCAAAAAGGCTGTTACAGTTCCAATGACAGTGTCAATTTGCCAATTAACACGTTGAACGCGACATGAAAAATCGAGTATTTTCATTCATGCCACAGTGCTCATCGGTAAGCCTTATCGTACTGAACCGTTGGGGCCATGAGGGTCACCCGTGAGCCGCGTGAGGGTTCCAACGTAAACGCTTTCTACAAGCCATAGATTGCAGATATCAAACAAAACGCGTATGGAAGTGAGCTGCGTGCCCCTTTAGCGGAACCAAACGCCTTGGTTTTATAAAATATCTTGTATATATCGACGCTGGAAAAGCAAACGTGACTAAGCGACAATAACTGCTTTGTACATAAATGATAGGCAATAACCATATTCGATGCGCAAAAAAAAAAATTTCTAGGTCTATTAAAATAATTTCAATCCTACAGCTAGATTCGTTAAAATAGAATTATTCAGGTATTTCAATTTTAAATTAGTCTACTGTAAAGTTCACGCATTGTCGCTTAGTCACGTTTGCCTTTCAAGCGTCGATATATCTATATATATAAGTATATAAAAATGAATTGCTGTTCGTTAGTTTCGCTAAAACTCGAGAACGGCTGGACCGATTTGGCTAATTTTGGTCTTGAATTATTTGTGGAAGTCCAGAGAAGGTTTAAAAGGTAGATAAACATGAAAATGCTCGGAGTTAAATAAAAATAACAATTTTGTTTTTCCTTTGATGTGTCCCCCGTTGGGACGGATTTCTTTTGTTTGTTTTAAGTTTACTTTATGCAAAAGTTTAGATCTTTTATTTATCGATTGAGGCACTACGAAGTCTGCCGGGTAAGCTAGTCTATACTAATATTATAAAGAGGAAAGATTTGTTTGTTTGTTTGTTTCGAATAGGCTCCGAAACTACTGGACCGATTTGAAAAATTCTTTTTCCATTAGAAGCCGACATTGTCCCTGATGAACATAGGCTACTTTTTTTTATTTTATTTTTTTATTTTTTTTTGGTTTTCATGTGTGTTTTAATGTTTCCGAAGCGAAGCGAGGGCGGGTCGCTAGTATTTTATAAAATATCTTATATCACTATACGAATATATAAATCTATAGTGGTTTTTACGGATGTTCCGTTATAACTACTGAACCATGCATCTGATTGACTTGAAACTTAATTTCCATCTAGAAAATAAATGTGGATGGGCTAATATTTATATGAGTGTCGGACTCCCTACACCAGTTGCGGGGGCGTTAATGATGAGAATCTTTGTGGGGGTGAGAAATAATAATGTTAATTTTAAATGCCCAGCGAAGCGCACGGGTACAACTAGTATTTTATAAAATATCTTAAAAACTAGACCGCAAAAATGGCAAATTTTTATCTTCCGTACAAATTATCGCAATTAAAAATTTTAGAATGAAAATCTCAAGCTCATGAAAATTACTGATTCCCTAATTTTGGCTTGACCCGAATGGTATAATACGCTAGGCCCGCCGGTGTACCATTGTGATTGCGACTTGGACACGGCAGAGCATACGCTCGTCGCCTGCCCCGCATGGAAGAGGTGGCGCCGTGTCCTCGTCGCAAAAATAGGAAACGACTTGTCGTTGCCGAGTGTTGTGGCATCGATGCTCGGCGACGACGAGTCGTGGAAGGCGATGCTCGACTTCTGCGAGTGCACCATCTCGCAGAAGGAGGCGGCGGGGCGCGTTAGAGACGCGCTAGCCCGCCGCCGTCGAGCGGGGGCCAGGGAGGCGGATCTCGCCCAAGCCCTGGCCCTCTAAGTGTTTCGGGTCCCCCTCACATGTCGGTCTGGGGACCGGCGAGAGGGACCTAAGAAGACGTCGTGCAAGCTGCTCTGCACGCGTTTTACGCAAGAGCATCCGGGTGATGGAAGGCCGGCTATCCTCGATCAGCGCTGGTTCTGACCCAGCGGGGTATTCCGTAGGATAGCTCACTCTAACCGGCGCCATCTAGGCGGGCTCCGGATAGCCTGCCGACCGAGAGGGCTGGTAGTCGTGGCGCCGACGACCGCCAGTCCGGCGTCCCGAGGGGGAGGGTGATGGAAGAGATGTGCTCCGCACTAACACACTTTTCATGAGTTCTGTCTCATGTGAGGTTTGGACGTTGGTTGTTGAGCGACAGGAGGTTTTAGTCGGTTCGACTCCGACATGCTCCGCCCGCCGTCCCCAGTGGAGGGCGGAAGTCCGGCGATTTCATCCTGACCAAAAAAACCGCCGGTGTCCCGCATGACATTAGACGTGTTAAATATCTCGTCTCGTAGTACTTACCCATATTCGAGTGACAAATGCCTTATTTGGATATTGGCAACGAACGAAATGAGGAACTGTACGATCAGCAGCGTCGCATTCATCATAACTATTGGAACAGCCAACTGGAGGAGTACCATCCACCAAGAACGAAACCAGACCAAAAACAGTTTCATCCAAACTGCTAACACGTGCTTTCCGACCAGACTTGCTCCTGACACTTTACCTTCTTTCGTCACTGTTACAAAATAATCTATATATTAATACGTGAAGCAAAAACTTTGTATCCCTTTTTACGAAAATTGCGCGGACGGAGGAGTATAAAATTTCCCACACTTATAGAGAATGTAGGGAAGGAGTGCACGATGCTAATTTTTTTTTTAAATAATGCATTAAAAATACATTAAATCAATAAAGAAAACATTACACACACTACCATGTATTTGACACACACACTTATAGGTAGGTACTCTTTGTTTATTGACAATCTTTTGTTATTGCTTAAAGTCTGTAGTCAAATTGAGAATAGGTTAATATTCTTTATCTTTAATATTATTTGTCTATAGTGTAGTCTTGGCGAAATCTGTGATTATAGAGGTATAATAGTCTTTGACAATGATAATAATGTTCAAACTTATAATTTCAATTAATTATAGTCGAATTTCGACTACTGCGGGACCACTAGTATTATTAAATTCAAAAAAGACTTTCACAAAATTTCCAAATGCTTTGTATGTGTATTTAAAAAAAAACGACAAATCTAAATAACCTATACTAATCGAATATTATGTACCGTGAACTCACATTGTTCCAAAGATGAAAATTCATTTTTTAGATTATCATCGCCTGATAGATCAAGACTTGCAGCTCCATCGTCGCTGACAGAGTTTATTGTTGCCACATCAGAACCCACTCTGAAAATTTTCCATATATTTTAAGAAAAAAAAAAAACTTTTTTAGACCCTAACTCACAGTACTTTGGTCTAAACTAATTAATTAGTTTAATTAGATGCCAACGTAAGCATTAAAATAAATCACTATTTAGAAAAACACTAATTATTTAATTAGATCAAGACATACATAAATAAAAGTATAATTTATTTATTACCACGAGTTTTTTTTTTTTAAATATAATGCCAAAAAATCTTACGACATGAATACATCTTCTAAAGTAGTTGCTATCAAGCCATAGTCTTTGAATTTAATATTGTTAACATTCTTTTCGAAATCGTTAAGCATATCTTCAAATACATGAGACTGGATGTTTGTTAAGGAGTAATTTATTTCTGGTCCTGAAACAAGTATACATATGAAAACATATTGCACAATCGAAAGTAATTAGGGAAGTACTACGTGATGCAGCAGTCCGGTGTGGAATGGATCCTACTAATTTTTATTTACTACCATGGTCTCGCGTCGAGCTCGAAGGTAAATTACTATCGTCCTTATGTTCTGCATTTTCGGTTCAAAGGTTGAAACAACCCTTAAATACATAATACAAATGAGCTTCAAGTTCGCGTTTTTTTTTTTATTGACCTTGTAGGCAGACGAGCACACGGCCCACCTGATGGTAAGTGGTTACCGTCGCCCATGGACTTCAGCAATGCCAGGAGCAAAGCCGCTGCCTACCGTTAAGTACTCTCCACAGGCCTCGTTTGAAGAAGGATACGTCATAGCGCTCGGGAAACACGGTAGGCGAAAGTGATTTCGCAAGTAGTTTGTTAAGCGATATTTGAGAATTAAGGTGGTAAGAGGTTGAAAATTGAGGTTGGTAAGAGAATGTTAACTATTAATGTGGAAGAATATAGAGAAAGAGGTAGACCTAAGAAGAAATGGATGGATTGCGTGAAAGGCGATATGGGTAAGAGGGGAATGTGCGAAGAAATGGTATATGATAGACGAAAATGGAAGGAGAAAACATGTTGCGCCGACCCCAGATGACTGGGAGAAAGGCAGGATAAGGATGAATGATGATTTGAGAATTAAGGTGGAAGACACACAACAATACAAACATCTCAAGCTCAACGGTTTCGTGGAGCTGCATGTGTCGTGCGACGTTTTATTGTATACTAGCGACCCGCCCTCGCTTCGCTTCAGAAACTGTAATTTATTATTGATTTCTCCACTATTTAATGGATGTAATTATACATATAAACCTTCCTCTTCAATCACTCTATCTATTAAAAAAACCGCATCAAAATCCGTTGTGTAGTTTTAAAGATTTAAGCATACATAGAGACAGAGAAAGCGACTTTGTTTTATACTATGTAGTGACTAGTAACGCTTTACTCTAACCATCAAGAATTGTGTGAAAAAAAAACGATTCTTGAAGCTATTGTAGCATGACACTGTGACAGAAATCTTAACCGGAGTGTCAATTGCGATTTAAAAAAATTCAACATAATAGGATGTATACTTTAGGAACGCATTTCAGAAAAACATGCAAACTTTTATTTTTATTTAAATATACATCCTGAAACACTTATTAATAATTTTATAAATTTGTAGATAATATTAAAACAACTCGAACGCATTTTCAAAAATCGTTATTTCTATTTTTAAATTCTCTTCGGTTATTAAAAAAAAATTATCTTTCACTTGAGAATTTTAGTTTATCAGGCCAAGGGTGGGGAAAGAATTATTATTTGTATAAATTTTACGACAATACTAAAAACAAACAATTCTTAAAAAAAAAAATTGACAAATGGATTCCGGCTCCGGAAATCTAGAGTTAAAAGTTTTAAAAACTCTACTTACCGCGATCTTCTTTAATTGCAATCCCGGGTATATATTTATTGATTAGATCGGTGCACGCCGTGTAGTCGAAACCTTCCTTTTTGACAACGACTAATGTGTAACCAACTCCGTAATGGCGTTTCAAAAAATATGGTGTCCCAACGCACTGGAGACGACCATTAGCCATAATCGCCACTCGGTCACCGAGAACATCAGCCTCGTCCATGAAATGAGTTGTTAAGATAATAGAGCGCCCTATAAATTTAAAAAATGCATAAATCATAATAAAGATAGAAAATTAAATTTATTTATTTTTTTGTTATAAGTTACCTCGTTTATATATCGCACCTTTAGAATTATAGAGACGCGTTTCGATTTTTTTTGGATTTTGACTTTAATAATAAAAAATGAACCTATAATAGAACGACCTCTTTCAGTAACTCTTATTAATCAAGCGCCCACAAGTTTATATTACAAACTTACCCATCCGTCTTTTTCACTCTGTCCCCTTACTCTACGTCGTTTCGGTTTGAAAACTTTATTCGAGTTTTCCAAAAGACACATTTTTTGGTTGTATTATAATTCTAAAGGTGCAATATATGGAGAAGAATAACTTCACCCAAAAAGATGCCGAAGACCGGGCAAAGTGTAAGAGTTTAAGTAGCAAAGCAGATCCTGATACTCGACCAGGAAAGCGCTAGAAGAAGAAGAAGAAGTTACCTCGTTTCTCTCTTTGCAATAAGTCCCACAGGGCTCGTCTTGAAGCCGGATCCATTCCCGATGTAGGCTCATCCAGCAATACCACGCTAGCGGCACCACTCAGGGCTATTCCAACGCATAATCTACGTTTCTGACCACCTGATAATCCATTAGCGACGTAGTTTTGCTAGATGAAAAGTATCATTATTCCGATATCAATAACTTTAAATCACAATACCTAATCATGAGCAAGTTAAAATAAAAGTCGTGAATTTATGAAAATGAGCCAAAATATCAGTTATTCATGATTTTAAGGTTTCATATTGTACATTATTCAAATGCGTATTAGAATAATGAATGCAAAAACGTATATAATAAGATTGGTCGTGAACCCAAGATATAAAATACATAGGGTTTGCTAACAATTGCCCGAAGGAGGTCGGAGAGCTCTAGGACAGCTGATTCAAGAGTCCATCTTCCACCTAATTAGAATCGCGATCCGCAGAGAAGATCCGGCGAGTAACAGCGGGCGGATCAGTGCTAAGTGTAGCGTCGAACCTTTCACGAGTATAGTGACCTATATTTTGCGGTTTTTTTTCGTTAGTTGGGTGGACAAGCTCCTATCTAAAGTTAATTAAGTAAATCTAAAGTAAGAGAGCAGTAGGATCAGAAGGAGGCATGAAAACACGCCCTTTTTTAGGTTAGAGCTGTCATTAGAAATAAAACTGTTTGTCGGTTGCGTAATTCTGAGATTTAGATATATATTAGATAATTTCTAAGATTTATAATGTGAAGAAATTAAATATGGAAGCTCAACAATTACCTTTTCTTGAAGTTCTAACTTTTCAATTAAAGAATCTATCTCTTGATAAAGTTCTTTTCCCGAAAATCCTTTAAGTCTGGCGAAGAATTCCAAATGTTCTTTGACAGTTAAATCGTTGAAAAGTACATTGTGTTGCGGGCAAAAGCCGAGATGAGCTCTAGCCGCTTTAACTTGTGTTTGAATATCATAGCCCGCTAATGTTACTGAGCCACGGGTAGCTTTCATGTTTCCTGATGGAAAATAGTATGTATTTATACGAACAGAATCTTAATAGATTTCTTTTTTTTGGTGATTTTTTTATATGCAGAACGATGACGCAAATCTGACTTTGTGAAGAAGAAGTAAGGTCGGAAAATAAGGCGAATATACTATTTTGAATGAACGGTGAGAAAAAATAACTTTTTTTTATACCTAAGTTGATAGCCTTGAGCGGCTATTTCAGCGTAACCTTAACTAGTAGGTGAGTTCACGGGGCTCAAACCTGACGACGTTGCTAACACGAAGCCTAGCAAGAGCCGTGCTTCGCAGAATCTACCACCGGATCGGAAACGCGACCCACTGAGAAGATCCGGCGAGAAAATCAGTGGGCTGTGTCTGTGGGTTAATTTACTCCTCAAGCCCTTCGTCGCAAGCGACGGTTCGACAAGCACGATGACCGGAAAAAAAACTAAGGACTGAACAACAGTACGTATTATTTGAGTTAAAGAAACATGATGTTTCGTATGTTTCAATCAACACTCCAACTTTATATAAAACAGTAGTAAATTTTTTTTCAGTACATTTTTATACTCACCTGTTAGCATAGACATGGTTGTTGATTTACCGGCACCGTTGTGACCAAGTAATACAGTTATTTGGTTATCAAAAATGTTCAAAGTCAATTGGTTCACTGCTACGTTTGCGCCAAATATTTTAGTTAAATTCTGAAATGAAAATGGTACTTTATTCCATGTTAAGAATAGTAATGATGTTATCTAATATGTTAATAGATTTTCCGCAAAAACTTACATTCATTCTAACACCAACTGTGAGATTTTCCGGATCCTTTTCCAAAATAACATCGTCATTAGAAATTGCGTGTTCAATTATAATGCCATCTAAAATTGTTCATATTTATGTCAATTGACTTGCTAAGTAATATGAAATAATTTATTGGATTTACAAAGATAACAAAATCTTTGCGCGCCGAATATAATTGATAAATACTTAAAGCGATATTAATGTAATACATTTTTATTTATAATTTTAATCTATGAATGAGTAGTTGAACAGTCTTACTTTTAGATTCTTCGTTGTTAGGAAACCAAAAGCTCTTTTGTATAGGAAAATACCATGGCTTTGGTAAACCGAAGGGTCCAGGCAAGACTTGCTCTAAATACAGGGCTATTAACATATACAGCACGGAATCAAATACCAGCATCAGAATTACATGCCCAAAAACGAATCGCGAAGAGTCCGATGATGGTGATGCCATAAAATCTCCCCATTGCATACCTGTTAGATTAATAGTATAAAACACAATTTAAAAAAAGGAAAAAAAATACTGATATTATATTTATAGAAGACTTTTTCAGAAGCCGAAATTATATTATAAACTATTACATTAACGGAAAATAGTTTTCATATACTAAACTGAGCATTAAAGTGCATAGTTTTATTTAGTAAGTTAAGCTTTCAACTTATATCTCAAGGTGGGTGGCGTATTTACGTTGTAGATGTCTATGGGCTCCAGTAACAACACCAGGAGGGCTATGAGCTCGTCCATCCAACCAAGCAAAAAAAAAAATGACCTACAATGTAACGAACCCTAAGGCGTCTGTCGTACGCGCCTCGCCTTACACTGAAGACTCAATTTATTTGTAGCTGTGTTAAATTTAACATTTATTCAAATGCATTTAGTAGTGGTAAAGCATATCCTAAGACCAGATATTGCCGGACGTTCCGGTTTAAAGGGTGCAGTCGGACTTCCGTTATACTGTACAACTGTGACTCGGGTTTTATGTCTCAAAGTGGATGCTGGCAACATTTACGATTTTAATATATATGGACTCCTGCAAATACTTTGCACCAGAAAGGCCGTGAACTCGTAAGCCTGTTGCTAAACTAGCTGACCCAGCAGACTTCGTAGTGCCGCAATCGATAAATAAAAGACCTAAACTTTTGTATAAAATAAATTTAAAACAAACAAAAGCAATCCGTCCGACGACAGACACATCAAATGAAAAACAAAATTGTTATTTTTCTTTATTTTCGAGCATTTTCATATTTATCTACCTTTTAAACCTTCTCTGGACTTCCACAAATAATTCAAAACCAAAATTAGCCAAATCGGTCCAGCCGTTTTCGAGTTTTAGCGAGACTAACGAACAGCAATTCATTTTTATATATTATTATTATTAAATATCGTTTGAGAAAAACAAAACACTACCGCGGGATCTATTGGATATACTCTGTATTTATTAATTTGTTTTAAGACTTGCAGGAAGATTCATTTTTAGATCTAACCCTGTAAAAATAACAAGCCCTAAATACTCACCACCAATACTCTCTTTTCCGAACAATAACTGAAAGCCGTAAGACATGGCGCAGTTTACACTGAGGCAGGTGATGACCTGTGTTACAATGGACATATTGTTATCCATTGAAAGCAGTAATGCTGGGATATACACCAGTACCCAAATAACGCCTCCGAACAATGCTGATGTACTACCTGGTTATAAAATTGTTGCTTATCTGTATTATTAGTGACAATCTAATACAAAAAACGGCCACTCATAAAACATATGATTATTAATTTTAGGCAATTCTTTCATTTCTATGTTTCACAAAAATTAGTCATTTCATTTTACCTATATACGATATGATATAATTTTATGTATTGTTCTATAAATCCACTGTCTAAAGCAAAGCCATTAAGAGAGCATTCATCAATTATAAGACCTACAATGAATCGATAGCGTCCATAGCCTAATTTTACCGTGAAGCTGTTAAGGGCTGCGGCTAAAAAGTGGGGAGGGAGGGGACTTGAATACTCGGTAAATTTTATTTCTGAATTGTTATTCGAACTTACCTTTAGAAAAGAAGCCGCTGATCATAAAACAAAAAAAGATTGAACAAATCAGGTAAAGCGCTAGAAAAAAAAGCAAAACGGTCCAAGGAGTGTTCGTGAAGACCGCGTATCCGCTGAATCCGTCCGCATTTGTAAACCAACTAACCTACAAAAGAATGATCCTTTTTAATTTTCTTCCGTAAACATGTAACTTGCATTGTAAATATACATTTTATTTACTTACCTTTAAGAGGACAATGATAAGGATTGCACTTATCATTAAATAAATAAATTGCTTGAAGAACCATGCGGTCCAATGGAGCCACGTGGATATTCCCATTATTTTCATCGTTTCCTAAAATATTTAATTCGTTTCATTCGGTTAAAACACTAATGTAACTTAATCGCGGCGTGCATTCATATTAAAATTCCTGAAGTTCTTAGTAGCCTGCTGTTTCCGAACGACACCGAAAGATTAAATCATGATAAAGTTTTAATCGTGTCATAACATAATATATTATGTCATAACAAGCAAATACCTCAAGATTAATTAGTAAATTAAAAGTGAATCCAAAAGACGACCTACCGCTAGGTCGTCTTTTGGAAATAGGGATTATACTATTTCCAAAATACGACGCGGTAATGCGTTCTGGCTTGAATGGTGTGGCAGCCGTTCTACTATATAACTGAGACTTAAAAGATTTACACTCGAGGTGGGTCGCGACATTTACGTAACTACGTACTTAAACGATTTTTATGGTAAGCTGTCATGATCACACTTGTAAATTAAAACCAATTGCCCTAAACGGCATTAAGGATACTCTCGATCCATTAACGGTGTTTTTAGGTACCTACCACAAGCGCCGGTCACCGTCCTCGTCGATCCCGAGGGGTCAACGAGTGAATTAACCCATAGACACCCATACAATAAAATAAAATAAAAACGTAAAGCCGCCACACATCTTGAGGCAAGAGTTCTAAGGTCTCAGTTTTTACAGTACAACGGCTGCCCCACCCTTCAAACCGAAACGCATTACTGCTTCACGGCAGAAATAGGCAGGATGGTGGTACCTACCCATGCGGTCTCACAAGAGGTCCTACCACCAGTTACACGATGTTAATCCTTCACCGTGGAAGTCAATCGTGAACATTTGTTAAGTACGTATTTTATTAGAAAAATTGGTACCCGCCTGCGAGATTCGAACACCGTTGTATCGCTACATACGAATGCACCGGACCCCTTATCCTTTAGGCCACGACGACTTTTTACGTTGTAGATATGTATGGGCTCCGGTAGCTACATAACAGTAGGCAAAGGTAGGCCGTGAGCTTGTCCACCCATCTAAGCAATAAAAAAAACAAAATAATATATAACACCTCACAATTGTAACTAACCTTTAACTGCAATTCCTTTTCTAAAGTAACTGCTCTTACTAAATTCACGGCTGAATAACTAAAACTCAACAATATGAACATCGGAAAAATCATTTGCAATGCTTCTACTGCTAAATCGTCCACATAGGGCGGGTGCGGGTATCTTTGTATGTTCACAGAAAACGATTTTAATTCCGGCTTCCCCGTTAATCTAGATACAAGTTCCGCCGAAATACAGCTTTGAAATGCTATAAACATTTCATTTACGTATCCTAAAAAAGAAAAAAGAAACAATTTTAAGCTTCAGAGCGAAATTCGAAATAAGCTATCCCAGCTATAGCATATTATGTTGGTTGCCTTGACCGGCATATCTTATAGAAATAGCAAGCTAGTCCATTGTGCCAATTCTTTGGTAGAGAGAGCGAACAAGTAAACAAACTGTGCGAAGCGCCTCTCGGCCAAGGATGGGATTTAGATTGAGGTACGACAGCGAGTTGTAAGTGCACGAGAATCATATCCGATCTAGACGGTGGGGCAACCCAAAGTTGCCGTCGTCAGACACATGTCTTGTTTGATCCCCCGGCTCTTCAAGCAGTGGTCACCGTCCTCGTCGAACTCGTCGATTACGATGAAGAGTTCGACGAGCGAACCAACCCACAGAGCCCACTGAGTTTCTCCCCGGATCTTCTCGGTGGGTCGGGATTTCGATCTGGTGGTAGATTCTGCAAACCACTGCTATTTCTAGGGCTAGTGTAGTGTTAGTAGTGGGCAAACTCTCTCAGGTTGAGCCCGTGAACTCACCTACTCGTCCTAGCTGGGATATCCTCTTAGGCTACCAGCGAATAGGTAGGGGGGAAAAAGCAATCAGCAAAGAACAAACTAAATATCAATAGAAACAAGGGTAAATTTGGAATAATGTACAAGGCTTTACCATTTGCAGAACTAGACTTTAGCTTTACCTGGGTCATTGCCACCTTCCCACGACAAAGGAAATCTCGGTCCTGGATTTTCAAATACAGGAAATACATCATCTGTTCTCCAAGAGCGACCACCTTGTGCGTAAAATGAGTTTAACCTAGGCCTCTCGGGAAATCTCAATGCAAATGATAAGTTATTTGACAACTCCGTTGCCCCTGAAAACGTCGTTATTGATTGAATTTTATTTCGTAATGAATTTTAATACCAAAATCCACTTTATTCTCAAATACTGCCTTACCAAGGAGCGAATCATTAAATTCCACAGCCAGTACAACTTCACGTGTTATTTCTTCAAGAGCGTATATACCCCTTAAAGCGTTACTATTATCATATGCATCTACTCTCAAGATGCGTTTGATAATTTCATAAATAGCACTATCATTCCAATTTATGTCGGGCGGTAGCTCTACTTCTGGCATGATTGTTTCTGTATCATTTATTATATGCTTAATATTTAAAAGCAACAGATTAGCGACGCTACTTCGCACAACGTCTTCAAGTTCGGGACTAGTCGGTGAATAGGCTATTGACATTCTTGTTGTGTTCAGGCCTGCGCTGAAAACGTTATAAATCTAACTTGGTAACTAAGCTTAAAATTGCTATCAAAATATTTCAACTAATTGTTTCTGGTGTAAATATTACGTAATACAGATTCATTCCAAGTTGTGTTAATACTACATTAACTATTTTCAAAGCAAATCCAACAATAGAACGTTAGACACAATCGTTCACACACGCATTACTTCAATTGTTATGTTAAATACCTACATGAATGTGTAGGTAAATTGTTGAAGGTTGCGCAAATGAATACATATTTTAATGGACTACAACCTAACTTTAAGGAAAACCTATTTTTAGCAATCTAAGCATTTTTTCACAATTAAATACAGAAGGCAGATATTTTTGAGACGTGAAAATTAATTATTCGTTTTGTGTTTTTGTATACCTAATGTTATTTTCCTCTCTTACTTCAGACGAAAACATTATATAACTGTTAAAGTAATGCAACGTAGTGTTTCATAATTTTTTTGAATAAAAAAAAAACTTATAAAACGAAATTTGTTTTTTAAAATCCTTAACTTGCGTCTGTTATTTCTTCAAAATCGTCAGTAGGTTTCAAGATTTTCTGACATAATTCTTTTTTTATATTAATCTGAATGAGCAGACGAGGTCAAGCACCTGTATACCATAGCTTCGCATAGGAGTGTCAATTTTATTTGTATTTCGTTTAACATAACTTTCAAACCGAAAAACGTGATTATTTCGCTGTACAAATAAACAAAACCTGTATGCTTGTAAACTCTTTGTTAACTTCTCATATAGGTATGTAGCTTTTTGACATCATCAGATTAGCCTAATTAATTGTTTTAAAGCATTATAGACATGGCAAGATTAAGTAAATAATAAATAAGTAAGTATTAGGATAAATAATAATTAGTTTTATTATAATTTGTAGATAAATGGTCTGGATGGAGATAAGATAAAATATACCTATTATACTTACATTATCATTGACGAGTATTGAAGGCTATGTGACGATATTTCTGGGTACCTGATTGTTTCCCGATTTGTTGGTTCAACTTGCCACCTTAGGATTAGTATAAGTGTCATAGTTATAACAGGCAGTAATAATTCTACAACTGTTTGTAAGCGGTGTCTCCATTGTTGTATTAAATTTTTCCATATCAGTAATCTAAATTTTGTAAACGCCCCGGCTTCTTTTCTCTGAGGTCTCATTTTGTTGCTTTAGTTTGTATTTATCCGCAGAAATTCCTGTAAATCGCATCAAATATTTAAAATGAAAGCAACCGTAATTAGTAGCTCAAAATATGAAATTGCATCTGCATAAGAAATACAGTTTTAAACATAACGATATTAAATCAATCATTTTTTTTATCCTGCTGATCCTGGTCGAGATAATACGCCAAAGCTATAAAATAATCAATCTTCAAATGTGTTCTCATCGGTTCTTGATACATGTGCCAATATCAAATTACTCGATAGTTGGTGAATATTGTTTTGAAAATTGCCGTTACTTAGATAGCTAGACATAGACAGATACAAGCTAACTAAATCCGGTTAAAACTGAAGTACGTCGTTAAAATTAGTTACGGTTATAATTTGAAAATTAGTTAAATAATGTTTCATCGAACTGACAAGTGGTACTTCAAAATTACCCTCCGTAATTCCCAGGCTCAATATTAGAGTTTAAGTATCTTCGTCAATATAATCTCAACGATGTTGCTTCTAGGGCAAATTAGTGCAATGGGTGAAGTGCGAACACTTGAACAAGTGCAATTGTCCTAATAATAAACCTAACATTATTTTATTTTTGTATTGCAAAACTACTTCTTCGATTAATTTAAGTACCTACTCTAGAAAAACCATATTGACAAATTTTCTGAGCTAGACCAGCAATGTAACACATCTGAGAACAAAATGATGATCGTTGTCACGTAGAGCTTCCTGCTTTTTTCATTACTATTTATGCATAGTCAAATGAGGAACGTTTGGTGCTTTTGCGTTAGAAAAATTTAAGTATAAATTAATTACCTATTGGTCTTTACCAACGGTCTTCAATTTGATAAAGAGAAAAAAACAAGATGAGGTCTAAAAAACGCAAAATACGGAAATCTTTCAATTTTTGTTTGAAAATCATAAGATTTAAGCTTAGGTACCTACGTGCACGTCTTTTCTTCAAAGGCACAAGAGGCTCATGAGCACACCAAAACGCTGATGGCGACATGGCGTTATAATGAAAAAAACTTTTTTTGAGAAGAAAAATGTAACAAACAAGTTAAAGAATCATGGGAAAAAAGAATACTAATAGAAAACATTGGTACCTAAAATATATTTTATGGATTACTGCTTGTTGGAAATGGCGCTCGATAGCACGGTGTCAAATTTAGTATAATTTTTTTCAATTAATTAATACTCTCTAATTTGATCACAAATCAGATGCTTGGTTTTCGGCAGTAATAATACATTTGTAATAAAAATAGAACTCGGTTCGTCAACGCTCGCTGTAATAAACACAGATTTTCACAACTACTACTGTAATGAGCACAAAAATAGTTACAGAAAAATCGACATGTTGGTTTTTAGTCCGTCGCACTCGTATCCACACTTAATTTTGCTTACCCAAGAGAGTTAGGCATAATACACTTGGAGTACGCCGTACTAGTACGGTACTAAACGAAGATACGACTTACTTGACTGACCTACGCGAATGTCGAACTTGTTCAAAGGGCAGAAAGTACAAAAGCCTGAGCTTATTCCGACTGATTTTTTAACGAAAGCACCGAATATTCTTTAACTTAATGAATAATGCCTCATACTTACCTACTGATTTCGATTATTTGAAAATATAAAAAAAAATTACTTTAAAAATCAAACAAGTAAAGTTACCTTAGAACAAATTTCATAAATTAAAACAACACTGTTATCGATCGATTTCGGTAGACTTTTTTGTTTCATAAAGTACATTCATTACCCGCCGTAAACACTGACAGTTCGTTTCGCGAACAGTGTTGATTGTGTACTAAATGTACTTGTTCAATACACATTTTACCTATATCAAGAATAGATAACGGGCCATCGCAAAGATAAAGCAGTACAGAATAATATTGTTCTGGTTTGCACTTTTTATATAAGTTCAATTAGATATCGATCAAAAGAAAAATGAAAGTTGACTTTCGAGCTTTACCCAATGTAATTTCAAAAAACCTAGCTATGTAAACAAAAGATAGGTAAGTCTTTTAGTAGAACCGTTAGCGTTCAGCAATGTGTGCTATACGGCCATAAGGAACAGTCCAACCAACAGCCATGACGAAATTCTCGATAAGCTCCTTTTTTATTCTAAGGAAGAATTACTTACTGGTAATTTCATACTTACCAGAGGCCTTTCCTGTTTTACCAAGACAGGCGGGCCAGCACGGGCTCGGTCAGGAGGGATGAGATTTGCTAACAGCTGCACCAGCGCCTCCAGAGACCTGGGCTAGAAGCAGCTGGCTTCACAAATGCATCTATTGCCGCATCGGAATCACGACCCGCTGAGAAAAGCCGACGAGAAACTCCGCGGGCTGATGTATGAGTAAAGCACGTCGAACTCTTTGCAGAGTTCGACGGGTACGGTTACCAGAGTCCCTAAGTTTGATCCTAGTGCGAGAGCGGAAGGCGTCTAGTGTTGAAGTTAATGGATCTGATGCATCCGTAAGGACGTGTCTCGGGCGTCGGCGATGACTGGCTACTGCGTGAGCCGGAATCAGGGAGTAGTCGGCGGCAACAAAGATAGGCGATTATCATGACGCATGGCCTTATCGAAATACAGTTCCGACGCTGCCTTCAGGTGTTTCCTAATCGATTCAGGATCCAGATCGTCACTATCAGCTCCTTGGAGCAATCGCCGTGCAATAAACCGTATTACACGGTTTATTAACCCACCCTGAAGTAACTCATAATAAAGGATTACAAATCGGCCGTGAGATTAGGAATTACTTGTCTTGTTTTTTCATTGCCACATGAGCTAAAGCTCGTGGCCCACCTAGTTTTAAGTGGGTACCGGTGCTACCTTGAGATTTGAGGTCAATGTTCAATTAAAAACAACACAAATAATTAAGAAAACGGGTTTAGTTTTTGTATGGAGTTAAATGGAAGCAGCAGGAGTTTGGAGGCCCCTACCCAGACGAGCGCAATGGGTATTCCATATAAAGTCTAACCTGTCCGTGGTTTCAATACAGACGAGTAGACGCCTCGAATTAAATGAGCTGTTTATATAACAGTTAATCTTATATGTTTCTACTCTATGCGTCGTCAAGCCATTCACGCGATTGTGATAAAACTTGGTATGTATACTCGTTTAAAAAAT
Source organism: Bombyx mori (assembly GCF_030269925.1). Taxonomy (NCBI): domain Eukaryota; kingdom Metazoa; phylum Arthropoda; class Insecta; order Lepidoptera; family Bombycidae; genus Bombyx; species Bombyx mori. The sequence continues at coordinate 7,673,471 of NC_085123.1, forward strand.
TAAAACTACTTTTACGGTTTAATTTTTTCTTTATTTTTTATTTTTTATTTTTTTATATTAAAAAGTTTGTGTTTTTCATTTCAATGGCCTCGCGCACCACACGCTAAAGCGAATATTTATATTTCGTTAAATCCTATGAAATGGTTTGTACGCGTATCCCTTGTTGATACTCAGAGATTATAGTCATAGTAAGTACTATGACTTGAAGATGATGAAGAACGTATTAGTTTGATGAGATGGATTTTTCATACAATTAGCGGTGGTCAAAGCCGTCTCACTAATTAGAAAAAGAAACTAAATATTTGGTTTTTCCTCAGTTTAATTAAATAGTTTTTGCAACTCTATTCATTCTATTTCATACATATTGCAATGACAAATTGTCAATATCCAAATAATTCTATACTATTGGATCAAAAAAGTACTATACAATAGTATATAGGCAGGTGGCTATCTCAAAGATGATTGGAATTGCAGTCGTAATTTTCATTAAATTACAATTACTTACAGCTTATTTATTTCACAATTGCTTTAAGAAAATTTACTTATATTTGTAATTAGAAAAAGTGCTATGATCACATTATATCCAATTAGAGAACTCTTTGACCGGTGCCTCAGGTGGGATGGGTGGTGCAAAGACTGAACAGGGCAAATGAACCTAGACAATAGTACATTCTACTAGATTTAATGCTTGTAGAAAGTATACATTGGATTGATGTACTTCAATTTATTTGCTACTCTAACTTCAAAGTTCCTATGTTTAGTTTAGATAGACTACTATTGTCACATGGATGATTTTATTTATATTATTTTACTGCTACTTTATAAGGACTGGATATTGTTATTGCCACCTGTAGTGCGCATATGCTCTGTTAGCTTCACATTGCCGATGTAAATCTTGTTTTCTCTTTACAACTTTGCCAGTATTGTTTGAAGCTTCAAGGAGTTCCCAAGCAAACTGCTCAGGGAAATGAACAGTTCTTTCTTTTTCATCTGTTGTCTCTAGTAACCATTTAATTGCTAAAAATAATGATCTTTTTTCAGTGATTGGTCCAGGCACCTGTAAAAGTTTAATGATCATTAATTCATAATCAAAATGAAATTAATAGTCTTAATAATATATTTGTCTTATCAACGTGTCTCTATTTTATTTATTATAAAGTAGCTTTTTAATAAGTAACTATATATATTCCATAAAACGAAAAAAAAATATGCACAACAAGCTTCTTGGTGTATATAAAAATATAATAATTCATAGCAACTCAAATATGTGCAATACTGGACAGAGGACACACTTGAGCTTGTCCACAACAACCTTAAAAAGATCATCTGTCAAATATAAGAAATATAAAATATATAAAAATTAAAAATATAATTAAGCCGACTTAACCTAATAGGTGTATGTCTCTAATAAAGAATGAAAAAATATATATATATACAGTCAAAACAGTTTACTGCGACATCGTTTAGAACAACATGCCGGTTATAATAACCAAGAACAAAGGTCCCGGCTGAATGCCATATGACCGCCTTATTAAAAATATTGCTTTCTACGACATTGGTAATAACGACATACCTCATAAAACGACCACATTTAACTAATATTTCGGACAATTAGATCTGTTAGAACGACCGGCTAAGCTGTATTGTAAACAATTTGAATAGGTATCCACATTTGTCTTCAATGGCTATTAAAATTAGGAAAGAAAACAATAGGATTTAGTTTAGTGTGGGGTCTTTTCTAATTCTTAGAAACAAAACACGTGCATGCGGTAGAATCAATGCCCGCTTCTTCATATCTCTTCAGTTAGTTTGTTACTTATCTATAGACAAGACGCACCAAAACTTTGTGGAGTTATTCGTGAAACTTTCAAAATCTCGCAAAGAAAAAGAAAACAAATTAATATTGAAGAAAAATCGCGTATTATGTAAATATATTTTTCCAATAATTCCCTATCGATTTGTTTGTACTTGCACGATACACATTAAACATCACCGGTTGTTACGACTATCGGTTTTTACGACTGAATTTGAGCAGTCCCTTCGATGTCGTTATAACAGATTTTGACTGTATATATATATATATATATATATATATATATAATTGAAGTATTGTCTAATATATCAGTCCAGTAATTATGTTATATGAATAATAATTTTGTTAGTGATCATACCACAAACTTGATGCAAAACCTTAAGACAAAGTAGTAGTAGTATTCCTTTTCAATATTTTCAATATTTCTTATCAGTATTAAAATAAAAAGAAATTAAATGTATGAAAATATATTAAAGGACAATAAATTTTACTACACAAGTATTAAACTTTAAGGAGAGACTTCCATTCTCTGTTTTATAAAATATGTTTCATGTAGAGTGCTCTTTTCAGAATCACCACTGCAGTAGAGTTCATCCATACTATTAAGAACTGTTGCATTCAACAGTACATTTTCAAAGATCTATTTTGCCACATACCATTTCCTTCCTTTGTTATAAACAGTATTTTCTCCCTCCACAGTATTTCCTGAGCACTATGACATGTTTCTCAACCAATTCTATGAGCGACAGCAACTATTCTCCATTAGAAAGGCAAAAAATGTCTATGTGATGATCATGAAAATATATTTTTATTTATTATAATCATCACAAAGTTGTCTGACAAAACCTTGTATAGTTAGATGGGTATTGTTTTTCAGAATATTTACAACTCAAGAACAACTCTGTGCCAATCTAGAAATGAATCTGTGTATTGTCTTAAGGATGTTTTCTTAGGTATTACTGACAAAGCGTGCAAAATAAAGAAACTATTGTTAAAAATAATTAAAACTAGCCTGGTATGTGATACCACCCCTCTTGATGGGCTGTAATTGTAACAATGGTTTGCAATTTTCAACGGCTTTATATAAAATGTCCTTAGGATTTAACTCTATTTTGGCTTTTTCTTCTGGTGTAGAAGCCAAATGGTATCGTTCAATTTGTTTCCTTTTGATATTTTCGAATGCTTTCTCAACGAGTTGACGAGCCAATCGTTTGTTACCTTTTTCCATCACATGGTTGATGACTTTACTGAAATTTTTTAATTTATTTATTGTTCGTCGCATTTTTGATGATCTTGTTTCAAAGTAAAAGTAAGTAAATTATTTTATTACTTAACGAGAGGATCAAAGTAAACGGAAGACGTTTCAGAAACCGTAGGTGGCTTCACAGGTACAGTTGCTCGGTTCTTCAAATCCGAATCTGCAATGAGTTTCACTTGATCTTCTTTTCTAAATATTGGATTTTGATAATAGTCTGGAAAGCTTGTCGCCTTCGCATAATTTCGAATTTGGAGTTTTGATAGTGTTCTGTAATTAATGTGTTTTACACTTTTAATTCGGAGCCTTACTATTTGCATCTTAACCAATCTGTAGTCTTTAGAATTTTACCTTGTAGATGAATTGAAGCTGGAGTTTTTTAACCGTCGATAAAAAAAAATTAGTACATTAGACATAGTTTTTTATTTTTTTTTAATTAAATGAAATTTTAATAATTTCAGGCTATTGCCTTTTTTTGGTTTTTTAAGGCATTTTATGACCTGGTAATTGAGACCTTTAAGTTATGTCGGCGGAAACGCGATGAATGAAGTTGTGTGATTTTTTATATTTTGTCTATTTTGTGTTTCTTCGGGTTTAAAGGTGTAATAACGGTGGTTTGTTAACTGTTTAATATCTGAGAAAGTGCACAAATGTGGGAAAATGAAACAAAGCCGCTGGATGTAGTTTCTCGGGATCCTCTAAAAAGTCCATTAAAAAAATCTCAGTAAATGACCACCAATTTACTGAGATTATATTTCATCCCGTATCATCTTATCTCATTTCATTTAGTTTCATCCCATTTGATCTCAAATTAATCATCTTCATTTCATTTCATTCCATATCATTTTTCATAAAAATTAAAATTAAAATTAAAATAAGATATGACTTAAAGATCTTAGTTGCCAGGTCATAAAATTTCTTAAAAAAATCTATAAACAAAGTGTGTTATCTATGACTCTAAAGCTGTATGGGCTTAGATCCCCTTGCCTTTCCTAACAAGGAAAAATTGTACCAAAAAAACAAATATATCTATGACTAGACGTGCGCTAATCATGTTCGGAACTGGATTGAACATGACATCGTTCTTTTGAGTGTCGGAACTAGTTCCAGTAAACATGTTCGCGGAACTGTTTAGTTCCACGAACATGTTAAGTCTAGTAGCTGTTTGTAGTTTGTAGCTGTTTAGTTCCGCGGACATATTAAGTCTAGTAGCTGTTTGAAGCTGTTTAGTTCCGCGGACATGTTAAGTCTAGTAGCTGTTTGTAGTGTAGCGAATCACGTATTAAGTTATTATTAATTACACAATATTTTTCAAAAAAGGTATTAAAAATACAATTTTTTAAAAGCACTATATTAAAATAGATTGCCGCTTATGGCAATTATTATTGTAATTATTATTTTGTAAGGTTTTTAGTTTTAGGTTCATTGTTACAGCTGGTTGCATAATTTATTAATGTACTGTAATTACTTTGTCATAATTTCAACTACTCTACTACTTTCATTATTTTTCAATGTATTGTACGATGCACCGGAAACTATAACCTATCAGTTGTTAATTAAAATACCACGTTATTCTGATATACAACGTAAATTGAGCTCGTTGTAGCCTTACAACCTTTTTCCCATAACCGAGATACCGAATAGCGAAAGTGGTGAATGTTTTAAAATTCTCTAATTTTGAATTATGATTTTCTAAGAAATGGTCTACAAACACTTAAGGTTAAGTGCTCGTAGGAATGATGCATGGTCAAGGTCAAAATCCATAGCAAAACATTTTAATTTATTCAGCTATCGACTGTAACACGTAGGTCGTAGAGCATAACTTCCATATTAATAAAAATGTAATATGAAAGAGCTCCACACGCAGTTTCATGCACTCGCTCCTTCTCACTCCCTCGTATTCGTGCCATATGTCGCCTTATCTCTTTACGTGGACTCGTGTCGGTTCGAGACTCGTTCGGGTGGACTCGCCGCGCCACGCCTCCGCGCCGCGCGGTACCTATGCTCTAATCATGTCCGCATGTCCGTCATGTTCAACGCGTTCGTAGTTCCTGCATAACAGTACACTTGGAATGGAAATGAACTGTCTGAACATGTTAATTTTGACAACTCGGATTGAATGATATAGTTCCATATGAGGACATAGTTCCAGGAACTATTTAGGTCCGGAACTACGCATGTCTATCTATGACTATCCATAGATTATAATAAACACAATTATGGTGCAAGAATATTGGATATACTGGATTCTAACAACTTTTGCATCCTAAATACAGGAGTCGCAACACGGCGCACTCAGCCCCATGAAGGTATCAGTGCTCCAGATCTATCGTTAACCACCCCTGGCTTAGCTTCCTTACTGACTTGGAAAACACTTTCCTCTACATACGACAGTGATCACTACCCCATATTAATAACTTTGCCCAAAAAATTAGTTAGAACAAAATTTAGACGCCCACCAAGACTAAAATACAAAATATGCAATGATATTGACAGTGACAGATGGACAACGTTTCGTGAGCATGTTGCAAAGAAAGTGTCCTCGCTCCCTCATATAAAAAAAAATAATCATTCCGTTTGTGCTGATGCTTTGGCCTTGGCTATGATAGAGGCTGCAAACCAAACATTTCTCATTAAAAAATCAATTAATAATATACCTTCTCCTCCGTGGTGGGATAGTGAATGCTCCGCGGCAGTGAAAGAGAGGAAAAAAGCTGAAATAAAATATAATGAATGCAGCACTACAGAAAATTTTGATAGTCTAATCATGATAATTAATAATACCCGTAAATTATTTAAAAAAAAGAAATGGGATAGCTGGCGAGCTTTTTGCTCATCTTTAGCCCCTGATGTTCCTCCATCGACTATTTGGCAAAATATCCGTAGATTTAGGTCAGCATTTAAGGAAACCTTGCCACAGTTTCTTGATGAGTCTGTGGCAGATAAATTCTTAGACAAGTTAGCCCCTCCTTTTACTCCACAAATGCCCATTTTATCACCTCACCTTTCTTTTCTTCCACCATTAAGTAATTTTGCTGATCTCGCTTCTCCTTTTAGTGTTATAGAATTAAAGGGTGTGTTATCTTATGTAAAAGATTCTGCACCAGGTATTGATGGTATTCCATATTCTTTCATTGCACATTTGGGCGACTCAAGTTTGAATTATCTGCTACATCTTATCAATTCCACCATAACTTCCGGAGAAATCCCGGCTTCATGGAAAATTCACGAAATTATCCCTATTTTAAAACCAAACAGAGCTCCATCAGATCCTAACTCCTATAGACCTATAGCCCTTGCCTCAGTTCTCTGTAAACTAGCGGAACATTTAGTCAAAAATAGATTAGAATGGTATCTCGAAAGTCAAGGTCTATTGTCATCAAGTCAGTATGGATTTAGGAAAGGAAAAAGTACCATGGATAGCTTAGGTATTTTTTCTACAGATGTAAGATTAGCTTACTCAAATAATGAATCTGTTCTTGCAGTCTTTCTAGATATCTCTGCCGCATATGATAACGTTGATCTTCATATCTTAAATACTAAACTATGTAAATTAAAAGTGCCTCCAATTTTCTGTAATTTTATTCATAAACTTTTCTCTGAAAGACAAATACAAATAAATATTGATGAGTCTAATGTTATAACAAGGCTTACATGGAAAGGTTTGCCCCAAGGTTCGGTGCTGAGTCCACTTCTTTATAATGTATATACCTTTGACCTAGAATCTCATATTGCTAGTAAAGCCAATATTCTGCAGTATGCAGATGATTTAGTCTTATATGTTTCTGGTCGCTTTGTAAATAAACTGAGTTATTCTCTAAATTGTGCTCTGGAATTTTTGAAACTATGGCTGGATAACAACTCCCTAAGTCTTTGTGTAAACAAAAGTTGCTCAGTATTGTTCTCAAGGATGCGTTTACCGCCACCATTTACACTTTTGTACAATGAACAAATAATACCCGTAAAAAATGAAGTAAAATTTTTGGGTATAATATTAGATTCTAAACTGTCAGGATTATCTCACTGTTATTATGTCTCCACTAGATGTGAACGATTATTAAACATATTACGATGCCTCTCGGGTGTTTGGTGGGGATCCCATCCCTTCACATTAAAACTCTTATATAATGCAATTATAAGAAGCATATTAGATTACGGGACATGTTTTTTAGAACCATGTAGCGTTGTAGGCTTAAGTAAGCTAGACGCCATTCAATCTAAAGCGTTGCGTATTGTGACCGGAGCTATGAAGTCCAGCCCTGTTAATGCTTTGCAAGTAGAATGTTTAGACCCCCCATTAAAATTACGCAGACAGTTTTTATGCGACAAATTTTTATTTCGAGCTCTCCAATTTTCTAACCATCCTCTCTATCACAAACTAAAAAAATTGTCAGAAAAAGTTAAATGCTCTTCCTATTGGTCCCATAAATCTCCATCGTGCTTAGTTATTAGTTTCCATAAATTTATTTCATTACAAGCTCCCACTCATCGCTCACAGTTTCTACCTATATTTTCCGTAAGCTACGAAGCTCTTGTCAATCTTCCTAAAATAAATTTTAATTTTGAAATCCTGAAAAACCACCAAAACGCTAACACTGATATAAAATTTGTTATGGATAGAGATTGGGCAGACTGGCACTATATATACTGCGATGCGTCTAAACACGCACTCTCTGGCACAGTTGGAGTAGCTGTTTATCATCAGCAGTATAATATTCACCAAAAAATAAAGCTACCCCCCGAAACAACAGTGTTTTCTGGAGAATGTTTTGGTGTTCTAAAATCTCTAGAATATATTCTACTTGCAAAACTTAACAAATCCATCATCTTCACAGACTCGAAAAGTGCTCTACAAGCTTTGCAGAAATTTCCTTTCAAATCTTGTTTAACCTGTGTTTATATAATGGACTGTCGACAGCTACTTCTAAATTGTAAGCTCAAAGGTTATGATGTTCTTTTTGTGTGGATACCTGGCCATCACAAAATACTTGGGAATGAAATAGCTGATAAATTTGCGAGAGATGCGATAAATAGTGGTGATATGTCACCTTACAAAAATGTTGTGTCTGACCTTCTTTCCACACCTAAAGACCATTTACTGAGGTCTTGGGAAAGTATTTGGAATAGCTCTAGCTGCCATAAAGGCCGTTATTATAAAAATATACAGCAACGAATTCCTCTAAAAATGTGGTTCTGTAAAATTAGTCTATGTAAGCTTGCAACTTCCTGTATTATAAGAATGCGATTGGGACATGTTTGTACAGCTTCTCACCTTGCTAAACTCGGTGTCATTAACAACAGTTTGTGTGCTTGTGGCGTTGGTGAGGAGGACTTGAATCACATTTTCTTTGGATGCCTCCTACGTGACTGTTCCTCATTCATAAATTCCCTGATAAACCTCCGGGTTCCTCTTCCCACATCAATCCCTACATTATTAAGTACTATAAATTCTGATTTGTATAACTTGATATCAAATTTTTTATTTAGTAATAATATTAAAATGTAAACAGTTTTAAAATATAATATTCTTTTTATTTATACCCAATCACTATATATTATGAACTCTTAGGCATTATTATATATTATTATCCTATTACGTACATATCCTTTCCAAATTTCGAACCTTCCAATTGATTCCTAAATAAAACTGGTTTCCCTACCTTTTCCACACTAGTAGTGGCAAATGCACAAACCGTGCGAGTCAAAATTAAAAAAAAAAAAAAAAAAAATAAATAAACACAATACACATAAGGCTCTGTAATGAAAGCGAATCTCTGAAACTGAATAATTTTATTCGCATGGATATTTAACTATTTGGAAACTTATAATAATGTCTAAAATCATAAAATTTGACCTACGAGAGTTAAAACAGTTGGCAAACGACAAAAATTCTTGTTTGGTTGTAAAAAAGATTACACAAAATCTGGCTTTACAGCCATGGTGCCTTGGAAATATTAAAGAATCTATAACAAACTTATTAGATTATAAAGTTGGTAAATTTGATAAAGAGTAAGTTTATAATCTGATTAATTTCCAAATTAAAGTTTCAACTTATTTCCCATATAAAACAGTGGTGTTACAACTAATAGGTGTTTTAACTAACATTCACTATGTTTTAGGTTGAACGGTGTCTTAGTAAGCTATAAAAATCCTTGTATACTTCAGAATGTTGGCACTATACGCAATGATAATGCGGATATACATTTCCAAGTTCAAGCGGATTACTTCATATTTCAACCATACATAGGTGCAAAATTAACTGGTTTAGTTAACAAAAAGTGTTCCACACATTTAAGTGTCCTAGTACATAGGTACTGTATAATAAATATTATTATTGTAAATACTGTTGTAAAAAAATATAAATAAATAATTGTATTATTTCAGAGTTTTTAATGTGGTCATACCACAGCCAACAGAAGAGCCTGGAGACAAGTGGATCGGATTTAGTGTTAAAGAGGGCCAAGAGGTCACTTTTAGAATTGCTGCCTTAGACCTTTACGGAGCTCTTCCTTACATTAGAGGTGAATTAGATGAGAGGTAATAACAAATATAATTTGAATATTTGTTCTGTAAAACACAATGAATGAATGCTCTTTACTCTTCATTAAAACAAATTATCTTAAACCATTGAGTCTTTATAGTAGTTCTGTATTCTAATTTTTGGATTAAATAAATAAATTGACTATGATTTATTCTTGTAGGAGTCTAAAACTAGAAAACTATGAAATTGATGACGATATTGAAGTTTCTCAACCATTAAATGTACCTTATGTGATTTTTGATAAAACTAAGCCTAGTGTAAAATAAATGAATTAATCTACACATAGAAGGAAGGAAAAACATAAAGATATGGAATGATATCTGACCACTGTTCTCTGAACATTAAGCTAACTACTTATAACAGAGATATCTTCTTTTACTTTATCAATTATTGAGTTGGTATCATCAGCAAAAATTTACTTAAATTATAAATGACCACGTAACACAACACAAAAAATGTGTATGTGCACAATTCACACTCAGTAGAAGTGAAACTTATAAAAAATAAAAATAATCGCAAGGGTCAACCACTCCGGAGTGCAATGGAGCAGCCTCACCTTGGGAGAACCACCTGCATAATCACGGTAACCCTACAACAGATAAGTATGATTTAGAAAGAGAGAAATACGAGAATGTCTATCAACTGTAACATTTCGTCACTGCGATTCAGGAATTGTTGAATTTGCGTGCTGCGACATCTGTTGATAACAAACTAAATAGAAATAAAAGGATCTCAGGGCGCTCCGAGAGCCACGACAACGTGCACGGACGTTAAAAACACACTGAACTAGTCGGGGACGCGAGACCGCGTGGAGCGCTTCGTGATTTGTCGGAGCCGCTTCAGCAAGCCAATCGTGGCACATTTATTTTTTCGTTTCGTTTCATCAAGTTTGAACCCACCCAACGATTCTAAAGAAGTTTCACTTCAATAAACTACTGTAAAACTACTGGGCCTATTGGAAGAGATTTCAACATGAAATAACTAGTGCCCTTGTTCTCTGCATCCTTATTGTTGTGTTCCTTCTAACAGCTGTGTGTACAAAATATATTAAATACATAAAATAAAAACTAAGTTAAGGAAATTATAATTATTTTTTATTAATTAGTAATAATCATCATTAAAGAACTTACATGCACTTTTTAATAGTTTGAACCCCACAACCCACTTGTTAATCTCTTACAGAGCTCTAAGATCAGTATGTAACTGCCAAACTTTTGGTCAATTCTCATTATTGACTTTTAATCCTAAGCCAAACTCCTTGCCTTCTGCTAAGGACCAAGTATATACAGATGTTGTAAAAGATATTAGGCTCTGTATGAAAACCCATTGAAATTGTGCCACATCTCTCACAGCATATACCTATGATATGCTAATGCTGCTTGTTTGAGCCCTTTTTATTGCTTTAGATGGGTAGAGGAGCCCACTGCCCACCTGGTGGTAAGTGGTTACTGGGGCTCATAGACATCTACGTGAATGCGCCACCCACCTTAAGGGTGGCGGCATTTGTCGTAGATGTCTATGAGCCCCAGTAACCACTTAGCACCAGGTGGGCTGTGAGCTCGTCCACCTATCGCAATAAAAAAAAAACATGAGTTCTAAGGTCTCACTTCACAGTACAACCGCCGCCCCATCCTTCAAAATAAAACCCATGACTACATAGCGGCAGATATAGACAGACTGGTGATACTTTTCCCTGCAAGCATACAAGACATCCTACCACCAGCAATTTATTATTAATGCAAATTATTATTTTGCGGATTTAATTAATACTAGATGATGACCAAGCTTTGCTCGGCTTTTTTTTTTATAACGCCATCTTGTTGTGTCTTTAAAGCGGTAAAAATAGTATTATTATTCGCCAATAGATGTCGGAAAGAGTCATAAAGTTGATTATTGAAAATACGAATAAAACAACATTTTCTGAAAATAAATCGTAGCTAGATCGATTTATCGCCTCGAAATCCCCTATATACTAAATTTTATGAAAATCGTTGGAGCCGTTTCCGAGATTCAGAATATACATATCTACAAGAATTGCTCGTTTAAAGGTATAAGATTCTATAAATTTTAATGTGGAAGTCAATAGTAAAGATTTGTTAAAACGTATTTCGAACGGAGGATTCGAACACCGATGGTTGCATCGCTTGAGACGAATGCACGGGCAGTCCTATCATTTAGGCCACGACCACTTCAAAATCCTCAATCCACTCAAATTATACATTTAGCATAGATGATATTCTTTCCAAGATTCCTAGTCCTTCATTATTCCTGCCAAAAACACATGTAGATATCGAAATTAAATGGATTTTTTTTGGTATATTATATTTGTTTTTTTTTTATTATTGCTTAGATGGGTGGACGAGCTCACAGCCCACCTGGTGTTAAGTGGTTACTGGAGCCCATAGACATCCACAACGTAAATGCGCCACCCACCTTGAGATATAAGTTCTAAGGTCTCAAGTATAGTTACGACGGCTGCCCCACTCTTAAAACTGAAACGCATTACTGCTTCACGGCAGAAATAAGCAGGGTGGTGGTACCCACCCGCGCGGACTCACAAGAGGTCCTACCACCAGTAATTTACGCAAATTATAATTTTGCGGGTTTCATTTTTATTACACGATGTTATTCCTTCACCGTGGAAGTCAATCGTGAACATTAAAATTTGTTGAGTACGTATTTCATTTGAAAAATTGGTACCCGCCTGCGGGATTCGAACACCGGTGCATCGCTTCAACACGAATGCACCGGACGTCTTATCCGTTAGGCCACGACGACTATAGAAGTGCATAATTACAACATGAATAATTCAGGGCTTCCTAAGAATATTTAAAAAATGAACGACAAAGTGTTAGGATAAAGGCAATCTATAAGGTGTTTAATTTACTCTTTGATAGGACAAGTGATGTCATCATAACCTTGGGTAGGAACACCAGGCAAGACGAGCTATACCTAGTTTTCCAATTACAGAGGATAATGCGACTCAGTGGCACACAATGCCGAATTATGATGAAGCTTAATTGGAACGTGAATTAGTTTTCAAATGCATCAGCAGAGTGCGCTAAATTCAGTGTTGAAAAAAAAAAATTTCATGGAGTTAGCAACCTCATTAATGTATAAATAATGTGGTAAACAATAATAATTTGTTGAAAACTATTTACGGATATTTTAAGTAATTTGGACTTTGATTATTTCATTAACTTTTTTTTACCTTTAGAGTAGTTTTTTTTAAATGAGTTCTAAGAAAATTATATACTTTTTAATTGAATCATCTTATCCAGATGATAGTGATGACGATGATTTATCGAGTGTTCCGAGTTTAAATCAATCAATTATTTCATTATCAACTTATATATTTATTGAAAATATATATGTTAATGAAACTTTGAAGTTATTTGAGCCATTAATAAAATATCTGATGACAGGCAGTACTTTTGAAAGTGCTCGATTGTGCGAAGCGTTGCTGTAGTTGGAACATTCAACGTTGAGCATTATGCCGCATAATGCGCTCTAGTGCTGTAATTGGAAAACTACCATGATCTGTCCTCGTTCTATCTTGCGCACTATAAGAGTCCTCGATATAGGTAATACATAATATGCACGACTTACCGAGTGAGGACAAGATATGTACTTAGTACATATATTGTTTTTTTTTTTCCTCCCTAATCTGTGTGCTTAGTGCGAGTTTTGTAACGTTCTCACTAGCGAGCCAGTTTGCTCAAATTTGTATGCAATTGGAACAGCGCCCCTAGCGGCAAACGTACCCGGTGTTATTTTGTGAGTGTGAGTTCATATTAACGTTGTGATCTCGTAACTGAGTAATTTTACCGAAATGAGTACTACGAATGACATTTGTGCGAGTGCGTGTTACAAATTACGGCCGTTTTCAATAACGTATCTGAGTTTTCGGATAGATAGCTATCTCCCAATATCAGCAAGAGCGTATCTATCCTTAGTTTGCGTTTCACAATCACGGATAATTGCTATCTCTCTTTAACCAACAGTAGATAGCTTCTTCCCTCCGATTTATCCGAGCCTCTTGATACGTTTCGTTCTACTACAAATACGAAACAACATCAGGATCAAGACTTATTTTATTTTATTCTAAATTATAACTATAATTTAACCAGCATATTGTAGACTATCATAAACACATTTGTTTATAACAAAAAGTAATAAAAACATATGTAGATTTTTTTAAATTGGACGTATTGCTATTTTTATCCTAGTCGAAATTATGAAACGAAACGTTTTGACAGTCCGTTTGCCAATAAGCAGTGATCAGTTTCTTTTGTTTGTTTTTCTATTGTTTACATAATATATTCGATGATGACTTACCTCCAAAACGCTTTAAAACTTTCGTTTATAATTCTAAGTGTGTTTATAATTAAAGAGCTACAGTGAAATAAAATGAATTCTGTAAGTATCTATGAACTACATTGATAATAATAATTTTACTTTTAAAACTTTGAGTTCAAGTTTAGAAAATATATCTTTTTCAGTCAAGAAAGGCAGCACCCATGACAAAAGATCAGACGATGATTCTAGCAGAACTTGTGGCGGCGAAAAAACATTTCAATAATAAGGCAACAAATGCCACAAACAATAAATTGAAGGAGCAGGCTTGGCAAACCCTTGTAAATGATTTTAATTCGTCGATTCGTCGTTTCCCACGAACTCCATCGCAGCTTCGACTAAAATGGGAAAACTTAAAGAACGCTACGGCAACATAAGAAACAACCTTAGTAAGGTTAGTATAATTAGTTGATTGTTTGTCTCTAATAACACATTGATAAACATGATTTTTTCTTCAGGTTGCCGTAGTATTTGAAATAATTATGCTCTTTGTTACAGGCTGGAGGTGGTAAGGATTGCAGATGAAATTTTGGATAAAGCATGCACATTGTTGTAGGTCACATATAATATTTTTAACACTTTTACAGCCAAGCGGAAACAAGATGGAAGAAAAGAAATGCAAGGCTAGCATAGGGACAATGCATTAGCAGAATATCTATTATAAAAAAAGAGACTTGACTTGGAAAATAAAGAAAAGGAGATTGTTGTAGCAAAAGTTAAGTTAGATTTAGATAATTTAAAAAATTAAAAATTACTTAAAAGGAATATTAAATTTCATAAATTAAGTAGGCAATAATAATTTTATGTTAGATAGTTTTTTAAGTATATGTACAAATTCTAAATTAAATATCTTGCATGTACTAACTACCATGTAATTATCATTTTGCAAAATAAAAAATAGTCAAATTATCTTTGGAGTTTATTTTATAAATTATCTTTGGAAGCAATTATTTATAAGTACATAGTTGTATTAAAGATGTAAGTTTTGAAAATTTGTTACGAACAATTATATTATTTTCCTGTAATGTATCTGCGACTGAAATTTCTGATTTTAATTCTTCTAAATTCATACTTCTGACGATATTATGCAGCATGGCAGCTATAATAACAGCTTGCATATTTTCTAGTTTTAATCTACTTTTCAATGATGTACAGGGAGTCTTCTTTTACAAACACCAATGCATCTGAAAATTATACATTATTCTCTTAAATTATTTTACAATACAGTATAACAAGATCTTAACTAAAAAAAAAGATTACCTCTCTATAGTATTTCTTGTTTTAATATGTGATTCATTTTAAATCGTTCCGATTGAGTATGTGGGTTAATTAATCACGTTAAAAGATAGGGTTGTGGGGATAGCCTCTATCGGCAAGCAAATAGTAATTTCCAAGTCCACCTTGTTATCAATGTTCTCTTGATATGTAGATAATTTATTATAATAGTGTCATATTAAATTCATATAAACACCTAAATATATAATATAAATAAATAAAAATATAATAATAATAATATAAATCAGGTAATATAAATAAGAAATACCTTTTCAATCGGAATGGTTAATTATAGTTGTATCATGAGTAGACCCAGGCCATCAAGCAACAACATTTTGAAACATCAATGATGCATTGCACACAAATTACACATTCAAAATACTCTTTTTCTATTTCTAAATTCCTCTCCTATATTTGAATCTGTAACACAAACATAAAATGTAGAGGTATCAGTGTGTAATAAGAATGAAGGTAAATAGCCTACCAGGTTATTGTATTAGTATATGAATGTCATTTAGGGCACCATGGGAATCCAGCAGTATTATAGAATTCCTGTTGAGTGTGATTTTGTAACACAACAAAAATTAGGTATAATTTTGCTATTGCTATAAACAAATATAAGTTGTAATAACGAGTACTTTTATGGTTAAAATTTATCTTACCTTTTTGACGTTACACTCAAATATGGTCTCATTAAATTAATCAATTCATTCACAACACCTTTGCTCAGAAATCTATAGTCAAATTCGTAATTATTGATCTTCGCCATGTAATTCAGACGATCTTTATTTTCCTAACCATATGATATCGGCCTCACTATCACTATCTGCATCACAATCCATTATCATTTGAAATAATTCCATATCACTATCATCACTGCTATAATATGCCAATATGAAGAGAAACAATTATTAAATTATAGCGATTTACTTTCGAAAGATAAACATGTAACCGGCCGATTTTGACAGATAAGCGAATGCCCATACTAGAGATAGCGCCGCCTACCGGAGAGTTACTTAAAACTCATATTGAAACGGAAGTAAGCACGATTTGTATGAGCGTTCTATCTTTAGCAGGCTATCCGTCCTCCCGACGATGGATAGATAAATCCGATAGGAACTGCTGCCCGTCGATAGGTTATTGGAACGTAAGTAAGGACAAAAATATAGATTTGTCTATCTTTAGTAACCGAAACTAGGGATAGATAGGTTATTGAAAACGGCCGTTAGTGGATTTTAACGTTTCGATCGAGTATTTCTTTAGTAGTTTTATTTTTCCAACTAGAGAGGCAAAAGTATCATGCCATAGAGCCTAATCTTTTTTTATGAAAAATGATAATATGGAGTGAAATGGATTTGATTAATTTGAAACATTAATCAATTGGCATGGAATGAAATGAAATGAGATCAGATAATATGGGATAAAATATAATCTCAGTAAAATGCTGATTATTTACTGAGATTTTTTTCAGTGGAGTTTTTCAAAGACTTCGGGAAGCTACGTCCAGCGGTTTTGTTAATTTTTTTTACATTTTCGCACTTTCACATATACTAAACAGTTAATAAACCAACTTTATTTTGTTATTGCATAGATGGGTGGACGAGCTCCCGGCCCACCTAATCTTAAGTGGTTACCGGAGCCCATAGACATCTACAACGCAAATGCCGCCTCCCGCCTTGAGATATTAGTTCTAAGGTCTCAGTATAGTTACAACGGTTGTCCCACCCTTCAAACCGAAACGCATTACTGCTTCACGGCAAAAATAGGCAGGGTGGTGATACCTACCCGTGCGGGCTCACAAGACGTCCTACCACCAGTAATTACGCAAATTAATTTTGCGGGTTTGATTTTTATTACATAATGCTATTCCTTTACAGTGAAAGTCAATCGTAAACATATTTCATTAGAAAAATTAATACCCGCCGCCGGGATTAGAACACCGGTGCATCGCAAGATACGAATACACCGGACGCCTTAACCTTTAGGCCAGGACGATCTCAAAATTACACTTATACACGAAGAAATATTAAATACGCATTAATTAAGAAACATTAAATAGACAAAATAAAACAATTCACACAATTTAGCTCCTCGCGGTCCCTCCAAAATGTCTTTTCATCTTTTTTTCCTAGTTGTTCAATTGTAAATAAATAAATCAAAATCAAATCGAGTTTACGTTCTATACGGTGAAAAATGAAGAATTGTGAGTGCGAGTTGAAATATGCTATTCGATGCGCAGGGCGTTTATTCACCAAGAGCAGCAATAATTTATTATTTCTCGTATATTGGTAGCACGTGGTGTTTTGGCATTAGACCGTCTAACGGCCGTTTTCAATAACCTATCTATCCCTAGTTTCGGTTACTAAAGATAGATAAATCTATATTTTTGTCCTTACTTACGTTCCAATAACCTATCGACGGGCAGCAGTTCCTATCGGATTTATCTATCCATCGTCGGGAGGACGGATAGCCTGCTAAAGATAGAACGCTCATACAAATCGTGCTTACTTCCGTTTCAATATGAGTTTTAAGTAACTCTCCGGTAGGCGGCGCTATCTCTAGTATGGGCATTCGCATATCTGTCAAAATCGGCCGGTTACATGTTTATCTTTCGAAAGTATATCGCTATAATTTAATAATTGTTTCTCTTCATATTGGCATATTATAGCAGTGATGATAGTGATATGGAATTATTTCAAATGATAATGGATTGTGATACAGATAGTGATAGTGAGGCCGATATCATATGGTTAGGAAAATAAAGATCGTCTGAATTACATGGCGAAGATCAATAATTACGAATTTGACTATAGATTTCTGAGCAAAGGTGTTGTGAATGAATTGATTAATTTAATGAGACCATATTTGAGTGTAACGTCAAAAAGGTAAGATAAATTTTAACCATAAAAGTACTTGTTATTACAACTTATATTTGTTTATAGCAATAGCAAAATTATACCTAATTTTTGTTGTGTTACAAAATCACACTCAACAGGAATTCTATAATACTGCTGGATTCCCATGGTGCCCTAAATGACATTCATATACTAATACAATAACCTGGTAGGCTATTTACCTTCATTCTTATTACACACTGATACCTCTACATTTTATATTTGTGTTACAGATTCAAATATAGGAGAGGAATTTAGAAATAGAAAAAGAGTATTTTGAATGTGTAATTTGTGTGCAATGCATCATTGATGTTTCAAAATATTGTTGCTTGATGGCCTGGGTCTACTACTATAATTAACTATTCCGATTGAAAAGGTATTTCTTATTTATATTACCTTATTTATATTATTATTATTATATATTATTATTATATTTTTATTTATTTATATTATATATTTAGGTGTTTATATGAATTTAATATGACACTATTATAATAAATTATCTACATATCAAGAGAACATTGATAACAAGGTGGACTTGGAAATTGCTATTTGCTTGCCGATAGAGGCTATCCCCACAACTCTATCTTTTAATGTGATTAATTAACCCACATACTCAATCGGAACGATTTAAAATGAATCGCATATTAAAACAAGAAATACTATAGAGAGGTAATCTTTTTTTTTAGTTAAGAGCTTGTTATACTGTATTGTAAAATAATTTAAGCGAATAATGTATAATTTTCAGATGCATTGGTGTTTGTAAAAGAAGACTCCCTGTATATCATTGAAAAGTAGATTAAAACTAGAAAATATGCAAGCTGTTATTATAGCTGCCATGCTGCATAATATCGTCAGAAGTATGAATTTAGAAGAATTAGAATCAGAAATTTCAGTCGCAGATACATTACAGGAAAATAATATAATTGTTCGTAACAATTTTTCAAAACTTACATCTGAAATACAACTATGTACTTATAAATAATTGCTTCCAAAGATAATTTATAAAATAAACTCCAAAGATAATTTGACTATTTTTTATTTTCCAAAATGATAATTACATGGTAGTTAGTACATGCAAGATATTTAATTTAGAATTTGTACATATACTTAAAAAACTATCTAACATAAAATTATTATTGCCTACTTAATTTATGAAATTTAATATTCCTTTTAAGTAATTTTTTATTTTTTAAATTATCTAAATCTAACTTAACTTTTGCTACAACAATCTCCTTTTCTTTATTTTCCAAGTCGTCTCTTTTTTGCTATTAGATATTCTGCTAATGCATTGTCCCTATGCTAGCCTTGCATTTCTTTTCTTCCATCTTGTTTCCGCTTGGCTGTAAAAGTGTTAAAAATATTATATGTGACCTACAACAATGTGCATGCTTTATCCAAAATTTCATCTGCAATCCTTACCACCTCCAGCCTGTAACAAAGAGCATAATTATTTCAAATACTACGGCAACCTGAAGAAAAAATTATGTTTATCAATGTGTTATTAGAGACAAACAATCAACTAATTATACTAACCTTACTAAGGTTGTTTCTTATGTGCCGTAGCGTTCTTTAAGTTTTCCCATTTTAGTCG
Source organism: Bombyx mori (assembly GCF_030269925.1). NCBI lineage: Eukaryota > Metazoa > Arthropoda > Insecta > Lepidoptera > Bombycidae > Bombyx > Bombyx mori. The sequence continues at coordinate 7,693,199 of NC_085123.1, forward strand.
AAGCTGCGATGGAGTTCGTGGGAAACGACGAATCGACGAATTAAAATCATTTACAAGGGTTTGCCAAGCCTGCTCCTTCAATTTATTGTTTGTGGCATTTGTTGCCTTATTATTGAAATGTTTTTTCGCCGCCACAAGTTCTGCTAGAATCATCGTCTCATCTTTTGTCATGGGTGCTGCCTTTCTTGACTGAAAAAGATATATTTTCTAAACTTGAACTCAAAGTTTTCAAAGTAAAATTATTATTATCAATGTAGTTCATAGATACTTACAGAATTCATTTTATTTCACTGTAGCTCTTTAATTATAAACACACTTAGAATTATAAACGAAAGTTTTAAAGCGTTTTGGAGGTAAGTCATCATATAATATAGTAGGTAAACAATAGAAAAACAAACAAAAGAAACTGATCACTGCTTATTGGTAAACGGACTGTCAAAACGTTTCGTTTCATAATTTCGACTAGGATAAAAATAGCAATACGTCCAATTTAAAAAAATCTACATATGTTTTTATTACTTTTTGTTATAAACAAATGTGTTTATGATAGTCTACAAAATGCTGGTTAAATTATAGTTATAATTTAGAATAAAATAAAATAAGTCTTGATCCTGTTGTTGTTTCGTATTTGTAGTAGAACGAAACGTATCAAGAGGCTCGGATAAATCGGAGGGAAGAAGCTATCTACTGTTGGTTAAAGAGAGATAGCACTTATCCGTGATTGTGAAACGCAAACTAAGGATAGATACGCTCTTGCCGATATTCGGAGATAGCTATCTATCCGAAAACTCAGATACGTTATTGAAAACGGCCGTAAATGAAATACAACGTATTTTAACAGTATTTTAATGGGAACGAACTACTTTCAAAATTATTCGGGTAATGTCACGTGTTCAATACTATTTTGTACCTTTAGAATTAAAGTGGCGCAACCCAAAATTCTTATTTTCTGGTAAACTTCAATATTGTAATACAATAATTGTATTTTTTTAGTTTTTCGGTTTAAACACTTTAAGACATGCCATTTTATTTGAAAAAGGCAGCAAGAGTACTTTGTCCTTTTCTAGACTAAAAGAGACTGTTTAATTTTATAAGCTGATAGAATAATATAGAAAAGAATAATAGGATACCATCTAATCGTCACATTGGAAAAAGATATGGCTTTATCATTTTATCATTTAAATTATTTTTTATTGCACTTATAAAACTAATTTAATTTACAATAATAATATGTAACTTTATCTATACTAATCCGTACTTGTCAATATTCTTAATAAAATTCCTATTAATAATATACAAGTGCAAATGTTGAGCTGCTTGCCAGAAATGATATAATAGTGCTTTGTTTTTTTGTTGTTTCCTTGTAGGTTGCCTGTAATTATCTAAATCTGTGTGAAAGGCAATAAATGATTTTATTATTATCTACTAATGGTAGTCCAGTGGTCGAAATTAGACCATAATTTATTTAAATTTTAAGTTTGAACAATATTATAGTTCTATTGTCACCTTTCTATTATCATCATTTCTATAATAATCATTGCTCTATGTCACTAAAGCTACATTATAGAAAAATAATATTAAAGACAAAAAATATTAATCTATTCTCAATTTGACCACAGATTGATAAATCAATAAACAAAAAAAGTATAAATGCATGTGTGTGTGAGTGTGTCAAATATATGGTATTGTGTGTAAGGTTTTTTTATTGATTTTGTTTATTTTTTTATTGTTTATGCACTATTAAAAAAGGATATTATCAATCTGCACTACTTCTCTATATTCTCTACTAGCGACCCGCCCTCGCTTCGCTTCGGAAACATTAAAACACACATGAAACCAAAAAAATAAAAATTAAAAAAAAGTAGCCTATGTTCATCAGGGACAATGTCGGCTTCTAATGGAAAAAGAATTTTTCAAATCGGTCCAGTAGTTTCGGAGCCTATTCGAAACAAACAAACAAACAAATCTTTCCTCTTTATAATATTAGTATAGATAAGTGTGGGAAATTTCATACTTCTCCGTCCGCGCAATTTTCGTAAAAAGGGGTACAACATTTTTGCTTCACGTATTATTTAAAATGTAGGTTCTTAATAATAATACATAAGTGTTTTGAAATATAAAACTAATCTTAAATTTTTTAGTTATACCACTTCCATTCTAAGGGTGCTATTTCGTAAACAAACTTTGCCGTTCATTACGCCATTGCGTAACCCATAGATTATACACTTAATATATTCGAGGCGTAACCCTTAAAATACACGAAAACTGCCCAGCATAAACATATTTTTTTAGTAACTTTAATAGAAGTACTAGAATTCGAAGTTTATTATAGAATTTATTTAATTGTAATTACATATTTAGACATAGGTACTTAACATAATTAATCTTGGAATAGGTAATTATTTCAGCTTTTTTTTAATTAAAGAAATTATGTTTTATATAGGTTTAATCATTTACCCGTTGAACGTTTATAAAATGATTGTATTTACGGTAATAGTGTTGATGATCTTCATTAGGTGGCCCAAATATACTAAAATTATTACGAGCATCCATCCTTATTTATAAATGTGTAAAGAAGCAAAATTATTATGACATTGTTCAAATTTCTATTTAATTTATAAATATATATCTGTACGTATGTAGTGTAAATATGTGTGTGTGTGTGTGTGTGTGTGTGTGTGTGTGTGTGTGCGTGTGCGCGTGTGTTTGTGTGTGTCTATATATTTCAATAGATAAAAATCTAAAAATAGATATGTACACAGTGTGCAATTCATTTCGAAATTATTCTTGCCCATCTAATGGTTGTCTGGAAGAGATCACTCTTAGCGATAAGACCAAGAATTGTACTCTTTTTTTTTATTAATATTGTTTCGCAATATTTATTCATTTTGTGTACAATAAAGAATACTCTATCTCACTCTCTCTCTCTCTCATCAAACAACTCTCTAAAAAAAGCAATGATTTAATAAGAATTAAATGAAAAAGCAAATAATTAATATGTATTTACAACTAACTAGACGTCTATAAAATTTTCTAACCGAAAAAATATATGTGTATAAACCATTAGAATAGATAAAACCTTAAAAAACAACATTATTATTAAAAAGGAAAGAAAAAAATCTTGATACTGTATTGGTTTCACGGCAAAATTTTTAGTGACTACTTAACTTGCTTGAAAGTGAAGAAATACTCTCAAAATCCATTAATTTGCAACTCGCACTCGCACATACAATAATCGAGAGGCTCACTTCGGTAAAGCTGTTCGATACATGAGACAGCAACATAAACAAACCTTCTCTCTCCCACAAAATGAGATTCATAAGCTTACCACTAGGTGGCACTGATACAACCTCACACAAATTAAACATAACATGAACATCGACTGAGTAATTAAAAAAACTCGCACTAAGCACAGGTACATTACCCATTACCCGACTAATTATAAATATCGTTAGAAAGCTTGGCATTTCAATTAAACGCCTTAAAAAAAACCTTGCGTGCTACCAATATAAAAGAAAAAAATATCGCTTCTCAAGATGAATAAAAGTCCTGCAAATCGAGTAACTCGCACTCAGAGCTCCGCACGTTTCACCGTGAAGAGCGTACGCTCGATGCGAGTCATTCGATTCCATTTTTGAAACTCGCACTAAGCCTACTGATAGCCTTGAGAGGCTATTTCAGTGTAACCGTGGCTAGTAGGTGAGCTCACGGGGCTCAAACCTGACGACGATGCTAACACGAACCCTAGCAAGAGCCGTGCTTCGCAGAATCTACCACCGGATCGGAAACGCGACCCACTGAGAAGATCAGGCGAGAAACTCAGTGGGCTAGGACAAGATATGTAGTACCGGTAAAATGGGGCGATTAGGGACAAATTCCAACTTTATGACAAATTTTATGGTAGTTGTTGATGTATATAATGCTATATCAGGATCAAAATGATTGAGTCTTGGGGGCATCTTTGTTGTCCAATTTAAAACTATGCAACTAGCATTCCAGTTTAAGCAAAAAAAGGAAAAATAGGTGTAATCCCTATTTACCCGGAAATTGCGGTTAATTGGGACGAAATGAGAAATTTGCTAGGGTGGGCACTACTTGGTTTTAATTAATTAATTTATTTAGTTGCACCAACAAAGTGATCATCAATAAAAAACATTGAAAAACTGACACTCTGAACAAATACTAAATATTTTATTATGTATTACTTAGACATTTTTGTCCACCTTGAGATTTCATTGTTCTTATTACATGTCTGTGCAAAATTAACTTACTTATATTAAATTGCTTAGCTATTTCAACTAAAGTTATTCCCAATTAGGAAATTTCCCAATTGCTGTTTTTAATATTAAGGGATAATATCTCTTATAAGGCTTTGCACTCTTTGATACGTACACGCGAGGCATATCTAAAAATAGAAAACAATACGTAACTGATAATATAAATATTTACCAAACAATAAAATAACACATTGATAATTTTGAATAAAAGTTCTAGACAAAAACATAATGAATAAACCAGATTTTTACCAACAAATTTAAAAAATATTGTTATAACTACATAGACAACCCTAGAAACCTGTACCTATTTATACTTAGGTCGTTTCCATTTCACGTATTGTCATCCCAATTGACCCCTTTTTCGTTGTTATTTGTACCTAAGGCGTCCCCAATATCCCCAAAAACAACAGATTTTTACATGTATTTTTATTTTATCAAATACATTAAAACCAATAACAACTGAGACTTACCTTTAATATACATGATGGTTCAAACACTAAATAACGTTTATAAATCACAGTCGTCTTCTATTATTATCAAATAAATAAAAGAGAGCAAAGTTTCTAGCACTAAAATAATTACCACCACAGAAAGTTAATTTTAAACGCGATTTTTTATAAGTTAGCAGCTATTATCATGCATATTCAGAGTTGTTTTGTAAACTTCAACATTCTACTATAAAACTACAAAAAATGGAAGATTTTGCAACGAATTTATAATTAATATTGAGTGTTGAAAGATTTTCCCGGTTTTTTCCCGATTCGCCTCTCAATCCCTAATCGCCCCATTTTACGGTACATATATTGTGCTCGATAAGTTGTGCATACTTATCAATCTCAATTCTCTTAATTAAATTGGGCCATAGACAAAATAATTTCCTTCTACGTCTCTCTGCGATTATTGTTTCTGAGTAGTATCATACAGCTTTGCTCTTCTTTTCGAGAAATAGAAAATAAATAAGGAATCTATTTTCATATCGATTAAGAAAATATAATTAGGAATAACATTCAAAGAAAATTCATTCATGCTTGCTCACCATAAAAGTTAACGGCCGTATCGATGTATTCGATACAATTTTTTTTTGTTTTTTTAATGGTTCGATAGAATTTTTAAATGAATTTAAAAAATGGCTTATGTCTCATAGTGTCAACTGTCAAGCAAATTGATAGGTACATACATCATGTGTTGTGTCGACTCTTGGAAGGTACCTAGATGCTGTAGTAGGTACAATGTATGAATAAAAAGATTATTAAATTATGAAAACGTGACCAATTAATATATGCATTTTCAAATGGATTACGCGAATTTTGCAATATTTACCAAAGATTAGGGAACACGATTTAAAATTGCAGAAATAATTATTACAGAATGTCCAAAAACGGAGAACTATCATCAAACCAAGGTAAAAAGTTAGCATTGTACATTTTGTTGTCATTAGATGGTATTGACAACTTTATTCATGTTGTATATTTTGAATTGTTTTGTTTCAGGTCCTAGTCGACCAAGCCTACCAAGACCCGAGCTGAATTTATTTGGTACAGAAAAACGTAAAATTTTAGATCTCCCATTGAGTGGCCCGTCGAGCGATGTCGCTTTTGTACCATTTTCATCGACAACTGCACAAATGCAAAAGCCAAAAATTCCTTCACGTACTATTAGAGATGTACTGCCAGAAAATGCGAGGTAAATACTTTATAATATGTCATACAGTGGACATATTTATTATTTATATATCATCTAATTAAATATTATAAAAATGACTTTATTAGTTTAAGTATATCAAAATATAAAAATAATGATCTAATATCCATTATATTTCTTATACTGTCTATTTAGAGATAGATGTCGAATATATCCATCAATGCAGTCATCTGGGAAACTACAGCTATCTGCTACTGAAGTATATGATTTCACTGCAGATGACTTGCAAGATCTGGGAGAGATTGGCAGGGGAGCATTTGGAGCTGTAAATAAAATGGTTTATAGAAAGTATGTAAAGTATGAATAAAGTTAAAATAATATTGAAATAGCATTGAAGTTAACTTTTAATGGAACTTAAAAAAAATTACCACTATTGGGATGAAAAAATTATAAAGCTTGAGTAGCATGCAAAGAAAATAAAAGCAGAAGTGTGATAAGATATTTTGAAGCTTAAATATTACATTAACTCAATACACTGTGTGTTTAAAATAGGACAAGTCGTGTAATGGCTGTAAAAAGGATTCGCTCAACAGTTGATGAGAAAGAACAAAAGCAGTTGTTAATGGATCTAGAAGTTGTGATGAAGAGTAATGATTGTCTTTATATAGTGGAATTTTATGGAGCACTCTTCAAAGAGGTACTTATGCTTTAAAACATAAAGAATTATTATTGCTGCAAGAATTTCTATATGTAATAATTTATAAAATTAGTCAAAACTGAATTATCTAGTTTTGTTTCTTATGTTATTCTAAAATTTACTTGTCTGAAAGAGAAAAAAAAACACACCAATCTATTTCAGGGTGATTGTTGGATCTGTATGGAATTAATGGACACATCACTAGACAAATTTTACAAATTTATATGTGAAAGAATGCAAACTCGAATACCAGAAAATATAATGGCAAAAATTACACTGGCTACAGTTAAGGCTTTAAATTATTTAAAAGAAAAATTGAAAATTATCCATAGGTGAGTACAGTTGACTTTTAAACATATCACATTTTCATAATCTAGTTTCTATTTAACTAAAGCAATATAATCCAATGATTCAGTTAGAAAGACTTACATGTTACACTTGAAATCATTATCAAATACGTGTAGACAATATGATAACAAGAAAAAGGTATTGATTAAAAAAAATTTGGAGTTACTTAATTAATGTTTCGTTATTAAATTTTAAAATTGTATAAAATAAATACTTTACTTATACCATAGAGGTATTTTAATGTTTCGTTTTTATTTCTGTTAACTAGTTTACTTAAAATTTGTCTAAGTTTTAATTTTTACCTCAAAAATTCAATCATAAACCATACAAATTACCAGAATTTAAAACTAGGTATATTTAGTATTACTACTAAGCAAGCCATTCATCAAGCAAATATGCAACCTTGTTAACAACTACTTAACAACTTCTCTGTCTGACCCAATGGAGTTAAAATAAATTGTCAAAAACAAAGCTCCCCCTTTGTGATATCCAAAGAATGTTAGCGTGTTATCTGTACTCATTTGATATTTTAAGAGGGTTAAGACTACCAGATGGTTGAGGCCCAAGGTAATCAGCAATGCTCCTACTTCAGAAGGTGGGTGAGTATACCTATCTAATGATAAAAGGTCACTGTCATTACATCAGCAATGCTAGGGTCAAAACCCAAGACAGTATACCAGTAAATGAAATCTGGGTTCAGAATCAGAATTCAGAATGTTCAAAAGATCATAAGATTATTGAAGGAAGAATGTGAGAGGAAATGACAAATATATGACTAAATTATAAATATGCAAGTTGTTTTACAATTTTAAAATTTCTCAATAGACCTATCATTGCCTATTTGGTTGTGGCTGTTAGTTGGATGGTTGTTTGATTATTAGCTGGTTATGATCCTGTTCCAATTTTTTGTTAGGGTCTTTGTGATTTTTTTTTTTTTTATATACTTGTACTAACTTTACACAAGAAAACTCCTGTAAATAATGAATAGAAAACAAACACAAAAGTAACATTGAGCGGTATACTCGTATATATTTCACTTATTCAATTAATTTATTTATTCACATAAATTTCAATTACAGGGATGTGAAACCATCTAATATACTGCTAGATAGAAGAGGAAATATAAAACTGTGTGATTTTGGTATATCTGGGAAGCTAGTAGATTCAATAGCTCGGACAAGAGATGCTGGATGTAGACCATACATGGCAGTAAGTAAAATAAAATTAAACCAATAATGAATGCTCTTTTTCAGGCATAATAGATAAAATTCACTTGCCTACCACCTTATCTTAACCAGACTGTAGATGCTATAGTTTGAATACCAATTGCCCTCATTGCAACAAAAGATACAAGTCTCAATACCTTCATACTTGTTACGCAATTTAGAAAGAAGTCATGTAAGCCAAGGCTATGAGAGGAAAGCAGATAAGAAAATGCATGCTTGTAAAGTGGCAACAAATCATTAAAGAAAATCGTGAATCTACTCTGATAGCTATTCTGCCTAGCCTCATGCTTAGAAGATTCATTTCAGTTTTAAAAGTGTAATAGGTTACATATATATAGTTATAGCTTTGACCTTATTCATATTGCTAAGTAGGTAATGGCCCTCTCATTATGTTTGTGTGCTCTGGACACCTCATAAGTACAAAATGGATAATGAGGTCCTTTCGCTGTTAGTTACTCTATTATACAATGATTGACGTTGAATTAAAAGACAGCACCCTTCACCAGTCAAACTGTTATAGAATTGTAAACAAAAACTTTTGTTTCAGCCGGAAAGAATTGATCCAGGCCGTGCAAGAGGTTATGATGTACGCTCAGATGTTTGGTCTTTAGGTATTACTTTGATGGAAGTGGCTACTGGTGCATTTCCGTACCCAAGATGGGGATCTGTATTTGAACAGCTACAGCAAGTGGTTCAAGGGGACCCGCCACGTCTTTCATCCAATAACAACATGTTTTCAAACAGCTTCGTTAACTTCGTTAATACTTGGTAAGTATAAATCCACATTAAAGATTATGAAATCGATCGTTAGGTATAAAATTATAACTTTTAGTACCATTACTTAGCCCCCTTATGTTGTGCGGTTACAGAAGTAAATCCTTAAACTCCAATGTGAATCTGCTGCCCATGTTGAGGCATAAGAATGAAGTCTTCATTACATCAATACAATGGTTGCCTTATATCTGATCAATTTAACCAATCTTCTGCAATCAGACTGTCCAAAGTTATGAACAAGTTGGTCAAGGTCATGATCTGTTGTTTGGAGAACATTTATCAGCAGAAGAATATTTCTTAGCACTTTGCCACCGTTCAACTAGGTTCAAGATGTTGGGGTGTTTGAGATTTACGATAGATTTTCAAGATAAGCTCATTAGTGGCTCTCGTGACGTTCCTTATTATATTATTTATTATTACATTATAATATATTTTTTTCTTTATTTCTGTTATGTACGTATTACATTAGAAAAGTTGGTAACGGCCTGCGAGATTAACACCGTTCCATCGCCTGATACGAATGCAACGGGCGTTTTATCCTTTAGGCCAGGAAGACTCATCTTAAAAGCCTTGCCTTGTTTTCGTTTGTAATATAGAATTTTAAGTTACAAGCGCTCACCGATGACTGTATTCCAACGAATATACATTTGAAATATTTATTTTAGCCTTATAAAAGAAGAAACACAGAGACCTAAGTATAACAGGTTACTGGAACACCCATTCATCAAAGGAATAGACCAAAGTCGATCAGATGTTGCTGCATATGTTTGCGAGATCTTAGAATCAATGGAACGGAATGGAGTGAGTCCTTTCACAACAGACCAGCCTGCTCAAGCCTGGGTAGATTAATCACAGTTTTCAGGAACTAGTTTAGTGTGCGTGACCAATATGGTTTAGAGTGAAATCTCATGAAAATTTTGTTTTTAATAAGCAAACTGCTCAAACTGTTTTTTGGGAGTTTTGACTTTATGGTACGATCGTCTACAATAAGCGGCACGGATTTTGAGTGCTGATCTTCACCTGCACTTAAGCCAGTCTTTGCGCGTCTTTAGTGGTACGAATTCCAGGTATTTTTATTATATCATTAGGCTGTTGGCTCACTACGACTATCTGTTGTTATTTACTTTGTTCTCTGAAATTCAAAAAGAACTCCCGACGAGTATACTTCAGTACGACTTTAATTAGTTTTCATTATATTTTGCTTACTATTTTTTGATGATCTGTTTTGAAAGAAAACATGTATACATGTTAAAAATTATAAAATCATAGGGTGTCCGACAATGGGTATATCAAGCCGAAACGTGGCTCTAGTATCAACAATGTAAATCATGTTTAATATGTAAAAAAATCTAAATCGTAATTAGTAGATTCATACAAAAACTAATTTATAATAATTGTTTCAACTGTTCGAAGGCAACCCTGAATTTATACAATAAAAGTACCGTTAGGCCATTCATTCAGTCAAGTCGCATCTGAACAAGATAGACAATAACAAATTCATTTTAACTCCTAAACAAAACCAAAAAATGCAACCGTGTTATTATTAGGTACCTACAAAAGTCAAAAACTAAAAAAAGAATCAAACTTATTACGGCATTGTTACTAAATTTCACCTCTATCGTAAAGGCAAAAGCAGGTTGATGTGCCGGCGCTTGTGGAGTGTTTAGGGTCATTTCGCCTGCTTGCGTCCACTTAGTGCAGTTGGCAAGTTTGAAGGAGAAAATAAAAATGTCCCAACACTAGGTAATTTCAATGAAAAGTTTATGTAATGTGTTCATTATAATAGTCTATTTTAAGGTAACTTAGTTTTTGCGAAACATCTTGTATTTTTATTTTGAAAGACAAACTTCAGAATTAGGCGTTTTACCCACTTTGCCTCCATAAAAATCAATTTGCGTCCACCCGCTGGACCACTTGGCGTCCATCAGCTTAGCAAAGGTATTAAAGGATGATATTTTTATGATATTAAAGCGAGATTGGATTTTAATACTTTATTTATTAAAGATGATTGATGATGATGAAAGATGATTATTATAGCCTTAGAATTTTAATTAATGACACAAGTCACATTCAAAAGACATGTTTGGCCTCTAAATAACTTAATCCTACTAATCGCGTGCATTTCAGATGATATGATCTAATACACTTGTCACAGCCAATGTTTTTCTCATCGTCCTCTTCTACATTTGAAATTAGTATATCGTCACATTCAGGACATTTCACTCGTTCCACGCCTGGTAAATTTTCTTTCTCAATTTCCACATCTATCCTTTTCTTTGTGACTTCTTCAAGAGGGGGTGTATTTCGTTTTTTCATTTCAGAGCAGTTTTACGAACCGTTTGAGGGTGTTTTAAAGTTTTTTTTTCTGTTCTTGCTTTTCTATTAGTTCTCTTTATTCTCTTCTCTTCGTTATCTTCATAATACTTTCATTCTCTTCATAATACTTTCTCCATGCAGCAGAAGATATGGCTGGAGTTCTTTGATAATTTTTTCATGCTTTGTTAGAAATTTCAGGCAGCATCAGGTGCTTTTCAAATGGATCAGAGGTTTTCTTTTGTGTTAGTATTTCAACAACTGCTGAAGCTGGTGGTACTCGAGGAGGTAGCGATACAGCTGATGCTGTATGAATCGAAGAAGTCAAAGCCGTTTCTGGCGTTTGTTCCTTAGTAAGGGTTTATTTTTCAACACTAGACATAGAGGGCGATGATGCAATCTCTTCAAATGGTAGAATTAGAACGTCGTCTAAAGACGCGACAGAGCCGGCGTTGAGGTAATTGCCAGAAAGATGTAATGTCAAAAGGGACAAGTCAGGAAACGAATCGTTTTTGTTGATATCGAGAGTTGAATTATTCGGATATCTCACGTCAAGTTGAGCAGATGTTACATTTCTATTTTTAGTGGTTATTATTGATATGAAAGTCTCGGCTAATGGTTTTGGTTGTGAAAATATTAGGGCTGATAGATACTATTTGAACCTGTACAGTAGGATCTGAGTTAGCTTGATCACTTTCGTTTTCGGTTTCTTCGTGTAGTGAAGAGATGAAGATTTCTTTAGTTGTATCCAATTTACAGTCAATGAGATTAAAAATGGTACTTTTTTTTTCTATTGAAAGTTCCATATTATGTGACTTCTCAGATTCAGTTTCGATAGAAATCTCGGCAAATCCCAGTTAAGCAGGGAGAGACTTTTTCAAACTATTGACTGCTCTCGTAATGGTTCAAATGTCAATATTTTTTTCCTTTTTGTGTCGGCTTCAAGTGTTTTAATACTTATTTAAAGCTTTTAATGTCTGAGCGAGTAACATCTTGTGATTGTTGACCAACGGCCTGTACATTCTCCAAAGTATTTCTTACACATTTCGTGTAATCTGGACTATTTGGGTGTTGTCGGACATGTTAGGATGTTTTAATGCATCATTTAATAATGTGCAAAAGTTTATTTTTGTGACGGCAGAATGAAAATTTTCTGGCTTTGATAGGAATGCGCGGACTGTAGATTTCCAATATATTTTTACCGGTGCAAATACGCTAACGTCAGTTGGCTGTACAATATGGGTGGTGTTGGGCGAAAGGGCATACAAAATAATTTGCATTTATTCACATGCCCTACTTAGTATTAAGGACATATACGATTTATGCCCATATACCAGCAGTGTTATTTTCCACTATCCAGTTGTGAAACTCGTTGTGATGTATTCAAAGAATACTTCTCTCATCCACCCTGTCTCCGATCTGCCTAAGCACAAATCTTGGGGCATACTATTCACTACAGCCTTTTGGTGGTCTAATGTATGGAAACACAATACAAGGTGGACCTATATCCGCATTCGCATTAAATGTTAATAATACTTTTCGTTACGTTAAGTTTTTGAATCCTCTTGGGCCTAAAACTTGTCCTGTCTTTAGACAAAGAGCAAAATCACTTTCGTCCCCATTGAAAATTCTTTTAGGATCTATCAAAATATCTTTTTGCTGTATACTGTCCAAAGATTCATCGAATTTTTTAAACCACAATCTGATTGACTCTTTCATCTGTGACTTGGGCTCTAGCTTTATTAATTCCCTCCGCATTTTTAAGTGTGATTTCTTTATTTCTGGACAATAATTTTTGACCTGGGCGATCATCTTTAAATTTATTTTGAAACCCCTCGTCTTGTATTACTTTCTGAACAGTATTAAGCAATTCCTGTTTTTTCACTGGAAATCCACATTTGGAAATGTTAAGAAGCCATTCAGATACCTTTTTTTCACCATCTACTCTTAGCGCAGGTTCTGGGCCCGGTTTGTTTACTCTATCCGGTCTGCGCCCACTGATTTTGTCCAATATTGTAGTATTCGGAATAGCTTATTATTTGCATACTTTCCTTATCGATTTCTTATGCTTTCGAATTTCAAGCAACGCTTCCCTTAAATATTCTTCTGTGTATGTTCTTTTTTCCTTCTTCTTTCTTATCTCCGAAGAACTCATCTTAAACAGAAAAAAAGAAGAATTCAAGAAATTACTTATTTCATTCAAAGTAAAATAGGTATTAAACTTGTAGTCATAATAAAAAATGTATCTACAATACATTTTGTATTGAAAAATACCCTCAAACAAATCAATTGTAGTGAATTAATTCCAAAAATGGACGCGATTTGTTTTTGTTATTACTTCCTGTAGGTAGTTTCCATTGCGGACCGCTGCCCACTATTTTTGTCTCATAAACCCGCGCGTCCGCGCTCTCTTGTTGAACAGCCGTTACTAAATGTTTTTTCTACACAGGATTGCTTGGACGCACGGAACTTTTGTCTATGTGTCCGTGCCTCATAAACATTGAGGTATTGCCGGTAAAAACATTTCGACGTATTGGTGTGTATACTTAATTTCGAGTTTTCAAAGGGAGATCCGTACTTAAAATAGACGTGAACAGGCGAAATTACCCTATCTGTGTTTTGTATGTATTATATTTCAATCAGCTGACATCATGTGACCCTTTTTAGTTTTTTTTGAACACTCTTAGGGCACCGCACCATTGCGTTTGCTGCGTTTCGTCAAACTTCCCAAAGCAATCTGAAGTTATACGGATTTTTTTAATTATTTTTACTCTTTCATGCGTTAAACTTGGATTATGGACATAAATCTTTGTGAGATTAAAGTGATTCAAGTTATCACTTACGTAACCTCGACCTAGAAGATGCAGGTTGTTGATCACGTGCCAAAGAGGGCTTAAAGAAAGCGATATCGCGATCAGTGCTTATTTGGCGAACAAAAACGTATTCACTGTGCGGATTCATTTCGTACGATAAATATTGATACGTTTACTTCCAGGTGGTTCTTAGCGATGCAAAGAAGTCTTGTGAGACCTTACAAGTAGGTACCCCATAATACCAGATGGGCCGTGAGTTCCTCTACACTTCTAAGAAAGAAAGCTCTTCTGTTTATGTGGCTATCCTTATTAATCATATTACGTACATTATGTAAAACATAATTCAAGGGTTAGCAGATCCTAAATTCCATCCCTTGGGCTTGCGGTCCGCTTCCAACATCTGGGGAGGTCCAACCAGATCCGAAAAAAAAGGGTTGACAGAAGAATAGTTTATTCGTTACGTTTAAATACTCTTTATTCCGAAACTATATATTGTGGTTTTTTTTTCATAGAACCTAGTCTAAAGAACATTAACTACAGTTTTCGGCCTGATATATAACCCTTTATGGGGCACCCAATATAAAATTTTCAAAGTAAGAATATAAAGACCGCCCTTCGCCTAACGCTCACGATTCGTACCGATATTCTTAAGCTAGTAAATGAACGGCTAATATCTTGATAATTTACGTGAAACTAAAATCTTGTTTGCTTGCACAAGCACAGAAATTTGAGTAGAAATACTTGACACACATTTATGTACTATTAATGAAAAAATAAAAATCAGAAACAGGTCCAGGGTTCTTAATATGACATAAATTTACGTTCAAAACTTTCAAAATTATTGTTATTGTGATCCATTTAAAGCGCGACTTCAATTTTGATTCATACATTTTAATGATTATTTACTCTGCGGTATGAAAGATAAATTTAATTAAAGTTTTTAAATGGGCAATATTCTTGTTAATAGAGTAATAATTTCGATTATTGACCTATGTCAAACTAATTTACTTTTGTACATTACCGATTAATTATTATTTATGTGAAGATATTTGCAAAAAGTCATTTTTATAGAGTAGACAATATTATGTAGTTGTTAATTTTATTAAATGAGTACTTTGATAAAGGCTAGAAATTAAGTAAATCCCATGTCTTGTGGCAGGGATACAGAATAGCAAAAATTTACTTATATGAATCGAAATCGCAGCTGAAAATGAAAAAATACATTATTGTTTTCAATGTGACCCATTGAACAAAATGTAATTTTTCATTTTCTTAAATAATAAATTATTACCATCAACGTTTAATATATTTTGATTCTTTATGAAGTGCAAAAATACATAATATAAAAAATAAATTAGTTGTAATATCAAAAATTTTGATCAACAAAAGTAATTATACTTTTTCTGTTGTTTTCTACTGTGTTACAATTCATTATGTTTCATCAAACACAACATTGCAATAATCACTTATAAGTTTTTATATAAAATCTGTAATTAAACAGAATGACTTGAGCAATTATGACTTTTTTTATTACAGACAAATATATCCCAGCCATAATAAGGCACAGCTAAGTGCTATACATACGAATTTTAAAATAGGTATATTAATTCTTCTATTACAACTAATTTTATAGATGAAATTTATTGCATTTAGCTATATAAATTTATCCCTAAATACAAAAAAAAAAAATGTGTATTCAGAAAATTTTAAACTTCTCTAGTGTCTTCATAATTTGTCACAAAAGTCATTTCTCTGGTAAGATTAGTTACACTTTTATTTCAGAATTTAAATAGATAAAGTTGGTAAATTTAAAAATCTTAAATTCAATTTTTAAATCTGGATTTCTCTAAATCCGCATGTTAACAATGCAATAAATAAAAACAATCTTATTACGAAAGGTACAGTGTATTCATTAGAAGGTACTTCATAATTGCAGGCATTTTTTAAAATAATACTTAAGAAACCTCATTACTGTTTGTTATCCGACTACCCTAGGAAGAGGGTAATGTATGGTGTCATATTTTTGTTATTGAAATGATTTATGAACTTGAGCAATATTTTTTTGCAGGCATGTTATATTTTGATTTGTACATTTGATAAATACAAATTTCAAACATATTAATTTCTATTTTATTTTTGTGTTTGTCTAAACTACATACTGCTTACCAATTCTAAACAGTTTTTCACAATGTTTCTAAATATTTTATTTTCTCTAAATCAGCAGATGAACGGTTCATAGAAGTCTTATACCATTAAGACTAATGCATGATTGTTTTGTGATAAAACTAAGTCAGATTGTGGTACTTATCATAATTTACAACACAGCATAGCACCAATAAAACTATGAAACTAAGTAACTAATTAGACACTGCTACTAGATGATAGACGAATGTAGTAGCATTTAGACTTCTGGAGGCTGGGGCTACATGGATATAAACGCAACAGTTATACTGCCAAATAATACAAGATGTGTAAATTCATACTATCTTTTTACATATCTACAAAATTTACATGCATTGCTTAAAATAAACAGCTCATTCCAATACATAAGGTCATTCTAAAACTTCTCCCATTTTCTTAGAATTCAAAACTTTTCCAAATTTAACAAACAACTTGTATTTAGTCCCATCACTTAAATGTGGTGATAGATATAAGGGATCTAGTTTCCTTGGGGCCATGTCCATTAATGGAATCCAATCATTGGCAGAAATTATTTTATCTTGCCTTTTGCCCCAATAATCTACATAAGAAATTTTTATGTGGCGGTTGTCATCAGAAATATAAAGAAATCCAATTATATTCTTGAATGGTAAGCTGGCAATAGAAAGAAGAGATCCAACTGTGATCCCTGCAAATAAATATTCGATTTTTTTAAACTAGACCACATTAAGGACCATAATAAAATATGCTGTTTGGTACTTATTACAAATGTTATTGTAAATAATGTTATTTGGCTTACCAAGATAAGCAGCAGTGAAAAATGTGTTTTCTGAGAATACTTGCAACATTTCTAGAACACCACAACTGGGCATCACCACTCCTGCTGCTACGCAGTGGTACAATTTCAGTCTATTAAATATTGCAATGTATTTTATAAATGGAAATGTGAAAACAGTTTCATATTTGTTCGGCATTCGATTGTTTTCATTGTTAACTAATGTACAAAAAAATACATTTTTTATATTGCTCTTGCAAGTATATTTGGATAGATTTCGTAGCATTCTTAAATATCTACCTATAAATTATTAAATAAATTAATATTGGGCTTAACGTCTGATTGTCTAAGTAGTCGTTTTTTTAAGAGATTTTATGACCTGGTAACTGAGACCTTTAAGTCATGTCTTATTTTATTTTATATTTATTATATTATTCATATTTTTATGAAAAATGATATGGATATGGAGTGAGATGATTAATTTGAGACACTAATCAACTGGGATGAAGTTAAATGAAATGAATTGAGATGATATGATGAAATATAATCTCAGTAAAATGGTGGTCATTTTCTAAGATTTTTTCAGTGGACTTTTTGGAGGATCCCGAGAAGTTACGTCCAGCGGCTTTGTTTCATTTTCCCACATTTGTGCACTTTCACAGATATTAAACAGTTAATAAACCACCATTATTACACATTTAAACCCGACGAAACACTAAATAGACAAAATAAAACAAATCACACAACTTCACTCCTCGCGTTTCCGCCAAAAAAGTCCTCTAAGTAGTAGTCATAGATTATACACGGTGTCAACTGTAAAAAAATTGAAGAAAGCAAGAGCAAGACAATAATGGACTTTTTGGTGGGAACGCGAGGAATGAAGTTGTGTGATTTGTTTTATTTTGTCTATTTAGTGTTTTTTTACTCGTCTCGTCTCGTCGCGCCTCGCCTCATCTGATCTCATCTCATTTCATTTTATTTCATGCCATGTTTCAAATTATTCAACTTCGTTTCATTTCGCTTCATATTTTTATTTTTCATATATTAATATTAAAAAGATTAGACAGTATGGTATGACATCTTTGCCTTTCCAGTTGGAAAAATAAAATAACGAAGCATGGTTTTGTTTAGCTCTTTTACTTGTACTATGCGTTTCTAAAGAAGTTGAAGATTTGGTTTTGATTTTGAGCTCTTATTTAGGCTTGCTAAGGATAATATGATCGTTAAAATATATTCTTTGCTTTGATTTTTTTGTTTTACTAAAACAGTAATCCAGAGCAATGTCAAATTTAAAAGAAATGTAAGTCTCAATTTCATTAATATTTATTTCTTTGAATAAAATACTTTTTAATAAAATTTGGATCGGTAAATGTGGCTTAGATAGCTCTAAATTTAGCGTCAAATGTGATGGTTCGGTCAACGTTTGGTTTATAATTACGATTACATCATTGTACTAGTACATAGTTTTTGAGAAAAATAAAAAAAAGCAAACTAACCTAAACGTGCCAAAAGATGCCAAAGATGTACATGAGAGCTAGGGGTTAAGGGGACTGCCTGCCTAGTTTTTGAGTAAAATAGGATAACATCTACATTTCAAATAGGCAACTGGACACTGGACAACATAGAATGACCATATTATTCGGTTCATTCCGTTCAAGCTGAGTTTTGTATAATTATTGGCCAAATCTTCAAAGTTTGGTCATTTTGACTCCTCCTAGTATCATGTAAGGGGTGCTGTCAAAAGTGCATAGATAGACAAGGAGCGATTAAAATTAAAACAAGCAAAAGATTTAATTTATTTTACTGTATAAAAAAATTTCCTTGTGCCACTTCAGTTTCAAAGTGCTATAGCCTGATAGGTTACTTGTGTGAGGCTAGTTCCTTATCCTCAGCGCCACTAATTATAAAAACCTATAATTATTGCAAGTCTTCCTTCATGTTTTCTTCTTTTTAATAAATATTTACTTTATTACTATTATAAACAAGTAAAAACCAAACCAAAACAAAAAGTTGAATTGTTTTCATCTAAGAAATAATTATCATTGTCATACCTTCTGTAACTCTTTCACCATTTTGTGTCAAATGAACCTAAATATTACCATATTTTTCCAGATATGAGAAAAGTGCAGAGTTTACTGCATTTTATACAGGTGGTGATATACAGTGGACAAATGATGGCTTACAAATGCTTTGCCTATGTGATGAAGCTATTAAGGTGGTTGAAGTCGACACTCTAATCACTTCTCTTATTATTGGCGAAACTGAGGAAGATGCAGAAAATGACCAGATTTATACATTTAAAATATCACATAGTAATCAAAGTATTGTTACTGCACACAAAAGTGGCCTAATTAAAATGTGGGACAAAGAAACTGGAGTCCAACTAAAAATTTGGAGATCAAGCCATAAAGGACCTGTTGTGAAGTTAGCCTTTGATTCAACAGATGAAAATATTGCTTCAGGAGGTTCCGACGGTAATGTGAGACTGTGGGATGTAGGACATAATACCTGTACTAGCAGTCTTCGTGGAGCTATGGGTGTTTTCTCTGTGTTAGAGTATCATCCAGATTCTTCTAAACAATTAGTATTTGGAGCAGCAGATGATACAAAGATTAGATCCTGGTGTTCTAAAACTGGTAAAGAGCAATTAGTATATTCAGGTCATTTTAGTAAGGTAACTGCTTTGCTATTCACACTTGATGGTAAATACATGGTCAGCTCTGGGAGGGACAGAGTACTCATATTGTGGGATTTAAATGTTAGCAAAGCTCTTAAAGTTGTTCCTGTGTATGAAGGAATTGAATCCTGCATTCTCTTACCACCTTCATTTAAAATCCCAAATTTTAATAAAAAGCTGGAAACTGAAGGGGTTTATGTTGCTTGTGCTGGAGAAAAAGGAATTGTTAAAGTATGGAATTTGTCAATGAGCCGACTCATGTTTGAACAAATCAATAGTTTAGTATCCCCGTCAACTGAAGAAGGAGGGCTGTCAATAACGCACCTACTATATAATCAAGCAAGAAATATGGTCTCTGTAGTGACAGTTGATCATAACATTATAATACATGACCTAGAAACATTTGACTCTGTGAAACAGATGATTGGTTTCACTGATGAAGTTCTTGACATAATATTTTTGGGAAAAAACGAGAACCATATAATTGTTGCCACAAATAGCCAAGATCTGAAGTATTATGATTTAGAAACTATGAATTGTCAAATTGTTAAAGGTCACACAGATATAGTGCTCTCCTTAGCAAACTTTCCAACTAAACTTGAAATGTTTGTTTCATCAAGTAAAGACAATAGCGTTCGATTGTGGCTTCAAACACCAAACAACACTATTCATTGCCTTGCAGTTGGAACTCGCCATACTGCTTCTGTTGGGTCTGTTTACACTTCACAAACATCCGATGATTTCTTTACCTCGGTTAGTCAAGATAATTGCATAAAAGTTTGGACTGTATGTAAGCCTGCAGAAAAATGTGTAGAACAAAATCTTAAATGTAGTCACACTGAATTAGCTCACCAAATGGACATTAATTGTGTTGCAGTATCACCCAATGATAAAATGATAGCTACTGGTTCACAAGATAAAACTGCAAAGATTTGGGCAGAAGACTTGACACTGTTAGGTGTATTAAAAGGTCACAGAAGGGGAGTGTGGTGTGTAAGATTTTCTCCTGTCGATCAAGTAGTGCTAACATCTTCAGCTGACAGTTCCATTAAATTATGGTCCATAAGTGATTTAAGTTGCCTAAAAACTTTCGAAGGTCATGAAAGTTCTGTTCTGAAAGTTGAGTTCATTAGTAAAGGCCAACAGATTTTATCCAGTGGAGCTGATGGATTATTAAAGTTATGGACTATCAAAACATCAGAAAGTAAAATGTCATTAGACAACCATGATGGTAAAGTGTGGTCATTAGCTATATCCAAAAATGAATCATACATAATCACAGGTGGTTCTGATTCAAAATTAGTGAAATTAAAAGATGTAACATTGGAACAAAGAGAAAGAAGGACCAAGGAGAGAGAAGCACTGATTTTGCAAGAACAGGAATTAAATAACTTACTTCATGACAAAAAATTACTCAAAGCTTTAAAATTAGCATTACGAATGGACAGGCCACTGCACGTGTTAAAAATAGTGAATGAAGTTCTGAAAGGTGGAAGTGAAAAGCTTAGAGAAACATTAAGCGATATTAGCCACACGCAAAAAGAAACGTTACTAAAATTTGCAGTAGAATGGAATACAAACAATAAAAATTGTCACGCTGCTCAACTTGTCTTTAATATATTAGCTCCGGAAATTATTTCAGGTAATCTAAAAGTGCCTTCTTTGGCTAATTTCATAGAGGGCGCTTTACCATATACCGAGAGACATTTTGAGCGCCTAACGAATCTTCTTCAAGATTTAAATTTCATTACCTACACTGTAAATTGTATGCAACCTCATTCTGTTATTAAATTTAAGTAAGTGTTATAAGATATTACGAATTATTATGAAGTGTTAAGAATTAAAAATATCAAAATTTAAAGCTTGTATGTTTTTTAACTGCAATTTTTTTAACTTAAGAACAATAGACGTATTGATACATTTAGAAATTAGCAGTTAGGTCATCATGTACTTGTGGCTATAAATTATGTACTTCTTGAAATAGACCCTTAGGACAGAAACAAAAAAAAAATTACTTGAAATACAATTTTCGAAAAGAACTCAAGAACCCAACTGATAATAATAATTCGTGCGGATGACGCATCTTTAAAAGTTCAATTAAATCGTGGTTGCGGTATATTTGTTTATGATGTTTGTATATAAAAGCTCAATAGACTGCGGTATGACAGTAGCGTACGCGCAACCTTTCCGTTCTCACTATTGAAACAGTTTGCATGCGAACGGTACCGGTACCGCAGTAGTTGTGAATCGATCGCGCGAAGCAGACCGCTCGCGATTTCGCGCCACTGCGCGGATTATATGTTTATTTCATCATGATTAAAAAAATCACAATCTATGCCCTGCTGACGGTTTTCATTGAAAATTCTCAAGGACAAAAATCGCAACAGTGAGTTATTTTGTCTTTAAATCATAATTTAAAAATAAATAATATCAATTATTTTTTTAACTACAATTAAAAGCATTTTTTTATATTATAAATATTATTTTAATGATTATAACTTTATGTCGTCACTTTTTTGTACTCTAGTAGTATAATCTATTTATCATATTCTTAGTGGTTAATATTATTAAGTTTTGACGATTTCTTTAAGGTATGTTCGTAATCTATATAAACGCATTGCAACTTTGCAATGCCATGCAGTCTATGTTTACGTTCCTTTATAAGCTACACTTGTAAACCCGTTGATATTGTCTAATGTTTCATCCAGACCCTACGATATGTCCAAAGGGTATGCATTTACAGAGTGCTTTACAACGAGAACCACTAGTAGAATAACTAGTTCCAAAAAATTATCCAGGTATAAAAAAAAATCATAAGTAACGTGACCTCGATTTAGAACAGGAAAGCAATTTTAACATTCAAACAATAGGTTGTTGATGAACTTATATGAACGCGTTTTAAAAAGATTAAGGATCGTCGTCCCATAGAGTTAAAAATGAAACCTTTATCAATTACTGGCAATTTTCAAGTGTGTTAATACAAGGACAAACGCAGAAATCTACTAACAGTTTACAATAAATTAGAGAATCTTTTATTGAGTTGCGGTGGAATAATTTTCATATCATTCAATATCTTCATCATAACAATTTTATTCACGATCAAGAAATAAGCACCCTTAGCGCTTACATAGATGATGCATGATCGCGCTGCGTAATTATGTAGACTGGATGAGCTTAGACGCCCGCGCCGCATGGCCTCTATATCGTCACTTGATTTATGGCATATCACTACATATAAGTAATACATCGCTAACCATGAACATCACACATGTCACATGATAAAATGTAAGTGGGAAAATGAAGTCCTACAATAGAATAAAATTACTAAAATCTGATTTTGGGACTATTTTGGTTTTAATCGAACGGATATTATGACATTTAACGATTTTTATACCTAAAGCTATTACACACATTAGTACACTATTTAATTGCGATATGTTTATGGCGCCGAGGTAGGATATCTTTGTTGAGAGTGTCACAGGTTTGAAGTCGTCGTGGCCTAAACGATAAGACGTCCGGTGCATTCGTATCTAGCGATACAACGGTATTTGAATCCCGCTGGCAAGTACCAATCTTTCTACTGAAATATGTACTTAATATAATGAAATACTGAAATAACTGCTGATACTGAAATACTGAATACTAATACTGAAATATGTAACTTATGTTCACGATTGACTTCCACAGTGAAGGAATAGCATCGTGTAATAAAAATCAAATCCGCATAAAATATAATTTGCGTAATTACTGGTGGTAGGAGTCTTGTGAGTCCGCACGGGTAGGTACCACTATCCTGACTATTTCTGCCGCGAACCAGTAATGCGTTTCGGTTTGAAGGGTGGGGTAGCCGTTGAAGGTACTATACTGAGACCTTAGAACTTATATCTCAAGATGGGTGGCCCATTTACGTTGTAGATGTGTTTGGGCTCCGGTAACCACTTAGCACTAGGTGGGCCGTGAGCTCGTCCATCCATCTAAACAATAAAAAAGGTTTACACGAACCTATTCAAATTGTGAATTTATAGAAATATATAATAGAGAACACGCAATTGACAATTACTGATAAATGTATGTAATGTAAAGTTACATCTGAAAGCTGTCATTGTTTATGAGGAATCATTACTGTTCCAACTAGGGCAACTTGTTCTTTGGTCACTGTTGCAGGACAAGTTTTCTCACAACTGACTGTTGTATTTTCCTTTACATATGTATACCTGTATGTATATACTAATGTCCTATTATAAAACAAATATTGTTCGACTAAAAAGTTTTCTGTCGCTACCGATTTATTACCAGTTTTTTTAAAATCTCCACAATAAAGAGTAAAGAAAAAAAATTTGTTCAGCTTGTAATTAAATTATGTAATTTAAAAAAATGATATATAATATTATATGTTAGTGAATTAAATAAAACCAAAAAAATAGAAGAAAAATAATTTGCAAAATAAAATATAAATGGAATTATGTATCTATAAAATAGGTAAGAATTATTGATTACAAACATACTATACCTAATACAATTTTGTTACATACCTAAAATTAAACATAGTAGATAGTACATTTAAAAAGAGAGTAGTCTGTTAAGATGGACATATCAGCACGCGACTTACCTGATGTTAAGTGATCACAGAAGCATACAGACACCACGTAAATGTCATGAAATAAGATAAAAGTAAAATAGTTGTCCTAAATCTGTCCCAAAATAATTGGCAGATTTTTTTTACCCGTGAGCTTGCAATATGAGCTACTTGCATAACCAAGATATGAATAAGAGTTAGGATAATATGAGAATAATGCTGCTAATATTAAACGCCGGATGACAAGCAAGTGGAAGCCGTAATTCGCGTAAACCAGTCACATACCCGTGTCTCCTAATAGCTGGGCGAGATTTATAGATATCGTTTAATTCCTCCAACCAAAAAATAATTTTATAGCAAAAGGCAGGTGATTTTCACGCTTGTTTGTCAATCAAAGCAATAAAAGTTCGTAAATCCAGGGTCATTCGATGGAGAAAACTGGATAAAACATTTTTGACCAATTTAACATGTCCTGTCATATAATTTAGAATTGTTATTATTGATAAATCATTGACCATTCTTAAGAGTTGCCAATAAGCAGTTCTGTGATAATTCACACAACAATGGTGTTGGTCACGACAAGTATTCTTGGCATTACTTGTGATTTTATGATTGTTGTAATAAAATTGCTATTTGAAATATGGAGTCTTTGATAATAATAAAAGTTCAAAATGTTACTAGATAAACTTTTAACCTTGAAGGTCATTCGAAAATGGCACGAAGAACTTCAAAAGAAATTCCATGTTTGAGGAATTTTATCCAAGGATTAATTTCACCACTAGTTAAACAGATAATCTGACTTGACACGTATAATCTCATAATTACCTCGTCGTCGGAGTAACTATATTAGTAAATTAGTGAGATGAGTACGTTTAAAATGCGGTCAAAATTACATTGATATGTAAATAAGGTATACCGTATTCAAAGTTTAGTAAAGAATAGATCATTTTTTGTTTTTAAAAAGATTCTTAACTGACTGTTGTTTCATGCAGTGTCTTTTAATCCAGAATTTTAAATTAAATAGGTGAGCACTTAATATAATATTAGATTAACTTATATAGTAACAACACAATTATTAGTAGCCATGCTGCGGATCTCTTAGGCTAATTAGATTTTATGTACCAATTTAAATATTAATCAATTACAGTACATAACTATAATAATAATTATTAAAGAATTTTAGTAAATCATATTTTGCAGTGTGACTTTCTTTACAATTAGGCTTTTTTACATTCTATGATTAAATACTTAGGTTTATATCTTACCTTATCTTATGCCTTATGCCTTAGGTTTATATAACATGAAGATTAATTGTTATTTTTCAATGTAGAACCTTTTAAAAAAGGTTATTCGCTATAAATGATAAGGTAAGTAATTAGACTTATTGACAGTACAATAAAAAAGCCAGTAAAGACGGCTGCGTTTCACGGTCCATTCATTTCATTCTTAACGATAAAGAAAAACCAAGCAAATATAATCCGACACAAAAAGTTTCACCAGCTCTCAAAGAAAAATCTTGGTAAATTCTACTTCGCTGTCCCAGGGCAAGACCGCGTTAAAAGCTGGAATATTCAAAATATGTGCATACTTTTTTACATGGAATACTAACGAATATTAGTTTCTTTTTTTCTAACCTTCGACTTACTTTCATTAATTACAGTACCCAAACAGGGAATTTCTTTTTGCGATAGTAAATAGCTACTTAATTAGTAATTGCCTTTTAGTAATTGGTGCGACAGACCGAGGAAGCGGCGCGGCGGCGCGGTGTTGTGACCTTTTCACGAGTTTTTATACCTCAAGGCACATCGATAGATTGTCTACGATTCACTATCATCCATCAAAGAGATTTTTTAGTTTACGGACATTAAATACCTGTGCGGTGCTTAACCTACTTACGTCAATAAAATATATCTCGCAAAATTCAATGTTATTACATCGTAGAGGCTGCGATCAGTTAACTATTTCAGAGAATAATATATCATTGAGCTCCATAAAAATATCCAAATTTCAGATTATGTAACTGTGCAAATATCGCGCAATATCTAGCTAATGTTGTATACATGTTGTATATTATAATAATATGGACCAGGATTTTCGCACAAATATATAAATAATACTAGGACACGTTATATTTTATCATGGAGATGGGTCGTGAAGATCTGTTCATACTTTTTAATTTGATGCTATCAACCCCATGACCGAATGATGATAATAGGTTGGGGAAACAGGTTCTTCGCATTTTTTAAGAAAATTCACAACATTTGTTAATAAAGTTTATTTACATTTAACTAAAGTATGTAGGTACCATTTTGTTCGATAACTTTTTGCCACGGGATATGATCCCATTGCTATAGAAATTTTGGGGCTTCTAATCAAAATACCGGGATTGGTTTTGGCAGTCCTTTCGTGATGTTAACTTGACACTGTCTAAAGAATTCTGAAGAGACCGAAACAGGTGGAAATGAACACTCCCAGCCAAGCTCTCTTAATTTTTGCTGAGAGGCTAAAGATGTGTGAGGTCTAGCGTTATCATGATGAAAAACCACACCCCTTCTGTTGATTAATTCCGGCCGCTTTCTCTCAACTTCTTGCTTTAATCTTATCAATTGTTCGCAGTAGAGTTCAGAATCGATGGTCCTGCCTTAGAACTTATATCTCACGGTGAGTAGGGCATTTACGTTGTAGATGTCTATGGACTCCAGTAACCACTTAACACAAGGTGGGCTATGAGCTTGTCCAACCATGTAAGGAATAAATATTGCAGCTAATTTTTGCTTTTTGAATTCGCGCTTTACGTGTTGTGAGCTGTAAGTAGAACAAATTATTTAACAAAATTGGTTACGAAAATAAATTAACATACCTTCTATACTTTAGAATATTTGGGAGAGTTTTACTGTTAATATTGCTGGCAAGCTCTAATAATGTGCATGATGTAGGTATATAGGTATATTATAGACTAATATCAAACAGATAAACACGACCTGTTTTTAACACTGGGGAATCCATTTACGGATACCCGGTCGAGGGGGTAAAGGACCGGGTTATGTCGGACTCCGGCGCCTCCAGAGAGGAAGAGGGGAAGTAAAGAAGGACCGAGGAGAGACTACGCCTTGAAAAAGGCGCGCGAGGCACTTGCCCCGCAGAACCGAAAGATTAATTAATTAATTAACTAACCGATAGATTCGACCTGGTAAACCGAGCGTGACCATTGAAACAAGTCCGTCTACAAGTAGATTTAAAGAAGAACTACTTCAACAGTTTTGCAAATAGACCACTCCCGAAGCCGAAACGATCTCCTCCAAACATCTATCAGATGGACAATAATCATGTAATAAAGCACTTACTATACTATACTACTTACTGCTTAAAAATCCTTAATTTTTTTGCTAAGATGAGTGAACGAGCTCACAATCCACCTGGTGATAAGTGGTTACTGGAGCCCATAGACATCTACAACGTAAATGCGCCACCCACCTTGAGATATAAGTTCTAAGGTCTCAGTATAGTTACAAACGGCTGCCCCACCCTTAAAACCGAAACGCATTACTGCTTCACGGCAGAAATAGGCAGGGTGGTGGATACCTACTTGCGCGGATTCACAAGAGGTCCTACCACCAGTAATTACGCAAATTATAATTTTTTTGCGGGTTTTGATTTTTATTACACGGTGTTATTCCTTCACCGTGAAAGTCAATCGTGAACATTTGATGAGTACCTATTTCATTAGAAAAATTTGTACCCGCCTGGGATTCGAACACCGGTGCATCGTTAGACACGAATGCACCGGACGTCTTATCCTTTAGGCCACGACGACTTCAAAAAAAACTAAGCAAGTAAACATAAGTCAATATAAATCGTCGTGGATTAAAGGATAAGATGTCCGGTGCATTCTTTTATTGCGATGCACGGTATTCGAATCCCACAGGCGGGTACACATTTTTCTAATAAGTATTTAACAAATGTTTACGATTGACTTCCACGGTGAAGGAATAATATCGTGTAATAAAAATCAAACCCGCAAAATCATAACTTGCGTAATTACTGGTGGTAGGACGTCTTGTGATTCCGCGCAAGTAGGTATCCACCACTCTGCCTATTTCTGCCGTGAAGCAGTAATGCGTTTCGGTTTTAAGGGTGGGGCAGCCGTTGTACTGTAAAAACTGAGACCTTAGAACTCATATATCAAGGTAGGTGGCGGCATTTACGTTGTAGATGTCTATGGGCTCCGGTAGCCAGTTAACATCGGGTGGGCCGTGAGCTCGTCCACCCAACTAGGCAATAAAAAAACATAAACGCTGTTCGCTTTAAAAAGCTACAATATAAATGTTAGGTTCCATTATCAATTTCAAAGTTTGCGAACCTGTGATGCAACAATATGTAAGCAGAAACCTCCCACGTCCGTAAAATACTGTAGATTCCGCACGTCAATATAATTATTTGAACGAGTTTTTTTTCAATGTTATCTTGTTAGGAGTCATCATTTGTACAGTTAGACTTCGTTTTTGAGAATGGTTTCAAGGTAAAACACCAGTAGTAATAATCTTTACGGGCTGACCGGATAATTTCCAATTACCCCTGGGATCTTTTGTGTGACTGTATTACTACTTATTTATAACCGTTTTTTCACAATTAATTTATTTCATTATATTTCTGTGTGACCGCCTCGTTAGAGAAGTAGTTTTTTATGAATGAAGTATTACTGGTGGTCCGGATGCCTTTCCAGTTTCACCAGGACAAGTGGGCGAGCAAAAGCTCAGCCAGGAGGGAGGGGATTCGCTAGCAGCCGGGATTCGCTAACAGCCGTCTAAGCGCCTCCGGAGGATACTCAGAGTTGAGACAATTCAACTTTGTGGTATCTATGAGTTCCGATAGTCGCTTAACATCAAATAAAAAGCAAATTTGTCATCCAATAATAAAAATGAAAAATAATAATAACAAGTAACAACAATTAAAATGTAATAAAAAATTGCTCAGCCTTTTAACATTAGAATACAAACCTTCAGTATCTTTGGTGTCATCACGTGAATAGGTCAACTCTACCGATCTATATATCTATATATATATAAATGAATTGCTGTTCGTTAGTCTCGCTAAAACTCGAGAACGGCTGGACCGATTTGGCTAATTTTGGTCTTGAATTATTTGTGGAAGTCCAGAGAAGGTTTAAAAGGTAGATAAATATGAAAGTGCTCGGAATTAAATAAAAATAACAATTTTGTTTGACGGATTCCTTTTGTTTGTTATAAGTCTATTTTAAACAAAAGTTTAAGTCTTTTATTTATCGATTGAGGCACTACGAAGTCTGCCGGGTCAGCTAGTACGGAATAAAAATATTGTGCGACGAATAGTATAAGTGTCTTGAGCACAATTGAAACCTTGAATTAATTATGACACCACTCTCGTCAAAGATCTGAAGCCATTGGTCAGGCTAATAATCGTGGTGCAACCAGAGTTAATTTTTTTTTTAAATATAATCTTGCTATAAAGTCACACGATTATAGTGATTGGCTTACTTCAACACACATTTGCTTAAGTAGCCGATCGGCATGCGGTGCATGCATGATTGTAACATGCATCTAGTTTTTTTTCAAGTGTGTTGTACTATCGAAGCCTAAGGTTCTATTAACAGGGTAATTCGCCATTTTGGTCCGGCGACCACCTTGGATTTACAATGACACTTAATGTACATAATTATATTGTCATCAAAACTAAAGAAGTGTACCAAATTTCAGATCAATCTGTAAACATGAAGGGGTAAAATTTCAAATACAAGGTTTGAGACAGATACAAGATCACATACAAGGGTCCCATAAGACATCGGTCCTGCTCCATCTTAATAGAACCGTTTAAAATCAACAACTATCTAGCATATTTTTTTGTATGGATCTTTAAAAATCAGTACGCCAAGAAACATTGTCAGTTAACTAGCCATTTAACATTCCTTGATAATTAAAACGTTGGATTTTGGAGCGAAGACCAATTATTATTAAATCTCTGTTTTGTAATGGCCCATGCGTAAACGTTATATCATCTTGGTAAAACCGCAAATAACATCTCTCACTCTGGATTCTCCCGAGTCGGGGGTATCCATATACAAATGTATGTTTCCTTAAGAGCGAAAGATTACTCATAACTTCAGTTTTGTGCTGCTTTGAACAATTTTCAGACAGTTCCCGTTACCGGTCGACCTGTTGATGATATAGATTTGTATTCCAATAGGGAAAGGTTACTTACTACTCGTCAACGAGTTCCTTTAAAAACAATGAACTTTATTGGCACAGCCAACGAAATTCCTTGGAAACGTATACGATACGTTATCACAGATTAATTGTAATGCTGCAGATGTAACATAACGTACACAAATGACTTTACATTGTTCATTTACAAAACGATTTTGTTTTCCTGTGGCCTCGGTCAAGGGTGAGCTGCTAAAATCTTCATTTCTTTTCGTGACGTGTGTGCAAGTGTTCAATATAAATTTGACGTCTACCTATAAGTAGGTAACTAGTCTTGGTGCTTAACTTTAATTAAGTACATATAGTGGTGATGGTAGACCGCGTTCCCCCGACCGCTCCGGGGGAAGGTGTAGCGCGGCGCCATCAAGGCGGGCTCTCGGCCCGCTGATCGAGGGAACTGGTGGTAGTGCCGCGGGCGGCCGCCGGTCTGGCGTGTGTGGGCCGGCGGGATGGATGTAATATGCTCTGCGTCAACCCTGTCCCGCCGTCTCAATAGCCCCGACTGGGCCCCGGCCCGGTCCCGGGTAGGGCGCCGACTGTGAGCGACAGGAGTTTTTAGTGAGGTTCAACTCTCACATACCCCACCTGCCGCGCGGGTGGGGATCCGGCGATTTTCTCCTGTGGAAAAAAGTACATATTGTATAATACAATACACTGACGAAATTGTTACAAAAAAAACATTACTTTAGAAAGTGAAATAATGAATCTTCCAATGTGAAGGAGTTTAAGCGCTTTAATCTACAATTACTTATGAATAAAATGGAATCAATCATGTTTAGCAATGAACAACAAAGCTACAAGCTACTATTTTTGGCGACAGTAGCAACATGAACAACGTCATATAAGACTGATGGTAGAACGGTTAGAACATGAGTGTCCCAATTCAGTCACAGCCCCTCCATCAGTTCCTCAATCACTGCTGAATATAAAAAGATTGAGCATTACTGTATCGCGCATGCGTTTGCTCAGGGACCGCTCAGCCGCCCCTAAATCACATTTTGCTTCACATTAGGTCTTAGAGTGAAATCGCCAACCTCTAGCAAAAATCTCACCTTTTTTTTATTGCTTACATGCGTCGACGAACTCATAGCCCACCTGGTGTTAAGTGGTTACTGGAGCCCATAGACATCTACAACGTAAATGCACCACACACCTTGGGATATAAGTTCTAAGGTCTCAATATATGTAGTATAATTAGTCTAAGTATAGTTACAACGGCGCCCCACCCTTCAAACCGAAACGCATTACGGCTTCACGGCAAAAATAGGCAAGCTGGTGGTACCTACCCGTGCGGACTCACAAGAGGTCGTACCACCAGTAATTATTATACACGATGTTATTCCTTCACTGTGGAAGTCAATCGTGAACATTTGTTGAGTAGGTACGTATTTCGTTAGAATAATTGGTACCCGCCTGAGATTCGAACACCGGTGCATCACTGATCATTCATTGAACGTCACCTTCGTGAGAGGCTGAAGAACTAATCTTGCGTTCATAAAAAACAATTACAGACACATGTTGAGCTCAAAAGCTGGATGATCTGCTAATGATAAATTAATTATAATATCCGACGTAAATCTTGTGCCTACTGAGTTTCTCGCCGGATCTTCTCAGTGGGTCGCGTTTCCGATCCGGTGGTAGATTCTGCGAAGCACTGCTCTTGCTAGTGTCAGTGTTAGCAACTCTCCGGTTTGAGCCCCGTGAGCTCACCTACAAACGTTAGGGTGAAGCTAAAATAGCCTCTCAAGGCTATCAGCATAGGTAGGAAAAAAATAATAATCATGTAACAAGATTGTCAGGAATTAGACATATCTCTTTCTTACTAATGATTTGATAATTATGTTAATACGAGAGGTTAATACTTAATAACTCATTTCGTGACTAATCGTGCGTGACTACGAGTTAATATTGTGTATTTAGTAGACGAACCGTATTATCACTAATTAGCAGATAAATAAGAATAATGATTTATCACCTCAATTCTGAATTTGTGCTGCATATATTTTTAATTTTTTGTATGTTCTTATTAGATTATATATATAGCTGTGTGCTGTGTTAGAAGTTATCAATTAACGCTGAACGTCACCTCAATCCACCCCTCAAAAATTTTAAATTTACTAGATACTTCTTTTGTTGAGTTAACTCCAAATTTTTTTTTAACATAAAGTCTGATGAAATTTTTATTTTTCTTTTAATTAAAATATTTCCATTAATAATAGTAAAATAAAGACGAACCACAATCACATTATAAAACCATTTTAGATTTATCGTCAGATGAATGTTATCTTCGTCCTACAAATAACGGCAGCCTTTCCATTTTTATTATAAAAATATATTTTTTTATTAATTAACCCTCTTTACATGTTACTAGCTTGACTTCAATCTATCTATGTCTTTATATATGTATCTATGTAATGGAATATTTCAACGTAGTTTTAGCTAGCTTAAAACGTCCGATTAACTTAATAATTTTGACGCATACCGGTGACAATAAAACCACTTTATTATTTTAGCCAAACATCCTGTGCGTTATCACAAGGAAAAAAATACTATTTTAATTTTATTTCGATTTTCTTTTAAAGCGTGTAAGCTTGATTAAAAAAGTAAATTAGTTAATTATTTTATTATATTTGCATGACTTAACAATAATCTCAACACAAGATACGGTACCCGTCACTACAATTATTAGACATACAAAAAACGTAAGAGAGTCATTTCCAAAATGTACTTTTACATAATTATTAAAAACCTAGTACTTATTACCTTAATAAAATAAATAGGTACCTAAATTAAAATCTAAGGGAGGAATCGCTTCATCCTCTAGGTAGGATGGTCTTGATTGAAACAAAACCATAAAAGTTATTTTTTTTAAGTCAAAGTATCAAATATCAAGCTACTCACGAATTTTTAGATAAATAACAAACAATCCCTTTCATATCCTTTTTTACTAGATCATAATTTTTTTCACATGCTGACACCGTGACGTCTCGAAGTGTCACACTCACGTGCAGTGTATAAAATTGTTTTTTCGATTAAACAACCTTACTAAGGTTTATTTATTGGTCTATTGAATGGTGATATTTCAAAACAATAAAATGCTGTCTTGTTTCGTAAACGTAATTAAAACTACTGTTACTATTATTTCTGATGTTTCAAATACCTACTTTACAGATTTTGTGGTCATGCACGACTAAGGTGTTTTTGTAATTCATAAACAAAAAAAAAAGGAAAAAAAAATCAACATATAAAAGTAGATTTAATTATGTCTGCGACTAGAACCGAACTGAAGACTTGTATGATAACGGTAATCAAGGTTCTCTAAATACCAAATAATTTACTATTTTAGGCTGCACGAGCCCCATCAGTAGGTACAATGACGATACTGTTATATAAATAAAAATATACGTTTAAAACTTTGAGTTACACGCAATCAATTACGGTGATCTACGTCGCAAGATTACTCCGGATAAACAAATTTAGTTTTATGATATTTTTAAGACGTTCACCCAAAGATAACATTTATGCAAACAAATTAAGATAGATTGTAATTATAAATCATTAAATAAAGGTTAAGCGTGTAAAGGATCTCACTTTGTCAGACCGGCTATTAATCAGAAGATATGAAAGATGCGACCTCGTACTGGTGACGTTGTATCACCCGTAGCACCTCTTGCCTAGATTGTCCATTAATTTTATCTTTACTCAACTGGTAGACTTGATCATAGTCAAATACCAAGTCGAATACCGCACCTCTTACCTAATTTACCGCGAGGTAATAATTAGAGGAGGCCTTTGTCGAGAGACAAGCTGTTTCTAAAACCACACCGAACGCCGAACGGAATAATTGATATTGATTATAAGTTGCACTTAAATTTAATTTATTATTAAGTAATGTATTAAGTTAGTAAAACAGCAATAAAGGCTTATTATTATAATAATGCGTTCTTAGGATAAGTTAACCATTATTTCAGGGCCGATGCAACTTGGAATGGTGGTTTCCATGGGCCTATAGGAGATAATCCCTTAGTAGCAACTAGAACTTATCTTGCAGAGCTTGAAAACGACAATTTTACTTTCAGTAAAAATTAGATCAATTACTGTCAATAGCAGTCAATTAATGAATAGAAATCACTAGCTTTTAAACAACAAACATAAAAACATTCATGGAATTAAAAAAACGTCGGACTGTTGAACGGGTGTCAATACGAGGGCGGCACTGAAAATTTCGGGAATTAACGAAGTGACACAACATTACTATTTAAAAATGTATTTATTGCTTTTCGAAGTATTCTCCGCGAAATTTGACACATTTTTCCATACGATGGAACCACGGAATAGATAATGGAACCAATCATTGAACCAACCAATAGGTAATAACAGATTTCTGAAATGTATATTTTTAGTGAGTTGGGAAATGTGATGTATTATATAAACGTGTAATATGTGTAATAAATATGGATAAATTGCATATTATTATTATGATTAGTATAATTGTATGTTATGTATAGGTTTACTGTGCACCTACCACAGGACTCTTTACACCACACTTGGTTCACCTTAGGCATTAAGTCCTTCACTGTACCCTTGTGCATAAAATAGAAAAATTAAATAAACAATATGGATTGTCTTTATAACTAGTCAGGTCATAAGTATTGTCACACAGTAAAAACTTTTCTTTTAGAATGCTGGCCACAAAAAAGCTTATTGAATTCGAATTTCGAATTGTTCATGAAAATAAAAATGTATACTTTTAGAATTTTACTCATTTTTAAATATGGAGTGGACGCTTAAAGAAGACCGTGTTGCAGTTATTGCGTTGCATCGTTGCGGTTACGCGCCAATTCAAATTTTTAACATACTGAAAGATTTGAATATAACCAAAAGATTCGTTTATCGTACCATCAAACGATACAATGAAGACTCTAGTGTAGATCACAGGTCAAGAAGTGGTCGCCCTCGGTCTTTTAGGACTCCAGCAGTGATAAAAGCTGTGAAGGCGCGAATTCAAAGAAATCCCAAACGTAAGCAGAAACTGTTGGTCTTTCAGATGGGGTTAAGCAGGACCACGGTGAAAAGGGTGTTAAATGAAGACTTAGGGCTTCGGGCATATCGAAGAAAAACAGGACATCGTTTGAATGCTCGTCTAATGGACCTGAGACTGAAGAGATGCCGCGCTTTGTTGAAGCGGTACGCGGGAAAAAAATATCGGGAACTTCTTTTTTCGGATGAAAAATTTTTTACCGTAGAAGAGAGCTACAACAAATAAAATGATAAGGTGTACGCACACAGTAGTGAAGAAGCGAGCAACCGTATTCCGCGTGTCCAACGAGGTCATTTTCCATCCTCGCTCATGGTATGGTTGGGAGTTTCTTATTGGGGCTTAACAGAGGTACATTTTTGTGAGAAAGGTGTAAAAACGAATGCAGTTGTGTATCAAAATACAGTCCTGACGAACCTTGTGGAACCTGTTTCTCATACCATGTTCAATAACAAGCACTGGGTATTCCAACAAGATTCGGCGCCAGCTCATAGAGCGAAGAGCACACAAGACTCAAGACTGGCTGGCGGCGCGTGAAATCGACTTCATCCGGCACGAAGACTGCCCCTCCTCCAGTCCAGATTTGAATCCGTTAGATTACAAGATATGGCAACACTTGGAGGAAAAGGCGTGCTCAAAGCCTCATCCCAATTTGGAGTCACTCAAGACATCCTTGATTAAGGCAGCCGCCGATATTGACATGGACCTCGTTCGTGCTGCGATAGACGACTGGCCGCGCAGATTGAAGGCCTGTATTCAAAATCACGGAGGTCATTTTGAATAAACTTTAGTGTCATAAGAATCTATGTTTTGTTAAGTTCATTTTGGTATATGAATGGTTACATAATGAATAAACTTGTTTCAATTATTTTACATCAAACATGTGACAGAATTTATGACCTGACTAGGTATATTCCGATGTCTGATTCGAGAAGAACTAGTTCCTATAATACCCGATTTGTTTAAATTCATCAGGTAGGAGCATTTTGTATAATTTCTATGCGGTATGCAGCACTGGCCAAGATTTTTAAAGTATTAATATTATTATCATTTAAATATCAGAGTGCTAAACAGCGTTGATATGTGACTATAAATAAAAGACCCATTTATTTACGTTGAGTAATATACTTCTATTTAAACAGTAGTCTGAGATAAAGCGGAATAATCTACAAGTCAACTTTATTTCTTCATCACATAAGGTATATGCACAACATAGAGTACAACTTATCATTAATTATATAAGCTATTTTTGAGTACGACTTGTCACCGTTAAAAATGAACTATCCTGTGTCTTTTCATATACTAGGTATACGCTCTCTCCGCACCAAACTCGCCGTCTAGCTGCTGCCAGATTAAACATCTCGCTCCAATTCTGGCCCGTGAAGTGCTTCTGGTCTCCTACTTATACCGCTACACGCATCTTGCGGAAGAACGTTGTGTGTGGGTGACTGAAGGTCGCGTTTTTCGATCCAGCATGGTATCCCGTGGGCTGTTTAGGGTACCTTAAGGCGCGCTTTGAATAGCTCTCGAAAAGAGAGGCCCGGGGGCCTTTGACCCGGCGATCGTTGTTCTGGTATTCTCTTTAGCTAGGGCGATAGGGAGTGATAATCGCTCAATATAATTTTTCTGTCTAATCCAAGGTTCGGACGCGGATTTAGTTTCTTCGATTTCAACATGACCCGTCCCGTCCACGCCTCCTAACGCACAGGCCTTCCGGCCAGTATCCGGTGATTTCTTCATAACCTAAATAAAATACATAATAATATGTGTAGGTGTCACAGTTAACAGACACCTGCTATCATGGACATAAAACCGTACCTTATACATTAACACATATAAACTTACGGCCGTTTTCTATAAAATATCTATCTGCTGTTTCGGTTGCTAAGGATAGACAAATCTATCCTTTTGTCCTTACTTTCTTTTCCATCTATCCATCGTCGGGAGGACGGATAGCCTACTAAAGATAGGAATGCTCATACCAATTGAGCTAACTCCCTTTTCAATATGACCTTTAAGTAACTTTCCGATGGACGACACTATCTCTAGTAAAGTCATTCACTTATATGTCAAAATCGGCAGGCCGTAGATGTTTTTTGAAAGTAAATAAGTAGATCGCTATAATTTTTTATTTTTCTCTTAAATAATAATGGATTGTGATGCAAATATTGACAGTAAGTTTGATATCCGACGGTTAAGGGAATATAAAAAAACGTGAGAATTACATCACAAAACTAAATGATTACGAATTTTCTTATAGATTTAGACTATGCAAAGGTGTTGTGAATGAATTGACTAATTTAATAAGACCTTATTTGAGTGTCACGTCAAAAAGATAATATATACAAATTTTAACCATAAACGTACTCATTATTAAGTTATATTTGTTTTTTTTTTTTCCTACCTAAGCTGGTAGCCTGGAGCGGCTATTCCAGCGTAACCGTAACTAGTAGGTGAGCTCACGGGGCTCAAACCTGACGACGATGCTAACACGAACCCTAGCAAGAGTCGTGCTTCGCAGAATCTACCACCGGATCGGAAACGCGACCCACTGAGAAGATCCGGCGAGAAACTCAGTGGGCTGAGTCTGAGAGTTAATTTACTCGTCGAGCCCTTCGTCGCAAGCGACGGGTTCGACGAGAACGGTGACCGGTGCTTGAAGTACCTAGAAGCACCGTTAGTGGATCGGGAGGATCCGAGATGACGTGTTTTGGGCGACGTCGACTGCTTTCCATTCTATCCGCAGGATCGGGAATGTAGTTACCGGCGGCCACGATGAGAGGGTTCTCGGGTCGTGCCGCTTTATCGAAGTGGCGCATCGACGCCGACTGTAGATACTTACTGATGGACTCTAAGTCCAGGTCGTCATGGAGGTCGACGTTTCTGACGAACCACGGGGCTCCGACGGCTATCCTGCAAAAACGGGATTGAATGATTTGGAAGGATTTTAAGTGAGTGCGGGCCGCGTGAGCGAACACTACACTTGCATAGGTCATGACGTGGCGTATGCAAGTTTTGTAGAGTGTCACCTTATTTCTAAGGGACATTTTACTTCGCCTGCATGTCATCGGGTAGAGACGTCCTAGAATGAAGGCGGCACGGTCGCGTACCGTCTTAATGTGAGGGCGGAATGTCATCCTTCTGTCGAGGTGACGCCTAAATATTTGACCTTCGGGGCCCACGGTATGGGCTGGTCGAACATTGTGATTAGGCGAATGGCGGAGGCGGAGGTGTCGATGCGCCTAGACGGGAGAGGGATGCTCAACGTGGTGTTCGGAGGGCGACCCCTTTTGAAGAGCACCGCTGTGCTTTTCGTGGGGTTGATGTCGATGCGCCACTTCCGGAACCACTGTCCCATGGTGGTAGCTGCGGTCTGAAGTCGCCGATGAAGCAACGCCTTCTTCCTACACGAGTAGTAGAAGGCGGTGTCATCGGCGAAGAGCGCCAGATGGGTCTCCGGAGACCGGGGTATATCATTGATATACAAACTGAATAGTAGCGGGGAGAGGTCGGAGCCTTGCGGGACTCCGGCTGTGACGTGATATATTTGTCCTTAGGTGTTATCAGGCCTCAATTAAGTTTTACAATTTTACAGAAATCATGGTATATTTCATCAGACACTTCGGAGTCCACGATTTTATGCCTTGGGCACAATGATGGTGTCTATTGCTGATTTTACAGGAAGGAAGTTATTTTATATAGGTATCTAAAGCCATAGCAAAATTATAACCAATTTTTTTTGTGCTGCCTTTCTTAATTGAAAAAGATATCCTTCAAAACTTGAACGTAAAGTAAAATAAATTATGATCAATTTAGTTCAAAGATACTTACCTACAGAATTCATTTTATTTCACTGTAGCTCTGTACTACATGATAAACGAAAGTTTTAACGCGTTTTAAGGGAAAACCACCGGGAGTAAAGAACAGAGAAACAAACAAACGTAACCGAACACTGCTCATTGGCAAACACAAACTTGCAAAATCCGAGAGTCAAAAATTTCGTTTCATAATTTAGACTTTGTTAAAAATCACGATACGAATAATTGTTTACACTCACAATGACGCAATTTTTTATAGCGTGTTTTTATCTGTCTGTAATAAAATATCATTATATGTTAGATTGAATATAACAATAGTAAAATGGCTCGTGTTTTAGTAATAAAATTGTATGAATATCCGAAAAATATCAAAAATAGTGTTTAACCAATACACAACCAAATGTTTTGGTTACCTATTTGCTGATTCGTTGTTTCAAATACCAAAAGATTTTAAAGTCGACTGGTAGTTTATGGACCGGAGAGTGACTGACAGAAGCAATTTTTTACCCCGGAAAATGAAATGTATTTCATTCTTTATTCATAAATTACAAATTTAACGCGCGCGGGGAAGGGAATGCGGAGAATACTAACTTCTACTTAAGGAAAACAATTTTGGGAAAATATTGTCTACAATAAAAAATCTATTATTCTCATTTTAAAATGCTTTGATTACCTCGCAACGTCTGAACCTTCGTTCAACAATTGTTGATCGAAGGTCTGAACTGTGCTAATTATACTCCGATTGATTGCCTGTTAGTGTTCAGTATTGCATTAGATTCTGGGATGACGCTTGTACAAACTTATTTACAAGTAATTTTTTTTATTTTATTGCTTAGTTGGTGGACGATCTCATAGCCCACCTGGTGTTAAGTGGTTATTGGAGCCCATAGATATCTACAACGTAAAAGCACCACCTACCTTGAGGTATAAGTTCTAAGATCTCAGTATAGTTACAACGGCTACCCTACCCTTCAAACCGAAACGCATTACTGTTCACGGCAGAAATAGGCGAGGTGGTGGTACCTACTCATGCGGACTCACAAGCGGTCCTACCACCAGTAATTACGCAAATTATGAACCGTGGAAGTCAATCGTTAACATTTGTTAGGTTGGTACGTATTTCATTAGAAAAATTCATACCCGCCCGCGGGGCTCGAACACCGTTGCATCGCTATATACGAATCAACGGCGGATCCAGGGGGGGGTCATGGGGGTCATGACCCCCCCCCCCTGAGCTAGTTCCAGGACTTGAACTAACTTGGACTAATTGAAGAACATCATGATTTATTTATTATCTATTGTTATCAAAATTTAATTATAAGTTCTTAGCTTGCCCACGACTATGTGACCCCCTCCTGGCGCCAAAGCTGGATCCGCCTTTGATACGAATGCACCGGACGTCTTATCCTTTAAACCACGACGAATATTTACGAAGGATCACCGTTCATATGTTTTTCTGTTAGTTTAAGTTAGTAGAATATCAAACCGTCATACACAAGCAGTTTACAATATACAAGATACAATGTTATGCTATTACACTGAATCTCTTACGAGTCTTTTGGTAAGATTTGTCTAAAATATTATTATAGTCCGAAAGTCCATAAAATATTATAATTTTTATTATTATTGATCTATATATTAATACGTGAAGCAAAAACTTTGTATCCCTTTTTACGAAAATTGCGCGGACGGAGGAGTATGAAATTTTCCACACTTATAGAGAATATAGAGAAGAAACACTACATACCATGTATTTGACGCAACACGCATGCATACTAATTATTGTCAAACTTTTGTTCTTGACGTCTGTGGTCAAATTGAGAATAAATTAAATATTGTTTGTCTTTATTAATATTTTTTTATAGAGTAGCCTTATCGAAATTTGTGATTATAGAAGTATAAAATACAATCATAATAGTGTACAAACTTACAATTTCAATTAATTATAGTCGAATTTCGACTAGGTACTGCGGGAAAAATGGTAATAACTAGAGGTTAGTTATTACTATTTTTCGAGTCAATAGTAGATAATGGTAAGAATAGTAATACAATCACCATGTCCTAAATAAAACCTTGTTGATTTTTCTCTACAATTGTATGACTCATTTTATCTGAACTCATTCGGAGTCGTTCATACATTTTAAACTATGTAAGCATACTTTTATATTCCACTTATGTTTGCTTTATGACGGAATATTTGATAGTTGGCCATGCATTTAAAAAATTTATAAGAAACGCACACAAAATCGTATATTTCTTCTCCGGAAATAATTACGGGAATACTTTAATTATATCCAAGACATTGGGTTTCTTGATTCAAGAAGTCGTCGTCGTCGGACAGAGATGGCAATACTCATATATAAAAAGTGTTATATAAGATTTTGTTTTTTAATAAAAAAAATTTATTTTACTTATCTACAGATCGCTACAGCTATATTATATAAATGATTCAAAGTACAGCATGTTTAAAATAAATAAATAAAAATCAACCTAAAATTAAGTAAGCTTGTCTTTTAAAATATATTTCCACTCACAGTGTTTCAATATGCAAAAAAATCAAGGCATGTGGTTAATTTTAATTACCGGTAATAAATTTCGTCACTACGAGTATTATATTACGTATAGATGAAATTTAAAAAGTAACAATAACAGAAGTTGGCCGAATTTTTAAAAATTAAAATTACAGAGATACCTACTTTTCACACTGCAAGCTAATCCTCAGATGATCATATGACGCTTTTACGTACTTATAATAATGCTCAAGGCACGTGTACCAAATCCATCTTCCAGTTGCGGAAACACAGCAGTGATATATTAATAGGATCTTCAACTAACAGCGTATTATTTTATAGCGCCCATATTAGCGTTTATTATATTTAATTGAAATTAAGGAGAATGCCAATCATTATTCGTTCAAGTAACATTATGGGATCAAAATTGAGTTGGGAAATTGGAACTTTCAAATTGTTTAATTTATTCACAATAAGAACTAGCCTGTGCGGATTGCGGAATCGATCTCGAAAGGACGTGGCCGTACCCTAAGATTGTCCTCAAAGAGAGATAGACACAACGATTTTATTTTTGATCCAAATAATTTTGATAATATTTTTTTAAAAAAAGTATCAAATAATTCATGTTCCGCAGATCGCAGTAAACTGGTTAAGAAAAACCTGAGTTGCGTAAGCAATAAATATAGAAACAGTACTCTTCATACCCTATACGAATGTGTAATTTTATCGCGATCACGAAAACCAAATACGGTAAAACAGTGTTCTCATTTCTAATTCAGAAAAAAATAAAAGAACATAAGAGTTAAGTTTGAATAAATATAAAACGTGTTTAATGTGCACGTACGTAGCAGCTTAACGTTAATCCATAAATAAGCAAATCTTGTTGATATCTTAGAGAATTGGTTCACAATGTTATCAGATACAAATATTAGCACCGTTGTCGTTAGCAGCTTCTTCTTCGACCTTGTCGTACCACCAATCCACGTTAAATTTAACTGAAACTTCATTTAAATAATAAACCAATATTATTTAAAAGAGATTATTTCTCATTCAAATTGCGATTACATTGCATATGCGTGCGAGTGTCTGCATAGAATAAATAATGGAAACAAAGCATAATTTCCACGTAAACTTGACCATTTTAATTTTCTCGAACCATAAATTACTTAGTGTGTCGAATAGATAACGTAGTTTTCACGCCTTATTATTGTAGTTAATTACAAATATGTTTGTCAGACATAAATTAATTACTATAATTTCCACTGAGACTAGACTAAATGAAATAAAAATTGACAAAGTAATCCTTTTAAGGATTAGAGATTTTCTATCCAGATAAATTGCCCATAATTTAAGAATTTTCTTCGTGTCATTTGCCCGCTTTTGAAAATTTCTTAACGGTAGGAAGCACCTTGGCTCTGCCCCTGACAATGCCTGAAGTCCGTGGGCGACGGTAACCACTCACCGTCAAGTGGGCCGTATGCTCGTCTGACTACAAGGGAAATAAAAATTAATAAATAAAAACCCTAATTGCTGTTACTCATGTTACATTGGATGAAGTCGAAGTCAGATTTTTTGGCAAACCATTGCAAGTGCTTACAAATCAACGCACATTCTGCGTATGTACATACATACATTGTTGGCGACGCAGAAAATTGAACCACCTTAGATGTTTTTTTCTCTGTATGACAAAGGATCGTATCGAAGTCGGTATTGCATAGTGCAGCATAGTCGCAAAGTTTCATTAGGATCTCGTATAATGGTAGTAGTCGTGAATATGAGAATATTCATTATTTAATTATTATTTTTATTACATTATTAATACATTACAATTACATTATTAATTATTCACAAAACACGTTTACAGTAACTTTTATTATGATTAATATAAAATTGAATGAAATAAAAAGCCTTTTATTTCATACAAGTGACATTAAAACAAAAATTAACGCAATGTGATCTATGCTATTAATTAACTAATAAATAATATGTTTGGTGAATGTCCTGGGGTAAAGGTTTCCTCCAAGAATAGCCAATCTTATCTACATTGGGTAATGATTAATATAAATTAGGCTATTTATTGTTTAGCTCATGTGATTTTTGTTATACATTTAGCTTGATTAATAGTCAAAAAGAATTTAACAACGATAAATCGAGCCTTACTGAATATTCACTGAAACACATCAAGTACTCTAATCCTTGAATCATTGTTAATGACCGTACTAAAACA
Organism: Bombyx mori; assembly: GCF_030269925.1. NCBI lineage: Eukaryota > Metazoa > Arthropoda > Insecta > Lepidoptera > Bombycidae > Bombyx > Bombyx mori. The sequence continues at coordinate 7,737,305 of NC_085123.1, forward strand.
ATTTCAACGACTCATCTATTTACTTTGTCTCTTACGTAGACAGTATTATTCATGAATGCTCCTCTGCGTTCACGAAGCATCTTTAAATAATTAAAGAAGATCAATTATGACTGAAAATTTTGTCAATTTTTTTTACCGGGCTTCACTGCCTATAATTTAATTTAATTTAATTTAATAATTTCATTTATGGATACTTATGGGTACTGGTGGTAGGACGTCTTGTGAGTCCGCACAGGTAAGTACCACCACCCTGATTTCTGCCGTGAAGCAGTAATGCGTCTCGATTTGAAGGGGGGGGGGGGAGGCGTTGCACTGTTAAAAGTGAGACCTTACAACTCATGTCTCAAGGTGGGTGGCGGCATTTACATTGTAGAGGTCTATGGGTTCGGTAACCATTTAACATCAGGTGGGCCGTGAGCTCGTCTACCCACCTAAGCAATAAAAAAAGTGCTCCGGTAACCGTTTAACATTGAATGGGACTTGAGTTCCGTCTATCTAGTGCAGTTAGAAAATCTAAATCTATAGAGGGGACAGCGTTCGCTCTTTTTTTGTATTTTACACCTTGGTGCTTGGGGCGTAATATTCTGAGGAAGTGTTTTTTTATTTTTTTTATTGCTTAGATGAGTGGACGAGCTCACAGCCCACCTGGTGGCAAGTGGTTACTGGAGCCCATAGGTATCTACGACGTAAATGCGCCACCCACTTTGAGATATAAGTTCTAAGGTCTCAGTATAGTTACAACGGCTGCCCCACCCTTCAAACCGAAACGCTTTACTGCTTCACGGCAGAAATAGGCGGGGCGGTGGTACCTACCCGTGCGGACTCACAAGAGGTCCTACCACCAGTAAAGTGTTTGAGATAATCACTCTAAGTGTTTGAGATAATCACTCTTTTTTTTGTTCTATTCCATTTATGCATTGTTTCATATATTCCTGCATGGCATGGGGTTACTTACCACCAGATTAGAAGTTATCTTTAAACTTAGAAGTTGCAAAATCTGACTCTGTGGCAGGCTGAGCGCTATGATATGTCCTCTTTTAATGATGCTTGAAAAAATATGATTAACTATAAGCAGCTGCTTGGTTACTCCCTTGGCATTGCCGATGGTGGTTACGATGTCCCTCACGTTAGCCGTATGCTCGTCTGCTTTCCAAAATATTAATAAAATGTCTTATATGTTTTAGTAAAATTGTATCTTTAATGTCTTCAACAGGATAGCGCCCTTAGAATGTCCAAGTTTAGACAGCGGAGACAGTTTTACTCAGTCGGAGTTCTTATCAAGACTCGCAAACGAATGCCGCTACGACCGGCTACTGCTGCCTACCTATCAGACCGGTGACGTCGTCTACGTCCATGCCAGCGCCTACGTTTATTTCATTCAACCAGCAGAAGCACACGATTTGGTAATCATTATCTTTTGTATCACGATAACAATATAATATAATAAGATACTAACCTAATTAACTAAAAAATAGATTAACCTTTTGAGGTCCAGTGTTCACACATATTGGACATATAGTTTTACATTACATTAGTCTTAGGACCGCAAAGGGTTAAGATATAATAAGATAAGAAACAAATCTATTTGACTCGTCTCTTCATAATATTAAACAATGTATATTTTTCAGCCACGACCTTTCTTATGTTATGAGATTACATGAGTCCGTAGACCTTGAGGCATAAGGTAATGTCTCAATTGTATTGAATATTGGTTGATTTTCCTTCAAATCGGAACGCGATTTCTCAAATTTTTGAGCTCTCTCCATGTTTGACTAAAAACTTAAAAGCCATCTTTTAGTCAGGCAGTTATAATGTCATTTATGAAATACAATAAGAAATGTAAATATTTCGAAGGAGTGTTAAGAAAAATAAAAACAAAACATATGTTCGTTACCCTTTCGATAAAAATATTAAAATCATTTCAGAATTTTAAACTTCACTTCCTTCTGCAACTACGATGGACGGACCCGCGCCTAGCGTACACACTCTACTCTCCGAAAAGATCTAAAATCATAGGTGAAAATGATCTGAAACAAAGAATATGGGTGCCACATCTATACATGTCGAACGAACAGTCGTCGAGTCTCATGGGAACCGACAGTAAAGACGTTCTCATTTCAATCGCTCCCGACGGTGAAGTGCTTTTCAGCAGGCGAATGCAGGCAGTGTTGTACTGTTGGATGAATCTACAGAAATTCCCCTTTGACGATCAGACATGCTCTATGAACTTGGAAAGCTGTAAGTTTCAATTCGAAATTTAAATGTATGTATGTAGATACTTTTCGAATACTTTACTGCTTTCGTTTTAATATCTATACATATAAATAAAATTGGAGTATCTGTTTGTAATATTGAAATAACCGCTTTTTACTGCGTGCATATGAATATATATATAAGATTAATTAAGACCGATTTTGACGAGAATTTCACTGATAGGTAGCTGATGATATAAGGAGTAACTTAGGCTACTTTTTTAGACTAGCTTCGCCCCGCGGCGTCACCCGCGGTACAACAATAATGGCAGGTAACATCGCGGGACTCAGCTATCAATAATAAAATTTAATGTTTCCGAAGCGAAGCGAGGTCGGGTCGCTAGTAAATAATATAATTACAATAAAAAACGCAAAATTAAACCTTCAAAATAGTTTTAAATATAATTAAGACTCGCAAAAACCAAAGAAAATACTTATATTATTTACTATTTAAATATACGTTACAGGGAAATATAATGCATCGATTCTACGTTTAATGTGGGAAAAGGATAATCCAGTTCGCTTATCATCGGAACTACACCTGACAGAATATTCTCTCATGGATTTTTGGACGAACGAATCTGTTGTCAGAGGCGATATAGCCAACATGCGTCTTGGTGGAGGTAACTGTAATTTCTTTTGTTTTGTTTTGTTTTTTCAAAACTTTTTATAACTAATATCTGACTCACAGTAATTTTTTTAGCGGGTAATTATAGCGCCTTAAAATTCACATTCAAACTTGGTCGCGAGGTCGGTTACTATCTCATGGATTATTTTATTCCATCGATGATGATAGTGGCAATGTCGTGGGTTACATTTTGGCTACAAGCGGACGCATCAGCACCAAGAATAACTTTAGGTAAATATTTGGAACTTAATAGCTGATATGGATCCATTTCTGAAGATACGTAATTCGGTAATTCCTTGAGCCTAACGCTCATTTGAAACTTCAATTCTGTCAACTGTCTTTAGAATTTCCTTCCCTACTTTGAACTACTGATTGAAAACTTAAGTCAGAAAAGTATTTAAAGTATCTGTTACCGTTTTCGTTGTAGATAAATATTATAAGCGGATCTAGGACTATCTAATGTTGCTATGATCCCCACCGAACGTGGTCTCGCCTTGTCGCGGCGGTGGGGCTTAAGCGTGCACCCCGATACCGTGGAGCAGCGTTGTCTGCACAGGGGTGCCGTGAACAAAGAAGACTGCACACCGTGTTCCCGTTTCCCACCTTTGCTGGACAAAGTGTGTGTGAAGCGGGAGAGGGCTCCCTTCTGGAGCCCTCTTGGATGCTAGGCCATGTCCCCGGCAGCTCTTTGGCTGCTAAAGGGGAAGGCCCTCCAGAGGAGGGTACCGGTACGCCGGCGTGGCCACACCGTGGTCGGACGTGTGGGTCTGTCAGTAATGGTAGACCCCACGTGGATGAGAAGTGAACCGGAGGGCACTCCCTTCCGGTCGCTGGTTGCCATGTCCCCGGCTGCCTCTTGGCGGCTACAGGGGAAGGCCCCCCAAAGGGGGGTACCGGTTTACCGGCGTGGCTTCGAAGAAGCACACCGCAATCCCTACCGAGTAGGGGACGGGGGCTGCTGCCTAGCAGGGGCCGTGAGGATGCGAACCTCTATAAAAAATGCCCCAATCCCAAGTTTTTGACACCTGACGATGGGATGAATGGCTGGAGGGAGTCTAGTCCCAAGGGTTGTCCCATACCGTAATCCCCACTTGGTGGGGGGCGGGGGCCGCTGCCTAGTAGGGGCCGCGAGGATGCAAACCTCTATAAAAAATGCCCTAATCCTAAGCCTGTGACGTGCCCGGTGATGGGATGAGTGGCTGGAGGGTGTCCAGTCGTGAGGGCCGTCCCAGGGGACCGACCCCTGGTTAAATAATAAAGGAATAAATAAATGATGGCAGACTTAACGGAAAAATTACCCCAGGAGGGTACCACTCTAGGTGGAGAATCCCTCCGTGCTTCCACCTCGGTGGGAGCATGCTGCCCCACGTATTCTGGGGGGGGCAAAGCATGCCACGATGAAGGGGGCTGTGCGACGGGCAGCGGAAAACCCGTCGAACTGAGGTGTGCCAGCGCTGGCTCGACGCGCTCTGCGCTCGTCAGCGACTGCGAGGCGGCTGGCCCGAAAGGGAAAGTCAGGCGGAAGAGGAAATCGAGGGGAGTTTCTTCCCGCGAAGGGAAGGGGGGGCTAACGTCGTCCTCTGACACGGATGCCCCACCGGAGAAAGTGGTGGTAGTCTCCGATTCGGCCTCTGCCGCGGAGGAGATGCCGCCCCCTAAAGGGAGACCCGCTCGGGGGAAGGGCGCACCGTCACCGGCGCCGTCATCGGCGTCGATGTCTGTCGCCTCGCTGGACGGGCGGACGACGGAAGAGGAGGAGGGCGGTCTTCGGGACCCTGCCTTGGTCATAGGCAGGGCCATGAGGACCGTCAAGTCGTATGCGGCGACCAGTGCCAAAACCAAAGCTGCTGGCCGCAGGCTACGGGAAGTCGTCTCGCGAGTCTCGAAGGTTCTGCCTTCGGTTGCTTCCGCCAATGACCAGGTGGTGCAGCTGATGGCGGAGAATTTGAGGCTCCGAGCACAGCTACAGGCGCAGCAGCGGCCCGATGGCAAGGTTGCTGCTACCAAGCGGGTAGCCGCGACGAGGTCGTCGCCCGCGTTGCCACGTGCCGCTGGGTCGCGGACTCCTCCGGCATCTGTGCCGGCGGTGTCGCCGCTGGTCTCCGGGGTCCCTCGGGGTCCCTGTCCCTCAGCGGCGGCTGGCGACCCGTGGCCCGTGCTGCCACCATCGCGCGCGGTACAGCGGCATTCGCGTCTCCCGTCGCCGCGGTCTAGGGAGGCGACGGCCGTCGAGCGGCAGCAGGGATCCGCGGGGCCACGGATCGTGGGCCTGCCGGAACCGAATTGCTACAGCCTGGACGAGATTATCGATCGCACCGTCCAGGCTGTAATGGAAAGGCTGGGTGGCGGGCTGGCGGCTCTCGAAGCGAAACGTATTGTCGCTAGTGACGCTGAACGGCCTGCGTCTACACATGCCGCGGTGTCGGGTGCTGCAGTGACCCGCTCCACCCCCGTACAGGCTCCAGCCACTAGGGCGGGCCCGGGACGAGACAGAGCCAAGCGGGGGGGCGGCGCTAACGCGAAGTGCACATCGCAAGCGCCTCAACCCCGTCCGCTGCCCCCGCCCCCGTCTAACATGGACGAGGGGTGGAATGTGGTGGCCCGGCGGGGTGCCAAGAGGGCCGTACCGACAGCTCCCCAAGTGGGTGGAGCACCGGCCACTGCGGCGTCTCAGGCTGCTCCCCAACAGGGTCGAGCGCCTGTGGCCGCCAACAAGAAAAAGAAGACGAAGAAGAAGTCGTCGCGCGCGCCGCGGTCGGCGGCAGTGGTCTTAACGCTGCTGCCGGCCGCCGAGGCCAAGGGCGTGTCATACGGAGATGTAGTCTCCCGGGCGCGCGCGGCTATTGATCTGGACGAGATCGGGGCGGGGGAGGGCCTCCGCTGTAGGCTGACGGCGAATGGGGCCAAGCTGCTGGAGTGTCCCGGTGCCGATAGTTCCGGCATCGCGGAGCGTCTGGCGGCGAAGCTCCGTACGGTTCTGCCTGAGGAGGAGGTTCGAGTGCACAGGCCGGTCAAAATGGCTGAATTGAGAGTGACCGGCCTGGACGACTGCACCACTAAGGATGAGGTGGCGGCGGCTATTGCCGCCCGGGGCAACTGCGCCCTGGAGAATATAACCGTAGGCGAGCTGCGCCTCGGTTATACCGGGGCTGGCTCTGTTTGGGTGCGTTGCCCGGTAGAGGCGGCCACCTCCTTGGCTGCTCCTCCGCCCGGGAGACCGTCGGGGGAACCGGGCAGGTTGCGCGTGGGCTGGATAGCGGCCCGCGTGCGCCTTCTCGAACCACGCGCCTGGCGGTGCCTCAGATGCTTCAGCACTGGGCACTGCCTTGCTAAATGCGCGAGTGCCGTTGACCGCAGCGGATTGTGCTTTCGCTGTGGTCAGCCGGGACACAAGGCGGCCGTGTGCTCGGCTGCGCCGCACTGCTTATTATGTGCGGCGGCCGGGCGCAAGGCTGACCACCGGGCCGGGGGCAAGGCCTGCCCTCCGGCCAGCAAGAATGCTGAACGAAATCGGCGCCGCCAAGCTAAGCGGCGTCAAAAGAAGCGGTTGGCCGGGGGAGCACCGGCCGGCACTTTGTCCCCCGCTGAGGCGTTCGCGCCCGATAGCGGGGGCAATGGAGTAGGGGAGGGAGCGATGGATGTGGTTCAGTCTTAATGGATCACACCTATCGCTTCCTGCAGGGAAACTTGAACCACTCCGCTGGGGCTCAGGACATGTTGCTCCAGACCATGGCGGAGTGGTCAATTGACGTGGCTGTGGTCGCCGAGCCATACTTCGTTCCCCCAGCGGATGACTGTTGGTTTGGGGACGTTGATGGCTTGGCGGCCATACATATCAGAAGAACCGCGATGGTCCCCCCCCTGGCGATGGTGACCAGGGGCCCCGGGATCGTCGCGGTACAGTTAGAAAATATCGTCGTGATCGGGGTGTACTTTTCTCCGAATCGGCCTACCGTCGAGTTCGAGCGGTTCCTGGACGGGCTAGAGGTGATCGCTCGTCACCTCGCTCCCCGTTCAGTGATACTGGCGGGGGACTTCAATGCGAAGTCTGTCGCTTGGGGTTCCCCATTCACGGACGCTCGTGGTAGGCTGCTGGAGGAGTGGGCGGTCGCGGTCGGTCTCTGTATCGTTAATAGGGGCTCGATCGCGACTTGCGTGCGGTGGACGGGCGAGTCTATCGTGGACTTGACGTTCGCGAGCTCGCCCGTCGCGCGGCGCATCCTCGGCTGGAGAGTGGTGGTGGGGGCGGAATCGTTGTCCGATCACCGGTATATCCGGTACGATCTTTCTGCCCCTGCGCCGACGCCGGCTGCAGGTGCCCGCGGGGTTGACCCCCCGCAGAGTGCATCCCGGTCATTCCCTAGGTGGGCACTGAAGCTCCTGAACAGGGAGCTCCTGGTGGAGGCCTCTATGGTGGCGGCGTGGGCGCCCAAGCGCCCACAACCTGTCGATGTGGAAACCGAGGCCGAATGGTTCCGGGGCGCGATGCACCGCATATGTGATGCCTCGATGCCCCGGGTCGGCTCTCGGCACTCTGGACGGCGACAGTCGCCCTGGTGGTCGCCCGAAATTGCAAGACTGCGTGCGGTCTCCATTCGGGCGAGCCGCCGGTGCACTAGACACCGCCGTCGCCGCCGCCTGCGGCGCGACGAGCCCGTCGCGTTCGCGGAGGAGGAAGCTCGGCTGCACCGCGAATATCGCGCTGCGAAGGACGCCCTGCGGCTGGCCATCAGGCGGGCCAAGGAGCAGAACATGGAGAGACTCTTGGAGGCGCTCGAAGCGGATCCGTGGGGGAGCCCATACAAATTGGTACGCGGCAAGTTGCGCCCGTGGGCCCCCTCTATGACTGAGCGTCTCCAGCCCCAGCAGCTGCGGGACATCGTTTCGGCGTTGTTCCCGCAGGAGCGGGAGGGTTTTGTCCCTCCCGCTATGGGCGGGCCGTCTGACACCGTCGACGGCCAAGCTCCTGCTGAGGTGCCTCGTATTACCGAGGCAGAGCTCCGGGTGGCCGTTGTCAAGATGACTGCGAAAGACACGGCCCCCGGCCCGGACGGAGTCCACGGCCGGGTATTGGCCTTGGCCCTCGGTGCCCTGGGGGACCGGCTCCTTGAGCTATATAATGGCTGCTTGGAGTCGGGACGGTTTCCGTCGCTCTGGCGGACGGGTAGACTTGTGTTGTTGAGGAAGGAGGGGCGCCCGGTGGATACAGCCGCCGGATATCGTCCTATCGTGCTGCTGGACGAGGCGGGAAAATTGCTGGAACGTATTCTGGCTGCCCGCATCGTTCGGCACCTGGTCGGGGTGGGGCCTGACCTGTCGGCGGAGCAGTACGGCTTCCGGGAGGGCCGTTCGACCGTGGATGCAATTCTTCGCGTGCGGTCCCTCTCGGACGAGGCCGTTTCTCGGGGTGGGGTGGCGCTGGCGGTGTCTCTTGACATCGCCAACGCATTTAACACTCTGCCCTGGACCGTGATAGGGGGGGCACTGGAGAGGCATGGAGTGCCCCTCTACCTCCGCCGGCTGGTTGGGTCCTATTTGGGGGCCAGGTCGGTCGTATGTACCGGGTACGGTGGGACCCTTCATCGTTTTCCGGTCGTGCGTGGTGTTCCGCAGGGGTCGGTTCTCGGCCCCCTCTTGTGGAATATCGGGTACGACTGGGTGCTGAGGGGCGCCCTCCTCCCGGGCCTCCGCGTTATTTGTTACGCGGACGACACGTTGGTCGTGGCCCGGGGGGATGATTTTAGGGAGTCTGCCCGTCTCGCCACAGCGGGAGTGGCCCTCGTCGTCGGAAGGATAAGGAGGCTGGGTCTCGACGTGGCGCTCAATAAATCCGAGGCTCTGTGGTTTCACGGGCCGCGGAGGGCGCCACCCGTTGACACCCACATCGTGGTTGGAGGCGTCCGGATAGGGGTCGGGGTGCAGTTGAAGTACCTCGGCCTCGTGTTGGACAGCCGGTGGGCCTTTCGTGCTCACTTTGCGGAGCTGGTCCCCCGATTGATGGGGACGGCCGGTTCTTTGAGCCGGCTGCTCCCGAATATTGGGGGACCGGATCAGGTTGTGCGCCGTCTCTACGCGGGGGTGGTGCGATCGATGGCCCTGTACGGTGCACCTGTGTGGGCTGAGCCGCGCAACCGGGCCACTATGGCTCGGTTCCTGCGCCGGCCGCAGCGCACCGTTGCCATCAGGGTCATCCGCGGATATCGCACCGTCTCCTTCGAGGCGGCGTGTGTTTTGGCGGGGACGCCGCCATGGGAGCTGGAGGCGGAGTCGCTCGCTGCCGACTATCGGTGGCGCAGCGAGCTTCGTGCTCGGGGCGTGGCGCGTGTCCCCGAGAGTGAGCTGCGGGCGCGGAAGGCCCATTCTCGGCGGTCCGTGCTCGAGTCGTGGTCGAGGCGATTGGCCAACCCCACGTGGGGGCTACGGACCGTCGAGGCGGTTTACCCGGTCTTTGATGACTGGGTGAATCGTGGCGAGGGACGTCTCACCTTTCGTCTGGTGCAGGTGCTGACCGGGCACGGATGCTTCGGGAAGTACCTGCGCCGGATAGGGGCTGAGCCGACGACGAGGTGTCACCATTGTGGACACGACCTGGACACGGCGGAGCATACGCTCGCTGTCTGCCCCGCTTGGGAGGTGCAGCGCCGTGTCCTGGTCGCAAAGATGGGACCTGACTTGTCGCTGCCTGGCGTCGTGGCGTCGATGCTTGGCAGCGATGAGTCATGGAAGGCTATGCTCGACTTCTGCGAGTGCACCATCTCGCAGAAGGAGGCGGCGGGGCGAGTGAGGGAAAGCTCTCCTCACTACGCAGAAACCCGCCGCCGCCGAGCAGGGGGTCGGGACCGGGGTCGTATCCGTGACCTGGCCCCCTAAGAGCTAGGGGTCCCACCCGTTTTGTGCGGGGAGGGACCCAGACGAGGGGTGGCGTGCTCTGCACGCTCACCCGCAATAGGAAGCCGGGTGATGGTAGACCGCGTTCCCCCGACCGCTCTGGGGGAAGGTGTAACGCGGCGCCATCAAAGCGGGCTCTCGGCCCGCTGAACGAGGGAACCGGTGGTCGTTTCGCTGGCGGCCACCGGTCCGGCGTCCGTGGGACGGTGGGATGGATGTAATGTGCTCTGCGTCAACCCTGTCCCGCCGTTTCAATAGCCCCGACTGGGCTCCGGCCCGGTCCGAGGTAGGGCGCCGGTTGTGAGCGGCAGGAGTTTTTAGTGAGGTTCAACTCCCACATACCCCACCTGCCGCGCGGGTGGGGATCCGGCGATTTTCTCCTGTGGAAAAAAAAAAAAAAAAAAAATGTTGCTATGATAACAACATTTATTTATTTTTTATTTTGTTTATATCATTTACAGATATTAAAAGAATACATTAAACGAGGAAAAACAATCCAAACTAAACCGGTCGATTGTGTTGTAGTTATTTTTCGAGAAAAAAAAAACAATTGTGTTTTAGAGGAAAATACGAAACTTTGATTACGGCTTTTTAGTCTTAGTTTTCAGTCAGAAAAGTGCTTTTCATTAAGGTTTCACATTATATCACATTTTCTGAATATCTTTCTAAATATGTAACAATTACCTAACCTACCGAATTAAAATTGTTTTGCGTTGCGTTCATTGAGTTGCGTTATGGTACTTTATTATTACTGTTTCGGCTTCGGGAATGGTTTCATACAGCCACTGTAAATACAATAATTACTACTGTCACAATTGTACTTTGTAATTAATATAAACCTTATTTTTAGGTACAAGCACTATGTTATCGTTTATAACACTGGCATCATCGCAAGCGAAGACACTACCTAAAGTTTCATATATCAAAGCTAGCGAGGTCTGGTTCTTAGGCTGCACCGGTTTCATCTTCTCAGCTCTTGTAGAATTTGCTTTTGTCAACACCATTTGGAGAAGAAAGTAAGACATTATAATTTCCAACTAAGCACTTGCCTTAGCCGTATACAAATCTTTTTTTTTTACGATCACTCCACGTTAACTGATCCCGTGCTGAGTTCGTAAAGAGCTTATGATACAGGTACCGGATAACGGAAATAAATACATATAAGATTTTTATTATACACATATATAATATACATTATATAATATACATCCATAACCCTGGAAAATACATTTTATATTTATCATATAAATATCTTCCCTTGGCGGGATTCGAACCCGCGACCCCCTTGTGTAGTGACCATGTCACTTACCACTACACCAGACGGCCGTCTTACCACTACAACAATCGTATTGTTTATTAGACTACCAATAGTTAATTATCAAATTATTAGCTAAACTCATAATCCGTGATTTACAGGAAAGCGGTAAACTTAAAAAAGGTGAATAGCAAATACATTTTGAAGAGCACGCTTACTCCGCGTTTGGCCCGTAAAGAACTTCAAAAAGAAATACAAGAATCTTCACCGCAACTTTCGAAATCGAGATCTTGCTCGTCGCTGCAGCAGGAGGGCAGCTGCAACGACCCAGCCGGTCCCGGTTACAACAACTACCTCACTGTGCACGTATGTATAGAATTATGAGCTACCAATGAAATACTTAGTATACCTGAAATACATAAGTAACTTTGAAGTCGTCGTGGCCTAAAGGATAAGACGTCCGGTGCATTCGTGTTGAGCGATGCACAGGTGTTCGAATCTCAGGCGGGTACCAATTTTTCTAATGAAATACGTAATCAACAAATGTTCACGATTGACTTCCACGGTGAAGAAATAACATCGTGTAATAAAAATGAAACCCGCAAAATTATAATTTGCGTAATTACTGGTGGTAGGACCTCTTGTAAGTCCGTGTGGGTAGGTACCACCACCCCGCCTATATTTGATACTATACTTGAGATCTTATAACTTATATCTCAAGGTGGGTGGCGCATTTAGGTTATAGATGTCTATGGGCTCCAGTAACCACTTAACATCAGGTGGGATGGTGAGCTACCACGAACTACGTCCGAGGGGATGGATCTAAGCAAAAAAAAAAAAATTAAATAAACTTTCATACTAGAAAAATCTCGCCGATACTTCCATCATAGTAACTTTAACTCGGAAATTAAAACAATAATATTATTGAGGTATTTAAACTATGCCAGCTTTATATAGTGTTTGTAGTGATATCGCAAAGCAAAGTTGATTAGCAATATTATGTTTTCTGTCTAATGCAGCCGAACAGGGAATTGTAAGGTAATTTTGTGTTTCTACTTTAATTATGCGAGTATTAATAATATATAAAAAAAATCGAATATTCATAATCTTCATCAATCTTACCAACTAAGCAGAAAATAAGAAGTCAGCTGGAAACTATCCATGCGGCATCCAGCATACCCTACCGTTGGTACTTAGGATACGAACTAAGGGATCTTAATAATTATTTGGAAATTAAACCAGAGTGGTTTTTTTTTATTACATATTATATCGAGAGGTGAAAAGCTATTTAGTTTAAGCGACATTCAGCTTAATACGCGATTTATCTTTATAATTTTATGAAAGGTGCGTTTTATTTAGCATTAGCATCAACAGTTCGGTGCTTTTAATTTAAGAAGTTTTTTGTTATAATATTGATTTCAAATTTCAAACTTTAAATGGCTCTCCTGTAAAGTCGCAAAAATGTTACTTAAACCTTATTTGCTTTGGCCTTTCACCCCTCGATATAGAAGAACTATACTTCTAATTTATACCTCGACGGACTTTACCATTAGGGTTGTATGAGTTGAACTTGACACGCTAGTATATAATTTTTATTTACAAGATAGCCTCTCTTCAGTCAATAGACTCTCTTGATATTGATCATGTTGCATGGATGTGAATAATACATACAATAAGAAAAACTCGTAACTTAAAATAATTTGAGATGTTAAATATCTCTTTATCTATTCTCATTGTACAGTCTATTACAAGTATTTTGAGGTTTTAATCGTTTCGTAACTATACTGATTTACAATTGTCGTGAAATACGGGATGTGAACTTTTCTGTACGTTATAAATATTTTTAAATCTTCATCAAATTAATTTTTGCATTAATGACAAACACAAGTAATAAAATAGATGGATTGAACCTTAGAGGGATTGTTCAATTCAAATTAAATATATATATATATACACTAGCAGACCCGGCCACACGTTGCTGTGGCTAAGGTTTTTTTTTCTAAATAACACGCAGCCGGTTATGCTAATACCAAAAATTTATAAAGTAAGAACAATTGTATATCACTGTATTGCGTTTACTACGAAATAAATTTCACTTATACTTAAGCCTCAGGAACACGTGGTGTTTATACCATTAAATTGTAGCTTATGTAAAACGTTGTTATTTTTAACACATCGCCATCTATGAGATATTAATGTCAGACATTGTATGTATTACAATTGTCTGTAAAAACTGATTTAAGGCGCCATCTGTTTTAGACTTATGAAACTTACAATTAATAACAAAAATCAACATAAGAAATCATTTTATTGTTAATAAATAAATATTGCGACCATTAATCGAAATAAAAACCATCCTATCTTTCAAGTTGGATCAAACTGCACACGGTGTGCAATTTTAATTTAAAATCGGTTAAGTAGTTTAGGAGTCCATCGCGGACAAACAACGTAACACGTGATTTATATATATTAAGATATTATGTGTGTACATACATACTTATTTTATTTTAAAATTAATTTGTACTAATTTCAGAGTTTCCCATCGGCCCTAAATTTACCAACGATTACAACGCAGAGCTTTGACGGGCTGATGGGAAGCCCCAGCAGCAAGTCTCACAATGGCAGCGAGGATTCCGACGAACCTCCCAAACGTCACACTTGGACTACAATGACACCTCAAGAGATCGCTACTTGGATCGACAAACGATCCCGAATCCTATTCCCACTAATGTTTATATTCTTCAACGTTATTTACTGGACATTCGTGTATTGCCTTTGAAATGTTATTATTACCTACGATGTAATTGGTTTTTATCGAACTCGGGATCCTGCATTATAATCATATTGATTATAAGTCGCGAATAACGAAACTACTTTCGATGCATTTCACGTTTGCAATAAACATTCCTGTATTGAAAATATTAAATTAATTAAGTTTATTACAACTACATTAAAACACAAACAGGATAAATATGAAAATAGGGAATTCCGAGGTAGACAAAAATTGTGATTAACAAAAAGAAGTAAGACGTGCGATCTTTTTAAAATGAAATCATGCGTCATTAGAGAAGTAGTTAACATAATAAATTGACTTGAAATGTCTGTCTAATAGTAATTTATAATATGAACGTCCTTATAAAATGTAATTTAAAAAAGACACAAAACCATTTACCTTCAAGTTATCTACACAGCAGCTTGGCTATGCCCCTAGGCATGTTTGACATTCATCGACAGTGATCACCACTCATCGCTTGCTTTAAAATGCAAAAATGCAATGAGTTTAAACATAGTCATAGAAAAAAGCATTTACAAAAACTAGTTTTCGCCAAATGATTGAAATTCGACAGTAATCACTCACTCCTCTAGATTGTTTTATGTGTTATATTTTCTCCTCTGCTTTTTTTATTTCACGATTTGAAAAACTGATAACCCTAAAGTATGACTAAAAAAAATTGGTTGCCAAACAGGAGAAAACAGTTGTTTTTTATAGAAGAATAGGCATAGGCCTATTAAAAGATAAATAAAGATTAAAATAAGAACGGCTTTAGCGTAGATTATGTACTTACTGTTTTTCACTATTAGGTTAGGTATGAAATTGAAAATAAAGTATTGTGGCCATATCTCACGTTTCTACTACGATGTATTCTAGTTTTATCATTGTTTTTTTTAAGCTTAATTAGTTAAACTTGCCGATATTCCATTCCCATGTTTTAATAAAAGTAGCCGATTGTTGATGGCTGTATAGCTCACGGTTATCATTTTCTTTTTTAAAGAATCCTTCATGTTAATCATCTTATTTTTTTCCAAGCTAATTAATTCTTTTTAGGGGAATAAACAAACAATTTATACCTCTTCTACTGTACATTTTATTCATTTGATCTCTTGAGATGTTAGGTCGAATCAACGTTATTATAGTAATTATTATTTTAACTGGACAAACATTGAAATTGTGAAATTCTTGGGCCTGATAGTTGATAAAATTTAATGATTTTGTCTCATTTCTTGAATAAAATATACTTGACTATTCACAGGCACATTCCCCTCTTAATTCACTAGTTCAACTACGTTATCTATAGCAGTTTAATATCTTCGTTACAATTGACGTCGGCTATAGATCAAGGTTCAACAAGATTATCTATCGGTAACGTAGTTGACGCTTTCACGTCATTTAAATTAGGTTATGTTAAATAAATATAATAATCGCCAAACTTTTTTAAAAACAACATTTATGGATTTTTAATTAAAACACTAACTAATTATGAAATTCCTGCTTTTTTAACATAAATATTTCATCTCAAAGAGCGATCCTTTTATTTGTTTTTATGCGTACATTCTATTTTATTTGGCGCCGTTTGTCATCTGAATCTGAGGCATAGCGCCCCCCATAGGCTCTACCCGACGCCTGACGCTGATGACAATTTATATATTAATAAAAGAAGTTTATAGAAGATGTATTCTGTAAAAAATTCTAAAGTTACCATAAATAATACATAATTGGAAGTTACTAAATAAATACCAAAAGTGTTAAAAAGATTACAAGTCTTTAATAACTGTTTAAAATAATTTGGCTTTTTATTTTAAAGAGTCATTTTATTAACCTATAACTTTATCGAAGGTGCATCTAAATTCTATAGTGGCATCTATTATTAATTTATTTATTTATTGCACATTTAAGTACAGTGCATTATAGAATTTATAATAGGTAAAAATTTTGATTCTGGAGATTATTAGACATAGTGCTGTGCTGGCAATGTTGAAAGTGTTTGTTTATAAAGGAGATTTTTCTAAATATGAGCACACGAGATTTCAACTGTGAAATGAAACGTTCGTGATAATATTCTTTCAGGCATTGTAAATATTTTTGTTAAGATAGTACTTACGGAAGAATCAAATCCAAATTAAATCGTTTTTGTTCAAGTAGGCTTTTACGGGCGCTTTTTTAATTATTATGGTCCTGATTTGGAATTCAGTTTCGTTGCTGAAAAGAAGTATCAGACCTTACTCTTTTGCAAATGTTGTACACATGTCTTTGATCATTTACAAAATATCTTAAAACATTAATATGGCTTACATCTACCACTGCTGATCACATTTTTGATTCATAAGTTGATTATTGCAAGAATCTCTTAACATCTTCAGTCCAGTTTCAAATAAAACTGTTTTCGCAAGAAAAAAATCAAATCCACTTTGAGAGATGGAAACGGAGTTAAAATGATGAATTTTGGAAAGGAGAAAATTGAATGTCGAACTAAGGATTTGTGAATTTTGTTATCCAAGTAATCAAGTGAGACCATACTTTGTTACTCCTTTCATGCTCCATTACAGTATAAGAAATTAGACAACAATACCATTTTAAAAACTAATATTAATAATTATCAGCACCTACGGTCCGCCATCTTATTAATGGTTTTATTATCATGTGAACGGTAGAACAAGATCTAAACGTACAAAACGATCTCGCATAGTATAATCGTACGCTACATTCCTGATTGCTGCTCATATTTAGGAAAAGTCATTCTGTAAAACAGCTCTAACAATGAAATAGACTAATATTTTGGTAGATTGTCTAATTTAAGGTATTTAAATAGAATATGGTGTGTAATCTCAATACGTAATATAAACTTGAATAAATTGCCTTTTATTATTAACATTGAGTCCTACATTACATGACCTGACAATTCCTACAATATTCCTTTAATATACCTTTTCGAGTCGATTCCCACATACCTTTTTGCTAAACAGTGTTTTTTATACATTTTAGCGATATTTTTTTTTATGAGTGAAAGCTTACTGTTGGCCCTGAGGCCTTTCCAGTTTCACAAGGACAGGTGGGCGAGCAAGGGCTCAGCTAGAAGGGGCGGGATTTGCTAACAGCTACCCGAGCGCCTCCAAGGGAGACCTAACAACTCAAGAGTAGCTGCTTGGCGAATGAATCTATTAACGGATCGGAATCGCGACCCGCTGAGAAGATCCGGCGAGAAACTCAACGGGCTGATGCTTAGGTTAGGTTGCACGTCAAACTCTTGCTCTTTGACTCTACTCCTAGTGTTAGAGCGGAAGGCGTCTAATGCAAGGGTTATTCGATCTGATGGATCCGTAAGGACGTGTCTAGGGCGACGACCGTGACTGGCTCCTACGTGATCAGGATTCGGGGAGTAGTCAGCGGCGGCAACGATAAGGCGATTACCATGATGCATTGCTTATCGAAGTACCGTTCCGACGCGGACTTCATGTATTTTCTGATCGATTCGAAGTCCAAATAGTCGTGTAAGTCAACGTTCCTCACGAACCACGGTGTCACCAAGTGTCACCTTGTTCCGAAGGGACATTTTACTCCGCTTACAGATCATAGGGTAAAGTCTGCCGAGAATAAACGCGGCACGGTCGCGGACTAATTTTATATGTGGGCGGAATGTCATGGATGCATCCAGGGTGACACCCAAGTACTTGACCTTCCTGGCCCAACGTATGGGTTGGCCGAAAAGGGTGATCGAGGGTGTGAGATTTCCCTCCTAATCCGGGAGGAAATCCGCGTGGAGTTTCCCCTTTGAAATAGCACCGCAGTGCTTTTCGCTGAGTTGATTTTAGCGATGTTGTTGTGGCATGATAACCTGCAGTTAATGGCTCCTAATAATAATTTATCTCTATAATTAATAAAGCCATTACTCTTTATATGGAAACAATAAAACTGAAAAAGTGGTGTGCTTAAAAATAAATACTTCATTTATTCTGTAATTCATTGGGCAGAGTAATATGTGAAGGAAGAGTTGAAATTCGGAATTTTATTTTTATAACGGTTATCCTGCTCTGCAAGCTGAAGCCTTTGCACCAGAAAGTACGGGAAAAGATTATTTGTGTACATTAAGCAGTTGATTAATCCCTCAGTCTTCCTCTTCTCCCTCTTTTTCTGTGGAGACGCCAGAGTCCGGTATAACCTGGTCTGTTACACTCTCAATCGAGTATCCGCAAACGGATTTCCCAGCGTTAGAAAAAAGGTCGTTAGTAAATAAATCATTCAATCATTAGCAAATCAAACGGACTTAATATTTATTTAGTCTGCGCGGGCTTATGGATTTTAGCTGCCAGAAAAGTAAAAATTGTGAAACAAATACAGTTTTAAGTGAAAAACTGATTATTTTCTGTCACCAAACAGTGACGACACACCTCACGTAATTTACGTATGTACTTTGTATTTTTATTCATCATCGTGAGTAGTAACTCTTAATGTATTTTTATTACTCGCCCTTGAGCCTAATAATAATTTAAGTCAGGACCAATTAATTGCCTATTGATGTCCCTGGCCGAGATCCTAACAAAATATGACAAAAGAGTAAGTCTTCGTGGAAAAAAAATCGGACCTTTAAATTCCTCTTTATACTTTTCAGCACACATATTACAAGATACGACACATAATTAAATGAGATAGAATATTAAAAAAATGGCAGCGACGTAAGCGCCTAAAGGTTTCGCCTCATCTCAGTTGCCTGACCGAGTTTTGTCTATGGCGAAGTTCGGAGTTCGAACTTCGGACACGAATTATTGAGTAACAAAGTTTTAGTTTCCTCCCCAACGTACCCCGCTTGCCACCTCCAGCTCGTGGGCAGAATCTGGTGATTTCCTCCTGCCCCAAAAATGTATAAAAGCGATGTAATGGAAAAAGAAAAAGAAAACTACAAGTTAAAATGTTTTGTAAAATTGAGTTCGTTTGTGTATTTTAGAAGCAGTAGTAAAATAAAAATTAAATTTAAATCAGTTTTTTTTAAAGACATTTATTTATCCAAATCCAAACAAGATATATTAACGAAATACATTTGTCAAACGTCAACATTCACAATTTGATTTATGCGGATACCCAACTATGTATCCATGGAGACAGAAAACTACACAAAGACAGTACAAATAATTCAAAACATCAACACTACAATACCGTTTCCTTTAATCACACATTGGCAACACTACACTAAAACCCAATTAATGATCTTTGTACCATTTAGTCACCCTACTTCTGTTTTCAATGGGTTTATACAAAAACAGAATGAAATCCCATCAGGTGAACCATGGTTGATTCATACAAAGACTAACGTGGAATATCGTCACGTTATTCCAGAAATTCATCATTTAAAAGATTTTCCTGCTATTTTCTCGAATAGTATTCAAGGAGCAGATTCGTCCCTGGCTCGCGGCGCCGCCGTCACAATGCTATCGTCACTTGCATAACGCTTCAGAGTCACTGCACTCGGTTGACTGAAAAAGTTAAATTCTTATCTTAGTTTTTATTGTCAAATAAAAGCCTGGTGTCGTTCTTTTAAAACGATCTGACGACATAAGATACGGCGCGGCGCCACTATTAAGCCAATTTCTTTTTTTTTTATTGCTTATATCGGTGGACGAGCTCACAGCCTACCTGGTGTTAAGTGGTTACTGGAGCCCATATACATCCACAACGCAAACTCGCCACCCTACCTCGAGATACAAATTCCAAGGTCTCAGTATAGTTACAACGGCTGCCCCACCCCCCAAACCGAAACGCATTACTGCTTCACGGCAGAAACAGGAAGGGCGGTGGCACCCATCCGCGCGGACTCTCAAGAGGTCCTACTACCAGTATTTACGCAATTTTTTTAATTTGAATTTGAATATAATTTTGCGGGTTTCATTTTTATTACACGATGTTATTCTTTCACCGTCAAAATCAATCGTGAACATTGTGGAGTACGTATTTCATTAGAAAAATTGGTACCCGGTTTTTCCTCTGAGATTCGAACACCGGTGCATCGCTCAACACGAATGCACCGGACGTCTTATCCGTTAGGCCACGACGACTTCATTCTACCACATTTCTACCGCAAAGTAGTAATGTGACCTAGTTAGAAACGTAGCAAAGCCGTTATACGATACGCACGTAAAACACAAAATGATCACTAACATATTTATGGAAGTGTGGAAAATATAAAGACCGTCGGATCAGGTAAATCAGTTAAACAATAAAACTGATAAAATGCAGATCTCGAAGAAATCAATGTTGCGTAAAAATACTTTTAGGTAAACATTAAAACCAAATAGTTTGCTCATCTTAACAACACACCAAAAATAGTTTAAATGCTAACCTTAAAGTGAACTCAGTTCATTCTGCACATAACCAAATTTAAGGCAATTAAATATGTTTCGTTTTTTTTTCTCAAAATGTTGTCATCTGGTAAAAAATTAAGGAAAATATTGTCGAAGTAAATCAACTCATGTTGGTATCACTGACCTACCTATTTCTAACCCAAAACTACTTAAATGCATTTTGGGTAGAGACTTCTTTGACGGTTTTTCCAAAAATGGGACTTCGACTTCGTAGTATAAACATTATAACAATAAAGAAACAAAAAAAAGGATATAGATGATCCTCCGTAGTACCTGTATCTCGTCCTTGGTCTTGGTGTGGGAGGCAGCCGCGGCAGGCGGTGATCCAACGCGAGAGTGCCACCAGATCCTGAACTCGACCCTCGCCCGGACCCACTCGAACTCTCCGACCAGGTCAACTCAGACATGCTGATATAATTGATTATTATCATTACATTAAGGGTAATTATGGAATGATACATTAATAATATATAATATATATAACATATTGTCATGCCGGTAAGAGTAGCGCCATCTATCGCCTAATAGTCGAACGAATATAGAATCCAGGATCCAGAATGCTCGAGAACTACAACGCTATCTATTGACAGATAGCGGAAACTACGACTAGAGGTGTGAAGAATATTCTCGATAATTCTAGGGATGAGGTATCGGCTATAAAAACGTTGTCAAGTAGAGATGGCACCCAGTCAGTTAGTAATCAGAACCATAGATTATACACTTAATATGATCGGAATTACTCGAAGCGAAACAGCGAACGGATCACCTGAAGCAAAGCGGAACAAGCGAATTCAGAGTTTTAAAGTGTTCGTTGAGTGTTTTAAAGTGTTTGTGAAGTCTTTAAGTGTTTTATGTGTTTAATACAGTTTTTAAGTTGTACTTTGGTGAATTTTTATTTATCCCGAACCCCAGCGCGTAACAATATTTTAAAGACATCAACAGGTAACGAATACAATTAAGTAATTGCTTTCTTAGTAAAAAAAAACAGTAATTTATAATAGGAAAAATAACACGATAAATTATTTCTAACTCGTTTTTTTTCAGGTTAAACGATTTTTACGTACTTTATAATTCTAGTCTATAAGACTAATATATTATAACACATGTAGGTAGTCATATTATAATTTGCCGATAGTAATGATAATAAGGCTATTGTTGAAATTATGTTGAATACATACAGAAAGTGCCAAAGAAATGATGTTAATACTATGGAGGGAGGCTAAGGAGGAAGCTTTTTATGTAGGAAAATGTAAATATATAAAAAAAAAACGATTGTTCTGATTACGTTAATTGTATACACACGCACGCACGCACTCACGCACGCACACACACACACACACACACACAGAGATATATCCAATTAATCAAATTAATCACCTAGTGGAAATTGGTGGAAGACGATACGGCGGTGTGTATATGTCGTTACTTTCAGTGTACGTAGAGGCGTGTATCTCTTGTTGGTAAAGCTCGTACAGTTGCGCCAACTCGGGCGGTATTCCGATACCCAGTTCTGAAAAACAAAATGTATTATATTATTATTATTTATTTACGTTAATCACAGTAGTGCTAACTGCTTGAACTAGAGGCTGCTAAAAATTTAACATGCTT
Source organism: Bombyx mori (assembly GCF_030269925.1). NCBI lineage: Eukaryota > Metazoa > Arthropoda > Insecta > Lepidoptera > Bombycidae > Bombyx > Bombyx mori. The sequence continues at coordinate 7,759,065 of NC_085123.1, forward strand.
TTATTACGTCTGACTTGTATCTACATAAGTGATGGAATCGTCAAAGTAATTTTCACCAACTTCGACTTCAACTTCGTATCAAGGACCATTAATATTCTAACTGGAATAATCGGAACAAAAACTCAGAATATTTAGTTACTGTTTTTTTTATTTACTTGTCTGGTGGTTTCAGACTTGCGGCCGGCAACGTGTTCCCGTTTAAAAAATTGGAAATTCTAACGTTACAATTGTATTAATTGAGACCTCGATCTCATGTCTCAAGATGGGTGTGGCATTCACATTATGACGTCCCTAGGTGCAATAAAACATATAATAGTAATCGGCTTCAATATGAGATCTATTTTTGTGGATATAGACTTCTCATGGACTCCTAGTAGCTTATCAAGGTAACAGACTACTGAGGTTTTTTTTTAGGATTGAAGGATTACTGGTGGCCCGGAGGCCTTTCCAGTTTCACCAGGACAGGTGGGCGAGCAAAGGCTCAGCCAGGAAGAGTGGGGTTTGCTAACAGCTGCCCGAGCGCCTCCGAAGGAGACCTAACAACTCAAGAGCAGCTGCTTCGCGAATGAATCTACTACCGGATCGGAATCGCGACCCGCTGAGAAGATCCGGCGAGAAACTCAGCGAGCTGATTCATGGGTTAGGTTGCACGTCGAACTTTTTGTCGAGTTCGACGAGTACGGTTACCGGGGTAATGAGGAACTCAGACAGGCAGTTGTATTATCAAATCAAATCAAATCAAATAAAAAAAAATATTATTCAACATAAATGAAAGTACATACTTGTTGAACGTCAAAAAGAACTACCGCCAATTCACAAAAACTAGTCTCCGTCCTGAGAAGAACTGGCAAGAAACTCAGCGGGCATGTCTTTTTTCTTTTTTATTGTATTTTTTAATATTAGATTTTTTTTTAAATATTACGGTTTTACATAACAATAAAACCGATATTATGTGCCGAGAAGGAAAACATACAGCATTGTATTATGAAGAAGCAGTGTGTACTTAGCTTAGATTCCTTGTCTATGTCCAACCATAGACAGTCAATTTAGTTCCATCTTTAGCCGCTAGGTGCTGCCAGCAAGTATAAAGGGAGCGCAGCCATCTTTGATCTTCATAGTCTTCACCAGGAAGAACTTCCTGCAATGCTGTATGTTTTCCTTCTCGGCACATAATATCGGTTTTATTGTTATGTAAAACCGTAATATTGATGTGCCTCTGGAAAACATACAGCATTGTATTATGAAGACGTGTTTGTTATCTGCTGGTGAAATTATTAAGCACAACGCTATGATGAAATAGGTAAAGCCATAATAAAATTATGAAGCGCAATGATAATGTTCATAATTTATATAATTATTAAATCAAAAAAACAGTTGTTAACTTCCATGTTAATTCAATAATTAAAAAATATTTATAAGTTTGTAATAAACATTTTATCTTGTATATACAAGAAAATGTATAAATCGTATAAATGATGTATATACATCATGTAGAAGTAAATGTGTTGAAAAAAAGAATCGTGAGGATCTTTACGAAGCTCTATTATTCGGCAATAATTATTGTAAACGTTTGGATGATTTGCAATTGCCTCTAGAAAGTATTTCGTCCATTGGTTCATTATCAATCCATCTCAGAGGCTACTGCTGATCTACAACTTCTTAGAGATGCGTTGATGCCATTACCTCGTAAGGTTGAACGAAGACCAGTTTCCAATTACAGTACGGGATGCCGCTTTTGTGACAACACACATAGTTAGAAAAAAGTCCTTACGAATCTTACCGGGCATGTCTTTAGTTTCATGTTTAGAAAGCACTTATGCAGATTATTGACGAAAATGGATTTCAATTTTAGACCCAAAGACTGGTATCAGAAAGATGTTTTTCTCTGTTATCAAAGAAACTGTGTTTAGAAATGTTGAGCAAAGTAAGGTCATTAACTCTGCGTCCCGTAGCCAACAACATGGTTGTTGGTGTCCTTCAAGCTACATTGAGGCGTGATGTGGTGGCTGGGTTTGAAGAAAACCAGTTTAGAACTATTCTCGGATCTCATGTGAATGGGACTACACTTAGTAAAATTGTAATAAGTAGTTGAATTTTGTTTAGCTATTCCGATGGCTTTTTTAAAATAGCAATTTTTATTAGAGAGCTTGAGAATGTTTGCCGTCCTACATGTATTTCGCCCACAGAAAGTCGACAGCGCTGCTTTTTGATGCAGAAGGATTGTTTTATAGGCAAAATTTTCTTTTTGGAAAAGAAGAAAGAATTTGGCAACATCTGCAGACTTAGGATCAATTTTAAAACTGTAGCACCATATGCACCATCTTCTAGTTGCTGGTAAGTATGCTGACAAAGTGGATTGACACCAGCTAATTTTCAATAAATCTCCTGTTTAGACCAGTCTATTATTTGTACAACCTCCCCCCCCCCCTTTAAGCTTTCAGGGTTAATGTTTAACCTGTGGAGGAGGCAGGTTTTGGATTTCGTGCGAGTTATCTAGCGTTCGGGATCTGAGGGCTTGGAAACCCAAATGCTTTCGCTCAGTCTGGGAACACTACCAGGTAGGTTCCCTAGACACTGTTGAAGTGAGTCAGTACTTTGGGGAGAAGGTTGAGAGGAGGAATTCTCCATGCTAGTTGCATCCTCTACGGTCTGCTGAAGGTATCCAATCTTGGTCGGCGAATGGGTTTATATCCGGATGACCCCACTTTCGAAAAACTTTTGTGGTCACTTGTGGTAAAAAGTGCCATCTCGCAGGTTGATTTCCTCGTGATAGCCTGTCGGCTATGATGTTTATCTCCCCGAGAGATAAGTTGACAGTTATCTTGAACTTATCGCTTAGGTTTAAAAATCGAAAGGTCAACGTTAGTGAAATACTTTCAGATTCATTTTGATTGTCACTACCATTGCAAATAGCTCTTTTGTGGGTGAGCCGTTTCTGTTGTTGAGCTGACCATAGACAGGACGTTAATATTTTGTCTAATTGTAACCCCTACCCATGTCCGAAGCTTCCGTTGCCAGGAAATGGTTGGTTTTGGGTCTCGGCAATGTTTGACATGTGGCTCCGCGTCAGCACTGCATTTGTAACCCCTACACATGTCCGAAGCTTCCGTTGCCAGGAAATGGTTGGTTTTGTGTATCGGCAATGTCTAACATGTGGCTCCGCGTCAGCACTGCATTTAATTGTTAACACATGCAGGATGGCCTGTTTTTTACCCCTTTTCTTGAAACTTCGCAAGAAAATTTGCAAGTTAGCATAGATTGATGTAATTCCGTCAGAGTTTGAGCTAGGATGTTGTTGAGTGGCCACTTCATTTCTCGCAATTTTCCATCGAATCCCTAGACATGTCATCTCTTGAACCAGTGTACTAATTGATTTTTTGTAAGGCTGACTTGGCAGCCCAAATAATCCAGGAGCTTTACAGCTTATGTGGCCTGAAGACTCAACTTGGACTTCTTTTGATGGACCTGGTGGGATTTGCGTAGGTGGGATAACACTCAACATCCCTTTGCACGCAATGTTTCCGCGACCGAGCATGCTATGCAAGCAAAAAAGGTGTATTTGTCTTCATGGACCAAGAAAAAGTCGCGTAGGTAGGTTAACATTTGACTTCCCTATGTACGTAAGGTCTTCGCGACCGAGCATGCTATGGGAGCAAAAACGTTTATTTGTCTTGGTGAAACAAGATCATGTCGTGTAAGTAAGCTAGCACTTCGATTTTGCACGCAATGCCTCCGCGACCGAGCATGCTGTGGAAGCAAAAAGGTGTATTTGTCTTCAAGGACCAAGAGAAAGTCGTGTAGGTACGTTAACATTTGACTTCCCTATGTACGCAAGGTCTCCGCGACCGAGCATGCTATGGGAACAAAAACGTTTATTTGTCTTGGTGAAACAATAAGTCGTGTAGGTAAGCTAGCACTCGACTTTGCACGCAATATCTCCGCGACCGAGCGACCGAGCACCCTATATAATGGAAATTGACATGCCAGCCCAGATAATCCAAAACCTTCACAGCTTCTGCAGCCTGAAGTTTCAACTTGGATTTGTTTTGGTCGACCAAAAGGAAGTCGTCTGGGTAGACTAGCACTCGAGTTCCTTTTGCACGCAAGGTCTCTGCGACCCAGCATGTTATGGAAGCAAAAAAGGTTAATCCAAAAGCTTCACAGCTTCTGCAGCCTGAAGTTTCAACTTGGATTTGTCTTGGTCGACCAAAAAGGAAGTCGTCTAGTAGACACTAGCACTCGAGTTCCCTTTGCACGCAAGGTCTCTGCGACCCGCATGTTATAGAAGCAAAAAGGTGTGGCTCTGAAGCCAGACCGAAGGGTAGGCATGTCATTTCATACTAACTCATAAGAAGGTACCGATTCCTTCCTGGAGGTACTGATACTGGTACCTTGGTACTGATCCTCAAGAAGTATCGACGAAATTTTGCGACTGATACTAGAAAAATATTCCTGAGAAATGTTCAATTCTATCATCCAGTCCCCTGGGTGGAGAAAGTTTGGTACCTAGGTGTCCGAAAACAGTTAGGTGTTTTATCTTTACGACCTTGTTCAACTCTCGAAGATCCAAAATTGGACGCATTGATCCGTCGCTTTTCTTCCGCAGAAAAAGGTAGTTTTTTTTTTTTTTTTTACGGTATTTGGTAACCATACATGGTTTACAAATTATTACAATTTTGGTGGCACTCAGTGCCTCCCGTCGGTGTCTTCAATTGCCCCCCTCTGGATTGTGCCAGATGTTACAGACTATGATTGTTTATAATGTTTGGCTTACCTTTTGTACGAGATCGTGACAAATAGGATTGTAGCCCTCCGAGGGACTGAATAGATTTCAATTTACTATTATCAAACAAAAATTCCTCAATGAGTGGTGCGTTGGCAACAGGATACTTTGTTAGAGACCACGGAAATTAAACTTTGACGTCTTAACAATTTAAAACGCTTTTTACGGGTAACTTGTACGACGGAGACGATTTGTCAAAGTTTTCAGTAATTATGTTACAAAGATTATTAGTTTAAATCTGTTGTGTTTTTGTCAAAATTTCCGTATTGACGAGATCAATTTGTTTACAACAATTTTCGTTACATTCAATTGTTACACACAGTTGATGCATTATTAGATTTACAACGTCACTGACCTGGTGGGATAACGAGCCGATTCGAAGATCGACCGTTACCTTTGAATCCCGTCGTTTCTTACGCAGAGACTCCTTTTGTTCTTTTTCGCTTGACGAGCTGTTCGAACGCGAGGCGTCTCCATCGCGTCTCGCCTGGACGTTTTCCCTCTCGGAAATTATGGAGCTTGACTCAACATCACCTCCAACAGATGACGCGTGATTCATGGCGTCCGATGATAGGATTGGTAAATAATACTCGTAATGATTGCAAAATAACACTCATAGAAACACAAAATAAATATTTTTTGTAATTAATAAGAAGTCGAATAAATATTTGTGGACTTGCGACTTCACAGTACGAAAGTACACAACGCTATGAAGATCAAAGATGGCTGCGCTCCCTTTATACTTGCTGGCAGCACCTAGCGGCTAAAGATGGAACTAAATTGACTGTCTATGGTTGGACATAGACAAGGAATCTAAGCTAAGTACACACTGCTTCTTCATAATACAATGCTGTATGTTTTCCAGAGGCACATCAATATTCATTTTTACAATGAGTATTAGAACGTAACAATTATTGCAATATTGAAATGCTCGGAGCGAGCAACTCATTCCCACTTTGTGCAATCTTCTAGAATCTAGATAACCATTGACTTTATACATATAGTAAGCTTTATTGCACAGATGTTCTTTAATAGTTTTCTTAAACCTATGTCTATGTAGGTTCTGAACATCTTGTGGGATAAAATTGGCGATATTGTGTGCAGTGTGTGTAGTGTAGTAGTAGTAGTAGGTATAGCTAACCTTGCAGCGCCCGCCTTTGGCGCGTTATGATCTCGTCGGAGAGGCGTCGCTGCGCGTCGCGGCGCTGCAGCGCGAGGTCGCGGCGACGCAGCTCGTGCGCGCGCGCCGCCCGCTCGCCCTGTAGCGCTAACTTGTCGGCCTCCAGCTCGTGCACGCGGCACACCAGCGCCAGCACCTCGCGCTCCGGACCGCTGCTGATCCGGGCCGGTAGCTCCTACAACAAACATAATTCGATTGAACAAGGATCGTTCGGTCCTAATCCTGCAGTTTCCTCTTTCGTTGTTTATTCAAGAAACTATGAAGTAAGGGAAAGCAGTAGTTAAAAAACAAAAGTGTGGTGTCGTGGGACACCGGATAGGAACGAAGTTCCTTAATATAAAAATATTAATTTTAAGTTCTATTCGAGGTATAAAGAAAATAATTATTCGGGTATACATTTTTTATTGTGATTTTTTTTATTGATAAAAACAAAACAAAAATACTTTACAAAGTTATCAACTTTATTTTATTCATAATGATTTATAAAAAATATATAATAAAAAAAATATGTTATTTTTTGTACGTTATTACAAAGTTAAGTCGTACACTGTATGCATCACTAATAAAAATCTTACGTTACGGACGTTTTTTCCCGGTTAGGGTACCCCTCCGCATCGTCCCATAAGGAACTTCGTTCCAAAACCTAATATTAATTTTAAGTTCTATTCGAGGTATAAAGAAAATAATTATTCGGGTATACATTTTTTATTGTGATTTTTTTTATTGATAAAAACAAAACAAAAATACTTTACAAAGTTATCAACTTTATTTTATTCATAATGATTTATAAAAAATATATAATAAAAAAAAATATGTTGTTTTTTGTACGTTATTACAAAGTTAAGTCGTACACTGTATGCGTCACTAATAAAAATCTTACGTTACGGACGTTTTTTCCCGGTTAGGGTACCCCTCCGCATCGTCCCATAAAGAACTTCGTTCCAAAACCTATGTTAAATATCTTAATAATCCCTTTTCTTTTGAACTTCACTAATTTACCTCACATTCGTACCAGTAGATTAGATGTTCGTTTTTACCCATACTCTGCGTGTGTTAATTCGGTAATAGAGTTTGTTTGGGAGCCCCCCAGTTCGTACCTGCTCTAGTTGAGCTCCTCGCAGCCTGACTTGTTCGAGTTGCCTCTCGACGCGGTCGCGCTCTGTCCGCGCGGCCTCCTGCTCGCGCTCCACGGCGGCGAGCTCGGCCCACGCCTGCTCCACCGCCACCTCGGCCTCCGCGCGCTCGCTGCCGGCCGTCGAGCCCGTGCCTCCCCTTTACGAACATCTCGGTATCATTCAACCATTTTCGGTAAGCTACCATTGGCCGATGACATTCGTACACCGACACAATCGACAAGTGACAAGATTGACTCAGGATCGCCATGACTAATACTTGATACTGAGTCCCGCGGGACCGCATACAACTCGAGACGTACTACAACGTGAGACCTCATACAATGCAAGACCTACTACAACACGCGACCTCATACAACGCGAGACCTCATACAACACGCGACCTCATACAACGCGGGACCCAACCAACGCTAGACCCCATACAACGCGAGACCTCATACAACGCAGAACTTCATACAACGCAGGACCTCATACAACGCGGGACCTCATACAACGCGATACCTACTACAACGCGAGACCCCATACAACGCGAGACCTCATACAACGCGAGACCTCACACAACGCGACACCTACCACATCGCGACACCTACTACAACGCGACACCTACCACAAAGTGAGATCTCGTACAACGTAAAAAAAAGTAAAAAACGTAGTCTATGACTATTTTACTTTACCTCACCTCATACAACGTTAGACCCCATACAACGTGAGACCTCATACAACACGCGACCTCATACAACGCGGGACCCAACCAACGCTAGACCCCATACAACGCGAGACCTCATACAACGCAGAACTTCATACAACGCAGGACCTCATACAACGCGGGACCTCATACAACGCGGGACCTCATACAACGCGATACCTACTACAACGCGAGACCCCATACAACGCGAGACCTCATACAACGCGAGACCTCACACAACGCGACACCTACCACATCGCGACACCTACTACAACGCGACACCTACCACAAAGTGAGATCTCGTACAACGTAAAAAAAAGTAAAAAATGTAGTCTATGACTATTTTACTTTACCTCACCTCATACAACGTTAGACCCCATACAACGTGAGAATTCATACAACGCGAGACCTCATACAACGCGGGACCTCATACAACGTTAGACCTCATACAACGCGAGACCCCATACAAGACGAGACCCCAAACAACGCGAGACCTCATAGAACGCGAGACCCCATACAATGCGAGACTTCATACAACACGAGACCCCATACAACGTGAGACCCCATATAACGCGAGACCTCATAAAACACGAGACCTCATACAACGCGATACCTCATACAACGCGAGACCTCATACAACGCGAGACCTACTACAACGCGAGACCTCATACAACGCGAGACCTACTATAACGTGAGACCTACTACAACGCGAGATCTCACACAACGCGACACCTACCACAAAGTGAGATCTCGTACAACGTAAAAAAATGTAAAAAATGTAGTCTATGACTATTTTATTTTACCTCACCTCATACAACGTTAGACCCATACAACGCGAGACCTCATACAACGCGAGACCCCATACAACGCGAGACCCCAAACAACGCGAGACCTCATAGAACGCGAGACCCCATACTAACCGAGACCTCATACAACGCGGGACCTCATACAACGCTAGACCCTATAAAACGCGAGACCCCATACAACGCGAGACCTACTACAACGCGACACCTACTACAAAGTGAGATCTCGTACAACGTAAAAAAATGTAAAAAATATAGTCTATTACTATTTTACTTTACAAATGTAAACTCTTATGACTACATTTAAATTTAGATTAATATAATATATTACACGCTAGTATTATACGCTATTGGAATCCAATGTCGCTATCCACTGCGCGGAGGACAGAAGTGAATGGAGGAACATAGTCCTAACGAAATTGCTCAGTAAAAGTGACTCAGAACTGAGGAATACGACGCACGGAGGAGGAGTATTATACGCTAGTATTACATATATTTATATCGCTTCGCTTCGGAAACATTAAATTTGATTATTGATAGCTGAGTCCCGCGATGTTACCCGCGGTTATTTTCGTACCACGGGTGAAGCCGCAGGGTGAAGCTAGTCTAAAAAAAGAAGCATAAGTTACTCCTTATATCATCAGCTACCTATCAGTGAAAGTCCCGTCAAAATCAGTCCAGCCGTTCCAGAGATTAGCCGGAACAAACAGACAGATAGACAGACAGACAGACAAAAATTGTAAAAAATGTTATTTTGGTGTACCGTATATATATTCATATGCATGTAGTAAAAAGAGGCTATTTCAATATTACAAACAGACACTCCAATTTTATTTATATGTATAGATGACGTCTTTACCTACGAAAGTGCTACGAAAGCCATTTTTTTTCATTCATGCTGTGTAAACTATCTCCCCTTGGTGTCGTTGCATCTCTGCCAGCACAGAGATAATTTTTAAGTTTTTTTTTTTTCCAGAAAAATCAGGTTTACAGGAGGCAAAAAAACTCTTCAAAGGTATTTTGTACTGCCTCTCGGGTCTGAATTTTTACGTTGCCAATAAGTTGACCAAACTTTGAAAAAAATTAGAAGTTTGTCGGCGCAAGGTCTATTGCGCCAATACTACAGCGGAGATGGATTGATATAGGTATTAATGTAGGAAATGTAGTTTTGAAGTCGCCGTGGCCTAACGGATAAGATTTCCGGTGCATTCGTGTTGAGTGTTGCAACGGTTTGCGAATCTCAGGCGGGTACCAATTTTCCTAATGAAATACGTACTCAACAAATGTTCACGATTGACTTCCACGGTGAAGGAATAACATCGTGTAATAAAAATCAAACCCGCAAAATTAAACTTTGCGTAATTACTGGTGGTAGGTACACCTCTTATGAGTCCGCGCGGGTGGGTACCACCGCCCTGCCTGTTTCTGCCGTGAAGCAGTAATGCGTTTCGGCTTGAAGGATGGGGCAGCCGTTGAAACTATACTGAGACCTTAGAGCTTATATCTTAAGGTGGGTGGCGCATTTACGTTGCTGATGTCTATGGGCTCCAGTAACCACTTAACACCAGGTAGGCTGTGAGCTCGTCCACCCATCAAAGCAATAAAAATAAAGAACAAAAAAGGACCCACCTGTAGCTCTGCTGCGTGCTAAGACGCGATCCGGGGATGGTGACGGGCTTGTACAGCCTGTTGAAGCGAGCCTCCCAATGCGAAATGGCCGCGTGCTGCCGCTCTGCGTCCAGCGCAAGCCCCAGCAGGTGACTATCTAGTTCCATCAGACGTCGTCTCAACCTCATCTGCTGTTTGAATGTAGACACAATAGCTTCACGCAGTGACTTTAAATGCGCTGCGCTTTCAGCCGTCTCCTCGTGGATTTCCTCGTCGTTCGGATAATCTTCCCTAGGTCTGTCCGAAAAACTAATTACACGTACATTTTGATTAATCTTAATAAATGAGTAAAGCAATTTAGTTTTGACGAAGGAATAAATTGTTTCTCGACAGTAATAATAATTATAATATTTTTTTAATTTTATTCTGAAAAATGAACAACTATATTATTTCATTTCTATATTTAGGCAGGCAAATAAGAGTTTATTGTTGATTTGTATGCGGTTTTTAAAACTCAAATCGTTCAGAAAACTTGTCTCAGATTTGTCTATTTTTGCAACCAGTTTAATGGAGAGGACATTCGTTAAATAATATAAAAGACTTCATATGTCAGAGGTGGATGGCGGTGTTCACACAGCGATCTTTGTGGGATCTAGTAACCACTTCACACGGCTAAAATATAAAAAAAAACAATAGTTCCATAGCCCGGCCAATACAATTAAATCGCCTAAAGGTTCATGCATATTATCGAAAATAGTCAATTATATTCTGCATAAGCAAGATGTCTGTTACACATATTTTGATGTCTGTGTGCTATTATATATACGTTTTTGATTCCTAACCTACCTACTTAATGCTGTGTGAAACCGGAGATGTTTTGTCCCAATACAGTAATTAAATATTATTATAAGTAGAGCTCTGTATTCTACCGCTTTGTTCCGGAATTAAACAATAATTCCTCTGTTTTATTATATACACATATACGAGTATACGAGTATACATAAATCTGGGGCAATTGTCAACGTACCTGGAGCGATCATCTTTCATTTTCATCTTTAACCGAGATATCTCTTCGCGCAGTTCATTTATTACCGTTCGGTACTGAGACATTTGCATCGGCGTTTCGATTAACTCTCTTTCCACCTATTAAAATCATTGGATAATATATTTATATATTAGATGGGGGGACGAGCTCACAGTCCACCTGGTGTTAAGTGGTTACTGGAGCCCATAGACATCTACAACGTAAATGCTTCACCCACCTTGAGATATAAGTTCTAAGCTTTCAGTATAGTTACAACGGCTGCCCCACCTTTCAAACCGAAACGCATTACTGCTTCACGGCAGAAATAGGCAGGGTGGTACCTACCCGCGCGGACTCACAAGAGGTCCTACCACCAGTAATTACGCAAATTATAATTTTGCGGGTTTGATTTCTATTACACGATTTTATTCCTTCACCGTGGAAGTCAATTGTGAGCATTTGTCAAGTACGTATTTCATTAGAAAAATCCGTACCCGCCTGCGGGATTCGAACACCGTTGCGTCGCTAGATACGAATGCACCGAGCGTCTTATCCTTTAGGCCACGACGACTTTGAATGATTTTGGATGAACGCTTTCAAGTGTGATTGTATACTGGATTTCCTTCTTTAATTTTTAAACGAATATATTTAATTTAACTGAAAAAATCGTACATGCGAATACTGTGCTCGTAATAACCAAACAACATTTTGCTAAATTTGATAATTTGAGAAAAACTAAAATCAATCCAAATATTATCACTGGCGTACTTTGTGTGCCAAATCGCGATTAGATATGAGTCGACTATTGTCAAAGCCGGCAATGTGACTTTTGGACAATTATTGGTAAATCAGAAAAACGAATTATTGACTTTGTATTCTATTGGCAGTCACAAAACTCTTCTGAACCACATTTTAGATAAATAACAGGTTAAGTATTAACCTTTATTTAATGCAGGTTTTGAACCGTATTCTTTGAAGGAGACGATTATATTCAAATCAATCTGTATTGACATATCAATAACATTTTGATAATAGACGACTCATATATGTATCCCCAATATTAATAAAAGTATAAACTGATATTTTCACGTGTGCTGTTTTTTTTCCTACCTATTCTAGTAACCTCGAGGGTTTATTCTAGATTCTCCGAACTAGTGGGTGAGCTCACGGGGCTCAAACACTGGCCCTAGCAAGAGCAGTGCTTCGCAGAATCTACCACCCGATCGAAAACACGACCCACTGAGAAGATCCGGCGAGAAACTCAGTAGGCTGTGTCTATGGGTTAATTTACTCGTCGAGCCCTTCGTCGCAAGCAATGGGTTCGGCGACGGTGACCGGTGCTTGAGGTATCTAAAAGCACCGTTAATGGATCGGGAACGTGTGCTGATGATGATAATTTATAATATTGTAGTTACCCGGTTAGTTATAGTAGAGGCTCGTTGCGCGTAATGTAGCGTAGAGCGCGTCGTATCGCGATGGGAGGCGCCAGGAGCCACGTGCGCGACCATGGCGGTACGACACCGCCCGCCCAGCACCTCGCGCAGCAGACGAGTCAACTTAGAGTCCCGGTAATTAACGTATCTGTCGTGAACATTGAATGACGTTTGACAAACCAAACCAAACAAACCCATTGTTCGGTACAATACAGGGCGTGTTTTCCCCGAAAACAAAGGTGTTTTATTTTCTAACACGATAACACTGTAGACGAAATAAAATTTACGAAAATTAAATATTTTACTTCTGTTTTTTGTTAAGTTGTAATTGTTGTAATTAAAATAAATAAAAAACTAATGACTCATGGTATCTCGGATTTTAATGGTTCTTCCTTATGTTTTTCTAGAAAAGTATTTAAACGTGTTTCGAACATTCTGGTCCACCCAGCATTTTCATCCACTTTGTGGAAGATCTTCCCTTTGTCGCTATCCCCGAAGTTTTATAGTATCGGACTTACAGCGAAAGATGAGCATAATTACTTATGTTTGGTAAAAAAGATAACAAAGTTTTTTTATCGTAAATAAAGCTTTGTCCGTTTTCTATTTGACAGTGATGCATGCACCCCTATGCCAAATATCTAATTCAAACAGCCAGTGGTAATATACATAATATGTCAAAAGCTTTAACAAATCCACCAACGAGATAATCAAATGGTATCGCACGCTGTGTATGTATAATTTAAGTAGATATTAGTGGTAATTTATAATGTTTTATTGCTTAACCGACATTATTTTGGTACTTGACATAATCTGTAATAGCGTCATAGATTATACACTAATATATAAATAGCATTGTCGTAATCACAGTATTTAGACAAAGCGCGTTTCCGTTAATATTACTTGTTTTGTTAGCTATTGAACCATGTAGTACATTAAAAGTACCGGTAAAATGGGGCGATTAGGGATTGAGAGGCGAATCGGGAAAAAACCGGGAAAATCTTTCGACGCTCAATATAAGTTTTATATTCGTTGCAAAATCTTCCATTTTTTTTAGTTTAATAGTAGAATGTTGAAAGTTCACAAAACAACTCTGAATATGCATGATAATAGCTGCTAACTTATAAAAAATCGCGTTTCAAATTAACTTCCTGTGGTGGTAATTATTTTAGTGCTAGAAACTTTGCTCTCTTTTATTTATTTGATAATAATAGAAGACGACTATGATTTATAAACGTTATTTAGTGTTTGAACCAGAATATATATTAAACGTAAGTCTCAGTTGTTATTGGTTTTAATGTATTTGATTAAATAAAAATACATGTAAAAATCTGTTGTTTTTGGGGACGTCTTAGGTACAAATAACAACGAAAAAGGGGTCAATTGGGATGAGAATACGTGAAATGGAAACGACGTAAGTATAAATAGGTACAGGTTTGTAGGGTTGTCTATGTAGTTATAACAATATTTTTTAAATTTGTTGGTAAAAATCTGGTTTATTCGAAGCGAAATTGGGAATAAGTCTTTAGTTGAAATAGATAAGCAATTTAATATAAGTAAGTCGATTTTGCAGAGACATGTAACAAGATCAATGAAATCTCAAGGTGGACAAAAATGTCTAAGTAATACACAATAAAATATTTAATATTTGTTCAGAGTGGGGGTATTCATCTGATTAATCCATGGAATAACCGACACACCTAATCTCTTAACCCAGATAGAAATATCAGCACTGTCGGTTGCACCTATAATTGAGGTGATGTCTGCCATGTACTTTTGTCAGTTTTTCATTTTTTTTTTATTGATGATCACTTTGTTGGTACATCTAAATAAATAAATAAATTAAAACTATATATAAAAATAAAAGTAGTGCCAACCCTAGCAAATTTCTCATTTCGTCCCAATTAACCGCAATTTTCGGGTAAATAGGGATTACACCTATTTTTGCATTTTTTGCTTAAACTGGAATGCTAGTTGCATAATTTTAAATTAGACAACAAAGATGCCCCCAAGACTCAATCATTTTGATCCTGATATAGCATTATATACATCAACAACTACCTTAAAATTGCTCATAAAGTTGGAATTTGTCCCTAATCGCCCCATTTTACGGTAGTGTGTTTGAAGTCAGTAGCCCTGTAGGTGAGACACCCACCACGGTGTATTCGTCAGGGAGGGTACAAACCGGGTACAATTTAAACCAATCTGTAACTACCACTCTTTCACGAACGATTTCCATAGTGAAGGTAAAACATAGAATCACAATCACATAGAATATACAAATTTACACAAATGCAGTAGGAGTGATTAACTAAAGATGTAACTACTTAACTGCCACCTACACCACTGAACTACCTAATTGCTTATTTTTGCTGCGAACAAAAACATACTAAGCCAACCAAAAATGCACATTTTTTTATTTTTTTATTGCCTTTGTAGGCGGACGAGCGTACGGCCCACCTGATGGTAAGTGATTACCGTCGCCCATGGACCTCAGCAATGCCAGGAGCAGAGCCAAGCCGCTGCCTACAGCAGAGCCAAGCCGCTGCCTACAACATATTACCACATACCTAGATTTTGTTTAACAAGTTCGACATTTACTTATTCTTGGATCGTAAATAATATTAGCCTGTTACTTCCTGTAAAAGAAATTATCATCTTTATTAGGCGTTACGAGTGATATCATATTAGGTACCTTGCGCCACCGGATAGTGCCATAATACAGTTTCCAAGAGCAAGCAGAGAGCGGTTAATGTGCGCTCCCTCCAGCCTTCGTGCTCGAAGACCTGCCTTCTCTGAACCGGCCAGGTCAATGAGGAACAACCGGCCGCGTTGCACACACGCACCTAATTGTTTGCTGACTGTAACGCTGAAAACAAAACATATAATTTTTTCATTGGTTTTCACGAGCCGTGGACATAATTAAAACTTCATTTACGGTTCAAACTCGTGTTCTTTTATCGTCATTACATTATTTCCGAGGTTTCCAATACTTTTTTGGTGCCGGATGAATAACTTGTTATTTGCCGACATATTAATATTGTGTTTACTCGTCTATTTTTTTTCTATAAAAATATATATTTATTAGGCTTTTACTTTTTGTTTCACACATAATTATGTATAAATACGATTAATCTACAGTACAGCATATTACTATAAAGTCATAAATAAGAAAGATGTAAATAAATAAAAAAGATCAAAAACAGGAAAGTTTAAAGTACACAAATCATTATTAAATCATCACGGAGACCATGTATTTACCATACGACACGATAATTAACAGATTATACCTCTATCAGCTCTAATTATAATCGAATCACAAACCCATTATCAAATCGACTACTATAGAAATTACTGTCGTCGATATATCTATATATGATATGCGTAAAAATTCTCAGACACAGCCCACTGAGTTTCTCGCCGGATCTTCTCAGTGGGTCGCGTTTCCGATCCGGTGGTAGATTCTGCGAAGCACGGCTCTTGCCAGGGTTCGTGTAAGCAACGTCATCAGGTTTGAGCCCCGTGAGCTCACCTACTAGCCACGGTCACGCTGAAATAGCCTCTCAAGGCTATCATCAGCTTAGGTAGGAAAAAAAAAACGTAAAAATGAAGTTTCAAGATTACTTCCGTTTTATACATCATTATTATAGTTGAACTTAAATCATCTTAACTGACAATGAATAACTTAAATGTGAAATTTGTAGTGTAAGCCAAGAAAAACAGCACCCTATCTCTTGGTGTCGTAAAGGCGATTATGAAAGTCATCGGAAAATGGGCAGCAGCGTTCTATGTGTATTACACTGGCCTTTACTGGTGGTATGGAATATTGTGATCCTGTACGGATAGCATTATCCGGACAATTCCGCCATACTCATGCATTCCATTTTGAAGGGCAGTACAGCCTTTATACAATACCTATAATTAAAAACTCGACCTCATGTCTCAAAGCAAGTTGTGACCTATCTGAGCTCCGGTACAAATTTTGCACCGAGTGGACCATGAGCTCGTTCACTGATATATACACAATTTAAAGTCGAAGTTTGGTACCATTTTGCTTAATTTAAGCAGGGCAGGGGCTTTCCCTTCATCTTCAACTCCTATTAGATATTGAGCACTATTTGTACAGCGTCTTGTAAGGTTACACGGGTAGGTAGTACGGTATTTTTTGCGGCTCATAGGATAGAATTACCGTTAACAGTGCAACTGAGACTTCTTTGTAAAAATTCTTCTGTGAGCTTATTGCGAGTTTTTTAGCTTTCTCGGTAGCGTAAAAGTTAGCTCATATTTGTATGGAATGGGATCGTTTGCCTACGTTTGCCGCTAGGGGCTGTGTTTTAACTGCATACAAAATTGGGCTAACTTTTACGCTATCGAGAACGTTAAAAAACTCGCATTAAACACACTGTTGTCTGTGGCTTTGTTTAAATTGCCTTTTCGGGTATGGTACACTACCTTAGCAAAGCGTGTCCTCTTGATGAATGTTGGTTGGCATGGGTGGGCTCTGCGGTGCGAGCCCTGTCACCTCGGGCTAGCAGTTCAGCAACGTGTCCGGCACTATTAGCTCGTAGCTCGCTCAACCCTGTCACCACGGGCGCTCCACTACCACCCTCGTCCCGAAGCTCTAGCGGTCCGGCCGTAGGATTCAACAGATCTCGTATATTCTCGTTGTAAATTTCTAAATATGACATTTTAACCTGTGAAATGATTTTTTTATAGTTAACTGGCTGTATCCGTCCGCTTCGCTGGGCATTTAAAATTAACATTATTATTTCTTACCCCCGCAAAGATTCTCATCACTAACGCCCCCGCAACTGGTGTAGGAAGTCCAACACTCATATAAATATGCCTATCCATTAAGTACATGTATTTTCTACATGGATACCAAGTTTCAAGTCAATCGGATACATGGTTCAGTAGTTATAACGGAACATCCGTAAAGACAACTGTACATTTATATATTAGTAGAGATAATGTTTATTACTTGTTGTGGCTGTGTGATTATTTATCTCTTTTAAAAGTTCTTAATTGTCAATTCAGAGATGAGATTGAGATTTGCAACAATAATATTTTTTCTATATTTTCAAAGTTTTACAGTCCATGATAATTACTCTGTTTCCACCTGTCTTTTAAGGATGTTAATTACCTATTTTTTTATAACAAATAAAAAAATGTAATAAGTGCAACATCTCACCACATAATAACAACGTGAGTAATGTCCTTAATGTTGCATGTAAAAGATGTTATTGTTGATAAACTTTAGTACGAGCTATGACGCATACTGGGTACGTGTAGACATGCTAGGCAACAATGGCGGGCAATGCTGTAAATACTATAATAACAGTCGCGTAGGATATTGATCGCCTATTTATTTAATAATAATGAACTGTGAAAAGTTCTTAAGAGCAAATATATTCCCAGTTTTTGTTACAAAAAATACAATTGAATTTATTTCACATTAATGACTTAATTGGTGAGCCATTATTTGCCTGGAATTGGTTAAAACTCAAATTACCACCATTATAATCACTATTATATTTCGACCAACGATTTTAGGAAAAATAACCCAAGTATGAAACTGGAACTAGTTTATTAAAAAACTGCAAAACGCTAAGCATGAATACGATCTGGTATTGGATGAAACAGAACTCATCCCAGGTAGACTGGAGGTAAAGTGAAGTTGATACGTTTCGCGTGAAGCACATCAATCACGCTCATCACATCTATCACACTGTCTCCCCTGGAAGCTGAACCGGCAGGCAGCTACGGCACTACGACCGCTGCTCCCAACTGGCCTCAACTCAAATCCCCGGGATACTCCGAGCATAGTAGCAAAGATGGCAGACCTAACAAATTCCACCAGTATACACACATACGTAAATTGTGCAGTACTAATTTCCAGGTGACATTTAGGTACATTTGGGTATTTGGTTTTTTTTTTATTGCCCTTATAGACAGAGGAGCATATGGCCCACCTGATGGTGAGTGGTTACCGTCGCCCATGGACTTCAGTGACGCTAAGAGCAGAGGCAAGCCGCTGCCTACTGAAACTTACTTTGGGTAGTTACTTTTAAAAAAGTGTAAATATACAAAGGTCTTTATTAAACTGATCATAATTCGATAATCCTAAAGCTACGCTGCGGTAAGTGTGATGTCAAACACGCCGACTGCAATCCATTATCAGATTTGGCAGGGTAAACGGGGCGAGGTCACAGATTATAATTAAACGAAAAGCCTGTGTTAGAAAATTATTTTGTACGAAACAATAATTCGCTTCTCTCTTACTCTTAATATAGTAATTCAGATGCTTAGGGTGGAATAACCAAGGAAAATTCTATGTGGTATAAAGAATTAGACTTTATGTGTATCACAAGATGCAGCTATCCTCGTGTTCGAATTCTGTAAACAGGTACCAATTTTTCTCAGGAAATAATAACATACTTAACGCGTGTTTTAAGTCTGCAAGGTAATATAGAAATAATAGTAGATCCCGCCTAAGTCTACCTCGAATCAGACATGCACTTAGATGTGAAGGGTGGGACACCCGTATAAAATGAAACTGAAGCTTTAACCTCCTGTATCAACCTTGCAGCATTCAATCTATGTGGTATATGGGCTCCAGTACTACTGAACAACAATCTAGTTAATAAAAAAAGGGTGCGTGTACTTATGTACGCGCGTAAGAAGTTATACTAAATTTTTTTAATTTAATTTTTTTTTATTAAAATTTTAATCAATTTGAAACAAAATCGATTAAACAGCATCCTCAAACACGCATATTGGACATCCCTTTTCTTGACATCGTATAAATTCGGTAATTCTCGGTACGGTTCGGAAAGTTCACCTGCGGCTATATTTAAACTCGCCAAGTTACGTCGGTCGTATTGTAATGAGCGATTTAGTGGGCAACTTCATTTCTGTTAATTTTGTGTCAAGATGCGCGCGCATCGTAAAATTTCACTCTCATCAATTTTTCATAACGCGCCTAAAGAAGTATAACTTCAAAAAATTATTTACAATTTTACGATAAGAATGCTCCTACTAAACAATGATATGCGTGTTTTACGGCGTTTATTTTTTTAAGCTTTCGTGTAGCTTACCTTATGAAAAGTACAGGCACGTCAATTCGTTAATTCATCAGTAAAACAGCGATATCCACATAGATTTTAAAGGGCGTAGTGGTTGCTAGGTAGCGACAAGGTCATTAGCTTGTTTGATCAGGTAATGTTCTTACAATGCCCTTGCAGTTTCGAAAAAAGAAGAAATGTAGTCCTGGTGTTTATCATTATATTTTGGTGTTGGACTCAAATTTAATTAAAGCATTGGCTTTAAATCTTCAAGCACCGTTTGCATAAGTTTCGCTGCTATCTTAAAAAATAATGTTCATCTTAGTCGGATAACCACAACCATGTCTATTATTCTCTTTACAAGGCTATTACACTCACAGAGTATCTATAGCTTCCACTGCATCTTACAGAGCCTACAAGTTCGTTATCAGCAGTGCTAGTTTTACTAAGAAACTTCAAGATGCGCCCTCCTGGCACAATACATGAGACGCAATGCTACGTCGGCCTATCCTTGTTTAACATTTTAGGATAACTAAATATAAAAAATTCTTACTTCCCTTTTTTGGGAAACTTAGTATGGAAAATGGAATACTTAAAAAAAATTTAATTCCTAAAATTGTAAATCCCTCGATAGGCAAACGAATTTTGTATTTATATATTTAGTGAACACGCTGCGGTAGAAACAGGCATGATGGTGCGCTTTCGCTAATCACGTGTGCTTTTAAAAAACTTTGTTTTTTGGAGCTATAGGCGATTATTTGCTAATAATTTAGAAACGACGAACGATTGATAACAATTCCAATATTTTCGGTGACCAGAGGCATTCATAAATATCCATTAGCCATACCGGCCATTTACGATAATAACACGTTTCCACCGTAGTTTACACGTCCAGATGGTAAATAAACTGACAGTTCAATAGCATAGCATACATTTCATAAATGTGACTTATAATTTCTCTAGCTCGAATTTTAATATTAGGGGTTAAAATATGAAATTGCTGATTTGTACTGGAGAATTGAAATTCGTTTTTTTTTCATTTCACATATTTATTTAATCAAAATATCTACCATTATTATCTATACATTTCTGCGATCTAATAGGAAGGTCATTTATGCCTTTGCGATAGAACTCTGGTGATCTAGTTTCTACAAGCTGTGTGAAAGCATTTTGTACTGCCTCCCGGGAAGAAAACTTTTTATCACGTAGAAAATTGTCCAAATCACGAAAAAAATGGTAGTCCGTTGGAGCAAGGTCTGGCGAATACGGAGGGTGACGAATGGTTTCTAATTGCAATTCCTGTAGAGTTAAAACGGGTTCTCGTGCTGTATGAGGTCTCGCGTTAATATGGAGCAATAAAAGTGAAGATCGATTCATGAGTTGGGACTGTTTCACTGCAAGTTTTGCTATCATTGTTCGGAGTTCGGCACGGTAGACATCTGCCACTATTGCTTGAGCAGATCGGAGTAAGCTATAGTGAATAACACCATGCTGATACCACCAAACAGTTACCATTACCTTTTTATTGATAAGCTTTGCTTTAGGACACTGTTGCGGCGTTTGACCTGACCATTGTATTTTTCGCTTACGTTTATCGTAAAGAATCCACTTTTCATCACATGTCACAATTCGATCCAATATTCCTTCATTTCTGTATCTATTCAACAAGGCAACACAAGTTTCAATACGCTTTTCTTTATGCAGATCAGTCAAATCATGAGGCATCCATTTTTCATATTTTTTTGATTTTATTGATTTGACGCAAATGAGTCAATATTGCTGGTATGGTAACGTTAAACCATGCCGCTAATTCCTGGGTAGTTTGGCTCGGATAGGCTTCCACCATATCTTTCAATTCATTGTTATTCACATTTGTGGGCGGTCTTCCACGTAATTCGTTCTTAGAATCAAAATTTCGATCACGAAAGCGTTTAAACCAAAAGCACACGGTGCGTTCATTAGCAGTCCCCTCTCCAAACGTAACATTGATATCGCGAGCTGTTTCTGCAACGTTAGTTCTGCGTCGGATCTCGTATTAAAAAATCACTCGAATTTTCCAATTATCCATCTTGTCTAAGCTGAATAAAAAAAACACCTGAAAGTCGATAATCGAATGTTGCACTTTTTTTAAAAGAAGAACCTCATAAGTACCATTTGAAAAAAGTTTCAGTCAAAAATCTCAAACCATGAAGGTTCTATGTCAAGTACCTATAAACACTACACAATACAATAAAACGGCCTTTTCATACTTTAACCCATATTATTACCACCATATTATTTTACTGTAATATATTTACTCAAAGGTACTTATTTATCACATGATAATTTTTAGTAACATGAAGTTACAAACCTAAAATGAGAACACGTCTGGTGATACAACTATGCCGGTGTTCGAATCCCGAAGGCATACCTATAGTAGATTGCCTGAGGAAATATGTACTTAACAAACCTTCGTATAATGCATCCAAAGTGATGCAATAGTACCGTGTTATAAAAATCAAGCGTTCAAAAAACATAAAGTATATTACCGTGCGAATTATACTTACTTGGGTTATGTTAAACAATTGAAATTCAGACGAAATAGCTCAGGTGAATGACGACATTCACGTTGAGATGTCTATGGCCCCCGGATACCACTTAATACCGTGAGTCATTCACCTATTTATGCCAAAAAATATACTTTTATGCAAAAACAGGAATAAAAATAACATGAATCGGACTATTGTACTAGAAAATAAAGTGTCAAACACTCTACGATACAGTGACTATAATTACCCCTAATGGCAGGTTCAATTCCAAAGGTTAACACAATGAATGGCTCGTCTCCCGGTAATACCAATGAATATTTGATCGTCGCTTTCTTCTATAGAGCATTCGTGACGTCAGCAGATATGACTCATGCCAAGGTGAGTTCAAGCTGTATTCTTCGTAATACTATGGTAACTATTTACAATAGTTCTTTCGTAGCTTAAAAACAAATAATACTTGGAAAGCGTAACAAAAAAAAAACCGTACGTAGTTTTTTGCTAGATTAGCATTATGCAACTACAGTTTCTGTAACTTTTTTTTTTTTAATTGTTTAGATGGGTTGAGGAGCTCACGCCCACCTGGTGTTAAGTGGTTAATATCACAGCTATCTGATAAAATTATGCTGATCTCTATCAACATCAAAATCTTATGGCAAATTTAGTGCGCCTGTATTCCGAAAACTAAAGTGTTTAAAATCAACGCGTCCGGCTCATTCTGATTGTATACGACAAATATTAATATTTAGTTTTGTATTTATTAAAATATTATAAATAACGGAATAAACGTCTTTCAATAGTTAATACTGTAAATAAGTTTTCAATTTATCTTAATAACTGGTATATTTATAAGGTATTTGAACACTTGCTTACATAACGAAAAAAAAACCTTGTGAACGACCGGGCCGCAAGCGCAACATTCGCAAACGGTTAAGCTTTCTACATGATTGTGCGATCTTAAATTGCACTACAAAAAAGATTTCCTCTAATTTTGAGTCTACACTTAGTAAAATAAGGATGTAAAAGACTTATTTGTGTAATTAAGAACAGTCAAATATACCAACCCTATATGACGTGCCTCAACAAATGCAAGATGCATGTAGATGCAAAACAACACCTAGTATTTCACCTGAATCTATGTATCGAAGGTCGGAATAGGGAGGTATCGGTAATGACCTGGCGAGGTGTTCGAACCTCCACAACCTTCTCGAAACCACAAACACGTAATTGATGAATGTTGTCATTAAAATAGGTAGTACCAACATATTATATACACAATATATTGATATATGACCTTGTACCTTATTGATTTTATTCGGAATAGATAAGCATACATACGTTATCTGGACATCCTTCAAAATGTAATTAAGGTGGAAATTTTTGTAGCGTTCGACGCCTGTAGTGAAATACTTAGCATAATTCTTAGTTCCACTTTATTTAGCTACATCTTTATAATATTAATTTTTCATTTTTTATCAACCCTACATGTCGGTAGTTATGAACGAGTAAGTTAAAAAAAAAAGGATTTGAGAGAGATTGAGAGAGAGAGAGAGAGAAACTATGGCATTGTTTAGAATTTAATAAAAACACAGCTTCTTGAGATATCGACTTGCTATTTCAAAGTGTGCGGTGCTATTAACGCGGCGATGTCTATGGCTTCCCCTCCGGTACCCAGTCGATATGAAGATCAAAGTAAAAAAAGAAATAGCTCTACTATTCTTTATTTTAAATTATGAAATTCATTTTTACTCAGCTTTTTTATCAAACGAAACACCAATCATCTGAGTGTTTAGTGCGAGTTTTTTAACTTCTCGATCACGTAAAATTTTGTATGGAGTTGGAACAGCTTCCCTTCGTTTGCCGCTAGGGGCGCTGTTCCAACTCTATACAAAGAGTTAACTTTTACGCGATCAAGAAGTTAAAAAACTCGCACTAAGCATACTAGTTAGGACTAATAAACCTATGCATTGTGATTATGTGGATGATTTCTTCTTATTTAAAACTGTGGCAACCATTAAACAACATTTGAAATCTCTTGATATTTCGAAGGGGATGCTAGTCAATCATTTTTTTCTGCGACAGCGCTACATTAAGTTGTCTTACTCGCTACACCTTCTTTCCAACCTCTCGTTATCCACTTACTATGCCTTACTATGCTTTAAATATGGAAATCTCGTTCGTTGCACCAGCTTAAAATAAAAATATTTCTAAAATTTATACCATCCCTATAATAATCAATGGCAAATTTTTCCGTTGCCTAAGACCTGAAGTTATAGATCAAATACATGGTTATATAGATCTACTAAGAACAATCTCTGTGATTTTAATTTATTTATTATACGCACGGTATGCAATAAGCGAAGGATTGCCACAATTTTGTGAACACCAGATACTCGCAATTTTTTTGACCAAATAAATTTTAAGATTTTTATTTTATAGCTATCGATTTTATAGCTCCAATCTCAAGTACGAGTCATTATATTAATAATTTTTATATAATTAATAATTTAATTAATAATTTTTTTATTCATTTGCCTGTACTCTCAGAGTTTTACAGAGTTATAAGCTCATTTCTAATCTGTTGGCTGGAAGGCTTATTGTAAGCTCTAAGTTCGAACGGGTTAGAGTCACCAACTTGCCGATTTCTGCCGTAAAGCAGTAATGCGTTTCAGTGTGAAGGGGGGAGCAGCCGTTGTACTGTAAAAGTGAGACTTAGAACTCATGTCTCAAAATGAATGGCGGAATTTATGTTGTTGATATTTGTGGGATCCGGTAAACACTTAACATTAAGTGAGCCGTGAGTTTGTCCACCAATTTAGACATAAAAAATCGTGATTTTAGTATTTATTTGTATTTTTACTTTTGATGCTCATTGTTGACGTCAATGAAATCTATACATATAAATAAAATTGGAGTGTCTGTTTGTAATTTTGAAATAACCACTTTTTACTACATGCATATGAATATATATACGGTACATACACCAAAATAACATTTTTTACAATTTTTGTCTGTCTGTCTGTCGGTCCGTCTGTCTGTCTGTTTGTTTGTTCCTGCTAATCTCTGGAACGGCTGGACCGATTTTGACGGGACTTTCACTGACAGGTAGCTGATCATATAAAGAGTAACTTAGGCTACTTTTTTAGACTAGCTTCGCCCCGCGGCGTCACCCGCGGTACGACAATAACCGCGAGTAACATCGCGGGACTCAACTATCAATAATAAAATTTAATGTTTCCGAAGCGAAGCTAGGGCGGGTCGCTAGTCTTAAATAGGCTTATCAATTGTTAGCTTTCATACTTAGAGTTAAGTACTTAAAGACTTAAAGGCCGTTTACCCTTCTTTATTACACAATATTTTTATTCGTTCTGTATAATTAGCAACATAGCACCGTCACTTACTATGAAATATATATAAAGTGAATTGATAGATGGAAGATTTGAAACATTTATTTCGCCGGTTGATCATAGGTTATTATTGAGCGACCAATGATTTTTGTACAGTATGAAAATAATCAGTTTGAATCTGTCTAACAAACTTTCCTTTATCACTACATAGTATAAAACAAAATCGCTTTCTCTGCGCTATATCTGTCCCTATGTATGCTTAAATCTTTAAAACTACGCAACGGATTTTTTTTAATACATAGAGTGATTGAAGAGAAAGGTTTATATGTATAATAACATCCATTAAATAGTGGACAAATCAATAATAAATTACAGTTTGCGAAGCGAAGCGAGGGCGGGTCGCTAGTTATAAATAAATTCAGTCGTATTTCCGCGTGTTCTAAACTTCTAACTGTCCACAGCTTGAATAAATTTTCTCGTAACAATCGTATAACGTGAATGATACGAAATTCTCGAATGTTTACTTTTTGTATCACCTAAAAAATATGAAAAAGGCTATTTGGTATTTTGTAAGATGATTTACAGCCAATCTTCAGTATCTACTGGTTTCCTTTGGCAACGGGGAAAACGTTTGTAGTTCCTGTTGTACGAATATTTATTTATAGTGCTGTTAGTTTCCCAAATAAAATAAACGCAGGTAATATTTTTAATGTTTTAATATATTCAAGTCTCATCGTCCCGCTAGCAGGAACGGAGGTGGCGGACGCCAGCTAATTTTTAATTGTTACTGAAATTGTTTCCAAAAACGCCTATACTCGTAGGTATAGCAATTTTTATGTTATCATGTCAGTTACTAACACCGTCACCTTTTCATTTTTGGAAACAGTTTCCCTACTCTACATAATAAGGTATTCAAAATGCAAATTTGTGTCCTCATACTTTTTTTTTGCCGAAATATTACTCTGCATGAAACAATTCCAACCCTGATAAACACTGCTGGATATGCATAAGGAAATACCTAACCATTTCCGAGCGGTCAAGGTCCTTGAGCCGACATAAGTACGACTAAAGCACTCTGTTTACGTGTCTGCATAAATTATGGAAAACTTTTACTTGCCTTTACAATCAATTAGATATTATAAAAGACTAAAAAAACGAATGGTCTAGCTTTGTTGTGAATTATCTATTGATAACATCCTATATGTAAAAGAAATCTTGAAGCTTAGAAATTTTTCTTTAGCAATTCTGTGGCAATTTTTGGCCACGCTTTTGATTTTATAATATTAATTTTCTCATCATCCGTCCATAGTAGTAATATGCCCTCCTGCCCGCCTATTTTTCTGTGGAATATTCCTCCTAATTCCTATGATCATTACTCGACCTACAATCTTCTTCTAGTTGCGGTAGGAATTAGGGAATTAGGTAATACAGAAATGTATATGAAGGTATTCGAGTATTTATCAGCCATTCATTTGCATTACTATAGCTTCTGTGTAGTTAGAATCAACAGCAACCACACGAAAAGAGTGATTGATGAGAGTAAAACTTCCCTAATTTATTTTGAGTTCCGCAACGAATTTTATTATAAAACCAAAATAGACCTGGAAAATTAAGAAATAGACTTGCCTCTTTCCAATTTGGGAAACAATAAAATCTGAATTTTTTTTAATCTATGCTGATAAAGTAAAAGAAGACGAAATTTAAAAAAAAAATCGTCAACTAACATCCTATAGATGAGTATAGTACTACTACGGGGGGATTTTATCCTATACTAGGCTCAAACTAGCTGGATACACTATTATTATTAAGATATTTTGAGCTTGAAAACACAAATGTCATGCTAATGTTAATATCAGTGGTTAATGTACATAACGCTCTGTGTTATATATTAATCTTACATTTATGAGATCATCTTATTGTCATTAATTATATTAAATTGACCATAAGAATCATTTTTTGGTTGTTTCTTTACTGTACTTTGATAATATTCATTTTTCTTTATAAAATTATTACATTTATAACAGAAATCTCTCGTGTTTGTTCACATTTAACCTAGAAATGTTGCCTTGGCGTAATTTATTTGCACCTGCCTGTACCTTTTAAGTGGATTAAGGTTAAACTATCAAATCCCGTTTTCATTTGTGAAGATAAATAGCATTATAAAATTGAACACAAAGTTCGGTACAATAGCATACCGTAGGTAAAATTTATTTAAGTGTTTGTAAAGATAACGTATCATGATAAGCGTCTCGAATTATTTTTTCTTTTTATCAATGGTACAATACAGATAAGAAACGAGTAAAAAATTCAGCCAAATGCAATATCAGTTATTAAATCGTAGTAACAATGCAACTTATTTTCTGTAATAAAATATTTTATGACCAATACGCGCCATTGTATATAATTTTACTATCAAATTCAAAATAGAGTATGTGCCGTTGTTACACCCACGTTTTTGGGGCCGCCTGAAAATTAAAATCACAAACAGAATAATTTATCACCATCGCCTTTGGGATGTTTCTCATAACTATGAATTTGTATATCCCTAAATATTTTACACAATATTCAGATTATAAAATACAATAGAGGCTTCGATTCAAAATGCGCGTGGCGCAATTCGCGTTCATTTTTTTATAGCCTAAATAGGTGACGAGCTCACGACTCATATGATACCATTATGGGAATATACCTGTATATTGTAACCCAAATCTTACAGAGTTAAATAATTTATGTACTGCTACATACACGCTTAAAAGTACAACGAAATGCTTGAAATTATAAAAAAAATTACCAAGTACAATAAATTATAAAACTTAATCAAATACTAATTTGCTAACATAAATAGATTACCAACCCGCATAGAACTCTTTGCTTTTCAGAGTCAAACATAATAAATTGTGTTTGAATAGTCTACATAAATATTGACAAGAACTTTTATAAAATAATAAACGTATCCTTGCGTCACTGAAGATTACGTGAGACAATGATAAAGCGGACTACAGTGTAAACCGAGTATGAGTAAACGATTTTTTGTGCAAACACTGGAATCACGACGCGACGTGTTGGTAAATTTGCCGTATTGCGCTAGATAACAATAGAACTAATATTAGTGCATTTAGAAACAGTGTCGGTAAACTAAGATACCTTGATTTCACATTAGTTATTTCAATGACTGACTTACTTACTGCACAATGTCTAGAAGTACCCAACTAAAATATAACGCGCGAAACAATTACGTAAGCGAAATGAAAAAGCTATTCTTTTGTTTATTTATTACTAGCGACCCGCCCTGGCTTCGCTTCGGAAACATTAAAACACACATGGAACCAAAAAATAAAATAAAAAAAGTAGCCTATGTTCATCAGGGACAATGTCGGCTTCTAATGGAAAAAGAATTTTTCAAATCAGTCCAGTAGTTTCGGAGCCTATTCGAAACAAACAAACAAACAAATCTTTCCTCTTTATAATATTAGTATAGATTACAAGCAACAACAACAAAGTAAATAGATAAACAAAAATAAGTTAGACCGCACTATTAGACCTACATTATATTTAAAGAAGCATCGAGTATCAACTGTATTGAAAATTTAACAAAGGCGTGGTTTCAGAACCTGCAACAAAAGATATAGGACGCGAGAAAGCTTCTTTTTAAGTCGATTCCATTCTATACATGTCCACACAGACAAATCAACCTTGAGCTCCATATTAATGATAGCCAAAATTCTACTTATTGAAATTTTCATAATTCAATTTGTTACGCACCTCGACAGGCTACTAATTATTCTGAATGTCTCTCTCCTCTCCCATGCGCAAAAAATGTAATGAAATTATATCAATTATAAATTGTTTGTAGGTTAATTATAGAGCTATGTACATATTATTATATGAAAATCTGGTAAAACATAATTCCACGTTTTAAATTAAACAGGCTAAGACTACGAGGCATTTAAAATTATCAAATGAGTTTTAGATAAACATGAAGACGCGCGTGTGGTACCAATTAATTATGATCGCACTTCAAACATATGTATCTCTCTCGCATAAAATGCTTGACTGCAGATCATAGGTTGGTTGGGTTACTGAATTTTCTTGGCAAAACTTATCATACTCGCATATATATAGTACGTAATTAATATGTAGTATATATTAATTGCCTATATATATATTGAAAATGGATAAAATATAACTTGTGTAGTTACATAGATCATATTTTTAATGAGATAACATCCTTCATTTTATTTTATCTCCCTAGGGAAATTTCAGGATTTCTGATACAAATGAGACTTCTCATGTGTCAAGGTGGCGGAATTCACGTTGCTTTGTTTATAGATTACTATAACAGCAGGTGGGCCAAACAAACATAATACGTTATATGTTGTGACAGTAAACATAAAGTAACATTTCAGGACTTCTGTAGTATACAAACGAGGGAAGGCACATAGTCCAAATAAAAGTGCTCCGTGAAGGTACTGGACAACCCTCAGTACTGGGGTACGCGAAGCAAGGAGGATAGTATGCGTATGTAATATAAAAGCATATTTTTTATTTATTGCTTAGGTGGGTGGACGAGCTCACAGCCCACCTGGTGATAAGCGGTTACTGGAGCCCATGGACATCTAAAACGTAAATGCGCCACCCACCTTGAGATATAAGTTCTAAGCTACAACGGCTGCCCCACCCTTCAAACCGAAACGCATTACTGCTTCACCTCAGAAATAGGCAGGGCGGTGGTACCTACTCGCGCGGACTCACAAGAGGTCCTACCACCAGTAGGACCAATTAAATTAATCTAAAGCTAGAGAATAGTAACAAACCTCAAACGAATTAGGATCTTCGCTTTCTGCGATACTAGTGAAGAGGTGATTCAGGGCGCGGGTCATAAGGCCTGTCATCGTGTGCGTTTTCCCCGCACCGGTGGCACCGTAGGCAAATACCGCTCCAGCGAAGCCACGAAGTGTATCGCTCACCAAAGAAGCACAAACTGCATCGTAAACTTCCTCCTAAGCACATTTTATATTGTTTTTACTTTTTAATTAAATATGTCTAAAAACATATTCCGGTAAAACAGTCAACAGCACGTCAATATTTCCCACATGAATTGTTCACAGATTGTTGAATGTAACTACTTAATATAAAATATAAAAATTAGAAAAATGTACTTAGTTTTTTTTTTCAAGATAATGCAAAAGTGTATTCAACACCTTTTTTTTAATGCTGTGAATCCATTTATGGATGGATATCCGGTCTAGGGTGTAAACTATATCGGACTCAGGCGCCTCCAGAGAAGAAGAGGGAGTGGAGGAAGACTAAGGTCGTGTATTCAACACCTACCTACAGGCAAGTGTGGGAAAATTGAATTCATTTGACTACGATAAAAATGTATTCTTATTGGTACTTCGGAAAATATTTGGGGCATTCCACCATTATCATTCGATAGTTGGCGCTCGGTTCATCACAAAACTATTTTGCTTTAGGTATTTGGCGATAGTGAATCACAGAAAATTATGCCGGATTTGACTCTTATTGTTTATTTAAAAACACTAAACCAGTATTGATATTACGTTTTGACAAAAGGTTTAGATTTGAAGTCGGAGACCTAGTTTGCGATTCAGGTTTGACTAAACTAGTTTAGTAGTCAGTCGGTTTTCATACTCGTTATTATCGGTTTACCTTGAAGTACCCATGCAACGAAAGGAAGGTCAAAGTTTCTACTGTAACTTTAAATTCTACTATAGAAACTAAAATTACGAGTATCAACATCTGGGTATATTTAAACTAAAAACATTTAAAATAAACAACGCAATACGGTCGTGACTTCTTACCTGCGTACTTTCTTCCCCGAATACTCGATCGTAAACATAATGCTTTTCATTATGACGACGTTGCCGTAGAACATCCCGCCTGTTGTCAGACTCATCCTCCAAAACTAGCATCTAACAGACATTTTTATTAGTTCGAATTTGAGTATTTTTAGATACAACAGAAGCATTCGTTAGACGAACCCGGAACTGATATAAAGACGACCCAACTACGAACAAATTCGTATTTCAAAAACAAGAAACAGACGAAAAATATCTTTATTTCAAAATTATGTTTAAAAAACCATTTTCCAATTTCCCGCTAAAGCGATTGTAGCTTCAGTCGTTTGTTATTTATGACGTCATCATTACGTAATAAATATTTTTAATTACACAGTAAATGGCACCACGTGAAAATCAGATTTTTTCAATTTGGAAATATTTTTATAAGGTACCTATTCCAATAAAATCAAATTATTTTTC
The DNA here is from genome assembly GCF_030269925.1 of Bombyx mori. Lineage (NCBI taxonomy): Eukaryota > Metazoa > Arthropoda > Insecta > Lepidoptera > Bombycidae > Bombyx > Bombyx mori. The sequence continues at coordinate 7,790,928 of NC_085123.1, forward strand.
TTCCATTGTAATAAATGAAAAAATTGATAAGATGTTGTTATTAATTTTTACTACATACCATTCTCATGGTAAATATACTTCTTTAACCCTAATCTAGCTTTGTATTGTCCCAATCTTTCATTAGCTAAACCAAGAAAACACATTCTGAGAAATATTAAAGAAGTCTTTTTCTATTCTAGAACCATTTTAAGTGTACCTACGCAGTAGTATTACCTACACAACTAACCTTCCAGATAGTATCAAAATCTCACAGGTTAACTAACTTTGTAGATGAAACCAGAATAGCCCCTCGAGGCTACTGGTAATTAGATAGGAGAAATAAAATGACTAAACTAATAACTACCTGCCTATTTCACTCGCTAGCCTCGTATGCATACCAACTCGTGTCTTCTAATAATATGTAATACGTCACGTCTCTGACGTAAAATGCCCACATAATACCATTTCTTTTTTGGCAAAGTCAACAATGCTGCGTTAAAAGTATCAAAATCTAAATAATTTATATATTTAACTTCATGCGTGTATGTCATGTTCATAATTGACTCTAAAACCGCTCCACCGATGAAGTCGATAAAATTTTCAGGAAATCTTCAGATTGGCTTTGCGGGTGATCCTGTAATGTTCAGCATCAATCTAATCAAAGATCGATATGCAAAGCGGGCCGAGTTTAACTTACCTTTATAATGTAACAAAATATTGAAACAAACCTATCAAACCGATAATAATATCTAAATTCAACACTTTGAAATCGAAACATACTAAAATTACATACAATCTATATGAGATATATATTTTTTTTAATAATTCTATCAGTTCTGTTATATTTTTCAGAACAATAACAAAAATGTATTAATCCAATAACGTATGTAGTCTTTTTTTCTCTCTCATTAAAACAGAAATTAGTACTTTTATATAGCAACTTGCTATCTTATACTAACGTTTATCTATAAATTGAGGAAACGGACAGTTTTAACCAAGTCTACGTCAAAGCGTTATTTAAAAATGTTAGAGATACGACATTGAGATGAAAACTTGGGCGTTTGGCAATGATTCAAAGCAATACATACTGGTGTTTGTAGAAATTAATTTGTAATGTATACAGCACAGACAATTTCAGTCTCATTTTACTAACATAAGTCGATCGACAGGTACAATAGAGTAACACTGTCAGTCAAGTATTGTTTTAAGTGCTTGGACGGGAAAACGAATGATCTTACGCTCGTCCTGGTTTTGAAGACATCACAGAGTGAACATCGCGACCAGCTTTGAGAATTGAGGTGGTAGAGTCCCTCTGCCCCAATTAGGGGCCTCAGGATATTTAATAATCATTTTTATAGTACCTTGAATATTTGTGGTAGAACATGTAGCGGTTCACAATATCCGTGTCTATAAACATGGCGATTCCAATACGCTATTTCTTATGATTTAATAACGGCACCAATTTAACTCAGGTATATTTTAAATATTTTAATATTATAGTTTCTGTGGCGTACTAAGAAAGAAAGTCGTGCTCAGTTGTGACGTGATTTTTAAACGAAGTGGCATATCATACAAGGTCTATCATCCATAATTATTAATATAAGCTTATAACAATAATAACGTAACTGCCGCGAAATCTGTCCTAACGATCTAGCCGCATCAAATAAACTGAAAAAATGTTTTTCACCGTCATACTACTGTACTACTGTTGGGCTGTGTACTTTTTTTTATTGCACTTGTACGCAGACGAGCATTCGGCCCACCTCATGGTGAGTGGTTACCGTCGCCCATGGAATTCAGCAATGTCAGGGGCAGAGCCAAGCCGCTGCCTACCAGTACTTATCGTGGCGTTATACATACTAAAAAAGGTGATTTTAATTTACCTTATCACTGACCACGTGAACAATGCGAGGGCCTTCATCAGAATGTAATGGGCGCACGCGCACCGCTACCTGGAGACAGTATTTAAATTTAATAAAATTGAACTTGAGTACGTACGTAACTTGGGGTCTGTTAACTAGCGATGACAACTGCAATCTGTTAGAAGTATTTATACATTGACAAAAGCAAGTGCAAAGGTTAGTTACGTTTTAGACACAATTATATCAGTTAGCGTAAATCAATCAAAAAGTGTCTATCTATCATAATCATATTTTAATAGAATCAGTCCAGATTATGATGTAAAAACTATTCAAACAGCACACGATACTATTCCAGATTTTTTTTATTGCTTTTTAGGGTGGATGAGCTCACAGCCCACCTGGTGTTAAGTGGTTACTGGAGCCTATAGACATCTATAACATAAATGCGCCACCCACCTTGAGATATAAGTTCTAAGGTCTCAGTAGAGTTACAGCGGCTGTCCCACCCTTCAAGCCGAAACGCATTACTGCTTCACGGCAGAAATAGGCGGAGCGGTGATACCTACCCGCGCGGACTCACAAGAGGTCCTGCCACCAGTAAAAAATAGTAAGTAAAAAATAGTAAATAGTAAGATGTAGGTAATGTATCTTTAAAATACTTCGGCTGTTAATAAATACTTCATAAACAGTTGGAAATCTGATAATGCTCTGAAGACCACCTATGCAACAAAGAAAACTTCGATCCTATGTGCCCAGCATTCACTTATGGTGTTGATGGACTCTGGATAAAACCGCTTGAGAATAGACAAGTTGACGGCTCATCTGCTGTCCCGAGGTAACAAATAGTAAAATAAACAAATATTAAATTGCATTTATTTGCAAATTAAATAGGTATTTACCATCAACTTCTCTTCTGTGACAGTACGCATTCTGGCATTGTACTTTTCGGGGGTAGTTGTGGTACATTGAGTCATGGCATTACTCCGTAAACTTTAACACTTTTCTTGATTTATGGTTAATAATACTTTAAAAAAGTTCAAACGCATTTTAGTCTTTTATAGTGTCGAGGTAATCAATCATTCACATCGAACCATAATTTATCATTTGAAAACAACATACGCGTATGTCGGAGCATTACGATCAGGAAAACAAATTAACTTGTTTCAATAATAAATACGACAAACTACGTATCCGCCCAAAACCTTCACGTGGACTGAGGGGTTGATCAAAATACATTGGACGTTATAGAATTGTAGATATAAATGGTCGCTCAGCAACGACTTTAAGCCACAAATAAAACATTGAACATAGTGTATTTCTTTTTACAATTAATTAGTTAACTATAATTTGAACCAACTTATAAGATTTAATAGTTGTATGTAAAGTTGACAATAAGTTATCATAACTTTCCGGTCTTACAGCATAGACAGTATTCGAAAGCAAAGTAAATAATCATGAATTCATATCTGACTGACTCGGTAGAGCAGTTGTTAGCACCCCTGACTGTTGCGCCGAAAATCTTGGGTTCGATTCCCACATCGGGCAACCATTCGTGTGATGAGCAGATTTGTTTGCTCTTTGTCTGGGTGTTTATTATCTATGCATTTATTTAAAAAACGTACCTACTAATGTACGTTTTTACAATAAAATTTAGGTAGGTAGGTATGTAAGTTTCTGGTTCCCATAACACTGGGAGTCCTACATTGGGGCTGGGTGACCATGCATGATTTTTTCGCAATTTTGTATTTATGTATGTGTGTATTTATTTACATTAGCTATGGGGTCTTCAGACTATATTCTACTAAGTACTACAAGTTATTAAACTAATATATTAGCGGAAATACTTAAGGCCAGGGCATCTACTTTTATGTTGACCCGCCTTCATTTTCAGGGGTTCTCATTCCCGAGCCGTATGCTTCGTGGCAAATATCTCTTTTTTTCTTCGTGAACGAATTTTCGATGCCTAAGTCTACCGCGTAGGAGCTAAATTCTCAAATTTTAAAGGTATGTGGGTCAGCCGTCAAGGAGAATATAAATGAAACTTCGTAGTTTTTTTTAGGATTGAAGGATTAGTGGTGGCCCAGTGGCCTTTCCAGTTTCACCAGGACAGGTGGGCGAGCAACGTCTCAGCCAGGAGGGCTACGTAGTCTCGAGGCGACATTCACGTTATGATGTCAATTTGCTCTGATACCCTTCCCTTACCTAAAGTTATGTATAACTTTACCATTAAACTTTATGATTAAATTAGAGATAATTTTACCCTTAATCATGTACTTAGATGATTTAACTAAACTCACATGTTTTTTAAATGCTTTCTATTGTTTTTTTTTATTCCTACCTAAGCTGATAGCCTTGAGAGGCTATTTCAGCGTAACCTTAACTAGTAGGTGACCTCACGGGGCTCAAACCTGACGACGTTGCTAACACGAACCCTAGCAAGAGCCGTGCTTCGCAGAATTTATCACCGGATCGGAAACACGACCCACTGAGAAGATCCGGCGAGAAACTCAGCGGGCTGTGTCTGTGGGTTTACTCGTCAAGACCTTCGTCGCAATCGCCGGGTTCGACGAGAACGATGACCGGTGCTTGAGGTACCTAAAAACAGCGTTAGTGGATCGCAAAGATTCTATTGTATATATTTCCCCTTTATATATACTGTTATTACAACTCTGAAGAAGCATTCCCATGTAAGATAGTTCCCATCCTAAGTTTCACAATATTCTAAACTTTAGTTGTTAGTAACAAAAACTAAGCTCACTCAGTTTTTCTGTTATAAATATATAAAAAAACTGATCACCAAAATATATTTATATTTTTTACTAATTTAATGTTCCAATATTTTTTATTATTATACAATGTACCACCACCAGCATAATTCATTTGAACTATGTATACAGATATAATTTCTACCATAAACAACTTCTAGAAAAAACATCACTCACTGCTAAATAGCAGTATGTGGTGATTTTGTCCCCTGACCATCTTGCTTGGCTTGACATCACAGTGGCTTTTTACTTTTTTAGGCAATAAAAATAAAAGTATTACACTAAAACACAATAACAATGTTTTACACAAATTCGCCAATCAATAAAACATATATATATTAAGGGGTATTTTTTTATTTGGTTAAGTTAAGGAATGATGAATAAAGCTCTATGAAAGCTTTATATATAATAGACTTTACCTTTATACATAATATGTAAGTCAGACTTAAATTATTCTCATCATAATAGTATATTGTGCACAAAGTTAAACAGTACCAGGTGCAAGCAATTTTACTCCTCTGTCAAACAATTTATAAAGATATTTTTTTGGCTTCATATCCACTGTATGTATGTGTTCTTCATTGAATTTGTTTCCTGGATATTTTATTGTCAAATGACCTGAGACATCTGAACTCAATCCTGAAGAAAGGTTTTCCACTTCAACCACAGTTTGTGCTTTGTGCGATAGCAAATTTGCCAAACAGTGGTTAGCATCATCTTCCATCACATCATTGCAATGAAATATTACAAAAGGATTTTTTGATTTAGCAGCAATTTCTATAATTTCAGAACAAAACTTATTCACTTCTTGTAATGTATACTGAAGATCTAGTAAATGTGTGATTCCATCAAAAATAATGTTAACTGTGTCATGATTACGCTGCATTTCTTCTATTTTTTTCAGCACATCTATGAGCAATTGATCAGATTCAGCATACTCCATTATATTTGTTAATGTTGCGTCACCAAAATCAAAATAATCTATCACCCCAGCCTCACAACTTTTAAACAGATTATGGTTCATTCTTAAACCAACATTGTGGTAATGAGTTATTGAGTTATGTGAGGATACTATCAAAAGAGGGCTGTTTTGCTTAATACAGTAACTGATAACACAATTGACAATGAATGAACCATCACAACCATTTATTTCTTTAACCACAATCCTGTTGGTAGATATATTTTTCTGCAATTGTAGACATGATGTTATAATGTCAGACATCCTGAAACAATGAACTGTTTGCAATAAATTACAGCAGTTTCACAAAATTCTCGGAACAAGCTCTTTGCCAATAAATACATAGGTATAGGTACCTATATCTTGTGACGCTAAAGGGACATAAATGATAAATTTACTGAAACGCCAGTCACTGAGAGTATACTATTATCGCAAAATCTAACATATCTTCCTTCAGTCAAAACGCTGTCGGCATGCGTAGAGAAAAGTCGAGTTCGCTCGCGCGAGACCTTCTGTATCGACATTAATCGTTCGTTTTCTCATGTATTCAAAAACTTGCCAAATAACTTATTACATAATAACACGTATTTACCGTTTATAGAAAGAAGTGGTTAATTTAACTTTCATCCAACAAGTTACCTTTCCTCACAAATATTTCAATATATTTGGAATATTTTAGTCAGGTAAGTTATTTTTGTATTTTTTCATTTTAGAAACCGTTTTAATTATGTAAACAAAGTAAAACAAAAGCCAAGGTTTTTTTCCCCTAACCTATAAGTTATAAAAATGATTTTCCATTAGAAATAACATTTTCTAAAACTTAAATATTTTATACCTGCTTTCAACTTGCTAGTTTATTCTTTTTTATTCCCAAATGAATTATTATTAGAAAATATTACCAACGTGAACTAATATTCACTTTCAATTCAAATAGAATACGCGTTGTGCGATTTATCTTATAAGAAAATTATTATTATTTAACAATATGGTATTAATGACATTGTATCCTAAAAAGCTAAACACTTTATTTTTATTTCTATTTCCTGTCCATAACCACATTTACAGTCATCGGGAACAGGCACATGACATGCTCATGACGCAACATTCATCTTAAGCCCGGACGCATATTGTACGTTCGTCCGTGCTTGACCGAAAAGCTTCCGAAGGTAGGTACTCTGTGAATTGCGTAGAAATGACAATATTTATTTTTTTCTAATAAACAAAGTAAAAATTAAGGTGGTTCCTATATTAGCCCAACATTTTAATACGAAGGCTTATCCAATGTGGTTTACCTAATCTGCTCAGGACATAGCCGACGTCACTGAATGGGGTTGGCAACTGTCAAAGTGGCGCTGGTGTGCATTGTTCCCATAACATTCAATATTTGTATTGGAAATTTTGATTAAAAATTATTTTAAGAACAATGACGCGTTGTTTTGTGCCAATATGCTCAGAAATTGGAGTACATCAATTCCCGAAGGACAAGAAAATTGGAAGACTGTGGTTAAAGGCTATTCGACGCGAAAAAAGTACTCCCACAAAAAGTTCGAGGTTATGTCGTAAACACTTTGTGGAATCTGACTATGAAAACATTAGTAAATACACAGGTATGCTTCTTTCTGCCAAATATTTATAATGCATGACTAGGTGTAGCACACATCTTTGTTCTCTTATAAAAAAAAACCCAAAAATAATTAGTTAGGCACACTATTAGTTGCTAACATATTTAGCAAGTAGATTTATGCTGTAAGGAACTTATTAACAAACACAAAATCAGACTGGAGGAAACACATTCCTCATGAGCTGTTGTTCATTATCAGCTGTTACTATTGAAAGTTCTATCTAAACCGCTGCATCCATTGTAATAACAAACATTTTAAAACTATGCTCAGGTTTCCTTGTGATAGTATATTTAAATGTTTTTCTTTGTGTTGAAGGTGTCAAACATGAACATAAATATCTGAAGAAAGGTGCTGTACCATCTATATTTTCATGGAATATGAAACCAGTTTCTGAAGAAAAAAAAAGTAGAGAACAAAGGTTACAAACTCGTAACCTTAAAAAACAGCTTTTTAGCCTGCCCAACACATCCCATTACTGTGAAGATATAGTACCCCTTGAAGAACACAGCAGTGTGCATTTTGATTCAAATGTCTCTCAAGAAATTCTAATAGAAAATAATAAATCTAGTATAGATGAAACGATTACAAGGCATCATATTACTATTGGAACTCAGACATCCAATATATTAAGATTGTTCTCTACAGAGCTATTACTTGCAGACGATGAGACAGTGCAATACTACACCGGGTTGGAAACAGCATCTAAGTTTTCATTAGTTTTAATCACACTTTTGCCAATGGCAAATGATATAAGGTATCGCTGGAGTAGAGTGGTCGGCATATCAATAGAAGATCAATTTTTAATGTTACTAATTAAGCTTAGAAGAAATACAACAGATTTTGAATTAAGTAAAATTTTTGGTGTAAGTAAAACTGAAGTGTCTAATATTGTTGTAACATGGATAAATTTTGTCAGTGATATCTGGAGCCTAATTGACATTTGGCCTAGCCGCAGCTTAGTAAATTATTATATGCCTAATTGTTTTAGAACACATTATCCCTCCACAAGGGTGATTATAGATGGGACTGAAATAGGCATACAGAAGCCTAGTCAACCTGATACTCAAAAAGCGTCATTTAGTTCTTATAAACATAAAAACACCTTGAAATTTTTGGTAGGAGCTTCACCAGGGGGATTATTAACATATGTTTCAAACGGCTATGCTGGTTCTGCAAGTGATCGACAGATAGTAGAACGAAGTAAGCTGCTGCAGATTTGTGATTCTGGAGATAGTATTATGGCAGACAGAGGTTTTAATGTACAGGATCTGTTTGCCTCTAAAGGAATTAGTATCAATATCCCATCTTTTTTAAAAGGTAAATCACAAATCCCAGGTGTTCAGTTAAAGATAGATCAAAAATTAGCTAGTCAGAGGGTTCACATAGAACGATTAATAGGGCTAACAAAAACTTATTTAATATTAAAAAATGAACTAAATCATTTTTATGTACCTTTAGCATCTAAAATATTTTTCATATGTGTAATGTTATGTAATTTTAGAGAAGGAATTGTCAATAAAAACAATTAAAAATATTACTGATTTTTTATTTCGACAAGTGTGTATAGTTATAATACAGATATTTTTCATACAATGCTTCTTTGAAAATATTTTCATAATATTTTCTTTTTTGCCACGTACCATCCGGCTATGGAATGAGCTCCCCTCCACGGTGTTTCCCGAGCGCTATGACATGTCCTTCTTCAAACGAGGCTTATGGAGAGTATTAAGCGGTAGGCAGCGGCTTGGCTCTGCCCCTGGCATTGCTGAAGTCCATGGGCGACGGTAACCACTCACCATCAGGTGGGCCGTATGCCCGTCTGCCTACAAAGGCAATAAAAAAAAAAAAAAAAAAATTTTCATAAAAGATATCTAATTTATTTAACATATTATTTATAAAATTATTGTCTTTTTCAACGTAAACCACTTTGATGTCCTTGTAAGTATAAATGACCAAGTTGCAGTATGTTTTGCCTGAGCAGTATAACTGCCCTTGGATTTGATAATAATATGGGCAGGTTTTTTTTAGAGACAATATCCCGTTGCATTGTTCTAAGTAAGGCACCGTTGTTATATTAATTTCATGTTTTCTGCTAGCATATGGACATTTCACTTCAATTATAGTTTCTTCGCCCAACACACCATCAGGAGATGCAGCAAGATATGGGCGCTCTTGGCTAATGAAAATGCCACATGGCTCCACTAGCAAATCATATATATTAGCATATTTTGCTAGAGCAATTTTTTCATTTTGTAAGCCATGAGTCGTTGCCCTAGAAGTGAAATATTTTTTATTTAACAATTCACTTGCGTATTTCACCATTGTTGCACTTTTTAAATGGCATATTGTGTGGTAATTGCTGGCTGTGATACGGTTTTTTCTGTACTCATGCCAGTGGGAGCACTCAAGCTGTCCTATCGTCAAATTTTGGATTTCGTTGATTTCTTCTGGAGTTATTTCTAGCAATTTCAGATTTTTCAATAACTGTTGTTTAGGATGAACAGATGTGTAGTCATGGTCATTAGTTAATGCGTATGGGTTTGCTGGTTCATAAAGTTGTTTCAAAGGCATGTGTGAGTTAGGAAAACCAATTATTAAATTTCTGACTAATGTATTATAACTTACTCTGTTAAGAGTTTTCAGAGGATAAGGCTCAAATATTACCTTCTTTTTCTTACTCATTTTTTCTGCGTGGACTGGGGTACCAGTGTAAAATTTGTTTGGTATATGGAATTGTTGTAATTTTTGTGTGCACACTTCATGGAGAAGTATAAACTTTTCATGAACCATATTCTCAATTCCTAGTAAGAGAACAGCAACATGCTTACAAACGGCATTCACAGCACTTCCCGCAGGACATTCACAATGGGATTCTACAGGATTCCCATCCTTATGAAGTTTGATATTAACTTCATACTGCAGGTTCCTCATTGTTTTCCTGCAATGTCCTTTCACATAAGTATAATCCCCAACAACAGAAGATCTGGCCGTTAGTAAATGCCGGCTTTCATATAGCTCATTGGCCATGCTTGACTTCTTCAGAGTGCTGAAAACAAAAATTAAAGTACAAAAATAGGAGATTGAGAGTATGAGTAACTTAAAATTGTAAATGCCCTATCTACTAATAACTTACTAGTTTAAATAATGCCTTAATGCTGTTTTGTCAATAGGTGGCAAAACAGTGTTACTGTTTATATCACGATATGTGTCTCCTAATGGTAAGTCCATTTTAGGATCATGGCCATCGACTCTTTCAGCACGACCAAAATTAAAATTTTGGTCATATAGCTCTAATCTGAAAAAAGTAAAATAATACATTAGTTGGTAGGTAATGTATGTAATATGAGCAATTCTTTCTGCACATGCTACAAGGAATAAAGTTCCTAAGGTACACAATTTAATATTATTATTATAATAGCTACTGGAAACAGTTTGAAAGAAGTTTTTTAAGTTTATATAAAACATCAACATTGTACCTTTCGACAAGATCCACTTTTTTTCCTCGTAAAGATGCACCACGTTTTCTCAACTCCTCCTTTAATTCTTTAACTATCCAGTTGGAATACATGTTGTAAAACTGTTTAACACTACTTAGAAAGTAATAAGAACCGTATCAAAGTCACAAAATGCCGAAATATCACGAACGCAAAACACACAAAATGGCGGCTCTCTGTGACAAGAGAACAAGCTACGCTGGCGCCATCTGAGAAAAGCTTTAACCGGCCAACCCCATTGTGATCGTGTCTTAGAGCTAGGTGACCTACGTTATTAACTATGTTTTTACCATAGCCCGGGCCTAATGTTGATCTCAATTTGCTGTCATTTGTCACTTTGTCAATTGTTGTCAATGTCGTTTGTCAAGGTTAAGGTCGTTGTCACCGTGAAATCTAATAAGTAAAGCGATTTTAAATAATGACAAACTAAATAGTGATTTCTATTCAATTTTATTTGGTTTCTTTCGAACTTAGATTGGCAAGCATATGAATGATAAATTTTAATTTAGTACGACATAAGTGTAATAGTAATAAAAAGTAATAAAATAGTAAAATGTAAATTAATAGTGCTAAACAATATAAACATTTAAACTACAAATGAAAATGTATTTTTGCAGTTCAAAATACCATGTCTAAAGAAGTAAAAGTATCACGATGGTATTTTGGTGGTTTGGCATCTGCAGGAGCAGCATGCATCACACATCCACTAGACTTGCTCAAGGTTCAAATGCAGACACAAAAGGGAAAAAATATTTCTATGATACAACTTACTGGTATTGTATTAAAGAACCAAGGTGAGCAACTACATCACTTTCATATTACTATAATTCAAGTTCTGAAAAACACTAATCCTCAAAATAATATAAATATAAATTTACAACTGTGCATATCTCAACAGACCATTACCATGTAGCAAAAAATTTAAATGTACTTACATGTTTTGTAGGTAAATGATAGTTGGTAATATATAAGGATAAAATGATACCTCTACCTATAAAATATAATTACTTATGTAACCATGGATTACATAGAAATTAATGGACATGGAGTATCAATGATTTTTTTATACAGACCAATTTTAAGTTTTTCTTTTCTAGGAATCTCAGGGTTGTACAATGGTATATCAGCCTCTTTATTAAGACAGCTGACATATTCCACATCTAGATTTGGTATTTATGAAATTTCCAAGCAACATATGACACCAAAAGACGTGAGTTTTTAAATAATAATAAATACTTTTTAGTTATAAAGTTATTTTTTAATAGAATCTATTATTCACTTCATAGCCCATAACTATTTGTTCACAGAAAATAATGGGTGAATTAAAATAAAGCACACTTAAACAACATATTGGACTTTGCCTCATCTTAGATAAAAACCAATCAGTCTGTCTGTCAAGTGTAGTGGTTAATTATAGTGATTGACTGTTAAATGACATCCACATTAGATTTCTGATCAGGTTCAATACTTTTAAGATATCTGTTTTTAAAGATGTTCTTGTCTTGTGCATGTATTTCCAGCCATCATAAAAAGAGAGAAAAATCATATCTTTAGGTTGTTGTATGAATATAGAAAGATACCATCATAGTTTTATAACTATAACACTTAAAAGAGAAGATTAAATTATCAGAAATTGTAAACACAAAATATCCCAATTATCTGAATTGCACTAACAATATTAATAGCTATTGTTTCTAGGGTAGCGCGATACCTTTCTACATGTCAGCATTTTTAGCTGGGCTTGGTGGATTTACTGGTGGTTTTGTCGGAAATCCGGCCGATTTAGTCAATGTCAGAATGCAAAATGATGTCAAACTTCCACCTGAGCAGAGGAGAAAGTAATTAACTCTTTATTACATTATGATTTTCTTAGTAACTAAATCAGTTTCAATCAGAAAACCTTATATGAATTTATAAAAACACAAATTCTTGATATGTATTTACTTTTATTTTATACTTTTGTACTTATTTATATTGTTAAGCATGAATGTATCCCTATCTGAACAGTAGGATAACCATATTACAATACTGTTAAGACCTTGATTGCATATCTCAAAGAGGGCAGGTGCCACAATCATTTAGTGGTGGACAGCCTATAACAAATATTCGTCTTGCCTATCTGAAACATTAAAAACATGTTTATATTTTATTTTCCAGACACACAAACATGATTAAAACAGTAACTGAATTTAAATAAGAAGAGTCTCATTTTGCTTGTATTTTTTTATATTTTTTAGACCATAATTTACTTATTAATAAGAAACAAATCAAAACTAAAAGTATAAATATTTCCTTAATTATTTTAGTTACAAGAATGCAATACATGGCTTGTGGCGGGTTGCAGTTGATGAAGGTGTGTTAAGATTGTGGTCTGGAGCCACCATGACCTGTACTCGTGCTGCACTCATGACAATTGGACAACTGTCATTCTATGATCAAATCAAGGGACTGCTCCTTTCGTCACCATACTTTGGAGAAAATGTTGCCACTCACGTAACATCCAGCTTATTAGCGGTAAGCTTTTATTTTGTTTATGTATTCTATACATGTTTATATATTTATAAAATAATTTACATTTTGAAATATTCGCCATTATTTAATGTGATTCACAACTCATTACATTGTCAATATATCCAATTTTTGTTGATTTGATAAATTTCATTGGAATTATATTATTATACATGAATTTTAAATATTAATTGAAAATCGTATTAATTATAGATCAGTAGAAAATTTTATTAGAATTTATTACCAATATTAATAAGATAATAATATTATTAAACTATAAAAATCAATAAAATGGACCAAGAACAACTGTTGAAATAAATTGAATATTCATGATACAAGGTGAATGCCGCCTCTGCTTGCCGAAGAAATCGAGATCTTAATTGTATCGTAAATTAGCAGCCCCACCATTCCAACGGGAAAGCATGAGTTCATGCTTAAAGTAGTATGGCTTGTGGCACAGCCAACAAGCTCTGCCCCCCATAAAGCCAATGGGCCTTGATTAAAATAACATTCGTATGGAGATTCTAGGCTTCAAGATTATGTATTTGAAACCGTTACAGGGTGCGATAGCAACAACAATGACTCAGCCCGTGGACGTCCTAAAGACCAGGGCAATGAACGCGAAGCCGGGTGAAATCAAAAGTATACTCTCACTCGTCAAGAATACCGCAAAAGAGAGTCCCTTGGCGTTTTTCAAAGGATACATTCCAGCGTTCGTGAGACTGGCACCACACACTATTTTGACTTTTGTTTTCTTAGAACAGCTTAGAATGAATTTTGGAATTTTGAAAAGTCAATCGTAAATGTCGAAATTTGTTTTCGTTGTTGCTTTATTTTAGATTTTAAATTTTTAGCGTTTTATTTGTTAGATAGCTGGTCTATTTTAGTTAATTCCAATGATAGTTTTCGCGAAAATTCACAAAGTGAAACAGTTATAGTTGCCTCGGCAATTTTATTTAATAATTTAAGATTTTTATTTTATGAAGGAAAGTTAATTTTATGTTATATTTTGACATTTCTGTTTTTTACAAAAACTACACAGAAAATATTTGTTATTTATTTATTTATTTGTGATGTAATTGAAATTAATACTTTTTTGACAAATTTACAACATGACCAATATTTATAGCGTGTACCTACTCTTAAAGGATTTAATGGTTAAAAATTGTTAGTAGTTGTTGTCGTACATCGTTGTCGTCTTCCTGTTAAACATCTTGAAAGAACGCTTATTATAATATCTTAACCTGTTAAAAAAAATACCCAAAGATCGTTTTATAGAAAGTTCACGCAAACATTATAAGTAGGTACTAGAAACAAAGACTTTTTTATGAGTATAACTTCATATTTAGTAATACCCAAAACTTTAATTAACGACCCCGGGTGGCCAATAAACTAATTTAGAGAATTAAAAAGGGCGGAAAGGCGGTAAAAAAAAGAAACTACTCGTACTTTCTTAGGGACCGCCGACAGACCGTTTTATACGAAATAAAACTGTAGCCATTACTGTATTTAGTAGTAGCAATTGTATACACAAATCCTTATTTTCTAAAAAAAAATTGGCTTAGAAACTTTGGTATAAACCAGGGATTCCCAAACTATTTTGCCAAAAGACCTCTTTTCCGAAACGAACTAATACCTCAAACCCGTACGACCAAGTTACTTTTAATCCTATCTATAGTTTTTTTCCTATCTCCTTTCCTTTCTTATCTAAAAACCTCTCGCTTGGTTAAGTGAGTAGAATTGATATCATTTTCTTATCAAAGTTCAACAAAATAAATGACATAAAATTCAGTAAATATCGAGTTTATTAATACTAATTACGTAAAACTAGCTAGAATGTAATTTTTTTTCAAAAAGACATTAAAATCGCAAAGTAAACATATAAACATAAGAACTTAGTTAATCAATAGGGATCGATTTTAAGACCTCGTCAATCCCCCAAATCAGTTTTCATTTATGTCGGCCACTTTGTGTATCCTTGGTCTAACCAAAACGAGTGTTTTTCATTTACGAGCCCTGAAGACTGTTAAAAATTACTGAACTAAAACAACAATCAAGAATTCTGCAGAGATTCGATCTTTTAGAAATAAATGTAATTAATATAACAGTGTAATAAAATTTGTTAAGTTTCTTAACACGATTGTTGATCAATCGAAAACAAATTAAGCATCAACAAACCGATTTAATATGTACCTAATTTAAAAATTAAGCAAAGTTGAATGTTTTGTGCCAATACATGTTCGTATAAAATAAGTTAGTTTAAAACTTTACTGACCTCGTCACAAAATTCCACGACATTGAAACTTTATTTTTGATACTTTTTATTGGTTATACATTCCTTGGAATATTTATGAATAGATTCTAAGGTATAAATTGTGAAACTTATTTATTCTGTCCAATTTATGTACCGGTCTTCTTATTTGTTGTCAACGAAAACAAAATTGAATTGTACAAATGTAGTCTGTATCCAACCTTATAACTCGTTTGATGTAGAATAACTCTCTATAATAAAATAATAATAGAAGAACTCTCACCTAACCCATAAATAGCTCTCGTGATTCTAAATACGAGGAAAGCCATACCGAACATAACTCATTGAGCAGAAAGAACTCTTGCCGGAAACGGAATATACTGTAAATTAATAATTATTCACACTGGGAGATTTAGCTGAGTTATTTGTTCGAGATTACGAGTTTTAATACTTTTCTCTCGGCTGTGCTTCGAGGAGGTTATTTTGAGACAGCCTCCTTCGTGAATTTTATCTGACGGCAACTTCAATAGGACTAGATAGAATATTTTAAACCCTATCGAACGCCTTTGTGATATCACGGCCCAAATAAAAACTCCGAACACATTTTCCGTGACTTAATGTAAGGTCGTTTGGTGCGCGTATTTTGAATACCATATCGTTTATTCAAATGCTGTAAACCATTCGAAGACATAAGCCTCCGATTTCAAGTAATGAACTCCAAAGTTGCTATTGGGACAGTTTGCGAGTCGGATAATAATGTAGATGAGTTATAAGTATGTGCTTGTCGTCCGACATGAAATAATATAAATTTGCTTACCTGCGCTCTACGCACCATTTGCTATAAGCAAAACGTCTGTGACGCTTATCTATCAAATGAGCAATTGCGTGCACAGTACAATCTAAAAAAGAGTCGTGCGTATAAGTCCAAATTAAACAAAACTTATGAAAGTATGGACGATGCACATATATACATTCGTCTCGTTTCCGCTCGTCGCTTGTAAATAAGCATATTGGCCCGCTTCCACATGGCCAAGATATTTGCAAACGTGTTTTAGATGATGATACAATGTTGTATAGATAACCTATCACCATTATTATACGAACTCCTAAACTAAAAAAAGTTCTAATGAATAGTAGTACTACCGTGTAGGTACTGCTAGCGTTAACATTCAGCCTTGACGCTATCTGCAATGTGCATAATTAGCACTGATTACTTATAGGCATAATTAGTACTTATTCTGGGACTGCTATGAACTCCAACGGCTAGAGTTCAAAGTTTAGGATAAAGATAAAATATTTCATCCCCTGAAACCATATTTTGAAAACGATGCGCATAGTAGAAGCGTGGAATCCTCTGTAAGACTAGATTCTATTGTCGAAACAGCATAAATCAGACGATCCAAAAAAAGCACCTGTACTATGTGAGATCTGTTTTCGAAATAAAATACAATAGGGGTAATGTAAATATCACTCATTAATAGTATTTGGGGCTTCATGTTCAAAATTATGGATTGCTTTCTGGGGCCTCGAAGGCAACGTGCTTGAAGACGATTTCAAGATTTTGGTAGACATCATTATTCCCGCAGCAAAAATTGAAAAAAAAATCACATTAACCATGGGAATCTTCCGAAAAAGCAGTAGATATTACTGCTATTTCTACTCCGGTTTTCTTTCGATTAGAAACAAAACGAACTTACGGAGCTGAACCCAAGCTAACTTTGGAAAGGAAATTCTAAATGGTATGAAGTGAAAACTCAAAGTATGTGATAAAAACGTATAACTTTCAGTTCTCGGAATATTTTACCCTCAGGTTGTTCTCATCCCTGCTAACTAGTTGTAGGGCAAAGACCTTTGCATTTGGTTTTCATACTGCTACCCATCGTGTACACAGATTTCGAAACCGCATGTTCCAGCCGAATATTCTGCGGCGGCTGTGGTTTTAAAGTTGCCGTCAGGTAATAGAAAATCTCGCATATAAATTTAGTTTTAAATCTACCGCATAGCGATTCCCAAGAGTTATATTTTTAGAGCGAATTTCATACGTAAATATTCGACAACTAAGTTGGTATTCGACAAGAATAAACAGTTCTTGAAAAAAAAAACGAAACGAAGTAAATTATGACTATTAAATAAAAAACGAAATATTTTGCTAGTCACAGTATCGTTCCTTAGCATAATTAGTGTTGTGCGCTCATAGAGCGTCGTATGTTCAGATACTTGAATGTTAGATTATTATTAATGTGTTCTTCCGCTGGATGGTGATTTTTAATAGTGAACTACGAAATTGTTAATTCATTTAATGTAAATGTAATGTCGTTAATGTGTATACAAGCGTTTTAACAAATTTCAAATATGAATTCAAACATCTGAACGGACCCACGAGTAGCGTGTTAGGTATATTTTTGTTGCAGTTTTTGTTACTGTTTTGTAGTGTATTTCGAATACACAAATTGGAGTTAAAAATATATATACATAACATATTCCTTTATTTATTATTATTGTAAGATTGTCTTTTAATGCATATAATGCATATTTACTATCTAAGAGTATAATTTTGAAAAAATGTTTAATGCTCTTCAAACATTTGCAGAACTTCTAGAAAAATTAAAATTTAGATTTTAAGGAACGGTGTGTTCTATTAATGGCCGACCTTTCAAAATCCTGTCAAGTATATTCATAGTGTGTTTTAGAATTCCAAATTTAATATTAGTCTATGGTGTTGTTGTATTATTAAAGCTATTGTTAATGGAAAACTTGTTTTACTTCTTAAACGGTAAACAAAAGACAGCTAGGAACAGTTAAGAAGAAATAGAAAAAGAAAATGCATGTAGTATGGATTTAATAAGATATTTTATTTGGTGAAAATATATTTCAATTATATTAAAATTAATTTGAGATCAAAATCAACTCTCAAACTTGTCCTCAGAAGTCATGCCTTCATAATAAAACATTAAAAATTGTCATTGTACAAGAACAGTGCAATCACAGCACTATCCAATCATACTAAAAAGTTGTATTTGTCTTAAGAAGATGTCTACGTAACTGCTTAGTTCTAATTCTCGACATCGAAAGGCCATACCCATATTTACATAACATTATATTTTATTCACTATAGATCAGCAACAAGATGTTGAAAATTGAATATCTGATTATATGCCTCTGATGTTGAAAATTATTTTTTTTGCTATCAAACTTTGGCACGAACACGTCCATCTCGACCTGACGATGCGTCTTAATGGGTAACGCAATAACGCGACGCTATATTACTTTAAAGGCAAAACGCAAATCGTTTACCTATTAACTTTTATCAATTTAACTCATATCAACTATGTACATATACATTTTGAATATTCTCACATACCTATATTTCCTATTTTTAAAATCGCATTACTCAATTAGCGAAAATCCTTAGATAATACCATGACTTGAAAATTTTATATATACGAATATTGTATACGTACTTAGAGAAGTCAAATCTTTGGTACAGAGATTCGTTTTACAACTCTCTAATCGAAAATTTATAACCATTTGAGGGAAGATATTTTGAAAAGTCTCATCTTTTTGAAACCAAAAGACACAATGAGACTTTTCCAGTAACAAATATTGAGACACACAAAAACTATTTGAATTATTATTCGTTTACGTTTTTATTTTATTCCTTAATTTATAAAAACATACCAAATGTTTATTATTAACAAACCAAATTGTTTAATTAAAAATGAATTTTCAAAAGAAGTCATCAGAATTTAATCGCGCAGACATGAAGACGGTTGTGTGCTCGTATCGAGAACATAATTTCGACAACTATTTGGACGCATACTACATACATGAAATACGGAGTTGGGGGAAAACTGAAAAGTAATGTTAGTATAGATCACCTATAAGCCTATAGGCCTAAGCCTATAGGCCTAAGCCTAAAGGATGATATCCCTTGGCCTCCAAGGACCTTATATCCTGCGATTTTTTTGTGGAATGACTGAGAAGCCGCGGTCCCCGCAGAATGAGCCGGCGAAATTCCCATAGTTTCCGGGAGTGCCAATGACGACATGAGGCACATCTCGAGAATGTCATTCTTAAGATCGGTATCGCATTAGACTTTTGTTACGTTATATAAATGACCAACAAATTTGAACAATTGCAATTTTATTCTTACATATGTATGTATTTACAATGCATACTTTTGTAATCACATTCTTTTTCTATCTAAATTACAGTCACGCCCGATACGCATGTTTTGTTCTCTTGAAAGCCAAGGTGAAGCAGTCGTGTTATCACAAGTTATCCGATAGCAAAATTAATGTTATTCTAACATCATTATTACATTCAACTTGATACTGACAGCGATGATGAATTGATATTTCAAATACACGATCATATCTCCGCAATGTGCTAAAGTCAGAATTCTAATGTGACCATGAACAATTGACAATTCTAATTAATTTTCCGCATTCTTAAACAAATGTTTCTGTAATTTTCATTCCTTCCTACTAGTTTTGATTTGTTTTTAAGGTAAATGATCGTATTAAATAAAATATAATTAAAAAACGAGTCACGTTTCACAAGACCAACATTTTTATAATAAATATGAGACAAATTGTTTTTTTTTAACATTCAGATCTTTTTATGTTCGCTCTCAGCATGGTGCTTTGTCCAGCCGGCTCCACTAAAATAGTGGCCGGACCCTGCATCCAGGGCTCGCCGTCCACTTGCATCGCACACGAACCTTCTAGATCAATCTGTAACGATACACATTTATGTAGGTACTAGCTGACCCGGCAAACTTCGTAGTGCTTCAATCTATAAATAAAAGACCTAAACTTTTGTATAAAATAAACTTAAAACAAAAGGAATCCGTCCGACGGGGAACACATCAAAGGAAAAACAAAGTTGTATTTTTATTTAGTTCGGAGCATTTTCATATTTATCTACCTTTTAAACCTTCTCTAGACTTCCACAAATAATTCAAGACCAAAATTAGCCAAATCGGTTCAGCCGTTCTCGAGTTTTAGCGAGACTAACGAACAGCAATTCATTTTTATATATGTATAGAGATGTATATAAGATTATGATTCTAAAGATAACGAAAATTAAATCTATATTAAGTTTCACTCACTCTGAGATTGGACGCTTGTGTGAAACGATAAGGTTCAGCCAGACCGCACTGAAGTCTTGCAATGTGAAATGAAGACGAAATGCCGACCACCTACAATTAATAATTATATATATTTAGGAAACAAAAATGTAAAAACAATGTAGAGGGGTACAGTGCCTATAAGTAGCAACGCCTTTGCTACGAAACGTTTATCCGATCATTTGCAAGCGAAGTAAATTGTCCCTTGGAATTAAGGTGACACTCTACAAAACTTGCATACGCCCCGTCATGACTTATGCAAGTGTAGGCCCGCACTAACTTGAAACCTCTTCAAACTATTCAGTCTCGTTTTTTGCAGGATAGCCGTCGAAGCCCCGCGGTTCGTCAGGAAAATCGACCTACACGACGACCTGGACCTAGAGTCCATCAGTAAGTATCTACAGTCGGCATCAATGCGCTATTTCGACAAAGCGGCACGACACGAGAAACCTCTCATCGTGGCCGCCGGTAACTACATTCCCGATCCTGCGGACCAAATGCTAAGCAGTCGACGTCGCCCAAAACACGTCATTTCGGATCCGCCCGATCCACTACCGATGCTTTTAGGTACCTCAAGCACCGGTCATCGTTCTCGTCGAACCCATCGCTTGTGACAAAGGAATAGCCCTTAGCGAGCAAATTAACCCATAGACACAGCCCATGCACACAGCACATGAGTTTCTCGCGGGATCTTCTTAGTAGGTCGCGTTTCCGTTCCGGTGGTAGATTCTGCGAAGCACTGCTCCTGCTAGGGTTCGTGTTAGCAACGTCATCGGCAACGGTTTGAGCCCCGTGAGTTTACCTACTAATTCGGCGAATTTAGAATAACCCCTCGAAGTTACTAGAATAGGTAGGAAAAAAGGGTGAGATGAGCGTTCGTGAGGGTAGTCGTGGACATAATTTGTGTGAGTCATTGTTTTCAACTCTATGTAAATGTGTGTTTAAAGTCAAGAACCAATCCAAAATGTTTATTCTGTATTTTGGTTGGTTGGTGATTTATTTCAGTGTCTTTCTTGAATTAGAGTCAATTAATTAGAGTTTGACAATCACAAATTTTGTAGTGATTAAATTGTTTTTTTAAAATGTTTTTTTCTTCTGAATCCTAAATATATATATACACTCGTTGATATAGTATGGGATTTAATCGCGTAAAAATCACAGTAAAATCAGATTAAACGGATCCGAGCTCCGACTGCTTGGGCATCAACCTCTCACAATATTAATAGTGCCTATATCGTTCAGCAGTTTTCACCCCAATAGAATCAATGGAAAAATATTTTTTATAAAGAACAATAGAATTTAATGAGGAAAGGGGACGGCCCATTTCAGGCCCAAAGCGGACAATAGATTAGAGAAAAAATACTTAGTGCATTAATTTTGTCATAAATAAATATGCATTTACTTTCTTCCAAATAAGCGCCACTACAGCTTACAATAAGTAGTTTAAAAAAAGTAACTCTATTGAAAAAAACAAGAATTTTATTTTTGCGGGAAAAATATTGCCAATATCAAAACCTTTTACGTAATAAGTAAACATTTTAAGTATATAAAAAAACATATAAATAAATCATTTTAAATATTATCATTAATCAATCGATTTTAATCGATTTTAAGCACATAAAATAACATCAATGTTTGTGGGCTCCAGGAACCAGTTAACACCAGGGTGGCTGTGAGATCGTCCACCATCTAAGCAATAAAAAAAAACTTAACTTGTATTGTTATTTAAATATGTACAACTAAAACAAAAACATAAAAAATAAAATATAATGTGTACTCGTAAAAAAAAGATTAAGAAATAAATCCAATATCGGTTATTTAAAAAAATGATCGATATATGAATTTCAGGTAATTATTTTTCTTTATACTGACAACACTGATTTTAATCTGACTGACTGACACTTCGCTTGCTGCTTGTGCTTGCGTTCAAAATGGATGTGTTTTGATTTTTCTTCGATTTATTTTGCTTTTATCAATAACGTTTCATACTACGGCTGAAAACCATTGTGTGAATTGTGGTTTTAACCTGACCGAGATTTAAAACCGTGTATATGCTCTCCTGTGCTATTTTTAGATGATTTACTAATTGTGTATGAAGATGAAGAAAATATAGATATTTAAAGAAGTATGTGTGTTTTTTATACCCTAATATAGTAATCGGCAAACTTCTTGAGCAAATGACCTTGACTGCGCAGAACCGAATTTTAGATCACTTTGGTGGTGAGGGTGAGGCGCGACGGCAGGGGAAATCGTATCGAGCGCGTTATTGGTAGATCAGTCGAACCTTGCGTCCCGCAGCGCGCCCACATTCCGCTTGCTCCCAAAAGTACGCTTGCGTACAGTGGAAAGTCTATCGTTATTAATCGTTAAGTTATTTGTTATAATTGCTTGTGGACTTTGTTGCCATTGCTATTTGTTGAGTGTTTGTTGATTTTTTATAAAACATACACTATGCCGTGACAAACTGGTGTAGTACTTAAAAGAAAGGGTAGAAAATTTGTGTACGACGTATATTGCTTCATTATAAAACAGGGGAAGAATGATATGGAAAAATTAAAACAGACTTCGGAAGCAACAAAAACATCAGTGAGTACTGTTAGGTGCATTATTAACGAAGCTAAAGGCTCTGGCTTGCTCGCCGTGTTTCGGACTCCGGGTAAGAAAAGATCAGGGAAGAAGAAAGTTACCGGAATGGATAGTTTCGTTCAATCTGTAATAAAAAGATGTAATCATAATAACTACATAACAAGCAGCGAAACTCCGTACCGTAGGCTTCGAAAAATTTAAAGAAGATATAAATTTTAATGGCTCGGAATGAAGCTTAGGACGAATTATGAAAGAGCTAGGCTTCAGATGGAAAAAAAGAACAGAAAATAATCGGAAGCTGGTAAATGAAAAAAGTAACATTCGATTACTACGAATCGAATATCTTCAAAAAATAATTAATTATAGACAAAAAAGAAGACCGAATCGACCGAGTTGTAAACTACGCCGATGAGCCCTATGTCGACTCATCACGATGATAGCGACTCTGGTGATGAAAACAGTGATGATGATGATGGTCAAGATTATGATAACGAAAAAAAAATTACAAATACCAGCTTCGCTTCAACTGAACCAAGACCTGGCAACAGCTCTAGTTTTGACTTAATAGAAGGAATATCTATTTTACCCCAAGATTAAATTATTACAATTATTAAACTATATGTTTTGTTGATGTTCTAATAAATATAAAAATAAATACATATGTTGATTTTAATAATTTAATAGCATTATGACGCAGAGTAAGTAATGTTTTTGCACGTGTGTGTACCATGCGCAAACTTACCCCCACTACGTCAACAAATGCTCAAGAAGTTTGCCGGTTATTATAACTACAATTGGATAAAAATACATTAGGAACATCCTAACATTAAAAAAAAAAGTTCTTGAGGTATTTATATAGAAAATTAACCTCAAAACGAGTTTTTTATTTTTATTATATTTTTTATAATAGTGGCGTCAATTTCAATATATTTTTTAGATATCTAATACATTTAAGAATTTGAATCAGTCCATTTTTATAATAATATTTGATGTCCACCTTGGGCCTAGCACACTATGGAGAGTGGGTATTCCCCTTTGATATTCAAATTGTATACAGAATTAAAGCTCGCTAGGCAGTCGTTTGGCATTTAGGCTCATACAAACATATTGCTCTCTGGTAATGACCCTTTTACACTACACGATTTATCGGTACCGACGGTGGATCTGCTTGTTTGTTTTCTCATAAAATTAATATATATTATTATTATTATTAAAATATAAGTTATACCTCCAATTTTCCATCGCTCATGCTTTGTTCTTCGACTTCATCTTCACTTCCCATACCTAGATATAAAGGATAAGTGTCAATACGAATTGTACAGACAACATTTTGATGTCACGATTTTAGAATTTTTAGTTTTTCTGCAAAAAATTGTTATTCTTTGTATTTAAATTGAAACGTAATAATTTCAAATGCACTGGTCACCAATTATTGACATGTTTAAAATTTGTAAATAAATCTAACAAGTTGAATATCCCATGTACGTTAACAATTATCACAATAAGTACTAAGTACCATTGTGGTAACTATCAAAACCGAAAACTTCATCACGTAGTTATCGGTGGCAGAAGTTCGTTTTAAGTTGAAAAACCGGAATAGCAATACGTTTGAGGCTTCGACCTCATGTCTCGAGGTCGGTGACCACATTCACCTTATGGTTTCTATGGGCTCCGATAACCGTTTAAAGACCGTTGTGCTTAGTATGAGATTTTTTACGTTCTCGATAGCGTAAAAGTTAACTCAAATTTGTATGCAAGTTTTAATGGCTTCGATGTGGCGTGTGAGACAACTAACTCCAGAGGTGCACGCCTGCGCCCCAGGAGGGTATGTTGAGTGCGAGCAGAGCCTGCAGCGGCGGCAGGGTCAACGCCACGCCATCCGCGCAGCACCGCACCCGCCGCTCCAGCCCCTCGCACCCGCCGTCGTCCAGCGCACGACCCACGCCCAGAAACACGTACGCTATCTGCGGCGACATATCGTCTTTTCGCTTTTTTTTTTCCTACCTAATCTGATAGCCTTGAGAGGCTACTTCAGCGGTCTTTTCGCATTAAATGTGTAAAATTTCCAAAAACATTCGAAATTAAATTAATATGCGTAATCATTTGGTAAATACTGTCAAAAGAGCGTAGTTTAGTTTTAGTATTTTTTTTAGTTTTCCTATGTTTTGACTACTATTAACAAAATTAATACATAATTTTATCTTACTTTAAAAGACAGATAATGTAACTGGTAAAAAATAACAAATAAATGTTGCAAAGATGATTAATATTGAAAATATCACATGTTTTAAACCTTTAAAACACTCTCCTGTAAAATTTGTAAGTTTTGAGATTATACAGTTTTAATGCGAGAAGACGATATGTACGAACTTCATTCAAATGCATGTCTCATATAGAAACTAGATAGAAAGATGTTATAAAAACAATGAGTATACTCTTGACCCAAACTCTCTTAAAGTAAAGGAAAAATCACCTCCAACAAAAATAGATGAGATGAGGAAACCAGCTAAATCGTGGTGTTTCACACAAAAACTTCAATCTCTAGCAAAAGTAATAATAAAATTAATAATAATCGTGTAATAAAAATGAAACCCGCAAAAATATAATTTGCGTAATTACTGGTGGTAGGACATCTTGTGAGTCCGCACAGGTAAGTACCACCACCCTGCCTGTTTCTGCCGTGAAGCAGTAATGCGTTTCGGTTTGAAGGGCGGGGTAGCCGTTGTAACTATACTGAGAACTTAGCACTTATATCTCAAGGTGGGTGGCGCATTTACGTTGTAGATGTCTATGGGCTCCAGTAATCACTTAACACCAGGTAGGCTGTGAGCTCGTCCAACCATCTAACAAATAAAAAAAATTAAAAAGACTGTCTATATATTTTTTTCTACCTATTCTAGTAACCTCGAGGGCTTATTCTAGATTCACCGAGCTAGTAGGTGAGCTCACAGGGCTCAAACCGGGAGTATTGCTAACACTGGTCGTAGCAAGAGCAGTGCTTCGCAGAATCTACCACCGGATCGGAAACGCGACCCACTGAGAAGATCCGGCGAGAAACTCAGTGGGCTGTGTCTGAGAGTTAATTTACTCGTCGAGCCCTTCGACGTAAGCGACGGGTTCGACGAGGGCGGTGACCGGTGCGAGGTACCTAAAAGCACCGTTAATGGATCGGGAGGATCCGTAATGACGTTTTTAGGGCGTCTATAATTAAAGATACTTGTAAATTATTCGAAATTTCGGTAATAACATTTAAATATCATCAAATCCCATTATCACGGATCGCTTGGACCTCTGGGTCTGCGGAGGGACTTCGGTTCCCTTTGTATTTTGTACCGTATGTTTCATGGGGAGTGCTCTGAGGAATTGTTCGAAATGATACCGTCATCTCGTTTTTATCATCGCACCGCCCGCCGCCGGAGTAGAGTTCATCCATACTACCTGGAGCCACTGCGGTCATCCACAGTGCGTTTCCAGAGGTATTTTTTGCCACATACCATCCGGCTATGGAATGAGCTCACTTCCACGGTGTTTCCCGAGCGCTATGACATGTCCTTCTTCAAACGAGGCTTGTGGAGTGTATTAAGCAGTAGACAGTGGCTTGGCTTTGCCCCCGGCATTGCTGAAGTCCATGGGCGACGGTAACCACTCACCATCAGGTGGGCCGTATTCTCGTCTGCCTACAAGGGCACGAAACTAAAAAAAATTACTAATAATAAACACTTATACTAGTGATATTGCTCTAGTTTCTTACGTAATTAAGGGTCCTGCTTGCGTATCGATATAAGAACTGCGTCCTGGCGCGATGGAAGTCGAGCGCGACCTGAGCGTCTACTCCAATACTCGCATAGTTGTAAGCGTGCAATATACGCTCCGGTGCCCGCCGACCGAGACGGCCACGCTTTGGTTTAATAATAATTTTCCATCTAAAATTAATAATATAACTCTTTATTTAACACCATATTATGTACAGAGTAAACTAATAAAACAAATAAAAGTCGGTGATATAAATTGGCGGCCTTATAGCTAAAAGCGATCTCTTCCAGGCAACCTTGCAGGGAGAGGAATAAGTGAACTGGACAGTGCTATATCTTAATAATCTTACATAAAAATATATACTTATATACACATGTGAAAAATAAATACCATATAAGATAAACTTACATACGATTAAATACAAATAAATACTAAAAATATACAAGATAAAATACAAAAGAAGTAGGAACTTATACAGTTATATCATAGGAGCCATATTATTGTGCCATTAATTAATATAAAGAATTTTGAAAACACCCCTATTACTTCGAGAAATCGGCAGTGTAAGGATCTCTTTATTTATTTATTTAGTCTACTTACAAATTAACAGCATAAACCAAAATATTTGTAAGGTATTAATAATTAGTTTAAGTAATTTCTAACAACAACTTTCTAGCCATCAGGCACATATAGCGACACTGATTCCAGTGCAGTGGAGTTATCAATTTCGTTATGCAATAACTGATAATAATGCACCATAAGAGTCATCTTCCGTCTCAGCTCAATCAGGATTAAAGTCTTACCTGTCCAATTGTTCAACTGTTGCTTGTTTTATGCTGCTAATGATTGAATGTGCATCAATGTATGACGGACAGCCCGGACCCCAGCCGAGCACACGAGACAGATCATTACCGGTCCCCATAGGGAAGATAGCCACGGCCGCCTGGTCAGTACAATATAAGAATTAAAAAAAATAATTAAAAATGCGTTTTAAAAATCAAGAAAAGGCTTTTTTGAATTAAAACGTTTGAGGCTAAGTATTAAAATATATGACAATTTAGTCCATAAAAGAATGCTATTTATTAACCATGTTTTTTTTTTAAAAGAGAATCATTTTGGGCGTAGCTAGTACCGTTTGTCTCTCCTTGACCTATCCAAAGAACAATGGCAGCTTTCTATACAACATTTTACCTGATATCTATTTGAGGCGTCTTGAAACAAAAAAATACTAAAACGATAGGAATAACATAGCTTAAGCTTAATCAGAAATATTTTTGGTATTAGAAAGTCACAAAAAAAAGATATCAACGTGTTTACTTTATAATTTGAGGTTATCTATCAATAAATAGATGTATAAACGGATCCTCAGGGTGGCGGCGACAATTGAGACAATTTACATCCACACGAAATAATATATTCTCTTTAGTACACGTTATGGTGGGTAGAATACGAATGCAACAGAGATATGCTAACCGTCGGTATTTATACAATCATCTTGACCTATTTTAATACAAACTGAGTAAGTAATATTAAACATTGTTCATCTTAATTATTCTGCTGATTATTTACGTACGATTATTATTTAATAATATCGAATTATGTAACAAATAACATTAAGGCTTATTGCGCCGGAAGCTGTCAAGCGGAAGGCGCCAATAAAATATTATAAGTATAAAGAAAATATTAATGAACTATTTACTTGATTATGAAATTACTAATTATATTATAAGAATAATAAGTTCTATATATTTCCTAAGTTCGTAAATAATTTATTATGTGAGGCCGGAAGTGTTGCTCGATAACAAGATGTCTTTGATTTTTGTAGGCACGGACTATAACAAATTGAAAAAATAGGTAAACGATATGTTTAAATAACATTTTTAGTTTCATTATCATAGATGAACCAAGGATACACCTCTAATAGTACTCGAGTAGGTACCCTTAGCAATTGCAGAGCTACCTAGGTACATATACATATTATATAGTTTGTTCTTTCTTCTTTGTAAATGTGTAAAAATGTGTGTCAGAGATAGGTACTTTTAACATTTTGAACGAATTAGTCATATATTTGCGACAAACGAAGGCTTGCAAAGCTAATTTACTATAGTAGAATTATTTTGTCCGTGCAGTCGTGCAGTTTGGGTCATAAAAAATCGGAGCGGTGAAGCGAGTATTTCGCTCTCTCTTCCACTCACGAGCCTTATGGACGGGCGTAGTCATGCGCATTATGTCAGTTGTCATACTGTTAAAAAAACATTGTCATCGGCAGTGCTGCCATTACTGTCTATTACATATTTAGTTATTTAATTAAGTACTAATTGTAACAAAGGATAATTAATATTATTATTTTCATTTTAAATACTTTATGAATAGTATTCATTATCAAAAAATATTGCATTTGTGCCAATAGTTTATATGCCATCCTTTACAAATGTATTAAACCGGAAGTACACAAAAATCGAATTAAAAGTTTATTAAATTAACATTTTTTCGTGGCTTTGCCACGTAAATCTAACATCGTATAAAAAACGAGCAAATAAAATGATGAAGTTTCGTTTATGTCTTAATCTAAGACGCCTTTTAAAACATTCAGGTAAAAAATTGCCATTGTTCTTTCACTTCGACTTAAATCGGAGATTACGATACTTGGATACTGCTTAAATTAATCAATACAACAAAACAACTACAAACAGTGGTAACTACCTTGATGTGCGGCGCAGCGAATAAAGCATTAAGTACCCAAGCAACGGTGCCGTCCCCACCTGCGACCAACACACGACATTTCTCAGGGAGCCACCGCACCACACTTTCAGGGGAGGTCACGCTTACGTCAATCACCTGTTTAAAATTAAAGCGATTCTGCATTTACATTACATTACAGTTATAAGTCATATCAAATAGTATTGTTATAATAACCGGCAAACTTCTTGAGCATTTGTTGACGTAGTGGGGGTAAGTTTGCGCATGGTACACTCACGTGCAAAAACATTACTTACTCTGCGTCATAATGCTATTAAATTATTAAAATCAACATATGTATTTATTTATATATTTATTAGAACATCAACAAAACATATAGGTTAATAATTGTAATAATTTAATCTTGGGGTAAAATAGATATTCCTTCTATTAAGTCAAAACTAGAGCTGTTGCCAGGTCTTGGTTCAGTTAAAGCGAAGCTGGTATTTGTAATTTTTTTTTCGTTATCATAATCTTGACCATCATCATCATCACTGTTTTCATCACCCGAGTCGCTATCATCGTGATGAGTCGACATAGGGCTCATCGGCGTAGTTTACAACTCGGTCGATACGGTCTTCTTTTTTGTCTATAATTAATTATTTTTTGAAGATATTCGATTCGTAGTAATCGAATGTTACTTTTTTCATTTACCAGCTTCCGATTATTTTCTGTTCTTTTTTTCCATCTGAAGCCTAGCTCTTTCATAATTCGTCGTAAGCTTCATTCCGAGCCATTAAAATTTATATCTTCTTTAAATTTTTCGAAGCCTTTCCGTACGGTACGGAGTTTCGCTGCTTGTTATGTAGTTATTATGATTACATCTTTTTATTACAGATTGAACGAAACTATCCATTCCGGTAACTTTCTTCTTCCCCGATCTTTTCTTACCCGGAGTCCGAAACACGGCGAGCAAGCCAGAGCTTTTAGCTTCCTTAATAAGAATGCACCTAACAGTACTCACTGATGGTTTTGTTACTTCCGAAGTCTAGTTTTAATTTTTCCATATCATTATTCCCCTGTTTTATAATGAAGCAATATACGTCGTACACAATTTTTCTACCCTTTCTTTTGAATAGTACACCAGTTTGTCGCGGCATAGTGTATGTTTTATAAAAAATCAACAAACACTCAACAAATAGCAATGGCAACAAAGTCCACAAGTAATTATAACAAATAACTTAACGATTAATAACGATAGACTTTCCACTGTACGCAAGCGTACTTTTGGGAGCAAGCGGAATGAGGGCGCGGTGCGGGACGCAAGGTTCGACTGATCTACCAATAAAGCGCTCGATACGATTTCCCCTGCCGTCGCGCCTCACCCTCACCACCAAAGTGATCTAAAATTCGGTTCTGCGCAGTCAAGGTCAATTGCTCAAGAAGTTTGCCGATTACTATACGCCGGTATGAGTAACGATGGCACGGAGTCAGTTATATCGGACTACTCGAAGCGAAACAGCGAACGGATCACCTAAGGCGAAGCGGAAGAAGTGATTTGAGAATTTTAAAGTGTTCTGCAAGTGTTTCGCGTATCCCGAAACTTAGCGCGTAACAGTATACATTTGAAAATAATAAGTCAGGCCATAAAGATTAAAATTCAATAAAACACTGACATTACGTTTGAATTTCGAATCTGTCACTATCAATTTTTTTAACTTTTCATCGGCTTGATATTAGTGAAGTAGGTATTTTGTTTAGCAGGCTTATTTTATGATCCATCGCATACACAGGTATGTATAGAAGATGTTATACAATTCGATTTGAAGCATGGAACAGCCGTTATACAATACAATTGAGACTTCAGCCCTATGTCTAATGGTGGGCGGCAGCCATCATTTCGTGCTTTCTATTAGCTCCAGTAACTATTTCAAAGCAAGTGAGCTCATTCATCCCACCCATTTGATATTGACTTTTCATATTGAGGCCACATTCATGTTTCTAAAGATTTTGGTAACCTTATGACAGTATGCAATGAGCAGTAACATCCGTTCAACTGTTCTAATAATATGGAAGTTTGAAAAAAAATACCTGAATTGGATTGAGTAATCCTCTAAATAATGAAAGTATCTCATCACTCCTGTTGCTGCCGGATTTCCTGTTTGCTAAAATAAAATAATTACTTATGTGATAACAGGTCACATTACTAAAATCATACATTTCAAAAGAAGTTGTTATGAGGAACATGCAATACCAATAATGATCAGAGGTTCCCAATTGCTGTTATTAACCGGCTGAATACTAATAACATTGCCTTTCTCCATTTGTACTGATGTGGGTGGAATGATAATATTGCTATATTTATGGAAGTCACATTGCTGAAAAATAAATCCAAAAATATTACTTTGGCATGAACAAAAAGTAATGATCTGTTAACTGTATACTATGTATTTTGTCCCTCAAATGCTCTTTGAAAAGTTTATAATCAGAAGTTTTACTTGACATTAACTCCAAATAGATGGGCCAGAAGCATTACTCTTTAGTCACAAAGAAGCAAGGAAGAAATAATGATTTTAATTAAAAATTGAATTGAGCTAGAACGACACATAGTCAATCATATGCTATCAATTCAGTAATCATAAATTTTATCACATACTTCACTTCACAAATATTCATTAATAGTTTTCCTAAATTTATCATCTGATCCTAAGTAATACTAAAAGCAAAATCTTGACCTCTAAAAGAATTGTTTGTCTGGTGTTGTAAACTGCAATCAAATAAAGTCTTCAAATGTTTGTTTCTAGTATTTACATTTAAATTGTAGAGGCAACTACCATACAACACAAGATATTTGACAGATGCCTGAATCTCCCTTATGACATTTTCAAGATAAGCTTGCATATATATAAGTTCTGATCAAAAACATTGGGACCATCAATCTACTGAATAATTTCACCCTTTCAGTGAAAGATCTTCCCTTTGTCGTTAAACCTCCCAAAAAATCAAGAACTGTAAAAAGACTGACTGGATCTGCAACCTCATAGTCCAACTATCTAAAGAAATTAAGTAAACACCAGACATTACAATTTAGGTTGTCTGCCCCTCTTTTTCCATTTACGTTCATTGCTCAATTTTTTTTTAGCTACGATCAATCTTTTCACAATCCTGGTAATAAGGAAATATCACCCACCCACTGTGAGACTTGAAGTCAAATTTTCAATAGTATTGTATAACAGCTGCCCCACCTTCCAACTAGAGCATATGACTGGTTTGCAGCAGAAATAGGCGGTGTGTTAGAAACTAGCTATGCAAGCCTATTCTCTAGCCAATTTATTTTGTTAAGTTGGCTTCATTAAAGCATTGTTTCTCTGCTTAGAGTAACAATCTTTCTAACAGTTCTGATTACAATATGCATAGACAAAACACACAAATAAAACAATAACAAGAATCAACATGATGAATTCCATTGGTGTGGTGTCAATTATTACACTGTATTCTTTAGTTCATGCATTTTAAGACTTTTTAAGAGTAGCTATATAGTATCTTTACCTCAGTTTTCAAATCCCTAGTATTATTACACAACTTTATTCTTTGGCACCAGCTACAAAAATATTTCTTAGTACTATCATCACTATGATCATTATTTTCAGCAATGTCTGTTCTTGAAATTCCAACTGAAATGTTTTTATTAATTAAGAAAACAACCATCATAAAACATCAGCTAAAAACAATAAATTATTATGCACATTGTAAAAATGTTTTTAAAATTATTTTTAACTTTTAAAACATAAAATGAAACCAACCATCAACCCACTGATGAGGAAATATTTTATTAGAAGGCCAAGTTAATTGTTTACATTTATATCTCTTATCCACTGTCTTGTAGCATTTCTTGCATGCACTAACAGCACAACACTCACAAAACAATCCAACTACAGCCAACATAAGTTTCTCACAAACTGTACACTGAAATCAATTAAGTACATTTAATGAAAAACATTTAATCATATATATTTTTTGAAAATTAAACTGTTGTTGTATAAATAGTATACTGGTGATTTTGCAAATATTAGAAGTTTTAGGAATTATGTTTTTCTAGCCTATCATTCTATTGAGCTAAGCATATAATGTGTATTACTCAGTGATACACAATGTTAATACTTTCATGAGTGTACATAATTAGCAACCTGGAAGCAATGTTAGAAGCATATTTGTATTCTATAAACCTGTCAAAACATTAACATGTGTGCTATTCTGGAAATGGGTGGGAAAGATATTACAATAGTTTTAGATAGTACAACAGTTATGTTAGACCTTTAAATATATAAAATGAGTTTTGGAGTTTTCTAGATTTTTAGCTACCTACTTAACTTACATGGTTATGCAAGATCTCGACCCATCTGGTGCTAAACAGTAACTTAAGCGTTGAGATAACAGAGTGTATGTAAACGATAAACGTATATTTTAATTCCAAAACAAAGTGTATATTTTACGTAAGTTACGATTTTTTTTTGTGAGATATGAGACTAAATTCGGGACACCTATATCAATACCTCGGTTCTAATAGTAGAGAAAAACCACTTAATTCTAAATTACAAATTTTCACTTACGTATATATTATAGGGGATTGACTTATTACACTGAATACTTCTCCAAGTATGACCATAAGCTCTGTATTGGGTTTGCATAAAATTATTTTGTACTATCAATGAATAAAGTATACGAAAAGCCAAATACATCAAAAATAAACCACCCGTAACAAAGTAATAAGCTGTAACGCTGTCATAATTAATAAAGTGTTCCATTTTCCTTCAAATTATTGTATTTTTACGAAAAAGTATACATTCAATCAATAATTTTGCAATTTAACTGACAGCAGTGGTGTGCAACTCGGGAGTGACTAACTCAAAAGATATATATCAACGCGAAGAATGATTAGATCCGTAATAATCCGTATATCACTAGCGTTCAAATTTAAGTAAATAAGGTCGAATATAGTAAGTAGCAATCGTATTTTCAGAGTTTTATAGTCTAATTTGGATTGAATGTAATCATATATATATCGACGCTTGAAAGGCAAACGTGACAAAGCGACAATAACTGCTTTATACATAAATGATAGGCAAATAACCATATTTATCCGCAAAAAAATATATTTCTAGGTTTACTAAAATCATTTCAATCCTACAGCTAGATTCGTTAAAATAGAATTTTTTTCAGGTATTTCAACTTTAAATTATTAGTCTACTGTAAAGTTCACGCATTGTTGCTTAGTCACGTTTGCCTTTCAAGCGTAATAAATAGTTATTAATGTTTTATTTATTATTCGAATTTGTGTTCAGGTTAAGGAATTATTTTAATTTGTGTATATTTCTTTTAATTGATTATGTTATTTTTTTATAAATATTTACGAAGACTTTAAATAAAGAAGACCAATACCTGTATAAATAAACTAGTGTAATTATTATAAGTTTCTATAAAACGTTGTACCCCCAAAAGAGTATAAAAGATATGTTTATTAGACGTAGCTATTTCAACATTTTCAACTAAGTTGACATTCCTAAGCCTTTCAAGTACGAAGGGAAATTAGACCGCTATTTGCATTTTACAGAGTTAATATCACTATAATAACTTATCTTGTCTGTAATTTTCATTATTTATTCACTTTATGATAAAGCGTTAAAGATATAAAAGAATGATATATATCTTTGTGTCCAAAAGATATATATCTCTTTTTTCTACTAATAATAGTGAGTAATTTTGCCCATGACTAACTGACAGTAGTAGTTTCTTAATTAATTTTCCAACACGAAAGGCAAATCACACCATACAGCCTATTATTTTATTTAAACTGTTTTATGAAAAAATGGAGTGAAAATTTTATGAAATGGACGAAATGAGATTAAGTTGAGACTGTAATCAATTGGAATAAAATTCAGTGGACTTTTTGGAAGAATCCGAAAAACTACGTCCAGCGGCTATGTTTCTTTTTCCCACACTTGGGCACTTTCACTGGTGCTAAAGAGTAAAATCCCCCTTTTATACATTTAAACCTGAAGTTGGTAACAGTAAAGGAACAAAATTAAAATAAAATTACACAACTTTGAACGTCGCGTTTCCGCAGAAATTAACACTTATTATTTCAAAATATTTTTCAGTGCTGATTAGGGGTAAACTTCCATACTGTGTGACATTTAAGAAAGAACCTTGCATAAAGTTAAAGTATCTGTTAGTTCTTTTGAATTAAAGATAATTTTAACGGTTATTCTCTATTTTATTGAAGTGAAACTTCTTTAGACGGGTTGAGAGTAAAATTTAACTCGCGACAGATTCGTTACGGTTAGAGAGAAAAGATACAATTTAGGAAGAGCGAGAGTCAGAAAATAGACCAAGGCGTCTCACATACCACTCCACCGTGGAGAGAGGGAAAAGACAAAGCGAGCTAGGTCGTTTCTCTTATGCACAGCATTCCCTATTACAAGAGAAATTTGATTTAAGGATGAAAAATGTGACATAATTTAAAGATCTTAGTAGCAGTCCAATCTTTAAATCGCAGAGCACAGGCAGTTACGAAATAATATACTAACACACTATTATAAATTAGAATTAATTACGTGGATGTTTAGGAATTTTTTATCGAAATCACAGTTGTGTTATTTTGTTTTACTTCACGAACCGACAGCCTTTTTTTTTCACTTTTGAAGACACGTATTGTCACTGCTGTCTATGTATATGTTTTCTTTTTTTTGTTAAGGACTTTCTATATCTATCAACTCCCATAAAAAGGAAGAAAACCACAATACTAGAACTGCAAAAGAAGTTTCACTTCCTTCACGTACATCAACCTGCACGCGCGCAATTTTTTCTTCCCTTGCTAGTATTAACGTGAATGAGTTTCAATAAAATAAAAAAAATGTGTGCGTGTACTAGTGTACACACGTAAGAAGTGAAACTTATTTATGGCCTTATTTTTCGAAAAATGATCTACATGCAACTTTCTAGAAATTGGTTAAATAAAGTTAAATTAGATAAAGTTTAAACAAAAGGATTTTATTATCATAGACATGAATACAAAAAAGTTAAATTAGATAAAGTTTAAACAAAAGGATTTTATTATCATAGACATGAATACAAAACAGATGGCGCGTAACGGAAAAATGTGACGCGTAACCGAAAAATGTGACGGTAAATTTTTTTCCAACGCCGATAAGGAAGTTTCACTTCAAAAATTGTTTATAAGAAACAACAAATATATTCAAAAGAAAACAAAATGGCTCTAAAATTAAAAGATTCAGAAAATCGTCCTTTTTCACCTTTTCCAATCTGAAAGTTTTCTTTAATTTAACGATTTCTTTAAGGCGGCGCATCCCTCGGTACCGAATGCTCATCACTACCAGCGGCGTACGGCAAAAACTAGTGCAAAGTAGCCATAATATCTATGGTAAACAGTCTGTCATCGGTATTTAAGTGTATAATCTATGATCGGTATCAGAGTCAGGGCCAGGGCCCTGAAAGCCTGAAACTGCGGTATAATAGCCGGCAAACTTCTTGAGCATTTGTTGACGTAGTGGGGGTAAGTTCGCGCATGGTACACTCACGTGCACAAACATTACTTACTCTGCGTCATAATGCTATTAAATTATTAAAATCAACATATGTATTTATTTATATATTTATTAGAACATCAACAAAACATGTAGGTTAATAATTGTAATAATTTAATCTTGGGGTAAAATAGATATTCCTTCTATTAAGTCAAAATTAGGGCTGTTGCCAGGTCTTGGTTCAGTTGAAGCGAAGCTGGTATTTGTAATTTTTTTTTCGTTATCATAATCTTGACCATCATCATCATCACTGTTTTCATCACCCGAGTCGCTATCATCGTGATTAGTCGACATAGGGCTCATCGGTGTAGTTTACAACTCTGTCGATTCGGTCATCTTTTTTGTGTAGGTATAATTAATTATTTTTTGAAGATATTCGATTCGTAGTAATCGAATGTTACTTTTTTCAATTACCAGCTTCAGATTATTTTCTGTTCTTTTTTTCCATCTGAAGCCTAGCTCTTTCATAATACGTCGTAAGCTTCATTCCGAGCCATTAGAATTTATATCTTCTTTAAATTTTTCGAAGCCTTTCTACGGTACGGAGTTTCGCTGCTTGTTATGTAGTTATTATGATTACATCTTTTTATTACAGATTGAACGAAACTATCCATTCCGGTAACTTTCTTCTTCCTTGATATTTTCTTACCCGGAGTTCGAAACACGGCGAGCAAGCCAGAGCTTTTAGCTTCCTTAATAAGAATGCACCTAACAGTACTCACTGATGGTTTTGTTACTTCCGAAGTCTAGTTTTAATTTTTCCATATCATTATTCCCCTGTTTTATAATGAAGCAATATACGTCGTACACAATTTTTCTACCCTTTCTTTTGAATAGTACACCAGTTTGTCGCGGCATAGTGTATGTTTTATAAAAAATCAACAAACACTCAACAAATAGCAATGGCAACAAAGTCCACAAGTAATTATAACAAATAACTTAACGATTAATAACGATAGACTTTCCACTGTACGCAAGCGTACTTTTGGGAGCAAGCGGAATGAGGGCGCGGTGCGGGACGCAAGGTTCGACTGATCTACCAATAAAGCGCTCGATACGATTTCCCCTGCCGTCGCGCCTCACCCTCACCACCAAAGTGATCTAAAATTCGGTTCTGCGCAGTCAAGGTCATTTGCTCACGAAGTTTGCCGGTTACTATACCTACTTTAGGACAAATGTTTTTTTATATGAAAACTAGCTACATCTTGTAACTGATGCCCCTAAACTTATATGTTGTTAAAGGTAAGGTCCTCAATTATTGTATAACTAAACAAAGAAAATATTATTAATAAATCATACAATTATATGTCATAGACAAATTGATTAAATTTTATCAATTTGTGGTTTCTGAAAATTTACAAAACCCTTCATCAAAAATTAAATATAGGCTATGTAATATGTTACTAAACAGGAGCAATGAGAAACTAATCGAAACGAAGCCATCTAGTGGCCAACGCCCGTAAACTTTTTGTTGAGTGCTCGAGTCGCCTGTCTAACTAATTAATGTGTATTATCTATGGTCAGTGTCCTGATTAGCGGCACCTTCGAAAGCATTACATGCATTATGCATATAACTTTAGAGTAAAATTCCTTTCATAATATCATTTTCTGAGCATGATAGCATGTCCCTCTAAACAACTTTTAAGCCATAGCTCATCTGTCTACAAAAACAAAATAATAAATATATTTTGAATCACTCGTTTTTTGCTAGGTAAATATCAAACTATGTAAATTAAACTTACTATTTTTATTGACACACACTTTATTTTTTTATTTTAGATAGATTCGTCTTAAGTTTGACAGAACACAAATCTAGTGGAGTCTTCTTTTCCTTATTTTCTATATTCAGATCAGCCCCACTTTCGACTAGCATAGTGGCTGCGGCTTCTCTGTCTTCTTCACATGCAAGATGCCTGTCACAATAAACAAAATGATTTTTACAAATGAGTCAGTTGTTTTTAGTGTATAATTAGGTATATTATATTTCATTTATATTGTATCCATATTTTAACATAACTTTAAAATACATTCATTCAATTCTAGAACAAACACTTATTTGCCATAAAACAAATTAAAAAAAATAAACTATAAACTAATAATATTTATGAGCCTAACGAGACTAACTAATAATATTTATGAGCCAAACCTCTTTATGAGCATATTATTAAACTTCTCCAAATCATTACATTTCTTCAAATGAAAGGCATAATTATTGTGGTTCTTTTTTCATACCTATTGAAGGTATTTGTGGTTCTTTTTTCATACCTATTCGCTGGTAGTCTAAGGGGCTATTTCAGCTATACTGCGACTGATAAATGAGCTCACGGGTTTTAACTGAGAAGATACAGGAGGAAACTCACTGGGTTATGTCTATGAGTTAGTTCACTAATCCAACTCATCATCGTAAATGATGTGTTCGACTATCAGTGGTTAAATAGTAGTTTATTATTTGGTATAGATTTCACTAACAATGGTGTTGACCCAGTTGAATCTTGTAGGTCGAGTTTGATATTAGGTGAAGATAACAGAACTTCAAGAATATTGTTCCTTCCCTGGGCAGCAGCTCTGTGAAGTGGTGTTGCACCAAGTATGTCTGCACTATTTATATGTGCATCAGCATCCAAGAGCAAGTTGACCACCTGTGGAAAATAGCTTATGTCAGCGTTTTCTTGTTCTCGATGCCCAATCTATTAAATTAAATGTATATATTACTTCATAGTGGAATTGAAAATTTCATTTATTCTATAATGGGTAAATTACTAACCAAGAGGTCTGTATGAAGACTGAATTCATTTGACAAAGTGACAAATATTATTTATATTTAGTAATGATAAAACTTGTTTGATGCTTGCTTTCATCTTTGTCAAGTATAGTTTGAAAATTCAGTTAGAATTTTCAATATGTCAAGATATTTTTAGTTTAGTCTTTCAATCTAGTAATACTAACAGTATTACTAGATTATTTTGTGTAAAATAAATCACTGAGAAATTTTATCAAATTTCTTTTCTTTGATCTGGTCGTGCACAATACAACTGTCTGATTGGCCAAAAAATGTTAGTGTGAATTTGAAAAAGAACAAAATCAAAAACTGGTAATCATATATGTAAAGAAGAGCCAAAGTTCTGCAATGTTAAGTCTTAGAATTTTTTTAATAACTTCTGGAATTATATTTATTTATATACATGAACTTTTATATTTTTCCCAACAATTATTTGTAATAGTTTTGTAGTAATGGTTATTATTGTTATTGTAATTTTCAACAATATCCATTTCAACAATATAAAGCTGTTAAGACTGGTAAGCCAAAGTATACTTATTTATTATATCGAGGGGTGAAAGGATATTTGGTTAAATTGACATTTTTGCATGTTTAAAGTTTAAAATTTGGATGCTAATGTGGAGGATTTGGAGCTGAATGTCACTTGAACCAAATAGCATTTCACCCTCTATATATATTTATAAATAAAATATAGTATTAATAAAAATAGTGGAGTGGTTTTTATTAATAATAAAAATAGTGGCATGGTTTTTATTAATAATATATGTAAATATGAATTGCTGTTCGTTAGTCCCGCTAAAACTCGAGAACGGCTAGACTGATTTGGCTAATTTTGGTCTTGAATTATTTGTGGAAGTCCAGAGAAGGTTTAAAAGGTAGATAAACATAAAAATACTCGGAATTAAATAAAAATAACAATTTTGTTTTTCCTTTGAT
This sequence comes from Bombyx mori, assembly GCF_030269925.1. Taxonomy (NCBI): domain Eukaryota; kingdom Metazoa; phylum Arthropoda; class Insecta; order Lepidoptera; family Bombycidae; genus Bombyx; species Bombyx mori. The sequence goes on from NC_085123.1 coordinate 7,831,835, forward strand.
GTGTCCCTTGTCAGACGGATTCCTTTTGTTTGTTTTAAGTTTATTTTATATAAAATTAGGTCTTTTATTTATCGATTGAGGCACTACAAAGTCTGCCGGGTCAATTAGTTAATAATAAAAATAGTGGAACCTTGTAGTGAAAAGTTATAACAGATTGTGTCCATCTGAACAAGTTCTCTATAGACATATCATTTATTACCTCTTTGTGTCCCTTCGAGCAAGCATAATGGAGGGATGTTTGTCCTCGGTTGGTTTTGTGATTAACATTAGATCCTTTACTTATTAACAATTTAACTACATCTAAACGACCAGCTGAAGCTGCTAGAATTAATGGTGTAGAGTCTGTATCATCTACTGGGTCAAGACAAGATCCAGATTCCAATAAAAAATCTACTAAATGTTTATTTCCTCCCAAAGCTGCCCAGTGAATCAATAAGCGATTGTTCTGAAAAATAATACACAATTAATAGCTTTCACTTCCATGTAAACATTTTTGAATTTAATTAAATCGTAATTTCGTAGTTTTTTAAAGCAAAATTTCAAATGTTTATTATAATTTTACTATCTTGAGTAGTAGTGCAACTTTTAAAATACCAATATTAAACTAGTGTAGGTACATTTTCTTCAGTATTGAATATTAATGTTTGAATAAATTAATTTTAAAGTGACTTGAATCAATCCCAACAAAAAAATCTAGTACCTATTCAGAGCAGTGATTTGTTTTTGACTTTATATGGAAATTAACAATTGGTATGAAAGTAATTTAAATATTTTGTTACCTACCTACTGCTTATAAATTCAGGATTTTTACATTTTAGTAGAAACGTGTTTTGTAACTTATAATGACTCAGCTATTAAAGTATAGCTCTTGGGGTATTTTCACAGATTTCGAGTTTTTGAACAAAAGCAAGCTAATGCAAGCTAATTGGGTACTAATTTTAATTTTTTCACTAAGTTAGCACGAGTATTCGTATACATAAGCCAAGTGGGAGATCGAATGTTATATTAGTGGTAAAAAAAACATTATATACATAAAAACATTACAACTTACAGAATCAGAAATATTCAATAAAGAAACATCCTCATCAATTTTTACTTTGACTTGATTAAAGTCTCCTTTGTAAGCTTTTTCATAGATGCTTCCAATTGACATTGCCGGTGTTTAAAAAATAAAGTTTGGTTTCTATCTACCAACGAAGTTATGAACTCTTGATTAAATTGTAAAATTATTGATAAGTGCTGACAGGCTGACACAAGTCACAGATTAGGCTTGTTGAAAAAATATCGATATTATTTTTTCAATATCGATATTTATGAGCGATATTTTATACTTCGATACATCGATGTATCGATATAAAATTCCAAGTATCGAAAAGGTATGAAAATCGATATTTTTTTCAGACCAACAAACATGTTCCCGGGAATTTTTTTTTCTGAAATTTCATGGAATTTGATGAAACTTCGTGAAATTTCACGAAACTTCTGAAATTTCACAAAATTATATGAAATTATACTATTGAAATTCTATCAAATTTCATAAAGTTTCATAAAATGTCATTAAAAATGATGTCTATTGATTAACACGAATATTCTCTGTCAAATCATACCGATATATCGATATTTTTTAATGATTATCTCAATATCGATATTGATATTTTCAAAAAATACCGTTACGATATATATCGATATTTCGATATATCGATCGATATGTTCGCATTTCGGACATCCCTATCACAGATTAGTATAATAGTTTTTTTTATTGTCTCATACAGTTTGTGCATTTGCCAATGTCAAGTAATAAGGTTTGTTTCGCCGTTTTAATTACCTATTTACAGTTTATGAACAATAAAAGACGAAGGAAACTGTCAAACATTATTAATATCAGTTTAAGTATGAGTTAAATTAGTGGCGTGGGACGGTATAGATAAATTAGGTTGAGAAAGTAATTTAACTAATGTAGTCATTAACTCTGCAAATGATAATTTAATATGCCGTGAAATGAAATGAGGTTGATTAATATTATGGAACATGGCATGAAATGAAATAAAATGAAATAAAATGAGATGATATGGAATGAAATATAATCGAAAAATAATAAAATTGTGGTCATTGAGTGAGACTTTCTCAGTAGACTTTTTGGAGGATCCCGAAAAGTTACGTCCAGCGGCTTTTTTTCCATTTTCCCACATCTGTGCACTTTCACAAATACTAAACAGCTAATAAACCAAAGTTATTACACATTTCAATCTAAAGAAAACTAAATAGACAAATAAAACAAATTACACAACTTCACTCCTCTCTTTCCCGCCAAAAAGTCCGGTCTAATAATTACTTTTTTTTTTAAAGGGATTTTATGACCTGGTAACTGAGACCTTTAAGTCATATCTTATTTTAATTTATATTCATATTTTTATGAAAAATGATATTATGGAGTGAAATGAAATGAAAATGATTAATTTGAGACACTAATCAACTGGGATGAAATTTAATGAAATGAATTGAGATAATATGGGATGAAATATAATCTCAGTAAAATGATGGTCATTTACTAAGATTTTTTCAGTGGACTTTTTGGAGGATCCCGAGAAGTTACGTCCAGCGGCTTTGTTTCATTTTTCCACATCTGTGCACTTTCACAGATATTAAACAGTTAATAAACCACCATTATTACACATTTAAACCCGAAGAAACACTAAATAGACAAAATAAAACAAATCACACAACTTCACTCCTCGCGTTCCCGCCAAAAAGTCTCTATTAGAATTCTCTATAGATTAATATATAATAAGATCTTCTCTAATTACTTTACTACGTAGGTACATAGATACGATATTAAGTATCGGTATAACGGGGTGATTAGGGACAAATTCCAACTTGATGAACAATTTCAAGGTAGTTGTTGATGTTTAAAATGCTATATCAGGATCAAAATGATTGAGTCTTAAGGGTATCTTTGTTATCCAATTTAAAGCTATGCAAGTAGCATTCCAGTTTAAGCAAATAAAGCAAAAATAGGTGCTATCCCTATTTACCCAGAAATTGTGGTTATTAGGGACAAAATTGGTGTTGGTGTTAGGTTCTAACTGTTCGTTAGACTTTAAACTGTCGAAGCATCTGGGTATGAAAAGTGAAATGGAATGGCCAAAAATGAAATTTTTACTTGATTGAATTTAGTGAGGTGCAATAAAAGGACACCGTATTTTACAGTGTTGAAAGAGATGAAATGAATTAGTCTAGTGGTAGGGCGTCTTGTGAGCCCACACAGGTACAGCATCCTGCCGATTTTGGCCGTGAAACAATAATACATTTCGGTCTGACGAATGGTATAACAGTTTATTGTGAATTGAGACTTAGAACTTAATCTCCAGGTGTCCATTACGTTGTTGATGTCCATGGGCTCCGGTAACCACTTAACACCGGGTGAGCCGTGAGCTCGTTCATCCATCTATGTAATAAAAAATTAAGAAAAATGTTGGGCTTTTTTAGAGTACATCTACAAAATCTAATCCTACGGGTTATATAAGCTTCTTTGGTTCTTCTACGGATCTCCTCATTTCTGATTCGGTCTTTTGGAGAAATACCGAGCATAGCCCTCTATATAGGTCCTTGCGCGACACAGTTTCCTAAAAATATATTTTGTGAAGCACCAATTCTCGGAACCGTAAATCTTCACTGGTAATTGGTAACACACGTTGGTTGTACCCCTTTGTCTTAAGTTAAGGCACTGAGAGGTTTTGGACGAGAATACATTTTTAATTTATCAAACGCTGCCCAGCTAGTAATAGAGGCAGTGGGCAGGCCGAAGAGCGATCGGCCATTTTAAAACATGTATTTGGTGGTATCAATATTAGAAAAACCAAGGAGATTGAAACTTTCTACCAAGCCTAATTAATATATAAACTTTTTTACCTCGCTTTGTAATATAACAACCCAACGTCAGTTCTTATAATTCTTTAAATTTTATCCATTCTCACGAAGCTTGATGTCTTTTTTTCCTACCTAACCTCGAGGGGTTATTCTAGATTCACCGAGCTAGTAGGTGAGCTCACGGGGTTCAAACCGGAAGTGCTGCTAACACTGGCCCTAGCAAGAGCAGTGCTTCGCAGAATATACCACCGGATCGGAAACACGACCCACTGAGAAGATCCGGCGAGAATATCAGTGGGCTGTGTCTATGGGTTAATTTACTCGTCGATCCCTTCGTCGCAAGCGATGGGTTCGGCGAGGACGGTGACCGGTGCTTGAGGTACCTAAAAGCACTGTTAATGGATCAGGACGATCGACAATGACGTCTTTAGGGTGACGTCGACTGTTTATCATTCGGTACGCCGAATCGGGTATGACTTGACTGTCATATTTCGTTAGCTAGCGCTAATTTGGTGGGTTTTTGAGTTATAATTTAGTGCTGACAGCTGGACACTTTTTTACCATTTGAGAGGTCTCCCGGAGAACTTCCATAACTCTAACATTCATAATTCAAACGAATAAAATCATAGATTTAACAATTTGCACGATATGCTCTAAAATATTCCACCCTTTTTAATTTGAAACGGGATCATTATGGTAATTTTATAAAAAAGAGACGAATCATACATTAAATCAATTGTTAAAAAGAATAAAACAGAATAAATTAGAGATAACTCATTAGAAGTCTTCAAAATTGAAAATACATTAATTTTAAAACGATGTGTAAAATTGACGAGGTCATTCTAAAGATGGAGACGCTACTTGTCATAAATGTTTTAAACTACCATAGAGTTACTATTCTAACTGGAGTGCTTACTTCGTTTGACATAAAAACTAAAAATATACTTTATCTCTATGGCTTAAAGTTTATTTTTAAATAGCAAAAGATGTAAGGAAAAACGGTCTGAAAAGAGAATGATTATTAAGTGGTGGTGTCCCTCTCGCACATTTTACAAACAAAAAGCAGTGTTGCTAGCTTAGAGGATTTTCCATAAAATCTCGGAATTTGGACCCCCGTCTTAGTTATCAAAAATGGCTTTTAGTGGTTAGTGGATTTTTTAGTAGCTTGGGCGTTGTTGAAAATTATTGAAAAGGTTAAAATCAATCCACTTTACAGGATTTTAAACATTTTATGACAATAATATATCTAAATACATATTATTTAAACGATGTGACTTAAACTTAACTAGAAAATATTGCGACAATTTAGAATTTCCATCAACGTCAAAAATTAAATTGGTTCAACATAAACGTACAAAGTTATGGTGAATTTAGTTTCTGATGATGACAATTTATTAAAATAAATTATATAAGAAGTACTGATTATATGATATATATTGATTTTTAATAGAACATCATACATTAATAAAGCTCATTACCAAAAAAAAAAATTGTTCTATATTAATAAGAACTCTGTTTAATGGAAAATTTAATGGTAGGTACGTAGATTTCTGATGGTTTTCATGTTGAATTTGGTGGGAAGCCAGATTAATTGTTGGCATCACCGAAAAAGAGCTATGAATGGATTAAAAGAAAAATGGCGTCTATTTACGTTTGTAGTGCGAAGTTAAAATGGCACTGATACAGCTTGTGGCTTGTTTTTTTTTTCGAAAATCGTGAAAGTTTCCGTGTAATCATGGTGAACACTTTTAATATAAGTGGTTTTAAGCGAGAATCCTCTCCAGTTTGTGGAATATCCTTCCATATGTCAGATTCATTGATAAATTTTTACTAGTGTGAGCATATATTTTTAAAATGTGAGATATTTTTTCTCATTATAATATTTAATACCATTTATCTTGTAAATTGTACTTAATCTATGTCATATACTAAATTTGAAAAAACAATCGTGAAAACTATAATTTTGCAATGTATTTTTCATATTATAAGAGCCATCACGTGGTATTTCTTGAACTTTTTTTATTGTATTGAATAGCGTCGCACGCAAGCATGTATATCATTTGCCTGACGTTAAGCGAACGAGGAGGATCTTCTAGTAAATATGACGTTGGAATTTCTGGAAAATGTCCTTTAAAAAGGTCAAACAAGAAGAATCAAGTACTCAAACGCAAGAAATAAAAAATACCCCGAGAAAAGCAAAATTACGACAAGATGTTAAGGTATTGAAACAAAAACTTAAAAGTCGTGAAATAGTGATTGTAAATATAAAGTCGATTTTAGATTTATTAGAGAAAAATGGCGATTTTTAATTGAATTGAAATTTAAATTGCGAAATTTTAATGATACTCATGGTCCACTTAGATATTGATTAAAATAAATTATGTATTTCGTTGAAAAAAAAGAATTTACTTAAAAATAAATAGAGGAAATGTTATATTATAAGATTACAGAAAATTTACTGAACTTAATAATAATAATATAACCAATATTTTGTAAATAGAGATCAAGTACCTACTATGTGTATTGTGTTATGTGTATTGACTTGTCATTTAAGAGTTATTTAATTGTCTACATATAACAAATAAATGAATTTCAGTTCATTTCATTTTATTACCCATTGTGTTTTATTTCCTAAAATGTAACTAGTAGACTTAATATACACGTGTCATGAAAATAGCACAGAAGTAAAAATACAAGTAATTTTAAATCAATTGAAGATGTGAATGTAGGAAAAGAGCACCCGATACGCGCAGACCATGTGTGTTGCAGTGTCTCACTCAGTGTGTCAAATATTAATTTGCACGTCCCACTTAGCCAGTACACTAAAGTAGGAATTGCGTAATTAAGTTCAACATAATATTTAAGTCGCGGTTGAGTATTCGGACGTTAAACATGAGTTTGAGGAAGTTTAAGTAATAGCACTGAGGTAATGATGTTTGTAATAAAACTCAGTGCTAGATTTTCGACAACGCAGCAACTTCCAAAAAAAACCGTCGAAAAAAGGCACCATGACGACGAAGCAATGTTTAGAATTGAATTTACATAAATAAAACGTTGCAAGCACGTGTTTTGTATTTACATAGGGTTACACAGAATTACTTAAGGTAAATTCAAAACTGATGCATGTGTATAATTTTATCCTATAAATAAATTTTATATGGTCACCACATTAGACAAGGACACCGCGACCAAAAAGTATTCTCTTTCGAGACCGATTTCTCGGCATCAGACAGCACTCCAGTTGTAGGTACTTATTAACTCCATGTAAACTACCTACTGTCTTAAGTGTATAATCTATGCTACTGTCTATGACAGTAGAGTATGGGAGTGCCCCGACCCCTGTTTAGTGTTTAGTGTTTAGCCCAGTGGCCCTGTGTTCATAAATACTAAGTGCAAATATATTAAGTGTATAATCTATGACTAAGTGTATTATCTATGCCCTGTGTAGAGTTTGTTTTGAAATTTATTTCAAATTTAAATTAATAAGTTACGTCTTATTATGTACATAAACATAAAATGTTGCGCTGTATTACAAAAAAACTGTTGATCACAGTAACTGTGTAGAAAATGTGATTAAATTAATAGAAAGGAAGAAAATTCCGTGCCACGAAACACAAACAAGCGTTTTGTTAACAATTTAGAATACCTATCACCATAACAAGTACATAATTTATTTAATACATTTGTGTGCTCCAGGATAACATAAAAATGCCCAAAACAAATAACGATTATTACGATGGAAGTCACTTTTTTTTATTTCTCTCCTCAAGAATAGGACTGCCTATAGATCTTGTAAGTATATTATTTAATTGTGCTATTAGGAGCTTCATAAATTAGTCTTCATTCTACTTCCAATAATAATTACTTCATTTTGAAACGGTTTTTCATTAATTCATGAATTTATTTAATTTCTATGATACTATTTAATACTAATAATTACAAATTTAAGTAGGTATAGTGTGTGGAACATAGATTTTTAGAATTATAGTTTTAACGTTAGACTTAGGATTAACTTTTGCCAAGCTATAAATCTTAATTTTGTTTATTACAATACACAATAATGTAGGTAAGTATAAAATTATTTTCTAAGTAGAGTAAAACATTTTACATTCTATTAAATCCTTGTAAGCAAGGACTTAAAATATAGTGGTAAGCTTTAGTGCAATAGAGACTTTTTGAGAGAGAGAGTTTATTTAGTTAGTTATTAGTTTAGAGAGTTTATTATGATTAGGGTACACCATTAGTGATTCATATAATTTGAAATCTAGATATTTAAAAGTTTTGTGTTTTGTATTTAAATCCTGTATTTTCATTTATTATTCATGGTTTTTAACATTACCTCTGCAATTTGTCTCCTTTCATGCTTGTTGTTAATAATGTAAGAAATACTTATTCATGAAGTATGCTTAACATAATGTTACAAAAATCTACACTATAATATTCTAAAATACCAACTGGTATATTATATTTAACTATTAAAAGTCCTGTCAAATAATATACTTTTATTTGGCCAAAATCAATCTAATGCTATAAATCTTATATCTAATGCTATATATGCTATATATCTTATTTTTATTTTTTCATTTTATTCTACGAGATAGAGTTGGCTCATTCATTAAATGTTTCACTAGTGTAAGATATTACAATATTTTTTTCTAGTATGCTTCCACATCTTCTCTAATAGCTTGCCTAACAGGTTTTTAATAGGCTTATAAACAGGTCATGGTGTTGCCTATCATTAAATGTGCACCTTAGCATGTCAGCAATCATTTAATTGATAATTTATTAGTTATAATAATATGTTAGCATATTATGCATTAGCAGGGTTATTTTTGAAATCATTGCATATTTTTTTTATTTTTAGTTTGCCTCCTTCTTCTTCTTTGTCGCTTTCTTCATTGCTGAAGGTGGTGTCTATCAGGTCAGGAAATGAGATTTCCAATCCATTCACGATCACCTGAGGAAATGTACTTCTATGAGTGTTGAAACTGGATTTGGACTGATTCAGCATCATTTCACTTTATAAGCTGAACCAATTTTATTTATGTTATTTTGTAGTATGGTACCCCTATCCCGAGACACATGTAGAGTATAAAGTAGCGGTGTCAACTTACAGTTCAACAGAGCTGTGAACAGATTTATGTATTATCCCTGCTGCACACCGGTTAATATGAAAGTTTTTCGAAGTGGTCAGTTTAAAATCCCTGCGAAATAAAATGTCCACACTTGTCTTTTTTTTTAAATTTGTTGTGAATTTTATAAAGAGTATTACCAGTATGATGGATTTTTTTTTTTGCGTGGTTTATCAATTTGGCCCTAGTCTGCAACAGTGTTTTATATGACATCAGTTGGTGATTTATATCTCGTTTAAAGCGTGCTCATTTGAAGCGTGATCTTATCAGTCACACTGATGATGCACCTGCAACTGCGACTATGAAAATAACATCGGCACTGTGCGGCTCATGATGTCTGTCAATATAAACCTACCTTCGGATATCTACAGATTCTAACAAATCTTAGAATCGGTATGACTGGAATACAAAAAAATATTTTACGAATAATTTGACCGAATTTTCTTGCATTCTATGCATTAATGCATACCTATTCACTAACATTCTTAATAGTATTTGGGAGCCCCGGCCCAGAGGTGGGAGCAGTACTCCACACGAGGCCGGGCTTGTGCTTTATAAAGCAAAAGTCTTTGTCCAGGTGTGAAGTACTGCTTCGCTCTGTTGAGGACTCCCAGCATTTTGGACGCCAACTTGGCGTTGCCCTCCAAGTGACTCCGAAATTGGACATCACTTGATATTTCGACCCCATGTATCCCAATACTCATGGAACGTTACAGGGATACTCCTTGGTATTGCGGCACCATGACAAAAGGGTCCTTCTTCGCAGTGAACGCGAAAACTTTTGTCTTCTACGGGTTGAATTGAACCAAGTTCAATTCATAGTTTTGATCGACTCTTGCACCACGCTCCGAGAAAGACCCTGATGGCCGATATATCGCGCACCCCCCGTGCTGTCATCCGCATAGCAATGCATGAAATCACATCACAAGATGAAAAGCGTGGGGGGAAAGCATCGAGCCTTGTGGAACGTCAGCGTTAATGGTCATGGTATCGGAGCAGCAGCCGTCTAGAATGACCGTGATGCACCGCCTATCCAAAAGGGCTAGCGATCCACTTGCAGAGTCCCTCGGGGATTCCGTAAGATGGTAACTTCGACTGAAGTGCCTTATGCAAGACCCTCTCGAAGGCCTTCGCGATATCAAGGCTCACAACAAGAGTCTCGCCCTTCCTCTCCAAGGCTTCAGCCCACCTGTGAGTAAGGTATACAAAAGGATCGCTAGCCGAACGACCGTGACGGAAACCGTACTGTCGGTCAATAATCAGTTGGCGATCTTCCAGATACTTAAGGATTTGCGTATTTATTATTCGCTCCATCACCTTGGAAAGCAAGAAGTTTATCGCGATAGGCCTAGATTAATCAAAACTGGCCCAAGATTTGCGAACTTCTCCATCATTGTATCAAGTTCTTCAGAGTACCTCCCTTATTGCACTAACAGGGTTCTGTTTTCATGGAAGACCACCCACGTCCACACTATGCCCAAGAAAGGTGACTGGTCGGATAGCTCGAGGGGTCGATGATGGAGAAGTTCGCGAATCTCGGGCCAGTCTTGATTAATCTCTCGTCCTCGCTGCTTTTACACAACAACGCTCAACCTCATACAGCTCAATAGACGATCTCTCAGCTACAAGAGCTAAGGTTGAAAGTTTTGCGTCCACCAGAACTTGCGCCGACAGTCATACTTTTTTCAAAGTTTGAACAACTTTTTAGGGAAACAATTCAACACTCGAGAGGCAACTTAAAATGTCTTTGGAGACATTGTTGGCTGTAAATCTGACTTCTCCAAAACGGCCATTAAATTGCGCTGGCAGAAATGCATCGATACCATGGCTGCATATTTTTATTGATAGAAATAAAAAATATTTATAAAAAAATAGTTTAACTTTCTGTATATATTTATTTCCGATCCGGTGGTAGATTCTGCGAAACACGACTCTTGCTAGGGTTAGTGTTAGCAACGTCATTAGGTTTGAACCCCGTGAGCTCACCTACTAGTTAAGGCGAATAAATAGCCTTGAGAGGCTATTTATCAGCATAGTAGAAAAAACATATATGAAGATATAAATACGAAGATATTAGGCCGTGGCATTCTAAATGACCATTTAATGCTTCATTCGCAAGATTAGTTCTTTTATGTCATTTGTATTACGAGTATACTCGTAGTTCATTTGGACTTCACGAAATTCTTTTTTATAATTTTTTAATTAAAGTTACCCTATAATTCGTTATTAGCGCGTTTGTATGTATTATATTTTGTTTGAATGGAGATTGTATTGCATTTATTAATTGTTTAGTTTATTGCAGTTTTTTTTTTTTTTTTCGTTACGTTACGTTTAGTTAATACAATCAATAACAATTCACTGAAAAGTACTTTGTTTTCTTATCGATGTCCGTATTCATATTGCGTTCTGTATTAATGTTCAATTTGTTCGGAATAAACTTATGTCACTCTCTGGTCCTTAAACTAACAGTCGATCGAAATAGCCAATCAATTCTAATCAATTGATCAATCACGAACATGCGAACACACTGTCTTATTTATTAAAGCAGAGATATTCGGGATTACCCAGACTCATTTACCATTGCTCAAATAATCTTATGTACTAATCCGGGTTGTAAACTCTACGTGCATATCTAGATTTCATACAAATCTGTTTAGTAATTTTAGCGTTACAAAAATGTTTTAAAATAAACTTTAGTGTTCTTTTTACCAACCCAACTTTAGATTTAACATCAGTTCAAATAAAATGTCAAAAAAAGTCACACTATATAGTCTTTTTTTGTATATTGACTTTAATATTATGGTTATTTGTGGTTTATTTAATTGCTAGTTACCATAATTGTCTACTTTTGGTAGGTAAATGTTATATTTCAAGAATGGTTCACCCAGCGCAATGCCAAACGTGTGGAATGAAAATGCTAGAATAATACTTATCATGCATAAAAGTGACCTACAATATTTGTTTATCTTACAATCGTAATGTTAAAACAGACACTTTTATAAAGGAAGTAACAATTTTATATGAGAAATCTTCTTGTTTGATTTTTCGAATTACCATAATATTATCATTATAATACAATGTTCTTATTGTTTATATGGAGACAGCAGATTTAATGTTTCTTTTTTTACTCCGAGCTCATCCATTTTTAAAATTAGACGCAAAAGTCCTTGCAATAAACACAACGTTTTCATGCAATTCTATTCAAAGGTTGTGTGCGACACATTTGCATAGTGTACGTGCACTATTCAGCCTGAGATTTTGGAAGTTGTTCAATAAACGGTTACATCATCACCAAATGTTACGCTATGAGTAATAATTCACACATTATCATACAATTATTTTGTTTATTAGGTTAATTTTTTGATCGCACAAGTAGCTGCACTATTCCTGGCCAGATTATTTCGGAAACCATTGAGATATGCGTCGCCGGAATTCCGTCACAGTGTCTGCCTTATTATTGGTTTAATAATGGGCTATTTCTGTTTTGGAAAGTAAGTCGCATAATTCCCGCGATAAATATTTCATTGCATACCTACTTTAAATTTTAATAGTAACTATAAATTTTGAAAATGACGTCAATTCATCTAGAATTATCTTTATGATTTTATAATTCAATTTCGAGTAATAAAAGTTTATTTTTTGTTGATTTTTATTAAATATACTGCATGCGATAGTTAAAGAGTTATTTTCAATGATACGAAGCCTAATTATATATTACTTTTAATTTGTAATTTTTTTTAAAGTGTTCCCTTCGTTGTTGGTATTTTATCAGTAACTTCGATGATAATTTTATTAAGAATTACGAAATTACAGGCAAGCCATACACATGTCCGTGCTTCCAATGTTAAATTATGCTCTGTTCAAGACTGTCCCTCATCACATAATGGGGAAGTAAGTACAGTAATTTTAATTAAATTAACCAATACAAGAAATCAGTTCCCTTTACGCTCAAAATTGTTTCAGCCTAACTCTGGCAGCTTCCATGATATATCTTTCGTGTTTGCATTTACATCGACAAATATACCACACTGCTGATTATACACTAGACATAACAGGTAAGCAGTAAACACAAACAATTATTAACATTTTTCTTCGATCAATTAAAACAATTTGAATGAAAATAATTATTACTAATTTTCTCTTTATTTACAGGGCCGTTAATGGTGATAACACAGCGGGTGACGTCATTAGCCTATTCTCTTCAAGATAGCCTGACTAGCCAGGAAATCAACGATAACGTAGTTGGCCATTCTAGCAATGTAGAATATAGGATTGAAAAAATTCCATCGCCTTTAGAATATTTTGCGTACACATTAGCATTTCAGACGCTAATGTGTGGCCCCGTTGTTTTCTACCCAGACTACATTAATTTCATAGAAGGAGCACGGATTGACAAAGTATGTTTTATTTTTAAATATACAAGAAGAATTTCTTTTAATGCTAGGTTTTAATTTTTTATAATCACACGTGTGTTCTTTGGACCTAAGTTTTCCTGTTATTAACCTTGCTTAATATTTGTTATAAGTCAACATAGGCAGCGGCTTGGCTCTGCCCCTGGCATTGCTGAAGTCCATGGGCGACAGTAACCACTCATCATCAGGTGGGCCGTATGCTCGTCGCAATAAAAAAAAAGTTAAACCCGGCCGCCTTGTCGCCTTGCCTAGATAGACGTCTTTAAATACAAAGTCAAGAAATTTTATCATTCGTCAACCTCATAATCTTAATAATCTGTTCTATAATATTCTCATTTGTTTGCTATGCGTGCTATCTTCCTTTGTGTCCAAGTTTATGTGCTAATTATGTGTTTCATGCGTTTGTGTGTTGAAATTATAATGATCCACATACCAGTTAATATTTTTATGAGTGTACTTTGATTAACATGTTTAATAGGTATTTCATTCTCTAGAATTAAAAGAGTATACGTATTAGTACACGTAACTAGTTTTATTGATGAAAATATTAGGTGATTAGCAGTACCTTAGTACTCTTTTTTTTTTTATTGCCCTTGTAGGCAGACGAGCATATGGCCCACCTGATGGTGAGTGGTTACCGTCGCCCATGGACTTCCGCAATGCCAGGGGCAGAGCCAAGCCGCTGCCTACCGCTTAATACTCTCCATAAGCCTCGTTTGAAAAAGGACATGTCATAGCGCTCGGGAAACACCGTGTGGAGGGGAGCTTATTCCATAGCCGGATGGTACGTGGCAAAAAAGACCTCTGAAAACGCACTGTGGATGACCGCAGTGGCTCCAGGTAGTATGGATGAACTCTACTCCGGTGGCGGGCGGTGCGATGGTAAAAACGAGATGCCGGTATCATCTCGAACAATTCCTCAGAGCACTCCCCAACAATTCCTCAGAGCACTCCCAACTCATTGTTCCTATTCATATACATTGTTATACATATTTTTTATGTAACGTATTCGTTTAAAAACGAATTGCCTGTGCGTAACGGCTCCGTCTTGTCGGCCACTTCACAATCACTTCAGTAGCAAGACCAGTATTAGACCAGTATATGTAGATCGACTATTACCATTGGCATGCACCAGTGAAATTACACGGAATCGCACCGGCTTCCAATCTCCCGTGAACGATTCTTTCTAGTTAAATGACAGAATTATAGAAACAGCTGTCACAATACACAAACGCTTGCCGGCTTAATTAGTAAACTTACACAATATTTTAATGCGTCAGTCGTGATTCGTGAATCGAAGTTAATTATTACAGAATGAGAAAAATAAAAATGAACCGGAACCGTCTCCGCGGCGTGCTGTTGTCTACAAAATGGCAGGATCCGTGGGTGCTGCATTGTTGTATCTTTCACTCGCTAAAAAGTACCCTCTGACTGCTTTGGAAGGTCTGAAATAGTTTTCTTTTTAATTGCTTAAATGGGTGGTCGAACTCACGGCCCAAAGTGGTTACGGGAGCCCATCGATATCTACAACGTAAATGCCGCCACAAACCTTGAGATGTGAGTTCTAAAGTCGCAGTATAGTCCCACCCTTCAAACCGAAATGCATTACTGCTTCACGGCAGCTATAGGCAGGATGGCTACCTACGCGCGCGGACTCAAAAGACGTCCTACCACCAGTAAAGTATTTTTATTATTTAGTATTGTTATTATTACTTCTGAAACCTAACTTACACCAGTACGTCGTATGTCGTACATATGTCGCCATTTTTTTTTTGTTGTTGCTTAGATTGGTGGACGAGCTCACAGCCCACCTGATGTTAAGTGGTTACTGGAGCCCATAGACATCTACAACATAAATGTGCCACCCACCTTGAGATATAAGTTGTAAGGTCTCAGTATAGTTACATATTATGTCGTTATGACTAACGCTTAATAGGTACGTAAATATTTGTACATAATATTATTATGTGCATTTGGTGCAACGACATCTCTCACTGTGTCGGTATCAACTACAAAGGTGATCTTATGTGTCAGCCTCGCGGCCGTCCTGATTTTAAACGATTCACGAAACCTTTATAACATTAACTCTAATTCTCAATCAAACGGTTATACTGTTGATTCATTCTTCAAAACAAATGCATTATAACTTCTTGATTTAATAAAAGGATGGTACTAGCTTGAGCTCGCTCACAATACGCTAGTTTTATTACACATTCATGTTTCTTCATCACAGAAGTTATCTTCAATATGTGATGGATGAATATTTGCTTAAAAAACTTACATAATATAATCGAATAAAAAACATCTTTATAGAATCATCATCATCATTATCATCAAACAATGAAATAAATACACTTATTTAGATATTCGATTTCCCGGTGTTTGTGTGATCATAGTCGCAAGCGACTTCTCGACAAGTGATTTCTTATAAAAGTGTGGGTTCTCGTCAAGGTCGATCTTGTTCATTATTCTTATTCGTTAATCCTATACTAAATATAACGTAAAGTCGGGTCACGATAAACGACTTGTTAGTGATGTCATATTATTATTAAAATGTAATGTATCTATTTAATGAAATAAACTCAAATAAACATAAAACACACTCGTTTATAAAGACGCAAAATAATATTCAGTTTGGTAAATAATAATTGTTTTGAGAGATAATTAATTTTTATTTCCCTGTGAAAATTATCATCAAAAAACGGGGTTCCCGCGGTCCGCAGTTTGTTTAAAAACCGAATATATTACAGTTTAAACAAATTATATAGTTTATATCTAAACTAGCGACCCGCCCTCGCTTCGCTTAGGAAACTGTAATTTATTATTGCTTTCTCAACTATTTAAAGGATGTTATTATACATTATATAAAACTTCCTCTTCAAACACTCTATCTATTAAAAAAACCGCATCAAAATCCGTTGCGTAGTTTTAAAGATTTAAGCATACATAGGGATATAGGGACCTCATGTCTCAATGTCTATGGGATATAGGATACAGAGAAAGCGACTTTGTTTTATACTTTGTAGTGATTTCATTTGCAGTTCATAAAATTTTTGTATTTTACATAAATAGAATTGACTGATCCGACGTCGGAGGTGTCACAGTCGTGGTCAGCATTGTACCTGCTGTGGTATGCATATTTGTCGACTCTGGTTGTGCGATGCAAGTACTATCATGCTTGGTTATTGTCCGAGGCGATCTGCAACAACTGCGGGATGGGTTTCAATGGATTCAGCACAGACGGCACACCGAAATGGGATAAAATGTCGAATATTGACGTTTTTGGTTTTGAGGTAAGTTTTCAAGAAAATATTCTTCTGATTTAGCGCTAAATACAACAAGGTAATACAGAACTATACAGTTTTGAACGAACGAACTTGTTGATTTTATGGAGAGAACAGGATTAACTTATAAGTTTTTATTTTCTTTGTTTATTATAGAAGTTAATTTGCTTAATGTGATTGTAATTAATACCTAATTTATTTATTTAAAATATACACCAACATTAAAAGTTAATTGATTATTGACAGTTCGCATTTAAAAATTGGTACTAAATAAAATAAAACGTTCCTTCAACATTTTGGTTTTTGATAGTTGAATAAAAATGTGTTAGAACAAATTTTACCAACAACACATGCGCAAGCCAGCAAAGTCTCACGCGATCATTCGCTCTCAATGTCACAATTGTGATCGTATTGTCTGATAATTGACAGCAATAACGTACAATACGTAACACTAGGCGTCTAAAGGTACATTGACCATATGATTGGTGCGCAAATTTGTACATATTTATTCACTAATACTTTTATAACTCCATGTTGATAACTTTGAAAAATAAGGTGTTCGTGGAAATCTCCTTGATAATAGCACTCGGCTTAAATAGTATTGATACGGCGTGCTATCAACCCACGCCAGTTATCACCACCTTTATTACTGCCGCGAGCTGTAATACGTAATCCAAGTTTAAAGAAATTAACATAGTGTCATGGCTACTACTATGGCTAGGTACTCGTGTCGTGATCCGTGGACAACACAGCATTCGCGTTAGTGGTGAGCTTCACGGCTCATTGATGCCGAAAAATTTAATCACTTGTTTGAGGGTTCGTTAAAATTTAAAAAAGAGAACCTTGTAGATTTACAACGTCGCCAACCACCTTGAGACATGAAGTCGAAGTCTAGACACTGTAGTACCAGTATCTACTGTCTACTAATGTGACTTTGTCATGTACATGACAGATGCTATTCAGTTTTATTGAGAAATAATGACGTAATAAAAATATAAAATCCAGACCAACACATTTTCACATAAGTTACAAAGTACTAATATGAATAATTACAACTTTTTTCTATTAAACCGTACCTACTATAAATTGCATACTTACATTTCATGGGTTGATGTAATAAATTAATAAGAGAAAGCGGGTCCCAAAAAAAATTTACCTTAAAAAAAAAAGAACTAAAGTCTACAGTTTTCTCTTATAAGCAACTTAAAAGCATTCATATATTTAAGCAAATAGAGAAGTGAACGAAAGGACCCGGACCGTGAATATTATGGTACGAGGCAATGTATATAAATGTGTATGGTACAATACATTATAGTCAAATCTGCGTTGAATAAGTTACACACTGCACGAATGAGAGTAGTTTCCAGGTCCCGTCATTTTAAACCTCTATAAAATAAACTCGTTTTTTTTTCACGTCGACCTCTATAACGATAGCTAGCTAAATATGATAGCTAGTTATCTTTATTTCTATAAGCGACAGTCGAACGTACAAATTGATGACTTGGTATTCACGATATGTGAACTAACAGCTGATTTCTCGATTACAAACATTTTGGGACAACTGAACTTATGTCGTATTTCTGAAATGCATTTCTAAAGAGATTTTGGTTGAATTTGTGCTTAATCAGGTTTATCTGTATGTTATATTAAATTTCAGACTTAAAAAACATCTATTTGTAATGTACATGTAATTTACGCAAAATTCTTAAGTAACTTAATAGGACTTTATGGAAAATTTAAAACTAGAGCATCAAGCTAAGTAACGTCTAATATACTTTTCATAAAAATATGTTTAGGTACGTTTCTAAATGCAAAATTGTAATAATAAAGTGAAGAAGTGTAGAAGTGGTTTTAACGGTTGCTTTATTCCATAGACACAGCCCACTGAGTTTCTTGCCGGATCTTCTCAGTAGGTCGCTATTCTGATCCAGTGATAATTCTGCGAAGCACTGCTCTTGCTAAGGCTAGTGTTAGCAAATTTTCTCAGTTGAGCCCGTGAGCTCACCTACCCGTCCAGGCGTAGCTGGAATAGCCTAATTAATAGTCGTCCAACTTAATAGTCATCTTAATACCAGCGAATAGGTAGGGGAAAAAAGGTTGACTTATATTTGGCGTATTGCAGTTTGCCCAAAATTTTCGCACTGCCGTAGCCAGTTGGAACAAGAACACGAATTCGTGGCTCCGCGGTGTAGCTTACGAACGCGGCGGAAAAGCGTGGCGCACGGCTCGTGTGTACGCACTCTCTGCCGTCTGGCACGGCTTCCATCCGGGATACTATCTCACCTTCTTCGCTGGGGGACTCTTCACTGTTGTGGCGAAAAAGGTATTCAACATTTTAGCCAGCAGACTTCGTAGTGCCTCAATCGATAAATAAAAGACCTAAACTTCTGTATAAAATAAACTTAAAACATACAAAAGGAACAAAAGGACACATCAAAGGGAAAACAAAATTATTTTTATTTAATTCCGAGCGTTTTTATATTTATTTACCTTTTAAACCTTCACTGGACTTCTACAAATAATTCAAGACCAAAAGTAGCCAAATCGGTCCAGCAGTTCTCGAGTTTTAAACTAACGAACAGCAATTCATTTTTATATAATTATATAGATTTAATTTTTTTTGCATTCAATTCATAATACGTTCTTTTTAAATAAAGAAATTTAAACTTATTTTTTTAAAATTCATCTGCAATATATATTTAGCATTATCCTAACCGCTCTCTAACTTTGTCAATTCATGTAGAACTAGAGATGCATAGTGCATGTTCTAAAATTGAAAATTCTAATCTAGGTTCGATCGGTAGCACGTCCTATGTTTTTGGGCAGTCGTTCGAAAAAGCTGTTCTATGATTTCCTGACTTTCATGACGACACGCATCGCGATGACGTACGCTACAGTGCCCTTCGTGTTGCTGCACTTAGCTCCCAGCCTCGCATTTTACGGGTACCGCATTTTGTTTAATAAAAATAAATATTAAATGTAACTTACAAATTATTTCAGTTTACATTATATCGCACTTGTTTCAGGAAATTTTACTATTCGCTGCACTTCATTGCATTAGGAGCATTGCTACTACCCGAAAAGTCGGCAGGTATTCCAGTTACTGTAAAAAGTAATGAGATCGCAAACACGTGCTCCAATGCTGCTCACGATTCATCGTCAAAGGATATTTACGGAAAATTAAATGGGAAAATGAAAATATCCTAAAAATATTCCATTCCATTAAGACATCACACGGTACCTACACTGAATTCGATCTGCCCTGCTACTAAATTCCTGAAATCTCATTAAGATCAGACTATTCGCGTCTAAACAATTTATATTAAGATGCTATTGGCATATCATTTTTATTTTATTAGAACTTCTTGGCCCCATAGTCTTGCATGGACTACGCGTAACGTTCAGGATTAAATTGAGGTACTTATATCGGTCCGTATAAAATTCAAGGGAACACATGAGCCATTTAGTTCGGCCCAAAAATCAAGTTTCCTTTGACGCCCTTTAAGATCGTGCTGTCCGAGAGTGACGGACCAACGTGATGCGCTGCGTTGGGCTCTATAAAACTGATTTTCACCTCCTAGCCTATAATGAAGAGTTGAACAAAATTCGCCTTGTTAAGGTATATGGTAGGCAGCGGCTTGGCTCTGCCCCTGGCATTGCTGAAGTCCATGAGCGACGGTAACCACTCACCATCAGGTATGGTCGTCTGCCTAGAAGGGCAATAAAAAAAAAATGGTAGACTCGCATTTCATCATATTATAAGCGGCACGGATCTCGAGCGCTAACATATACGTACGCAGAAGTGAATTTTGGTAAATGGCGGTATAAAGATAGGCCACGTGGGCGGACCAATATTGACCAATATTAGGTATCTATAAATGAACTAAACATCAACATGTCGATAAAATTTTACTTATGTTTCGAATTTAAAAAATATATATTTAAAATTATCATTATACCTTATTATCATTTTACATTTTACTCTTCTTTGTACTACATAAATAAAACACAGAAAACTATAGTTAAAATTCAATTTTTTTTAACAGAAGTGACCGAAGCACTGGCCCAGGCCACTATCATAGAACGTTTAAATATGCATGTACATAATTATATACACGACGCGTGCATGTCGCATCTTGTCCCGTAAGGCAGAAAATTGTTTGTAGAATATAAGGACATAAAAAAACGAGTTTAGCCAAGCTCAGCACAGCACAGTTTGTTTCAATAATTTAATCGATAGAATATTTTAATCGACTATACCACTAGACTATGGAAGCCGTGAAACGCGTAGCTCATTTAAGGCATGAGGAAGTAAAGAGATTTTCTTCACATATTACATTAAATTGGTAGATGCACACTAAAATAATATGTGAACAAAAGCATATAATATAAAACCCTAAAGATTTTGTTTTAGTTTTTATTATTTTATAACCACTGATAAAACTTATTTCATTTTAATGAAACATTGAATGGTTGTTATTTGAAACAAGTATGGACAGTAAAGTTAAGAGAGTTGATATAATGTGCATAAATATATAGTGTGGCACATACTGCCTATACTCTTAATAATACGGAAGTAACTGATTGTCTATAAATTATAACGCCAAAATCTTTAAACCGATTTGGACGAAATTCGCTACAGAAATAGTTTGAACCATGAGCACGAATTACCTTATTATGAGGCTAGCTTTTATCCCACAGCAGAGCACGAATCTCCGCCAATATAAAGTTAAGTAATATAAACTATACAAATTTTAAATCGGGCGGCCGGAATTATGTGCAGAAAGCCAGTACAAAATAAACATCTCTTGTGGCAGTAATATGTCTTTATATTAATTATAAAAAATGGACCAAATTACATCGTCCGCACTGTGACGAAGTTATTAGTTAGGTAATGTATTTGAAACTGGTTAGAATATTGGTAATCAGTAATCATTAAAACCCAAATGGTATTAATTAAAGCTTAGACTTATAACAGAGTACCTAACTTTTTAATTTTACAGAAAATAGAAAGGGTTTATGCGGTGCTTATAATGGGATAATGATCTTACTTATAAAGCGGTAGTCTAAAAAATAATGCGCAATTTGCATTACAATCAAATGGCAAATTGTTTTTGAAACATTTTATTTAAAATAAATAAGAGTATATAATCAATAAAAATAGCATTTTAAATTTGATTGAGAAACTAAGATGTTTATTTGATTAGCAACATTGAGGCTTTCAAAAATATGTCATTGGGTATTTTTTATGTAAAACCATTGAGGGTGTTATTCAGAACCTAAAGGCAGCAGTACCTTTACATATTTTTGTTTTTAAAGTTTCTATTTATTTTATGTATATTTGGTATATATGTATGTAAATGTTATACATTTATACACTCAATTATTTAACGGATTCTTACCATGATGACTTTCATTCCATTTTCCACCCGTAACACATAAAAGGTAAAAATCGTGGTAAAAACCTGATTGATAATATTCTGTAAAACGTAGATAGATAACCGCGAAAACTTTACACATTAACACATTTACATCGACTTTTGTATCGTATACATTACACACAGAGCGATTGTTTTGTAGCAGCAATGAATCCGGCTCGATCGGATCCTGTTAATATGGATGCTGTACGGCTATTTGTAATGTGAATAGATTGAGAAGTTTGTATGTCAACTTAAATTAATTATAAAAATGAATAAAATCTACATAAATATTACTAAAAATAATCAAACGTATCATAAACCAAATATTTTTACAAAATAACTGTTCTTAGAATAATATATCAGTGTTAGTAGAGAAAATGTCTAAATAATACAGATATATGAACTACGCTATGCACACTATCAGTCTTCCAAACCATTTTAATATTTTTATTAAATTATAGGTAATAGGTACTGCAGTATGCAAAGCCTACATAACTTTAAGTAACTTATTTCTAAAACACATTGTGTACCTTGTCGTTTAATTATTATATTATATTTTAATAAATACTAATTAAATAAAGAAACATTGTATTAAATTCACCCTTTATTTAAAGTTATTTTAAGGGCAAACAGAAGTCAGTTTAATAATAAGCATGGTTTCAGCCAGGAGGGATGAGATTTGCTAACGTTTTTTGCTAGCATCTCCAATCGCTACGAGGTTAGCTGTTTCGCGAGTATATTTACCGAATCGCAATCCTTATGCCGGCCACTGACGAGGGCCGTCAAACATTCATTCGCAAACCTAGCGGCTATGCAAATGGGTTCGCATACTCAATTTGCAAACCCGCGCTTCCTCCTACACTTGTTTACGAATGTCTCACGAATTTCTCCTCCTTTTTAATTCGTCAACAGAACATTGAAGAGAAAAAGAGTTTTTAATTCTTTCCCAGACATCATTAACAGCCATGCTGTTTTTATGGGATTTCTTTTGATGAAGATACGCTACACAGTAGACGTCACGAACTATGAAAATGGCGTATAGTATACGTATACTATACGCCATTTTCATATTTTAGATTATAGTAGATTGCGAAGGTAACGGACGTCCGTTACTTTCGCAATCGTCGGCGCAACTGGGCAAGCGAATGTGTGGGAGACTACGCGAAGGTTCGAGGTTCGCGCGCTTTGATGTCTGTTAAAAAACCGACACAGCTTGGAAAACCACGAATGCAGCGAAAACTTTGCATAATCATTTGCAAATGTCGTCCCTCACTTGCGGGTTTGCGTATTTGTGCGCATGTGAGTGGCCGGTGTTAGGCACAGATTCCGAAGCTGTGAGCAACGTTCTAAACAAAATCGAAATCATAGATTTATCCACACAACAGAAACAAAATTTGTATTGTGATGACATTCTGGCAATATCAACAAATATCTGTTAATTGTTTATTAATTTAATGAGTATCTTTTTCTTTTTCGAAATAATGTGTCAAGTAATAAATAAATTATACTTTGCCTTTTTTTTTTCCTAGATGGGTGGACTAGCTCACAGCCCACCTGGTGTTAAGTGGTTACTGAAGCCTATAGACATCTACAACGTAAACGTAGTGAATGCTTAAAAAACGGATATCAAGCTCAAAGTAACACCAATGAAAAGGTTAAAGTATATTATTAACAAAGTTTTTGTAGATAGATACATAAAACTCTTGTTGACTTATCTATAAACAATAACTGTTTATTTTATCAAATTTATTCAATTTCAAGGAGAACATAATGTCTCTACTGAAAAAACATCAATTAACAAGAAGGGATGGAAAGTTTTTCATAGATGATGATATTTTGTTCATGAAATGGGGTGAATGATTTTTTCAATAACATTTTGCTCATCTGTAACTTTTGATCTCATCAGTCTTTATTGATCTCATTTAATAGATAAATAGTGAACAATATTATATATGTCTTTGACACTCACTTTATTTTGACATCTCTACATATATTTTATTCTAAATAAAAGTATAATGTTACCCAAATCAAATAATTAGTGAATTATAGAGGATTTTCATTGTTCCAGATAACTCAAATCAAAATTATCCAAAAGTCATTGTAACTTTGAATGGCCACTAAAACCTCTATTTCTTTTCATAGCCTTTTCTGTATTAATACATTATATTGGTTAGATAATTAAAATTTCGGGAATGAAAGAGCACTTACCACACTATAAAATAGTGCAACCAATACATTAATATTTCAGTGTACTTAAAAATCTGCAAAAAGTGTTCAAAGTTACCCAACTTCACTGTATTTAATGACCTTTTTCGATTCTTCTTATACTTTATTTTGTTTAATGTTGAGAAATTCCTGTCTTATACAACATAATAATGCAGATACGTCATCTGGGATGTAAATTTTTTGTTTAAGTTCTTTTTCAATTTTAATTTTAGGTGATATCTGCAATACTAAAAAATAAACAAATTATTAATTAGATTTAGTAGTACTTAATAAAATCTGTGTTTCCTTTATTTAAATACATACACCTTATAAAAGCAAAATAATGGAGAACTTACTTTGATAATGTCTTAGTTTAGTGTTCCTTAAAAGTCTTACAGAATAGTTTTCTGGATCTTTTTTACACTCAGTAAAAAACTGAATAAATATTGTTTCTTTTTCAGCTTCCCTTGACTCAATAGCATAATACATCTTTAATTTTTTTTTGTAAAATTTCTTAGTTAGCAAATAGGCTTCATGAGTTTCTTTGACTTCTTGTGATAACAGTTTTTGATCTGTAATAAAAAATATTAGTAATAATAGCTAATGGAATTTTAATTTAAAAAATTATGTATGTATGTAAATATATTAAAATTATGTATTTTATTACTGATGGTAGGACATCTTGAGTCCGCATAGATAGGTATCACCACCCTATTTACTACCGTGCAGCAGTAATGCATTTTGGTTTGAAGGGTAGGACAGCAGTTGTACTGTTAATACTGAGACTTAAGTAGGCAGCGGCTTGGCTCTGCCCCTGGCATTGCTGAAGTCCATGGGCGACGGTAACCAGTCACCATCAGGTGGCAGGTATATCTTGAATTTTTGACCTGCTTGTGGTACTTGAACATTAACATATCAGGTATCTTATCTTTTAAAGTCCAATCAGTTCAAGACAAATTCTGTCACAGTATAACAATAATCCATCAAAAAACCAAACAACTAGATCTATCTTCATAAGGACACAAGCTGGAAATACTTACTCTACATAATTTACAGTAGGATTATATTATATAGTCGCTCTCATGTAATTTGTCAAAGTGGATGATAGAGCAATGAATGATGAGATGAGTTTCAACGTATGAGTTTAAAAGGAATAGAAATAAAATAAATCATCAGCAATAAAAAAATGGTTCTGATAAACAATCAAAACTACCATATTCTTGACTAGGCCCGAGTTGTGGACAACTTTAGCAATTTCTATTTAAATTTAACATAGCATAAAGTTTTTAGCTCACCACATTTATAATGATACATTTTTTATTTTATTTTGACATAATATTTAACATGATACACTGATATTAGAAGCAGAAGTTCATAAATAATGAAAACATTCTTCATTACATTAATACAATTTCAAATGGGTTTATAGAAATGTTGAATTATAAAGCATAACCCGTTACCAACTGTCAAATTCACAACAAATTTTTATATCTACACTTGAAATTGCCTATTTAGATTGGCATTCTAAGGCAATATTTGGCAGGCTGGCTAACAGTGCCTATTTGAGTGTTAGGTGATTTCAAGGGTGTGGATATTTTTAAACATGAAGTGTATTGTATAATGGCTGATTCATACTTCAAACCTGTACTGATGGCAGAATAGTGGACTATATCTGTGTGAAACCTGTTTGTATTTATACAAACCTTTTTTATAGTTCTCATATTTAGTTTGAAGAATTAAAATCTCATTAGTTTTGTTATCAACTTCTTGTCGTAATTGTTTGTTCTTATCAATAAGTAATTTAAGTTCTTCGTCGTGACTGCGGCCAGTACCACAATTATAATCAAGACGCTGAGTTTTGAATGTTTCTTCTAACAGTTTGAAAACATGGTCATTTATATAACGTAGGCTTTTCTCGAACTCTTCAAAATTCTTCTTTTCAATGTCTTCAATATTTATCTGGAAATTCCAGTCGTCTTCGAATGTGCTCATCTTAGTATCTAGCGTAGAGGATTCACGATTATTAAACTTTATAAAAATCTAAGCAACACAAGGAGACTGCTTTTCTTTCACAAATAAAAAATAATTACGAAACTGATACGAATGTCGATGTAAAAGAATTAGAAATCAATTATTCAAATATAATTTATAAGACAATTAGTGGTCAAAATTAATTGTCTTTGTAAAGGTAATCGTAATACCACAAAAATCACTCAAGTTTCACAATCAATTCAATTAAGTTTAAGTTCCGTTTAAAAATTTTAAATTTGAAATGAAAGTTCGTAACCGTTTTAGTGGTGGGAAAAACTAGTAGGTAGTAGTAGTTTTACTTTCCAAATGGAAAGGCAAAGGTATCACACCATACAGTCTTATCTTTTATATATATATATTTTTATGAAATATATTATGAAATGAAATAAAGCTGATTAATATGAAACATATGAACACCATTTTTACTGGTGGTAGGACCTCTTGTGAGTCCGCGCAGGTAGGTACCGCCACCCTGCCTATTTCTACCGTGAAGCAGTAATGCGTTTCGGTTTGAAGGGTGGGCCAGCCGTTGTGACTATACTTGATACCTTAGAACTTATATCTCAAGGTGGGTAGCGCATTTACGTTGTAGATGTCTATGGGTTCCGGTACCCACTTAACACCAGGTGAGCTATGAGCTCGTCCACCCATCTAAGCAATAAAAAAAAAAACATTTGGACTTCCTTATATGAAGCAGGAGAATATGACTTTTCTTTCTTTACGTCGGTTCTCAAAATCTAATCGTCACCTGTAGGGCACCAGTTTCTCCCGTATAATTTTCAGACTTTTATCGCCGTCTAAAAAGGCTCCAGCATACGATTCTTCTTCTCGGTCCTCTCAGTCGCTACATTCGTGACAGAGTGATCGTGGTCGTCATATTCGATTGGAGCGGCAAATTTGATTTCCCTTGCGATGTTCCGCCACCTCTTCCTACCCGAGACTATGCTACTGCATTCATTAAAACTACTTTTGACTATGTAGACTTAATTTGAATAGTCTACCGCATAGGAAACCTAACGTGTGGTCTTGTACCCTCCAACGTTGTATGAAATGGTTATCTGGAAGATGTGGGGAATATTCGTGGTTTAACAACCATGGTTTTCTTCTTAGTGTTGGTATTTCTTGATATTGTCTTCAACTTGTCCATCGCAGACCTCGTGAAGTATGATTAAAACGTTAAGATAAATCAGTGAATTGGTAATATGTAGTCTCATTATAGTTAAAGTAAATACACTATTCAGAAAATTATTAAATGTGATTGATAGAAAATATATTGAAGTGTATAATCTATGTGATAGAACTTAAAAATTTCATGTCAATATGGTAAATATAGATTACCTATATGTACTTGTTATTTACCATATTTGTACTAATTATAAATAATAGGTAGGTAGTATACTTTTTGCGGCAGTTGAAATGAGAGATTATGGCATAAGTGGTTGGCTTATAAAGATTTACTTTCGATGTCTATTTTTTAACCAGGATTACCAGGAGTGATCTGAACTTGGTGGATCAGTACTCAGTTCAGCATATTCTAGTTCAGCATATTCTAGTATTTAAAAAACGGTGTAAGTAAACTAGGAGTGGGTGATATAAATCGTATATAGATTCAATATCTATATATCGCAGCAATATCGTTGAATCCAATATCGCCCCGCACGAAATCTATATATCGATATCAGCCGATACACGATATTGCTCGATGTGATGCGCATCGCCATATCGGACCGATTCGTGAATCGAAATCAGCCGATACACGATATTGCTCGATGTGATGCGCATCGGCATATCGTACCGATTCGTTAATATCAGCAATATTCGTTTGGTTCGTATTGAATCGGCCAGAGTGAGTGAGCGCACGATAGGGATATCATGTGATGAATGAAACAGAAACGGGCATTATCCATACAATTGTAAACCTTATATTTAAGTCCATATGTCTGTAGATTATTCTTAGCGTATCAGCAGGATACAATTAAGGAAAGAAGTTTCAACTTTCGACCCTAGCTTGAATGCAGTATAGCCTATTTGCATCGTTGAATTTAATTTCACGCGCTTTGACCTTGAACTAGAATTTTTGGACAAGTGTTTATAAATACTTAAAAGTTTTTTGTGTTTGATTTTTAAAGTACACATTTTTCTATTTTTAGTTGAATCCAAGTAATTGAGTTTATTTCTTGTGTTTGTATTAAACTTTTGAAATCTACACTCTTTTGGTATATTTTGTAATTTTAAATTAAGACACAAAATACTAAAAACTGAAAATAATGTAGCCAGTCCTAAGCCTGGTAAAAGCATGAAGGAAAGTTTTTTTGATATTTTTATTTTCATGTTCTTTTTATTACTTTAAGATCATATTATAAATTGATATCAGAAAACCAACCGTATAACGTTGACTTAAATCTATATCTACTACGATATTATATCAGCGTATCGTTTCAAATCTCAAATATCATGAATCGAGAAAATCTACTAGCATCCATCAATATATAGATTCAGAAAATATATAGATTCAATATCCGATATTGATCCTCGATATATAGATACGATTCGATACGTGGCAAAACCGATATTACCCACTCCTAAAGTAAACCAGATGAATTTCAGCATAAAATTATGAAATGAGATTGAAGTTTTAGCTCACTAATGAATATTGATAACTTTTTTTATAAACTAATTCATTTTAGTAACAGTTCCCTAAACACCAAATAACGTTCCTGTCTCTCCAGATCGCAGCTACCAATTTAGGACAATAGTTCCGGAAGCAGTGCATCGATATCAACCTTCGCCTTCCCCACGCCACTCCAAGTATTCCTTTCCGAATTAGGCACGGAACTCTATTTCCGTCTTAAATATCTTTACTCAACCCTAACCTTGGCCTCTTCAAGTGTTTAGGAGGGATTGTGTTCCTAATCGATCGTCTCTCCCTCATGATCTTCAAGCAAATTAAACAGTCCCTTCGTAACAAGGTGACACTCTACAAAACTTGCATACGTTCAATCATGACCTGTGCAATTGTAGTGTTCGCTCATGCGGCCCGCACTCACGTAAACTCGCTCCAAGTCATCCTATTCCATCAGGATATATGTTGGAGCACCTTGGAACGTTGAGTATGTGTTATATGGTAGATCTTCATGACAACCTCAAGCTTTTTTTTATTGCCGGTGTAGGCAGACGAGTATATGGCCCTTCTGATGGTGAGTGGTTGAATAATCGCAGTCTAAGCAATCATTTGCCCCCGCTCACCAGTGACTCCGCCAATGCCAAGTTGCCCGGACTAAACGAGCACACACGGTCACTCCGCGATCACGGATTCAACACACGCGGACAAGGACTGTATTCATCGGGTTGTGGAATATTTAATAAATAATATTAAAATCTAGAACCAATAGAATTGTTTGTTCCCACAGATCAGATCGTTTTGGAGTACAACAGCATTGTAGAAAGTAAATAAAGATTTCTGCTCATTCCACGCTTTCTTAAATTCGTGTAATTTATAGAATATGTGGAAAAAGTCTACATTATTTTTTGAATTAAACTATCTCTGATTTAGTTTACTAATAATTAATACTTTCGTATCAGTACGATAATGTAATATTAGGCATTAAAATGCAACATAGATTACACCAATGACACTGTCGTATGATCTCCAAAGATTGAAGATCTACGAAAAATACAAATTTTAGTTTCTAATCAAAATCAACTCAATTTGGTATTGGTGGATTTTGGTACATATAATATCAATTACTGAAATCTTACCTTGTAGCTTCTATAGAAAGCAAAAAGAAATATGTAACGTTTAGTAAGTTAATCCTTAGACAAAAAATCTAGTAAAAGTTTCAAAATAAAAATATTATCAATTGTTTTAATTCAGTCATTATTTGCCTTTACAGTACTTCGATAACAGGAAAAAAAACTAATTAAGTTCTCACATTATGTATAAAAGGAGTGAGAAGCTCTTAAGTCGAAGTTTTGGATGTGGAACATTTTTTATGTATTCAAAATTATATTACAACAGTTTATCCAATGGGCCACTGTCTCAGCTGTTTCAAATCTCAAGCTAATGCTGAAATAAGAAGTATCACAGGACCCCACGCAAAAAATGATGGTGAGTATGTAGTTTACTGAGAAAAATGTTAATTAAACTAATGTTAATGTGATGTTTTCTATATTTTAGAGGTGACAGATATATCTGTTTCTGTGTCAGTTTATCCTCAAGTGGAGCCCCTTTTAAGTACTAGTGAAAATAATTTGAATACAAACATGAATAACTTGAAAGTATTGAACTCTTTTGGTGAACAAAGTTCATGTGATCCATTAAATGTGCAGAAAAACTTAGTTTGTGAAAAAACTCCTAAACTATTCAACCCAAAGTTACCATCAATTCCACGGACAATGTCATCACTAGGATCAAGTGAGAAGATATCAGAAACCAAAATAAATCTGTTATTTAACCAATATAAAGATTCTATAGAAGACGCTATCTTAGCAGAAGGCATTGAAAATCTATGTAATGACCTTAATTTAAGTCCTGATGATTTTAAAGTTTTAATATTGGCATGGAAGTTAAATGCTAGTCAAATGTGTAGATTTACAAAGTCCGAGTTTGTTCAAGGCCTAAAAAATATGAAAACTGATTCAATTAAAGGTATACAACACAAATTAGGTGACATATCTGTTGAAATGCAAAGAGAACCAGAGCAATTTAAGGATTTGTATAGATTTACCTTTAAGTTTGGGCTAGATGTTAGTTCTGGACAAAGAATCTTACCTTCAGATATAGCTATTGTTTTGTGGCGCTTAGTTTTCACAAATAATGAGCCTCCAATCTTGGATCGATGGCTGAATTACCTTGAGAAGAACCCACAAATCAGAGGCATTCCAAAAGATACATGGTACATGTTTTTAAATTTTTGTGAGTTTGTTGGAAATGATCTCAGCAGCTATGATGACACGGAAGCATGGCCCAGTTTGTTTGATGATTTCGTTGAATATGAAAATGATCAAGTTAATCAAAATGTAACCAAAAGCAGCATAAAAATTCAGGATTAAAGGTCTGTCAAATCCAGCAGTAGGTACTTTGTAGGTTGGTACTTAAGTATGATATTGAGACTGATGAAAGAATATTTGTTCAATATTGGTAGTTAGCCTTATTTCACTAAATTAGTAGATTATAAATGTGAATTTAATATTAAGTATGTCTGGATTAAAGACTGAGTGATGTTTGATGAAAGAAGTTATTGTGAATATAAAAAAGCTCTATGTTGATTTATTCTTAATGTATTGTATTCTCAATGTGTTTATTTTAGTCTTAATCTATATAAAATTAATATAAAGGGAGTTAGTACAATTTAGCTTCATTTTTCAGTGTAAATTTCACTCGAGCTATGACTATCACTGAGTTTATCTCAACACTTGCTATGTTGTAATTCAATAGTACTGTGAATGATTGCTTTATTAGAAGATCAACATGTTATAAACTCAGTTTTTGTCGTAATTTGGACACATGTCAACAAATTTTATTGTGCATATCTTGAAATTAAATTACAATTGCACACTTTCTAATAATTAGTTATTGCAGATCTTCCTTCTAGAAATAATTGTACATAAGGGAAGATATCGAAAATCATAAAGGTTTTTGAGTCTTTTAATTTAGCACAGGTTCAAGTACACAATAAAATATTTAATAAACTTAGTATTAATTTCATTTTATGAAAATCTGGAGTACATAGCAGATTGGTTTGATAACAATTTAAAATTGAAAATAAATTGAATGATTCCGAATTTCCTTCCCTCTTATAAATAATCTGCATATCAATAAGACATAATAATATGTAGTCCATATGACTGTTCTAGCGAGAATTTGAATGTTTAAGTCGCACTCATACAGCACAATAAATCAATACCTACATAAAATGGAACTGTATAACAACAGCATTAGATGAATATTTTATTAACAGATATTGGAAAAAGTACATAGTCACTATAAAATATCATAAAAAGATACGATTTTTTCCGATAGAATGTTTTTTCTTTCTTAATCACTATTTTTTGTAGGGTAAAAAAAAAAGGGTTTAATCCTACAACTGTAAATGCAATTTTTTCTATTCAAATATTCGAAATTACCACCCAAAATACTGAATTGCACACTAAATTTGCTCATCAAATAAATCAAATCTAATATACTGTTTAATCTATAAATCTAATCTGTTTTACTAAATGACTATTTGTTAACTAAAAGTAAAACTGATAATTCTGTGTGTGCAACAAAATATTTAAATCTATTTTTTTCAAACTCATCACCTATTAAACTGTTAAGAACATGAGTTATTCTAAATAAAACACCAGTTAATCAGTCGTGTTTATCTAATTAAAGTACACAAAAAATCAACTAGTGCAATCTTAATATACACTAACAATTGCAAAACAGTACGGTAACTCAGTTTTTTTTAACTAATCAATCCTTGTTATTACGACATAAAAAAAATATCTTATTGTATGATTAAGGCAGGTGTTGCTTTCGCCCGGTGGATACCGCCGCCGGGTACCGTCCCATCCTGTTGCTGGATGAAGTGGGCAAGCTGCTGGAACGCATTCTGGCGGCCGGCATCATCCAGCTTCTGGTCGGAGTGGGACCCGATCTGTTGGCGGAGCAGTATGGCTTCCGAGAGGGCCAATCAACGGGCGGGGTGGCCTTAGCGGTGTCGCTCAATATCGCCAATGCGTTTAACACCCTGCTCTGGTCCGTGATAGGGGAGGCACTGGAAAGACACGGAGTGCCCCCTACCCTCGCCGGCTGGTGGGTCCCTACTTTGAGGACAGATCAGTCACGTGTACCGGACACGGTGGGATTGTGCATCGGTTCCCAGTCGTGCGCGGTGTTCCACAGGGGTCGGTGCTCGGCCCATTTTTTTTTGGAATACCGGATATGACTGGGTGCTGAGGGGTGCCCTCCTCCCAGGCCCCCGGCGAGAGTTTTGCTGAGTCTGCCCGTCTTGCTAGCACTGGGGTGGCGCATGTCATCGGCAAAATCAGGAGATCGAGCCTCGACGTGGCGCTCAGTAAATCCGAGGCCATATGGTTCCACAGGCCCCGGAGGGTGCCACCTGTCGATGTCCATATCGTGGTTGGAGGCGTCCGTATTGGGGTCGGGGTGCAGTTGAAACACCCCGGCCTCATTCTGGACAGTCGTTCGACTTTCCGTGCTCACTTTCAGATCATGGTCCCTCGTTTGTTGGGAGTAGTCGGCGCGTCAATGGCAATGGTGGTGCGATCAATGGCCTTATATGGGGCGCCCGTGTCGGGCCAGTCACTGGCCGTGGGGTAGGGAATTTGCTGCAACAGCCGCAACGCATCTTCGCGATCAGTTCATTCATGTTTATCGAACCATCTCTTTCGAGGCGGCGTGTGTACTGGCTGAGACGCCGCCTTGGGTCCTAGAGGCGGAGGCACTCACCGCTGACTATCAGTGACCTTCGTGCCCGGGGCGTGGCGCGTTCCAGCCCCAGTGTGGTCAGAGCGCAGAGCGCCCAATCTCGGCGGTCCGTGCTGGAGTCATGGTCCAGGCGGCTGGCCGATCCTTCGGCTGGTCGTAGTCATTTATCTGATATGCAGTGGATTATTAGTCGCGAGGGCGTCGTCTATCTTCCTCCCTCTACGATCTCCTTCCTCCTGATATTCCTCTCCCCATTGATCTCAAATCTCTTCTTTCCCTTATCAACTCCCCTTTCGTTTATATTCTTAGTTCATTTATTAACCATAATAATATTAAGCTGTAGTTTGTCTGTCTTTTATCGAACTAACCCCTGTATATATATTGTGTGCGTCTTATTTGTTTTAGGTAAATCAACAGAGATCTTGTCATTAAACATTCTTAGCTACTCACTTAATTCATAGTGAATAACTGTGACCTTGCTCGTTCACGAAGCCCGCTATAGAAAGCAGAGTATTATATACACTTGACATTGGCGAAATCTAAAAGGAAACGCCACAAACCTAAGAGATAGATATTAGTCGGGAGATTTAGTTTGCTTGAATTTTAAATAGAGGAGCAATTAAAAATTCCCCTTTTTTATGAAACAATTGAAAATAACTTTATGTTTTTTTATTAGGTAAGTTACAAAAGTTTTTTTTGGTTTTTTAAACCAAATATTCAGTGGGCGAGAAAATCTCGATATTTGCTTTTTTCACTTCCTTTTCTTTTATGGATGAGGGATTACTATTGGCCCGGAGGCCTCTCCAGTTTCAACAGGACCGGTGAGCCTGCAGAGGCTCAGCCAGGAGGGGTGGGGTTTTGCTAACAGCTGTCGGAGCGCCTCGGAAGGAAACCTAACAACTCAAGGGCAGCTGCTTCGCCAATAATAAACATTAAATTATACAAATAAATAATAAATATTTACTAACAATCACGCCACGTTAACTGGTCCCGTGATAAGTTCGTAAAGAACTTGTGTTACAGGTACCAGATAACGGAAATAAATGTAAGATTTTTATTATACACATACATATATTTAATATACATCCATAACCCTGGAAAAGACATTTATATTTATCATACAAATATCTCCCCTTAGCGGGATTCGAACCCGCGACCCCCTTGTGTAGTGAACATGTCACTTACCACTACACCAGACGGCCGTTAAATGCCAATGCCAATGAATCTACTACCGGATCGGAATCGCGACGGCTGAGAAGAACCGGCAAGAAACTCAGCGGGCTGATGCATGGGTTAGGTTGCATGTCGACCTCTTTGTCGAGTTCGACGAGTAAGGTTACCTGGGTCCGTAAGCCTGCTCCTGGCGTTAGAGCTGAAGGCGTCTAATGCAAGGGTTCTGATGGATCCGTAAGAACGTGTCTAGGGCGTCGACAGTCTCTGGCTCCTGCGTGATCAGGATTCGGAGAGTAGTCAGCGGCGGCAACGATAAGGCAATTATCGAATTATCGAAGTAACGTTCCGACGCTGACTTCGTATGTTTTCG
Source organism: Bombyx mori (assembly GCF_030269925.1). Taxonomy (NCBI): domain Eukaryota; kingdom Metazoa; phylum Arthropoda; class Insecta; order Lepidoptera; family Bombycidae; genus Bombyx; species Bombyx mori. The sequence continues at coordinate 7,867,164 of NC_085123.1, forward strand.
GATGAATTCGAGGCCTAGGTCGTCGTGTAGATCAACGTTCCTCACGAACCACAGCTCCGACGGCTAACCTGCAAAAGCGGGATTGTAGGGTTTGGAGGGTGTCTATGTGTGTTCGGTCCGGTCTGGCGAGCGACACGACACTCGCGTGAGTCTGAACGGGCTTTAACAAGTTTTGTAGTGTTCCGAAGGGACATTTTACTCCATTTACAGATCATAGAGTAGAGTCTGACGAGAATAAACGCGGTGCGGACAGATTTTATAAGCGGGTGGAGTGTAATGGATTGCCATTCCTATGATTTGAATGAACCACTCATCGGTTAGTGATTTATGTCTAACTGATACAAAAGGCAAGCAACCAAAAAGTAAAATTAAGTATCCTGAACGGCTGTCTTCTAAAATATCAATTCCTAATTGTGGAGAAATACCTGTACCAGAACCACCTCAAAGGTCCGATCTGCTCACTACGCCGGAAGGTAATCGAAAACGTCACATAAGATCCCGCCATTCAAGAGGCTTTCTAATCTAATGAGCCACATCTACTATCACATTATCTTAAGATGTCAATGATTTGATACGGCCTATAAATTAGGCAATTAACCAACGAAATTGCCATTTAATACACAGAAAGATTGTCATCTTTTATAAATATTTTTTATTTCTATGGTATGGCGATGGTATGATCCATATCCTTTTCCTAAACGTAACTAGATGTGTAGAAGCACAATTGCTTAACTCCAGAAGCCAGCCTACATCAAATATCAGGCCCCCCCGCCCTAGACACAGTTTAAAAAACCTTCATGTGTATCGACAGAAAAATAAATTACATGATTGGTTCGAAGTATTGTTACGCGCTGAAGTATTGTTACGCGCTGGGGTTCGGGATAAATAAAAATTTCACCAAAGTAGAACTTAACAACTGTATTCAACACTTAAAACACTTAAACACTTCACAAACACTTTAAAACTCTCAATTCGCTTGTTCCGATTCGCTTCAGGTGATCCGTTCGCTGTTTCGCTTCGAGTTCCGATTACTGAGTGACTGCGTGCCATTCCTACAACGCTTTTATAGTCGATACCTCATCCCTAGAATTATCGAGAATGTTCCACACATTCCACACCTCTAGTCGTAGTTTCAGCTATCTGTCAATAGAGGGCGTTGTAATTTTCGAGCATTCTGGATCCTTCGATATTCGTTGATAGATGGCGTTACTCTTACCGGCGTAACAGTATGTAGGCAGTACAATTTAAAAACAAATAATATTGGATATTGACAATATTAAAATACTAGTAGTAAAAGTCGTAAAGCGACCTAAAATGGTATCGGTCCGTAAAGTAACAATCACGTGTGATAATTAGTCACAAAAAATAATGAAAGGAATACCATAGTCCATCACCATTCACCATATATACCATATATACCATGCAATTGTCGGGAAGTGGCGACACTTCAACGTAACACACAGCTGGATTGTACGACCGTAAAAGATAAAAAAGTTAGATGAAGAATGAAGTCTTGAAAATATTATCTGTTGCTGCAACTTATTAAATTGTCTGATTGCCGTCTACAAGGAACAGAATATATTGTTCTAGATTTTGTTTAAATATTTCATACAGGATATATTTAAACGCAGGGATGTTTTTCGGACAAGACATTTTATATAGGCTTTTCATAGAAAAAGAGCCTACGGTCCACCTCGATCATCACAATCACTCGTGAACATAAGGCAAGAATGAACCGATAAGTTCCAGTCGCCATGTTCACTAAAAAATTTAAAAAGTTGTGTATACCCACCCGTTGACTGAAACACATATATTTATCAAAATATTTTATTACTTATCTACATAAAACTAGGTATGCTTAAGCTGTTGTTTCGTTCAATTTTACTAGTAATATATTAACGCATCTTATTTATTCCCTACAGATAACACTGTCTGTAACCTTGGCCATTAACAACGACGAACGACAATAGACGAAATATGCGCCAATAAGCTTGTAAAATATAAATAATAGTATTTAAGGCGAACTTTTTTTTTTAATATTTTGATTGCAATATTCAGGTGATTTAACTGTTTCGCGATTTTTATTTGTTTTCCCCATATAAAAACTTTTCGACACCAATCTCCAGTCGAATAAATCTTAGAATCTAGCGAGAATATTTAGGTACAAAAAAAACTGCTAGCCCCAGTTTGTTGTTCTATGACAATTCGTGATACAGATTTATACGCGAAAATTAATCTTTAGGATTTGTGGTGTAATTTTCAATTTTATTTTATACTAAATCGCAATGAGAAGCGCTAGGATAAAATCAAACAATGTGCAAAAAATTATTTTAAGCCGAATCGAATTCCAACCTACATTAAGACATTCTGACAGACGCCATAATGCGTGACGTGGAGAGGTGCAGATCTCTGGGCCCAATTTCCAATCATTAACAAGGATTTTAAATAAATTTAATCATAAGGAAACTGTAACGAGATATGCACACCTCACTGCTCTTCCGCTCATTTAAATAAATAAATAAAATCATATACAATAACTTTATAATGTATAAATTTTATTGTATTGTTAAAAGCTGACAATTTATAAAATTCATAATAAACATGGTTAATATCTTGTGGTGGAATTAATATTAATGCGCACCGCCGTGTTTATTTTCAGTGATATAAGTACTATGTGTAAATTACGATCAACAAGGCATTTCAATATTTTTACACAACTTAATTACCAAATTCTACTCCAACCAAGTTATAATTCTAAAATACAAGTGACCAAATAAGAATGAATTTAATTAAACAAACCTTATATTCCTTTTCTTTTTGTGATTAAGATGATTAACTGAATTTTAGTTTCAATCAGAATCTTAAAATGTAAAAACTATAAATCTACCACAATAAAATATTGCAAAATATATAATTCAACATAACAAGTACACATTGCAGTGTATATAAAGAAACTACAACTTCAATATGTATTTAAGTGAAATTGAACGCAAATTAAAGTAATAAGCGGGAATAAAAGTATGTAATATAAAGAATATTTAAAAAATAAACAGCACTATATAATTAACTGATATTATTATGTAAAAATATATCGTAATTACTATCAATCATATACTTATATAAGTATCAATTAGACTAATAAGATTAGAGTGACCAATTTCTAGATGGCATCAATTTGTTACTTATTAGAGATCACTCCAGCATGAAGAGTGAGAGTCTCACCATCGACAACTACAATGACATTACAACTCCAATAATTTAGCTTTTTTTGTTTTATTTTGTAGTGTTAGTTAGTACCTTTTTATATAAACCTTTAACTTTTGAGTATAAATTTATCAAAAAACAAAAAACATTTATTTCACAGTTGTGTAAAGTTTATTGAGAATGTTTGTAATTTTACATATGTTGTTAATTGAAACTTTTACAAGTTACTATCAACAACATGTAATAAGAAATATTTGAAACGATCTAACTGAATATAATAATAATAGACAACTAAATATGCAGAAAATATATTGTTTCCTATGAAAAATAATATAACAAGCTGTACTCGAGCTTTTTCAGGATTTTGAGACCCTGGAATACATTTTACATGCACTTTGCAAATATTAATAGGTTCTCAAAAGGCCTAACCTAGCTAAATTACAATGTAGTGCCGATTTACTCAATCACCTTCAAAACTTTTCCGATCGCAATGGTTTTATCTGAAAAATAATATAGATTGTATTTAGTGAAATCACATGATAAGTAACAATTTCGAAACAAAGCAGAATGCAGTTAATACAGTATCATCTGCGTCCTGATAGAGAATTAAATGGATGGAAATGGAATCATTACATTTATAGGTGAACACCGTAAATTGAATAATACTTTGCTACTAAATAGATTTCGGAAAAGGGTAAATTTTCCAAGGAATTATCATTCATTAGCATGAATCGCCAGAAGAAGCATTAGTACGATCTATATATTGAGTCTATATCTCTAGATGGTAATCAAAAAATAAAAACAATAGAATGAATTGCTATTTGATGTATGGATGTATTGGACCTTTTTGTTTCTGATGTCAAGAATTAAAAAAGGAGAGATATCAAACTTATATCAGATATTTGTATCTGTTTAAAAAGATTCTCTGCACATTTGTATTTAAATATATTTTTCAACAATGAAAGTTTTTCCACAAAATATTTCATGTTTCTGATTGTTTTTATAGCACTCCAATCAATAATTTAATTTTTACTGGTGATTGTTATTTATAACTAAGCTCTTCTAAAAGAGATGAGCAGGATTTTTAATATTAATCAAATTACTTAATAGGTTAAGTAAGTCTCAGTGACATGACTCTCGTTTGGTAATTCACTATTGTAAAAAATGACATCTGTTTTCAGATTTAGTTTTCATATCCCAAGGTAAAATGTAGTCCATGAAATGGCAACTATTTAACCTAAGTTGGCTGTGAGCTCATATATTCAATATGCCAGTTTAAAACAACTTACTTTCGTCTCTTAATGTGAACCTGCCCATTTGAGCAAATTTTTTGAATGGTTCTAAGCATATAACTCCTGCACATTCTATCCTCATAATAGCAACCTGATCTTGTTTCACAAAGCGTGGTCTCGTTTTCGACTTCTCTCCAGTCTTTTTGTCAACCAAACAAATCAAAGCCTGGAAATTATATAAAAAATAAATATATTTTTTTTTTTATTTTTTTTTTTTATTGCTTTGATGGATGGACGAGCTCACAGGCCACCTGGTGTAATGTGGTTACTGGAGCCCATAGACATCTACAACGTAGATGCGCCACCCACCTCGAGATATAAGTTCTAAGATCTCAGTATAGTTACAACGGCTGCCCTACCCTTCGAACCGAAACGCATTACTGCTTCACGGCAGAAATAGGCAGGGTGGTGGTACCTACCCTTGCGGACTCACAAGAGGTCCTACCACCAGTTTTACACCTATTAAAATTTTAGCACCTAATGCATTACATTTGTCAATAGTCTGCAAACTTATATATAAATTTGAATATTGCTGGTGATAAAACATATGATGACCACGCACAAGTAGTTATACTAACAGAGTGCCAAGAAATAGTTCATATCCGACCTAGGCGACGGAGCAACTCAGAGCCGCCGTCGCTCGATTCGTGTCTTGTCGGATCGCCCGCGTTCACTCTTCTATATTTTTGGGTTCCTCAAGCACCAAACACTGTCCTCGCCCAACTCATAGATTACGGCGAAGAGTTTACATGCGAACTAACTCAAAGACACACCCCACTGAGTTTCTCGCCGAGTCTCCTAAGTGGGTCGCGATTCTGATCCGGCGGTAGCTGCTGCGAAGCATTGCTCTTGATAGGGCTAGTGTTAGCAAATTCTCTTAGGTTGCTCCCGTGAGCTCACCTACCCATCCGCGCGTAGCTGGAATAGCCCCTTAGGCTACCAGCTAATAAGGAGGAAAAAAAGAAGTAGTAATATATTATGGTTTTAAGACTGTCCGACTCGTTTCAGTCGTTTCCCATTTTACAATAATTGGGACTTCAACCTCATGTCATAAGGTGAGCGGCAGCATTCACGTTGTGATGTCTATAGGCTCTCAGATAACCGCTTAACGTCAGGTGAGCCGTGAACTCGTTGACTCATTTAAGTAAATAAAAAAGGAAATTTCTATGTGATTAATATGATGTGAGCTTACTATTTTTAATTAATCTAGAGAGTTATATTTAAAGTGAGGGTAGATTGAAGAATATATTCCTGTTTGTACCATACACCAAAAAATGTGCATGCACATTCATGTAAAGGAACAACACACTGATCTAGTGATTTTGCAGTTTGCAGTTTAACCTTAATTATATTGTTCTCAGGTAAGTGTAAATAATACGTAGAGTGCGAGGTTTTGAATATAAAAAAATATTAATTTGTTTCTCTACCTAATCGCAGGTAACATAAGAGATTACGGATGGGTTTGTGAGCTCACACCTGAGAGAATATGTTAACACTAGCCGTAGCAAGAGCGGTGCTTCGCCGAATCTACCAACTAATATGAATCGGAACCCTCTGAGAAGATAAGGCGAGAAACTTTGGGTTTCCTAGCACATAGACACCTAGGCTAGGTTGCACACGAGAACGATGAACGAGGCTCGGGGTGCCTTAAAGTACCGAGAGTGGATCAGGAGGATACGATACGATATGTTAAGGGCAACGGCGGCATTGTGTTGCCTCGTTGCCTGGGTCGGATATGTAGTTGGAGGCGGCCACGACAGGAGGGTTATAGTGTCGCGCCGCTTTTTTTAAGATAAAATCAATGACTATTGCAGAATGATTTCAAAAACTTAAAACATTTTCTTCTTTCCTTGTTCCCCCTAATTCTTTTAATAACTAACAGAGTTAAAATCATCTTGAAAACAATATGGTTTGTTTGAAATCTAACAATCTGGAATTTACCTTAACAGTAATTTCTTCAGCAGCACAGTGTATGTGCATAACAGCAGAGTAACCAGCACAAATGATGGATTTGTGTTCTAGAATCACAACTTGGGCATCGAAAACCTGTAAAAAAATCAATCGAATTTCACTGATAGATATTAAAATATGGGAAAAATAAAATATTATGGGAATGATAAAGAATATCAAGTTATAAAAAGTTGCAACAGAAAATTTAAAAATCTAGAATTAATACTAAAGTCCAAATGTATAGTAACATTTTGTAAACAAATTTAATACTATTTCGCATAAATTATCTTACTCTTCCTGTCGTAATCGGTTCGGTTACGTCGCAAAGAACAAAACCAGGAGATACATCTTCTTCTTCAATTCCTTTAAGTTTTACTTTGACATTTTCACCAGGCCCAATAGAGGTTACCTCAATGTCATCGGACCAAAGTTGATCAACTGTTACTTGCACCTGTGTTTAATGTTTAATTAAGGTTAATATTCACAGTCAATTTATTAAATTTATACAAGTTATGTTTTAAATATGCTATTTTTACCCTGTTTGGCATCAGAAATAATGTACTGGATTTACGTGTAGTTCCCGCTTCCACCTTGCCCATGAGGACCGTTCCCATGTCCTTATATTTATCAACAACAGGCATAATAAATGGACCATCGATCTTACGGTTTAGAGACGGAAGCTCGTCGATGAGTTGGATAAAAGATGGTCCACGGTACCATGGGCATACATCTTCAGTTAGCTGAAAAAATATATGACATATAAAACAATATTTACACAGAAAGACAATAAATAATATAACTGAAAATACATACTCGTTCTAATAAACCTTGTCCAGTTTGGCCGGAAACAGGAAGGAAGGATAGGTCTTTCGCTGTATTGAAACCCAATTTCTTAAGATAAGGCAAAATTTTGTCTCGACATTCATTATATCTATAAAAATTATATAAAAAATTGTAGTGATTAGGCCTACAAACTTAATACTAGCAACAAATATTCATCAACAGCCTTCTTTATAAATGCAAAAGATAGATACCATGTGTAGATTTAGATATTATGGGTAAATGTTTTGATAAAAATTACTTAACAGGAATGCACTACACTTGAGTCGACTATTATCAAAGCCGGCAATCTGACTTTTGGACAATGATTGGTAAATCAGAAAAACGAATTATTGACTTTGTATTCCATTGGCAGTCACAAAACTCTTCGGAACGACATCTTAGATAAATAACAGGTTAACTATTAACCTTTATTTAATGCAGGTTTTGAACCGTATTCTTTGAAGGAGACGATTATATTCAAATCAATCTGTATTGACATATCAATAATTTTTTTTTGTCCAAATGCACAGATTGCCACCTTTGATAATAGACGACTCACTTTATTTATTATGATTGTTAGCGTTTTTAATACTTAGATGAGTGAATGAGTTCAGGGACCACTTTTTTAGTGTACTGATACTTACACAAATTACAATTGAATACCACCATCAGTTAAACATAAGGTAGAAATCCCCATTGTCATAAGATATAAATCACAAAATTCCTACCATCAAACCAGAATGGATAACTGTGGATGCTATAGAAATAAGCACATATGCTATAGACACAAGCAAGGTGTTATGATGGTAATGGTATCAACCTACAAGAGCATACAATACACTCTACCATAAGTGATATACAGTATAAATTGCATATATTTTTGGGAAGTTTGTTTTTCATTACAAGATGGTTTTTTTCACTGAGGACCCCCCTACGGGATATGAATATGACTGCAGTAGTCGCATCACTTGAGAGAATACCGGGTATCTGATCGTATCGGTATCTTATCTTATCTCTACATTTCGACACTTGAAAGGCAAACGTGACTGAGCGACAATGTGTGAACTTTACAGTAGACTAATTTAAAGTTGAAATACCTGAAAAAAATTCTATTTTAATGAATCTAGCTGTAGGATTGAAATGATTTTAATAGACCTAGAAATACATTTTTTTGTGCATCGAATATGGTTATTGCCTATCATTTATGTACAAAGCATTTATTGTCGCTTAGTCACGTTTGCCTTTCAAGCGTCGATATGAACTCAAACTGTTTATAGAACCTGGTTTTTGTCAAGAAGTGATACATGGTTGTTAAAGTACAATTTTTTTATAAGTTTAATGTTGTCCTTCCCTCTTTACTAAAAACCTTTTTTTATATTTCAATCATCACAAAATAGACATAATATTATGATTAGAGCTAATCCTTCGAGATTTTATAGGTCGGAATAATATTCTAAGATAATAAGATAGTTTTATTTTATTTAGTTATATATTATATAATTTACCTTTTCTCATCCCAGTTAACTGTTGGATCATCCATCTTGTTTACAAGTGCTACCAAATGTTTCACTCCAGCTGTTTTAGCTAACATCGCATGTTCACGAGTTTGTCCTCCTCTGTCGAAACCCGTTTCGAATTCGCCTTTACGTGCAGAAATGACCTGTAATTATGTGTAAAATAAATGTTTATTTTATCCAATAGCATCTTCCTCAATTTCGAGTTCTACTTTCAAGAGTAGAAATGGCTATTATTCTATCTTTATGAATGAAGGAGAGGGTAGTGGTATCAAATCTATATGGACTCCAGTGACCACTTAGTACCACTTAGTAAAATATTCACCCAAAACAATAAAATACGAAAAATAAAACAATTGACCATTATAGGACGTTGAAATAAATTTTCTGCATTATTTAATGTTGTTTTTCTCTTTATTTTCAACTAGTTGAACCCAGCCACGCTCTGTTGTGACCATTTCACTAATTGTAACTAAAAAAATAGTTTCTTAAGCCATCAGATATTAATGATACTGTAACAGAAACCCAAAGTACCGACAACAAGAAGGTTTCATTGTGTAAGTTTCATTTCAATTGACAAACATACAAAGAAATGTAATTATTTATAAATTTTGCACCCCCTAAATTTTCTACTTGTCACTTTGTACTTTATATTTAAGCATGTATAGATGTAAATATTTTATTTTCTATGATACATACCAATACAGCGAGGTCAGCTTGAGCAGCCCCACCAATCATGTTTGGAACAAAACTTTTGTGTCCAGGGGCATCAAGAATTGTAAAATGCTTCTTTTCAGTCTCAAAATAAGCTCTTCCAACTTCTACTGTTTTGCCTTTGTCTCGTTCTAATAAAATTAAAGTATTGACTGTTAAAATTACATCAGATGTACATAATTTATAATTGTTACTTAAATTTGATAATTCCACAAGTTTCTGTACATTTGCTACATTACTAGCTAGTCATACATGTTGTTGAGGTGATCACATTGAATTTAACTAACTATATAAATGTTTCAGTAACTTTCACCTTCTTGATTTGTGTCCAGTGCCCATGATAAGTACCATGATTCTCTTGATTTCTCTCTCGCTTCTCTTTCATATTTTTCTAATGTTCTTTTGTCGACCATTCCAGTGAGTGACATTATTTGACCACCAATAGTCGACTTTCCTGCATCTATAATTGAAAATAAATTCATTGGTCATTGTCAATTTCTTTACTGCCTTGGTTAGTGACATTGACGATTGTACAATGAAGTCCTGGGTATTTCTAAATTAATCAGTTTATTTGAATGAGATAATTAGCACTCAGGGCCTAGGTGTACTTAATTGAAGGCTTCAAGGTACTCACTTGATTGTTACATTGTACTAACTTTTCTAAGTTATTAAATATCATATTTTGGGATCTTAGCAGATAAATACAAATGAAGCTTAAAATCAGAATTCCACATTAGATCGATCAACAATATAGACCGTCAAGCTACTATCACATTAATCATGAACTTACATAATTATTTTCAAATAACAGAATTTAAATTGGATCTTAAACAATGGAGCCTACCAACAAATAAACTAACATTCCAAATAACTGAGTGTGGCAGAGCAAAATCATAGTCTTAAAATTAGGAAAATCTTATATGCAGGTGATTTTGACATTATAGACTAGACCATCTAGAAATAAAATTAATAACCTCTTAGCTAACCACAATTATATTTGTGGAGAAGGGGGTTAACATAACTGTTATTTTTAAGCTGGAAGATTTGTATGTTTATTAGCTGTCTTTCAATTATCGACATTAGAGGCTTAATCAGATCTTTATGACGCATGATCATAAATAAGTAAGTAATAATAAATTAACATTTTAAGAATTGTATGAGATTATACAAATATAGTTAACAAGAAGGGTTACAGCTAATCCTCTGTAGAGAGCTTAGGTATATGGTATCTAATAACTAATCCTATGCTCTTCAAGTGCATAGCAGTGCCTATGCCTTTACTGCTGTGTGATAAAAAGATAAACTAAACACCTGTGGTAGCTAGTGGAGATCTTAGCAGAGGTCATGTAGGTTTGTGTTGTTAAAATTACAGAAAAAGTCAATTTAGAAGCAGTTGTCTTATTGCAATACTAAAGAAATAGAACTTACCTACATGTCCTATAAATACTACATTTACATGTTCTTTTTTGCTTCGTGTATCTTCTACTCGTGGTGGTTTTTTCTTTGGAATCTTTTTTGTTAATTCACCATCCTCCTGGACAAAAACATATACAAATGCGTACAAATGAACCAAAATGGTATTAAGGGTAAATTTTCAAAAAAGTTTTAAGTATTGCTAGAAAATTCTGATACATTATTTGCCTAAAATATTGTAAATGTTTTTAACAACTAGCAATTATGGAATTTGTTGATCTAATTTTTAGTACTCTTATGAGACAATCTGTTTTAAGTCTGTGTAATCGTTCAAAATATTTAGCTAAATTTGAACAACAATGCTAACGAAATCTATTTATGGCAAACACTAAATAATACTAAAAAAGACTACCACACAACTTAAGCATTATCTTAGCTAAACATGTTGAAAATAAACAAAGCAAAGATAAATGACGTGTGGTTAGAGGAATTAACTAAAAATAATACAATTTAAAAAAAACTTCATCAACTACATATAAAAATAAACATTCTCTTTTTTTATTGTTATGATGAGTGGACAATCTTATGGCCCGTCTGGTGTTAAGTGGTCACCGCATCAACGTCAATGCCACCACTAACCTTGACAAATGACTTCAAAGGCTGTTTTGAACCAAAATGCATTACTGCTTTATGACAGAAATAGATAACATAGACTTTCTGAGCATTCTGCTTAAGTTCTTCCATTACTTATTTTTAATTCTCTTGGGATTTGTAATTTATGAAAAAGAAGAAAGCATTCATGCATACGTTAGGATTTGTGTTTCCTACTTGTGTATCCAATTCTTCTTCTTCCGGTTCATTGTTTTCTTCAGGTGTGAGTAGTGCATCATCAGCCTCAACTTCCCAGCTGTCTGCAGTGGGCGAGACATCGGGCGGGACAGATGCAGTAGTAGGTGGTGGTTCTTCAACACGTGGAGAAGCAGATGCTGCACCACCATCACTGCTTTCTCCGCCTCCATCGCCACATCCTTCAAATGTGTAAACATAGGCCTCATTATCACATCTGTCCACTTGTCACACTTGTTTACTCTAGAATAGATAAGAGAAAAATCACTGATTCATTTTTGTAATGTAGTAGCAACTGAATTTTACATCACTTAAAAAACCTCAACATTATTTTCACAAAAACTTACAATAATTTACATAATGTAAGAGTTTTACAATATTTAGAAGTTTAAGTGTCTAGTCACAAAAGGTAGAATAACTTTTTGCAATTATGAGCTTTATATAAAATATCCCTTAAATGCTAATTACAATAGTAATATTCACAGATTAAATTTTAGAATATTAAATATTCAAGTAATAGTATGATTATCAGATATGGATCAACTTTAGAGCTATGATGAAAATCTAAGATTTGTACAACAAATTTCATAACATTATGCCATTTTTATCATTTAAACCAAAACAAAATATGACAATAACAATCCTTACAGTTAATTTACATATAAAATTAAATATAGTGTAATTGTAGTGTTATTAAACATCATAAAACACCAGATGTAAGTTAAAGTGAAAGCTTCATTTCAAACTTCAATTTACTGAATTGTTTGTAATTTCGTTCAAACACTACAAAACACTTTTCACAACATTAGGTATAAAAATGAAAAAGAGAAAGTGGATTGAAAGGGAGTGGAAGCGGCATGCCGCGTGCTGGTAATAACCCGTTAGAACTGGATACGAAAAAAATAGATATCGGACATTGGTAGGTTCGTTTGGTCACGTCTGAAATCTAAGGATCTGTTAAAATAATACTTTACTTTAGGAACATTAAAACTGCTGTGAAGATGCAGTTAATTCAATATCGAGATGTATTTTTATGAATTTGGAATTGACTAAAGTTTTATTACCTTCAGAAAATGACAAGACGAACTTACCGTTTAAGACGGGACTCCCGGCTGAATTCGAAGAACCGCTTTCTGATTTCTGGGGGGAGGTAGGGGAATCGGTACTATCGCTAGCCTGAGAAGGCTTAGAAAAAGAAGGCACGAATTCCATGGCATTTACATTCAACGTGGAAATTTTTGAAGACACATCATTAGAATCCTTTGCACCTTTTTCACCTATTATTTCCGCTTCATTTTCCCATGAATCCGGAGCACCGTTATTGGACATTATAGTTGCAGAGCGTAAAATAAATAATTTGGTCTTCTTTCCCGGTTAATTAAAATTATTTAGATTCTGTTCCCACTAGATCCGCGTGTGTCTTTATCTTGAACCGGAAGTTCATGGCAAATTGCCAAAAATGTTATTTGACATCTAATAAATTTAAACTTGAAAAATATCTTTAAAATTTCCCTGAGTAACTTTTTTAAAGTTGTAATTAAATTATAATAAATATTCGTTTTATTTAAGCTGAAGTAAAGTTACGAATATAGATAATGATTTAATAAATCTGTAAATGACTTCTTGTTTCCGTTTTTGGAACAACTTCGAAGTCGGATACATTGTGTAGGTAGTAGTTTATGGTTTAATATTTTGCTAGTTCAGCCTTCGTAGTTGGTGATTGTATGATGTTTGTATAAATTTCACTTAAATATTCTACTAAGTTTTTTTCATCCATTTTCGAGATTCGTAAATATATTTAAAACTTTTAAGATTTCATTTACAGTTTGGAAAATTTACACGCCTTAGTCGCAGATAACCACAAAAATGTTAGTGCTAATTTTACTATTTGAAATTATGTCTTTTAAATTCTAATGATCTTAGATGTTTTTTTTTATTTGTTTTTTTATTGCTTAGATGGGTGACGAGCTCACAGCCCACCTGGTGTAAAGTGGTTACTGGGGCCCATAGACATCCACAACGTAAATGCGCCACCCACCTTGAGATATAAGTTCTAAGGTCTTAAGTAAGTTACAACGGTTGCCCCACCCTTCAAACCGAAACGCATTACTGCTTCACGCAGAAATAAGCAGGGTGGTGGTACCTACCCGCGCGGACTCACAAGAGGTCCTACAACCAGTAATTACGCAAATTATAAATTTGCGGGTTTGATTTTTATTACACGATGTTATTCCTTCACCGTGGAAATCAATCGTGAACATTTGTTGAGTACGCATTTTATTAGAAAAATTGGTACCCGCCTGAGATTCGAACAACGGGTGCATCGCTTAACACGAATGCACTGGACGTCTTATTCCTTAAGCCACGACGACGATGTATATGATTATGGTTTGTTAATTAAAAAAAAATTAACTTAACTTTTAATCCTGCGTGCTAACCATATTTTACAAAGTAATAATATTCTATTCTATCCACCGTAGCATCTACGGATATGATACAGATTTAATAGGTACTAATATCCAAATAGACATTACAACGTAAATACTGCCACCCAGCTTTGTTTAACCGAACCATTCTTGCACCAAAATTGATATAGGACATAATAAAAAGCAATTGTTCAGATTTGAAATATGTTAAGAATTAACTTAAATTATATTAAATGAGTCCAGATGAGTCTAAGTAGGTGATTGATGAGATTAGCATAATAAAAGTTGAAACCTGATATTAACTCCTTTCGTTCTTGATAGATTGTCTTTGATCCTTTAAAGTAGTAAAAACTAATAATAATGAGACTTCTAGCAATAGGTTGACGAATGGAAAAAAACTTTTTTAAATAGTTTCTGTGGTCGGCTTTGGCCCCTCAATACTAACATTACAAATAATCTACTTTTGAAGTAAAACAGTAGGTTTCAGCTTACTATATTGAACTGTAACTTGAACTGTAAGTGCACTTTCCAAGATAAACAATTTTTGGAGTTTACTCCTTAAGAATCGATTTACATATATAGGCCCGGGGTATGAAAATTATGGGGACCAAAATCGTACTAGCATGTCACACGAAATGCGTTATGCGCCTGATTGGCTCCTGATTGCGTGATGCGTGCGCGCGCCAATCAGGAGCCAACGCGCGGCCGCGTTATCGCAGGTGACGCCGGGCTGCTGCGCCGGCAGTCCGCCACAAAGCCTCGTACTGATCGCGCGTTTCTCTCATTATTGTATTTTCATATATTTGTTAGTCGTTTGTTTTGTGTCTCGTTAATTTGTTAATAATCTGTAGTGTATCGTGTTGTCGTAATATAGAACTATTTCTCGTATTGTTTCGTTTAATTTTTTATATCCAGTAAACTCCAGTCGTGCGTCGGAGCGGACACACACACTTTTTTTTTTTTTTCCTTGAGATTAGGCCTTATGAGCTACGTTCTTTGCCCAGGCAAAACCATAAAGCCCTATGTAGTCTGTGATTGAGAAAAACTGAGAATCCAATTCCGATCATAAAAATGAAAATGGCGGACGCCGGATCTTGAATGTTTGTACTTAAAAGTTCAAGAGAATAAGTTCTGTTGCTTACAATATATAGTGCATATTAAATAGTTTAAGTAATACCGTATTTAAATTCGATCAATACAAACCATCTAGTTGATTATGAATGTGTCAAAATAGTCGGGATCTTTATATTGTTTAGTTGTAAACTTTCTTGATTTAGCTTGCATGTAACACGTGAACGGCTATGTTTTGTAACATCCATTCTACATTTTCTTTGCTTTTTTTTCATTTTGGAAATGTCTGTGCACTATAAATTCAAAAGTGCATTGGATTATGACACGGTTACATTCGACGGTCTTCACATATCTGTAGGTGACCTGAAAGCTGCAATATCTCAGCAAAAACGCATTGGCAAAACTTCGGACTTTGATTTAGAAATCACTAATGCTCAAACCAAAGAGAGTAAGTACAGTGTAATGGGTTCTTTGGTCGTATATTTTGAATAAATCGGTTGTACATTTTGGGATTCATTACAAACTCCTATACTTCAGAGGTAGTAGTTGCCATGTTTTAAACACACTGAATAATTAATTGATTTCTAATACAAACATACATATTTCAAATTTTACTAGTTACGTCAATAATAGTTGAGTAACGAATTAAAAATATGAATCAATTACTATAAAGTATTGCTTAACACCAATGATTTAATTAGCAAAAAAGTCAACTCATTCTAACAAGTAATTGGTATGGTTGTTGTTTCAGTATATGTTGATGACAATGCTTTGATTCCAAAGAATACATCTCTCCTGGTTGCCAGAGTTCCACTTTCTCAACAACCAAAGAAGCAGTGGGAAGGCTCAAATAGTAATTCAGCTCCACATAAAGATGTTACTGTTAATAAAGGACTGGCTGATCTATCTCGCATGGAAGGTAGCGAACAGGATAAAATAAATGCTATGATATCACAATCAACATTTGACTACGACCCTAGCAAGTAAGATTTAACTAATTTTCTGTTGAATACATTGTCTCTTCGCATTAAAAGTGTACAATTTCCAAAAATATTCGATTTCGAGTTAATATGCAGAATCATTTGGTATAACCAGTATTTTTCTTATAAATACTGTCAAAAGAGCGTAGTTTTTTTTTTTTTTTTAGTTTACCTATATTTTGACTACTATTAGCAAAATTAATACATAATTTTATCTTTAAAAGACATAATATAACTGGTAAAAAATAAAAAAATAAATGTTGCAAAGATGATTAATTTTAAAAATATCACATGTTGAACCTTTAAAACACTCCAGTAAAATAAGTAGGTTTTGAAATATACAGTTTTAATGCGAGAAGACATGTACATGTTAAGCTAAGTTTTCCATTTTATATTAAATGGTTTTATTTTATTTGTTTATCTATACATTGAACAACATTGATGCAATCAGTATGTAGCAACAAATTAGTAACAAAAGTTTATGTCTGTAGAATAATTTTATAAATTTTTAGCGGTTTGTTTATTATACATTTTACAAAAATTGTCATTCGTGAAATATGCTTTAAGTTGAGAGTTGAACTTTACATATATACAAATATATTCTATGTGGTCATAATAAGATAAATCAGTTTTTCAGCACCAAATAAAATTAATTTTAAATACAAGTGAAACATTCCAAGTGAAGACTAGTAGTACAGGTGTCCCTCATGCAATATGGTGCTTGTAAAACGAATTTGATATTATATAGTACAAGAATTGAGGATAATTTTAACACAGTTTTAATAAAACATGATTTCAAAAATTCAAACATTGCATTGGAAATTGTAGTTTTCCTTTGAATTACATTCAATGAGGGAAATCCTAACTTTATTGCTACTGGAAAATCTCATTTCATTTTGAGAAGTGACTAACAATAGTCTTTTTTTACAAGTTTATAAGTGTATTACAATAAATAAAATTGGGGTCTGGAATAAAATTACTTGTAATGTAATGCTATGCTAATGCCAAATGTTGATGCTAATGCCAAATAAAGAGTAACTTTAGTAAAAAAGATAAAAGTCGCTTAAACCAAATAGCTTCTACCCTTTGATTCCTTTCCATGATTCCTTTTCACCCAACAGTAGGAATTAAATACATAAAATAAAACCCTACAGAAGGCTACTGAAATGGGCAATTATTTGCAAATAATTATCCCTTGTGGATTATATCTGATAGGGCGGCATTAGTATTTAAATATTTAATGTACATATTATAATTATTTAATATGTAGAATTAAAAATAATATTTTTTTCTTTCTAGTTATCAGAAAATAAGAGGACAAAATCAGAGAGGGGCAGTGCCATCTAATTACATTTGTTATAAGTGTCAAAAGCGAGGACACTGGATAAAAGATTGTCCTGCTGCAAACTCAGTAAGATCAATTACCTAATTGAATTAGTTAGTTACTTCAACTTCCTTCTAAGAGTCAATTAATTTAGTTACTCAGTTTTGTTAATAGAATATTTATACATTTTGACAATTATTACCATGCATTCAGGTAGGAAGGAACTTTGGTCTCATGTCTCTTGAGACACCCATCTTGGTGGGTATTCTGTACATTGTTTTATGTATGGGTTTAGGCAATCACCATCTGGTGGGCTGTGAGAATGAGTTAAAACAGTATAATAACACTAAGAATCATCACATTTCGCATAAAACCACATACATATTTAAGACACGGAAACTAAATGAAAAGTGATCTAACATAGCATAAACTTATTTAGGGCGAGCCAGTGGAAATACGACGGAGTACAGGTATTCCTCGTAGTTTTATGGTACCTGTTGAAGGACCAAAGGCACCGGGCGCCATGATGACTCCGAGTGGAACCTTTGCAGTGCCTGCCGTAGATCAGTAAGTTTTTTGGAGTACTAGAAGATCAGCTGTTGCTAAGCGGTGTTATATCTATTGATTATATTTATTAAAATAATGTTTTTAATTCACAGTGAGGCTTATATGGCCTCTGAGAACTGTGCTGGTGATCCATCTGGTAGCGCACCCAGCGCTCCCGAACCAACCATACCGGATGAACTAATTTGTAGTCTGTGTCGCGATCTTCTCACCGACGCTGTAATGATACCGTGCTGTGGAAACTCTTTTTGTGATGAATGTATGTAGTACAAGAACGAATACATATCGACGCTTGAAAGGCAAACGTGACTAAGCGACAATAACTGCTTTATACATAAATGATAGGCAATAACCATATTTGATGCGCAAAAAATATATATTTCTAGGTCTATTAAAATCATTTCAATCCTACAGCTAGATTCGTTAAAATAGAATTTTTTTCAGGTATTTCAACGTTAAATTAGTCTACTGTAAAGTTCACGCATTGTCGCTTAGTCACGTTTGCCTTTCAAGCGTCGCTATATGAGTCGACTATTATCAAAGCCGGCAATGTGACTTTTGGACAATTATTGGTAAATCAGAAAAACGAATTATTGACTATGTATTCCATTGGCAGTCACAAAACACTTCTGAACGACATCTTAGATAAATAACAGGTTAAGTATAAACCTTTATTTAATGCAGGTTTTGAACCGTATTCTCTGAAGGAGACGATTATATTCAAATCAATCTGTATTGACATATCAATAACATTTTTTGTCCAAATGCACAGATTGCCACCTTTGATAATAGACGACTCATATATAACTTTCAATACAAGAGTCGCTTTCGTTGGTTATTTATAATGAAATTTTATTTTCATATAAGGCATAAGAGGTGCGTTACTGGAATCTGAGGATCATGAATGTCCCGACTGTCGGGAAAAAGAAATATCTCCAACAACACTTATTCCAAACAGGTACCACTAGTTACATAAATTCGATATTTATTGAACTAAAAAAACTGTTGAATGTTTTTTAAAGAGTACAAAGAAATAAATGTATATCTTAAATATGTAAGCCAGTTAACCCCATTATTATATTTCTTTAAACAAACTTAAAATAGAGAACGTACCGTTTATCGTATACCTTTTAGCATAAGGTTTTGTTTGTTAGCTTCGAATTTGTCACCAATTTCTTATTGATTTGATACAACACATATCCTATCCCTCAAAGCGGAGCGAACCATTATTTCGTGGCTGCAATAGACTACACTGTAATATCGGATTTATTTTTACCTTAATTAATTTGAATAAATAAATTAACAGATTAAATTTATGCATTTGTCGAATAGTAACAGCTAATTGTTGCTAATTGTTACTAATTGTGTTGTTTTTAGATTCTTGAGGAACTCTGTGTCGTCTTTTCGCAATCAAACTGGATACAGCCGGCGAGCACCTCATCGACCCTCGGTCACGCCAGCTCAAGCCCGTGCTCCGATAAAAGGTAAGTTCCTTTAATCACCTTATTTATTATTATGACCACAGTCTTTTTTTTTTATTGCTTAGATGGGTGGACGAGCTCACTGCCCACCTGTTGTTAAGTGGTCACTGGAGCCCATAGATATCTACAACGTAAATGCACAGCCCACCTTGAGATATAAGTTCTAAGGTCTCAGTATAATTACAACGGTTACCAAACCCTTCAAACCGAAACGCACGATATCGCACGAAATAAGTATGTAGCTACCGAGAACGTTCTCTGACTGACTTGATTTAAATTACGCAAACTCGGTTGTAGCGTAAGGAAGGACTGACGATGCTTCTGTAAAATAGATTAGCGATTTCCCAATAAAATAAATAGTTCAATAGATTTTGATAGTGTATAGAATCTTTCATCAGCGATTTATAGAAATTCACATCTCATTTTCTGTAAAAAAAAATGCCGAACTAAGTAAATATTTTCACGTTATATAAAATAAAATAAATTCTTCATGACCGACGATATTCGGATATCGACGATTGATTTTGAATGTAGTAAACAAAATCGTGTATAAGATTTATTGCACCACTTTTTGACTTTTACTACATAATGCTAACTTTTTTTTTTCTTCTAACTACGATTTTCTTATCTATACTATATAATAATAATAATAATATTATAAACAGGAAAGATTTGTTTGTTTGTTTGTATTGAATAGGCTCCGAAACAACTGAACCGATTTGAAAAATTCTTTCCCTGTTTGGAAGCTACACTATTCCCGAGTGACATAGGCTGTAATCTTTTTTGAAACAAAAAAGCAATCGTTACTAAAACTCTAATAATGTTACCCAAGGTGTAAAAATTTTTCCTAAAATATTTGCATCGCGAGCCCTGCGAAAACGATTGATGATAGAATAAAATAATGTACCTACTACGACTTTGTAGAACACATTATTATTTACAAAAAGTGTCGGGACAGCATATGTCTAACTATTATAGTTATGCCGCAATAAGTGTTCTCTTATTTAAAAAAAATTAAACAACGTCAAATACCGTTGAAATTTTTGTTAAAGACCCGAGCGGAGCCGGAGCGGGCCGCTAGTTATAAATATAGTTAAACGTACTTTGAATACCAGACGCATTCGACATCTACAAACTTCACACAAAAATGTTTGTAAGTTAGAAATAATAATAACAAACACCTAAATATTTGTATCTCAAAAAGTCCCTTAAATAATTATTTTTGCACCTGCGTTTTGAAGTAACGCACAAGCATCTTCGTGAAGGGGCTGATAAATTTATCCACTCTTAGCTTCGGTGTAGCCTCTTGTAACATTTCTGTAACTAATTATAAAAATCTTAAAAAATTCATACTTATTTTCTTTTAACTCATTGTATCTTTACTGTTACATACCATACTAAGGAAAATAATACGTCGTGTATTATCACACAAAGATAGTGTTTTTAGTATGTATATGCATTTAATTGAAAGTTTGTTTAGATCAAATCGTACATTGGCCGGTTTGGTCAGAAAAAACGATCAGGTGCAACACTTGGAAACTCCTAAACTTTATATGACAAATGTGATGTGGCTCTATGTTACAATAAGAAAAATAATTGCTTCAAAGTATTCCACACCACATAGAAGAATATGATAATATTGGCTCAATGTCACAGATATTTCACACTCCCTATTTTCCGAAATCAATTAACAAATAATAAAAATATATAAGTCGTTAAACGTAATTTATTTTAGAATTTATGATCTAGAGTTACAAGGTGTTAACTGATAAATGAAGGTAGTTTTTGGTTAGTTATTTTTAAAATAATCCTGACTACCAACTAGACCGTCACGGGGAAATGAAAGTTTCATTAAATGACACAAAATCAGTTCGCATATTGAAAAGTTGTGGTCTAAAGGATAAGACGCCCAGTGTATTTGTATAATGTGATGTGACCGCGTCGGCGTTCAAATCTCGCAAACAGGTACAATTGCTTTCTAATGAAATACGCACTTTACTGATAAAAGAATGACTTAGACAACATAGTATAAACAAATCAGGTGGGCCGTGTGTTCGTCCACGCTAGCATACGTACCTACCCATTCTATCTATGGGCGTCAGCCTTGACGCTCATTGCACTGAGTTCGACTTTCTGAGAAGGCTACCATGAACTCTGAAAGCAGGATCAAGTTAACTGGAATTTGAAACTGCTTTACTAATTCGTCTAATGAATGCAATCGTGGTAAAAAGTCAGTCAGCTAGTGAACACGTGACCCAAGCTGATCAGAAAACACATTTCAGCATGACAGCATGCCAACCTATGCTAGAGCATAGTTACCGTACCATAAAGTGATTGTGATATAAAAAACTCACCTAACTTAAATTTACACTAGTGTTAAAGTTTGTTTTATTAACCTTATTTAACAAATAAGTGCCTAAATTTCTTGTGATTTACGTCTTTATTATTGTTTAAATAATTTTGACTCAATTTTATCACCAGTCACAATGTGAATGCTCTTGAATCAATAAGTAAATTTAACAACAGAAATCCGCAGAATTTTAACTTATAAATACCATCCATAAATAACAATAAGTTTTTCTCTCTCTTCTCTCTTCTTTACCAGATAATGAATCAATGTTACTAAGTCAATTGATTTATTAACATTTTAAAACACTAGAAGTTCGAAAGCTTGTAAAATAATTACCGCCGCCTAACATTTTTAGTTGTCAGGTTTTAAACAATGTCATATCGTTAATTCATATTAAAAAAAGAGCTTTTAAAAGTTATATTCCTTCAATGTTATAATAATATTAAAAGTGTTTTAAATAATTGGAACCGAAACATTGATTTAATATTAATAATATTGCTATAGATCTAAATCTATTTCGAAAGCCCTTTTTTTGTAAATCCCAACAGTCCGCCTAGAGGTAATGTTATTGATTAAAGCTGTTAAGCTTCATACACGGTAAAATAATTTCATGTCAGGAATTTAAAAATAATTCAGGTTCAACAGTAAGTTGATCTAATACACTCTTAATGAAAAATTTAATTAATAATTTATATCAATTTATGTGTCATCATAATACACATTTTGTATGTGAGAACCTTAGAGTATACATAAGCAAGCTATATGTATACTCTAAGGGGAAAGAAAACCTTTTATATGTACTATTTTCAAAAAAGATTTACCGTCCTGAGGAGATCATTAACATTATAACTATAGGCATATTGCCACGAGATAAAATGAAAACTCATAAATGAGAATAAAAAGTATTATTAGTCATAAATAATGCGATGTTGGGGAAGTTTCAAATTTTCATTGAATGTTTATGACGCGGGCGTTTTATATTCTTGCTTTTGAGAATGATTTCAGTAAAATTCATTAAATGTGTACCTTAAAATGTAGTAAATTTTTTTATTACAAATAGACTCCTTAGTTCCTTTAAGAAATATCATTTAGATCACCGAGACGCCCACCAGAATAATAACGAAAATGATCATACGTATTTTTTTTATTCAAACACTGAAGCCAGTTATGAAGAACTAGAGTATAATGATGTATTATTTTTATACGTCACTTCTCCAATGACTTTGAAATTAGATCAATACAACACAATAAGTAGAAAAAAACAGATAGTGCCAATTATGAACTTTGGTTTTATGTTACACAACACGAACGGTATATTTATCGCATGAGTCCGACTGGGGTTGTCAATGAATCAATAAACAACAAAATTAATATTTTTAAAAACAGTTGTCAAAATTGAGTCTATCGTGCATTATTATTATGCATTTCCTCAGAGGCAACCACTGCATCGAGTGTACAACAACCTCCACCGAATGGACCCGTTAAACCGCAAGTCACAGCCTCTGTCGGTCAGTGCATTTAAAGAGATATTGGTTTGGATTTTTTATCGCTTGGTGATTAACAATTAATGTTTTTTAGTTTAAAACAAAAAATAAAAATAAGCCGTCACCTGTGATTTGATGAATTTCCATGCTTAGATCATACATTTACTTGCAATCTATTTATAAACTATTAAATCGAACAATTCGTTAATGATTTACCCAATGAAATTCTCGTGAATTGTTCTGATCGAAATGAAAAATTAGAGTTGGCGGATCTGTGTTAAAACTGTACAGTTATTGCAACACTTAGCTTTTTAACTGTTAAAACAAAAACAACACTGTAATATTGATCCACTTTTAAACATTTCAAAATGAATAGTAAATTTCGAAACGGTCACGTCGCTCAAGTTTGCAGTAGAGAGGGGTGAATATGATGGCCGCTTTACATTATCTTAGTGCATTATGAGAGTACAATATTAACACTCGAATGCGAATATTATGGCAACATTGTATCCACTTTGGTCATTACTATTTGTTAACGCAAAAAAAAAAAAACTCAATTCAAAGTGTATGAATGCACTCAATTGAATATAACATTCTATTTATGCAGCGAATAACAATGACATTGATAAGCGGGAAAATAAGCAGGCGCAGGAAGATACTCCAATTCTATTTTTAAAATAGAAAAACAAAAAGAACGGTAGTTATGCAAATAGTGCCTAATTACTAAAGCCTATCGTATGTCCGTGCCTCCACTATTGTACTCTCCTAACGCAGTAACGACTGACTAAGATAATATAAGTCGGCCTTATTATTGTGGTGTGACGTTAAAGAGAGTCGCGGCGGCGAGGAGTCGGACGGGTCGGCGGACGACAACATCACAGTCACGATGCCGCCCAAGCTCGCGCACCACGCACCGCATCGACACTACAGATACGGTACACGAGAACACGACCCTCCTCTCCACTGCCGCCCTTCTCTTAACGCTACTACAGTTTTATTGCTTATTCATAGAATGACTACCGAGAGAGTAACTTTCAGTTCACATCGCATTGCATTGCGGGTTTTTTTTTGCGTGACAAATAAGTGTTGAGCGCCTATAAAACACAAATTTAAAATTAAATCTATTTTATTATAAAAACTCTTATTGTGTATGTATTATTATTTTATAGACAGTTTTATGCAAGTACGTGAACTGAGGGTAATGCACTATGGATGTCAAATGACACTTTTATTTTAATTTTGTTGAGATACGCTGGAAATAATTCAATTGTGGACTAGAAATTTTAGTGACAAAAACTTTACGTCTGATTGATTTGTTAAATTCTAACAAAATGCTGCTGATGTTGGAAACTGCTATAGAAAATATTTGATATTGTTTAATAAGTGTCATTTGAATTTTATAAGACATGTTCCGGAAGGTCCTTAGAAATGTTAAGAATAACACGCTGCATATTTGCTTGAAATAATATTTGAGAAATAAGACATCAGCAAGGACTTTTGGATGAAATTAATGAATATTAACCTTAAATAAGATTAATATAGTATACTGGAATCGTAATCTTTAAACAAAAAATAAGATAAAATTTTATTTAAGATACAATTAAAATAGTCTACTATGTCTTATTACCAGCCATCAAAAGGTGGCTACTCGCTAACACTGACCGCTTACGCTAAATATTGCTAACTGCATGTCTAATAACTGTTGTACGAATGGTAATATCTTTTCTGATCTCTTGGGCGCGGTGATGTTTGATTAATTCCATTTTTCAAAGAGCTGTTGACAACATTGAGGAGATTGACGATTGGTACTTAAACTACCTATTTAGTTTTGCTTGTCAATTCGATATAACAGTCGTAAATCTGCATTGGTGGATTACTCCAGTACGTAAAGCGTAGCCCGGTTTACCAAAATGTCTCCTTTGCGTATATGACTGTAGCATTACGTACAAAACGTTTGGACTACGACGGTGCGCAATTTAGATTAATTTTGTTCGGTCCAAATAAGTCGTAATGTCGTTATATAAAAAAAAAACATAAACAAACAGCAAACAAATGCAAATGCAAGTCATAAAATATATCCCTACCACGAGAGTATTTTCTTGAGCAGTTTAATGTAGCTTTTTAAAGCTAGTAGTAAAGACTTAAATGAAATTTAAAACTACAAACACATTTTTCAATTATTATTTTAAAGCATTGTATCTGTCTTGTCATAGAATAATAATTTATAATGAATAAATGTTAATGGTGTTAGTGCATGAACTTGCGTGTAGAGTTCACCTCACTGTATGTCTTGGTATTTATTGGTTCAATGTTAATGTAATATTTTAATACTCCGTACATAATAGTTTAAAAAATTGTTACAGGCCATCAACCGATGATAAAACCAGTTGTCGAAAATCCAAATTCATCCATACCACTCAATGTAAGTTTAGATACATATGTATGATTTTATTTTTGTTGTGGAATGTTCCAAAACGAATGGTAAATATTTGTTTCTTTCAGTTACCTAGAATTGAAGAACAAAGGGCTAGCACTCCAACAATAGATGAACGAAGAGAACCAATGGAACGAAGAGATCCAATGTCTTCTCAGGTAATTTTTTTTATAAAATTTATGATATACTTGTTAAGTACCAGGTTTCTTATCATTAAATGAAATAAATACTACTTTTGGCAGATTCCGTACAATCGAGGTCCTCACCCGTTCGCTCATGGAGCATCGCAACCACCTCAACGTTTTAACGAGTAAGACTGATTTTCTTGTAATTTCATGATGACATGATTTTGCTCGCTAATTAGATTTAACTATGAATGTTTTTTTTCGTTTGAAACTAGTCCACCGCGATTCGGTCCGCCGCCCGGTCCTGGATTTGTTGAGCGTTTTCCTCCTGAACCGTATCAACCACCTCCACCCGGTATCAAAGAGTCGCCTTCTAACAGGTAAATGTAATCACTTTTTTATATTTGAAGGAATGCAGATATAATTGCATTTAAAAAGAAATTTAATATCCAAGGAAAAATACTGTTTTAACCCTTACACATAATTATAGAATCACAATGTGTTGTGGTGGCATTAGTCAGATCAATAATAAAATATACCAAATTAGCTTCAGTAAATTTATTTTAGGATATTCTATCTGAGTTTTGTTTCTTATTGATATAAATATTTTACATTTATAAAGGGGCCGTTAATATCTAACATCAAATAAAGTCATTTCCAATGTTTAATTCTATTCGATATTTTGGATCTTATCTTTGTTTTCTTCATTTTAGTGTTCAGTTTGCAATTTATTGATTTAAAAGGAGCGTTGTAAATTAGATTATCAATTTTAGTTTCATTTTCGACTTTATAAAATGTTTTTCTCGAAATGGCTCTCCAGAGTATTTTTAGAACAATTAAAAAAAGGGCATGGTCAAGTATTGGTTTAAAAATCCATGGAGAATTGAGTTCGGTTAAGGGCGTTTGTTTAACTCAGACGCATTGTCGTAGGCCGGGTGAGGATCCGCTGGAGGCTTTCAACCGGATGATACGCGAGAAGGAGATGCGAGCCAAGCGGCGTGAGGAGGAGCGGCGCCGCGAGCTGTCTCCGTCTCGCTCTCGCTCCCGTTCTCGCACGCGCACCCGCACGCGCTCACGCACGCCGCGCGTTCGCGCCCGCAGCCGCGCCTCCAGCCGCCCGCGGTACTCTAGGTTCGCTCGCATCTATCGCTCCCTCCCCTCCCGTGAGAACTAAACGAAAACGAACATTTAAACTGACATCTCGTTAACGTCATTGTCACAAGACGAAATATTTCGTTTCGTTCATTTAGTGCCTTTGTAATAAGATGCTTTTTGATTTATGAAATAATATGATTTACTTCTGACCGACCTAAGATTGTCCATAATCGATCGCTTTTTGCATGTCGCTTCTTTGTGTAGATCTAAACTTAGCATGTTCGTCTGAGATTTGCATAATACGTGGGTCGTCGAACTCGTTACCTATTATTCTCTTGTTTTTTTTGTAGTACAGTATCCGATAATCATTATAGTCATAATGGGTTGTGGTTTATTTATGAAGGAAGATTTATTAATAAAATAATGCTTGCTAATATAATTTCAAGTTAGTCTCGTCAAAGTCGAATTAAATTAAATTTACATAAATCTTGTAGGTCGCGTTCGATGTCGCGCGGCCGCTTGCGACGTTCACCGTGGTCGCCAAGAAGACGCCGCACGCGCAGCCGTTCTCTCTCGCTAACGAGGTAAAAATACAAACTATTAACCTGGTGACTGCGTAATAATCTGTGGTAGTTACGACGATATCAGTTAAACTTTTTTATTTTTTTTATTGCTTAGATGGGTGGACGAGCTCACAGCCCACCTGATGTTAAATTGTTACTGGAACCCATAGACATCTACAGCTTAAATGCACCACCCACCTTGAGATATAAGTTCTAAGATCTCAGTATAGTTACAACGGCTGCCTTACCCTTCAGACCGAAACGCATTACTGCTTCACGTCAGAAATAGGCAGGGCGGTGGTACCTACCCGCGCCGACTCACGAGAGGTCCTACCACCAGTAAATTAGTTACTGTTAAAGTGTTAATTGAATCGGTATTAGAAACTCATAGGCAGGGGGCCCTCAAATATACTATTTGTCCGGTAGTATATTACTGAGTGCACGGGCACGCGATCCCGCCTTCCCTGAGCTACTATAGACCACAACCTACTTTCCCGTGGCTACAGTATCCTGTCCTTCCTACTCCTAACTCCCTCTTCTCCTCATCTCCTTAATACCCATCCCTTTACGCGGCTCCCTCCCGCTTAACACACAAAGTCTGACTTGGCGAGGAAGGCAACACAACGCAGATATGCAACGTGACTTGACGGACTCGGCAGGTCAGCAAGGCAAGGTGGATGGCCTAGGGCGATGGTGGAGGGCATATAGTCACCGTCGGCCAGACACAACATCCAACCCCTTCTTCAGTCGTAGCGGTTTCCCGTTCCACTGATCCAAGAAGGGATAGGACGAGGGTGTGCGCCTGCGTGAGCGCAAACGTTTGCGCACCTAAATATATCCTGCGTATCTGACCGCTTCCGTTAATGGACTCCGAATAAGCAAAAGTCCTGTGGCGATGGGTAGAAGTAGAGAGGTCTAGCCTGATGTAAGCTAGGCTTTGTCCGATACCTGCACACAGGCGGTCTCGGGGGTGTGAGTACACACCGTGGTCGTTCTTGCGCTGCGAGTTTGGGGCGACGGCGTGGGTTCGGCAGCACCCGAGATGACAAAGCAGCCCTGTTTAGGGAGGCACTGCTTTCCCCGCTCAGCCGGGGAGGGGGCTAGAAAAGGTGCCCTAAAAATTGCTCGTCCCATTTGATAAGTGGTAGTAACCGCGGCTGCCACTGCATCAGTCAAATCGTGGTCGACGTTGCAAAAGAAATATTATAAAAACATCTATCATGACATTTGGCGCGTGGAACGTGAGAACGCTTCTTGATCGAGATGGCAACGCCTGCCCTGAACGCAAGACCGCCATAGTAGCTCGGGAACTTCATCGCTACAACGTAGATGTGGCTGCTCTCAGCGAAACACATCTTGCCGATGAAGGAGAGCTGGTGGAAGTAGGTGCTGGTTATACTTTCTTCTGGAAAGGTACCGCTGCCTCTGAAACGCGACATTCAGGAGTAGGATTTGCCATCAAGAATCACTTAGTAAAGCGATTAGAGGAGTACCCTGTACATATCTCGGACCGCGTTACCACACTGCGAGTTCACCTGGATAAAGACAATTACCTTAATGTCATCAGTGTATATGCTCCAACGCTTGACAAGTCTGATGACATTAAGGACAAATTCTATGGGGAAGTGACTCTTTGCCTTGACAGTATAGACGCCAGAGAGCAGGTACTATTGCTGGGCGACTTCAATGCCAGGGTTGGTCGGGACTATGAGGCTTGGCCTGGAGTTCTGGGTAGACACGGAGTCGGCAACATGAACAGCAATGGTCAGTTGCTGCTCAGTCTTTGTGCTCAATACGGTCTAGCAATTACGAACACTATGTTTAGACTTGCCGCTAAGTACAAGACGACATGGATGCACCCAAGATCCAAGCACTGGCATTTGATCGACTATGCTATCGTAAGGCAAAGAGATTTCAGCCAAGTGCAGGTCACCCGTGTTATGCGTGGTGCGCACTGCTGGTCTGACCACCGACTTATTGTCACTAAGCTACGACTCCGCCTCCGCCGCCCGCGTAGATCTCCTATGAAAAAGCTTGCGTCTTTGGACATAGAGAAGCTAAGAGATCCTGAGGTGAGGAAGAACTATGCTGAAGTTTTGTCTAAGAAGCTGTTGCCAGTTAATGAGACAGGTGATGTTGATGCTGACTGGGGAGCTTTATCATCTCATATCATGGATACCGCTTCAATTGCACTGGGTAGAAAATGCCGTCGTAATGAAGACTGGTTTGATGGAAATGATGAAGTTTTGCGGGCGGCACTCGACAAACACCGTGATCTCTTGCGACAGCACAGAAGGCGTAAAGGAAGCGTTGCGGCGGTCAAAGCTAGTGACCTTGAACTGCGCAAGCTGTCTCGACAAATAAAAGACAAGTGGTGGCAGGACAAAGCTATTCATATGCAATGGCTCACTGACACAAACCAGCTCGGTGAGTTCTATAGCGAGGTGCGCAAGCTGATGGGTACATCCAACCATGCAAAGGTTCCTTTAAGGGCTCTAGATAGTAGGCACCTCTTAACAAGCAAGGAGAATGTACTAAGGCGCTGGGCAGAGCACTTCAATGCCCTGCTGAATGTGGATCGATCAGCAGATCTGCAAAGCATCGCTCTAATGCCTCAACTCCCTCTTGCCCTTGAGCTGGACGAGCCCCTATTGCGTGACGAGGTTGTTACTGCCATCAGACAGCAAAAAAATAAAAGGGCGGCTGGCGCTGACCTTATACCAGGAGAGCTGATCAAGTACGGTGGAGAGGATTTGCACACGTTGGTTTGGGAACTGTTTGTTCGTATGTGGGAGGAAGAGCGCGTTCCGGATAGCTTTAAAGTATCGCGCATAACTGCTCTCTATAAGAACAGGGGCGACCGATCTGACTGCGACTCCTACCGCGGTATTTCGCTCCTATCGGCCCCCGGAAAGGTCTTTGCTAGGGTATTCTTAAACCGCCTAAAGGACTTATCTGAAAAGATCCTGCCCGAAACTCAGTTTGGCTTTCGACCGGATCGAGGCACATGCGAAGCGATCTTCTCTGTGCGTCAACTACAAGAAAAGAGCAGAGAACAGGGTCGTCAGCTGTACCTCTGTTTTGTTGACCTGGAGAAGGCTTTTGACAGCGTGCCTCGCGAAGCCTTATGGTTGGTGTTACGGAAGCTCGGATGCACAGAAAAGTTTGTGGCGCTTCTTAGACTCCTGCATGACGACATGCAATGCTGCGTCACTGTAGATGGTGAACAGACGGGCTTCTTCCCCGTTACCTGTGGGGTGAAGCAAGGATGCGTCTTAGCGCCTACTCTGTTCGCCTTGTACTTTGCGGTCGTAGTTAGAGAGGTTCTACAAACTGTTTCCCAAGGAGTCCGCATCCGCTTCCGTACGGACGGCAGCCTTTTCAATGTAGCTAGACTTAAGGCTCGCACCAAAGTGTCGTATGCATTGATCACTGAGATCATTTATGCTGATGACTTGTGCTTCTTAGCAGAATCCCCAGACGGCCTGCAACAGCTGATGTCCGTTTTTCACCAAGCCTGCCGTAAATTCGGCCTGAAGATTAGTGTCAATAAGACGGAGGTGATGTCCCTGGACAGTCACGGTCACGAGACACTAACCATAAACCTTGGTGAGGATGTGTTGAAGCAGGTGGATAAATTTCGCTATCTGGGAAACACTTTAACATCCAAGTGTGACCTTGATGATGAGATCAATAGCAGGGTCGGTGCCGCTGCTGCAGCATTTGGAAAGCTATATTCCAAGGTCTTCTGCTCACACGACCTTAAGTTGGCCACTAAAATCTCAGTTTACATGGCAATTGTGCTGCCAAGCCTCCTATACTCCTCCGAGTCGTGGTGTGTGTACCGCCGCCACATTCGCACTCTGGATCGCTTCCACCTTAAATGCCTTCGTGCCATCATGAAAATCAGATGGTCTGATAGAGTGCGAAATACCGAAGTCTTGCGACGTGCCAATGTTGGTGGCATTGAGACCTATTTAATGCGTCGGCAGCTTCGATGGTGCGGTCATGTATCACGCATGACGGAGGAAAGAGTGACGAAGCGCATCTTCTTCTCTGAATTGCAGGATGGCAAGCGAAAGCATGGCGGACAACTCCTGCGGTACAAGGATGTCGTGAAACGACACATGAAGAGATGTGATATAGAGCCCTCTCAATGGGAGCGCTTGGCAGCACAGCGGCCAGAATGGCGCAGAATGGTGAACAGCAAAGTACGCGAGTTCGAGGATCAGCGTAAAGCTGACCTTGATTACAAACGCGACCAGTTAAAGGCCCGCCCACCTGCTGCCATAACCTATAATTATGAGAACGGCGTGCTTACGTGCCCTCAATGCGCAAGGAGTTTTGCCGCAAAGATAGGCTATATAAGCCATCTTCGAGCGCACGAGCGCCAAATCGACGGATAGGAGTCAAAGTGGTCGCCATGGCCGAAATCGGTCGGATGAATCATCATCATCATTAGAAACTATTGAGTAACTTTTTCATTTATTTTGATATCATAAATAAATAATGAGCCTAGTAAAGTTGACGTAACTTCACGTTGGTTGTCAAATATTGTAACGTATTGTAAAATACGTTTTCAGTAAATAAAAATATTGGCAAAGGATGGAAATCATGAAATATATAATTAAGCATTCATGAATTGATACTTCGACCTTATGTCTCAAGAAAACATATTCATCACCAAATATTAAGGTGTTAATTGGCTCCGCTGCTAGGTTTTTTATTAGAGGAAGTCAATTGACGTTTACTGTGTTGTCAGTTTCTGATGAAATAAAAATAGTGTTGTGACAAAGTGAATGATTGAAAAAACTCCTGAATTAATGAAATTGCCTCGATTGTCTAGTGAATAGTTAGTGTGCCAAACTGCCGATATCGGGTACGGGGTAGTCGTGCTTTGTACATACCAACGAGTTTTCGAAGATTATGTTCCTATAGTATCTACTTATACTGAATACCGCGTGTTTTAAACATTAAGCAAAACATTGCGAGGAAAATTGTAGACTGTCCTATTTTCAATACATCATGTAGTTGAAACTATAGATGTATAAATTATAACAATTATAGGTAGGTAATGAAAATAAAAAAAACATAGCTTATTATATAATTTGTTTTTATTCATCATCAGATAAAAAAATCGTCACTATCGTTTTCGGTGACATTAATTATAAATCTGTCTGAAACATTGTCGATCATGTGGTCGAGACCATACATTTTGTCTTCTTCTTTAATTATATGAGACACGCAGCTACTCCGTTTTTCAGGTGTGATATGTTGAAGCCCTTCTTCAAAAAATTTTTTTTACTTCTGTAATTTTGAAGGTTTTGTTATTTCTTGCAACATATCCTTTAGCCTGCGCCCATACCAAGTCAATGGGATTGAGCTCACAGTGGTATGGGGGCAGACGTAAAACAATTATCCCATGCTGCGCTGCCATCTCGTCCACCACATACTTATCGCAATGTTCTTGTTTGTGCTGCCGTACACTGTCTATAAGAGTAGCTTTAACCATTGTTGCTTCGAATGAAATATATTTGCTCGTTAGCTACTCTTGTAATCTAGGTTTAGTCCAAGACATTGTAGGCAGCGATTCTAGTTTCCTGGAGTGGTAGGGGACAATATCCATCACTCCTACGGAATTTGGTTTTAGTTTTGGCAAGACCCCCCTAAACCACTTCTCAAAGGAATCGGCATTCATCTGTTGATGATAATCTTCGTTATTTTTTTTGGCTTCAAATATTAATAAGCTGTTTTCTACGAATCTTTCTTCTCCTCCTATATGGCCGATAATTAATCGTTTGCCCTTACCTAAAAGCTGTTTTAAGCCAGTGGTCAGTCATCTAGGAAGCTTGGCGGGACGATAACACTGTCTGGTCAACCCATGCCTTCTTCGGTGCATGACCTTCAAGACAGTAAAAAATATCAATTAATTATTGAAAGTACAATTTAATGTAAAGAAAACAGAAAATTGTACATACCTTCGTTGATCCAGGTTTCATCTTGGTAATAAATATACCTTTCTTCCCTTCGATACTCTTTAATTTTTCGAAGGTATCGCTGGCGCCATAAAATAATGTCCTGTCTGTTTATTAAAATACTTTGTCTTGATTTTGTGATATAATTGAAATTTAAATGTTTCATAACATTTCTTAATGTACTCCAAGAAAAATTGGGTAAGTCTGGGTCTTCATTGACAACCTTAAGAATCTGTAAAGTAATAAAAAAGTTTTTGAGTAAGGAAGTCTACGCAATCTAATACTTTTACAAAGAACATTATGGTGGACACAGAATATAATGCAGTAGAAGAAATAAAGTTTAAGATACCTTTATAATGGTGGGTGGCTCATTTGCATAAAAAGAATGATGTACTTTTCGCCTTATAGCGGCAAAAGTAAAAGCGTCTAATTTATCTTTGATTTTTTTTATTTATTTTTATTGTTTATTTGCTTGGTTGAGGATACCTATCGTTTGTACGGAACAATATAGCAACAAATAAACATAACAATTTCCACAAACACAACGCAACGAAAAACTTAACAAAAACAATAATTAAACAGTGTGAGCGCAGAAAAAACATTCGTGCTATCAGACCAGAGGTTAGAAGCCGAATTACAAACAAAACGGCGACCGACGCGCGCGGCGTTGATCGGTGCTAGCACTAGTCGCCGCGCCGCGCTTTATAATAAGCTGTCAAAAAACTGATTGTAGTTACATACTACTAGTAACTTATATCAGAGCACTTTTATACAATTTTATTGTAAAATAGAAATAATATTCTTTTATAGTTTGAATAAATGATTAACTATTCACACTCATTGTTCATTCATCGGATTGAACGAAAACTGAACGCATCACTATTGCTTTAAATATAGCAACATTATTTTACAAAGTGACATTAGCTTCTGTCAGTGGGCTTCGTCTAATTAAAAATACGACTATAAGTCTGCCTAATTTATTGTCACTGTTCCACAATCTTCAGCCACTAGTAAAATATAGAAGTTAAGAGTTGATGATGTTTGATGCAGGTCGCCGTCCCCCCGGCGTCGCATGCGGTCTCCCATACGGTACCGTTCGCCCCCTCTGCGGTCGCCGCCCCGCTCGCCGCTACGCTCGCCGATCCGCTCCCCGCTCCGCTCGCCGGTGCGGTCCCCACGCCGCACGCCGCGACGTTCGCCGCCGCCACCGAGATCCTCACCGCACAGGTATGAGCAAATTTTAGTGATGGTATATATGTACATAATAGGTTGGAGAAAAAGTCTTTTCGCATTATAGTATGTATCTGGTTGGTTTTGGTATCATTAAAAGTTTAAATTTTAAAGAAGATAATTTCAAATTCAAGTTAGGAAAATGTGTGATTATTATCTATTTTTCGTACTGTCAAGATGAGTGAATCTAATGAAGAAATTCGATACATTTTAAAATTTTACTACAAAAATGGTAAAAATGCAACGCAAGTCGCGAAAAAAATTTGCGATGTTTATGGACCTAGTGCAGTGTCTGTGAGAGTAGCACAAATTTGGTTTAAGCGTTTTCCATCCGGAAATTTTGATGTCAAAAATGCACGTCGCTCTGGTCGCCCTATTACGGATAAAAAATATGCCATTTTTGAAAAAGAGGAGCAAGATCGGCATATCAGTAGCTACGACGTAGCTGAAGGACTGGGAATTGACCTAAAAACAGTTTTGGCGCATTTGAAAAAAACTGGGTACACAAAAAAGTTCGATATTTGGGTACCTCACAAGCTCAGTGAAAGAAATCTAATGAACCGTGTACTCATTTGTGGTTCTTTATTACGACGTAAAGAAACCGAACCATTTTTGAAGAAGCTAATAACTGGTGATGAAAAGTAAGCACGTACGATAAGAACGTGCGAAAAAGGTCGTGGTCAAAGCCGGTCAGGCTTTTCACAAACTGGCGAAACCCGGGTTAACTCGCAACAAGGTGATGTGTGTGTGTGGTGGGATTGGAAGAGCATAATTCATTATGAGCCAACACCAGGCAGGACCATCGATTCTGAACTCGACTGCGAACAACTGATGAGATTAAAGCAAGGAATTGACAAAAAGCGACCGGAATTTATGAACAGAAGGGGTGTGGTTTTTATCATGATAATGCTAGACCTTACACATCTTTAGTCACTCAGTAAAAATTAAAAGAGCTTGGCTGAGAGGTGTTAATGCATCCGCCGTATAGTCCTGACCTTGCACCTTCAGATTTCCATCTGTTTCGGTCTCTTCGGAATTCTTTAGGCAGTGTCAGGTTAACATCACGAGAGGACTGCCAAAACCAATTGTCGCGGTGTTTTGATCAGAAGCCCCAAAATTTCTATAGCAATGGGATCGTGTCCCTCCCTACCTGCAAGATGGCAAAAAGTTATCGACCAAAATGGTACCTACATACTTTAGTTAAATGTAAGTAAACTATATAAAATAAATAAAAAATGTTGTGAATTTTCTTAAAAAAGCCGAAGAAACTTTTCCCCCAACCTATTATAATCAGAGAGCAATTTTTGCGAGATTGCTTCTTATTACTGTTAATACAGTACTTCATACACTGATGTGATATGTGACAACAATTACATTCAAACTAAGTTTTCGAAAAAAAAAGGATTATATTTGTGTTTTCATACAGCAGAGGTCTATCGCACCTTTAGAGTTGAAGAGGCCTAATCCAAAATTATTGTTTTTGATAAACGTCACAATGTAATTGATCGTTAAACAATAAAAGAGTGAAATATTATTATTTTTGATCGATGCTGGATACGGCCCGTCAATCATAAACTAAGCATAAATCTAAATGGTTTTATATGCCTTATATTAACATAATTCAACATACGAACTGTTTCTCGTGTCTGATTTTATTGCATATTGTATATGTTACAATTTATTAAGTTTAAAAAAAATACTATTTTCTAATTAGTAGTAAAACGTGGGGTTAATTTTGATGAAGCCCCTATCAATACGTATAAATAAAATTGGAGTGTCTGTTTATAATATTAAAATAACCGCTTTTTACTACATGCGTATGAATATATATATATATATATATACGGTACATACACCTAAATAACATTTTTTACAATTTTTGTCTGTCTGTCTGTCTGTTTGTTCCGGCTAATCTCTGGTACGGCTGGACCGATTTTGACGAGACTGTCACTGATAGGTAGCTGATGATATAAGGAGTAACTTTGGCTACTTTTCTGGACTAGTTTCGCCCCGCGGCGTTACCCGCAGTAACTGTCGTACCGCGCGCAACTTGGCGGGCTTCGCCTATCAATCTATAATAAAATTTAATGTCTCCGAAGCGAAGCGAGAGCGGGTCGCTAGTAATTAATATAATTATGTTATAAGAAGCGACAACCCCACGATTAAATTTTATAATTGATTCTCTTTATTTCTAGATATGCCGGAGTATACGACGAACTAATGTCCCCCCCGAGACGTAGCGTAGAGCCGCCGTATGGAGCCAGGTACGCTTGTAAAAGTCTAAAGAGTGTCCACACTCGTCTTTACTCCACTTCTAAGAACGAGCGTTCCCTCGTTGACACCGTGAAAATATTGCTTAGCGGATTGAACCTGTGATCGTGGTTATAGTGTATAAACGAAAAGTCATGGTTTTGATAAAGCGTACACGAGATTTGACGAAACAATTTTCTGTTTTGCCTTTAAATGCGATGTAATTTACTGAGTATAACTTATGTACTGTGCATAGTAATTTAAGTTTTTACGCATATTTTTAAACCTCGTTCGTTGATTTGTGGTAAGTACAAGATCTACTACGACCGGCAAGTTTGTTATATTCGCCGAACTACGAGTGACGTCACGCGGCTCGCGACTGTCTGCGGGTGTCTTGTTAAACTACGATACCAAATGATGAACTGTGATAGTAGTATAATAGGTAATTATGTATATGTTACGGTAAAAGTAGATATTACGGCAAATATACACATTGTCCGGTAAATGTGCACATTTGCCTCCTCGTTTGGGTAATGTGCATTCAACTAACATTTACCATTTCAAAGAAGGGAAATGTACATTGAATTCACAATGACCATGTCGTTTTGGTAAATGTGAGCATGGCATACAAAATACGAAATCGCAAGTGCTAGTAATGTGGTGCACATGCGCAACCGCATCCGCATACTCATCACTACAACCTAACTTAACCTAAGCTACGATAAATTATATATAAGATGCAAAGAAAAGTATGTTTTGTTTGACATTTACATTTTTTGATTAAAATAATTTTCGTTATTAAAGCCTTTTGTATTATGTTTTTTTAAATAAATATTTTTTTACTGCAACAACATTATTAATTTATTTGTATTCCAACTTTTCTTAAAACATGAAGGTAAGAGTATACATTTACCAAAAAGTGAAGACATGAGTACACATTTGCCAGGAAATGTACATATATATTATAATCAGTTCACATATAACTAACTTTTTGGCTAATGTGCACATTTACCGGTAAAAGTGTACATTTACCGTAACATATATAAATGCAATTTCTAGTAGAATTTTGAATAAACGTGATGTAAAGTAATTGAAACGAACAATACAATTGTAAACAATTACAGTTCTCTGACTTTTAAACAATTATACAGTATTAGTTTACGTCATGTTTTTAAGGTTACATTGTAAATGCTATAAATATATATAAGATTAAGATATATAAGTCTATAAGAAAATAAACTAAATCTGTGATATTAAGTGAAGCAAATACTTGCATGGTCATGTAGAATAAATATTTTCTAGTAAAGGTGTCCAATGTATATACAATACAATACTCACTATTTGTTAAAATTAAATTGTGTATGCACGCTGAAACCTAACATGCTCAGGCATGAGTTAAAATTAGAACGAAAATTACGATGAATTTAATCTTTGTTTGTTGTGGTATCTATGGGCTCCAGTATGACCTTACATCTTAACAGGATTTAATAAAATGTAGGTCGTTAAACAATAATTTTGTAAGTGGCTTCCCAAGTTGTAGGCCTCGAAAAAGATATGTTATCAAAGTGTTACAATAATGGAAACGACTTTGTAAAAAATAAATATTTAAAATTTACGTATCAATGATTTAAAAAACGCCTGTTTAAAATTATTATAAGCATCTCCCATAACAATGAATTTATTTAATAAAATATTAATTTATTTCAAATTTCAATAATAATATTTATAGTATTTTCTTAGGTTTTAAAGTTTAAATTTTTTTTTAGTTAAACAATGCATTGAAAAGGTCAAATTACGAAAGTAACTTTTATAATATATTTACACTGCTGGCCAAAACTTTAAGATCGTACCTGGTGGTAGGACCTCTTGTTTACTGGTGGTAGGACCTCTTGTGAGTCCGCACGGGTAGGTACCACCGCCCCGCCTATTTCTGCCGTGAAGCAGTAATGCGTTTCGGTTTGAAGGGTGGGGCAGCCGTTGTGACTATACTGAGACCTTAGAACTATATCTCAAGGTGTGTGGCGCATTTACGTTGTGGATGTCTATGGGCTCCAGTAACCACTTAACACCAGGTGGGCTGTGAGCTCGGCCACACATTTAAGCAATAAAAAAATAAAAAAAAAAAACATCTATCTATCTATCTATCGATTATAATAAAATTTCGTAAAAGAAATAAAAGAAATCCACAACTGCATATTCTATTGTTAATATTGAATATTTAAAGAAGTCATTCTTTTGTTTACTTTGAAGTTATTGGACAATAAACATCTATTGTTTTCAAACACCGACTTCGATCAACAGTTTACTATTGTTGATCTTTTTTTTTCCTTCCTATGCTGATAGCCTTGAGAGGCTATATCAGCTTCGCCTAAACATGTAGGTGAGCTCACGTGGCTCAAACCGGAGTGGTGCTAACACAGGCCCTAGCAAGAGTAGTGCTTCGCAGAATCTACCACCGGATCGAAAACGCGACCCACTGAGAAGATCCGGCGAGAAACTCAGTGGGCCTCTATTGTTGGTCGAATAACACCGACTAAACACTGCGCTAGAGCCAGGTGGTCGAGTCAATAATATTTTATGATGTGCTCATTACTAATTACTTTGCTTTTGTTTCGCATTGGTCAATAATTAGGTTTATTTAGCTTCTGAAAACACGTGTTTCCGCCTTCTTATTACCAAAGCTTACTTGGGTTTGATCATAAACAATCTCAATTAGTCTAAATTTGTGTTTTCTACAGTGAAGACATCTTAAAATGGGATAAGCACGCGTACTTAACAGTGAAGTGCGTTCTGCCATCGTTGAGATTGCTTCACAACTAAAGATATAAAAGACTTGTGTTCATGACACAATAACTCTATACAAGGATATAGGCAATTTTCAAGATCGTCCACGCTCAGTAAGGCCAAGAGCTACCACGTCTAGTGAAGATGAATTTCATTATTGTTACCAACAAGCGAACTAGACGCTTAACAGCACCAGAAATCCGCGTTGAAGTAAACCAAACCCGAGTAAAACCTTTATCATTGACTACAGTGAAACGGCGACTGAGAGGTGCGAAGTTGTATGGTCATGTCGCCGTTCGAAAATCTGCTAAGACCACAAAACAAGAAAAAACGGATGCAGTGGGCTCGTGCCCATCGAGATTGGACTGTAGAAGATTTAAAAAAAGTTCTTTGGTCCAATGAATCCAAGTTTGAACTATTAGGTTAAAACGAAGAATTTACTTTCGACGCAGTGCCCAAGAAAAGATGATGCGAGACCGTGTAGTCCTTACAATCAAGCATGGTGCTGGCTCAGTTATGGTCTGGGGTTGCTTCCCTAGCCAAGTAACTGGTGATTTGATAATAATTGAAGGAATTTTGAAAAAGGAACAGTACAATAAAAATTAAGAACAACATGCCCTTGCTTCCGTCCGGGTTGCGATTAATTCGAGATTGATTAATTTACTGACAACATAATGATCCAAAGCATAGCTCAAAGCTATACACAGGATATTCAGAAGAGAAAGAGGCACACACGGGGTGTTAAAATTCCCATTGAAATTTTGTGGGAACACCTTGATAGGAACGTCCGTAATCTAGGCCCATCCTCGCAAGAAGAAATGTGGAAAAATTGGAGCGATATATCACAAGACACCATCAACAAATTGATTGCCCGCATGCCGAGAGTTGTGAATAAAATTATTTATTAGAATCTAAAGGAAGATTTAAGATGAAAAATCAGTATAGCTAATTATAACCTTTTCTAGCATGGACTGTTATTATTTCTTTACGCTTTTAAAGTGTACTGTTTGTCAATCAGTTTTCTAGTGGATGACTAAACAGGTTAATTAACCATTTAATATTTTATTGGAGTTTTATTTTATTTTCCTACTTTAATTAAGGTGGTCTTAAACTTTTGGCATGCATATTAACTTTTATAATTTGACCTTTTAATTGAATGCATGAATTGAATTAACTTCAAATTGCTTAGACGTATGTATACCAAACTTTTGAATAAACCCTTTCGCAACCAGTTTGTCCTATATCTCACTTTTTTGTCTCTTTTGAACTTTTCTTAAATGCTCACTTGCATTGCACTACCCTATAGGATTCTCTCGTGTCTACAAATTCCCATGCTCCGTTGTCATCGAAAGCCTTCGGGTATGGCGGGTCAATAGTTGCTACACCATATGTGCGGTTGGGAAATGGTTTAAAAATTATGCGATGCTATGCGGAGGCCGTCTGGATATTTTGTTGGCGTTGTGAAATTGGAAAAACACAGACTAAATCAGAGAATGTAGGACTCGTGACTAACCTGATGCTCTCTAAGTCCTCGTCGTCGCTACGGTTCCGTAATAGTTTTTTCACAGGAACCCAGCAATTCACAATGTTAATTGAAAACACTAAAATGATGTGATAGATGGACCTAAGCGGATTTTTATTTAGGTTGTGATATTTTTAGTTAATTTGGCGTGTCGAATTCTAAAGAGGTAGCGTCGCAA
The DNA here is from genome assembly GCF_030269925.1 of Bombyx mori. NCBI lineage: Eukaryota > Metazoa > Arthropoda > Insecta > Lepidoptera > Bombycidae > Bombyx > Bombyx mori. The sequence goes on from NC_085123.1 coordinate 7,908,755, forward strand.
GTGTGTAAACTCTTGTTTTGTATATATGGAGACGTTCAATCGCCTTCATTTCGTCCCATCATTGCCTGCCTTCTCTGGTCCATTTATCGCTACTTCATATCATCACTGAACTCGCCACCACGAGATCCTAGTTCATCCAAAACACATAGGTTAGTTACGCCATACCTTTCCACGGGTTCTCTCTTGACTTTTATTCACCACCTTCACTGGAATTTGTCCTCTACGGTTGACCAGTACATCTAAGCCCCGTCCTAGACTTCTATAACAATGACGTCGCTGCTCGTAGTATATTGTTTGTTTTTGGTTTGTACAATCTGCGTTCCATTAATGATCTGAATGGAAGCCAACTAAAATCAACTTGTCACCCTTTTTAATTCATTTTTGTCTTTGTACTCGAACCACTATCTTACTGTTGAATATTCTGATATGGCTTTAGTTCCTTACCTACGCTTTTCGGCTCGTGTCCTATTCTTCAAATATACCGCAGCATAAACTGCTTCGGCACAAACATGTTTGCCGAGACTTATTTCTAATACTTAATATAGTGTATATAGAAATAGTCCGGGTCCGTTTCCCCCTGAATGGGTGGGTCCCCTGCTCTAAAAAAGGTACATATTGGTCTATGTACGTAACTTTAGCATAGTTACAAAGAATATGACGCTAGCTAGTAGGTAATTGAATGTTGATAAGAATTTATTTTCAATGTCGGTTGCTAAGCTTGTCGATCTTTTTATTGTGATGTTAATGATTGCGGCTTTTATTTTATTTTTATTGAGTTGATGGGCAATGAGCTCATGGCCTACTTGCTGCTAGTAACCTTGAGATATGAGGTCGAAGTCTCAAAAGTATTGTATGCATCTGAGTTATCCTTCAAACCATAATACAGGACTGTTGTACGATAGAAATGACAGGAGGATAGTACCGATACCTGTCTGTGCGAGCTTACAATGCGTTCAGTAGTAAAGCGTTCATTAAACCACGTATTACTAGGTGGTTTGTATTTTGTTCGAGAATGATATTATTAACATATAAAGTAATTTACGCTGCACTAATTAATATACCGAGAGGTGCAATATAAAAACACTTAACAAAATAGATAGTTTGCATGTACGAAAAGGCCCCTATCGTAATTTCATGAAATTTTCCATATTATTTAATGTTATTTAATAAGCTATCTACAAGGCCGTTAATTTAATTATATCTAATTTTTGCTATTTTACGACATAATAGATTGTGTGTAATCTACATTGTACTGTGAAATATGGTTGTGTACTGTGTACTGATTGAAATATCATTCATCGTTTCTATATAATGTGACGCATGGCAATAGTTTCAGACGTCATAATAATATCATACATATCTCTTTTTTGAGATTAATACAAAAACGCTAAAATTAAAAACAAAGTTTGTGCTTATAATAAAACTAGCTTTTGCCCGCGACTCCGTCCGCGTGGAATAGTTACTTTGGCATAACGCTAAATTTTACCCCCGTTTCATTTACGTAGAAAATGAAAATATTTTTGAATTATAGAATGTTAAGGAGATATTTAAACCCCTATTTTGAAATATTCTTTATTGGTGCTCCACTTGTATTGGACTTACCGTGAAGTTATATAGCCTAGAGCCTTCCTCAATAAATGAGTTATCTAACACTGAAAGAATTTTTCAAATCGGACCAGTAGTTCCTGGGATTAGTGCGTTCAAACAAACAAACTCTTCAGCTTTATAAGATTAGTATAGAATATAGATGAACTGGTTTCATCGTGCGACCTAGGCTTGCCTTTTTAAAAAAGACGTAAAATAGCCGAAATTACAGTTTTTACACGATTAGAGACACCGTCAATTATATTTTATTAATTCGATGATCTCGATGTATATTTTATCTTGTATATGTTTATTGTATCTATTCAGTGCCATTTTGTAAATGTTGTACATACGTCGCACTGATCCTTTTTGGAACATCAAAAGCCCGTTGGAGGCCTGCAAGGGCTGATTTTATCATTTTACTTATTTCTTCATCGAAATAATCATTCGTTCGTACTTATAGGATAGGGTAGTGTTGTTATTATAATGGACCTGATATTTCTATCTTACTTTGACGATATCGATATTATGCTGACTTGATTTTCGTTATTAGTTTTATCGCTATGCATAATTGATTACTGTTTTTCTGTAATGTATCTTAATAGTAAATAAAAAGACGAAGAACGGCCTGCGTTCTCTTTTCTTAGCCAACGTACTCGGTATTAAATCGTTTTCATCTTCGTAAAGTCTATCGACAAATACAGTGACTGACTTTCGTGATGAATGGTCGCTTACATAATATGTACATCGTTTTTTTTACCAAAAAGGCTTATAATTGTTACAGATGTATTTTATGTCTTGTTAATGATGAATTAATCAATTTACGAATAAAACATTTTTCGAGAGAGATACAGTTTTTAAGATGTTGTATGAAATAAATACTTTTAGAGCTTAGAAAGTTTCGTGATTAAGTTTAGATATTTTTTTGCAGTGAGTCAAATGCAGTCCAGTGAAAAATGCGTTTAAAATATTGTCATGATATAGTTTATTGTTATATTTATTGACAAGGAATTTCACACGGTCTTTTAATTTAATGCAAAATAATGATTTTTTCTCCTGAAGAATCTTAAGTCTGTGAATTTGACGAATACTTCGTATGTATGGCGTTACCATTGTATTATGCAATATCTTGAAATTTATATGTTATGTGTAAAGATCATATTTATATATACATACATTTTTGAATTTACGAGTTTACTGTATTTTATATTGTACAAATTACAATGTTATGTGCTAGTATGTAAGAAATGCATTGTTATGAGTGAAATTATTAATTACTAATATTTTTGCACATATCTGCTGTTAACTTACTCTATGTGTGAACAATAAAAATACCTTCAATTAAATATCAGGAGTATAAGTACGGTCAGGGGAATATTAGTTTTATTTATTGTTCTGCATTGATTTGTACATGTTATTGTAAGGTTTCGTTATAATTGTACCGAATTTTCTGAGGTAAGTTTAATTAAATGAAGATACACCTTTTACGAAATGCATGTCGACACTTGAAAGGCAAACCTGACTAAGCGACAATAACTGCTATATACATAAATGATAGGCAATAACCATATTCGATGCGCAAAAAAAAATATATTTCTAGGTCTATTAAAATAATTTCAATCCTACAGCTAGATTCGTTAATAGTACATTGTGCACCAAGGGAGAAAAGTTGGACATTTCCTCCCGCGTGTAAAACACGTGGCAGGAAATGTCCAACTTTTCTCCCGTGGTGCACATACTATTTTTTCTCCTACCAGGCCGAAAGTTCGTGGAGTGCCGAGCCGGGGTCCAGGGGCGAAGCCCTGGCGGAGGTAGGGGTGCTCTACGCGGCGCACTGAAGTAATTATGTCGATTTCTGTTACTAAGACGCCGTAATATCTAGTAGAATCTCGGAAAGACGAATCAGAAGATACTGAGAATGAATCTATTTCTAAGAGACCAAAAGGTTTAATACTTACATTAACAAACAAAAGAAGGCAAAGTTAGGCAATCCAGGAGCCTTAGTAACAGAAATCGACACCATTACTTCAATGCGCCGCGTAGAGCACCGGTGACCTACGTGTCAGTGAAAGGGTTAAGGAATGTTTAAATGTATGATTGTACTGATCTATTAAAGCCTTAAGACATGTGCACAGAAAGTGCTGAACTATCATAATAAGATACGACTTTAGTAACATACTAAAATAGTATAGTACATACTAACTTACAGATGGAATAGTCGTTTTAAAATTAAAAAAAATATAATTAGCTATAAGTTATTGCAATTATGCTGTTCTCGTGTTGTTTTAAGTCAATTATAAATATGATGCTAATCGCCGCTTGAGCCTTTGTAAATCCGAAAATAATGTATTTCAAATTAATATATTAGTTATTTAATATAACAGAGTACTCAGAAATAATATCATGACAACTTAATATTCAACTGTAAACGTAGTCGTAATTAAATGATGTATCTGTAATTATTTGTGATGGAATGGTATTCTATAGTTTGTATTCTATAGTATTCTATAGTTGCAATGATTTAGTTAAATTCATTGCCCAACTTTTATGGAAAAATCTACAACAACTTCAAAAATAATCTGGAAATGTGTATGTGACCATAAGGATCACAGTACTAGTAGATTGATGTCGTCTGAATATCTGTTTATTTCGGCGTTACTTGTTTTGTTAGGAGAGAGGTGCGTCAATATAAAAATTATGTATGTCGGCTAGAACGTCTTACCGGACTTTACCATTTAAGTGCGATTTTCGAAAATCCCCTACTCCTAATAAAAGAATCTATCGTAATACAGAAAGCATGTACAAACTTTTATTTATATTTATTTATAACGAATCAATAAAATGTTCAATATAAATAGTACACGTACTGAAATCTATTGTCGGGTAAGTTATTTTATTATATTATGAAATATTATAAATATTAAGTATAGATAGACCCAATAGAAATTAACATGGTTAAAATAAATGACTAAGCTAATTGTAGCATTACGTTAGTTTTCACGCAGTGTATTACGTAAATCACTGCCACCTATGTCAAATTTCGAAATACCAACACACATTTAGTTGTTGCAGACGTTAGATGATGTGTGAATTATGTACTTACGTATTATATAGATAACTACTTTGATGTTTTAGTGGCGTAAGTTATATTTAAATGAAAAACTTTTAAATTTTTTTTTTAACAAAAAGCATACTTGGCAGTAAAAAATTTATTTAAATTTTTAATTAAAAAAATATTGATTTCTGCTGTTGTAAATAAGATTAATAAAACTGGAGTCAGATGACAAATAAATCATGTGCGCTTGCTTGTGTTCTTTTGTGATATATAATGTGATTTTATGTGATATTTCAAGGTGTGTTCTAGAATTTAGGTTGTGATTTCTATTTGTACTATCGAATATTATATGAACTAATTTAGCCATCGAAAATAACGACACTGACATTGTTTTTGAAACCTAACCGGCTTATTTCGATCCTACGATTTCCATCTCTGATATGTAATTTCCAAAATTCTGAATAGAACATTCATAAATACACAATGGTACATTAGCAAACAATATAACATTACTTAGAAAAAAATAATATTGAAAGGTACTTATACATAATAATAGGTTGGGGAAATAATAATTGGTTTTGGCAGTCCTCTCATGATGTTAACCTGACACTGCCTAAAGAATTCTGAAGAGACCGAAACAGGTGGAAATCTGAAGGTGCAAGGTCAGGACTATACGGCGGATTTATTAACACCTCTCAGCCAAACTCTCTCAATTTTTTCCGAGTGGCTAAAGATGTGTGAGGTCTAGCGTTATCATAATGAAAAACCACATCCCTTCTGTTGATTAATTCCAGCCGCTTTCTCTCAACTTCTTGCCTTAATTTCATCAGTTGTTCGCAGTAGAGTTCAGAATCGATGGTCCTGCCTGTTGGTAACAGCTCATAACGAATAATGCTCTTCCAATCCCACCACACACACAGCATCACCTTGTTGCGAGTTAACCCGGGCTTCGCCACAGTCTGTGAAGCCTGACCGGCCTTTGTCCACGACCGCACGTTCGCACGTTCTTGTCGTACGTGATCTACTTTTCATCATCAGTTATCAGCTTCTTCAAAAATGGTTCGGTTTCATTACGTCGTAATAAAGAATCACAAATGAGTACACGGTTTATTAGGTTTCTTTCAGTGAGCTTGTGAGGTACCCAAATATCGAGCTTTTTTGTGTGCCCAGTTTTTTTCAAATGCGCCAAAACTGTTTTGTGGTCAATTCCCAGTTCTTCAGCTACGTCGTAACAACTGATATGCTGAACTTGTTCCACTTTGTAAAAAATTGTATATATTTTATCCGTAATAATAGCGCGCCCAGAGCGATGTGCATCTTTGACATCAAAATTTCCGGATTGAAAACGCTTAAACCAAATTTGTGTTACTCTCACAGACACTGCACTAGGTCCATAAACATCGCAAATTTTTTTCGCGGCTTGCATTGCATTTTTACCTTTTTTGTAGGAACATTTTAAAATGTATCGAATTTCTTCATTAGATTCACTCATCTTGACAGCACGAAAAATAAATAAAAATTACACATTTTCCTAATTTGAATTTGGAATTATCTTCTTTAAAATTTAAACTATTAATGATACCAAAATCAGCCATATACAAATAGTATAGCCAAAGAGATTTTACTACAAGTTCGTACATACTATAAAACGAAAAGACTTTTTCCCCAACTTATTATATACATTAATTTATATATAGTACATATAATTTTATATAAATTTAATTTCTGTTACATTTTAAAATTAACATGTATTAGTGACATTACACTGTGCAGTATGTTCGTGTTGTCGCCACTGGTCCCGCTGAAAACCAGTACTAGTTGATGAGTAATCAGCATTATCGGCATTCGGGATTGGATTCGAGGTGAAGGACGAACGAGTATACTTTTAATTTAAAATATTCCCTTTCGCTATTATCGGTGACTATAGTCACCTGCCACAAAACGCTGCCTGTACACGATGGGCGACTCTATAGTCACCGGCTGAAAAATCCCGCCTGTACACGATACTATAGGCACCGGCTGAAAAATGCCGCCTGTACCGATGGGTGACTATAGGCATCGGCTTTAAAATGCCGCCTGTACACGTTGGGTGACTATAGGCACCGGCTGAAAAAGCCGCCTGTACACGATGGGTGAAGTGCGCTCTTTCAGAGCGGATTCTCCGCTTCCTGCGATACATTTCGCAGCGAGGCATGTCTTAACGAAAAGGTTAATCACGTACTCATTTATTACATATACATTATATTTTTAAATATACTTGTCTTTCACACTGTCTTTTTTTATTTAAATTCAAATTTATGAATTAGATGACAGTTAACTTAATATTAAAGCCAAGAATATCCAGGACCACGAAAAGTAGTTTTCGATACGTCCAAAACTTATTCTAACAGTCAACTAAGTCAATAAAGTTTTATGTATGTACATAATAAACAAAACTTCTTTGTATTAATGATGAATGCAATGGAACGCTCTTGTGTATTTAATGTATTTTATATTACAGTGCATATTCATTATACTCTATGAAATGTTATTATACCATATTTGTCTATGGTCAGAATCCTCGATGAGGATTGCCATCATGATGAGGATTGCCATGTATTTCTGAACTTGATGTTAATATTAACAGAAATAGAATATAAATTATATATTTTTAAATTCATTGTTGAAGTAACTACGGATATCATGGATTGTTAATTGAGCCTAGATTTCTTTTCTTATTTTATAAAATTTACAAGCATGCATACTTGACGTCGATGACTTGTTCGGTTGGATAATAAGTTAGCATTTTTTTAAACCTATGGTTGTAAATCATTTGTCCTAATATATAAAATATACAGGTTATTAGTTATTAGAAAAAACTGATAATATAAAATAAAAGATACTGAAGCTGTAAAATGATAATATGTAAAAGTGCTTAATTAAATAAATGAGAGATTAACAAACAAATATTTTCATTTTTCTTTTATTTAAACTTACATAGGATACGTTTATCAAAAAAAACTCAAGTTTTGCCTTTAAAATGAATGATTGATTCCATGAAATCGTTTTACACAGAACTTGGATGGGTTCGATTCGCCATGCATATTTTCTCAAAAAATATATACCATGGACGTATTTTTATAAATTGCCTGTTTTTTTTTTCAGATACGGACCTAGAAATAGTATTCCACCACCATCATATCCACCTATAGGTGTGAAAACAATAGCTCCCATGGGCGGTATCCCGATTCAAGCTGATCAACCACCTGGCTATCGAGGGCGTTATGACATGCCACCATTTGAAGACATTCCTCCTGGTCTGGAGCCACCTGTACCAGGATTTGAACCATCGCCTTTTGAGAAACCGTCTTTTGGACCACCAGTTGGACTTGATCGTGAAAGATTACCACATCCAAATTACAGAGACTCGTATAGACCTCCAGCTTACGTCGAAGGCCCACCTCCCTTTAGAGACATACCAATAGCCGTTGGTCCTACAGAAATTCCAGTACACGTTGGTGAACAATCTCGCTATCGAGATAATTTTAGACCAGGACCTTATCGTGATCAAGGTTCAGTACCTTTTAGGGACGGGCCTCCTTATAGAGAATCAGGATCACAACCCCCTCCTTTTAGAGATCCTAATTACAGGGGTGCTGCACCATTTCGTGATAACTCTTATAGGAGTGCTCCGTATAGAGATAACACATTTAGAGATAATCCACCTCATAACAACTTCCGTGATGGCGTGCCTCCGTTTAGACAATCTAGTCCTGAGTCTAATGTTCATCATGAATCAAACTTTCGTGATACTTATAGAGACGATAATATTGTGCCTAATCGACCTGGGTATCGCTCTAATGTTCGTAGTAGAATTGGACCTAGGCGTGACCCTAATATTGAACATGAAAGACACAGAGACAGAGAAGGACGAGAGAGAGATAGATACGCTGATAATCGAGATCCTCCTGAAAGGAATGATCGTATTCGTAATTCTGATAGAAGACCGGGGTATGACAAGAGTAGAGAAACGCGTGATGATCGTCGCGAAATTGAAAGAAATAGAGAGTCTGAAAGAGCTCGCGATCACGAAAAAACTCCTGACAAGAAAACTAGAACTTCTCCAAAACATCGGGACTCGCGCGATAAAAAACGCAGTGAATCAAGAGGTCGATCTAGGGATCGCGAGCGCGATAGACGCGAGAAGAAAGAAGATAGAACTCGTGACAAGACTTCCGCTGATAGAAGTAAAGATCATAAAGAAAAAGAGAAAAAGCTCAAAGAGCGGAAGAAGAAAAAAAGGGAAAAAGAAAAAGAGAAAGATATCGAAAAGAAGAAAAAGCGGGATAAGAAAGAAAAGAAGGACAAAGACGTTAAAAAAGAAGATGAGGATCCTGAGAAAAGTGATGTGAAAGACGCCATAGAAAAACAAAATGAAGTATCCAATTTACTAAGAATTGAGAAGCCGGTTGAAATCAAAGAAGAAAATAAAAATGTCGAAGAGACGATTCCAACAACTAATTCTCCAAAAACTGAACAAAAAGATAAAGTTGTGTTTGATGATTTATATGGCGATGAAGTCGTGGGAGCTGTTGATAAAGAGATAATACAAACTTACGTCAAAAATGATGTCAACGAATCGGTACCTGAAACCAATAACTCGGACATCGTGACCAAGGAAGAGCCCTTTGATGGAATCGAATTGCAGGCTAATGCTGATGAGTTGGATTTAAAACTGGAAGAAAGTAATGGTCAAAATAGTAAAGAAATGTTAGCCCCTTTGCCCGAATTGTCTAAATGGGAAGTAGATGATGAATCTGCTGACAAAAAAGAAGGTGAAGTAATGTCTCCTAAAGAAAAGGCAGACGGCACTAAAGTGACTTCAGATGTTATTAAAAGAGCTGAGAATGCAATTTTCGCAAAAGCAATTCATTCTTTGAAACCCATAGAAATAAAGAAAATTAGCGGGGATCGAGTTAAGCTCTATGATGATGAGGCTCCAAAATCTACAATGAATAATATTCAGATTACTGTTCCAGTTACAGAAATGGATCATAGATCTATAGAAGTAAATGAGAAAAAGAAAGCTCATTCTAAAACGCCACCTCCTAGGTTGTCTGTCAAAGAAAGATTAGGAGGGAAAGTGGACGAAATTAGAAGAAATAGAGAAGCTCGTGTTATTCACAGTACAGTAGAGAGAGTAAAATCTCGCTCTAAAACACCGAAGAGGGAAACTCAGCATTATCGCAGAGTAACGGTTGAAAAGGACAGGAATAGAAAAGGAGACGCATTGAGACCGGTATCGGGTAAAGGCGATAGAAGAGTATTTTCAGAAAACGTGAAAGTCGAAAAACAACACTTTACTTCAAACGAGAAAAGAGAAAATATTGAAAAGGGAGTAGAATCGCGTGACAGACAAGAAAAAAAATCAGATCCTAAAGTTTCACATCATGAGAGAAAAAAATCAACATTGGACGAAGCTCATTTTGAACCAGACTATGATGAAACTGTAGAGTCTGAAACTGAAACGAAAGAAGAACCTCCTAAAAAACGAGACTATATGTCGCTCAGTGATAAATTGAGTGATAAAATGAATATTAATTATGAAAATAAGAAATCTAAGCTAGATGTTGAATCATTAAACTTGGTGAATTTAAAAAGAAAACCTGAACCTGAAACTGACTCTTCCAGTGATTCAGACGACTCGTCATCATCTTCTTCGTCTGAAGAACGAAAAAGAAAGAAGAAAAAGAAACGTGCTAAGAAGAAAAAGAAACGCGCTGCAAGTGACAGTGACAGTGATTCTGATTCTAGTTCAGATGATCATAAGAAAAAAAAGAAAAAGCGTAAACACAAGAAAAAATCCAGCAAGAAGAAGAAAAAGTCTAAACATAAGTAAATAATGAATCTTTTGCTCTTAATTAGTTTAAGCATAGTCGTTATGTGTGTTTGTATTTACTGCTATGGAAATAGAAGATTTCGTTTTTTTTTGGTAGAATAGATAAATATTATGTTATCGGTTTACACCAAAAACATATAACAATAAATTTCTTCATATAATATAATGGTTTTTTTAATCAAAATATGTGCAGCACGATCTTATCATTAAAGTTTTTGAGTAGATGGGCACACACGCCTTGCGTGGTGTGTTTATCAGAACTCATAAATGTATTTCGTCTAATTTGAGATACGAGGTTGAAGTCTCGAAGTCGATGCATCATGGATATTCCATCCTTTAAACAGAAGCGCCTGATTACCTATCGGAGTATAGAGTACCTAAAGACGCGGGTACTTGCCATGCCATACCACCAATATAAAATAAATAAATGCTTAATTTTTCTTTTTAGAAAAGATTCATTCATCGTCGAAGTCGTTCATGCGAAATTATGTTATTTATTTTTAAAAAAAAACAACATTAGAAAATGGTTGCCTGCCTGCGAGATTTGAACTCTGGCAATAGTTGAATGGCTTAAAACAACTCCGCTGGGCGTATTCTTTAGGCCACGCGCACTTCAAATCAGCGTTTTAGTAAAGACGATTTCGAGTTCAACACAGTTCTTAGTCATTCATAGTTTTGTGATAAAATTTAAGTTCCGTTAAAAGCCTTGTATTAATTGAATTATGTCAAAATTGGAATAATTTCTCTATAAGCTCTGTGGCATCATCCTGCCACGGCTACCTGAGTGCGGACCTGCGCGCAAGAATCAGGTGATGCGTGCGCGCGCCAATCAGGAGCCAACGCGCGGCCGCGTTATCGCAGGTGACGACGGGCTGCTGCGCCGGCAGTCCGCCACAAAGCCTCGTACTGATCGCGCGTTTCTCTCTCATTATTGTAATTTCATATATTTGTTAGTCGTTTGTTTTGTGTCTCGTTAATTTGTTAATAATCTGTAGTGTATCGTGTTGTCGTATATATTCCCTACAATATATTCCTACAATTGGTGATCATTCGTATATTCCTACAATTGGTGACCCCGACGTGATCGTGGATCGACGTGCATCATGGCTTCCAAAAAAGATAAGAGCAGCGCGTCGACTAGCGAAGATACCGGCGGTAGCGGAGAAAACACAGGGCCGAACTCAGAGGTGAGCCGAGTGTCTGTACGAGTGCCGCCCTTCTGGCCTGAAGAACCGGAGGTGTGGTTTGCGCAAGTCGAAGGCCAATTTGCCCTCGCTGGCATAAATAGCGACAGCACCATGTACCACACGGTGTCATCACAGCTCAACCAGGAGTACGCTAGGGTGATGAAAGACATCCTAACTGCACCACCGCTTATGGATAAATACAAAACGTTTAAAGAGCAGCTAATCCGTCGGATAACCGTGTCCAGAGAAAAAAAAACGCTACAGTTGCTGCAACACGAGGAGCTGGGAGATAGAAAGCCGAGCCAATTCCTACAACATCTACAGTACTTGGCCGGACCGGACATTCCGAGCGACTTTCTACGGACGGTGTGGACCAGTCGGTTACCTGTAAACATACAGACTGTTGTAGCATCACAACCAAAGCTGGACCTCGAAGGCGCAGCCGAGCTTGCCGACCGCATCGTGGACATAGTGCAGCCGTCAACACCAGTAATAGCCAGTGCCGGATCAAGGACTACTTCGACAAGTACCCCCAGTTCTACATTAGAGTTACGCATAGAAGCGCTGTCGAGGCAAGTAGAAGCACTTGTAAATATACAGAGCCGCCGTGGCAGACAGTATGGAAGACGCGACACCCGTTCCAGGTCAAACTCGCGCCACATACGCTCCAGGTCCAGAACTCAAACACGGCAACGACCAAACGACCATCCACACTGCTGGTACCACTTTGAGTTTGGAGATAAGGCAAAGAAGTGTAGACAGCCGTGCAGCTACGCCTCGGAAAACTCCAAGGGAAACCGCTAGTGGCCTCAACCGGTTGTCCCGCGCCATCAGGCCGAATCTTCGTCGTAGAGCGAAAAAGTAAGGTGCAGTACCTGGTCGATACAGGGTCGGACTTATGCGTTTACCCACGTACAGCAATACGAATTCCTGTACAAGCCAAAACAAAATACGAATTATACGCAGCGAATGGCACGATAATTGCTACTTACGGGCACGTTAACTTACACTTGGACCTAGGCCTTCGAAGAGACTTCCGATGGCGTTTCGTGATAGCTGATGTGTCAAAGCCGATTATTGGCGTAGACTTTCTCAGCTTTTACAACCTGCCTATATCACGCGAGACGATGGCAAGAGAGAAGACAAACAGAAGACCAGCGAGGCGAGCGAAGAACATCAGCGTCCAGTACAAAAGACGAGAAGCGGCCGTACAGTCACCTTCCCGGACTACTATCGACCGTAGCTATCGGTCTCGGCGGGGGAGTACTGTGGCATCATCCTGCCACGGCTACCTGAGTGCGGACCTGCGCGCAAGAATCAGGTGATGCGTGCGCGCGCCAATCAGGAGCCAACGCGCGGCCGCGTTATCGCAGGTGACGACGGGCTGCTGCGCCGGCAGTCCGCCACAAAGCCTCGTACTGATCGCGCGTTTCTCTCTCATTATTGTAATTTCATATATTTGTTAGTCGTTTGTTTTGTGTCTCGTTAATTTGTTAATAATCTGTAGTGTATCGTGTTGTCGTAATATATAACTATTTCTCGTATTGTGTCGTTTAATTTACCGACATCGCTTTGCTTGTGGCTGGACGCCGTTCGGGTTCGATTCCTGAACGTATCAACTGTTAGTGGGTTGATACCCGAATATAACCCGCTACAAGCTCAAATTCTGGAACGTTATTTTTTGTGTACCTACATAGAATTGTGTTAATTGATTAGTTTCAAGTCCCATATTTTAAATTTAATAGGCTTGAAAGGTATTGCTATTAAAGGTATCGTCACATTTTTAAGCAAATCAAAGTTCATTGTAATAACTGGCTAGCGAAGACCCTAGATAGAAAATCGTAAATGATGTCATCTTGGGATATGACAGCATAATTAAAATAATTTTATTAATGAAGCTAATAGCGAATATACCTGTTCTTAAAATCGGAACAAAGAATTACTCTAAAGAGAGAAATAGCGTGGTGTTCATTTATAACGCGATCTCACAATATCAGTGGTAGTACCGTTTAACACCAATAAGTGCAGTTTTTTATTAATTTATTATAGGTATATGTAGTTTATATTGCTAGTGTACCTTATATAATACTTATAACTATTTCGCGCCTATTTAGACTTCGGAAGATTTTGATGTACTTTCATCTACATTATCTAAATTACACTGATCTCATTTGTCTATAAAACCCAGAAATACACTAGAGAAAAACTTGAGCCACATTCCAATTGTAATAGCACGGAGTAGGGTAAAATATTATTAATATATTATTAATAACTGTTGTTCCATTTTAAAAGCATTTATTAAAATAATTTAAGTAGATATATACAAATATTAGATTAAAAAAACAATAGATTATTTTGAGATACACATACATTTTTTAATCTACCGCTTCCTGCGATACCCGCCGATTAGAGAATATAATACGTGATGGAACCAATTCTTCCTCTTGAGTTTACGTTCGGATTTGGCGTCTCGTCGGAACGCTCGCCATTCCTCACGTTTCTGAATTTCTCTTGGACCATATGTGTCTTTTTTGAGGAACGAACGCTTCACGGTCTGTAATATAGCAGAGTTGTTTATTATCTTTTAATAATGATCAATGGATTGCAAATCTTATAATAAATGAGTCGACTATTATCAAAGCCGGCAATCTGACTTTTGGTACAGTTGGTTGGTTTTGGACAATTATTGGTAAATCAGAAAAACGAAATATTGACTTTGTATTCCATTGGCAGTCACAAAACTCTTCGGAACGACATCTTAGATAAATAACAGGTTAACTATTAACCTTTATTTAATGCAGGTTTTGAACCGTATTCTTTGAAGGAGACGATTATATTCAAATAAATCTGTATTAACATATCAATAACATTTTTTTGTCCAAATGCACAGATTGCCGCCTTTGATAATAGACGACTCAAATATCCTTCATCACATCGAAATTCATGTTTATAGGCACACGTAAAATTAACACTTTTTTTTTTATTGCTTAGATGGGACTAGCTCACCTGGTTTTTTAAGTGGTTACTGGAGCCCATAGAAATCTACAACGTAAATGCGCCACCCACCTTCAGATATAAGTTCTAAGGTCTCAAGTATAGTTACAACGGCTGCCCCACCCTTCAAACCGAAACGCATTACTGCTTCACGGCAGAAATAGGCAGGGCGGTGGTACCTACCCGCGCGGACTCACAAGAGGTCCTGCCACCAGTAATTACGCAAATTATAAATTTGCGGGTTTCATTTTTATTACATGATGTTATGTCTTCACCGTAACTTAACAGCGTTGGACCTCTTACCTCTATAAATGTTCCAGATCTATATTTCCAAAGTGCCAGAGCAATAAATATTGGTATAAGTACCATTCCGGCATACTGCAGCGCGCTACCAGCAACTGTTAATAAAACACACAAAAAGTGTCATCGCAAAGAAAAACTATACTTATAAAATATATCTATACTAGGTACTACTTATACTATAATAATATAGGTACTTATAATTTTGTTCGAAGCTACGATAATGATCTTAATACGATTCTCGCGTCACGCCAATAGCACGATTTTCTCGGTTGGTGTCTCGACTATAGTTATTGGATCAATTATTTGAAAAAATTTGACACTTGTGATTCATTAACCAAACCAAATGCAATTGTGTATATCCAATTTGGAATAGGAATGGATATCCGTCCGTAAGGACAAATAGGTCAGGTATGCATATTTCAAAGCCGTGTTCACACAAAACTTTTTGGATAGCTTATACTAAAAGTAATTTAAATATCAATAATCTGTTGATATCGATAATCTGATTGTTTCTGTTTTGTTGTGGGTCTTTAATTTTCTATGTGGATGCATAAGTGTATTAACCGTAAACATTCCAAAGTATGGAACCTTTTATCGTTTCATTGTTCGTAATTAAGTGAATTGAATCAAGATAAATCAATATTCTCAAACAATTATGATGTCTGAAGAAACAGAAAAGAATGTGTATACTAACTGTAGGCTCCTCTCGGATATACATAAACATTTCCGAACAGTAGAGCTTCTGTGGTGATGAGAGCGTAAATAAACACTACAATCATAATAACTGGTGTTACAATGGCCCAACAAATACGCCAGTAGAACGATGTCTTTATGTTTAACATGAATTCAATGTCAACACATAGGTTCTCCAGACCTGTAATAAATATTAACTACTTAATAATTTCCTTGCTAAAGTAATTTTTATATTAATATTTAAAATAAAAGCTACGTACGATATGAAATGTTAAAATAAAAAAAGAGTATTAACCGTAAATCCAGAAAACTCCAATAGTTTCAGTGATAGCCGCGAACAATCGCATGAATGTTCCTCCGTAGTAGTCTACTAATTCTAAAATGTATTGTCCTCCCTGGAATGAAACAAACATTCTGAATAATCTGTTATTACCATCCATTAAATAACTAATCTGTCAAATCTGTATAAGCTTAGTTACCGGTGTCACATAAATAAGTCCCACAAGGAAACCTATAGTACATGTTGTAGCCGACATGTAAACCGTGGGTACTCGCGGAAACGCATCCAATAACACAGTATTGACGGTGGAGAGTAATGCTACGCCAGAACCGACGCCCAGCACAGCCATCATGAGGAAGAACAGCACCGCAAATAACTGTAATCCATTAATTATCACATTAAACGTTATGCACATGGAACGTTCTAGAGATTTTATTTCCCGCTAATTTAACGGACCTCCTAGTGCTTCAGTTAAATTTATAGACAACGCGAATGGCGCAATTTATAGAGTTTCTACAATATAACAAAAATAGCTATTGAGTACCCAAGATCGAATTAAAGAGAAAGTAATATGGTATGGTAGAATAGGGTATGTTTTATGTTACAACATAATATTACTGTATTAAGTACAAAAATATGCCATTTGTAAAAATGATATGGAAGTGTTATGGCTAAAATCGATTTTCCAGATTACGTGAGCTACTTCCGGATGAAAAAAATTCCGTTATTATAAGGGCAAAATGTAGATTAAATTATTAAGTCAACGCTGATAAAATGAATTGCTGAGAATATGATAAAAGTGTGGATATACATATTGCTGTTACTAGGTCACGTAATTAACTTTATAACTATATACGATGTGCTGTTTATTGAAATATTTATATTTTATTTTTATTTAAATGAGTCTATTTTTTTAATTATTATTTTTGTTAATCAATGTGTAAAATGTACTAAATACGTATGTAATAAAATATTTAATTTACATTTATTAAAGTATATAATATTTACAATTAATCCCTCTTTATTATTTTAAGACCCTTCATTTACTTGCCGAGCAATATAGGCACTTATAAATGCACTCTCAGATGTATCCGTGGCCAGATACGACGAGAATCGATGTGTTCATATGGAGTGATGCGATCGTGGCGCAAATGATATTTGCGCTATTATTAAGCTATTGCATAGCTTCTATCGCGGGCCTTGAGCGCGGCGACTGAATCAACAAATTCCGTAACGAAAATAACCTGACACCCCCAATATATCTACTATGTAGCTCGCGTTTAACACATTCACACGTTGCGCTGGTGTAGTGTTTGTGAATAAGCGCGCGGCGTGACGTCGTACTGCATGAGCATCATGAAAAGTCTGCCCATCTCTCTCTCACGCGGTCTAGCTTATTAGTGTGAAGGGGACAGTTAATGTTTTACTTTTGTTAATGTTTATAAATATAGTATGGTCTTATTTTTATTATTGTTTTAATATTAAATTATTATTGTCTAATTGTAATGTCATAAGTTGATAAAAAATGCTTTGCAATAGCTTTACCGCGGCAGTCCCCGAGTGCCACACGTCTTTTTTTTTCTAAGTAAATACGTACCTAATACGCGGTTACGATCAATAGAAATGTACAGAATTTATATATTTTTGTATTTAATGGTGGTAGAGTGTACTATATATCTATTAGGTAGCTTTCGCCAGCCTCGTTATTTCTGTGACACAGTAAATACTTGTATCGATTTGAAGGATGAGACTGCTATTTTACAATGAAAGTTCGATATCATATAATATATAGTCGATCATTTTAATTATTTAATTTTTCACATTTCATGCAACGGCAGCATTAATTAATAAGTGATTGAGAATTGTTGTTTCACCTTGTTAACAAAATTCAGACGATATTCTGATCGCCGCCTATGATACTACTTATCTTGTTTATCAGAAGACTGAAGTAATTCAATGTAATTAATAGATAAAGACACATTAAATACGTCATATTTATTGAATACATTTGTATTGTAGAAAATTTTGCCAAAGACAAAAACATTCCAAAAAGTTGGGTATTTGCAATAATTATGAATATGATTACATAATTAGTAAATGAATTGTTACGTTTCAATCATTCACAACTGCATTAAGAAAAATACTAGTTTAGGACCGTTGAATGCTTAATGTCGATTCAATCCCCAGGTTAGAGCCTCGTGATCTCACCTGAATGTGAATCTATTATGACCCCTCGAAGTCACTAGAATAGGAAGGGAAAAAAATTCAAGTCAAAATTGAAAATCGTACCTGTGGTACTATTGGTGATTGCGCAATCGCATCTGGGTAGGAGATGAAAGCAAGACTTGTTCCGCCAGCTCCGATAACTCTTCCCACATCATCGTATCCCAGTTGGTATGCGAGGTTACCTAGCACACCAAAAATGGTGATTCCAGATATTAAGCTCGTAAATGTGTCCAGTGTTGTCACAATCATAGAGTCTCTGTAATCAAGAAGGTGTATTTAAAAACCGCGTAGTGTAATTTGGGTGCGACGGAGTCTTCTTTCCGACAGAAATAGGCAGAGTAGGTAGTTATATCTATACTGCTGTAGCAAAAATATTTTTTTATTAAATTGAAAAAGTACGTCGTGTGCGAAATCTTGTAAACTTTAAGTTAAAGTAAACATGAAAAACATTATTTTAAGCGCAAAAAATAAATGTACAATTTTTGTTGTTCATGGAACATTATTTAAAAATGTTACAAACTCCTCATAGTTGTCAAAAAAAAAAAACATTTCTTAATTTTAAATAAGCGTTAAAATCGGAATTTGGTTATGTTAGTTAAAGTAGTAAAACATGAAATCTACATTCCGAGTTCGTTACGTTTCAAGTTTCAAAATACCAACCTGTAAACATTTTGACTGAATTTGTTGTACGAAGAAAACATAATGAGCGTTCCGGAGCAGACGGAAAGCGAGAAAAATACTTGAGTAACGGCGGCATACCATACCTAAAAAACAGCAAGACGAGTTTAGAAAATTATATAAAATTGTAACGTGCGGAACTGAAATATAATAAAAAGATCCTCGCACGCTAAGCGGAACCCTAAAGTGTTGACCAACGCCGCGCGACCGACACCTGCGCAAGATTCGTAAAAATGCAGTCAGTGAGTTTCGAAAAATTTGAATAACGCGCATGCGCCGGTCGCTGCACAAAATTATTAATTTAAAAACTATCTTTCCTTGTTGTACCTTAAGTTGTAACGATTAAATAAATGATTAACATTAAATTGGCGCCTAACTAGTGGCCGTCATCGTATTTAAGTCGACGCGTACATAAATACTTACCCACTAGAAATTTCGAGAAGTACCTGAAAAATGCCGCCGCGAAAAATACGCCAACAGACGGATGACAATAGTGATTCTGGTGATGAAAAGGTGGACGCAGTGCCCTCGCCAGCACCAGTGCTCATGTCCGGGGATCAGCTGTCCTCGCTCCTGGCCGCCTTCTCAAAGTCGCAGGCCGAGGCGAACCGACAACTCGTCGAGTCCCTGTGGGCATCGCATGGTTTGGGAAGTGGATCGAAGTTCACCACCCCGATAGTGTCACCGTCCCCGACGCCAACAAGTAACATGGCTAAATGCACCGCGCGTTTTGATGGCGTCGCTCGCGATCCGGAGGCCGTTGAAGCGTTTATCGACTCTGTGGAGGTGTACAAGGAGTGTGCGTGCGTCTCCGACGATATCGCATTGCGTGGACTACCAATGCTCATGGAAGGCGAAGCAGCCATATGGTGGAGAGGGGTCCGGAACGAAGTGTCCTCGTGGCCCGACGCTCTCAAAAGGTTACGAGCTATGTATGGTGTGCCACGCCCTGCACATAAAGTTTTTCGTGACGTGTTTTCGTCTGAGCAAGGTGATGAGCTTGCTGACAGTTTCATAGTGAGGATACGTGCTATGCTGTCCAGATTGCCGTACCAGCTACCAGAGGAAGCCAGGTTAGACATAATCTACGGTCTACTTCATAAACGGATAAGGAAAAGACTACCGAGAGATGGTGTGAGCGACATAGAAACACTCATAGAGAAGTCGCGCATGGTGGAGGAGTCACTTGTGGAGTGCGCGGCTGCCCTCAACATTCCGCCGCAGCCACACAAGTCGTTACCTACGGTGTTCGGCGAACGCAGCTCCGCGCCTGACGTGACAAGTGTGAGATCGCCGAGACCTGCCGGCGCTGCCGCTGCGCTAGTGCGCTCCTCCGTTGCTGTTGCACCGTCGTCGCTACCTCAACCGTCCCCATCCCCGCGTAGTGTGAAAAGCGAAACATTGGTTAAAAAGCTATTTTGTGTGTATTGCAAATCGCGTGGACATGTCCGTGATTCTTGTAACAAAATTAGTGAAAACAAATCTGTATCTTGTTATGGTTGTGGTGAAAAAGGTTTTATTAAAAGTAACTGTCCAAAATGTAACAATATTCCTAGCAATATTCAGAGTAATGTTAATAATAGAAACTCGCACGTTAAGGACAATGTATTCTATTCTGTAAATGTAAACACTTTCTCAGATTCACATTGTAATGATAAACATTCTGTAAGTCGACCTATATTGCATATAGGTATACAGGGTTATAATGGGACTGCTTTGTTAGATAGCGCCGCACGGCGTAGTATCGCGGGTTACACACTCTACGCGCTTTTTCAACGTTTAGGTATGAAGTTTCGCACTGAAAATATGTCGGTGAAACTCGCGGATGGTACCACTCGGAACACTAAGATATTATTAACACATGCAGACGTTGAATTAAGTTCAGTATGTATACCTATTGAGTTTATTATATTCCCCGATTCTCAGAATAATGAAACCTTGTTAGGAATAGATTTTATTTTGAAGGCACGATTAATAATTGATTTCTCTTCTATGACTTGGCGCTCGGCTGATCAGCCCCGGGACATTCACCCTTTGACATGTGAAAATTCACGTGACCCCATAAGTTGCGCTTCTATAAACTTGTTGCGCGAGGATGAAGGCAAATTCTTATCGGAGTCGGAAAAGGGGCGTCTGGTGGATTTGCTAGGTGAATATACTGATGTTTTCGAGGAAGTCGGTGAGCCGACTCCTTTTTCAGAGCATCGGATCGACACCGGCGACCACCCTCCTATCGCTGTACCTCCGTATCGTGTCACGCCGGCGAGGAAAGAGGTCATGCGCGCCGAGCTCGACAAGATGCTAGCAGAGGACGTGATCGAGGAATGTGAGTCTGCGTGGTCCGCGCCGTGTGTCTTGGTGCCGAAACCTAACGGTACGTATAGGTTTTGTGTTGATTATAGGAAACTGAATGCGGTCACCAAGACCGATTCCTATCCCATGCCTCGAATTGATGAACTTCTTCAGTCTACCAATGGAGGTTGCGTTATGAGCTCGTTGGATCTTCGGAGCGGGTACTGGCAGGTTCAAACCCTGGAGCAGGATGATGCCTTCAAATCTCTTAAGACGCTACTGACGACATCTCCGATTTTGGTACAGGCAGACTATACTAACCCTTTCATCCTTAGGACTGACGCGAGTGATTATGCTCTAGGTGCATGTTTGCTCCAGGGGGAGTCATCCAATGATGAGCGTCCCATTGAGTACGCCAGTCGTCTTCTGACATCGGCGGAGCGCAACTATTCGACGACCGAACGGGAGGCGCTCGCTGTCGTCTGGGCTGTGGAGCGATTCCGAGGCTACATCGATGGACATCTGGTGCACGTTCGTAGTGACCATCAGCCCCTGAAATGGTTGTTTTCAGTAAAGTCACCGAGCGGCAGGTTAGTTCGCTGGGCTATGAAGCTTCAAGCTTACGATTTGCAAATTGAGTACACCCCAGGAAAAGTTAATGTGATAGCCGACACGCTTAGCCGCCCAGTGACCGAGCTCAACTCGCCACCGGACTGTGGAATCTGTCCCGTTATCGTCGATGTGCCCCACTGGGATGCCGCTTCGACCCGGGACGCTCAGATGGCTGATCCGGAAATTTCCAAGATCATCATTGATTTGGAAGGGACCGATGAATTATCTGTTAATAGATGGTCTGAACGAGGCTATCTCCTAACTCAAGGCGTTCTATACCGCTACGCCGAAGATTCTGAGTCCGAGGAACCTCAGCTAGTCGCACCAGAGAGCTTGCGTGGCAAGGTCATGTTCGAGTGTCATGACTCGCCCACAGCCGCTCACGGGGGGATTCAAAAGACCATTCATCGTATCTCCCAACGATTCTATTTTCCAGGTTTGAGACGCTATGTTACTGAGTATTTGAAAACGTGTATAGAGTGCCAGCGGTACAAGCCGTCTAACTTTAAGCCAGCGGGACTACTCCAGACTCCAGTTCCAGCTCAGCGGTTTGAAGTTATTGCAGTGGACCTTTTCGGGCCTTTACCCAAAGGACCCTGCGGTGAGAGGTGGATCCTGATAGTCGAAGACACCGCCAGTAAGTGGGTTGAGCTGTTCGCTCTCATTGATGCCACTGCCGAGGTATGTGCAAAAACCCTCGTTAATGAAGTCTTTATGAGATTCGGAGTGCCTCGCCGGATGATTTCCGACAACGGAGTTCAATTTGTGGCCGATGTCATGCAAAAGGCTATGTTTGTTTTAGGGGTAAAACAAAATCTCATTCCTCTTTATCATCCCGAAGCCAATCCGGTTGAGCGGAAGAATCGGGACTTAAAGGCTCATCTTGCCATATTGCTTGAAGGCCGTCACCAGCAGTGGCCTGAGGTACTGTCGTTCGTCCGATTCGCTTTTAATAGTTCCGTCTGCACGTCAACCGAGCAAACGCCAGCTTATCTTACCTTTGGTCGTGAGCTCCGATCTCCAATATCCGCTCAGCTTGATCTTCGCGCCGTCGTAGAGTCCGAGAACTTTGTTCCCCAGATAAGCCCATATTTGTCCAAGCTTGCCGAGACCATCTCGACCGCTAAGGAGAATATTGAACATCATCAAGATATTCAAAAGACGCGCGCTGATCTAAGGCGCTCTGAACCTTACCAGTTTGCAGAAGGGGATCTCGTATTGATGAAGACCCACGTACTTAGTAATGCTAGTAAGGGTATTACGTCGAAGTTTAATCCTAAGCGGGATGGGCCATATGTGATTTCAAAAAAGGTGAGTCCTACTTCCTACCTTCTAGCATACGAGTCGTCGGGCGAAGTTTTTGGTAAGTATCATGTCTCGGATTTGCGACCTTATCATGCGAGGGAGGATGTATGTCCCGAGCCTGTGATTCCCAAGCGCCGCCGGGGTCGACCGCGTAGGGTGGTGGAGTAGACTGGGTCTCATTCCGCGTTGTTTGTTTGACCAGTCAAGGATTTCTCGCCAGGTCAAAAGGGGGAGTGTGTAACGTGCGGAACTGAAATATAATAAAAAGATCCTCGCACGCTAAGCGGAACCCTAAAGTGTTGACCAACGCCGCGCGACCGACACCTGCGCAAGATTCGTAAAAATGCAGTCAGTGAGTTTCGAAAAATTTGAATAACGCGCATGCGCCGGTCGCTGCACAAAATTATTAATTTAAAAACTATCTTTCCTTGTTGTACCTTAAGTTGTAACGATTAAATAAATGATTAACATTAAAAAATTCAATTAAAAGAACAAGGTCTGTGTAAAATTTGAAGTATTTTCTTACCCTGACTTCAAGGATTTTTGACCATTGAGGCGTAATGAAAAACAGGATTCCATTACCGGCACCTGGTAAGGTCACAGCCCTGCGAATTAAAGTTGATGTTTTTTCATAAAACGCTTTAGGCGAATTTGCCTAAGTTAAAAAATAAAAAGTCGTGCCCGGTTTTTGGAGGATTGAGCTTACGCGTAAGCGAACTTGATGCAATAAAATTGCCCACAGACCTATTTTCAAATTTGTCTTATCTTTTAACAACAAATGAGTACCTACGTACTTAATTATTTTTTAATACCATGACTTTCAAATTTCTTTAAGCACCGTACTTTGTAATTGTAATCAATCATTTTTATTTTTGCAATCACTTGCGACGACAGGCCAGCAAGGCATCCCGTTTCTAAAGATTGCTATCATCACTGGATACCGGCATTGTTGGACATACTTCGATAATTTTAAGGACACCGTCAAGGCCTGAAGATCATTTTAACACTAAGAGACATAAATCATATAGACATAGTTTTAAATGAAAGTAGCATGGATGACTTACCTAATCAATAAAATAAACATAACTACGTATGGGAAGAGAGCGAGAAAATAAGCAGCCTTGCCAGAACTCTTCACACCTCTGGCCACGATGACAAAAATTATAAGCCACGATACCAGCAGACACAAAGTGAGATCCCATATCGGAATTCCTGAAAATTTGTTATGTTAAAACATAAGTTTTAAAGTTACATTTGCAATAAAGGATTCCAAAATGAGGGCCCGCCAATACACTACAATACAGTGCTGTATGTTCTAGAGTACAATTCCGACGTGTACAGCTTCGGAAATAATGTTGTTATATCATAAACCGACTTAAAAAAACTAGCTTACAAAAATCCTACTCACCGATTCCATCATCTATTCTGTCGGATTGACGTAAAACCGTCTCCCTGTTTGAAGAAAATTTAAACTTAGTACAAATTTCATGAGTAATTTTGTTTATGCTTTTAGTAACATGCATAACCACGCGTAATAACTAAAGATTTAAACGAGTTCTCTTTAAGGTTAGACAAATCGTTTATTTTTAGCTTTTTTATATCTATTGAAAGTAAACTGAAAAGATTTTTATTTAATATGCATTAGTAATCTACGTATACTAATAAACATATTAAATTTGTGATACTGAAATTCTTAGAGTTTGTATATTTTTCAAAGTATTAATAGTATGTATCCAAAAATTATTAAATATTTCTATGTTGTATATGTTAAAAGCTATCACAACTTATCAAAAGATATATTACAAAGTAAATGTATCAGATAACGAATTAATATATTTAATCTTAAAATAATAAGTAAATGATAATCAATTATGATGTTTTTATCATGAAAACGTCATCATAATACGTGCCATTATTAACATTGTCTGGTTATGGAGTACTGAAATGATAATTGCGTTCTACAAATCTAACGTGGAAATATTTCGAAGGAAACTCAAATTGTAACTAAAATGTAAAACTATACTTGAGACATTAGAACTTATATCTCTAGGTGCGTGGCGCATTTACGTCGTACATGTCTATGGGCTCCAGTCATCGATAATGGCTCCAGTAACTACTTAACACCAGATGGGCTGTGAGCACGTACACCCATCTGAGCAATAAAAAAAAAAGATATAATAAATTGATTTCTTTATTACGCTATACTACGACTATACAATACTAGCTGTACCCGTCCGCTTCGCTTGGGCATTTAAAATAACATTATTATTTCTCACCCCCACAAAGATTTTCATCATTAACGCCCCCGCAACTGGTGTAGGGAGTCCAACACTCATATAAATATTAGCCTATCCATTAAGTACATGTATTTTATACATGGATGCCAAGTTTCAAGTCAATCGGATGCATGATCCGTGAAAACCACTGTAGATTTATATATTAGTATAAATTTATGTATAACTATACCAATAGATTATTTTTAAGTAAATTTCAAATAATAAATTATGCAGAATCTAGTTACAGAGTTCTGAATGTAATTACTTTGTGCATGCATCCGTGCCGGCATACAACGCATCCTAATAACAGTAAATTTCAGCTTGCAAATGTAGTATTCTGTTATGATACCTTGAGAACGGAGGGAGAGCGGCTGGTATTATTCTAGACCGATATCACATAGCCAAAACATATTAAAATGTAAGTAGTGCTTGTAATGCCTATAGGCAATCGTATAGAAGTCGTAAACGGAATCTCATTCCGGAATCGCTATTATTTGATAAATGTTTTAAGCAGCGTCGTAATTTATGTTTGTTGAAAACCGATTGTTTTGAGATATCATGATTGATGTAATGTTAATAGAATACTAATTACTTACGTGAAGTATAGTTGGGCGCTACTGACGGCTTCACCTTGTATTTCAGTAAGATTTGCGGATTGTCCTGAAGGCACACAGTTCCTCCACTCGGGTAGGCATTGTGTCCAAGGTAAGGTCGCGTTAAAGCTCACTCCGAAGTAGTAAAGGCAAAGGGCGATGATTGATACGTAGTACGAAAGCACGTAGACGGCCCCCAAGGTCTGTGCGTATCCAGTACCTACGTTATAAAGTACATTAACCAAAGTTATAAACGACGAAATTGTTTCCGTAAATTTGTACCGTTCCGACAGTGGTCCCGTTTTTTTTTTACGCTGTGATAATTCATTAACGATTCTATTATTATTATTTTTATTTTTATTTTCTCAGCTTATGCTGGTAGTACTTTAGTGACATTTACGGACTCGGTCAAGTAAATGTCACGGTTTCTTGGGGTTGGCTAACTATTGCATTATGTGGTTGATCATATTCTATTTGCAAAAACTTTCGTACGATTCTGCACGTGTTTAATATAGCAGCTTTTTATTATTATTATTATTATTATTATTATTGTGTTTATGAGAAGACCAATTTGGAAATATGTAATGGGATTTTACGGGTTGTGCAAACTCATAGCAGAGTCCCTGAAGCAAGCGCCCAATTAGAATATCATTGAGCGCAACAGGGCATCTAACGAAAAACGAAGTTTAGTTGATAGGTAATAATTGTACATTCATTGTGCACGCAATGCAGAGCCTACAAACCTTGGGCACTCAGAAGCTGTGGTTAAAGAATTCACTTGTTTAACACCTGATTGATGTTACTTCTCTTACGCGTAATGGTTGATCGTGCGTGTCAGATCACTTTTATTGCTTCTTCTTTGATTAGTCAAAGAGATAAGCGCTCAAAGTGTGTGAACTTAAAAATAAATTAGATTTCATACTTGGTGTTTCCGTGGATCCAAATTTTCAAGATTTAGATTAAATCAATCTCAACAATTTTAAATTGGACCATATTAATAGTTTCAGTTGTACTTTTACCATATTATCATTTGGTTTCGTTTGGATTCGTTTCCAACACTTAAATATTATGTTAAGATTTTAAAATAAAAACAAGTTTAACACTAAACATACTATAACGGGTCAAATGGCCTATTTGAACTTTTGCATTGAAAATGCAGGTATCATCTTATAATGCTTTTGCACATTTGACTTCACGCCTTTTTCTTACTAATTAATCTACAGTTATTATACTTTTTTTGTTTGTTTATTTTAAGTAATACTTGTTGTATACCAGTTATCTATCTGCTATGGTAGAAATAGGTACCTGTGAGTGTTGGTATGATTAGTGTTAAGCAGGAAACGTACTATGTATGTCCGTTGACTTACCGGTCATAGCCGGAGACAATGCCCAGATCTTGACGCAGTTCCCGCTGCTAAACTGCCCGAGTACTGTTTCGAGGAAGTACATAGGTTTGCCTATGACTAAAAGTACTATTATGTATGGAATTAGGAAGGCTCCACCGCCGTTTTGGTAGGCGACGAAAGGAAACCGCCATACGTTTCCGAGACCAACCGATGTGGCGATGCAAGACATAAGAAACTCGATTTGATTGTCCCATGTTGGGCGCTCAGCCACGTTTCTTTTCTGTAAATTTAATTAAGTTCAATTATCAAAATCAAAAAAATTGAAAGATTCATCTATTGCTGATACTGGCACATACGTGATAAGTAATTAAAAAATGTTTTTTAACAGATTATCCTCCAAAGAAGGCAATTAGTGATCAAATGCTGATAAATGTTGATAAATTTTCAATTACCTACTTCTTTTTTTTTTTGTTTTTACGAGTTTAAGACACGATGAAAACTTATATGCCTTTATCTCGCGTTTATGAATTTCATTTAATTGTTTTCGACAGTACAACTGGCGTCGAATAACACCTAGGTCGTCCGAGGACATGAAAGCTGTTAAGTGCACGATACATTGAAAATAACAAAAGGATAATAATAAATGCGAGGTTAAGCTTTCAATTGATTTACAGATTTACAGATAATCTTGCCAACTAATTCTATAATGATGTCGCGAACTCTAATTTCATTTGTGGCGAATTTCTGATAGCATTTACTTCTATTAATATCACTGTCGCAAGATGACCATGAAAACCGGCTACACATTCACAAATTGTTCCTTTATTACATTGCCTCTTAATTTAATAGTACAAATCTAGTTTTATAGTTTAAATCTAGTAGTGTATAGCTTAGGCAACACAGCTAGAGACAACAAAAATATCCGAATGATATAACGTTTTATTTAAATTAAAAAGTTACGAATGATTTTTATTAGTAACCACAAAACGAAAAAAGAAAATGTATTATATTAAAATCGTAGTAGTGAATGGTAGTAATTAGTTTGAATAGCAAAATTCAACTTCGTTTTTTTTTTCTTACTTCCACTGGGTTTTTTTTACATATTTTATCATAAAACACGGGCTTTCTTGATGTTTACTGTGAAATTTATTTAATCATCGCAATAAAAACGTATTAACGGTAATCGGATAGCAATAAACGGAAACCAATAATTGTTGCCTAAACAGCTATTAACATGATAAGGATACTGAAGGACATATCGCACGTTATAAAGTTCAGTGTTGTCCCTTTTTTGTCTTAGCCTTTTTATGTTTTTATAATGTTTTATCTTTTTTCCGTATAATTTTACCAAACAATTCTATTTTTTTCGCTCCAAGGAATTACTAGAGACGGCGTGAACGTAAACTCCCTTTTTTTACGCTGGGGAATATATTTACTGATACGCCTCCAGGGAAGAAGAGGGAGAAGAGGAAGACCAAAGTCCTCCTCTTCTTCCAATTCCTACCGGGAGACTACGCCTTGAGAAAGGCGCGCGAGGCGCTGCGCGGCGTTTACCACGCAGGACCCTCCCCGCAAAACCGACTACCGACTAAACCCCATCGAGCTCCACCACTCCGACTCCACGAAACCTGCGGTACCGCACAGCGCGCGCCGCAGGCTCGCCGTCGCCGGTACCCGTCCTGACAATAGGACGGGATCCCATCCCCGGGAAGATCCCGTAGGACGTCGTCTCGGGAGACACACCGTGAGTGGCGCATAGGAGCCGCCTCACTACCACGGAACCGACAGCAGAGCACCGGGCGCTCTTGCACCCAGTACCCAACGGTCCCTACGGGAGATTAACGGGAGCATCGTGCCCGCGTCGCCCACCCCGCCTTCTTCGCTGAGGAGCCGAAGAGGGATCCCACTCCCTTTCGCGCTCCTCAGCCTCGCGGAACGCAATGACCAGGTCGCAAAATCTGGCCATGGCCTCCCACGAACTCTCGTGAACGTAAACCCCTGCTCAGTGAAATTAATTTCATGAAAACACGTAGGTAGTAGCTGTTCGAGTTATTAACACAGAACGCATAAATACTAAGTGGTAGATACTAAGTGGTAAGATAGAGAAAATTTAGCAAATTAATTCTAAATATGTAATTAATAAATTATTGGGAAACTATTAAACCAGCACACTTATAATGAGTATACCGATAAATTCATAACACACTTTACTACTAATTACATAAGTAAATACGTCGGTAAGTCTGCCCGGATATTAATCAGAAGATACGGGGTATATGAAATGAACTGTGTAGGTAACTGAACACTAAGGAGTCATTGTCTTCAGCCATAACAATTTCACCTTTGGTATGAAACAATATGTAGCAAAACCTAAATTCTTAGTTTATACTCATCTCTTCCTACAACACAAAAAAAAAATTGGACTCTTTCAGAGGAACTATCCAAGACATTCAATAAAATAGCATTAACTTAGATTTTTGATTTCTTCTTTTCATATTTTTAAATTCCACTGAAATGACCATAATACGAAATAATGTCAAAACACAATCTTATTGTTAGAGATTTAATTTTAATAAGTGACAACGCAGCTTAGGATTGCTTCATTGAGAAATTTTATTCAGAAACTAGACTAAATGGAGGTTCCGGAAAGAGTTTCTTTTTTTTTTAAAGAAGGAAGGATTACTGATGGCCCGAATGTCTTTCCAGTTTCACCAGGACAGGTGGGTGAGCGAGGAGGACTCAGCCAGGAGCCGGATGAGTTTCTATTGTTGTTACAGTATAGTAAATTTGAGTAGCTGTGATTAACGGGTGCAATCGATGAAAACGAATACTTTTATTTCAATTAAACGTTATTTTTCTTATAACACGTGCGGTGCGTGATTCTTTATATATTCCGTACGTTGTGTAAGTACTTTATTTTTATTTTTTTTATTTTTTTTTATTGCCCTTGCAGGCAGACGAACATACGGCCCACATGATGGTGAGTGGTTATCGTCGCCCATGGACTTCAGCAATGCCAAGGGCAGAGCCAAGCCGCTGCCTACCGCTTAATACTCTCCACAAGCCTCTTTTAAAGAAGGACATGTCATAGCGCTCAGGAAACACCGTGGAGGGGAGCTCATTCCATAGCCGGATGGTACGTGGCAAAAAAGACCTCTGGAAACGCACTGTCGATGAACGCAGCGGTTTCAGATGGATGAACTCTATTCCGATGGCGGGAGGTGCGATGATAAAAAGGAGATGAGGAGATCATCTCAAACAATTCCTCAGAGCACTCCCCATGAAACATACGGTACAAAATACAGAGGGAACCGAAGTCCCTCCGCAGACCTAAAGGTTCCTTTATGTATAATATACTCGTATTTTTTTTAAATAACTTCTTTCGGTTGACGAGCTTATGACCCACCTGATTGCGAGTGGTTAGGGTCGCTCATGGATATCAGAAATGTCAAGGGCCCAGTTAAATCGGTGCCTACCGCTGATTAATCTCCGAAAACCTCGTTTCAAGAAGGAAATGTCATAGCGCACGGTAATACCGTGGAGTTCATTCCAGAAGCGGGTGGTACGTGCCAAAAATGCCTCTGGAAACGCACTGTGAACGCAGAGTTTCCATGGTCCGTATCCATTAACTAGAAGTCCCATAGGGTTCGTAGGAACAGAACTATGGTCAAATAGAAAAAGTTGGTATTTCAAAGCCCCAGTCCAGAGATGGGAGCAGTACGTCACGCGAGGACTTTTTGTGCTTCGTAAAGCACTCGTTCCTTATCTTAATAACTAAATTCAAATTGTTCATTATTCATCTTAATTTCTAGGCTAAGCCCACTAGCTCCTGTCCTAAATAGCCAATCTAAGTCAATCCAAGCGGATAATTTCAGAAATCGAAAACTATGTACTGGAATAAAACTCAGAAGAAATGGAGCTCTTCAATAAATCCTAGTATACATATCTAGGCCTCGAAATTGCTAAATAAATTAATTGTAAAATGACTTAAGACAATCCAACATACCTTCCCATCTTCGTTGTCGATAGCCTTTAAATCATTAACATTTTCTGGCGATGGATCAAATCCCGCGTTCACCCGATCCCCCTTTTCATTTATCCCATTTGAATCCTAAAATAAAGTAAAATTCAAAAGCACATTTTTTCGATACACCTATATACTGACTAAAACGATTTTATTTCAATGTCATTTTCATTTTCAGTATTGAAATTGTTTATTTACCATCAGATGTGATTAAAGGGTATCGAGTATGACCGCTTCAACATTCGCTTTGGAAGTGAGAGGTTACTGTAATTCTCTTGCCTAATAAAATAATATATCAGCGAGATAAATTATGTCGATAATTTTACAAAGCTATCATTCTCTCTATCATTTGGTAAACTGATCGTAATCCTAGATTAAAATTTCCCTAAACGAGCATTCATTTAGCAGGCAATCTTATATGCTTCGATCAATAATAGTATAATATAGTATGATCGAAGCTTATTAGTGTTAATTTTTTTTAAATCTGTGTGTAATATAAAAAAAAAACAATAAAACGTGTGCACAGAATTTACTGTTTGGAGGTCAAAGAAAAATCACGGGATTCAAAAATTCACGGCCACCCGTGATGAAGTAGATGAAACTACAATAACACCAGTAATAAAAACTTCAAAATTTAAATTATATCTATACTAATATTATAAAGAGGAAAGATTTGTTTGTTTGTTTGTTTCGAATAGGCTCCGAAACTACTGGACCGATTTGAAAAATTCTTTTTCCATTAGAAGCCGATATTGTCCCTGATGAACATAGGCTACTTTTTATTTTATTTTATTTTTTTGGTTTCATGTGTGTTTTAATGTTTCCGAAGCGAAGCGAGGGCGGGTCGCTATATATCTATATAATAAGTAGCGGTCCGCTCCGGCTTCGCTCGGGTCTTTAACAAAAATTTCAGAATAAAAAATTATAATACACCACATTAATCCTTATATTTGCGTCAAGTTTCTAAAAATAGAAAATTATAAAGATGAATATTATTATTATAATGAACTTTTATTTTTATTTAAATAATATTTGTTCTTATCTATTTTTTTATATTGCTATTTTTCTAATTTTCGTAAAAAGGTCATACATACAAAACAAAAGCCATTAAGTTTATTGAGTCAGAGCTTCCCTGTAAACAATATTTGACGTTTTATTTTTTTAAATAACGGAACACTTATTGTGGCATAATTGTGACTGTTATAGTCAGACATATGCTGTCGCGACACTTTTTGTAAATAATAATGTGTTTTACAAAGTCATAGTACATTATATTATTCTATCATCAATAGATTTCGCAGCGCACGCGATGTAAGGAATATTTTAGGTAATTTTTTTACACCTTGGGTTACATTATTGGACTTTTAGTAAGGATCCCTTTTTTTTTTAAAAAGAATATAGCCTATGTTTATCGGTGATAGTGTAGCTTCCAAACAGTAAAATAATTTTTCAAATCGGTTCAGTAGTTTCGAAACCTATTCAATACAAACAAACAAACAAATCTTTCCTCCTTATAATATTAATAGTATAGAAGTATAGATATAAGAAGACTCACTTCATGTAAGTAGTCACACAGTAACTTTTTTCTAATTTTTACTCATCTCTAGTGGTTTTATCAGATAATGTTTTCAGAAGACCACATCCTTTTTCAAACGAACTTTGAATAGTCTTGATGTCCATGATCCATAAACACGCATTAGAAGGGTCATATCATTGTCTGCCTTCTAAGGCAATAAAAATATGTATAATGAATGAATTAATTAAGAAAAAGCAGTAACTAAATTTGTATTATAATTTTATTAATTATTACGTATGACGTGACCACAAAAGCTGTAATATACATATTTGCAAGGTAGAAAATAATAAACATGAAATGAAATCGTATATTATGTAGTTTTAATACTACTGAATACTACAATTTTGTTAGGTACGTGGAAACCGTGTATTTAAATTAAGGCAAAATGTATGAAAGCTTTTGCATGTGACCAATCCGCTAGATTTTACAGATCTGCACAAAGATAAATTGTGTGAATATAAGCCAGTATAAGCTCACACTTTGATAATGCCGACAGAATGTCAATTACATACAACATGACTGATAAAACAGTTAATTCGGTTAAGTAACAAGTTAATACCAGTTTGATATGGAATTTGGAATAGGATTTAAGGATTCAAGTTGTTCATTTACGCCATTACTCATTTCACTCATTACGCCATCACTACATTTCCTGTTCTATTGCAGTGTTATTGGTAGACAATTCGGCTCAAACTCTGACTTTTCACGATTTTATTTATACAAAAAACAATCGTTTTAAGTACTCGAGTCATTTATTTCAGATATTTTATTGTACTAAGAAAATGTAAGTGTCAAAATTACCATGTCATGAATTTAGTGTGAATATTTAGTATGAAATAGTAATAGTAATAGAATAAATGCATGTCATCTAGATTTAGTTTTTAATTAACATGGTCGTATCAGTTAATGGCTCTTTTATCTATCGTTAAGGATTTAAGCCATGACTATGAATAGTTCATTAAAATTTAATTTGATAATTATTGGGAATATCGTAGTAGGCATGATTGATTGGATTAAATTGGATTTCCAATATATGTATGTATTAGTTTCTTAACATTTACTAACCTGTAAATTTACAATTCATTTTCTGTACAACAGATGATGAATTATGTAATATATTCAATTTATCCCAGAAAAATAAAAATGTGCTTTAGGGGAATCACGTTTATTTAGTTTTTGTAATGACACATATATGTAGTGAAGTGTAAAAGCTTATAATGTCAAGCTTTATAGATATCATCAAGTCCAGTGTCAGTTTCATACAGTTCCCCAAATAAGGTACGGTTAAGAAGCCACCATTAACATATATTTGAAGCCAAAAAAACATTCGATTAACAATCTAAAACATTTCACTCGTGCTTCCGTCAAAAAGTCATCTAACTTCCTCATTTTCTGATAAAATGTTGGTTTGCATTACGAAACATGTAGAAAAAAATCTGAGAAATCTGTCTCTAGAAAGTGTTGACTTACGAGTATTTTTATCTAAATTAGTGTTTACTCAAGCAAAATATATTGTGACACATGTACACGTACCCCTAGGTACAGGGGCCGATTAGGACAATAATAAAGGCTAGAAGAAGACGAACTGAATGGTACTTTCTGAAAGCCAAACTGTTGAATTACGTTCACGATCAAAATTTTGATCCAGGATACTGCGAAAATGGGCAGAAGTCTCCTGATACCATCAAACCTAAGTAAGACTTATTAAACCATTAAGAGCTTTGGCTTAGGTATGATACTTGTAGTGTTTGATTGAACTATGTACTGTCTACTACTATCATATGATGATGGTAGATTCCAGTTTTTTTTTTTTTGTTACTTAGATGGGTGGACGAGCTCACAGCCCACCTGGTGTTAAGTGGTTACTGGAGCCCATAGACATCTACAACGTAAATGCGCCACCCACCTTGAGATATAAGTTGTAAGGTCTCAGTATAGTTACAACGGCTGCCCCAGCCTTCAAACCGAAACGCATTACTGCTTCACGGCAGAAATAGGCAGGGCGGTGGTACCTACCCGCGCGGACTCACAACAGGTCCTACCACCAGTAATTACGCAAATTATAATTTTGCGGGTTTCACTTTTATTACACGATGGTATTCCTTCACCGTGGAAGTCAATCGTGAACATTTGTTGAGTACGTATTTAATTAGAAAAATTGGTACCCGCCTGCGAGATCCGAACACCGGTGCATCGCTTCAACACGAATGCACCGGACGTCTTATCTTCGAACGGGGCTTACGGAGAGTACTCAGTGACAGACAGCGGCTTGGCTGTGTCCCGCACGAGCAACAGTAACCACTCACCATTTAATGGGTCGTCTGTCTACAGGGACAATAAAAATAATCAAGGCCAGAAGATTTATCAGACGATACATGTACATGATTGCAGTCTCCTAGTAATTCCATGGTCGGATTAAGTAACCGCGCTCACCGAACCCTCTCTTACACCGGTCACTCACATGCGCACGAATACGCAAACCCGCAAGTGTGGGACGACATTTGCAAATGATTATGCAAAGTTTTCGCTACATTCGTGGTTTTTCAAGTTGTGTCGGTTTTTAACAGACATCAAAGCGCGCGAACCTCGAACCTTCGCGTAGTCTCCCACACATTCGCTTGCCCAGTTGCGCCGACGATTGCGAAGGTAATGGACGTATGGCCATTTTCATAGTTCGTGACGTCTACTGTGTAGCGTATCTTCATCAAAAGGAATCCCATAAAAACAGCATGGCTGTTAATGATGTCTGGGAAAGAATTCAAAACTCTTTTTCTCTTCAATGTTCTATTGACGAATTAAAAAGGAGGAGAAATTCGTGAGACATTCGTAAACAAGTGTAGGAGGAAGCGCAAATGGGTTCGCAAATTGAGTATGCGAACCTATTTGCATAGCCGCTAGGTTTGCGAATAAATGTTTGACGGTCCTTCACATGCGCGCAAACATTCGTACAATGTACGAATATTTGCCCGCATGTGAGTGGCCGGCATTACAATCGCCCTGAGGGAAGCCGAAAACCGAACGAAAATGATTGTACAAAGAACCACGAAGGCCTTTCAAGGGCTCGACCGCAATGAAATATGTAACGAAGTTTTACTGCAAGTTTTACTGGTGGTAAAACCTCTTTTACTGGTGGTAGGATCTCTTGTGAGTCCGCACGGGTAGGTACCAACGCCCTGCCTATTTCTGCCGTGAAGCAGTAATGCGTTTCGGTTTGAAGGGTGGGGCAGCCGTTGTAACTGTACTGAGAACTTACAACTTAGGTATATCTCAAGGTGGCGCATTTACGTTGTAGATGTCTATGGGCTCTAGTAACCACCACCAGTACCTTCTAACTTGACACCAGGTGGGCTGTGAGCTCGTCCACCCACATAAGAAAAAAAAAGAAAAAAACTAAGAACAAGTACTATTGTCTCTATCGACTGTCCGGAGTAGTAGTATTCCCATTTATCTTTTTACGCCATTGTCGAGTAAATCCTGATCCTTGGTAATGAGGGAACGATATTGGAGGAGGATTATCTTGATAATAAATTCAAAGTGTTTAGACTGCATTCATGTCACAGTAAAAAAACTTGTTTTTTAAAGATCGATCGAAGTTATTTTTAGTTATATTATATATTTATATGTACTATTATAATTGAATTTACTGCAGGCCACAGTAGACTGTGCTCTCGGAAAAATATCTCTGCCATTCTTCCTCATTGCTGTGCCCGAGCGGAGCTTGTGTTAGTAATGAATGATCGTATTTAGTGGCCAATTGCGATCCCATGTTAAAAACAAGAGATCCCTTTGCAAGCATAGTGATATAACATTGTTGTCCTATATATTTCTAAGAAAAAATAACAATGAAACCATAAAATCGATTTTCAGTTTATTATCACAAACATAAAAACAATAACTATGTTTCTTTGGTTCAAACGTTCTTTAATTATAGGGGCTTTTCGCAAATACGAAATAAATTTTGTCTTTTTCATTGTAATTTAATAACCCATATACATATATCTCACTTGTATTACCGATATGTTACTGATATACTGTATAAATTTAATAGCAATAGAAATATTTTTTTCTTCACTAACCAGGATGCTCCATATCGTTATGAATTACAAAGTGATAATAAAATCAATGATGATCAATTGGACAACAGTGAATGAGCTTACCTTTTGTTTTTAACTAACTTTAAACACGTTAATAATGTATTCGGTTAAACAAAATTGCATCAATTAGGTACATCAACAATAAGAAATGTCTTACAATCTAGTCAATTATAAGTTTATAAATTTCAAGATGCGACAAAACCTGAGTAATTTTATGAGTGATGTTTGTTAATATAAATCGAATATTTTTATAAAACTTACATAATACTTAATTTACTACGATATTTATATAGTATCATTGGCACAATATCATTTTCAATTAATATAAATAATTCATTAAAGTAATCTTAGACTAATGATTTTATTTACACATAAAATTAGATTAGATTCGTCGTCTGTAGCTTCCTATTAAACTATACCAGACATGCGTGATTCGTGAGGGATTAAGTTTTTCTCGTAATACTTTCGCGTCTTCTTTAAATGAAAGCCAGGTTCTGCGTTCGCCAGCTGATCTTGGACCCCAAGATTCCTTGGAGCGGAAAGAAAGCTTTAGAGTCTGTAAGAAAACACAGATTATTCAAATTTGTAAAATTTCAACGTGTATACAACAGTATTTATTAGGGATTGTCTCGTCTTAATATAACTAGTCAGGTCATAAGTATTGTCACACAGTAAAAACTTTTCTTTTAGAATGCTGGCCACAAAAAAGTTTATTGAATTCGAATTTCGAATTGTTCATGAAAATAAAAATGTATACTTTTAGAATTTTACTCATTTTTAAATATGGAGAAGACCGCTTAAAGAAGACCGTGTTGCAGTTATTGCGATGCATCGTTGCGGTTACGCGCCAATTCAAATTTTTAACATACTGAAAAATTTTAATATAACCAAAGGATTCGTTTATCGTACCATCAAACGATACAATGAAGACTCTAGTGTAGATGACAGGTCAAGAAGTGGTTGCCCTCGGTCTGTTAGGACTCCAGCAGTGATAAAAGCTGTGAAGGCGCGATTTCAAAGAAATCCCAAACGTAAGCAGAAACTGTTGGCCCTTCAGATGGGGTTAAGCAGAACCACGGTGAAAAGGGTGTTAAATGAAGACTTAGGGCTTCGGGCATATCGTAGAAAAACAGGACATCGTTTGAATGCTCGTCTAATGGACCTGAGACTGAAGAGATGCCGCGCTTTGTTGAAGCGGTACGCGGGAAAAAAATATCGGGAAATTCTTTTTTCGGATGAAAAAATTTTTACCGTAGAAGAGAGCTACAACAAACAAAATGATAAGGTGTACGCGCACAGTAGTGAAGAAGCGAGCAACCGTATTCCGCGTGTCCAACGAGGTCATTTTCCATCCTCGCTCATGGTATGGTTGGGAGTTTCTTATTGGGGCTTAACAGAGGTACATTTTTGTGAGAAAGGTGTAAAAACGAATGCAGTTGTGTATCAAAATACAGTCCTGACGAACCTTGTGGAACCTGTTTCTCATACCATGTTCAATAACAGGCACTGGGTATTCCAACAAGATTCGGCGCCAGCTCATAGAGCGAAGAGCACAGAAGACTGGCTGGCGGCGCGTGAAATCGACTTCATCCGGCACGAAGACTGGCCCTCCTCCAGTCCAGATTTGAATCCGTTAGATTACAAGATATGGCAACACTTGGAGGAAAAGGCGTGCTCAGAGCCTCATCCCAATTTGGAGTCACTCAAGACATCCTTGATTAAGGCAGCCGCCGATATTGACATGGACCTCGTTCGTGCTGCGATAGACGACTGGCCGCGCAGATTGAAGGTCTGTATTCAAAATCACGGAGGTCATTTTGAATAAACTTTAGTGTCATAAGAATATATGTTTTGTTAAGTTCATTTTGGTATATGAATGGTTACATAATGAATAAACTTGTTTCAATTATTTTACATTAAACATGTGACAGAACTTGTGACCTGACTAGGTATTTTTCTTTAAAGACAGAAAACCGTTTCCGATTACATATATTAAACAGGAGACCACGACGTATGACTATCTCCATTAAAGGCCGATAAGCAAGCAGAATCCTTTAGATTAGAAAATGAAAACAATTAATTAATTACACTATATTCTTCTTTGAGAGCACCCAGTATTCGCGCAATTTTTCTTCTATAAATTTGAACTGCATTTAAAAACCACGAAATGTTTAGATACTTTAATTAAATAACCTTGTTAAACAAAATTGTAATTGCTAGTTCGAGTCATTTGTCACAAAGGCCCCGATTAAAACTTCTTTCGACTGTCGACACAAGCTCAGAAACCATTTAGATCACGTTTGTTGGAATTCATACCTTATTATTATAGCTTTATAAATAACTAGCGACCCGCCCTCGCTTCGCTTCGGAAACATTAAAACACACATGAAACCAAAAAAATAAAATAAAAAAAGTTTAATAAAAAGTAGCCTATGTTCATCAGGGACAATGTCGCCTTCTAATGGAAAAATAATTTTTCAAATCGGTCCAGTAGTTTCGGAGCCTATTCGAAACAAACAAGTCAATCGGATGCATGGTTCAGTAGTTATAACGGAACATCCGTAAAAACCACTGTAGATTTATATATTAGTGTAGATAAAAAATGCGACGGCCAAAAACATTTACCTCAATGAAGTTTCCAGTCCTGTACTTGTACAATGTAAGGCAGATGGAAATCGGTACCAACAAAATACCCACGATCAACAACAGGTAACCAGCCACTGTGAAGCAATATTAAATATATAATTCTAGCGCAGTCAATAGCGTAACTGCGTTCTCAAAACACAAACTTTTTAAACACTAAAATTAAATAAATTTATTGACCACAAAACTTAACTAAGACGCGAGTACAACAATACACTTCAAAATGCTTACGCGAAAAGAAAGCATTTTTGAACATGATTTTGACCCCCTTCAAAACGACGGATTAACTCGAAATTTGCTATTAACAACCAATGATAATTCAATATTTTAAAAAAAACTTGATAAAATTTAAATTCAACTAAAAAATGAAAAATAAATAATCATTTAAAAATACTAACAAAATACGCTTTTATAGAAAATCCAACTAAAAAATAGAAAACAATTTTAATAAATTTGAATTAAAAGTAGTGTAAGAAAAAATGATTTTACTGTAAAAAAAGTGTGGGGTGCATGGTGTCAGTAGTTATAAATATTTAATGAACAGTTATGAGTAGAAGGGTTATTTTGATAATATCCTGAAAAGCACCCCACGCTTTTTTACAATAAAATCATTTTTTTTTCGTTCAAAGCGTTGTTAGTTTTTTTAAACTACTATTTATTTTTTAATTAATTAGCGTCACATTATGAATTGAAGAAAATTTCTAATTTATTGGAGATACGTACCATATCCGGCCATTCCTCCGAAGAGCAATGCTTCGTATGAAATCAGTGCGTACAGGAATACAATAATCATCATGGCTGGCGTGATCAGACCCCAACACATGCGCCAGTAAGGAGACGTCTTTATATCCAACATGTATTCGATGTCGAGGCACAGATTCTCTAAGCCTGTAAATAGAAAAACAACTTTGAATTTTTTCTGTCATCAAATTTATTGGACAACGTTTTTTTCACGAATAATATCTAATAAAATTAATTTTTATTATTTTTACTAATAAATATTATTAAATTGTATTAATATTATGATAAGTGGTTCCTGGAGCCCATAGACATCTACAACGTAAATGCGCCACCCACCTTGAGATATAAGTTCTAAGGTCTCAGTATAGTTGCAACGGCTGCCCCGCCCTTCAAACCGAAACGCATTACTGTTTTACGGCAAAAATAGGCAGGGCGGTGGTACCTGCCCGTGCGGACTCACAAGAGGTCCTACCACCAGCAATATTAATAATAAGAAGGCTAAGGATACAATACAATGAATCGATAAAATTTACAAAAAAAATGTGTCATCTTAGAAAAAACCTTTGAAAGAGCAAAAGTCTCAATCAGGTCCATTATAAGGCTCCCTCCTTCTAACATGACATACAGATTACTGAGTTCTTCATCAATCTTTGTTTTATTGCAAATAAAGAAATAAAGAAAGATTATTATTTCATCGGCTATTGTTTTTCTGCATTGAGGAATTAGTATAAGTTGAAAACCTACCGTATATCCAGAATACACCAATAATTTCAGCAATGGCGCAGAATAATACTAAAAACGTTCCACCGTAGTAATCGACAAGCTCCAATATATATTGTCCACCCTAAAACGAAAACCAGTAGTTATTGATTACTATATTACTGTGTATTAGAGAGTAATCAAGCAAAAACATAAATAAAATAAATTTAAAACAAGTTTTTTCGTTTATAAATACGCTGTATGAAGATTGTAAGACCGTGCAATGCAAAGCATATCTCACAGGTAAAATGTAAGAAAATCTGTTAACAAACAGCCTAAATAGTACTCCACTGTTTTTCTTGTCTCTGTATAAATGTGTTCGAAATATAGCAACCCTATTTTCCTCACCGCGGCGGAAGTGGGGGAGAGGCGTGGACTTTCAAAATAAAACGACAATCATTGGCGGTCGCGTCAAACTGTACAAACTTTAATCCGATTAATAAACCAGTTGTCAATACAGTTAATTTTTTTTAATTTTTTTTATTGCTTAGATGGGTGGACAACTTCACAGCCCACCTGGTGTTAAGTGGTTACTGGAGCCCATAGACATCTACAACGTAAATGCACAACCCACCTTGAGATATAATTTCTAAGGTCTCAAGTATATTTTTACAACGGCTGCCCCACTCTTCAAACCGAAACACATTACTGCTTTACGGCAGAAATAGGCAGGGTGGTGGTACCTACCTGCGCGCACTCACAAGAGGTAACTTTTATTCGAATAAGCCTTGCACCCAACATCTTACCGCAACGGCGCCAACAAATCTATTTGCTACTATTGCTTAGCGTTAACGCCTGATTTTTTAATCATAAAATAGTTAGCGTATAGGAATAATAATAATAGTAATAATCCGTCCGGGTATTCAGCAGCGGAAACGGTTAATGAACCCGATCACAAATTGCTACTCCTACTAGACTTCTATAACTCGTTCGAAGCAGTAATAAGTTCTTCTTAACTAACTTTTGTCAACCAAATTTTCCATACTTAGGTTTCCATTCAATTTAATTCACAAAATAAATTTTATTCGTCAATAATGTTAGTTTTTGTACAAAGAGAGTTAAACTTACAGGTGTGACGTAAACAAGTCCCACTAAAAATCCAACGGTACAGCAGAGAGCCGACATGAACACTGTGGGAACGTTGGGGAAAGCGTCCATCACTACAGTGTTGATGGTCGACAAAAGAGCCACAGATGAACCCACACCCAGCACAGCCATCATCAGGAAGAACAGAACTGAGAACAACTGGAAACAAATAATTAATTAGTTTACCAATCTTTTATTTATTGCTACGCTGGATGGACGAATTCACGGCCCACCTGTTTAGTCTAAAGTGGTCACCGGAGTCCATGGACATCAAACACGTTAATGCTGTCATCCACCATGATACCATACATGAGCTCTAAGTCTCCGTTTTTACAATACAACGGCTGCCCGACCCTTCAAACCGAAACTCATTGCTGCTTCACTACAGAAATAGGCATGCATGATCACGGTAGACGCCTTATCACCAGTAGGTACGTATAATTTCTGTACGTAGGTATAATCCAAAGAAATCTATAAACGTTAAAATTTTAATCATTCATTTACCTGTGGCATGAACGTTTTTGCAATGGCGTCAGGGTACGAGATGAAAGCTAGTCCGGTTCCTCCAGAGCCGACCACATCTTCTACTCGAGAATTTAGTTCATTAGCCAAGTTACCGAGGATACCGAAAATAGTAAAGCCGGATAGCAAACTTGTGAGGGTGTCCAAAGTTGTAACAATCATTGCATCTCTAAAATCACAAATGCGGTGATGTTTTCACGGAACTGAACATGTTTGCAACGGTAGTATTAATTAATCTACATAATATAAATATCTGACTTAAGAACTCATTTCAAATAAGATGTAAAGTGACAAAAATATTGCGTAGAAAAGATTTAATTGCAAAAGGAATAAATTATTTAGAAAAGATCAATTTTAATTGCAGGTCCATTTTTTATCAGATTTGATTTGAAGGAAAATCATGATATAATATATACGAATAGTCACCTTATTAGTTTTGTAGGTTGTGAT
This sequence comes from Bombyx mori, assembly GCF_030269925.1. NCBI lineage: Eukaryota > Metazoa > Arthropoda > Insecta > Lepidoptera > Bombycidae > Bombyx > Bombyx mori. Next base: position 7,951,952 of record NC_085123.1, read on the forward strand.
AATTAGTTACAGCCAAGTCTCGGCTATTCTCACAATAAATCGGTAAGAACCTAGTCGTGACTGAAGGCATTACGTGACTCGTTAAAGACATCAGCCTGCCTTGATTTTATTAAACAATTAGTTTTGAATAAAAGTCACAGCGAACGCCTTGACACACTTGTTAATTTAAGATAAAGATCAATATTTTTATTATTATGCCCCAGTACATGTACCGTATACTTTTAAATTTGATTCTTGTCTATCTTATTTTGTTTCAAATTATAGATAAAGGTTAATCATCGAGTAATATTAAGTTTGACCGTGTAAGTGACTGTAAGCATAAACTTACCTGTAGACATTTTGTTTGAAACCATTATAGGATGAGAACATGATGATAGCTCCAGTGCAAACTGTTAACGAGAAGAATACTTGCGTTACTGCAGCATACCATACCTGTGGATTAATTTTTAATTTTAAGATGCGCCTTTTTCTATTTCACTCCAAAGGTCATAAACAAAAAACTTAGGAATTAATCATGTAATTAAATTATTAGAAATCTGCTAAATTTCATATTTGGTTGTTCGTGAATTAACGAATTAATCTGCCTGTCCGTGTCCTACTTGTATAAAATAAATATTATGTGATGACAATAAAAAAGTATTCGCGGGAATGAAATGTTTTTTCGTGGTAAAAGGTAGCCATTGCCACTTTCCGATCCAAAAATTATCAACAAAAATTATGTCAATCCATTGTTTCGTTTCGAAATAAAAGAAGGACAAACAAACACACAACAAAGACTTTAACGTATATAATTTTATAAAAAATATGATATGGTTATTTGTTGACTAGATTATAGCGTGTTTAATAAACATTGTGGGATACGCTTCGATCAATAATACTACTACGATTTTAATTTTAGATAATAAGCTCCCATTCATAGGTTTTTTTTATTGCTTAGATCAGTAGACGAGCTCACAGCCCACCTGGTGTTAAGTGGTTACTGGAGCCCATAGACATCTACAACGTAAATGCGCCCCCCACCTTGAGATATAAGTTCTAGGGTCATAGTATAGTTACAACGGCTACCCCACCATTCAAACCGAAACCCATTACTGCTTTACGGCAGAAATAGGCGGGGTGGTGGTACCTACCCGTGCGGTCTCACAAGAGGTCCTACCACCAGTAATTACGCAAATTATAATTTTGTGGGTTTGATTTTTATTACACGATGTTATTCCTTCCCCGTGGAAATCAGTCTTTTTTTTTTTTTATGATTGAGAATTTACTGGTGGCCCGAAGGCCTTTCCAGTTTCACCAGGACAGGTGGGCGAGCAAAGGCTCAGCCAAGAGGGGTGGGATTTGCTAACAACTGCCCGAGCGCCTCCGAAGGAGACCTAACAACTCAAGAGCAATTGTTTCGCGAATGAATCTACTACCGGATCGGAATCGCGACCCGCTGAGAAGATCCGGCGAGAAACTCAGCGGGCTGATGCATGGGTTAGGTTGCACGTCGACCTCTTTGTCGAGTTCGACGAGTACGGTTACTGGGGTCCCTAAGCCTGCCCCTGCTATTAGAGCTGAAGGCATCTAATGCAAAGGTTATTGGATCTGATGGATCCGTAAGGACGTGTCTAGGGCGTCGACGGTGACTGGCTAATGCATGATCAGGATTCGGGGAGTAGTCAGCGGCGGCAACGATAAGGCGATTATCATGACGGGAAATCAGTCGTGAACACTTGTTAAGTACGTATTTAATTAGAAAAAATTGTACCCGTCTGCGGGATTCGAGCACCGTTGCATCGCACGATACGAATGCACCGGACGTCTTATCTTTTAGGCCACGACGACTTATTTTGTTTTTGTGAGAAAATTTTATCTGACAATATTACTTACGTCTAACTCTAATAGTTTACTCCATTGAGGCGTTATGAAGAAGAGGATTCCCGTACCAGCTCCGGGTAAAATTACAGTCCTGTTATAAAGCAATCGATTTTACTTGGTATTTCAGTAATTGGAAATTGAGATAATGATAATGTAGGAGCAGTTTCATATTGTAATGCATTTTCCATCGATAATCATCTTAAAGCACAAACGAAAAAGACAGCACGATGTAGTTACAACGTGTTATTTAATTATTGCGTTAATTTGAAATCTCAATTTTGTTTCAAGACCCGCTACGAGAATGCCGATGTGTACGGGTTCATGTAAAATTTCATAGTAATGCTAGTAGGCTTGGAAGGAAAGTAAAAAGTACAAGTTAAAAAAAAACAAGTAAATATACTTACGTTATGAACAATATGATCATAACGACATAGGGGAACAAAGCTAGGAAGTATGCAGCCTTGCCAGAACTCTTCACGCCTTGTGCGACGATGACAAAAATAATCACCCACGTTGCGAGCAAACATAAGGTCAGGTACCATATAGGAGCGCCTGGAAGAAACATAATTACATTATTTACTCACACACAAATAGATACATACGGTTACTAAACGAAATAAAATGTGATATAAAATAATTACGCAATTGTCAACACTGAATAAAATGTTAAGTTAATCAGATGTAATATACACAAAAGAAAACTCTTTTCTTTGTATCGTATACAAACTTGTTCGTGAATAAATTTTTTTGTGTCATATAATCGGCATTTTTGTTACAATAAAAAGAAATCATTTTAACAGTTATCATTGTTCTATCAATTTTTATTTCGCAAGTTTGTGCAGGATGATTATGAGAACAGGATAAACGTTTCACGAAAATGAACTTGAATTTTCTACGTATGATATGAGTAGGAGGGTTATTTTGATAATATCCTGAAAAGCACCCCACGCTTTTTTACAATAAAAACCTTTTTTTCTTACACCGTTTTTAATTCAAATTTACTAAAATTTATTTTATATTTTTGGATTATATTAATTGGATTTTCTATTAAAGCGTATTTTGTTAGTTTTTTTAAACTGTTATTTGTTTTATCAAAGCGAGGTAAACGATTTCCGTAAAACAACTAACATCAAAATAACTTACCGAGTCCGCCTTCGATACCATCGCTTTGCTGAAGAACTGTTCTCCTAGAAAACAAGAAATTAATGTTCTAAGCCCTCAAGTGTATTTATTTAGTGCATTACTATACAGTTCTAAAATTCGTGTACATATATATTAAAGTGCTAGATGAATATGTTAGAGGAAGTCTGAAGTGGCACCTGTGACAGAGAAGTTGAGAAATGCGCGTTTGAGATGATATGGACATATTGTGATGAAACGAAATGACAATGAGGTTAGTAAGAGAGTTTTAACTATGAATGTGGGAGGCTTTAGAGGAAGAGGTAGACCTAAGAAGAAATAGATGGATTGCGTGAAAGACGATATGTGTAAGAGGGGAGTCAGCGAAGAAATGGAGAAATGGTATAATATGATGATTTTATGTAAGGAGAAAATATGTTGCGGCGACTCCAGCTGACTGGGAGAAGGGCAGGAGAATGATGATAGATTAAAGTGCTTACAAGAAGTAAAGCTCCGCGCTACTGGTGCCGTTGACTACGGTTCCAACTGGGGCACTGTTAGGATCCGAAGGCACGCAGTTTTCCCAACCAGGTTCACAAACAGCCCATGGCAGTGTAGACTGGAAACTCATTGACAAATAATACAGGCATAGACCAACAATTACTACGTAGTAAGATAGGATGTATCCGCAACCCAAAGCTTGAGCATAGCCGGTTCCTAAAAAAATAAATAATGACAGCGAACTTTTCAAAAAAAGACAAACTAATATAACTGTCACTAAAGAGTACCTTACCTTTCATTGCTGGTGATAAAGACCAAACTTTGACAGAATTTCTCGAACTAAACTGTCCCAAAACACATTCGAGGTAGTACATGGGTTTGCCGACTAAAAACAACACTATGATATAGGGTATAAGGAAGGCCCCGCCGCCATTTTGATATGCAACGAATGGAAACCGCCATACGTTGCCTAAGCCCACTGATGTAGCGATGCACGACATGAGGAATTCAATTTGATTAGACCACATCATACGTTCAGGAGCACCTTCTATATCTTCGAAAGCCTAAAAGTAAAAAAAAAACAATGAAATAAGGTCCATTTTTTATTTATTTCTGAACTCTGGCCTAACGACGCGTCATACAAGTTTTAAGTATATACAATTTGTACATAGTAATGTGACCAATTGCTTAAAATTGTACACAATCTATGTAGACACAATTAAATTAAATTTTTTTTTGTAGCAAAGTTAGATTTGTTTTTATGTGTTTTCAAATACATTGTAAAGCATTTTATGGGTAAACAACAAGCTCATACATAGCTTCTCGATCGCTTAAAAATTAACTCAAATATGGAGTTGTAACAGCTTCCCTTCGGTTGCCGCTAGGGGCGCTGTTCCAACTGGTGTATGTGGCTACGTAAACATCACAACGTACCCATTGGATGTACCTACCTACCTCGAGATAAGAGGTTAAAGTCTCAATCTTATTCAGTAATAACTTTTCTGAGCTTCAAACGGTAACGCATCAGCGGACTTACAAAACATCCCTTGGTTCAAAAATAGTAGTTTTTTACCAAGTTAATTTAGCACCACGAAATTTTTGAGACTTTTTAACCCTACAATTAAATATACGTAAGTTCATTTCTTTCATTTTTCCCTCATTTATTTTTATCAGTATATTATTTATACAATACATTGCATTTTATATATCCAATATATATTTTTTATATTCAGGAAACAAAAATTAACAATTTGAAAACGATAATAATAATAATAATAAAATATAATATCCGATAATAATCTTTAATAAAAAAATAAAATTTTATATCTCTTAATGTTTGTCTTATCGCTTTCATTGGTTTTAGTACTCATCCACTAAACTGAATTTGTAATGTGCGTGTAATGTAAATTTCGAACAGAAACCTGAAGGCAGTTTTTTTTTTCCTACCTATTGCCTTGAGAGGCTATTTCAGATTCACCCTAACGTTCGTAGGTGAGCTCGCGGGGCTCAACCGGAGAGTTGCTAACACTGACCCTAGTAAGAGCAGTGCTTCGCAGAATCTACCACCGGATCGGAGATGCGACCCACTGAGAAGATCCGGCGAGAAACTCAGTGACCTGTGTCTATGGGTTAGTTCGCTCGTCCAGCCCTACGTCGCAAGCGACGGGTTCGACGAGCACGGTGACCGTTCTGAAGTCAGAGATTGTTGATTGTGTGATATATGTATTTACAAGAAATTTCTGGGTAAAAGCTGTTAATGTGTTTTTTCAAAAATATATCCACACGAACAACGTTTCAAGGAAAAGCCTTGTTAAGTGAAGTGAGTCTACCCAAAACTTTCTTGAACGCTACATAAAGATATTGAAATACATTCGTTTTCGAAAAGATTATGATGAGAGCCCTGTCAAAAATGAAGTTGGTTTATTCTTACCTTCTTTTCATTGACTGGAACCTTCAGTGCCGGAGGAGGTAGATCAGGTTTTGTGGATCGCTTCGGCTTGGGTGATCCTGGACGATTCAATGACGGGTCCCTGTCCGTCGGAGGATTCTCCGAGGACATGTCGAACCCATTGTTCACATGTGTTTGACTCTGTAAACAAAATAAATATATTAGTAAAAATTAAAATAGATATGAAAAGTAGAATAGACAAATAATTCGCTTGGTGCTGACTGTTATTAATCAAAACTGCTGATTTATATATTTTAATACGAATAAAGCACTTTCGGATAAACTCGAAGGTTCGCAGTGTTTGTGCATTCACAGCATATTGGGACTCCAGAATTAATACCCGGCTTGAAATCAAGGCTGAATTATAGTGGTTTCTAATCAAATGATATGGTGACATCGATATTGTGGAGATTGATTTGTCTGGATTCACGAATATTCAGAATAATCGATGACTAACGGCAAATACAAGCGCCTTGCAATACATCTGTTCGTATTTTATGAATTACTTATTTTGATTTATGATACTTTTAGCATTTTTTACGCACATTTTAAAAATATCAAGTATTTTTACCTTTTTTATTTTATGATGGTTTTATCGACTTTTGTAACCTGTACTAAACTGAGAGACATAGTATACAATATTTATATACTAATAGCATTTTATGGTAGTATACTTTAAAATGAGTTGTTTTGTTGTTTATTAACTTTAAATGTAATGATAATAAATATGTGCATCGACAGTGTTTAATATTTAGCATTTGGATGTTTAATTAAAGCTGTATCGCTTAATATCGCCTTTGATGTTTGAATTTTACAGTTTTGATGTATTTTTACTCATAAAAACTAACATAAACAGCAATTTTCGGTCTACGTGATCACAGATGTCTAAAGTGCCATTTGTCAATATCTGATAGCTTCCCTTATATTATTTACAACTTTATCTGTGTTAATAATACGGATAATCTAAGTCCCTTATTTCGATAAATTTATAATCTGTAAAACAATCGGAAATAATGAATGTGATAACGGTAAATTCGTTTTTGATATATTATTTTGACGTATGAATATTGAAATATTTTGTTTGCACTTTGGTTTGTTGTTGTTTGCTAATTTTTCAGTGGAATAATACAGATAGTCGATTTACAAATAAAATGTAATTATTGGATACCGGAAACGTTAACTTAGTCGTATAAATTTAACTTTCATAAAATTCAAGGTCCGTTGGTACGAAAAGCGAGAGGCGATTGCGATTATTTTTTGTTTGTACGCAGTTTATTTCAAGCTTTTCAAGCTCTTAACCTCCTTCTTAATTTTCAAGTTAATCGTCGCTCGTCTTGATTTATATAACATCGAATCGGCCGGTCACGTGGGCTCGGGTGTAAACTATTTTCTTCTATTCTATCAGCCCACAGACATAGGCCTCTCCCAAGCCTTGCCATAAAGATCGGTCCTGCGCTGCTTGCATCCAGCAGATCCCCGTGAACCTTAACAAGTCGTCGGTCCATCTTATGGGAGGCCTACCTACGTAAATATAAACATGCGAAGCAAAAGCAAAATAACAAACAGTTCAATCGTTGTGAATAACGACACTGGATCAAATTCTCAATTAAATTGAAAATGAAATTTGTAGTTAAGCTCAATACGCACTGAATGTTAAGTTGTTACCGGAATTTGTAGACAAACGCCAATACGACTTCCTGATTGAGACAAGATTAAAAACAAAATCTAAAAAAGCTATCTTCCTACCTTTCATTCAAAAATATTGCCTCTGTTCTCTTTCACAAATTCCAATCTCTATTGATTTGGGGATAATTGCAGATATTTATAGAATTGATACGGAAAAAAGTGTTCTAAAATGTCAAGGCAGGAAAAATATCCATTTCTTTATCTAATTAGGTGCTTTGCTTTTAACGTAGCTGAAATTCGTCATTGTGGCAGTGACCGAATTTTCAAGAATGCAGACGATTCTTTATCTTTTTTGTGGAATCCTAAATAACGTCAAACTTTTTTAAGTGCGCAAAAGGAAATTATAAGGCAATATAGGTATTTCAATAAATGCTTCGGCTATGTTTTCGAGTTAAATTTAGAAGAGAAACTCCTCGTTTCTACTTCTATATAGGAAGGCCTAAATAAAGGCATTGTTGCCAGTAGTATTAACGCTAGTAAGTTTTTTTTTTGTTTCATTATCGAAATGATAATGAAATAATGAATGAATAAAAATTATGAAGATAGTAACTAACAGCTTTTAACTTAAAATTCAATTCAAATTAATTCAATTCAATTCAATTCAATTATTAAACAATAATTTAAAATTTCACTGAACATTTTTTATTAAAATTAAATTTATCGTTCGTGTATATAATAGAATGTATTTGATATTCTTTCAACAACGATTGAATACGATACTACATATTATGGCGTAAACTTTACGAACACGTCGGAATAAAATTACTTGGTCTGTAATTACTTGCTGTTATGGTAGACATACCAATCATGGATTTTATATATTTTTTTGTGAACTATTATCATATCATTCGTAAGAATAAACTAGAGAATAGACTTCGTATAAAAATCTATGACTCACCATGTTTATTAGCACTGAAGATTAATTAAAAAAATGTTTTATTATTGTAGATTGATTAATTTTGATAATATAATTTATCAATTTTATTAAACACTAAAAGATTTGCCTTTCCAAATGAGGCAGCGCACAGGTGCACTGCGCTAGTGGAACCACGCGCCGCGAGTACTCGAGTTATATACAAAATACCTATCAGCAACTTGACGACGTCCTCGCAGAGTTGCTGCTAATCGGCAATAAATTCATCGAAAAAAAACCCACAGTCATTCGTTTAAGTCAGATAAGTTCGCTACCATGCTGGTAAGTCTCGTCTGATTGCTTCACTGACTTTGGTATGACTGTGTAAATAAAGCCTCGACCAAGTTGATATATGCGACTCAATCTTAGTATCTTAGACACATTTGAGAGTGATTTTTTTCTGTATCTTATTTACTACTATCAAAATTTGTCTTAATAAATTTATGTTTTACGATTTTAATTGTAGAGTCAGAAAAGAACTCCTGCTTTCTTATCCATGTTTACCACAAAACAAACACGCATTACAGTTTTTTTTTTGGTAGTTTCATTCATACTTTAATCACATATAATAGGTAGTGCATTTTCCGTTATGATGTTATGATGTCTTTGCACACCGATCTCACGTGCAACAATAAAACCCTGAATGAATTAAATAACTAATGTTTATTCTAGAAATTTTTATTAAATTAAGCTTACATTACTTAGATTAGGTAAGTTAAATTTTTTTTACATTTAGCACAAATAGCACATTAAGAAGTAACACATTAAAACGAAATTTATCAATACAACCTAATTTACGTTCCGAATTTGCGATTATTAAGAAAATTAAGTCCGAATTTTCCGAAAATTCGATTTATCATAACATATAAATTACTATTAAAAAAGAAATTTGAACAACTACCGATTTAACTAAAAAAAGACTATTTATTTTTCAGTTATGATGCATTTTTTTAATTTATGCAAACCTTAAGGTTGGATTCTACGTAAACACATCGATTAAGGTTCGTCCGCCTACATAACAATCCAGATGAACTTGTTCTACGTTATCCATTGAGTTCATATATCTCTATCTAAATGATTGTATACATGTGCATAACTGTGTTGTACTGTCTATGGTTATGCTAATGTTTTTTTATTTAGACGCATAGGCCAGCTGACCCTTCTAAGCTCAATCTGTATTATGCTGTAACCAGAGAATATAACAACTGCGTGAATGCTGTCATAGACCTCGATACATTCAACTTATTATAAAATTCATTTGATGCACATTTACAAATAATATATTAACTAATTAGTTGAATCAAGCGCTACGACTTTCGTTGTTGCAAAGTACTACTACAGTTGTAGGTTGTTTTCTTGTTGGTACCTTTTTTTGCTTGTTCCTTTTTCTTTACTGGTGGTAGGAGCTCTTGTGAGTCCGCACGGGTAGGTACCACCACCCGGCCTATTTCTGCCGTGAAGCAGTAACGCGTTTCGGTTTGTAAGCCGTGTAACTAAACTGAGACCTTAGAACTCATATCTCAAAATGGGTGGCAGCATTTACGTTGTAGATTTCTATGGGCTCCAGTAACCACTTAACACCATGTGGGCTGTGAGCTAGTTCACCCATCTAAGCAATAAAAAAAAATTCTACATTAAAGAAAAAGCATCGTGTAATAAAATCAAAGTCGCACAGTTTATAAATTTGTGTAATTACTGATGTTATGGTACGCCACGTCCACACGAGTGGATGACACCATTCTGCTTATTTCTGTCGCGAAGTGATGTGTTACGTTTTGAAGGCAATAGTCATTATATAACGTAATTACAACAACGACCTCATGTCTGAGAATGGGAGGTGGCATTCGCGTCGTTTGAAACACTTAGCACTAGATGCGCCATTCACCCGTTTAAGCAATAAAAATATGTATATTATTATAAGTAATAGTGGCCTAGTATCAGTACCATAAAACAGACAATTATCCTACAATTATCCTGTTACTTATGACGACGCTTGCAGCTGAAAGTCAGTATTGTACTTTTTGACGAAGCATGTTGCTGATAGCTTTATTTCTGTAATCTGACGAAGCATGTTGCGGATAATAACATGTACTTTTAGGTTAGGAATATTGAGTTCTTTTTTTTTATAATAAATAAATCTATAAAAAAATTTTATAATAATTAATTATCCTACAATAGCAAGGGTTATCTTTTCTCTCACTACGTTACTTCTTTCACCGTCTATTAAGAATATAGACATATAAATATATATAATGATTTTTTAATGATAAGATATTTCAGGAGAAGTTAGCCTGCATATTTAATAATGTATAATTCGTCGTTTGACATTGAAACTAGATTACTAACCAAATATTCGTATAAAAAATAAAAAAGCAGTGGTTTTTTTGCGCATTTCTTTGATAACGGCTAATATAAAATCTATTATAATAAATATAAAATCCACTCGCCACGTCCACACCATCTAAAATACACAAGTTACTAGCAAATACGATGGTTGGATGGTATTAGAACGGTAACTACATGTTATTAAAATCGTATCAATATGTAAGAACATAATTGACGCCTCTTCGGTGTTATGTAATAAAACAAATGCAATATAGTCGATAAATCAGGCCAAACTCTTGAGAATCATCACTTCATCACATTCTATAAACAACACCAAGGTCATTTACTTTTACTTACCTTCACATCTACTGGGCCTATCCTCAGTTTTATGATTATGAAATATTTTTTACGTCTATTAAATGAATATATCCTAATTAAAACTGCTTTTACAGTTTATGTAATCCCAGTCTACTGACCGAACGACTGTGCGTGACCACCAAAGCTGTATAGGGTTCGAAATGTCGAAAAACCAATAATGACAACAATGACAATAAAAAACGCGGGATCAAACTGTAAAAATAGTTTTAATTATGTCTAGAACTTGTGAAAACCGAAGAAAATATTGTTTTGTCCTATTATTATATATAAATAAATATCTAAAATAATTTATACGGTTGTGCCCGCACTAGAGTTCGCGAATTGTATCCTAATCAATAAAAGAAACTGTACATTCTATTTGACCCTTCCTTCCACAATCTCAGCCATATTTTTAATTGCATTGGATTTAATTTGATGGTCATTGTTTCGTAATTTGGTAATGCGATAGCTTTTTTACATATAAATTATCGATACAGGCATATTTCTCCAAATCGAGTTTGAAATTGTTCTCGATCCAGTATCTGAAAAACTTCTTTTGTTATTTCACAAAGTATTTTTTTGGTAAATAGTGATAATCAGCATATCAAATAAACAAAAGAAAATACAAATGATGGCTCCCATCACTAATGTGACATTGTTCGGAAGTAAGGCCTAGGTCATTGTAACAGGCAAACGTACATAGTTTACAATGATATTCAGCGTCGATCAGATATGATACATCGACCTCGTTCGCGGTGAATCAATGCATGAGACTGTGATAGTCAATATTTGTGTTTACATAATTCATCACTGTAGATTGTAAGTTAAACTTCCATTACTTTGTTAATTCGAAACACGGATTTGTAATTAGTAGGGTTCGTCTCATATAAATATCTATAGTAAAGTATAGTATAAAGTAGTAGTATAAAGTTTATATTATAAAGTTATTTATATTATATAGTATGGTATATTATTCAAATTTTTACGTATCTTACGTACTTAATTCTTAATTTTTATTATTTTACTTTTAGAATTAAAGAAATAAAATGTCGTCTTTGTACAAACTATAAGCTTTTTTATTCCGTAAATGGTATAGTATAACGACTGCCCCTCTCTTTAAATCGAAACGCATTACTGCTCCACGGCAGAATTTAATTCACAGACACAGTCCATTGAATTTCTCGCCGGATCTTCGCAGTTGGTCGCGATTTCGATCCAGTGATATATTCAGCGAAGCACTGCTCTTGTTAGCGCTAGTGTTCGCCAGGTTGAGCCCCGTGAGCTTGCCTACACGTTCGGTCAAGCTGGTATAATGATCAGGCTGGTCTTTGAAACTACCAGCAAAAAAAAAGAAACGGCAGAAATAGGCGGAGTGGTACCTACGGATGTGGACTCACAACCAGTAATTACACAAACTATAATTTTTGCGGGTTTGATTTATATTACACGACGTTATTCCTTCATCTTGGAAATCCGTCCTTTCTTGCTCTATTAGTGTAGATTTGAGAAATAGTATAGGAATAATTTAAAAGTTTATTCTTTAAATCTGTCGGCCACAACGTTCTTCTTAACGCCCTCTCTCTTTTTTCTTAGAAATCTTAAGCGGGTACCCGATTCTACGCTTAGTTTAGCGTGAATGACATTTAATTACAGAGACATTTAATTTATTCTCAATTGAATTATTTCAATTTGTCTTTTAAAAAGTTAGTGTAGTCTATGGAACCATAGTGTAGTCATATTAGATTTTGTACTTAACAAACATTTGATACTTTAGTAAATTTAGTAATGTTTGATCATAATCACCTATAAAATATCGTTTTTTCAATTTACACTGTAACTGATTTGCGATAGTATAAGAAGTATTATTGTCTGTTTAAATGAATAAGAATGTCTTTAAAATTGCTTTGATACTTATGCAGCTCACTTCACTAAGGAACGTATTGCAGAACCGTGGAACTTGGTGGAGTGAATTTAATTTTGCTTATAGGTATCCTGTAACAGTGGTAACTTTTGCGACCGCATGTCAGCGTTTTTAAGTACTTTCTGGAGCATATTTACTTAATTTGAATGCCGCCATTCACAATATGTCCTATTGACTTCATGGTGGACTGCTAGCCCATTCTTGAAAAAGAAGCTTCCTCCTCCTCCTTCAGTCGATCGCTCATTGCTGAGCATCGTGATGCACCCGCCTGTGACCTTTTTTGTAATTTGTAGCCACTTTTGTCGGTCAGTGGCACAGTGAAGTGCTTGGCTCAGTGTCATGTCCAGATACTCGGACATTTGGTCACTCTATCTTTTTCGGCTCCGACCTCTGGATCGTCTTCCATCCACTTTATTTAATATTATATATGTCGTGGATAACGACTTTTAGTTGTCGTGGATAACGACTTTTAGTAATATTAAGACGGTGGTTTTGATTATTATTTTAAATGATGAAATGTTGTTTTGATAAATATCACAAAATGAAGGGTAGACTCCGTAACGCCACAGTATAAAATGGCGGTACGTGGACAGAGTCGTGGCATTCGTGTCAGACAGTGATTCCGTCCGTCTCAGCAGTGAGTCTCTGACAGTCAGTCAGTCAGTCGGTCTGTCGGTATGTGCAACGAAACTGTCGGTTTATCCTGTCATTGTGAAAGTTGTGTGTGTTGAGTTTCAATAATTATTATTGAAAAGTTTTATTGATTAAACTGAGTTCAATCGAATATGAGTGATGACGAAACTACCGCTCAGCCATCCCTGACGTGTGCCAACATCAGAAGTGGGATGGAGGCATTGCGATGTGTTTTATGGTTGAAGTGGGTACTGGATGGAAGTTCCACTTGCGTGCCGGATGGAGGCATTAGTGTTTTGTGTTGAAGTTGGGTACCGGATGGAGGTCCCACTTATTTGCCGGATGGAGGCAATAAGTAGTCAAGAGCTACTCGATGGAGGTGGCACTTGAATTGGGTTATCGTCACTCGATATAGGTGGCATGAGTTACTCTCACTAGATGGAAGTAATTGTAACGATAGTTTGTGATTGATACATAATACTGATGAAATACTGCTCAGATTGAGTTGTTTTGTAATAACTCGAGTTTCTAATGCTTATTGAGCATTAATGAAATTTGTCAGTTGTATAGTGTATCACTAATAGTTGGGTTTTTAAGTTATCTACTCACACAGGTGTACATAGTCAGTTAAAGATCTTGTTGAAAGCTAACGTTATGGTTTGTAATGAAACGAATCCCAATCCTCAATCGTGAATGAATCGGAGTGGCCGAGACGAAAACTGTTAGATATTGCAGAAGGTTGTTTTCCTTGCAGGAGCGTCACACAGGGACGTGTGACGTGTCAGAATGGCCGTGTCGTGGATAACGACTTTTAGTTGTCGTGGATAACGACTTTTAGTAATATTAAGACGGTGGTTTTGATTATTATTTTAAATGATGAAATGTTGTTTTGATGAATATCACAAAATGAAGGGTAGACTCCGTAACGCCACAGTATAAAATGGCGGTACGTGGACAGAGTCGTGGCATTCGTGTCAGACAGTGATTCCGTCCGTCTCAGCAGTGAGTCTCTGACAGTCAGTCAGTCAGTCGGTCTGTCGGTATGTGCAACGAAACTGTCGGTTTATCCTGTCATTGTGAAAGTTGTGTGTGTTGAGTTTCAATAATTATTATTGAAAAGTTTTATTGATTAAACTGAGTTCAATCGAATATGAGTGATGACGAAACTACCGCTCAGCCATCCCTGACGTGTGCCAACATCAGAAGTGGGATGGAGGCATTGCGATGTGTTTTATGGTTGAAGTGGGTACTGGATGGAAGTTCCACTTGCGTGCCGGATGGAGGCATTAGTGTTTTGTGTTGAAGTTGGGTACCGGATGGAGGTCCCACTTATTTGCCGGATGGAGGCAATAAGTAGTCAAGAGCTACTCGATGGAGGTGGCACTTGAATTGGGTTATCGTCACTCGATATAGGTGGCATGAGTTACTCTCACTAGATGGAAGTAATTGTAACGATAGTTTGTGATTGATACATAATACTGATGAAATACTGCTCAGATTGAGTTGTTTTGTAATAACTCGAGTTTCTAATGCTTATTGAGCATTAATGAAATTTGTCAGTTGTATAGTGTATCACTAATAGTTGGGTTTTTAAGTTATCTACTCACACAGGTGTACATAGTCAGTTAAAGATCTTGTTGAAAGCTAACGTTATGGTTTGTAATGAAACGAATCCCAATCCTCAATCGTGAATGAATCGGAGTGGCCGAGACGAAAACTGTTAGATATTGCAGAAGGTTGTTTTCCTTGCAGGAGCGTCACACAGGGACGTGTGACGTGTCAGAATGGCCGTGTCGTGGATAACGACTTTTAGTTGTCGTGGATAACGACTTTTAGTAATATTAAGACGGTGGTTTTGATTATTATTTTAAATGATGAAATGTGGTTTTGATGAATATCACAAAATGAAGGGTAGACTCCGTAACGCCACAGTATAAAATGGCGGTACGTGGACAGAGTCGTGGCATTCGTGTCAGACAGTGATTCCGTCCGTCTCAGCAGTGAGTCTCTGAGAGTCAGTCAGTCAGTCGGTCTGTCGGTATGTGCAACGAAACTGTCGGTTTATCCTGTCATTGTGAAAGTTGTGTGTGTTGAGTTTCAATAATTATTATTGAAAAGTTTTATTGATTAAACTGAGTTCAATCGAATACGAGTGATGACGAAACTACCGCTCAGCCATCCCTGACGTGTGCCAACATATATATATATTTCCTAATTACATTAAATAGATTACAAGTTGTTACCCGCGGCTTCACCCACGTATTCAAGGATTGATGCAGTTTCTCGTGAAAATATGGTGTTTTTTCTCGGAATAAAAGCCTAAAAGTATTTTAGGCACTATTATATTAATTAATTAGTAATTTAAAAAAAAATGCTGTTTTTTTTGTTGCCCTAGCATACGGCTCACCAGATGGTGAGTGGTTACCGGCGCTCATGGACGTCAGCAATGTCAGGGGTAGAGCCAAGCTGCTGCCTACCGTTTACCTACAAACAAACACACTTTAACATTTATGTAATAATATTATTAAAGAATAGACTAGTATAGATAATATTACGTAGGTATAACTCCTACCTAGAGAACTAAAGTAATTACTCGAAATTTGTTGTGTTAAATTATTGTGTCCGATCTAGCAACTTATCAATTTTTAGAAAAGTTTAAATTTCTTATCATATTATTATTAGGATTAAATTTATAGAAGAATACAAGAAAAAGAATAGCAAAAGGCTTTATTTTAATAGATGTTAATAAACCATTTCATATCTAATTACTAAATCTTAATCTAAATATATGTATGTATGTAGTCTCTTTTTGCATATGCTACATCCGTGTAATGTTAACGTTTTTGGATTCCATTGCCTTATGCCGTATAACCTAGTCTTGCTGTCTTTGCAAATATATCACAACAGATTTTTCGCAAAAATCCTCGTTTCCTTTTCTCTTCTCTTGTTATTCATGCTTTCCATGTAGTTTGATCCATAAGTATACACATCTTACAAATGCAATTAACTTTGTCAACGTTCTTATAAGTCGGTCTCTTATTTTATTAGCTTGTCTTATACCAGCATACTTATTTTATCCTTCCCTGGAAAACTGCAAGTTTCTGTTAATCTTCATTCCTGAGAGTACAGGTTAGTCAGCCATTTGTTAAATACGATAGCAAATCAATCTCAAGCTAATTTTTTTTAAATATTAATGTTTCTTCTTTATTTATCTATAGCCACCTTCCTTTTTTGAATTTTACATAACTGTATTAAGCTAAGTAAATGTATTAATCCTGATAATCTACTACTTTCGCCTTGAACGATTACACTATTGCTCCGTTTGATAAAATGTTTGATTTGGCAGTATTAGTAGATATCCCCACTCTACCGTCCGATTAGCCTCCTCATGTCTCTAGGCAAACTCTACGAGCGTCTTTCTACAATTGCCACAAGGACTTTATTTCATCCAAGGGAATTTTTATCGATGAACAATTCGGATTCCGTTCGAAACACTCATGTGTACAACAGGTGTACCGCCTCACGGAGCACATTCTCGTTGGGCTTAATCGACGTAAATACCCTTTTCAGCCAAAAAAGACAGGAAGGTCAAGTACCTGGGAGTTATCCTGGATGCATCTATGACATTGCGCCTACACATAAAGTCTGTCTACGACCGCAACGCGATCATCTTGGCAAGCTTTACCCCATGATTTATAAGCGGAGTAAAATATCCCTTCGGAACAAGGTGACGCTTTACAAAACTTGCATACTATACAACCCATTATGACATACGCGAGTGTAGTTTGTTCACGTAACCCGCACCCACATAGACACTCTCCAAACCCTCCAATCACGTTTTTGCAGGTTAGCCATCGGAGAACCGTGGTTCGTGAGGAACGTTGGCCTACAGGACTATCTAAGCCTTGAATCGATCAGAAAACACCTGAAGTCAGCCTCGGAATAGTACTTCAATAAGGCCGTGCGTCATGATAATCGCCTCACCGTTGCCGCTGCTGACTACTCCCCGACTCTGGCTCGCGCAGGATCAAATCGCCGTCGACGCTCTAGACACGTCTTTACGGATCCATCAGATCCAATAACTCTAGGCTTAGGGAGTCCGGTAACCGTATTCGTCGAACTCGGCAAAGAGTTCGACATGCAACCTAACCCATACGTCAGCCCGCTGAAGTTCTCGCCGGATCTTCTCAGCGGGTCACGATTCCGATCCGGTAGTAGATTTAAATACTGGAACAGCTACCCTTGAGTCGTTAGGTCTCATTCGGAGGCGCTCGGACAACTGTTAACAAAGCTGAGCCCGTGCTCGCCTACCTGTCCTGATGAAACTGGAAAGGCCTCCGGGCCACCAGTAATCCTTCCTTCCCATCTGCTTTCGTACGTCATCTCCTTTGCAATTTTCACGAGGTCGTGTGAACTATAAGCAAATTAACAACAGTAATAACAGTAAAACGGAGCTGACCGAGATGTTCACCGTCTTAAGTCTATTTTCTTACTAACTTCAATTCTTAAAATTTTATTCCAATACAGCATCGAACATAATGTAATTAAGAGTTTATTCATTTCTGTAACGAAGTGATCATGTAAAAATAAATAAGTGATCATGTTCAAGGGGGATAAAATGTTGACTTCCATCTTATATCATAAGATGGGAGAAGGCCCATACGTTTTCATGTCAATTGGCTCTGGTAACGACTTAACACCGATGGATCGTGTATTTGTGGAATAAAAAACAAAAGCCAAAAACAAAGTATGCAGTACAAAAGAAAACACATTACCTACGTTTTAATTTATAATCCATTTAGCAGATTGCTGTTAATCCAAGCTAGCTTGTTATCGTATTTGAAGTCATAAAACTATTCGATGACGTTTCTCATACGTAAATCTATAGGTATGTTACACTGATAAAGTGGATTACCTGTAGCACTTTTACCAGCAATGATAAAAAAAAACGTGTTCGACACGTTTGTTTTTTAAAGCTTCAATAAAATTTAAGCGAAGCCTTTTGGCGGTGACTGAAGAGTGGGCTTCCCTGAAACCGTGTGCATTTATGAAAAAAATAGCTTCTCTAAAAAGGGTAACCAATTCAAATTTTATCACTATGAATAATGTATATATTAACTATTAATTAGGTAACCATACGTGTATGATACGTACGATACGATCCAAGTGTGCCAAAATTCCCGATAAATCATATCAAACACGCGACTTGTGATAATTATTTGAAACTTAGAGAATTATTTGAAATTAAAATAGCAAACGCAAATTAATTATACCTACCTATATGAATTATCGTGATTATTATAAAAAAAATTTGATATGAAAATTATCACGTTTATGAACTTGAAAATGATAAGAGTATGTAACATACATATACCGGGATCATGTTTATTTACTTCTGAATAAATGCTTGTTATCGGTTTAATTCATTGTTACAAGGATGTTGTGACCCGGCACCATATGTTGCTGTCCTGTTTAACTTTGCAGCGAGGTAATCACGTGCTTCATACTGTTTGAAGAGTATTTCAATATTAATGATAATGTAATTAATGATTCGTCTTCATATCTTAAGGGACGCATCAGAAAAAGTAATTAAAATAGTATGTAGTTACTTTAGTATAAGATAGTCGTTCCGGATACCACGAGTAGGCAGAGCATACTGTTACTGCCAATCCACGCTGTTTAAAATAGTTTATAGCACTGTGGTCGTATAATATTACTACGGTACGAGAGGATGACCGCGCTTTGATCGGTATTTTTTATTTATTTTTATAAATTGTGTTTTTTAGAAATTATATTTAAATACGAATTACATATTGATATTACTTAGTCTGGCCATAAATACTGTTACAATTAAAAATAAACAAAATATTACATTTGAATTTGGAATCTGTCATTTTTATATGATTGCTCACTGAGTTTTTTCATTTTGGCGCCAACATATTGTACAATATTTTGCGATATTAAAATGGAGTGGGGTGATAAAGAGAACCGAATCGCTGTGATTGCATTACACAAAGTAGATATGGAGCCAAATGCAATTCTTAAAACTCTCCATACGCTTGGTATTAGTAAAATGTTTGTGTACCGAGCTATTAATAGGTGTAATGAGACCCCCTCTGTTTGTGAGAGAAAAAGATCTGGCCGTCCACGTAGTGTTCGTACAAAAAGGTGGTCAAAGCAGTAAGGGAAAGAATTCGAAGAAATCCTGTCCGAAAGCAAAAGATTTTATCTCGGGAGATGAAGATAGCAACTAGAACCATGTCGCGTATTTTAAAAAATGACTTAGGACTTGCAGCCTATAAGAGACGTACTGGTCATTTCTTAACTGATAATTTAAAAGAGAATAGGGTGGTAAAATCGAAACAACTACTGAAGCGGTACGCAAAGGGAGGTCATAGAAAAAAATTGTTTACGGATGAGAAAATTTTTACAATTGAGAAACATTTTAACAAACAAAATGACCGTATTTATGCTCAAAGCTCTAAGGAAGCTTCCCAATTAGTCGACAGAGTGCAACGTGGGCACTATCCGACTTCAGTGATGGTTTGGTGGGGTATTAGTTATGAAGGAGTGACTAAGCCATACTTTTGTGAAAAAGGTATCAAAACATCGGCACAAGTGTATCAGGATACCATTCTTGAGAAGTTAGTGAAGCCCCTTAACAAAACCATGTTCAATAATCAAGAATGGTCCTTCCAGCAAGACTCGGCGCCAGGTCATAAAGCTCGGTCTACGCAGTCTTGGTTGGAAACGAACGTTTCGGACTTCTTCAGAGCTGAAGACTGGCCGTCGTCTAGTCCCGATCTTAATCCGCTGGATTATGATTTATAGCCAGTTTTAGAGAGTACGACTTGCTCTAAACGCCATGATAATTCGGAGTCCCTAAAACAATCCGTACGATTGGCAGTGAAAAATTTTCCCATGGAAAGAGTCCGTGCTTCTATTGATAACTGGCCTCAACGTTTAAAGGACTGTATTGCAGCCAATGGAGACCACTACGAATAAGCGTTCTATACTTTAAATTGTTTTATATTTACGTATTAAACTAACACACTGTAAAAGTAATAAATGTTATTTGCAATAGAAATTTTTTTTTCCTTTGTCTCAGTATATATTATATTATTTGCATTATTTGATAATTTCTGTCAATAATAAAAAAAAAGTTTATGTTTAAGTTGATTATCGATAAAGTTGATTATTGAAAACACGAATAAAACAACATTTTCTGAAAATAAATCGTAGCTAGATCGATCTATTGCCCCCGAAACCCTCTGTATACTAAATTTTATGAAAATCGTTGCAGCCGTTTCCGAGATTCAGATTATATATATACGAAAAATGGCTCGTTTAAAGATATATGATTTTAAAACAATGTTAATAGTAGAGCCGTCGCTAGTATTTTAACAGAATTCGAAGTTAATATGATTTGATAACATGTATACAATAATACAATTCGATGTGAAATGGATTTATTGGAAAATAAAACTTGCAA
Organism: Bombyx mori; assembly: GCF_030269925.1. Classification (NCBI taxonomy): domain Eukaryota; kingdom Metazoa; phylum Arthropoda; class Insecta; order Lepidoptera; family Bombycidae; genus Bombyx; species Bombyx mori. Next base: position 7,972,707 of record NC_085123.1, read on the forward strand.
ATGCTTTTATTTAAATAGTTCAACATACAACATATTTTAAATCAGTAAATAAAAAAAACTGCTAAATAAAGAAATACAAAATAACACGTAAGACAAATGCTCTGTTTTTTTTGAATTTTCTTCCATAACAGTTGCCACTCTTAGTCCCAAAGGTTCTACGCTTTCTAATAGTAACGTATCCATGGCTGCGTAAGCTTCGTGTACTACGCGCTGTAACATCAGAATAATGTATCTCATTTCATTATTATTTCTAGAATATTTGGAAGATATTGGAGTAATTATTTTAATATGCATCTATAGATAAAGTATCTATCCAACACCAAGCTCTGTTTCATTATACGTATCATTGAATTTGCTTGTTTAATTTAATTTCAAAGTTTGAGCTACAGGTGGTAGGAGTTCTTTAAATGCTATTATATAAACAGATATTCTAACTTCCTAGAAAAGCAAAGATGGCAGAAAATCCATATTGATGTTGTGATTCTATAAATGATAGAATAAAATTTAAATTAGTTACGATTAAGCATGTACTGACCTCAGTCGCAAGTTTAGAATTGTAGGCATCATTTGGTCGAAACATCATAATTGTGTATGTATTATCAATACCGAGGTGACCATCCACCCAGTCTTCTATACCGCCCGCATATAGAGCTGCACATAAATAAGCTCTATCAAAATGTTGCAGTTTTATACAAGCGCTTATTTATCAAACATGTCTTTAGGTAAAATTGTTGGTATTCACGGGGTGTCAAGAACCAAAATTTAAGTATATGATGTAATATGTTGTAATAAATAATATGATATTTTCATAGCTGTAGAATCGATGAATTAAGTGGCTACATTGATGATGAACATGACAGATATGATATGAACTAGTATTCGTTACACATTGAAATAATCAAAATTGTAATGATTTTTAAATTAGGTTTTACGATTTCACACGAATTAGTTTTAATGAATAAGATAAACTTTATCAAACGTGTGTTTAGGTAAAATTGTTAGTATTTTCATAGTTACAGAATGAATGAATGAATGAAGTGGCCATATTGATGATGTACATGACATAAATATGATATGAACTAGTATTCGTTACACATTGAAATAAAAATTGTAATGATTTTTAAATTAGGTTTTACGATTTCACACGAATTAGTTTTAATGAATAAGATAAACTTTATCAAACGTGTGTTTAGGTAAAATTGTTAGTATTTTCATAGTTGAAGAATGAATGAATGAATGAAGTGGCCATATTGATGATGTACATGACATAAATATGATATGAACTAGTATTCGTTACACATTGAAATAATCAAAATTGTAATGATTTTTAAATTAGGTTTTGCGATTTCACACGAATTAGTTTTAATGAATAAGATAAACTTTATCAAACGTGTGTTTAGGTAAAATTGTTAGTATTTTCATAGTTACAGAATGAATGAATGAATGAAGTGGCCATATTGATGATGTACATGACATAAATATGATATGAACTAGTATTCGTTACACATTGAAATAAAAATTGTAATGATTTTTAAATTAGGTTTTGCGATTTCACACGAATTATTTTCAATGAATAAGATAAACATAATTTTATCTGTATTGAATTTACATTGAAATTTGAAAACCCTAATAAATAGCTGTCCCACAGAAACAGCGCATATTTTCGGTATTCACTGATATTATAGCGCACGGACGGGTCCACCATCCTATACATTACATTCTATACATTTTTCAAATCATAAATCACAATCTAACGTTATTATTGATTTGTTACTGGTGGTAGGACCTCTTGTGAGTCCGCACGGGTAGGTACCACCGCCCCGCCTATTTCTGCCGTGAAGCAGTAATGCGTTTCGGTTTGAAGGGTGGGGCAGCCGTTGTAACTATACTGAGACCTTAGAACTTATATCTCAAGGTGTGTGGCTCATTTACATTGTAGATATCTATGGGTTCCAGTAACCACTTAACACCAGGTGGGCTGTGAGGTCGTCTACACACCTAGGCAATAAAAAAATAAAAAAAACCCATTACTGTCGCGATGCAATGCGTTCCGATTTGAAGGATGGGAGACAGCCACTTTGCAATACTATTGAAACATCGACCTTAAGTGTCAAGGTGGGTGGTAGCGTTGCCGTCATTTTGGTTGCCGGTTCCAATAACCATTTAATCCCTTATTCCCACGTAGGCTGTGAGTTCAGCCACACATCAACAACATCTGTTCTATACCGGCATGGTACTGTATTACTGTTATACTATAATCTATATATGTATTAATAAGTGAAGCAAAAACTTTGTACCCCTTTTTACGAAAATTGCGCGGACGGAGGAGTGTGAAATTTTCCACACTTATAGAGAACATAGAGAAGGAGTGCAGAATGCTAATATATTTTTTTAAATTATGCGTAAAAGATACTTTAAATCAATAAAAAAAAACGTTACACACACTACCATGTATTTGACACAGCACACATATATAAATACCTACCCTTCGTTTATTGTCAAACTTTTGTTATTGTTTAAAGTCTGTGGTGAAATTGAGAATAGATATTAATATTGTTTGTCTATTATTATTTGTCGATAGTGTAGTCTTGGCGAAATCTGTGATTATAGAAGTATAATATTATAGTCTTTGAAAATAGAACCATAATAATGTTTAAACTTATAATTTCGGTTAATTATAGTCGAATTTCGACTACCGGGGGACCACTAGTTATAATTTAGTAAATAATAATTAAAGTATACAAACGTAGAAACTCAGAAGTTTGTCCTGCGAGATATGGTCGGCCGCTTATACTGGAGGCGGCCGCTGCAGCACGTGATGCCCGCTGTCTCTAAGTAATATTAGTGTAAAATTATACTTCCTATCAAATTTTTGCATTTTCATATTTCAATAACCACCTGTTTAGTTCAACCTATGTAAACAGTGAATAAATAAATGATGTTGATCAACTGCCAGTTTCGGATTAGCATTATTGTACCCTTATAGTTTAAATATATGGTCATTGAAGACAGACTTTGCTGTTAATAGTTACAGCCATTCGTTGTAATGTAAGCCGAGCTGCTACTTCTCTGTAATACTTGTACATAGTACATTTCTTTATTTCAATACATAGAAAGGTAGTTCACATTTTTAAATTCAGTGACGCCGCAAAAATCATCTCTGAATTTCGCTTTTTATCCTTACATCCTGATGTTCTGATCTGATTTACAATTTTTCATTACGGTTTTCAGTTTCTCTGAAATTCATATGTACCTTTTATCTCCTATCTAATCACTGATAGCCTAAGGGGCTATACCAGCTACGCCCGGGTCAGTATTTTTTATTTATTTTATTTATTTAATTAGGCTCACAATACTACACATCACAAGCTAAAGATACATAAAAAACACAAATAAAAAGAAACAAAATCTGGTTTGCAACATAAGTTATGTGCGCACGACAAAACAAGACATATAGGAGAGCTTACAGGCTCAACCAGAGAATAACAACCAACACTGGTCCTAGCACGAGCAGTGCTTCGCTGTGTCTATCGTCGAATCGCAATAGCTACCAATTGAGAATATTCGGCCCATTGAGAAGATCCGACCCATGGAGGAGATCCGGAAGAAACTCAGTGAGTTGTGTCTATGAGTTAGGTTGCACTCTTCGAAGAGTTCGAGGAGAGCGGATGTATGTATCAGATACGTATTCAGGATTGCCCACTGTTGGTGTTCTATTAGTAATTGATTTACATTGCTAATGATATTGGCATCGCGACGCTTAGATATGAACGAAACCATTCGTTTGATTGAATAAAGTATTAATTTTATCATAAAACTAGCGACCCGCCCTCGCTTCGCTTCGGAAACATTAAAACACACATGACACCAAAAAAATATATAAAAAAAAGTAGCCTATGTTCATCAGGGACAATGTCGGCTTCTAATGGAAAAATAATTTTTCAAATCGGTCCAGTAGTTTCGGAGCCTATTCGAAACAAACAAACAAACAAATCTTTCCTCTTTATAATATTAGTATAGATTAGTATAGATATAGATAAAAATAAATAATAAACTAACGTAAATGTGATCGAATGTCCGTTTCTTTCTAGTATGAGAATACGGATACATCACACCCTGAAAAAATATGTTTTAAAAGACATTAATTTGATAAGAGGAAATAAACATTAACTTATCACAAACGGAACATAATAACATTTTATTGTTATACTTACTAGAACTTCCCCTTCTTTGAACGCAATGAATGTAAATAGTTGCGTTGTTTGTTGATGTAAATAATGTGTTAGCGCTCGAGTCTCGGCTTCACTCAGTTGCCTGAATCCAGCATACAGCTTACCGCATGGATGTTCCGAGCGAAGTTCCTCAGCTAATAGAAACATTTATTTAGTTGTACATATTTCATCTCAATGATTTAATTTCAATACATATGTGTAATGTTTATATTTCATGACAAAAGCTTATCGGGACCTTAGTCTTAGGAATACTTGATCTTACATTGCTTTATTACGGATTCTCAAATTGAAACACAATAATGTGAATATTGTAATCTTCTATCTATATATATAAAAATGAATTGGTGTTCGTTAATCTCGCTAAAACTCGAGAACGGCTGGACCGATTTGGATAATTTTGGTCTTGAATTATTCGTGGAAGTCCAGGGAAGGTTTAAAAGGTGAGAAAATATAAAAAAGCTTGGAATTATATAAAAACAAACAATTTTGTTTTTCCTTTGATGTGTCCCCTTGATGTGTCTTTTATTTATCGATTGAGGCACTACGAAGTCTGCCGGGTCAGCTAGTTTATAATATTTCATTCCAGTTTAAGTCTTGAAAATTTATTTCATCTAAATACACAATCTGTCAACTAACCCGGTATCCATTGATATTCAAAGTTTCTATCGAGGTTTACACCATAACAAGATTGGACCGTGCATCTCAATCCGTAACTTTCACAGGCATAGCAAGACTCTCGTCCTATACACGTATTCCAAGTTTGTTTTAAATTTTTAGTCCACTCCCTTCTCTGAACAATGAAAACAAAATACATTAAAATAATAATTAGGAATTATATGAACAATAACAATTGTAACTCATCATTAAAATAATTAAGTAATAAAAACTCTTCACTTAACTCACATGTGGAAAAGTCATTGAATAGTCGTAGCCGTCAGGATTGAAAACTGGTATTATCCAGAAACGAAATCTGGACAAGAGATCCGAATGAGCTTCAGTTCGCTCTATTAATTGATAGAGCACGTACAAAGCCGTCGAGACCGCGTGATGATCTCTGCCTTGTATGCCTGTTTAATTTAATCCACAAAATTATAATTTATGTAATTACTGGTGATAGGACCTCTTGTAAGTTCATACGGGTAGGTACCACCACCATACCCATTTCAGCTGTGAAGCAGTAATCTGTTTCGGTTTGAAGGGTAGGGCAGCCGTTGTAACTATACCGAGACCTTAGAACTCATGTCTCAAGGTGGCGGCGTTTACGTTGTAGATATCTATGGGCTCCGGTAACCACTTAACACCAGCTGGGCTGTGAGCTCATTCACCCATCTAAGCAATAAAAAAATTTCTCATTAAGCAAGTAAACTTTCATTGCAAATCAAAAGAAATCGAAGATCTCAAAATACACACCCGCAATAATTAGAACAATCTTTTTTGCAGATACAATTTGACCGCTGCTAGGGTCATCAACCATCACCAAAAATATTTTATTTTCCATTGCCGTTAAGTTCCCGCTGGTGATATCAATGAGTTTGACAAGGGGACTCGTCTCTGCCCAGGTTTTTAACTGAGAAACTATCTAAAACATATTTAAACATAAATCTTTACACTGTATACCAGACAAACTATTTATGATTAGAATTTTAAAACGAAGATTACTTCAGGAAGCGTCCGTGGCGAATCGAAACTTTGATTCCTTAATTTGATCAAATTACATACTTTATTATGCTCCCTATCCGAATATTTTCGAGCAGAGAGACTGTTTTCTAACAAATTGTCATTCTTATTGATAGATAAATCAGAATCAGAGTTCATATAAATGTCTGGCTTAGTCTGGTATTCTTTATCAATGGGGCTGATGGAATTTTGAATATCATCGTAATTATACATTATATCATCGTATTTCCTAGTTCTAGTAGGTTTATCATCGTAATCAGGATCACGTAATTTAGTCACGTAGTTAGAGTCATGTTCGGCGTTAGCTCCAGAGTTTTTGTTTTCTTCCTCGTCTTTTATTGATTCTGGTGTATTTTTTGTTGCATGAAATATCGATTCTTCTGCATCAATAAATTCATATTGATTCGAAGTTGACCGCTGCGGAATATTTTGCTCTTCGTATCTTCTTCCCGTCTCTGTAGTCTGATCGTCAGCAAATAGGTCATTTTCATTCCCAGTTGTAGTTCTGGTCGGGACAATTATTTTCGGAAGCGGTATGGTCCGAGTGGGACCACGAGTTGTTCTATGAATATCCTTAAAAATGTTAAAAAAACCTTTTTTAAACTATTAAAATTTAAAAGGTAATTAACAATTTTCAAAACATGATTATAAATAATTACATGGAAGTCCATAGATGGTGGTAAGACTGGTGAGATGGTTGAACGAGTTGCGAAGGCGACAGATGTCACCGCGGCATATTGCTGTGATAATACACCAGGTGTACGTGATAGAAATTGAGGGCCAGCAGGGGGACTGTCATCGCGATTCAAATTTTTCCTTTGACCATAATTAGCTTAAAGAAAAAATAACTTTTACAAATATAATACCAACACGAAATTGAATTCCATAAATAGCAAAATATTGTTATTTCCAACCTTGTAATTGTTTTGGAGGAAAGTTTTTTTCCGTTAGCTGCTTTGGACGGACGGGCGCAAGGTAAAGATCATCATTAATATGTTCAATCGGAATAGTGGTCGGTAGTACAAAACGAGTGTAGTCTTTTGATGACATCATAAAAGGATTCGAGCTTGTTTTTTGGGATACCATTGCTCCGCCTATAATTATTTTTTCTTTTCCTTTTGTAATCGGTTCTATATTAACAGCTATGACTTCTTTCGCCTTCGACGTAGAAATATCATCGTCAAAAATTTTAACTATAAACTCGGAGGATGTTTCCGAATTCACACGCCATCTTGTGTATTCAATTGGAGCTCTTTTGATCCTTTTGACTGCAAACACGACTGAAGGTAAAACATCACGAACATTATAGTGACTCGCAGTTAAGTGGAGTATTTACTGGTACTTACATGCAACGGGACATGCAGGATACAAGTTGTATTCTGTTAAATTTGAATCACAGCTAATAGTACTTATGAGAATACAAATCAATAACACTGTTAAAATCCAAGTTCCCATAGTAAGGAAAATATTGAGACCATTATTATTAAATTTCAATGACATTGATGTCAACGTCTCAAATGTAAAGAATATTAGCCAGAGCTATGGTTTGTAAGCATTAGCCTATTTTAAACTAGTAAGCTCTTGGTGACCTTATAAAATTTCAACAACTATCCTAAATTAGGAAAGGTAGTCGAAACAAAGTCTTGTTTTTCCTTAACAAAACCAAAAATAAGGTAAAATAAGGTGGAAACGTAGATCGTTCGTTAGAAGAATAGTAAGTAAACCTTATTCTGTGAATGCATTCAAAGACAATACACAATCACTACGTTTTAGCGTCATTAAATTACTCTGAAGTTATTGTATTTGTTGACAAACTTTGCATTTTGCAGTTTTACATATATTTTGGGCTGTAATTTAGACCATGCTCTTACAGTTCAAGGTTTACTTGATTTCTATTATTTACTTTTTAGGCATCTTGTTTATGATCTTATTTCCTCCGAGAAACTTTAGACAGTGAGTAAATTATTTTTATTTTAATCTTCTACAATGATCTGTACAGTTCTAATTTGCGAAACATCAGTATGGATTTTTAAATTGAGGGAAGGTATCCACAATAGATTAAAATATAACAGGTTTGATATAAAAAGTAACAAGTAAAATAATGAGTTGTCGTTCTTCAAACGAGGCTTGTGGAGAGTACTTAACGGTAGGCAGTGGCTTGGCTCTGCCCCTGGCATTGCTGAAGTCCATGGGCGACGGTAAACACTCACCATCAGGTGGGCCGTGTGCTCGTCTGCCTCTAAGGGCAATAAAAAATAATAATAATATAAATTGTAAATTAATTTGAAGTTTGAAGTTTACATTGAAATACTCATCTATTTCAGATCAGGTGCAAAAATACGTAAAATTAGAAGCACACCGAATGTACTAAAATACCCAAATTATGTCGACCCCAAAGCCCTTTTGTCAATAGCATCACAATTTTCAAATGACGAGTCAGAGGTTGTTCGGACAGTTTTATTGACCCCAAACACTTATGAAAATCGTTCTATCGTTGCTATTGAATTACGAAGCGATAAACAAAGCAAAAAGCCTGGTGTGCTTGTTATAGGAGGTAAAATATTATTAAAATAAATTGTTATTGGAGGTAATATACACAATTTTGTGACACACCACTTGTAAACATAACCGTGTGGTTAGTGCGAGTTTTTTAACGTTCTCGATAGCGTAAAAGTTAGTTCATATTTGTATGGAATGGGATCGTTTGCGTACGATTGCCGCTAGGGGCGTTGTTCCAACTGCATACAAAATTGGGCTAACTTTTACGCGATCGAGAATGTTAAAAAACTGGCACTAAGCACACTGATCTATATCCATCCATGTCCATGCACCGTCCTGCCTAATTCTAACGCGAAGAAGCTATGCGTTCCAATTTAAAGGGTAAGAGGGCTTTTATTTATTGCTTAGATGGGTGGACGAGCTCACGGCCCACCTGGTGTTAAGTGGTTACCGGAGCCCATAGAATCTACAACGTAAATGCCGTCATCCATCTTGAGACATGAGTTGTAAGGTCTCACTTTTGACAGTACAACGGCTGCCCCGCCCCTAAAACCGAAACGCATTACTGCTTCACGGCAGAAATAAGCAGAGTGGTGGTACCTACCCGTGCGGTCTCACAAGAGGTCCTGCCACCTGGCTGCTCGACAATACATTTAAGATTTCGACCTCATGTCTAAGCGTGGGTGTTGGCATTCTCGTTGTGATGTCCATTGGCTCCGGTAAACGTTTAACTTCAGGGGACCGTTTGATCGTTGAGCCAATTTTCATTTATTCAATTACTAGCGACTCGCCCTTGCTTCGCTTCGGAAATTGTAATTTATTATTGATTTCTCCACTATTTAATGGATGTTATTATACATTTTTTTTTTATTTTTTTTTTATTGCCCTTGTAGGCAGACGAGCATACGACCCACCTGATGGTGAGTGGTTACCGTCGCCCATGGACTTCAGCAATGCCAGGGGCAGAGCCAAGCCGCTGCCTACATATAAACCTTCCTCTTCAATCACTCTATCTATTAAAAAAAAACGCATCAAAATCTGTTGCGTAGTTTTAAAGATTTAAGCATACATAAGGACAGATATAGGGACAGAGAAAGCGACTTTGTTTTATACTATGTAGTGATTTGAATAAATAAAGATTGCCCTAAGCTGCCCTATTTCTGCCGTGAAGCAGTAATGTGTTTCGGTTTGAAGGGCGGGGCAGCCGTTGTAACTATACTGAGACCTTAGAACTTATATCTCAAGGTGAATGGCGCATTTGCGTTGAAGATGTCTATGGGCTCCAGTAACTACTTAACAACAGGTGGGCTGTGAGCTCGTCTACACATCTAAGTAATAAAAATAAAAAAAAGTTCTTCGAATGTTGATATTCGGGCAGAAGAATTTAAAATTATGAATGTTCAAACAATTAAAATTTGGCTACGGAGATTTAGTCACGCTACAATCTATCAATAATGTTGTTATGGGTTTAACAAAAAATAAATATTAAATGTCTTGTAAATTTCAAAATTCAAATTGTGTTTTAGTGTAATCAAAATTTAATTGATATCAATTTTATTTTAAAACCACAATAGAATGAGAAACGTGACCTACATAAGGAAAACGAATCGTTTCATGTATGTAGGTACTTACCTTTATTTATTCGCATTTGTTACTATTAATGTCAATATTTTAGCATTAAATGGGATGGCCTGGGGTGCATTGAATGCGATTCTCGAATTGGCTGATAAGCTGTTATTCGACGCTAACTACCAAACTCCATTTTTCAATGACTATGATTGGTTAGTAAACTATGATGTTCGATTCCAACACAGCCTGGATCTCAAAATCCTCAAATACATTGTCTGCTACTGGTGTCGGGTACGGATGCGTGAAAACTCACGGAAATTTAATAGATCTGTGTAGTTGTTTATTTTCTATCTTGTTTCTTTCCGCTGAAAAACTTTAATGTATTCCGATTTAAAGAACCATTGTTCCAAAACAACCAAGAGCTCAACCTAGTCTCGAAGTGCCCTGTCCACATTTAATATTGGTTAGTATTGCACTCTAGTGAAAGAGCCGACGGTTCCTATATGCAATTTGAAAAACTACATATAAATATATAGTCGATGTACGGATGAGTTTGCGGTTCTTCTGGTGTTAAATACGTACTGGAATTTCCAGACAAACTAGCGAGAATATCATCACCTTCGTTGAGACATGTGATCGAAGTCTCAATTTTATTGTCTAACAGCTGTCCGACCTTTCGAAGCGGAAACTAGTTTGTGGATTATGAGTGTACCTGCACATCTAAGAAAATTATTGAAATAAAATTTATAGGAGAAGCTCTAATAGCATTTAATTAAGATTCTGATGAACATGGCAGATGCCTAATACCCGCTAAATAATATTGAGACGTAGATAATACCTAAATAATGTAATTAATAGATACTGAGTAGTACATTTTAATGCGTAAAAATCACGCAGGCGAACAAGAATATTAAATTCTAAAACTAGATTATCGGATTGATACAAGTAGATATGTCATTGGAAAGAAAGGTCAATTTACGATAAAAAGTTCTTTAGCACACCGCATAAAGTTTTTTTTTATTGCTTAGATACGAGCTCACAGCCCACCTGGTGTTAAGTGGTTACTGGAGCCCATAGACATCCACAACGTAAATGCGCCACCCACCTTGAGATATAAGTTCTAAGGTCTCAAGTATATTTTTTCGTATTGAAATAGGTACTTGATCCCAACGGCCAATCCCGACGGAATACAATTCACCCAAGATATACGTTCTCGACAACCTTTGGAAATCAGCCAATGGTCACGTAATTTGACGGCCAGATCAAAGACTAGACCGGTAGAGTGGCACAAAAATGTAGACAAGGATTTAGAGAAGGACACGTGCTTTGGAACGAATATAAATCGCAATTTTGCTTATCACTGGCAAGGTAAGACGTAGTATGTTTGAAAGTACTGCTTGGACTGTGACTATCAATAAAATTGTGCAAATGCAGCTATTTGGATGTATATTGATAAATTTATATTTTCATGGTCAAGTAGGTATAAATGATTAATTTCAATGTGATAGTTAAATGCCATTCTTTACCTAATTGTTATCGATTAATAAATGTATTGTTTTATAAAGTTTTGTAAAAAACCTTTATTCTGCAGACGATGTCCACAAGAAACCAGACTTATGTTCTCAGTCCTATCCGGGGTCCAGGCCGTTCTCAACGGCAGAGTCTCAGGCTATTCGAACATACTTAGATGGTCTCGGCGAATCAATACAACTGGCAATACATCTGCATGCCAGTTTCGTGCCGAAAAAGGTTGTTGTCATTGTTCCGAATCGGTCTGGTAAAGTAGAATTTGTGGGAATTATATCACGCAAATATGTAATTACACCGAGGCCACTTTTTGTACGACAATTACAACGTAATTCAATGTAATAAAGCATAATTTCAGGAATATATACTATATCCGTGGCGGTACTCACTTCGGCAACCAAGCAATTATCGTGCATTACAAGAAATAGGGGAATATGCAGCTCGTCAGGCACGTTTACCTGACGGCCGTCTTTATCAGGTATAATAATCATAGTATATAAATCTATTTTTTTTTATGATAGCAATTAGATATTATTCATATCATTTCCTTTATTTCACCGTCCTATCGCGCAAAGGAAAATCGACAACTTTATTGCCTTGGTTATATTGTGTCTGGAGTGTTTTTATCGGAATGGCATTTGGCGGGCAATGGTGGTCACTCACACGCATCTACTCTAATAAATCCGAGTTTCTCGTCATCAACCTCTTCATTTAGTTGTGCGCTATTCACCATTGTTAGGAACGATTAAGCGAAACCACTGCAATTCTGACAAAAAATATATATATTTTATGAAATACAATAGATAAAAAAGTTGTATCCATATCTAATACATACTTGAATTCGCGGCTCAAAATTAAAAAGTTTACAAGTTTTTGCTGTGCCTGAATGGTACAGTAATCTATATAGCAGCTGCAAGGAGTGGGGTGTTTTAAGATTTAGCGGCTGAACTTATAAGGTTTGCTGCCCTATAAATTAATGCAAAAACTTAAACTTTGAAATACAAAATAAAATGCTTTGCTGTGGGCTGAAAATGATGGTAACAATGAAAATACTAAATTCAATCAATCACACTTAATCAAAACGAGTTTTTTGATAGGGATTTATTTTATTTTAATATGATAGTCAAATTAAAACTGACAGCGAAATGATTCGGTTTGCGCTTTGCAGCTGTGCGCGAATTCATGCAAAAACGATTCAAAGTAATGTAAGTTTATAGTTGAAATTATCAAATTGGTTTTAGGGGGTTGAATATTTTTTATTGTTTAGAAGTGGTAAGCGGAACTCAGACATGAAAAAAATAAATGCCTTAGACATGAAAATGTCGCCGCCCCCCATCTTGAGACCTGAGTTCTAAGCCTCAGTCTTACGAAATTCTTTAGTGCTTCTTGCTAGAGACCAGCGGGATAATTGCTCAAGTAGCCGTGTGGGTTCACAAGACACCATTAAATTAGTACCAGACCAATACTTAAAGTTTTATTTTTAATGTTGTTATTAGACCCACTACTACTACTACTACCGAAATTCAAAAACATATACAAAAGTTTCGTTAAGTAAATCATGCATATTGTATTGTATGTAGCATTTGTATTATATTTTACTTGTTTTAGGTTCATCAAGGCAGCAACGACGCACGTGTCGCGGGAACGCTCAGCGATTACATGTCTGGAGTTGTCGGCATCGATTTAGTTTTCATTATAAAGCCCTATCATGAGCCGTTTCCGAATTATACAGATGCCAGCTTACTGGGTTAGCAAATACTATAAAAAAACCTTTCCCGCTTATTTAAGTTCGTTAGTGATGTAATCGTCGTGATCCAATAGATATGAGGTCCTTATTATTTACACGATAGAACCGTACCAATCTCCCCGCAGGCGGCTACCAATTTTTCTAAAGAAATAAACGTACCAAATATATGTTCGTGAATAAAAACGTGTCGAAGGAACAATAAATAAACCTGCATAAATTATGATAATTTTTTTTATGATGGTTGCTTCTGGCTATCGCCATCATTCATTCGGTTCGGTATGAAAGGCGGGACAGCGGTTTTCCAATACAATACAATAGACATTTTAACTTCATGTGTCTAGGGGTGGCGGGATTCACGTTGCTATGTATGTCTATGGTCTCCAGTAAACACTCAACGTCAACCAGACGCACTTTGTGCAATAAAAAAGAATCATTTCAAACTAAATACTTTTTTTTAGACTTTCGCATAGACTTTTAAGTTGTACAGTGTAAGAAACACTGTTTCAAGACTGCGAAGACACGACAAGAAACTCAGTTCGACAGTTTTTGTTTAAAATACAGCTAGCTGTAGATAAATTTTCTTAAAAGACTATTGCTATAGAAAATAGTTGTCACTCGTGTCTTAAAGTATATTATTGGTATTTTTTTCACAGAAACATACGTCAGGAAGTCGATAACGACCATCCTGAGCGTGGTTCGTGGATGGCGGAGCAGCACCAAACAAAACACACTGTCGTTTTTCGGCAAAGACGTCGAATTCTGAACTGCCATCTTCAACACAATTAATACTCATTAACAGTGAATAGAAAATATTTATTTCTTATTTATATATCGACGCTTGAAAGGCAAACGTGACTAAGCGACAATAACTGCTTTGTACATAATTTATGATAGGCAATAACCATATTCGATGCGCAAAAAAAATATGTTTCTAGGTCTATTCAAATCATTTCATTCCTACAGCTAAAATATAATCTTTTCAAAGGTATTTCAATATTAAATTAGTTTACTGTAAAGTTCACGCGTTGTCGCTTATTCACGTTATCACGTTTGCCTTTCAAGCGTCGAATTATGCATTCAACAAATCGCGAATTTGTATTTTTTTTATTATGAGCATACGTTAAGGTTTATTATTGTTGTATGTTAGAACAACAAAAAAAAAAACAACAACAACAAATTTGGTCAACAGTTCTTGTTTAATTTCTCTCGAATGAAAAATAAATAATAGTAAACGTACATAAAACTATACGATGAGCAATTTACACTATTTACATTAATAAAAGGCCAATATCAACTGTTCAGATCGGAGTGAGCGACGTTTCGTCTTAAAATCGTTTCATCTATTTCCCAATTTTTTGATAAAGCGACAAGTGAATCTATAAGTGACGCCTGTTTCATGCTGTTCTCGCTGAGATCAGTTATGTGGATCAGGTTAATCTTCAATGAGACTTGATGTAAGTGCTGTAATCTTTTAAAGAGCGCCCTCTTCAGCAGTTCGTTCACAGTTCGCCGCCAGTACCTCAAGTTCCTTCCGATCAATGCGGTTATGTGTTCCCTGATTTCCTTCAGACACTTGTTCTTTTCTATGTTAGTCTGCAACAATAAATTTACCGTAATATAAATATTTTTTTCTTTTTTTCTTTGATGGTTGGATGAGCTCACAGCCCACCTGGTGTTTAGTGGTTACCGGAGCCCATAGACACCTACAACGTAAATGCCGCCACCCACCTTGAGATATGAGTTCTAAGGTCTCAGTATAGTTACAACGGTTGCCCCACCCTTCAAACCGAAACGCATTACTGTTTCACGGCAGAAACAGGCAGGGTGGCGGTACCTACCCGTGCGGACTCACAAGAGGTCCTACCACCAGTAAATATTATACGTAAGTTTCGTTATCAATGTTTCCGAACTAGCCTGTGCAAAAGAGTCTTCTGGGGATATTCTTGAGATGATCGGGAGTAGAGTGCATCCCTACAGTATGCTTAGTGAGAGTTTTTTAACGTTCTCGATAGCGTAAAAGTTATCCCAATTTTGTATGCAGTTGGAACAGCGCCCCTAGCGGCAAACGTACGCAAACGATCCCATTCGATACAAATATGAGCTAACTTTTACGCTATAGAGAACATTAAAAAACTCGCACTAACCACACTGGCTACAACTTGAACCGCTGCATTCATCGACCGCTTATTTATTTATTGCTTAGATAGGTGGACGTGCTCAGGGCTCTACTTGTATTAAGTGGTTACAAAATCCCATAGACATATACAACGTAAATGCCGTCACCTACCTTGTGACAAAAATTCTCAGTTTTAACAGTAGTGTCTTGTGAGTCATCGTTTTTGTCAATCAAACAATACGAGATTATTGCTTTACGTTTTTTTAGGCGCCTTTATGGCACACCTGGTGTTTATTGGACCATAGACATTACCGTGTAAATGCCATCACAGACTCGCGATGAGCACGAATGCATACAACATTGACTATTACAGCTGTCCTACCCTTTAAACTGGAATGCACAATCGCTGCGCGGCAGAAATATACTAGATCAGTGTTTCTCAGACTTTTTTGTGCCCTAACCCACTGTACCATTCCAAAAAAATTTATACATAATTTTTAACATTAAATAATTGATTTGTTCACTTAAGAATCATGAATTACATGTTTTAAGAGAAATCACTATAAAATTGTTATCAAAACGCAGTAAGTGATATTTCAAAATATAATAAAAAACTGGAATTGAAATTAAAAATAATTATAATACAGATTTTTATATTAATTTAGTGCGATTGTCCCCCTTAATTATCAAATTACCCCCTTGTGGGGCGTGGGCCCCTAGTTGGAAAACACCGGGCTAAATAGTACATACACGTACGGGATAAGTTTTTTATTTTACCGTGGGCAGGTGTAGAGGTCAGAGGTCATCCAAACTATTTTTGTTGCGAAGTTACTTTGTGTAACAGTTTGACCAAATAGTTTTTATTCCAATGCAATAAATGACCTTTTGTCGTAAAGAGCGCGTTGATATTCACAGTATAATAATCACCACCGTATCATGCATAGGTAATCTAGATCCGAATAATCATTTAATTCAGAAAGTGATATTTTTATTCTACGTACAATGTTATCGTAAAGTCTTCATCAATTAGGTAATACCCGTTTTTTTTTCTTTAGCATATTAATCATTTTTCTGTGTGAAACCAATATACACTATCGTTCATAAGTTTGGATGCACATATATATTTTTTTCAAAAAAAAAAAAAAACGTCGCCGACACTATGTTGTAAAAATTGTATTAAAATATTTTGACGAAATACGTGTTTTGTGACTTAATCTATAGGCTGTTTTTTTATATGCAATGGTTAAGTTTATTGAATTTCGACTTGCAACCTAGCCCATAGACAAAACCCACTGAGTTTCTCGCCGAATCTTTTCAGTGAATCGCGTTTCCGATCCGGTGGTAGATTCTGCGAAGTACTGCTCTTGCAAGGGTTAGTGTTAGCAACGTCATCAGATTTGAGATCCGTGAGCTCACTTACTCACCCGGAGAATCTAGTATTACCCCTCGAGGTTAGTACTTAGTAGAATAGGTACGAAAAAAAATATCAATTAAGTGTATACGGAGTGTTAAGAGACCGCTTCTGAAAACAAAAATTTTGTACCTAAAAAGTTGTAAATTTTAGGGAACGCGGTATCAGCGCCGCGCCGCTGTGCGTGTGAGAAGAAACGCCGCGCCCGGGCGTTCATTGATCCGAGCATCAGCTGTTTTGGATTTTGTTTTTCATTGCTGGTTTTTTTTTTGTAAAGTAATTTTATTTTTTATGAAACTATCGTTTCATTTAGCTGCACTGACATGATGGAGCGTGAATAATGCTAATAAAAAGTTTTAAAGTATTTTTTTTTTTTTTTTTTAAATCAGGATCGATTTTTTCCGTGCCATCATCGAAAGGTGTCGTTAGTACTATCGTCTGTCTTCGTTTTCGGGAGCGGTCTCCTAACATCCAGTATGTACTTACAGCGACGGCTGCGCAGAGCGCTAGTGCGAGTCGCGCGTGTATGGGGGCGGGGCGCGTCCGCAGCGCCAGTGCGGCCACACCGCCCGCGCACACCCGCTGTGTTGCGGGATACACTGCGCTCTCTGCCTCTACTCTGTTGCTGTAACAAAATCGCACTTTAACTTAGTTTTTATTTGTTATAGACAAAATGATTAAATTTTCTAAATTTGTGGGTTATGAAAATTTACAAAATCCTTCATTAAAAATAAAATATAGGATAGATAAGTAATATGTTACTGCCATCTAGAGGAGCGATGAGAAACTAATCGAAGCGAAGCCTAGTGGCAGACCCCCGTAAAAATATTTGTTAAGTGCTTGGGTTGCTTATCTGTAACAAATTTATGTGTATTATCTATGGTGAGCGCGGCGGTCCTGCGCAGGTGACTTTTTGGCGGGAACGCGAGGTGCGAAGCTGTGTGAATTATTTTATTTTGTCTATTATAGTTTCTTCAAGTTTAAATGTGTAATAACGGTGGTTTATTAGCTGTTTAGAGTTTGTGAAAGTGCACAATTGTGGGAAAATGAAGCAAAGCCGCTGAACATATCTTCTCGGGATCCTCCAAAAAGTCCACTGAAAAAGTCTCAGTAAATTACCACCATTTTACTGAGATTATATGTCATCACACATCATCTCATTTGTAAATTTAATTCGTTTTCAATCATTTATATTATGTCGCGATTAGTTTCCTTCGTTTTTTATTATTCATAAACTGTAAATAATTAAAACGGCGAATTGTAAAAATCTTATTACTTAACGCTGGCTAATGCACAAAGCGTGCCGAAGCCAATAAGAAGAAGAACTTTAACACTTAGGAGTAAGATCTTTATCGCGACTTCAAATAGATCCGTACCGTAATATATGGATACAAAATAACATTTTTTACAATATTTGTCCGTCTGTCTGTCTGTCTGTCTGTTTGTTCCGGCTAATCTCTGGAACGGGTGGACTGATTTTGACGGGACTTTCACTAACAGGTAGCTGATGACATAAGGAGTAACTTGGGCTCCTTTTTTTAGACTAGCTTCGCCCTGTCGCGTCACCCGCGGTACGACAATAACCACGGGTAACATCGCGGGACTCAACTATTCAATAATACAATTTAATGTTTCCGAAGCGAAGCGACGAGGGCGGGTCGCTAGTTAATAATACGCACCTGTCGGCGGAGAAGACGAATATAGTGGGGTACTTGTCGACGGTGTAGTGGTAGGGCAGGTCGTGCCGCAGCGCGTCCAGGCGGGCGGCGCGCGCGGCCAGCCCGCACGCACGCAGCAGCCGCACGCCCTCCGCCACGGCGCGGCTCGTCACCGCACCGCACGCGCCGCCGCAGATCGCCACCACCGTTACCTGCGCAGGTTTTTTTAAAGAATTTTATGACCTGGTAACTAAGACCTTTAGGTCAAGTCCTATTTTAATTTTAATGAAAAAAATTTTTATATGACTATACTTGAGACCTAAGTAATATTATATAATTAACCTTAATATACCCTGGGCTGTAAGGCCTAAGATGATGATGATGATACTTGAGACCTTAGAACTTATGTCTCAAGGTGGGTGGCGCATCTACGTTGTAGATGTCTATCGGCTCCAATCACCACTTAACACCAGGTGTGCTGTGAGCCACACACCACCCATCTAAGCAATTAAAAAAATTAAAGTAAATTGGTGGTCATTTACTGATACTTTTTCAGCGGACTTTTTGGAGAATCCCGAGTAGTTACGTCCAGCGGTTTTGTTTAATTTTCCCACATTTTTGCACTTTCACAGATACTAAACAGTTAATAAACCACCGTTATTACACATTTAAACCTAAAGAAACACTAAATAGACGAAACAAAACAAATCACACAACTTTACTCCTCGCGTTCCCGCCAAAAAGTCAACTGCGCAGGATCGCCGTGCTCACCATAGATAATACACATAAATTAGTTATAAATAAGCAACTCAAGCACTCAACAAAAATTTTTACGGGCGTCGGACACTACGTGGTTTCGCTTCGATTAGTTTCTCATTGCTCCTGTTTATGGCAGTAACATATTACTTACCTATCATATATTTTATTTTTAATGAAGGATTTTGTAAATTTTCATAATCCACAAATTTAGAAAATTTAATCATTTTGTCGATAACAAATAAAGACTTGCATGATTATTAATTTTCTGTGTTTAGTTGTACCATAATTAAATGCCTTAACTTTAACAACATATAAGTTTAGGGGCATCCGCTACAATATGTCGATAGTTTCCATGCAAAAAAAAATATTTGTTTTAAAGTATCGCAGTTTCAGGGCTCACATACGGACGCACACTAAGCGATAACACGCGCGTGTACTCGTATCAAACGAGTAACGGTACCGCCAATACAATCCCGCGGGTACACGGTGCCCGAGTATCCGATAGTAGAATGCATCGTGAGCCTCCAATCGTGGGTATCGTTATCCTGCCTATTTCTACAGCGAAACACACAAAGCATACAAGAGACTAAATAATTAACTACTAGAGGTCCCGCAGTAGTCGAAATTCGACTATAATTAATAGGAATTGTAATTTTGTACACTATTATGATTGTATTTTATACTTCTACAATCATAAATTTCGCCAAGAATACACTATAAAAAATATTATCAAAAACAAACAATATTTAATCTATTTATTTATTATTAAAAATGTTTTCTTTATTGATTTAATGTATCTTTTATGCATTATTTAAAAAAAATATTAGCATTGTGCACTTCTTCTCTATATTCTCTATAAGTGTGAAAAATTTCATACTCCTCCGTCCGCGCAATTTTCGTAAAAAGGGATACAAAGTTTTTGCTTCACGAATTAATATATAGATTACTTACAGTTCCCGGTTCCCGGATAATCCTCCGGAACGTTCTGGTGGTGAGATTTATAATTTCAACGGTCTTTTCATGTGATTCATTTTCATTCGAAGCATTCGACTCGAAGTAGTGCGTGTGCGCCGCATCGTCTACGTGCGTACGCAAGGAGCGCTTCAACCGTTTGTGCGTGAAGTTCGCTATGAAATCCCTTATTGATTTCGCATTGTAGTCTTCCGATAGGACGTACTGACTCTCGTGCTATGGAAAGATCAATTAATTAGCACATTATTTGACTTTCGTTTTATATTACCCGGCCCGCCGCTGGGCGATTCACCGCCGCCCCTTCTTTACCCTACTAGACTCTTAAGAGGGTAAGTTGATGTTGTTGCATTTCCTGCACGCGCATCCCCGGCGGGCCCGGATATTACATTTAATAGCAATATTGTTTTATTTCTGCAGCAAAATAATTGTGCATTAATGTTTGAACAGCTGTTTTACAATACACATCCCCTATAGACACAGCCTACTGAGTTTCTCGCCGGATCTTCTCAGTGGGACGCGATTCCGATCCGGTGGTAGATTCGGTGAAGCACCTTGCTAGGGCTAATGTTAGGCTTAGTGCTCCCAGATTGAGCCCCGTGAGCTCGCCTATTTGTCCGGGCGTAGTTGGAATAGCCCCTTAGGCTCCCAGCGAATAGGTAAGGAAAAAAGTACGATCTCAAGTTGAGTATTTCTAACAACGGAGTGGAAAAAAATAATTTATATAGGACCTTATCAAATCTATATATATATAAAAAAAAATTGCTGTTCGTTAGTCTCGCTAAAACCCGAAAACGACTGGACCGATTTGGCTAATTTTGGTCTTGAATTATTTGTGGAAGTCCAGAGAAGGTTTAAAAGGTAGATAAATATGAGAATTCTCGGAATTAAATAAAAATAACAATTTTGTTTTTCCTTTGATGTGTCCCCCGTCGGACGGATTCCTTTCGTTTGTTTTAAGTTTATTTTATACAAAAGTTTATGTCTTTTATTTATCGATTGAAGCACTACGAAGTCTGCCGGGTCAGCTAGTATTGAATAAAAACCTTAATATTACGGTTTTACATAACAATAAAACCGATATTATGTGCCGAGAAGGAAAACATACAGCATTGTATTATGAAGAAGCAGTGTGTACTTAGCTTAGATTCCTTGTCTATGTCCAACCATAGACCGTCAATTTAGTTCCATCTTTAGCCGCTAGGTGCTGCCAGCAAGTATAAAGGGAGCGCAGCCATCTTTGATCTTCATAGTCTTCACCAGGAAGAACTTCCTGCAATGCTGTATGTTTTCCTTCTCGGCACATAATATCGGTTTTATTGTTATGTAAAACCGTAATATTGATGTGCCTTTGGAAAACATACAGCATTGTATTATGAAGACGTGTTTGTTATCTGCTGGTGAAATTATTAAGCACAACGCTATGATGAAATAAGTAAAGCCATAATAAAATTATGAAGCGCAATGATAATGTTCATAATTTATATAATTATTAAATCGAAAAAACAGTTGTTAACTTCCACGTTAATTCAATAATTAAAAAATATTTATAAGTTTGTAATAAACATTTTATCTTGTATATACAAGAAAATGTATAAATTGTATAAATGATGTATATACATCATGTAGAAGTAAATGTGTTGAAAAAAAGAATCGTGAGGATCTTTACGAAGCTCTATTATTCGGCGATAATTATTGTAAACGTTTGGATGATTTGCAATTGCCTCTAGAAAGTATTTCGTCCATTGGTTCATTATCAATCCATCTCAGAGGCTACTGCTGATCTACCACTTCTTAGAGATGCGTTGATGCCATTACCTCGTAAGGTTGAACGAAGACCAGTTTCCAATTACAGTACGGGATGCCGCTTTTGTGACAACACACATAGTTAGAAAAAAGTCCTTACGAATCTTACCGGGCATGTCTTTAGTTTCATGTTTAGAAAGCACTTATGCAGATTATTGACGAAAATGGATTTCAATTTTAGACCCAAAGACTGTTATCAGAAAGATGTTTTTCTCTGTTATCAAAGAAACTGTCTTTAGAAATGTTGAGCAAAGTAAGGTCATTAACTCTGCGTCCCGTAGCCAGCAACATGGTTGTTGGTGTCCTTCAAGCTACATTGAGGCGTGATGTGGTGGCTGGGTTTGAAGAAAACCAGTTTAGAACTATTCTCGGATCTCATGTGAATGGGACTACACTTAGTAAAATTGTAATAAGTAGTTGAATTTTGTTTAGCTATTCCGATGGCTTTTTTAAAATAGCAATTTTTATTAGAGAGCTTGAGAATGTTTGCTGTCCTACATGTATTTCGCCCACAGAAAGTCGACAGCGCTGCTTTATGATGCAGAAGGATTGTTTTATAGACAAAATTTTCTTTTTGGAAAAGAAGAAAGAATTTGGCAACATCTGCAGACTTAGGATCAATTTTAAAACTGTAGCACCATATGCACCATCTTCTAGTTGCTGGTAAGTATGCTGACAAAGTGGATTGACACCAGCTAATTTTCAACAAATCTTCTCCTGTTTAGACCAGTCATTATTTGTACAACCTCCCCCCCCCCCCCTTTCTAAGCTTTCAGGGTTAATGTTTAACCTGTGGAGGAGGCAGGTTTTGGATTTCGTGCGAGTTATCTAGCGTTCGGGATCTGAGGGCTTGGAAACCCAAATGCTTTCGCTCAGTCTGGGAACACTACCAGGTAGGTTCCCTAAACACTGTTGAAGTGAGTCAGTACTTTGGGGAGAAGGTTGAGAGGAGGAATTCTCCATGCTAGTTGCATCCTCTACGGTCTGCTGAAGGTATCCAATCTTGGTCGGCGAATGGGTTTATATCCGGATGACCCCACTTTCGAAAAACTTTTGTGGTCACTTGTGGTAAAAAGTGCCCTTTCGCAGGTTGATTTCCTCGTGATAGCCTGTCGGCTATGATGTCGTATCTCCCCGAGAGATAAGCTGACAGTTATCTTGAACTTATCGCTTAGGTTTAAAAATCAAAAGGTCAACGTTAGTGAAATACTTTCAGATTCATTTTGATTGTCACTACCATTGCAAATAGCTCTTTTGTGGGTGAGCCGTTTCTGTTGTTGAGCTGACCATAGACAGGACGTTAATATTTTGTCTAATTGTAACCCCTACACATGTCCGAAGCTTCCGTTGCCAGGAAATGGTTGGTTTTGTGTATCGGCAATGTCTAACATGTGGCTTCGCGTCAGCACTGCATTTAATTGTTAACACATGCAGGATGGCCTGTTTTTTTTTTTTTTACCCCTTTTCTTGAAACTTCGCAAGAAAATTTGCAAGTTAGCATAGATTGATGTAATTCCGTCAGAGTTTGAGCTAGGATGTTGTTGAGTGGCCACTTCGTTTCTCGCAATTTTCCATCGAATCCCTAGACATGTCATCTCTTGAACCAGTGTACTAATTGATTTTTTGTAAGGCTGACTTGGCAGCCCAAATAATCCAAGAGCTTTACAGCTTATGTGGCCTGAAGACTCAACTTGGACTTCTTTTGATGGACCTGGTGGGATTTGCGTAGGTGGGATAACACTCAACATCCCTTTGCACGCAATGTTTCCGCGACCGAGCATGCTATGCAAGCAAAAAAGGTGTATTTGTCTTCATGGACCAAGAAAAAGTCGCGTAGGTAGGTTAACATTTGACTTCCCTATGTACGTAAGGTCTTCGCGACCGAGCATGCTATGGGAGCAAAAACGTTTATTTGTCTTGGTGAAACAAGATCATGTCGTGTAAGTAAGCTAGCACTTCGATTTTGCACGCAATGCCTCCGCGACCGAGCATGCTGTGGAAGCAAAAAGGTGTATTTGTCTTCAAGGACCAAGAGAAAGTCGCGTAGGTACGTTAACATTTGACTTCCCTATGTACGCAAGGTCTCCGCGACCGAGCATGCTATGGGAACAAAAAAGTTTATTTGTCTTGGAAATTATGGAGCTTGACTCAACATCACCTCCAACAGATGACGCGTGATTCATGGCGTCCGATGATAGGATTGGTAAATAATACTCGTAATGATTGCAAAATAACACTCATAGAAACACAAAATAAATATTTTTTGCAATTAATAAGAAGTCGAATAAATATTTGTGGACTTGCGACTTCACAGTACGAAAGTACACAACGCTATGAAGATCAAAGATGGCTGCGCTCCCTTTATACTTGCTGGCAGCACCTAGCGGCTAAAGATGGAACTAAATTGACGGTCTATGGTTGGACATAGACAAGGAATCTAAGCTAAGTACACACTGCTTCTTCATAATACAATGCTGTGTGTTTTCCAAAGGCACATCAATAGGAATGTACCTTACTATCCAATATAACGGCCGAAGTCATGTCCTTTTTATTCGTTATGTTCACGCCGAGCGATTCGGCGAAATGATGATTTCGTATGCTGTCAACAGCCAATATGTACAGGCTAAAGTTATTCGCGCACGACATTCCCTCTATACGAGTTACGTTACGTTCTTCCTCGGGATCCATTGAGAAATATAATGGAGGACTGTGACCGTTCGCAAACTTCATTAATCTACAGAAATGTTTCACGTTGTCTTGTACGAGATTTTCTGGCGATAAAGGATCATCTTCGTCCGGGAGCATTGATGTTGGTGCTCTGAAATTTAAATGTGCTTTTTACTGGTGGTAGGACCTCTTGTGAGTCCGCACGGGTAGGTACCACCGCCCTGCCTATTTCTGCCGTGAAGCAGTAATGCGTTTCGGTTTGAAGAGTGGGGCAGCCGTTGTAACTATACTGAGACCTTAGAACTTATGTCTTAAGGTGTGTGGCGCACTTACGTTGTAGATGTCTATGGGCTCCAGTAACCACTTAACACCAGGTGAGCTGTGAGCTCGTCCACACATATAACCAATAATTTTTTTTTTTATAGTAATGCAGTAATCTGTGTCTCACATATAATCGAATATTTATAATATTTCTGCCACGAAGCAGTCTTACGTTCCGGTTTGAAAGTTAGGACAACGATTACCTAATACAGTTGAGACTCGTGCCTCCTGTCTGAACGTGGTTGGAGATTCCGTGTTGGACTCCGGATTACCTTCAAGCGCGGGAAATTACTCACAGTAAATTTACATAAATAAATAAATATAAGATTTAAAAAAAAATCATATATTTTTTGTATGCTATAGTATGTATGCTATCAACACACTATATACTTTTGTGCACTGGATTTATGGCACAATTATACCCCTAATGGATCGTCGAGAATATAATTACTAATGTGTTGCCTTTCGATTTGAAGGGTGGGGCAACCGTAACTATACTGAGGCCTTAGAACTCATATCTCAAGGTGGGTGGCGGCATTTACAGTATAGATGTCTATGGGCTCCGGTAGCCACTTAGCACCAGGTGGGCTGTGAGCTCGTCCACCCATCTAAGCAAAAAAAAAGGTTGCTGTATATTATATAACACAAGCTGACCCGGCAAACGTTATTTTGTCATATGTAAGATTTCTAGGGAATTTCTAGTGTAGAAATTAAAAAAAAAACCTCATTCAACCACATATTACCCAATTATAAAAAAATATATATAAAAAAAAATGAGTGGACAACCATTATCACTTAGGGGTATGAAAAATAGATAGTAGCCGATTCTCAGAGGTACTGAACATGCATATGAAATTTCATAAAAATCGATCAAACCGTTTCAGAGCAGTATGGTAAATAACATTGTAACACGAGAATTTTATATATAAGATAAAACGGTAAAACAGTTTTATATTTATAACTAATACTTATAAGATTTATGATATTATTAAAACTGTTTAATTTTTTTAGAAATTTTACTTAGTAATTAATACTTACCGCTCTAGGTTTTCGTCTATTTCTTCTTCACAATTAAAAATATCTTCGTTCGACTGACACTGTTCGTGGGTTCCGTAGAAACTTTTGTCTGCCGTCGACATCATGCTGGGGCTGCACTCGTGCAACATTCCCAACGAGCTAAACAAGTGGTGATCGTCCCCGCTGTTCGCAGCTTTGGTAATATCAAGACCGCGTTTACCGAGGAAACTGAATGCGTTCCCTCTCTGAGGATTTAGCGTTGTATTCGTCCACGGATACTTGTAGTTATGCGATTGGATGTCCTTCCGGTAGTAACTATTCGATTTTGTTAGACGTTTCTTAAATTTGTACTCTTCACAAAATTTCGTAAAGTTTTTCTGTTGATATAAAATACGTTGTATATGTTGTAGTTTAATTAGTTCCGTTGTCCATGAACCGCTGTAGTTTCTGTTGTTGCAGTTGTAATATTCCATGGCCACCTCGCGTAACTGTAATACGATGACAAACAATATCATTGTCAGTCAGAATTTCGATAACATACTTAAATAGAGATGCGTTTTTTTTTATTGCTTAGATGGGTGAACGAGCTCACAGCCCACCTGGTGTTAAGTGGTTACTGGAGCCCGTAGACATCTACGACGTAAATGCGCCACCGACCTTGAGATATAAGTTCTAAGGTCTCAGTGTAATTGAAACAGCTGCCCCACCCTTCAAACCGAAACGCATTACTGCTTCACGGCAGAAATAGGCAGGGCGGTGGTACCTACCCGTGCGGACTCACAAGAGGTCCTACCACCAGTAATATTTAAGAATATTAATTTAATCTTGAAAATATATAATTAAGTACAATATTAAATTAATATTTTAAAAACAACTTCCACTGTTTGCATCAGCATTCATTTTACAACTTTATGTAACACTTGTATCTACACAGACTGTATGGATACTTAAAAAAATGACTTTGTTCGCAATATTATAACTCACCAAAGCATATGAGGGCTGCTGTTCATACAAAGGATTCATTGGAGTAAACAATATCAAAATCGGATTTCCATCAACATATCTTCCGAAACTGAACGACTTCTTCCACATGGGAATAATTCTCGCGACTGGTTGTGCGAAATTCTCCAATACCCAATTCATGAGACTTGGTTCATTCCATACTTGAATATTAGCATCTTCCGAAATGTATTCCTAGAAAATTCATTACAAAATATTAAGAGGCCGTCAGCGCAAAAGTGGCCTGAGCCTACCCTAGTTAGTATGGAGATATAGAACTTTGAATCTACTTTTACTTAAATTGCTTCGTAGGCAAAGCAATACGCGCAAAAAGTAATGTTGACAAAGCCATCTGTTATCTATCGCTAAAACTAGGGATAGGCTGGCTTTGCATTAAAATTTATTATGTTTTCAAATAAATTGCAATAGGTGTATATGTATAAGCACGAATATGAAAAATTTTAGGTTAGGCCATTTTTGCGCTGACGGTCTCATATTCATTTACTATGCATTACATATGCATATACTAAATATGCATTTTACTTTATAGCTTTCAGATTAAATTAAGTAAATAGGATCATCTATACTAATATTATAAAGAGGAAAGATTCGTTTGTTTGTTTGTATTGAATAGGCTCCGAAACTATCGATCCGATTTGAAAAATTCTTTCACTGTTTGGAAGCTACACTGTTCCCGAGTGACATAGGCTTACTTAACCTTTTTTGAAAAAAAAATAGGGATCCTTACTAAAACTCCAGTAATGTAACCCAAGGTGTAAAAAAATTACCAAAAAATTATTTACATCGCGTGCCCTGAGAAAACTATTGATGATAGAATAAAATAATGTACTACGACTTTGTAGAACACATTATTAATTACAAAAAGTATCACGACAGCATATGTCTAACTATTGTAGTTATTCCGCAATAAGTGTTTTTTTGTTTAAAATAAAACAATGTCAAACATCGTTGAATTTTTGGTTAAAGATCCGAGCGGAGCCGGAGCGGGCCGCTAGTAATTGATAAAAGTCGAAGAGTGTCAAATAAAATATTCAAAATATTAAATTGCCACTATAATTTTTTTACCTTTGTATCATTCCACAACATCAACCGTGCATTAGGAACGATATCCACACCAAGATCGGCCGATAGATCTTCAGATGTTACCGCTGCAAAGCATATTTCTCCTACAGTGTCATATTCCCGAATTTTAAGGGCAACATTGTACCATATGTTGTAATATTTTGATGTATCTGCTAATGGAGTATAGCCCACTGCTACTGCCTGTAAAAAACTCTTTATCGTAATTTATCGTTCTACAAAACAACAGTCAAACCATAATAACCATCTGTAGTTTGGAATTGGTCAATTAACCTCATAAATTTTATTGTTATTTTAACAGTTCACTTGTAACTGTTATTTTTATTACCTACTTTACACACACTTTATAAATAAGTAAAAAAAGTTAAATTTTACGTAAAAAATGCGACCGAAATCAAATTAAAATAGAATATAGAAGATGAGAATATTATTGGTTTATATTATTATAATATTATTGGTTATATTATTAATAGTTTCTTTTTTTTCCACAGGAGAAAATGGCCGTAAAAACTAAAAACTCCTGCCGCTCACAGCCGGCGCCCTACCCCGGACCGGGCCGAAGCCCAATCGGGGCTATTGAGACGGCCGGACAGGGTTGACGCAGAGCATATTACATTCATCCCGCCGATCTTTATTAGTTATATCTCAAGGAGGGTGGCGCATTTACGTTGTAGATGTCTATGGGCTATAGTAACCACTTAACACCAGGTGGGCTGTGAGCTCGTCCAATCTTCTAAGCAATAAAAAAAAAGGTTTAACAATTTTTAGGTTCAGTAGTCAACTAGTTACTTATTTAGGCCCTAAAGCAGGACTGGACAATATTATCTCTTCAAGACATAAATTATATCAAGAAATCTAATTACTGAAGTATTTAAATCGAAATGAACGTGAATCGTTCAATTTTACTATTTTTATAACCTAAGTCCTATCAGTCACAAAATCCTACCCTACAAAATGAAAGACAGTGAGCAGATAAGGTCAAGTCTCATGGAATTTTATAAGGTTACCAAAGCGTAAATAAGGGAGCCCCCGTTGAGAGATAAGATTGAAGACTTAACTAAACTAGTAAAACATTTACCAGCCACCAACCAACCAACGGTAGATGCTGAGGCCAGGATCCAATGACTTCTGTACTTTCCACATAAAATAAAGCATGTATCCTTGTTTAAAATATCAACAATTACAAACTCATCATTGAAATAAAATATATACCTACATCACACATAGACAATAAATTAATTAAATCTTGGGTTGATGACACTCTCTTTAAGGGCTTCATTATTAATTCTAAAAAGTTCAACATGCTGTATGTATCTTTTGGCCCTGAAATCAAAACATTATTTTTAGAACAAAACAAAGACGTTATTTTCTAGAATCTTAAATAAATTTTAATTTGAAATTGTTTAGGTTACTTAATATTATTAGTTACACACCACAGAAAGGACTATGCATTAAGAAAGGGTGCCTCATTGACATCAGAATGTAAATGCGAACACTATGACACTATGCCGAAATTTCTTCAGCATTATTGTATTCGCAAGAGCCTGACCACAAGATTGCTCACCACTGAAATGGTCTGAAGTGGTGCCAAGCTGTGCATTTTCTTAGGCTGCCCTACCACCGAAGTTGGAGAGGCTAGTTAAGTATTGCTATTATAAATACATGGACAGTGAGAAAGTAGTTATACTAGCTCAAGATTAAGATTGCTTTTCTGCATTTTCTGATTAGCAACTGAACAATTTATTAATGCAATGTAAGAACCTCCGGCCTAGAACTATCTTACTTACCTTTATAAAATATTCCTTTGGTGTTCACAGTATACACAATTAAAATGGGCCATGATGGTATCTTATTGTGTAACAGCCTGCATTCACTACCAGGATTCCAACAGTTAATTGCAGCAAAATGTACCTTAAACACAAACATAGTAAAGATAGATGATAGAGATTTTTTTGGATACCAATAATTCATTTTGACAAAATTGCAAATTTGTAATGTAAGATTAAAAATCCAAAATAAAAAATTTAAAACATGAAAAAGTTCACATGCCACCAATTTCACATTAATGATATCATGTTGGATAAGTACTGTACTAAGTATTATCAATATTACATAAAGATTTAGGAACTGATAGAGGACTAACAGAGTTGGGCTCAGGTGACCATTTTAGACGTTTTTTTAAGAGGAGGGATTACCGGTGACCCGGAGAAACAGGATTTGCTAACAGCTGCCTAAGTACCTCAAAAGGATAACTAACAACTCAAGGGCAGCTGTTTCGCGAATGAATCTGCTACCGGATCAGAATTGTGACTCGCTGAGATACCATGTGCAACCCAACCTATACCGTGTCTGCTGAGTTTCTCGCTAAATCTTTACTGGTGGTAGGTGGATCTCTTGTGAGTCCGCACATGTAGGTACCACCACCCTGCCTATTTCAGCCGTGAAGCAGTAATGAATTTTTTTCCTCTTTTTTCTTTAACTTTCTTCTAAGCGCACAGGCATAAAAATAAATTATGGCAAAAAAAAAATTTAATGAAATTAAATTTTATTATATGCGGGCAATACAAGTGACCATTTTTTTGTTGCAATGTGCACTATGGACGGTATTACCCCCACTACCCCAAAACCTTGCCAACTTACGTGCCGCTTACTATACCCAATTAATTTCTAATGACAAGTAGTTATTTCGTAAAATTAGACAGTTCCAGATAAGATAGTGGAGTGAGAGCCCAATCAATCTTATGAGTCCTTACAAAGAGTCAAAAATAATCATAATCATCCTTTTGTAATGAATAGGTGGCACTTTACCTTACCTCTCTGTAAATGGTTTAGTCTCATTTTTATTTATTTATTAGGAAGTTAAATACTTACTCTGTCTTTTAAGACCATAGCCGTTTTTTCAAACTCTCCCCTTACATATTGAGATTCAGCATCCCAAGGAGCATAATACATAACAAATGAAACATCAACATTATTGACTTTGTTAATGGCACTGCTCAACTCCCCTTTGTACCAGTCAGTAACAACAGACTCTGGTCCAAAGAATTTATATGCCTGTGGGTGCTTGGACACTTTTGTAGATCTGTAATAAATAATTGATTTCATTCAATGAACTTTTAAATATGTTTCATCTTTTTGCAATTTATTAAATGTGGTGCGAAACTTACGTATTATGCAAAGCTCCATAAGTAGTAAGCGCAAGGGTGACGCAGAATACCATCTCTTTGAGTAACATATTTAATGTTAACTCCCTGTTATTTTGTTGTAATGAAACTTGCGAATTTTCGGAAGAGTTTTGTGCATCGCTATCCGTACTATGTTTCTCTGATAGTGACGTGACCTGTGTAATATCTTCAGTATTCGCCGTTGGAAACATTACACGTCATTCAATAACAAACCTTCGAGATACTATTACGAATAAAATGCCCAGATAACTACAATGTTTGTATGTAACTTTTAAATCTAAAAAAGCAGTGCATGCCAAAAATGGAAGCATTATCATTTCATAAAATCACGAGTAACATTTACTGTCAGTGGTTATAATATTAGTACATAATGTTTAGTTTTTTGGAATTTTGTAAATATTTCAAGCTTCGTTTGCAGCTGATACAATTTCAACTTTCAATGTCATAGTACTTATGTCAAAGTGATGTTTTTGGGTTATCGATCTAAGAAGGCAAAAGAGAGCTCACTCATACAATAGGTTATTTGTATTAAAAAGCTGAACAGTTGAACAGTGACGCAATTTAATAAGAATAATATAAGCTAATTTCACTATATCAAAGTTGTGTATTATAAATTATAACATATGTTGGAGTTTGAATATAAATGTAATGGCAGGCAACACTTGACACATGATTCCAGATTTCGAATATTAGAATTATTTTAAATGTTTAAAAAACAGATGATTGTCTTCTCGTAAGAAAAAGTTAGAACTTCTAATCTAGACATGATCAAAGAAACATGTCAGAGTTTTATAAAAATATAAAGTTAATAATTTTATAATGGTGTAACAGTGTTCAAACTATCTGCAATATAATTATAATGAAGCAGTGTGTTTTTAAAATAGCCCGTCATCAACCTACAGAACCCAATCCCCTCAAATTTAACCGTCCAACAACATATTATACCATATATGGTTAAAGTCCCTGATTTTCACCAAAGGGAACGTAGATTTTCATACATTGAATTTCGTTTTATTTTCTTTAATAGAGGTAGCTCTGACTAGTCTGTAATGGTTTAATAATGGTATTAGTTTAATGGTTAATGATTACAAATCTAGATAGATTTGTAAATTTTTCCACTGAAAAATTAATAAATTTGTTAGATTTTTAATTTAATTAAAAAAAAAAAAACAAAAAAAGATCGGTAAACTTCGTTTCGACATATCGGTAGTAATTCGACCTAAACGCTTGTTGGACGGTTTAATTTGAGGGGATTGGGTTCTGTAGGTGATGAGGGGCTATCATGGAGTTAATGTACTTACTAACTCCATGGGGGCTATTTAAAAACAAGTGTCAAGTGTTGCCTGCAATTACATTTATATTCAAACGCCAACAACGCTACTAAACTAGCCGGGACCACTGTAGTATGAAACCTAGGTCTATGGCCGGGACGATCACCTCTAATTCTCACGTTTTGTCATATTGACAATTGACATTTTTGAGAGTTCAGAACAGCCATTTTAATTCTAAACTGTTTTGGAATTGGAATTTTGAATTGACGACGAAGTTGTATTATGTTTTAAGTTTTATGTGTTTATGGGTGAAATTTTACTACAAACGTAAAAATATTGTTCACAGCGAGCGAACTTTATATTCATGTATAAATAGAGATTATACAAGCAATTTCTAAAACAACGTAACAGTACGTTGTTATGATTCGTTGATCAGCCTCTGGAAATTATTTGCTAAAAGTTGTAAGCTTCAATAGGATCATGCAATCTCCGAAACAAGCAGATTGTGACACAGTGGAGTACTGGAAAAATCTAGCAGAATGCTATGAACAGAAGTGTGTTCTTTATCAGTTGCATGCACAATGTTTTGCTTTTTTGTTAATTTGCTAGTATGATTCATACATTTTTATTATTACAGAGTGAACGACATTCAGCAAGAATTAGATGAATACACAGAAAATTCGGCTCAGTTGGAAAAGGAATTGGAAGCATCATTAGGGCAAGTTGAAAAGCAGAACAGAGATCTGGAACACCAAAATCAACGCCTTAAAAATGAAATTGAAATGTTAAAAGTAAGTTAATTCAGGTCATTTATATACAAATTCTTAAAAAAAATAAAAATAGTAAAATGACATTGATCTAACTTTTCTAAAAAAACTAACTTCTAAACTTGAGATAAAAAGCCATCATATTTCTAATTAATTAGGTATAATGTGGGATTTGGATATACTGTAGGCAGCAGCTTGGCTCTGTCCCTGGTATTGCAAATGTCCATGAACAACAGTAACCACTCACCACCAGGAAGTTGTATGCTTGAATGCTACAAGGCCAATAAAAAAATGGATATCTACACTTTTGCCATAAGTTTTACTTAGCCTGGTCCAATTTCTTCTTAGTTGTATCCATCATGATTGATGATTGTGGTTGGAGGTCATCATCCTATCATGAACACATTTTTGCCATGTATTTTAGTTCATCATGTTCTTCACAACAACAAACAATATCCAGTTTAGTATTTGAGTTAAACACATTTTTTTAGAACAAGCTGGAAAGAAGTCAATATGAGACTAATGCTTTAGAAAATGAACTACAAGCTTTAAAGATAGATAAGGACAAGCAGGCAGCATATGTGAGGGAATTGGAACAAAAGAACGATGATCTGGAAAGAGGTCAAAGGTAAATCAAATCTTACTAAATGAGGTATAAAGTTATGATGTATGTTATAATGTGTAGTGTGTAGTAAGTACCCTACACACTCTGTTGTGACTAACTTTTTTGTGATTAAAACATTGATTTTATGGTGACACATACTATGGTACAGAGTATTGTAAACATCTTGAAATAAAATTACCAATAATGACACCCAGAATCTCAACAAAATTGCAAAATTGATTAATGTTGTATCCATATTTTCAGAGTCATATCAGAATCCGTATCGTGTATAGAAACAATGTTAAATGAAGCATATGAGAGGAATGCAGTTCTTGAAAATGAAGTTGATGAAATAGAAAATCTTAGGATAAAATTGCAGAGAGCAAATGATGAAGCTAGAGGTAAGAAAGACTATTCATTGTAAGCTGGTCAGCACTGGCAGGTTTAAATTTTTATGGAATGACGTTATTCTGTCATTGTGGAAGTCATTCCTGAACATGTGTCAAGTACAGAACATGTTTTCATTAGAAAATATTGGTACCTGCCTGTGAATTGTTTGAATACCGGCATATTCGTATCTCTGGATAATATTAGATCATCTTAAATTTGGCCCTATATTCCTTCCTCAGATCTGAAACAAGAATTAAAAGTTGTTGAAAGAATTCCGTCAAGTAAGAAAGAGGAAGATGAAAATGAAACAACATTAACGAACGGACATCTTTCAAATTCAACTCGGAATCAAGTTGAGATTGAGACACAAACATCCATTATGTCACCACAAAAACGTAAGTTCATTTATTTATTGAATGGTTATTGTGCATCTTTTTAAAGGTATTTAACTGTATTGTATTTCAACTGTAAAAATGAAGCTACAAACCTTTTTTATTAGTGTAAGCTTGCAGACAAGGAAAGAGCATTAGATAATATCCAAAGTCAACTATTTTCCAACATCTTTATTCAAGGTTGTGTTGATATTTATTATCATTTTGACATAATATTGAATCAATCGAATTGTCACAGGGGAAATAAATGGTAACGCAATGACACCATCGGCCAGAGTTTCAGCAATAAATTTAGTTGGTGATCTCCTTAGGAAGGTTGGGGTGAGTATCTTGTATATTATGACACTGTTGCAAAATTATATATTATTCACTGTAGTTGTATTACTGCTAAGCACTGTTATAGTTTATTTGTTAGAATGTATTTTGTAAAACTGCTTAGTCAAAATCTTTACGTTTTGTTCAGTAACACTGAAATGGTCCCCTATGGTACAAATGTTTTGTATATTATGAACTTGAAAGTTACTGGGAACTACTATGCCAGCCTAATAAAATAAGTCTTGTTATATTTTATTTTGTTAATATTTTATTGTATTTACACATATGTTTCAGTGTTTAGCTTAGAATGTATAAATGCTAGTCATCATTTTTAAGGCTGCATTTTCTAATAGTATTTTGTTTATATATTTCAATATATGTCTAAGTATACTTATATGTATGAATGTATTTATGATATCTTATTCTTCGTGTTCAACATAGATTCGATTTAGTGAAGGTCTAATCGATAGTCATTCTCAATATAAATTTTCTGGTGCATCGAATAGAATTTGCAATGGAATTTAAATAACAAACATAAAAAACTGAGATTCACGATTGCTTTAGAATTGTAACATATTATTACCCTTTTGTTTAAACACAATCAATATGTTTTAGTTTCAATTAAAGCAAAGAAATCTAATATTTATATCGTGATTTAAGTTGATCTGAGAAATATATAAAGTTTAGTTAGCACTAGCATGTAAAAGCTACATATACTACAGTATATTTACATACAGTACAGCAGCTGGGTGTTTTATATGTGAAGTAATAAGCTAGTAAAATAAATGAATATAAGCTTTCACCACACCATTTATACGCAGAAAACTTTTTTTTTTACACATTAGGCGTAAGTAAAACATATTTGGACAATCATTAAATGTAAATATTCAGTAGTTAGTAAAAAAAAATCATAAAAATATATTTGTGTAGTTGGCATGGTGTGTTGTTGTAGCATGCATGAAATTTATTGCTTGCAGCTTGAGAGGTTTCTTTGCCGTGATTGTGGTAAGATTAAATGCTCCTGCAATACACCAGCTGCAGCCACTAATCAACCGACACAGGCCACAAGCGAACCGGACCTAAAGCCAGATAGGATCCCCAATAATTATGAATTGACCAAAAGTGATTCCGTGGAATACAGAAAACCTAGACTGTATACGCGACAATTCTCGGGCCCTGAGAATACGAGTGACGTTTCAGTGAAACAGCCTCATTGTCCGCAAAGAGCTTCGGAGCAGCCGTTTGCGCGTTCGACGCAAGGCGAAAATGGGAAGTTGCGAAAATCCTTTGCCGTGCGTTCGCGTGAGGGATTAGAAAACATCTTAAGTTTTGCATCTATGAGAAAAAATCATGACCAAGGAAAACTCAAGCAAACGTCGAAATAATAAAATTCACAATTTTTATTTATTTCGATTTCAATCCAAGCTTTATTCGAACAAAACGTACATTTATTTCAATAGCATAAAGTTTTATGTGTAGGTTAATTTGTTAATATTGATAACGTATAATTATAGCCTTACCGCCTAACTGTAGTGATGATAAAGTGTGAGTGAGTGAGTCTGGTAACGAACTCTGTGACCTATGCCATAAAAAATCTGAGTTTGTTGCGCAGTGCGGAGTAGTGACCTACTTAACCTACCTAGCGATTGCTAGTAGCCCAAGGGGTTATTCCAGCTACGCGCGTACGGGTAGGTGAGCTCACGGGCTTAACCTCAGAGAATTTTCTAACACTAGCCCTAGCAAAAGCAGTGTTTCGCAGAGTCTACCACCGTATCGGAATCGCGACCCACTGAGAAGATCCGGCGAGAAACTGTGCTTAGTGCGAGTTTTTTAACGTTCTCGATAGCGTAAAAGCTAACCCAATTTCGTATGCAGTTGGAACAGCGCCCCTAACGGCAAAGGAAGGCAAACGATCCCCTTCCATACTAATATGAGCTAACTTTTACGCTATCGAAACCGTTAAAAAACTCACACTAAGCACACTGAGTGGGCTGGGTAGTAATGTTGAGCTCCACACGACATATGTACTTGCGACAATTATTTCATATTATACAACAACAAACACATACCCATGTGGTCAGTTGTTTTATTGTGCTCAAGCACATCTTAATACAGCACAAGAAATTGTATCCAAATTAGATGAGAAATAATTGTGGAGTTAGTCGTGTACAAACTCATAATAAGTTAATGATCATAAATATATATATGTAATCGATTTAGTGTTTGTCATAGACAAATGTGACGTCACTACGCCTCCCTCTGGGCTCACAAACATCAAATTCAAGAATGGTTACCCGGTTATGGGCATGTAGAAAAAATTGGTTTATAATAATATGATAAACACATAATATTTAAGTATTTCATAAGTAGTTTCAATGTGGCCATTATAACTATTTGTATTTTAAGCCTTGTGTAGTATAATCTATTATATATGAGTCGACTATTATCAAAGCCGGCAATGTGACTTTTGGACAATTATTGGTAAATCAGAAAAACGAATTATTGACTTTGTATTCCATTGGCAGTCACAAAACTCTTCTGAACGACATCTTAGATAAATAACAGGTTAAGTATTAACCTTTATTTAATGCAGGTTTTGAACCGTATTCTTTGAAGGAGACGATTATATTCAAATCAATCTGTATTGACATATCAATAATATTTTTTTGTCCAAATGAACAGATTGCCACCTTTGATAATAGACGACTCATATAGTAGATTGGTAATAACATCTTTCGTTTAGTCTTCGCAGGTAAAGGGTTAATTCTAAACGTTTTCGCTTCGCTTCTTCTATTGGTTTTCAACAAGTGGTGGTTAAAATTACACATTTTCCATTCCTTTCACTTACTAATATTAACGTCACATTCATGTATGAAATTTTCTCATTGTAGGCTTTGGAATCGAAATTAGCATCGTGTCGTGGTACAGTTAGACCTAAAGAGCATTCACCAAACACGACCTCGGAAGTCAATAAGGACTACAGATGTGTACTCAAGAATTAAGAGAATCCGTAACGCCATCCATTCATCTACATTTTTTGTGTCTGCAACAGGCCGCCGCAACTCTGGCTTGTGTTATAGTGTGATATTATATTAAATACATATATCAATCAGATCAAACGAACGTATATTGCTTCAAGTTGTCGTTAATACTAAATATTCATGAAAAAATTAAAATCTGTGATCGTCTAATCACATTTTCCTAATATACTAATAATATCTGTGATGATCAAATAGTTAAGTATCGGATGTGTTGAACGATGTGTTTTTGGCCTACCCACCGCAGATCCGACAGGACTGCAGCACGCCTTGTAGTGAATAGCTTCGACACATTGTGGTGTTTCTTGTATGGTACTTGTGCGCGTGTGGATTGTATGACAATCATTACTGATAAGAATTCAGCAAGTTTAGGATTCCCTCCAGTCGCACGAAAGTCAAGAGAGTCATCGCTAAGAAAACACGCTAGTGTTGATGAAGGAGTATTTAATAATAACTTCAATATGAATTTTTTGTAAGTCATTGTAAATGGGCATATAAAATTATTTTCGAAAGTGATTTAGTGTAAATAATATCGTACGTGATCGGAGTAAGTATGTTTGAAATCGGTATTCTGATAATTCTTTGTAAAAGTATTTACTATATAAAATTGATTTTTATTATATCATAATATGCATTAGCGAGTTATATTGTTCGTTCTACTTTTCAAAAATATATAGTAATTCTTAAAAGAAGAAGAATGCAATCCAAAATTACATCGACGTTTTCAAATTTCCGAGTAAAAAAATTTCGTCGTCTTTATACCGTAATGGAAACCTTTGAAATATTTAATAGTATGATCTTGAAACGTTCCACGGCCATCCTATGAACTTTATCGTAACTAACCCAACTTGCATGCATGTTTATGTTGATATTTTCATTCGTTAGCATGGAAATACAATTAATACTTACTGAAATGTACTGGTTTTTATCATACTCGAATATTATTTATGAAAAATAACAAAAATTAGAAGTGCTATAATTTTATAGCCGTTTGTCCCAAGTAATCTTTTGTAACAATCATACAAATATGCTCATAAGGTTTAGGTACGTAAAAAGCAATGTTAAATTTAATAACTGACAAGTCTTGCCTTAAAATGTTAATCATTTGAAGTTTATATGTAGATGCATAATGTTATATACCTACATAATGTTATTTCAGATTACATTTACTTTGGAAGTTGCATTCCGTTTCATTTTCAATAATATCACTGGACTGCAAATTTAGAATTAGTTTTATATTAATTTTTGTCTTCGTAACAGGTGTTTTTATTTAAATAAATTCTGAATCATATCCTAAGTTTTAGTGGTACGTTTAAATAAAATTTGGTTTAGGATTTTTACAATTGTACGATATCTGTGTATTTGCCCAGTTTTGCTGCAAATCGTTTTGTAAAGTAAGCATTTATGCATTCACGCGTGTGGTGACCAACAATTTTATTTTTTGCGCAATATTAAATATTGAGATATTAAAAAAAAACTTGATAATAAATCAAATTGTTTTATTTAACAGCAGTCTTTATACAATTTGTTTTCCAACTAGAACATTGGATAATAGATTGGTCCATTCAAGATTTTTCGGTTTTTCAACGGGCGGTCTGAACATGGCTACCAAATCTGTTAAGGATTTGCTCAACAATTGCACCTCCACAACTAAAGGTGAGTTTCTACCATTCACTCTTTCTATTAAAACGTTTCCTGCAAATAATTGTTTATAATTAAAATGCACTTTTACGGCGCTGCCAGCCGTCACTCATTTTTGACATTAAATCAACATGTAGTAAAACATTGCGAGCCAGGCAGCCTGACGAATAAGTCTTGTGGTTAGTAGGTAACTAAATTCTATCCAAGAAATATGCATCTTATCCTAGTTAAAAGGCAATGAGAGCTAAATCATTACATTGGCCTGGTGGATAGTGTGTCTGGCTATTGTACCTATGGGTCCGGGTATGGTTCCCTGTTGGGTTTCAATTTACGTTATATGCATTTTCTAGTTGGTGCACTTATTCTCATCTAGTCTTGGCCAATATCAATAATAATATAATCATAGCTTACATGTAGATTATTCAACTTAGAACATTTTTATATTTTGATTACATACACCTATTAATACTGTTTTTTTTATTGTGTTCATTGAAGTTATATGATTAGGTATCCGTAGCAATGGATAGGATAAAACGGGATCATTGCGCGGCAGTCAGCTTGGTATGGTACTACTAGGTTTCGTACTAATTGCGACAAGTTAATAAAAATAAGCAACATTGTTTTACCTGCTACTTTTGGCGATTTTAACACCCAGAGGGATATCACATAAAACGGGAATGTTTGTATAATGTAGATCAGCTGCGCTAATATATACTGAAGCGCCAGAGATAGTATTCTAAACTGAAAATGAACGATTGTATCTATTATACATATTATTATCATACATAAAAGTTACTATGTAGTCATAAATTTCATAATAAATATTCAATACCAGTGTAAACACAATATAATACAATGCTGTTGTGGGCAGCAAAAGCAACAATATTGTAAAAGCCACGGTTCCTACAAATAATTCTTGATTCGTATATTCACAAGAGTCTATGCTGCCCCTCAGTGGATTGTATTTGCGACCAACGAAGAGTCTCAACAATGCAATCAGACCTGATATTTGCATGTTAAGCAATCTGAAATTTAAGAAATATTTATTTATTAATAGGTTAGCATTAGGTTATGCATTTTTTATTCATCTTTTTAGTTCTCACCTTGCAGCATAAACATAGATGCAATATGAATGAAACGTTGCAATGCATATCATATCCGAAATCACTGCTATTTGAAACGTGAGCCCTAAATAACCCACATATCGGTAGACCTGTAGTATTAAGTCAAGTTTTTCTCCCGAAACATCTGAAATTACGTTAATAAAATCATAAAAAAAGTGTGAAAAGAACTAATACAACTATTCATCATTTTATAAACTGAAAACGAGTAGAAATACCACCACCCCGCCTATTTCTGCCGTGAAGCAATAATGCGTTTCGGTTTGAAGGGTGGGGTAGCTGTTGTAACTATACTGAGACCTTAGAACTTATATCTCTAGGTGGGTGGCGCATTTACGTTGTGGATGTTTATGGGCTCCAGTAACCACTTAACAGCAAGTGGGCTGTGAGCTCGTCCACCCATCCAAGGACTCAAAAAAAATGATTGAAATGTTTTGTTTTCTTAATAATTTGAGTTTTTATGGCTTATTTGAATGGACGAGCTCACGACCCACCTGGTGTTAAGCGATTACCGGAGTCCAAATACACATCGACAACGTAAATTATTATACCTTCAGAGGCTAGTTCCGAGTCTTTGTTTTATAATACAGTAGGTGCTTATAATACCATAGCAATTAAGACTTGGACTTTTCATGGTGAGCAAAGGTATTTACGTTTAGGTATCTAGATTTAAGTTACTACTTAAAAACAGATCGGCCCTGAAAACTTCTGCGTTTACTCAATATGGTGGCGACATCTGCGCTGTAGAATCTGTGTGCTTAGTGTGAGTTTTTTAACGTTCTCGATAGCGTAAAAGTTAGCTCATATTTGTATGGAATGGGGTCGTTTACGCACGTTTGCCGTTAGGGGCGCTGTTCCAACTACAAAATTGGCTTAACTCTTACGGTATCGAGAGCGTTAAGAAACTCGCACTAAGCACACTGGACGCTGATAACTAATACCATCAGATAATTCGCGAGCTCGTCTGATAGAGAAATAAAAAATTCAATGCACAGCCGAACACAAACTTGATTGTAATAACTACCATCATTTTTGATAGATATGATATGGCGAATTTTAAGCATAACTGTAAATCATATTTACCTAAAAACAGCCACCACAGCTGAACGTGGTAAGAAAAATATTTTCCTAACATTTTGTTGAAAGCATTATTCAACTTCAAACCCACTGGTGCACCCATTAACCATTTTAACAATGAATAAAGTGAATTTATTAACCTCTGCAAGAAAAATAACGAAACCAATAATTTTACAAAAGTTAATAATTTAACGATAAATATTGTGCTAAAATTAAAAAATATCAACTTTCTACTACTATCGCAATCAGAATATTGGACGAAAAAGGACGTATTGTATTGGTATAAAACTATTGTATTGTCATCAGCTCTTGATATGTGTACAGATTTTTAAGTTTTTGAACATTTAAAATTGGTTACATAATATATAGGGTCACAGTAAATTTAATAAAAGCGTGTGAAAAAAAGGGGTGTGTTATATCAATGGCGATTTTTACACATATCAACAGCCAAGTTTTTTTTGACATAGAAGGGTCGGCTCACAGCTCACTCAGTATTAAGTGTTTACTGAAAGCCATTAGACATCATGTGACCCTCCAAGACATGGGGTCAAAGTCTCAGCTGTATTTTCAAATGGTAGACACCCTATGAACCTGAACTTGATCTTTAGTTTTATTTACATGTAATTTACACATATTTACTAGTAATTTTTATGTGACATACACATAGTACGAAAAGACAAACTTTTTAATATTAATAATAAAAATATAAAATAATATATATATGTACTCTTTGTTTAGGATTTTTATACACCTTTAAACTGTCAGGAAGCATTTTTTATTCTTTTTCATTAAGTAGCTACTAAAATTAGCTTTTGTGCTATCAATATTTTTTTAAATTAGTTGTTTCTCCTAATGTGTACATAGTAACAAAGAAAAAATGGGAGATTATAAATTAAAATTAAATTTGAGTGGTCATTAATTAGTACCCAATTATGTTTGAATCTTAATCATTGGGAAAATTAGTGATTTTTATTAATAAATAATGTTAATCCTAATAAATAAAATACTTAATAGCTGTTTCCTCTTGTGTACTTACCTCGAGCATGCCCATTAGTAATGAGCTAATGCTGTGGATGTCTCCTAACAGCAGTTGCAATAAGATACAGCCTAATATCACATCGGCTATTATTGCCAATATTAAATTACCTTGTTTTATTGTAACCTGAAATTGTCATCTTTTTAAATAAACAAGTACTAATATTTCATTCTAAGCATTGTAGATTCTGTAATCAATTTTCTGTTTCTAATTGTCTGGTAAATTGAATATCAATTGATCTTTATAAAAACTTAACTTTACAAAGCAGTCTCC
Organism: Bombyx mori; assembly: GCF_030269925.1. Lineage (NCBI taxonomy): Eukaryota > Metazoa > Arthropoda > Insecta > Lepidoptera > Bombycidae > Bombyx > Bombyx mori. Next base: position 8,015,892 of record NC_085123.1, read on the forward strand.
TAATTATTGTATTCAAACTATTAATACTACTATTTTCTTGTTGTTAATCTGATTTTACACTTTTATATTTATGATAATAAAAGTTTAATAACTAGTTAGAATAATTTATGAATTTTCAAGTGGTAGAGGCTGCCTTTAATCGTTTTTAACTTGAACTCAAAAATTAGCAGTAAAACATTGGTGTGAACTTCAACAACATCTCATGAAGTCCTCAATTGAACTCGGTTGGAAGTGGAGGGTAAAAAGTAACTGTTACTAGACAAGAGATCTTTCTTACAGAAATCACAATGTGCCACAGACTACTGCACTGGTATTGTATTCACACAAAAATAAGCAAATAATTAAGCTTAGAATTAATGTCTTTTTTTTTTAAAGATTGAGTATCATTGTCATTTTTCTTTATTGTTTAATTATTTTAGTAAAACTTACTTTTTTATTTGTCTTTGCAGAAATTATAAGCCATTGAATTAGTTGATAGTAAACATAGATGTGTTGTAGAAACATTGAATTTGATAACCACGGTACTTTCACATTGTTTAAATCACATTCTTTACATTGTTTTTCATTTTGTTCCTCGTATATCAATCTTTTTAGTTTAGTGAATGGTGTAAAATCGATTGGGGTTTGTGATTCTTTAATTTTATAGTGGTCATATAGTAACACAATACTGTTTTCTGCAGATATCTCGATGCCATCAATTATTAATAAATTGACTTTATGAAATTTAAGATCCAATATCATATAATTTTTAAAGCTCTGTGTTTTAGCTAGCATTGTTTCAAAACAATGTCCATGTATTCTTATTTGATTTTCCCTTTCTTTTTTGTTGCTTTCTATTGCAGACGTTCTTAAAGATAGTTTATCGTACAGTTTTGTAATATAGATACTTATTACATGTTGATCTTTCTCAACGTAACCACTGAAACATACGCAGCTATTTTTGGGGAAAATTGGAAAAAAAATATTGACGGGTTGACTCTTCATTGTTAAGTGTTGAATATTTCAGAAAACTAGGCAACCGTTTGTGAACATATTTAAATATTTAAGCATTTTTATATATTAATTCATGTGTACACAGACATAATTGAGATAGTAAAATTATTAGGTCTGTATCTATTAGTTTAATTTTTTTTCCTTTATAATTAAGCTGTGATTTATGAGGGAAAACACTAGGTACTTCGGTGTTCGTATCCTTAGTAGGAATTATTTAAATTTATAACTATATCAGCTTTTAGGAGAGAGAAATTTCACACATATTCTCAATTAATCTCAATATTTTTACTTTTTGGTAAAGTTGATGTCAAATTAAAACGTCAAATGTCAATTGTGAAATTAGCTGTACTTTGAAGTATTAGTAATAGTATTTTTCGGGCTGACAAGGCAAAGGTGTCATACCAGACAGTCTAATTTTTTTTATATTTATATAACTGATACAATAGGTTGGGGAAAAGTCTTTTTGCTTTTTAATATATATGAACTTGTAATAAAATCTCTTTGGCTATTTTGTATCTAGCTGGTTTTGGTACCATTAAAAGTTTAAATTTTAAAGAAGATAATTCCAAATTCAAATTAGGAAAATGTGTGATTTTTATTTATTTTTCGTACTGTCAAAATTAAAGAAGAAATTCGATATATTTTAAATTTTTTCTACAAAAAAGGTCAAAATGCAAAGCAAGCCGCGAAAAAAATTTGCGATGTATAAGGGCCTAGTGCAGTGTCTGTGAGAGTAGCACAAATTTGGTTTAAGCGTTTTCAATCCGGAAATTTTGATGTCAAAGATGCACATCGCTCTGGTCGCCCTATTACGGATAAAATGGATGCCATTTTTAAAAAGTAAAGCAAGATCGGTATATCAGTAGCTACGACGTAGCTGAAAAATTGGAAATTGACCACAAAACAGTTTTGGCGCATTTGATAAAAACTGGGTACACAAAAAAGCTCGATATTTGCTCGATATTACCTGACGAGCTCACTGAAAGAAACCTAATGAACCGTGTACTCATTTGCGGCTTCCAACCCCTTCACCTGAAAGAGTACCTATTTTTTTGAAGTGAAACTTCTTTAGAATCTTTTTTATAAGTTTTACTTCTACCGTGTGTGACTTGCACTAGACATCCACTAATAAAAATAATAAATAAAATTTTTATTTGATTTGAATACTTGCATAAACACACTTTTTTTTTAAAGCTGGGGTCGCTGAGGAATCCATTTACGGATACCCGGTTGAGAGGGGATAACAGACCCGATGATGCTGGACTATAATAACGTAATATAACTGAAAAATATCTATTACTGGTATATACCTTTGCGAACTGTAAATAAGGGTCAATATCTGTAGAGAACTAGAGACGTAGGAGATTACATTGGTAGCATTAGTTTTTTACTATTTTACACTACAGTTAAAAATATTCTGTACGTTCTTTAGATGGATGGACGAGCTCACAGCTCACCTGGTGTTAAGTAGTTACTGGAGTCCATAGACATCTACAACGTAAAAGTTCAAAGGTCTTAGTATAGGTGGGGTGGTGGTATCTACCCGTGCGGATGTACGTTCATGTGGGTTGTAATTTTATGTTATTTCATTTTAATTTAATTTAATTTCTACCGATTAGACTCGGTCTATTGGAAAAAAGAAAATTTCATTGTATGGGCTTTATTCCTTTCGCCTGTCAAAGTGAGCGCAAGAAAAATATCTTTATGGATACCACCATTTTGATTTTGCCATTTGCCAAATTATGGGAATCGTAGACAGCGCCAGTGAAAAGAATAGTAGAAATTAGGTTGAAATCTTTGGATTTCACTACTGATCAGATTTATTCTATCAACTTCTGCTGTCTGATTATCTGTAAAACATTCACAAAAGGCATTAGACTTGAAAATGTCAGCACACGAGCAAATGAGGGCTATGCTAGATCAGCTTATGGGCACAGCTCGAAATGGTATGTAATTTAAAGATTAATAATAATTTTAATTTTAAGTAGGTACTTTAATTGTGAAGTGATTTTAGGAATACAAAATTAGTAATTAAAAAACATATAATATAATTTATTACTTTCACCTTCTATTATCAGAACATGCTACAACGTTAATTATTCTTATTATTAACAAAACCAGTATTAAAACCAAGAAATCTGCATACAAAGTTTCCTCAAGTTATAAATGCAAAATTTAATAAGAGATTTACTATGAAATTGCTTTAAATTTTATTTATTCCTAATAAGTGCAATTTTTAACATTACAGCTATTTAATTAGAAATAATTAAGTGATTGGTCATCAAATTAGCTTCCATATTACATTTTCAGGTGAAAGTGACAGACATGGGGTAAAATTTTACGATGATTCTGTATGCAAATCATTTTTGTTGCAATGTTGTCCACATGAAATACTGTCATCCACCGTAAGTGATTGAGTTTTGATAAAATATAGTATTGGGTTTAGATCACATGTTTTAAGGTCTTAATATAATAAAAGTTTAAAATCAATAACGTCAAAATAAGTAAACAAATTTAAACAAATAGTTGACATTCAGTGCCGGCCTTAAATACCATAGTGCTCTTGATTTCTTATTAAATTGATTTTTTTTTAAATGTAAGAGAAAGGAGTTTGTTATATCAAGATCATCACATAATTTAAATACTTCTACTGTTTAATCTTGCGCATATTATCATTTTATTAATTCTGGAGTTTCTAATGCTCTAAATTGTTTATGGTATCTTTCTCGGCTGACTATAATGTATATTACTCATGAAAATTTAAGAAAATAATACATTATATAATTAATACATTTAAATTAGCTCTCTTCATAAATTTGTAGCACTAAGAAAGTAAATTTAATGTTATGCAGAATGTGTAACCTTTTCTATTACTTTTTAGATTTATAAATATAATTGCGAACAAAAATAATCGTAGACATGAGAAAAAACACTAACATGAACAATAAATCTCTTAAAGTTTTAAAAAGGTTAGAAATAATAATAAAAATGTAAAGCAAGAATAAGAATTTATAAAATATGAGTCATTGAATTATAATTTTTGATCTTGAAATCTTTACTGGATTTTGATATAATGATATTTTTCATAATTAAAATCTTAATGTATTATCTTCAAGTGGAAAATTTGCTTTCACAATTGTGACAGAGAAGTAGATAATTGCTATACTCTTAACTGGATAGTTCTTTGTTTGAGGCGCTGTTCTGCTGTTAGACCCTGGTCTTACCTTAGAGCCAGCACTGATTGTATTGTATTATATAAATAGATGAAACAACATTATAATGAGATCTTAGATTCAGGGGATTTGCAGTGCTCTATGCCTTTTCACATACACTAGGATAGTAATTTTGAAAAATTTTGGATTTAATTTATATATAATTCTCCTATTGTATGTGTTCTACTATCATCTGTCACTTCTATTATACAATAAAATGTTGTATTGTCACTGGAATATACTCACGTCAGAGTGGCATTAACTGTGGTGAAATATGCTTTTCAGAAAATGCCCAACACTAGTCTTTATCGCTCATCACAATACTTAACAGATGAGGGATAGATTGTATGAGTTAGGCTGTTCTGTAAGTACCCAGATGTACGTATAAAACATTTATAGTTAGCTGAATGTAATCTTACTGCTAAGCAGGATTTAATTCAATATGGTTCTTGTCATTAAATTGTTTACTAATGCTGCATTGGTGAGTACATATAAAATTTTAGGACCTTCAAAAAACTTAGCCTGGTGTGAAATATTTGGTGACATACAATAACTACATTGGGTATGTACTGTGCTGTTTAAATGTGTAGGGGTACAAATACATTTGCATGTGCTAAAATGGAATAAAATTCTTAAAAAAAATATATTCTAAAAACAATATACAATATGTAAGCATAAATAATAAACAAACAAAACTGAAATAAAATTCAATTTGTTGTATGAAAAACATGATCTACATCTATATATAAAAATTGAAAATATTAAGTGGCAATCATAGCTATTGTTCTAGTCTACACACTTTCTGTAATTGTGCTTGATTGTCACATTCATTTTATTTTATGGCTTCACTTCACTCTTAAAACCAAAATAGTATTGTAAGAAATTCTGGAGGGTGTTTCCACTATTTGTTGTAAGTATTTGAAAATTATTATTGAACGAGGGAGTGAACCAGCTCAGTGTGCATTTGTCGGTGTTATAGTATGTATTTTATATTCTATATTTTACCTATGGAGATATTTTTACATATTTTCATAAAGATTGTTGAAACAGTATGATTTGGGGTCTTTGAGTTTTGCAAGCATAAACATATGTGACACCATTCCTGACCCATACATTTTGTCATAAAAATGAACTTTTACTTTTCATGTGGTTTTAATTTTTTCTTTTGCAGCGTATGGATTTAGGTGAGTGTCCCAAAATACATGATCTGGCTCTACGGGCGGACTATGAAATAGCTTCCAAGACCAAAGATTATTTCTATGACATTGATGTGAGTATAAATAACTGCATTTTTTTTTGTTAAAATTGAAATATAAGATATTTACACAATTTCAAATTTTGATTAATGTATCTTAAAACTTCCAGTCTCAAATGTTTTGTTTTGACATGAATTCGACCATGGATCAAAGCCGTAAGACTTATAATTATTGTATTTAAATTGTGGTCAATTAAATAAAATTTTACTATTTTATGTAAAGGCTACAGAGCACTTAGAGGCGTTTATAGCTGATTGTGATCGTCGAACTACTGCTGCTAAGCAACGTCTGGCGGAGACACAAGAAGAACTGTCAGCAGAAGTGACGGAGAAAGCCAATGCTGTTCATGAATTGGCAGAGCAAATAGGGCAGAAACTGGCTCGGGCTGAGGCACTCGGAGAAGAGGGTATGGTCGAGGAGAGTGTCAAATTAATGGGAGAGGTAAAGTTTTAGAATTAAAATAAAAGTCTTTAAGCTAATCATAATTCATTTGCTAAATTTAATATCTTTTTGTGAGTAGTGAGCATAAAAACTCAATAATTTCAGATTGACGAACTCCGCAAAAAGAAAGCTATCGCCGAGCAAGACTATCGTAATTCCATGCCCGCTTCGTCCTACCAACAGCAGAAGTTACGAGTTTGCGAAGTTTGTTCAGCCTATCTTGGCATTCACGACAATGATAGACGTTTGGCCGATCATTTTGGAGGAAAATTGCATCTCGGATTCATAACTATTCGTGAAAAATTAACAGAATTAAAGGTAATGTTGCATTATTTTTTCATTGCTAAGAATGGTAGACAAACTCACGGCCCACCTGGCGCTTAGTGAGCATCGGAGCCCATAGACCACATTCATCGACCTTATAACCACCTATTTTCAGACGTTCTAAGTCTCAGTTTTTATAGTACAATGGCTACCCACCCTTCAAACCAAAAAGTATTACTGATTCACGGCAGAAATAGGCAGGTACCCACCAGTGTGGGCTCGCAAGACTCGCAAGACCGTAATTACGCAAATTATTAGTAGTTATAGTATTATAAAAATTAGTACCTGCCTGCGGGATTCGTACACCTTCGCAGTCGCATCGCTGGATACGAATGCACCAGGCATCTTATCTTTTATGCCACGACCAATGCTTAATAGAATGATTTTATAGTGGTTAATGTACTATTAATATATTTTTACTGTGCGCCTGTACAACAAAATCCCACAAGATGTTCAGAACCTACATATACATAGGTTTAAGAAAACTATTAAAGAACATCTGTGCAATAAAGCTTACTATAAAGTCAATGATTATCTAGAGGATTGCACAAAGTGGGAATGAGTTGCTCGCTCTGGGCATTTCAATATTTGCAATAATTGTTACGTTATCATACTCATTGTAAAAAGAATTTAATTTTTTTTTATCTAATATTAAAAAAAAAGATATACCCGCTGAATTTCTTGCCAATTCTTCTCGGGACGGAGGCTAGTTTTTGTGAATTGGCGGTAGTTCATTTGACGTTCAACAAGTATGTACTTTCATTTATCTTTTTTCTCTATATATAAAAACGAATTGCTGTTCGTTAGTCTCGCTAAAACTCGAGAACGGCTGGACCGATTTGGCTAATTTTGATATTGAATTATTTGTGGAAGTCCAGGGAAGGCTTAAAAGGTAGATAAATATAAAAATGCTTAACAATTTTGTTTTTCCTTTGATGTGTCCCCCGTCGTACGGATTCCTTTTGTTTGTTTTAAGTTTATTTTATACAAAAGTTTAGGTCTTTTATTTATCGATTGAGGCACTACGAAGTCTGCCGGGTCAGCTAGTAGTATTATAAAAATTAGTACATGCCGGCGGGATTCGTACACCTTCACAGTCGCATCGCTGCATACGAATGCACCAGGCGTCTTATCCTTTATGCCACGACGAATGCTTCACATAATGATTTTATAGTGGGTAATGTACTATTAATATACTTATAATTGTTAATATTAATATTTGTTTTGTTAACAGAAAACTGTGGACAAGCGACGCGAAGAGCGCGGCGCGTCGGAGCGCGAGCGGAGCAGCGGGCGGCGGCACTACGTGGGCGGGAGGGAGCTCGACCGGCGCGCCCGCCGGCACCGCGAGTCCGCGCGCGACCGCGACGGCCGGCACAAGGACGACCGGGAGCGCGGGGACAAGGAACGCGACCGGACCGAGAAAGATCGCGATCGTGGGGACAAGGAGCGCGACCGGGAACGCGAACGTGACAGGAAGTACGTACACGACAAACGTGATGAAATCATTTACTTGTCGGTTGACTTTTTTTTTTTTTTAATTGCTTAGATGAGTGGACGAGCTCACAGCCCACCTGATGTTAAGTGGTTACTGGAGCCCATAGACATCTACAACGTAAATGCGCCACCCACCTTGAGATATAAGTTCTGAGGTCTCAATTATAGTTACAACGGCTGCCCCACCCTTCAAACCGAAACGCATTACTGCTTCACGGCAGAAATAGGCAGGGTGATGGTACCTACCCGTGCGGACTCACAAGAGGTCCTACCACCAGTAATTACGCAAATTATAATTTTGCGGGTTTGATTTTTATTACACGATGTTATTCCTTCACCGTGGAAATCAATCGTGAACATTTGTTGAGTACGTATTTCATTAGAAAAATTGGTACCCGCCTGCGGGATTCGAACATCGGTGCATCGCTCAACACGAATGCACCGGACGTCTTATCCGTTAGGCCACGACGACTTAGTTTTGTTGCGTCATAAGTGATCAATGTTCTCTGTGAAGAAAATTCAAGTCATCATTAATTAGTTCGTATGCGATAGTACTAATTGAATTTGGACCCTTTGAGTCTGGCACCGGAAACTCACGCGGACGGAAGTTGAGCGGTTAGGCGTTATTGCAATGAGAACCGAAGCGCGTCTTTCAACTTGGTTTTATTATTTAAAAATCCATGAACGATGTATTTTTTTTTGGACTTTATGGTGGGAACGCGAGGAGTGAAGCTGTCTGATTTGGTTTAAATGTGTGGTTTAAATGTGTAATAACGGTGGTTTATTAACTGATTAGTATCTGTGTAAATGCACAAATGTGGGAAAATAATACAAAGCCGCTAGACGTAACTTCTCAGGATCCTCCAAAAAGTCCACTGACAAAGTCTCAGTAAATCACCACCATTTTACTGAAATTATATTTCATCCCACATCATTTCATTTCATTTCATGCCATGTTTCATATTAATCGACTTCATTTCATTTTTACTGGTGGTAGGACCTCTTGTGTGTCCGCGCGGGTAGGTACCACCGCCCCACTTATTTCTGCCGTGAAGCAGTAATGCGTTTCGGTTTGAAGGGTGGGGCAGCCGTTGTAACTATACTGAGATCTTAGAACTTATATCTGAAGGTTGATGGCGCATTTACGTTGTAGATGTCCATGGGCTCCAGTAACCACTTAACACCAGGTGGGCTGTGAGCTCGTCCACCTATCTAAGCAATAAAAAAAAAACAACTTCACATTATCATTTTTCATATGGTGCAGTTTTCATTAAAATTAAAATAAGATTTGACCTTAAAGGTCTTAGTTACCAGGCCCTTAAAAACCATTAATTTTTTTTTTAATTAATAATTTTTATGTCATAGGCGTAGCCGATCACGGAGCCGAAGCAGACATGAGAATTCCCGAGAGAGATCCCGCGGCCACGACACTCGCGAGCCCCGCAGGAGCCGCTCGCACCGCTCGTCGTCACGCGACCACCGCCGCGACTAACTTCCACTGACACCCGTATACATATCTACGAACCCGTCAAATCGAATTCTGAAGGTCTTTTTGGGATGGTATTTATTGTATTCCTATAGATGAGATAAATGAGATAAACTTGACAATTAATAATGCACTGCAAGTGAATGGATGAACTAGAAAATGGTCTTGCAAATAAGTGACTCTGACTTTAGTAGCTTTCAAACTATAACTTACATCACATATTAAAATACGTTGAAGACCAAAACAGTGCCTTCGGAATTGGTCCTGACGAGTGAGTGACACAATGATGTGATGAATTTTCCAAATTTTTTTTTAGAATATTCCGATACATGGGAAGTTTGTCATGACCATAGGTTAGTTGACTGAAATTCAGATTCTAATAAAAGCTTGCCATAAATAGTGCCGATCAATGACATATTTTCAATATCGATACGCGAATTCACGATACGCTTTTCTATGCGCTGTAAAGTTTATATATACACACTGAGAAAGGAGATAGGGAATTAGCTCGCAATGCCAACCAAAACTTATTCTGTATATATTACGTACAAATTCATACTATGTATATTATTAAACGTATTATTTGAACTAAGCCCATGTTTTTAATTTACAACATCAGTCAACTGTCCTATTCAATAAAAGCTTTGTAATGAATCATTGAATTTGAGTGATTTGTGTAGTTATCTAGTTGTTAACTCGCGTTTTATTTGCATTCACTAGTATGCAATAATATTCAGTTTAGTAAATAGGTTTTTTAAAGTAAATGTAGGGTTAAATATCTGAACTTAATTTTAAGTGTCATAATTAAATATAATTGTTTATGGGATTGGTAATGATAAAGTTACTTACCCTTGAGAAATAATATAAACATTGAATTTGTGTTAATGATAAACGAACCTATAAAGCGTGTGCGATTTGGAGAAACTTGTTTTTATTTGTTGCAATAAAGTAGTACTACTAAGACAATGATTGTTTTTTTTCACTTACAATGTTACTAACAATCGAAAACCTGTATAGGGTTACCACATTACAGTAATAATTTAGTAGATTGAATCATTAAAATTTTGCTTGTTTTTTTAAGTTGAAAATGTTACGAAAGATAAAGCTTAATCGACTATCACAAACACGCGCTTAACAGTAGTACAAAGCGTTCATGTGTGATGAAAGATTTGCCTCACTCTGGTAGGCCATTAACATCTGCAATCAAGTTATTATCGCAATAGTGAAGAAAATAGTGACTGAAAATCCTCATTGAGATAGCCGTCGAACTTTGTGTATCACGAGTCGATCCGTACCATTTTTAATAATCACTTGACTGACCCCAAAATAACTGAATTTTCTCCTTATCTCTTCCCTATCTATACGTTAGTAGCATAAAGGGCTATTCTAGCTACGCGAGGAAGGGGAGGTGAGCTCATAGGCTCTTAACACTAGTCCCAGAAAGAGCAGTGCTTTGTAGAGTCTACAAAGGGCGCCAGAGGCTTTGCGTTGCCTCGCCGCCCGAGAAGTCATTTCCAGTGACTTGTTTTAATTTTCGCACATTTGTGCACTTTCGCAGATTCTAATCGGTTAATAAGCCAACATTATTACACGCTTAAATCCGAAGAAACATTATATTGACAAATTAAAACAATTCAGACAACTTCGCTTCTCGCGTTCCCGCTAAAAGCCCATCTGACTGTGCGCATACCTAGAGCCACTGCATTCATCCTCAGCGCGTTTCCAGAGATCTTTTTTGTCACGAACCATACGGCTTTGGAATGAGCTCCCCTCCACGGTGTTTCCCGAGCGCTATACATGTCCTTTAAACCTGGCTTGTGAAGAGTACTTAACGGGAGGCAGCAGCTTGGCTCTGCCCCTGGCATTGCTGTAGTCCATGGGCGACGGTAACCAATCACCATCAGGTGGGCCGTATGCTCGTCTGCCTACAAGGGCAATAAAAAAAACAGACCATAACTACATTTCTCGGTGTGACTGGTGTTAATAGCATTGTCATATCTATGGGCTACGATAATCACTTAACATCAAGTTAAGTGGTTGAGGGCCGATTAGGGCTTTATTTAGGTAGTTAGTGTCGTGAATGTCATTTTATTCATTAGTTTCGTCGTGTTAGCTCTGGATTTATCATTCTTTTTATATGTCTGATAGAATCCACAACTATATAAGTGCAATGCCCATTAGAATATGTACAAGTATGTCCCTCATTTTATTAATGATAAAGCCAGCAGATATTAGCAGGAACTATTTATGAATTAACATGAACGGAAAGTCAAGCTCTTAAAAAAACTTAAAATAGTGCTGAAATTAATGACGTATCAAACATGACAAAGAACTAATAAAATAGTAAGACGTCTTGCGAGTCCGCAGTTAGGTCCACAACCCTGCCTATAATAGTCGTGAAGCAGAAATCTGTTTCGGTTTGAGGGGTGGGCCAGACATTGTACTGTACTACCTTAAAACTCATATCTCAAGGTGGGTGGCAGTATTTACTTTGTAGACGTCTTTGGGCTCCGATAACCATTTAACATCAGGTGGGCCGAGAGCTCGTCCACCCATCTAAGCAATTAAAAAGTGAGCGATGATTTATAATATCTTCTTAGGTAATGCAAATAAAAAGTCACATTAATAATATTATGTTCGATCAATGTCACCTATTTATTGTACGGCCATGAACGCTGTAAAGGATTTACAATGGCTTTACAAAGAGCATCGATTGCAATAACATAATATTATGCGATAAATTTCGTTGACTTTTTTTTCATCAATGAATAAAAATCGCAAAAACATAAGAAATCATTATGAAATGACAATATTTGTTACAAGTAAAACAGCTGTTCTTTGTATGTCTCTTTAATTGAAATTTGTTGTTCACAATTTTCATTTCGCATTTTATGCTAGATACACTTTAGGTCACATCAATAAAAAAAAATAAAAAAAATTACTTTAAATATGTACAGTATTTCCGAAAACAATCGTTTTAGAATTTGATAGGTTCATACATAAAAAACTTCAGAGGTGTCAAGGGACACCCGGATGGAACAAAGTTCCTTTCGATTAATTAGTGAAGGAATTGTAATTTTTTTTTAAGTTATAATAATAAATTACGGCATTATGAAGAAGAAAAAAACAATACTATGAACTAAATTACTATTGTTGAAACGCTATCTCGAGAAACTGTACTCATTACGCGGACCAATCGGATACGAGCAATGTCATGCGATAAGCGCCTACACGTTGATTGGTCAGAATGATGGATCTAAAAAGTGTCGTGACAACTTTTCGTAAGAATTTTTTCCGTCTAGCTCCCTTTCACAACGCGCGATAAGGAACTTCGTTCCAATAAATAATCTTGTTTGAAAAAACAATTCCAGATTATAACAATAACATTTTATTCTTTATCTAATGATTAGTTATCTTGAAGGCTGTAGACCATGGGATTCTGATTTGATTCCCGGTCGGAGTCAGTAGTTTTGTTTGGGTTAAAGAATATTCGGGTCTAAGCGCAATAATTGTTCCTGACTCGAAAATTCGTTTCCGTTATTTAAGTATATTATAACTCAGGATAATGTTTTACCTTGTAGCGTTAATGTGAACTGGCGCTTGTCTATTCTTACTTAGGGAATGTAAAATATGCTTTAAGAGAGCCGAGAAGGAAGTCCTTGTAATATGTTAAAAAGCTGATTGGACCAAATATAGTGTTTAGTTGGTTTTCACGAGTGGCAAACTGTATAAAACTACTTTCGAAATTTAATCTCGCATTTATTATTTGAATTTAATGATTTCCTAGAGTGGTGACAGATAATTGAGGCGGTATTTATCGATATTTGAATAGTTCGCCAACTACAGTCTTGAAATATATAAAAAAAATTGTCTACGTTTCTATTCCTTTAAACCACATTTAACTTACATTTCTCGTATTTGGGTTTGTGTTTACTTGAAAGGAGAATAATAAACCCGAGAATAAACTAAAGAAGTAGTTTTAATCGCGAAAATGAAGTGTTTTACTACTACCCGTAAAGCAACTCATTTCCTAAATTAGCCACAGCGTGGCGTCACATGGCAGTTGACGTAAATATCAGCTCATGAAACGTAACTTGTTGTCCGTGTTTTTAAAATAAGATCGTTGTGGCTTCATGAACTTTTTCCCCTAAAATTCGTATTTCAAACCAACATTCAATGTAATACTGTCATAAAAAATAAAAAATAAATACCGTACAATGGGGTAAATAGGGACAAAATCGACCTACAGATTGAATTTTAAAATAGTTCCAATTAAATAGTCACTGCTCAACCAAAGAAATAAGTTGAGTCTTGAACGTACCTAGGTGATGAAAACCGTAACATAATTTTAATTATTAATTTTAAAGAAATAATCGGTAATATAATGGTCGTCCCAATTTACCCAGCGTCCGGGGTAAATTGACACGGTTAAGGGTTAAATTGGGATATTTGTAAGGGTTGTCAACTCGCAGTACTGCGATATATAGGTAGGTGCCATATAATTATTTATATGGACCGAAATGATGAATACAATCCATAATTTAAGCACAATACACAACATAGTGTAAATTAAGCTGGTTTCTATTCCGAAGCGATGTGACGTGAATGATAATCAACAATACAATGATCAAAAAAAGTATGTGCATGTTATATTTTAGAAAATTATTATTTAATTTCCTTAAAAATCACAACTCTGAAACAAAATGATAAAATAGAATAAAAAATAGAAAACAAAAGGACTGGAAATGCAATAATACAATTTTATTTAATCAACATTTTCAAAATAATCTTTGAGCAAGAGTAAGATATCAGGTGAATAAGATAAAAAAACAGCTTTATCTGATTACTGCCAATAATAACAAAAATAAAAGAAATTCTTTCTAAGCTAAATAACTAAACTCAATTAATTCACTCACTCATAATTGGATATCTCGGATTTTTAATTAATGTTACATTTAAAATCTGAGGCCTGTTTTTATTTGTGTGTGCGTTTTGAATGTTAACAAAATCATGATTCGACGCGTGAATAGATTCTGAAATAACAAAAGTTTTGATTCGTTTGAGTTCTTTTAACTTTTAATTTTTTTTATTGCTATAAAGAACATACGACCGGGCAGATATTACAAGGTAAATGTCGCGAAAAAAAGGAATTATATATATACTTTTCTTTTACCTATAATACTTACATAAACTAACTGATAAACACATTAACCTTCTTTACATCACGCAATTAAGTGATAGTATAGGCTAAAAAATCTATTATAAGATATCAGTGACAACCCTAACAAGCCATCCCTATTTTGTCTTTTGGCGTTCCAATTTTGTGTTTTCTCGTCCCTCATTTTTCCAGTCTCGTTCCCAATTACCCTACATACGTCCCAATTTTCCCCAAAAAGAAAGGAAAAAATATACATTTTTTATTTTGTCGAAATATTGTATTTAAAATAAGAATATTGCAACTTACCGTTTGTTGTGGTATTTCCAGGTGTATTAAAAACTTATATAAACTGTGATCTTATTGAAAAAACAACGATAATATTACTTTTTTTAAAAGTTCTTTAAGCTGTTTTAAAACGCACTTTTCAACCACTATTTTCAATTTAATTTGACGAATTTTTGGGACCAACTTAACTCATATTTAGTACTTCCATAGTTAACTTGGTTTTTCTTCTATACATTGATAAATATTAACATAAACAAAATTAGGTAGATTCCGTGCTACAGGTACTTTGAGAATCTTCCGCAGGTTTGTCCCAATTTACCCCAGGATCCCAATTTACCCCATGTCATGGTAGGTACTTAAATATTTTAGTGAGATAGCCAATTTTTTGTATCGATATAATAATAAATAACTGGGAACAAATCACGCACTGTCATCCGACACCTAATTAGGATGCCTTGTGTTATGGGTACCAGAGGTTTAATATATATATACAATAACAAAGAGCAAACAAAAGTGTTCGTCAAACGAATGTTTGCCTGACGTGGGATACGAACCCACGACCCTCGGCGTTACAGTCAGGAGCATTAACTACTGCACCATCGAGTCAATCAGAGATATGAATTAAATGTTTTTCATTGGTGAACGAATCAATGAAGAACAGTTTCTACAGATTTCAATATACTTTTAGGTATTCGGAATATATGACTTTTTAGGGCAAGAAAAATTAAAAAAGATGCCTGGAAATTTGAAATTTCATAAAATTGATAAAACGATGACCGTTTATTGAACTTCTTACTGACTGTAAGACGACTGTCAGGCCAACTGGATGCAACTAGTTAACAATATAATCTTATACATATATAATCTGAATCTCGGAAACGGCTCCAACGATTTTCATAAAATTTATTATACAGGGGATAGCGGGGGCGATAAATCGATCTAGCTACGATTTATTTTCAGAAAATGTTGTTTTATTCGTGTTTTCAATAATCAACTCTTCCCGACATCTATTGGCGAATAATAATACTATTTTTCTTAATTGAGGCCAACTAACCGCTTTAGACACAACAAGATCATCATCATCTAGTTAGTTGACTGTAAAACGCAATACTAATCGTGTTCATGTCATCAAAATGTAAATTGGAAATAAGAAATTTTTATTTGTATAAGCAATTACACCAAAAACTAATAAATTAATTAATGTAAAACCATTAATATAAATAATATGAATAATGCTTTTCATTATTTAAATTCATTAAATATAATAATAGTATTATGCACTCACTATGCAATAGTTTTAAAATTCTATTCTATTTTTGTATCACTTTTCATGAGATCAACTTAATAGATTCATCAGAAAAAATTTAAAATGGCAATACTTTGATTTGATCACTTACATTATTAAGTAGCCTAATCTATTTTATACACTGCAATGATTTTAAGTCCTAATTTAACGAATGGTCATGTAAAAAAATCTGCGCTATTCTGCACTTTTCAATTTATATTTCATAGGTATACTTTATTATTTATTAAGCTGCAATCCGCACATTACTAATTGTTGTAAAAATGTTAAAGATGGACACACTTTTTGTATGATTGAAAAATCAAAAATTTTACAATTTCAATTTTTAGCGGTGCCGTCAAATAGATTAAGCTAAGGAACCATTTTTGGTTTTATTACATCACTGCACATAAAATATTTTAGGATATAAAAAGTACTGCTCAAGTTCATTTAATTTTGGCCAAAAAAAAAATCAGATACCATTGAATCCAAACGTGTTTTAAGACGATACAAATATTTATATTGCACCTTATTCATAAAGATACTACAATCTCTACATACCTAGTCACTCTAGGACGCGGGTCTGTAATTCGAAATACGGACCTGATATTACCTTTTATTTGAAATTTAATATAGAATAGTAGTATAACTAAAAAAAATTAATATTTCTAAGTCTTTTCTTTTCTTTGTATGAACAAAGAATTCCTTATAAAGATAATTTTCAACTACTTATAGACGGGCTATTAACATAGAAATCTTTACTCGTTATCAAGAAACGATGACAATGTATCAATTTTATTAGTTTGGCGTAACAATAGACCAAGGTCATCGCGATAAAAACAAATGGTTAGTTTCTAGTTCGACTTGCTATTTTAGTTACTCTATATTGACTTCTTAATGCCTTATTTAATTTCGTAAACGCTCATTTAACATAAGTCTGTCCTCTCATAATTATTATTATGAATTATAAAAATAATATGGTCTGGCGTATTATTTTTTACGTATGGCAACAAAATAAGATAACTTATTTTACGAACGTAAGTAATAAACATACATATTTGTAAGCTACAAAAGAGATCTATTCTAAGCGTCTATTTGATTTTGATTTTGTGTAATTTCAATTTGAAACCCAGCATCTCGGATAGAACACCCGACAGGGCGGACAATATCACAACTTTCGATACGGTGTACAAATAATGATTAGCACATATACCGGATATCTTGAAAGGCGCGTCTAGTTCCTGTAAGAAAAAGAATTTAATTTAAATTTAAATAATATCGCTAATTTTCTTAACTGACAATTTTTTTTTTTATTGCTTTGATGGGTGAACGAGCTCACAGCCCACCTGGTGTTAAGTGGTTACTGGAGCTCATAGACATCTACAACGTATATGCGCCACCCATCTTGAGATGTAAGTTCTAAGTTCTCAGTATAGTTACAACGGCTGCCCCGCCCTTCAAACCGAAACGCATTATTGCTTCACGGCAGAAATAGGCAGGGTGGTGGTACCTATCCGTGCGGACACACAAGAGGTCCTACCACAAGCAAATTGTCTTCGAAATTTGAATTAAAAAAAAGAAGATAATTTTAACACACCTTCAGCAGATCGGCGGCTAATTTGAGTACGTTATTGGCCACAGTCAATTGGTCTTTGCTCTCCGGTCGCTGTTCTATGGCTAGATGCAAGTTGATCTGCTCTGTGAGAATGGCCGACAGACAGCCTCGGTACTTTTTGTTGACGTTACTGCCCAACGTGATCAGACGCATCAAGTATATCCCGAGACAGCAAATCCAAACCATCGCTTCGAACAGCCATCCTTCTTCTAACGTCACCGAATCCTTTTACGAAAGATATTTTTGTTTATTATTATCATTGCGAATAATTACGTTTTACTCGAACGATTTAACCATAAATGATTAATTTTTTTTCTTCTTAATGACTCAAAGGACAAGATTCTCAATTCTGAATTTTTTTAATATCTAAAATTTACTATAGTCGAGACGTTTTTTTTAAAACTCGCGTTTCACTTGTTCTCCCATTTAAATTTTATCAAGATCTTAACTTGATAAACTTTAACTATATACTTTGATTATATTTTCATGTTACTTAGCTGAAGTGGGTTTGCTTATTTTGTAAAATTTTTGTATTATATAGTACATAATTTTTATGCTTATTGTTTTGCGTGGAATATCTTACCCGCAATAAGTGAGCGCTGACGCATGCAAGCAAAATCAATGTGAGCATGAAGGCAGCGGACACTATGACGTCTACAGAACGTTGAGGGCCACGGCGCTGTAAGACATGAATTTGTTTAGAATATTTAATTTTTGAGGGTAGATGTGTGAAAGAGTTCACACGAGGAGTGAATTTGTGTGATTTGTTTTATTTTGATTTTGTCCATTTGGTGTTTCTTCAGGTTTAAATGTGTAATAACGGTGGTTTATTAGCTGTTTAGTATCTGTGAAAGTGCATAAATATGGGAAAATGGAACAAATCTGCTGAACGTAATTTCTCGGGATCCTCCCAAAAAGTCCACTGAAAAAGTCTCCGTAAATGACTACCATTTTACTGAGATTATATTTCATCCCATATCATCTCATTTCATTTTGTTTTCATTTAATTTCATTTCGTTTTCATTTCATTTCATGCCTAGTTTCATATTAATCAACTTCATTTCATTTCATAATATCGTTTCATATAAAAAAGTTTTCATTAAAATTAAAATAAGACTTAAAGGTCTTAGTTACCGCGGGTCATAAAATTCTCTTAAAAAAAATGACAACTTTTTTAAGATTTGTTTTTTTTTTAAATACGTTAAAAATCATACCCGTAAATAAGAACGAGTCGAAAGCCAAGTCTTGATGTTCCTGACCGTGTTGAGTCTGAAGTGTGGCAGCTCCGATTTCCGGGCCCGTCTCGCCGACGTCAGATGAGAGAACAGTTTCGCGTATAGGAACCTCTGTTTGTAGGCACGTTCTGCAACGGCCAGTAGGAAGAACATGAGGCCGCTTAGAGCGAAACGCAGGATGCATGATATTATATTCGTCATCAATTCCCTGAAAAATAATAATAATATAAATATACATATATATTTATTTCAAGATAAAACGTGGATTTATAAATAATATTGTTCACTCAATGGTAAAAACACAACCAATTGCTTTTTAAAATAAAGTATCAATTTTATTGTATTATTATATACGTAATTATGTCTTTGAAACCTCAGAACCTGAAACCTGATACTTACATCAGTTTCAAAAGGTAGAATTACTAGAGGAGAATTTATATTCTTATCACACTAAAAAACATGTTATTTTTACTCTACAGGCTGGAAGCGACACCGCTACAGAAAAGTTTGTATTAAAAATCAAAGGAAAATAAAAATAAATCTAAATTTGTATTTCATAATTTGTAATCTGTAATGTAAAGCATATAAATTCGAGGGTCAACGACCTTGCACAGCACATGTCATGGCTTCCGCGCTCGTGCGAGACCATTGACCTTACGTGACAGCTGATTTTAAGTTCTACTGAAAATTTTTTTATGGAAAAAGTCCATTCACCCGATACTGTTAATTTTAGTTTGGAAAGCGGTCCATTAGCATGTTTTATAATTAAATCGATTGCATTTTTCACTCACCAAGCATTATCTCCGAACGCTCCGTAGAGTATATATAAAACAGAGCCCTTGCTGTAGTTGACGACGACAGATATTATGTACAAGAAAATTGTCATTGATTGCGTCTCTTCTTCTGTTCTCGTGTCTTGATCTATGGCCAACTTTAAACATAAGAAACTTCAATTTATTTTAATAATGAGCTTTTATAAGCGTTTGCTCGCACGTACGTATGCACGCACTAGTTAATCCGTAGTTATTAAAGATCAGTGGAGTACAGATGCAACTTAAAATATCTGTCGTACATAGATTTTTACTGGTGGTAGGACCTCTTATGAGTCCGCGCGGGTGGGTACGACCACCCTGCCTATTTCTGCCGGGAAGCAGTAATGCGTTTCGGTTTGAAGGGTGGGGCAGCCGTTGTAACTATACTTGAGACCTTAGAACTTGTATCTCAAGGTGGGTGGCGCATTTACGTTGTGAATGTCTATGGGCTCCAGTAACCACTTAACACCAGGGCTGTGAGCACGTCCACCCATCTAAGCAAAAAAAAAAGAAGAGATTTCATACATACTACTAAGACAGATAAGGGAATCTTTCAAAACTTGCTATTAAAACGTTTACATAGATTATACCAAAACTTGGTATAATCTATATTTTTGTACCAAATCAATTTTATATGAATTATTTATTTATCCAATTAGTTTGATTCGTTAGTATCAATGAAGCTGAGAGTATCTAAATAGCTCCTTTATTTTATTAATTATCTTTGTTCCCGTACAAGGCAGTAGTACAATGCGTAGCGCGGTTAAGATGCAGGTTTCAGAACGATATACATACATTATTTTATTTATTTCTTTATTTATTTATTATTAAAATAGAAGTAGAAACACAATCATAATGTGCATCTGTGCTTGAACTAGGTGATAAAACCTGTATCTCAAGCAGCAGTGCTCCTCGTACAAAGAATACAACAGCTTTACTTCAGATACACAAAAATAGAAATTTAATAGACAAGAAATAAACTGAAATTCATGGATTGCATAAAAGTGCCAAAATGTGAGCTTAAAAATATCAAAATTAACAAAAAATATTGAAATGAATGTATCAATGTACCCTCTGTGTGTAATGTGCATGAGTGAATGTAAGAGGGTGTGTGTGGGTGTGGGTGTAGTCAAAAACATTAAAAGTTATTTAACAAAATTTCAGTGTCCTTATAGTTGAAATTAAGCAACCAATTAAATCTAGAAGTTCTGCATTTCTTACTGTTTAGGTGATATGTATTAAGTTGTTTATTAATTTTATTATAAAGAGTGGGACCTAAGTAGCAAAAGAACCTATGGATAATATTAGAGTTTTGTAGCATCCATAAGTCATCAACACTTTGAGAAGGCGGCACGACATGAGAACGACGTGTGTGGGTGTAGTCAAAAACATTCAAAGTTATTTAACAAAATTTCAGTGTCCTCATAGTTGAATGCGTATGTACCTGCGTGAGTCGTATTGCGGGCGTGAGTAACGCGACGATGGTGGCCATAGCCAGACCCGCCCAGACGCAGCCTTCGGCGGCCATGGCTCGCTCGGCGCGCGCCACCACGTACCAACTAATGTCGACGGCCGACAGCTCAGCGCGTAGAGTTGAACCTCGTTCCCACATTGTGCATTTCACTAATATGTAAGAATATTTTTTTTCAGAACGAAAGATTACTGGTCGCCCGGAGGCCTATCCAGTTTCACCAGTGTGCTTAGTGCTAGTTTTATAACGTTCTCGATAGCGTAAAAGTTAACTATAAGTCGTCGTGGCTTAAGGGATAAGACGTCCGGTACATTCGTGTTGAGCGATGCACCGGTGTTCAAATGTCAGGCGGGTACCAATATTTCTAATGAGATACGTACTAGACAAATGTTCACGATTGACATTGTAATATGATTATGTAAATTGATGTAATAAAAATGAAACTCGCAAAATTATAATTTGCGTAATTACTGATGGTAGGGCCTCTTGTGAGTCCGCACGAGTAGGTACCCGTACCCTGCCTATTTCTGCCGTGAAGCAGTAATGCGTTTCGGTTTGAAGGCTGGGGCAGCCGTTGTAACTATACTTGAGACCTTAGAACTTATATCTCAAAGTGGGTGGCGCATTTACGTTGCAGATGTCTATGGGCTCCAGTAACCACTTAACTTCAGGTGGTTTGTGAGCTCGGCCACCCATCTAAGCATTAAACTCAATTTTGTATGCAGTTGGAACAGCGCTCCTAGTGGCGAACGTAGGCAAACGTTCCAACTCCATACAAATTTGAGTTAACTTTTACGCTATCTAATAATTTCAAACTAATAAAATCGTGCCAAACAAGATTTGCCAAACCGCCTTTTCCTATTACAGTGTCCAGTGAAAAGTTTCGCATAAACGACATCATCTACTAGTAAATGCCTGTGGTATTTGAATTATTAACGATACGCAGCGGCTTGGCTCTGCCCTTGGCATTGCTGACGTCCATGGGCGACGGTAACCGCTCACCATCAGGTGGGCCGTATGCTCGTCTGCCTACAAGGGCAATAAGAAAAACATCGTCACAGTTGGATCATTTGATACTAGTACACAGTCTTCTGGCCACGAAGACTTAAATACATACCTAGATTGTTATTATTAATTGAATATGTGTTAACCAGAGTATAAACGCAAGGGGGTCCTACCATGCAAATCCAAACGCCAAGTTGGAGTCTCAATGGCAATACCAGTTTCAATGCGTACTGAACTCAATTTTGTCTATGGTTCACTGTGTGTCAAAGATAAAGTATTTTTATTATTATTTGAAAAAGGTCAAGCTAATGTGAAACGTGCGAATAATTGTTGAATTTCACGGTTACCTGTATCGCTTGTAGGGTCTAGTAAGGCGAACGGATCCCAGGAGCTATCCGCGGCGTAATGGAAGCCCACGTCAGAATTACCCCCTTCGGATTGTGAACAGTAACTACTCTCCTCACCTAAGAGCACATAGTCGATGTTAAAATCGTAACACATGGAAGGTAAATCATAGCTTTTGTTTATGTTTGTACATCTGTCTATATTTCATGCTTTATCAATGAAACGAAAACAAATAAAACAATAACGAAAACAAAAGCCTAACGTTGTTTTTAGAAGCAGATTTGTGGACTTACGTTTTAATGTGATATGTTTAATTGAAATTCATAGCATTTTGTTTTAATCAAATTCGGTCTTAGTGTCTACGTTTCAACAGATATATAAGGACAGGATTGTCGCGAAAATTTATGGTTTTTAACACAGACATGTATGGAATGAAATGCGATTCTTACTGTTAGTAGTTTGGCCAACCCAGTCAGACATAGTGTGGTGGGATGGCAGAGCGATCGATGGCGCAGAAGCAGAACATTCTCCATCGGATGACGACGTTTGGAAAGTCTCAATTTTCTACGAACAGTTTATTTATTTAATTTCATTTAATCGTTTCTTTTTATTAGGACTTTTTTTGATTAATTTTATTTTAATTTAACTGAAATCTTCAGTTAACGCAGCCTTTCCCAAAGTGGGCGATAAAGCCCCCTTGTGGGCCTTGCAGGCCTAAAGGGGGGCAGTAAGAGACCCAGAAAAAAATGGGAGCGTTGTGTAGAGACTTGGTAGGCGATTTGTAATTTCATCTAGGAGGACTCTTAGATACCGACTGAGCTCTCGCGATAGTGGTTTTTAAGTAGGTTAAAAAAAGGGGGGCCCTAAAACATAATTTATTCTCAAAGTGGGTAGTAGACAAAATAAGTTTGGAAACCCCTGAGTTAACGTATGAGCATTATCTGAACGAATTCATGCCTTGTACGGAATTATACCAAAGGAATGTTTTCATCAATTTCATGATCATCATCAATTATTTTAAAGCAAATGAAGTCGCAATTTTTGTTAATTACTTTTTGAATTATCTAACCGTTATTACTTTCGGATGGTGATTAAGTAATTTAATACGAAACCATGCTAAAGCAACAATTAAATTTTATACCGTCCATTACTACCTGGATGATCGTGCTGGTAATTCGGTCCATCTACCTATTGTTAAAAAACAGAATCAATATAGGATCCTCGTTTCTGATTGGTGCATATAAATATACAATACATAAAGTTAAAGTTAAGTAATGTTGTATCATGCTATTCGCTTTAAGCGTAATTTACCTTTTGCTTATTCTTAACGTTAGCAAAATCATCGTCACTTGATTCGTTTCGCACGTTCTCTGGTATCCACGAGCTTCTGAAACGTACACCGATTCGCTTTCCTCTATTAGGACTGTCAGTGACATTAACATCAGAGTCTGGTTCGTTCGATTTCTCATCGTTCTCTGTCTTTAAAACGTTTGCTTTGGCGGTTGTTGTGGAGTTCTCTTCAACTTTGTCAATCGGTGTTTTGTCAACGTCATTGGCCGAATCATCTTTTGCTGTCACCTCATTCCTTTCGTTACTAACTATTTTATTACCAGAAAGTCTGGCCTGTAAGATTTTTACCCTGTTGTCTCCGTCGCTCCCGTTCGAGTTGTAACCGTTGAGGCTTTCGAAGCCGTCGTCACCGTCAGCGAATAACGCCCTATGCTGATTTTGTCTTACATTAAAAGATTCTAAATGCTTTTTAGTCAATATATTAGACTTATATCTAAAGGAGGAACTAGGTGTAGCATCGTCCGGCGGTGGGGTGAACGTTACTATGGGAGTGTTTATATCCGGTTTCTTCCAAGCCATATAGTCTTCGTCGTCCGAATCTTTGGCTTTAAGTTTGACTATCGCTTTATTTTTCGCGGTCGGTTCAAGAGGTGTGCTAACATTTTCCTTTGGCAGTTCTTTCTTGCGTTTTCTATAAGACAACAATTCATTATCGATAATCGTTTCGTAATAGCTATTGACTACAAAATATTTACTACTTCCCCCATACCTGAGTCCATTGTCACTTAGTTCACTTCTGGACTGTCGGCGCCTGAATTTGGAGGGTTTTGTGGTAGGAGTCTTACTTTGGCTAGATGTAGCACCACTTTCGGCGGAACCACCCGCACTGCCGCCGTCACATTCTGACCGTGGTCGTCTACAAGAGCACAATTATAGATACTCCTCTAGTTTAAAGTAAAGTATCATCAAACATTGTGAATAGAACGAATTCGTACCTGAAATATCGCGGCAGTTTCCGTCGATAAGTGGAACGGGGACGTACTCTAGCAATTTCCATTTCCGTCGTACTAACTATTTGTGAATGCACCATACTCAGCACCAGCATTAAGCCTAATGGCACCAACCAGCAATTTGGCTAAAACAGAAATTTACTAATTTATATTAAAACGCTTATCTGATAAATCGAAATGTAATTTTACTGGTGGTGGGACCTCTTGTGAGTACGCACGGGTAGGTACCACCACCCTGCCTATTTCTGCCGTGAAGCAGTAATGTCTTTCGGTTTGAAGGGTGGGGCAGCCGTTGTAACTATACTTGAGACCTTATAATTTTATTTCAAGGTGAGTGGCGCATTTACGTTGTAGATGTCTATGGGCCCCAGTAACCACTTAACACCAGGTGGGCTGTGAGCTCGTCCACCCATCAAACCCATCAAAGCAATTAAAAAAAAAATGGTGCATTTAGTGCGAACCTAGCAGCAAACGAAGGGAAGTTCCAACTCCATACAAATTTGAGTTAACTTTTACGCGATCGAGAAGTTAAAAAACTCGCACTAAGCACACTGAAGCAAACGTCCAAAAACGTTTTAAGAAGCACAATCTTATTTAATGAATATCAAGTTCAATGTACTTAATATCTTACCAAAATTAATGTAGCGCTGATTTTTATGAGTAGTTTCACCTTATTAGGAAGATTGATATGAGTGTCCCTCCCATTTTGTTCCATGACGACAATCATTATATCAGGTCTAGGCTGACTACTAATAACCGGTAAGTCGACTAAAATAATTACATGTTTAAGAAACTCACGTCAACATCCAAGTTATCTGGTGACATGAGGTAAAGAGATATATTCAGTACTTGTAAGAGCCATAGTGTTAATAGGAATTTGGCACAAGCTGGTGACGTCTGCTGAGCCCACCATTGGAACAGTGCGGGTAGGAACACTAGTCTGACTAGAGCGAACCAAACAACCCGGCGCATTCCCAGGGTGGGCTTCGCTTTCGGGAACGATGATCCTGTTGAAGATAATCAGTATACATCTATTTAAGATATACATATGCTAGAACATATTTCTTTGTACTGTTATAGGAATTTACTCTGAGGAAGTTTTAAAAAAGGAAACTTTTAGGGTAGGCAGCGGCTTGGCTGGTAGAAAAAAGTTCGTTTTTTTTTTTTTATTGCCCTTGTAGGCAGACGAGCATACGGCCCACCTGATGGTGAGTGGTTACCGTCGCCCATGGACTTCAGCAATGCCAGGGGCAAAGCCAAGCCGCTGCCTACCGCAAACTACTATTTTATTTGATTTATACAATATGGATGATAACTATTGTGCAAGCAACCCTGCAACCCGAGCAACCCTGGTAGCCGCACCCGTACTCGACAGTGCACTCCCTACTGACCGTTATCCGGTCTCCTCTAAAGTCTCTACCTCGGATCGTCTAGTCAGCGGCTCGAGGGTATCAGCATTTTAGGGTTCAGTACAGATATATAACAGTACGTACGTTCTATCATAGTTGCGTTCGTGAAAAGTTTAGTTATGTATCTACTTAGAAAACTTTGGACCAAACAGATGCCTTGAGTTCCGATACAGTAGCATCGTTCGACAATAATATTTGAAATTGCAAAAACCGTCAAACGCAACCTAAAAATCCATTTTTGGGCTGTAACGTCTAGACATAATTTTGTTCGTTTTATAGTGACATCGATAGATTCAGGAGATTTATTGGTGTAAATGGAAAAGCGAGTCACCTCTTTAATGGTCACCAAGCGCCATCAACGCGCAAGTAAAGACGTGTTATAAAAGTTCAAAAAATTGCATCGTATTCAACTGGAGCCGATAGGAGTGCTTTGCGGCAGAAATAGGCAGGATCGTGGTATCTAAGAGTGAGGATTTACTATACCACTGTTCTCTTATGTACTTCTTTGTACTCTTTGTAATCACTACATAGTATAAAACAAAGTCGCTTTCTCTGTCCCTATATCCCTATGTATGCTTAAATCTTTAAAACTACGCATCGGATTTTGACGCGGTTTTTTTTTATAGATAGAGTGATTGAAGAGGAAGGTTTATATGTATAATAACATCCATTAAATAGTAGAGAAATCAATAATAAATTACAGTTTCCGAAGCGAAGCGAGGGCGGGTCGCTAGTTTACAAATAAAATATTGGTATCATGCATGCATTAGGGTAAGGATTCATTTCGACAACTTTGAGAATCCCTGGTCTAAAGAAATAAAGTAACTTACCTCTTACTAAATCAACGTCTATGAGATACGAACGCGCGTGCGATGAAAAGTCTACGATACGTCGGCGGTATGTGCCTCGCATCAATAGTTGTTCGACCATGGTCTCCCATTCTTCTTTGTCATAGGAGCTTATTTTTTTTTGGTACCTACAATTGATAATTTTCTATTACTAGACTAGTTAGTCTATCGCCATCAAGGTTCCTAAACTGAGTAGCTGCATCCTTGACATTACTATTACTCATGAACTACAATTAATACTGTTCCAACTGGCCTTAAGGATGTTTGCTTTCAATAGCAAAAATATATAAAGAGTAGAAAGTAAATACATAATTAATTTAACTGACCATATATTCAATTTTTGTATAAATTAATTATATTTATGATTACCCTACCAATACTGTATAAAACAAATACCCCAGTAATATATTTTAAAACCAACTTTTAGCAGTGCTGTGTGTGTGTGGTGTTGGCCTAGCATAGTGCGGGCTGCTAAAGGTTTCAATAGAAACTGCACTATTCTTTGAGTATTATATTAGCATACTAAGATTGCCAAACTGCATGTTAAGCGTGGTAATTATGGCAATGCAAGTAGATGTATTTCAGCCGATGGTAATCATGTAACATGTCAGATCACAAAATATTGTTTCTGACATGGTTTAAAAATCTTTAAAATGTAAAATCCAGTTTAATGTTGTATAAATTTTGTGCTTGTTTATTAGATTATTTTACTATAAGCAACTTGTTGCAATAAATTTAATCAATTTGTACAAGCAACTTGAACATTAACACAAATTCTCTTTAAAATGCTTCACACAATCAAATTGGAAGTTTTTTTTTATTAGGAGTGAATATTTTTATGCTATTTTAAAATAGTCTGTTTGTTGAACGATATTTGTATCATCATAAAACTATCTACAATTATAGATATCAACAAAATCTGAACTTTAATTCTAAGCGTTTATATTTCAGGCAAGATAGAGAGCATCCTATGTTGAACAGTTATAAGTGTTGACATATGCTAAAATTTCATTAGTAAGAAGTAAATCTAATAGCGATTTAACAAACATGACACCAATCATTATCCGGTTGGTTATATTTAAACAAAAAACTCTAGAGACAGTAATATGAGTATGTTTTTAAAAAAAAGGTACAATTGTTACTTATATGTTTTATAATTGAGAACCAATTTTTCAACAATTACAATTCATCGATTTGGTTTAAAGGTATGTTTCTTGCATAAGAGATTCATATTTGTCTGTGTCCCATAAGTGGATGTCAATTTATTCTATTTAAATTACTTACCATGCTGCCAATTGTTTCATATTGTATATTATTTATGTATACAGTCCTGGTGCCAGGTTCCTGTTTTTGTTGTTTGCCAGCTGAAACATTGTATTAAGGTAAATAAAATAGGATGCATTTATTACATAAATGTGTAATTTTTATTTTGTGAGCTGCCAGTTATCAAATTGATTGCTGATTTTTGTTTATTACTTACTACCATACTACATAGTGTGCAACCCAATTGATTTATGTTCATTTATACAATGTTTTTATTCATAGTTAATTAAGATGTACATACACAGTTAAATTAAAAATATATGAATAAATTTGTTAGTTTTTATAAAGAAATAAAATCTTACCATTTGGTCAAATCTATTTGTTGATTCTGAATTCTTTATTTTATTCACATGACAGCAATTTCGAATGAAAACTAAATTAAAAAAATATAAACAAAGGATGATTGTGTAAACGGCATCACAGAATTTGTATAATAATATATTTATGTAGGTGTGCAAAATCAGGTGTTCAAACTGAACTAACATTAAAATTAGAAACGAATAATCGACGAATGTTATTTTCTAAATAACTGTTATTTGTTCCATTTTTTTACCATTAAAAATTCTTTCTCGGTTTGTAGTTATATTTTACTCTGAAAAAGATTATTGTAGATTTTACCCGGTACTCTACCTTTTCGAACAATAAAATGTAATGTCTCGTAAAATGTTAATAAAATAATCTGTAACAGAATTTAAACTTATTTGGAATTCATAACACCGATGTAATCAAATTAATATCGCATCAGACATCGCACTCGCAGATTCTTAAAAGTGATCTATGTGCAGATTGATAGTTTGAAATTTATTTTGACATTGACAACGTGACATTTTAGTTTGTCACCATTCAAAAGAGAAATTTTGTCACTGCTTTTTAGTTTAGTACCTATATAGGTAGGTACGTTACTAACCTACGTACCTACTTGCCTTAAACTTAGAGATCTAAAATATTAAGTGTGTATATATTATCTATACATAAAGACTTTATGGCGGGAATGCGAGGAGCCAAGTTTTGTGAATTGTTGTATTTTGTTATTTTAGTGTTTCTTCATGTTTAAATGTGTCATAGCAGTAGTTTATTAAAGTGGAAATACGTGACAAAGCTGCTGGACCTATTTTTTCGGATTCTTTCAAAAAGTCGACTGAAAATGTTTTCTAAATGGTAGTTAACATTTTAGTGATAATTTATTTCACCCGATCTCATCTCGTTCTAATTAATTTCATCCCAAGTATCAATGATCAAAGTCTTAAATTAATCTTCTAAGTCTAAGTCTTAATTAAGAGCAAATTAAAAGACTTGGCTTAAAGGTCTCGTTACCAGACCATAAAATCTTCAAAAATAAGTAGGTAAATAAGTTCGTATGCTAGGTAGGTAGATAGTAATGGTTAATTTATTTTTTTGAGGTGGTGCTATTTTAAAACATTGTATTTTGATAAGTTTTATGGTAATTTGTAATACAAAATAAAAAAAATACTCTATATACCAGAGATCCAAGCATTCTATGGTGATAACTAAATACCGAGAAGATATACACATGGATAAATTAATTTCTATTGCTGTAGCAATATTGTGAGAATGAGAATGAGACAAAAATATTAGTTAATACTTCACAATCCATCTTAAGTCGATGTGCCTTATCACGATGGAACTCCATGACTACCTACTATCGCCGGCTACTCCAGCCTTTCAACCGAAATGCATTACTAGTGGTGAGCTCCACCCATGCAACAAATAAAAAATTAATAAAACTTCACGGCAAAAATAGATAGAGCAGTGGAACTATGTATGATTTTTGCGAGTTTAATTTTTATTACACGATGTTATTTCATCACCGTAGAAATAATTCGTTTGCTAAGTACGTATTTAATTAGAAAAAATGGTACATACAGACCAAGCTAAGTTTGCACCTCGCATCGATTACGTCACACTGGCGCTTAGGTATGGTCTGAAAAAAGGATTCGCTATGACTTTAAAAATGTAAAAAAATGTTTGTTAGAATTTACTTTGCATTTATTATTTTTAACAATAGTACATTAGAATATAGCAATATTGGGTTTTTGTATTAAGACCATCCGGGCGTTCTTGCATTTTTTAAATTTGTATCCCAATTGCTAGTAATAATTTTCCTTTAAGTTTCTTTTTCAGGATTATGTTTCTCCCTTCACTGTATATCACCTTTCCTTTCATTTTGTTACCCACAACAATCCTTCCAGCAGAAGCCGAAGCGGGCTGATGTTTAGTTATATTATTGGACTATTTTTGTTAAGTTTTTGTTGAACTGTTGTTACTGACCGCTTAACGTTCTTTTTTTTTACTTCGAGAGGATTGTTGTGGGTAACAAAATGAAAGGAAAGGTGAGATACAGTGAAGGGAGAAACATAATCCTGAAAAAGAAACATAAAGGAAAATTATCATCTTAATTAACGCATTCCAGCGAGGTGCAAACTTAGCTTGGTATAGTTGTACCTAATGTGCTTAGTGCGAGTTTTTTAACGTTCTCGATAGCGTAAAAGTTAATTGAAAGTTGTATGTACTTGGAACGTATGTTTGCCGCTAGGGGCTCTGTTTCAATTGTAAACAAATGTGAGCTAACTTACGCTTTGTGTTTCTATTATATCGTATCGCATTTTTATTATTATCCCAATATCTATTAATAGCTTTAATTTATTTTAATTACAACTAGCGACCCGCCCTCGCTTCGCTTCGGAAACTGTAATTTATTATTGATTTCTCCACTATTTAATGGATGTTATTATACATATAAACCTTCCTCTTTAATCATTCCGTCTATTAACAAAAACCGCATCAAAATCCGTTGCGTAGTTTTAAAGATTTAAGCACACATAGGGATATAGGGACAGAGAAAGCGACTTTGTTTTTTACTATGTAGTGATAAAACTTCATTCAAGAATGAAGTATCTGAGTAATATTATTTTTTTACTTTATGTTTTGCAGCCGAGTTGTTTTCTGTGAAGAGAATAAATTGCTAGATACTCATAATTTTTCCAATCAACTTTATTTCAGATGTTTCTTTCGGAAATATTTTATTATAATTTTACAATCAACATCTTATATTAATATTTACATTAATGTCACACAACAAGCATACATTTATAACCTAATTGTTACAAAATATATTAACAAAAGAAGCTTAAATAGCTTATTAGAAACAAATCTCGTATAAAAACTACATGCAAGTAGTAAACTTTATACATTTAAATTAATTAAACTATATTTTGTACTTATCAGACTTGGAATGGTAATTATGGAAATCCATAAGGGTAAAAGTCATAAAAAATCATAGTTCAGTGGTGAGTTCATCTTGAGGCCGCCTCGTCATTTCGAATAGTTCATCTTCTAGCCATACACTTTCACGTCTCACAATGGGTCTCCTCTCCCAATGATCGGAGAGGACTATTGCTTCGCGTTCTATTTGGGAGTAGCTCGGTGGTCTGACGTCATTCCATTCGGACTGATTTTCTGATACTTTATCTATATTGCTGTCGTATGATGTGGGGGAATATGACGGTGGTTTAAAAGTGGAAAACGACTGTTGCGTTGTTTCCGAGTCAGAGCTGTGACTCGGTGGCGTTGGTAAGACATTTACGAGTTGCCCTGCTTGTGGCTGTTGTCTGTTGCGACTGTACCTTTTAAGAATTCTGTGGATGAATAAAAATTACATAGTGTAAAAAAAAAGAAATCCTTCGATTTTTATGATTATTAAAAAAAAAGTCTACTTAACACGGTTTATGGTTTTATTAAAAAATACTAGTATTATATGCTTAGCCCTTGGCGTGGAGCCATAGATATTCTGCGCAGAATTGAAATGAATAAAAAAACATTTGGTGTATGTTTTTATTTATATCTATTAAGTATTATATGATCATCTTCATTGCGTAATTGCCTACTGATAAACATTTGCATAACTACTTTATACGAGTTATTTCGTTACAGAGCCAATCTTGTCTAGTTGTAATTCGTGATCATTCTTAGGAATGGCTCAATAGATCTGGTTACAAAATAACAATTATTTGTGAGGGTGGCTTGTCTATATCTGCTATGAATCAATCATGATTATGGTTGAGAGTGTAATAGAGCTGTTATTCAAAATCCTACGCGCAATAATATATTATTGAGATCTCGGCTGTCCTTATTAGCCAAAGTGCAATTAATTTTGTCTACGGTCTCAGTTTATATTTAAGACAAGCTGGTTTAAGATAGTTAATAAAAACTTTGTCTATAATGAGATTAAATTACCGTTCAGCCCAACTGGCGAGACGTGGCCATTCTTCCGGCACCACTGGTACGTGTTGTTTGTTTAACAATATAAGCAGCTTCGCCAGATCACTCAGTATGCAACTGTAAAGAATAGATAACTAAATATAGACACGAGCAACTCAATTACTTAACGTAAATAAACACGAACATGTGCACCGATATCGTGCTAGTAGAGGGTTTTTTGGGCCACCTTGCTCCCCGTTTACGGGAACTGATTTATTATTAGTTACACCAATGTTCCCGTGAGCAAAAAAAAAGCTACAAAAACTATCGGAATCGCCAAGTTTTTGTTCGGTCGTTAGAACTGAGAATATAGCCAGTTTGGTACCGTTACGGTATTTTAGACTGTGCTTGAAATTAAATCGACCAATGATGGATTCGATTTGTGAAAGGCTTCCGAATCTAGGCTATTGCAATTTATATGTTTATAAAATTCGTTCACCACTCCTTGCGAATTGTTTACCTAAGTTGCACGATTAAGGAATGAGCTGCCTGAGAAGTCAGAAGGAAACGAATAAAGTAATTATATTAGTCGAACTATACTCTTAGATCACGCTTAATAAATTTTGGAGTAATTTTATTGGTGTATTTTAGCTTTAATTGTTTTAATTAGTAATAGGACATTGTCTTCTGTTTAGGTTTTGCAGGAAAGCAAATGAATGAGTTTTAAAGACTAACGGTCATACATAGAATTTTCTTAAACTTTCCAATATAATCATCTCCTTTTTACCCGTTTATAGGGCTTTAGTTACCCCACCTACACCAGACCATGTACCCTGAGCTTTCTTTAATTTTATTATAATCAGTTATCGGTTGATTGTCTTTTGGGAATCAATGAGCTACATACATCTCGGATGCTTCAGAAACTTTTTCAGAGTGACTATTGAAAAATAGGACCATGCATAAAATATTTATTATCCACGTAAATATATGTATATATTTTGAATTGAGCAACAGTTTTACAGAAGATTATGAAAACGGAGCTATAGATAGTATTCAGGGTTTTATTATAAGCTATTGTTATATTTTTTATTTATTTATTGCTTAGATGGGTGGACGAGCTCACAGCCCACCTGGTGTTACTGCTTCCGGCAGAAATAGGCAGGGTGGTGGTACCTACCCCTGCGAATTCCCAAGAGGTTCTACCACCAGTATAAAAATATATTAATAATCACAACAATGTATGTATTATATTATACAATTTATTTAGTTCATGTTACCTGTAAGCCATTGCAGCGTCGTTGTTTCCGAGCTGATAAAGTTCTCGCACCTGGTGCCTCGTGTGATTCAATATCGCTAGGAGTGTGTAGGCATGAGGCTGTAATAAATGAAAATAGCATAATTATAAATTCCTGCCGTATTCCCAAAATAGGATTGTCGAAATACAATAGCTTTCGTTTCTAAACGTTAGGTATCTAGGTTTTTTTTCGTTTTTGATGTTAGTAAGTTAGTTTCTGTTATTAAAATGGTTTAATGACCGCCACGGTAGTTTCGATGAAGTAATGAGTGCCCCTGAGCATTGGACCGAGAGTCATGACACAGGTTTTGGGGTCAAATGGCCATGAGTTATTTATTGCCGATAGTTTATTTACTATTTTTGTAACCATTTTCCTATTACTATTTATTATTAAACTATATATTATATATTATTATTAAATGGTATGTCATAAGATGATGTATGTGCCATGTCTGTTTCATAAATAACAAAGTAATACGTTTACGATTGAAGAAATGAGAACGAATTGTGAAATGTCTTGTCTAGGTTGATGAAAGTCAATTTCAATATCGAATGTGAGAATTTTGTTCGTGGTAATCAAGTTTTCTTATTGTATTAGCGCTATTTTATGCCACTGCTCTACTAATCGAATGGCAAAGATGTTACACAAGTAGACTAATGTAATGGTTAAGTTATCGCTACTACTAGTATTACTATACTAGCATACCTAAATGAGGAAATGCGGTTCTAGTACCTTTTTTTTTTTTTTTTTTTTTCGTGCCGGTGGCCGAACCTTCTACTAGGTCCCCGCGCCTAGGGGGCGCGCGGGGTATGTGAGACTCAACGTGTGTTAAGTGTTTACTGAAACGGTTAGATGATCTAATCTAACGTGAATACTGCCGCCCTTATTACCTTAACTTAATTTTGTTAGATAGGCAAAGGAGATCACAGATGAATAATTCTAAGTGGTTACTGAAGTCATAGACAATATGCAACCCCCAGAATATGTTGAGAGTTATGATGAAGTATTGTTTTTTTAGCGGTCATTCTATAATTCAGTGATCGTCTTGAACGACGGTGGTGGCCGCTCATGCTGGTCTACCTAAAATATACTACGAGGAGTATTGTGAAGTCGTTTCTTTTATTGGATTAGTACATGCAGTAGTTCATAAATTTACAAGACAACTTAAGAAAACTAACAAGTATCAACGTTCTACCTCCTGTTTAAGTCAATTCTATGTAAAAAGCACGGTATGTGTTTTCGCTAAATTTCATTGAAATCTACGAAGTAGATTAGAACCCTAACATTTTCAAAGTGATAGAAAAACCGGCAGTACTTATATAAAAAAGTAGTTTAATAAATTGGTGATTTTAGGCAGGTGCTATTTAAATAAAAGAAATTGATTGTGTATGACTTGTTGATCGATATGTGGAAGCGTGAATCTGCCTCGCACATGGGGTTTCCGTGACACAAATAGTAACTACATGTTTGAGCTTGTATAAACCGGAGCACACTTGCTCGAGCGCATTGGGGCTTGTTGTTCCGTGGATTCCGCATATGCAGTGTACGGTATTAATTATCTATCTATATATATATAAAAATGAATTTCTGTTCGTTAGTCTCGCTAAAACTCGAGAACGGCTGGACCGATTTGGCAAATTTTGGTCTTGAATTATTTGTGGAAGTCCAGAGCAGGTTTAAAAGGTAAAAAAGTATGAAAATGCTCGGAATTAAATAAAAATAACAATTTTGTTCCCCCCCCCCCCCCCCCGTCGGACGGATTCCTTTTGTTTGTTTTAAGTTTAATTTATACAAAAGTTTAGGTCTTTTATTTATCGATTGCGGCACTACGAAGTTTGCCGGGTCAGCTAGTAACTTAATAAGTTTAACTTCTAAAACGTTACCTCGAAGCTTCCTCGACTAAAACGTTATTATTGATCATCTCGAGGAATCCTTAGAATCGTTATTTTTAGTAATTTATTTATTATTTTTTGTTGTATCTCAGTCTTTGTTTTAGCAAGTCACGATCTAGAGGTGAAATTGCTGGGTGAAATTTAGAGGATTCCTTACATTTTCTTTCATACATTTTAATATTATAAGATAGATAAGTAGTGTACTTATGTAGTATCAGTATTTCATCGTTGTGTTAGCAAATGATGCTCACAAAATGAAGTAAAAAAATCGTTAAATATATTGATTGGATTGACATCAGCTGGACTGCACTCTCGTTGTTGACAACACATTGATAAAACAAAAATACAAAACTACTAACTAATATTAACACGACCTATTAGAATTATCTGTTCGGTTTGAAACTGTGCAAGCGAGAGTAGAAGTAAATCATGGCCATAGCGTACGTCCGGCCTCGTCACTTCGTTCGAGGAAAAATGTCGAGTGGCGCTAAGTAAACGACTTTAATTTCCAACTAAGAATACCGATTTACTCAAATCGGAGTCGAGTTAGTTTCAAGGTAACACGCCTTAGAATAGGGTTGCTTGGTTATCGTTACTTTTTTTTTTTGCTTTGATGGGTGAACGAGATCACAGCCCACCTGGTGTTAAGTGGTTACTGGAGCCCATAGACATTTACAACGTAAATGCACAACCCACCTTGAGATATAAGTTCTAAGGTCTCAGTATAGTTACAACGGCTCCCCTATCCTTCAGACCGAAATTACTACTTCACGAAATAGGCAGGGCGGTGGTACCTACCCGCGCGGACTCACAAGAGGTCCTACCACCAGTAAAGTACTTACACGTAAGCAATCAAGTTGTTTGTGGAACTCCCGTAGTCGCGTGTCGTCGTCGTGGTTCGTACGCTGGGGCAGCGGTTGCGCTTGGGCACGCGCGTTGTTCCTGCAACGAGCGTACGCAGCCGCTGCTGCGACCAGCGCGACACACAGTACGGCACCACACGCGCCTCCGACCAGCAGCTGTGTTGTAAGATTAATGCATTGAATTTTTTATTTATTGCTTAGATGGTTGGACGAGCTCACAGCCCACATGGTGTTAAGTGGTTACCGGAGCCCATGGACATCTACAGCGTCAATGCGCCACCCACCTTGAGATATAACTTCTAAGATCTCAGTATAGTTACAACGGCTGCCCCACCCTTCAAACCGAAACGCATTACTGCTTCACGGCAGAAATAAGCAGGGCGGACTCACAAGTTTTTCGTAAGACATCAGTTTACAGCTCAACAGAGGCTCAGCGGTCGTAAACGCTGCATAATCAATGACACCGTCCGTACTGAGACACGTGGCCCAATTCTTAGTTGCATTGGAATAAAGGTTTATACTACACTTCAAACGGGAAGCTTTGCGGTGGTCGTCGCGAGCATGAGCTATATCATAGTAGGTACCTAATGATTCAGTTAATCAAGTGTTAGGTTATCCATGGAGTTTATTACATAGGAAATTAACTGTATCTGATTAACAGAAGCGTCCGTGGCGGAATATGTATAGCGATTGATGGATTTATATTTAATTATTTAAGTCTTACGGCAGATATCAATTTTTTCTTATATGGTATCTTCTATCTTATATGGAAATGGGGACAGTTGCACTCAGCGCTAAATGCGTCACCTTGTATTGGTTGATTTCAGTCTCGTTCAATGTTCGGACGCGAGTTGTTCAGCAACAAAGAACTTTAGTCGGTTGAATTTCGATATGCATATGCCCCACTTACTGCTTCAATACGTACGCGTAAGTATTTTACGACCCAAATATATCTAGTCGTCTAGATCTCATCTGCCCATCTACGCCAGTGTATAAAACCGAAGTTATTAGTCAACAATTGGTCATATGAGGAAACCCTTTGAAACTAAGCGATCTTCCAGAAACACGTGGAACACAAAAATAAAACGAAATCCCATACCGTAAACACCGAGTTCATTAAACAAAGTAATTTTTGATTCGTTTCCCATACACGGATATCATACGAGCGTTAAAACTTTTGTAGGTCCGACATTTTCAACGGATTTACGATTTTTAATGAGCGTGCCTGCATCAGTGTTGTACATCGAGAGTTGTATCACAGAGCGGCTTTGGTTTGATGTTTGATGAAAAACAGCTTGTTTATTTCAACCCGATACTAATAAAAAAGTATTTTTTATTGGCAACATTTTTTTTATTTATTTATCTTGAATGTGTTCTTAGTTTCATAATAAAATCAAGGTAATAAATTTTAAAAATAAAACTATATATTTCTTCTGCTTCATCTCGAGTTTATTATTTTCGTTTTCTTAATTCCGACTTTTCGAATACTTGAATTTTCAAGAACGACTAAAGTATTCAACATCATACGATTAAGAACGTAATTGTATTTGTAATTATGTCTACGACTTACAAAGTCCAGAGACATCTAGTCTTGATTTATTGATTTGTGGATTTAATGCCAGAATAAGTATTATACTATTATTATGTTGTGTTTAAGTGTGTATAATATGAATATGTATGTGAATATACGAGTATATAATTGAGTTTAAATATTGATCTATGTGTAAATTTATTTTATTATCATGATACAATATTGTGTACGTTGTTGTATGTGATGA
Source organism: Bombyx mori (assembly GCF_030269925.1). Taxonomy (NCBI): domain Eukaryota; kingdom Metazoa; phylum Arthropoda; class Insecta; order Lepidoptera; family Bombycidae; genus Bombyx; species Bombyx mori. Next base: position 8,054,235 of record NC_085123.1, read on the forward strand.
TATATATATACCGTGTATAAATGTATGAAGTATTATTATCAGTTTGGTTATTTTCACATAAAGTAATGCACCTACCACAGGATTCTCTACACCACCCTTGGTTGACTGGTAGAGAATGCCTCAGGCGTTAAGTCCGCCATTGTATTTCTGTGCATTAAGTTAAATAAATAAATAAATATATGTAACTAAATATTGTTGCTTGTACCACTATGAATAATTTCAGATAGGTTTACACTTTATGTATAGTTGCTTCCAGTTGAATAGGCGTTTGGAGAAAGTCAGAGAAAACTGTCTTATAATTATTTACTTTCGCAGTTAAACAACGCTTTGACTCTCGAACAATTTTCTATTTTCTCGCATAGTCGATGTAGAATTTACTGAAGCGCTAATTTTATAATACACTAGCGACCCGCCCTCGCTTCGCTTCGGAAACATTAAAACACACAAAAACAAAAAAAATAAAAATAAAAAAAAATTCTAAAAAGTAGCCTATGTTCATCAGGGACAATGTCGGCTTCTAATGGAAAAAGAATTTTTCAAATCGGTCCAGTAGTTTCGGAGCCTATTCGAAACAAACAAACAAACAAATCTTTCCTCTTTATAATATTAGTATAGAAAAGTAATTGGAGTCGATATTTATTCTGTTAGACATAAATCTGTAGTAAAAACGTTTTTTCGCTTTACATGTATTTGCAAAAAATGATCACAATAATGTGTTCCTAACTACAAATCAGTGCTTATTTTTAAATGTATGTTGTATATGTAAAATTGCATAGGATATCTATTAAAGTTTATAGACTTAACAACTCTATTACAACTGTAACGGAAATCAAAGTTTGAAGGCCTATTTTTTTAAGTGCAAGTTTTTTAAAGTGTAAATCTATTGGAGAGGCCTATGTTCAGCAGTGGACGGCGATAGGCTGAAGTGATGATGATGATGATATAGTATAAGGTGACTTATTACGTGCGTGTACGAAATCGCGGGTACACATTTGACCATGTCATTGACATGTGTCCGTACAGTTTACTTTGGAGCCGTAGTTACCAATCGCTTATTATAATTGGTATTTAAGTGTTCCGTCGAGCCTCCATAAATATGTAATCTTTTTAAAATATTTAAATAGATAATTAAAGTCAAAGTAATCTATTTCATATGTACGATACATACGATTAATGAGCTATCATTTATTAAATGCAATTATGAAAACTTAAGAAATTGAATTTTTGTGTGTTGGCTTTTTTATGATTGAAAGATTACTGGTGGCCCGAAGGCCTTTCCAGTTTCACCATGACAGATGGGCGAGCAAATGCTCAGCCAGGAGAGGTGGGATTTGCTAACAACTGCCCGAGCGCCTCCGAAGGAGACCTAACAACTCAAGAGCAATTGCTTCGCGAATGAATCTACTACCGGATCGGAATCGCGACCCGCTGAGAAGATGCGGCGAGAAACTCAGCGGGCTGATTCATAGGTTAGGTTGCACGTCGACCTCTTTGTCGAGTTCGACGAGTACGGTTACCGGGGGCCCTAAGCCTGCTCCTAGTGTTAGAGCTGAAAGCGTCTAATGCAACGGTTATTGGATCTGATGGATCCATAAGGACGTGTTTAGGGCGTCGACGGTGACTGGCTCCTGCATGATCAGGATTCGGGGAGTAGTCAGCCGCGGCAACGATAAGGCGATTATCGTGACGCATAGCCTTATCGAAGTACCGTTATCCCAAAATATTCATGCCTTCGTCGCCATGGTTTGTATTTTGGCACAGATTTTATACAATGCATACAATAGGGTAACAATTGGGTAACAATAAATGTCGGAATTTACGTTGTAATATCCTTGGGAGTCGCTAACCAGGGTTAGAATATGAATTTGTTCACCCATCAAGAAAAAAGATAGTATGGCTGTACTGTACCTCATTATAAGCGTGACCAGGATAGCAGATTCGGCCCATGAGGTGGTCATCGTGCGCCCAAGACTCCCTGGTTCCAGAGGGACACTCGTGTGTGCATGTGCCGCCCGGCCAGACCAAGAGTCTAAGGCACTTCACGCACCCGTCCGCACCGCAACGCACGCACTCTGTGCCGCATCCTGTAATTAGAATGTTTCAATTAGCTTTATCAGCACTTTGTTCTTTCATTTATCTTAATTAGTGTTTCGTTTTGTGAATGGATAAACATGTATGGACTTGGAGGTTATAATAAGTTCATTGCGTCGTTGATTGAATTGTTTCCGGTAGTAAAGATAAAACCGAGGCTCCGTGAATAATTTTGATATACATAAATAATATATGTGAAGATATTGATTTGTAAGTAATATAGCAAATCTTTTGGAATACCCGATCATGAATCGGTCTTTGAATCTTTTATTGGATGATCATTCAAATCGACACTGTTCTATGTATTTATAGGTTCACTTAGTGCCACGTGTAAGTCCAAAAGCGTATAATAAATACTTTTGTAAAGATAGTTTACTAACAATGAAACAATTGCATTCTACGAAGTCAAAAACTGCGAATATTCCAACAGTAACTAATAAGGAGAAGTCTACTAATTGTAATTTAACTTTACACTGACTGATTACTGAAAACTACTCGTAATTTACAATGCCAGTACTAATTTATTATAAAAAAAAGAACACAATATTCCTAACCTAAAAGTACATGTTATTATCCGCAACATGCTTCGTCAGATTATTTTATATATATGTAATTTAATATCTAAACAGGTGTCTGAGATTTACAATTCAACTCTCTGTATAGCTAGTTACATAATATAGGAACCTAAAAACGATACTCGAGAATCATTAAAAAATGAGATGAACAAAAAACCGACGATGTACTTGTATTTTGAATTTATGACATAATCACTTTAAACGTTTCTATATTACAGATTCTCTGCAGAAAAAATTTCACGAATAATACTGAAGCTGTGCGTAATAGGTAACAATTTCCTTGTAAATTGAAAATGTAGACTTGAGAGAATGAAACATTATTAATATTCGTCGTGCAAGTCATTTGTGAATTTTATATTAAGAACATAAAATTTTGTCGCGTCAGGATTGTCACAGTATATGTAGTAGTCTTCATTATTGATCGAAGGTAGTAGTTTAAAATGAGGGTCGCGATACTTATTGGGACGTAAAAGATTTTATAACTAGTCAGGTCATAAGTATTGTCACACAGTAAAAACTTTTCTTTTAGAATGCTGGCCACAAAAAAGTTTATTGAATTCGAATTTCGAATTGTTCATGAAAATAAAAATATATATACTTTTAGAATTTTACTCATTTTTAAATATGGAGTGGACGCTTAAAGACGACCGTGTTGCAGTTATTGCGTTGCATCGTTGCAGTTACGCGCCAATTCAAATTTTTAACATACTGAAAAATTTGACTATAACCAAAAGATTCGTTTATCGTACCATCAAACGATACAATGAAGACTCTAGTGTATATGACAGGTCAAGAAGTGATCGCCCTCGGTCTGTTAGGACTCCAGCAGTGATAAAAGCTGTGAAGGCGCGAATTCAAAGAAATCCCAAACGTAAGCAGAAACTGTTGGCCCTTCAGATGGGGTTAAGCAGAACCACGGTGAAAAGGGTGTTAAATGAAGACTTAGGGCTTCGGGCATATTGAAGAAAAACAGGACATCGTTTGAATGCTCGTCTAATGGACCTGAGACTGAAGAGATGCCGCGCTTTGTTGAAGCGGTACGCGGGAAAAAATATCGGGAAATTCTTTTTTCGGATGAAAAAAATTTTACCGTAGAAGAGAGCTACAACAAACAAAATGATAAGGTGTACGCACACAGTAGTGAAGAAGCGAGCAACCGTATTCCGCGTGTCCAACGAGGTCATTTTCCATCCTCGCTCATAGTATGATCGGGAGTTTCCTATTGGGGCTTAACAGAGGTACATTTTTGTGAGAAAGGTGTAAAAACGAATGCAGTTGTGTATCAAAATACAGTCCTGACGAAACTTGTGGAACCTGTGTTTCTCATACCATGTTCAATAACAGGCACTGGGTATTCCAACAAGATTCGGCGCGAGCTCATAGAGCGAAGAGCACGCAAGACTGGCTGGCGGCGCGTGAAATCGACTTCATCCGGCACGAAGACTGGCCCTCCTCCAGTCCAGATTTGAATCCGTTAGATTACAAGATATGGCAACACTTGGAGGAAAAGGCGTGCTCAAAGCCTCATCCCAATTTGGAGTCACTCAAGACATCCTTGATTAAGGCAGCCGCCGATATTAACATGGACCTCGTTCGTGCTGCGATAGACGACTGGCCGCGCAGATTGAAGGCCTGTATTCAAAATCACGGAGGTCATTTTGAATAAACTTTAGTGTCATAAGAATCTATGTTTTGTTAAGTTCATTTTGGTATATGAATGGTTACATAATGAATAAACTTGTTTCAATTATTTTACATTAAACATGTGACAGAATTTATGACCTGACTAGCTAGGTCATCAAACTTACATGAAAATTGATAACATATTAACTCCTACCCTTATATAAGGCTTCAAAGTAAATAACATTCGTATAGCACTTGAGCAGTTTTTCTTTTGTGACGTTGCATTGCGATGCTATTCAACACGAAGAATAATTCAAATTTTTATTGCTAATAATATTATAGGTGTCATGTTTTTTTTTTTATTGCTTACATGGATAGATGTGCTCACAGCCCACCTGGTGTTAAGTGGTTCCTGGAGCCCATAGACATCTACAACGTAAAAGCGCCACCCACCTCGAGATACAAGTTCTAAGGTCTCAAGTATAGTTATAACGGCTACCCCACCCTTCGAACCGAAACGCATTGCTGCTTCACGGCAGAAATAGGCGGGGTGGTGGTATCTACCCGTGCTGACTCCCAAGAGGTCTTACCACCAGTTTAATTTATGCACCAGATTTAATTTATGCAAGTTTGAGGCACGTTCATTTGATAATAATTGCACACGAACTTGGTAAATGGTGAACGTATAACAAGTTACATTACGCCAACGCAATACTGCATCAAGCCAAGTATAATGATAGCGTTGTATTTTTTTTTTTCAAAACAGTTTCATTCTAGAAACACAATTTTGAAAATTTTTACGTAACCATACGTAGAATGTGGAGCACATTTATATTTATTTTAACGTATGATATAAATAAATTGGTGATTTATGTTTATGAAAACGACGTTATATTTATGTGCTATAGTCGTTTCACCGCTGGTTTTCAATAATCTATTAGGTTTAATATAAGATTGACGGCTGTGAAATCAACTTCGAAGCAACTTCACCGTCGATTTAATTCGATGCTTTCCAAAGCGAAAGCGGTCGCTATGCTTGCTATACGCGATTAGTACACGGCTGTTTAATTAACGGGACTCGGTACAACACGTATTGTTTACCTAAAAATCCGTTACTTTTTTTATTAGGCCGGTAGGCAGCGGCTTAGCTCTGCCCCTGGCATTGCTGAAGTCCATGGGCGACGGTAACCACTCATCATCAGGTGGGCCGTGGGCCGGGTGCTCGTCTGCCTCAAAGAGCAATAATTTTTTTTTTGTCTAAATAGCCAAACGAGCATACGATCCGGGTGAAGGTTGGTGGTTACTGCCGTTCAAGGATGTCAGCAGTGCCAGAGTTAGAGCAAACCTTCTTACCGCTGAGTAGACTCCGTAAGCCTCGTTTGAATAAGAACATGTCATAGCGTTCTTATATAATTATACTAGTGGTCCCGCAGTAGTCGAAATTCGACTATAATTAATTGAAATTATAAGTTTGAACATTATCATGATTCTATTGTCAAATTATATAATCACAGATTTCGCCAAGACTACACTTTAGGCAAAATATTAATAAAGACTAACAATATTTAATCTTTTTTTTTTTTTTAAAGAGATTTTATGACCTGGTAACTAAGACCTTTAAGTCATGTCTTATTTTACTTTATATTCTTAATTTTATGAAAAATGATAATATGGAGTGAAATGAAATGAAGATGATTAATTTGAGACATTAATCAACTGGGATGAAATTTAATGAAATGAAATGATATGGGATGAAATATAATCGCAGTAAAATGGTGGTCATTTACTGAGATTTTTTCAGTGGACTTTTTGGAGGAACCCGAGAAGTTACGTCCAGCAGCTTTGTTTCATTTTCCCACATTTGTGCACTTTCACAGATATTAAACAGTTAATAAACCACCATTATTACACATTTAAACCTGAAGAAGCACTAAATAGACAAAATAAAATAAATCACACAACTTCACTCCTCGCGTTCCCGCCAAAAAGTCACAATATTTAATCTATTCTCAATTTGACCACAGACTATAAGCAATATGAAAAGTTTGACAATAAACAAATAGTATGCATGCCTGTGTGTGTCAAATACATGGTAGTGTGTGTAATGTTTTATTTATTGATTTAATGTATTTTTTATGCATAAAATAGCTTTCTGCACTCCTTCTCTATATTCTCTACAAGTGTGGGATATTTCATACTCCTCCGTTCGCGCAATTTTCGTACAAAGGGGTTCAAAGTTTTTGCCTCACGTATTAATTAATATATTATTAGAGGCGACTCCCTCTTAAGTCAAAGTCGATGGGCGGAGCCATTGACGACGAGCACTCACGTGGACTCGTGACGTCATCTGGAGGGGCAACTCGTCATCTGGAGGGGCAACCGACCGACCAGCGGGAACATCACGCCACCTCGGATCACTTTTGCTGGAAGCGCGCGCAGCGTTCACTTGTCTTAGATTTAATATTCTGTGTCGATCGTTCCTACCCACTTTTGTATTTATTTTATTTATTTAAATTAATAAGCCGTTGCTAAAATCAGAAGTGGGATAGGGCTTGTGCCCTATCCGCTTTTGGGTTATCCTGGCGTACAGTTTATTTTTAAAATTTGCATTAAATTAACAACGTAATGACCGATATACGTGTAACTGGAAGCAGGGTAGGAGGACGCTCGCATTCGCCGAATGTTCGAGACCAATATTGGAGAATAATATTGGCGCGTTTAATTGCTTAAAACTCAAATGTGAACGTTGCGCGTGAGTCGAGCCCGCTAGGGTCGCAGATAGAAGACGCACGTCCCTCGGCCGCGGACGGTGATGGCGCCGGACCCGTGGTGGCGTTGGGAATCACATCACCGCCGCCGTCAGAGTCCCGCGCGTACGACGCTACAGACAGGATCATCGGAGCATTAAGTGCACTGTCCAAAGTAAGGTCGAACCATTTTTATATTTCTAATTTTGACCCCAGCGTTAATGATATCGATTCTTGGTGCGAAGTAGATTTTTTTTGTCGGATACCCTCTTATGAAATGTAATAAATCACCAAGTAACTAGCTCAACGACTTTATCACAACCGACCTTACGGTCTATTTTTATTGACGCGATAGAACATGCTCGAGACTGAATGCTCAGTTTCGATGGGTGGAAATAACATTCGAAGGGTTCAAAATGTTACTAGTCGGCACACTCCATCAATACGTCAATTAGACAACAGTCCGACTGTCCAGGTCGGTGATCATGCAAACGAGACGCCGTGTTGTTCCATCGCCGTGTCGATTGTACCCGCGTTTGAGAATAGATGTAAAATAGTTCCACCACGCGTTGTGACAATAAAAAGGCAACTACCACATCAGCACGGAAGTTAACCGAATCCATTAGATTGGTAAATTCAGATCGAGCTCATGGTTACTTTATTTCTAAGTTTTACCCTGCCGTGCAATACATAGACACATTGTGTAAGGAAGTAGAATGGACTAGATCCTTAACTGGGAAGGCACTGAGTATTTGTCACGAGTTTTGGGCTGTCTTAAGAGTGATGAGCGTACTTGGTTACACGTGTGATTGTCTAGTGACCGGACGTGGGGTAACTTCGTAAAATACTTTAAGCCGTTGTGTCCGCGAAAGTTACGAGTATGCCAATATTCTTTATAATGCTATGCAATTAGCATCAGATTGCTTTGCCTCATACGTCGAGTGCGCCAGGAGATCGTTGCTCTGTATTAAGATGGTCAGAGGTCTGACTGACAAACTCGGAACTTTAATAATGATACGGGGCATAATGGGCCCTCTGGTTGACTCGCGAACGCTAGTCTACAGATTCACGAGTTGATTTAATTTTTGGTGGAGGTCAGGTTAGGCCGAGTCCTCGTAGGGTTCAGGCACTAGTTGAGTCACCAGTGACGCGTAATGTCAAACATTCTTGGGGTTGACTGCATGCTTCCAGAGATTTACGTGGTAACATAGTTCACGTAGATGTTGTACCGTGGTAACATAGTTCATGCAGAGATTTACGTGGTAACATAGTTCACGTAGATGTTGTAACGTGGTAACATAGTTCATGCAGAGATTTACGTGGTAACATAGTTCACGTAGATGTTGTAACGTGGTAACATAGTTCACGCAGAGATTTACGTGGTAACATAGTTCACGTAGATGTTGTACCGTGGTAACATAGTTCACGTATATGTTGTGACGTGGTAACAAAGTTCACGTAAAGGTGTGACGTGGTAACGCAGTTCACGTTACGAGTGTATTAGCTTGACATGTTAACTTGGCCATGTCAACCAGACTTTACTCTCACAGTATATTATACACCCGATATGGTAACAGTGCCGTGTCGTCAGTACATCTAACGTAACTCAACAAGAGCCTACTATACATGAACACACTGAAATGTGATGTAAAATGCTCACAAAAACTACTAACTTTTACTAATGGTTCATGGTACCAAAATCATGATTGTAATGCAAACAATCTATTTCTATGACGATATCATAGAACACCCCGATAGCAACGCTGTGCACACAGTGAGTCCTGCATCGTCAGAGATTGAAGACGGTCATGACATCGAGGTGAACGTGGACGTCTACCAGTCAGGAGAGGCCGTATTAGAGGCGACTCCCTCTTAAGTCAAAGTCGATGGGCGGAGCCATTGACGACGAGCACTCACGTGGACTCGTGACGTCATCTGGAGGGGCAACTCGTCATCTGGAGGGGCAACCGACCGACCAGCGGGAACATCACGCCACCTCGGATCACTTTTGCTGGAAGCGCGCGCAGCGTTCACTTGTCTTAGATTTAATATTCTGTGTCGATCGTTCCTACCCACTTTTGTATTTATTTTATTTATTTAAATTAATAAGCCGTTGCTAAAAATATAGATTACTCGTTTGCTTTGTACCTTTTTTTCAACTTTAATTCTATTTTTATAAATTTTAACGATACGAACGAACAGAGTTTTAAAAGAACGAATATTATTTTCTTCGGATTAATTACATAATTGTCAAGTCCGATTGGCGTGGGCGCATTTCGCACGTGTGTGTACTATGATTAGCATTGCATCACAATAAAGAAAGTTTACATCCGCTTCGTGTTATGATTGCACTTTAGACGCTGACAATAATACATACGATTTTAATTATTATGAATTATGTATAATGTGTATTATATATATGACATGCGGTGTTAGCTTCGAAGAAATCACGAGCGGTTTTGTTAACTGTCATTTCATCATAAGATATTTAGATTTTATTTATTTAGCATTTTATTTATTATTCAGATTTTGTTTTGTTAAAAATAATAGTACCTATCATAAATTGTTAAACAATTATCTTATGAGAATAGTTTAAATAAATAATTTAATGTAAAGATAGAGAATTAAACATTTAAAGTAATTCTTTTTTGAGGAGTATAAACAGTTCATAGCTAATTTTGGTGATTTGGTTCTTCGGATAAAAAGCATTTAGAAAAGAGGTAGAATATTGTCACGCACTGGGGTCCGGTATAAATAAAAATGCTACCGAAGTACAACTTAAAACTGTATTCAACACTTAGAACACTTAAAATACTCAACAAATACTTTAAAACTCTCAATTCACTTCTTTCGCTTCGCTTCAGGTGATCCATTCGCTGTTTCGCTTCGAGTAGTCCGATTACTAACTGACTGCGTGCCATCTCTGCAACGCTTTTATAGCCGATACCACATCCCTAGAATGATTGAGAATATTCCACACATTTCTAGTATTGTGTTTTCGCTATCTGACAATAGATGGCGTTGTACTTCTCGAGCGTTGTAGGTGCTACTAGATCCTTCGATATTCGTTCGACTATTCGGCGACAGATGGCGTTACTCGTACCGGCGTAACAATATCTATTCCAGTTAAAGTTATAGTACACGTAGAGAATAGCGTACATAAAATATATTGTGATAAGAAAGCTATGACTCACTCACGTGTGTCGTTGAGTTGTGGCGGCGCGTCCGCCGGTGGAAGCTGTGCGTTTGCTGAGCTCGCCATCACCAGCAGCGCCAGCGCCACCAACGCCACCAAGCTCATCGCACCGGCCAGCACATTATGGGCTTACTATAACAAAAATAAATATTAATACGTGAAGCAAAAACTTTGTACCCCTTTTTACGAAAATTACTTAGGTATAGAGAATATAGAGAAGGAGTGCAGAATGTTAAAATTGTTTTTAATTATGCATTAATGATACATTAAATCAATAAAAAAAACATTACGCACACTACCATGTATTTGACACACACACGCGTATGCTCTTTGTTTATTGTCAAACTTTTAATATTGTCTAGAGTCTGTGGTCAAATTGAGAATAGATTAATATTGTTTGTCTTTAATATTATTTGTCTATAGTGTTGTCTTGGCGAAATCTGTGATTATAGAAGTTTAATAGTCTTTTTTTTTTTTTTTTTTTTTTTTTTTTTTTTTTTTTTTTTTTTTTTTTTTTTTTTTTTTTTTTTTTTTTTTTATTAGGTTCACACAACTGGATGAAAACTGCACACATAAACATTGAACTTATTTACATAAAATAATACATTATAGAATTCACCCTTTTGGGTGTGAACACATCTTGCTTAAGAGCGTTTGTGCTTAAGATAAAAATATCGTTAACTAATATTAAATTAAGACAAAGAAAAAAAAAAAACTGCATATACAAACTTACAAAAAAAAAAAAACAATGAAAATAAAAATTTTAAAGAGGGAAATTAATGTTCTACAGAAATAAAAATAAATGTGGTTGGTCTACAGCTCGGTGTGGATCACGGAACTTAAATTTATTTTAAGTGAGGCTAGAGAAGCATGGCAAACAAATATGTCAATTTCATCACGTATACTATTTGCCAGGGAAGTCATACGATAGACAGGAGAGTGCTGGCCAAGATTACTTTTGATTTTTGGTAGGTGGAAAGTTTTCCGATTACATAAGCGGCTGCCCAAGCGCGGTACGCTTAAGTGAATACGTTCAAGTATTTCTGGTGAGTCTATTATGCTGTGTATAAGCTTGTAAAGGAACACAATATCAGCTGCTTTACGTCGGGTGCTTAATGACTGGATCCGATAGAACGAAAGGCGTTCCTTATATGATTTCAGTTGGTGACACTTATTATCATTAAAAGCGAGATGATAAAGGAACCGTTTTTGGATTCTTTCTATCCTGTTTGCATGTACTTGATAGCCAGGGCTCCAGACTGTACAACAATATTCCAAAATGCTTCGTACAATCGTATTATAAATAAGAATAGTTAAGCTAGGTTGCTTGAATATTTTCATTTGCCTATTTATAAAACCAGAAAGCCGAGAGGTCCTGCTAATTATGTTATCAATATGAGATCTGAAGCTCAATGCGCTATCCATGATGATGCCCAAGTCCCGAACAGTATTGACTTCTTGAAGGGGTGTGTTGTTTATGAAGTATGTGGCTTGAAACGGAACCCTCTTTCTTGTAAATTTAATAAAATTACACTTTTGCAAATTTAAGTGCATGTAATTCTGCGTACTCCATTTGTAAATCGCATTGATATCTGACTGAAGAGCCATTATATCCGAATGGTCTTCAACAGCACGATACACTTTTAAGTCATCAGCATATAATTTAAATTTAGATTGGATGACATGCTTAATGTTATTGATGTAGACTAGGAAAAAGAAAGGACCGAGATGAGACCCTTGAGGGACCCCTGATGGGACCATGTGCACTCTAGATTTAAACCCTTGAATGTTTACCAATTGCGAGCGGTTGCGTATGTACGACTCGCACCATCTCAGTAACGATCCATGGATGCCCAGTTCTGCAAGCTTGTGTAATAGGCAGTTATGGTTAACTAGGTCAAACGCCTTTCTGAAATCGGTGTAGATAGAGTGCACCTCGCCACCTCCGTCCATAGTATCAATTATATCAGAAACATAACTAACTAAGTTAGTATTTGTCGATTTGGATGGCAGAAAGCCATGTTGATTTGTATCTATAGATTGCTTGAAATGAGTTATCAGTTTTTTATTAACTATGGCTTCCAGTACCTTGCCAAACCCAGACAGTATGGAGACAGGTCGATATTGGGCTATATCATCCAGCCTCCCATCCTTGTGGATCGGTGTTAAATGCGCTAATTTCCACTGAGTGGGATAAGCACCACTTTGGAGAGATTTGGTATAAATTTTGGCTAGAGGTTTATATAAACTTAGAGCACATTTTTTTATGAATATAGGAGGTATCAAATCAGGGCCAGGTCCTTTATCCGCATTTAAAAGCTTTAGCTGATTTAAAACTTCGGTTTCATTAACTTCAACGATATTATATGATGCATTGCCGGACACATTACAATAATGAGAAGAGCAACTTGTTTCATGATTAATGTTGGAATCATACACACTTTGGAAATGTTGAGAGAATAATTCAGAGATCTCCTGTCCTCCCTTAGCCTCTACCCGACCAAGCTTCATTTCGTTAGGCAAAGAACGACTATTAGCTGTTTTATCCTTAAAAATTTTCCAGAAGTATTTCGGACGGTTTTTGAGATGATTGGGAGCATTCTGTTTAAAATTGGAATAACATTCAGTTATCATTACATCGCATCGCTTTCTTGTTATATCGAATTGCAGCTTATCCATTAAATTTCTGTATTTTTTGTATCTGGAGTGAAATTTACGTTTATGTTTAAGAGCTTTTATTAAGGAATTACTAAACCATATTGGGTAATGATCGTTATGTTGGAAGCGGAGTGGAGTATGCTGATTGATTAACGGTCTGATCGTCTGATAAAAATGGTCAACCATTGTATCCACAGAATATGATTCTTGTAGTAAGTTGGTCCAATCAACCTGCTTTAAGTCTTTATTCAGAGCCTCATAATTGGATTTGAAGTAGTTTAATGCTGGGGCAGAGTCAGGTTTCACAACATGCACAGATGTTTCTTGAAATGCAATGTCCAGTGGCGGATGGTATGGGTCAGGTGCAGTCGAAAAGCCCTTGGCAGATTCAATTGAGATATGACTTGACGCACCACTAAATACCAAGTCAAGGATTCGATTATTAGCGTTGACCATATCATTAAACTGATAAAGGTCGCAGTAAGACATGGCGTCTAAAAATTCTGTATAGGCATTATTCCCTGATGTTGATGGGGTCATATATGCAGAAGAATTATCTTTACACCACTCAATATCCCCCATATTAAAGTCTCCTACTAAAAGAAATAATGGGTCAGTAATACCTTTTGTCATGTTGTTGTGAATAACCTGCACAGTATTTTTGGTAAAAATGTCGACATAATCAACATTCAACGGAGATGGGATGTACACAGCACAAATATTTAACACCATTTTGCCTATTTTCAAAGTCAGCCATAAATCCTCACATTGTGATTCGCAATCAGTTTTTAATAGTCTTTAACAATAGAGCCATAATAATGTACAAAATTATATTTTCAATTAATTATAGTCGAATTTCGACTACTGCGGGATCACTAGTTTAAAAAATACACAGTTCACACATGATTAAACATAGGTTTATGTAATTATCAAGTCGTCGTGGCTTAAAGGTTTAGACGCCCGGTGCATTCGTATCAAGCGATGCAAAGGTGTTCGAATTCAACAGGCATAACATAATTAATAAATGTTCACGACTGATTTCCACGTTGAAGGAATAACATTGTGTAAAAAAAATCAAACCTGCAACCTATTATAATGTGCGTAATTTACTGATGATTGGGCGGGTCTCCGTGGGTAGGTACCACCACTTTTCCTATTTTTGCTTTAAAGCAATAATGTGTTTCGGTTTGAAGGATGGGTCAGCCGTTGCACTACGAAAACGAAGACCTTATAACTCATGTCTCAAGGTGGGTGACGGCATTTACGTAACCACTGCCTCACCAGGTGAACCGTAGTCTCGTCCACCCATCTAAGCAATAAATTTTTTTTAATAGTCATTTCAAAATTATGATTAGATTACGACTTTGGTCAGTCTTCTAGTTACCATCCCATAGTATTCGTAGTTATTTGGCAGCATACTGAAATAATGGTCTTTACTTTGTTGTATTTGAAACATTGGAAATTACAATTTGATTAAAATAAATACGATACCCAATCGCTAAGCTGTTATTAATGTCTGACTATGATAACTCGTCAAACAAAAAGAAAATACTATAGTATTATTGTTGGTTACAAATAATCAAATAACTACTTTTATACAGCGTTATTTAATGCCAAGTTGAATACAATTAAGTTTATCTTAAATACAATTTTTCCGACTGCGACGGGGCAACGTAAAATCGCCCTCGCCTGAAACATGTCTTGTCGGATCTCCCGGATTCACTCTCGGTGCTTTTATGCCTCTCTAGCACCGGACACCGTCTTCGTCAAACTCGTCGATTAGGACGAAGAGTTCCACGAGCGAACTAATCCATAAACACTGCCCACTGAGTTTCTCGCCGGATTTTCTCAGTGGGTCGCGATTCCGATCCGGCGGTAAACTCTACGAAGCACTGCTTTTGTTAGGGCTAGTGTTAGAAAATGGTTCCCGTGAGCTCACTTACCCGTCCGGGCGTAGCTGAAATAGCCTCTTAGGCTACCAGCAAATAGGGAGGGATAAAAATGAAATAAAATGTTAAAAACGATAGAATATTCTTTCTTTTTTCATTTTAAAACACAGAAGCTGCATTTTTTTAAAACTGGTCAGGTGAATCAAATGGCGTGTCAAAAATATTCTACAAATTACAAGTCTGTGGAACATTTTGGAACTGAATAGAAATTAGAGCAGCGACTAGTATCTTTAAAATGAAGCAACAACGTGAAACGAAGCTTGCAGCTGCTTTGAAAGTAAATTAATTAA
Source organism: Bombyx mori (assembly GCF_030269925.1). Taxonomy (NCBI): domain Eukaryota; kingdom Metazoa; phylum Arthropoda; class Insecta; order Lepidoptera; family Bombycidae; genus Bombyx; species Bombyx mori. The sequence goes on from NC_085123.1 coordinate 8,069,364, forward strand.
ACATTACGTATTTTTTAGTAAAAGAAATAATAATATTTTACAATGACTGATAAGTATCGCGATTTGAAGTATATTTTATTATCTTACAGGGCCATCGCCCCTTGCTTAAAAGTAACCTACATTTTGCATTTATGTTGAATACGTAATTAAAATTATTACATAAGCGCTAGAATTAGCAGTTGTTCGGTTTTTTTTTAAATATTTGAGTGAACGTGCTCACAGCTCATTTGCTTTTAAGTGATTAGTGCAGTCTATACAGTAAGATGTCTTCAACACATTGAGATATGAGATCCCAATTGTTTATTATAACGGCTGTCCTACTCTTCGAACCAGAACGCAATATCCATATCAGAAATACGTAGTATGGTAGTACCTATCTAGGACTTAAAAAACACCTTACCACCACTACTATCATTTCCGTTTTTCTGAAACTCATATGATCCATTAGGTAGTTTTATTGGTTGCAAGGCGTATTCTGAGTACGGACGGGTGCCTACCTACCACGATCATCCTGCTTTCAAAGGCAACATTTAAATGCATTTAAGCCAGAACAACCGTTATAATATACAACCGAAACTTCGAATCTTAAGTCTCAATGTGGTTGAGACAATATATATAAATATTGTGATGTGCTGTATCCACTTAACACTGGGTTAGTTGGGATATCATCTACTCATTGGCAGCAACAGAAAAACATGAAAAAAGCTTGCGGGTGGTCTCCACTCAATCGTGTAAGATAGACATTGTTAATGGTATTTGGGTTTCGCAAAAATGTGCCCGCCCTATTATCTTTTCGTAAACATTTAATATAAAAATGAATTGCTGTTCGTTAGTCTCGCTAAAACTCGAGAACGGCTGGACCGATTTGGCTAATTTTGGTCTTGAATTATTTGTGTCCGTTGAAGTCCGGAGAAGGTTTAAAAGGTAGATAAATATGAAAATGCTCGGAATTAAATAAAAATAACAATTTTGTTTTTCTTTCGATTTGTCCCCCGTCGGACGGATTCCTTTTGTTTGTTTTAAGTTTATTTTATACAAAAGTTTAGGTATTTTATTTATCGATTGAGGCACTACGAAGTCTGCTGGGTCCGCTAGTTTTTTTATAAAACTAGACATCACCAAACGGTAAAGCGATGCTTACACCAGGTGGTCTAGGAAACCAGTTACAAAAGCTTACATGTTTTTGTCCGAATCAGCACCTAGTTATGTTAAATATTTGGCCAGTTAATTATCATGTTTACTGTCCCGATTTGGGTCAGGTCTCGTTCGGAGAGCGGTAATACTACGACCGGCTTGCAAATCAGTTGACATTGGCATTCGATAACGATATCGAGCACTCACCTACACATGATCATTGCATATGTGTTTGTTTAAATATGAACTGCGGATGCAGTGTGTTGTTTATGTTCGGGATGAGTCATTTTGTTTATTTGTTTATTGGTTTTCTCGTTTCTTATAAGAATTACTTATTGACCCGAGGAATTACTTAAATTGTAAGGTCGCGCTACACTTCAGTATAGCAGTCTTCCCGAAATGTTGTTTAGGGAGTTATTACATTAATACCACTTTAAAGATTACAAATTGACTTCTTTTGGCTCACGGGCTTTTTTTTTTACTGGTGGTAGGACCTCTTGTGAGTCCGCGCGGGTAGGTACCACCGCCCTGCCTATTTCTGCCGTGAAGCAGTAATGCGTTTCGGTCTGAAGGGTAGGGCAGCCGTTGTAACTATACTGAGATCTTAGAACTTATATCTCAAGGTGGGTGGCTCATTTATGTTGTAGATGTATATGGGCTCCAGTAACCACTTAACACCAGGTGGGCTGTGAGCTCGTCCACCCATTATGTTACTCAACTAGCAACTTTTTACTTTTTTTGTTGGTAGTGTTTTTCTTTTAATTTTATTAGTTTTCGGGCAAACACAGCGTATCACATGCACATAAAATCTTTTCATTTCAATACTGTGTTATTTTTAATTCCGCTAAGTACGATTTCTCGACTCAAGAATATAACGAGTAAAATTTAAATATCTTAAGTAATAATTTAAGTGGTAATATTTTATAATAATCAAAATCATTATTCTGCAAACGTCACACATTGGTGGTAATCATATTATGAATATTTATCTGGCATTATGAATCTGCTGTCGGATTCATAGACAATTAACCTAGATTGGACAAGTTAAATACCATTCCTCGCTAACGATGTCTGGAGGCGGATTAATTAATTAAGACACTACTAATTCGCACGTTCTTGGGTTGATCCATAATTCAGTTTTTATTTTAAATAATAAGTTATAGCCGTATCCATATATTGGTTATTGGGTTTGATATATTCGTATATTGGTTTAATAGCTATATCCACCCAGTTAAGGGTATCACTACATAGTATAAAGCAAAGTCGCTTTCTCGGTCCCTATATCCCTATGTATGCTTAAATCTTTAAAACTACGCAACGGATTTTGATGCGGTTTTTTTAATAGATAGAGTGATTGAAGAGGAAGGTTTATATATATAAATAATAACATCCATTAAATAGTGGAGAAATCAATAATAAATTACAGTTTCCGAAGCGAAGCGAGGGCGGGTCGTTAGTTTAACAATAATTTACAAGCAGAGCGTAAATGTGTATGTTACGGATATTGTCTCTAGGTGAGGAATGAATGCAATGTACCTGAATGAACTACTTTGTCACAGTTCTAGAGAAACTAACAAAGGTATGGAACCAGGAACAAACATGGTGGAAAGGCGGCTACCGTAGGTACAACGACCAGTTTAAAGTCAGTGTGCGCGAGTCTATTTACTCGTTAGTACTAAGTCGCGGTGAAAGTTGCCGGTGACGCACTTTTGTATTCACGCAACTCACGGGCGCGAGTAATTTACGTTACCATTGTAATGAGGCCTCCCTCGCCTTGCCCATCAATTTAACCGTTATATTATAGATGAGATTCCAATTGAATGTTGACAGGTCAAGATATATTTGTCGTAGTGTAAGATAAATCGTTGGTCGTGGCCCCAGCCGAATGTACGTCCGATCTGCCCAGACATGCGGGTTTCGATTCGTGCCTAGCATCCGGAATACATTTTTTTTATCTCATAAATAATAAAATGGACATTATTATTACAGTTTATGAAGTAATTCATTGTTCAGTTTAAATTAAAGTATAATTACTACTGTTCACGTAATCGATAAACTACGAGAAAAGCTTTCTGCATCCCGCAGGTCTTGTTTTATGATTTTGAAATATTCATCAGTCAATTTTTGTAAGTCGTCTTCATTTTGATCATCTCCGGGGCTATTTATTATTGCTTCCTGTTCCATGCGTGCTCTTAAATTAATTTCTTTTAAGCGGTTGTCTAAAATATGTTCTCGCCGCGTTTCACGTTCATACGTTTGCATCATAAGATGTTTGTCATTAAAATCTGGTGTTGTCATATTTTCAGATAAATGTAATAGGTACAAAGCCCCGAAGTTATCTCCCACAGCTACCGATTCACCATCAGAATACGGACTAATTTTCGTAAGTTCATTCTGGGATAGTTTCAAAGCGGTCAAAGGTTCTTTGTATTTACGTAGAAAATCCCAATAGTAGAATGTTCCATTCTTGCACACTACCATGTAGCTAGAAAATCGAAGTGGCGCCCAAGTAGCGTCAGTTACTTCGTACCGATACGGTCTCGTGACTATTATAGGAGCAGTATGCACTTCTTCACTCCACACACGAACCGAATAATCGCCGCAAGTAAGGAACATTCGTGAAGTACAATTACTTCGTTGAACGGTTCTAACGGGACCCGAATGAGCTTCCCAATACGAAGGTAAAGTTTCTGAATGAGTTCTTCCCATGCGATTCACGTTTAAAACTAAGCCTGATTCAGTTCCACACAAAAATCTTGTTGATAGAGAAGAGTTAAATTCCATTGAAGAAATACCTTCAGCGTTACCTATGTTTGGATTCTCATTAGGTCTTAGTTTTATTGACATTATTAGACAATCTATTGGTTGATTAAGATTTCTCACATCCCACCATAAACATTGACCGTCTAGAGAGCCAGTGAAAAATTCGGTTTGTGTTCTAGAATGTGTATAAAGCAATGCTGTGATTGGTCCACGATGTGAATTATAAATAGAAGTTTGTGAAATAGGTTTTTTGCCCTCACGAATGTCGAATAAATTTACTGTACCATTTTGTAGGCCTGCGATGACTTGTTCGGGATTTAATGAAGAACATGCTAATTGCCAACAAGCTTCCTCCGGAGTTATTTCATGTGCCGGGATCGTTTGTCGATTTAGATCCCAGAAGAAACATGAATTATTTTCATGAGTAGTTCTGGGGTTGCTATATGCAACTACAAGCTTTGGTTTCTTTTCGTTTGTCCATTGAATGCAACTAATAGGTCGCGAAGAGGGATCACGGAAAACATTCGCTATTTTTACATCGTATTTCTCGACAGGCTTTTGCGACTCCATATCGCAGAAGTAGGCTTGGTATAATTCGATTGCGTTGTTTTGATCTAGATAATGATTCATTACAGGCGCTAGGTTCAGTACAGTATGTACGTAGTTATCGTCGTGCATAACGCGACGGCGATGCCGATTTACGTGGTCTTCGTTGTAAATGTGCACCTCACGGGGCCATCCACCTTCAGTGTGGTTAATGCCTTGTTCGTGAACTACCACGGGCTCAGTGTTCGTTTCGTTTTCCGACTGCGCCATTGTTGATTGCACTAGACGGTGCACGGGATTCCGCAACATATATTGTTTTTGTTCGTCTTTGTTTGGTATAATGGAATCTACAATATGGGCTGGCACTTTTTGAAATAATGTCTGCCTTCCGAAGTTTTTCCGGAGTTTTGTATAGCCATAATCTGATTTAATATAGGAAAACATAAGTTTTTTTTTTTAAATAAGTTTTCAATTTATTTCAGTAATAACGTGTAAAAATAGTATGTTTATGACAGATTTCACCATTGGATCAACTTGGCCGTGCCTTGAAACCAGTCAACGAGTATTATTACAATACCAAGTGTGACTAACACGTCACGATTACTTAGGAACACATGTGTCCTTGGACCGTTAGGTATCGCTTTATTACACAATACAACGTCTAAATAAATCTTAAAAATGAGAATAATAATTGATGGTTTCAGCTTTCAAAGATTCCATTAAATTTCGAATGTTCGAATTATGCCGTTTTGACCAGGAAATGTCGTAACAATATTGTCGAAGGCAGAGTTGTTATGCAGACTGCATAAATATGCATTGAGAACATACGTACATAAATTATTATGGCAATAACAGCTAGCGAGAAGCGAGACTCGATGTTACAACTGCTGTGTGCTTGCTTATACACTCTACTTACTACTGTTTCAACATCATAATGTTTGTTTATAAAACAATACAATTATTGTATGGTTCTAAAGCACTTGATAAGCAGGGGAGCGTTCGGTACTATTCTTAGGTTTGTACTTAAAATCTATATCTGGAAAGACTTAAAATTGCGGGTGTCAACATATTATTATCGGTATCAATTCAGGCGTTTAAACATCAGTCGTAATCATTCAATTGTAAAAAAATGCGGTCGATCAAATAAAAGTACTAACTTCGTGCATTGTTTTGGCAAGAGTCAAGAGCCGCATAAAATATTAATGAATTAACTTTCTTACCATAAAATACGAACACCGTTTACTTCGCCGGTATCGCACAAATGCTATTTAACATCACATGTTTTGATTCCACACTGTTAAGATTATCGCATCACTTATTCGTCGCATTCAATGGTGTCGTTGGTCTGTCACGATTTTGGCACAACACAATATTTTGAGTCACGTTTAGAAATCTGAAATCGTGGATGGTGCGCGCGCGCGGCGTACGCTCATTGAAGCGGTCGTCACTCGAGTGAGTGGCCGGACGAACTGGCAAAGGAAGGCGCGTGACGAACTCGCGGTAGTACTCGTTGTGCAGTAGTAGTTGTTGTCGACTAAAGACTGGTTTCATTTATGAGTTCCTTGACAACCGGTGGAAGGCTGATGAATGATTATTATACACGTTACTTTTGTTGGTCTTAACAGTTCTCCGTCAAATGACATATGGTACAACGTTTACTGTTTCCTGTTCTTTTAAATCGGTGACCTATCTTTGAAGTTATCAGAAAGAAAATGTTACATAACTTTGGAGCTCGGTAGTTCCGTAGTAGTTTGGAATTTTTCCTGATAATCGGGTAAGAATGCTAAAAAAGAATTAAAGACTTTAGGGACATTGTTGGCGATGTAGGCCAATGGCTGCGATAATGCCTGTGTCACGACACCGCGTGCACCGCCTAGTAGTACTCTACGAAAGCGACGTGTTTCGCTAACAACGCGAACGTGTACCGGACTAATTCTCGCCGTATTTTGTGGAACAATAACATTTAGTAGTTTCAGTTTAGTGAGTTTCAGTCCATTGTTCGAATTCCGTAGCCAGAAGGTAAAAGCGGAACTATTTAGTTTTGTCATGTCCGTAGGTTCTAAAAGCTATTCTACTCGGTAGATAGGTAATTGTATAAAATTGATGAATTTTCGAAATTAGGTACCTAGATAGGTATATTGTTAACTGCTATGAAATGTTCTAAAAATTTAAAAAGTTGATTTTAGGGGCAAGAATCTAGGCAAGCTAGAAACGTTAGATCTGTAGTGAATGTTATCATAACATCCTTCTCCAAGCGACATTTAAAAATTCCTTGATGGCAGGTAGCAGCTTGGCTGTGGCCTTGGCATTGCTAATGTCTATGAGGTCAGATGTACGCTTGTCAATGTCAGTAATAAAAACAATTCGAAGATTTCTATCTTTTTTAATTAGATAAATTTAGTTTTAAAACTTCGCAAAATGAAGGTCGGTGAGCTTAAAAGAAGTTTTAAAAGAAATCTTTAAAAAAAAAAATGTGCATCGATATTATTTTTGGAAATGAGATATTTTCATGCGTACTATCCGCATCTTTAAACAGAATGTTGTATCGAATCCGGCTTAAATAGAAAAATATTATAGAATATCGTGAAATTAAATGAATTTCATTAAAGTAGTCATAGTCAAGGGTTAAACGGCATAATTGCTCTAATGACGGTCTTTCAAATTCAGTCGTACCTTCAGTTGATTGCTAATTGACCCGAGCCTGGCCTTGTGCTCATAGCATGGCATATCTGTCAACTTAATCAGTCACAGTGTCGGTTATTCAATTTATAAGGTTTTTATTGAAGTTTTGCGATTACACCTCTCGTTTGTTCGTGACTGATTATAAAACCAATCGAATTATGTTTTATGTATTAATAACCCTTTACAATACAATTGCCCTGTGAAGTTTTTCAACATTTTTTAAAAATCACTTTAATAATAAAAACAATCTAGTGTAAGCTCTAATTAGCGTGCTTCTATTAAATTATAATGAGGTACCTACTCAGATTGTTGGTCTCTGGTTGTTGTAATTGTACGATTAACTGTGTTAGCGCATGCAGATTAATAATTAAAAGAGGTCGTGTATACGATTGGTCACGTGCAATCACAGGTCCTATGACAATGGGCTTGCCCAATAAACGCTTTATTGATTGCGTTGTTGGGTGAATGGGCTCACTGCCTCTTGGTGTACAGCTGTTATTGGAGGCCATGGACATAGCAACGTCGATGCCGTCAACCACTTAGAAATGGACGAAATTTTTTATGGTAAAAAAAATAGGGTAGTAAGACGTCTTGAAACGCATGACTGCTTCGTGGAAGAAATAAGCAGGATGGTGGTATCTACCGTTCAGGTTTAGAATTTGCCCTACCACTAGTCAATGCCAGTTGGTGATTGCATTATACGTTGCTGCTGGTGTTAATACTCGGAGAACTCTCATTCGTCGGTGAATCTCTAAATCGCCTTTTATGACACCCACGAAAAGAAATTTGGGTTGTGCTATTCTAGGTCGACGCCACACAACCAAGGTTTACGACGAAAGGAAGATCTTCCACCGAGCGGGTGATATTTCTCGATAGACCGACTGTCCGAATGTTGTTCGGAACTTGTGTATATGCATACTTTTCTTGAAAATGTCGTAAGCGAGATTTAGGCATATGTCATATATCTTGTGTTGTATGATGCCTACCGCTATAATTTAAAAGTTCTAACTTCAATTATTGTGTTGATAATTGTATCAGAAGCATTAAAAACGACGTGAAGGCATCGAAACATTGTTTCGAATATTTTTCTAAACGCTATTTCAAATTACTTAGATTATTTAGGAACAGATAATATTTACTAGAACTATAACATTTTTTTTGTGAATATTCTGTCAGCAAATTGATTTAACCATTCAACTGATAATACTCTGTAAATAACAAGTGCCTACAAAAGCTGACCTCATAGATGTATTTCTGAAAGCGAACAATAGGCTCGTGATATATCGACGCATTGCCACAGTCTTCATTTTGCGCAAATGAATGACTTCTTTGTAGACACAATGGACAATGAAGCGTGCTCGAGCCGGAGTAGGAATGAAGACGATTTGAAAGAATAAAAAAAAACGATTGTCTTAAAGTATTTCAAGTACTTGGTCTACATGATATTACTAGTTTTTTGTGTTACGAGAAACTAGAGATATAATCAATTGTTTAATTCAAACTAAAGAAACTGGATCTTTTAAAGTATGAAGAATATGGTGATGGTATCTGAAACAAGACTGGGCAGTTGAGTTATTGATAAAATCTCAAAGTATTCTTTAGCAAAATATTATTCGCGGCAGAAAAAAACGAACTCACCAATAACTTCACTGGTGGTAGGACCTCTTGGGAGTCCGCACGGGTAGGTACCACCACCCCGCCTATTTCCGCCGTGAAGCAGTTATGCGTTTCGGTTCGAAGGGTGGGGTAGCCGTTGTAACTATACTGAGATCTTAGAACTTATATCTCGAGGTGGGTGGCGCATTTACGTTGTAGATGTCTATGGGCTCCAGTAACCACTTAACACCAGGTGGGCTGTGAGCTCGTCCATCCATCTAAGCTATAAAAAAAAAAACAAATAACTGTTGATTTATTTAAATCGGAGATAAATAAATTTTATTTAATGAGAAATGAATCATAAAACTTATTTATGCTTCACGACGTAGTCAATAATATTATTAATGACGAAGGTAAACAACTGTAAGGAAATAATACACAGCAATTATAGAATTATTAGTTTTTGGCGTCAATTTTAATGTGTATGTATGAGAAATGTAGAATTTGTATTTCATCGATAATTGTAAGTAGTAGTGATAGTGAATAAAAACATTACGTGGAAAATCCTGACGTAATAAATTTGTATCCCGACATAAATTAAAGAAGTTGAATACGACTGTTTGTTTATTTGTCACGTTTATCAACTGATGGTATGCAATATGTTATTTTAGGAAAAGACACAAGTATATAACACATATGGTTTATTTACGTGATACACACTGTTCTTGGGAAACAAGGATACATATTGACGTATGTAGTAACTAAAATCCTAAATCCTAATCCAGTTCCTTGGACGCTGAAATGACTAAAGGTTTATAGTTTTATTGACCTTGCGCTCGGTACGGTCCCAGCGTAATTGGGCCTTTGTATCTCGGATCAGTCCAATAACTCAGCCGCCTTGACAATACTGACCGTTTCTTGTTTCTGTATCACGTTTATTTGCGTTTCACGCTATACCAGATAAATGTCGGGGATTACTTTGCGATTTAGATTTAAAATGGCTGTTCTTGGGTATCGCAATAACTTCATGAGCTGCACGTCATTTCGGTTCCTCCCGATCCACTAACGGTGCTTCTAGGTACTTCAAGCACCGGTCACCGTTCTCGTGGAACCCGTCGCATGCGACGAAGGGCTCGACGAGCAAATTAACCCTCAGACACAGCCCACTGAGTTTCTCGCCGGATCTTCTCCGTGGGTCGCGTTTTCGATCCGGTGGTAGATTCTGCGAAGCACGGCTCTTGCTAGAGTTCGTGTTAGCAACGTCGTCTGGTTTGAGCCCCGTGAGCTCACCTACTAGTTAAGGTTACGCTGGAATAGCCTCTCAAGGCTACCAGCTTAGATAGGGAAAAAAAAACACAAGCTGGGACATTTAATTGGTTTTAGGTAGATAAAAAAATAATTAGTTAGTAGCATTTATAGTTAGTAGCATTTCAGTAGAAATTTCAAAAAAGCGGAAGTATTCGGGTTTGGGGTCTTCTTATTCTTTTTGCCTTCTTATTCTTTTTTATGAGACGATGGGCTCTTGGGGCCCTGAAGCAAAGAAATTTTTATCAGAAATCTCCAAACGCTTGAAGGAGGCTACACGTGATGCTAAGGCTGGCTGGTACTTTGCGCAGAGAGTGAGTCTGGCTGTCCAACGAGGTAACGTAAGTATCTTGGGAACTGTGCCTCCTTCAAGCGCATTGGAAGATTTGCTCTACTTTATGAATTAATTTATGTTAAATTATTTTGATTTGTTATTTATTAATAAAGAACACTTCCAAAGTAGCATTTATTAATATAGAATTTGTTACGTGCTCTACTCAAATATACTAATAGATATTCCGTTCATATTTATTATAAAAATATGATAATTTGAAAACTATCTTTCTGAACTTCAACAACATTTTCGAACAAATGTCGTAAAATCAAATATAAAAAGGTATGTACGTCAGTCACCGATATGCTGAACACAAATGAAATCTATAGGAAAAAGCGCCGAACAAATTATAAAGGTTCAAAAAGATTGATTGTTAATTAACGAATTTTTCGCATTTATAATTATGTGCCCTAATTTCGAAAATATTCCACATCGATGCGGTCATATTTCAACCGTTCCCTTCATGAAGCAGCGAAAACGCTCCTATATCTCTCTCTGGAGATTTGAAACCACAACATCCACGTGATTTATGCGAAGTTCGGATGCCATTAATCATGCGTTGTCAATTGGAAAGCGTCCCATTTTCTTTAGAAGATATTTGCGGTTCTTCAGAAGTAAGTATCGAAGTGTCTTCCAGCAAGTTTATCTGTTGACGTTCAGTTTCTTTACAAACTTGCAGCAGAGACTTCCGATTCCGCAATCCTAATCGATATTTAAAATTTAAATAACAGAATTGAACTAATTTTAAGTGAAATATGTGTTTTTTCTCATTGTCTCACAACTTACAGGAAGAATCTGTCGCGGATCATTTCCCAATTAAATATAAATTAAACCTAAGCAATCAATCGAATGTAATTAAATCTTAGTTATATATAGTTTTTATTTTGGTTGATAATGTACTGTCGATTGCACCTATATTGAAGTGACATCTGCCATGTACTTTTGTCAGTTTGTCAATGTTTTGTATTGATGATCACTTTGTTGGTGCAACTTAATAAATCTATATCTATATATTAGGTATATAAAAATGAATTGCTGTTCGTTAGTCTCGCTAAAATTCGAGAACGGTTGGACCGATTTGGCTAATTTTGGTCTTGAATTATTTGTGGAAGTCCAGAGAAGGTTTAAAAGGTAGATAAATATGAATATGCTCGGAATTAAATAAAAATAACAATGTTGTTTTTCTTTTGATGTGTCTCCCTTCGTACGGATTCCTTTTGTTTGTTTTAAGTTTATTTTATACAAAATTTTAGATCTTTTATTTATCGATTGAGGCACTACGAAGTCTGCCGGGTCAGCTAGTAAATAAATAAATTTAAATAATTTACATTTTATTGCACACAAGATGAGATAAATTAGTTTCGTAAAAACGGTAGGTAAAAATGGTTGTTTCATCGTAACGGCGATATCTTCTACTCAACTTTATTTAAACTAGATTCGTTTTATGTTCACTTTCGGCTTGCGTTAAATTTCACAATATTTTGTAACATCAGAAGTCTTCGTGCCCTAAAAGATAAGACGCCTGGTGTTCTCGTATCGACTTATGCAACTATGCCGGTGTTCAAATCCCGCAGGTGGATACCAAACTTTCTAATGAAAAACGTACTTGACTCATGTTCACGAATGATTTCCACGAAAAAGGAATAACATCGCGTAATAAAAATCCGTATATTTCTTTCTGCAAGTACTATATTATATACAACTGAGACATAAACCTCAAGGCTGAAAATTGTATAGGCACTTAAAATCTGTTGGTCCGTGAGCTCGTTTACTCGTTTAAGTAAAACGTAATAATTCAGATTTTAGATATGGAGCTATTAAAATAATGTCTGTACCTACCTGCTGAAACAGAGGTTTTACTGGTGGTAGGACATCTTGTGAGTCCGCACGGGTAGGTAATGTGTTTCGGCTTAAAGGGTGGGGCAGCCGTTGTAACTATATTATACTTATACCTTAGAACTTATATTTCAAGGTGAGTGGCGGCATTTACGTTGAAAATGTCTTTGGGCTCCGGTAACCACTTACCACCAGGTGGGCTGTGAGCTCGTCTACTCATGTATGAAAAAAAAAAAGCATTTCCATTTTAATTTCAAACCTTTTACTTTATCCGGATCATTGTGGAGTTGCTCTATACGTCAGACTTACAATGGTAAACGAAAACCAACCGGAGTACAAGAGTGGAAGTCAGACGTGAATTGTGTTATTTGCCTCCGGTATAATGTGTCAGGAACTTTAGCGTCCACGCGTTTAGTTCCGGCGAACTTAGTAATGGAGTATTAATCTTTTGTTCGGATGTAGCCAGTATCCTCGAAAAGATCGACGTAAATCTTTTACATTGTCCCCTTGAAGGGATGTGCGACTATTCAGTGTAGATTTTTGGTCACCAAGCATTTTTGAAGCTTTGAGAAACTTGAGGTAAGTTATAATAAACAAATGCTAAATGATGCATAAAAGCATCGCTTCCATCATATGGCCATCGCACCAACCGTATTTTAAAATAAAATAATTATAATAGTTTAATAAAACAAACAAACACGCTTTTATAGAAAATCCAAATAGAAAATACATTTTAATAAATTTGAATTAAAAATAGTGTAAGAAAAAAATGCTTTTATTGTAAAAAATCATCGGCCAAAAATCATCGGTCCTTAATATGTATATGAAATTTCGAGTTAATCCGACGTTTTGAAGGGGGTCAAAATCATGTTCAAAGTTTCCGTTACAAACACACATACGTCTGAAGCTAATAAAAGCGTATTAAAAAGCAAATAAGTAATTTTAATAACTTTCTCTCTAAGGCTAAATTAGTTTTTTACCCCTACATATTCGATGGTAGCTGTTCCAGCTTCTCGCGGACCGATAGGTGAGCTCACGGGTTCAAACTGAGAGTATTGGTAACACTAGCCTTAGAAAGAGCAATGGTTCGCAGAATCTACCACTGGGTCGGAATCACAACTCACTGAGAAGATCCGGCGAGAAATTCAGTAGGTTGTGTCTATGGGTTAGCTCGCTTGTCGAACTCTTGGTCGTAATCGACAAATTCGACAAACATGGTGACCGGTTGCTGAATTGCTGATGTTCATTCATAGCCCATCACAGAAGTTAAATTATCCTGTTTTCATTATTGTGCAAAAAGGTGTTGAAATTGAAGTTCTTAGTATTGAAAAGAGCCATAATCGTAAACCTGTGTAAGGAGTGTACGAAGCGTGATTGATTGCTCTTATATGAATAATACATCGTCTATGAAGGATGGATGTATTCATCATTCATATCGCACGTACGGAATGTTGTTTGCAAAACGAATATATTTCGATATATCAAACGTATACGAATTAGAGAAAGTTAATTGAAACCGAATGTTTTTGACCAAAAAAAAGAATGCATCTGAAACATATGATGATAATATGTCGACCTAGATGACCGTGGATTTGTGAACCGGTCCATGCTACCAAGTTTATCAATATGCAATGAAGCGTGGGATTGTTTTCGAGGCTTGCTTCTGCCATACTGAGCTCGGAGCATACGCTTTGCGCCTTTATAGATGGCCAATATAAAGAGGTTTCCTATGATTAGCCAAATGTTTTAAGTGGTTCTTATTATTATTATTTATTGGATGAGCTCCCGGCCCAAGTCGTGTTAAGGAATTACCGTATTCCATAAAACATCACAATGTGACCGACATGACAACTTTATTTTACACAGGTATTACTCGTAAATATATATTAATCACATAGGCATTGTATATTACATATAATTGTTTTACATTAAATACCTTTCTTCTTATTAGCCCACAGACGTCCACTGCTGGACATAGCCCCCCCCCCCAAGCCTCGCCACAAAGACCGGTCCTGCGCTGCCTGCATCCAGCGGATCCCCGCGAACCTCGATAGATCGTCGGTCCATCTTGTGGGAGGCCTACCCACGCTACGTCTTCCGGTACGCGGTCGCCACTCAAGAACTTTCTGGCTCCAACGGCCATCCGTTCTACGAGTAATGTGTCCTGCCCACTGCCACTTCAACGTCGCAATCTTTTTGGCTATGTCGGTTACCATAACTAAATGAATGAATAAATTAAAATAAATACCTTTATTGGCTAGTTAATGCATAAATATAAGTTTACTTACAGTAATACCATTAAGTTCTGTAGTTAATAAGTTTTAATATCAAGTACATAAATAATATATTGAATATTAAAAATGGCCCTGGAAATTGACTTTTAACAAAAATGCCTATCTAAACAGTTCATTTATGAACGAGATAACTATACAATTAACCTTTGATGGATACACAAAGACTTCCACTTCTCATAGTACGGTAAGGTCACAGTTAAAAGTCAGGATTTATCCTTGGCAATTCCTCGTGTAATGGAACGCATAGAGCGGCCGCCGCGCCTCTTGTGATTTCTCTCGGCGTTCAAATTGTTTTACTGCAGGTTAATGTACTGACGCACCGTATCAAATTAAAAGAAGGCTGCTTATTTTAAAATAAAGCCTACTGCAATACAACTATAATAAGTTAAAAATAAAAATTCGGATTTAAGGACCAGCTATTAATTTAAAATCGACTGACTTTTAAGGTTCAGTCCAAAAAAAAAGAAGATTGAAATTAAGTGCAAAATTACTGTAGAAAGAGAAGAAAGTAAATCTGAGTTAGCAGAGATTCAACATTCGAATGATGCCATTTCTCCCTTTCACCATTACTCCCTTGTTTATAGGTATTTCAATAACTAAGATTTTTCATGCTTCTGATCCTAGAATTTGAATTGCTAGAATTCATGAAGTATATCCAAACTGAAGATAGCCCTAAAAAAGATGTTGACTTCGAACAGAAACCCCGACCCAGACTAACAAGGCGATCAAAAATTAAATTTATTCTCAATAATTGTATTGGCAAATCGATATCATAATAACCAAAAAGGAACGTTTACTGGTGGTAGGACCTCTTGTGTGTCCGCACGGGTAGGTAATGTGTTTCGGCTTAAAGGATGGGACAGCCGTTGTAACTATATTATACTGATCCTTAGAATTTATATTTCAAGGTGGGTGGCGGCATTTACGTTGTAAATGTCTTTGGGCTCTGGTAACCATTTACCACCAGATGGGCTGTGAGCTCGTTTACTCATGTATGCAATAAAAAAATAAAAAAAGCATTTCCATTTTAATTACAAACATTTTACTGTATCCGGATCAGTGTGGAGTTGCTCTTTACGTCAGACTTACAATGGTAAACGAAAACCAACCGGAGTACAAGAATGGAAGTCAGACGTGAATTGTTATGTGTTATTTGCCTCCGTGTTACAATGTTTCAGGAACTTTAGCGTTCACGCGTTTAGTTCCGGCGAACTTAGTAATGGAGTATTAATCTTTTGTTCGGATGTAGCCAGTATCCTCGAAAAGATAGACGTAAATCTTTTACATTGTCCTGTTGAAGGGATGCGCGACTATTCAGTGTAGATTTTTGGTCACCAAGCATTTTTGAAGCTTTGAGAAACTTGAGGTAAGTTATAATAAACAAATGTTAAATGATGCATAAAAGCATCGCTTCGTTCATACGACCGTCGCACCAACCGTATTTTGAAATATAAAATAAATAATAGTTTAAAAAAACAAACAAACACGCTTTTATAGAAAATCCAAATAGAAAATACATTTTAATAAGTTTGAACTAAAAATAGTGTAAGAAAAAATGCTTTTATTGTAAAAAAACCATCGGCCAAAAATCATCGGTTCTTAATATGTATACCAAATTTCGAGTTAATCCGACGTTTTGAAGCGGGTCAAAATCATGTTCAAAGTTTCCGTTACAAACACACATACGTCTGAAGCTAATAAAAGCGTATTAAAAACCAAATAAGTAATTGTACTAACTTTTCTTTCTAAGGCTAAATTAGTTTATTCCCCTACATATTCAATGGTAGCTGTTTCAGCTTCTCGCGGACTGATAGGTGAGCTCACGTGTTCAAACTGAGAGTATTGGTAACACTAGACTTAGAAAGAGCAATGGTTCGCAGAATCTACCACTGGGTCGGAATCACGACTCACTGAGAAGATCCGGCGAGAAATTCAGTAGGTTGTGTCTATGGGTTAGCTCGCTCGTCGAAGTCTTGGTCGTAATCGACAAATTCGACAAACATGGTGACCGGTTGCTGAATTGCTGATGTTCATTCATAGCCCATCACAGAAGTTCAATTATCCTGTTTTCATTATTGTGCAAGAAGGCGAGAATTACCAGCTATGACGACCAAGCGGCACTCACTAGGGTAGGGCGTACTGATTTAGGGTCCCTCTCCGAGGTCGTTTAAAAAAAAGAGATTTGAATAAATTTAAATAATGTTTATTGGACTATATAATTTGTACAAGGAGGAGAGGAACCTTCTTACCAACCATTTATATACCAACCCATTGACGCGAGAGCTATGAGTAGACTGGTTGTAAGACGGGCCTTCACTGATAAAAGTGCTGACTAGGCGATAAATGTCGAGATGCATGGCCGAGGGCGATGTCATCAAATTAGCGTTCCATTGAGGGCGAATTTACCATTACCCTGGCGGCTTTGCACTAGGGTTATCATACGTTCTGGTTCCAATTGTGTGAGACAGCCATTACAATTAAACCCCGTCTCTGCTGGAAGCATAGACAATAAGTTTGTGATGTCTAAGTATAGGTTCATGTAACCACTTAAGATGGGCTCAACCGCCCATCAACTGAAATTAAAAATCCATTGTAAAGGCACGTTTCGATCGATTTCTTTCGCAATAAATTGATGACGATAAAAGCAATGCGATATTTTCTTTGTATTGAAAAATGTGTAATATACAAATCAATATTGAAATCAAGGGTGATTTTTCTCTGACCTCAAGTTAAGCCTACCGTAATTCAAAGAGAGGGATTCCAAGTAAATTTCCATAATATTACCCGCGGCTACAAAAAGTTTCATGTTCGAATATTTACCTGCATAATTTTACTTTATATAAAAATTATTTTCGGGGAATTTGTTAGCTGGTTTTTGTAAGAGACAATAGTATAAGTGGGCGTATGTTGAATCGAAATATTCGCAAGTTGTTTAGGGGATTAAAAACACTTACTATTTTAAGCTTACTTTTTACCTCGTGTAGACTAAAGGCGCTTCAATCAAAACCAATATGGCATAGGAATCTTAACTATAAAAATTGGACGCCTACGTTGGGCAGGACATGTGGTTCGAATGGAGACGACTAGAATGCCAAGACAACTACTCTATGACAAACCAGGGGGCCGCAGAAGTCGTGGCAGACCCAAACTACGATGGTTGGATGGCGTGGAGCGCGACCGCAAAGTTATCGGCGTCAGGAACTGAAAGGAGAAAGCCCTGAACAGAGCAGTCTGGAGAGACATACTGGACCAGGCTAAGGCCCCCCTGGGCTGTAAGGCCTAAGATGATAGGTACCTTATCCAAATGGCCACGGACGTTTCACAATTCAAAGCATATCTGTAAGTTTTCGGCGAGGATTCTCTTCGAGCTTTATTAAAGAATGATATCTCATAACTTTTGTGTGTGGCATCTAACAAATGTAGCAGATTCACTTGTGAGAGAGAATAACATTTTTTAAATACTTTTCATATAGCAACATAGCAATACATGAAATATTGCAGTTCAGTTTGTCCGTGAAAATACGTGTAGTTTAATGAAAATTTGTTTGCACAGTTGGCGCACGTTCATTTACTATTTGTAAAGCATTGTTCGGACACAGATACGTAAAACGTTGATGTGTGCATTATCCCGTCGTCTGATTAAAATATATTTAATGTTACCTTCACGCTACGTTTGTCTGAAAATAATGTATGCAGTATTTGTCGAGAAGCAGCCATAAATATCCTGAACAGACATCGGGGTCCGCCATTTTCCTGTTGACACAAACGAACCCACAACACATTCAAACTTCGGCAAGTTTCTATTGTTTACAACGTTGTTCCAGATTGTTAAATGGTCTGCATTTAAAGCCTCTTAATCGAATCAGTTCTTATGATCGTCTTTTTATATATAAAAAAACGTAGTTCATTTTCATAAGCTCTTCATAGATTTTTCTACAATAATTATGTTTTGTTTTTTTTCAATCGGTACATAGTGCATTAAAATGTCTTGGAACTTCGAGAACGTTCTGAAACGGAAATAATCTTGATGAAATGTTTCGCTATAAAAGGACGTCTCCGCTGTCACTGCTCCTCGCTTTCCTCGAAATAAACATCGCTACAAAAAACTGAAACTTTATTGTCATACTGCCCCCGTGGACGTTGGACGTTATTGTCTTCGTTAATAACATCTACGTTTGTTTTTGACATTTTTACAAGACTTTCTTGTTTATGTTAATGGCTAAACTTTGTTGCGCTTTTTTCGCGGAGATTAGTGTGGGCGTTGCGTTATAATTTCGTAACATATTTGGTACAACCAATAATATGGGTTTAGCTTATTTTAGTTCCGTTTCCGAAATAGCACGGGAAAAATATGCATTATATTAGAACAAGGTGTAACTAGGTAACCGTCTAGCCTTACAAGCAATATTGCTATCAATGAGGTTTCTGAAATAATTCTTTAACTAGATATTTATTACTATAAGAATTATTATATAATAATTTTTATAATTTTACAATTGTATTAAATTCCGGTAGACAAAACAATAGGTTTCACTAATGGGACTGTCTTAAACTATTCCAGCTAGTATGTCCATTATCTATTTTCTCCCGTCGCGATAAAGTTTGTAAGAGCAAGTTCGTGATATTCATCTGCAACTAAAGAGAACTAGTCTCGCCCGAATTTATCTCAAAATTCGCTCACTACATTAAATTCAGTAAATGTGATATTTTAATTACAATGAAAATGACGCACAGTCTAAATTGAGAACCTCCTCCATTTTTATTAAAGTCGGATGCAAATAAATAAATAAATGTTTAGTATTAAAATATTAGTGAAAATTATTAAAACGCAACTGTCATATGACTATCACGGTTGCTTACCTAACATAGCCATTACTGATGTCCTTGGGCTGCAGTGAGCACTTTTTATTTGATAAGAGGTATATTGGTAAGCCGGTTGACTCAAGAAGGCTAATTTTATTTTATTACTAAGATCTTCATTTACAATATTGTCATGATTTTTGTGTACATAACATCCGAAACTTTTGAGTTCAATTTATGTATTCCAAATTAAATTTGTATTGAAAATCGTTTGTAGTGTTATTAATTTTATGAAGTAGCTTGAAATTGTTTTTCGAATTTGACATTTATTAATTAGTTTTTATTTTCGTAGTGAAATTGCCTTCATAAATACACTTTGCGAAATCAGGTTGTACAAATATTGAAAGTGTCTGACCCGAAGGTTGTTCTGGACACAAATCTTTGTGGGCTCAAAAACACTCGCGCCCCTTTTTAAGTAAGGTCGTCTGATGGACGGCCTCCGGATATACCATTTTTTTATAAATTATATTAGAGTTTCATTTACAGCGAAGGGAATATATTTTTTTCGCTACCTATTGAAATTAACATATATGATCTACCGATCTGTTAACATAAAAATGTATATTGAAATAATTAAGATTTTTTATTAAGATTTTATAGATTACCAGAGCTCAACTGGACAACTAAAGTGGCAGATGAAAGGCGATTGCATGCAGCAGAGATGCGAATATTGCGATGGATGTGTGGAGTAACGAGAATGGATATAATACGGAATGAATATGTTAGAGGAAGTCTGAAAGTGGCACCTGTGACAGAGAAACTGAGAAGTGCGCATTTGAGATGGCATGGACATGTGATGAGACGAAATGAAAATGAGGTTGGTAAGAGAATGTTAACTATGAATGTGAAGTAGAAAAAATGGATGGATTGCGTGAAAGACGATGTGGGTTAGAGGGGAGTTAGCGAAGAAATGGTATATGATAGAAGAGTATGGAAGGAGAAAACATGTTGCGCCGACCCCAGGTGACTGGGAAAAGGGCAGGATAATGATGATGAGATTACCAGAGCTCATAGACACTTGAGAATTTATGCTTCTTTAGTTCTTTTCAGACGAGTTTTGAATTGATTCGACTTTGTGGGTTGCTATGCTAATGCAGTTGGTTTTTTCAGTTACTGATCTACGAGTAAACCCGAGTCAGTACTATTATGTGTCATCGAACTTTTCGGCGTAATCGAGTTCGACGAGAACGGAGACTGGTGCTTCAAGAGTCTAAAAGCACCGAGAGTGGATCCAAGGAATCCGACAAGACATATTTCGGACGATGTCGGCTTTGTGCTCCGTTGCCTGGGTGGGATAGGTAAACTAGCGGCGGCCACAATGAGAGCGTTATTATGTCGCGCCGTTTTTTCAAAGTATTGTTCTGACGATTCCTTTAGATAATTACGTATCGGTCATAAATTTAAGTCGTCATGAAGTCGATATTTATTTCTCACCTACCACGGTGCTGTAACGGATATTCTGCAAAAAAGGAATTGCATGACCTGGAGAGAGCTATGTGTATGCGGGCCGCTTGAGCGAACACTACACTTGCATAGGTCATGACGGAACGTATGCATGTTTTGTATAGTGTCTGTCACCTTATTACGAAGAGATATAATTCAATTCTAGCAACGAAACACTAATTTTGGTTTGTAACTTTACAAGTTTATGCCCCGGATGTGGTCTATTCGGCAATTGGCCAACCACGATTTAATTATTTGGCGACGAGTATACTGCGCCATTCGAATATGACTTAAACATTTAAAATATTGACGATGCACACAGTAACAATCAGTTATCGACCAAGTTAATTTTTAGAGTGATTCTTATTTTTTAAGTTCTTTTATACGCAGATTTTGCTAGGATATCACTTTTACGTTTACGTCACGTCATTATTACGTTTAGTGGGTCACTTAAACCATCTCTGGTAACATCGGCTCCGCTGGCGAGTTCTTGTTGGAGTTGTGTGTGGGTCTAGTTCGTAAAAAGTCTACGGCATTCACAAAGTGATGCATTATATTAATTGGGCCATTATTTAATAGGTGCTGACGCCGCTGCAGTGGCCGCGACGAGGACACGGCGGGACACACGCTCGTGTATTGCCCGCTTTTGCGGAGCAGTTATGCGTCCTCGTCGCGAAGATAATAGGACCAGACCTGCCGCTGTCGACCGTCGTAGCTACGATGTTTGGTAGCGACGTGTCCTGGCAGGCGATGGTCGAGTTCTGTGAGTCCGTCGCTTCTCAGAAGGAGGCGGCGGAATGGGCGAGGGAGAGTTGTTTTTCCCTCTCGGTGGCGGGCCGCCGCCGCCGAGCCGAGGGTCAGAGGAGGGTGTTCGCCTGAAAAATATTAATAATAAGATCTGATTACTAATAAGCACATTAGCTGATAAAGTATTGTACATATGTAGTTTAAAAACAACAAAAACACACGCTTAAACAGCAAGCCGAACTAACAATTACTTATACCTTTTTTTCGTGATTAGTTTATATTAGAGCAAAGTTTTAAAATTATTGTATTATCATCGGTCTTTCATGCGTGTGAAAAATTTCAAGTTAATCGGGCGTCTTGACGTTGCGAAAAGTGACGTTCGTAGGGTCTGTTACATTCAAAAGAAAATACGTACATACATATCAAGCTGATAAAAGCCTGTTAAAATAGGTTGGGAATACGAATAATGGTTTTTTTTTACAAAATAGAAACACAACAAAAAATGCCGGCATAGCAAGCAGTGCATCGATATAATCTATAAAATGAATTAAATAACCACTAAATTAGCCCGAAAAACTAAGTATGATATTTAAGATAAAATTAAGCTTTCAGTTACGATGTGACAAGATTTCTTTTTCAGCAACAAGAAACGAACGCTCAACCAGTTTTTGGATTTTTAGTTAGTTTTGCTCAAGTCTTTGAGCAAAACTAATGACCACTCCAATGCCTTGGCTATATTTGCAACATACTACCAATCCATTTACAATATTCGAATACACACTTAAAAAAAATCACGTTTGAAATTCAGGTTTCGTAGAACTCTACCTGGTTAAGACTTGTAAGACGAATACCAACCTCGGTAAGAATGCACCTCCCTACAGACTAGTTGGGGAATTAAATAATTTGCACAGCAGGCATTTTTTGGGCGTTTTTGCTGGCACTATTGACAGTTTTAGACAAGACATCTGTAACCTTCACTATACTCAATGAGCTTATTTCTGATATATACCTAATAATGTGTAATAATATCAAATGTTATATGGTTATTTATTTTCAACTATAATATGTACTGCTTGTTTCACCAATGCATGTAGTCGATACCAGTAATTGTGTTATCATTAAGTATGAGGTTAATGTATGTGCTAATTGCAACGTCTTGTGCTGATGTATGACATGTTGGCGCCCAATAAAAAAGAAGATTAATATCACCATATACGTCGCTAAATTCAAACTAAAAAAAATCTAATTAAAATGATTAATTGGACATATAAACTTGTCTTGTTTGGTTGCAAATTTTCACGGTATACTGTATGAAGATTATTTTATTGCATAAGACTTTCAAGAAAGATGAATGATCTGCGAACAATGCATTCATAATAATTACACGTTGAACAATGAATAAAGCAACGTAATCCTCTCCGATTTGGAATGAACAATGCAAGCCTGACTGGCTGGAAATTATTTAATAAAGCAAATACTTAATGTAATACCTACCTAGGGCAGAGTATGCTAACGAACTCCTATTATGTTTCACCCTCGTGTCACTGTGTGAAGGTTTTGCACTCTCGACCGAATTATTGTGAGGGGTTGTTTCAGAAAATCATGTGTTGCTCCAGGGAAAAGCGGGCAGTGAGAAAGCGCGCGCGGTCGAGAATAGACGCCTCCTCATTTTAACGCCGGTAAAGGCGGATTTTCGGAAACCACTACGTAACGAGAATCAACGTCATATTGTTTTAGACACTTCGATGAGCAATAACGGAGGTGTATAAAGACAAAACAGTGTATTAATAGTGACTTGTTTGCATACGAGTGATAATTGTGTATGAGTTTGAAACAGTTCATGAGAATTCTAATTAACATTAAATGGATAACTATGAACTGCTAATATTGGGAATGACTGAGATAAGTAAGTTTTGAATAAAATTAATCGTTTCCAATCAATGTAATTCTAGGTTTACTTACACTAACATAATAATTGCCGTAATTTTATTTTAAACCTTTTTAATCAAACGTATTCAGTTGAAAAAAATAACCTGAAAAAGGTAGATAATTTCTCAACTAAATATAGCAGTCATAACTACTTATTATAAAAATCATAAATAAAAGTAATATAGTTCCAAAACTTCTTTCAGCACACTAAAAGTAATTGTTACATACAATCAGAATTCCTTTGTAAACTTGGGTTTTAAAATAAAGTTTACCAATTCTTTTTTATTACTACCAATCTACAGACAAGTTCAGAGCTCACTTGATCTTGAGTAGTCACTAGAGTATATAGGTACTACGATACCGAATAATACTGCCAACTTTGAGACCTACTGACGAAGACTCAATTGTTTGTCAATGAAAGGGCTTTTCAAACTGGAATGAATAACTGCTACACGGCAGAAATGTTAAAAATAGTGATACTATCAATATACCGCTCATGATATACCTATGAATCAGTATTTACGTTGTTTTGTTTAAGTAAATCTTTGCTTTTGATTGAACATACATGATGTAGAATTGAAAACGTAACTTTCATAAAATTATTGGTGATGATCGACCATTACCGGCTACAATAAATTTTGTTCCGCTTCGTGTACTGAATGTCTAGCGTAGACGTTTTTTAATGCCCTTGTAGGCACACAAGCATACGTTCCTTATGGTAAGTGATTACCGTCGCACATGGTCCTCAGCAATGCGGTATACCGCTAGAACGATTACTACTAGTACATATTATATAGTTACACTGATTATATAGGCTGGTACGGGTGATTACCACTTAATTATGTTTTTTTATTGCTTAGATGGGTGGACGAGCTCACAACCCACCTGGTGTTAAGTGGTTACTGAAGCCCATAGGCATCTACAACGTAAATGCGCCACTCACCTTGAGATACAAGTTCTAAGGTCTCAAGTATAGTTACAACGGCTGCCCCACCCTTCAAATCGAAACGCATTACTGCTTTACGGCAGAAATAAGTAGGGCGGTGGTACCTACCCGCGCGGACTCACAAGAGGTCCTACCACCAGTAATTACGCAAATTATAATTTTGCGGGTTTTATTTTTATTGCACGATGTTATTCCTTCACCATGGAAGTCAATCGTGAACATTTGTTGAGTACGTAATATATTATATTTCATTAGAAAAATTAGTACCCGCCTGGGGTTCGAACAACGGTGCATCGCTCAACACGAATGCACCGGACGTCTTATCCTTTAGACCACGACGACTTCATGTGTTTACGAAAATGAAGTGTAGAAGTGAAGTGGTCATTCATTACGGCTCGAAGCGTGGGACAGCCGTAATGCAATTCAGACTTAGGTCTCGTGTTAAGTGGTTACCGGAGTCCACAGACATCAGCAACGTAAATGTCACCCACCCTGAGACATGAGTTCCAAGTCTCAGTTTTTACAGTACAACGGCTGCACCGCCCTTCTAACCGAAACGAATTATTGGTTTACGGCTGAAATAGGCAGGGTGGTGGTACCAACACGTGCGGACACACAAGATGTCCCACCACTAGTAATTACGAAAATTATAATTTTGCGAGTTTGATTTTTGTAATATTACACGGTGTTATTCCTTCATCGTCGAAGTCAATCGTGAACAATTGTTAAGTACGTATTTTATTAGAAAAATTCGTACCGGTCTGCGGGATTCGAACACCGTAGCATCGCTCGACACGTATCCATCGGGCGTCCTGCTCCTCTAGGCCACGACTTCCTGTTTGATAACTTTCAATATGCAAAACAATTAAGACTTTGATCTGTTTGAACTGTTTAGTGGTTCCTGGAGCCCATTGACAACATTACTAGAATGCCACCATCCACAATGAGACATGAGGTCGACGGCTCAATTATACTTTTATCTTTCACACAGTGAAAAAAGCAATTTAGTGAAATTCAAAAATTTGAAAACTCAGACGAATTAAGTTTTACTACAAGAGCAATTCTGCATGTTGACCTGAATATCTGATGCTTCCCACAAAGACTGTCTTAGTGCTGTAGAAGCAATTAAACTGGTTTACCGCTTGGATTGCTACGTCTTGAATAAACGGTGAATTTAAACTTTGAGAATGCAAACTGTATTACGTCGGGAACGAACCAAATCGCTGTTAGTTCTCAATTAAGTGAGTTTTAACTTGAAACAATTTATATAGCGTTTGAAATGTGAAAGGTCTGTTTCCTTCGACCTTTATACTTACTTTTACTTAGTGATTACTTTGATAGTCTTAACGAAAAACTGGTCAGGAAATTTTGTTCAGTAAAGCTAATATGTTTTAGAATTTCTGATTAACTGCGCTACGTGGCAATGAGATATACACGCGTTCATTTTATTGTGAATCAATATTTTTAGATTTATTATTAATACATGCGTTTCCTACATGAAGTAATGGATAACGAGATCCGAAGACCGGGCTTAGTGAGATAAACTGTCAGAGATCTATGTCTAGCAGTGAACAATTGTGGGTTGATGATGGTGATGGTGATGGTGATGATAATGACGATATAGAATGAAAATTTTCGCTAAAACAAACAGACTATTATGCAAAGGTATGCTCGCTTAGTCTTTTTTATTGTGGTTCTTTTTGTATTTAACCTATTTTGACATTCAATAATTGGTTCAAATATAAAATAACAAAACGAAGACTTAATTTATTTCTAACGTTTCAGAAACAAACCAATCTAAACTAATAGTTCGATTTACGAACGTCAAATGTTACAAATCTGACAACGGGCGGACGCAGCTCGCAATTAGAGAGGATATCCCGCCCAGTAACATTTACATTTTAATTTAAATTTCAACGAACTTGACGAGATTCGAGATAAATTGGGCCGCGTATTTAACGCAATAATTCGAGACTGCCGGTTCGCGGTTCCAAAATTAAAGGGTGGAATAATTGTTTGCATTTTGATTAATAATTGACATTAATATTGGGAGCTCGTAGCGAGAAAGCCGCTATGTACGTGCATGTGCTAGGGACTACACGCTTTATTAGATTTTGAATTTCGATTTTTTTTAAATGTTATTACTATTATTTTTTTACATAATTGTATGATCCAGGACCTTCCCTTGGGCAGTCAACATTTGTTTCAATAGCACGGACTCAGTAGCTCGAGCCCTTAGTGACAACCTGAATGACGTTGTCGACATTGATAGATTAGATTAGAGTTGTATAAAATTCGATATGGTTTTAACTAGAAAATGCGGGTCTGTGGTCTAGTTTTCCCAAATTATTACTGCTATTTCTCCATCATTCATTTACCCCAAACTCTTCCTCTAGTTCTTATTTTGACCACTGGTTGGATATGACATGCTGTAAACCAAAACGGCTTATGGTGCGGGGTTTGGGAGCACTAGGTTTCCAATACTTGTACGTTATATATATTTTTTATCTTAGTTCTTATTTATTATATTTTTATCTTGCAACTTCACCTACAGTAGTAGCAGTATTAAAAAAAACAGATTTTTTCTATCACCTTTCTTCTTCATCATCTTGTCTTCATCTTTTTATATCAAAATAGAAGTAGTTTTCTTTCTATTTAAATTATTGCGACATTAACAGGATCTTACACGAGAACGTTGTATGTTTAATTAAAAAGTTTTCTATAAAAGATTACAGCATTCCCGCTCTGCCGATATCGTTCGAAGATAAAAAAAGAGGATAATGCAAATGCGGAGTGCGGAACGGAGAATGATTCAGAGCAACAAAAGGAATGCAATGGAAATATCGTTCGTTTGATGGCCGTAGCGAGTCGTAGCTCGCGTAGCATCGGCTCAGATCACGCTCCAACTATTGTGTTTTGATTGCATCCCTCGGGGATTTTATAAAATCAATTAACTTTCTTAGGAATTATGTCTTGGCGTAATGATAAGAACGATTGATTTATATTGATGACTAGCTGACCCGGCAGACTTCGTAGTGTCTCAATTGATAAATAAAAGAACTAAACTTTTGTATAAAATAAACTTAAAACAAACAAAAGGAATCCGTCCGACGGGGGACACATGAAAGGGAAAATAAAATTGTTATTTTTATTTAATTCCGAGCATTTTCATATTTTCTTTTAAACCTTCTCTGGACTTCCACAAATAATTCAAGACCAAAATTAGCCAAATCGGTCCAGCCATTCTAGAGTTTTAGCAAGACTAACGTACAGCAATTCATTTTATATAGACTACAAATCGATTAACAGACAATTGCTCAATGACTACTTTAATATCACTTTAACGCAACAGCTAAAAAAATATGAACATATATTTTTTATTAATTTGGTATAATGGCTATGAGTCCCTCGAACTGGAATATAGTAATATACTGGAATATTAGACGGGTGGACGAGCTCACAGCCCACCTGGTGTGATGTGGTTGCTGGAGCCCATAGACAGCAATTACGTAAATGCGCCACCCACCTTGAGATATAAGTTCTAAGGTCTCAGTATAGTTACAACGGCTGCCCCACCATTCAAACCGAAACGCATTAATGCTTCACGGCAGAAATATGCCGCTGAAATGTCATCATCATGGCCATCATATGATCACATATCTAGTAATTGTGTGATAGGTTATATAAATAGCTTTTAATGTGGAAACGAGTTTACCTAGTACCTTATGTGGTATGTTGTCACGGGAGTACATAGGTATCACAGAGTCCCGTTAAAACTAATGTCAAATTCACGATTTTGCTGTAGGGTTTGTCGTAATACCTCTAAACTGAAGCTCACTGTTACTACGCGTCAGTAATAAGCAGAATTTTGGTCCCTATCCGAGCGGGTTCACAGTACACCTTACCGCTAATAATTACGCCAATGTATGTAACCTCTATACAAATTATCTTAAAAGAGGTTAATTTGTTATAAGGAAATTGTTACAAATTTGTTGAAATGAAAATTTGGATATTGGAAGATTAGAAAAAACATAAGAAATATAAAAGCATTTTAATATATTGAAATATAATAAATATAAAAATAGTGGTGAAGCAATAACTTTAAATGTTGTTTCTCTTTATAAGGGCAACTCAATTTGCGCTATAGTTTTACTAAGATAAACTGTGTTTTGATGTAAACAAAATAATACATTATATGTATACTATTCGAATTTTGTTACGCGCATTGATTTCTTCATTGCGTTAATGAATTAACTAAATCGAATATTACGAATTATTCGTAAAAGTTTTGTTGACGATCGTAATTTTTTCTGTTTCTTAAAACGTTGTTACAAATGTTTTTAATTCGAATGTCCAAAATAACGTTAACAAGAATGTTTGAGAGGTTAAAATCAGTACGTATTTGCTGTTGAATTTCACTTTGAAAATAATTATAGCAACGAGACGTATATACAGCACAGTAGATGTCATTTTCACAAAATTCAATTATTCTTCATGAAAATGTTTAAATGTTAATTAAGTAGGAGTGTTCTTTCATCTCGTTTTATTTGGTCTGCGTAGGATTTGTTTACAATGTGCCTAATGATACTCAGCGTTGAGATAAGTGGGGCCTGTCAACTTTGTTTCAAGTTTCAAGATTTTTAATAAATTTTCTTTCATTTTTATATATATTTTTTATTATAATTTATAGCGGCTCGTCTACTTTCAAGAGCTTTGGTTTTTTTATTGCTTGGATGGGTGGACGAGCTCACAGCCCACCTAGTGATAAGTGGTTACTGGAGTCGTAAATGCGCCACCCACCTTCAGATATCAGTTCTAAGGTCTCAAGTATAGTTTACGCATTACTGCTTCACGGCAGAAATAGGCAGGGTGGTGGTACCTACCCCTGCGGACTCACAAGAGGTCCTACCACCAGTAATTATGCAAATTATAACTTTACGGGTTTGATTTTTATTATATTGCTATTTCTAAAAAACTGCTAAAAATTTCTTCAAAAATATGTTGTATTTTTTGATCGAAATTTCGCCACCTTAACTGGTCCCGTGATAAGTTCGTAAAGAACTTGTGTTACAGGTACCAGATAACGGAAATAAATGTAAGATTTTTATTATACACATACATATATTTAATATACATCCATAACCCTGGAAAAGACATTTATATTTATCATACAAATATCTTCCCTTGGCGGGATTCGAACCCGCGACCCCCTTGTGTAGTGACCATGTCACTTACCACTACACCAGACGGCCGTTTTGAGTTTTACTGGACCTTATAGCGGCATAAATCTTTTTTAATGCTTCCGATTATCAACTAAACAGTTGAAGCGCAATTTTTCAAATCGTTTACGTAGTACATAGCTTGCTGTATAGTGTCAGTCTGGAATAACATCGTCCCGTCTCTGATATTTAACAAATGGTAACTAAACAATGTATAACAAGCAGTATTCTGTGAGTATCATTGATTGTCAACCGATATTCCCTAGTTATACGGTGAATCATAAGCCTCGCGGATGGGTACTACTACTATTTTGCCTATTTTTGACGTTCTGGTTTGATGGAGCAGCTGCTGTATAGTACTATTGAGACTTCGACCTCACGTCTCAAAGATGGGCGGCGACATTCACATTGCGAAGTCTGTTTTATTCAAACCTGCATCACATTAAAGTAGAGATTGATTTATATATGTGTTTTCTATCATTTCAAATACTACGTATTCGTAGTTCAGGAAATTCCGTGATAGTGAGGCGTGGCACATGTCTGCTGGGGCCGGGGCTGTAAATCCCTTCGTGAATATTAAGTTAGGTCATTACGTATCTCGCCAATTCCGAAAGGTTTAGGAAGGCCCCAACGAATTTATTCCAGAAATAATATCAATCGAACCTTTTCGTAAAATCGCCTTAATTGTTCTGTCAAATACGTGTAATTAATATTATACTGGTGGTAGGTAGGGCGTATTGTGAGCTCGCACGGGTAGGTATTACCATACTGCCTATTTCTGCCGTGAAGCAGTAATGCGTTTCGGTTTGAAGAGGGATCGTTGTACTTTGAACTTTTGTCTCAAGTCAAGGGACGGTATTTATGCTGGGGATGTCTACAGGCTTCGGTAAGTACTCAGTACCATGAGCTCGTCTACCCATCTAAGCAATAAAAATGTCAGTTGTTATGTTAAACGAATAAAAGCCAATTAGCAATGAAAAGAGTTTTTAGAGTCTTAAATATTGTTTATTTGATTTTAGAAAGGCATAGTTTAGGTTACAAAGGTATGTTTTAAAAACATAAGAACAAACAGATGTGATAGCAAATAGTGTAAACTAGTTAACACAATTATTCGTCTTTTAAAGTAAATAAATCTACAATTCTTAACAATCTCGTAATATACTTAAGTTCCTATATATTTATTAATTAAAACCAAACAAATAATTTAAATAATTTAAGTTAAAAAAAATATGCTACACAAAAAACTTAACCAGAAATTAAATTAAATATATTTGAACGATGCTGCTATACCAGGAATTAAGGCCCGAAGAAACATTTTTTCTAAATAAGTAAACACGTACCCAAGCTGTATTCCAGAAACAACTTCCATGATGAAAATTAGCATCGTATAACAAAACGAAGCCCGCAGATTTTTTATAACCTTATGTAACATCTGGTTGTAAGGATAATTGTAAGCCCGCCAGGCACTACCGTCTTGTCTTTTTCGGGCGCGAAGCAATCAATTGTCCGAATTGAAATTGGATAGCAGCAATCACGTCATAGACGTAACCGCCACTTAAAAACATAACACAAGGTGGCTAGTGAGTTTTTCTATTCATCTAGAGGAATATACATATCGACGCTTGAAAGGCAAACATGACCAAGCGACACTGCGTGAACTTTACAGTAGACTAATTTAAAGTTGAAATACCTGGTGGTAGGACCTTTTGGGAGTCCGCACGGATAGGTACCACCACCTCGCCTATTTCCGCCGTGAAGCAGTAATGCGTTTCGGTTCGAAGGGTGGGGTAGCCGTTGTAACTATACTTGAGACCTTAGAACTTCTATCTCAAGGTGGGTGGCGCATTTACTTTGTGGATGTCTATGGGCTCCAGTAACCACTTAACACCAGGAGGGCTGTGAGCTCGTCCACCCATCTAAACAATAAAAAAAATAAAAAAAAATGTACAAAGCAGTTTAAACGAATATGGATGCAAACAGAAGGCCGTGGGTTTTGGATAATTTAACTTGTCATTATCATTTTACATCATTCGAGTTTTGTGATTGTCGCGTAATCAACGGTTGATCAGCAATGGGTAGAACAGTGTGCTTAGTGCGAGTTGTTTAACGTTCTCGATAGCGTAAAAGTTAGCTCATATTTGTATGGAATGGGATCGTTTGTCTACGTTTGCCGCTAGGGGCGCTGTTCCAACTGCATACAAAATTGAGTTAACTTTTACACTATCGAGAACGTTAAAAAACTCGCACTAAGCCACAGAATACAGAAGCTGTAACCATTGCGTCGTGGCTCTGAAGTGTCAGCAGACTGAAAAAGCCGGCAGTGGCTACACGAGCCTTATAAATCTAAAAAGAATTATTATTTTAATTACAACGTTGCTATGATGGAAATTCACTTTATTATTGCATGCTTCCTTATTCGAAAATTTCAGAGTCTAATGCTGTGCAATGCAAAACATGATAATGTGTAACATACTTGTAAATCGTGAAGTGTGTTTATTGCTTAAGGTAGAGTCAAATTGCTTTTATGGCGGTGGTTTAACGGCCGTCTGGTGTAGTGGTAAGTGACATGGTCACTACACAAGGTGGTCGCGGGTTCGAATCCCGCCAAGGGAAGATATTTGTATGATAAATATAAATGTCTTTTCCAGGGTTATGGATGTATATTAAATATATGTATGTGTATAATAAAAATCTTACATTTATATCCGTTATCTGGTACCTGTAACACAAGTTCTTTACGAACTTATCACGGGACCAGTTAAAGTGGCGTTATTGTTAGTAAATTGTTAGTTGTTAGTAGGACCTCTTGTGAGTCCGCACGGGTAGGTACCAACACCCCGCCTATTTCTGCTGTGAAGCAGTAATGCGTTTCGGTTTGAAGGGTGGGGCAGCCGTTGTAACTATACTGAGACCTTAGAACTGATATCTCAAGGTGGGTGGTGGCATTTACGTTGTAGATGTCTATGGGCTCCAGTAACTACTGGACAGGTGGACTGTGAGCTCGTCCACCCATCTACGCAATAAAAAAAAAGTTATCAATAGAAGGTACGGGTGGTAAGGTAAGCAAAAAAATTTATTCAATATTAATAATATATTACCTGTGACAGTTCTATTTTCACGAATCCAAAGACTTCGGAAAGGCCTTTCATAATGCGTATTTGATGATGTCGTAACGATGGATCCGGAATAGTTTCTTTATTGGTCCTTTATAGGTTCGGTTCGAACAGATGTGCCGATATATAATGAAATGTTTTATTACACAGTTCTTCATAAAAAGAAAGAATGGACGATAAATAAATTATTCATCGGATATAAGCGCTTAGAGGTAGCGAAGAGAGACGTCAATATGAGTACAGAGATGCATTATTTATGAAGAAACTCTCAGCACTTATATTTCGTTCTATAGGAAATGAAATATTTCATTTAAAAATTCAATTCGGTTTTTAAATGACGGTCGGTTATTTTGGTCGTATCGAGTTTACGTTTCGCTTCCTTCCTATTCGAAAAAAAAAAACGATTTCCTAAATTTTTTAAGTATTAATTTTACCCGTTAAAATCACACAATATATTATATACGGGCGAATGATTACTTTTTTGACTATTTCAACATTCTATATATGAACTGTAGGAGTCTAGTTTTTTTTATTGGATTGTATGTAACTCATAAAATCTAACCACGCATTGTATTGTATGGTTTGTAATGGACACTAAACCTATGATTGAATAAGTCCTGCTGTGACGAGTACTTTTGTGTGACAACTAAGCTATCGACATACGATGGCACGCACCTAATAGTATATGTTGTTACGCATCATCGATTTGCTAAAATCGATACTTCAGTTGTAAAATAGTATTTGGATTACGATTGGGAACTATACAATAAACCAACAACTAAATGAAAGTTTTTACACTGTTATGGATCCTTATCTATTGCCAAGCTCGTTCTATGGCTGCCGGATTAAAGGATCTAACCCAAATCAAGAGTACACAAAGATTAAGTTTCTTATAAATGTAATATAAAATTAGTTATTACAATACTAATATCGTGTTAGTAGAACCACTCTATTTCTGAAATACAGGTTGGGCAAAGACCTGTTACAACTCCATCTACTTTTTGCGGTTATTGGCTAATTTCGTCTAGATCTCCCTTGCTATTTGTATCAGGTCATCATGCCACCGCCTTTTTGTCTATCAACACTTTTTATTTACGCTTCTCTCTGTTAATCTTTGAGTAATTTTGAATATTTTTGCAGTGTTGGGTAAAAAACTGCTATTCAATATTTATTTTCTTTTATTTTATGATGACTATATTACTGATATTAATTTGCTGTGGATTACGGACAAATATTGAAATTACGTAGGTCCGTTTTACGGTAAACTCGTTAAGACGACAATTCGAGTATTAACATAAAAAGTTTTTTTTAATGATTCTCTATATTCTACAATCGTTGACTTAATAACTGGAAAATAAATAGTAGTGCGTGTTACGTATCTTAATTGTGGATTTAACGTTCTGTGAAAGGTTCCGTCCCGAAGGAATTTGTACTAAAGGACTCCTAACAAGGGCTTCTAATGATCAAGGGATACCCTTGCTAGTAGGCGAAAACTCAAAAGACAAACGAATCGAGAGGAACAAAGGAATCGTTTTCATTCTTTTTTCCTCAATTATGTCCGGCCGTATATCGCGAGGAACATGCCAAGTAAAGGCATTTTGTGTAGATACCCACACTTTTTGTTTTGCCTTAACTATTCAGTACAAATTTCGAAATCATACTCACAATAAAACATTGAAGAATAGTAAAAAAAAACATGTGTGGCACTCGGGGACTGCCGCGGTAAAGCTATTACATAGCATTTTTTATCGACTTATGCAATTATAATTAGATAATAATAATTTAATATTAAAACAATAATAAAATAAATCGAATTTCTTTTATATACCACTAGACTACCGCCGCGCCGCGCCGTACTGTATTTTCTCAAGCTAAATCATCTAATTTACTAATAAGTAGCTTTTATCTAATTCAGATTCACGACTTAACAACGAATCCCTTATACTAATATTTCAGATGTTTCGAATATTAAAGCAATAAAATGGAATCGCCAATAAAATGGCGTCATAAAGTGTTCTTTGATGATATTTTACTCAATATCTTAAAAGTACGTAGCGGATACTATAGTGTATATACTTTGGAAATGACTTAACTTTAAAAGATCGACGATTTTCCAATAACTATCCAGCTAATAAATAGGCTAAATTTAAAAAACTTAATAAATAGCATTACCGGAAAGTGCTGTAAAAGTGAAAAGGAAGGGTAAAATTTAAACAGAAAATTGTCTGTTTAAAGTCCAAAATTTTAATGCTCATTTACAAGATTACTCGCCCGCGATCAAGGCCCAAAAACAATTTATAGGTATGTGCAAAAACAAATGACGTCCTCAAAATTATGATTGCTACCGCGTTTCAAGAATCGTTACACATTCCCCTAACGTAATTTAAAAGTTAAAATTAAAAACATTTTCGCTAATGTGATTTTGATCGTGTTCGATGCAAAGAACGCCGAAACTCAGAGCCAATGGGGTCGTACGTTGATCTCTAGGGATGGACTCAGAAAATAAATTATATCGAATTGAGATTATTTCAGATTTAATTGCAATTACGACCGGTGACCGTAATGGCACTTTGATGAATCAATCGACTTAGTTCTCTTCGGAAAGCTTAACGAAATTTTAATACCGACGAGAAAAAATCCTTTTATTCTCATAGTATCATGGGTACATTAATATTTTAAAACTGGACAAATAAATGTATATAATAAAATATTGCCCTAAAGCGATAGACTACCATAATATTTAATGTCTCAATAAAAAGTTTTGAATTAAATTTTAAAATGACTGTGTCTAGAAGATTCACCCGCATCTAGTTTTTAAATGTAGACAAATTACAGTCGATGTCACTGTCGAGTGCGTAAACAATCACATAAAACATGTCGATCCATTACTCGAGTGAATGTTGCCGCAGGAAAAAATTCTAAGAACACCACGTCATGAACAACTAGATCACTAAACTAATTTTGATTGCTCGAACATAAAGACTTTTAATTATGTTTGTTTAAATTTGATTTCTTTATATTATATCTTATTATTAACTATCTGACCCGGCAGACTTCGTAGTGCCTTAATCGATAAATAAAAGACCTAAGCTTTTGTATAAAATAAACTTAAAACAAACAAAAGGAATCCATCCGACGGGGAACACGTCAAAGGAAAAACAAAATTGTTATTTTTCTTTAATTCCGAGCATTTTCATATTTATCTACCTTTTAAACCTTCTCTGGACTTCCACAAGTAATTCAAGACCAAAATTAGTCAAATCGGTTCAGCCGTTCTCGAGTTTTAGCGAGACTAACGAACAGCAATTCATTTTTATATATATAGATAAGATTAATCCGATATATTTAATGTGTACTAATCGCTGGAAAATTTGCTATGATAACGGTTTTCTCGGTAACAATTAATTACGTTTCAACGGGGCGCTGATAGACATCGATTTTGCGCTGTGGATTTGATAAAACGGCGTTTTATTAATGAAACAGAGAGCACGTTAATCTCTGTTCGGAGCACGGATCTGTTAAATGGGCCTTAAACAATTTTGATCTCGCATTTTTACGCTTTAGGAACAATGCGAAAACAATTTTCATGACCGGTGTAAATTTTGGTTTGGAAAAGTGACATTTTTAATTTTAGATCCTTTTTCACTGCTATTCATACGTGGATCCTTTTTGTGTCGTAATGATTGTATTGATTTTCTAGACCTTTTGGTTTTGACGACCGCCCGCTAACGAATACAGGCTGAGGGTCGCATACCCCTCAATTTGTAATGAAAGGTTCGAATCAGAAGAAATACTGCACCAGTATTTCTTGTTAGTATTATTTTCTACCAGCCCTTAAAAATAATTACGAATTTAGAAAACATGCAAGGATAGTATTAATGATAGTGAAAAATTTGAATTTCTTTTTTATTGTGGTGAACGAGCCCTCGGTCCACTAGATGTTGAGTGGTCACAGAATCATATAGCTGCATCTTTTGATCAGAGTATTACTGTACATTTCAATGACTTCAAATGACAAAGCTATTCAAGTGAATTGGTGTACTACATAGCATTGTACAGTTGCTTGAGAGTCGCGGTATATCATTTGGTGTGCCTTTATATATAAATCTAGGGTGGTTTTTACGGATGTTCCGTTATATCTACTGAACCATGCACCCGATTGACTTGGTATCCATGTAGAAAATACATGTACTTAATGGATAGGCTAATATTTATATGAGTGTTGGACTCCCTAATAATAATGACAATAAATAATAATGTTAATTTTAAATGCCCAGCGAAGCGGGCGAGTACGGATAGTGTATGTATAATAGTATGTACTACTATGTGTGATTTGAATAACGCCGCTTGTGCTTCTAACTAGAATCAGGAGCATAGGGATAGAAAAAATGACACACGAATTATGTTTTATATTAAATTTCAACTACGGCCAACTTAATATAATGAGTATTTACATTAGGTACCAAGTGTTCTCCAGAGTATCTGGGCAGTAATTTATTAAATTACAACCGAAATAGACGTTTAAAAATGAGAAAATTATTCGTTAAAATGAGAGCTGTCAAACAGAGAGGTAAAGGTGACAAGCTACTAGAAATATTTTTAGATTTGTTTCAAATATTAGTGAGATTTTAATGGTATAGTTGTAAATCTGTTATTGAAATTAAATAGACACTCTTGGTCGGACATGTATTAAGGCTTTATTAAAGATGGAAACACCGGTAGTTTTATTCCTCTCAATTATCCAAAGACAAAGAACGTGAATTTTTGTTTGTTTATTTAGGTACTATGCGTTGGAGTATCGTTTGTCTCCCGGGACCTGGGCGGGCCCCCCGGTGCGCACTCTGCGTGGCCGGGGGCTCCGTCTGTGGGGGAGTTTTGCTGGACTTCCACCGTGGCGCGTCCGTAGGTGGCGGATAACGGGATCCTCTGGGCGACATTCCCAGAGGTATCGTCCGATCTTTTTCGTTGCAAGGATTCTTAGGTTTAGGTCCTAGGTATAGGGTTAGGTTTAGATGTAGATTAAGGTCCTAGGTATATGATTAGGTTAGATGTAGGTTAAGGTCCTAGGTTTAGGGTTAGGTTTAGGATAGCTTAGATAGGCTTTGCAACGAAAGAGATCGGATGACGCGGACCAAAATCAGCACTAGGAGGAGCGGAAGGACTGCGCTCTCCACACTCTTCACTAAGTGAAGAGTGCTCCTTCTGGAGATCGCAGCTTCCGACGGCACTGGTTCGCCGGCCTGCCGTGAGCGGTGGCACCCTGTGCCCCGTAATCGTGGAAGTGAGTCAGCGCTGCATTTTCGCAGCTGCTGACCGCTGGTTGCTATGTCCCCGGCTTCGGCTACAGGGGAACGCCCCCCAGATATGGGGGGTACCGGTTCACCGGCGTGGCTTCGTGGTCGCTCGTTTCGAGCGTCGGGCGGTGGTCTGCCGAGTTGCCCTGTGCACCCGGTGGGCTGCCGACCAACCCGTAATCCTCACTGAGTGGGGGGCGGTGGCCGCTGCCGCAAGGCACGGGGTCGCGAGGACGTAAACCTCTATAAAAAATACCCCAATCCCAAGCTCCGATGCCCGGCGAAGGGATGAATGGCTGGAGGGAGTCCAGTCCCGAGGGCATCACCTGATCCCAGGGGACCTCACCCCTGGTTAAATAAGAAAGGAAAAAAAAAAAAAAATGAACATGGACAATTGCGAAACAGTATTACCCCAGGAGGGTACCTCCCGCTCAGCGGGAGGAGAATCCCTCCGTGCCTCCGAGCAATCGGAGGCACGCTGCCCCTCGTATTCTGGGGGGGGCAACAATTGCCTAGAGGAAGGAGGCGGCAGCACGAGCCGCGAAAACGATCTATTCGTGCACCCTGAGCGTTGCGACAGTGCACTCTCACTGCGCTCGACGCGAAGCTCTGCGAGGGGCTACGCGTCGAGTGGTCGAGAGTCGCCGCTTTTGCTCCGGAATACTACCGGACGGCTCGCCAGCAGAGCCAACGCTGATGCGAAAACTCGGAGGAAGCGGAAGACGGTCAAGCGACCAGTGACTTCCGCTCCCTCCGACTCCTCGGAAATTGAACCCGCGCCCGCCAAGTTTTTGGCGGTCGAGGAAGGACCGGCGACTGTTGCGTCGTCGTCCGCCAAAGAACAGGATGTTCGGATAACCTGCGGCGGATTGGCAGCCGGCTCGCTGCGAGGCGGGAGAACCCGTTGTGGGAAGGCCGAACGAGTCAGGGAGGGAGAGGTTGAGCGGTTGTGCCGCTCCCTTATGGAGACTGAACCCACTGACCTGCACAAAATCTTCGATATCTCTCTGGATATTGTCTCCAAGGTGGCGAGCAAATCAGGCTCCTTAAAGGGCACGTACGTGCATGCCCTGAATTGCGTGGTCACTGCCATGGGTAGGCTCCTAGAGGCATTTCTCCAGCGCACGGCCACGGAGGAAACAGCTGGCCTGCGGTCGCAGCTGGAGAGCCTACAGGCTTTGTACGCCTGCGTTCAGAGTGAGAATGCAGAGCTTCGGGCGGAGAGTGTAAAGTTGCGGGAGGAGATGGCCGCAATGCGTGTGGCCATTGATGGTGTAAGGAGACAGCGGGGCAGTTCGGTTTCCCCACCACCACCGCCCCAAGTGCAAGAGGCTATAGTGGCGGAAAAAGATAAGGAGATCGAAGACCTCAAGAGGCGCCTAGCCATTCTTGAGGCTCGCACCTCTACAGTGGTACGTGCGAGGCCACCGCTGGCACACGAGCAGTCAGCGCAGGTATCACTAACGCCTAAGACCGCGGCTGCACCGGCGCCCGCGAACGCCACTGCGGCCAAACTGGCTACACGGTCCAAGACTGCTGGGCGACGAACACCCGCCCAGCCTGCGAGGCCTCAGGCTGCTGCTTCTGTCCCGCCCCAGCCTGCGAAGGCGGGGCCTGGCAGAAGCCGCAACAATCCAAAGGGGTGTGTGAATGCCGCCCAGCCAGCGCAACACCCCCAGCCCCGTCCATTGCCTCCCGCCCCGTCCAACATGGACGCAGCCTGGACGACGGTAGTGAAGCGGGGTCGAAAGAGGGCGCAAGACGTACCTAACCCCCGTCCCGTCCCGACAGTCAAGGCTCCCCAGGTAGTGGGTCGAGCAGCAACTGAAGGGAAAAGAAATGGAGGGCGCAAGGCAAGAAAACCGCGCGCTCCGCGGTCGGCGGCTGTCGTATTGGAGCTGCTGCCGGCTGCCAAGGAAAAGGGCCTCACCTATGGGGAGGTCATGGCCCGGGCGCGCGCTAGCGTCGACGTGGATGCTATGGGCGTGGAGGGTGGCCTCCGAGTCCGGCACACCGCCAACGGGGCCCGGTTGCTGGAGTGTCCTGGTGCCAACACCAGTGCGGCCGCGGATAAGCTAGCAACCCGGCTCCGTGAAATCCTGCCGGACCCAGAAGTGGTGCGTATAGACAGGCCCGTCAAAATGGCAGAAGTCAAAGTGACGGGCCTGGATGAATGCGCCACAAAGGAGGAAGTGGCCGCTGCCATTGCATCGCAGGGCAATTGCGCCCTCACGCAGGTCAGGGTGGGAGAGCTGCGAAGCTCTTACTCTGGAGCCTTCACTGCGTGGGCGCGTTGCCCTATGCAGGCGGCCACGCTCCTGGCTACGCCTCCACAAGGTCGACCCGCCGACTCACCAGGGAGGCTGCGCGTGGGCTGGGTGATGGCCCACGTGCAGTTACAGAAGGCCCGCCCCTGGCGATGCCTCCGGTGCTTCGGCACCGGGCACGGCCTCGCCAGGTGCCCATCGGCCGTGGACCGCAGCGGGCTTTGTTTCCGCTGCGGCCAGCCCGGACACAAAGCGGTCTCCTGCGCAGCCGCCGCGCCACACTGCGTGCTATGCGACGCGGCGAAGCGGCGGGCCGATCATCGGGCTGGGGGCCCGGCCTGTCTTTCCGCCCCCTCCTCCACAAAGAGGAGGCGTGGCGGGAAAAAGAAGAAGATAGCAGAGGAAGAGCCGGCTGCGTGTAAAGCAGCCGGCCAGTCAGTTCCCGCCGCGGCCGTCGGGCCGCAAGGTGGGACGGAAGACGAGGGAGCGATGGACGTGACACCTCAATAATGGATCACGTCCATCGCTTCCTCCAAGCGAACGTGAACCACTCCGCCAGGGCGCAGGATCTCCTCGTCCACACCATGGCGGAGTGGTTCATCGACATCGCGATCGTTGCGGAGCCATACTTCGTGCCTCCCGACCGGGAGGATTCCTGGGCCGGAGATGTTGATGGCTCCGTGGCGATCGTGATGCGACAGTCAGCGGCGCTACCCCCCCTTGGAATGGTGGCCAGGGGATCCGGGTACGTCGTAGTTAGGGTCAATGAAACCGTCGTGATCGGGGTGTACTTCTCTCCGAACAGGAGTCTCGCTGAGTTCGAACGGTTCCTGGGTGGGCTCGAGGCGTTGGTTCATCGCTTCGAGTCTCGCCCGGTGATACTGGCGGGGGACCTCAACGCTAAATGTACAGCGTGGGGCTCCCCCCGCACGGACTCGCGCGGCGAGTTCCTGTCGGAGTGGGCTTTCGCGACCGGTCTCTGTCTTCTGAACAGAGGTTCGGTCGCGACCTGCGTGCGGTGGAACGGGGAATCACACGTGGACATGTCGTTCGCGTCTCCGTCCGCCGCACGCCGTGTCCGTGGCTGGCGTGTTCTCGAGGGGGCGGAGACGCTCTCGGACCATCGGTTTGTTCGATTTGAGCTCTCCGTTTCCACTTCGTTGAATGCGCCGGCCGAAGACGCCCGCGGTGAGGAGGAGCTCCCGCGTAGCGCTCCCCGATCATTCCCACGATGGGCACTGAAGCGCCTGAATAAGGTGCTCGCGGTGGAGGCGGCCACAGTGGCCGCGTGGGCGCCGATGCCCGCGCGTCTAGTGGACGTGGAGTC
The DNA here is from genome assembly GCF_030269925.1 of Bombyx mori. Classification (NCBI taxonomy): domain Eukaryota; kingdom Metazoa; phylum Arthropoda; class Insecta; order Lepidoptera; family Bombycidae; genus Bombyx; species Bombyx mori. Next base: position 8,110,999 of record NC_085123.1, read on the forward strand.
GGAGGCCGATTGGTTCCGGGGTACGATGCGTCGCGTCTGCGATGCTGCGATGCCCCGGGTCAGTGGCCGCGCCCCACGTGGCGGTGCGTATTGGTGGACGCCCGAGATCGCACTCCTCAGAGAGGAGTGCGTGCGGGCACGCCGCCGAAACGCCCGCCACCGCCGTCGCCGTCTTCGCGGTATGGATTTCGCGGAGGTGGCGGCCCGCTTACATGCCGACTGCCGTGAGAAGCAGGAGGCTCTGCGGCGGGCCATCGGCGAGGCCAAGTCTCAGAGCATGAAGACGCTCCTGGAGACGCTCGATCAGGATCCCTGGGGGCGCCCGTACCAGACGGTACGCAAGAAATTGCGACCGTGGGCGCTCCCGGTGACGGAGCGTCTCCAGCCTCAGCAGCTGCGGGATATTGTCTCCGGGCTATTCCCGCGGATGGAGAGGGACTTTGAGCCCCCCTTCATGGGCGTGCCGCCACGCCTTGACGCGAGCGGTGATGCCCCTGCTGAGGTGGTCCCTCCGAGCATATCAGAGCAGGAGATGCGTGCGGCCGTGTCGAGGATGCGGAGGAAAGACGCGGCCCCCGGCCCTGACGGTGTTCACGGTCGGGTTTGGGATTTGGCCTTCGGTGCCCTTGGGGACCGGCTCGTGCGGCTCTTTGAAGCCTGCCTCGAGTCGGGGCGGTTTCCAAAGCAGTGGAAGACGGGCAGACTTGTTCTGCTAAGGAAGGAGGGACGCCCTGCGGACTCACCTGCGGGGTATCGTCCCATCGTGTTGCTGGACGAGGCGGGAAAACTGCTCGAGCGAGTGGTGGCCGCCCGCATCGTCCAGCACCTGACGGGAGTGGGTCCTGATCTGTCAGCGGAGCAGTTCGGATTCAGGGAGGGCCGCTCGACCATTGACGCGGTGATGCGCGTGCGCGCCCTCTCTGATGAGGCTGTCAGTCGGGGCGGGGTTGCACTGGCGGTGTCCCTGGACATCGCCAATGCGTTCAACACCCTGCCCTGGTCGGTGATCGCGGGGGCGCTGCAGTATCACGGCGTCCCTGCGTATCTCCGTCGGCTGATCGGGTCCTACCTCGAGGATAGGTCGGTCGTGTGCACCGGGCACGGTGGGACGGTGCTCCGCTTCCCCGTCCAGCGCGGTGTTCCACAGGGGTCGGTCCTTGGCCCTCTCTTGTGGAACATCGGCTACGACTGGGTCTTGCGTGGCACCCTAAGCACTCCTCTCCCGGGTCTGAGCGTAGTTTGCTACGCGGACGACACTTTGGTCGTGGCCCGGGGGAGGGACTTGCGAGAGTCTGCCCGTCTTTCCTGCGCGGGGGTGGCCTTCGTCATCGGCAGGATCCGACGGTTGGGTCTGGAGGTGGCGCTTGATAAATCCCAGGCCCTGTTGTTTCACGGGGCCCGGAGAGCGCCGCCTCAGGGGGCCCACCTCGTGATCGGAGGCGTTCGCGTCGAGATCGAGGCAACCGGGTTGCGGTACCTCGGTCTCGTACTGGACGGTCGTTGGAGCTTTCGCGCTCACTTTGAAAGATTAGGTCCCCGACTGATGGCAGCCGCCGGCTCGCTGAGTCGGCTGTTGCCGAACGTCGGGGGGCCTGACGTGGTGGTGCGCCGCCTCTACACGGGGGTGGTGCGGTCGATGGCACTGTACGGGGCTCCCGTGTGGTGCCACGCCCTGACCCGCGACAACGTTGCGGCGTTGCGACGTCCGCAACGCGCGATTGCGGTCAGGGCGGTTCGTGGATACCGTACCGTCTCGTTCGAGGCGGCGTGCGTGCTAGCTGGGACGCCTCCCTGGGACCTGGAAGCGGAGGCGCTCGCTGCGGATTACGCGTGGCGATGCGATCTCCGCTCCAGGGGGGAGCCGCGTCCCGGCGCGGCGGAAGTTCGAGCGCGGAAGCTTCAATCTCGGCGTGCCGTGCTCGAGGCGTGGTCTCGCCGCCTGGCGGACCCCGCCTACGGGCGACGGACCGTCGAGGCGATCCGCCCGGTCCTCTCGGACTGGGTGAATCGCGACCGAGGACGTCTCACCTTCCGAGCGACGCAGGTGCTCACGGGACACGGCTGTTTCGGTCGCTACCTACACCTCGTCGCCCGGAGGGAGCCGACGCCGAAGTGCCACCACTGCAGTGGCTGCAACGAGGACACGGCGGAGCACACGCTCGCGTACTGCACCGCTTTCGCGGAGCAGCGCCGCGTCCTCGTTGCAAAAATAGGACCGGACTTGTCGCTTCCGACCGTCGTGGCTACGATGCTCGGCAGCGACGAGTCCTGGCAGGCGATGCTCGACTTCTGCGAGTCCACCATCTCGCAGAAGGAGGCGGCGGAACGGGAGAGGGAGAGCTCTTCTTCCCTCTCGGCGCCGTGCCGCCGCCGTCGAGCCGGGGGTCGGAGGAGGGCGTTTGTCCAGCTCCAGCCCCTATGAGGAGGCAGTCTCCTCCCGGTGATGGTCACGGGGCGACCTAAGGGGGTTGAGGCTGCGCCGCACGCTACCGTCACTCTAGCGCGCTGGCACCAGGAGGACGGGACGGCGCGTCGGCGGCTGCGGACTGCGATGCGGTCCGCATTTTCGTCGTCGCTGTCGTCGCCGAACATACTGTTGAAGAGCAACCCGGTCGGCGGTGTATCGCGTTCCGACCTGGCAGGCTGGTTCTGGCCCAGCGGGGTATCCCGGAACACCAGCGGCACCGCCCGGGCGGCCTGGTAGGGCCGCCGTACCGCGGAGACCGACGTCGTTGGTTGTCGACTATCGCCTCGACGACCCGTCGGTCGGGCGTCCTCGGGGTGGCGCCGCGTGTCTGGTTGTAGTGTTGACCGCGGGAACCCCCCTACTCTGTCCAGGTTCTGACCCCGGACGGAGATCGGACGTCGGGTGTAAGAGTGCAGGGGAGTCGTTTAGTGGGTGGGCCCTAAAATCCTTGGGCCCGCGATCTGCTCTCAACACCTGCAGATCGTTAAGTCTCACATACCCCGCGCGCCCCCTAGGCGCGGGGACCTCGTAGGAGGTTCGGCCCTCTACCCGAAAAAAAAAAAAAAAAAAAAAAAAAAAATCGTTTGTCTATCTCATTTAGTAGTTACATGTAACTGTACTTGAGACCTTAGAACTTATATCTCAAGGTGGGTTGTGCATTTACGTTGTAGACGTACTCAACAAATGTTCACGATTGACTTCCTCGGTGAAGGAATAACATCGTGTAATAAAAATGAAACCCGCAAAATTATAATTTGCGTAATTACTGGTGGTAGGACCTCTTGTGAGTCCGCGCGGGTGGGTACCACCGCCCTGCCTATTTCTGCCGTGAAGCAGTAATGCGTTTCGGTTTGAAGGGTGAGGCAGCCGTTGTAACTTTTTTTTTTTTTTTATTGCCTTTGTAGGCAGACGGGCATACGGCCCACCTGATGGTGAGTGGTTACCGTCGCCCATGGACTTCAGCAATGCCAGGGGCAGAGCCAAGCCGCTGCCTACCGATATAACTATACTGAGACCTTAGAACTTATATCTCAAGGTGGGTGGCGCATTTACGTTGTGGATGTCTATGGGCTCCAGTAACCACTTAACACCAGGTGGGCTGTGAGCTCGTCCAACCATCTAAGCAATAAAAAAATAAATAGTAATAATAATAATAAATAAATAAAAACTTAAAATTCTATACAGTTGTGGACTGTTTAGGTAGATGAACCTTCACCGAATGGTAGGTCGCACATGATATTTGAATAAACATAACCGTATTTAATGTATTTAGTTATAACCACAGAGACGCGTCGCCGGGATTCACTGGGCTATATGAATAAAAAGTAAATTATTGTCATTGGTAAGCACCACTTTAGTATGACTGAATCGATTTCGTATTTTAATTTACCTAATGCTTTTAATGGAACTAGAGGTCCCGCAGTAGTCGAAATTCGACTATAATTAATTGTAATTGTAAGTTTATACACTATTATGATTGTATTTTATACTTCTATAATCACAAATTTCGCCAAGACTACACTATAAAAAATATTAACAAAGACAAAGAATATTTAATCTATTCTCAATTTGTCAACAGTCGTCAAGAACAAAAGTTTGACAATAAATAGTATGCATGCGTGTGTGTGTCAAATACATGGTATGTAGTGTGTGTGATGTTTTATTTATTAATTTAATGTGTCTTTTATGCATTATTAAAAAAAAAAATTAGCATTGTGCACTTCTTCTCTATATTCTCTATAAGTGTGGAAAATTTCATACTCCTCCGTCCGCGCAATTTTCGTAAAAAGGGATAGAAAGTTTTTGCTTCACGTATTAATATATAGATTTTGCCGGGAAGAATCAGAAATTTACGAAACGATCAAAAACAAATTTATTTAATTTTGACATGACAATATCTGTCGGGTCAGCCAGTTAAGCAATAAAAACAGACGTTTTCCACCGAAATGACGCTTTCAATGTTTGACAATCTGCTTGCCTCCCCTCGATACTCGTAGGGCTTGACGTTTCAATTATCGGTCGTTGTTCCATCCGTCGGTCATGAATTTTAGCGAACAACTATCGGAATATTGTACTTTGAGTTTGTTTCGAGAGGTTCGTATGATTGTTGTCTGAGAGATGTCGTAATTGAGACGAATGTTTAAATTATACAATACGACGGATGTTTTATTATTTAAACGATTTTAATTTGATTTTCGGGGGTTAAAATTCATCTATAAATGTATGAAAACTGCGGCAAACAATTTAATAAGAATGCCCGAAGATAATTCTGAAGATGATAATGCTGAATATAATTTTAATTTGAAGCTTGTAGTTTTTATTACACCACATTTTATTACTTCAATTGATATTTTTTAGTATTTAATGTTTGCATTTGGTTTAATTTGCAAATAATAATTATGATAAATTAAAATCGACACTGGCAACAATGACGTTGCAAGAAGCCGCTTGTCATAGTGAAAAAAGAAGAAGATGAAATGAAATTGCTTAAAAAAAAATGTTTACTCGTAATTTGGCTATACATTTTTAAAAACAAAAGAAGGGTTCAATTAAAATTGCAAGTACATATACCTTCGAATTCGAATAGAAAATCGTATCATTTTTAATTTTGCCATAGACTATAATATGTTAACCGTAAACGGGTCTCTGTGTACCTTCCGTGGGTACAATACCTGGTTTACTGAGGAAATTTGATCTAATTAATAATGAAACGTTACGTATAGTGTTGAAACATGTTTAATTAAATTCATAGGAGCTTTGCGCTTGAAAGACGGTGATTATCGCTCTGACGCCGGCATGGAAGCATCGTGAAATCATGTTTGTTTACTGAATTTCAACTGAACAATCTGCACGTATATTTAAACTAGCTCACCCATCTGGTATAAAGCAGTTGTCGATTAGTCTATAGTCTTAGTTGTGTTTTAACCCTTTGTTAGGATGCACGCGAGGCTAGTATGAACCTACCCACAACTGCGGCGGATTATGGAAGCATCCTTAAAACTAATTATTTAGATTTCTGTTTGCAGAATAAGAATTTTGAACGCAAAAATTCTTCGGAAACCCGAATGCGTGTAATTTGAAGAAAACGATAATCGTCCAGAGCGTCCTTCCGACACTTCGGCAAAATAAGTAAACGTTTTCAATTCTGCGAGCAAACAGTTAAGCGTTATTTAGATTCTGTACTTCATTTACAAAGAACAGTTACTTAGGTTACAGTATCAATACTTTACAGAAGTATTAATCTCTTGTTAATTTTTTGTCGATAAAGTTAATGGGCTGTTACTTCGCGAATGCATCTACTAGCAGATCGCAATCACGACCAGTTAAGAAGATCCAGCGAGAAACTCAACGGGTTAAGATATACGTCGCAATTTTTGGCGAGTTCGACAATTACCCATAGAAGAAGAAGAACCCGTGCTTTGGTTGTTACTACCAGCAGAATCCAACAGCAATGAGAGTGCATCCGAAGAAACCCCCTTATTCTGATCAGGCTCTGACCTCGAACGGAGATCGGATATCGGGTATAAGCGTGCAGGGGAGGCGTTTAGTGCGGTCTGCTCCCAACATCTGCAGATTGTCAAGTCTCGCTCGCCCCTAGGCGCGGGGACCTCGTAGGAGGTACGCCCCCCCCCCACGAAAAAGAAAGGTACAGTGACGGTGCTCTCGATAAGTTGGTTATCATGTCTCATTACCGATTGAAATTAGCTCGCAGATTTCGAATTTCTATAGCCGTATATGGGTAAAGCTTCTGAACCACACTGTGTAAAATGGGTCGAACATAATATACTGAATTTGAAAAGTTGACAAAATAAATATCCGATCTTATACCACGTCGAGTTTTATACAATGTTCATGGATCTAAAGACGTTCGTTTTGTAACTAAAAAGAATAACAAATCTTGCAAAGGCGTATGAAGAAAGTGAACCTTCTTCAGTGCTATTTACTGTGTCAAGGGTAAAAGTGTCTTAGAGCTAAGGTTTATTTTCTCAGCGAATGCGCCGGCAAAGGTAAGCGCTTTGTTTTCTTCACAGCACCCTCTTACACTCGATTAGTCTTTTTCGTTTATTCACCGACACGCCTTCGACCCTAAGCTTAATTACTTAAGGAATTTAAACTTAGCTACACTTAGCTTCAAATTATGTCAATTCAATTCTCATCGGCTTCCTTTTTCCTATTCTTACTGTTATTAGCGAATAAAATGGTCAGTACGATGTCGACTCATAGTTTTGAATGTACAGATTTTGTATGTCTCAGAACAGTACAGTACAACGGCTGCCCTACCCTTCAAACCGAAACGCATTACTGCTTCACGGCAGAAATGGGCAGGGCGGTGTAACCTTCCGCTGCGAACTCACAAGACGTTCTACCACCAGTAATTACGCAAATTATAATTTTGCGGGTTTGATTTTTATCACGCGATGTTCCTTTACCGTGGAAGTTAATCGTGAACACTTTCATTAGAAAAATTGGTACTTGCCTGCGGGATTCGAACAGCGTTGCATCGCTAGATACGAATGCACCAGACCAGGATAAGATTCATTTAGGCCACGACGACTTTAGCAAAACAAAATTCTTTAGCAAAAAAAAATTTTTTTTCGCAAAACGCCTGTGGAGCAGTTTATATGCCATCTTTTCGGGTTTCCCTGTCTGATCCCCCGCCGGCTACCTGAGGGGATCAAAACACTAAGTGCGCCAGATCTATCAGAGATCTATCGCAGTATACATAGTGTTGCTCTAAAACACATAGATATAAATATAATAGATATAAATATAAATACATAGATATAAATACATAGATATTTTTACTGGCGGTAGGACCTCTTGTGAGTTCGCACAAGTAGGTACCACCGCCCCACCTATTTCTGCCGTGAAGCAGTAATGCGTTTCGGTTTCAAGGGTGGGGCAGCCGTTGTGACTATACTGAGACCTTAGAACTTATATCTCAAGGTGTGTGGCGCATTTACGTTGTAGATGTCTATGGGCTCCAGTAACTACTTAACATCAGGTGGGCTGTGAGCTCGTCCACACACATAAGCAATAAAAAAATATATATATATAAAGCTCATTCACTGGCGAACTAATTTATCGAATTTTACTATACTTAGGGACAGAGATGAGGTGACGCTATTCTAGCATACCGCATAACCTTTATCAATTTATAACCAGATTTTCTTTTATATTTCTATAATTTGAATTCAGAACGAAAACGTATATTAAAACAATAATTTGAAAAGACTTTATTCTTTCTTATTAAAAAAACTGAAATCAAATTTCGTAACCTATTTTCGAAAATCAGATTATCTCGAACTGAAGAAAAGGTCTAACGTTTTGTCAATAATCGTTTACATCGTTACCGGCTCAGTTTTATATTCATGGCGGAGATCTTGAATAAAATTTCCTAAATTTTTACCGATGACGATCGCTTCGATTCATTGATAATCCACAGAGCATCTGTTTTAGAAAATTTTAAACACGGCCTTTTTCGAGAGAAATTAAGATCAGTTTTATATTAATTCGGCTATTAAAGTAGAAGATAGATTTTATTATGAAAGCTAGAGATTTTATTCAAAATCATCTGCAACTTTTAATTTTTAAACGTACAGAATTGTGTTATTTATAAGTACCAAATATTTAAGACCAACAAGAATTTCGCATTAATCAACTTTGAAGCTTACTGTAAACGCAATAGACAAAAAACGGTTTCCATACTTTATAAACATATAAGTATTACCCTATATTAATTACAACATCTAAGCCAAAGCAAAAAAAAAAAAAAAATTACCACAAACAAACTGAAAGTTTTCGTACATGATTTCATAAAAGAACAAAAAAGTATTAGCATGTTTTAATATGTTTTGTAATATGTAATTATATAATAATAAATAGAAAAGTAATTCTTATTCCTATTTTATTTTTTATTTTAATCCTATTAAGTTATGCTCAGTGATGTGTACCGCGTGTTGTCTGCGGCGGCCAGACTTAGAAGCTCTTTTTACTCCCCTTTCTATCCTCTCGCACGAGGGTGAAGCGACTTTTTCATTTTATTGTCCGTTAATTGCTCTGATTGGTGGGACGCAACGAAATAAAACGTTTGAAGGGAGCTCTAGGCTCAAGTGTGATAGTCACTAATTTGGTCTCGATTGTGAAATTGAATGTTCCGAGAGCGCAGTAATTTTCGAATGTCGACCCGACTCGTACTATGTTTTTGACGTGATTGATGAAACAAGCACTAAACACAAAATGATTAATCTGAATAATCATATACCTTTAAACGAGCAATTCTTGTATATTAATATATACTAGTGGTCCCGCAGTAGTCGAAACTCGACTATAATTAATTGGAATTGTAAGTTTGTACACTATTAAGATTGTATTTTATACTTCTATAATCACAAATTTCGCCAAGACTACACTATAAAAAACATTAACAAAGACAAACAATATTAAATCTCAATTTGACAACAGACGTCAAGAACAAAAGCTTGACAATAAATAGTATGCATGCGTGTGTGCGTCAAATACATGGTATGTAGTGTGTGTAATGTTTTCTTTATTGATTTCTTATATATTTTATGCATTATTTAAAAAAAATATTAGCATTGTGCACTTCTTCTCTATATTCTCTATAAGTGTGGAAAATTTCACACTCCTCCGTCCGCGCAATTTTCGTAAAAAGGGATACAAAGTTTTTGCTTCACGTATTAATATATAGATATAATCTGAATCTCGGAAACGGCTCCAACAATTTTCATAAAATTTAGTATACAGGAGATTTCGGGAGCGATAAATCGATCTAGCTATGATTTATTTTCAGAAAATGTTGTTTTATTCGTGTTTTCAATAATCAACTCTTCCCGACATCTATTGGCGAATAATAATACTATTTTTCTTAATTGAAGGCAACTAACCGCTTTAAAGACACAACAAGATGGCGTTATCAAAAAAAGAAAACGAGCAAAGCTCGGTCATCATCTAGTTTCCATTATGAATACAAGCTGGTATATTTTAGTGATGTACGTAATTGCTGTGCCTATTATTGGATCATCGAACTTAGTATTTACTTAGTACGGAACATCGATTTTACAAACAGAGTAACGTTACTAACAAAAGGTTCGGATGGAATTAATTTGTCTCTTAAATCATCCGTAAAGAGATTACAAAACATTGAAATTGTACGAATCGGGTTTGGACGATCCGTTTAATTCGACTTTTACTTCAATTTATCAACGGCATCCATTAATCAAGTTACCGCAGAGATTGCATCGGTCGAACTAATTAATTGTACTGCGTTAATAGCGGAGCTTCGCGCTCAGACAGAATTTCGAATTCTACTCTATAGAGCTGTTGTATGCGATTTTGAAATTGTCACATGTAGCTCACGAATGCTCACTCGCAGTGGTTTGTATTTATACAGTTCCACCGTAAAAAGCACCGAAGAAATTGGACGATACGTATTAGAAACTAAACGATCTTTATCTTATAATATGTATAAATTGTTTTGAAATTATAATAACATATATATATCGTATATTTATATAAGAGTTGTACAATAATTTACAAGAAATATATAATGTAAATGTAATTAAATTATATTGAATTTTCATTACACCATCAAAAATTATTTTATTATGAATATAACAAAATTCCTGACTTATGCGTCAAGATAAAAATAGTTCTAAGTCATGTAAATAGATAGAAATTTCAAGCTCATCTTGTTAGTTTCCTGCAAGGCTAATGGCTTCCGTAAGTGCTGGAGGTAACTTTGTTTCGTACCAATATTACACAATGCTTCTTCTGAATATCATTTTGCGCTGCCGTGCTCTTATCTAATTCGCTTTGAAGCTTTGTACGGTCAACTGTGGAATTGCATGAATACCTTAAGTTCTATAATCTTATGAATACTTCTATCAACATTTACATTCCCGATCCTGCGGACAGAATGGAAAGCAGTCGACGTCGCCCTAAACACGTCATCTCGGATCCTCCCGATCCACTAACGGTGCTTCTAGGTACTTCAAGCACCGGTCACCGTTTTCGTCGAACCCGTCGCTTGCGACGAAGGGCTCGACGAGTAAATTAACTCTCAGACACAGCCCACTGAGTTTCTCGCCGGATCTTCTCAGTGGGTCGCGTTTCCGATCCGGTGGTAGATTCTGCGAAGCACGGCTCTTGCTAGGGTTCGTGTTAGCAACATCGTCAGGTTGAGCCCCGTGAGCTCACCTACTAAAGTTAAGGTTACGCTGACATAGCCTCTCAAGGCTATCAGCTTAGGTAGGAAAAAAATATATATATATATATATCAACATTTAAACTCGGCTTAAACTACGATTTAATCTCGGTTTCACTATTTAATTGTATTATTTCCGACGCTCCGAATAATTTACAATTTTCTTGGTCAAAAATGAGTTGTACGTAAAAGTAGTTTTAATTATTTTTTGCGACCCGCGAAAACCTACATAAATACCTCAATTTCAGTTGAAAAAAAGCCTAGATGATATTTAGGCGTTCCACATGTAATGCTTTGAGGAATCGTTTGAGACTATCTCGTCATTACCGTCCGCCACTGGAGTAAATTTCATCTGTACGCTTTAAAATCACTGTGTTCATCTACAGTACGTTTCCAGATATATTTTTGCTGCACATTCAACTTTGAAATGAACTTCCCACTGCGGGGTGTCTTGAGCGCCGGGACATGTCCTTTTTTAAAACGAGGTTTTCGGAGAGTACTTAATATATCTACAATGGCAATAAAATGACTTATTATACGTCCTTTTACTCATAATTTAAAAATTGAACGCAAAATTAAGTCGCATTAGCGTATTTAAAGGCTTCCGCATTGTGTAGCTGCTGCTCGTTGCGTACCTACACAATAAATATTTTAAATTTTATTTTTTAATTTTTATGAATGAGGGATTCCTGGTGGCCCGGTTGTCTCTCGTTTCATCAGAATAGGGCACAATAAATCATAAAAAATTTAATAAAAAGAATTCGGTCGCCGGTATAAAAAAAACGAAATGTATCTTATGCCGTTAATTCTACAAAAGTCAGCAGTCGAGTTTAACATTGAATATGTAAATCACTATAATCTCGCAGCTTTCACCCCTGAAGTGGGAACAGCATTGAGACTCTTTCCAGGCCAAAATGCAATAAATATCATGAAACTTTAATCTCTTTTTAGTTATAGTTGGCACCCTCGTGCTGCTCTTGTCAAGACTAAAAAAGTGTACCAGGAATTTTCAATAACTTAATCAGCATTCATAATTTGTACAGATTTATTCACAGGTATTTATTTTTATTTTTTTAAGATTCAAGTCAAGTTTAGAAATTTACTTTATAATTTATCATTAGGTAATTAATTATCTAACCATACTTTGTATAATATTATTATGTAGTCTATAAGTAGTTAGGCGTGCACAAAATAAGTATATAATATAGTAACAAAATCACTCGGTATGTACCTATACGTGTCGTAGTTATTTTGCATTTGTGCATCTTGAAAAAATTACATGTCGCGAAAACTGTTAAGTATTTGATACGTCGAATATATTATACTTAAAATAATAAAATTAAAATATGTACTGAACGCGGTATTAAGCCGTTAAAGTAGTTTTAATTACGTACATATGTCAATTGTTTAAATGTTCAATCACGCCAATGATTTTCTTGATAAATATTTTCCTATATGACCACAACGAGAGCGATATTTTTACAATATTCTTCAAATTTGTTCGGTATATTGGAATCGAATGTTAACGCTGACGTACCTGTAATCTATCTATCCATTTATATAAAATTAAATTGCTGTTCCTTAGTCTCGCTAAAACTCGAGAACGGCTGGACCGATTTGGCTAATTTTGGTCTTGAATTATTTTCAGAAGTCCAGAGAAGGTTTAAAAGGTAGATAAATATGAAAATGCTTGGAATGAAATAAAAATAACAATTAAAAACAAAATTGATGTGTCCCCCGTCGGATGGATTCTTCTGTTTGTTTTAAGTTTATTTTATACAAACGCTGAGGTCTTTTATTTATCGATTGAGGCACTACGAAGTCTGCCGGGTCAGCTAGTTAATTAATAAGACGTACCGTTGATAATGAAGCAGCAAAACGTTCACTTAATATTTGTTTTATAAGTATAGTTGCCGACGGGGGCACTGGTTTTACGTTCGGAATGCAAAGAGCCGGCCGACCATTCGCAGACGCCCGGCGGCCTTCATTTTGCATGATATTAAACCGGGAAATAAAAAAAAGTTGGCATAAAGGAAAACTCGACCCGGGAATTATCATGAAAAGCGAGAGGCGCCTAGGTTACCTTTGGGTCAAGCAGTGCTCGTTTTATTGCCTGATCCTGATGCCGTATTCATTTTCCTTTGTTGCCTTTTATGAAAATTCTAGAGTACCTACTGTCTCCTTACGGATAGATTTTCAATCTCAACTTTATTCAGATTAATGTAAGAAGTTTTGCCTTCTAAAATATACACCTAGAAGAAGAGTCATACTGAAGCGATAAACTATTCAAATTTATGAGAAAATACGAAAAAAAGCAAAGCATTTTCTTAGGTTTCTTAAGGGTGTAAGCTTTCGAGTACAAAACTTTCAGCATTATTACTTTTCGCTTACGTGTAGCTTTTCTTAGTATTCTATTAGCATCGCGTCCTCTTTGAAGACTTGGGCAGCCGTTATGCTGTTGAGACTTCGATCTTATATCTTAGGGTGGGTGGTGATATTGAGATCGTCATGTCTGTGGGCTCTAAACCCTTTTTTTTATTATTATTTTATTGCTTAGATGGATGGACGAGCTCACAGCCCACCTGGTGTTAAGTGGTTACTGGAGCCCATAGACATCTACAACGTAAATGCGCCACCCACCTCGAGATATAATTTCTAAGGTCTCAGTATAGTTACAACGGCTACCTCACCCTTCGAACCGAAACGCATTACTACTTCACGGCGGAAATAGGCAGGGTGGTGATACCTACTCGCGCGGACTCCCAAGAGGTCCTACCGCCAGTGATCAAACATCGGTTAGACCACTTTTATATGTCTCTCAACTTTAAACGTGAATTAGCGCAGAAAGTACCCGAAGAGTTTATTAGAGGTCATTAGACATGCAAAATACAAAGGAAAGCAAATAAATCTGCCCGTCCGTGTCGTAGAATTAATCAGGGATTTTTTTGGCGACGAGGCGTTCTTTGGCCTTCCTACTAATGTTTTACAATGAATATGTTCAGAAATGTGTATGCCACAAATTTTGGGTTGCACGAATTAAGCTTAAATCCCTTACAAAGAAACTGAAAATAATTACCCTCAACGTTTTTTTTTTGTTAAAGTAAATGAATAGATAAATTGCCTTTGATTTTTTTTTAATTTATTCTGTACATGAAAATGCCAGGGCACAGCCCATGTATGTAGGTGAATGGTTACCGGAGTCAGGCCCACACCGTAAATGCTGGGCCCGCCTTGACACCCGAAATCTGAGTCTCAAATGAGGTTTGTTGGAAGTACTCAACGGTAGGTAGCGGCTTAACTGGCCTCTGGCATTGCTGATGTCCATGAGCGACGGTAACTATTCACTATCAGGTTGGTCGTGTGCTTGTCTGCCTACAATAGTAATCAAAAAATCTTAATTGCATTAAATGAAAGCTGTCCATACTAACACTCATGACCGTTTCGCGGGAGAAATAAACAGGACTGTAGTAGTATTACCTGTACCTATAATTACTCGTCACCGGTAATTACGTTAATCTTTAGATTCAGTTGGTTTTGTTTTTTCTCCAATTTCTCTGATTTTTTAAAAAAACATCCACATCTTACACCAATATAACTATAAGAAGTCCTATCCATAATGCGATTGCTATTAGGTATAATTAATTATTCAACCCAAGGGACCAGTTGCAATAACAACAAATCTAATTTTGGCATATAGGTAACTTAGTAATATAATCAATCAAATGAAATCACGGGGTAAGTGTACCCAAGTGTCTAGTACAATTCATGAGCGCTCTACACCCTTCCCTGTAATTTGGAGATGATAATCTGGTCGCAGATACGACTCCCCTGATTTAGTACAGTTGTCTCTCCACTTAACGAGGGAAACTTTTTGCGAGTCCAAGTGCCGACGAATAAATTAGCCGAATCGTTACGTCTAACTCAGATACGTTCTGTTATTAATCGCTAGACTGTGTGGTTCATATTAAATGTGTTACCGCGCGTTTGGATAAATGAAGTATTTTCTTTTAGTTAATAAGTTATTAATAATTCTATCAATGTTGTGTCATATGTTGGCATTTCAAATGAAAACTTAGAATACAATGTACTGTTTCCTTTTTTCACAAATCTATATCTATACTAATATATAAATCTACAGTGGTTTTTGCGGATGTTCCGTTATAACTACTGAACCATGCATCCGATTGACTTGAAACTTGGTATCCATGTAGAAAATACATGTACTTAATGGATAAGCTAGGCAGCAGCTTGGCTCTGCCCCTGGCATTGCTGAAGTCCATGGGCGACGGAAACCACTCACCATCAGGTGGGCCGTATGCTAGTCTGCCTACAAGGGCAATAAAAAAAAAAGGCTAATATTTATATGATTGTTGGACTCCCTAATAATAATGACAATAAAAAATAATGTTAATTTTAAATGCCCAGCGAAGCGGGCGAGTACGGCTAGTTGATTAATAAGTTTATAAGGTTTGGGTGAATTCATGGTCTATCACATCTGAAGTGCCTACCGAGACTCATACAGACTTCAAAATACTTATACACGTGATGTCTCATCCTCAATTACTCTAGATTAATGACCGTTCTACGCTTTCAACAAAAACATGATTGTTTTGCGCCAGAGAAGACGGTACTAGTAGTAGGAAATCATGGTTTTGCGACCTAGTTATGGCGATCCGTCGGTCTGTGAAGCACGAAAGGGAGTGGGATTTCTCTTCGGCTCCTCAGCGCAGAAGACGGAATGGCGGTGCGGGCGCGATACCCCCGTTCAGCTCCCTTTCTGCGCTCTTTTCAAGGCGTAGTCTCCGAGCAGGAGGACAGTTCTGTCTCCCTCCCCCAGAAGCGCCGGATTCCAACACATGTAATCCTCGACATAAATGGATGCCCCAGCGTATAAAAAAGGCCGGTAGTATCGTTTTAGTCTCTTTACAACACAACCTACCACCTAGTCTTATAAATAAGACCTCGTTTTTTTTTTAAATAAACGAAACTCAATATCTCCGTGATTTGTAAAAAATGTTCAATAATAACTCATATTTAGCAGATGTTATGGATCTTTATACTTATTGGGAGTTGTTCTTTTTATTCACATTAGTTATATACAATTTAGATATTGTAGTCTTTGGGCTCTATTAACTGCTCAACTTCAAATTTACGCTAATAGACATTAGGATAAAACAAATCAAGGTGCCTAAGAACCGAACTACTGAGAAACGTCGAAACTCAAACTAATTCAAGGATTGAGTGCTTGTTAACTTAGTAATTTGATTTCACTGACACATTAATCGCTCAACTATCAAAAGCTTGTCCAGGTCAGTAACTCCGTTAGTGTCGGGAGCTGGGGAATTGAAGATGTTCGATCCGGAACTGAAATCGAGGGTAAAACGCCACTTAAGGAGGTCAACTAGATTCGTGCAAGGATTTGTGGCTGATGCACATGAAACTAGAAATTTAATTTAATAAAGCTTCAATATATACTTATTCTTTTTTTCTTAAAATTAAAATGAGACAAGCATGTGGCCTGCCTGATGGTAAGTAATGACCGTGGCTAAGCCGATGCTCACTAACCAAGCCCCGGCTTTAATTTAGTTTTCAATAATTGAAAAGAAGCCACTGAAAACGTTCGTGTTTTATTTTAATACACACAAAAACAAAATAGTATTCCCGAGGGATATGTTTTTTGTTCTAGATGTACGCAACCGCAGCCGCTCGCGTGTGACGTCGTTTTTTTTTTTGTTCAGTAGGAAATCACCGGACTTCCGCTCTCCACTGGGTATGTCGAAGTCGAACCGACTAAAACCTCCTGTCGCTCAACAATCAACGTCCAAGCCTCACATGAGACAGAAATCATGAAAAGGCAAAATGGGGGAAAGTGAAGCATTTATTGCGGAGCACATCTCTCCCATCACCCACCCCATCGGGACGCCGGACCGGCGGTCGTTGGCGCCACGACCACTAGCTCTCTCGGTCGGCAGGCTAACCGAAGCCCGCCTAGATGGCGCCGCGCCGGCTAGAGTGAGCTATCCCACGGAATACCCTTGCTCTTGCTCCTGCGAAATGCTCTTACGTAAAACGCGCGCAGAGCAGCTTGCACGTCGTCTTCTTAGGCCCCCTTGCCGGTCCCCAGCCCGACATGTGAGGGGGACCCGAAACACTTAGAGGGCCAGGGCTTCGGCGATCTACGCCTCCCTGGCCCCCACTCGACGACGGCGGACTTGTGCGTCTCTCACGCGTTCCGCCGCCTACCTCTGCGAGATGGAGCACTCGCAGAAGTCGAAGGCCTCGAAGGTGTGTGAAGTTAGTATATTAAAAAAAAAACTAAGATAGCCGCCTCTTTGGTCTAACGAATAGTTGGTCTACTGCACCACGGAGTCAGATAGGTATTTGTTTATCGAAGCAAGAACGCGTTGGTCTTGTACGTGTTTCCGGAATTTATTATACTTAAGAAAATTCTATGTTGAGGCGGTTGAAGTTAATTAAGTATTACTCAATTTTATTTCTACCTAAATTAATTAAAATGTGTATTTGAAAAATTAGATCGATGTGTAAACGTTGCTTAACTCGAGTGAGTCAGGGGCAAAGCGGCCAATGCGCACAACAATCACTTGACCGTATTCGCGGGTGCATCCAAGCTTACAACAACCACTTAAAATTTTGCTTTTCAATTTTCGCATTTGTCAATCGTTTTTTTTTTTTGTTTATCTTATTTTGTAGAGGTCAGCACATTAGATTCGTTGCGTATTTCACTTTTATTATTTTACTTTCGTTTTTAATTCTACTTAAACTGAAAAACATAAAATGAATTGACAAGTTGAATTCTGTAATAGTTATCGATTTTTTAGTAATCCATAAAGATATAGAAATGTCGTAAAGCAGCCTCTATTGAGGACTTAAATTACGAATGAAATTACACATTACACAAAAGTTTACGGGATTTATGTTTAAATTACGTTTTCTTATGCTTAGATTTCACATTTGATCAAATTAAATTAATTAATAATTAATTACCAATATGATAATATTCGTTTGATTTTGGTTGATAGGTTATGCGTTCCCGCTTCTCTTAAACTTGGGCAAACAAAAGTTTTTCTTGTTCTATTAATTCAATTCTGAATTTATCCAGAAGTACAGAGATTAATACGTTAAGTCAAATCGACTTACAGACTTGCACCCGCTGCGAATTACAAGTTAAACAAATACAGTTATGTTTGGAAAATTAGTGTTTGCTCATTAAACATAGCTTGAGCATTTCTGTAACAAATATCTTGACTGTGACTTATTTTTACATTCATTTTTATTGTCTTATCTATTTAAGTTTTTAATTAGCTTTTCCGACAGTAATCAAACGAAAACTGTTTTTTTTTTATACAGCCGAATTTATTAAAATGTATGCTAGCTCCAAGTTTCGTGAGCTGTGTGTAATGTATTCTCGAAAAGCGTCTCTAGAAAAATTCTTGTTGGAAAGTCTATTTCAATCGAATGTAATCATTAATTCAAGTCTCAAGCTGGGCTGAGACTTGGCACCGGCGAGTCTCTGCCAATACAATTTGTTAGTCGTGTCAGGTGTTAAAAACTCCGCTGAGGCGAAACGAACTAGACAGTAAATCTGGCTAAATTCAATCTGAAAAGTTAGCTTCGCCGGCATCGGGGAACTTTTGCGTCTCGCTCGGACCTAACGCTTAATTAACGTTACTCGCAAACGTAGTGTAGTTGTGAATTGTAACAAACTTTATATTTATTGTTCTGTTTCGCGAGCTGCTCCTAATTTCGTTCCTATTAGCGGGCGTTATGAAAGTTTTATTATTTTGTTGATTTTACAGTCATCTACAGTTACAACTGTCGGAAAATATATACAAATTTAACCGATTTCTGTGATTTTTATGAGATCCAGATGTCTTCATAGGTACTTACGTTATCATTTAGTTATGTTAATATTCAAATATACATATAACCAATTTTTTGCAATTTTTGATGTTTAAATGGTTTAGTTTTTGACGTCAGGAACAAAAATCATATGACCGTTATTCATTCTATGTAAAAATTTTACTACTTTTCACAAGAAAAGGACTGCGTGATATCAAAATAGCGCCTGATGAAAAAACCTTAGCAATACTCTACACAGCCTTGAATTTATCGGCCGTTTTTGCACAAATATTCATATTATCATTTATTAATAGTCCATATTTTATTAGAAATATAATTGAATTATATTTAAATTACATTATGTATAAATAGACAAATTTACAACAGTTAAATAGCAGTATCTTGTTTGTTTTTCAGACGATTTTCTTTTTTTTTACCCCATTCCCGAAGTTGGGCTGTAACGTTTTTTCAGCGCATGTACATCAGTATGTACTACTCTGTCAAGAAAGTACCGGGAAAAGATCAATAATACAAAAAGTGTTAGTTATTCATTCAAATTTATTTCAACATTTTACCAGAAAGCTTGCTCCTTCAGAAACAATACACTTACGCCATTGAATAATCCAATCATAAAAACATTTTTAAGCGTTTTTTCCGGAATTGAGTTCGTTCTCGCCGCGAATTCACGTTTATATCTTCTGCCGAATGAAAATGGGTTCCACGAAGTTAGATGTGGTTTTGAGATTTGAAGAAGAATTGAAGAAAATTTGAGTTCCGGAAAAAGGAAGAGTCGGCTGAAGCCATATTTGTTGACTAAGGTGATTGCTCGATGGTATTTGTTGAGTATTCTTTCAAAAAATCGTTCATAATAATGGCCTTGTGCGATGGCGAATTATCGTGGTGCAAAATCCAAGAATTGTCTTTTCACAAATCTGGCCTTTTTCGTTTTGCTGTCTCTCTTTAACGCATACCGCTGAAATAATATATTTTGTTTATCGTTTGACCTTACAGCAATAATCTCGATAGGACAACACTGCGATAGTCGAAGAAAACAGTCAACATGACTTTGTATTTTGATTGATTTTGGCGTGATTTTTTCGGTTTCACGGTATAGCTGGTGTTGATCGGCAATCGAAACCTATACATCGTGAACTCGGAGACGAAGTCTGCTGCAAAGTAAAGATATATTCCGGTTCGAAGGCGGGAACAATTCCAATGCAACAAAGATTTCGGTCTTGTCTCAAGATAGGGAGTAACGTTTTTGTAAGGTCTATGGGCTCTAGTAACAACGCGATACCTTTTTTTTCTACCTATGCTGATAGCCTTGATAGGCTATTTCAGTTTCTCCTTGACGTTTAGGTGAGCTCACTGGACCCAAACCGGAGTGCTGCTAACACGAATCCTAGCAAGAACCGTGCTTCGCAGAATCTACCACCGGATCGGAAACGCGACTCACTGAGAAGATCCGGCGAGAAACTCAGTGGGATGTGTCAGTGGGTAAATTTATGGAGATTTCTATGGGCTCCAGTAACCACTTGACACCAGGAGCTCATCCAACCACCCAAGCCACAAAAAAAACAAAAGCAATAGCTATGCGTGTAATAGTGTCATATATGAAGAAATCTATCTAAATGAATACAATAAGTTTAATATTTGTATTAGTAATGCAAAAAAAGCATTATGTATATTAGATAACGATCTCACGTGCTTTAGTCTTAACATTCGTAAGCCTATAAGTTAGCTTTTAATTCTACGATTACAAATTGAAATTAATGTTAAGACCCCACCAGTTGTTTTGTTGAAGGACTCCTTGTTCTCTTCGTAAGACATTATTTGTGTTTACAATTACTCAGTGCTCTTTGTTGCCTGATCTCGGAAACGGAAACCCGTTCAAGAAACGGAACCGTCTTTTTTGGTTTATAAATTTGTTTTGTTCTATTTTACGGTACAGGTAATCTGTTGCGGCCTTGTGTTTTTGGTCAGTATGAGGTCTTGAAAGAAATTAGCCGGTATTAATTTTACACTATTGCGGACTATTGACATTTACAATTATGTATATGTAGTTTAGTTGTTAGCGCAATATAATTTATTATGAGCATATAGCAGTAGCATTGTACACGCAACCGTCTTAATGTTAGACGGGTCATAAAATTCATGAAGCTTTGATTAAAAAAAAACTTTCTGTCATTAGAATCCGAATTATAAGTTATTAATATATTTTTTTTTACTTAGCCTGGTTGAGATATTAGGTCAAACTAATTTCATTATCGTATTGTCATCGGTCGTTTTCTTAAAAATTTTAAACTGTTTCATACAGGTCAAACGAATATAAACGTGTTTTTTTAAAAGGTAAACGTAGTCACTATTTAACATAAATTGAATTTTCAAACCCGTAAAATTGTAGACTCAAACTTTTAAACGTTCAGTGAAAAAAAAGTGATACCATTTGATTTTATACAACTGTAAGAAACTTCTTGAAAATTACTTTAGAACAGGATTGTATAGTTTATTGAAACAGTACCCTGTTTTCTGTTACTTAAGTAGGTGACAAAAAATACGAATTTTGTTATTTACAATGAATATTTTTAGCGTGACGAATTATAATTGGGTATAAATCGATCAGTGCCTGTCGTTTCTTAAATTTATTTGCGTGTTAAGTTAAACAGCTTCAGTGACTGCTTACGATTCTTAAGAAAATACATAAATAAACATATTATTCCATACGCGTATTAGTTACAAGAGTTTGTCATCTGTTCTGTCTTCTGTCCCACAGGCTAATAATAATATATAGTTTAAATAAAAACGAGCACAAGTTAAAAAATATTCACGTGCCATTATGAAGAACTTTTTTGACTTTTCACAGATTTTTTGTTAGCGAGTGTGTTCGCAAGTTGTCATGGTTGGCAAGTAATTGAAATAGACACTAGTGTTGGGTGATTCTCTTAGACTGCAACGTTTTAAAAAAAATAGTTTTATCAACGTATACCTAATGGATTTTATATTGCTACTCAATAAAGTATATAAGCCCACAGGAGAAAGTGCAACGGTAGCTAAAATACTTTGTGCCTTACGTCACAAGCACAATTAGGAAATCAATAAAGTTAATGTAATTATATATAATTAAACATTATAGACATAGAGTTAGTTTGTTTACGATGTACCTGAATTTCAAAACCGAGCTCTCCATTAAAACTTCTGGTCGCGAAGTCGAAGAAAAAATAAATTTAACTTGCTCAAGTCGTGAATGCGCGGATGTAGCTTTCGAAAATATTTGTTTTGGCCCCAATACTAATCTGCTTCTAGAATAGACTTTATAAACTTGGAATCTCTAAGCTTTGTAGCATAGCGTTATTTTATAAACTTGGAATCACTAAGCTTTGTAGCATATTTGCACAATTACTGGTGGTAGGACTTCTTGTGAGTCCGCGCGGGTAGGTACTACCGCCCTGCCTATTTCTGCCGTAAAGCAGTAATGTGTTTCGGTTTGAAGGGTGGGACAGCCGTTGTAACTTTATATCAAGGTGGGTGGCGCATTTACGTTGTAGATATCTATGGGCTCCAGTAACTACTTAACACCAGGTGGACTGTGAGCTCGTCCACCCATTTAAACAATAAAAAATATACAATAGCGTAGATTTATTAAACTCGAAACTAGTTCGAAATTTCAACGTAGACAACCACATCTTTATGCTACCAATACTGTACTTCTATACTGTTAACAGAAAAAAAAAATCCTTTCAACTACAGAAAACTGTCTAAATACAAACAAATTATACTGGATTCAATAAGTTCAATAACGTTATCAACGACTTCAGGGGTTACTCCGGTAGTCGCGACCTTGTTTGTCTTCATACATGTTGGAGGATATTGTTTAATGTATCGGCGTGGCGTCCGTCGACCCTGATATCCGTTTAATATGATAATCCGTATGCAAACAACCGTCGTATTACCCGGTTCAATTATTTATGCACCCCGACGTCCTGATGGCTTCACTTGCTCTCCGCGTCTGGGGGTTTTATTTAATAGTTTTTTGGACAATTGAGAGCCGCCAACGGACAATGCTTTCGAAATCTAGATATTATTGTGCCTCAGCGTCATATTGCGAAATGACTTTTAGCTCGCCTTTGATTTTGCGTTTTCGTGTTCTCATATTCCTTTACCCGTGTCATATTAGAGCCTAGTTTGGTTATAAGGGCATTAAATTAATTAAATCTTAATTGACTAGGCAGTAGATAAAGTTAAGATTTATTATTACTTACTTGAAACTTCTTGTAACATGTATATTTGTAGGCGTGGGTAGTAATAGTTCGGGACGTAATTATTGAGAAAACACGGTTCTTATTTATGAGTAACTAGAGGTGGCCAAAGCTGTCTTCTCGTGCACCTGATGAACCGTCCGAAGACTATTATCAGTATATAATTCTTTGATTCTATGTACAGAGTGTGTGTATGTTTCCAAGAAAAGCATTCCAATGAGTAAGTACTAATAATACTGTTACGCCGGTAAGAGTAACGCGATCTATCGCCGCATAGTCGAACGAATGTAGATAGATCTAGTAGCACCTAGGACGTTCGAGAAGTACAACGCCATCTATTGTCAGAAAGCGGAAACTACTACTAGAGACGTATGGAATATTCTCGATAATTCTAGGGATGAGGTATCGACTATAAGAGCGTTGTAGGGATGGCACGCAGTTAGTCAGTAATCGGAACTACTCGAAGCGAAACAGCGAACGGATCACCTGAAGCGAAGCGGAACAAGCGAATTGAGAGTTTTAAAGTGTTTGTTGAGTGTTTAAAAGTGTTTGTGAAATGTTTAAGTGCTCTAAGTGTTGAATACAGTTTTTAGTTGCACTTTGGTGAAATTTTATTTATCCCGAACCCTCAGCGCGTAACAATACCTCATCCATAAATTCCTTCAAGTACCGCACTTAATAACGTATATAGGAAATGGGAACCTCAGCTTAGATAGACGGTAATCAATTCGGTTGTAATTGAATCTGGTCAGGCGTGGATGCATCATCCGAGATCCAGACGGCGCGGAACGGTGCGAGCGCCTAATGAAATAATGCTGGATGTAATTCGATTTGTATGTACAACCATGTCTATAGAGTTTCATTGCCGAGGTTACGTGGCCGGGGACTAAATCAGTAAGAGGATATTGTACACATTTATTTATGAAGTGGTGTTTATGTGTTTTGCCTTGTAAACATTAAAGGTCTCAAGTATAGTTACAATGGCTACCCCACCCTTCAAAACGAAGCGCATTACTGCTTCACGGCAGAAATAGGCAGGGTGGTGGTACCTACCCGCGCGGACTCACAAGAGTTCCTACCACCAGTTATTTAGTTCGTCTTAGTCTTAGTTAGTATTCTAGTAATCTCGAGGCGTTATTCTAGATTCACCGAACGACTAGGCGAGCTCACGGGGCTCAGACTGGCGAATTTGCTAAAATTAGCTCTAACAAGAGTAGTGCTTCGCTGAATGTACCACCGGATCGGAATCGCGACCCACTGAGAAGATACTTGTGAGAAACTCAAAAGGTTGTTTCTATGGGCTAGACTGTACCCACCCGTGCGGACCCACAAGAGGTCCTACTACCGGATTAAATGTGAACTAAAGAAATCCAAAAAAATTAAACGTGTAAATCTTAGAATAACTGTTTATTTATTTATTTATTTCTTAGATGGGCGGATGGGTTCACAGCAGATCTGGTGTTTAAGAGGTACCGAAGCCCATATACATACATACATACATACATATATCACAACGTGAATGCAGACATATGAAGTCCAAGTCTGGGTTAATTTGTAACTATAACTGTTGTCTCACAATTCAAATCGGAAACTATGACTACTTCGCGGGAGAAATAGGTATGTTATGGATATAGCCTATGCAGCCTAGCCTATGTAACCATAACACAGCCTAGGTAGTATGTTATGGATATAGCCTACAGTATACATATTATATGCAACCATTTGCGCTTCCTTAAGCATTCCCGGATCTTCTCAGTGGGTCGCGTTTCCGATCCGGTGATAGATTCTACTAAGCACTGCTCTTGCCAGGGCCAGTGTTAGCCAACACTCTTGGTTTGAGCCCCGTGAGCTCACCTCCTAACTCGGTAAATCTAGAATAACCCCTCGAGGTTACTAGAACATGTAGGGAAAAAAAATTAAGCATTGAAAAACGAATAGCCCATTTAGAACCTTGTTAGAATAATGCCTGGCAAATAGCATATCCGTTAAGTATTTTTTCATAAAATACAAAACGGAGTCCGTGATTCTTCGATCAACAATCGAAGCCGTGATTCGTTTAAGTTACAGATTAATTTCAAATTCTAATATTTAGATTGATTTAAAATTATTATTAATATTATTTAGGTTAAGACCATTAAGACGCCTACTTTTTTGACATGATCGTGTCAAAAAGTCACGACAATATTACGTCAATTTCCTCGACATCCGCCCTTATTGAATTCAGCAATACGTCCAAAAACGTGAACAGTAATGAGTTTAGTTATCAAAGCCGACCGCAAATTACTCGATCCATCGGAGCGATTTGATTTATCACTGTTTTCTGCTTTCTGAGTTTCGTTCAACTCAAATACAAAATTACAGACCTATAAAATGTTTAAGGTTGTAGAACTTTTTGTCCTATCTCCAAGATTGTATTAATGTTGAGAATTTTCATATTAAATTTATCGAAATCAATTTCTCAAGACTTTTCGACTAGAGACTAGTCTCTACTTTTGTTGTTGTTATCGAAAAATCGGAATACCTTAAATTTAATTACTATAATTTATTTTCTTCAGATTTCGCGAGTCCTAGATGTCTACGTCTAGGTCTCAATTATGTAGGTAATTAAAGTTACTTTTACGGTTTAATCATGCGTTATTTGTTGTATCTATGTTATTTTTGACGTTTCGAAATATAGTGTTATTTTTGAACATTGAGCTAAGTAGCATATATTTTTCTATAAAATAAATTCCAAACCTTGCTCGTTCATAACTGTGTCAGAACGCTTCTTTGAAAAAGCGGCGCCCCAAGATAACCCTTTTGTCTTGGCTGTCTATAACTACACTTTCGAATCAGGCGACGGAGCAAAATAAAGCCGCCGTCACCCAAATGCCTTGTCGGATTTGTCGGATACACTCTCGGTGCTCCAAGCACCGGTTACCGTTCTCGTCGAACTCGTCAAATAGAGTTCGACGTACAATCTAGCCCATAGAAACAACCTTTTGAGTTTCTCACAGGGATCTTCTCAGTGGGTCGCGATTCCGACCCGTTGGTACATTCAGCGAAGCACTGCTCTTGCTAGAGCTAGTTTTAGCAAATTCGCCAGTCTGAGCCCCGTGAGCTCGCCTAGTCGTTCGGTGAATCTAATATAACGCCTCGAGATTACTAGAATACTAACTAAGACTAAGACGAACTAACTAACTGGTGGTAGGACCTCTTGTGAGTCCGCGCGGGTAGGTACCACCGCCCTGCCTATTTCTGCCGTGAAGCAGTAATGCGTTTGTGCTTGAAGGGTGGGGCAGCCGTTGTGACCATACTGAGACCATAGAACTTACATCTCAAGGTGGGTGGCACATTTACGTTATAGATGTCTATGGGCTCCGGTAACCACTTAACACCAGGTGGGCTGTGAGCTCGCCCACACATCTAAGCAATAAAAAATAAATCGTAGTCTAAAAAACTTATAAAGTGCAATTTCGTAAACTTCAAAGCGGAAACGTTAAAACCAGATCTGTCATTTATAGGATTGGTGTGGTACGGGCGAACTGAATTATTATTATCCTACGTATGGACTGCCAATGACGCAACCGTACAAACAAGATAGTCAGGTTTATAAAAATAAGACGTATCCACTTTCGTTTTTATTTTAAGTACCGGCGGCGCCGCGTCCATTGTTTGTGCCGTAACCTAGGGAACGCATTCTGTTTCATTTACAAACGTGAAAAGCGTTGCGGTGAAAGCATTATGTAAAATTATTTTGACAGAAACACCTTACACAACTTTAACAGTCTTTATTGTTTAAGTCTGTCAGTTAATTTTTAATTGTTCTGTTTTGTACTTCGACAACATCGGTTTTTAAGTGAATACTGTGGCTTTTATGCTAAGGTTTTGTCACTCGTACTTACCGAGAGTGCTTAACGGTAGGCAGCGGCTTGGCTATGCCCCTGGCATTGCTGAAGTCCATGGTCGACGGTAACCACTATCAGGTGGGCCGTATGCTCGTCTGCCTACAAGGCAATAAAAAAAAACTCGCTTACTTACCTACCTTCACTATCTGTGGATATATAAACAAACTGTGGAGGAACGTTGGAATGTTCGTATAATAGTCGTATTTTTTTTTAGAATTAAGTATTACTGCTGACCCAAGATCTTTACAGTTTCACCAGAACAGGTTGGTGAAGGTAAAGGCTCAGACAGGAGGGAAGGGATTTGTTAACAGCTGCCCGAGCGATTCCAGAGGAAACCTAACAACTCAAGGACAGTTGTTTCGCGAATGCATCTACTACCGGATCGTGGTAGCTGCATTCGCAAAACAGTCGTTGACCAACGTTCCACTCCCTGCGAAGCTCTGGAGCTCACCCATCCCTATGGCTAAACGCATGATTTCTGAACGAAACGAATCTTTGGATCGTGCCATCCCAAAAAACTGTGCTGTACAGTGCTGTAAAAAATATTTGAAACATAATATGTAATTTTTAAATAGATATGGCCGCCAATTTTCTTTCTCAGGTTCTGTTCAGTACTGTGGCTTTTCTGAATTCGGTGGTAAAGTTAATTACTACGAGTAATTGTCGTAAACTTTGGCGGCTACCTACATTACACACACGCTTTTATTTAATTAGTTCTTACCGACATTTTCACAATTTACGAGCCTTTGATATTTCAAATAAATTTGTCTACCCCCTTTCTAGTTAGTTTTTGGTGTTAACACTGGAACTCGATGGTCTGATGATATACGTGAGTGTAAATCCTCTGCTCCTGACATCTATCCTACAGTCTTCAGTCTATCTGTGATCATGACGCTTGCAACAGAGCCAAAATATCGGTTTTTTTTTTATTGCTTAGGTGGGTGGACGAGCTCACAGCCCACCTGGTGTTAAGTGGTTACTGGAGCCCATAGACATCTATAACGTAGACGCGCCACCAACCTTGAGATATAAGTTCTAAAGTCTCAGTATAGTTACAACGGCTGACCCACCCTTCAAACTGAAACGCATTACTGCTTCACGGCAGAAATAGGCAAATAGGGAATGTATAGGTATGTAGTATTTTTTTCAACAAAATATTATTCATAAAAGTTCAAAGAGGACTTTTTCTCCTTTGACACCTTTTCGTAAATTTTTCCAATATAATAAATAGGCGTTACACGCGTATATAACTAATTGGCAACATATACTTCAACAACCCTGTTATGCTCACTGAACTAAATTGGCAAGATAAATAAGTTATAACGTTTTCCATTCCAAAAGTTTGAAGTCTGTGTATTTTACGTGTTAATTGTTATTTCTAGACGAAGTTCGAAATTAGAATTCTGCTCTAGCGATGTTGATGTTAAAATGTTCAACTACGCGTGTTTGATTTTTAAAATCATAATATTAGCTTTTTGTTCGAATAAATCTTATTAATTGGATTCGTGTTTAAATGTAAATTTCTAGTAGTTCAAAGTTCAAGTGATAAATACACCAATAAAATCAAATTTCTAGACTATTTAGATAGAAATTTGATTTTATTGGTGTATTTTTTTTTTATTGCTAAGTTGGGTGGACGAGCTCACACAGCCCACCTGGTGTTAAGTGGTTACTGGAGCCCATAGACATCCACAACGTAAATGCGCCACCCACCTTGAGATACAAGTTCTGAGGTCTCAAGTATAGTTACAACGGCTGCCCCACCCTTCAAACCGAAACGCATTACTGCTTCACGGCAGAAATAGGCAGGGTGGTGGTACCCACCCGCGCGGACTTACAAGAGGTCCTACCACCAGTAATTACGCAAATTATAATTTTGCGGGTTTAATTTTTATTACACGATGTTATTCCTTCACCGTGGAAGTCAATCGTGAACATTTGTTGAGTACGTATTTCATTAGAAAAATTTGTACCCGCCTGCGGGATTCGAACACCGGTGCATCGCTTCAACACGAATGCACCGGACGTCTTATCCGTTAGGCCACGACGACTAAATTATTTAATTAGGGGATACAGTGGTGATCTATACCATCTATACGATTACCAACGGTCCTTAACACTGAGTAAGATACTTCACCGCAACCGTTTTTATTTCGAAATTAAACAATAAATAGGACAATATGTTCAACGATTAATCATTTATTAGAAAAACAATATAAATCCCACTGTTGTTACTAACCTTATACTCTTTGCTAATTACGATATTTTTACTTGTCAAAAGTGAAGTCAGTCGCACAATAAATGTCGTTGCAACCACACACAGTTTTTCTTTACGGATAGTACGCAAACTAAATTGAACCTTAATTACATCAATCATATTGGTCCTTCGAGCCGGATTTTTTTGAACGTACAAGCTATCGAAGATGGACGCCGGCCAGTGAAAATATTGTTTTCCAGTAAGCCGTAAACCACATTCCAGTGATTTAAAGACAAATAATTTATACATAATTTATAAATATTACAATTTTATTCCGTTTTCTGGTTGGACGGTACTATGGATGAACTTTTGAACGTTTTAGAAGATACCGCTGCGCTCTTAAACAAAACTCAAATTAATTTAAAGAAATGTCCAAAAGCTAGATTGACAAGAGGTTATGTAGAAGCAAGAATTAAATGTATCGAAGAATATTGGACTACATTTAAGCAAACGCATCTACAATTGGTAAAAATAACACCGAAAGAACAAAGACAAGAGTTACCATATTTTCAAAATGAAGATTACTTCGTGTTCGAAGATTTGTATCTCGTTTTGTTAGCCGATTTAAAAGATCTTTTGCAATCTTTCACACAAGCACCCGCGCCGAGTACTGTAACGTCCTCACCAAATAATTCTAAGATTATTGCGGATACCGAAAACCTTGTTCGGTTACCGAGAATCGAATTACCTAAATTCACTGGAAACTATGAAGATTGGCCTACGTTTCAAGACCTATTTACCTCCTTAGTGGATAAGAACCCGGCTTTAAGTGACGTACAAAAGTTACATTATCTTAAGAGTACAGTCAGCTGCGAGGCAGAAACATTATTAAAACCTATTCAAGTCACGGAAAACAATTATAAAGAAGCATGGAATATTTTGAAGTCAAGGTATGGAAATAAACGATTAATAATTAACTCAGTGTTGAAGAAATTATTTAATCAGAAGAAAATTAGTTCTCAGTCTGCAAATCAATTAAAAAATTTATTAGACGTCACGACAGATTGTTTGAATAATTTAGAAAATTTAAACATATCTACGAGCTCCTGGAATCCTATAATTATATTCCTTGTGATACAGAAGTTGGACCCGGAGTCCCACAAAGAATGGGAGCAGACAGCTTATTCAAAATCAGAGGACGAACTACCAACTTGGGAGAATTTAAAAGATTTCCTGCAGTCAAGATACCGTACCTTAGAACTTGTATTGTCCATGTCAGGGACTTGTAGCAGCCGTGACAAACCTGTAAGAGAACGTTCACACTTAGTAACTGTCACAGCCACCACGTCACAGCCAAATGAAAGAACTTGCGTGCTCTGTAAAGAAAAACATACATTATGTCATTGTAAGAATTTTACCAAACTGCAACCTACAGAAAGAGCTGATTATGTCAAGACCAACAATCTGTGTTTTAACTGTTTTGTGCCTGGGCATTCTGCTTACCAGTGTAAGTTACAAATGTCTTGTCGCTTATGTAGAAGACGGCATCACACTCTTCTCCACCGCCATCAAGACTCGGCACAAACTGAGGAAAGGAATCAACCGAGTGAATCTCACCACGGGGTAGAAGAGAAAGAAGAGGTTATAAATAGCATGGTGGCGTCACATCACAGTACTAAACAAAGCACAGCACTACTAGCCACAGCGATGGTTTTAGCGAGGAACGAGCATAACCAAACCGTTGTTCTTCGTGCGCTAGTAGACCAAGGTTCGCAGGCTTCATTTTTAAGCGAGAAGGCGGCTCAAATGCTCAAACTTACCAGGCAACCAGCTAGAGGAAGTATCATCGGGGTGGGATCTACTAGGACTAATGTTGATCACGTGGTTCAACTTAAGATTGGCTCCCGCTGGAATCCAAGCTTCGAAATCAACATACAAGCATATGTTATGAGTAAGCAGTTGACCACGAAGATCCCCTCCAAAGCTGTAACTGTCACACATTGGCCACATCTAGAAGGACTCAACCTGGCAGATCCAGACTACTTCCAACCAGGTTCTATAGACTTACTTCTTGGTGTTAAAGAGTATGCACAGATTGTGCAAAAAACACTTATTAAGGGCCCTCCAGGTTCTCCATGTGCCCAAGAAACCAACCTGGGGTGGATCCTCTTCGGAGAAATCGATAATAACCGTGAAAATGAATCATTTCTGGTCCTTCATCATCAAGTCCATATAGATCATATGTTGAAATCCCTCTGGGAAATTGACAATGATAAAAAGAGAATATTAACAAAGGAAGAAAAGCTATGTGAAACAATATATGAAAGCACACATACGAGAAATAGTGAAGGAAGATATCTAGTAAGGCTGCCATTTAATACAAATAATCCATTTTCTAATGAAGGAAATACAAAAGAAATAGCTAGAAAAAGGTTACTTCATCTAGAAAGAAGATTTAAGAAAGAAACTAAACTGAAAGAAGATTATACAAAGGTCATGTAAGAATACATAAAAGCTAACTATATGGAAGAAATACCTAAAAATGAAATACATAAAAGAAAATCAGTATACTTACCTCATCACGCCGTGGTACACACAGACAGAGAAACTTCTAAGACACGCGTAGTATTTGATGCTTCAGCGAAGGGCTCCAACTGCGTTTCTCTAAACGATGAATTGCTTGTAGGTCCGCAACTGCAAGAGGACTTAAGGAACATACTTATGAGATCGAGATTACATCGTGTTTACTATGCAAGTGATATACAAAAGATGTACCTGCAAATATTACTTTATGAAGAAGACGCCGATCGATATCAACGCCTTTTGTGGAGAGAGAATGATACAGACCCGATTAAAGAATATCGTATGCTTCGTGTTACATTTGGTACAGCGGCGGCCCCTCACCTGGCTGTAAGAACGCTTCACCAGGTAGCTGACGATGAGGGTCGAAATCATCCAATGGCTGTTTGAATTATTAAAGAAGATTTTTACATGGACGATCTAATGTCGGGGGAGAGCAGTGCTCCTGAAGCCATAAAGAGAGCACAAGAAGTAGATAATATTCTACAGAAAGGTGGATTTGTATTATCAAAATGGTCATCCAATTCTGCTGAATTTTTGAAATCTATAGAACCAAACAAACGTACATCTCGAGCACAGTTGGATTTTAAATTGGATGGAAAAGTACAAGCCCTAGGTTTGATATGGAACCTGGGCACGGATCAATTTCAACACAAGGTTAACTTACCAGCAAGGTCAAGCAGTATTACAAAGAGAGGCATACTATCTGATATTCAAAGACTTTTTGACCCACTGGGATGGATCGCCCCTAGCTTAATTTTGGCTAAGATACTCATACAAAGGCTATGGCTAGAACCGATTGGCTGGGATGACGAGATTAACCAATCGCTGTTACACGATTGGCTGACAATAAGAGAAGACTTTGAACATGTAAAAGAGATAGGTATTCCAAGATGGCTAAACACAGTAAGCACAGAGATGGAAAACATCGAGGTTCATGGTTTCAGTGATGCTTCCATGAAAGCCTATGCCGCGGTGGCTTACATTCGTGTGAAGAGGGAAGATGGTTCAGTATTCACCAATCTATTAGCTGCCCGTACTAGAGTGGCACCACTCCGTACCGTGTCTCTACCACGCCTGGAGTTATGTGGGGCGCTGTTATTAGCAAGGTTACTTAAGCAAATAGAAAATGCAATGCGTATACCTACTTCTAACATCTATGCATGGACAGATTCATCAATTGTTCTTGCATGGCTATCTGGTGATCCTCATAGATGGAAGACATTCGTGGCGAACCGGGTCGTAGAAATTGTAGAGAATGTAAACACACATCGATGGTTCCATGTAGCTTCGGAAGAGAATCCTGCAGACATCGGGTCGCGAGGCATGCTGCTGGCGGACTTGAAACAGAAAGAGTTGTGGTGGACAGGGCCCAAGTGGTTATGCAAAAAAGAAATAATATACAGTAAGCCAGGAATAACGGAAACAGAATTAGAAATGAAACCAATAAAATTAAATACTTACCACAATGCAGAAGAATTAAAACCTTTAACCGCTCAGTTTGAAGATTTTGATACGTTACCAGAATTACTAAAAGCTATTATTTACTGTAAAAGATTTCTAAGATACAAAAGTAATTTAAGTACGAGCAAGGAAATAACTACACAAGAATTAGAAGACGCGCTTATCACATGCATTAAGTTAGTACAACAAGAATTCAAAGAAGAAATAGATCGCCTAAAAGATAAGAAACAAGTTAGAAGAAAAAGTAAATTACGATCGCTAAACCCATACCTGGATGAGAATCATATCCTCAGGGTGGGCGGTCGCCTTAAACATACTAACTTACCTGATGACCGAAAACACCCAATTATTATTGGAAATAACAACACCCTAGTACACTTGATCGTTGCTGACGCCCATATCAAGACACTACATGGAGGGGTTCAGTTAATGCTATGTTATCTCAGATCAAAATATTGGATCTTAAGGGCAAAATCAATAACAAAGAAACATGTACACCAATGTTTAATATGCGCCAGAATGAATGCTACTACAAGAACCCAACTAATGGGAGACTTACCGGAGCAGAGAGTAAACCCATCAAGACCATTTATAAACAGTGGGGTTGACTTTGCAGGGCCGTTTCACATCTTGATGTCGCGGTTCAGAGGATGTAAGACAGTCAAGGCCTTCGTATGTATCTTCATCTGTATGGCTACTAAGGCGATCCACATTGAACTAGTTAGTGATCAAACTTCAGAAGCCTTCATCGGAGCTTTTAAGCGTTTTGTGTCCAGAAGAGGCAAATGCTGTCACCTCTGGAGTGAAATTTTATAGGAGCTGATAAGGAACTGCAAGATGCCTGGAACGAGGCTCAATTACAGTTCCCCGGAAACATAGCAGAAAAGCTTGCTACAGAAGGTACCCAATGGCATTTTATTCCGGCCTACAGTCCTACGTTTGGCGGATTATGGGAAGCGGGAGTTAAGTCTATAAAATTTCATTTAAAAAGGATCCTTAAAACTCACCTTACATTTGAAGAAATGAGCACCATTCTCTGCCAAGTGGAAGCTTGTTTAAATTCGAGACCGTTATGTCCGCTGGATGACACAGATATAGAAAATTTAAACCCATTGACACCCGGGCATTTCCTAATTGGAGAAGCTCCTATCGTCGTACCATCGCCTAACATGAAGGAGGTTCGGGTACATCATTTATCTAGATGAAGACATACACAAAAGCTGGTAAATGATTTTTGGCGGCGATGGCAGGACGAGTACTTATCCAGACTGCAGCAGCGTCCTAAGTGGCTAAGAAGAGAGGAGGAATTTAAAATTGGAGATATAGTCTTGATAAAAACAGATTACTTGCCGCCTGGAAAATGGTCTTTGGGAAGAATAGTCGAGAAGCACCCAGGTCCTGATAATCTCACGAGAGTTTACAGTGTGAAAAGTGGCAGTGCTGTGACAAAAAGATCAATAACAAAATTATGTCGTTTGCCGGTGGATTCCACTTGGTGAAAGGTCATCTTGTAATTTTGTCAAGATTCTCTACCAATGTCACTGTAGCAAGATTATTATTAAATTAATACTAAGTCTCAAGTTAAGCTGTATTATGATGTCTAGTATTTAAGCAACCTTTATTTCGTTTTGTAGAATATTGTTTTGAAGTCACCTTGACGTTGTAATTAGTGCAATAGATTTAGAAAGAACTTAGTAGTCCTTTGGTGGGCGGTATGTTGTTACTAACCTTATACTCTTTGCTAATTACGATATTTTTACTTGTCAAAAGTGAAGTCAGTCGCACAATAAATGTCGTTGCAACCACACACAGTTTTTCTTTACGGATAGTACGCAAACTAAATTGAACCTTAATTACATCAATCACCCACTACACAAGTGTAGTTTCAATGTTACATTACGGACAAACATTTAAATCAGTCTTAAGGTATAAACAATAATGGTCAACTAATTATAAACAACAACAAAAAAGTATAAAAAACATTTTTTTATTAAGTATTAGTAATTAGTATTGTTATTTGCAAAATAGCTACTATCCACAGCCTACTAATAGTTGTAATTAATATTTAGTGGCGTATCCCTTATTTTCAATAACGCAACCACGCGATGTGGCATTGATTCAATCAATTTCATACATTTTTCTAGGAGGATTGAATTCCATACTTCAACAAATGCTTCATATAGTTCGTTTTTGACTGGTGTTAAGTTTCTTTTTAACAATATACCAGATATTTTTTTTAGAGAGAGAGGTTTAAATACGAACTATTTGTTGGCCAGTCTAAAACGGATATACGCTGTTCGCTAAGGAAACGTTTGACGCTATTGGCCGGGTGTTTAGGGTTATTGTCATGCTGAAAGATCTAGATTACAGGCAAATGATCGTCCGTGTAGGGAATCATTGTGTGCTCTAAGATATTTTTGTATGTACTTTCAGTCTTCCAATCATGGACCCGCCATGTCCACATCCGGAAAAAACACCCCAAACTTTAATGTTACCGCCACCCTGTTTGACTATAGGTACTCCTTGTGCATTTATAATTAAAAGCATTGTTTACTATTGTCTAACATAATAGCGCTTTCCATCGGAATTTACCATATTTATTTTTGTTTCATCTGAAAATAACACGAGCCTTTTTAATAACATTTTCAGCAGTTCCATGTGTTTTATAATTATCAATTGCATTAAAAACTTTCTTAACAGAACAATTTCAATGCTCAGCTATTCTTCTGTACTTTACTTCTGTATTTCACTTATGATCTATATTATATGTAAATTAACAATTATTTGCCTAGTTGACGTGTCACAACTTTTCATTTTGAACATTTTCAACAAAATAAAATTCAGATTAAATTTTGAATTGCTGCCAAAATAATAGAAAAAGCCAAGAAATAAATGTTATTCTCTAATTTCAAAACAAGAACGAGGTATGGATACTTTTTTAAAATATCCATACCTCGCGTCCAAGCGACCAATAACAGGAAATAAACTCCAACATGTATTGTGTAAAACTTATTTTGTAATTAAAAGTAAGATATGTTTAATATTTTATGCATTTAATGAGTTTTTAATTCGAGTGGCTATATTATTGCATGATTATTAATTATTGAATGTGTATATTTTTTACGTTGAAGTTATATGTACTTTCTTTATTCATAAGAAGTGTTTCTAAATATATAACTACCACTGTATATACTTACCAATATAGGTTATTTTGGATATCGAGTGTAGAGCCGCCTCACACATCTTTATTGTATCGAATGAATACGCGGGATTGTTTTGCGTCCACTGTTGATGTTTTTAGGCGTTTCAAGTACCGGTCACCGGTCATCGTTCAAGACATGCAACTTAATCCACAGACATAACCCACTGAGTTTCGCGCCGGAACTTCTTAGTGAGTCGCGGTTATGATCCGGTGGTAAATTTAGCGAAGTACTGCTCTTGCTAGGGACGATGTTAGTGATTCCGTGCCGAATGTTCCATGTTAGTGAATACCATTTCGAGCCCCATGAGATTGTACACCAGTTATGGGGAACCCACATTGATCCCTCGAGGATACTGGCAGCTAGCTAGACAAAACCAAGGTTTACGGTAGAACGAAATTGGATTGTGGTTACTACTAATGTGATACCCGATATGTATATAAATTAAAGAACTGTACGAGTGTTTACTTGCCGTCAACAAAACGTGGTTGGTCAACATAAGCCGAGGAATTTTTGATCTTGGCATATTAGTCGGAGCGTCAACGGAATCTAAAAATTAAATTATTATGACACTTATGAAATCATATACCTCTCTTCTGGTCGTTCCCTCAATGCTGAGGATCGTGACTCTGTTTTTTTTTTTTTTTATTGCTTAGTTGTGTGGACGAGCTCACAGCCCACTTGGTGTTAAGTGGTTACTGGAGCCCATAGACATCTACAACGTAAGTGCGCCACACACCTTGAGATATAGTTCTAAGGTCTCAGTATAGTCACAACGGCTGCCCCACCCTTCAAACCGAAACGCATTACTGCTTCACGGCAGAAATAGGCGGGGCGGTGGTACCTACCCATGCGGACTCCCAAGAGGTCCTACCACCAGTGATTACGCAAATTATAATTTTGCGGGTTTGATTTTTATTACACGATGATATTCCTTCACCGTGGAAGTCAATTGTGAACATTTGTTGAGTACGTATTTCATTAGAAAAATTGGTACCCGCCTGCGGGATTCGAACACCGGTGCATCGCTACATACGAATGCACCGGACGTCTTATCCTTTAGGCCACAACGACTTCAGAACTTATGTCAACCTTCTCCACTCGGTCCGGTTCTGCGCCATATGTACCACTCCCTGTATCTGGCCTCCAGTCACCTCTTTGAGTTGGTCCACCCTTCTAGCTGGCGGTCTTCCTGTGAAATGGAGTGGAAGCAGCACGCTAGAGAAAGAGCGCCATCATATAGGTACCTAGCTCTACTAAAAATTCAATAAGTTGATAGTTTGTGCATGCAACATTTCATAGCTTGGTAGGCTGAGATGTAAAGTGGAACACACACAGTTCACTTTCACATCACTAATAATACTAGCTAGCTTATAAAACTGTATAATTTCATCGTTGTTGAAGTCTAGAAAATGTTAAAACCAGGTATTTTCGTGCATCGTTAGGTAATCGTGTCGTGTTTTATGTAAATTTGCGAAATAAAACCGCCATGAAATTGCAATGCACAAAAACATTTTAATATTTAAATAACCTAATGCGATTTTTTTTTATATTTGATCTCATATTTCACACTTTGAAGGTGCGTGCATGTTAAATACTCGTGTGCTAAGGCCTAATTAAAGCCTCGTACTAAGAGACAGAAACAAATTTTCGAAAAAATAAGAACTTTATTGTATATTAGATAAGGCTATAATAATCAAATAATAGCCCATTCTCTTTATATAATTATCGTATGCGTAATCTTTACGTTCATATTATGCTTATACTAATAGCAGTTGCATAATTAAAATAATAAGATATGGATTAAAATGTGCAGCTACTTTATGCATATATAAACGGACGGAGTGTCTTCATTATGTGTAATGAGTGTCGGACAAGATGATGTATGTTCATCGTGTCAACATAGGAACGAAAGTTGGTACCATAACGCTGTGATATAACAGTATCCGCGTATATTTGTATATGAATATAACTGGGACCACAGTGCTATAAAGGAACAGTATAGCATTTTACTTCGCAAATATCACTGTTTTGTTAAATTCTCTTTCCGATTCCTAGGCGGTGTCATTTTTGTTTTTCTATTTGTAAATATTATAACTATTGGTCAAATTCATACTTACTTGGAGTGTTGAAATACGGCCGGTTAATATTATTTCATTGTATTTTAATATCTGTGACTTTGATAAGTGTCTTTAGAAACTACGTGCTAATGTAAATTGTGAGGTAGTAGTTGATATAGTAGTCGCACGTTAAGTCTCCCCTTGAATATAGTAAATTAAACTATTTCTGAGAGAGAGTTTCAATTTAATAAATTTCTACATTGCACATTTAACAGCTCCAAACTAGAATTTCTTTCTATGTTATTGTAAGAAGCAGGCTGTGCTAGACCTCGAATATTAGATACTGATTAGCATAGGAAACTGAAACCAGACCCGTTTTAAAGTAGCCAGATTTTGTAGGCTTATTAGATCAACGAGGCATTAAGCTAAGCGATAGTTTATTCGTGGCCGTAACAAGCGGTATGGTGGTAACTACCCGTGCAGCTTACAATACGTCTTACCACCAGTAAAGGCCGATTGGTGATTGCATGGTATCATTTTTTCTTTACCTATTCGCTGTTAGGTGAGCTCACGGGTTCAACCTGAGAGAATTTGGTCAGCCCTGTCAAGAGCAGTTCTTCGCAAGTCTACGACCGGATCGGAATCGCGATTCACTGAGGAGATCCGGCGAGAAACTCAGTGGGTCTGGTATAATACTCACATAATTCTGACGCTCATTATCCGGTGAATTCCTTAGTTGCCTTTCACGACGCACATGGTAAAAGGTGAGATAGTGCTAAAATTCGATGTTATTATTAATTAATTAGCGATTAATTAGCTATAGTCACATCAGATTGTGACTGGTTTTGACTAGTAAATAAATGTAGAGCACATATCACATTATTATACTTATTTTCCTATAAGAATATCAACTTATTTTCCTATATTATTTCTTTTTTACTGTATCTGTTGACTACTTCGATATCAAAACGCGTGGATGTCGTCAACCAACTTGATGCTTAATTGGTAATCTTAATTGTATTGCGTATAACGTGTGATTTGTAAACAAATCACATAATCATATCAATCAAATCATAAAAACATTTTGTTCTGTGCTCTCCTGGAGAGGCGTGAAATGTTAACTATAATCCAGAGTTCTATTATCTTAATTAATATATTTAATAAAGAGTTTGGCTGTGTTGTGCCTATCAAAAATAGCACTATCTTTTATCATGTGGGTCGTGATAGGCAACTAAGGAATTCACCGGATAATGAGCGGCAGAATTCTATGAGTATTATACCATTTATACCAGACCCACTAAGTTTCTCACCGGATCCTCTCAGTGGGTCGCGATTCCAATTCGGTCGTAGACTTGCGAAGAACTGATTTGTAAACAAATCACACGTGGTGTTGCCCCCCTTTTCGACGCCCGCAGGAAAACACGGAGTGATCCTAGTCTCTCCTGACCGTAGTTATTTTAATATTGTTGTTTACCAACATTATGTTCTATACTGAATATTATTATATTGCACGTCGGTGGGAGCGTGGCGCCGGCGCAAGCAGTGAAAGTTTACTCGTATCTTGCCTGCGGTTTCACAGCAGTTGTTTGCGGCATGTCTTCCATCTGATCTCCGATATCTGCTTTTATTTTATTTTAGTCGTAAAATCGTTTACGTGAAGTATGAATAAACTAGTACGATCTTTATCTTTCATGTCGGCTGTAACGGAATCATAATCGAAAAGGAAGACGGCTTATAACTGAGTATTTTTAAGGCACCAACTGCTAACAAAAAACTCTAGTTACATAATAATACATCAATGGCATTAAATTTTTATAAAAAGACTAGCTGTACCCGTCCGCTTCGCTGGGCATTTAAAATTAACATTATTATTTCTCAACCCCACAAAGATTCTCATCATTAACGCCCCCGCAACTGTTATAGAGAGTCCAACACTCATATAAATATATATCATAGGCTATCCAATAAGTACATGTATTTTCTACATGGATACCAAGTATCAAGTCAATCGGATGCATGGTTCAGTAGTTATAACGGAATATCCGTTAAAACCACTGTAGATTTATATATTAGTATAGATGACATGTGAGAATCGTTCCTTGAAACTAATGCGGATGTTGGTGATGCATAGCGTTCAATGTAACATAATTTAAAAATGAAGATTTTGCGCGAGTTTGCCCTTCTCAAAAGTACAGCGGGAACGGCTTCTACATAATAATATAATACAAATCCTCGTTATCATGCGTCTCCATCAAATTTCATTTTATTAAAACGACGAATATTTGTATTTAATTTTAGTCCAAAAAGTTTCGATTTTTTTTCCCACGAATTTAT
Source organism: Bombyx mori (assembly GCF_030269925.1). Taxonomy (NCBI): domain Eukaryota; kingdom Metazoa; phylum Arthropoda; class Insecta; order Lepidoptera; family Bombycidae; genus Bombyx; species Bombyx mori. Next base: position 8,151,531 of record NC_085123.1, read on the forward strand.
AAATGTTTGTGTTTTTGTAATTAATTAAAGCAATCATGTGCTACTATTAAACGACTGGTTTATGTGTACCTAAGGTAACAACAGAAAATACTTACTGAACTTTCCTTCAGAGCTAGCAGGGTTTTTGTGTACATGTACCGGAATAAACCATCTTTTTTCACGTGATACAAACTAAGTTCAGCACCACAGAAATAGTTATAAGTTGTTAGATTCATGTCGACTGGTTCATGTGTTTTTATTAGAGCGAATAGAATTGCGTAATTGAAGACACTCATCCATGTGAAACTTCCAACTTACGTTTATGCCTTTGCCTTGTGTGAAGTTTTGTAACATTTTTTTTTTAGAATTGTACTGGATCAACAAAGCACCAAGAAACTGAAAAGTTTATTTTAAAAGCTTATATTTAATGTTATAGTTAAGTCTCGATGAAGAATTTTCACTCATTAAATTAAATCAAAGACTAAAAAAACAGATTGATTTTAAAAGTAGAATAATTGAACTGTTTCTTGTTATTTCTATAGTTTTGTTTACACTAAATAATTATAACTAATACTTTTTCTAACGATTTAAAAAAAAAACCTTTAAAAAGTCAATGTTCGAGACTTACTTATACGTAACGACTTTAAAAATGTCAGTTACAACAGCAAAACATTTTTTTTAAGGCGGAACTTACAAAGAGAAATAGTGACGAGATTCTGTTTATTATTGAGCAGTATTAATAGGTAGAAAGACCGAGTTAATGCTCACAGCTCTCCATAAGCTTTTCGATTAGTCAGGATGGTACAACGTTAACATTATCCGGCTTTAGTGATGATTCGATTGGGTCTTAACTATGGAGGAATAACAACTATATTTTTGTGCAAAAGTTATAAAGGCACCTCGACTTGAGTGTGCCAAAATACGATTCGTGAGGTGATCCATACTATCTACTCCTTACTGCCTACTCTATAGATCTATACTACCTGGAGCCACTACGTTCATCCACAGTGCGTTTTCAGACATCTTTTTTGCCACGTACCATCCGGCTTTGGAATGAGCTCCCTTCCACGGTGTTTCCCGAGCGCTATGACATGTCTTTCTTCAAACGAGGCTTGTGGAGAGTATTAAACGGTAGGCAGCGGCTTGGCTCTGCCCCTGGCATTGCTGAAGTCCATGGGCGACGGTACCCACTCACTTTAAGGTGGGCCGTATACTCGTCTGCCTATACGGCAATAAAAAAAAGATTATGGCTCCTAACAGCACCGTGTGCAAAATTAAAGCTCCTTTTCCGGTTTGTAGTTTGGGCTATGTCCAGCACTGTGAATACTAATAAAAATAACATATGCATTAACCAAAGATGGTTCTATCAGGACTCGACAGTGAGTCATGAAGCTTAATCCTCCTAAATGTGGTTGAAAGGATGTTTTTTTTTCCTTTGACAGAACTGAGAACTGGCCGTCATCTGATCCCGATTTTAATTCGCTTGCTTATGTTTTACGATGACTTTTAGAGATAATGCTAAGATAAATAACTAATTTCGAGCCGCTAAACGTTAAACGAAACTGGCAGAGGCGAATTTTCCCACGAAGTAAATGCGTGTTTCAGTCGATAACTGCCAGCAAAGACTAAATGATAGGACCTTTACATTTTAAAATGCTGTTTTTGCGATTTTATGTTATGGTATGGTACATAAAATTTTCACGTAAAAATGACAATGTCTTTCATGTGATGTATCTTGTGCAGGTGGCACTGGCGGCGGGTGGCGGGTGACGGCACTGGCTCGACAGCGGAGCGTGGTGCCGAGATGAGCGGTGTGCTGAATGGGCCTCCGCCGCTATCCGCCGCTGAGGCGCTCTCCTCGTTGCTGTGGCAGCCGTACGAGTGTCGGTCGCCGCCCTTCGCTCGCTCCCGCACTGATGGCGCTCTCGCGACCGCGACCGACTTCAGAGTCGGCGATGGCGGGGGGGACGCCGGGGACGCGCTCCAGTCGCCGAACGGCGGTCGACATGCGCGCGCGTCGTTCAGCGCGATTACATCCCGCCACGAGATGCGGCTGCCTGTGCCGGCGCCCGCGCCTCTACGAAAATCGGATTCGGTCTCGGTGCGCGTTCCGGGCGAACCGAGCCGACTCAACGTGTCCAGTGTGAACATAGTGCAGGTTCAGGATGAGCCTTCGGGTTGTAATGTGAACAGTGCTGTGCAGACCGAGAGGGCGAGGAATGTTGTCAGCGCGGAGTGTCAAACGGAGGAGCCGGCCCGGAGACGTCGCGCGCGACGTGCTCGTGCGCCCCGGGTACCTGAGTTGGTGGAGAGCGTGCCTCCGCCACCGTATAGCACGTTGCCGCCACCGCACCCGGTGCCGGTCCCGCTTCCAGTGCATCCACCGCCGGCGCCCATCATCGCGCCGCATCCGCCCGCTCACCGCTTTCCCTTCCAGCCAATTCCACTCAGGTGCGGATCCATTAACAATACATCGTAAATCTCAATCGTACGGCACCGTAAATGCAACCTATTGACATTAACTAGTGCGTCTTGGTGATTGCATTCACTCTGTTTTAACTTTGACTCAATAGGAAAGATAAATATTTTTCACTGCTTTACAATACTTTTAGTTAGATTATCCTATATTTTTTAGATATTGTGGGTTAAATGCTCATTCCAAATTTGTAATCTATGCAATTTACAAAAATAAGTTAATCATTTTACATCATTTTTATTGATATCTTGTAGTTTTTTCTAGGTACACATTATACATTGCCTACTTGCATTTTAATGTTTGGCTTAAAATCTAGATTCCGAAATCTACATAATGCAAATGACATTTCGTTCTGAAGCTTGTTTACAATTTTTTTTGCCACTAAATGATGTTTTGTCGAGTCGAATCGCAAACAGAAAGTTAATTTCAAAAGTAGAACGGATCCGGTAGTTTGGAATCGAAAGCTGCCTAAAAACGACTTCAACTACCTGATGACTTAAAAGCGTTATTTTCAACTAAAGCTATATATGTAGCTATAATTTAATTAGGAAAATGATTTTTTTTTAATATTTATGATAACATCTAGAAATTATATCTAGTTGCAAAATTTTATTGCCTTTTAAATTCGTATGTTAAATATTTTGATAGATACTCAGAATAGATACTTGAACTAGCGAGACAACATTCAAAATTGTTAATTATTAGAACTTCAATTTCCGTTCTATATAAATTATATTGATTTAATGAAATTTCTGGTGATCTTAAAACAACGTATTCTTATTTTGTACTTGCACTGTAATATTAGAATCAGAAAATCTTCTTTATATCCTGAAGTAAATTAATGTCACAAAAGTTGGCAGAAATAATAAACTAATTGAAATTATTAAATTTTCAGTCATGACAAAAAAGTACATATACCTACTATTCTTCTTGTAGATTTTATAATCTTTTAAGCTAGTTGAGTATTCCGGATATTTGACTGGAAGTGGCTGAATCGATGCGAATAATTCTTCTAAATTTATTTTGTGTTATCGTTGTTGGGAGCGAACACCGCTAGTTGAAAAAAAAAAACAAAAAGCTAATAAAATGACAATTTACATCAAATCTATTATTCTAAATTTCAAAAACCTACTTTTTTTAAACTCCACGAACAGTTAATTTATGGTTAGTTCGTAACTTTCGTCACCACACAATCAAATTCAGTGTAACATACAAAAAAAAATTACACATTCGCGACACGCAACGCTTTTTTTTTTATTTCAATTTGTAATTGTTGCGGTCATGCTACGTTTATATGGCCGCTAAGGTGGCCTCGTTATGTAAGCAGATTGTTTACACATACAATTTGTTTACTCAGCAAGGTCGTTCTGTGTAAAGTTGGGTGAACGCCTGCAATGTTCAAGAGAGCCCATTGTTGTATGTCGCGATATTTTAGAGCGTAGAGACGCGCACGCAAACTGATTTTCGAAATTGATAATTTTGAGGAGTTAAACAAAGAATTAGCACTGGTAAAATTAACATTCACACTGCATTATCTTAATTTATGCTATTTTTCTGCATATTTAATTGGTTACTGCAGTTTATAGATTACAACGTAGGTGCAGCCACCCACCTACTTGTGACGGGACATGAAGTCTAAATCTCAATTGTATAATAATAAAGGCTGTTCCACCCATCAAATAAACGAAAAATATAAATCGGTTGACAAACAAAAATCTAATTATAAATTTTGAGCTATTTCAACGTGACGCCATACGCTGTTGGCTTGAACGTCTCGTGCGAAAAAGTGTTTTTACTATAAAAAATGGCATAATCACTGGGATATGTAGATGATAATCGTTTGTGTATACGAAATTATTTGTGGTAGGACCTCTTGTGAGTCGGCACGGGTAGGTACCACCACCCTGCCTATTTCTGCCGTGAAGTAATGCGATTCGGTTTGAAGGGTGGGGCAGCCGTTGTAACTATACTGAGACCTTAGAACTTATATCTCAAGGTGGGTGGCGCATTTACGTCGTAGATGTCTATGGGCTCCAGTAACCACTTAACACCAGGTGGGCTGTGAGCCAACCAACCATCTAAGCAATAAAAAAAACGAAATCACCTACATTAGCTCGTTACAAAAATCAGGGATTCTTTTAAATCATAACTTGGCAGGACTTGCGTAACAATCCAACGGAATTCCATAGATTCTAATTGCAAACTAGGCGAGTCTAAGCATTCTGTTCATTTCTAATTAATAAGTATATAGCGTATGCATAGTGTAATAATAGACCTTGACAGGCGCGAATTTGGACTACTGGTGCCATGTTATCGGTCGAGTCAACTATTACCAATTTCTGCCGCGAAGCAGTGATGCCTTGTGATTTTATAGTTAGGTTCGATGATTGTCTTGCAATTGCAATTGTATTGGTTACGTTTTCGTGCATCTGTGCTTACTATTGGCAACGAAAACCCTTAAATTCAAGCCAGAATGTACTTCTAGCGTGCAACGTTAAATCAAAAAGGTATTAAACGTATCAAAACTTCATGCAGACAAAAGACCTGTTCTAAAATTAAATGAAACCGTCAAAGCAGTTTTAATAATGTCCACGAATCGCGAACGACATGACATAGATAATAAATACTGTTTTAAAATATTAGCACAGCTATAAAAAAACCAACGTTGGTTTGTTGATTTTTAAAACTTCATAAATAGTTCGACCTCTTGATATTCAATTTCAGTTTTGTTAACAATAGTTTTCATCGTTAAATTTTATACGGAGCATTTGAAAGGAACTCAAACATGCAGTTTTGTATGTTACTGGCACGAATTTGCTTTTACCGATTGGAATGTAATACGCTTTTTAAATATCATTGTTACCGTTAGCTAAATGATCAATTTGTTTATTAATAATATTTCTTCGACATGTATCCGATGCGCGCGGAGACGATTTCGTAGTTCCACTATGCTTGCAATAAAACTTATTATAATTACAAATTTTACCATTAATTTAAAGTAATTTTAGAAATTTCAAAGTTTGTATCTTTGAAAATTAGGTATTTGTCTCTCAATCACGCAAAAATTAATGATCGTATTTGTATAATATTTCCGATAAATATTGCATATACTTAACTAACTATTTTAATACATAGGATACTTTTTATTGTGGTAAAAAACATGTGCACAGACAACGCCTGGTATATCTGCTATAATAAATACGACAGGGTCTTCGCTGATTCGTCGTGGCTTTCTGTACCAGTGGATTTGCAAATCAACCACTAGTTTACGGACCAAAGAGTGACATAAGAAACTCTTTAATATAACAATATTTCTGAATTTACGAATTCAACTCGGGCAAAACCGAGAGGCACGTCTAGTCTGAAAATAATTACAAGTAACAATATAATCATAAATTAATAATTGTGGAGCTTTGTTCGTATTATGACCCTGGAGGGGTAGGTGGGTAGGCATACACGTGCTTTCTATAGTCTCCGATAATAGCTGAACCCTGTGCTTAGTGCGAGTTTTAACGTTCTCGATAGCGTAAAAGTTAACTCAGTATGCAGTTGGAACAGCGCCCCTAGCGACAAACGTAGGCAAACGTTCAAACTCCATACAAATTTTGAAGTCGTCGTGGCCTAACGGATAAGACGTCCGGTGCATTCGTGTTGAGCGATGCACCGGTGTTCGAATCTCAGGCAGGTACCAATTTTTCTAATGAAATACGTACTCAACAAATGTTCACGATTGACTTCTACGGTGAAGGAATAACATCGTGTAATAAAAGTGAAACCCGCAAAATTATAATTTGCGTAATTACTGGTGGTAGGACCTGTTGTGAGTCCGCGCGGGTACGTACCACCGCCCTGCCTATTTCTGCCGTGAAGCAGTAATGTGTTTCGGTTTGAAGGGTGGGGCAGCCGTTGTAACTATATTGAGACCTTACAACTTATATCTCAAGGTGGGTGGCGCATTTACGTTGTAGATGTCTATGGGCTCCAGTAACCACTTAACAACAGGTGGGCTGTGAGCTCGTCCAACGATCTAAGCAATAAAAAAAAAAAAAAGGTTGACAGCGAGATCATCTGCTCCAATTAAAACATTTATGAATTTTTAAAATCCGATCAACAATAATAATTGCATTCAGAACCACGTAACCTCTAACTGCAGGCTCTGAGGCACCTGAAACAAGTACTCAAGTACAGTTAAAGCGTACTAAAGGTACTTGAATAAGTTCTTAGTTGTATAGTAAGCGACTGTGTGGTCGTTTCGGAACAGGTTCTGAGTCGGCCACATGGTGGAAAGTGGCGGCATGTAGGCTGCTCCAAGACAGAACTAAGTATAATCTCAAAATTTGTGTTTATTTTTATTCGATTACTAAGTCTAAATTGTTATGAAAATAGTGCTAATAGTTTGAACTTGAAAAATATGTGTTCGCAGATCGATTTTATCAAGATTTTTGTGTAGGATTTAGGTTTTTTTTTTCGTTATATTTGACACTGGTATAAGATGTATGACATTACTTTTATTGTTTTGCTGCGTCAGTCAGCGTCATGCGTTCCACTTTGACGGGTAGTAAATCCGTTATTTTGATACATTTTGAGACTTGTGTCAGAGTGTATTGCGGGTGCACACGGAAATAATCTGTCGCTTCAGTTTGAAGACTCGTAACCCTTGTATAGTACAATGAAACTGTGACCTCATGACTGGAGGTGGGTGTACGATATACGGATATACGAGTTATATACGGGTTTATAAACGATATTTACGACATGCCCAAAACCAGATAGACCGTCCGACGTGATTACATCAATTAGTAAATTCCAAAAAGTTAATCTAAAATCGTAATGGAAACTCTCTGATAATTCAATAACCAAATTCCTACAGTTCGAATTTCTATTGACTAGTTACGTGTTAGATCTAATCTCTAGATAACTCCATTAGTGTGGTTGCTAACAATCAAATCGGCTTACATGTGTGTGCCCTACATTACAAGTCCGTATGGGTCAACTCGATCTACACGCTCAAACTCAATGTGGAGCGATGCACATGTTTGAAACCGTTTATTTTCATATCACGGTTCATTGTCATCTTCAACTTTGTCTGCTACTTAACAAAAAGAAAACAAATCAAATCTCATCAATGTTTGTTTTACTACAAACTGAAATTCTATATTATTTATTTCAATAAGTCATGTAACATGATTATTGAAACCTAAACTTTACAACTGGTAACCATAAGGTCTACAGTGCTGCGAAGACGCAGCGAAAAGGTATTGGCAAAAATATAAGGAGTTGACATTTTTCTGAATTTATTCTCTAGATATATATTTAGTTACCCTGTTTTTATTTTCGTTCTTGATTTAACTCCCACAAAACATGCTAGTATTGAAAAATGATTTCTCTAGTAGTAAGCTAAACTGAACGGCTAATAATTAACTCAGTGTAGCCAGTGGTGATTATTACTCATCCGAGCGTAGTTGGGATAACCCCTTAAGCCACCAGCGATTAGGTAGGAAAAAAGTTGACGTTTAGGTCTATTGTTAGGTCGTCTATACTAATATTATAAAGCGGAAGAGTTTGTTTGTTTGAACGCGCTAATCTCAGGAACTACTGGTCTGATTTGAAAAATTATTTCAGTGTCAGATAGCTTATTTATTGAGGAAGGCTATAGGCTATATAAAATCACGGTAAGACCAATGCAAGCGGAGCACCAATAAAGAATATTTAAAAATTGTTTTTTTTCCCTTTTGAGAGCTTCCACTGCGTGCGCTATATAGTATAGCATTGGAACGACTAGTAGATTAGTATTTTAATTAATACCTGGATGCTTTGAAGTATAAAAATAAGAGTACAGCAAAACAAAACTAACGTTGATAATAAGTTAACAGGCCAGTACTATAAACATCGCTATAACTGATCTCTTTCAGACAACCGTTTTTATCCAGAGAAATTCTGAAAAAGATACAGCAGCTATGCTGTGATGTACTTACTATTATAAAAAAATAATCAGAGTAATCGATAAAAACAGACGAAGCCTTTAAACACAAATATAATAAATTTATAACTACACACAAAAAGAATCAAGCTCGGAGGATTAATTTATGTATATCCTGTTAAAATTTAAAGTGAGAGCAAAAGTGTTTTCTAGTGAACAGCGAAACGACGACACAACGCTTTGACACCGAACGACCTGAGACTACTTCTAAACCTTTCACTTCCATTTTCGGTTCTTTAACTTCGTCGTTGTTATAATATTCGAAGACTTGTTCGTTCGGATGACGTTTTAGCATTTTCATTTGGAAGATTGCACATTTTTCGCTAATCCCTACAACGCGTAACTTAAACAGGAGCCCAGAGAATTTACCTTTGTCAGATTACATTTATTTTAACAAGAGCTACAGATATCTTATCTTATACCTTTAAACGAGCAATTCTTGTATATTAATATATATGTATATAATTTGAATCTCGGAAACGGCTCCAACGATTTTCATAAAATTTAGTATACAGGGGATTTCGGGGGCGATAAATGGATCTAGCTACAATTTATTTTCAGAAAATGTTTTTTTATTCGTGTTTTCAATAATCAACTCTTCCCGACATCTATTGGCGAATAATAATACTATTTTTTTTAATTGAGGGCAACTAACCGTTTTAAAGACACAACAAGATGGCGTTATCAAAAAAAAAAGGTCATCATCTAGTGTACATAATAATATATCGTAAGCGAAACGTTACAAATGACAATGATTTCTTTATTATCTTACTAAGTGAATTAGATGTTATTCTAAAACAATTTTTTTATTGTGTAGAATGTAGATATAGAACACATATTCATAGATAGACATCACCTCGTGAATCTCCTCACCCATCTTGAGGCATGAGGTCAAAGTCTTAATTTTATGGTACAACGGCGGTCCCATCTATTAGACCGGAGGGCATGATTGCTTTGTGGCTGAAATAGATGCGGGCCGATAATCTCGTGCAGGTTTATTGTACGGCTTATTACCAGTTAAAAATACATAAATAATATGTGTCTTTATAATGATTTGAAAAATCATTTCATCAAAATCAAAATCAATCATCTATACTAATATATAAATCTACAGTGGTTTTTACGGATGTTCCGTTATAATTACTGAACCATGCATCTGATTGACTTGAAACTTGGTATCCATGTAGAAAATACATGTACTTAATGGATAGGCTAATTAATATATATATATGAGTGTTGGACTCCCTACACCAATTGCGGGGGCGTTAATGATGAGAATCTTTGTGGGGGTGAGAAATAATAATGTTAATTTTAAATGCCCAGCAAAGCGGACGGGTACAGCTAGTTAATTCTAATATTAGTAGTTCCTGTTAATTCTTCTTAATATTTAGATAAAATTAGATTCTCGAATAAATCGTTTTTAAGCTTCACGGTGGCTAGGAGAGCTAGAATACCATCATATATATGGTTTCGTAATATCGTCTGTTTGTCCTCGAAAATATGTTTGTCGGTCAATATCGTTGCGTTTGCGAAATTTACGCGCGTTCCATGCGTCGTCGACTCTTGAGAAATTCGTTTGAACAATTCGAATAGCACTATGGATACACTGCTATTTGAATGTATGAATTTATTCTACTATCAAATAAAACCTACGAATCTATATATTAATACGTGAAGCAAAAACTTTGTATCCCTTTTTACGTAAATTGCGCGGATGGAGGAGTATGAAAATTTTCACACTTATAGAGAATATAGAGAAGAAGTGCACAATGGTAATTTTTTTTTTAAATAATGCATAATAGATACATTAAATCAATAAAGAAAACATTACACACACTACACTACCATGTATTTGACGCACACACGCATGCATACTATTTATTGTCAAACTTTTGTTCTTGACGTCTGTTGTCAAATTGAGAATAGATTAAATATTGTTTTTCTTTGTTAATATTTTTTATAATGTAGTCTTGGCGAAATTTGTGACTATAGAAGTATAAAATACAATCATAATAGTGTACAAACTTACAATTCCAAGTAATTATAGTCGAATTTCGACTACTGCGGGATCTCTAGTAAATAATAATATTCGTAGAATAAAACTAATAAAAACGATGATGCGACTGAACTGTCTAATTTATATAAAATCTACAAAACAATTTAATTACATACGAGCATGATTTTTTTTCTTTTTTTTTTTATTGCTTTGATGGTTGGACTAGCTCACAGTCCACCTGGTGTTAAGTGGTTACTGGAGCCCATGGACATCTACAACGTAAATGCGCCACCCACCTTGAGATATAAGTTCTAACGTCTCAAGTATAATTGCAACGGCTGCCCCACCCTTCAAACCGAAACGCATTACTGTTTCACGGCAGAAATAGGCAGGGCGGTGGTACTTACCCGCGCGGACTCACAAGAGGTCCTACCACCAGTAAAAATGCTGGTTAAAGTATAATAGTTATTGAAATTAAAAGATTAACTAAAAAGTCAGGACTTTGTCTACTACTGAGTGTTAGTAAAAAGTAATTTTTTAATGTTGTCCATGGGCTCACGGGCATTTTGTGCGTACTGGAGTCTGGACACATCATAGCGTGAGTGCAGCTAACCAAATTAGCATATAAGCGTATTCTCTGTTGTTTTATCTAATCCTAGCTCTCGTGGTCAGAATGATGACCAGTGCCTATCTTTACCAAACTCATTTTTGGGTCTTAAGTTTTAATCACAAACACATTTAATCATGTAAACATGGGCTACTTATAAAACTTGGTGCTTGTTGTAGGATTTCAAACCGCATCAGTCGTCATAGCTATTAGGCCACGGACTCTTCTAGTGACATGAACATTAAAAAAGGGAAGAGATATAATAAAATAATAATGTCAGAAGTGGGATTCGAACCCACGCCCACAGAAGTGGACTGCGACCTGAACGCAGCGCCTTAGACCGCTCGGCCATCCTGACTACGATGCACTTAGAGGAATATTTCCATCTAATTGTTGTCTTGATGTTTTGTTTTCAGTTCTGAAATTTTCATTTTATAAATAAACATTATCCTCTAGAATATGAACAAGTGAAGTACGAACCTTGTTGAAGCACAATGCGTGCATGAAGTTTTGATTAGGTATATCTCATTTTTTTTATTTTGAGTAAAAATTATTTCGAAAAGATATAATTTCATTTAATTATTTATTTATGTACACAAAAAAAAGAAGACATAGTACATAGTAATAGGAAAATTATGTACAAAGGCACTGCTTATTTTTTTAAGAAATCTCTTCCAGCAGACCTCCTCTCGCAGGGCTGCTGGAAGAGATTATGAGAATAATAATTTAAGTAGGTGTTGTATTTTACGTTTCCATTAAATCGAACAAAACGTTCACTGTCGATCGAATCGACACGATCTTTCAATGTCCAAAATTCGAACAATAAATAATGGTCGAATTTCAACGACTACTTTAAACTGATAAGAATTTGATTGTACCCGTGATACTTCCATTGGCAATTATGATGATTAGTAATATAGATTTAACAATTTTCTTCAAAATCAATTAAGAACATCAAGTTACTATTAATTCAATAATTACTAACGAAAAGGGCTGAAAATATATTATGCTGCTGAGTTATAGTTTTTGGCACAGTCTTCGTTTGCAAAAAAAAATTTTCTATTAACTTTTCATTTTATTTCAGAAAACAAACTGACACTATAATTTATTAGTGTCGCAGAATAATAATGATATAGAGCGGTTGACTGTTTTTTTAGTATCGGAATAAAAGTATTTTGAGGAAATCGTGCCGATTCACGTGTTTTCTATTCCGAGACACGCTTCCTTGAATGCTGGGCTAAGAAATACTTGCACCTCGAGCGACTTTGGCCCTTCGCCAGCATCCTAATGGACCGGACTAGTACTCAAACCACCAGAATTACTAAGTATTAGAAACTAATCTACCCATTAAAGGGGATTCGCTTTATCTCCGGTCTAGTATGAAATGTTATACTAACTATTAATTTTGTCAATGGGTTTATAGAATTTTTAATAAACGTACCATTATAGATGTCGAGCTTCAATTTCTAGGGCCCGCAAGTTAGAGAGTTAGAATCGAGTGTTCATAAGTACATATGGGAACGAATAATTAGGGAAAGATAATTCTTTTATTTTTTGTTATTGCTCTCGTAGACAGAAGGAGCATACAGCCAAAAATGAGAACAACGCTAAAACACAGCTAAGCCTTAAAATTTTGTTAAAAAAGGACTCGTCACATCGTACGGGAAACATAGTAGAGGGATTTTAAAGATTCAAATGATGTTTTGGGCCCTATGTCGATCCAAGATTATTTGGTAAATGCCGTTAGCGCGATTCAAATTTTTGCTTTTGTCTATAATATTCTATTATCTACAGTCCAGATACGAGATGACGGGATGGTTTCGTATTAATTAAAGTCTATGCATTTCAGTTGGAGAACCGGCTATTTAATAGGATGACTCTTGTACCACCTGTTTAACCGCTTGTTACAGTTTTGGTTTCCTCTACTGGACAATAACATTGACAAAATTGTGAACATATATTAAATACAATAACTAGGTACTTACATGACATTATATAATTTAAAATTATATAATACTCGTAGAATATTATTTTCTAAACGCGTTATGAAAAAGACTTCTTGTGAAAAAGCTCTAATAATTTCTAAATGAGACATTTTATTGTATCGATACCAAGAACTGCAAAAAACATAGTAACAATATGTTTATAAGAAATTAATACAGAGGGAAGATCTTTTAAGGAATATCTTTGATCCATGCACCGGTATTTCGACTATAACTGTTCGAAATATGTATCAAATAGGTACTTACATAAGGCTAAACCAGTTTCAGGTTAACTCTAGATCTCTTATGTTCAATAGATGCTACTGCAATGTCATAGTGACTCATATAATCGTCTACAGTAAAGTAAATCTTATATCTTTAAACGAGCAATTCTTGTATATAAATATATATAATCTGAATCTCGGAAACGGCTCCAACGATTTTCATAAAATATAGTATAAGTACATGGGAATTCGGGGGCGATAAATCGATCCGGCTACGATTTATTTTCAGCAAATTTGTTTTATTTGTGTTTTCAATAATCAACTTTATCGATAATCAACTTAAAGATAAACTTTTTTTTTATTGAAATAAAATAACAAATAATATAATATAATATCAATATTTAATTCGTAAGGCGTAATTCGTAATTTAATCAATATTTTTGGTAGGCAGCGGTTTGGCTCTGCCCTTGGCATTGCTGAAGTCCATGGGCGACGGTAACCACTCACCATCAGGTGGGCCGTATGCTCGTCTGCCTACAAAGGCAATAAAAAAAACTTAAATATAATTTCTAAAAAACACAAATTATCAAAAAAAAAACCTCATCTCCTAGTTAATTTTTAATTCAAATAAGAATTGTTAACAGACCCAGTAATGAGGCTCACGTGATCTAGTCTTCCGAATAACACGTCGATCACGTGAGCGAGAAGGGCAGCTGTTTTCGTACATAAAAACCTATTACTTTTATTGTCAAAACATCCACTTTTATTAATAACACGTATAACTATTTGGCAAGAGTTATTGCCTTGAGATCATTGAATTTATCGTTTACTAAGATTTATAATGCACTTACAATATTTAAAAAAATGTGGGATACTAAAGATAAACAAAACGTTTCGCATGCTTTGTTCAGTTTATATCAGCGACTCATATATTTCAATACTATAATCACAAATTAGCTATGGCCTATTATTTGTAGTACTATTCGTCCCAGTCAGTTTTAAAACCCTATCTTTTTTTTTTAGAGTAGCATAATGTTCCGTTTGTGTTCGACTTACGACTTACGACAGCACTTGATTGTGGCACTGTAGACACACACCAATTCTAAGATAATTTGGGACTTATTACGGACCGTCTCCTGTAGATGCTCCGTGCAACTGAAATCCAATTTGCGAGCGCATTGTCTATTTGTTTGTAGAAATCATTTTTTTTTATTGCTTAGATGGATGGACGAGCTCACAGCCCACCTGGTGTTAAGTGGTTACTGGAGCCCATAGACATCTACAACGTAAATGCGCCACCCACCTCGAGATATAAGTTCTAAGGTCTCAGTATAGTTACAACGGCTACCCCACCCTTCGAACCGTAACGCATTACTGTTTCACGGCGGAAATAGGCGGAGTGGTGGTACCTACCCGTGCGGACACTCAAGAGGTCCTACCACCAGTAAATATGCCATCTTGAAGATATGATGTAGTTTTTGTAAATAATATCCAATTAAAATGAATCTATATATTTTTAGTAGTTCAACTTTTGATGTTTTGTTCCATTGTAATAATGTAATTCGACATCAGACTGCATGTTTGTGGTCTGGATTTGCGAAATCTCGTTACCTGTACGTATAATATGAAACCGGTTTAAATGTTTACCACATTCAGTGTGTATTCAATATTGGGAAATCAAATAGAGATGCATGAAAACTGATACTATAATTAACATCGTATTTGGAACTATGTATTTCGTTTGTATTTATTAATAAAGTATTTCCAAGCGTTCAAATTTTGAGTTAGATTATCATGTACATATAAATTTGCTTAACTTATCACTAGTTCTTAAATGAAAAACGATTAGGAAATTTTACTATTATTATCATTAAGCATGAGCTGGAGTTTCCTAATTGGCATCATAGTTCCTAAGAGATGAGGAATTTGGACTTGCAAGGATAATGTGAAATTTATTAGTTGGGTTTAAGTTTTACGTTTACGTTTAGTCACGAAGACCGCACTAAATTACTAATATCGAGCTGCGTACTTTGTCTAAAAGGTATTGTCGCAATGACGTAATATTGTAAATTAAAAACAGAGTATTAAGTGGAAATATTTACAAGCCCGCTTTTCCTAAGAACTCCTATTCCGCTAGGTGGGAATGCCACAACGTAACATGTGGAGTTTTTGACTAACGTTTAATTCTAGTTTTAACTATATAATACCGTATAGATAGCTCACTGAGTTTCTCGCCGGATCTTCTCAGTGGGTCGCTTCTCAGTCGGTGTTAGATTCTGCGAAGCACTGCTCTTGCTAGGGCTAGTGTTAGCAAATTCTCTTAGGTGTAGCCCGTGAGCTCAACCACCCGTCCGGGTGTAGCTGAAATAGCCTCTCAGGCTATCAGCGAATAGGTACGAAAACCTTTAACCATTAATAAAATACACTTTTGAAGCCTTTTTTTGATAAAAATAGCCAAGTGTAATAGTATTAACAGTATCCTTAGTGCTGTTTTACTGCACAGCGGTGAAAGTATTTTGTTGAAACGTATATAGACAATATTCAAGGTAAGTAAGCGTAGCTTAGGTTTTATGAAGTTTAACTGAATTTAAAAATAGAATTTCGTTTTCGAAGAACGACAATTCTACTAAAATAAACAAAATGAGGTTTCTTGCCGCTGAATTGCCGGTGAAGTTGTCGTGGCCTAAAGGATAAGACGTTCGGTAAATTCGTATCTTGTGATGCATCGGAGTTCGAATCCCGCTGGCGGGTATCAATTTTTCTAATGAAATACGTACATAACAAAAGTTCACGATGACTTCCACGATGAAGGAATAACATCGTGTAATAAAAGTCAAACCCGCAAAATTATAATTTCCGCAATTACTGGTGATAGGACCTCCTGTGAGTCCGCATGGGTAGGTACCACCACGCTGCCTATTTCTACCGTTAAGCGGTAATGCGTTTCGGTTTGAAGGGAACTATACTGAGACCTTTGAACTCATATCTCAAAGTGGGTGGCGGCAGTTACCAATAATAAGCAATAAAAAAAACAATTGAAGTGGTCTGTCCTTAAATCTAGACGAAAGTCTACTTTCTTTATAAAATTTTATTTTGTGTTGCATTAATCACATTGATGTATTGTATACGTGTAGACAAAGTACCAAATAAAGATATGTATATGTATTTCACGATGTACTTGTTTCGTCTAATATGTATTATATACCTACAAAACGAAATGAAAGATATGATAAAAAAAAACAAGAAGACCTTATTGTGATTGATCATAAAACTCATAAACCATAATGTATTCACTCCCTAAAGGCTACATCAAGAACACGTAAAGGCAACATAATAATAACATTACTTGATTTACCATGTCAAACGTATTTGGTCACGAAATGCGGAATAGGTATGTAGCCAGAGGAAAATTTTATTACGGACATAAACCTAATATTAGGACGTTTTACATTTAGATTTTATACTGTGATTCCAGACAAAAATCGCTTCTATTATTGCGATTAATTGTTATTAAAAAATATGAGTTTTTTTTTATTCCTTTTTCGAAACGTGTGTAAAATAATATAAAAAGTATGTTTGTCAACAAATAGTTGATCATAGGATACGCAATACGATCATTAATTTGTTTATGTGATTTGATGAGCTGTCACAACAAATAACTAATTAATATTGGGATCGAGTGCATTCGCCACGCTGGTGTTTGTACAGCAAGAGTGTTTCATATTATCTAATATGAATTGCAAACAGTAATAAACGAAATTTGGTCTGAAATTTTGTAAATTTCAAATTACTATTTGCTGTAAGTGACTAGAAGACTTTTGCGCCTTAGCTGTTTTTAAGTTAGCCTTAGCAGTTCCGAGAAATACGACTCCACAGCTGCCGCCCACCTCGGGACATGAAGTCTAATTCTCAATTGTACTGGCATAACAGGTCCAGCATTATCGAACGTTTGGCTAGTTTGTATTGTACAGTCCGTTAAAAATATATTGCGCGGACGGAGAAATATGAAATTTCCCACACTTATAGAGAATGTAGAGAAGGAGTGCAGAATACTAATATTTTTTTTTTAAATTATGCATTAATAATCCATTAAATCAATAAACAAAACATTACACACACTACCATGTATTTGACATAGACACAAATACATATACATATGTACACATAAAGTCTGTGGTCAAAATAAGATTAAGTTAATATTGTTTATCTTTAATATTATTTGTCTATGGTGTGGTTTTGGCGAAATATGTAACTAGAACCATAATAATGTACAAACTTATAATTTCAATTAATTATCGTCGAATTTCGACTACTTCGGGACCACTAGTTATTCCAAATCCGTCTCGTTCGTCTGTTAGATAACAAAACAAAAAAAAAACGTTTAATATTGTGAAATACACGTCACTGGGCGTTACGTAGACCCAACTTTATTCAATCTACGGAGTGTTGCGTAAATACCATATAATACCCATAGTGATTTATTCTTCATTATCATATGTTCCACTTAAATGTGAAGCACGAAAACTTACGTTTATTTTTATGGCCTAGAGGGATTCGTAACCCATCCGAGTTTCCAATGATTACGTACTTTAGACTAATAGTAATATCAAGGTTCGATTAATTCGATATTAATATATAAATCAGCAGCCTTCTGGGAACGCTGCCAACTGCTTGGCGGTGAGCTAACGCAGATTTTTTATTTATAAGTAGCTTTACCTAAATAATAATTATTTTTATTCATTTATTATCTTATTTTTTAATAATCAGCAGGAAATTGAGATATTCAAAGTCATATTATAAACACGAACACGTGAACACATGTTTTACGATTAACTAATTACTCAGTCAGTCAACCCATCATTATGATATTTTGCATACACGTAACCCACGGGAGGGGTAATTTTCTTTAAAAAAAGAAAGGTTTTTTTTACATATCATTTTATTTACCAGACAATGTTTTTTATCCATAAAATTTTAATATGTTGAGTCTGAATAAATTGTACAAGTATAACCATAAACACATATAACATTTGACAAGATCTATGTACAGTTTTCGTTAAAAAAATATATATACTTATATATTATTAAACGTTTTTGATGTGAGATTCCTGAGTAATGCCTTTTAAGCAGAACATTGTATTACATAATACCAAAGGCCTTTGTGTTACTTAAGCACTTAAAGAAAACCTTTGGTGTTGAGAAATGGGCATTAAGAAGTATTACAAAGCACATACTATCTACTCTGCCTACATCAAATGCTGTCAGAAGTTGTCAAAAGTTTAAAGGAATATATGTAAGATCCGTGTTCTTCACGGATTGTAACTTCTTAATATCTTTGGGAGTTTTATCTATTTCAATAATGTTGTAAGTAAACGAGCTAATTAAATGCTAAACCGCGAAACAGGACTCCGAACGAAATTAAATAAATACAAATTGTTTTTGTCGTCTAATCACTACATAGTATAAAACAAAGTCGCTTTCTCTGTCCCTATATCCCTATGTATGCTTAAATCTTTAAAACTACGCGACGAACTTTGATGCTGTTTTTTTTAATAGATAGAGTGATTGAAGAGGAAGGTTTATATGTATAATAACATCCATTAAATAGTGGAGAAATCAATAATACATTACAGTTTCCGAAGCGGAGCGATGGCGGGTCGCTAGTTCAGCATAAGCCGAGAAAAAATGTCACGTATCGAGACAGGTACGGTTGTATAATCAAAACAAAAATGTTATTGTGTCGTTTTCACAACATCGATAGTGTAAAAGTGTCTTTTTGTATGTACATAATTTCTTTTGCTCTTTCGGTACAGTCGTTATGTAAATTGGCATCGCTTGCGGGTCGAAAGGCGGCCATTATCTTTCGGAGGCGTCACGCATCGGACGAACTGTCACGCCTAATGGCGGTCACCTTAGATCTTTCATTGTCATTAACCTGGATAAAACTGTGATGTGATTTACGATTTTCACCTATTATTCCTCTCGAAAGTGAAGAAAGGTTTTAAAATGTTTGTTTACTCGTGTATTTTGCACTCTACTGCCTTTTTATGGTTGACTTGGTAGTGAAGTTGTTAGAAAACTCTGACTGCTGGGCCGAGGGTCGTCGCTTCGATTCTCATATCGAGCAAACATTTTTGTGATAAACAGGTTTGTTTTCTCTTTGTCTGGGTGTTTAATATTTATATATGTTTACATTACGTATATAAGTATGTCTGTATATCAGTTTCTGGTACTCGTAGTAGAAGAGTTTCTAGTTTGTGACGGGCTGATTATGCGTGACTTGTTCCCGGTTATTATTATTATTTCTTACGCGATGCTGGGGTTCCGTTTGAAGGGTGAGGCAGTCGTTATATTGTGCAACAGAGAGTTGCCGATTAAATCTTAGCTCCTTCACACATCTACAAAAGCAATTTAAACAAAACCGTCTTTAAAAACTTTTACTATCATCTAAATAATGAAATATTGAAACCATTAATGTTTAGAAAAACAATAGAAATAATACCAAAATTGGTAATAACCTATTGATAAAAAGTCATCAATTATACATTTGATACAATTTTACTGTACTATCTATTCACTTTTGTAGCCTACTGTACCTATGTCCAACAGGATGATACGTTTTGTTAGATTCAGTGCCAATCTTCACATAAACGTACGTACCTCTTTAATATTGCAAAGTACTCGTCTTTAACTTACGTATTTGATTCAACAATGTCTCCACTCTATGTTTCTTCGCAGATCAAACACTGACGGCAAAGTTTATTCAATTCAAATATACTCGTAGTCTTCTAAAGACATACATTTCGAGTAATACATACAAGTGTTTTAACTGGTAAATTTTAAATTTCTGTACTTTGAATGACTTTGCGAACGAAAGGGCATTTTGAATTTGTTCACGGGACTTAGACAAGTACGTCCTAAATAAAATTATTGTACGAAGAGGCGACTGACCTTTTTGTCCCACTGAGTTTCTCGCCGAATCTCGGTAGGTCGCGTTTCCGATCCGGTGGTAGATTCTACGAAGCACCGCTTTTGCTAGGGCCAGTGTTAGGAACGCTCTCGGTTAGAGCCCCGTGAGAGCCCCGTGAGCTCACCTACTCGTCAAAAAGAAGCTGAAATAGCCTTTCAAAGCTATCAGCATAGGTACGGAAAAAAAAACGACCTTTTTGATTGTGTTACTGAAACAAAGATCGATTGATGGCATCTATGGCTGCTCTTATAGTATAGTTGAGATTTTGACCTCATGTGCAAAGCCACCGTCGCCCGAAACACGTCTTGTCGGATTCCCCGGATCCACTCTCGGTGCTTTTAGGCCCAGGGTCAGCCAGCCAAGCAAGGGTCACCGTCCTCGTCGAACCCTTCGTCGTAATCGACGACGAACGAACTAACCCGCAGACACAGTCCACTAAGTTTCTTGCCGGATCGGATCTTCTCAGTGGGTCGCGAGCGAACAACAGCTTGTTAATTCATACTCAAATTCAAATTATTCATTACAACATTTATATCATTAACTGCTAGATACAGCACCCTGCCTATTTCTGCCGTGAAGCAGTAATGCGTTTCGGCTTGAAGGGTGGGGCAGCCGTTGTAACTATACTGAGACCTCAGAACTTACATCTCAAGGTGGCGCATTTACGTTGTAAATGTCTATGGGCTCCAGTAACTACTTAACACCAGGTGGGCTGTGAGCTCGTCCACACATCTAACCAATAAAAAATAAAAAAAACTTGAGCGAGTTCACATATAATAGAGTTCTATTCACAGAAATTTAAATATAATAGTAAGACAATATTTAGATTTCTGTACTTGTATCTTATTTTCATAGTCAATAGAAATGTCTAGAATGAACATTAGTTAAATGTATTTTTTTTTTCAACGTCTTTTGTGAATTTTTGTCTGCGAATCTAAGATTTTGTTCGTATTTCGAAGGTCAATATGTATGCTATAAGACAACTATAAATAATTTTGATTTATTACGACATATACGGAAATACATATGAAATTTATGATCTTTGATTTTTCTGTTAAAAGAAAATTATTGTACACATACTGTATAATGAAAAACCTAGAAAAAATATTTACCAGTTATTGTTCGTAGTTTTTTACGAAACTCTTCGGTTTATCGGTGATAATTTTGAATGCCTTTTGGATCATTTGATGTATAACGGCGCTTTGAATTATATCCACTGTACGTATTATACACAATATACTATTAAAAGCACTGAGCTTTTACAAAAATGACAAAATAATTCAATAAAATATTATACGTTTGGTTCTAAACTAATTTAGCGTTTAGTTTTATAGATTTAGTTAACAAATTAGGAGTCTAAAATACTTATATTACGATTTAACGAATGCCAGCGACAATGAAACGGATCTTGCTTGACATTTCAGTCACGTGACCTCGGTACTGTTGACCTGCACGTTTGCATTTTCAAGACCAACTTGTGTTTTCTCAAGCTTTGATCCTTAAACACTTGAATACAAGGACTAAATTAGCAAATTACAAATTGTTTTGAAATCACATTCGTTCTGAGCGGCTTTTCATGCAATTTGTATCTATGACGAAACATTTACAATGCAATTTCTGTTTTTGTGCGCAATTTTGTGAGCTAGATATCATTAGTCGTTACTAGATTAGTTTATAAGAAAAAATCATATTTCATTCAATTTTGTTTCTTCATTGACCACTATTTGAATTTTTCTATTTATATTTAAATACCTGAAGTACCTATCTACTGCCACTAATATAATTAATTCATGCCGTAGTAGGAACCTTGGTCTAAACTTTTACTCAATTATTGTTGCTGTATATTGTAAAATATATTTAAACGTGTATTCTGACAACTATTTATTTTATGTATGTGTTTGTTTGAACGACCTTAATCGATATTCACTTCATATTTAGCCTTAAGGTGTATTGTTAGTCCGGTACATGTCACCGAGTTGAATATTTTTGTCGCGATAGTTAAAACAGGCGTAATCATAGTACAATTGAGAGTAAACTTTATGTGCATAGGAGGGTGCCGGCAGACGTCTGCGAACTGATTTGTCCCTGTACAAAAACAACAAAATCTGGAATGTTCTAGAATATACGTTGCACTCAATAAATCGTAATGGAAGCTGTAATGTTTCGTAGATACACATGGGATAGACATTACGGGATCGAATGACGTGAATACGAGCGCTGTACGGTTTAAAAACTGAATAAAACCGTAGTAAAACCGGCGCCGCTTTCATAAACATACTTTGTCGACTGTCATATCCCGTTGAATAACAATTGGTTTGTATGGAATACGAAATTCGATACGTTATTTTGCAAACATCGATGGGTAACAATCGCAAGTAAATATAATATAATAGTGCTAATGCTAGCTCGATTTGTCTTTACGATCGAGTATAAAAGTCGATAATATGTATTTACTCTGATGTACTGAAATTGAATGGCTTTGATACAGTGTAAGTATAAGAAGAATTGTTTTCGTAAGCAAAACCTTAACAAAACCTCTTATTTTTATTTTTTTTATGTTTTCTCCATACAATTAATTGGAGTCATTTTTAGTCACCCCTTGTAGTTTTTTATTACACGGCCAAGTAGTGAATCGCTGTTTAGCCTACCTATGCTGATGTCCATAAGCAGCGGTGATTACTTATCATCAGGGGTCCGTATGATATTCTGCTTAGAATAGCAAAATATATATTTTTGATTTGTCTTTGTATAAAGATTCTTACAATGTGCCTTTGAAATTCATACCTTTGATGCTGATGGTATGTATCCTCGTAAAATATCTGTCAGATACTCAGACAAATTTTTAGGGTTTCTATGTTTTTTACTTTTAGACGCGGAACCCTAGAAAGTCACTTCTAAAATTAGGGTAGGAGCACTATTCGAGCCGTGAGAAACCAAACAATGATATGATAACATGAAATTGATGGCACCAAAAGTACTTTATCCGTTTGTTCACTGTACCGACCCGCAATAATTTCGAATTTATTTACAAATTCAAATGGGGTCGTGCGGTGGATTGCACATTCATAATTAAACAGCTATTGTTGTAGATTTTGTTATGAGGGCGCGTGCTATCTACCCTATGGCTAATAAATGTAACGATTGACCAAAATTATTATCGTGTAGTTTAAATTGGTTTATTGCAAAATATTGCAAATTTTTATGTTGCTTTTTATGGATAAAGTTTGTGTGGCTTTAGTAACACTTATAAATTATAAGAAATATACTTGAAGAAATTTAGAACAGTGGTGTTATCAATTTGGACATTATTATGACTCCAATTTTTATCGGCATATATCTGTTTACTAAATAAATTCGTAGACCATGTGCTAATTTGCCTTTAAATATATTCTAATAATCGAGATCTGTGTGCTTAGTGCGAGTTTTTTAACGTTCTCGATAGCGTAAAAGTTAGCTCATATTTGTATGGAATGGGATCGTTTGCCTACGTTTGCCGCTAGGGGCGTTATTCCAAGTCCATACAAATTTGGGCTAACTTATACGCTATCGAGAACGTTAAAAAACTCGCACTAAGTACACTGGACACAAAAGCCGACTGAGCAATTAGTTAATTTATTTCCTGTACCATCAATTTTGTTATAAACATTACTTAAACTAAAAGGGCGATATGTTTCCTATTGTATCGCACAATGCCGCGAACTGTTCCATAAAACATTACCATCGTGGGTCCTAAGATTTATTACCCTGATATTAATTGTAGGGATCCAAAATAATAGGTTACTGTCGAGTATCGATAACCTATTGTTTAGGTACTCGTTCATGCGTGTATTGACTCTTAGTTTTGGGGTTTTAACACGGACAAGATAAATAACGGCGCAATCTATTTTCAGTCCTTTTCATATACCTACATATATTTTGTACTTTATAGATAAAAGAAAAAATATTCACAAAGGATTTGTCTCATCGTTTTATAGAATTATATTCTCGAAATTTTGAACACAAATATATTCTTTATTATGATTGCTTATATCATAGCTTTCTATTTCATACAAAATATTTTGGATTTATATTAACATTCGCGCTTTTTTCGCTTATATAAGTTGAGGTGAGTATATGCCGATTATAGCTTAAAGTTCAGAAAATCACGCCAGGAATTAGGTAGTTATAAGATAAGGTGAGAATACTTTAATAGGTAGGGAGGTAGGGAGATACCACAATCTTGTCAATTAGTGCGGCATAGTAGATATGCGTTCCGATTAATAGGATGGGGGTTATCTGTATCTATACTGTTGACACTATGACCTCAGGTGTTCGTGTGGTGTCGTAGTTTATAGACTTTGGTAATTATTGACGATGGCTCCCACGAACACGACTGCCCATCCACGAGAAGTCTAGCTCATACGTTATAAGCATTTCTTGGTTAAGGTCTTACACAATATCGGCAAGGAAGGTGGCAGCCTTTACTACCAGTAAAGGTGGTAGGACCTTTTGTGAGTCCGCGCGGGTAGGTACCACCACCCTGCCTATTTCTGCCGTGAAGCAGTAATGCGTTTCGGTTTGTAGGGTGGGGCAGCCGTTGTAACTATACCGAGACCTTAGAACTTATATCTCAAGGTGGGTGGCGCATTTACGTTGTAGATGTCTATGGGCTCCAGTGACCACTTAACACCAGGTGGGCTGTGAGCTCGTCCACCCATATAAGCAATAAAAAAAAATGCAATAAAAAATTACACACATTTTATGAAATACTGATAAACGTCAATCGGATTGACTTGATTTAAACACCAAAACAAGTCAATGTTAATAAAGAGCAAAAAATCGGCGTCCGTAGTACATCGCGTTTGTGGAGTGACCGGTAGAAAGTAGCTTACCTCCTGCGCTACTCTTGATTCAAGTGAACATGAACAAGTTACGACTCGACTGACCCACACATACTCACACGCCGACAAACGCAACTCAGAGACACAGACGTTAAATTGTAAACAATCTGTAACGTGTTTGTAATACGACATTGAGTATCTGTACTATGGCATCAAGAAAAATGCCTCTGGCTAGCGAATACAATATACTGAACGTAATTTTGCAATTGGCCTTTAATTTTTCTCATATTAGTATCGGGTATTGCACATCCGACAAATTTGTTTTAGCTGTTTTGTATTTTTTCTATATTATTAATTTAGAATATTGTTTCATTGACCTTCGCAAATAAAGTATTATCATGGGATTAATACAGTGCAGTAGATATTTAAAACTAACAGACTGAGCAACACAGAGGGTATATATAACTCGGAAAACTAAAACATTGCTTAGATGGGTGGACGAGCTCACAGCCCACCTGGTGTTAAGTGGTTACTGGAGCCCGTAGACATCTACAACGTAAATGCGCCACCCACCTTGAGATATAAGTTCTAAGGTCTCAGGTATAGTTACAACGGCTGCCCAACCCTTCAAACTGAAACGCATTACTGCTTCACGGCAGAAATAGGCAGGGTGGTAGTACCCACCCGCGCGGACTCACGAGAGGTCCTACCACCAGTAACATAGTAGTTCAGTCTCAGAAAAAGGGGGGAACGAGTGAGCTTATTACGTTTGAAAGTTGCGTAAATACTGTGCGATATCTTCGTCGAATAAATAACTACCTGAACGATGACAAGTAACCGAAATAGCTACATAGAAAAAAATTATATCGCATGAGCATCTCGATCGAGCGTTTAAACAATTTTTTGTGCAGTCCATTTCATTGTGTTGCGTCAATGAACATGGCCTGTACAAAGTACGGACTCACACAAAGAAACTTGGGAGCACAGGTCAGCCCGGCACATCGTTTTTTTTTTTTTTTTGCGTTTCAGAACTGGTTTCTGGAACGATAAAATGGGTATGACTCAGGTATCAGGTAGACATCGAACCGGCACTGTTTATTTTGTTCTTACATAACGCTTATTTCGTATTTAGTTCCTCTTCGGTTTCTTGTATCGTTCAAGAAAATTTTCTTGAACTATCCATGTATCACGTTTCCCAAATTTGAAATTATTAAGAAAAAAATTACTAAAACAATAATTACGGGATTCTTTTGCTTCTTTTTTTTTGTAATTGTGATCAATGGATAGTTCATAAATCTACATGAGTCGCTTTAACGTAAGCGATCTAAACGGTAACATGACATTTTTCAAAAGGTTCATTAGAATTTTAGTTTGTCACACATTTACAAAAAAAAAACTGGTTTCTGTAATTTTCATGGTATTTTTGTCTTGATACAGTCCTGCCAGTTAATTTTGTTATACCAAGTAAAACTCCAGGATCTTAGTAAATCTTTATACATATATCCTAATTTTCCCTGTAACATCAAATGGGAAGGTAGTATTAGTTATTTTTTAAATAGGTATTAGCTTGTCATCAAAGACAATTTTAAAAAAGGATGTTAAAAAGGAGAATGTTTTAGCAAATTAAATTAACATATTTACGTCTGCGTAAAAATTTGCATGCGAAAGTTATTCGTTAACAGAATTTGAAAATCGGTAAAATACGATGTCTATAACGGCCGGTTTCATTATATTTGTGAAAGTGACAGTGTCATTTACAAGACAAACATCAATAGCTTAGCAACCAAAATATGCAGGCAAATTTTTACTGGTGGTAGGACCTCTTGTGAGTCCGCGCGGCTGGGTACCACCGCCCTGCCTATTTCTGCCGTGAAGCAGTAATGCGTTTCGGTTTGAAGGGTGGGGCAGCCGTTGTAACTATACTGAGACCTTAGAACTTATATCTCAAGGTGGGTGGCGCATTTACGTTGTGGATGTCTATGGGCTCCAGTAATCACTTAACACCAGGTGGGCTGTGAGCTCGTCCAACCATCTAAGCAATAAAAAAAAAACAGGTAGATAGTGTATGAGAGAAGTAATTAGCTTATATTTTGTATTTTAATTCTTATCCCAAAACACTCTTGAAATAAAAAGTATTATTTTTTATTACATAGTGCAAAGTGATTGCAATGGAACTGAAAATTTAACAATTGGACCATTACAAAATTTACCATTTGAATAGATTGTAACATGGTTGGTTGCGACTTGTAATTCTACAGAGATATTTAAAAGTGATTCATAAGCCAACACGTGTGCTCATAGACATGACAAGGGATAGTCTACCTGCTATACAAAGAACCCCAGCCTCTACTGCGTATCAATAACTTTATTCAATAATGTATTTGATACGTATATTCGGTACGGACGGATATATTACCTAGAAGAGCTTAAATAACATTTTACATGGGCAAGAAAATTATATAGCTTACGAATTTTCGGAGAAGTGTGGTTCGGGTAAACATATTTTGTTTGTACGTTAAAAATTGAAATTTAATTTCGGTATTATGTGTACTTATTATATTTGGAGAGATTTTAAATCGTCTAACCAATTGTATTTCAGTATGTAAGCAATCAATCACTGTCTGCCAGACTTATTTAACCACCGTTTAATACGAGAAACAGCTTCATTGTGTTATCTTACGTAAGATATGCCGTGGAACATCGCTATTTAGCCATTGTTATAGCTACCATTATTATTCTAAAATAAGTTTAGCAAAATTTATTGTTGTATTATATTCGAAAGTCAAAATTTAAAAAAAAAACCTTGACACGAATCGATAAAAATCCGGGTCGTTGAAGTCGCTATGTTTCTTGAGTATTTCCTAAATGACCCATTCGTTTTTTTTACGCATACCATAACACAAAAAGGGAAGAAGATGTCCAAGCGAAGCGTACAGTTTGGGAAACAAGGTTTTTGTCAAAAGCCTATATTTTACAAAGTTAAACATTTTAGTACAAATCAAGCTAAGTTATAGTTAAGTTCCAGAATAATAAAGAGAATGTGGATACAATTAGCACTGGTGGTTTATATGAATCCGACAAAAGTGTTGGTCTCTGGTACAATTATAAAGCAGCACTGTTACTATCAGAAGCTGTTATCTAATGTAGCTCTGACATAATACAACGATCTTATGTAAAAAACGTTTTCTTAAAGTATTTCGTAATAAATAGAGGCGGCAAAACGGTAAATATTTGGTGCTTAGCCTCCGGAACGAACACGCGTCGCTTGCCACAGACTAAATGATGATCGCTATTCGTTATCTTGTTCTAAATCAGCTCATTTCGTCTATAGGTACTGTACTATAAAATGTATATCCATAAATCACACTGCAATGCTACTCGAAATTTAATCAAAAATATCAATTTTAATTTTAAAACATTGTTACGGTTCTTTTTTCTTAATTCTCATACCTACATAGCTTTTTCAATTCAAATACTTATATTTATTGTTTTTTTTTTACTAAACCTAATATAATGGTTTGGTTAAATCAAAGTACGTTTGAATTTTTGAACTCATTTAATATTTGTTAAAAAAAGAGCAAAGAGCTATATCCTAGTCTTCTAGATTTGTTTTTTATTTAAACAGACCTGCTTATAAATAGATGTAAATAAGTCATAAAAACTGCAAGGAGGTTGCAACGTTTAATCTCGATGCATTATTCATTTCATAGACGAAAAGTTACGAATTAGTGTGGATAAAACAAAAAAGTAAGTAGGCGACAATCTCCTTTATATTCAGTTCAAAACAATTTTAGTATTTATTTATAAATGATAAAAATAGGAGGGCAAGTCTCATATGAGTGGGGATCATCAAAATCGGTTCACCTAGAAAAAAGGTTTGATTGAGGTAACACACAAAAAAATACAGTCGAATTGAAAACGTCCTTTTTTAGGAGTCCATTTAAATTGTAATACAGTTTGCGTGTTAGGTTCACGCAGGTATCAGTATGAGGTCGTTGCACGGAAACCAGATGTTGGTTCACTTGGACCACACCGATACAATGACTGGATGCGGCTAGCTCCAGATTTGTTCACACAACTGGTTAACGTGCAGGCGTGAAATTCCGGTTACCCAGCGTACACCGTATCCCTCAATGGTAACAGTACGGCCTTGCTTTGAATGGAAGGTGTAATGTCATTTGAATATTTAAAGTTCGTAAAAATATAAAACACATGTTACATTTACTCAGTAGCGGGATTTATCTTTATGTGTTTTGAATCGTCGCCCTCATTTCCTTTTTATCATCGCACCTCCCGCCATTGGAGCAGAGTTCATCCATATTATCTGGAACCGCTGCGTTCATCGACAGTGCGTTTCCAAAGATCTTTTTCGCCACGTACCATACGGCTTTGGAATGAACCACCCTCCACGGTGTTTTCCGAGCGCTATAACATGTCTTTTTTCAAACGAGGCTTGCGGAGAGTACTTAATGGTAGGCAGCGGCTTGGTTCTGTCCCTGGCATTGCTGACTTCCATAAGCGACGGTGACCACTTACCATCAGGTGGGCCGTATGCTCGTCTGCCTACATTGGCTATTAAAAAAAAAGTTGGGCAGTTTAACTAACTGTTCTACCTTGACACTAAAGAAAAATGGGGCATAATAATAAAAACGAGTATACCGTGTGCCTTAGAGCTATCCTTTTCCTTGCGTCGTATTCCTCACTGCTGAGGGTGGTGACCACCCTTTTGTATCACCTTCGTACGCATGATCTTTCTCCATATATTTATGTCTCTGGTGGTGCGGAGGGCGTTGTGAAATGTGGAATCAAGAGCGGTGCGGATCTGGTCGGACCCACGTATTGGGCTGGGCATTTGAGGCCTTTTCCCATCCACCTTACCGGTCATGATGAGCCTCTCGAAATTGTTTCCATCCTTCCTTGCAATGTGACCGCAGTACCCAAGGACTTTGTGAAGACACTCGGATGCTATAAGGTCAAAGTTTCATAAAAAATATATGATACGTATGTATATTTCAAGTCGAGACGCCTTTACGAAGCAGCATTGCATTCGTAAAATCATTAATCATATATCATTACATATACATACCTAAAATCAGTTATTATCTAATATATTAATTTTGCTAGTTTGGATGGTTGCTAGTGTTTTTAGATATTAGTCTTGTGTTGTGGGTTTCGTTAGTGAACATAAATTAAGTAAATACGTTAACCTTTACTTCAACAACCTTAAGCAAAAATAATAGGATAACGGGACACAATATCGTTGTATTAAGTAGATGAATATAATTAATTCCATACTTAGATAAATCAATAACAAAATAAAGGTGTCTATATCATATACATAGTAGCATGGGTTTCGTTCTGAAGGGTAGGACAGCCGTTGTACTGTTAAAAATGAGACCTTGGAAATCTTTTCTCAAGGTGGGTGGCGGCATTTACATTGTAGATGTCTATGGGCTCCGGTAACCTTTAGGCAGGATGGTGGTACTTACCCGCGCGGACTCACAAGAGGGTCCTCCTACCACCAGTACAAGTTTTAAGTTCATTAGTAATAGTTAGATAAAAGTAAAATTACACGGTACTTGATGTTTGAATTTTCTATTATTGGACACCGCCATTATCCCCGTTGACAGAGCGATAGCTGAACAGACAGCGTGCGTCCGATCTCTGTCAATGAACTTTCTCTAAGCAACCTTGCTGCGTTTATGTATTTTTGGCTTTTGAAAATGAAATTGATTTCATTTTTATCACTTTATTTTGCCACAAAGAATTTGGAGTTTCATTCTAAATTCCCTAATAATAATAATAATATTTAGACCTGGCCCACGAGACTACCACCATGTGGCATGTTGATTCAACCATCATTGTCCCAATAGTTGTGTCGGTACACGGTTTGATAGCGAAAAGTTTCGATCAACTTCTTAACAAACTTTCGTTATCCAGCTGGGTTAGGGGCCTAATACAGAAAGCAGCTATCCTCGATACTGCGCGCATTGTGAGGAGGTTTCCTTACTCTGGAGTCCTAACCACTGGTATTTATATAGTGTTTTTTTTAAATTGTATTTTTAGTATATTTTTTAAAAAATGTTGTATAATTAATAAGATTTTAAATAAATATAAATAAATAATAATAGAGAAACAATCCACAATTTTAACATTTCATTTGTTATACCATAATATTTATCAAATTTAATAAAACACGTTATAAAAACTAAAGCTTCATTTCACGGTATTCCATGCGAATATACCACCGAATTCATCAAATTAGACCGATTATAATTTAACTCACATTGAATAATTTAGCGCAGCCACGAAGCCAAGAAATTGCGTTCAGAGACGCGATCGCAAATAGCTTGGAAACAAATCGCGTGCACCGAAACGCTTGGAAACCGTGGGAAACTATCACTAAAGCAATGTTGCTAACTCTTTTATCTAGATTTCGTTACATTTAGATTTGATAATTGCCCAGCTTTTGTTACATTTTTTTCTAAATTTTCTATTGTGGTATCTATTGCAGTATAATACGCATTTTAATTGCTAATCGGGACATTTTAATTTGGAAGTGTACTCAAATTAGTTATTTTTAATTTTCGATTTCATGTATTGATTTATATGGCTAGAGGTGTGTGTCTACCTAATTTTGAATGCTATCTACTTTGAGACATGAAGATATGTCACCAGTGTATATAACAATACGGGTTATCCTTGAAACTAACAATGCGCCGTACCATCATTTCTCACGGCTCTACCCTAATAGGAGAGAGTTTGCTAGCTAGGAGAATATTGAAAATCACATGAATAGTAGCAGCTCAAAAGTTAAATAATCGTATCTTCTGACACGATTAGCTAATGCAAAATAAACTAATGTAATTCAAGATACTTACTTTGATCTGAAATTCATTTCATACTGTAAAGTTTATTTTGATTCTATCAAGTTTAATATTCCTAGGTCTCGCAACTCTAACATCAGTTTATTAAAACTTTTATATGCAACCTTTTAATACTTTATTAACAATTGAGTTAATTTTTGAATTTTATAACACAAAATCAGAAAAAGTTACGCCAAAAATGTGTGAAAATTTATAGGCCGGCAACACTTTTTGAGAGAATGTAACGAATAATACGGGAGCCATGCGAGAAATGAAACTGCTCAATCACGTTTAGGATAAATAAAAATCAATGCTCGTGTACGATGCTCCCACATTTTATGAATTGCACGCTCGTTGCCAGTTTGCTTGTTTTATTACTTTTTTTTATCAACCGTTCGTTTTCAGTGCAACGAATGTCAGACTTTTTAGAAGTCTTATTATTTATGGTGCGGTCGATTTCGAGGTGCAGCTTAATTATACTTTTGCTTTTATTTTAATTATACCATAGTGACTTTTTATTGTCATTAAAAATATTGTTGTAGAATGAGCAGGCGAGATCACGACTCACCAGTTGTTAAGTGGATACTAGAATAACTAGAGCCCATAACTATAACAAAGCATAAACCACTGATCATATTAATACGTGAGGAGGAAATCTTATTCGTACCCTTTTCGCAACAAAAATACGTAGGTTG
The DNA here is from genome assembly GCF_030269925.1 of Bombyx mori. Lineage (NCBI taxonomy): Eukaryota > Metazoa > Arthropoda > Insecta > Lepidoptera > Bombycidae > Bombyx > Bombyx mori. The sequence continues at coordinate 8,184,126 of NC_085123.1, forward strand.
GTACCGGTATGTGCTTATTCTTTACTAACAGTCTCTTAAAATCAAACCGTGAGAAAATAAAGATATCTACAATTAATTTGTGACTAATTTGCTTGGCTGAGAGCATTACAATAATGAAGATCCGCCTACGAACCTTGTCAAAAAGGTTTCGACGTGAGAGAAAGCGTTTTCACCTCTCTATATGACACTATGCACATACGATCTATTTAAGTACCCATGAGTTTATTTTTGTCAAAATTGGACTACTTTTCCACAGATAAAAAATTAAAAGAAATAAAAATCAGCCAGGTACAGATTTAGGATGTGCATGATTAGGTAATTTAGCTTGACTTTATCGGATACTGTAACAATAATTGTTACATGTACAACACAATAATTGTGAGCACATGTACACAACAATAATTGTGAATGATTAGGTAATTTAGCTTGACTTTATCGGATACTGTAACAATAATTGTTAGCTTAGATTGTTCCGGGAACCGTACTACTAGCCGAGAGGTCGTAATGTGGCATATTGACTTCGTTTGTTCGACAAAGGCCTTTGACTCGCCTTTGGTTTTGTACAGTTTTACCCTCGGAAATATTCCACGAGAATATTTGAATTTCCATATAATCTTTCATTTCTCGTACAAAAGGCTTTTGTGAATGACGTTCATACGGTTAGTCAACATTTTACGATTGAGATTAACTTGGAAGTGTATGAAATGGCAACGGCATTGTTACTTTCTGTCTTAATTTTTTAGACTGTTCACGATTTAAAGTATGACGAGATGTTTTTTATTGGTCACAAGACGTGCCTATTGTCCATATCTTATCTTCTTTCTGCCGTGAAGCAGTCCTGCGTTGTACAATATAAATGAGAATTCGACCTCATGTCTCAAGGTATGTGACGGCATTCACCTTGTAATGATATAAAGTTAGAGTTAATCAGAAGTTAAGAGTATATAAACATCCCGACCTACTATAACTGCTTCTGCACCTTCTTTCCGCTGGCCTGATATTCTTATACGAACTATTATAAGATTAACATGGCTACCATAGTTTTCTGGCTAATTATGAAGTATGACTACTGTTTCTCCAAGTAATAATATCCTTAATTTAACTTATCTTAGTCTTCTCCCCCATTATTATCTTGAGGTTTCATCGAAAAATTCATTGAGTTTTAGTGCAAAAACATCTCGCGGAAACCACCATTTGAGAGAAACCACAATACAACTGTCAGCTCATCTTGACAAATTACGTCATAAAATCAACTGAAAAAAAATTCAAAAATGATATTATTTGACTTTTTAAAAAACATACTTTAGTAGCAAACGAAAATAAAAAATAATTGGATTGAAAATTGATTATTATCCTGGCAACAAAAATTAGGCTAAAGTGATGAAATTACATATTATAATATTCGGTCCTTGATACATGTCAATTTTCAAATCAATCGTATTGAAGGTTATGATTGAAATTATGTTGAAGTATTCCGCTACATAAATAAATAGATAGATAGATAGATACAGGTCACCCTAATGAAATTGTGTTAATTTTTAGAGATCAAAGATATAATGATGACACTATAGTATCATGTATGTATGTTAAAGTGTAAGCGAAAAATATGTTGTATTATAATATATGATTCATTATTATATTATACTCGTAGTAATGAATTATCTATACAATATATCTACCACAATTTGAGTATAATGTTTACTGGTAATGCGTTGATTATGTTAATGGAGCTGTGATCAGAACTAGACAATTTACATAGATAATTAATAACGTAATTTAGATATTAGGTATTTGATAGGGCTTCTATGAAATTATCCGCAACTCAATTAATATCGAAACGTATCTATGTTTGTCTGATAATATAGTCTATGTTGATAGCTATGTGAATTTGTTACTTTATTGAACGTTTAGTACAGATTTTCTATCTTCACATACTCAATCTCCTTTTCCGTAATTATACTGAATAATCACCAGTATAATATAAACTTTCGTTCTTTTTTCGAGGTTTCTTCTAAAATTCTGTACAGATAAAAAATTAACCACCTAAACCCAGTTTTCTGATCAGATACAGAACTGATCTGAATACATAAACATTGTATTTTGAAATTCATATATTATTCGTGTATTATGTAGAATTCGTGACAATGTTTTTGTTTTTTGTTTTTAAGTGTTTTTGAACCACCGCAATCGCAGCAAAGCTCAGCACAGTGTTCATCTGCTAGAATAAAAATGACATTCATAAACTTACATATGTAGCACAGCCATTATAAAATTGTCCTTAATATTTATTATTTACTTAACTCACTAAGACTATTTGTTTGATGATGATGACTTTAGTCGTATGCCTAGTTTGATGATTATTAGAGAAGTTGATGAAATAATGAAAAATTAATGTTTTATTTAATAAATTGCATGTCAAAAAAAAAAAAAAAACGTGTACATAGGTACAAGCACAGCACAAGCATAGTAAATTGACGACTCTCAGACACAGCCCTCTGAGTTTCTCGCCGGATCTTCTCAGTGGGCCGCGTTTCCGATCCGGTGGTAGATTCTGCGAAGCACGGCTCTTGCTAGGGTTCGTGTTAGCAACGTCATCAGGTTTGAGCCCCGTGAGCTTACCTACAAACGTTAGGGTTACGCTGAAATAGCCTCTCAAGGCTCTCAGCTTAGGTAGGGAAAAAAAAAAGAAAAAAAAAGGAAATTGACGTAGCAGTTAATATTTAAGAATTACGTCGTCGTACGTCGAATGTTTCGATCTGTCTCGGACTTCCGCACTGTATTGATAGTAACATAATATAAGCCATTATGTGAATTTCCTTTTTTGTATCAATAGATTTAAAGACTCAAAACTTAGTTATCACATTTTATTTTTATACTAGAGGCCCCGTATTAGTCGAAATTCGACTATAATTAATTGGAATTGTAAGTTTGTACCCTATTATGATTGTATTTTATACTTCTATAATCACAAATTTCGCCAAGATTACAGTATAAAAAATATTAACAAAGACAAACAATATTTAATCTATTCTCAATTTGACAACAGACGTCATGAACAAAAGTTTGACAATAAATAGTATGCATGCGTGTGTGTGTCAAATACATGGTATGTAGTGTGTGTAATGTTTTCTTTATTGATTTACTGTATCCTTTATGCATTTTTTTTTAAAAAAATTAGCATTGTGCACTTCTTCTCTATATTCTCTATAAGTGTGGAAAATTTCATACTCCTCCGTCCGCGCAATTTTCGTAAAAAGGGATACAAAGTTTTTGCTTCACCTATTAATATATAGATGTATACTTAATAAGATTAAATATTGTTTCTAAAAAAAAACTTGAAGTACAGTTTTAGATTGCTTAAATACAAAATCTTTACTCCAAAATCAGACTTTATTAAGGAATGAGACAGACAGATAAAGTCACGTACGAGTTGACGGTTTTTTACGTTTTCCAGTCTTCACTCCGGTGAATTATAAATGTCGAAATACATTTTTATTCAAACTAAGGCTAAGGCAGGTGTACTGTAGACGAGAATATTTGACGTCTTTTCGGTTGTGAATTTTCTGAAATTTACATTGTCCCGTCATCTTCTCAGAAGTTGAGCTCTAATAGAAAATAGCGTAGTTCGTTTGGAGCCCAGCTATTTAAAACCATATATTTAAAGCAATTTAAATTTAACGTCCAAAGGATTATTTTTAGCAAATTTATAAAATCAAACAATCATACTATTCCTGTTCAATGGTTACGAATAGATTAGTAGTTTAGTCATTAATTGTAACATTGACTTCCACGGTGAAGGAATAACATCGTATAATAAAAATCAAACCCGCAAAATTATAATTTGCGTAATTACTGGTGATAGGACCTCTTGTAAGTCTACACGGTTTTTTTTTTGAGACCTTAGAACTTATATCTATCTCAACGTGGGTGGCGCATTTACGTTTTAGATGTCTATGGGCTTCAGTGACCACTTAACACCAGGTGGGCTGTGAGTTCGTCCACCCATCTATGCAATAAAAAAATAAAAAAATGTCGACGATGGCAGAAAAGTTTCGACGTAGGTATAGTGGATCATTAAAGCATTCCGGTACTAAAAATGGGTTCTCTGTGGGAGGGAGACTACTCCAATTACATTGGCTGTTTCAAAGGTATTTGCCCGATGGCTACCAATCGACTCCCACGCTATAAAGTCAGGATTTTGGTGGAATGTCAAAGGTTTTAGAGAAAATTCTGTATTATATTAATATTATATTAATGTTATACTAATATTTAAAAGGGGCGAGTGCGATCTCAAATTCGAACGAATTGGCTATACTTCGTAAAAGATAAGAACGCGGAATTTACTCTTACGAAAAAGAAATAAACAAAAAAAATATTTCGAAAAATATTCCAACGTAAAAACGAAATAACTTTTGTCGTGCAACATCACAGATAGAATATTTGAAACATTCTCGGCTTAAGAAGGCAACTCCGAATTATCTTATTCGACAAAGATGTTGAATATTTTACAGGGCGACGTAAGCGACTGAGGCGTCGGTAAATCCCGAGGGATCCAATTTACCCCACCGACTTGTAAACGTTACGCCTACCCTAAAGCGTACTACACGTTTTATACACCTAAAAGTTCGCTCAACTTGGTGTGTGATAAAGAAAAGATTTCGATAAGATTTCAGCACCGAAACGAGCGGATTCGTTTGCCTCTATCGACGAATTACGTAGGATACGATTTCACGTTGTATTAAATATGGTGGATGATTACGGACTTTTAGATGTTGCGTGCTAAGAGCGATACACTCCAAACGTATTTTGTTACAGCAACGTTTGAACAATTAAATGACTATGTTTCTTTTTTTTTTTTTTCTTAGATGGGTGGATGAGATCACAGCCCACCTGGTGTTAAGTGGTTACTGGAGCCCATAGACGTCCACAACGTAAATGCGCCACCCACCTTGAGATATAAGTTCTAAGGTCTCAAGTAAGTTACAACGGCTGCCCCACCCTTCAAACTGAAACGTATTACTGCTTCACGGCAGAAATAGGCAGGGTGGTGGTACCCACCCGCGCGGACTCACAAGAGGTCTTACCACCAGTAAATTAAATTAAAAAATAACTTAAAAAAGCAATGTCCGAGTTGATTTTGTCGTGCTTTTTCCGACACAATTAGTTTGGTAGTTGAGTTATTAACACCAAAACCCTCAGTGGCAAAATTGTACAGAAAAAACAAAGATCAAAGAGTTAAGTGCCATTTTATTATGTATACATTGACGCCGTCATTTAAAATAAATACTACGTTTGCTAGAACTAGTTCTATGCTTAATAATACTGTAATTTTGCAAGCAGATATTTATCTATCGCCTTTTCAACAGCAAAAAAACTTTCAATAAGCGGATTATATATAATGATATGTACTCTATCGTGTTATTATCAAAACATAATTGACTGATGCAAGACTGGCTCGAAGACGACGACGACACTATGACTTTTGAATAGCTTTTTGGCATTCTATTACGATGTGTTGTTAGGTTCTTGTGAAAGAAATTAATTGGTTCAAAAAGATTTATTATTATTGTTTTTTTTTTTTTAGTAAGGAAGCATTCCTTGTGGCTCAAAAGCTTTTCCTGTTTTGCTAGGACAGGTAGGCGAGCACGGGCTCAGTCAGGAGGGAATTATTATTTAGATTAGAACTTTTTTTTTCATAGTACTCACTAGAGTCGGCAGACAACTTGACTTCAGGTCGAAGTTTTAATTATTTTTTATTTTTTGCAACAGTCTTTGCCTTACCACCAACCTAGAATGTATGAATGCTTTAAAGCAAATTTAGCGGGATGGTGTTAGTTGTTTTTGTTAAATTTTACGACGCGAATAACAGACTATTTTAAATACATTATACTAAAGACCGATTGAGTAAAATTAGTGACTGTAAAATAAAATGGAAAGTGACCTTATTTATAAAATGCATACGTCAAACAACGTTCCACGTTGATTGAAATCTAAGCGTTCGCGTTTCTATTGAGCAACATGGTAGTTTTTTGTGCCTATGAAAATAGCGTGGATTAATTTTATTGTTACGGATATTCTTTTCAACGAATGTTTAGCGTTGTTCTTTTGTTATTTCACTTTTATAGCCTTTTGGGAAACTATCTAATGATATCTTTTTAACATCGTATGAGAACCGTATGTGTACACATTTGTAAATTTATTAACCGTACTACAAGCACGTCGCGATTTCAATCGCACGTAATTTTTAAATCAGAAGGAATGAAATCCGTTGTGCTTAAACGTTGTGTAAAGAGTTGCTCAAGTCACATTCTGGTCCATAGGCTACCACTTGATTTCTAGATCCGTTGCTGCAAAAAAATATGAGCCGGTGAACACTGTTGTATTTTTTATAGAACAGATTATATAAGCTTTCTTTGTCCAAAATTTTTTGCTTCATTGAATAACAAGCATCGAAATATGCAGACATTAAATAAAACAAATCAATAATCGGGGATCAATCGACATGATAATGTGACCTTAAATCAGGATTCCTTGTAAATATTATGGGAACTAAAATCTTATAGACATACTTAAGTAGTATATAGTAAATAAACACAATAATTAAAGATACAGACAATTTTTGTAATATTTTAGAGAGCAAATTGTACTACAATGTTTAAATTTAAAAACTTTGTGCAATTCATTATAACAATAGAAATAATAGTAATAATATTAAGGTTGTACGAGGTTTTCAAGGATAAGAAACCTTTTCTAACAGGTGTAACGCAAGTAAGCAACGCAACATATAGGTATAAGTGGAACTGGGTGGCATTGCCGATACCATGAGTTATGGCACCATTGCACTCCTATCTATGTGAATAGCACAATCTCACCTGTATACGGACTCCGGTAACGGGCATTTGTACTGTGAAATCGACAGTTCATATTAGCTAATAAAAGTCAAGTCAATAAAAAAAACTACCTTTAAGATCCTAACTCTTATTACTCTACTAAATTATCCAACTCATTATGTGTTATTATATTGTGTAGTATCATTTCATGAATTTTATTAGTTATTTATGAGCGAAATTATTAAACTACTGTATCATTATGCTCTCAACTTATAAATCATATATTGTTCAGTTAGTTGCATTCATAGTAATAAATGAAATGGATTGTTTGTTACGATCACGCCCTAAAAACTGAAATTGTTTTGACGAAATTCGCTACACAAATAGTTTGAACTCTACAAAAAAGTATGCCTATATTTTTTATACCGTTCATTCCACTGTTGAGCACGGATTTTGTACCACGTGATCTATATCTATACTAATATTATAAAGAGGAAAGATTTGTTTGTTTGTTTGTTTCGAATAGGCTCCGAAACTACTGGACCGATTTGAAAAATTCTTTTTCCATTAGAAGCCGACATTTTCCCTGATGAACATAGGCTACTTTTAAAAAAAAAAAAAAAATTTATTTGTTTGGTTTCATGTGTGTTTTAATGTTTCCGAAGCGAAGCGAGGGCGGGTCGCTAGTATTCTATAAAATGCATTTCCTGTAGTTCACGCAGATGAGGCTGCAGGCAGAAGGCTAGTTAAAAATACTAATATTCTTTATTGAGTCAGCTGTCTTAAATAAACAGACTGTTCGATCTATACTCCATTACATTCGACAAACACATTTATTATACACAGCTTTTCCCCTTGAGATATCAGATTCACCATTTATACCTTTCGTCTTTCATACTAGAAATAATATACAAGACGACTGACACAAATGTGGCATAAAATGAAACCTTTTCGGTGTGGACAGCCTCGTTTACGACGGGGAGTCAGCAAGTGACATGAAATATACAGGAAAAGTAGTGACAAGACATGAATAAATGTACCCTCGTAAACTATACGCATTTTAGGGTGGTTCGTAGCGAATTGATTACGTTTTGAACTGAAGTTTACGTTTGTAAAGGTCTAACGGGGTCAGCGACCTAAATGGTGTTTGTGTTGAGACGTCTTGTTTTGTGTGTATGCTATAAAAATTAGCTTTATTGAAGGCCGAGTACAAGCTTTACACGACAGAGTAAAAATCTAACTGTTCTTTGCACTTAGACGCTGCGTATTAGTTATGTTGATGCAGGAAAAAACCTCGGTAATTCTAACAATGCATGATTTGGTGCAGACTATAATGTAAAAGGGACCTAAACGAAATTCATGTCTTTTTCAAAGTTACATTCATGTTATTTATGAAGTTAGTATACTTTATAAACATTTAGTTCGTATATTAGTATGACAGATGGACAAGTTTCTTGTTTGGTTTTTTGGTTAGATAGGCAAAGTGAAACGATGGAATTTTAATCACGTGCAGAACTCGGTCGGATAGAATCCGATAGAAAACGAAATCCTTTAAAAATATTATAAGTAACCTATAATCTGTCTCTATTTCTAATCATATATCTAGATTCACATAACAAAAAAACAATTGGTTTAAATACTTCTGTATGGTGGGTTCGTGATTGTGGTATGACCAATATTTTGACCATTTTGGAGGAGGGTTCGATTGTTTATTAAAGAAGTAGTCTGAAAGACAGGAAGGCTATCGTAAACTTATATTTTATTATTGTTATATATATATATCTCTCTCTCTGTTATATCTCTTACGTCTCTCGTTAACATATTTTACCTCCTGTATCTAAGTGCACTTAATTTGTTAGTAAAACGGCATAGTCTCGTTTTAAAAAATGCTTCATCGCTTTTTGAATACAGTTTTGTCTAAATCTATTTAATACAGTTTTATAGTACACTGAATCATTTACATATTATATCTATATATTAATACGTGAAGCAAAAACTTTGTATCCCTTTTTACGAAAATTGCGCGGACGGAGGAGTACGAAATTTTCCACACTTATAGAGAATATAGAGAAGAAGTGCACAATGCTATTTTTTTTTTTAAATAATGCATGAAAGATACATTAAATCAATAAAGAAAACGTTACACACACTACATACCATGTGTTTGACGCACACACGCATGCATACTATTTATTGTCAAACTTTTGTTCTTGACGTCTGTTGTCAAATTGAGAATAGATTAAATATTGTTTGTCTTTGTTATTATTGTTTGTCTTTGTTATTATTTTTTATATTGTAGTCTTGGCGAAATTTGTGATTATAGCAGTATAAAATACAATCATAATAGTGTACAAATTTTACAATTCCAATTCCAATTCCAGTTACAATTCCAATTAATTATAGTCGAATTTCGACTACTGCGGGACCTCTAGTTCATTGTGATACGTGTTTAGATGCAGCGGATTTATAACCATTTAGTGGAATGTCACACTTGGCACGCTTTCGGTTAGGTAGTTAAATTTAAGCAACACCTAATTATGTATCGGCGCGCCGCCTCAAATGCGTACGTACATTATGTATGTTAAGACCTTGTATTATTCGAATGTAGTAATTGGGTTCTGAAGCTAAATTCCTATTTGTAATGTAAACAAAAAACTTAAACATATAGGGATATAAATGTGGCTTTAGTGTTTAATGAATAACAATCCAAAATGACTTATGAAGTCGTAAAAATCCACACAGATTCAACTGGATTTAAATATAAAGCAGATTAAACTTTCGCCTTAATTCCCTTTTATTGCGCCAGGGAGGTAGAAAAGTTAAATAATAATTATAAAAGTGCAATAAAGGTTTATACACGTTTTATAACTCGCAATATCCTTCACGGATACAAGACTGCTTTATTTAAGCACCGCTCTGAACTACGTACGTATGTGTGTATGTATGTATATCCTAAACCAGTAACAATAATGTTTAGTGAAAGGTAAACCACTACCCACGAGTGATCGACACCGCTAATCTAGGTGACGGAGCAAACTCAATTTTAAAGCATCTGTCATAGGAATCATAATTGGAAAACAGAATTTGGAGTTCTCGAAAATGTTTCAGTTGTTGATGCAGCAGCTTAGCCTTGAGTGTTGATGATAAACCGGAATAAACTCAGTAAGATATATAGGTTGAGAATAGAAGAACGGGCGACAAGTGAATCTTTCAATGTTTAGTTATAATTTATATACTCATACATTCTGCATGACAAAATGTATGATGTGTTTTCATTACCCTTTTAATAATTCCTCTCCGTATAGATTTGTCTGGAAGCTATCGCTCTAAGCGACCTGATTGCCAATTGAAAAACTTTGAATTATTATGTATTTTAATTGCTATCTTTTCAACTTATAGTATAAGACTAAAGAGTATTTGAATATCTAATAATAATTGAAAATCTGGTTGGTGTATCGGCTGCGTGTATGGACAAAGCCATTTAATGCCTTAATCTGAATTTATGAAGGCCTGCGGCGGTGGAAAATGGCATGATAAAGATTTCATGAAACAGTTTTTAGTTTGAACCAGTGGAGTGAAACCTATTTGTCTGCAAAAAGCGTGAAATCGAACTTCGGTCCAGCGAAACAAAATAAAAAAAAATGTGAGCTTTTTAAAATAACTGTACGAGGCACTGTCGCCCGTTCCAGAACAAACGGGTTCATGCAGTACGATTGATTAAAATGTATCCTAGACATTAAATTCTTTCTGCCTTCTAACTCTAAAGTCGTCCAATTTTGGACATAGACCTCTCCCAAGCTAAACATAAATTATCTACTAGAAATTGTATCGTTTTTATCATGCTTTCCTTCAAGCGAACAAACAACGGACAACGAATTCTGTTACAGAATTCAGACTTATACGGTCTACTAAATTTCTCGTGACACCGACTGCCCCGAATTCCTCGGGCAGTGGTTGAAATGATTTGTTAGTTCCAATGCCTCGTACAATACGCCGTTCTTTTGTAACTCGCTCCGTAAGTCACTAAAGTATTTCGCTTCGAACATTGCAGCAGGGAAACTTTTAGCTGAAAATACGAGCCAAGTTTCCTCCTTTACCTTGCTTGTAAAGAAATCCGTGCCAGTCTCCGCGGCCGTACGTACCGGCTAGACACGATAAAATTTACATGTTTCGCTTTTCGCTTTTATTTCATTTTAAAGGGTGAAATAAGGCGGCATTACGCAAAGAGAATATTCAATTAGAATCGCCTTAAGATTTATGAAATAACGTGCCTTCCGAACTTTTTTTTCGTTTCGTTTTCTCAATTCTTCCTTAGAATTCAATTTATGGAGTATTTTCTGTAACATTAAGCTTTTAAAATTTACGTTCTACGTTCTGTTTCTTCTTGAGAAAACCTTTTCTATTGTATTTATTTGTTTGGTGTTCTAAATGCCAAAACATAAAGTTATTTCAAATATTACAGCACACACTTATGTAATCGTTTCATTCCTTTTTTTATGATACTCAAGGATATCCTAGTAAATAATACACAACGTGCCGTCACTTCCGCTTCAGATACGGTCTATATACATATATATTTATGCGGATCCACACTCCTTGGACAATTTACTTGATAAATAGTGTTATAATGGGATTCAACGAAAGTCGTGTTTATTGACAGACTTGATTTGGCCCGAACGATATTCAATTAGGTCGGGGAATAAACAAAAATGTCATTACAAAAATTAAATGTTTCGATATAACCTCGCGAAACCGCCGCACCCATCTCAGTAATTTAATATCCGAGACATTATTAAAAATGTCTCAAGCCGCTCCAAAGAAATGATAGATGAAGAAAAATTATGTTTATTTTCGTATGCTTTATTACGACCAGACGTGTCCCGCCTCGTTTGCTGTACAAATAAGTGGATATTATTAAGTCTCTTTGATGTCTAGTAAAATTTAATTTTGTTCCGTGTAGTAGAAAATAAATTAAATCGGTATTGTATTTAATTACAACGAAATATAAATTTAATACTTTTGTTTATTAAACCAAAATCAAGTCTAAGGTTGTCTTATGTTAGGCGGGTATCACATGGACACCACAAGGTAAATTATACTACTCACCAGAGACCTAATTACATCCCTGTTGCATTGGAATAACGGCTAAAGTTCCTTCTGGACGATTGCCTGTCCTAGCCTTTAAATGGCCACGCGTGACTGCTTCGCGACTACCCGCAAATAGGCGGAAGGTACAAATGACTACGGTTACACTTAGATACTGAAGACGCCTTAATAGTGTTAATATACATATAAATTAAAAAAAATATTAACATTCTGCACTCCTTCTCTATAATATTCTCTATAAGTGTCGCATATTTCATACTCCTCCGTCCGCGCAATTTGCGTAAAAAGGATACAAAATTTTTGCTTTACGTATTAATATATAGATATCCAAGATAAGTAATTACTTAATACACAAAACATAATCAAATAAAGTTCCTTATGAAAAAGATTATACAAATGATTTGGTTTCGACATTGACGTGAACGTGGACACGATGCAGTGTGACTAGTGCGAAATGTATGAAATGCTGCAATAACTCGCGAGCGCGCGCCATCTATTGTATATCAACAGTACTATGTTAAAAACTTTCACGCAAGTATATTTAAACGCAACAACCGCGTACAACCTTTATGGTATAAATAGTGTGCAACATCTTAATGTACGATAGCCCACTGAGCTTCTCGCCGGATCTTAGTGGGTCGCGTTTCCGATCCGGTGGTAGATTCTGCGAAGCATTGCTCTTGCAGCAGCTAGCTTGTTAGCAACACTTCGGGTTTGAGCCCCGTGAGCTCACCTACATGTCAGGGTGAAGCTGAAATAACCTCTCAAGGCTATCGGTATAGGTTGGACAAAAAATATTAGTACGATGCATAGGAATATCGATGCATAACGATCGATGCACATCGAAGAATAACGATGCATAGAACGATATAAGACAGACGAACATATAGACAGTTATGCATTTTACTGCGTCCAAACAAATTGCAACTCAGTGTAACTTCAGCTACACATTCGATTCGCTTTATTACTTAAATACGTTGTTTAAAAGAATAATATAATTCAATAATATACGGTATGGAATTCACATATTATAAGTTATAAAAAATATTAATGCATTGATTTATTCAAATAAAGTTACAGAACGTTAAAATCATAGCGTTTCATATTTTAGAATACGGAATATAACTTAGACGAAGAAAGCACGTCACCGAAACAAATTAATAAAATGTCGCTACCAATTGTTCTCAACCTACGTTATGTTTACTGAGAATCATTATTATTATTATCAATATTGGATATTATTGTTGGTAGCGCTTGACAAGGGTTGCTTCCAGTGTTCTGCCCAAGGAAATTGTGATTTTCGATTTAAATGGCCGGTTTACAATTATGGCATCATCGTTATAAATGGAATATAATCCACTTTATTAGTTTTGAAAATATTCATGGAATTACTTAATAATATCTGACTTAAGTGGTCGCTGGAGCTCATAAATATCAGAAAGCTACATCTCCAAAAAATATTAGAAAGGATTTATTGTAATCCTCAAATCACAATAAAAGCCTCGGTTTTAAATAGGCAAAGTTATTTATGATTGTGACATAATTAGGTCACGAGCGAGATTCATTAAGACGATCTTAACGTCTTTCTTTCGCTTTGATGTGATAATTTAATGATTGAAGTTGATTTAATTATGAAATGAAAATTAAGTTATTTAGATCTTTTATGATTTAGCGTGGTATGGACATTTGATGAGTAGAGACGAGATGCATGTGGCTAGGGGATGTATGGAAATGGTAGTGCAAGGGGGAAGACGTGGACCGAAGAAGACATGGATGCAGTGTGTGAATGAAGATATGAGAGAAAGAGGAGTGAGTGTTGAGATGACGGCTGATAGAGGAGAATTAAATAGAAAAGTTAATGTGTCGACCCCACCTAGTTGGATAAGGTGGAGATAAAGAAGAAGAAGAAGAAATCTTTTCAAAATACGTTGTGTAATAATATTCTCGATTTTTAAAAAAAACAACTCAACAATTTAACAGTCATATTTTGTAGCATTTACAATAATTATTAGCCATAAATTTTTGCTGCAATTACAATTGACCTTTCACTATGTCTTTGGATGAGGCCGCGGTAACTGCCTTCGGAAATGCTACTGACCAGGATTATTGAGCCCCCTCTCCGTGGCAAAACAGAAATATATGAGGATCACAAACGAAATACTGAAAACAGTGCCAAGACGATAACAAAGTTTCAAGCTAGAAATTTTACGGTAGGCAGCGGCTTGGCTCTGCCCCTGGCATTGCCCATGGAGAGTGACGGAAACCACTCACCATCAGGGGGACCGTATGTTCAACAGCCCACAATAAAAAAGTGTTATTGAAATTTAAATACAGATATACCTTTTGGTATAACCAGTCCAGTTTACCAATTACTGGACCCACGATGTGATACAAAGAGCAATAAAAGCTGAAATTTAATGTATCTACTTAAATATTATTATGTAATGTCATAACAATAATTTAGATCGTAAATGTAGTTTGAGAAACGACGTTTCTAAGACATGAGGTGACATCTCGCACATGTGGTTTTAATAGGGTGCACTTTAATGCAGAGCTCCTCCCCACTGACTCCATTCACCTAAGTACCTTGGGAATTTTGTAATGGAATTGCCTTTTGATGTTAGCGGTAATAATCCTTTACTGCCTTTTAAGCCCGAACTACGGAAACGTGTTCGGTAACAGTTATAATGCTGCTGCTAATACCAAGAACTTGAACGTCGCGAACTTCACACGTTACAGTTTTTATCAACTAAAGAAACTCACCTGTAGTTGACATTGCCGTGAGCTAATAAAAAAGTTCAGTTATGTAACGTGGAATTTGTTCTTGCTTGTCTTTTTTTTTTAAGCTACGTGACGTTTAAAAAAACGTGTCTCGATTAGTGCAAACCATAAAATAAAGATTGCCCGAAACTAATTTAGGCCCACGACCTGACTGCCCGTTCGGATCACTGCGTATTTAATCAGACATTCCAAATTGTGTTTTTTATTAACGGTTAGTTCATTTTGAGAATTTTTATAAGTGTAAATTTTTCGATTAGCTCGTGCACGCTCGACCAAGAATTTCAAGAATTGCTCTGTAAGAATCCAAGCTTTTTGTGATAACGTGTGATCGGTCCATTGTTTCGCTCGTTATAACTGAAATTCTTTTCACGGCATTCATGCATTAACATTCCCTATAAAAGTATAGTAGTATCAATAAAGTACTAACCATCTACATTCATAAATAAATATTACATTTCTATATACATACATAATACGGACGCCGAGGATGGCTTTGAAGTGGTCGAAATATTGGTGCCGGAGAAAATACGTGAAAATTGAATACTTAGACGTAACATCGAACCAATGTATCTACGCCAGAAAAAGAAGCTCCATATAAGGAGAAGCACATACATAACAGTTAATGGTAAATGTAGAAGATTGGAGACTAAGAGAGCGTAGATATAGTCCAGTTATATTCGCATCACTTGACACTAATATACACAATGATATTTACATCGCTTAAGATAGAAGCTGATGAGAAAAGAGAATCGGATTCCCTTTATGTACGTCTCTCATTATTGAAGAAACTATCCACGGAGGAGAATAAAAATAATTCATTTGAATTTGCTACAAATGAATTGAGATGATTACATGAATAGATTTATCAAGATGTAACGTGTGTATGTAATACTCTATCCTACTGGTAATAGTTAGTAATTTATGATCACGTTATGTAGTACGAATGTTTCCCTCAGATTGACGCAATGCTTATCGGACATCACGCTTCATTGACCACCTTGCATCACCACATTAAACATTCATAATGGATGGATAATGATGTCATGCAATTTTCCCTAGGACTTTAAACTGTATCGTATTGGGCTTATTCAAAGACCAACATAAATTTGTTAAATTGTAGAATTGCCCATTGAAATACCTTCTCCATTGTTTAAAGTTCCACTAGATTTGGTAATTTATTGATTAGAGTTTTGGCTCTAATATTTATTACCAACTGCACGAAGTTACTCTTAATATGTTGTAAATTATGTTGAATATCTTGTTTTCGTTGTAATTTTTTTTGTAAATCACAGAAGACGTACTATTGTGAATTGCAAGTGTTTTAACTTAAGAAACCTTTTTTAATGAAACAACAACTTGGGAAACATTTCCCGAAGTTGTCGGTGTTAACTTAAGAAACGTAGATAACGAACTGTTAACTAATTTTAATCCTTCGAACGGAGGACTAACGACCAGGATATTTTCGGACGCCGCCATTCAGCCCGACTAAAAAAAAACAAAGCTAAGCCGTCCACGCTCTCTTCATAATTTATGGATACTCTACTTTATCGGTTCAGTAAATTATCCTCTTCTAAATTAATTTCTGTTTTTGTAGCGGGCTTTGTTACTTCATTTATACGATGTTAAAATTTTAATCTTATTCGGGATATTTCACTTTGTTTCGTTTAAGGATTTAACATTCGTGTTTTAGTACTTATGTTAAAAGCTATTTTTTCAACCAAAGGCAGTTTGGTGTAATTTCTATGTCTAATTAGATTGGCATCTTAATTTAAGCAATTAGTAATATATTCTATTAATTAAGTGCTTTATACCTAGTATTCAAAAAGCGCAGGCAACGAAGTATTTTTTAAATTTCTATTAATTTTTTTTCGGTTTTAACAAATTGTAAACAGTTCCGTTTGCTATCGGTTATTATCGCTTTTATTATTTTCACTTTACTATTTACGAATTTTCTCGAATACTTCACGGCTTTAGTAGACACGGACTACTAAGTAAATGAAAATAAATAATAAATAATAAACATTTGATTTAAGGGTAAATTCAATTTACAGAAAGGGGATGGCCCATTTTAGGCCCAAAGCGGACAATAGATTATAGAAAAAATACTTAGTGCATTAATTTTGTTATAAATAAATATGCATTTACTTTCTTGCAAATAAGCGCCACTATAGTTTACAATAAGTAGTTTAAAAAAGTAACTCTATTGAAAAAACAAGGATTTTTATTTTTGCGGGAAAAATATTGCCAGCTTCAAATCCTTTTACGTATGAAGTAAATATTTTGAGTATATAAATAAAACATATAAATAAATCATTTTAAGTATTATCATTAATCAAACGATTTTAATGGATTTTATGCACATAAAATAACATCGAAGACATACCCATTGGACTTTAACTTGTAACTATACTTGAGACCTTAGAACTTATATCTCAAGGTGGGTGGCGCATTTACGTTGTAGATGTATGTGGGCTCGAGTAACCACTTAGCAACACCAGGGTGGCTGTGAGCTCGCCCACCCATCTAAGCAATAAAAAAAACTTTACTAGTATTGTTATTTAAATATGTACAACTAAAACAAAAACATAAAAAATAATGTGTACTCGTAAAAAAAAAATTAAGATATAAATCAATTATCGGTTATTTAAAAAAATAATCGATATATGAATTTCATGTAATTATTTTTCTTTATACTGACAACACTGAATTTAATCTGACTGACTGACACTTCGCTTGCTGCTTGTGGTGTTGTGCTTGCGTACAAAATGGATGTGTTTTGATTTTTCTTCGATTTATTTTACTTTTATCAATAACGTTTCATACTACGACTAAAAAACATTGTGTGAATTGTGGTTTCACCCTGACCGAGATTTAAAACCGTGTATATGCTCTCCTTTGCTATTTTTAGATGATACTAATTGTGTATGAAGATGAAGAAAATATAGATATTTAAAGAATTAAGTGTGTTTTTATACCCTATTGGATAAAAATACATTAGGAACATCTTAAACATTAAGAAAAGAAAAGTTCTTGAAGTATCTCACAATCCGACACTTATTTATATAGAAAATTAACCTCAAAACGAGTTTTTATTTTTATTATATTTTTTATAATAGTGGCGTCAATTTCAATATATTTTTTAGATATCCAATACATTTAAGAATTTGAATCAGTACATTTTTATAGTAATATTTGATGTCCATCTTGGGCCTAGCACACTATGGAGAGTGGGCAATCCCCTTTAATTTACCGTTCAATTCAATTTCTGTAAATTGAATTTCTGTAAATTAAACGGTTGTCTGGAAGAGATCGCTTTTAGCGATAAAACCGGCTATTGTACAAATGTATCTGCTTTTTGACTGTTTTTTTTAATGTAAATTCTGTTTTGGTGTGCAATAAAGTGTATTCTCTCTCTCTCTCTCTCTCTCTCTCTCTCTCTCTCTCTCTCTCTCTCTCTCTCTCTAAATTTAGTTCTAATTTTTAATTAACAGCAAAATGAGACGTGAAAAAATATGTATATTTGCACACTGTGCTTCATTTATTATTAAAAGATAAAGAGTTAAATGCGTACGCTTCGTCCACTGGTTTCATATTAGCAAAGTCCTAGGTTACTAATGAACTTTTTCATTAGGATTATATGAAAGTTTGAAATAGGAGAATTTTCAACTTGCGATGAAGTCTTAATTGAACAGGCGAATGACAGGTAGAATCCTCGCAGCCGAATTCGAAACTCATTCGCTTGATAGAATATTCAGTGCTGTGTGGTAAAGTTAATTTGTTTGATGTTATGGCTGTTGTCTCAGTATGAGATTAGTTTTTAGTTGTAATTAGCGGAGAGTGAGTGAGATCGATTTTAAATTTTTGACAGCCATTTTAACCAATTTTTACTGGTAGTAGCGCACATTGTGAGCTCACTATAGTGCATATACACATATTATCAGAATGGAATTCCATGGGTTTTTTTAATTTTCTGCAATAAATTTGTTATTCAATTTTGAAAAATAAAATATATCTTAATATAAATCTTCCAGTATTGTGGTGGATCTTTCTCCGGTGCCCAGGAGCGGCATTAAGTTTAAATCCGGTCCTGGTGGAAAAACAATTGATAATCTTAAAGGAGACAAAGTTTTAATTCTTTAAAAGCTATGAACTTTTATTTCAAAGTTATAAACAGTCAATTATAATGCTTCTGTTGTTGATATAGTTTAGTTTCTTTTAACATCAAATATAAATATATACATTAGCTGCCGTTGACTGCTTACATAGCTTATTTTCACTGTTTAATTAAATATACTACTCCATTTTTTTTAAATACAGCATTAATATTTGCTTAGTTTTTTCTTTACGGCTATTTTAGGTGTGACCTTGTTGGATGTCGGAAAGAGTTGATTATTGAAAACACGAATAAAACAACATTTTCTGAAAATAGATCGTAGCTAGATCGATTTATCGCCCCCGAAATCCCCTGTATACTAAATTTTATGAAAATCGTTGGAGCCATTTCCGAGATTCACATTATATATATTAATATACAAGAATTGCTCGTTTAAAGGTATAAGATAAAACGGTTTTATTTTCGATTTAGGAATTATTAAGGCGAATTTTTGGGCTCAATAGCAGCAGAACAATATTAATCAAGAACCAGAAGAACCGGAGTGTCATTAAAAGAAATGTCGTAAAAACCAGCATAAAACTCGATGCGTCGTATACACAAACGATGTGGGTTTACTTCATCAACCTATTTTCGAATTACCTGATGGACGTGATCTCATTACAACCATGGATTACGAATAACATGTCCGCTTAGTTTGCACTCACTTCGTTAGTCAAAGGCGAAACGTTTCATCTATTTTCAGAGGCTTGTCCAATGCCGCTGTCTATATATCATATTAAGGTACTTAATTATTTTAATAATTTATATGTAAGACCAAATGATCTCTATGAAACACGAGAATTAAAATTGGGTTTATTACCATTTCCTCGTTTTTTTCTTCTTCTAATGTTATTTCGTGTTTGTCGTGAAATACACGAGATAATTTTATTAGATTTATGATACGATTCATTCAATTAGCTAAAGAAACTACAGCTGGATATTAAACATATATAAACTTGAAGTGGTAGCCACAGTCAGTTATCGAATTACCGAAACAGAGTTGATAAGGTATTTGTTAATATACTTCTACGTGGGAAGTGCCAGCAACATTATATATTATTATATGGCACCGTTTCTTCTTAGGGGAATAAAGAAGCAAATTTGTTTTATTTCCATACTAGCTGACCCAGCAGACTTCGTAGTGCCTCAATCGATAAATAAAAGACCTAAACTTTTGTATAAAATAAACTTAAAACAAAACAAAAGAAATCCGTCCTACGGGGGACACATCGAAGGAAAAACAAAATTGTTATTTTATTTAATCAACCTTTTAAACCTTCTCTGGACTTCTACAAATAATTCAAGACCAAAATTAGCCAAATCGGTCCAGCTATTCTCGAGCTTTAGCGAGACTAACGAACAGCAATTCATCACTACATAGTATAAAACAAAGTCGCTTTCTCTGTCCCTATATCCCTATGTATGCTTAAATCTTTGAAACTACGCAACGGATTTTGATGCGGTTTTTTTTAATAGATAGAGTGATTGAAGAGAAAGGTTTATTTTTATAATAACATCCATTAAATAGTGGAGAAATTAATAATAAATTACAGTTTCCGAAGCGAAGCGAGGGCGGATCGCTAGTTTTTATATATATATAGAAGATAGAAGATAAGACATTACAAATGAGTGAAATATTATCGTAGTCTTTATCCAGACTAGTATAAACTTAGAACTCTGATGTACCTAGGTTAGTAACAACAAACGATTTTACGAAAGGAACTCACAGACTTGCTTACATATTGCGAGTTAGCACTTCGTTAACCGGACCCCAAGTAATTAACAGCCAAGTTTTCTTCTTTACAAGTCCAAAGTTTCACTGTTAACTGAACCGAGAAATTTATTGCTCTTAGTCTTACGGTCAGAGTAAAAACTCCAGTTGATTATATAGTACATAAAAAAAACCGCTAGGTAGCTCTAGATCTTGTGATTATCTTTTGATATTTAGAATACGATCCGAGCAAAATTAAATTAAGGTTTGAAATAGAATATGGCCTCGTGGTTGGTGACTGAATACTATATATACCACGGTGTGCGATTCCCGATCAAAATCAGTACCTAACTAATGTAAAAACGTTTCGCTTAAGGAATCTGTAAAAAAATTGATATTGAAGTTGTTTTGGGAAGTTTTTATATATATTATTGCTTAGATGGGTGAACGAGCTCACAACCCACCTGGTGTTAAGTGATTACTGGAGCCCATAGACATCTACAACGTAAATGCGCCACCCACCTTGAGATATTAAGCTCTAAGGTCTCAAGTATAGTTACAGCGGCTGCCCCATCCTTCAAACCGAAACGCATTACTGCTTCGCGGCAGAAATAGGCAGGGCGGTGGTACTTACCCGCGCGGACTCACAAAAGGTTCTACCACCAGTGAATAAACATCCTTACAGCACACACAGCAGAACTGTCATCGTCTACCTTGAAACGCATTATTGCTTTCTATAGAAATAGGCGGATAGTAACAAGCTGTGCGTATTCAAAATAACAGCTACCATCATCATTTATGTAACAGTAATGTTAGTTTCGTTCGCATTGTTTTCGTAAAATTAATAGGATTGACTTCATGAATTTTCTAGAAACCAATATTATGCAACATATAAATTACTTAGTCTTTTTTTTAAAACGAGTATGGTTTGTAAAAAAGAAATGTTCCTATGAATTCGAAGGTGTTTTTCGATTCGAACAAATTGGATTTTTCTACCGTGAAATTGGCGTTCAGTAATTTGTCTCAACCCCAATTCGTAACTACATCAAACGCTTTTTGAACCTCAATGAACTTTTCTTTATGTTAACCTCCATTATCAATATAACATTGTAGGCGGTATCGTAAATATTGATAGTTACCTTTTTATTTTTTATTGCTTAGATGGATGGACGAGCTCACAGCCCACCTGATGTTAAGTGGTTACTGGAGCCCATAGACATCTACAACGTAAATGCGCCACCCACCTCGAGATACAAGTTCTAAGGTCTCAGTATAGTTACAACGGCTACCCTTCGAACCGAAACGCATTACTGCTTCACGGCGGAAATAGGCGGCGTGGTGGTACCTACCCGTGCGGACTCCCAAGAGGTCCTACCACCAGTGATTACGCAAATTATAATTTTGCGGGTTTGATTTTTATTACACGATGATTTATTACACCTATCAGTCGTGAAAATCTTATACCTTTAAACGAGCAATTCTTGTATATACCTAGTCAGGTCATAAATTCTGTCACATGTTTAATGTAAAATAATTGAAACAAGTTTATTCATTATGTAACCATTCATACCAAAATGAACTTAACAAAACATAGATTCTTATGACACTAAAGTTTATTCAAAATGACCTCCGTGATTTTGAATACAGTCCTTCAATCTGCGCGGCCAGTCGTCTATCGCAGCACGAACGAGGTCCATGTCAATATTGGCGGCTGCCTTAATCAAGGATGTCTTGAGTGACTCCGAATTGGGATGAGGCTTTGAGCACGCCTTTTCCTCCAAGTGTTGCCATATCTTGTAATCTAACGGATTCAAATCTGGACTGGAGGAGGGCCAGTCTTCGTGCCGGATGAAGTCGATTTCACGCGCCGAAGCCAGTCTTGTGTGCTCTTCGCTCTATGAGCTGGCACCGAATCTTGTTGGAATACCCAGCGCCTGTTATTGAACATGGTATGAGTAACAGGTTCCACAAGGTTCGTCAGGACTGTATTTTGATACACAACTGCATTCGTTTTTACACCTTTCTCACAAAAATGTACCTCTGTTAAGCCCCAATAAGAAACTCCCACCCATACCATGAGCGAGGATGGAAAATGACCTCGTTGGACACGCGGAATACGGTTGCTCGCTTCTTCACTACTGTGTGCGTACACCTTATCATTTTGTTTGTTGTAGCTCACTTCTACGGCAAAAATTTTTTCATCCGAAAAAAGAATTTTCCGATATTTTTTTCCCGCGTACCGCTTCAACAAAGCGCGGCATCTCTTCAGTCTCAGGTCCATTAGACGAGCATTCAAACGATGTCCTGTTTTTCTTCGATATGCCCAAAGCCCTAAGTCTTCATTTAACACCCTTTTCACCGTGGTTCTGCTTAACCCCATCTGAAGGGCCAACAGTTTCTGCTTACGTTTGGGATTTCTTTGAATTCGCGCCTTCACAGCTTTTATCACTGCTGGAGTCCTAACAGACCGAGGGCGACCACTTCTTGACCTGTCATCTACACTAGAGTCTTCATTGTATCGTTTGATGGTACGATAAACGAATCTTTTGGTTATATTCAAATTTTTCAGTATGTTAAAAATTTGAATTGGCGCGTAACCGCAACGATGCAACGCAATAACTTCAACACGGTCTTCTTTAAGCGTCCACTCCATATTTAAAAATGAGTAAAATTCTAAAAGTATACATTTTTATTTTCATGAACAATTCGAAATTCGAATTCAATAAACTTTTTTGTGGCCAGCATTCTAAAAGAAAAGTTTTTACTGTGTGACTATACTTATGACCTGACTAGTTATATAATCTGAATCTCGGAAACGGCTCCAACGATTTTCATAAAATTTTGTATACAGGGGATTTCGGTGGCGATAAATCGATCTAGCTACGATTTATTTTCAGAAAATGTTGTTTTATTCGTGTTTTCAATAATCAACACTTCCTGATATCTATTGGCGAATAATAATACTATTTTTCTTAATTGAGGGCAACTAAACGCTTTAAAGACACAACAAGATGGCGTTATCAAAAAAAAAAAACTAGTATACTCTAGTCATCATCTAGTATACTTTAAGACAGAAAAAGAATCAATGTGTACTGTGTCAATAAATCTTCTTTTATCAATTCAAAATTTTACATCTCATTCGTGCTCAACAGTCATCAGTACAAAGAGTATTCAATGTTACTTACTATAAATGGTTTCTGTAATGAGAACACTTCATCGTCCTCCAATACAACGCATATTCGCTCCTTTTCGAGTTATACGTGTCATGGCGATGTCACGAGTATGTACGCAATGTTTAGTAAATGATTTCTCAAGAACAAAGCCATGTAGTTTGCACCTGCGTCCATTTAATTGATGAAATACAAAATGCATTTGTAAGCATGTCAGTGCGAATTCCTGGAATTGAAAAAAAAAATAGAATAAATAAAATTAGTGTTACATTTGCATGCTACAAGGAGGAAGATAAATATAAATCTAGAAATTTATTTTATATAGTAATAACAAAATACTTAAGTAAACTTAGGAAGGAAGTAGACAGAAGGAGATGCTTATATTTAAAAATATTAAATAAATACTGAATATGCACAATGCAATATGAACAAAATCTATGATTAGTTCTTGTTTTGTCAATAAGAAAAAGCCATAAAATGTAGCACCATTTTTTATCATGTACATGAATTGTTTTTTTGTTAACTTTTTTTTGTTAGTAATAAGTATGGACGATCTTTAGTGTTAACACGCGGCCCGCACCAACTTGAAACCCCTTCAGGTTATACAATCCCGATTCTGCAGGATAGCCGTCGGAGCACCATGGTTCCAGAGGAACGTGGACCTCCACGATGACCTGGAGCTCGACCCCGTCAGTAAGTATCTACAGTCGGCATCGCTGCGCCACTTTGAGAAGACGGCACGACATGAGAACCCTCTTGTCGTGGCCGCCGGAAACTACATACCCGATCCTGTAGACCGTTTGGTAAACCGTCGACGTCGCCCAAAGCACGTCATCACGGATCCTCCTGATCCATTAACGGTGCTTTTAGGCAATACAAGCACCGGTCACCGTCCTCGTCGAACCCGTCGCTTGCGACGAAGGGCTCGACGAGCGAATTAACCCACAGACACAGCCCACTGAGTTTCTCGCCGGATCTTCTCAGTGGGTCGCGCTTCCGATCTGGTGGTAGATTCTGCGAAGCACTGCTCTTGCTAGGGCGGTGTTAGCAATTCTCCGGTTTGAGCCCCGCGAGCTCACCTACACAAGCTAGACAAAAAAAAAAAAAAGTGTTAACACTAACAAAAAAATATTTGGTATTAGTTTTTTTTTCTTCATAAGAGATCATTCGTATATTTCTTGAGGGATTTAAGATTATGATTGAATTTCGATCATCGGATGACCAATAAGACTTAAATGTTCATCAATGATTTTTATAAAATAATTTACCGTGAAACATGAAAAATGTAGTTGAAACTGAAAATTATGGCGAAAAATTACTTCAACCTTGATTATTAATTTTATTTTAATTTATGTATAAAGCTAAATGCAACTAGCATTGTTTAAAACCACGAAAAACTCAGATGTTTTATTCTTTCTATTAATAATATTGTTCGTTTCCGGACAATAAAAAAAATATACGTCCTCAGTTGAAAACCGGCTCCATTTTAATTTGAGTCATATTACTTTTTGGTGCAGTTCTAAGAATGTAATTAAATTTTGACGTTTAGGCTTTTGTGTGTTGAATAATATGTATAATATTCGTATGACAGACCATTCATTAGACAGCTACGTGTCATCAGTCAGCTGTCATCACGAAACGTGAAAGGATAAACGTTTCATACGTGTTAAGAATTTGTTAATGGAAAAATAGTTTCATTATAATGTTATTCATAGTTTCGTTGCGTTATAGTATTGTTTCTTTTACATACCGAAGATCCATTTGGATAAATGAATTTCAGACTTTTTAAAGAATGAATGAAATGTTGTAAAGAAAAATCACATTTAAATACAGTAAAACCTCCTTATTCGCGATTCCTTTTTTCATGTTATCACTATTCGGGGATCTAATCGATATATCGGTACATACACATTGGTAAAAAGGATTCCAGTATGTAGGTATCCAACCGAATATCGATTATAAACGCTCTTTTCCATATTCGCGGCGTATTTACGGAACACATACCCCGCGAATAAAAAGCTTTTTCTGTAGCAAAAAAAACTAATATTACTATCAAATTGGTTATTTTAAACAAAAATAAAAAAAATTAACGTATTGATCCTTTTGTCATAAGTACATCTTACTGCATTGTACCCTTGAAAACTGCTCGTGCATATCTCAAGTAATCCTAACCTTAAAACGATCGACCTTAGCTGCTACGAAGCGTTAAGTAACCGGTGACGTAAAACGGGGAACTAGTATTACTTATAATTCAAACGGACCTAATGTACTCATGCAAATTCAAAATTATCGATTATATTATCGATTATTCGCTTGCAACATATTTTTTTTGTTATAATTTAAAGCGTATTTTTTTATAAAGTCAACTATTTAAAAAAAATTGAAAGTACTTCCTAACGATTGTCTCGTTGAACGTCGAGACCTCAGACTTGCTTGATACGTCATAGATTGAGTTACTATTGTCGTCAAGATTCACAATGTTATCTTGATCACAAATTACATAAATGTTTTCAGCGCTTTAATGACAGCAGATATCTCTTAACGCTTTTTAGGTTAGAACAATGAAAAAAAAGCGCGCCAAACACAATTTTTTTTTTTGTTTGCCATTCAGTTTATTTTCCAGGACGCGCGACCAATCTAAAACCGTAACTTTTTAGAACGAAACGGCTAATAAATTTCCTTTTTTTAAACATAGTTCATTTTATTTCTGAATGCTACCCACGTTGATAAGGACGTTAATGATGTGTGTGATGACAAGCCCCCCTGCATTAAAGCGATAGATGAAACTATAACGGCAGTAATGGACAGGAAAACGTCACTAAAAGGTAGGGATGCATAACAAAGTTTAGTGCAAAATCACATTTTTTATTTAAGTATTTCGTAACTTGAAAAGTTGCTTTAATTTTATAAGGTCGATATTGTTCAAAAACGTGCAATCATTATATTTGAAATTACTTTTGTACATTCTATTATAAGCTAGTAATATCGTAGTTGCCGATGCGCAATACCATTGAATTATTCGAACAGGTATTACAGATACATTACGGTAATACATTTGTCAGTGAAAAGCAATTTTAGAATAAACTAGTAAATAAATGCGAATTTCGTCATGTGTCCTTAGTTGATTTCATTTTGTTTAAATCTAATTTTAATTAATGTTACTCTATACAGAGAAATAATTATGAGTTACAAATGTATTAAATGTAAGTTTTTATGTTCTCATATTTTATGGGTTTTTATTGAAATGTCAGAAAATGAAAAATAACTTTTGCATCGCATGATAACATCATAAATCGAACAGATAGCATAAGCACGTAAAAAGTATTTTTGAATTTCGAATAAATAAGATTGTCATTTCCACAGACCTAAACAAACAACGATACGAATCGGTACGAGTCCTATGCAAACATTTTCTTTTGTACATTATGTTATGTACAAATAATATTTACAAAAGTACATATAATCTATACTAATATTAGAATGTTTGTAAAAATTAATTTTTGTTACGTAATCACGCAAAAACAGTTAAATGAATTCCAATGAAATTTCTCACCATATTTATAATATGGGCTTACAAATAGGACGCTTTTGTATCATGGCAATTGATATGCCATAGTTGGCTGGTTCTTGAGTTTATGTACGTACTAACTATTCTACGAAGTAGCTGATAGTTAATGGTATCATTATTTCTGAATTACAAATACATATAATGCGGGTGACACTGTATGGCTTGTTGGGTATTAAACTACGGATAAAAATGTTTTGAATAGAAAAAAAAGTTCGCTATTCGCCAACCGCTATCACGCGTGCCTTTTACCGTGCCGAATAGTTGCAGTACTGAAATCATTTAGGGAGGTAGAAATGTAAAGTAGCTCACAACGCTGTCACCAGAGGCCATAGACACCACAATATTCACTAACGAGAGACCAACGACAATGGAGAGTATTAAGCGGTAGGCAGCGGCTTGGCTCTGCCCCTGGCATTGCTGAAGTCCATGGGCAACGGTAACCACTCACCATCAGGTGGGCCGTATGCTCGTCTGCCTACAAAGGCAATAAAAAAAAAAAAAACAACAACATTGGCCTATCTTCATTTTCGGAACGACTCCAATAAATCTTACGTAATTCAATGCAATAGACGAGTAAAAAACCTTCAATTTATTCAAATTAAACAAAATTTTATGAAGTGATAGACTTCAACTATCAGTAAAATATATAAATATTTCATATGTATCTTTGACATTTATGTTCCAATGTCAGTAATATTTTAATATTGCACCTCATTGTAAAATTGTATATGCTATTAGCCGAAGCAAAAACAACCTAATATAGAAAATTATAGGCATTTTTTTTCAATAAAGTATGTATATTTGTTCAGAACCGTCAACTTAAGTGTCAAGAAGATAATAGTGTCAAATGACGATAACTTGTGAAATAAGATTTGTTTGGCATTTTTTTTTATTTTTTTATAGAGACTAATAGGCAAACGAGCAAGACGGGTCACCTGATGGTAAGTGATTGACCGCCGCTCACGGTCACCAGCGTTTACGCCAGTGCGTTGCCAAATAAGTTTTATTTGTAATTTGTTATTTGTAATTTTATTTTTATTTGTAAATAAGTACTAATAATCAATTACAATTACCTTAATTAAATTTAAACTTACAGCTTTATATGTAAGGTTGAGTTTTAGTGAACTATAAATGAAGCGTCGCATCGGGAGTAAGACATTTGGTAGAATTGGGCAGCCAACAAATTTTCATAAATCATTTTCGAGATAAAGAAATAATATTGTATGATTTGTTGCTCTTGCATTAATAGGCAATACAACCACTTCACCATCATGCCTATTTTGACGCGAAGCAGTCACTCATTCTGATTTAGTAGACAGAATAGGCATTTCCCCAAAATCATTGGGTAGTACTTATGTATGTCTGAAAGTTGGGGGAAGAGTCACGTTATGTTGTCTATAGACTGCACTTTGTTAAAGATAAGTAACATCGCTATTTTTATACTTTAGCATTTATTTCAGACAGACATTTTATTGGGTCGTATGTAAGACTTAAGTTAGACCTTGTACTGGTGGTAGGACCTCTTCAGAGTCCGCGCGGGTAGGTACCACCACCCTCCTTATTTCTGCCGTGAAGCAGTGATGCGTTTCGGTTTGAAGGGTAGGGCAGCCGTTGTAACTATACTGAGATCTTAGAACTTATATCTCAAGGTGGGTGGCGCATTTAGGTTGTAGATGTATATTGGCTCCAGTAACCACTTAACACCAGGTGAGCTGTGAGCTCGTTCACCCATCTAAGCAATAAAAAAAAAGACCTTAATAGCAGGCTAGCTTAATAGGATCATAACGAACCAAATCACTTTACATATAGACAATAGGCTCTATGCGACTCGGGAAAATGGATTCGCCACGAATGCGAAACACGACCTAGTTTTACTTTTACCTATTACGATTCTGTGCCTGTATTGTCAGTGATTTGATTTACGCACAACGTAGGTACTACGTCCCCGAAGTTCCAATATTGGCTACGAACGTATCCCGCCCGAGTATACGAAGTAACTTTGGTTCTGTGTATCGAGGATTTGGCATAATGCAAGACTATAATGTTTTTGCTAAATAAGAATTAGGTTACAGCTTTTCCGTCTGGTGGTTTGTATATGAATGTGGATTATTGGCTTACACGGGATTTATGTTCGACATTTGAACGACAAAAAAAGAAAATGTATAAATATATAAACCGGAACAAATTTATGAGTTAGATACCTTTTATTTTCAACGATTTTCCTGAAATGCCCCTTTTTGACAACCGATCTGGATATGTTTTAGTTAACAAAGGAAAATTATGAAATTTGTTAGATTAATCTGTGAAAGCTAAAATACATAGTAAGTTAAAATAGTTGTTTACCACTAACGGTATGATAATTTTGACTTTGAAATCAACGGATTTTCTTATCTCGATCGACAAGTGATCAGCTGTCAGTTGTCATTGACCATTATAGTAGACATCATCATTAGCCTCTATCTTTCCACTGCTGGATGTAGGCCTGTCCGCCATACAATCGGCCGTCGGTTCTGCGACACGTACGCTGGCCGACCCGTTGCCACTTCAGCTTGCTCATCTTTAGGGCTATGTTAGTTACTTTGGTTTGAACTTATGAACCAGACCTACAGTCTTTAAGGTTTACAGCTATAGTTGGCAATACATTACCAGGCTTCCTTTGGTTCGATGTGTCATCAACGATCGACGGAAATCATCATTGCACGAAAATTAATTTTGTATTAATTTTGTTGATGTCTCTGCGGCAGAGATACGAATGTTGAGATGGATGTGTGGAGTGACAAGAGCGGACAAGATAAAGAATGAGTATATCAGAGGAAGTGTGAAAGTAGCCCCGGTAAGCAAAAAATTAAAGAGCGGACGGTTAGCGTGGTATGGACATGTGATGCGTAGAGAGAAGATGCATGTTACTAGGAGATGTATGGAAATGGTAGTGCAAGGTAGAGGGGGAAGAGGTCGACCGAAGAAGACATGGATGGAGTGTGTGAATGACGATATGAGAGAGAGAGGAGTGAATGTAGAGATGACGGCTGATAGAAGAGAATGGAAGAGAAAAATTAGCTGTGCCGACCTCACCTAGTGAGGTAAGGTGGAGAAAAAAGAAAAGTCCCATCGTGTACTCAATTACTCTACGGCATACGTTTGCGCTTTCATTAAATCGTTACCTTGCCTTTATATTTTTTGTAAGTCTAAAATATAAAGATTATAAATAATCGCGTTAACTGTAACACTTTTTGATATTCTTCCCACGAAGTGCTCATAAAACTACCATTAACATTTTTATTTTTTGAATCTCATATACATGTTTACATTTGTTTTACAATTCATTTCATTTTGAAATCCTGATATGGAAATTGGTATTAAGACTACAGACTAAAACTAAAGACTAATTAAATAGTATTAAACAGTATACATATTTAAAATGAACATTTGTTTTATTCAACACGTCTAAGCGCTCTACATTGCATAGTAAATTTGTATTGTTATGCTAATCGTTAGTATAATGATTGCAAGGTTATTGTTGGAAAATATCATACAATCAGTTAGTAATTACATACGAGGTGTATTATAACAGTGACATTGATTTAATGAGAATAAAAAATATATCCGTGGTTACTTTTTTGTCAGCTAATTTCAATTCGGTTTTTTGGAATATTAAATTGAAATAAGTGTTAGGTTTACTTTTAGAGTTTTGTGAGCTCGCACCGGTAACTGGTAGCCGGTACCATCGCTCTGGCTATATCTGCCGCGAAGCACTAATACGTTCCGGATTAAAAGGCGGACAAGCCGTTGTACTATAGAACTAAGACTACGAACTTATGTCTCAAGGAAGGTGTTAGCATTTATGTTGTTGATGCCCATGGTCTCCGGTAATCACTTAATACTTGGGCCGTGAGCACCTTCGAACCGTATTTTTAAGTAAAGATAAAAATAAATTAAAAATACGAATGTAGA
The DNA here is from genome assembly GCF_030269925.1 of Bombyx mori. Classification (NCBI taxonomy): domain Eukaryota; kingdom Metazoa; phylum Arthropoda; class Insecta; order Lepidoptera; family Bombycidae; genus Bombyx; species Bombyx mori. Next base: position 8,215,396 of record NC_085123.1, read on the forward strand.
GATGTTCCCGTGATTTTTTTACACGCGTCAGCGTCATTGGCTTTATTTTCAAGGAAACATTACCTGTGCTGCCTCTCCTTGCACAGATGGAAAATCTTCTAGAACTAAAAAAAAGTTATGAATTTTTCGTTTTGGTAATATTCTTACACCGAAAATTGTATGTATTGAATTGAAATGTATGTAATGTATGCGTTGTCCCCGTATTTATGTTTAATCTAAACTCTAGGATCGAACGCGAAGCAGTCTAGTATAATTACGAATATCTTTGGGCTTCCTAATTCTTATGTCGTAATTTTTATTTTTCTACATCGTATTCACATTATAAAACAACTGTTTCATTTTTGTTTCAGGTAAACAACACAGTTATAACAGATTTTGTATAAAGAAGACACAAAGAGAAGTAAGTCGATGTATTCTTGTTCGTCGATTTAGTATTTATTGTTAATAGATGAACTGCATTTTTTGCTCTTATCCGCTATTAAAATAATTTTAGTTTCATAACACTTTTGTCTCATTGTGATGGTATCAACGATTCCGCCCTTATGAGGAAACTGAGGACGGTAACTATACAGTAATTGTCTGCGGACCAGGTCAAGGTCAGAATATAATATACACAATATTTATTTTCAAAGAATTTTGGTATGGAAGCCTAAATGAACCCCGTTTAGGTCAACAGGATACAATTAAACTTAAAATAAAAATGTTTAAGAGTCTTAAGTATGGTAATACAGGCGTTGAGATTTAAGTGAAAAGTCACTCACTCGTAGTAGCTGACACATAACACACATAATCGAATTTATTGGTTCGAAATTAAACGAAGTTCCTTATGGGACGATGCGGAGGGGTAACCTAACCGGGAAAAAACGTCCGTAACGTAAGATTTTTATTAGTAATGCACACAGTGTACGACTTAACTTTGAAATAACGTACAAATTAGTAATGCACACAGTGTACGACTTAACTTTGTAATAACGTACAAAATAACATATTTTTTTATCATTCATTGACCACTAATTTGAGCGTTCGTTTGCGCAATACACTAACTCTTATGCAAACAACCGTGAATGAAGTGTACCACAATAAGTTCGCACGTTACCGAATGACCGTGGGTTGTTGCGAAACCTCCAGTTTTATTTTCTTTATACCTCGAATAGAACTTTAAATTAATATTTTTATAATAAAGAACTCCTTTCCTATCCGGTGTCCCACGACACCACACATCTTTTTTGCTAATCAAAACGCCACAGTAAAAGTATAATAAGAGTTTGTTTATAACGTTTTTTCTAAAAGTCATACATAAAATTTGATTTACGATAATTCACGCTTGGTCTGTTGGTGCGTTATTGATATTTATAACACCTTAAACTCGTTACACGGTCATGAAAATTGTTGTAATTTATTATATTTCACGAAATCAGAAGCAGACGATCGGAATTCGCAAAAAAAACATTTTATACTGGTCAGTGAGTGGTTGTTGTGTTTTACGCTCACTACATATCCTTAAATATCCTTCCTTCTTGCGTCGATAATCCTCAGTGTTGAGGGTCGTGGCCTCCTCTAATAAATTTCTCCTGCATCATCTTGCGCCATTCCTGCCTGTCCTCGGCTGTGTGGATAGCAACGTAGACTGAGGCATTGAGAGTGGAGCGTATTTGGTCCGACCAGAGTATTGGATTTCTGCCTCTGTGCCTTCTCCCGCATACTTTGCCTGTCACCAACAGCTTCTCCAGATTGTCACCTCCTTGTCCTTAAATATATATTGCTATAAAAAAAAGATAGATTCTTTTAAAAATAAATTTGCGATTTTTAAAGTTAGATATGTATATGAATTTATTGCCTGCCTCGGCATTTGGTAAATGACCTTCAATACGACAATCAAATACACCTAGTGACAACCTCGACGATATCTTTCTGTTCTGATACGTTCAATAAATACATAATACATAATTGTTATTGGATCAAACATCACAGATCTAAATTTGGATAATTTAATGCGGCTATATTACTTTGGTCAAGGTAACTGTGTTCTACACATACATCCTCCATAAAAGGTATTGTTTGGGCTTAGTTGTTGGCTGATACGCTGTGAGCTGGAAGTTTTTTTTTATTGCTTATATGTGTGATGGAGCTTACGGCCCACATGGTGTTAAGTGGTTACCGGAACCCATAGACATCTATAACTTAAATACCGCCACCCACCCTGAGATATGAGTTCTAAGGTCTCAGTACAGTACAACGGCTGCCCCACCTTTCAAACCAAAACGCATTACTACGTCACGGCAGAAATAGGCTGGGTAGGGTATCCACCCGTGCGGACTCAGAAGACGTCCTACCATCAGTTATTACGCAAATTATAATTTTGCGTAATTAAAGTTGAATTTTAAAGCAATTATGAATTTAGAAGATGTTTTTCATGGCATTTATGGCTGTACCAAAAATCAACCATGCTGACTTTAGTATTACTAGATCGCAACAGAAAGATAAGCGTCGTCGATTGCAATTTTATATATATTGCTTTTGTAAATATAACCTACAATAAAACACAGCAGTCAATGAGTAATAAGCCTATTTAATTAGCTTCTTTTTACATGTGTTATTTATTTAATTATATTTTTTTTAGATAGTGCCATTTCAATAGACCTTATACTATATGTATGTACATAATAATATGTAAGAAAGTAAAATTAAAAAAAATCGCGGGATTTCATTACAAAAATTTGACAGTTAACCGCCAACCTCGTTTAATATGATCCTTGGTAACGTTATGTACACAATACATTAAAGATTTAATACATTTGTGTATTTTCCCACGGTAATGTCTTTGAGTACAACGCTTGTAAGGTCGTAAGTACGACTTTAAACCGAAAATAAACCCATTATAATGATGTTCGCTGTACTATAACAAATGAAGGATTTGTTTTCGATAAAAGATACTAAATGTATCGGGTTCGGATTCTGTTATTACACGGAGGTAAAAATGAGCTTAAGGCTTTCGAATTCAAATCAATTCAAAATCAGCTAGTTGCTTTTTAGGTGATGCTTGAACGAAGAAAAATAATTTGTGGTTTGGGATGAATACCAAAATAAAGACTTTTTTATTTAAAATAAAGAAAAAATAATCCATAAATTATTAAAGTTTAACTAGACTACTTTTAACTTTTTTTTTTATTTTAACGTTTAACTGATAAAAACCAATAGATAATAGGTTCATCATATTATCCTGAAATGAACGCTGTGTTCGAAGTAACTTTATGAACCAATTCCTAGTTGTCGATATTATAGTTACTAAAAACTAATTATAACAGATTTGAACCCCGTGAGTATCTGAATGTTTCTAATATTCGTTCGTTTCAATTGTTTTTTTCCATACTGCCAATTAACTGATTGTCTTTTTTTCAATTCTCTGTGCATCTAATCTATGATGTTTTGTTTTTAGTTAGTAAAGTGTGGTAAAATAAAGCAACGCCATTCCGGGCGTGATACAAGTATAACATTGTTGATACCAGAATAAATCAAATTAATACGTAAAGAATGATATTCTGTTATTAAAGCCGCAGAGGCATCTGTAATGCGCAATTAACTAAAATGATTTATTTATTTACTACAAGGAGAACCAACAGCAACAACAGCAATAATACAATAATATAACAAATAAGAGAAACAAAAACATAGAAAGAAAGAATTTAAAAACAATCAGCAGAATGGTAATACTTTTAGTATATTTTTCACAGTTGTTTGCTTTTCGTAACCATACACGTTGTCGGAAGCAATTGTGAGCACCATACAGATACATTTGTATGAGTTTCTTGACACAAAACGATTGAACTGCAGATGAGAGGCTTTTCATTTGATGTAATGCTAGTTATTGAAAAGGTGTTGATGTAACGCTTACGAGCCGCACATTAGCCGAGTGTAAATAATAAACAGAGCCCGGAAGCGAGGAACGAAAGAAGATTTTGATGTAATCTTTCATAACATTGTTCATAACATTGTTAATTGTTAATTTCTAAATGTTGAGAGTAAATAAATTAAATAATCTTTGTAAGGAATACGCCTTTTTTGCGCATGACAAGTTTTTTTTTCTTACCTATGCTGATAGCCTTGAGAGGCTATTTTCGCTTCACCCTAACGTTCGTAGGTGAGCTCACGGGGCTCAAACCGGAGAGCTGCTAACACTGACCCTAGCAAGAGCAGTGCTTCGCAGAATCTACCACCGGATCGGAAACGCGACCCACTGAGAAGATCCGTCGAGAAGCTCAGTGGGCTGTGTCTATGGGTTAATTCGCTCGTCGAGCCCTTCGTCGAAAGCGACGGGTTCGACGAAGACGGTGACCAGTGCTTGTGGTGCCTGGTAGGCAGCGGCTTGGTTCTGCCCCTGGCATTGCTGAAGTCCATGGGCAACGGTAACCACTCACCATCAGGTGGGCCGTATGCTCGTCTGCCTACAAGGGCAATAAAAAAAAAAAAAAAAAAAGCACCGTTAATGGAAAGACGAGTAAAGTATTTTTGTTACTTTTATATGCAGCTCAAAAATATTTTTTTTGCTTACACTTTGAGTGCTTATCAAAACTTTATTAAACAGGACCAGCTCATTGCAGCTTATTTAATTAATATGCAGTACAAAAATAATTACAGCTATCCAGAATGACATAAATTGCTGGCTGATTTTGGAATGTTTGCTGGCCATGAGTTGCTGATCAATTAGCTATTTCTGCTCACAGATTATATTTTTCTGCTCACAAAAATTCGAATACTATGCTAACCATTTAAATAACACCCGATAGTTATTATTATATAGATTATTAGATAGTTGAACATTTCATTGTAAATATGCTATCGACAATAATAATAATTTCGATTCAAATATAAACTATTTAGAGACGTTACGACGTTAATTAATTTTGATACTTGTATAAAAGTATATCGTATTATGGACTATTCTTAACGTTAGGAATAATTGGCAATGTGATCTTATTTTAGATCAACGTTGCACCACACAATCGAGCAAAGCTAGATCCATTGAATTTGATAATTAAGGACACTAGCAATTGTCGCATGTTATCCGTGATTGCTGGATTTGTCAATGGGACATTTCAAATTACCGTGTCAAAGAGAAGCAACGACCGACTGCGGAATCACGCTTGCAACCGCACTGATTGCGAACCGTGTCATTTGCCAGATCGAGAGCCGCTAAATACGGATCCCATTTAATCCCTGGGCATGGTGAAATGATGATCGGTTTTACATGTAGTTTACAGTCGTAGTTTTATAGGTCTATTAGTGCCGACAAAGACAACGTCTGTATAGCAATGTGGCAACTTACGGATTGGTGGCGCACGCGCGGCTAAGTCACGAACGTGTCGCAACCACCACATCGGGACAGTTCCCTCTAATGTAATAGCGCATGGAGGGCCACGATCCAATGTTGATAGCCTTTATTATACGCCGGAGGTTGACTTGGGAAATCAATGAGCAATTAATTTTGATCATTCAACTAATTCTGTCGGGCTGCAGATTTTAATTATGTTCGTATTGTAAAATTAAGACATGACCTTGAAAGAGAAGAGGGGCTAGAGGGGCTAAAAGTTATAATTTCACTACCTTTTTTTTTCTACCTATGCTGATAGCCTTGAGAGGCTATTTCAGTTTCTCCTTGGCGTTTAGGTGAGCTTACTTACGGGCTCAAACCGGAGAGTTGCTAACACTGGGCCTAGCAACAGCACTGCTTCACAGAATCTACCACCGAATCGGAAGCGCGACCTAATGAAAAGATCCGGCGAGAAACTCAGGGGGCTGTGTTTATGGGTACGTTTGACTACCGTCAAAGTTTCTGAACAAGTATAAAAAGACGTGGTTTATGGGTACTTTTTGGAGAAGTAAACATAGACAAGAGGTTTTCACGTTACGTTTAAAGTTATGTAGACGTAGAACATTCTGATATTTCGACAATTTTTACGATCGATATTTTCCAATCATCGCGCGGCGCCATTTGAAGTGGCAGCAAGCAATACGTAACATCCAAATCGAATTTGCAGCGGAATCATTAAATAATATAGATAGTCGAAAATTTTCCTTTCACTTGACATTTTTGCATCAATTATTTTTTAGCACAAGCAAAATATGGTATAGTCAGTTAAAAATTTGACTTTATTCTTGTTTGTTAGTGTATATTTTTCGCTGTCCGCCATTCCGTTATTACGTCTAGATTACTAAATCAATCTATCTAAAGCCAAATTAATATGAGACGGAAGATTAAATAACTAGAAATGGGACAATTCTTGGATTACCCACCCGTACAAGCCACAACGGTAATAAGAAACGAACAAAAACAATGAGGCAAGGTTAATTTGTATACGTGCCCGATTATTTGTGTGGGTCAAAGTTAATGGAATTCTGTAATACTTACCGAAGTCGAAGTAAACATAATTAGTGGCTATTATACACGTGAACGTAATGGATTAACGAACAATGAGTGACTTATCGCTTAGGAAACCGATAATGAAGAAAAATATTAAATTTGCATGAACACATTGCTGCTACGTATGGTCGTATAAAAATGACCTTGTAAATAATTATAGGCCGTATAAAGAAATTAAAAACTTTAACAACTTACTTACTTACTTACTTAGAGGTTTTTGAAGATTTTTTAAATTTAAATTTACTGGTGGTAGGACCTCTTGTGAGTCCGCACGGGTAGGTACCACCGCCCCGCCTATTTCTGCCGTGAAGCAGTAATAGCAGTGGGGCAGCCGTTGTAACTATAGTGAGACCGTATATCTCAAGGTGGGTGGCGCATTTACGTTGTGTATGTCTATGGGCTCCGGTAACCACTTAACACCAGGTGGGCTGTGAGCTCGTCCACCCATCTAAGCAATAAAAAAAACAACGTAAGTTTTAAATATGCTAAGAGATCGGACCCGATAAACTTATTGTTGTTGCGGTAGTAGCTTACTTATGGTAATGTGTAACAAATTTCGAGGCTATCTCAATTATATTGATCAAAATCTTAATAATAGATGTTTGTTGTTCTGTGCGTGGCTTAGTTAGGCTTCGTTTAGGAAGCAAGCATGCAACATGAACTGATTTTATTTGAATAAATCATCTATAATTGCGCACAAACATTTTGTTTTACAATTTCAAACAATGGTTTCAATACTATAGTACTATAGTAAAACATTTATATAAGATACGTACGTTCGCATCTTTTTAATTCTAGGTATATTAAAATATGCATAATATACTCTTTAAATAATACGTTTTGTCGGATAAACTATTAAATTATTTGAAATAGGAACAATAAGCATATATTATTGTACACATTTACAAACACAATTTTTTTTTTTATTGCCTGCATGGGTGGACGAGCTCACAGCCCACCTGGTGTTAAGTGGTTACTGGAGCCCATGGACATCTACAACGTAAATGGGCCACCCACCTTGAGATATAAGTTCTAAGGTCTCAATTATGGTTAGAAACGGCTGCACCACCCTTTAAACCGAAACGCATTACTGCTTCACGGCAGAAATAGGCAGGGTGGTGGTACCTACCCGCGCGTACTCACAAGAGGTCCTACCACCAGTAATAAATCCTTCTTTGTTATATTTACCCAACCTAATTTTCTTACAGCGTGAAAAACCTTGATTAAGCGTGCCATACCAGTAACTATATTTGTTTATCATAAACTAATCTAATTATAGGTAGAGGGAAACTACTAACTGCGTCACGAGCAGGCAAGGTCGAGGTTTTCTCACGCAACGTGCTGAGGTGAATTAAAGACATACCGTATGGGAAATTCAATGAAAACAAGGGTTCGATCGCACGGTATATAACTGTCAATTGTCTTTATGTATTCGTGTCTTCGTGCTGTTTTAAATAAACGGAAATAACGGTAATTTGTGAAGCTTTTATTTATTGCTTAGATGGGTGGACGAGCGCACAGCCTACCTGGTGTTAAGTGGTTACTGGAGCCCATAGAAATCTACAACGTAAATGCGCCACCCACCTTGAGATATAAGTTCTAAGGTCTCAGTATACAACGGCTGTCCTACCCTTCAAACCGAAACGCATTACTGCTTCACGGCAGAAATAAGCAGGGCGGTGGTACCCACCCGCGCGGACTCACAAGAGGTCCTACGACCAGTAATTACGCAAATTATAATTTTGCGGGTTTGATTTTAATTACACGATGTTATTATTTCCTTCACCGTGGAAATCAATCTTTTAATATAATGATTAAAATGTTTCACTAGCGCCGTTTTACTAGCTTGTCCGGTAACTGTCTATAAAATCCATCCAATCTAAACTTTACTTTTTAAAATGACAAGCGCATACCCATACTTAGTATTTATATTATTACTGTGATTTTTAATACGCTTAAATATGATGGAATGTAAATTTATCTTCTAATGTATTATATTTTGACGTAACTCAATTAGGATGATAAGAAAAAAAAATGTGGAAAAAAAGTTACATGAATACTATTATTATAACTTGTTAATAACTATGAAGGCTATGAAGTATGTATTTGAACCTTCGGAAAGAATGTAACGACAGTAAGAAACACGAGATTAAACTGTAAAAGTAATTTTGTTGTAATCACCTCTACGACTCGTGAAGACAATAGTATAGTATTATTAATATTACATAACAGGAAACTATTTTATTTTCGTCTTAAAAAAAAGTTTGAACTACCGATATCTAGAGATATATTTAAAGTATAAAAGTGCTATCGGATCAGTGTGTTCGTGCCTGTATCTCATGTGGAAAGACCCCGTATAGTGCAGGATATTTAATGAATCGTTTCTATTCTAACGCGTGCTTTAAAGAGAGATAGAAAAACTTGCTGGATTCACCGTCGCATGGACTTCAGCAATACCACGGGCATAACCAAATTGTTCTCTACTGATATAATATAATTATACTAGAGGTCCCGCAGTAGTCTAAAATTCGACTATAATTCATTGGAATAGTAAGTTTGTACACTATTATGATCGTATTTTATACTTCTGTAATCACGAATTTCGCCAAGACTACTCTATAAAAAATATTAACAAAGACAAACAATATTTAATGTATTCTCAATTTGACAACAGACGTCAAGAACAAAAGATTGACAATAAATAGTATGCATGCGTGTGTGCGTGAAATACATGGTATGTAGTGTGTGTAATGTTTTCTTTATTGATTTAATGTATCTTTTATGCATTATTTGAAAAAAAATATTAGCATTGTGCACTTCTTCTCTATGTTCTCTATAAGTGTAGAAAATTTCATACTCCTCCGTCCGCGCAATTTTCGTAAAAAGGGATACAACATTTTTGCTTCACGTATTAATATATAGATATTCCAATATTATTTGAATTTAGTTTTACTGGAAGTCAAATTCAGATGACAGTATTGCGGTAACAGAACAATGTAACATTTTTTGCTGTTCATACATTGTCCAACGAAGGCTAGTTATCGTTCTTGTTCGTGTAAAAAAAATTATAAGATTCGTTCGAAAAACTTTGTTTAAAAAATATCAAGAACACTGTCAATGCCGAGATAATTATCGTCCATACCCTTCCACGCTTTTGTTTCCTGCGTTTTCAGGTCGGTAGCAGTATTTTCGTGCATACTCTCTAACCAAGGATTAGGTTAGGTTCTTCCGACTTTAAGTAGCTGGTGGTGGGATATGTTGATGTCCAAACGGATATCACCCTCCGGGTCATTATTGGCGCCAAGATTCCGCTTTTTCCGTTTCGTTGCCCAGTCGTTGCATGATTGCAACTCTAAACCATGTCTTAAAGAGGATCGAAATTTACGTTGTGTTATCCACGGCTTAACATAGCCTTAATATTAGGTGAACCGGGATATCGTCTTCCCATTGCAATTAAAAAAACAAACGTTAAGTTGGATATTGATGGCGAGTGTTGACGATTTTACGATCGTACCAATAAAAACTGCGCAAAGTTTCGACTTTATAGGAGAAACGGCGCGCATAGAAAATAAAAAAAAATAAACAATGCGTATTCATTTTATTGAGAAACTAGCGACCCGCCCTCGCTTCGCTTCGGAAACTCTATTGATTTCTCCACTATTTAATGGATGCTATTATACATATAAACCTTCCTCTTCAATCACTCTATCTATTAAAAAAAACCGCATCAAAATCCGTTGCGTAGTTTCAAAGATTTAAGCATACATAGGGACAGACAGATATAGGGACAAAGAAAGCGACTTTGTTTTATACTATGTAGTGATTTTAACATGAAAAATATATTTTTTCTTCAATCTACATATAAAATATACATGTGTTATAATATATGTATAGGCATTGGAGATTTAAAAATCGAACAAAGTGAAATCTGCGATTTGATACATACTCGATGCGGCGGGGTGCGCGGATTTATTCGTGAATATTTTGTGTCGTATGGAGTTTTATGTGCTTTTCGACCGGGAACTGCACAGAGCTGAAAAATATATTCGGAGTGTTAATTGTAATTTAGTATGCAAAATATAAACCGCAGGAGTAAAATACGCTCCACTTTTACGGTATTTCTGGCTCACCCTAATATGACACTGTAGGCAATAAGGTTATTTACGTTTGCAACTATAACGGCTGCTGATAAATTTAATTCATAACCCACATTACTTTATATCTGTACGTTCCAATAATAGGTGTTTTATGAGTTTTACTGGTGGTAGGACCTCTTGTTAGTCCGCACGGGTTGGTACCACCACCCTGCCTATTTCTGCCGTGAAGCAGTAATGCGTTTCGGCTTGAAGGGTGGGGCAGCCATTGTAACTATACTTGAGACCTTTGAACTTATATCTCAAGGTGGGTGGCGCATTTACGTTGTAGATGTCTATGGGCTCCAGTAACCACTTAACACCAGGTGGGCTGTAAGCTCTTCCACCCATCTAAGCAATAAAAAAAAGTTTATTAATGATGATAGATCCGACATAACAACAATCTGTACAACCTTGGTTACCTTGAGCTGTTGGTATCACTATACAAAAGATTTCTTATTTTTTAAATAACTTAACCTTTTCAATTATTCCGACGTCAATTGCCTTGCCAATCCCAGTTCTACCATTCACAACAATAGGACAGACAAGCGGCCGGTCATAAACTAAAAGCCAAATCGAATTGTATCATTAACATGTATCAATCCTGCCTAGTGGAGTAAGGTTAAGAAAAAAAAAGATGTGTAATGTCGTGGGACACCGGATAGGAACGAAGTTCCTTATTATAAAAATATAATTTTAAGCTCTTTTCGAGGTATAAAGGAAATAATTATTCGGGTAAACATTTTTTTAAGTTTTTTTTTTAAAAAAAAACTACTTTACAAAGTTATCAACTTTATTTTATTCAAAATGCTTTATAAAAAATATATAATAATAATATACAAAGAAACAGCTATTTATATGAATAATAATAATTACCGTCATCACGTAGACTATACATTAGACACTGTATAGCCATCATACTAAGACTATACATAAATAATAAAAATCTTACGTTACGGACGTTTTTTCCCGCATCGTCCCATAAGGAACTTCGTTCCAAAAGAAAATTAGGGCCCGGTTTTTAGGTAGATATTACGTATTTAGGTTCTGTTGGTTAATTCACTTGTCATGTCGATCTTTGTTTCCAAATTATTGCTCTCGCTCAAGCGTTATAAGGTGATCATCGGAGACAATAGCTAACCGTTGTCAATGCCATTGGCCATCGAGACGTAAGGTCAAATCCTCGACTGTATTGATGCAACGACTGCCCTGTTCTCTTAACTGGAACGCATTAATACAGTTGCAGAAATAGCGCCACGTAAGATACCAATAAGTCACAAACTGTTCCATTGTTAGAATATCGCAAGTACCAATTTTTTTAAAATGAAATGCATGGTTATCAAATTTTCACGAAAGACGGCGAAGGAATAACATCGTGTAATAAAAATTAAAAGCATAATGCAAAAAAGTTAATTTGTGTAATTACTGGTGGTACACAGGTAGGTACCTACTACCAGTCTGCCTATTTCTACCGCGAAGTACTACTAGTACGTGAAAGTAATAAATTGACAATTAGACCTCATGTCTCAAGATATGTGGCGGCATTCACGTAGTCATAGTGTCATAATGTCTACAGTTGCGTCAGTCTTTTAACATCAGATAGCCCGTGAGATCGTTATATACACATATATATTATTAAAGGTATGGGTACTTTATTAAATTACCGATTCGACTGTCACCATAAATCAATATTAGAAACGGACAAGTGCTTTATGTGATCCATTGACAATCTTTCGATTATTTATTGGCACTGGATTTTTTTGTAGAAAAACTGCCAAAGGTGGATGGATGTTGGTGCAGAACAAATTGCATATCGTATTACGACCTTAGATCGTTTCGTGAAGGTTCAGCAACAAATGTGAACGATTTATCAGTATCAACGAATTTGATCGCCGACCCGCCGATGTCGTTACAGTAAGATTGTACTATGAAGGCGTGCCTCAAATCGATCTAAAACATTATATTATTATTATCTTGGACTACAAAAACGAAATTGTTCCAAAAATATTGAAATTTGGTGATGATTTGGTTTAATCACCAGTTTTTGTGCGCTCTGGTCTTAAGTGTAAAACGACTATTTTACGTTGTCATCGTGAATGAATTTTTGACGTCTTATAATTCGATGGAGCTGGCTGCACGCACGACAAAACATGACTCATGCGGCGTTACCTCGCTCTGAGGCGTTCTATTTAAGGCTTGAAGTGCAAGCGAGAGTGCGCAACGAGCGACAAAGAGGCACAATCGGCCTCCGCGTTCGGCAGCGTTCGACATCTGTCACTCTCCTACTTGAGTGAGCGATGCAGCCGCGTGGACAGCTGCTATACAATAATACATTTACATATTTTCGTCAAGTATGAAGTTCAGTGAAAAGTGAATGTGGTGTCAATTGTTTATAGCAACGATAATTGCGGCGATTCGAAGAATCAATTCAATAGTGATTTCCATTTACCTCCTTCTCTAAATCCATACAAAATATCTATCAAACAAATAAGATTAAAATTTTCTTTTGAAAAATGAAACCATTCCATCAGTATTTTCTTATGACGTTGTCACATTCAACTATCGTCAGTAAACCGACTTTACAGACAACCGATTTTTTTTTGTCTAATGATTGGCGGTTGCATTTTTTGTGAAGCCTATGAGATTTAGCAGCACTATCCATATATACCTAATGCATTGTGAGCACGTCCGTCCAGCGACACTTCCTAAAATGACAGAAGTATAATGGTATAAATGGCGAAGCATTATTTAGTAACGAAGCTATAATAAGACAATGAAGCTTTATTAACAAAGTTTGAACAAGATAATTTAAATTTTCCTGCAGCTCCGGCGTCCAAATACGAATGGAGACGGCGTCTGTTTTCCTTTCGCAAAGATTGAATGAAACTTCCTAATGATTACTTTAGGGTGCCTCCTACGAACGCGATTTGTCTAGTTCTCAACTTGACTCATTTAATAAAGCGATTTTATTTATGACTTTAATAGTTAAAATTGCGAAACGATTCATTTTACTTAAATACCTTTTTATTTTTATAAAATATATTTTTTTATTGCTGAGATGTGTGGACCAGCATTTACAACGTAAATGTGCCACCCACCTTGACATATAAGTTCTAAAGTCTCAGTATAGTTACAACGGCTGCCCCACCCTTCAAGCCGAAATGCATTACTGCTTCACGGCAGAAATAGGCGGGGTGGTGGTACCTACCCGGGCGAACTCACATGAGGTCGTACCACCAGTAATTACGCAAATTACAATTTTGCGGGTTTAATTTTTTATTATTACACGATGTTATTCCTTCACCGTGGAAGTCAATCGTGAACATTTGTTAAGTACGTATTTCATTAGAAAAATTGGTACCCGCCTGCGGGATTCGAACATAGGTGCATCGCTAGATACGAATGCACCGGACCGTCTTATCCTTTAGGCCACGACGACTTCAAAAATATGTTTATCATTTAGTTAAAAGCCATACAAAATGATATCGTGTGCAATGTAGTAAATGCCTGAATTTCATTCGATTTTGAAAGTGTCATTGAATTGTCAATGTTAGTCTGTCGAAATTGGTTAGTAATCTCAGTGGGTGTTTCAAAATAGCCGTGGAAGGGACGGGAAGTGCCGCCCTCAATAAACCCGTGTGAATTGCATAAGCAGTCCATCCTGGATGTCACGCTTTGACGGTTTTGTCGAACAAACCTGGCCTTCACTGACTCGTGGTCAAACTTCTTAACTTACAAAAGAAAAAGTTCATTTTTAACTGTCATACACAACTAAAATAAAATAATACTCTAGGTACAGTTTTATCTTTAAACGATCTTATTAAGCTTTGATCATATAGATACTTAAATATTTGCTGTACAAGGTGTACTTATTTAAACTGTGCACGATAACAGGAAATGCATATCAAGAAAATGATGATCAATATTAGCTGTTTATAAATATTTATAATGGATTCCTCATGTTGCTCTAAGTTTTGACAAAAATTTTATGACTGGTCGCCTGCCTGTCGTCAGCCCTCCTTGGGAATGCTTTTGTTGACCTTGGGCCTACGTTGTATTGGCTTTGGTTAGGCTTTTAGTCGCCTTCTACGAGTACCCATGAGCTGAGCTTGTGCTGTGATTATTCCTGGCGCCCACCACACACACCCATCGCACGGTAGAGGAAGTCTGAAAGTGGCACCTGGGACAGAGAAGCTGAGAAGTGAGCGTTTGGGATGGTATGGACATATGATGAAATGACAGTGAGGTTGTTAAGAGTTTTAACTATGGATGTGGAAGGCTTTAGAGGAAGAGGTAGACCTAAGAAAAAATTGATGGATTGCGTGAAAGACGATATGTGTGAGAGGGAAGTGAGCGAAGAAATGGTATATGGTAGGGGAATATGGAAGGAGAAAACATGTTGCGCCGACCCCAGGTGACTAGGAGAGGGCAACAGAATGATGATGATGATGAAATTCCTAAAGAGATTTGTCGAGACGTTTGCGATTATCCCCGTATTTACTGAATCGCATTGGATGTGGTTTTCAGATATGCAAAACACGAGTTAGACCTAACATAGATAGGTTGTCATTCTTTCAAATAGTAAGAACAATCATAAGAAATGTATATTTTTCCTATGGAAGATTGGTGAGTTAAAGTTAGTCACAGCTAAATGTACCTACATACAAACACCTATTTTTGCACAAGATTACACTTTCACAATAGTACAAGTCCACAAAGGAAATTGACATGATAAAACATATTTAGAGAGCCTTGTCCCCTTTCGATAACATTTTTCCGTATTTGCTCAACATAATTATATGATATAAGATAGCTTAGTTTGGCAGAACTCACTAGAGTCAATATTTTGTTGTTTTTAGTAAAGGTTGTCTAACTCTTGAAACTGAAATTCATGATAGTTTCGCAACAGGAATATACAGGACGGTGGTACCGTTGCGCGGACTTAAACTACGCCCTACACGAAATTTATAAACATGACTTATTTATGTATGTTATTCCTTCATCTTGATAATTGTGAGGAAACAGGTATAAGCACGTATTTCTTTAGAAAGAAAAGAGCTATTTAAATATTAATCGTAAGATTTCGGGAGGCCTTTGATAGCTTTTTTATGTGGTTTTTACAATAATCAAACCTAGTTTGGGAGGTATCAACAAAGGGAAAATTTTGCACCGAGCCATTGCAATTGGTCGGTAGACCGACGGTCCAGGTATTATTCTTCGGAACTTGTAAGAGTAAATCTGCAAATTTATCTTGAAAATATTAGCGAGATTCAGTCATCTGTCAAATAATTTGTGCTGTATGTTAGCTACCCCTAAATTACGGATAGGTGAGGTTAGAAAGGTTTACAAAATCTAAAATGTAACCTAATGGAGCTTTTGATGTGTCCGGGTTCATAACGAATGCCTAATGGCGTTCTACACGAGTTTTGTTTTGTGATTAACAATGCTCATCTCTCACACAACACCGCGTAATGTTCCATTTAATGACCGTATGTTTGCATGTACATAATTACAACGCGGCTCGTTTGCGTCACACAGAAGTTCATTTGAAAAATATGTAATCGCAATTATCTATGTATGTGCACCGTTTTTTGGGTGGTTTTTAAACATAATTCGGCGGAAGTCACTTGCCGTATGACTATTATTTCCATTGATACAAAAGACACTCGAAGTGAAAGCCTTAAAAAATTCAATTTACCAAACTGCCCTATAGATGAGTATAGTCAGATAATCCAGGGATTACAAGCTCGGAGCCCGTCTATTGGCGATACCGAAGCATCGATACCTGTAGGGATGATTAATAGCATAGAGATAATCCCTCGGGTCGTGGTCGTCGTTTTGTTCAATGTTCTCGACGAGGCTGGTTTTCCTCGTTGCGCTATTAGTGTAACCGCAAGTCTGATAACATTCACTACAGTTTTGCTGCTATATATTTGGACGTCTTTAACTAAAAGTAACCTCAAATTTACTGCAGCGGTTTCTAGATGTTAATTTCTCTAATTTGCTTGGTTCAGTTTTCGTTAGCTAAATGATATAGTAACTAGAATTGAAGATGCCTTTACGGGGTTGAGCTCCTGTTAATACTAATGTACATAAAGTTTGGAATACTGTTATGCGAGCATTTCGAGAATTACATTGAATGATATGAATGTGTCCAGATTTGGGACGAATCATAGAGCGAATGACACATGATAGATAGATAAGCTATAGAAAGTTGAAAAATCGTTGTTTCTAAATATCGCAGGTACGGTAGGCAGCGGCTTGTCTCTGTCCCTGGCGTTGCTGAAGTCCATTGGCGACGGTAACCACTCACCATCAGGTGGGCCGTACGCTCGTCTGCCTACGAGGGAAATAAAAAAATATATTTATTATTATTGAAGACAGAAGATACCGTTGCCACAAATGTCGTCACTCAGTAGTGGAAGGAGTACATGTAATAAAGCCACAGATTAACGTTCACGGACTCCTAAAATGATGTTTGAAGATGCGTTTTTTATTGAGCTGTGGAGCCGAGGAGGATAGTTCATTGGCTATAATTATGTGGATTTTAATTATCTCTACTGTATATCAATACAGCGGATCTCAGTTTAGTTAAAGAAAAATATTTCACTGACAATTGTACACATTATTGTCATACTAAGTAATTTTGTAAATTGACGAGCTTAAAACTTTTTAGTTTCGCTCGCCACACCATCAAAACATCCTAGTATGTTAAAATGAGATTAATAGTCCAATGCTAATTTTAATTAACTAATAAACACATTAA
This sequence comes from Bombyx mori, assembly GCF_030269925.1. NCBI lineage: Eukaryota > Metazoa > Arthropoda > Insecta > Lepidoptera > Bombycidae > Bombyx > Bombyx mori. Next base: position 8,232,713 of record NC_085123.1, read on the forward strand.
TATTAATGCCCTTATGAAATACGTCTCATTTAAATCTCATTTCAATTCATTCCGCTTCTCTCACTCTAATCAGACCTACAAATTAAGACAAATTCATATGTGAAGCACGAATAAGAAATTAATTCAGAGCACGTGCTCATATTTTCAATAAAATTAATTGGATTATTATAAGAGGTATATAAATATTAACGTTGTTATTATAATGTTAATTGCTATTTTTTTTGTTTATAGGCTTCTTCTATGTTTTGTAGTAACATTTTATTGATATTTTAAACATTTATTTTCTCTTCATTGTGTTGAATGTAATGAAATGGATTTTAGTTGCCCGTTACTTAATTTCGTTTGCTTCTTCGCATTCGCTTTCTTCATATTTGTAATCTATACTAATATTATAAAGAGGAAAGATTTGTTTGTTTGTTTGTATTGAATAGGCTCCGAAACTGCTGAACCGATTTGAAAAATTATTTCACTGTTTGGAAGCTACACTTTTCCCGAGTGACATAAGTTATAATCTTTTTTGAAAAAAATAGGGATCCTTACTAAAACTCCAATCATGTAACCCAAGGGTTAAAAAAATTACCTAAAATATTCTTTACATCGCTTGCCCTGCGAAAACAATTGATGATAGAATAAAATAATGTACTACGACTTTGTAGAACACATTATTAATTACAAAAAGTGTCGCAACAGCATATGTCTAACTATTGTGGTTATGCCGCAATAAGTGTTCTTTTATTTAAAAAAATAATACAACGTCAAATATCGTTGAAATTTTTGTTAAGGACCCGAGCGGAGCCGGAGCGGCCCGCTATAATAATATATAATAATTTAAAAAGTTATAAATAATAATTTGTTCATAACACATTTAATAAATTTAAATCTCAAATTTCAAATTAAAATACAGTTTTTAATAGGAAGATACAATTTAATTTAGGTGCCTAAAATACTATATCAATTGAAATATTTAGCTCGAGGTTGACTGAAAATTTAGTGTGACGATAATCTTGGGTTACTCAAATGACTAAAAGCACTGTTAAGATTAAATAAAAATGATAATTCGAGTACCAACATAGTTCCTTCCTTTCTAATTCAAAGCGCCTACACGGAAACTGTGAATCCGTGCTTCACCAATTAGTGAATTGTTAGTCAGTGATTCGGTTCTATACTACATCCAGAAACTAGCCGGTTCCTCTTGCTTTTGTTTAGCGACTTTGATGTTTTGTTGTTTTTAATGGCGTTTACGACTCTGAAATACCACAGGGCATAATGTTTGAATAGCATAAGTAATATTCGGAATGGATAATTTAAAATGTATGATCAAATACAATAAGTCCTTTTTTTTGCTCATGCACACCCACTTCTGGACATAAACCTCTCCCAAGGTTCGCCATAATGTACTGATTAATGTTACCATAATAAGTACTTTTTTCGATAACAAGTACTCAAACGATCTCAGGGTAAATTTTGATAAATTTACCTACATTTCCTTCTGTCTATAAGGAGTGGTATAACGAATTTAATATAGCCAAAATAAATTTGACCGTAATTAAATTGATGAAGCTCGTGACAACGGTATCAAATTCATAATTTGAAAGGGAAATTTTTCATCACCCCGAAGCGTGATGCCAAATTGAATTGAGGGCCGGAATATCTGGATGGTAAGGACGTTCTTTCTCTCTTCCTAAAAATATGGGGAAAAGCTACAAAACGGGAAAAAAAAGAAGATAAATTTAATACAATTCTTCTGAATAATTGTGATTGAGGTTGCAATGTTTTTTTTTATTGTCCCTGTACAAAGTCCTGATTTATAATGGGCCCAAAATGTTGTAATGAGTTCCACTTCCAATTGAAACGTATTTGTATAACATTTCGTTGTTAATTCATAAAAATATCCGTTTTGTAAAATTAGTATGCTTTCAATACCTATTCAAATTCGACAGGGAAAAACAAATTGCACATAAAAGTTTTAAGCGCTTGTTCTTTGGCAAAATAGATAAAATATTCCTTTATTCGGTGGCCTCTTGTTACGGTTTCAAGTAAATAGATGTACGCGCATTCGGTTTCCCAATCAAATGTATCAGAGTGGTCGAAATTCGGACATGTTTCCACTCCATTCGTATTAGGGTGGCAATAGACGAGGGTGCCCCAATTTGCCGACATTTATACGGGCAGCGGACGCCCATCGGTACGTAATTTACTTACTCTTAACTGCACTGTGTAAAGACCTTCGTAATTTTCGTTTCTTCCTTTTTTTTCTTCGTTTATTCTAAAAGGTTCGAAATGGACGGTCTTACTTTATAAATTAGGTCAAATTCAAGAAAGTATACTTACTTAATAGTGTCTAGCTGATTGTTTATATACGTAGATGGACAAACCTTAGACGAGCGATCTGGTTCTTGGCTGATGCTAAACTATTACTGGAGTCCATAGACTCTTAACGTAGGTGATGCCGCATACCCCGGGTTACGAAGTTGCGTTGCAATTTAAGTCCTTCTGTTCTCAAACATTGTGGCCTAATGGGTTTGAGGTTTAGTATACTTGTATCGTAAGTACAGCGGCGCTTAAACTCTGTCGAATCAAAATCGGCAAGTACCTACCAATTTAATTTTTAATTTATTTGAATATGAAGGTAACGATGAAGGAATAGCATCATTTTATATAAAACTAGCCGTTAAAATTAATAATATAATAAAATTTAGATCCATAATTTAGAATAATCACTTTATCTAATGTAGGTACATATTTTCTTGTAATTCTCTCTAGTTGACAAACAGAGGGAAAAATTATAGTTAACTATATCGTCTTTGCATGTTTGAATAACGTTAATCTTAACGTATGAAACACTCAAATGAGAAGTGCAAGATCACTACATAGTATAAAACAAAGTCGTTTTCTCTATCCCTATGATGCTTAAATCTTTAAAACTTCGCAACGGATTTTGATGCGGTTTTTTTTAATAGATAGAGTGATTGAAGAGGAAGGTTTGTATGTATAATAAATCCATTAAATAGTGGAGAAATCAATAATAAATTACAGTTTCCGAAGCGAAGCGAGGGCGGGTCGCTTTTTTTATGATATTTTAAAAGAAAAAGATCTCAGATACATATATCCATCTGGTTTCGGTCGTTCGGCAGCTGCGTGCAGATCCTCATAAAAAAACTCAACCTCAAAGAATCCCAATAGAGCCCTTGGGTTCGCATTGGACAAAAACTATGTAAAGGGACGTCTTTATTTTCTTTGTATGGTCGCATCGACCCAACTGTACACAGATAACTAATTCAAAGGATTTTACCTGAGTGGTAACGTAAGTTGGTTAGATAGTGTAAACTTTAATACGAAGTGACCGTTTGCGGCAAACTACACCACTTGTCAAAGAATTTTGGTTGTATCACATTTAAGTGTGATACGAAACCCCTTTGCTTTAAGTCGCGCTAGAATTTGATTAGAAATGAGATTACTATATTCCAAACTCATTGTAATCATTGCTCACCGTAAAAATATATATTTATAAAATGCTAAAAATGAGGTTCGACTGTGTACTTTATGATGTGATTTATGGTGACCAAAGTTTGATAAAATGGTAGCTACAAATAAGGGTAAGGTTTAATAATGCCAATTAGTCTATTTTGATCTAAGACTATAAGATTAACTTAGACCATTTAAAATCTTAAAACTGTTTTGTTGCCAAAGGAAATCCAACAAAATCTCTCTATTCCAATAAATGTGGGTACGTTAACATGTGTTCAAACAAGCACATATCATTTTACTAAAATATAGCAGACCAATTTTGTTGAATGCATCCTCGGAGATTCAGAAAGTAAATTCTAGCGTAAACAAATATACGTATCAATGAAGAATGTTTTCCATAAGAAATTCAAATGCTCCTTACGCTGTTTCCTATGGAAATAGCTATGAATGAATAAAGAATCAGTAGAAAACTTTGCCCGGGTACGAGCTAGGGGCTTTGTCGGCTTTGTGTTTACACAAATTTAAATCAGCAATTTACATAAACACAACATTCGAATGGAAATTAAATACACCAATTAACGCTGATTTGGGTGTTGGTCAATCATCGCTGACAGCGTTGCGTTGTTAATCCCCGGAAATACTATTATGAAATATCGTTAAGTAAATCATCCAGTACAACCGCAGTGATTATTCTAGAACAAGGTAGGCGGGAATTGAGGGGCTAATGAAACAACAAAGTTGAACGTTTTTCTGAAGTTGCATAAATCGATACAAAGGTTTTTTATTTTCTTAGACTGTACTGTCTATCTCGGCTATTTTTGTTTTACAACATTTTTTAGTTACTATTAGCTATTTTAGTTTTAAATATTTGCAAATTTCCAAGGTTTGCAAATTAATATTGTCGTAAACTTAATTTATTTCTTATTATTTTCTTGGAAAGCGGATCTGGATTCTGGATAATTTTTCTAATTATAAGAACCAATAATCGTGAAAAGATATCGGCCGGATATTAAAATCCTCTTTCTATAGATGATTTTCATCTATTCAATCAAAACATATATGACTCATTTTCGGCTAAAGTTTAGAGCATACGCTTAATTTTTAGAATGTAAAGAATAATAAAATTCAAATTAAACACGACGACTTTAAAATTTCGAAAGAAAAATGTGAACGTCTTAATTCTAAATTCCTAAATCTATTCGTTTATAACAAAAAAATCGAATATACGTGTTATAGTTTAATATAAACCGAATATTGTCAGTCGATTCAGCGATACTTTTAATTTATCAGATATTATATAAGTTAGATTTTAATTTTGTTGCTCACCTACAAATCTTTGACTTTTTTTTTGCTTGATATTTTCTATCCGTACCGTATCTAATCAGCTATTAAAGTTTTCTTATTTTAAAGTTTTCGTATCCGCTCCTAACGGCCAAAATAACATCTGTTGTAGTACAGCACGCTGAATGTTATGAAACATTTCACGGCACGTATTGAGGTATTACTCAAGCAGGCCTGAGAGTAAACAGTCACGCATGTAAATATCCCGTGTGACTAATTGTGCTCGTACCCTTCATATTCACGCTACCGAGAGAAAACAGATGCGCTAGATTTATCTATTGTGTTTACAAGACATTTTACTCAGTCGCGCTTAAACTTAGTTTGGGTATTTGTGTTGCTCCGTCAAAGCAGGGATGTCTCGCAGGTATTCTTGTGAACAGAACTGTGCAGCAAATTGATGAATGATTTATCGGTTAACGTTCAAAAGGAATCGATTGTAGGATCTTTTGAGTCAATTTTATATGTTCTGAACCATTTGATCTTCTATTTGTATTGTTCGCCGGTATGTATTCGTAAATTACAGAATATTTTGACATAAAATTAGATTATAGGCATATAGGTGTAGATCGAATGAACATAGGAACAAAATATTCACTCTATTTGATAATATCCATTTTTGACAAAAAAATAAATGACACAATTTAGACTAAGTGTATTTAGATCCACAAAAGTGACCTAAATTTCGAATTTTGACATGTGTCACCCTTCTCAACCACTCTCGGTGTTAGTGGATTTAGAGAAAAAAAAGGAGGGCAACACGAATCACATGAAACAGCCTCACGTGTTATTTCGCCGACCAGACACAAAAAAACAATTTTGCATATTTCACATGCATAAAGCTTATATAGTTAATCCGTATCTGTTTTAATAGCTCTATTAATCTATCTTTTTGTTTGAATGCCAACGGGGCGATTCTGTTACCGCACAGTTCTAATAAGCATTAAGATATTGCAGTGTTGCTGCTCTGGAAGATTCTGGGTGAATTGACGGTCCCATTGCTTTTGACGTGACAATGGAGCCGGCTGCACGCACGAAAAAACATGACTCATGCGGCGTTACCTCGCTCTGAGGCGTATTTTCTTATGACGTTGTCACGTTCAACGTTTTCAAGGTGTATGGTGAATTTACGTTGTAGATGTCTATGAGTTCCAGTAACCACTTAACACCAGGTGGGCTGTGAGCTCGTCCACATATCTAGACAATAAAAAAAAAATTTTTTTTAGCAAAACCGACTTCAGACAACCGATTTTTTTTTCAGTTTTATTTTGGGTAGTATGGAATCTTAGAAGCAACCACTATAATACTTATAGCTCCCATTAGTCACGAGCACTCCCAGAGGAATCGGCATTCTACGTAGTTTACCTTTGTGGAAGCTCCATTTAGTTTATTTAAATGGAAATATAAATCAAATTCTATTTTTTCAGTGACAAAATTCAATTTCGTTTCGAATGAATTCCAGTGAGTAGCTTTAATCTCCACTAAAACCTTCAATTTCATCTTTGCATCCAAAATCAAACCATGGACATCGTATGACAATCTTACACCTCTAGAATGATAGGGATAGTAACCGTTCTATTTGCGAGGAATTACTAAACGTTCATTCCGCCCGTCGTATATGTGTGTAAGCCATCATTTTTCACTACCTAATCCGAAGACAAGTCTCGTCAAAGGGAGCGCTTATCGTGCGCCCCAATTTATTTTCACGGGATTTCAACATGACGTTCCGAGGCTCTAACATTGTCCTCGAATCTGGTCGTATCCCCCTACATTTGGCTTCCAAGTATTGAGACAGATAACACTGATAGAGGATTCGTTCTGTAAAACATGTCTTCTCTAATCGTATATTTATCATGTTTGCCTATTTTGGGTATATTGTCGTGTTTAGCTTTGTAATAAAAACTCAATTCATTCAATGTAAACATAAATTACACAATCACTAAAATTGAGTTCAGAAAAATTTTCATAGATTAAAAAATCAAAGTCGAAGCCTCCTTTGTATTGCATAAATTCTGTACAACCTTCAAACAGAAAAGCCTGTCCACATCGGAACCGACAGATGGTTGTACCTACCTTGAGTCCACACGGGTGGTTGTATCATAATCTTAATACCTTTCCACAAACAAATGTGATTTAATTATGCTGGTTTCAAACGTGGGGCAGCAACTTTGCGGTAAAATCTTTAATTGTCTTTACAACATCCACGCACAGAAATGGGGTGGTGAGGCACTTGTCAAGATTTTATTGTATCAAAATTATACCCTTCTTCGTTACTTTTACAACTGAGGTATACACGACATCTCCTTTGTTTCGCAAAAATCCCACGGCTCTCAATAGGAAGTTACACGGGTCTCGTGAAATACTTAGTTTGACCTCACTACTGAGTGCACTAACCAGTTCGTTTAATTAACGATGTGCGAGCAAATACTTTTAGATTCAACGACTCCTCATTTGTCACTAATAAGACAAGCACGCGTGTGAAGCGAACGCTGGTCTTGCTTAGGGGTGCCGAGTGATGTATTTATTGGCAGGCAACGTTCGAATTTTAGAATTTATGGAGCAATATTCTCTATGGCAATGAGAAAAAATCATTTTTCGATATTTCAGAAAAACTTGAATTTGCATAAAACTGAATAATTTATGTAAAGCTAAAAGCTTGGAAGTTGCTGGAGTACCTGGCTATCACTTACCTTTATTGATGTATCGAATATTTAAATCATACCGAAAATACGAAGAATGATCTTAATGAGTTTTAAGCTTGCGTCAGCCCTGATTCATATGTGTGGTCTCCATAATTTCCTCTTCCTAGTACCATTGCAAATATCGAAGTCACATAAACAATACATGCAGTTATACTAATATCACGGTGAGTATCCCACGCGGTTGTTTATGTACCGTATCTGAGTGAGGACAGAGCATTGTTGAAAGTGAAAGTTTTGTATTTGAAGCAAATTTTTTAAATACAATATTTCGTCTAATGCTATTTTTAAAATAACTATTGAGATGTTAGTGAAGAATGAAAGAATATAAAACTTCAAACTTTGGTTCAATTGATCCTGACATAATTATTTAGGTTTACTTTTCACAATAATTTGATTCATATTAAATAATAATATTTGTCCAACACGAAATAGAAAAATATTTATAACACGCCTAATTAGAAAATTCCACTTTCTTATCTTGATAACTATATAAATACCCACGGCCTGAATCACCATTTAATTCATAAAAATAAACTGCATATCGATTATTTATGTTTTTTTTTATGTGTTTGTAAATATTACATTTTATTCTATCAATGTTTTCACTCGTTATGTTGAAATTATTGAGATATGTTTGTATGTATGTTGATCGATAATAATGTTTTTGATTACCGAGATCTCAAATACATTTTTTTCTTTCGAATGCCTACTACTTATTTGTTAAAATTAATATAAAGTCCAACTTTCCAATCATTATAGGAAAATTACGACTCTAAAAACAAAATTGAAATAGATTAATCATTTCTCCAAACAAATAATACCAAATACAACATATATTTTCGAAGGATGATATCGTTGATTTTCTCAGAACTGATATACCGAATACGATGTTTACCGTTGCTTAAAAGATTGGATCTTTCAAATGCTTTTGTAACGAACGCTCGCGAGGTATCTCGAATTATGAAATGCCTCGACATTGGGCAGGCAACATATTGGACGTCAGACCGCAATTTCATAGATTGTGTGTACGTACCCTTAAATAGCGGTGCTCCAAGAAACTTATAGGCTAGAGAAAGATATATGATATATCCCGGACAAAATGAAGTTGTCATAAAAGATGATGAGTTGGAGAATAGGCTCCATGTTTGGTTGAAGGAAAAAAAAAGTGGGATTTCGTAAACAGCGTGTTATTTGGACATCGTTCAAGTTTTGTTTTCCTGTCATTATTACACAATAACTAGAAAAAATTGAGATTTACTGTGTGTGCAATAAGGTTAATCATTTATAAAAATAAGCGCCCGCATATCATAGACTTGTGATTTTAGTGATCCTCCTAATCATTTTGAATGAAGACAATGAAAATTTAAATAAAGAAAAAGTAGTGCGGTAAATTTTCTTGGCATAAAGAACCAAACGTTTATTTTTTCACACCATTTAATCTAGATATTCAGCCGCGCTATCTCTGAAATTATGTTTATTTACCATCGACTTACATATTTGCTTTGTGAGTTTGAAATTTGATACTTAATTCAACAGAAAAAGATTTGAATGTGGTCCAAAAGCCACATAATGCTAGTATTGATTCAAAGATATAACGGCACTGAAGGGTATAATTGGTATGCCGAGTTGAATTATAATGAATATTTTATTGATTAATTTGGATATGGATTTGCTAGTGGAACGAAAAAAGTTTATTAAGTTTGTTGTCTTAAATAAATCGAAAATCAATACATAGAACCAGTTTTTTAAAACTCGCGGCTGAAAAATAAAGATGTACGGGTTTCAGAATAATAGTCGAAACAAGCATTAGTTTAATAAGCACAAGTGATCTGTAAATATTTTCTTCATCATCTTAGATTTTTGCGAGTTTTCATGGCAATGTCAGTTGAACGCGATAATCGTACTAACTACTATCCCAAAACAAAACGGCGTGCGATTATCTGTCTGATCTGAAATCAGCTTAGAGTTAATAAAGAAACAAGTATGATTTTAAAAAATCAATAGACGCTTTATAAAGGCAAGACTAATGAGTCAAAATGTGATGAGTTTATTATTAACCATGGAGCGGTCCCGTTATTCACCCTTTTGATTAATCATCAAATCATACTGACGTTACCATAATAATGAATTATCATTAAAATACACACCCACACATTTAACAAGTTAGATGATGCAAGAATTAGAAGTGCCCGAAAATGGTGGTTGGACCTCTTGTGAGTCCGCGCGGGTAGTTACCACCGCCCTGCCTATTTCTGCCGTGAAGCAGTAATGCGTTTCGGTTTGAAGGGTGGGGCAGCCGTTGTAACTATACTGAGATCTTAGAACTTATATCTCAAGGTGACCCATATAAGCAATAAAAAAAAAAATTAGGACATTCCAAGTTATCTAGGTAAAATTTAAACTGTACCAGTCAATACATTTGCTACACGCTTTATATATAAATACACATACACATTTTGATAGCTTATCCTTATTATCTATTTACCTCTCCTGAAATTATACGCAATATAACTAATCCGCTATATGAATTAAATTAAGAGGTGTTTTTGTTAGTTAAGCTTGATTCTAGTTGAATAATTAAGTTTATGACAAAAGAACAGAATATCTCACTTTAAATGTTAAAATATTATTCAGATGTTGGAATGTACACCAACGCGATTTGTACTCGGTGATATTTCAAAAGTTTTGATTAATTGTTAAGTCCATAACAGCGCTGGTCTCTTGTTCGTACGTAGGTTGTAATTCGTTAAAGCAAACGCGATGCCTCCAATGAACACTACTCTAACTCGAAATTTTGAAATTTTCGTTTTTCACGCAAATCGCTTCACTATTTACTATAATTTATTGGAATTGTAAGTTTGTACACTATTATGATTGTATTTTATACTTCTATAATCACAAATTTCGCCAAGACTGCACTATAAAAAATATTAACAAAGGCAAACCATATTCTATTCTCAATTTGACAACAGACATCAAGAACAAAAGTTTGAAAATAAATAGTATGCATGCGTGTGTGCGTCAAATACATGGTATGTAGTGTGTGTAATCTTTTCTTTATTGATTTAATGTATCTTTTATGCATTATTTAAAAAAAATATTAGCATTGTGCACTTCTTCTCTATGTTCTCTATAAGTGTGGGAAATTTCATACTCCTCCGTCCGCGCAATTTTCGTAAAAAGGGATACAAAGTTTTTGCTTCGCGTATTAATATATAGATTACAATTAATCATTATTGATGGGGTTCGAAGCAAGAGTAAATCAGCTAGTTACACAAAAAAAAAACCATAAATATATCTGCAATAATAAAGATTTTATTTACTTTTTTCGTTTAAACGCTCCTCCTGTAAATCTACGAATTTGGAGTTAGCGTAGTGTTCATTAGAGGCATCGAACGAATGACTAGAGTAATTGTTACACAATCACATAAAATTAACGCAATGCAATAATTACGTAAATAAGGTGAACGGAAACAGAGCACAGCTATAGGTTTCTGAAAATATTTTTAATTAACGTAAAAGACAGAGCAAGCACAATATTGATTAAAAAGTTTTTTTTTAAAGTACGTTATTTTGCCGGCTCAGTTCGCGACTGAAGAAGTCAACATTGACACTTATTTTAATGGAGTTTTTCTCTTTGAGAAATAAAGTAATGTTTTTTTTTTTTAAAAGTAACGTTAATGGATTTTTTCTCCGCTGCCACACACGGGTTCTTTTCTGCCGCGGACAAATTGTATAATTCTGAACATTTAGTATTGTTTCAAGAATTATTGATACGTTATACGTCATTAACGTTATGTTTCGCTATGTACTCGAGAGCTTTCAGCTAGCTCCAAGGTAGTGGTTTTAATAAAGGCGTGCCCGCACGAGACAGGATGTGGGTCCAGAACTGACGGACATCGTACTCAATGGGCTTGTTGTTACATGGACTTATAGATCTAGAACGTCCTGTTATTATTGTAACTATACTGAGAACTTATATCTCAAGGTGAGTGGCGCATTTACGTTGTAGATGTCTATGGGCTCCAGTAACCACTTAACACCAGGTGGGCTGTGAGCTCGTCCATCCATCTAAGCAATAAAAAAATATAAAAAAAATATATTAGTTTCAATATTATAACAACTGGTCAAAGTTAGCTATGGCATCAATATATCAAGTGCAAGCCGGCTAACATTTTACTTCTGGATTGAAGTTATGCAATTATATCGGATAATATATTGTTAGAGCGGATTAGACAATCGATAATTATTAACAGCGATATATTAGTGCAGAAGAAGTTATCTTGCAGAAATTTGTTTATTAAATCGTTTAGTTGTAGGGTTCATTCTAGAAGATTTTGTTTTACATCTACGATCGTTACCTTTCATACGTTCTAAAGTTGGTGGAGCGTGCCTGTACCCAGATGGTTGTACACGAGGGGGTCACGCTTGTTTGTACAGGGAATTGCCATTTTTATGGCACAAGCTAATTCCATATTGCACGCAAACATTGACAATATGGGTTTCCTATGACCTTAGTCACTTAGTGATTTTATTTTTAACTAGCTGACCCGGCAGACTTCGTAGTGCCTCAATCGATAAACAAAAGACCTAAGCTTTTATATAAAATAAACTTAAAACAAACAAAAGGAATCCGTCCGGAAGGGGGACATATCAAAGGAAAAACAAAATTGTTATTTTTATTTAATTCCGAGCATTTTCATTCATTTGTTTACCTTTTAAACCTTCCCTGGACTTCCACAAATAATTCAAGACCAAAATTAGCCAAATCGGTCCAGCCGTTCTCGAGTTTTAGCGAGACTAACGAACAACAATTCATTTTTATATATATAGATAGGTAACTTAAAAGTTAAAAGTCACCAAAGCTGTTTACAGCAGTGCTAGAACAAATGTTCAGAAAATTGGAATGGGAACATCTGGGGCTAAATATTAACGGATCGAGATTGAACCATCTTAGATTTGCAGACGACCTAGTTCTATTAGAAGAGGATCCGATACTATTGGAATTCATGGCACAAACCCTAGCAGAAAAAAGTAGAGAAGTGGGTCTAGAAATTAACTCGAGCAAAACTAAAATGATGACAAATTCAATACCCATAAATATAACCATAAATGGACAGAAACTCGAATATGTAGAGGAATATGTATATCTTGGCCAGATAATATCACACAACGACCAAATGTCTAAAGAAATAGACAAAAGAATTGCAACCGGATGGAAACAATATTGGGCCTTGAAAGAAATTATGAAAAGACAGGAATTGGGCATTAAGATCAAGAAGAAGACATTTGATACCTATATCCTACCCTGCATCACATATGGTTGTGAAACCTGGGCTTTGACGAAACATCATAGGGACAAACTAGCAAGATGTCAGAGGGGTATGAAAAGGAGCATGCTAGGCTTGAAACTAAAGGACAAAGTTAGAAGTGTAGACATCAGGCGCAAAACGAAACTAACAGACATCCTGTCACGTATTGATCAATTGAAATGGAGATGGGCAGGGCATATGCTCCGCTGCAAAAAGGAAAAATGGAGCAAACAGGTGACAGTATGGTACCCAAGGGATGGAGCGAGGAGCCGAGGTCGCAAACCAAGAAGATGGGAGGACGAACTTAAAATTACCTGTGGACCCCTTTGGGTTAGAATAGCAGCAGACAGAAAGCAGTGGAAAGAGTTGGAGGAGGCCTTTGCCGAAAGGCACACCGAGATAAGAGACATTTTGTAGTTTAAGTGTAGATTTTATTTTTATATTTTGTTTTAATTTGTTATATAGTTTTTAGTTTTTTTTTTAATCTACTTAAAATTATTAGCTTAAAATGTAAAATTTTCGGAAAATAAAGGCTTTATTATTATTATTATTATTAACTTAAAAGTTATACTTTATTGTGCTAAATCATGAACTCATTATTTCTTTTTTAATTATCCAAGCTTATAGAGATCACAACGTGAAAGTCCAAATCAGCCTGGAGATATAAGGTTGACGTATCAATGATTATAATTTAAAACGACTGTTCCAGCCTTTGATTGAGAATGCATTACTATTTCACGGCAGAAATATGCTTCCAATACGGTCTAGCACCACCACAATACGCTGGTATAATACTATGAGAATACTACTGCCACTTCTCAGTTAAATCTTTTAGTCTCCTTTTTCGAAACTCACGGGGAAATGATAGGTTAGTGATATTATAAGGCACAAAGCTATATTTGCTTCCAAAATCTAAACTGTTCCAATCTACTAATTTCTTCAGCGTCAAGAACTTGACCATATGTAAACTTTTGTGCAGGAATAAAATTAACGATTTAGGTTTTCTTTTAAAAATAATAAGTTAAGAACCAAAACGCTTTACGTTATGAGTTAAGAAAAGAAAAATATTTTTTTTAAATTTGGTATTCGATTGATCATTTTGTTATTTCAAATCCCGAACAGGTACCTATGCTTTCAGTACTGTTATAGTGTCAGCACAAAATTAATCTTTACTGTTCCAAGTTTGCCCTGAAAAATAACTGGGTCAGAAGCGATCCACACCGATAGTCATTGACACGATACGAGAGTTAAAAGTTCAGATGCGCTACGAGGTATTTAATATCGAAAATTTATTAAACTAAAATTTATAAAAGGCTGCGTTCCGCGCTTGAAACCGTGTTAAATTTGCTTTAAATATATAATATTTTCAGTTGAAATGACAGCTCACATGTGTAACAATAGCAATTTTATTTATAAATATGAAATACATCTGCAAAGTCTTCAAGTACAAAAGGTCCAGTGGTTTTTATGTGCTAGTCAAATCATATAGAAAACAGCAACAGGCATCTAAACAGCATGTAATCTTTTTTGTAAAAATGTTCATTGTAGATTTAGACAGAAAATAGAAGGTCTTCAAATTCATTGCTTTTGTTCACACAAGACCTCGATGATATATAATCTTTAAACATAATCAGAAGGCAGAAATGACGACCCATTGCCGTGTTGAGCGAAGAGGCTATTAAACTGTCAATGGCAGGGGTCATAATGTCGCGTGTGCCGCTGTACCGCAATATGGACAACATAAATCAGCTAATTAACTCCCAACCCTTATTAACGACATAAATTTCGCGCTACGGAGCACACTCGAGATGTGATGTGGGTTTAATATGCGCATAACGCACTCAAGTGACGTCTAGAGACGAAACGATGTCGGCAAATGTCGAAGACTTTAGGCATTATGGTCTTAATTTGCATTTTGTACTGAACTTACAACACGTGAGTTTAGCTCATCAGTACTTATTGTATAACGAGGAAAGGACAAGACGTTTCAAGATGTTCCTCTGTGTTTGTTTTCTTCTTTTAAATACAAAGCTATTACAAAAAGGATCAAACTACGTTTTTGTAGCGGCACTTATCAACGATGTCACATTGAGTGCTCTGCGTCGCGTGGCCAGACCCATTTACCCGGTTATAAAATTGTGAATCATCGGATCCTTGGTTTATCGGAGCGGATCGTGGGCCCAGATGGCGGCAACGCACTATTCTATATTACAACATTACTCCCCTAATTTAGGGATTTATGATCAGTCCTTTAGCGAGTGAGTCGGAGGACAGAATGAAAAATTCTTATATAAATGAATCGATGGCAAAAACTTTGATATTATGAAAGGTCCCGACCGGTGAAGTGGAAACGGAAAACAGGTTTTTCATCAAGCCCGGAGCGAGGTCGAAGATGACTAGTCGATTTAAAAACAGTAAAGAACCGACAGAGCACCGAAATGAATGTTATTGTACCGATAGTAATTTATCAAACCGTCTGAGAATCGTACCGACTGACAACCATCGTTTGATACGCTGATACAATGAGAATTACAATTTCGTTACTTTTACACTCGTGATATAAATCTATAGGGATCACTGCACTAGAAAAGATAAATGTTTCGTCTTTGACAGATCGAGTAGCTTCACTTTGAATGATGCCAACGGAATACTAATATTTACTTTTGAACCGAATCTATTAAAGTTGATTGTCTTTTGTTAAAAGGAATAAATGCAATTAGAAGGGTGTCAAGATGAAAGAGTCATTTTATAAATTAAAAAGTGAATAGACGAATAATGAAAACAAGCGAACAAGCAGAACGTGGAGCGTGACAAAGATAAAAGGAAATTGGTTTGATCTGTGTGTGATACTAAAATATTAGCCTTTACAACATTGAAAGGACCCTCTTCCTTTAGGGGCCGGGCTATGGGGTCGTCATACACGTGTGCATTCAGCCGAGTACACGAACTGAATGATGCTCTTTTATAGTGCATTGATTCAATGAAATAGATTACAGTAAGCCATTTATAATACGTAATAAACTTCAAAGAATTAGTTGCTTATAAATTCAGTTGTACTTTAAGATTTTAGTCACGGCTAGGAGCCCGTGATTGTCGCAGCTTAAAGAAGCTTTTGTCTGAATTAATGTAAATTGTAAAACAGGAACAAAGAGGGTAATTGGTTAAAAACGAAGCATTCCAACAAAAGTTAGATAACACAGTTATCCTATTAGCCAGAACTGTATGCGAACCTGGAACTAATTAGTGAAAAGCCCGCATCGAGTGAGTGTGACTCTATTACGCAAGGGTCTACAACGTCTAGGTTTTTCGGGAAATTGTACCACTTAACTAGGTACTATTTATGGTTTATTAAGTATTTTAAAATAAATACATACAAGTACTTTCTCTACTTATTCACACTTCATTGAATGCTTGAAGTAAAGCGTTAATGACGAAAAAACTGAAGATGCAAAATACGGCAGACTGTGATTGGGAAATGCAGTGATTCCTTGCAGTTGATGGTGATGATGAAACCGGTGATGGAACAAACAATGGAAGTATTGCTATATTGTGATTTGGAATAATTCTAGAGCGCATCACTACTACACCTGCCCTTTGTCTAAGATATTACATAATTACCGTTACTGTGACATTTTTTGTCTTTCATCTATTTATCTTTCTTTTAATTCTTTTCTTTATGTTTGCGTGCGTTTTAATTATATTTAGGTATAAAATCCGAGAGTAGTTATGTAAATAAAATACTTGTTCAGAATTAGGAATTAGTAGACGTCTCATACGATCACCGCAATCATAATCTAGGATCCTAGTTCGTCGTTCAATTTCAAACGCAAATAGAAATAGCTTTAATGGGATTTAGAGGCGACGTAAGCTTCATATCATGTGGAAACACGGGCGCTGTTAGGTGCATGCATAATGCAAAACCCGATCCATTTACTGGAGATTCATGCGGTTTTTTGTAAATACGTATGTGTTTTAGAAAAGTTATATCAGCAATGAAGAAGAAGAAAGTTAGAAATATTTTATTTATTTATTTATTTAGTACGGTATCGCGGCACCTTCTATGAGTTAATATAGGTCAGATTTATTCTAATTAAGTTAATTTATTAATAACTTACAGAAACTCCTATAAAAGCGCTTCACTTCGTTACTGGTGGTAGGACCTCTTGTGAGTCCGCACGGGTGGGTACCACCACCCTGCCTATTTCTGCCGTGAAGCAGTAATGCGTTTCGGTTTGAAGGGTGGGGCAGCCGCTGTAACTATAAGTGAGACCTTAGAACTTATATCTCAAGGTGGCGCATTTACGTTGTGGATGTCTATGGGCTCCGAGGAACCACTTAACACCAGGTGGGCTGTGAACTCGTCCACCCATCTAAGCAATAAAAAAAAATGGAAATCCACACATGCCGTCCGTTTTCTTTCATACATATATAATATATGTATAGACATATTGGCATAGCCCTTGAATGTAGATCTCTCCAATTAAATATCGTCGACATTACCAAAACCTAAAGTACACAAAAACAGTTGTTCATGTCGGTTTGAAGGGTGAGAAAACCCTTTAGCTATTGAGATTTCGACCTCATATTCCAAGATAAGTGTTAGCATTCACGTTGTGATAACTATGAGTTCCGGTAATTACTTAACAATGATGGGCCGCGTGTTCGATGGTCTGTTTAAGTTTAAAAAAAAAACCTGAAAAATAACTCACCACATCTCTAGTCGTAGCGTTCCAACTGACATTCCTTGGCAATACAATAATAATAAAAATTCACGCAAACGTTAAGTACCTCGTAAAACGCTTATTAAAACCGAAGTAGATTGTAAAAATAGGAAGGGAGGAATCATCAAAACAAGCACATTATTACACAGAAGTGTAATACAAAAGTGAATTTGTGTCTTCGAGATTAAAATCGAAGTGGTCTATTTCGTGATCTCCAAAAATGCTTTATTTGGAGTATACGGTGGCGAAGTTAAATATGTATGTCTGCAATATTAATTGTCGTCGTGGCCTAAAGGATAAGACGTCCGGTGCATTCGTTGTTGCGATGCACCGGTGTTCGAATCCCGCAGGCGGGTACAAATTTTTCTAATGAAATACGTACTTAACGAAGGTTCACGATTGACTTTCACGGTGAAGGAATAACATCGTGTAATAAAAATCAAACCCGCAAAATTATAATTTGCGTAATCACTGGTGGTAGGACCTCTTGTGAGTTCGCACGGGTAGATACCACCGCCCTGCCTATTTCTGCCGTGAAGCAGTAATGCGTTTTTGTTTGAAGGGTGGGGTAGCCGTTGTAACTATACTGAGACCTTAGAACTTATATCTCAAGGTGGGTGGCGCATTTACGTTGTAGATGTCTATGGGCTCCAGTAACCATTTAACACCAGGTGGGCAGTGAGCTTGGCCACCCATCTAAGCAATAAAAAAAGAGGTTATGTTCATTTGTTATGTTGAAATGTTTTACATTTTTTGGTTTATCACCTTATCTGTTTGCGTAAAAATGCAGTAAAAAAATTATTGATTGAACTTTCTGTTTTATTTACCTACTGACTAAATTAAATTTAACTTGCATTTGTATCATTTAAAATTTAACGTTTTGATGTGCTGGAAATAAAAGTATTTATTTTGTGGTTACGCATTTTTGTTACATTAACCATCTAATTTGTTTGTTTATAATAATGTATATTTTGAAATCTCGAGAATAGATTAACCATTTTGATTGTCCTTTTCAAATGCTTCTAGCAAGCCTAAACCAAATCTCTCAACTACTGTTTCTTATTAGATATTTAAACCTTTAACAAAAAAGATTTGACCAGCTCTTCAATATCGATGAAGCGAGGGAAAACCTTAAAAATAAAATACAATAATGTTGACCATACGTTTGTTTAAGATTAATGACTAACTACAATGTGTTAAGGAGTATGTATAAGAATCACAGTATAAATTTCGTAGCTACTAAGAATTAAAAAAAAAAACCTTCCCGAATAAAAAGCACTTTGTTAGAAAATTTAGCTTTTAATGTTGCCCCAATTCTTTTGTATGCTTACTTCGTTAAACGTACGTGCTATGTTTACGTAAACCTCGAATGCACGTTCGTTGAAAATTTAAATGTAATTTTGTAGAGGCGTTTTTAATACAACAGTAGAATTTACCTTTGACATGATTTCATACTTTTACACAAACTAACCTCTTTCCAAAAACTAGATGATGACCGAGCTTTGCCCGGTTTTTTTCTTTTTGTTTGTTAATTGTGTTTTTTAGAAATTCTATTTAAATACGAATTACATATTGATAAAATGATGAAATATACCAGTGTTATTGTCTTTAAAGCAGTTAGTTGCTCTCAATTAAAAAAAATAGTATTATTATTCGCCAATAGATGTCGGGAAGAGTCATAAATTGGATTATCGATAAAGTTGATTATTGAAAACACGAATAAAACAACATTTTCTGAAAATAAATCGTAGCTAGATCGATTTATCGCCCCCGAAATCCCCTGTATAGGTTATAGGATATAAGATTAAGTAAAAATGGGAATACGCATATATGTAATTTGTTTCTGTAACTAAAACTATTCTATCCGTAACTAAAATTAGTCAAAGACCAATAATACGTTTATTTATTAAGTTTATACATTTATTCGTATAACTAGCTGACCCGGCAGACTTCGTAGTGCCCCAATCAATAAAAAAGACACATCAAGGGGACACATCAAAGGAAAAACAAAATTGTTTGTTTTTATATAATTCCGAGTTTTTTTATATTTTCTCACTTTTTAAACCTTCCCTAGACTTCCACGAATAATTCAAGACCAAAATTAGCCAAATCGGTTCAGCCGTTCTCGAGTTTTAGCGAGACTAACGAACAGCAATTCATTTTTATATATAGAGATAAATAAACTGATATCTTTCGTCCAGAACCCGAATACCAAATATCATTACTGATAAAGATATTGACTTCTACAGAAAATCGAACTTGAACGGTAATCAAACTACTCGATCGGTGATGTAATTTCGAAATACAATTCGAAACTTGTATTTACTGACAATAAATATCATATTACTGTCCGGTAGCCGACAAAATGCGTTCCCGATAGTCATTATAGTGCAGACAATCTAGATTTGAGTTTGCGATGAAAAAGATAATTTATACTAAAAGATTTACTACAAACTTTTTACTGGCTAAATATTCCGACTATTCCGATTTTCTTAACTTATCCCTCCTTGTGTCGTTTTCCTCATTACTGAGGGTCGTGACTCCCCTGCTGCATCAGTTTCTCCCGTACGATTTCCCTCCCATCTGCTGCGATCCTTAGCTTCATGAAGGGCATTGCGGAAGTTGATGTTTAGAGAAGATCGTATTTGGTCCGACCACCTCGTGGCACTGCGTCCTCTGCGACGTTTGCCATCTACCTTTCCTGTATCTACCTTTCTTAACTTATAATTAATTATCTTTATTTCAGATCGGGTCGAGGAGCAGCCTATGCCTGTTCCGAAGGTGAAGGCAACGCTCCGAAGTCATGCTGC
The DNA here is from genome assembly GCF_030269925.1 of Bombyx mori. Lineage (NCBI taxonomy): Eukaryota > Metazoa > Arthropoda > Insecta > Lepidoptera > Bombycidae > Bombyx > Bombyx mori. Next base: position 8,253,064 of record NC_085123.1, read on the forward strand.
GGCCGACCTCCTCTTAGGCTCTGCGTACTGTTCTTAGGAGTTATTGGTGCGTGTCTAGTGGCCGCCGGTGCAGTACTCGGCGCTTTGAGACCACACCCGAGAGCACCACTGACACTGTTACTACTTATGATAGGTGAGTTTCAACCATTGAATTAACATTATACAAATTAGTCAAGAAGATCTCGCATGATATATAGGTATACGTCGACTATTCTTTCTTTTTTTATTGCCACTAAATTTTTCAAGTATATCAGTGTTACAAAGCTTAAAATTGCTTTATTGCTCTTGTGATGTTACGATATTAAATGTAAAACGAAACCTACAAACGTTATTCTGTGAATCCCTTTATAAAAGCCTTGGCATGAGATGGTAGTCTTAACTATGTTGTATAACCCTTGTTCCACCTTTCAAATCGGAACGCTTGAATGCCCCGTATCAGAAATAGGTATTGTGGTGCAAGCTCACAAATCACACTACGTCCTATCACCAGTAATTACGCAAATTTAGACGTTTTCAAGGTTTCATTTTATTATACGATATTATTCCTTCACCGTCTTATTAACCCACGATGACCTACGGTTAAACTTGCAATATTACAAATTTAAATAAGCAGCAATTAATTTAGGTAAATAGTACAATAATAAAGTTAGGTAAATACATCCACACATCGTATATTATTTCTTCAAAAATCTTTAATTTTTTTTTTGAAAGGATTTTATGACCTGGTAACTAAGACCTTTAGGTCATGTCTTATTTTAATTTATATTCTTAATTTTTTGAAAAAAATATATAATGAAGTGAAATGAAATGAAATGAAGATGATTAATTTGAGACATTAATCAACTGGGATGAAATTAAATGAGATGATGTGGGATGACATATGATCTCAGTAAAATGGTGGCCATTAACTGAGATTTTTCAGTGGACTTTTTGGAGGATCCCGAGAAGTTACGTCCAGCGGCTTTGTTTCATTTTCCCACATTTGTGCACTTTCACAAATTCTAAACAGTTAATTAACCACCGTTATTACACATTTAAACCTGAAGAAACTATAATAGACAAAATAAAATAATTCACACAACTTCACTCCTCGCGTTCCCGCCAAAAAAGTCAAAAATCTTTAAAGTATATAGATATAGATTGGTTCTTCTTCTCAATCGTGTCACTCTTGATAGAGTGTTGTCATGTAGTGTTGGAGAGGGGATAGATTTGTTAAATTTACTTATAATTGCACAAAGACTAGATACTAAAACAAAAATAAAAACTTCATAATAACAATAAAGTGAAGAAAAAAAAACAGTTTAGGCGACTTTCGTAACGAAGTATATACTTTTATTATAAACCTCTTTGATCATTAAACAATTTGAAACTCATTTCATGTTCCACGATTTTTACACCCGATTAATGCTCTCCGCTCTAATGAATTGCTTTGTTTAATGAAAGTGCAGAATAATGTTATATTATAATATGTACATTGGATTTTATTCGTTTATTGGAGTTTTGTAGTTTAATTAATCGTATGATATAAAGTATAGCAAAATATACATTTCCAGTAAGATTATTGCTTGGTCTAATATGTTACTTATGTCAATGTGAAAATTTAGAAGATAATATATCGTCTTCTCGCATTAAAACTGTATAGGTAATCTCAAAACTTACTAATTTTACAGGAGAGTGTTTTAAAGGGTTAACATGTAATATTTTTAATACTAATCATATTTGCAACATTTTACCAGTTACATTATCTATCTTTTAAAGTAAGATAAAATTATGTATTAATTTTGTTAGTAGTAGTTAAAACATGGTAAGCTAAAAAAAAAAAAAAAACAAAATGTGTGCAATTCACACGTGGTAGAAGTGAAACCTTCCAAAATTAAAATACAATTATCCTAAACGTCTTAAGTATATGTAAAATTTTGTCATTAGTAAATAATTGTAAGGTAGCGCCCTCTGTGAATTGATATTTTAATTTCACGTATAATCCTAAATTAAAATTCACTACAAGAGCTTTCATACACACGTTAGTATTAAAAAATCTCACAGATGGCGCTGTATTAAATAGTATGTATATTTCTGTCTCATTCTTTGCTGGCTTCATCCTACAAATTTTTGTATTTGTGTCTCTTACCTGTCGTTTTTTCCGTTGCATCCGGTTTGAAATTACAACGATTTTAAAGAAGTTTTCACTTCAAAAAGAAAACTAAACTACGCTCTTTTAACAGTATTTATGAGAAAAACACTGGTGATACCAAATGTTTACTCATATTAACTCAATTTCGAATATTTTTGGAAATTGTATACTTTTAATGCGAAAAGGCGATATGTATATTTTTTAAATTCTATATTTTGCTGAATGAGCTCACGGTTTACTTGTCGTTAAATGGTTACCGGGGCCCATAAACATCACAGTATGAATGCAGTTACCTAGCTTGATACGCGAGGTTGAAGACTCAACGGCTGTCCCGCTTAAAGGTATAAATTTCCTATAGACACAAGTCAGTTGTGTGTGAGTTTCTCGCCGGATCTTCTCAATGGGCTGCGATACCGATCCGGTGGTAGATTCGACGAAGCACTGCTCTTTCCTCTTCTTAGGCACAGTGTTAGCAGTTCTCTCAGCCCGTGTTGAGCCCATGAACTCAACTACCGGTCCGCGAGTAGTTGGAATAGCCCCTTAACCTATCAAAGGTTAGGTAGGAAAAAAGTAAAAATGGGCAAAGTGGTGGTACGTACACGCTTGGACTCACAAGACGCTAAACTACCAATAAAAATATATCTAATATTATTATCTATACTAATATAATCTACAGTGGTTTTTACGGATGTTCCGTTATAACTACTAAACCATGCATCCGATTGACTTCAAACTTGGAATCCATGTAGAAAATACATGTACTTAATGGATAGGTTAATATTTATATGAGTGTTGGACTCCCTACACTAGTTACTAATAAATTAGAAATAATGACTGTGAGAATTAAAAAAAAAATTATACACAACATTATTTTATAAGAGTATTATGCAAATCCGACTGTGAATTTGTATACAGTATGTCTTTATTACTATGTGATATACTTAAAAAAATGAAACTTGTAACTAATCCTCAACGAAAGGCTTGACATAGTCTTTAAGTTAAATTATATATGTATATATGTGTGTAAATTCTATATCTAAATTGGAACTAGTTTTGTAGAGGATACAACAAATGAAATTAGGAAATTATTATTTCAAACTAAGGTTTGTTTGACGCTGAAAACTTGCATTTCCTGAATATTCCTACGAAAATACGAGACTAAAAGCATAGCAAACTCATTCACTTCAGGATTTATAAAATAACTAGTTGCGCCAGTCCGCTTCGCTGGGCATTTAAAATTAACATTATTATTTCACACCCCCACAAGGATTCTAATTATTAACGCCCACGCAACTGGTGTAGGGAGTCCAACACTCATTTAAATATTAGCCTATCCATTAAGTACATGTATTTTCTACAAGGATACCAAGTTTCAAGTCAATCGGATGCATGGTTCAGTAGTTATAACGGAACATCCGTAAAAACCACTGTAGATTTATATATTAGTATAGACTAGTGGTCCTGCAGTAGTCGAAATTCAACTATAATTAATTGGAATTGTAAGTTTATACACTATAGAAAAATATTAATAAAGACTAACAATATTTAATCTAATCTCAATTTGACCACAGACGTCAAGAACAAAAGTTTGACAATAAATAAATAGTATGCATGCGTGTGTGTGTCAAATACATGGTAGCGTGTGTAATGTTTTCTTTATTGATTTAATGTATATTTTATGCATTATTTAAAAAAAATATTAGCATTGTGCACTTCTCTATATTCTCTATAAGTGTGGAAAATTTTATACTCCCCCGTCCGCGCAATTTTCGTAAAAAGGGATACCAAGTTTTTGCTTCACGTATTAATATATAGATATTATTAGCATTGTGCACTTTTTCTCTATTATCTCTATAAGTGTGGAAAATTTCATACTCCCCAGTCCGCGCAATTTTCGTAAAAAGGGATACAAAGTTTTTGCTTCACGTGTTAATATATAGAAGATATAGATGTCATAAATGTGTACAGGTGTATTTATTATACGCTTTACGTTTGACAATAACAAGTTTGTCCGAAACGTTCAAATCTCATTACATGATTCGCGTCGGTTCCGCCCTTCAACGTTCCAAGTTTTCAATTAAACTTCAAATGAGTTTTGGAACGGAATTAATTGGATTTTCATTAGCGTTCGGGACAAATGATATTGTTGCCTGCTCTAATGTCTCAGCCAAAGGGCAATTTGTACACGTCACTCTTACCTTTATTGATAGTTCGAGTTTTGAAATAAAGATTATATTTGTGTGTACGTTGGCGTAAAAGACGAGGCTGTTACTACAAATTGAATATTCCCCCCACTTCGAGATATGAGCTCACTGTTTTATTGGAATATAAACATACCTTCAAATTGAAACGAGTCATAAAAATTTACAGAATGATGGACCCAAGCTTATAAGCAATTCCAATAATCGTCATAGAAAATAGATGGAGGATTAAGGATAGTACTGTAAATAGCTAGAATGGAATGGTACTAAATGTTTTTATTTTTATTTAGTGCTTATATGGGTGGACGAACTCACAGCCCACCTGGTGTTAAGTGGTCACTGGAGCCCATAGACATCTACAACGTAAATCCGCCACCCATTTTGAGATATAAGTTCTAAGGTCTCAGTTTAGTTACAACGGCTGCCCCACCCTTCAAACCGAAACGCATTACTGCTTCACGGCAGAAATAAGCAGGGTGGTGGTACCTACCCTTGCGGACTTACAAGAGGTCCTACCATCAGTTAATATTCCAGGCCATCATCGCACTTCCGTACTTTCTGTTAAACGGCCGCGCAGACCTATTGGTACAGAGGTAATTCAAGATCATTCTGGCTGAATTTTTTTTTTTCTGAGATTTTGGATGGCTTCATTTTCTCTTTTAAGCCCCGATCCACAATCTGACAGCCAGCTCGTCATTAGATTTTAAATTTTACTACACTAATCATAAACATTTCGTACATGCAATATTTACATTTTTAATAGCATCGTGCAAAAACTACAAGGCTTTTCGAAGATTTTTGTTCATAGTAATATATTTTAATTAAAATTACGACATATGCATTTCACAATGGAGTGTGTCGTTCGAAATGAGGGCCGAATATAATTAAGAACAGTCGCTGAATAATAGTTGCTCCGTGCTGTTTGTAAACTGACCCGGGATAACACGCTGCGAATATTAGATTCTTTTGTTATCCACATTTAATTAAAACATATGGTCCGTGTATTCGGAAATGAATGTTAATCATTAATTAGATCTATTTGAACTTCATAATATCAAATTGGTAATGAAGATTGCGTTTTTTTAACGAATTTTAGTGTTTTCTTAAGTAGGTAGGATATTTTATAGCTCACGACCTAAGTCACAATTGGTGATGGCTCTTCAAAACGCTTTTATCAGATGATATCATTATGTAAATACGTCCACTACTAGCTATCAGACACGAAGTCTAACTATTAGAATATGAAGGTAAAAATAGAAGCGCATTAAAAAATGACTATTCTCCACACCGGAGCCCATGTCTGCTTCTCGAGATCTATTATTCATTGGTATTCTTTAGGATCCCTACACAATGAAAGTTGTTTAATAGTACTAAATGACACGGTATAATCGCAATACATTGTGCACCAAGGGAGAAAAGTAGGACATTTCCTCCCGCGTGTTTGCTGTTTGTTAACTGTTAACTGTTTTTTAATTTTTAAATATACTACTACTAATTGAATAAGAATTGTCTGATGAACTCATCTTTGTTTAATTCTTCACTATTAAATTTTATTGCTTTTTGTTTATTTCACTTTTACACTAAATACAATATTGCAAATTACCCGAGCACAACAATGGCGGAGAATTTTAGGTGCGTGAGAGCAGACGTAGACACTAACGCGCATGCGCACTTGTCAGTACCCAGGGAGGAAAAGTTACACTTTCTTCCCTGTACAGCGGGAGGAAAAGTTAGACTTTCTTCCCTGTACAGCGGGACGAAAACCGTACTTTCGGCGTAGATAGGAGAAAAAAACAATTTAACAACTGATACACTATTATTTTTAGATTTAAAAAAACTACGCTAACTTTAAGAAATTCACTATAAAAAAATGAATTCGAATGATAAAGTTGTTGATGAAGTTTTTGAATTCGTTGTTATTTCATTATTTCCAGGCATAGGAGTGGTGTTAGTAACCGCAGCGGGACTTGCATGGAGATTAGGGGCTCGTGACGCTCCATGCGCTTTACTGGGCCTCAGGCGGACATCTTGTAGGCGACTGGTGCCGCGGCTACCACCCAGCTATGCCAGACCGCACCATCCTTACGCTGCTATGCTGTACCCTGAGTTTCAATACAGGCCCCCACCGCCGACGTATCAGGCCTCGATGCAGGAATACAGACTCAGGTAATCATTTTATTAAGTTACTTTTTAAATATATGTTTTAACAGGTTTACTGGTGGTAGGGTCTCTTGTGAGTCCGCGCGGGTGGGTACCACCGCCCTGCCTATTTCTGCCGTGAAGCAGTAATGCGTTTCGGTTTGAAGGGTGGGGCAGCCGTTGTAACTATACTTGAAACCTTAGAACTTATATCTCAAGGTGGGTGGTGCATTTACGTTGTGGATGTCTATGGGCTCCAGTAACCACTTAACACCACGTGGGCTGTGAGCTCGTCCACCTATCTAAGCCATAAAAAAAAACGCGAATACCACCGCGCGTACTGACTCGTAAGTTTCCAGTCACACCTGGTTTAGAAGAGACTGTTATCCTTCATAACCTCGTCCTCAATCAATCCTTTTTTTTTCCTACCTATGCTGAATTCCTTGAGAGGCTATATCAGCTTCACCCTACCGTGTAGGTGAGCTCACGGGGCTCAAACTGGAGTGGTACTAACACTGGCTCTAGCCAGAGCAGTGCTTGGCAGAATCTACCACCGGATCGGAAAAGCGACCTACTGAGAAAATCCGGCGAGAAACTCAGTGGGCTGTGTCTGTGGGTTAAATCAATCCTTATTAACTAAGGATTTGATGTAGTTTTGAGCGTACCTATCCATTTTTTTTTTTCATTTATCCAGATTATAGATGTGAGTGAGAAGTATCTGGAGTTATTCTGCTACTAAGTATGTCCATCGAACGAAACTTCGGCTATTACATAATTTTGTAATAATTGAAGGACCTCGAAACGAATTAACTTATTGGATTTTGTCAAAGCGGCTTTGTCTAAGAGCATTAACGGACAGAACCAACACAGTATTATGCGAACTTGACGTAAATACCTTTAAGGCCTTTATTGGGGAAACATCTCGAAAGTTTTAGTGTATGACGTTGCGCTAATATATTTTGCAATTGACAGTTTATCGAGAACAACTTAAGCTTAGTATCCCGTTGATATATTCGTTCGTATTTATTTATTAATATTTCTATATATATTTCTTCTGTGCGTGTGTTTGTCACTGAACTCCTCCTAAACGGTTGGACCGATTTGAATGAATTTTTGTGTATGCATTCGCAGGACTTCGTCTGTCGGGTCAGCTAGCTGTTATATAAATATATTACAGTACGTTAGAACTTTATCGTACTAAAGTGTCGATTATTGGTTTTAAATCTTCACACGTTGACAAAATACTTGCTTAAATAGGGCGATACTTTTGAAGAAATTGACCGGTCATTGTTCTCGTCGAACCCGTCGCTTGCGACGAAGAGCTCGGCGAGCTAATTAACCCACAGACACAGCCCACTGAATTTCTCGCCGGATCTTTACAGTGGGTCGCGTTTCCGATCCGGCGGTAGATTCTGCGAAGCACTGCTATTGCTAGGGTTAGTGTTAACAACGTCGTCAGGTTTGAGGAGCCCCGTGAGCTCACTTACTTATTAGGTTACGCTGACACACACACAATTTATAAACCGCAACTTTATTTACCTATTACTTTTTTCAATCCGATTTGACTCTTATTACTCGTGTTTTTGATAAACTGTTACATTTTTAGACAACGTGAGAATAAAACATATTTCTTGAACAGGTTGCTTCTGTTGGACAGAAGTGCGCCAGCGGTGTCACCGCCTCCAACGTACAGGTCAAACTCAGCCAGTCTAGTCAGGTACGTTACAGCACTAAGAACCTTATGTAAATGTCATAAGGTTTTTCCTGGAGATTACATTTCAATTGGCACTAAAACTACTCTTATGTAGGCTACTTATGTAGCAATGCGTATAATCCGGCACCTGGTTACGCCGTTTTACACGTAAACGACCGCGTGTTCAGCCGCCTTCAACTCTACCCCTTATTGGTTTATACTAAAACTAGCAGCCCGCTCCGGCTCCGCTCGGGTCTTTAACAAAAATTTCAACGATATTTTAATTTTAAAATAAAAGAACACTTATTGCGGCATTATAATAGTTAGACATATGCTGTCGCAACACTTTTTGTAAATAATAATGTGTTCTACAAAGTCGTAGTACATTATTTTATTCTATTATGAATAGTTTTCGTAGGGCACGCGATGTAAAGAATATTTTAGGTAATTTTTTTACACCTTGGGTTGCATTATTGGAGTTTTAGTAAGGATCCCTATTTTTTTTCAAATAAGATTATGTCACTCAGAAATAGTGTAGCTTCCAAACAGTGAAAGAGTTTTTCAAATCGGTTCAGTAGTTTCGGAGCCTATTCAATACAAACAAACAAACAAATCTTTCCTCTTAATAATATTAGTATAGATGAAATAGCAAATTTTAATGAAGATTAAAATGTATTGTATTTTTTTGTTTGTAGTAGAGGAACTACGGGAGCAGCTTGGTGTGGTTCCGAGTACAGTGGTCCCCCATCGTACAGAGCACCGCGCGCGGATCCGCCCGTCACCGTCACAGACACCATGCCCACCATCACACCCCTCGATCTAAAATACACAGACACCATCGAGTCCTTGCCAAAAACAGAACAAGAAAAAGATCCTGACGAGCACCTGGTTACGATAGTGCACACCGATGCCCAGCCGATCATAGTAACAGTATCCGGATCTCCAGCACTAAACGATACCCATCACCAACCGCCTACCGAGATTGATATTTTAGCGCACTTATAACGAAACGGGCCGAATGAGCTCTTAACTGTCTCACAGTGAATAGAACAGGTGGTAAGAATGAATCAATCCTGGGCTTACATCGATCAAGCCGGCTTAGATTGGATTCTCTCTTGTGTCAGAAACAAGCAATAGGCCCCGCGAGAAGGTTTGTGATTGCAGCAACGATTAAAGTGATTGATAAGGACGAAGTATACTCGATATTGAATGTAGGCAAAGAGTGATTTATATTTAGTACCTTGATGAATGTTAATTATTTATATGAAATAATTAACAGAAGTATTTAATAATGCAATTCTAGGAAGCGTCTTTAATTCTGTTTGGAGCCATTCTCGATAGTTTACGGATAAAGTATGCATTAGTACTTTATTTAAAATAAAACTACTTTGAAATTGTATTGCATTAGTAATGTTTCCAAATAGAATTATTAATTTCTAATGTGTTATTATTATTATGTTTAATGGTTTCGAGTACCTTATTTTTGTTATAGCGATAGGTTAATAATGTAAATATTTAAAGCACTGACATATAAAATATATCGTTTGTTTAGAGTTATATGACAAATTATGTGCCGTGTATATATATAATGATTGATACAAATAATTTTAACCGTAAATTTTAGTTGACACGATCTTCTTGATTATTCGAACCAAATCTACCATGATGTACAATTTACGTTAAATCGGACCTATTTTGAATAAGTGTGGTGGGACCTCTTGGATTCACTGGTGGTAGGACCTCTTGGGAGTCCACACGAGTAGGTACCACCACCCCGCCTATTTCCGCCGTGAAGCAGTAATGCGTTTCGGTTCGAAGGGTGGGGTAGCCGTTGTAACTATACTGAGACCTTAGAACTTATATCTCGACGTGGGTGGCGCATTTACGTTGTAGATGTCTATGGGCTCCAGTAACCACTTAACACCAGGCGGGCTGTGAGCTCGTTCATCCATCTAAGCAAAAAAAAAAAAAAGTGTTATAAAATATATTTCACGAAATTATCTTTATCGTTCATAAATTTAAACTTCTCGACGATTTCAGAATAGGATCCGATAAGTTATTTAGTGCCAATGTTACGATTGTATATAAAAGTGAAAAAAAAAAAAAAACTAGATATCAATTTTAAAATTACTACATAATTACAAATCATTTATTAAAATTTTCTTTTTCAATAGACAAACACAATATTCTTAAGTAAGTAACGTTTGGCTTTATGAAATAACCGTGCTAATAACTAAATACCTTGATCATGAAATTAACATCGATGCCTCCAATGAACACTACTCTAACTGAAAATTTCGAAATTTTCGTTTTTCTTGCAAATCGCTTCACTATGTTCAAAGTATTACAATTAATCATTATTGATGGTGTTCGAAGCAAGAGTAAATCAGCTAGTTACACAAAAAAACCCATAAATATATCTGCAATAATAAAGATTCTATCAACTTTTTTCGTTTAAACGCTCCTCCTGTAAATCTACGAATTTGGAGTTAGCGTACTGTTCATTGGAGGCATCGACATATTTTAGAAATGTCAGAGAAACGCTTCTGGAAAATAGTAGGTTACGAAGTCGTGGTAAATTATTCATTTATGTTATGGAAATATAAATGAAGTGGTGTTATATTGTAAATAAGTTTATTTGTATTGTATTAAGAAATAAAGATCCTTAGTGAAACCATAGAATTGTTTTAATTGTTTATCAAAAAAAAAGCTATGAAATGAGGGAACATCATTACTACAACCAACATCGACAACCCATTTTATATCCTCATTAGCTTCAAGTGTTTTTTTTTTTTTTGCACCGGTGCATCGCTTAACACTAATGCACTTATGTCTTATCCTTTAGGCCACGACGACGACATTATATATCATACATAAGTGTAAATATGCATACATACTCTATTCACAAATACAGATATATAAATATATAATATAAGGTTACTTGGATATTTTAGAATATTTAAACTTAAATTTTGAACTAGTTCTCATTTTAGGCAGTTACATCCATTCCGGAAATGCCGTTTAATAGTCTTGATTTCCGGCGTGAAGGACATGACAGTTGCCATTTAATAAATGTACAATTCAGGTATTCGTAAAACCAGGTAGGCGTGAGATCGTCTAACAGACTTGCACAAAATATAAACATAATACAAAATAAAATTTCAAACATTGCCATCGCTTTTATCTGTAAGTATTGTAACAAAGCAAATTAAAATAGTCCATATCTATATATTAATACGTGAAGCAAAAACTTTGTATCGCTTTTTACGAAAATTGTGCGGACGGAGGAGTATTCAATTTTCCACACTTATACAGAATATAGAGAAAAAGTACACAATGCTAATATTTTTTTTAAATAATGCATAAAAGATACATAAAATCAATAAAGAAAACATTACACACACTACATACCATCGATATATTACCACATATCGATGCTACATACCATGTATTTGACGCACACACGCATGCATACTATTTGTTGTCAAACTTTTGTTCTTGACGTCTGTTGTCAAATTGAGATTAAATATTGTTTGTTTTTGTTAATATTTTTTATAGTGTAGTCTTGGCGAAATTTGTGATTATAGAAGTATAAAATACAATCATAATAGTGTACATACTTACAATTCCAATTAATTATAGTCGAATTTCGACTACTGCGGGACCTCTAGTTATCTTAATTTCTTTCAAAAAGCATTTTGCATTCGTTTGTGAGTGTTAATACAATGTAGTCTAAGAATATAACTATATAGAAGCATTATAAATTATCTATGTTTACGTAATAACATTTTCTATTTGTGAATTGACATTCTGTTAAATAACTTTCTCATTGGAACGGAAGTATGACGTAACGTTTTTAATTTTATTAGCAGCGTTTATCTCGACTTCATTCCAGTCTAATTAATAATAAGTTTTATAGTTTCAAAGACAATAAGATGACAGCTTAATGAGTACGGATATGATAACGAATTCCGTGTTAATTCTTTTACATTTTTTTAATGTTAAACTATTTCAACTCAATTCCAATAAAATTTATTTACTTCCACATTTCCTCCTAATGTCGATGTCAACGTCAAATTGAAACGGACGTGTACCTAAATTTTAAGACTAATCATAAAATAGGCGGTCAAAGAAGGTTTTACATTGTCACAAACAAAAAATTGGAATCTGCTTTAACTAAAAACTGATTCATTGAAAACCTCACAATGGTGAAACTAACTGAACAGAAATTGTTCCCGTTCTGAACGTAAATCGAAGCATTGCGACCGAATTTAGGAACAATGGTGCCCTGTAATTATATTGTAAAGCAATTTTGTAGCGACCACGCCGCGATGCGAAAATGAAAATCGGAATGGTAATAATAAAATAAGTAATGGCCGACTACAAAGCGAGCGTAATAAAGCAAAAGTTATGAATGTATAAAAATCTTAATACATCAGATACAGTGTTTTTAGATAGACAATTCCGCTGAGAGCTTATAAGGAAATTACTGTTTTAAGTTTAAAAAAATATAAATTATATGTTTTTAGTTTTTTACTTTATAGAATAAAATTAGAATTAATATTAGTATAGCTATTCTTTCAATATATTTTTTTCCTACCTAAGCTGAGAGCCTTGAGAGGCTATTCCAGCGTAACCTTAACTAGTAGCTCACGGGGCTCAGACCTGACGACGTTGCTAACACGAACCCTGGCAAGAGCCGTGCTTCGCAGAGTCTACCACCAAATCGGAAACGCGACCCACTGAGAAGATCCGGCGAGAAACTCAGTGGGCTGTGTCTGAGGGTTAATTTACCCGCCGTGCCCTTCGTCGCAAGCGACGGGTTCGACGAGAACGATGACCGGGGCTTGAGGTACCTAAAAGTACAGTTATTGGATCGGGAGGATTCAAAATGACGTGTTTGGGGCGACGTCGACTGCTTTCCATTCTGTCCGCAGGATCAGGAATGTAGTTACCGGCGGCCACGATGAGAGGGTTCTCGTGTCGTGCCGGTTTATCGAAGTGGATTCTTTCAAAGTAAGTGTGTCGAGTCGTCGCAAATTTTTCGGTGTATATGAAAGACATTCCAAATTACCATTATATTAAACTTCATCATAGTCGGTTGCTCTTGGCAGAGCAGTCGTGGTCATGTGGAATCTTTGTTTATTATAGCCTAGACAGTTGTTCTCCATAATTTGCAAACTGAGACTTGGCTAACGCACTCGTCAAGTGGGGTTTTGGTAAGGTTTTTTACTTGATCAGTCCAGCGCATGGGGCTTCGTCTTTGGTCTTTTAGTTTACTTTTTGTCTTTTACTTTGGGTCTTTTACTGTTGACCCTAGCCTGAACAACCTCGATAAACTCTACTAGCCGTCGCGATACTTGTCGAAAATGTTGGAGAATCCTGGATTGCACTGTTGACGACAACCTTTGAGATATGTTAAGTTTCCTTTGAGATATGTTAAGTTCCTTTCTATATTTTTGAGTCTGTCCACGGGCGATCGCGTTATGATTGATTATACGGCGTTTATTTCGTCTTCCGAACCAGCAGTGAACCTAGTGAACCTAGGTACCTACCTAGGTCTACTAGGTTCACTGCTGGTTGACTGCTGGACATAGGCTATATATATAAAATTTTCAAAAAAAATTAGGGATCCTTAATGAAACTTGTATGACAACAAGAATGTAACCTAATGTGCAAAAAAAATTACCTAAAATTCTTTACATCGCGTGCGCTACTACTCAAGCGAAGCCGGAGCGGGCCGCTAGTTATTATTAAAAATGTAACACTTAACCTTACCAATTTGTATTATACTTAGACAAGCAAATTATAAATTTATAGGTCCTTACCGAATATTTTAACGCAGCACGCGTAAATTCGGCTGATTTCAAACAAAAAATAACTCACGTCACACTATTATCAATACGTATCTTCTTTTATAGTTTAAGTAGAAAGTTGACATTGATAGGGCGGACTTCGTAGTAGATAAGTCCCGGAAAAGTTTTCCGCAGCGTCTGAATATCAATGGAAAGTATTAGAAAGGGAATTCTAACGTCAAATGTTTCGGGATGTATCGGGACTGCGCGTAGATCCGATTAGGGGATACCAGTGATAGATGTGCGTCCTTTAATAAAACTTACTGCAGTCATTTTATCGTTTTTTTGTATTGTCTATTCCGGTAGTGAATGTATACATACCTACGTGCTAGATAATGTTGAGTTACTTTTTTTTTTTTAATAAAAAAAAATATATAATTTATTTTGCACAGAAAGATCTTGTGTATTATATTTAAAACAGCGATACTGCGTTACATCAGCCTTTCTTTCTTTGGCTACACATTGACGATTGGCGACAGAGGGTAGGAATCAGTGGAAGGCCTACGTTATGAATTAAGATGAGGAAATTACTACAGAGTACGTAGGGGTTGACGACGCCACATACTAATCCCGCATCGACGAATTGGATCACATATTCTATGAGTGTAACCGTCTGTTAGTTACAAGAACGAACATCTTGGGCAATAGATACTGGGAACAATATGTCTATAAGCTCTTTTCTTCAGACACCATTGCAGAATTCATGCGGGCGGAGATAAGGAGTTGGGGACAGGAGATCAGAAAGGTCTAAATACCGGGAAGTTATTTGTCCAGCCAGTCAGTTATAAACATAAGACAAGAGCACGGATTGAGGACGTTATAATTGAAATCTTGGCTCTGAGAGAAATCAAATACCAGTGCCTGTATGTTCTAATTAATGTACGGTTTGATTAGTAATGATAGAATCATCGTGTAAATTTTCTTGCTTTCAAATTGTAAAAAAACATAAAATTAACGTCTCACAATCAAAATTATTTTTTCAGACCAACATCGAGTCAATTAGGGACGATTACATCACGTGTTCAGACAAAAAGGTATCAATTCAAATTCTAAATCTGAAAGAAATAAATATATAAAAAAAATCAGATATGACATACAAGCTGTGTTACCTAACTATTAGAAAAAGAAGGAATTGTGTATCGATTCTAATCGATAGGAAACGATAGCGTGAGAATATCAAGCGCGCCGATAATAATTATTATACTTAGGTACGTCAAAATGACGTGCAAAATTCTACAGGCGTTTTAACTAAAGCCTACTCATACTCGAAAAGAGGCGATTAAGCATCGAACGAATAAATCGCTATTCAATAGAATCGATAAGAGATGCCGATGCGGAGAAATGATTTATTGACTCGGCTCCTAGCCCGCCCGGGCTCGCTAATGGCAGCTGAATAAGCATCCACCACTCAATGTTTGCTTTATTTTTGTTCCTTCTCGTAGACTTTGATAAGTAAATAAAAAGGCACTCAACTGAAAGACACAGTTAAAGGATCTATACAAATAGAAAGATAATTAATCTTTATGTTGCTTAGTTGCTCAAATAAAAACTACAGGCGCTACGCAAATGCTAATGAGGATAAAAGCACTGCAAGCAAAGCACAAGGATGAGATTAACTCAGTAACGGCACTCTTCAATAATAGCAATACGAGATCACATATTACCAACAAAAGTAAGTAGAGATCAAAAAAAAAAACATATAATCATTGTGAAATAGATATCATATTAACGATTTCATTTTTTAATGAATTTTGGATTTTTTTACGCAAGGTACCGTTGGAGTAAAAAATAAGACTGGCCACATGTAATAACTGTATTTAATTAGTTAGTAAAAGGTTATTAAGACAACTGTAATGAAACGCATAAGTATTCACACGCGCCATGTTTATTCTGTAGTGCCGTCTCCCGTACATGTCAACCACAGCTTATTCCAATAAGTATCCTCACATGACATCTCCCTTTCTTTACTCAAATAAGCCTACAAAGTAACCAATTTGAAGTTTTATTTAACTTAGATTCTAACTTAATATAAGACTTGACCCTTTAGCCAACTTGGTTGTTTTACCTGCCTTCCAGACCTTGTTTGCCTTATGTCAGTATTTACATTTTCCAAAGTTACTGACTCCCTATTGCTAGTAGTGTCATTAGACTGTATATTGTCATTGTCACTGCCAATGCCACTACTACCAATTGAATCTTCTATATCACCACTGTTATAGTCTCTTTGTCTATTAGAAGAGCCTTTGTAAATATTGTATCTATTTCTTTTAATCACTTGTCCTTGCTCTGTTAGAATATTGTATGCTCTATGTTTGTTTTTTTGTATTATTTTCCCCCTAAGATTTTCATTTTTACTATCCCTTATAAACACATTTTGACCCTCTGTAAACTCAATTCCTTTTTGATTATTTCTTCTATCATGATAATATTTGTATTTAATTTGCTTTTTCTGCAAACTATTCCTAACTTTCTTTAATTTATTTTTACCTGGCAAAGAAGATCTGGTAGGTAACAAAGTTACTGTTTGTCTTCCTAAGAGTAACTCATTAGGAGACATGTTAATTTCTGAATCTATAGGTGTGTTGCGATATTCCATCAAGGCCATATAAATATCTTTCTGATCAAAATCACATTTTTTAAACATTTTTTTAACAATCTGAATGTGCCGTTCAACCATACCGTTGGACCTCGCATAATATGGACTAGATTTAACTAACTGAAATCCCCATTCTTTCACAAATTCTTGAAATTCGTAACTATTAAACTGTGATGCATCATCTGTACATAGCTTTGTTGGAATACCCCATCTCGCGAACATCTGCTTTAATGCTAATATGTGGCTTTGCGTGGATTGATCCACCATATTTATAATTTCCACATATTTAGTTAAATAATCTACAACCATTAAGTATATATTATTTTTATAGAAGAACATATCAGCTCCTATTATATCCCAGGGTTGTTTCGGTATGTCCCTTAGAATTAGGGTTTCAAATGAATGAGATTTTTGATATTTCAAACATGCTTCACAGTTTCTGATGTGGTCTTCCAGCTCTTTATTCATAAATGGCCAATATAACAATCCTCTTATCTTATTTTTGCATTTTTCTAATCCTAGGTGGTTGTAGTGAATTAAGTTTAATATTTCTTTCCTCAGTGACTTTGGTACAAAAACTGCATTATTTTTAAATATTAACCCATTTGCATAATACAAATCCTCTTTTATAGAATGATAATATTTTAAATCTGTTGGTAATTTTACTTTATCTGGCCATCCCATTTCAATATTTTTTATAATTTTTTGACATTCTTCATCATTTGCAGTTTTTTTTTTAAAATCTTCTAATTTTTGTTCTGTGAATTTTAATCCTTCCGTTATCAAGCAAACATGCAATTCTACATGCTGATCCAAATCTTTATTACATATTTTGTCTGGTAAGCTATTCCTAGACAAGGCGTCAGCTACAAATAATTCTTTTCCTGGTTTATATCTTATTTCCAGGTCATACCCTTGAATTCTCAATCTAAGCCTTTGTAGTCTTAGTGGAGTTTCATTGATTGTTTTTTTAAATATGTATTCTAAAGGCCTATGATCAGATTCAACTATTACATGTTTATCATAAATATATTGATGAAACTTTTCACATCCATATACTATTGCCAACATTTCTTTTTCAATTTGTGCCCATGACTTTTGGCACTCTGTCAAGGTCTTTGACCCATAAGCAACTGGTAAATTATCCTGTAGGAGTACCGCTCCCAACCCTGTGGAGCTACTGTCGACTGAAAGAGTCACTGGTTTGTTGACATCAAAGTATCTGAGCACTGTTGCACTAGTGAGAAATTGTTTTATTTTTTTAAAATCTTCTTTTTGTTTGTCACCCCAAATGTACTCTACGTTTTTTTTTAGCAATTGTCTTAGTGATTCTGTCAATTCTGATGTATTTGGTATAAATTTAGAAATGTATGTTATAATACCCAAGACAGTTTGTAATTCCTTTTTTGTTGTTGGCTCTTTCATGTCCACAATAGCTCGCACTTTTTCTGGGTCTGGCTTAAGGCCCTCACTAGATAGGATATGACCCACATATTTAACCTCTTTTACACCTATGACACATTTCTCTTTATTAAACTTGACCCCAGCCTGCCGAGCCTTTTCTAAAACTTGGAGTAATCTTTCATCATGTGTTTTTTTCGTATCTCCCCATACTAATATTTCATCAACATAAGTTACTACACCCTGTATATCATTGAAAATTTCTGAATAACACTTAGTAAATACCTCAGGGGCAGAATTCAGGCCAAATGGTAACCGCTTAAAACAATATCTTCCAAATTGACCTGCATTGAACGTTGTTAGCAGTTGACTTTCTTCTGCTAACAAAATCTGATAAAATCCTTTGTTTGCATCTAACACTGAGTAATATTTAGCATCAGGCATGGCTGAAGTAAGTTCCTCAAAGGTAGGTATTTTATGACGTTCTCTAATGATACATTTGTTTATATTTTGTGGATCTAAACACAATCTAATTTTATCTTGACTTTTTTTTACAATCACCATAGAGTTAACCCACTCAGTTGGTTCTTGCACTTTCTTTATTACATCAAGTTGCTCCAATCGATCAAGCTCATTTTTTACTTTATCTACTAATTTAAAAGGAATTTTCCTTGGTGGCTCCACTACAGGTGCACAATTGTCTGTTAATTTAATTTTGTATACATAGTTCAATTTTCCTAAGCCATGAAACAAATCTTTGTATTCACCAATGTCCTGAACTACATATTCCTTTGAAATATTTTCAACTTTGTTTATTAAACCCAACTGCACAGCAGCTTTATAGCTCAGCACATTAGTAGTTTTAAATTTTACCACATAAAAGTCAAGTACATACTTTTTTTTATTGAATTTCACTATAGTTTTAGTCATACCTACTGTTTCTATAGTTGAGCCATCAAAGTTTTTTAATTTTGTACAAGTTTCTGTCATTTTTAAGTCTAGTTTTTTCACTATAGCACTAGTCAAAATATTAACCTGCGATCCTGTATCCACTTTGAACTTCATCTTCTGTCCTCTCACTTTTGCCTCAACGATCCAGTCCTCTGTATCAACCTGGCCCACAGTTACTGACCCCACTACTAATGAGTCATCACTATCATCATCGCTGACATACACAGCACCAACTGTTCTGCACATCTGCATGTAATGTCCATATCGATTACACTTAGCACATCTCCTTCCAAAGGCTGGGCAGGATCGATGAGAATGCACTCCTCCGCATCTTTCACAATTATTATTCTTCAGCCTTACTGATCCTTCTGCACTCTTACCTAGATGTTGTTTATTATTAAAACTGGTTTTATTCTGATTAGGCATTCTGCTTCGAGATTCTTGTTTTCTTGTAACAGCTTCAACTGTCTTTTCTGTCATGACTTGAACCTGTTTTGCAGCACTCTCAGCCACTTTACATATTTTCATGCAGCTATCCAATGTTAAGGTCGATTCCTTAAGCAATCTTTCTGTTAATTTGGCATCATTTAAGCCTAATATGATTTGGTCTCTTATTAAGCTTTCTTCTAGGTCTGCAAACCCACAGTCTCCCGCCAATTTTCTCAACGTACAGAAAAATTCATCAAAACTTTCTCCATCTCTCTTTTTTCTGCTGAAGAAGACATGTCTACTAAAAGTTTCATTTCCGGGTGGCGAACAATATTCATTAAACTTCTGTTTTACTTCCACATAAGATAACTTTTCTTTGTTCTTAAAACCATTGTATATGGTTAGTGCTTCTGCACCTAGGCAGTGCAAATAGATTGCCTTTTTCTGCTTATCTTTAATTTTTTCATCACCTTCCGTCCCGCTAGCAATCATATAAATATCATATTGCTGTGTCCATTTTTGAAAATTTTGTTTCAAGTCGCCCATGAGGCATAATGGTGGCGGTGGTTTTAACGAATCCATCTTCCGTTTACAACGGTTTACTTCCACTTAGGTTTTTATATTTATCTCAATAAGTTCTTTAAGTCCTCAGCGCCATGTAATAACTGTATTTAATTAGTTAGTAAAAGGTTATTAAGACAACTGTAATGAAACGCATAAGTATTCACACGCGCCATGTTTATTCTGTAGTGCCGTCTCCCGTACATGTCAACCACAGCTTATTCCAATAAGTATCCTCACATGACACCACATTTCAATAGTTTTTTCGCAAGTGTTTACCGGAGCCCATGGACATCAACTACGTAAATACCGCTGCCTACCGTAAGACATGAGTTCTAATTCTCAGTTCTATAGTACAACGGCTGCCCCAACCTTCAAACTTCTGCTTCAGGGCAGAAATAGACAGCGTGGTGGAACCTACCGGTGGGGGCTCAGATGTCCTAATAACCAGTAAACAACATTCTCTCCAATCGGTAAATAGACGTTCTACCACCGGTTAACATGATTATTAAGATTGTTTACGTCGATCCTTTAATTCAAAGAATATGAATACTTTAGAGTTATTGTGTATCTTTATAATACTATACTAAGAACTAGTTCAGCTATAACACGAAGACTACATTAAATCTGTGTGTTTGAAACTTTTCTCATTTGCATAAGTGGCTTAACCTTCATTCATTTTATATGCAAACCTTGCAGATTTGCCTATGAAATGTTCGCGCCACTCAGAAATATTATATCTGCAGAAACATTTTGCATGTAAACTCACGAATTTCAAATTCAAATCATTTAGTCTTGTGAAATGTGAGATGTTATTAAATTACTACAGATTTTGAAGTTAGACTACCAAAAATTAAATAGATACTGAGTAATTTACTTAAATACTGAGTAATTTAAATAATCTCTCTGTCTCTCTCTCTCTCTCTCTCTCTCTCTCTCTCTAACTAAGCATTTATAAACATTCTTAATTACTTGAAAACTTTGGTGGTGTAGCTTTTTTCAGCCTGCACGAGTAAAAACTATTTTATCTTCTATTTAGGCTACGAAGCAGTCATGCTTACCGGTTTAAAGGGTGAAACAACTGTCATACAATGCAATGAAATCTTTGACCACGCGTCTTAAGGTGCGTAGCGGCCTATACGCTATGTTTACGGGCTCGTGTAACTTTACATTAGATAGCTTGTCTGCCTTTGGCATTTCTGCAATTCTTTCATTCTGACTAACACTAAAGCTCACATTATTGGAATAAACTTAGGTAAGTTGTTAAATCACAATTTTCACTAAGTTAAAAAAACATAATTAATTATATGTCATTTATGAAATTATAGCAGTTTTTTTCGCAATTTTCACTACGTCAAAAAATTAATCACGCTACACTGATGGTAGGACCTCTTGTGAGTCCGCGCGGGTAGGTACCACCACCCTGCCTATTTCTGCCGTGAAGCGGTAATGCGTTTCGGTTTGAAGGGTAGGGCAGCCGTTGTAACTATACCTGAAGGGTACGCATTTACGTTGTAGATGTCTATGGGCTCCAGTACCCAGGTGGGCCAACAATCTAAGCACTAAAAAATATTAAAAAAAATCACGAAATATTGACATTATGGTGAGAACGTGAATCCTCTTCGTGTGTGATATCCGAATTCGAGGCCCATTCCGAAACCGGTGCCGGAAGGTGCGTGAAATATAAATCAGTTTGTTGTGATTTACGCGAAGCCGCCCGGAAAGTTTTAATTCTGTTTGGTCCGGGGCTCGCTTCCATTTAATTTACCTATTATTTATTGCGCAGCAGGAAACTTAGAGGCACTCCGTTTATCTACCATTCAATTAGCTTAATAGATACGTTTCGTGAGAGTTTTGTTTTAGTAAACCGATTGTTTCATTTATTTTATTGTGTTGATTTGAAAAGTTAATTTTGAAAATACCATACGATTGCATTTTTTGTGTGCCTTATAGAAATAAAATAAAAATAATCGTAAATAGATATGCTTTAACAAAAACCGTCTTTAAATAGAAAAAAAGATATTCCAAAACAAATTAATATACACTAAATTATTAAGTTGTTGTATCTATTTGTTGCGCACGTACTTAATACTTTAAGTAACTAACTTACTTAAGACTTATATGGTTTTCTCATGGATACCGTTATCAGAACTGGACTAAATTGAAATGGGACCACACGGGAAGCGTCCAACAGTTATGAGGTAACAAACATAAAAAAAAAGAAAAGATACAGTTGAATTGAGAACCTCCTACTTTTTTGAAGTCGGTTAAAAATCGTAAGTGAATTATCTTAGATTACATACGATTTCAATCAAGTTTGTATATAATTTCTTACAAGGACTACGTGGAAAATCGTCGTACCTGCTCTCTAAAAATGATAAACAATCTTCTAAGCTCTGGTTTATACTAATTTTATCATACGATATGAGTTTCTTCGTAGTCTACTCCATGTTGCTTATCTTTTTGATGATTCCTTTCATTGTTGTATCCGCGGAATTGTGATCGCAATCGCGGAAACCGACTACAAAAACGAGGCACTTTTTTTCTTTTTTGAATTCAGATCCGAGAATGCTATTTACGACACCGCCAGTATGTACCTACTATTAGATAAAAGTTTTCTGTGAAAATACTGAACTGAAATTTGTCGTAAAAAGACGAAGCAACGATCGTTTACAAGAACGGTTTCTCATATGCCCATGGCGTGATTTAAGAAAGGTTTGCTTGTGATGAATAGTGTTAGCGCCGTTGCGATGAGATGTGGGGTGCAAGGCTACTCCGAATAAAAGTGGACTGTATTTATAGCTGGTTTGTGAAATCGGATTAAAGTTTGTATAATTTTACGGGACCGAGAATGATTGTGTCTTTTTTCGTTGATGCTCGTTTACTGGTGCTAGGATGTCTAGTGAGTCCGCGCGGGTAGGTATCACCACCCTGCCTGTTTCTGCCGTGAAGCAGTAATGCGTTTCGGTTTGAAGGGTGGGGTAGCCGTTCTAACTTAGAACTTATATCTCAAGGTGTTTTTTTCTTTTTTTTTTTTTTTCTTTTTGTTCAGGAGGAAATGAGCATGTCAGAGTCGAACTGACTAAAACCTCCTGTCGCTCAACAACCAACGTCCAAACCTCGCATGAGACAGAACCCATGAAAAGGCAAAGGGGGGAAAGTGAAGCGTTTAGTGCGGAGCACATCTCTCCCGTCACCCTCCCCCTCGGGACGCCGGACTGGCGGTCGTCGGCGCCACGACCATCTCAAGGTGGGTGGCGCATTTACGTTGTAGATGTCTATGAGATCCAGTAACCGCTTAACACCAGGCGGTCTGTGAGCTCGTTCAGCTACCTAAGCAATAAAAAAAATATGCTCGTCGTTTTATTTTGCAAGTCCACGCCTCTCCCCTGCTTCCGCCGCGGTTTGGAAAATAGGGTTGTCATGTTTCGAACAAATAGGCTCACTGCAGGGCAACGACGAGGATCTTAACATGATTTTAATTTAAAAACCATTTTTTTAATTTATTTAATTCATAACTTACTTTTCGCCGAATGTATAGTTCATAATCTTGTAATTTAGATGTTAGCAAAGCAATCTATTGTGTTGTTTGCGCTGCTATACGTGCGAACGGTCTAACGTATTACTCGAACTTTGTTTAGCGGAGTAAATACACTAAGGAAATGTTCATTTGTGTTACTAACGGGTACAATGAATATAGATAATAGTAGAATTTCCTGGTTTTCGGTACCCGTTATGCTGATATATGGCATTTTCGTTATAGTGTATTTTTAGGTATTGACTCACAAGAAAACCACAACAGTACATTTTATATAATATACTTAGTCTGGCCATAAATATTGTTACAATTAAAAATAAACAAAATATTACATTTGAATTTGGAATCTGTCATTTTTTTATATGATTGCTCATTGCGTTTTCTCATTTTGGCGCCAATACATTGTACAATATTTTGCGATATTAAAATGGAGGTTTTTGCAACGCACGCCGGAATAGCTTGCAGATGACAGATTTTTTCTACTCACTTGACACTTATCGTTATATTTGTACGTAATTCACATATATATATTTCTAAATTATAGCCTATATGTTATTCTGATGTGTAAGCTATATTATTGTACAGTTTCATCAAAATCCACCCAGTAGTTTTTGCGTGAAAGAGTAACAAACATAGGAAAGAGTATCCATACATTCTTATAAGCTTTCGCGTTTATAATATTAGTAGGATATTGCCTTCCAAAAATTTTAACTCATCGTACGGTGAGAAACATCGATATTTATTCTTGACAAAAAATATAGCAATCGAATAACTTAAAAGAAAAATGTAGTTGCTTGAAAAAATAATGACAGCGAGGCATCATTATCAGCACGATGATAATAATTCAGCCCTAGTTGGAAAACGCGTATTAGCCTAAAACAATTCGTTAATCTTATTGTAATACGGTGATATTCAAAATATAATACAATCTACATATTTTTTCTTCTAACTTTTAGTTTCGCTAATATTAATAGTTTTTTTTTTATAATACTCGCTTTTTCCCTTCAAAGGCAGACGAGCACACGGTCCACCTTATCATACGTGGTAAATGTCATAAGCAGCAGTAATAACAGGAATATAGCCAAGCCACCGTCTACTTATACCAAGGTACAATACAAATAGATAACACAAATGTATGAAAAGTGCATTAAATATCGTTTAATTATCAAGGGAGGGTGCACAGTAGGAGCTACACAAACACTAACTGGATGAAGTTATGAAACTACGTTCGTTTATAAATGAGCATTGTGATCAGACTGTGCTAAGGGTTCGTTCCAGTCCGGAGAGGCGTACTTACGTTTAAATTAGCATAGTTTGACGGCACCCGTTTCGTTAGGGTTGTTACAATGAACATTTTTATAATTAAAATTATTTTTATGGTTTAATATCGCGTTTTTTTATTGTTTTTTATTGTTATTATATAAAATTAGGTACGATGTATGACGTTACGAAAGCTCGTTCGTGGTCACGGACGATTAAGACGTGCTAGCTGTTAGTTTTAATTATGTCCGCGATCCGCAAAAACCAAATACAATTTTAAAAATTTTCAAATCTACCTTTCTATAGCTTCTGCTGACAAAATTTTAATTTACAAAATTTACATAAACACTTCTTAAGATATTATTCATAAATAGTGGACGTATGTACCTACTTATAATTGGACTATATATTGGATTTGTTCTGGCTACTTTATACCATCGATAGCATTCCCAAGAAGTTTGACAACAGGCAAGTAGCCGGTTATGAAACTGATGCCGAATTCCTATTCAGGATTCACTTGGATATAGCAACTGTCTCACTTCAAGCCGCAGCACACGCCTGCTATGAACGACAGTATGGTTGTATTTACCTGTCATTTTGTTATAAATATTTGATAAAAATAATTTAGCAGAAAATTCAATGACTACAAAATATGAAAAACTACGACGACCATCCCTGCCTTCGTGAGCTTCCAACGAGGGACTGCAGTAATGAGTATATACGGCACAGGAATATAATACATTGGCTTTTTTTTCATAATATCTTTTTGGCTTGCAATGAAATGACATATTATTATAATAATGAATGGTAAGCAGTTATTAATCCAATTTTAAAAATATTATTAAAGTCGTTTAATTCGAACAAGATATTTTCTTTTTATCTTCATTACCACAAGCTAGATGCACTAGACAGGTGGGAAAATTAATGGTGTTTGATTGATATCTGCGCCCATAGACAATTTGATTGTATTTTATAAGGGCTTTTTCACTTTTCGAACGCACAACCGCTTTGCGACAGAAATAGACAGGATGTAGTATTTATCCACGCTGGCTTACATACGACCTCTTAATAAATGCTAATTTAGTAGATATTAATACAGTAGACCTGACAGAAGAGCACCTACTCTTCGCAACTTAAGAATGCGGTAATGAAAAAAATATTAAAGAAATCGAGATAAGATATTAAAGAATCTACACGTAATTAATACAAATCATCATATCATTCATCACCTAATTTGTAGTAAGTTTACAAGTGTTACTGGTAGTAGGAGTGTAAGTCATGTGAGTCCGCACGGGTAGGTACCACCACCCTGCTTATTTCTGCCGTAAAGCAGTAATGCGTTTCAGTTTGAAGGGTGGGGCAGCCGTTGTAACTAATATATATTTGAGACCTTAGAACCCTTATCTCAACGTGGGTGGCACATTTACGTTGTAGATGTCTATGGGCTCCAGTAACCACTTAACACCAGGTGGGATGTGAGCTCGTCCACCCATATAAACAATTAAAAAAATATTGCTTTTATGTTCGTTTAGGCGCTTTTGTAAATATGTACATTTTTATTTTTTCGTAGTAAAGAATATTATTAAGTCTACTAAGTAATTAAAGTAATGTTATGTAACCAGCGAGCTACCTAAATGTCCCGTAAAGCACGATAACAAAATTGCATTGTTCCGAACGGATCGCTCGAACAATTTAGAGTTGCAACAAGGTAAAATTAGATCTCGGTCGTTTTATTTTATCTTCAGGCAGTTGTTCCGTGTTTTTTCAGTCGTGTTTGCCGATTTTCCGTTGTTTTTATTCCAATAAAACGGATGCAGGCAGATACTGTGAAAAGAGTTTACGAACATTTTAATTTATTGAATTTTGTTTAGCTGCAACAAAATCAGCTTTGTTGCTGTTTATAATTGATTTCAACTTTCCGCTATTTTGTATAAAATATTCTTGTGATTTTTAAATGGGATGAGGTGAAGAGAACCAAGTTGTTGTAGAATTAGGCAAGGTAAATACGAGGCCAAATGTAATTTTTTAAACTCTCTGTTCGCTTGGTATTTAGTCGAATGTTTGCATGCCAGGCTATTGATAGACGTGGCGATCAAAGCAGTGAAGTGAATCTTGTTTGAAAACAAAATCTCTTATTCATGAAAATATATATAGCACCCAGAATCAGGTTGCGTTTTTTAACCGATGTTATTACTTAAACGATAATATAAATGGTAAAATTAAAACTACTTCTCAGGAGGTAAAAATGAGGATGCTTAAAAAGGTTGTAATGCTTTCTTTTTTGCTACCTATAGCCTTGAGAGGCTATTTCAGCTTCTCCTTGACGTGCAATGGCGGATCCAGGGGGGGTCATGACCACCCCCTGAGCTGGTTCCAGGACTTGGTGTACCACTAATTGAATATAATGATTTTATTTATATATTTTGTCACCATACAGAGTTTATGTAACTACATACCTTCAATATTTAATTAATTTAATATAATATAATAACTTTGTATAATGGCAAACGTTTGGGAACGAACGCATCTAAATTTGACTATGTGACCCCCTCCTGGCGCCAAAGCTGGATCCGCCCTTGTTGACGTGTAGGTGAGCTCATAGGTTCAAATCTTGTACCAGACACAGACTTGTTTTGTATCAGAGCAGTGCTTCGCAGAATCTACCACGGGATCCAAAACGCGACCCACTGAGAAGATCCGGCGAGAAACTCAGTGGGCTGTGTCTATGGGTTAGTTCACTCGTCGAACCCTTCAACGAGTGACGTCGAAGCAAGCGACGGGTTCGACGAGGACGGTAACCGGTGCTTGTGGTACCTAATAGCACAGTTAATGGATCGAGAGGATCCGCAATGACCTGTTATGGCGACGTCGACCGGTTAACATTCGGTCCACAGGATCGGGTATGTAATTTCCGGCGGCCACGACGAGTTTTCATGTCGTGCCGCCTTCTCGAAGTGGCGCAATGATGCCGACTGCAGACACTTGTTAAACTCTTTCCCCAGATATATCCAATAAGTACTTCAAATTTGCGGTAGGCAGCGGCTTGGCTCTGCCCCTGGCATTGCTGAAGTCCATGGCCGACGGTAACCACTCACCATCAGGTGGGCCGTATGCTCGTATGCCTACAAAGGCAATAAAAGAAAAAAAAAAAGAAAAAAAATTTGATCGATCTATTTCTGCGGGCTGCGGATCTGGGATATTTATGAGTTATAATTACTATGTACTATACTATTTGATTGTCAGTAACAGTCGAACCGTACCATTGTAGCACTTTCTGGTGGGGGTCGTTAGCAGGTGTTGATTGTTACTTAATTTTTTACACCTCCAACTCAACTCTTCTTCAAAATTTCCGTCTTGATTAATTGGCAGTGCGTGTCGTGAGCTCCCACGGGTTGCAACCGGTCTTAACAATGTCTTCTTCAAACAGAAGAAAGAAGACTGTTGATTACCGATACAATTAAAATACTTATCTTCCGCGAAATTTCGAACTCAAATTTCAAGTGTGGGTTGTTACTATTATGTTCCGATATCCTAGAAAACAATACAAAAAAACACAATGTATACTTGAGATTTCCATCAGGTGCATCGTTAGCAGTCGACGACTCATGCTCGTAGCTTCTGTACAACTACTTAATTAGACTCCCCGCGCACTAAGCAGCCTGGCTGCGGCAACCAGACAAATATATGGCGTTGTATGGGAGCCCGCGCACATAAGCAACCCGGAACTCTTGACTGCGGCCGTCAATACAACGCGCCTGTTGCACGGCAGCCCATTGGCTGTAGGTAGCCAGAGCGATTGTTGGCTGCGGTCAGTCCGGATCCTGGATAGGTACGAAGTTCCATCCATATTATAAAAATATTAATATTAAGATCTATTCGAGGTATAAAGAAAATAATTATTCGGGTATACATTTTTTATTATGATTTTTTTTATTGTTAGAAATATGATCGCAAGGGTCAACCACTCCGCAGTGCAATGGAGCAGCCTCCGCCTACATGATCACGGTATCCCTCTATGCCAGGTAAGTATGATATAACAAAGAGAAATACGAGAACGTCCGTCAACTGTGTAACATTTTGTCACCGCGATTCAGGAATTGTTGAATTTACTTGCAGCGACATCTGTTGATAACAAACTAAATAGAAAATACCTTATGTTACGGACGTTTTTTCCCGGTTAGGGTACCCCTCCGCATCGTCTTACAAGGAACTTCGTTCCAAAACCGGTCTGCGTATGTATGAACATCTTTAAAATAGTTATAGAATAAGCCTTTTGAGTGCCGTTCCAGAAAGAGGATGAATCCAGCGTCTTTTCTTTACTTTGCGTTTTTTACGAGATAAAGTCCAAATCGCTCGACGAAAGGATCATAAATGAGCGTCGATTGGCTTCTATAACTGGCTGCTCAAATATTTAGGTTGCCGCAGCCTTTCGGTTACCAGTGTGCTTAGTGCGAGTTTTTTAACGTTCTGGATAGCGTAAAAGTTATCTCATAGTTGTATGGAATGGGATCGTTTGTCTACATTTGCCGCTAGGAGCGCTGTTCCAACTGCATACAAAATTTGGCTAACCTTTACGCTATCGAAAACGTTAAAAAACTCGCACTAAGCATACAGGTTGCATAGTGCGCAAGCAGCCTTACTGTTACGGTGATTGAAAGATTCAAATATAATGAATGACACAGCTTAGGAGATCATTTTCAATATTTATTTTTATAGATACATAACTGTCTTATAAAACGTCCAGTGAGTCTATATAAAAACGAAAATAGTAATGAAATCCGTTATGGATTCACTTATATAATTGCTATAGCCCATACTTATTTATAATCTCCATTTAGCAAATTACGATATGAAATTAATATTAATTCAATACGAACAAACATACATACTTTTAATCAAGAATTTTTTTTAAATAAAAAAAGAACTATACGAGTATATAAATACCTTCTTTGTCGAATTGCTAAGACAGCGATAACTGATTTAATATACAAAACCTATTTAGTTAACTAAAATTACCACAAGAGGCGCTACATTCGTTTCCTTCAAGCAAATCGATTCATTTGAAACAGTAAGATATAGCATCCCTTTCAGGCAGTCTGTCACAAGAATTTTTGGAACATAGTTATATGAGAAAAGACAATATCACCGATATTTCTTAATCCAGATGATAAAGGCACTGATATTTGTCGCTACAGGCATACAATTTCACTAATTTATTCTATATTTATTTATTTTATAAAGTTAAAATTCGTTATGTTATTCTTCAATATTTAAAAAAATAATATACATAAAACAATAAAGGTACTTTCCATTATACGCAAATATACGAAATATGCTATAAGTGAAGATACAAAAAATTACTAAGCTGTTTTGTGAACATTCAATTAAGACCAGCTGTAAATAGTCAAGTATTTTGATATATATTTTTTGTTTAACAATTACGTATAAGAAATAACTAATACAAAGAAAAGATACGAAAGAATTTGGTTAGCTAAAGTTGAAAGTAATAACTAAGCTTCGGTAAATACAATAAAAGTTGACATTACTCTGTTATTGAAATTAGAAGTCTGAAAAAAAAATGTTTAATTTTTTTATTATTAAGCTATGCAGCTTGAGATTGTGAGCTTGCAAACATCAGAAGATATTTCCTCTTGTAGTCAACTATAAATAAGATTGTCTACCTGCGGATGTAAAATGTATGAATTAGTGATTACATTAAAAAACGAGCAGAAAGATGTTTTAAACTATATTTGCGAAATTTGTCAATCTATTAATTTTTTTATTTCCTGTGTAGGCAAACGAGCGTACCACCTGTCCACCGGTCCACCTGATGGTGAGTAGTTACCGTCGCCCATGGACGTCAGCAATGCTAGGGGCAGATCTAAGCCATTGCCTAACAACTTCACTTTTGCCTTTATAATATTAGTATGGAAGTATGGATATTTAACTGACTTTAAATATAAATAGAGAAGGAAGGAGGAAGAGTTTTTGATACCAAGCGTATTGAGAATTTCCTTTTCAATGCATGTAACCCATGAAGCAAAATGTGTGTGTGTGTTACTGATAATCCCTACAAATATTGCAGTCCTTGGGAAAATTTATAAGATTTATGGGTTTTTTATTGATTGTGGAAGTCCTGCATGGGAAGTTGGCACCTATACATCCCTTCACATTTCTTCATATGTAATAGCTTTAATACAGTAATGACTTCTCTTGACCTTTTTATGTAAACAAATTATGTCTGCCTTCAAGAGTTCAACTCTGGGATAATCATACAATTGGGTGCTACCAATTATGGCACAGACGGGTGTTAAGCACAAACATTTTGCTTTAGAAAATATCGATACGCCGGTAAGAGTAACGCCATCTATCGCTGAATAGTCGAAAGAATATCGAAGGATCTAGTAGGTAGCATCTAGAACGCTCGAGCAGTACAGCGCCATCTATTGTCTGATAGCGGAAACACAATACTAGAGATGTGTGAAATATTCTCCATCATTTTAGGGATGTGGTATCGGCTATAAAAGCGTTGCAGAGATGGCACGCAGTCAGTTAGTAATCGGAACTACTCGAAGCGAAACAGCGAACCGATCACCTGAAGCGAAACGGAAGAAGCGAATTGAGAATTTTAAAATGTTTGTGAGTGTTCTAAGTGTTAATACAGTGTTAACTTGTAATTCGGTAGATTTTTTTATTTGTCCCGAACCCCAGCGCATAACAATATTTACCCTGCACACTAGACATGCTCTTACCTTTTTTTAGTTGTAGTATCTTCTTTAGATTTTTTCTCTGCCTCTCTGCGCTTAGCTGCTTCTTCGCGTTGTTGGCGAATGATGGCGAGTCGAGCGAGGTCAGCGCGCGCTTGCTCCGTTTTACCTTCAGCGTGAAGCTTCTGATAGGCTGCAGCTGCTCGCTGGCGTTCTATCTCTTCACGTTCACGTCTTAAATCAAGATTTTAATCTGAGTAAGATGTAAGGTGTAATGGTAGGCAGCGGCTTGGCTCTGCCCCTGGCATTGCTGACGTCTATGAGCGACGGTGACCACTTACCATCAGGTGGGCCGTATGCCCGTCTGCATACAAAGGCAATAAAATTTTTTTTACCGTCAATCCGTTTTCAACTCTGTTAAATTTTGAAAAAAATAAAATAAATGGTTCTACCTTAATAGTTCTAAGTTAGGATTTTGTTTGTCTTGTTGATAATGAAAGATGAAATAAATGAATATGAAAGAATAAGTACATCCAGATTTATGACATATGAGTTGTCTATTATCAAAGGTGGCAATCTGTGCATTTGGACAAAAAAATGTTCTTGATATGTCAATACAGACTGATTTGAATATAATCGTCTCCTTCAAAGAATACGGTTCAAAACCTGCATTAAATAAAGGTTAATACTTAACCTGTTATTTATCTAAGATGTCGTTCAGAAGAGTTTTGTCACTGCCAATGGAATACAAAGTCAATAATTCGTTTTTCTGATTTACCAATAATTGTCCAAAGTCACATTGCCGGCTTTGATAATAGTCGACTCATATACATAAATATGAGAGATCTTTAACAAACCACCCAACTTTTATTGGGTAAGGGTGTTGGTGAGTTGTTGAAACTTACAATCCTATAATAGCTTACTATTACCTGTTACCTGTGTTTAAGGAAAATTTAATTACTCTTTGCTGTTATAAACATAGCCTATTTTAGAAAAATAGTATACCATTTCCCCTTCCAAATGTCTTTCCATGAGTTATCTTCTTACCTTGACAGTTGTGGTTTCTCCACATCTCCAAGATCATTTAAATTAGATAACTTTTTATTTTTCTTTACTACACGGTTTGGATTTTCTACTTCTATTAAACCAGATACACCTTTCGCTTTGGTTGGATGCTGGAACAGAAATATGATTTTAGGTTAGTATGTATTGGTATTAGCAGAGCAGGTGGCAACATACTGCTTAACTGGTTAGAGTTAATCTTGAGGGGTAAAAGGTTATTTGGTTTAAGCGACATTGTTGTAACTCTACAAAAGAGCCATTTAAAGTTTAAAATTGGGAAAAAGTATCATAACAAAAAAACTTCTTTAGCTATTTGAATGAAGTAAACTTTGTTGATTTTAAATTAAAAACATGCAACTGTTGTTGCTAATACCAAATAAAATGCACCTGTTATTACAAAGATATATGTCGGGTACCGTAGAACGGGGTAAAAAGGGACAAAATTGAACTTTGTACTATGATTTTATAGAAGTTACATTAGGTTGTGGGTACAACTTAGTCTTGATTTTATCCCTAGTCACCCCGTATCCCTTTTCACCCCTTTTTATGGTATTAAGTGAAAAGTCGCTTCAACCAAATAGTCTTTCACTCCTCAGTACATATTAAAAAAAAAAACATTTTTTGGTGGATACATCTTCCAAAATAATATGTATTATATATATATATAAAATAATTATTTATTATTATTATTGCACAATGCTGCTTTACCAATCAACTATTAATAATCTGATAAAAGATCAATAGCAGAGTACTACATAGTATGTAATTTTTACTATAAACGTTATTATATTGATGAGCAGATGCACATACAGTCACTATGGATTGAAATCATGGCTGTCTTGAGAAATGAAAAAAAATTGAGTGAATTTAAGGGGGGTGTGGTGGGGTATCTTATGAATACTACACTATATTGTATATGGTTTTAAACCTTTAGCCTCTTAGCTTACAGCATTTGAATATTCAATATTCTAACTCTTTAGGCTAAAATAATATATAATAATAATAATAAGAGTTAGAGGTAAAAATAAGTTTTAATAAAACAGTTATCTGAAAGAGATCACTTTTAGCGATAAGACTGCCTATTGTGCAACTATATCTACTTGATGATTGTTTTTTAATGTTAATTATGTTTTAATGTACATTCTCTCTATCTTTGATAATAAGGTAACCTGATGACGGTCTGTCTGATAATTTAGTACAACTTTTACTAATGTAAACAGAGAGAGATAGAGAAGTCTCTCAAAAGCCGCAACCAAGCAATAAGACATACATAACCACGAATACTCCGCCAAGAGTGTACCACTGAGAAGAAGAATAGGAATTCAATCCTGACTACCTTGAGCACCTACTACTTTTCTATCGGCATCCATCCATCATCTCACCGTTTTATATTAATGTTAGTGTGTTTATAAAATTATAGGTCTAGATTTACCTGACACTCAGATTTGTAATGTAAAGTAAATTTAATGAAGAATTACAAACAAAAACATTTAGTAGTTTTAACTTTACAAATATTCCCCATATACCAAATATTCAAAATATACAAAATAATTTAAAAAGATGGCTTTAAGGAAACAGAAACATGTTTCGATTTTACTTGGTGTAAGAAGATTTAGTATGGTTTTAGTCTGGAGACTACATATTACTACTTACATCTTCATCTGAATCACTCCCTTCACTACCAGATCCAGACTTTTCCTCTTCAGATTCCTCTTCGCTGCTGCTCTCTTTCCCTTGTTCTTTTCTCCATCTATAACCAAATTAGATTTCAACTTGAACCTCTCTTTTTATGTTGAATCAGGGTAAATTGTCTGATTGCATTATTTATTTACAGAGATTTACAGTTTATCACTACAATGAATATGTAATATGCACTATATTGCAGTAAGTTATAACTTTACATTTTGTATGTAGTCTTTTTTGACAAGATATTGTAAAATGATTGAAGTAGAAATAAGACTGAATGTAACATTCTGTTTGTTTGGTAAAAACACACCTCTATATAATATATTGACACCTTCATTGGCAGTATAAAAGAATACACTTATAATATACTACTAATAATTAAGAAAGAAAGTGAAGGAACACTTTTACTACAGCGTTTTGAAACTGAATTAGCATATTGTATATTTTCATTTTAGTGAAGAGTTCTAAGAGTGGTATGACAAATTCCTAAACCTTGACCCTTGAGCCCTTTTCAGATGAAACGAAGTGATTGAAATAAAAACAATAACTTACTTCTTCTTCTGTTCATCGTGTTTCCTTTGTTCTTCTAATTCTTCAGGGCTAGTAAACTTGCGGTTACGACCCTTGTGGTTAGTAAATTTACCTACAAAGGTACAAACAAATTCTATAACTTACTGTTTTCAGAAAAGTAACAAAAAACTAAATATGTTAATTTCTCATGAAAATTCTTGGTGTACAAGTAAAATTAAAACGTAATAGGTTAAAAGCAGACTGGTCAGAAGCACATTCTAAATGACTGAACGTCATTGATTTTTTTTTCGTTGTTTCTTACCGCGTGGCATTTTATGATTTTATTTAGTGATCTGATTTGAACAAACTAAGAATATTGAGGTATTGAAGAGATTTAAAATTGTTATTAAATATAAAATGATGTAAACTAGGATAAATTTAGCGTTGACGGTGGTTGACGTTTCTATATTTTTTTTAGTCTGGGTTGCCAGTTGCCAATGATTACAATTAGGTATGAAGCCAATAATAATTGCCAAAAGCTAATATCATAATAATAATTCAATCTATGTATGTACTCTTTGGGATAGATTATTATCACTAAAATAACTCTCAGGACTCTGTCAGGCTTTTTATTAGTTAGTTGACGATTATCAGAAACTCAGTTTAAGCTTATTCAGTGGAAAATTTAACTGTAAAAAATATAGTAGTAAGAGTTTTCATTCTGTATATTTCATAGTGCTCTTACCTCATAAGTTTAATAAGCTTTAACTCTAATTGTATTAAGCTCTATTTCTCTATCTGGTGTTTTAAGATGGCTACTTTTTTAATTATAAGCCTCGTGTAGGTTGAAAATTAAAAATTTTCAATGCAACATAAACACGATCGCCTGTCTGACTCCACCGTTGTCCTAAGCACATCTTAAAGGTTTCTCCTGATACACTTTCGGTGCTTTATGCTCTATATATAAGCAATAATCATCGTTCTTGTCGAACTCATCGAATACGTCTTTTTGTCGTGTCTTTTTCAAAATGTTGTGCTTTGTTTCAAATTGAGAGATAGAACAGTTTTTTTTCTTAATTTAAAATATTTTTTATGGCTAATTATTTGTTTATCTTAAATCAATGGGTTTTTATAACCTGTGAAGCCCAATAGGTTTCTATCTGATGGTAGTTTAAATTAGATTGATATGATGCTTTAGTGGTTGATAGTATTCAAAGTCTAAACGGTTCGTTTAAGCTACCTTTTTGTGAATGTTTAAATAGTTTTTTTTTTTCCTACCTAAGCTGAGAGCCTTGAGAGGCTATTTCAGCGTAACCCTAACGTTTGTAGGTGAGCTCACGGGGCTCAAACCTGATGACGTTGCTAACACGAACCCTAGTAAGAGCCGTGCTTCGCAGAATCTACCACTGGATCGGAAACGCGACCCACTGAGAAGATCCGGCGAGAAACTCAGTGGGCTGTGTCTGAGAGTTAATTTACTCGTCGAGCCCTTCGTCGCAAACGACGTGTTCGACGAGAACGGTGACCGGTGCTTGAAGTACCTAAAAGCACCGTTAGTGGATCGGGACGATCCGAGATGACGTGTTTTGGGCGACGTCGACTGCTTTCCATTCTGTCCGCAGGATCGGGAATGTAGTTACCGGCGGCCACGATGAGAGGGTTCTCGTGTCGTGCCGGTTTATCGAAGTGGCACATCGACGCCGACTGAAGATACTTACTGATGGACTCTAAGTCCAGGTCGTCATGGAGGTCGACGTTCCTGACGAACCACGGGGCTCCGATGGCTATCCTGCAAAAACGGGATTGAATAATTTGGAAGGATTTTAAGTGAGTGCGGGTCGCGTGAGCGAACATTACACTTGCATAGGTCATGACGGGGCGTATGCAAGTTTTGTAGAGTGTCACCTTATTTCTAAGGGACATTTTACTTCGCCTGCATAACATCGGGTAGATGTTTAAATAGATATCAATGTTTGTCTTTTAAGTGTTGCTGAATCGTCGTGATTGGCAGTCCAAGGAGGGTTTCTGTCATAGTACCATCAACGTACAAAAGATGGCGCGTCAATAGTATAAAGAAATCACAGCGAAGCGTGACCGGGTTTACTTTTACGTATAATATCTATGCATATTGAACACTCAGATACAGGGTGAAAAAACCTTCTTACTAATATTTGCCGGAAATGGGAATCGAACGCATGACCTTCGGCCTAACAGGGCTAGTGAGGGCGCTACCAGGTCAGTGATTCTCAACTCCAGTCAGTGACGGATAGGCTTGATGCCTTCCTAGGCCCTGTTTATCGCGCCGCCCTTAGCGCTAGAATAAATTTTGATCCAATAATTTTGTTTAAAATTTAAAATAACTGTTATACCTCATTTTTAAAGAACACTGTCTTTACTTTGTTTACTTTGGTTACCTACTAGTTCGACTTTGAAATTTTCGTATTTCAAAAATTTTGTCGTTCCTCAATGCTTCATGCCACCCTAGGCCTAGGCTGCACGGGCTTAGGCGTAAGTCCATCACTGACTCCAGTAGAAATGAACGAATAGTTAGATTAGATTAGTTAAATTCGTAAAGGTCATTGATAAATCGATGCCTCCAATGAACACTACTCTAACTCAAAATTTTGAAATCTTCGTTTTTCTTGCAAATCGCTTTACTATGTTAAAAGTATTACAATTAATCATGATTGATGGGGTTCGAAGCAAGAATAAATCAGCTAGTTACACAAAAAAACCATAAATATATATCTGCAATAATAAAGATTTTATCAACTTTTTTCGTTTAAACGCTCCTCCTGTAAATCTACGAATTTGGAGTTAGCGTAGTGTTCATTGGAGGCATCGAAATTCAACTACACATGCTCGGATGATCAACTGACAGCAGTTGACACGTTATTATGAAAACAATAAGTGGCAAGCCTGACAAAAATTAATCATTAATACTAATTTGTTAGACACACGTCTCTAGTATGTATACATATCGCAGCAACCTAGCGTATACCTAATCTTAGCGACTATTTTCTATAAATAAACACCTTATTTTTACAAATGATTGCGCATCAAAAGTATCAGGCGTTTTAAAATAATCTCGCAATTTGTTCAGCTACTGGTGGTAGGAGGTCTTGTGAGTTCGCACGGGTAGGTACCATCACCCCGCCTATTTCTGCCGTGAAGCAGTTATGCGTTTCGGGTAGGACAGCCGTTTTAATTATACTTAGATACCTTAGAACTCATGTCTCGAGGTGGATGGCGGCATTTACGTTGTAGATATCCATGGGCTCTGGTGACCACTTAACACCAGGTAGGCCGTGAGCTCGTCCACCCATCTAAGCAATAAAAAAATAATCTTAGGTTATAATAATAATAATCTTAGATAAATAGAGTAATGCCATCTATCGCCAAATAGCCGAAACGAATATCAAAGGAACGCGTAACGTTGAGAACATAGATTATACACTTAATATATTTGAGGTTGAGAAAGCCTGAGATGTACAACGCCGTCTATTGTCAAATGGCGGAAACGCATATCGAAAATACTCGACTTTTGAGAAATGTTCTCGATAATTTTAAAGATCTCGTATCGATTATAAAAGCGTTGGCGGGAAGTCAGAGGCAGCCAGTAATCGGAACTACTCGAAGCGAAGCAGCGAACGGATCACCTGAAGCGAAGCGGAAGAAGCGAATTGAGAATTTTAAAGTGCTCGTTAAGTGTTCTAAGTGTTGATACATTTTTAATTTGTACTTCGGTAGAATTTTTATTTATCCCGAACCGCAGTGCGTACATATATTATTTATATGTAGTGCTAGCGACACCCCAAACGATTTTATTATTGATAGCTGAGTTATTATTGAGAGCGATGTTACCCGCGGTTATTTTGTGGTACCGCGGGTGACTCCGTGGGGCTAAGCTAGTCTAAGAAAGTAGCCTAAGTTACTCTTTATATCATCAGCTACATATCATCAGTGAAATTCTCGTCAAAATCGGTCCAGCCGTTCCAGAGATTAGTCGGAACAAATAGACACACAGACATGACACATACAGACAGACAAAAATTAAAAATAAATAATTTTGGTATAATATGTACTGTAGTATATATACTTACGCATTTAGTAAAAAGCGGTTTTTTTATTATTATTAACAGACACACCAATTTTATTTATTTGTATAGATAGATGTAATACGTTATGGAGCAAAATGAAATAATGTTCATTTACTTGAAATTGTAGTCCAAGTGACATCCATTGAAACGAAATAAAATGAAATGAAATAATGTCCCAGTAAAATGATGCGAATCTACAGAGGCTTTAGTGGCTTTTTGAAAGAACCCGCGAAGCCACTTCTAGCGATTATGTGTCATTTTTCAACACTTGCGCAATTTCACTAATGCTAAACCACCTTTTTAAAATATAACAACTTGGAAGAAAGATTAGACAAAATAAAACAAATTAAATAACTTCTATCTTGTTTCTCCCGCCAGAAAAGTCTGTACCTTTTATTAAATAAAGCAATTAACTACTTACAAACATAATTACAACTTTGACTTTGCGTCAGAAAGTTGAGCGATTTAAAGAAGAACAAAAGGGTGAACGAGGTAAAATATTCGGCTACTATAGATCGGAAGTTTAATAGATATAAATAAAAAGCGTGGGGTGCATGATATCAGTAGTTATAAATATTTTATGAACAGATATGAGTAGAAAAGTTATTCTGATAATATCCTGAAATGCTCCCCACTATTTTTTACAAAAAAATATTTTTTTCTTAAACTATTTTTAATTCAAATTTATTAAAGTTTATTTATAGTTGGATTTTGTATAAAAGCGTATTTTGTTAGTTTTTTTAAACTATTATTTATTTTTCATTTTTTAGTTAAATTTCAATTTTTTCAATTTTTTTAAATATTGATTTGTCATCAGTCCTTAATATGTATACCAAATTTCGAGTTAATCCGACGTTTTGAAGGGGATCAAAATCATGTTCAAAGATTCCGTTGCAAAGATACATACGTCTGAAGCTAATAAAAGCGTATTAAAAAGGATATAAAAAAAATATTGGTATTCGTAGAAATTTTTACATGTTTTTTTTTGCCTTGTCCATTTAACTTTAACACTGTAAATAAAAAAATATATATATTGTGTATGTCAGTGAGATATATTATTACTTAAAATACAATTAATCATAGAGCAACCCTTACTAATACTTCAATCGTATAATTTACCTAATTATTTATTTACATTATTATTATTCATATGTCGTTAGTAAAAAAATGGTGCAATAAAGCATATCTGTATACTGCTTGGGGTTATTTTTAATCACAATACCACACATTTGCATAAAATTTTGCCTGGGGTACTAACAAAAAGTAAACCAATTTCAATCATAATTGGATGAATGGCCTAGGAACGCAAAAAGCACATACAAACATACATATAAGTTTTTTTAAATTTATATGGATAGAATTTATATATGCTACATACAGCAAGTCTCCGATTGCCCAACTGGACAACGCAATTATATAAAACTTCAACGAATGAATCTTAAGGTGCAAACATACAAAACCTATTTCGATCATTCATCACATTATCACATCAAATTCATAACATTCACATCATTATGGTGATCGATGTGAAATATAAATTATGCTTAACAGAGTGATCTGTCTGTTTATCTGAGCGTCTGCAATTTAAAACTTGTTGCATTACCAAAAGCCAAAAAATAAAACAGTCCAATGTCATTACAAATTACTGCTGGGAAAACGTTTTAAAAGTATTGATAAGGCTGGTTTGGTGATTTATTGTTGCTAATGTATCTTAAATGATTTAACAAAAAAAAATAGCAACAATCCGACGACGTGACGGCACGATCAAACCGGGCCAAATTTAAATGAACTAGGTACTTTAATGCGAAGATCGGCCCTTTTGCCACGACGCCAATTTTATGGAGTATCTCTGCAGCTTTAAAGAATCACGGACTTTTGGGGTCTAGGTTTCGAGAGGTATGAAGTATAGCAGTTATTGGAAAGTAAAGTTTAGTTACTATTAAAATTTTGGCTGTGCTCAACAGAGCGAACCGGTATTTAACGTTTGACTGTTGAGCTTAGTATTCGCGAGGAGTACTACTCCTATTTTTGGTGGTAGAACCTCTTGTGAGTCCGCACGGGTAGGTACCACCACCCTGCCTATTTCTGCCGTGAAGCAGTAATGCGTTTCGGTTTGAAGGGTGGGGCAGCCGTTGTAACTATACTTGAGACCTCAGAACTTATCTGAAGGTGGGTGGCGCATTTACGTTGTAGATGTACTCCAGTAACCATTTAACACCAGGAGGGCTGTGAGCTCGTCCACTAATTTTGGCAATAAAAAAAAATTTTTTTTTGTTCGGTTTTAAAATATACAACGCAGTAGTTATAAAAATTTGTATAGCGGTGGTCGATGTCTTTGTTAAAAAAAGAAAAGACGACGAAATCGTCACAAATGATTAATCAGGGGGAAAAAATCATGATTCAACTGAAAGTACCTAGTCAGGTCATAAGTATTGTCACACAGTAAAAACTTTTCTTTTAGACTGCTGGCCACAAAAAAGTTTATTGAATTCGAATTTCGAATTGTTCATGAAAATAAAAATGTATACCGTGTTGCAGTTATTGCGTTGCATCGTTGCGGTTACGCG
Organism: Bombyx mori; assembly: GCF_030269925.1. NCBI lineage: Eukaryota > Metazoa > Arthropoda > Insecta > Lepidoptera > Bombycidae > Bombyx > Bombyx mori. The sequence continues at coordinate 8,294,451 of NC_085123.1, forward strand.
CCAATTCAAATTTTTAACATACTGAAAAATTTGAATATAACCAAAAGATTCGTTTATCGTACCATCAAACGATACAATGAAGACTCTAGTGTAGATGACAGGTCAAGAAGTGGCCGCCCTCGGTCTGTTAGGACTCCAGCAGTGATAAAAGCTGTGAAGGCGCGAATTCAAAGAAATCCCAAACGTAAGCAGAAACTGTTGGCCCTTCAGATGGGGTTAAGCAGAACCACGGTGAAAAGGGTGTTAAATGAAGACTTAGGGCTTCGGGCATATCGAAGAAAAACAGGACTGATCGTCTAATGGACCTGAGACTGAAGCAGATGCCGAGCTTTGTTGAAGCGGTACGCGGGAAAAAAATATCGGGAAATTATTTTTTCGGATGAAAAAATTTTTACCGTAGAAGAGAGCTACAACAAACAAAATGATAAGGTGTACGCACACAGTAGTGAAGAAGCGAGCAACCGTATTCCGCGTGTCCAACGAGGTCATTTTCCATCCTCGCTCATGGTATGGTTGGGAGTTTCTTATTGGGGCTTAACAGAGGTACATTTTTGTGAGAAAGGTATAAAAACGAATGCAGTTGTGTATCAAAATACAGTCCTGACGAACCTTGTGGAACCTGTTTCTCATACCATGTTCAATAACAGGCACTGGGTATTCCAACAAGATTCGGCGCCAGCTCATAGAGCGAAGAGCACACAAGACTGGCTGGCAGCGCGTGAAATCGACTTCATCCGGCACGAAGACTGGCCCTCCTCCAGTCCAGATTTGAATCCGTTAGATTACAAGATATGGCAACACTTGGAGGAAAAGGCGTGCTTAAAACCTCATCCCAATTTGGAGTCACTCAAGACATCCTTGATTAAGGCAGCCGCAGCAGCCATGGACCTCGTTCGTGCTGCGATAGACGACTGGCCGCGCAGATTGAAGGCCTGTATTCAAAATCACGGAGGTCATTTTGAATAAACTTTAGTGTCATAAGAATCTATGTTTTGTTAAGTTCATTTTGGTATATGAATGGTTACATAATGAATAAACTTGTTTCAATTATTTTACATTAAACATGTGACAGAATTTATGACCTGACTAGGTAGATATTTTTTATTGGCATCATGGAGCAAGCTCTAGTGAATAGGGAAGGTGACGAATGGTTTCTAATTGCAGTTCCTGTAGAGTTAAAATGGTTTCTCGTGCTGTATGAGATCTCGCGTTATCATGGAGCAATAATGGTGAAGATCGATTCTGAGTCGCGACACCCACCTTGAGATATAAGTTCTAAGATCTCAGTATAGTTACAACGGCTGCCCCACCCTTCAAACCGAAACGCATTACTGATTCACGGCAGAAATAGGCAGGGCGGTGGTACCTACCCGCGCGGACTCACAAGAGGTCCTACCACCAGTATAAAATAGTTCGGCACAATAGACAACTGCCGTTATCGCTTGACCAGATCGGAGAAAGCTATAGTGAATAACACCATACTGAGACCACCAAACAGCTACCATTACCTTTTTATTGGTAAGCTTTGCTTTAGCATACTGTTGCGGCGTTTGACCTGGGGTCAGCCATTGCATTTTTTGCTTACAGTTATCGTAGAGAATCCACTTTTCATCACATGTCACAATTCGATCCAATATTCCTTCATTTCTGTATGAACTGAACAAGGCAACAAAAGTTTCAACAGACGTTTCTTTCTGCAGATCAGTCAAATCATGAGGCACCCGTTTTTCATATTTTCATATTTTTTTATTTTATTGATTTGACGCAAATGAGTTAAAAAGACGTTTAAATCAAAATCGCACGGTGCGTTCATTAGCAGTCCCCTCTCCAAACGCTACATCGATATTGCGAGTTGTTTCTGCAGCGTTAGTTCCGCGTCGGAACTCGTATTCAAAAATCACTCGAATTTTCGAAGTATCCATCTTTCTTGTCTAAGATAAATAAATAAAAAAACAACTGAAAGTCGATAATCGAATGTTGCACATTTTTTAAAAGAAGAACCTCATAGGTTCCATTTCAAAAAAGTTTCACTCAAATATCTTAATCCATGAAGGTTCTATGTCAATTCGAAGTACCTATTACAATAAAACGTCAATTTTATGCTTTAACCCCTATTACGTAGGTTAATCAGTAAAAATCATATGTTCGACGAGGTATAAGAAGCAAAGGAACAGAAGTGTACGCTCACATACAGCATTGCCGAGACCTTGCCCGCCACGCAAGGACGAGCACCAGCCCCTTGCTAGAAAAATCGTCATTTTTATACCGACTCGCCCGGCGAAAAGTCCTCTTTGCAAAAATAGATAAAAAAACAAAAATTTTAAATTTCGAATTTCAAGTGACGTTTTAAAGTTGGAACTTCATTTTGCTTAAATTGTACTTAAATTTAAATTAGTGAATCGTATGCAAAAATCTAGCTTAAAGTGATTTTAAAATTATACGAGTTAAAATTTCAGGTAAGTTTTATTGCTACTAAACAAATGATGACCTTACTACCTTGTCTCTCCCATGTCAATTTTATTTCAGTTTCCCAATAATATTTTCATTTATGAAAGCTTCTAACATTATATAATAAATATAAGTTTACCAAATAGGTAGGTACTGTTCTTTTTTTACTAAAATGCAACCATACTTATTTACTTTAAAATTTGAATATAATTAATTTGTCCATTATAAATTGATAAATTATATATCATACAGAAATAATTACAGTTTTCAATCAGGGTCGAGATACTTTTAAATTTCAACTAACATATTGCACATATTATTTACTAAAATTTAACCATACTTATTTACTTTAAAATTTAAATATAATTAATTTGTCCATTATAAATTGATAAATTATATACCTAACATATAGAAATAATTACAGTATTCAATCAGGGCCGAGATACTTTTAAATTTCAACTAACATATTGCAGACGGGTTATTAAAATATTATTTATTCACGTGATTTTTAGTTTAATAACGAGTTTTTTTTAAATAGCAATTATTTTGAAACCAATTCAGCGTATGAAAGCATTTTGAAAAAGGTAGGATAAATTTCGTAAGTCATAAATCCGATGTTCCTGCTTAATTACGGATGCAGACGTGACTTAATATTTACGGGAACTCAAAGTACTACCTCAAAAAATATCAGATTCCATTTCTTAAATGAAAGATTTAAACTAACCTCAGCACCTATTCAAACACTTTTAATTTCAATGATGATTGCAATTTTGGCTTAGCTGTGATATCTTCAGTTACCACGTGACGTAAATACGAAAATTTTAATAGGTACTCAACGCATAGCTAATAAGATTTCTTAAAATAAAAAAAAATTGCACTCTCGACCCAGCGGTATCAAGAGGGCATATGAGTCGACTATTATCAAAGCCGGCAATGTGACTTTTGGAGAATTATTGGTAAATCAGAAAAACGAATTATCGACTTTGTATTCCATTGGCAGTCACAAAACTCTTCTGAACGACATTTAGATAAATAACAGGTTAAGTTAATACTTTATTTATTGCAGGTTTTGAACCGTATTCTTTGAAGGAGACGATTGATATTCAAATCAATCTGTATTGCCATATCAATAACATTTTTTTGTCCAAATGCACAGATTGCCACCTTTGATAATAGACGACTCATATATTAAATAGACGAGATCGCAGATTCAAGACAGTACCCGTACCTTATTCTTTTCGAAAGTTTTCTAAAAATACAAGTAGCGTGCAGTGCGTTTACAAATTATTGGTAGGCTATCAATATGATGCCCATATCGTGGTTGGAGGCGTCCGGATCGGGGTCGGGGTGCAGTTAAAGTACCTCGGCCTCATTCTGGACAGTCGTTGGACCTTCCGTGCTCACTTTCAGCACCTGGTCCCTCGTTTGTTGGGGGTGGCCGGCGCGTTAAGCCGGCTTCTGCCCAACGTCGGGGGGCCTGACCAGGTGACGCGCCGTCTCTATACGGGGGTGGTGCGATCAATGGCCCTATACGGGGCACCCGTGTGGGGCCAGTCCCTGGCCGTGGGGGTAGCGAAGTTGCTGCAACGGCCGCAACGCACCATCGCGGTCAGGGTCATCCGTGGTTATCGCACCATCTCTTTTGAGGCGGCGTGTGTACTGGCTGGGACGCCGCCTTGGGTCCTGGAGGCGGAGGCGCTCGCCGCTGACTATCAGTGGCGAGCTAACCTTCGTGCCCGGGGCGTGGCGCGTCCCAGCCCCAGTGTGGTCAGAGCGCGGAGGGCCCAATCTCGGCGGTCCGTGCTGGAGGCATGGTCCAGGCGGCTGGCCGATCCTTCGGCTGGTCGTAGGACCGTCGAGGCGATTCGCCCTATTCTTGTGGATTGGGTGAATCGTGACAGAGGACGCCTCACTTTCCGGCTCACGCAGGTGCTCACTGGGCATGGTTGCTTCGGTGAGTTCCTGCACCGGATCGGAGCCGAGCCGACGGCAGAGTGCTACCATTGTGGTTGCGACTTGGACACGGCGGAGCACACGCTCGTTGCCTGCCCCGCATGGGAGGGGTGGCGCCGTGTCCTCGTCGCAAAAATAGGAAACGACTTGTCGTTGCCGAGTGTTGTGGCATCGATGCTCGGCAGCGACGAGTCGTGGAAGGCGATGCTCGACTTCTGCGAGTGCACCATCTCGCAGAAGGAGGCGGCGGGGCGCGTGAGAGACGCACAAGCCCGCCGCCGTCGAGCGGGGGCCAGGGAGGCGGATCTCGCCCTAGCCCTGGCCCTCTAAGTGTTTCGGGTCCCCCTCATATGTCGGTCTGGGGCCCGGCGAAGGGGGCCTAAGAAGACGACGTGCAAGCTGCTCTGCACGCGTTTTACGCATCCGTTTAAGAGCATCCGGGTGATGGAAGGCCGGCTATCCTCAACCCACGCTGGTTCTGACCCAGCGGGGTATTCCGTAGGATAGACCATTCTAACCGGCGCCATCTAGGCGGGCTTCGGATAGCCTGCCGACCGAGAGGGCTGGTGGTCGTGGCGCCGACGACCGCCAGTCCGGCGTCCCGAGGGGGAGGGTGATGGGAGAGATGTGCTCCGCACTAAACGCTTCACTCTCCTCCCCTTGCCTTTCATGAGTTCTGTCTCATGCGAGGGTTGGACGTTGGTTGTTGAGCGACAGGAGGTTTTAGTCGGTTCGACTCCGACATGCCCCACCCTCCATCCCCAGTGGAGGGTGGGAGTCCGGCGATTTCCTCCTGACAAAAAAAAAAAAAAAAAAAAAGGCTATCAATATGCTGTGATCGACTGCAAGTTCGAAGGAAAAAAGTTTTTTGTTTTGACTGATATTGGGAACGATTTGTAATGTCATGTACATATGACGTCACAAAATGTAGTACTCGCTTATAATTTAACAAAATAATAGTTTAAAAAACTAACATAATACGCTTTTATAGAAAATTTTAATAAATTTGAATTAAAAATAGTGTAAGAAAAAATGAGTTTATTGTAAAAAAGCGTGGGGTGCATGGTATAAGTAGTTATCAATATTTTATGAACAGATATGAGTAGAAGGGTTATTTTGATAATAACCTGAAAGCATCCCACGCTTTTTTACAATAAAATCATTTTTTCATACACTATTTTTAATTCAAATTTATTAACTTTTTTTATTGGGATTTTCTATAAAAGCGTATTTAGTTAGTTTTTAAAAAAAATATAATTTTTTAGTTGAATTTCAATTACAGTCAAACCTGGGTAAGTGAGAACTGGATAAGTAAGAAAACTCTATAAGTGAGAGTAATAGCAAGGACCCGTCATTAGCTCCCAAAACCTCTATTAGCGAGAAACAGAAACCTCTGTAAGAGAGAGTCGTTTTTTCCTCATGGACCTCCGTAAGTGAGACTGCTACATATCTATACCTATAAGCGACAGCCGAGCTTTATTTATTTATTTATATTATTTAAGAGGAACAAATGACAAAACAAATTACAAATTTAACATCTGCTATTTTATGACCCATTTTTAACTTTCGTGGAATTTCTTATCATTGTTTTTGTATGGTTTTCCCGTGAATATTGAACCTATTCTATTTTGTGGAACTAAATAACGTTGTTATTTTATCGTATTCTTTTATCGAATTATTTTCGAATCGACACGTGTGCCTGTGTACCGTCCTGTTTGTCGAACTTACTCAGTTTATTGTTAATCAATTGCGAAGGAAAGTTCTGTTCATCAATTGCGAAGGAAAGTTCTGTTCTGCATCATGTAAAAACGGAAAATTAAAGTACTGTCATTAAAGTCATAAACTTAAAATAGTGAATGCATTTGAATGCGGAAAATCGCGAATCGAAATTCAGAGGGAGCATTAGCGAGAAACTCGGGTTAGTGAGAAACCTCTATAAGCGAGAATGAGATTGTGCTCCCTTGAACTCTCGCTTGTCCAGATTTGACTGTATTTCAATTTTCTTTCTTTTTTTTTTTAAATTTTGGATTGCCATCGGTCCTTAATAAGTATACCAAATTTCAAGTTAATCCGACGTTTTGAAGGGGGTGAAAATCATGTTCAAATATTCCGTTACAAACACACACATACGTCTGAAGCTAGTAAAAGCGTATTTAGCTTTATTCGAATAGATTCCGAAATCGATTATTAATGGTTGTAGAGCCCGTCTGACATATTTAAGTCCATTTAACTCTGTATCGTCGAACGATCTATTTCTGCCGCGAAGCTCTATTTGAGGGTAAGATAGTCGTTATCAAACTGTGTGAAATAGGCGCCAGAATTTAAATTTTCCAAGAACGAGATTGATGTCCACTAACCGCTAAACAACAGCAGCGAACTCGTCTGCCCATTTACCGTAAAAAAAAGTTACAGCTACGTTTTATTATTAATAAAGAACATAATATATCGAATCGTTAAGTAGTAACATTGTGAAATTCAATATTGAAACTCATTATGATTAATATAATTCGTTTTTTATTTATTTATTTATAACTTCTTATACTATAAAGTATAAAGGTGGACTTAATATCATAGGCATTCTCTACCAGTCTACCTTAGGGGAGTGCAGAGATGAAGCTTGGTAGGTGTAGTGTGAAGGTGATATTACTTAAACATATGTGTATAAATAACAAACATAATATTTATAGATACAAATACTCGTACTTAAATAAATACATATACGTAAATATATAGATATATACATAAATATATACATATACATATCATAAATATATACATATAAAAACATATATAAACAAATATTATCTATTAAATGACTCTGCTAACTCTCTGGTTTTTCATTTACGACAGCCACTGCGAGAGAAACATCGTATTTAGCAGTTCCAAATTTAATTAAACCTATTCGATTAAAATATTTTTTATATTTTAGGTAATCTTAACAAAATTACAACCATATTCCATAGTCATTATATTCGTTTGAAGTTTTCATAATAATTGCAATGATATCATACACATTAAATTGAAGATAAATCTTGTACTCAAAGTTATTTCACTGGTTAGGTGCCTTACGTGAGATTCCATTAAATGCACCAGCATTTCCACGCCTCATTTTATATCCCTCGTGCTTATCGTAAGAGGAATCTCTGTCCTTCGTGTTGAACTAAACCATTGTTTACTAACACGGACTGGTTAGAGATGCTACCATACGGAGACTAGTATTGTCAGACGAGAATTATTTTGTATTTTTTATTTATTTTTATAATAATGTTCAAAATCCTATCCTAATTTAAATGAATAGATTTAGGATAAATCTGGACTTTATTCTTATTAAACATAGTATAGATTCGTTGTTTTTAAATAAATAAATCTACTAAACTAAACTATCGTATTTATTTTATTAAATATTATAATAGCGTGTTAAACTATGACAATCGATCAATTTATCTACACATATATAATTTATAAGTGTGTTTAGGTATATGTGTGTATATTAGTACCGTAGTAAGTTTAGTAGCGATTGAATCAAATTATAGCTGGTGGTATTTACTGGTGGTAGGACCTCTTGGGAGTCCGCAAGGGTAGGTACCACAACCTCGCCTATTTCCGCCGTGTAGCAGTAATGCGTTTCGGTTCGAAGGGTGGGGTAGCCGGTAGCAGTTGTAACTATACTGAGACCTTAGAACTTATATCTCAAGATGGGTGGCGCATTTACGTTGTAGATGTCTATGGGCTCCAGTAACCACTTAACATCATGTGGGCTGTGAGCTCGTCCATCCATCTAAGCAATAAAAAAAAAAAAACAAAGGTAGGCCAGTAGGCAGGCAGAGTTTGCTAGGTGAAAATTAAAAAGCATACATTTTAAAGGAGATACATTTTTAGGAGGTACTGGAACAATCCAGTGAGCTTAAAATTGGTGCAACATTGTTTTAATGGGTCATAATAAAAATGTTTCTCATTTTTCATGAGATCGATCAATTAATGTATTCGCTTATGAAAAGTTATAAGCGAGTACGCAACCAAAGGGTATTTTTGTAACTCTGCCATAATTGATTTTACCGTTTGACCAGAAGTGTATAAATTAGCAATTTTAACTTTTGTACCTAACGAACGGATCCTCTAACATATGCACCTGGCAACACTCCAAAGGCGTACGTTCATTGTAATTCCATCGATATGAGAATTGTATGGTCTTCGTAATCTGTGTACAAGTAGGAAAAGAAAATTACAGTAGGGTTTAGAATTTTAAACGAACGAATAAACTTATATACAAATCTTCCAGTCTGACCTATTACTGAAATATTACGCATTTATATGTGTATATTGGGATGAATATTTTTCAGAGTATTATTAAAAACATAGTGAATATTCATCAACGTAAAAGACAATATGTTCAACCTTTTCTAGCTGTCTCGATTATAGTTCGAAAGATATGTTGGCGTTATTTTTTTTATTTCTAAGTCAAATTAATTAACTGTGGCTCACATCGATTATTTAATTCATACCGGAGACTTTTTGGCGGGAGCGCGAGGAGTTTAGTGGTGTGATTTGTTTTATTTTGTCTATTTAGTGTTTCTTCGGGTTTAAATGTGTAATAATGGTGGTTTATTAACTGTTTAATATCTGTGAAAATGCACAAATGTGGGAAAATGAAACAAAGCCGCTGGACGTAGCTTCTCGGGATCCTCCAAAAAGTCCACTGAAAAAATCTTAGTAAATAACCACCATTTTACCGAGGTTAATTTTATCCCATTTCATTTCATTTCATCCCAGTTGATTAATGTTTCAAATTAATTATCTTCATTTCATTTCACTCCATAATATCATTTTTCATAAAAATATGAATATAAATTAAAATAAGACATGACTTAAAGGTCTCAGTTACCAGGTCATAAAATCCCTTAAAAAAATTTTAAATCATACCAGAAATCAAAGAGCTTATAAGCACTATGCTAGGAATGGTAAATGGTCCTAGATCCTAGTAAAGTAGGAAAAATCCGCAGGCTACCAGTAATGTTTTCTTCCCAAAATAAGTCCGTGTATTGCATTCGTTTAACGATATTTAAACAGCAAGTGAGGCAGCGGACTGAAACTGCCGGTCATCGTTCTTGTCGAACCCGCCGCTTGCTCGACGAGTAAATTAGCCCACAGACACAGACCACTGAATTTCTCGCCGGATCTTCTCAGTGGGTCGCATTACCGATCCGGTGGTAGATTCTGCGAAGCACGGCTCTTGCTAGGGTTCGTGTTAGCAACGTCCTCAGGTTTGAGCCCCGTGAGCTCACCTACTAGCTAAGGCTACGCTGAAATAGCCTCTCAAGGCTATCTGCTTAGGTAGGAAAAAAAAAAACTGAAACTGTTTATGTTGTGTCGTGAAAAAACAATGCACTTCAATAATTTTTTTATGTTAATTCTTTGTTTTAATTACCTTGACATTGAATTATGTTACAAGTCTTAAGAATGCAATGCACGTTTCTTGATCAGAACAATCTTTAACATTGTGAAAAATAGACAATAGTTTTTATTAAATCACAAAGCATCCATGACCTGACCCGTTTTGGGATTTCGGTAAACATTATTAATTTACAAGCATGAATTGTATCAGATCTAGTTTTGTGGTGTACTCTCATAATTAAAGTGCATAACGCATTTGTGTTTTAACGTGATTAAGCAGTGAGATATTTTTCAGTTTAATTCAAACAATCGAAATGGCCAATATTTTTATCTGGCAATGCCATTGTCGATGCTTCAAGCTAGTAGTTATGTCACAGTTAAAATTTATAATTATCTTCTATATTTTTGTATACTTAGTTTTAAAATAGGATTTGAAATGGAATTCAGCCCAAATAAGCTCATGGTGGTGGCAGGTATGGCCATGTGACCAAGCATCGCCCCATGGCGCCATTAGCTCGCACGGACGAGTACCATCCTGCCCATTTCTACATCTGTGTAACCTTAACTAGTAGGTGAGCTCACTGGGCTCAAACTTGACGACGTTGCTAACACGAACCCTAGCAAGAGCCATGCTTCGCAGAATCTACTACCGGATCGAAAACGCGACCCACTGAGAAGATCTGGCAAGAAACTCAGTGGGTGGGTTCGACGAGAACGATAACCGGTGTTTGAGGTACCCAAAAGCACCGTTAGTGGATCAGGAGGATTCGAAATGACGTGTATGGGGCGACGTCGACTGCTTTCCATTCTGTCCGCAGGATCGGGAATGTAGTTACCGGCGGCCGCGATGAGAGGGTTCTCATGTCGTGCCGCTTTATCGAAGTGCATTCCTGTTAAATTCTGGCAGTCGTTATGTAATAAAAATGTGACTTCAACTTCACAACTCAAGATAGGGGGCAGCCTTCACGTTGTGATGACTATTGGTTCCGTTAATCCCATAATTACCAAGCAGGTTTTGAACTTCTCGGTTCCCTATAGACTATTAACGAAATTGGTATGTTCTATAGAATACGATTAATGCTAGAATATCACTTCGTTGTGATATTTCGCAATTATTTTTACGGGTCGACGTCAACTCACGCCTCGTCTGGTGTTAAGTACCTGTTTGAGCCCATATACCTCACAAAGTGACTTCCTTCTCCCATCTTGAATCTAAGTGAAACTGATACTACTGTCCTTTATTTACATACCAGTAAATACATTTTATTTATTTATATCTACAATTACATCTGTTCTAATTGAGATGGTATTTGATTATCAAATCTTTACATTTTTCTAGTACTTATTATTGTAATCCACAATAAGCATTGAAGTGGTATCGCAATGAATCTACAGGGCACGCAATATTTCCAAGTGTCAATTATTAAGGTATGCGATCGGCGCTCGGCACCTGTAATAGATTGAATATTGTTGTCGCTCATTTCACTATCTATGTACTGTGATAATCATTGTGTAATTACAAGCTATATACATCTGATGCTGGTGTGCACGTCCCTCCGCAGGTGCCGGCGGAAGATCAGCGCCCCAGTACCGATTGTCTCGGTACTGTTAGGCATTGCTGAGCCGGTAACCCTTTCCAAGCCTCGTTATTTTTCTTTTAATTTTTGTTTCATTTTTTGTAAACTTATGTTTGGAATAAATATTTATTATTATTATTTTATTTTTTAAATGTAAAACCATTAAACATCAAAATTTAAATTATTTTTGATAGCAAATTCATAGTATGCACCCCTAAAGGCTTTAGTTGCTATTGACGATGCTCATAAATGGCTGCAAACGAAAAACTAAGAACTTTTTTTTTTAATAAATGTATGTGTCCGTCACAAATTAAATTGACAATTATTATTTATAGGACTAAAAACACAGCTAGCTAGGGCCCTAATAATCATTGTGCCGTGATACAAAGTACGGTTTGTTCAATTTAAACCAACAAAGAAAAAAAAGAAAATCGCTTGCTATTTTTATTCTTTCAACATCACATTACATTCGCAATGCTTTCTGTAATATCATCCCAGCTGCGTAAGAAGCGTAATTTTCTTGTAATTTTTTTCTCCTTTTTCTTCGGTGCGGTTTCTACGTGTATACATTCTTTATCGGTTCGCTAGGTTTTATTGTATTAAAAACATGTCTTATATTGAACAAAACGATTAAGTTTGGCTTGAAGGACTGCAAGCCAAGGCAGATGTGCAAACCTGTTCAATATATACTCCAGTAGTTGACTGGTACAATGATTTTTTAGCCCTTGGGTCAATAATAAGACCCATAAGTATTCGAGTTCTTGCAAACCAGTTTCATAGTGAGTTACGATGTTATCTTGAACTCTTTGGATGTACGAGTTCAATCTAGAAACGCTACGGACAGCTATTTTTTAACTTTAATATCATTATTCCCTTTTCATTTTTTGAAATTACACTCAATGAAAACTTTAATAATTATTTAGCAGTTTTTACGGTTTATTTTCTTCAACGTTAGGAAATAAGTGATTTCATATCCAAATGTATACGCGATATGTATCAAACCAATTATTTGTTAAAACAACTTACCATACGTAATGTCGGACTAATAGGTTCTGTGAGTTATTTTTGGAATGTAGGAATAGTCCTTCACTAGAAAAAGTCAAATCAAATCAAATCAAAAAATTTTTATTCAACATAAATGAAAGTACATACTTGTTGAACGTCAAAAGAACTACCGCCAATTCACAACAACTAGCCTCCGTCCTGAGAAGAATTGGCAAGAAACTCAGCGGGCATCTTTTTTTTTTTTTTTTAATAAGAAATTATTATTTATTAATTTTTTAATATTAGATTTTTTTTTAAATATGAATTTTTTACAATGCGTATTATAACGTAACAATTACTACAATATTGAAATGCCCGGAGCGAGCAACTCATTCCCACTTTGTGCAATCTTCTAGATAATCATTAACAAATGCACCAATTTATCAATCATGAAAAGTGAACCGCTTTCATTAATTTTAAAACTTGGATAGTTTTATTATTTTCTCGCATTCAATTGCCAAATAAAAACAGTACAAACAGTTAAAACTTCAAAGTATACCTATAATAATAAATACTTTTGTCAAAATTATCAAATTGTAAGACCATTGAACTTTTTCTCATTTAATGTACATTCATAATGTACATTAGTAATAATTATTGTGGTGTGAATTTGCTCTGACCAGTTAGAAATGCCAACAAATTTCTCGAGTAAATAAAAATCTGGATCTTCGAAGTGTGTTAATGACAATTGAATTACATTTAATGTTTCTAGTCGACAGTATTTCATCTAGGTTTTGTTTAGTATACTTCTTTCTATGATTCTAGATTGAACTGATGAAATTTAAGATATATTAATAATTATATTGTTAATTGTGTATTTTTGTTTTCGTTAAGAAATGTGACAAATTGTACATGTGTTCATAAAACACTTATGCCGCGAAGCAACCGTGTTTTTCAATTTGAAGGCTGTCGTAATTTCAATACAATTGGGGTTTCAACCCTTGAAGCTAGAAGCAATATTCAGGTGTTTGTGGGGAGAGTTCTTTTGCACATCCTCCCCAGTCAAAATCCATGAAATTACATATAAACATATTTTACTAATTCATCAATATAAATTTATCTTGATTTAGCATAGCTTGCAATTATTATTTAGGAATTTTAATATGTCGTTTGAATGTAACCGATATATGTAATTTGCTTTAACGCCAAGTAGGATCAAGTTCATTGCCAAGAATCTGTTTATTCCTCAATAACAATATATTAAACACTTAAACAGTTACACAGCACACACGTTTCTAATTTACATAGTAACAATCGAAGATGTGGATCACCTCTTTGGCACACGACAACACTCTTTAGTAGGTACATATTTGTTAAATGAAATTTTAGACAATCAATGACTACAAGGTGGGTTCTGTAAAACCTAACGCTAAATTATGAACTCCTTCTTCAAGACTGTCACTTTTCGCAACATGTCTCTAGCTAATAGGTACTAAAAATCGGAACCAACTATGTATTAGGTATTAGGGAGCTAAGAATAACTATAGAAAAAATTACGCGATAATACTTCTTATCCTTGTTAAACGTTATTGGTTTGCGCAAGCAGTCGTTTGCGACGAAGGGCTCGACGAGTAAATTAACCCTCAGACGCAGCCCACTGAGTTTTTCGCCGGATCTTCTCAGTGGGTCGTGTTTCCGATCCGGTGTTAGATTCTGCGAAGCACGGCTCTTGCTAGGGTTCGTGTTAGCAACGTCGTCAGGTTTGAGCCCCATGCGCTCACCTACTAGTTAAGGTTACGCTGAAATAGCCTCTCAAGGCTATCAGCTTAGGTAGGAAAAAAGCAACGGGAGAATGGGCAGCAGCGTTCTCTGAGTATCATACTATCCTATTACAGTTTGAGCAGTTAAACAATAAAATCTCAATGGTTAAGGACAGCATTCACGTTCTGATGTGTATGATTTCCGGTGAGCACTGAGCACCAGGGTAGCCAAGAGCTCATTTACTCATCTAGTGCAAAAATACCTGTAATATTTTTTCCTCTGCATTAGGAACATCTCAGAAGTGTCATTGAGGATGGTTATTTCCTTTCATTATAAATTATGCTTGCTCATATCGGAATATTTCAATAGATTTCTCGTTAATTATGAATTGTGCTGTAGTTCCTGACGATTTTTTTTTTAATTAATAGGGTAAGTTTATGTGAACACAAAAGTTTCTTTCTACGTTCATTGTGAAGGCATCCAAGGTTTTGTAACGTGCTTCGAATTAAATATGTATGTTTTGAGCGTGGTGGTAATTCGCGTTCTTAGTCAACGACTATTACTCTTGGCCAAGCTTGACCTCACGCGACCTCAAAATTACCGACCATTTGATACCAAAAAGAAGAGCGCCATGTAAGTACTTTTCAGTATCACTACACTTGTTCTCGGTTGTTTTCGAAATAAAAGTGTTTGTATTGGTTACTTGATTTTCAAATGAGGTTACAATACTATCAACCCGCGTCAGTCGTGATGACAGCGAGATTAAATATGAAACGTTAGTTTTGGAGTGTGAGCAAACAACTTTGTACACATTTGCTATCCATTTAATGCTTTTTGCGTAATTCCCGAACAAGTAAATAAACAAACCACGCGTAATTTACTTGTATCCAGAGGTGCGGCTAAGCCGGTATTCGAATCTCGCAGGCAGCTACACCAATTTTTCTAATGAGAGACGAACTTAGCTAATATTCACGAATTACTTCCACGATGAAGTAATAACATCGCGGAATACTGGAATAGCATCTTCACTGGTGGTAGGACCTATTGTGAGTCCGCACGGGTAGGTACCACCACCTCGCCAATTTCTGCCGTGAAGCAGTAATGCGTTTCGGTTCGAAGGGTGGGGTGAGCCGTTGTAACTATACTGATAACTTAGAACTTTTATCTCAAGGTGGGTGGTGCATTTACATTGTAGATGTCTATGGGCTCCAGTAACCACTCAGCAACAGGTGGGCTGTGAACTCGTCCACCCTTCAAAGCAATAAAAAAAACCCCGCAAATATTGTAATTTATGTAATTACGATAGAATTCAGCCATAGAGTATAGAAGTAGTCTAGAGTAATAGAAGTCTTAAGGTAGATGTTGGAATTGAGGCTATTTATGTCGACTAGAGGTCCCGCAGTAGTCGAAATTCGACTATAATTAATTGGAATTGTAAGCTTGTACACTATTATGATTGTATTTTATGAAATTTGTGATTATAGAAGTCTATAATCACAAATTTTGCCAAGACTACACTATAAAAATATTAACAAAGACAAACAATATTTAATCTCAATTTGACAACAGACGTCAAGAACAAAAGTTTGACAATAAATAGTATGCATGCGTGTGTGCGTCAAATACATGGTATGTAGTGTGTGCACTTCTTCTCTATATTCTCTATAAGTGTGGAAAATTTCATACTCCTCCGTCCGCGCAATTTTCGTAAAAAGGGATACAAAGTTTTTGCTTCACGTATTAATATAGATAGGTTCCAGAAACTACCAAAAATCAGGTAGGCCGTGAGCCGTTATTCACCATGTCATAAAAGAACCACTTTACTTCTTTGTGTAAATTTGGATTGTGCCTACGTAAGCAATTAACACAAACTCTGGCATCGATTATAGGATAAAATGTAAAATTTTATTTCACGCATGTTTATATTTGCGAAAGCCTTTATCACGCTCGCTAAGCCAACGAACTCGGCGTGATTCAAAAATATAATTACAACAAGATCACTATCACCACGTACATACACTAAAACGAGGATGTTTTGTTTTTACGTGCCGAGTATGTAACAATGACCATTTTTTATTCAAACGCTGAATTGAGCAGCGTATTAACATTTAAGTCGCTTTGTTTTATAATTGTTCTTTTTTATTACTTTGTTCTTCTGCTTAGATGGTCCTCTCGAGGCTGTTCCGTTGTCTAAGATGTTTATGGTCCTTTGTTAGTGGCGTAAATTCAAAATTATTTTAAGATGTGGAAATAAAATTGCTGCGTTCATCGACAGTGCGTTTCCAAAGATCTTTTTTGCCACGTACCATCCGGCTTTGGAATGAACTCCCCTCCACGGTGTTTTCCGAGCGCTATAACATGTCCTTCTTCAAACGAGGCTTGCGGAGAGTACTTAATGGTAGGCAGCGGCTTGGCTCTGCCCCTGGCATTGCTGACGTCCATGAGCGACGGTGACCACTTACCATCAGGTGGGCCGTATGCTCGTCTGCCTACAAAGGCAATAAAAAAAAATACTAATAGGGAATGCTTATTTTTATAGCGTAGAATCGGAGACAACTATTTTGTTCGTATTCTGGAGCAGATACATTTTATGGCCTGGCAGTTCCTCTGCCATTGCCGATATTGATGGCCTGCTTCGAAGATGAACGTATACATAATACAAGCATAGATTAGGGTTATTGTTATCGAGTTATTGACCTCATACGTCAAACAAACGACTGTAATGTAGATCAGCTCGAATTATCTTTACCAGGTAGAAGACCACGAGTTCGGCTTCCCGGGCACAGCGATGCAATAAAAATAAAACCACTTCGCCATTGTTTGTAAAGCTAACTCGTTTTCCCTACTCGCTTGTTAATTAAAATTTGAGATTCGTATCGTTCTTCCTATTTCTATGACAACTAATGAAATAGTATTTTCTTCGATTTCCGCGAGTATTAGACATAATTAAAACCTGATTGACTGTTTAACTTAGCGTTTTTTTGTCATTTTATCATTTCGGCTGGCCGTCGGTCATGACGAAGGCTATAAAGCATTGGAAATATCGGAAATAATGTAATAATAATATTTTCTGATCTAATCTAATAGATAAAATAATTAATTGTCTATATCTATCTATCTATCTATCTTCTTCTATATATATAAAAATGAATTGCTGTTCGTTAGTCTCGCTAAAACTCGAGAACGGCTGGTCCGATTTGGCTAAATATTGGTTTTCAATTGTTTGTGCAAGTCCAGAGAAGGTTTAAAAGGTAGATAAATATGAAAATGCTCGGAATTAAATAAAAATAACAATTTTGTTTTTCCTTTGATGTGTCCCCCGTCGGACGGATACCTTTTGTTTGCTTTAAGTTTATTTTATACTAGTTTCGGAGCCTATTCAATACAAACAAACAAACAAATCTTTCCTCTTTATAATATTAGTATAGACAAAAGTTTAGGTCTTTTATTTATCGATTGAGGTACTACGAATACACTACGAGTAATAAATAAAATAATTAATAATAGTAAATAAATTAAATAATAGATAAAATAATTAATTGTCTATAGTATTAGTTAAATTTAGATTACGTCGTTGTTTGGTTTTGTTGCAATTATGTCATTATGTCTTAAACTCAGATGATTAAATTAATTGTTTTGTTTTAATGCACTTTAGAGAATGTTATTTTATAGCTCAATTTACCTATCGTAAATCCGAAGATCATTGACCGTATGTGTTTGAAAAAAAATTGCCGTGATTAAATGTAAACCATTTATTTTGATCGATTAGTACAAAACTGACCGGTTCCGCGTATGGACCGTTAAATTATTAGGCAGTTTATTTCATTGTCAGTTTTATGACAATGTTATATTAGTGATTTATTCAGCAAACGCGATATTGTAAAAGTTGTTTCAATAATTTGTGCTGTCATTAGAAATGCTTTTCGTTATAATATTATTGTTTTTAATAACGTAGATGGGTGGAGGAGTTGATGGCAAAAAGTTCTTACCCATAGGCATCACATCATGAATGCCGCCATCCACGTTGACACATGAGGTCGGATTTGTTTTTTATTTTTATTGCTTAGATATGTGGACGAGCTCACAGCCCATCTGGTGTTAAGTGGTTACTGGAGCCCTTAGACATCCACAACGTAAATGCGCCACCCACCTTGAGATATAAGCTCTAAGGTCTCAAGTATAGTTACAACGGCTGCCCTGAAATATGAGTTCTATGGTCTCAGTATAGTTACAATCAAACCGAAACGCATTACTGCTTCACGGCAGAAGGCTGGGTGGTGGTACCTACCCGCGCGGACTCACAAGAGGTCCTACCACCAGTAATTACGCAAATTATAATTTTGCGGGTTTCATTTTTGTTACACGATGTTATTCCTTCACCGTGGAAACCAATCGTGAACATTTGTTGAGTACGTATTTCATTAGAAAAATTGGTACCCGCCTGAGATTCGAACACCGGTGCATCGCTCAACACGAATGCACCAGACGTCTTATCCGTTAGGCCACGACGACTTCAAACTTGTAATCTGTAATGGCCGTTTTCCCTTCAAGTCGACTGAACGAACGAACCTTTTATTGTAATAAGTAAATTGTACGTATGATCTAATTTTGAAGTCAGAGCCAGAGCATTGATAGAAATAATAATTAAAAAAACCGCAATATTATATTGTAAAAATACTTTTAATCAATGCCTACGACTTGCAAATACCGTACAAAACACAATAACACCGTTAGCGCCCTAATTAGTAATTCCTCTAAATAATTATGAATCGAATATTATAATTTATTATTAATTTAAAATTTGGCAGGGCGTTGCCGTTTGTTTGTTCATAATTCATTGACAGTACGAGTATTATTAATGTCTAAATTGGCAAACCGCGCCCTGATCATTTTAACTGTTTTAATAAAATGCTAGACGAAAAAAAATTCGCTGATAGATTTAGAAAGAATGAACGTAACGGGATAAGATATTTTTTATACAGATATCAAGCTTTGTGTCATCGGAATGAAGGAGACAACAAATACGATTCCTTTTGAAGATATATTCACTTTTATGTTTCACGATTTTAACATTAACTCTACAAAGTTCAATGACCGTAATCAAAAATTGTTAAAACAAAACAAAAAGTCTAATAAAAGTTAATCACTCTGCAATCATGTAAATATTATCGTAAACTAATTAAGGTTCAATAAATTTTTGTTAAGCAGTAAATTTTTTTACCTATCACAAATTCATTCATGTGTGATTCATTGTTTTACTGTTAGAACAATTTGCATAAACACCAATGAATCTCATCTCGAAGCTGTTAAAGAGAATAAGTACCACTTTTAAGTGTTATTTAAAAGTGCTTTAGAATTGATTATTGACCAACCATTGCGTGTTCTAATGTTAGGCTATGTTATTAATGTTTTAAATAATTTTAAAGCGCATTTTAGTTTTTATTTAGAATTTAGACTTAAGTGTTTTTTTAATGTAGCCCATAGACTAGGGGTATGCTAAACCCCCTTGAAACATGAGGTCAAAAGTCTCAAATGTATAACGGCGGTCTCACTCTTTGAATCGGAAAACAGCACTGCTATGCAGGTTCTAGCTAGGTGAATGCCAATTTTTGCATTTCTTAAGTTCCAGTGAAGGAAAGCTTTCCTTATCAAGTTTACCTACGACGTCGAAATATCGGGAACTCATTTAACGTAAAAATCGTGGTAAGAACTCATTAAATAAAAGTGTGTGTGATGTCCATTATTTTTACTATACTCAATTAATTTGTGTTTTCCAAGATAGTTTTTGTCATGTTTTATCAAACTATGATAAGGTGACTATGATATATTTTTAAAATGATATTTTAAGAATTCTATTAATTTGATCATTCTGATAATATGTGAGCGACAATATATGAGTGGTGATAACCACTTTTTAATACGCTTTTATTAGCTTCAGACGAATGTATGTTTGTAACGGAATTTTTGAACATGATTTTGACGCCTTCAAAACATCGGATTAACTCGAAATTTGGTATACTTATTAAGGACCGATGACAATTCAATATTAAAAAATAATAAAAAATTTAAAAAATTGAAATAGAACTAAAAAATTAAAAATAAATAATAGTTTAAAAAAAATTAACAAAATACGCTTTTATAGAAAATTTATTTTCTATTTTTTATTTGGATTTTCTATGAAAGCGTATATTGTTAGTTTTTTTAAACTATTATTTATTTACTATTTTACACGACAAACGTGATGCGCCTCATCTAACTGATTTTTCAATTTACGGCGGCAAAAATAGTTATCATTTTTAACACATGACCTTGCACTGTTGTACCATTGAACCAAATGACTAACGAATACGCTCTATATAATTAAAACGAAACAATAAGAAAGTTGATGCGTGCAGATTCATTTCGGATTCGTGTTGCAATGTTTAGAATCGCCGGATGATCGCGATAAGATCTCGACCTACGGTCCGTTACGCGTTTCCAAATGTGCGATTTGGATAAGATTGATTCGTATACGCTTAAGAATTAATAGTGTGCAAGTTTATTCAGCAGGAAAATTTAAATTTACTTCTTATTTAAGAGGTAACGCAACGAATACGCTCGTCCCTTGATAATGACACTAAATCGTAATTTTACTGCCATATGCTTAATCCTTTAACATCTAATATTATGCTAAAAAAATTCATAAATCGTTTAAGTATTTTAAGAAATAAGAAGCTTGTAAGATTTGTCCGTATTGTTGCCGTTTTTAAACATCCTGTAAAAACAGTTTAAAAAAAAATTCAAATCCAATAAAAAAACTATAAGTTCATTTTTAAGAAAGTAATATCTTTTTTCATGTGAAAATGAAGGGTCGTGTTTAGCATTTTACACATTTATTTGTAGTTCGGGTAGCACAGTTGTTTCTTTTGTTGTCTATTCGATGATGTATGTGGGACAACAGAGTTAGAAATTTATAAAAATCTTTTCCTCATTGTTTTTTCTATACATTTTTGAAAAATATGAGTTTCGATAGTTATCCGGTGTAAGAACACTAAGAACATCTGGACGGTATAAAGATTGTAAAGTCATCTCATAATAATAATAGCTCACGATTTAAGACGGATTCAAATCGTGACTTTAAAAGAAAATTGACTGAAATTGATTATTTTAATTATATTCTCATGGTAGCTATGTGGGTCAAGGTTCGTATGTAACATAGAAACGTTAAAATAATGATGACTAATCGTAACTTCACTGTCAATAAAATTAATTATTCAGATTTTCGTTATTATTATTGCTCTAAAAAAACAAAAACGACCCGCTTTGATCACCCTGTCCCTCTAAACGCCGATTTATAGACACGAGTCTTTAAATCTATATAGTAGGAGAGCCCCAGTAGGGGTTTATGGTATTTAGTAAATGCGGCAGATTAACAGATGCGATGACACTTTTTTTAGTGCTTAGGTGAGGACAAGCTCAAAGCCCATCTGGTGTTAAGTGGTTACTTTAGCATATAGACATCTACAACGTAAATGCACCACCCACCATGAGATATAAGTTCTAAGGTCTCAAGTATATTTACAACGGCTGCCCCACCCCTCAAACAGAAACGCATTACTACTTCACGGCTGAAACAGGCAGGGTGGTGGTACCTACCCTTGCGGACTTACAAGAGGTCCTACCATCAGTAAAACCTCCATCAAAACGTCTCTAATGCAAGACACAAATACCCAAATACCGAATATTCCGCCGCCATGGTATAGAAGGCAAGGGCACTAGTTGCAATACAAGTGAGCCGAATCATCGATGGATCTGTTTTAGTGTAACACCACATCTCAATGAATCGTCATACTACATTAATCTATTTACGTTTCGATAGCCGTTTTATACTTGATAAATTATTTTATTGCAATTGTCTATTCGTTAGTTAAAAAATCAAATCGCAATATTTAGTTCAGCGCTCATGAAATACAATGCGTAATTCACACACATGAAATTAAACATTAATCTGTGATTATTACTAGAAAAACACATCAGGAAGATTTAATTTAACATGTACATAAATCTCATTAAGTCTTCCTCCGCGGCCTAATTGTTTCTGCATTGATACAGAATAGTGTAATAAAAACAGATTAACAAAATAGATGAGCGATAAGTCATTATGATATGACGCATCAAAAATACAATACATATCTTTGGATGGGGATACAATTTTAATTAATTTTATCTCAATAATTGGCCTCATTAAGTAATACTATATATGCTTTCGAGATTTATAGCCTATTATTAAATATGACCTCTATGACTGGCTATTTGAAGAGAATTCAAATAAAATTCAGCACACACACCATACACTACTAGTACCTAAATAAGGGGCAAAAAAATCTAAATGTATTCACCGCTAATAAAGTTCCATAGGAAAATAATTAGGTATGTTATGTTTTCAGTAATTATAATATATAATTACACAATATACACACTCGGTCTGGGTCGTACCTGGTTCAGAGATTATCCATTGCCATACAGCGTGGCAATGCTGCTAGCGTAATGGGTACTTTCGGGCCGGGTGGTTTCGGTGGCTTGTTTGACTAGCCGATGCCTACGCGCCCATTGCTGTTAGCGTGGACCTTTATGTTACTTAAGACGACGCTTGCAGCTGAAAGTAAGTATTGTACTTTTTGACGAAGCATGTTGCTGATAACTTTATTTCTGTAATCTGACGAAGCATGTTGCGGATAATAACATGTGCTTTTAGGTTAGGAATATACACACTTATACAAATATTTGACTATTTTCTTTCGTAGCACGGGTCCAGCAAGCATTTATATTGTCATTGTCGCTTTAATTAGATTTGAAACTGGTATCTATTTTTATAGACATACCTTCAATTCGGGTTAGCGCCAATTTAAGAAGTGCAATTTGTCGATTTGGATATTTCATATTGCAAAATAATAATAAAAATTCAGATGATGTAATGCACTGCCTAACATGAATAATATTTTTATTTTTATTTTTTTTATTGCATTGATGTCGCCTGATGACGTAAATGCCGCCACTCACCCTGAAATATGAGTTTTAAGGTCTCAGTATATTTACAATCAAACCGAAACATATTATTGCATCACGGCAGAAATAGGCAGGGTGGTGGTACCTACCCGTGCGGACTCACAAGAGGTCCTACCAGCAGAAAAAAATAAGTATAAATTCTATTTGATTTATAGGTACCACGTTAAATTACGGACTCCCTTCAACACACTGTTTATTTAGAAAAAAGTGACTTTTAGTTTCGTAATCTATACTAATATTATAAAGAGGAAAGATTTGTTTGTTTGTTTGTTTCGAATAGGCTCCGAAACTACTGGACCGATTTGAAAAATTCTTTTTCCATTAGAAGCCGACATTGTCCCTGATGAACATAGGCTACTTTTTAAAAAAAAAAATTAATTTTTTTTTGGTTTCATGTGTGTTTTAATGTTTCCGAAGCGAAGCGAGGGCGGGTCGCTAGTTAACAATATAGCGTCACGTACATTCGTTAATATCATATTAATAGAAAAAGACAAAACAGTTTAGTAACTTTTTCTCCTCTGCTCGTTAATCGATCTTATTGAAGTGAAACTTCCTTATCGGCGTTGGAAAAAAATTTACCGTCACATTTTTCGGTTACGCGTCACTTTTTTCCGTTACGCGCCATCTGTTTTGTATTCATGTCTATGATAATAAAATCCTTTTGTTTAAACTTTATCTAATTTAACTTTTTTGTATTCATGTCTATGATAATAAAATCCTTTTGTTTAAACTTTATCTAATTTAACTTTATTTAACCAATTTCTAGAAAGTTGCATGTAGATCATTTTTCGAAAAATAAGGCCATAAACAAGTTTCACTTCTTACGTGTGTACACTAGTACACGCACACATTTTTTTTTTGTTTGATAGTTGTTGATGAGGTTTAATCTATACTAATATATAGGTATAAATCTACAGTGGCTTTTACGGATGTTCCGTTATAACTACTGAACCATGCATCCGATTGACTTGAAACTTGGTATCCATGTAGAAAATACACGTACTTAATGGATAGGCTAATTAATATTTATATGAGTGTTGGACTCCCTAATAATAATAATGACAATAAATAATCATGTTATTTTTAAATGCCCAGCGAAGCGGGCGAGTACGGCTAGTATTCGATAAAATGAAACTGGAAACAGTTTTTAACACTATTTTATTAGTATTTTTCACACACTTATAAAAAAATTTACTAATAACGAAAGAAAAGAAATGCAGCATATAATCTAAATCTTGAGATATCAGTGATTATGGTTGAATTTCGACTACTCTGCGAATACTATTTATTTGTATTTTCCCTATTTATTTCGTAGCAAGTGAACGTCGTGGTGTTAAGTGGTTACCGAAGCTCCTATATTTGAGAGTTTGAGGTCTGCGTCTTAATTGTTTAGTAAATAATATGCAATTTAAATGCAATCTCATCTTAATGCATTAACACTGTAATGCATAAAAATGCAATATTTCTACAACTATTGGAATGAAAATTGCAGTGGTTAATCAACATCCTTGTAATTAAAGACTAACTATTTTCCCATTATATCTTAGGTCATCCGTCATTATTTTATAAATATATACATACACGTCATACACAACACTTTATGGCGATAATCGAATTAAAACTCCTTTTTTTAGGAACAACCAGGGAAATGTGGTGTGAAATATGTACTAATTTTGTTTCTTATTGCTTAGATGGTTGGATAAGTTCACAGCCCACCTGGTGTTAAGTGGATACTAGAGCCCATAGACATCTATAACGTTAATGTGCCACCCACCTTGAAATATAAATTCTAAGGTCTCAAGTATAATTACAACGGCTGCTCCGCCCTTCAAACCGAAACGCATTACTGCTTCACGGCAGAAATAGACAGGGTGGTGGTACCTGCGCGTCCGGACTCCTAAGAGGTCCTACCATCAGCATTATTGATTATCATATCATTATTTACTGAAAATAGCAGTAATGCTTCTAACAAAAAAAATAGGCCTATTTTAATATTGTTTTAAATTTGAAAGAAAAACAAAATAAATGTAGAGCATAATATGAATATATGACTTTAAACGCATTGATTCCGACATGATGTTCGATATGGCTTATTACTATTCTTCTTATTCGTATTATATATTCGTAAAGGATTTTTATTAGTGTTGCTTCCAGATGAAAACTAAAAGTTGACTGACCGTTTGCAGCTTATGCAGCCTTCGCCGTGAAAATACAACAAAACGAACACATTACATGAATGTGTCATAACTTGCGCTGGTCATAGTAATTATCTGCTGTGTTGCGTCGACAAATTGATGTTTTATTCATATGCGAAATAGCAACTTAACGACCGTTTTAGATATTATTATAAAAGGAAATAACAATTATTTTATTAACACGTCTAATAATGTTTAAAAATGCGCACGCTTGCTACATTAATGTCGGAATTGAGTATAAAAGCCTATGTCAATCTGTTTACGACACGCAAAATATTCGTTCAAAATACTGCATCAAGGTTTTGTGAAGTTTATGTATTAGTGATTCTACAATCTCGATCTCATAGGACAATAATTGGATAATTTGATATGTTGTGAATAAAAAAAATCTTGGCAAAGAAAATTACATATTAAGTAAGTCGTCAATTTGATGTATACAATAAGGTCAATTGCGTAATGGCATAAGATTTGAACAATTTACCTCATTCATCTAGCTAAACGTAATTTGGTCACGCCATTGTTTGGATACAGGCATGATTTAAACAACGATACTTCAAACGTAATGATGGACTTAAAAAAAATCGCTTTACTCGATCCTGCATATTGCATATCCTGCATATCCTTCTGCATATTGTATTGACTTTATTATCGGATTATTGGAGATGATAAAATAACTTGTTTTTCAATAGTACCAACCGGCATTGGAGCAATTAACTTTTTTTGTAACCTAATATTCTTTCACGAAATTTAGCTCTGGAATTCTCTTCGGAGTTTTTAGGCACTATTGATATTTCGAGGTTAACTCTATTTAATGTGGCAGAAAGATGATTATGTTTCTGGTACTGCCACCGATTATGGTAAACAACTTCGTCATCAAAATAATCACAAGGTAACAGTCGGATCCTGATGCTATTGTATATTTAATTTCATGATGAATTTTGTGACACTATTCATCAAGTGTTTTACCATGGTCAAACAAGCAAAGGCTTAATGGCAGTAGGCATCATAGAATACAAGATCTTCCCTTTGTCGTTAACTTTCAAACTATCTATCTATATTTCTGTCCACAGACGTCCACTGCTGGACATGGGCCTTCCCCAATTCAATTAACTTTCAAACTACCTAGTTTTTTCCAAAGAGCGGGTGAAATCGCTCGGTAGATCGGCAGTCCAAATGTTGTTTTTTGAAACTTATACATAAGCAAACTTACCTTGAAAATGTCGTTAGCGAGATTCAGCCATCTGTCAAATATCTTGTATTCTATAGACGCTGTCACCGCCACAAAGTTTTCAGGAAATTATGTTTCTCCAAAATTGTATACGAGAATTTAACTGCCTATGTTTGCAAGCTGTAAACCATAGTTATACATTCTTGATTTCAAAATGTAACAGGAGCTCAAATAACAATTAAGTTTCGCTTTTCCGTATTTCATGCTTTAATTGAGTGACGACATTCGTGTTGCGTTCCTGTAAACACTTATCAGGTAGACGGTGACTTATACAAATTTGGTGCAAAGAAAAGTGGCGGATGTTCCTAATGAATTTCAGTTAATATTCAGACTAATACTTATGACGACCCTTGTAGCTGAAAGTAAGTATTGTATTTTTTGACGAAGCATGTTGCTGATGACTCTATTTCTATATAATCTGACGAAGCGTGTTGCGGATAATAATATGTACTTTTAGGTTATTAAAATAATATTTAGATATTCAGACAGATTCTTCGAATAATTAAGAGTTGATTCACGCAACAAAGCGTAGTTTCATAAGGAAACAATCAGAGAATCAATTATCAATGTACGCTTTTTGCCCAGGTCGGCCCATTCATGTCGATGAGTGTTACAATATAAAAGAGCCGGGAATAATCGAAAATGATGTAATGCTATAATGCTCCGTGTAATCATTCAGAAATGGAATCGAAAAAACACTGATGCGTTTTACTTTGTGCTTCATGAAAATGTTCAGCATCTTATATGCAAAGGGTAATTAATAATAATTTAAAAACATGTTCTTATGAGATATTAAACATTATTGTAAACTATAGTGTTAAATCTAACTGATTAATTTGAAATGTTATATGATTGTTGATGGTTTGGGATGCATTCGAAAGTACGAACAGTAGAAAAAATCCGGTACCAATATATCTACCTATATATATGTAGATAGAGGTTCAGAGATCTTTTTTACCACGTGCCATCCGGTTTTGGAATGAGCTCCCCTCCACGGTGTTTCCCGAGCGCTATGACATGTCCTCTGTGGAGAGTACTTAACGGAAGGCAGCGGCTTCTGCCCCTGGCGTTGCTGAAGTCCATGGGCGACGGTAACCACTTACCATCAGGTGGGCCGTATGCTCGTCTGTCTACACGGGCAATAAAAAAATAAAAAAGGCTACCTAATAAATGCAGGTTAAAAATGCTAAAATGCAAATTTATTTCAAAGCGATGCATTCAAAACAAGACAAAGAAAACAACTTGTTATTATCGTATGCAGTAGTAGGAACGTAATAATTTACTATTAGTCGTACTTGTATCAGAGTTCAATCGATTCAGCAGCCACGGGAATGTTGGCTTCATTTCTTAGCAGGGAAACTTGCACTTTGTAACAACCTGTTAATAAAGTTCATTTTTTTATATAAGTAACGTAAATAAAACCTATGTTATTGATACGCTGCCATACCTTTCATCCAGTTGCGATCAAACTTTGTTTTATTACTTGCAATTACTGATGGTAGGACGTCTTGTGAGTCCGGACGGGTAGGTACCACTGCCTATTTTTGCCGTGAAGCAGTAATGTGTTTCGGTTTGAAGGACGGGGCAGCCGTTGTAACTTGAGACCTTAGAACTTATATCTCAAGGTGGGTGGCGGAATTTACGTTATAGATGTCTATGGGCTCCGGTAACCACTTAACACCAGGCGGG
The DNA here is from genome assembly GCF_030269925.1 of Bombyx mori. Classification (NCBI taxonomy): domain Eukaryota; kingdom Metazoa; phylum Arthropoda; class Insecta; order Lepidoptera; family Bombycidae; genus Bombyx; species Bombyx mori. The sequence continues at coordinate 8,322,722 of NC_085123.1, forward strand.
CTGTGAGCTCGTCCACCCAAGTGAGCAATAAAAAAAGGTCGTAATATTGACGGTGAGATAACCATAGGCTTCAGTTATCACTTAAAGCCCGGTGAGCAACGGTTTTACGGAAGGCAGCGGCTTGGCTCTGCCTCTGATGGTTACCACTCACCATCAGGTGGGCCGTATTCTGGGCTGCCTAGACGAGCAATAAAAAAGAAAGAAAGCTTCGATCCTTACTATCTATCTACAGTATTGGGAGTAATTTTTATGTAAGAAAATTAAAATGAAATAGTTATCCTTTAATTAACATAATATGCGTCACACCGTAGTCGCTTGCAATCCCAGCAATGTCCGCCTAATATAAAAATAGACTTGTAGGATCACCGCAGGCTGCTTTCTTATTCTTTTATTTATATATAAGAAGATCGAGTTGTAATTATTCGTGGCATTGAACCAGCCAGCCAGCTACGATTCCTTCGCACATCAAGACTGGCTGGTTGTTGACATGTGACCTTTAAGGATCCTCTGGAATTCTTGTTCGCGCTCGCATACTAAGGGATCTGTATTTATAACAATTTAACTTTGTAGCGACAACAATTAAAAGTAATTAACTACCTAGAAACTCTTTAGTTTGAAGGATTGTTGTTGTAAAAATAAATTTTTGAGTTATATAAGAAAAGCGTCTTCTGTAAAGTATAATGAGAATATCACCAATTTAGTGGAAATTTAATTAAAAATGCAAAGAATGAGAACGAAAAGATATAACTTAAGTAATTTATTCTATTAATTTTTATGGGTGTATTTATAAAACCAGGTGGTTCGTGTAGACGCTTGTTTGTAGAAATCAAATATGACATGTCAAATAATGAGTATAACTCATTGAAGTATGAAACCTAGGTCTATGATATAACTATGTTTGTAGACGTTCAGAAAATGAAAATCAGAAATGTGCCTTATTTAAAAAAATGAATTTCAAAATCAAAATCAAAATCTATATATTAATACGTGAAGCAAAAACTTTGTATCCCTTTTTACGAAAATTGTGCGGACGGAGGAGTATGAAATTTTCCACATTTATAGAGAATATAGAGAAGGAGTGCCCAATGCTAATATTTTTTTAAGCTAATGCATAAATAATGCATTAAACCAATAAAGAAAACATTACACACACCTACCCGTATTTGAAACAGACACGCTTATATACTATTTTGTTTATTGTTAAAGTCTGTGGTAAAGTTGTGAATAAATTAATATTGTTTTTCTATAATATTATTTGTCTTTATGGTACCCTTAGCGAAATCTGTGATTATAGAAGTAATGTCTTTGATAATAGAACCATAATAACGTTCAAACTTATAATTAACTAGCGGACCCGGCCACACGTTGCTGTGGCTGTGGCTTAGGTTTTTGTTTCTAAATAACCCGCGGCCGCCTATGCTAATACCAAAAATTGACAACGTAAGAACAATTGGATTTCACTGTATTGCGTTTACTACGAAATAAATTTCACTTATACTTTAGCCTCAGAAACACGTGGTGCTTATGCCATTAAATTGTAGCTTATGTGAAACGTTGGTATTTTTAGCACAGCGCCATCTATGAGATATTAAAGTCACAGTATAACAATTGTCTGTAAAAACTGATTTAAGGCGCCATCTGTTTTAGACTTATGAAACTTACAATTAATAACAAAAATCAACATAAGAAATCATTTTATTGTTAATTAATAAATATTGCGACCATTCATCGAAATAAAAACCATCCTATCTCTCAAGTTGGATCGAACTGCACATGGTGTGCGAATTTTATTATAATCGGTTAAGTGGTTTAGGAGTCCATTGAGGACAAACATTGTGACACGAGATTTATATATATTAAGATAATTATATGAGAATTTCGAATATCGGGCGACCACTAGTATGCATTATTTCCCCATTATTAGTGGATTAGTAACGCAGAACATTTCAGGGATATACCAACATAACAACTGCAAAAAGGAACCCTTTTTTTAGGGCTGATGGAACTAAGAACACTGACTGATTCGGTAACACACTGACTGATTTAGGATTCGGTAACACAGTAGTTCGCGCCCCTGACTGCAGGGCGGCAAATCGAGATTTACATTCCCATATCGGGCAAACCTTCAAGTGCCGAACTAGTTTTTTAATAAATGTAGGTATATAACCTTACGGCACCGGTTACCTTATAACCTTAAAAAAACCTATATAAACATATTATATCTATCCCTGGTTCTCATAAAACCAGAAATCTTTGCTTTGGGCCACATAACCGCGTATTTTTGTCTCGATTTATTATTATTATATGACGGATGCATAATGTTTTGTCTAGACCTGAAGATCCATGGCCTCAAGCAAAAAATTGTTGATGTAATGATGAATGAAACATTAAAGTTGAGGCTCAAAACAATTTTCCTAATGTCCTGCCGTTGTACTAACACTAATCAAACTTTATTTTAATTTCAGGTGACTTCGATCAAAAAACCATGTTCTAAACCAGAAGCTGTGCAAATTTGTAAAGATGGCCTCGTTGATTATAAGATATTTCTTGCCGTATTTGCTGCTTCCATTAGTAATAAGAGGAAATGAAACAATCATAAATGGTAGATCTGAAAATTAATATTAATTTAATCTAAAAAAAAACAATCTGACTCGTTTAATCTCCCCGGGATCGATTCATGAATAATCTCAGTGTACGTTCGTAAATCTTAATTTGCAATGCATATTTCTTTATTCATAACTAAGCATACACTATAACGTAATAATAATATAATGTAAGAATATACTGAGACCTTAGAACTCATATCTCAAGTTGGGTGACGGCATGTACGTTGTAGATGTCTATGGGCTCCGGTAAACACTTAACACTAGGTGGGCTGTGAGCTCGTCCACCCATCTATGAATAAAAAATAATAATAAAATTTAATGTATTTAGATGAGTCGGTAGAAGATACCCGCCAGCCTCGAGCCAGTGGAAGAATAGTCAAATTGTACTCAGGGGCTAGACGAGAACCAATCATATGCTCCAGTGATGGTTTTAAGGCTGATCCACACGACTGCACTGTGTTTTACAGGTGTATGAAATCAGGAAGTGGAAAGTATACTATTTTTAGGGTAAGGCAATAAATACTCAGTGGATTTTCGATTAGTTTATAGGAAAGAAAATCTTATGATTTGGAAAAAATAATTTGCTTTTCAATTAAAAATATATTTATTTTGTATGAATCGGCGAATGAACTCATGGCCCGGTTGGTTTTAAGAGGTTACCATAGTCCATAGATATCGTAACGTAACCGCCACCACCCATCTTCAGACATGAGGGTGAAATCTAAACCTAAATAGTAAACGGCTGTTCGAAGCTTCAAATCAATAAATACAAATGTTAATACACAAATAAATCAAGCTTTATACAAATTCTACAGATGTCGTACTACAAACAAAGGAATTGGTTTAGGAATAGCTTTATATGAATGAATGAATGAATGGATGAATATCATGGATGAATAAATGGTAAATTATATAATATTATAATATCTTGCACTGCACTAAAATTCGCATGTCAAATAATGACAAAGCATACACGCTGCTTTTAACTTACGTAATAACTTATTTTTACTATGCTTGGCGAATAAATGATTTCTTTCTTTCTTTCTATAAATAGTTCCTGAATCAGTCAAACTTTTTTGTGTTACTTGCTAAAAGAGATAACACAAAAAAGTTACATATGCGCCACTTTTAAATTGTACTGTTTGTGTAGTTGACGTTGGCTGGAGTTGTGTAAAAACAATAATATAGGAGACGAAAAATAAATTAATAGTTAGCGTTTATTTCATTTCAGTTCCAATGTGGGCCTGGAACCATCTACGACATAGACTCGGAGGTATGTAACCACCCACGTAGTACAAAACGGTCCGAGTGTGGTGGCCTTAATGTGCCATCGATAGAAGAAAATGATAATGGAATCGAAAATTACAACCAAGAAGTTCCTAAGCCTATAAGTACCAAGTTTCCTGTTTACTTTACTACGAGTACAACAGTAAAAACTTCAACGATTTCCTTAACTACGCCTAGTTCTAAGCCAAACACAGATTCACTAAATCTAGATACTGCGAATGAAATCACGAAATTTCACGAAAGCGTTGTCTCTACAGTTCCGATGACCTCTACAACAAAGTATTATGAGCATAAAAATAATGCTATTGTTGATTATTCGTCATCATCACCAACAAAACTCGAAGCAGTCACTGCCTCGCAAGGACTAAAATCGCAGAGCAACATTTGTATTTCTGAAGGTTTTCTGGGTGACAGTGAAAATTGTCACAAATTTTATAGATGTGTTGGCAATCAAAGAGGTGGTTTCATGAAATTTGAATTTTCGTGTAGTGCATTCACTGTGTGGGATGATGAAATACAAGCATGTAATCATCCTTGGGCTGTAAAGAGAAGTAGATGCAGCAGAAGCAGTTCAGATTCCAGTAGCGTCCAAATAAAGCCAGCAATAAAAGATTCCCATATAGGAACCATGCAAACGACTACAAGCAGTTTCACAGAAAATGGCACAATTAATAGTAGTCAAGTAATTCACGCTCCACATTTGTCACAAGCTCCTGTGAAAATAAATGACGATGAACTAAAACAAAATGCAAATAATAAAATAGAACAGAATCACTCACACATAAACTATGGGGAAGTAGAAAGCCATATTCCAACCAAAATTTACAAAGATATAGCACTCTTTCAAAACCAGACAGATAAATTTAAGCAGCCGAGCCAAAAAGAAGAAGTAAATAAGACAGGTACAAATGTACCAACAGCTCAGACAGAATCTAACCCAAAAATAAATAATTTATGTGTTCAAACCGGTTTTCTCGGAGATCCTTACGACTGCAAAAAATTTTATAGATGTGTTGATACTGGAAAAGGAAATTTTATAAAATATGAATTTTCATGTGGTGAAAGTACGGTATGGGATCCAAAATTAGAAGCTTGTAATCACGCCTGGGCAGTTCCGAAATGTGGTGGAAATTTTATGTCTACTACTGAAGTTGACGTAGTGGAATCAGCACTTAACGCGTCTAACTCTTTCACACCGTCAGCACCTGTCATCCAAACAACTATAGAAATTGACGCTGAAGAAGAAGACATCGGGTATGGAAATATTCATTCTTCAGTAAAAACGACGACTCCCAGAACGACCACTATCGATAGTAGCCCTCAAATTTCACCATTGAACGATTGTAAGTCAAGTGGCTTCAAAGGTGACTCAAAAGATTGTAGTATATTTTATAGGTGTGTCGAAGATGCTAATGGAAGATATACAAAATATGAATTTAAATGTGGGGAAGGTACAGTCTGGGATTCTAATCTAGAAGCTTGTAATCATGCTTGGGCAGTAAAAAAATGTGGAGAGAATGAATTATCTATTGAAAACATATCAACAACCACTGAAACTACAACTATTAGCAAAAATCCAACATCACCTAGTCAAACTATAATGAATAGTAAAAATCCAATAACGACATTAAATGGTAATCTAACTACCACTACTACTACTGAAATATATCAACCTGATCAAGAAGACTCTGGTTATATTGGTCATATTGAAGAAATCACATCCTCAACAACAAAACTACCCGATTCTTCGATAAACGGAAGTAGTGAATGTAAATCAAATGGCTTTCTTGGAGATAAAAATAACTGTAAAATTTTTTACAGGTGTGTAAGTAACGGTGATGGTTCGTTTAATAAATACGAATTTACATGTGGCGAAGGAACAGTTTGGGATAGTAAAATTGAAGCATGTAATCATGCATGGGCAGTGGAAAGTTGCGGTGGTATTAGTGTATCAAGTTCTAGTGAAATTTTTGATTTAGTTTCCACAATTTCTCCTCAATTGACGACTACAAACAAAGCCGAAAATTCCAACATTGAATCTACAGGCGACACGGCGACGACGACACTAGTATTAGTATCATTTTCTACTACAACTACAGAAACCGTTGCTTTGACAACAAATACATGTAAAAGCACTGGCTTCATAGGGGATCAAAAAGATTGTAAGAAATTCTATAGATGTGTTGACAATGGAGATGGAACTTTTACACGTTTTGAATTTAATTGTGGGGAAGGAACTGTTTGGGATAGTAAAATTGGTAATTGTAATCATGCTTGGGCTGTAGAAAAATGTGGAGAGTATGGCGAAGATGAAAATTCTAACGCAGCCAATACTTCTGATGGTAAACCAATTTTCGCAGATGAATATGACAACGGAGTTGCAACAACAAGTAAAACGACTAATAATGAAAAACCAGATTTTATTCAAACAACAGTATTAAGTCCAATTGTAAACACAATTTGTAAGCAGAGTGGATTTATTGTTGACAAAAATGACTGTCAGAAATTTTATAGGTGTGTTGATGATGGAAAGGGTGGATTTATACAGTTCGATTACCGATGTGGGGAGGGTACCGTTTGGGATTCTAGTATTGAAGCTTGTAATCATGTATGGGCTGCGCAAGAGTGCAGATTTGATAATGTTACAAGTGAAACGATTGATAGTTCAACACATGAGTCGCCACCTACCTCTTCCGTTCAAGAATCACTAAATTCCACATTACCTTCAGTAATTAATACCGTCGCAACATCTACAGAAAAGGCCGTAAGCGATTACTGCACGCAAGATGGTTTTATCGGTGACAAAAGAGATTGTAAAACGTTTTATCGTTGCGTTCACAATAGTCATGGTGATTTCATAAAATATGAATTTCGCTGTGGAGAAGGGACTTTTTGGAACCAAGAAATACAAGCTTGTGACCATGTTTCAGAAAATAAGAGATGCTACAGTCCTGATCATGAAATCGTTGATACTAGACCTCAAATCGAAAATGATGAAATTTATACAGAAGCGATGACCGAAATCATAAGTACATCGCATTCACCAATTGTGACGCAAAAACCTGTGATCTCTGAGGATACTTGTCAAAATGAAGGATTTTTTGGGGATTCTAGTGATTGTCAAAAATTTTATAGGTGTGTGGAAGATTCAAAAAATGGATACACAAAATATGAATTCGTTTGTGGCGCTGGTACAATTTGGAATCAAGATATTATAGCTTGTGACCATCCAACTTCAGAGAATAAATGCTTAGGTGAAAATATCAATTCTAATCCTAACCAAACGAATGAATCAAATGTAGATGGAGAATCTTCAGATATTACAAGCACGCTTAAGCCGCATTCTACTCGAGAACCAGAAAATTCAACGTCTGCAGACACTGACGAATGCATTTCTGAAGGATTTTATGCAAACTCGCATGATTGTAAGAAATTTTTCCGTTGCGTCATAAACGACAAAGGAACGTTTACCAAATATGATTTTATTTGTGGTATTGGTACAATATGGGTTCAAGAGATACAAGCATGTGATCATAATAATGGAATCGAGACTTGCACTTCGATAAATATACCAGAAACTTCTACAGTTACATACGCTTCAACTACAAGCCAATCGAGCTCAAATACCACTCCATTACTGTCAACACCCATAAAAAATGATAATGACTACTACACCAGTACTAAGAAACCCAATACAGAAGTATGTGAAGCAGAGGGATTCTTCGGAAATGATAATGATTGCAAGAAATTCTATCGCTGTGTAGATAATGGTCAAGGTGGCTATACAAAACACGAGTTCAGTTGTGGTGAAGGGACCGCGTGGGATACCACTATTGAAAGTTGCAATCACATAGACAACGTTAAAAATTGTCATTTTTCACACCAAGATGAAAGTCAAACACAGCCGATATTATTCGACGAAATGCCATCCACTGAAAATGAACAGGGCACAACAAGAGTTCCATCTTCTTCACAATCTACTGAGAGCAGTATTTCGGATGATAAAGCAAACTGTGAAAGTGAAGGCTACTTTGGCGACACTGAGGATTGTAAAATATTTTATAGATGTGTAGATAATGGAAAAAACGGATTTACCAAATATGAATTTACTTGTGGAGAAGGTACAATCTGGGATCAAGACTTAACTACATGTAATCATCCGCAAGACGTATTAAAACCTTCCTGTGGTCACACTAGTGAACAGATTTCTACATCATCTACAATGAGTTCTTCATCATCAGACTCTCCTTCAGCAACCAGTACTTTATCAACGACCGCAAGTACCACAGAAATCAGTAATAGTACCTCAAACAACGCTTCCCAAGAAAGTTCGAATAAACCAAACCAGAATATCACTTGTCCTAAAGAAGGCTTTTATCCGAATCCTAACGATTGCAAGAAATTTTATAGATGTGTTGATTGGGATAGTAATGGTCAAAGATTTTCAGTGTATCATTTTGAATGTGCAGATGGAACTATTTGGGATCCTGCACTTAATACTTGTAATCATGAAGAATCGGTTTATCCTCCTAGAGACTGCAGTAATACACAATCAGAAAGCCAAATCACAGGACAAGAAACTACTACAGAAGAACAACTGCAAGAATCATCTACACAGACAACTAGTGAAATGACAACTGCAACTAATGAAGAGGCGGCTACTCAACAAACATCAACGACTCAAAAAACCACAACAACGGAAGAAACTACTATGAGTGAAGAGCCTACAACACGACAAACAACCACACTAGATACAAGTACAATACATAGTACAACTCAGCAACACTCTACTGAAGAAATTTCAACATCACAAACGCATGCACAAAGCACTACGCAACAAGCAACAACTCAAACACAAACAAGCACACAAATTACTGTGCAACAAACAACAACATCTGAACCCAGTACAACTCAGCAACAAACAAGTTCACAAACCACTACAGATCAAACAATGGAAAATTCTACTAGTGATCAAACAACATCAACCACTAATACGGCCACAACACAACCAACAACAAGTGAATATTCCAGTACTGAGATATCAACTACTTCAGAGACGGCTATAACAGAGCAATCTACAAATCAAGCAACCAATTCAACTCAAATGACAACTACTCTCACTGATGTCTCAACTACTACAGATCCAACCCTATCTACTACAACAGAAACAGCCAGTATAACAGAAGTCAGTCAAGAATTAACAACTACTGAAGAAAATTCATCTACGACCAGTGAAGGACCCACAGAAGCTTCTACTCAAGAAATTGGCACTGAATCTTCTACCACCAATATGGAAACTTCCACTGAAGGAAATACTGATGGCAACTGCCCTAATACGGAAGATGATCAGCATTTGTTTGTATGTCCTACGTCGTTCAGAAGACATCCAAAGTATTGTAATATATTCTATCAATGTACAGAAGATGATGAAACACACGAAATTAAAATAGCTACTTTCAACTGTCCGAATAATACTATATATGATGAAAGTCAAACTAAATGTGTTGAACAAGATAAAACGAATATTGAGTGCGATGGTGAAATATCATCAAGGCGAAGACTGAAACATTTATCATTACATTACAAAGATCCTGTAAGTATTTTTTCAGGTACTTAATAAACTAGCTTTTATTATTGGTCAATCTGTTGAATAAAAATTTGTGTATTTCATAGTTGTCTCTCAATAAAGTTTTAATAAAAAAAAAAGATGTATGGTGTCGTGGCACACCGGATGGGAACGAAGTCCCTTATTATAAAAATATTAATTTTAAGTTCTATTTGAGGTATAAAGAAAATAAAACTGGAGGTTTCGCAACAACCCACGGTCATTCGGTAACGTGCGAACTTATTGTGGTACACTTCATTCACGGTTGTTTGCATAAGAGTTAGTCTATTGCGCATTAAGATCGTGGACAATGAATGATAAAAAAATATGTTATTTTTTGTACGTTATTATATATATATATTTTTTTTTTTTTTTTTTTTTTTTTTTTTTTTTTTTTTTTTTTTTTTTTTTTTTTTTTTTTCCGCCTATTTCCGCCGTGAAGCAGTAATGCGTTTCGGTTCGAAGGGTGGGGTAGCCGTTGTCACTATACTGAGACCTTAGAACTTATATCTCAAGGTGGGTGGCGCATTTACGTTGTAGATGTCTATGGGCTCCAGTAACCACTTAACACCAGGTGGGCTGTGAGCTCGTCCACCCATCTAAGCAATAAAAAAAAAAACGTTATTACAAAGTTAGTCGTACATTGTGTGCATTACTAATAAAAATCTTACGTTACGGACGTTTTTTCTCGGTTAGGGTACACCTCCGCATCGTCCCATAAGGAACTTCGTTCCAAAAATATACTGCTTTGTCTATTGTGACATGGATAGTCAATAAACTATTAGTCAATATTAGTCAATAAACTATTTTTATCACTGGCATATCTATCAGTTCTTATGTTATAAAAATGTTGCTGTTTCCCGTTATAATACGGACCGACTATCTGGGTATCGGTATCTCATCATCATCTTCATTCGTTCCTAGGGTTAGTGTTAGCATCACTCCGGTTTGAGCCCCGTGAGCTCACCTACACGTTAGGGTGAAGCTGAAATAGCCTCTCAAGGCTATCAGCGTAGGTAGTAAAAAAAAAGTTAACACCGTTCTGCCTCTTTCTAGAGCGGAACGATAATGCATTGTAATTTAAAAGCTAAGTCGTCGTGTTCAAATCCCGCAGGCAGGCGGTCATTTTTTTAATAATGAATTACGTACGTAATTCTTATTTTATAAACGACTTAATGATAAATGAAATATCGTATAATAACAATCGATTAACAATTTTTTAAAAGTGCATAGTTCGTGGTAGAACGAATTATAAGCCCATTTTGGTTCGTACCACCATCTTGCTTATTTCTGCTGCGAGGCAGTCATACCTTCTGATTTGCTGCTATTTTCCTAGTTAAGGCTTCTCCAAGCATTTAAGTTTTAGTTCTTGATATAACTTTGTTTTATTCGTTATTGCAGATAATAGTTACGAGGGATAGTCAATCATGTTCATCCGAAGGCCACATGCCCTTTGAAAAGAACAGTGAGTGTTCTCCGGCATTTTTGAAATGCGAAAAATCGAAAAATGGCAGATTACGGGGTATAGTACACCAATGTCCTCAAAATTACGTGTACTGGTCCATAAGCAGGCGATGCGAGCGAGTCGAGAGAGTTAGGGACTGCAAAAGGACTACTAACAACTGGAACGGTAGATGGGAAATACCAATAGACAGACATAATGTTGCTTGGTAATGTGACAACGGGACATTAAGAAATATCGAAAAGACTTCGATTTTAAAGTATGTGATAATATACTTTATTAATAGTGTAAAAAGTGTAGAATAGTCTTATCTAATAAGGATTTTAAGTCACTAACCGTTTATCGTTAGGCTTATAAGCAAAATTATTGCACAAACTTATTAGATATCACTAAAATTTTCAATTATAATAAGTAACAGTTCCAAAAATGATAGAGTTGACTCTATTTTTTCTAGTCTCAATTGATGTTGAAACATAACCAATACATACATATGTGGTTGCGCAAACTATTATGTTCTATTAATAATTATGCAAAAAGCGATAGTTTTAAACAGAACTTGTGAACAAAATATTGTTAAATTTTTTTGAACACATTATTTTGATCACGACTTAAATTTATACAAATAAATTATTAATCAACGATATGCTTGTTTTATTTAGTTTTAACATATAACTTATTTCTTTTAGTATACGAAATAAAGAAATTTTGACAAATAAACTGACAGCATATATGAGCAGTGCTTTATAAATTTTATGCTATAACAAGAGCCGTTTAGACACAGATTTACACTATTTAAATTAATATTACATCAATACCTATACATGACATTAAAACACCATTGCAAAATAATGATAGTTCTGTTGTTATAAATTCCGTGATATTTTGGTCACCTTTGTAATTTAATGCATCATTAAAAAGAGTCCCTATAAATGCATGACAAGCTGTGTTACTTGCAATGATATTACCATTTAAATCAATTGTTAGCCTATATGATGCGCTGTCAATTGGCATAGCTAAATCATTTTTCTTTATATCTTCTGAATCTCTGTTTTTAAGATCTGTTTTAGGAATTATAGGATGACCATTTGTAACTATTTCCTTTGATTCGATAAAATTGTCTTGTTCAAAGTTTTTAGGGTTTGACGATATTTCATGTTCTCGTGTCACTGAGGTCAACTGCGGGTTAGGCTTACGATGAAACAAAAAATCTAGAAACATCGGCAATAAACTCCCTGTTGTTGAAGTTACATTTTCATCAATCTGATGTTCTTTAATTAATTCACGATTGTTATTAAGCCGTCTATTTTCAATTATTGAATTCGGTGTAGTTTTTGATGATTTATCTGATAGGCCATCTCCTAATGTTGTAGTGGCGAATGATTTATCCTTTAGTAACATCTGCTCCGTTACTAATAAAGTGTTTTGTTCGTTACGATCTAAAATTATGTCAGTTTTGCTTTCTGTTTCAGCTAATTGCTCTTCCGATAATTTGTTTTGTTGCCCATTCGTTTCTAAAGCATCGATTATATCTCGTATGTTATTTAATTTTTTATGTGCTTTATATCGATGTGAATCATCATTAGTATTGTGTTTTATGGAATTTATTGTTTCAAAGTCATCTTTTTCATATTTCGACAAAACATCTTGCAATTTATTTATGTAAACTGTAGAAGGTGATTTAGGAGTTAATACATTAGGATTAAAAGCTATTCCGCCCCTATCCCAAACAGAAAGAGCGCGTACCATAAATTTAATGAAATCTTCCGGCAGCTCTCTCCAAAATTTCGTTAAAGCAGAGTCATCTAAACACCTACTTAAACTAATGTATTCTATTCGAATTTTTACGTTTCCATAATTTTTTTCATTGGAATAAACTTTTTCCGTCCACAGTGTACTCATGGCGATTTCATTATTTTCTTCACCTATAATATGGTAGTTTGATAATTTGGTATCGTTTAAAACAACTATAAGTCGGTATATATAAGATGGATGTTTCTCAGATAGCAATCTAATATACGGTATGTATTCGTCGAAATCGATTTCTTTATCTTTCTCTATGAATACGTGCATCCATACTGTTTTTGCAGTGTTTGGCTTATTAGTTTTATACAAGTCTGTATCGAAAATTTGATTCGTCACTGGTTTCAATTGCGCCTCTGGCATTAATGTTAAAATAAAAAAGCTATTGTATATTATAAATGTAGTAATGGTTATCATTCCAAGTCCAATCCACCAATACGCTACAAATCTGGTCCAGTGATCTGAAAACAATGTAGTGCATATTATTAAACTTTAAAATAAATTGAAATTAATTTAAAAACGTTATTGCTGGTGTAATTTGTATAATTACAATAACGTTTATATTTGAATATTCGGTGAGCATCTAAACAAACAAAATGGGAAATGGAATATGAATTTCACATCGTTATAAGAAAACATGTTTATTAATAAGGGATATAGCGACACGATGACTTTATGCAAATTTTGTTTACCAAAATTAAAAGTAAACGTATAATACCTAATAAAACACTTGCATGCACACTTAAAGTCTCTAAATATTACGGTCCAATAGATAACATTCATGCTAGGGCTGTAGTTGATGATGATGATGATGATGATTCATCCGACCGATTTCGGCCATGGCGACCACTTTGACTCCTATCCGTCGATTTGGCGCTCGTGCGCTCGAAGATGGCTTATATAGCCTATCTTTGCGGCAAAACTCCTTGCGCATTGAGGGCACGTAAGCACGCCGTTCTCATAATTATAGGTTATGGCAGCAGGTGGGCGGGCCTTTAACTGGTCGCGTTTGTAATCAAGGTCAGCTTTACGCTGATCCTCGAACTCGCGTACTTTGCTGTTCACCATCCTGCGCCATTCTGGCCGCTGTGCTGCCAAGCGCTCCCATTGAGAGGGCTCTATATCACATCTCTTCATGTGTCGTTTCACGACATCCTTGTACCGCAGGAGTTGTCCGCCATGCTTTCGCTTGCCATCCTGCAATTCAGAGAAGAAGATGCGCTTCGCCACTCTTTCCTCCGTCATGCGTGATACATGACCGCACCATCGAAGCTGCCGACGCATTAAATAGGTCTCAATGACACCAACATTGGCACGTCGCAAGACTTCGGTATTTCGCACTCTATCAGACCATCTGATTTTCATGATGGCACGAAGGCATTTAAGGTGGAAGCGATCCAGAGTGCGAATGTGGCGGCGGTACACACACCACGACTCGGAGGAGTATAGGAGGCTTGGCAGCACAATTGCCATGTAAACTGAGATTTTAGTGGCCAACTTAAGGTCGTGTGAGCAGAAGACCTTGGAATATAGCTTTCCAAATGCTGCAGCAGCGGCACCGACCCTGCTATTGATCTCATCATCAAGGTCACACTTGGATGTTAAAGTGTTCCCCAGATAGCGAAATTTATCCACCTGCTTCAACACATCCTCACCAAGGTTTATGGTTAGTGTCTCGTGACCGTGACTGTCCAGGGACATCACCTCCGTCTTATTGACACTAATCTTCAGGCCGAATTTACGGCAGGCTTGGTGAAAAACGGACATCAGCTGTTGCAGGCCGTCTGGGGATTCTGCTAAGAAGCACAAGTCATCAGCATAAATGATCTCAGTGATCAATGCATACGACACTTTGGTGCGAGCCTTAAGTCTCGCCAAATTGAAAAGGCTGCCGTCCGTACGGAAGCGGATGCGGACTCCTTGGGAAACAGTTTGTAGAACCTCTCTAACTACGACCGCAAAGTACAAGGCGAACAAAGTAGGCGCTAAGACGCATCCTTGCTTCACCCCACAGGTAACGGGGAAGAAGCCCGTCTGTTCACCATCTACAGTGACGCAGCATTGCATGTCGTCATGCAGGAGTCTAAGAAGCGCCACAAACTTTTCTGTGCATCCGAGCTTCCGTAACACCAACCATAAGGCTTCGCGAGGCACGCTGTCAAAAGCCTTCTCCAGGTCAACAAAACAGAGGTACAGCTGACGACCCTGTTCTCTGCTCTTTTCTTGTAGTTGACGCACAGAGAAGATCGCTTCGCATGTGCCTCGATCCGGTCGAAAGCCAAACTGAGTTTCGGGCAGGATCTTTTCAGATAAGTCCTTTAGGCGGTTTAAGAGTACCCTAGCAAAGACCTTTCCGGGGGCCGATAGGAGCGAAATACCGCGGTAGGAGTCGCAGTCAGATCGGTCGCCCCTGTTCTTATAGAGAGCAGTTATGCGCGATACTTTAAAGCTATCCGGAACGCGCTCTTCCTCCCACATACGAACAAACAGTTCCCAAACCAACGTGTGCAAATCCTCTCCACCGTACTTGATCAGCTCTCCTGGTATAAGGTCAGCGCCAGCCGCCCTTTTATTTTTTTGCTGTCTGATGGCAGTAACAACCTCGTCACGCAATAGGGGCTCGTCCAGCTCAAGGGCAAGAGGGAGTTGAGGCATTAGAGCGATGCTTTGCAGATCTGCTGATCGATCCACATTCAGCAGGGCATTGAAGTGCTCTGCCCAGCGCCTTAGTACATTCTCCTTGCTTGTTAAGAGGTGCCTACTATCTAGAGCCCTTAAAGGAACCTTTGCATGGTTGGATGTACCCATCAGCTTGCGCACCTCGCTATAGAACTCACCGAGCTGGTTTGTGTCAGTGAGCCATTGCATATGAATAGCTTTGTCCTGCCACCACTTGTCTTTTATTTGTCGAGACAGCTTACGCAGTTCAAGGTCACTAGCTTTGACCGCCGCAACGCTTCCTTTACGCCTTCTGTGCTGTCGCAAGAGATCACGGTGTTTGTCGAGTGCCGCCCGCAAAACTTCATCATTTCCATCAAACCAGTCTTCATTACGACGGCATTTTCTACCCAGTGCAATTGAAGCGGTATCCATGATATGAGATGATAAAGCTCCCCAGTCAGCATCAACATCACCTGTCTCATTAACTGGCAACAGCTTCTTAGACAAAACTTCAGCATAGTTCTTCCTCACCTCAGGATCTCTTAGCTTCTCTATGTCCAAAGACGCAAGCTTTTTCATAGGAGATCTACGCGGGTGGCGGAGGCGGAGTCGTAGCTTAGTGACAATAAGTCGGTGGTCAGACCAGCAGTGCGCACCACGCATAACACGGGTGATCTGCACTTGGCTGAAATCTCTTTGCCTTACGATAGCATAGTCGATCAAATGCCAGTGCTTGGATCTTGGGTGCATCCATGTCGTCTTGTACTTAGCGGCAAGTCTAAACATAGTGTTCGTAATTGCTAGACCGTATTGAGCACAAAGACTGAGCAGCAACTGACCATTGCTGTTCATGTTGCCGACTCCGTGTCTACCCAGAACTCCAGGCCAAGCCTCATAGTCCCGACCAACCCTGGCATTGAAGTCGCCCAGCAATAGTACCTGCTCTCTGGCGTCTATACTGTCAAGGCAAAGAGTCACTTCCCCATAGAATTTGTCCTTAATGTCATCAGACTTGTCAAGCGTTGGAGCATATACACTGATGACATTAAGGTAATTGTCTTTATCCAGGTGAACTCGCAGTGTGGTAACGCGGTCCGAGATATGTACAGGGTACTCCTCTAATCGCTTTACTAAGTGATTCTTGATGGCAAATCCTACACCTGAATGTCGCGTTTCAGAGGCAGCGGTACCTTTCCAGAAGAAAGTATAACCAGCACCTACTTCCACCAGCTCTCCTTCATCGGCAAGATGTGTTTCGCTGAGAGCAGCCACATCTACGTTGTAGCGATGAAGTTCCCGAGCTACTATGGCGGTCTTGCGTTCAGGGCAGGCGTTGCCATCTCGATCAAGAAGCGTTCTCACGTTCCACGCGCCAAATGTCATGATAAATGTTTTTATAATATTTCTTTTGCAACGTCGACCACGATTTGACTGATGCAGTGGCAGCCGCGGTTACTACCACTTATCAAATGGGACGAGCAATTTTTAGGGCACCTTTTCTAGCCCCCTCCCCGGCTGAGCGGGGAAAGCAGTGCCTCCCTAAACAGGGCTGCTTTGTCATCTCGGGTGCTGCCGAACCCACGCCGTCGCCCCAAACTCGCAGCGCAAGAACGACCACGGTGTGTACTCACACCCCCGAGACCGCCTGTGTGCAGGTATCGGACAAAGCCTAGCTTACATCAGGCTAGACCTCTCTACTTCTACTCATCGCCACAGGACTTTTGCTTATTCGGAGTCCATTAACGGAAGCGGTCAGATACGCAGGATATATTTAGGTGTAGCTGTTGAGGGCTGTAGTTATAACTATACTGAGACCTTAGAACTTATATCTCAAGGTGGGTGGCGCATTTACACTGTAGATGTCTATGGGTTCCGGTAACCACTTAACACCAGGTGGGCTGTGAGCTCGTCCAGCCATATAGGCAATAAAAAAAAAATCGTGACTCACTAGCACGTAAAGCCATTATAAAGTTGACAGAATGATTGAACGTAATTAAACCGACACAATCTTATGTTTACTCATACTTTAAACATACGCATCTCGTAATATAACATTTTGAATAATTTACTTAAATAAGTATGATAGTTGATTAAATTACCTGGCCAATGTTTAATAATAGCAGCGGCTCCTTTCAGATTTACTTTGATACGATTTCTGTTCGAAAAGGAACGGCGTCGGTAATGACGTGGAATCGACTGATCTTCCTCAGAGAGTTCGTCATGCAGCAAAGGATTATGCTCACGGTATTCAGACATCACTATCCTTAAGACTCACTGTTAAGAAACGAGTATATTCATAATTGTTGATGATCTGCTTGATGATTATTAAATATAAATAAATTTACTAGGCTGTACAAACATTTGACAAAGCTAATATACTGTGAGATGTCATTATCGGAACGTCAATAATTTTTAAGCTGAGATATTAAACTCATTTGATTTTAGCTATATACTTCTTGTTTAGTAAAGCTTAATAGTTATAAAAATATATAATTAGATTGTCCATTGCTTCTGCAATCCAATCATGATTTCGGATTAGATTGGTCGACATTTTATTCTAATGCAATTGAAACTTGCACCTCTTTTTTCTTGGCCGGGTTATATGGTTACGCGTTGTGGTGTTTATGAACTCTAGTGGCCACTTAACAGCAGGACAGCCCTAAGTTTGTCTGTTCATATACAATAAAAAGTTTGTCGTGCAACCAAAATAATTGACTTACCATAATTCAATAAAGCATAATTTACGAAAACAAACCACTGAAACCGGCAATGTATATTTTACAACTATATTATTTATTAACGTTTTAAATGAAATATTATTTTATAGATGATAAATTTTCTACAATTGCCGCGTACGGTGCACGATGTGTGACTGCATATACGCGATAAGTATAGCATCAATAAAGTAAATTGTACGCAAATTTTCAAATGTTTAAAAATTTAATTTTTCCGCTTTGAATAGAATTACTGTTGTATCAACATTATTTGATGGCACGTACGGACGTGATGTCGGATTTGTTATTACTTAAATGTTGTTTAAGCGTTATTAGAATGGCAAAATGAGTCATTTTCATATCATTTTCGTGATATTTTTAATAAAGTTACGTAATACCAGTACATTAATTCTAACGAATTATAATGTTCGTGTCAATGCGGTATAGTATAAGCCAAATCGAAGTCCAATTTTTTTTAAGTATATATTGATATCTTTTACGTAAGCATTACGTATCTGTAAATACTTTTTCACTTTTAAAGAATGTTCTGCTGCGAATTCTTTTATGGATCATCACTCCTAAGGGAAGAGATACAGTGTTTTGGTGATTCTAGGCCTAAAAACAACCACAAAAAAATTTTAATGTTGTACCTAACATTTGCCATAATTTTAGTGCGCTATTCCTCTAAAATTGAAAAAAATCAAACGAAGAAAATGTTAATTTTTTTCTTGTCTGTTTAATTTTTGAATGTATGAATTAATAAAATGTTTCCAGATATTACAAATAATCTAGAACACATCTTTTTAACAAAAAGTACGTTCTTTGAAAAAAAAGTTATAGTGACAAAAATTCTAAATTTGAATACGTTCAAAATTTTTGGCGAATGTCAACATGGCGTAAATTATTAATTAAATACCTATGGTGCTTGGTTTTTGATTTTGAATAACCATATTAAAGGATTCTACAGAAGGAAATAAAACTTTATCAGGTAACAAATAGGGTGTATCATAATTTAAGTGTAAACTAATATTAGAAATTGTGAGAGTCCTCATTTGTGGCACACATTGCCAAATACGTTCATAAGTATTTAAAAAAAAATTCCAAATAATGTGATGATTATTATTGTTTCATATTATGTTTTAGCTATTTTCGTATTCAGGATGGTGGATCACGATCCAGGCCTTAAACAGGAGGAAAACTATCCTCTTTTAAAGGTGGATGCGGGAGGAGGCGATTCTTGTGTGGGTCCTCAAGCGCCGCTTACTACGGTATCTCCAGGATGGACCATTGCTTCTGGGAGAAAACATTCTTGGCTTAATCGGTGGCCCGGTTAGTTATTATGGAACAATACAAACACAACTTTGAGTCTTTCCGCATTTTTTTTTAAATATAGGCAATAATATTATAACTACTCCAATTAAAGTATTCGTCCAAGCTCGCTCTAAATACGTCAGTTTTAACATTAACATTAACGTTAGTTTAATATAAGTGACTTAATTTAGTATTGTAATAATACAACCAAGATTAAAGGTGTTTAAAATTTTAAATTTATCAGCTATAAATACTAGTTTATTATATGTATTATTAGCTGATCCGGCAGACTTCGTAGTGCCTCAATCGATAAATAAAAGACCTAAACTTTTGTATAAAATAAACTTAGAACAAACAAAAGGAAACTGTCCGATGAGGGACACATCAAAGGGAAAACAAAATTGTTATTTTTATTTAATTCCGAGCATTTTCATATTTATTTACCTTTTCAACATTCTTTGGACTTCCACAAATAATTCAAGACCAAAATTAGCCAAATCGGTCCAGCTGCGCTCGAGTCTCGAACAGCAATTCATTTTTATATACATATATAGATAATATCAGTTTAATGTCAATAATTATAAAATATCGTTTCAGAATTATTCTCGGCCTGTTGGATGACGTTTATTTTATTGGGAATATCTCTTCTGGTATTTTACGCTATTGGTATTAGCGTTTACAGACACCAGGGTCTTATATTTGTAAATTGCAACGACACCAGACCATATAGTCAAGTTTTTTATCATCAAATAGTCTCAGCAGAAACATATTTTCCATTCAGCTCGTACTATGGATATCTATCGAACATGGTTACGCAATACCCTGATCTACGTTTGAATTGGTTCTTCCTGATCGACGATTCACAGCAGTATACCTTCAATAAATTAGTTCAAACGAGAAAAACGAATGTCTTTGAGAAAAACAACAGGAGATCCATTCAAGATTTTAGACTGAAATATAAAAGTGTAAATCTTACTATCATGCTCTTAAGTAAGTTTATGGCGACGACTCCAATGAGGTTCAATTGGAAAACTATTCCGGCATCGTATTTGAGTTTTTACGTAAGGACCTTCTCAGTCTGGCGCAACGGTGGCATAGGGATGGATTTATCTATAT
The DNA here is from genome assembly GCF_030269925.1 of Bombyx mori. Lineage (NCBI taxonomy): Eukaryota > Metazoa > Arthropoda > Insecta > Lepidoptera > Bombycidae > Bombyx > Bombyx mori. The sequence goes on from NC_085123.1 coordinate 8,343,284, forward strand.
TCAATGCACGATTTAACAGTCGATCCGAAGATAATAGAATCAAAGCAATATTGAAACAGCACAATGACGGTATCCAACCTGAAATTTATTCCAACGCACTCAGCACTATAGACTCCCAAGAGGAAACTGAGTTTTTCGCGTTAATTAACCAGTTTTTAAACGAAATTCGATCCCTTCTTAATAAAACTATGTTCTTTTCTACGACATCCGAAAAGAGGCATAATTTTAACGAGCCACGCAAAGGTAAACGTGAAGTAAAGGACTTGTTTAGTATTAAAAGTTTTGATGAAAACTGTACTGCTCACCGCCATTTGTCAAACTCATCCAATAACAAAGGAGCAGCAGCAAGCGAGAGCAAATTAAATAGCAGCGTATCCCATACATTAAGGACAGTCGGCGATGTGTTAACGTTTTCTAATTCAAGCTCTAATAATACTCCATCGCAAAGGGATATAAGAAATATATTCCCTGATAAGATGAATGCGACATCAGAAATGAAACGGGTAACGAATAATAGTTCAGAATCTCCTTCGGTAATGTTTTTCTATGAATTTTCATTTTTGAGTGACGGAATGGAGCCGGTTTATGTGTTGCCTGATTTCGAAAAGAATTTAGGAGGCTTAAACACACAAGCAACATTAAAGAAAAACACGAGAGAGAATCGGATTGCCCCTCAACTTTTGGCCATAGATTCGGAAGGTGTTTTTGTAGCGGCTTCTACTCGTTTGCATCCATTATTGGGATATTTAATTGGCAATGGCTGTCACCATTTGCACCCCAAGTTGGCCATTCAAAATGCTTTATCTACTCATTGCTCACGATATTTTCGAAATGATTTATACTGCGATAATATTTTTTTGTTGTGAAAATACTCCGTAAACGTTTATTTTGATTAAATAAATTTGTATGTTTTTAATGCAATTAAAATAAATAAACTAGGTTTTAATCTGAAGCGTATATTTTCAAAGTATAGTCGGCTCATTGGGGCCATGTTTTAAGATTTTAAATAAACTTGTGTGCCGACTTGAATAGGGTACGTTTGTCTTTATTCCAATGGAGTTGAATCTTTGAGCTCAAGGTTCCTAAGTACTGGAAAGATAATGAACTTTGGCGACAGATTAACGCGAATCCGTAGACTAGTTAACCTACTACATCTGCTAACTCCAAGATTCCAACAATTTTCAATAAGCGAGACTTCGCTTTTGACCAATGACATACATTTTGCTTATATATGTAATCACTATCATATAACAATATGAGCTACGAATGTTTGAGCATTAGGTTGAGTTTTGAGCCTAAGCTGGTTGGTATTACTTTTTGCATATTACTGCCGTAAATCAATCAAGCTATCTACCTTGAAGAGGTGTGTCCACTATTCCAATGTAAAAACTTGGCAGTGGTAAACCTGGTTAAATTTGCATTAGACCACACTAATATATTTATTGCATAGTTGGAAATCTTCTACTGGTGGCAGCACGTCCTGTGAGTACACATGGGTAGGCCGTTGTATGAAAACTGAGATCATAGAACTCATGTCTCAGGTGAGTGGCGGCATTTATGTCGTAGATGTCTATGGACTTGATGACCACTTAATACTAAATGGGCCGTGTATTTGTACATTCATTTATTAACAATTAACAAAAAAGATGAGTGAACGAGCTCACTCTAGTGGTTAACAGTGCACATAGACATCACAATGTGAATATCGCCACCCAAGTTGGGTGGTGACCCAACCCACCTTGACACTTGAGGCCATATCTCACTTGTATGAATAAAAAAGGAAATTCTAATCGTGAAGGATGTCTATTAGATTATTAATTCAAGTTATATGCAACATTCACAATAATTGCGTTGTTCAACTAAATGTTGACACGTATGTACCTACGTGGTATGTAGACACCGACAAAACGGTATTGTGAAAAGAAAAAAGAACCTTCAATGAACTCAATGAGTGTACTTCAAAAGTATAATAGGTTTTTTTATTTTATTTTAATTCTATTACTTTAATTATTATAAATTTAATTTTATTCTATTCATGGTTTTCACTTAATGACTAATTATAAATTGATTACTTTTTGACTATTTATGTACGACAAATTGTATTAGCTACTGTTGGTTGTGCCTAATAAATTAATAAAGTCCAATTATCTATGGGTTCATGAAGTCATCTGTCATTTTATAGACAAGCAATACAAAAACATTAAATTATTGTTAATGTATTCGCCAGTGCTCATAATGTTATTGAACTATGGCGTGGCGGTTAAAAAGATCAACTTGAAATGAAATTGCCATTTAATATAGTTTTGACTCCAATTTTGAAACCGTATTTGGGAAATATAAAGTCGTGTTGTCAACATTATACATTTATAATTAGTTACTATTATACTTGCTTCTACGGGACTGTCGGCTTAGTATGTCATTCAATAATATTCAGATATAATACCCATTCAATACTCAGACGACCCTACGGTCCGGACGGTCTTAAGCTGTAATTGCAGTCCATAGACATCTTATGAAGTATCTCCTAGTCTAAATTGCGTTGAAGTAGCGGTGATATATTATAACCGTGAAATAGTAACGTGTGCTTGCTTTACTGGGTTATACCAACTTACTAATGGCTTATACCAACTTACTACTGGCTAGGTAGTATTACATTCATACCGTCCTATTTCATTCTTTATGGTTTATACTTCAGATAGAAGTAACAAAATTAGGAATAAGCACCCGTGGTCTACGATTCTTTGAGCGCCTGCTAATAGGCAGTAGCAGTGGTTATGCTAAGGTCGCTTGTGTTAGATCTTCTCACTTGGACTGTAATTGTCTATTTTCTGTTAGTATGTATGTAGGATCGTTTGAAACCTCGGGGTCTGCGGAGGGACTTCGGTTCCCTCTGTATTCTGTACCGTATGTTCCATGCTCTAAGGAAATGTTCGAGATGATACCATCGTCTCGTTTTTACCATCGCACCGCCCGCCACCGGAGTAGAGTTCATCCATACTATCTGGAGCCACTACGTTTATCCACAGTGCGCTTCCAGAGATCTTTTTTGCCACGTACCATCCGGCTATGAAATGAGCTCCCCTCCACGGTGTTTTCCGAGCGCTATGACATGTCCTTCTTCAAACGAGGCTTGTGGAGAGTATTAAATGGTAGGCAGCGGCTTGGCTCTGCCTCTGGCATTGCTGACGTCCATGAGCGACGGTAACCACTCACCATCAGGTGGGCCGTAAGCTCGTCTGCCTTTAATGGCAATAAAAAAAATGCATGTATATAATTTTGAGAGAGTTAATAAAGTTTCAAAGGTCGATCAAAAAAACCAAACTCAAAGATAAAGCCGAATGGTAATTTTATTGTTTCAGGTGTAATTACATTCTTTCAGAAGTTTTTATCGTTTGAAAATCGTCAACTTGAATATTGTTTCAGTTTATTAGTGTTCATCACCTAAAAACACATTTAGGAGAACAGCCGATGGCGTCGACGGAGAATATTTACAATTTCATGATCATTCACGATTTGAAGATCATAGCGACCTCAATGGGCTTCATACAATATGTTTGTCTGCTTATAGGATGTTTAACAGTAAGTATGATTATATAGTAACAGTAGCATATTATCTATTAATATTTCCCCAATGATTCAGAAATATGACGTATTTTTATGTGTAGCTACTCAACATAATTCCTTACAAACTTATTCTGAAAAATATTACCAAAAATAAATTTATTTTGGGAGAACGACAAAGGAAAGATCTTCCACCGAGCGAATGCTCAGTAGACCGACGTCGTCCACATGTCGTTGCTTGGAACTTGTATATTCAAACTCAAGTTGAATTTATTGGAGCTATGGGTGCAGGAGAACCATGACACATTTTCGTCGGTCATTATGGCGAACCTTGAGGAAGGCCTACGTCCAGCAGTGGGCTGATAATGATGCTGATTGATTGATACTGACAGGAATTGCAATTCTGAGATACAGGAACTATTATTTTTTTATTTTTTTATTGCTTAGATGGGTGGAGGAGCTGATAGCAAAAAAAAATTACTGGAACCCATAGCTATGACAACGTGAATGCCGCCACCCACCTTGGCGCATTTGTATTGAACGAACGAACCTTTAAATGGGTTTAGATGGGTGGACAAGCTCACAGACCACATGGTGTTAAATGGTTACTAGAGCCCATAGACATCTACGACGTAAATGCGCCTCCCACCTTTAGATATAAGTTCTAAGGTCTCAACTATAGTTACAACGGCTGCCCCACCCTTCAAACCGAAACGCATTACTGCTTCACGGCAGAAATATGCAGGGCGGTGGTACCTACCCGCGCGGACTCACAAGAGGTCCTGCCACCAGTAAAAAGAAAGAAATAATAGTGTTATTTTTAATTACTACTTTATTCTGTACAAATGTCGTCAACATTTAAGAAGGCGATAAAATTATATAATAACAATATAGACAACTTTCCGAAAAAGTACCAGAGTAAATATTGTCAAATCATATTTAAAAAACAAAAAAAAAACAAGGTGAATTTTATTACAATAAAACAAGAAAATCGTCTCATTTTCAGGAGAACCCAGCATTATTTCTACCTCATTTATTCGGGCAGCTTGTCGTAATATTCATTAAAATAGTGAACGCTTTTCTTTCACTAACAAGAACAAATTCGAAGTCATTACGAGGGCTTCTGCACAAAGCACTTAGTATTTTGATAATGACTTTCAATTGGATGCAGGAATTTTGCGTTTTTAGATTGTTTCTGTGTGTTTGTGATTTGTGAAATTATTTGCTTTTGATTAAAATATAGTTTTGTTTAAAGAAAATGGAAAATAGTGTCTGCTTTGTTTTATTTTTTATATGTTCTTATGTTTATACTTTATTGGAAATCAACATATTTTTCACATGTAGCTTAGGTCAATCAATTAGTGTTTTAGCGAAAGAGGTCTTCTTTTTAAATTGACTGTTATTAAAAAAAATATGTCAACTGCCATTTGAGTCATATTTATAGTTGGGCACCGGACTCTTCTGATCCGCGCAAAACAGATTTACGATGGTTTAAAAAGCTATATTAGAAAATGTATTCAGTTTTTTGACACTGATGCTGTGCACCGCGCAGTGTATCTATCAATAGCGCCGATTAATACAAACCAATCCTTTGTCGTATTTATTACCTTAATAGCAAAATGAACAGTGACAGTAATTTCATTTTGAATCAGATTCGTCAGAGACACGAGAATCATGTAGATACCGTAAGTCGAATTTATCTAAGTACATATGGATTATGGTAAGGATAATTATTAATGTGATTGAATTGAAATTTATTAGTAGCAAAGATAAAATACGGGGGAACTAATATGTTATATACACACTATATACACTTATGTGGAATAAATAGCTTCGGAAAAAATACTTCAGGGAATGTGAGTCGTTTCTTTTTTAGACAGTAGGAATGAAGTAATGGTAAGCTGGAGTGGCAGGTATCCCGTAACACTCCCCCAGGGAATGCTGTAGGTACAATGCACAGAGGCCCAAGTACCAAAGATCCTACCACCTAGGACACTGGGATTTGGTATAATTCGAGTGGCATAACGCTATCTCGAAATTGAATATAAAAAAAATTAAGAGAGCAGACTTTCCATTACTTTTTTTAAAAATTAAAAACCTTTTACTTAGTCTTGATAATGTTTTGATTAATTCATTAAATCAAGGCTGAAACAAGCACCTTTACTACATATACGATCATTCTTACTGGTGGTAGGACTTCTTGTGAGTCCGCACAGGCCGGTGGGGCAGCCGTTGTAGCTGAGACCTTAGAACTTATATCTCAAGGTGAGCGGCGCATTTACGTTGTAGATGTCTATGGGCTCCAGTAACCACTTAAAAACAAGGTGGGCTGTGAGCTCGCCCACCCATCTAAGTATTTTTTTTATCAGAATTTGACATAGATTAGTGCCCATGTGTACATAAATAAGAATACGAGAATGCCATAGTGTAAAGTATTAAAACATGATATTGGTCTAACTATATAATATACAATAAACACGTGACCTATTTTGTTGATTTGTTAGATTAACGCGGTCGGTGAGAATTCGCATGCCGCTCAAATCAAGATGCGTGCTCTTCTGGTAGCCCTGCTGGGAGTTTCTATGTCGGCGTGTGCTTTTGCCTCGCAGCCAGTCGAGTTAGAGTTGGACGACGATGACGTCACGCAAAAATTGAGTAACGTCAGTTTCGCTAGAAGGTGAATTCAAATTTTGTCCCTTTCTCCCATTTTTTTATTATCATATACTTTTTTTTTTATTGCTTAGATGGATGGACGAGCTCACAGCCCACCTGATGTTAAGTGGTTACTGGAGCCCATAGACATCTGTAACGTAAATACGCCACCCACCTCGAGATATAAGTTCTAAGGTCTCAGTATAGTTACAACGGCTACCCCACCTTTCGAACCGAAACGCTTTACTGCTTCACGGCGGAAACAGGCGGGGTGGTGGTACCTACCCGTGCGGACTCCCAAGAGGTCCTACCACCATTAATGATGGGCTGTGAATATTTTAGGCTACTTTATTCAAAAATATATAGATACATATTTTGTTATAGAATTACGAAGCCCACGATCCGGCTTGTTATTGGAAATGGAAAATCCAGTGCATTTCTGACGGCAGTGACATCCTTGCTTTTACTTATCGCTGTGATGTCGAAGGTAAATAAACAAAGCAGTCGTAGAAGTAAATTAACATGGACGTTCACAGCACAGAATCCAAGGTCAAGAACTAGATTTTGTTTTTGTTTACCGAAAACGCGTGTGAGAGATCAACATGAACACACCGAGACATCCAAAAACGAAATGTCTTCCACAAAAATACCGACTGACGAAAATCTTATCCGGTCCGGATCGTCAGGTTGTTTCCCGATGAACGAGGTGATCAAAAACCAAATCAACGTACCTACTCACATATCCGCCACGCAATATATTTGTTCTAATAATCGCAATGGTGTGCAGACACAAGTTTAAATTATATTATTTGAGTTCTGGCCATCGCGCCAACGAATTATAAAAAAAAAAGAATGCGGAATAACCAACCCTGTATGAATCGAGATTTTCTGACTGAATAATATGACCAGTATGTACTCGCAGAATTTATATTTTACTAGCCGTACTCGCCCGCTTCGCTGGGCATTAAAATTAACATTATTATTTATTTTCATTATTATTAGGCAGTCCAACATTCATATATAAATATTAGCCTATCCATTAAGTAGGTACATGTATTTTCTACATGGATACCAAGTTTCAAGTCAATCGGATGCACGGTTCAGTTGTTCGGAACATCCGTAAAAACCATTGTAGATTTATATATTAATACGGTATAAAACTTGGATACGAAAATTATGTTTAATGAAATTTAGCTGTGCAAATGTGTAAACGGTATAAAAATCTCCGTGGAATTTAATTTAATTTCATAAAACTAAAAGGTAAAGTCTGCAAAAAAAGTGAAATAAAATAAAATTAAAAATGTAATTACGGTTTGATTCAGCAATCGTGGTGGCGTCGCGGTGCTCGATGGCTTGCAGCACCGGCTCTATTGGTAGTCGCTTTAGAAGCTGCTTCAGATGCGAGCGACGCGCTATTGGCTGCGGTGCTGCGGGGTTCGGCTGAACCAGCCAAAATTGCCCTACAGACTATCGGTGCAGGATTACTTGTCACGGTCGAAATACTGGTTTGGTAAGGTTCCTTGAATAAAACAATTATATATTTGTCCTTTCTGCTTAATTTCCTCGAATGTTGAATAACGAATATTGAAATTTAATTATTGTTTAAAGTAGACAAAAAGTTGATAATCCGTTGTTGATTCAATCCTTAAGTGACTTTTTGGCGGGAACGCGAGGAGTGAGGTTGTGCAATTTGTTTTATTTTGCCTATTTAGTATTTCTTCAGGTTTAATTGTCTAACTGTGGTTTATTAACTGTTTAGTATCTGTCAAAGTACACAAATGTGGGAAAATGAAGCAAAGCCGCTGGACGTAACGTTTCGGGATCCTCCAAAAAGTCCACTGAAAAAATCTCAGTAAATGACCACAATTTTACTAAGACTACTAAGATTTTACTTCATCCCACATCATCTCATCTCATTTCATTTAAGTTCATCACAGTTGATTAATGTCTCAAATTAATCATGTTCATTTCATTTCACTCCATATTATCATTTTCATAGAAATAACAATATAAATTAAAATGAGACACGACTTAAAGGTCTTAGTTACCAGGTCATAAAATCACTTAAAAAAAAAGAATCAATCCTTAAGTTTTAGTGGCAGGATATCGCATTGAAACACGTGGACGACGGGCTGCCCGATGGCGATAGTCTGGAATTATGCTCTGAAAATTCTTGATGCTTGATTTCGCTGGATGGGGAATAATAGAACAGGTTGCCGCTAATTACTGCAGCGGGGATGTTTCAGTTTTCATCATGTTAAAAATCAATGGAACGTTTATTTTCAAACTATTTAGTTGATAGTTTAATTTTTATGGTTTCAGGTACTTTATAGCTAAATTTTTTGAATACAGTCCACCGCCCTTAGTCGAAGACAAAGACAGAGAAACTGTAAAGGCATCGCCAGAATCACAATGAAGCTTTTTTTATTTTTTTATTATCTACATTTTTTTTTAAATAAAACAACTAATATCATTATATAAGATAGTTTATTTTTAATAGGTATATGTTACGTACTACATAAGGCCACGTTACGATTAAGCTTACATTGCATGAAGGCACTGGTTATGTGTTCAAGAATAATTGTGGTTGGGAAGTCCAGTTTTATTAAAAATCAACTCCAAATTAATTCAAGACAGTCACTGTAGCAAAACCACTATCGTGGCTACAAATAGTATATTCTTTATAAAATATATTCTTGGCTGTGGTCACATGATTCAAAATATACATTTTGACTAAATTTTGCCATAAAAACCATAAAAGTACGGTTTGCAAAACTGACGATAACAATAATATATGTTTATTACATTGTTGACATGTCATCTTCTCAAAACATTTCCTTCTAAACGAACATAATAACGTTTTACAAATGGAGGTGTGTGCAAATACTAATATACCTTTTGCAGCTTCAGAATGCTTCAGCAAATGATACAATATGAACGATTGCTAAAAGTAACATTTAAATTTTTAATTTTAATATTAATACGTGAAGCAAAAACTTTGTACCCCTTTTTACGAAAATTGCGCGGACGGAGGAGTATGAAATTTCTCACGCTTATAGAGAAGGAGTGCACAATGCTAATATTTTTTTCAAATAATGCATAAAAGATACTTTAAATCAATAAAGAAAACATTACACACACTACCATTTATTTGACACAACACATACATAAAAATATATTCTTTGTTTACTGTCAATTGGGAAGCTTTTGTTATTGTTTAAAGTCTGTGGTCGAATTGAAAATAGATTAATATTGTTTGTCTTTAATATTATTGATCTATAGTGCAGTTTTGGCGAATACTGTGATAATATCGAAATGTCATAGTGTTTGACAATAGAACCATAATGTTTGAATTTATAATTTCAATTAATTATAGTCGAATCTCGAATACTGCGGGGCCACTAGTACTTTTAAAATCACCCAAACTTAATATACAAAATGTCTATCCATATAAAATAATATATATTTTTAGTAGCAAAAATGAAACAGTACAAGAATCTTTTTCCTATGTTTGTCGACCGAATTACTCTTTTATCATGTTTTGTAGTTTACAAACTTTAGTATTGCCAATTAAAAAAGGCCGGAAATTTTATTCACTTTTCCCATAGAAAAATGTTTGTAACGAAACAGACAGAAGAGAAAACGTTATACATGGAAAGGAATTCTCAACCTTGAAGCATCAGTTCTAATGGTCGAATTTTGACCTTGAGGAGCACTATGCAGGACCAATTTAGTTATATTGTTTAATACTTTTTTTAGAGCTAAGGATATTGTTTTGTCTTCCGAAAACTTCAATCTTGTCGAGTCGGCACTATGGAAGGTATAGGCTATAAGCAAGGGGCACAAATTGGCACTAACTACTATATGAAATTTAAAGTTTCAGAAAGTAGATTTTATTAATTTAAAGTTATATTCATTGGCGAAGTTTCTTAAATAAGTAATGGTACCAATTAATTGTTAAATAACCAACCGAATTGGTTATTCAAATGTCAAAATCAAACAACTTAATATATCGTCTTTTCGCATTAAAAGTGTACAATTTCCAAATACATTCGAAATTGAGTTAATATGCGGAATCATTTGGTATCACCAGTATTTTTCTCATAAATACTGTCAAAAGAGCGTAGTTTAGTTTTTTTTTTTTTTAGTTTATCTATGTTGTGTGTCTACTATTAACAAAATTAATATATAATTTTATCTTACTTTAAAATACAGATAATGTAACTGGTAAAAAATAAAAATTAAATGTTGCAAATATGATTAATATTAAAAATATCACAATATGTCAAACCTTTAAAACACTCTCCTGCAAAATAAGTAAGTTTTGAGATTATACAGCTTCGATCAACAATAGTAACTAGATTTCGGATCGGTGCAAAAATCCGTCTCATTAAATAACAGCGCACTTGAAATGTGAGCTCTTATTTTGTTTAGTTCACTTCAGGCACAGCCAATGTCAACCCGTCTCACAATGCCGCAGTGTGTATTCAAAAGTTGCAAAAAATGCCCGAAAAAGCAATTTAACGGCCGGAGTTTCTTACTTTCGGTAAGTACATGAAGTATACGTTATATTTTAAGCTTTAAACTAATAAATAATATTACATTTTAAACAAAATTACCGATTTTTAACCACCGCTACAAATGTTGGCCAAGGCTCGCCAACACTTGGACAAAATTTTTGTTTAACAGAAAAGTAAATGCATGGAGTAGATTTGTGTTGTAATAATTTTTAAAAATTTGTTAGCAGTACTTCAAAATTGGTTAGTTAAAATTGGTTAATTCTGCTTTTGTGTCTGTTTGTTGGATTCTCATTGGATACTTGGCTTTTCTTTTTTATTTTAGCAATCACGTGTGCAGAATGGATCTCGATTGTCGCCAGAGAAAGAAGAGATTACTTTTATAAGCCAGCTAGGAACTCCACTCATTGACACTGGACATCTTTGCCTTCCGTGTTCACGGCTACTGAAACGTGGCCGAAGCATTGTAATAAAAATATCGCGCTTAAAACCGTTTAAACGTTGTTTTATTATATGTACTAGTCGCGAAAACCTAAAAATATACTATAAAAATATCTATTACACAAAACGTAACGCTAATAAAATAATAAGTAATGTATAGATACTAACAAACATAAATCCTCAAAACATAAAAAGTAAACAACTAAACTTTTACTTTTATTCATATAATAAATTATTTCACTGTTCAACGCGACTCCGTTACCTCCTGTAGTAAATAGAAATTGAAATTTCAAGAAGCAAAAATAAATAAAACAAAACGATGTTAGTTCTCAAAGCTATAACGGAAAAAGTTACTTTATTTGTTGGCGCATAAAGTTGATTTAACATTAAAGATTGTTTAACATATGCCTTTTCATTTGTAAGTGACAGGAGTAATTTATTGCTTTGTGACGAATGATTGTAAGTATTAGATAATGTTTTGGAGATTTGGAACTTTATTACTAGGTGGCATAGTTGTAATTAGTTTGAACTTAAAACTGTTTCAAAACTTTTTTCTCCGTTTGTTGTAAACCAACGTAGCTATGTATGTATGTATATTCACGCGGACAGTTTTTGCTTCGATTTTGTACGTGTCCCTTTATCTAGTTACAATTGTTGATCGAAGTTATACAGTTTTAATGCGAGAAAATGATATTATTAAGACTCACAGTGTGCATTTCCAATTAAATATATTTTAGTACATTTTTTTTAATACTTCCTAATAATATAATACATATATACGCAACTATATTGAAGGCTCAATAATCTCAAGCTATGCGTATAAGTTACATGTAACTATTTCTATTCGGTTTGTGCTAAGGTATGTATAATATATAGCATTATTAATATTATATACCTTATTGTATTATTAATACAATGTATTAAAATTTTAATACAGTAATCTCCTCTATAACACGGTAGATTGGTTCCGCGTTAAAGGAAACGCGTTGCAGAAGTGTTGGACGAGCTCACAGCCCATTTGGTGTTAAGTGGTTACTGGAGCCCATAGACATCTACGACGTAAATGCGCCATCCACCTTGAGATATAAGTTCTAAGGTCTCAAGTATAGTTACAACGGCTGCTCCACCGTTCAAACCGAAACGACTGTTTCGCGGCAGAAATAGGCAGGGTGGTGGTACCTACCCGCGCGGACTCACAAGAGGTCCTACCACCAGTAAAGTAAAAGGCTAGGGCTTGCTAGGGCTAGTGTTAGCAACGACCTCTGGTTAGAGCCCCGTGAGCTCATTTACTAGCTCGGCGAATCTGGTATAACCCTTCGAAGTTAATAGTATAGGTAGAAGAAAATAAAAGGGGATAAATTATATTGTTTCGAGCACTCACTACTACAGTAGAATACATTTCTACTTTTTTTTTTTTTATTGCTTAGGTGGGTGGACGAGTTCACAGCCCACCTGGTGTTAAGTGGTTACTGGAGCCTATAGACATCTACAATGTAACTGCACCACCCACCTCGAGATATAAGTTCTAAGGTCTCAGTATAGTTACAACGGCTACCCCAACCTTCGAACCGAAACGCATTACTGCTTCACGGCGGAAATAGGCGGGGTGGTGGTACCTACCCGTGCGGACTCCCAAGAGGTCCTACCACCAGTGATTACGCAAATTATAATTTTGCGGGTTTGATTTGCCTGAAACTTCTGCCTTTACATACAGCGTATTTCCGGAGATAAATTTCTCCTATGGGCAAAAAACGTACTTACTATTCTAATTTCACACGACACAGCCAATAATTTTCGTAACACATCGTTACATTTAACATTTTAAAAATCATTGAATACTCTATAAAATAATTGAATAATATGCTATATATTAAATATTTATTAACTTGATTGATATGTATGGGATATAGTTTCCTTATATTTTTACTACTTATCAAACAATACTACCAAACGTTATTCTTGTTTAACATATTAAAATTTGGTTTGTTTTAAACTATAAGAAAAGGAAAAAAAAAACCGATGAATAAACACTTTAAAAAAAAACAGCTGTAAATTTACAAAAAAAAAAAACTTTTAAGCGTATCTAACTCCTTTACACAGATTGCAGATTAAGGATTTCTTATTAGGATTTAGCTCATTTTTACGTGTAATTTCAGCGTCCAGCCATTCGATTAAATCTTTCTTCAATCGCAATATCGTGTCTTGATTAACTCGGCCATCGTGAAAGAAGTCTTTTACTACTTCAACGATTCCGTTATCGTCGTGTCTCGCTTCCCCGAACGGTCTCCGCTGTTTCATGTAATTGAAAACAAATTCAACTACCTGCGAAATCAAATCTCGCTCCGGATCGAGCAATTTCAGATTGGCAATTTCGCTTGGCACAAGTTTCGACAGCAGATTAAAGGATAGGGTCATCAAATTCGTATAGACCTCTTCGGAGAGATTTTGGAGCATCGAAACTATTTCATCGGTGCCCGACGAGCTGATACGCACGAAATATGTGCCGATTTGGAGTATCTCTTCTGGACGGATGCCGACTAATAGATGGCCTTCTTCGTCGTCTACTCCGAAGTAGTTGTCCACTCTGTTGACGGGCGAGTTCAGACGTGTGGACACATTAGCAGGCCCCGGGGGGGCTGGGCCGATTTCGGTGAATATTTGCGATCTCCCTTCCGAGCCGAGCGAGTGTAACTCGGACGGGTTGTAACCGTGTTGGTTGTTCAACATGACCCGGCCGTCGGCCGTCATCGATATCCTGAGCCTGTGCTGGTTCACGTCCTTGTTGATGCTCAGAACTTGCGCAAAGTATTCGTCTTTGTTAGCGATATTCTTGATGCCCTGGATGACTTCGGTGTTACCTTGAACGGTGCCCCGCACTCGTCTAGCTTCGGCGGAAAGCTTATCGAAAATTTTCCTGCCAAACATTTCGAGTAAGCATAAAAATAATAATAATAATAATATCTGTAGTCGGTTTAGTGACGATAGTTTTACGTGAATGACGTCAATAGCAGAACTATTAGAACTGCTAGCTGTGACGTCACGCGAGAAGAGATGTAAATGTGTCACAACCCAACGCTTGGGTCGATCGTGCCTCTCTTTACCTTGTTCCGCGCTCTCGCTCGCACGCTCAGGCTCAGGCGGAACGTGACACTTTTTCGTGCGTGCAGCCGGTTTTCATCGGTTTATGAGACATTATCACATCAAAAAAAAGAAAAAAAAACTATTTATTATATTTTTTTATCCTGACCACACTGATCACATTGGAGGGTAGTTGCAAAAAAATTATGTATTCACATTAGTACTTCGTGTTTGTGCAAATTGGTCCGACTCAATCGGACGTCTTAAAGTTGGTATTCAAAGATTTCGTTACACGTAAACTTTTTTATTTTTTATTGCTCGTTTAGGCAGATTAGCATACGGCCCACCTGATTATGAGCGGTTACCATCGCTCATGGACATCAGCAATGCCAGGGGCAGAGCCAAGCCGCTGCCTACCGTTTAATACTAAACATATCAAGCGTATTGAATATACCAGTTTTTAGGTTCAAATAAAGCCCTTACCTGTGCCGATTACTCCGGAGCGTATCGCGGAACTCATTTATCTTGTTCGCCTGACTCTGCTCAATGATCTCTTGCGCCGTCTGATTCGATACGACAGCGTTGAAGAAGAACAACGTCGACATGGCGAATTGGAATATCTCAATACGACTCGGCTTCTGACCGTGTTTCCTGTACTGAAATATTATTTAAAATAAATAATAGTTTAAAAAATCAACCAACAAAATACGCTTTTATAGAATTTTAATTTTAAATAGAAACTTTTTAGTTGGATTTGTATTAAGAGTAGAAGGGTTATTTTGATATTCTACTATCCCGAAAAGCACCACACGCTTTTTTATTTACAATAAAATAATTTTTTCTTACACTATTTTTAATTCAAATTTATTAAAATTTATTTTCAATTTTTTAATTGGATTTTCTATAAAAGCGTATTTTGTTGTTTTTTTAAAATTATTATTTATTTTTCATTTTTTAGTTGAATTACAATTTTTTCAATATTTTTCGTCAATCGTGAACATTTGTTAAGTACGTATTTCATTGGAAAAATTGGTACCTGCCGGCGGGATTCGAACACCGTTGCATCGCTACATACGAATGCACCCGATTGCATAATAATAATTATTAAAAATTTGGCTCCTTTACACATAAATAAGAATAAGCAATTTATATATAAAACATACTTAAAATACCTTTGGTACCATTATTATTGGTATCTACTTCAATAATACCTTTGAAACATAAATAATAAAAGCCGGGGAATTCCCGGAACAAGCTCCTGCTTAAGAATTGAAAATAAACGATGATCTGGCCGTGAATAAAACCGCAGCTTCGACTGGTCATTTACAAATTAGTTTTCTTGTATTAATGAAGTAATTTATTATTTATGTTTCAAAGGTATTATTGAAGTAGATACCAATTTCAGAAATCTACCTTATCACAAATTAAACTGAAACTTACTTACCTGTATTATAAGATACACAAAGCCATTAGTAAAGCTCGCAGCTCCGGTCAAAAGGTTCACGTGTCGCAGCACGTCGACTGACTTAGTCAAGAACCTCCCCGACTGAAGTAAATAAAACATTTACTTGTATATATATAACAGTGAGATCGATCGTCCAAAATATACGCGGGCCGTTTGTGGTAGGTCCTTAGACGAAAGTATCTATATATAAACGTAGTTCAACACTATAATTTTATTAAATTTATAATAATAATTAAAAATATACTGTCTAATTAGATTTTAGTAAATATAGTATAATAATACAATCGGGAAACGAAGTTTGATTTTAGTTCGCTTTTGTTAATACATATTTAAATTAAGTTTACTATAAATTAAGTTCATAGCATCTCCACGCCTGATGAGTTATTAATAAAAGAAGTGAGACAACCCCGCGTCTCAGTGTTAACAGCCTGGCCACGGGACATTCCCGATACGAATATTCGCGCGGTGCGAACGGCGAAGCGTCTAGCGACTAAAATAAGCGCATAGAAATGTACTTATCAAGCCGGCGCGCACCGACGACCGGCGAAATGTACCGAGCGAATCGCGCGGGCGACTTGCGACGCGGCGGGCGAGCAAAACAAATGCATGAATAAGGACGGCGCAAGCCACGGAGTGGAGCGGTAGTCGCGGCGAATAGTGCAGTGATTAAACGAGTTTAGTTGTTTTCGCCGCGAAAAATGAACACCGTAAGTTTTATTGCTGATATACTACTTAGACGAGCTATTTGGAAGTCTAGCCACTCAAAGCAGCCATAATTTTTCTGGATACCTACATTCTGTATTTCTCGTGCTTCTTGTGGAATTCTCCATCTATCTCCGATTATTATTCAAATCATGTACTCCACAATCTCTTCTAAATAATAGGTCTTGAACCAAAAAACAATTACTTTCTAAGCAATATCGAGATAAATTCGATATAGACATTTCGCTGTCGGACTTCCTTGCTAGTCGCGGCGGCGAACGTGACTACCCGTGGCCTGCAAACGGTGCTGCGCGAATGGTCGCCTCCTCCGCCGCTTCGTCGTTCGCACCGCCGATCCCCGTGGCCAGGCCGTAAGAGAGACAAGCGCATTATTTTGTACAATGACGTCACCATCGCGATGCGAAGTTTGTATCAGGTTTGCCTAATAGTCTTCGAATAAAATTAAAAATGACTCGTTACTGTCAGTGGCCGTGAAAAGTATCTTATACGTTTCTATAACACCGGATGGTCTGCGTAATCTGTGCGTGCCATGTAACGGTGGTCGTTCATAGTGAAAGCGTACCGTTCCTGTAGTGGCCTGAGCTGTTACCTACCGTAGTGAGGTTGGTGCCGGCCGCTGCTGATTTAGACAGGAGATTGCTGGCCGCTCCAGCCGTGAGACCCACGCCCGAGGTCGCTACGTTTAACCAACTGTTACGAGCTTCAGAATTGCGCACGTTTATGGTCTGTGAACGTACGAAGCTTTACAGATTTTTCCGAAATTATTCCTTTGAAGCTTGGAGGAAACGAGAAAGGCAAGAACTTCCACCGAACGGGTAAACTCGCTCGGTGGGGCGACGGTACGAATGTTATCGTTCGGAGTCTGTATCCTATAGTGAGATTCAAGCATCTGTCAAATGAGTCGTCTATTATCAAAGGTGGCAATCTGTGCATTTGGACAAAAAAATTTTATTGATATGTCAATACAGATTTATTTGAATATAATCGTCTGCTTCAAAGAATACGGTTCAAAACCTGCATTAAATAAAGGTTAATAGTTAACCTGTTATTTATCTAAGATGTCTTTCCGAAGAGTTTTGTGACTGCCAATGGAATACAAAGTCAATAATTCGTTTTTCTGATTTACCAATCATTGTCCAAAAGTCAGATTGCCGCCTTTGATAATAGTCGACTCAAATATCTTGTGTCTGTATCGTAGCTACAGCCACATATCTAAGAAGTTCAGAAAAAAACTTTATGTAGCTAACAGTTTGGCCACTTCTAATATGTAGGCTTCTAATAATAGGCTTGTTAAGCGGTAGGCAGCCGCTTGGCTCTGCCCCTGGCATTGGGGATGGTCCATGGGCGACAGTAACCACTCACCATCAGGCGGGCCGTATGCTGGTCTGTCTACTAGGGCAATAAAAAAATTGTGTTATCTTTGTAAATCATTCAGAATTATTTATTGACACAGCTGATTTCGAAGTGCATGGGCAAAATAACAACTTTCCTATTTCTGCCGTGAATTTCCTAATTGTTTTTTTTTTAATAAATTGCCTTACCTAAGTTTATGGGCCCTAAAGTGCATGACATCATCCACCTTGAAGACATGAAGTGTAAGTCTCATTTGTATTGTGTAACGGATGTCCCACCCCGAGACCTCAGATCGTAAGATTGCTTCGTGGCACAAATAGGCAAAATGGTGGTAGCTAGTCGTACGGGCTCACAATTTTTTACTGGTAGTAGGACCTCTTGTGAGTCCGCGCGGGTAGGTTATGTCTTTGTTATCGCCTATTTCTGCCGTGAAGCAGTAATGCGTTTCGGTTTGAAGGGTGGGGCAGCCGTTGTAACTATACTTGAGACCTTAGAACTTATATCGCAAGGTGGGTGGCGCATTTACGTCGTAGATGTCTATGGGCTCCAGTAACCACTTAACACATAGCATTAAAAAAAAAATACAGTTTACGACAAGCAAATTGATGATCGCAGCATGCTGGTATGATACTCAGATAAGGTTGCCCATTCTTGTGTGATACCCTCTATCGTCTTGTACAAGATCTACGAAAAGAGACAAAGCAGTTACCTGTTCGTGCGTTCTTCGGTCGTGTAAATGCAACGAAGACCTGATCAGCCCGTAGATTCCCGCGGTGACGGAGACGGTGGCCGCGCTTGCGAGCAGCACGGGCGCCACCGGTGTTAGCGCGGCCACCCCGACCACTCCCACGGCGCCCAGCGAGACCACCGTGGTCGCTGTGTCCACCGAACTCAACACGCGTGACTTCAGTCCGAGGGCAGGTGACGGCGCCACTGTTAGATTCACCGTGAAGTCTGTTCCGTCCTTTATTGAAGTAGTGAATGATGGTTTAGCAACATTTTTATATGAAAATAAAAAAAAGGACACTAAAAGGAGACAAACATTACTTAAAGAGGATTTAGTCGGCCAGATAATGAAATAGAGTATTCGAGAAGGTTTCACATCTACCGCGTGTGAGATGCAAGGTTTTTTTACATTGCTGGCGAGTAATCATACTAGATGCGGGTATCTACAACATTAATGATTACGTAAAGTTAGTACATAGTTTTAGAACGACAACCTCTGGCATATTCACATCAGACGGTTACGGGTATACCATAGACAAATTACTCTGCCCGGGTTTCTGTAACGAGTGTGTTTGAATTTGGGTATAGTTTCCCAAACGGGGCCAAAAAGGTTTTGGTAGAATTCATCTAATTAAAATATGTTATGGGTATTAGTTCGAATATCCCGCAAACAATAGGACCGATATTGATGAAGCTTTCGAAGTTATCGTGGCTAAAAGGACGCTTGGTGTACTCGTATCAATACGATTGTGCTGTATCTAATACCGCACGCGTGCACCAATTTTTCTAGTAAAATATGTACTTTATTGACGGATAAGTTCACTATGTAAGAACAATATTATGTAATAAAAAACCAAAACAGCAAAAATTTTAATTTGCTTAGTTTCTTGTAATAGGATATTTCGTGAGTACGGGTGCTACTTCTTCTTTATTATTTGTCTCCATTTCCACCACTAGGTGGGGTCGGCACATCGAATTCCATTCTCATCTATCAGCCGTCATCTCAACACTCACTCCTCTCTCTCTCATATCGTTATTCACACTCCTTCCATGTCTTCTTTCGTCGACCTCTTCCCCCTATACCTTGCACTACCATTTCCATATATCTCATAGTATTTTAACCACTAATGCGTACAGTGGAGGCTTAGATCTCATGTTTCAAAGTCCGTGGCGGAATTCAAGTAGTGATGTCTATGGACATCGCGAACCACGCAAGACCAAGGGAGGCCTGAACTCGTTCAGATAATAAAAAAAAATGGCTTGCTACAATGTTAAAAACCACAAATAAAAACTAAATTTTATCAAACAAGTCTATAAATTTGTAAAAGTTTAGTCGCTTAAGATTACCTCAGTAAGTGTTCCGGTATATTCTCCGTTCTCAGGGACTATTAGAACACATTTGTCCAATGTGTTTTCTGTCAAGTAAGCATTCCAACTATGGTACACCCGGGCATTGTCATCAATATATATTTTGCATGGTTTCGCTGAAAATTAATTTGAAATCTCAAATCAATAATTAGGTATTATTATTATACTTAAATATACACCTTTCATCGTTGACAAACTTAAAACAAAAAATATACAATAATCATTAATTACATGAACATAGAAACGTATAGAAAATAAAAATAAAAGAATGTGAAATAAAAAGTAATCAAAATGGGTTAAGTATATATACTATATAGTCACAACAAAATAAGGGCCTTGGATTGGATGGATGCTACACTTGTGAGACAGTCGCTCACAAGTATGGCCTCCTGCTCCAGTAAAAAAATACCAATCTCAATCAATTTTGTCTCGATGATCATTAGAAAACATGTCTAAATCAGTTGTATCACTTATAATGGAAATCTATATTAAGGTTTACGAACTTACCATTCATTTCTATAGGTATACATTTTCTTATGCAAAAGACAGGTACGAGCCATATTTCGGAGTCACTCCGTTCGTGTAGATCAATCCAACATTTCGACGGTTGAATGTTTAAAAAATTCTTGGGCTTTGGACGTGCACAAACAACCAGTAAATTCGACATGTAAATTTCATCTTCAAATGAATATTTACCTGAAATTCAATTAATCATTTTTAAATTAGAATGACAAATTTAATGTAGCATTTGTAGCAATTGCTTTTAATGACTTTATGAACTAAATAATATAAAAGTATAATCATATTAAGTGGTTAAGCTGCTATAGTGTGCAAATTAATTTTCTATAGCCTGAATGGCTATTTACTTAATGTAAAGGAACAAAATAATGTTAAAAATTAAATATAATAATTACTGGTAGGGTGGGTAGGTAGGCTTTATAATGCATGTAAAAATGATTATACCTTAGTTATATAGTGAAATAATCGTTTCATTTTTTTATTTATTTATAACCACCCACTTATTATTTTCTGATGCGTGGTAAGTTCAGACAGATAGGAAGGACTATTTGTCTACTTTTTTGAAGAGTGGGTCTGCTGTTACACAATTTTGAGATTTCGACCTTATATGTCTCAAAGGTTGGTGGCTGCATTTACAATTATTAGTACAATTAGTTAATGTCTTTGGGTTTCCTAACCATTACTTTACACCAGAAGTTTCGGGAGCTTGCTTGCCCATCTACAAAACATAACAACAACCTTTATACAACAGAGATTTTCTATCGCATGACCTAATAAGCGATGCAGCATTCATTCATCATGTTAGGTTATAATCATTGGTAAACCAGCAAATATAAAATATTTTTTAATGATTGTCCATAATATGACATATGTCCATAAGTATACATAGTTGGTACTGTTTTTTTGGTGGGAAAGCAAGCATACCTATTCTGATGGCGAGTGGTTACTGTCACTCATGGACATTGGGCTGTGCCCCTGTATTGCTCCATACTACGCGGAAATAAATAGGTAAGATAGAATACCAAAGCAATCAGTACCTACTGGAGTGATATGATAATATATATTTTTTCTATCATGTGCATTTAGAATATTTTTTAGTTTTTGCATAGTTTATAGTACCATGCCTGTAGTTGCAGTGATACTAGTTTTAACTACAAAATAAATTCCAACAACACAAATAAATCACAATTTTATTTCTGAATTTGGTTATTTTATTGCAATTTTTTATCTAGTCTTCAGAGTCAATGAACAGCAAACTTAAAAAAACAAAGATAGCATAATCATTTTATCATCATTTAATCAGGGATGTTAATAAATAAGAGATTGTAACAGTTCACATAGGGAGCTAATTTTTTTTTTTATTAATTTTATCTAAGATTAGCAATACAATAGAAAGTGATAAATAGTGATCCACCATAAATTCCCCAATTGCCATTCGCTACTATGTGGATGTTTGCTGTATTAGAGGCAGTTAATTAATCTTGTTGAACCTAACTTAGATTATAATTTTTTTTATTACCACCTTCATTAAAAAATATTCTCAGGAATGATTATTAGTATTACCTTGTTCACATATTTTTGCATAGACTAAGTCAACTTTTTCTTTTTGTCTGGAATTGTATCCTTGAAGATTAATTGCATTCATTTTTTCCGTTTCTATCAGCTCCCCTTCAGTAATCGGAGGACCAAATAGTCCAAATGCCAAGTTTTGCAATAAATGATTTCTATTGCACTTTTCATATCTGAAATATAATGTTGCTTCTAACAAAATCTATTTTCTTAGCTTTCTTAGCAATTTATAGAGAGTTAATTTTTTTTTCATATTCAGGGTTTATGTGCTTACCGGAACCCATAGACATGTGAATACCGACACTTTGAAACCTTGAAATTTGAGGCCTATATTGCAACTGTTTAGTGACAGTAGTAATGGTGCATATCACAATTTTCACAGGTTTCATTTCTATCACACAATTTAATTGCATAATTTTGGAGGTTGTTCGTGAACATATATCAACTATCTTCAGACCTCCAGTTCATTAGAAAGATTAATCGTGGACTTTGGAATTTAAGCACTGGCATAGTCTCATACGAGTAAGCCGAGCCTTTAGGTCATAAAAACTTCAATATAATATTTTTATTATTGTCATTTTACAATTTAAAGACAGCAGTAAGTAATTAACTTTGGTTTTTATAAAATTTTGAGAGGAATTTTTTAATTAATATTTTCAATATATTCATTTCATAATTTAACCACTAATGTTAGTAAGTATTTACCTAATCCAGTTACAATCCCCTAAGTTTTCAAAATATTGCTGTTGTATTTGTACAGGGGTTAAGTTAAAGTCACAATCTGTTGGTGCTTCAACATGTAATGTTGGATTTGAGCTTTCTTGCACTGTGTCCGTTGAGGTGTGTTCATCCATTGTACTGAAAATAAGGTTACCACATATGACGCAATTTTACTATTATTACTGATTCAATAGATATATTATACAATACAGTGGAAAAATTATGTATTTGAAATGCACATACATGCAAAGTTTTTCACTTTCAAAATTAATTCTCGCTATTCAATATTCCTTACCTTGTGACTTTTTGTTTCACTTTAAGGAATAATGCAATAAGCAATAAGTATATATTTGTATATCACTGACAGCTGTCGTTGCTTATCAGGGAATTCACCGATCATAAGCTTGATATGTATACCACAAAATGTTGTCTATGACCCTAAGTGAAATGAATGTTAGTCTTCGAATGATAGCACCATGTCTTAAACTATGGAGAACACTAAATTTATTTTAGGGACTCTAATTAACTTGCACAGTAGGTACCTATACTTTTTTCAATGTTGACAATGTTTTTGTTGATTGTTGATAAAATGGATCTGACGTAAAACATATGCTATTTTGTTTTAATTCATTAGTTGCATAGGCAAAAGGATTTTAGCCCATACATGAGAAATTTTGTAACAAAGGATAAGACACGTTTGTTACGCAAAAAGTAAAATGGAGCAGCTTTTGAAAATGAAAACGGTTATTTCAATTTATTTTATTTATTTGGAAAACAAACAGTGAACTTAAACTATATAAAATCCAAACTTACAACTAAAAAACAATTAAAGGTCACCGCATTTAAAAAAAAATCTATGAGAAAATCATTTAAAAAAATGCTATGAAACACTATGCTAAATTATGCTATGAAACAAAATAATTTTACAGTAAAATAGTGGGAATTTACAGAGAGTTAAATGGAAATTAAGAAGACTTGTCCAGCGATTTCATTTGATTTTTCCACATTTGTGCATTGTCACATTTGTAAACATTATTGTATGTTGTTATTAATTAATATTATGGCCATAAATTCAGAGGTCGGAGTAGGTAGATTGATATAAGGTCGTTGACGTCAAATGTTAAGGATAATATGGATAAGCCTCCAAAATGCCGGAACTTCATATTTATTGTGATATTTGCTCTGGAATATTGAAATTAGCATGAACTTTTGCCTATGGTGAAAAACGTATTAATAATATCAATCTACGCTGATATTTACCTGAAATGAAACATGTAACATGTTTGGCGCATGCTCTTCATCGTCAGAGAAAATAAGATCAGAATATAACGATGTCGATATTTTAGTAGCAAATGTTAAACAAGTTTTGTAGCCACATATAAATGGATATAAGACGTCAAAAGGAATAGTTTAAAATTAGAAAAAATTATGATTATTTATTTTAATCGTATTAATGTTGACATTCAAAATATAGAAATTGTACAGTCAAGTTGGGTAACTTTGAATTTCCGTGTAACTTTGAATAAAACTTGTTTGAAGATTTATATAATTTTTTTCAAACACTTTTTGCATAATTACTTTAATAATTATATGAAACGGAACGTTGAGATTATCAAAATGTCAAATGTGTCATAAAATTGTCAGTTGTGAATAAGTTTTCAAAACTTTGGCGCCTTTTCTGTTCACGGTGATCAACAAGAAAAAAGTGTGCGTGGCAGAAATCTGAATTAAATATAGAAAAGGTATGTAAAACACTGTTTTTTTTTTGTTTCTGGAGGTAAAATATTTATTCAACTTGCCTTTTTTCTAATAATTTCGTGAGTTTACAATGTTTTTTGCTCAGAATTGATGTCTCACAGATCATTGTAAATTTATTTGAAATTGGTCTAACTTTGAACAATTCAATCTTACCAATTGCCAATTTTATTTTTAAGGGTAACTTTGACATGTTGAGTTGCAATTTATTATGCTTTTTTTCTACTGTTATAGGTTAATAAAATGCCACGCAAAAAGCAAAAGTGATTAAGCCCGGTGTGCGTAAATATGGCGTAAAATCAAATTATACCCCAGCTATTTTAGAGGAAGCCCTAGATAAAATCCGATCCATTGAAAGAGTAAGCTCTAACAATATCACCATAAATGTTTTCAAAAAATAATGTTTCGGGGGCTGGACGAGGTATTCAAAAAATGAACGGTGCGTTGTAAAGAAGGAGAACATAATATCTTTACTTAAAGAACATTAATTAACAAGAAGGGATGGAAAGCTTTTCAAGGATGATGATATTTTGTTCATGGAATGGGGTCAATGATTTTTTCAATAACATTTTGATCACCCGTAACCTATGATCTTATCAGTATTCATTGATCTAATTTGATAGATAAATAAGTGAACAATTTTATGTATCTATTATAATATATATTATTAAAAAAACATGTGTTTCTGTTAAGCTTTTTTCACCTATTCGGAGTAAATATTTTGGGCAAGGCATCCCCAGTGAATGGCAATTTGATGTCGTTGACACTCAATTTATTTTGACACCCCTACATATATTTTAATCTAAATAAAAATATAATGTTACTCAATCAAATAATAATTAGTGAAATATAGAGGATTTTCATTGTCCCAGATAACTCCATTCAAAGTTATCCGAAAGTCGTTGTAACTTTGAATGGCCACTAAAATATCAATTTCTAAGCCTTTTCTGTATTAATCCATCATATTGGTTAGATAATTTAAATTTTGGAAATGAAAGAACACTTACCACACTGTATAAAATAGTGCAACCAATACATTAATTTTTCAGTGTACTTAAAAATCTGCGAAAAGTGTAACTTGACTGTATCCGATGAGGATTAAAAATATTTATGCATGTTTTAGTTTAATTAAAAATAATTGTTCATTGGATGTTTTTTATTTTATTTTATTCCAAAGTTGAAATCCCGGAACTTTTTCTGGTACTTCCCGCACATCACTACATAGTATAAAACAAAGTCGCTTTCTCTGTCCCTATATCTGTCTGTCCCTATGTATGCTTAAATCTTTAAAACTACGCAACGGATTTTGATGCGGTTTTTTTTAATAGATAGAGTGATTGAAGAGGAAGGTTTATATGAATAATAACATCCATTAAATAGTGGAGAAATCAATAATAAATTACAGTTTTCGAAGCGGGTCGCTAGTTATGGATAAAATGGCATGTCCATATTATAATATATTGACGCAAGTATATAAAATCAATCTAGCTACTCCGACCACTAGCCATAATATACGCTTAAACTACAAGAACCACAATTTTTTTAAATAGATATTTTTGGAAAAAATACGGTATTTGAAATCATGACTAAATGGACCATATTTTGAAATAGGTTGCCAAAGGTAGTATGACGAAGAGGTCGACTTGCAACCAACTGAGTTTCTCGCCGGATCTTATTAATGGTTCGCGAATCCGATCCGGTGCTAGATTATGAGAATCACTGTTTTTGTTATATAGGGTAAGTATTAACGATTCTCTGAGACTGAGCCCCTCGAGGCTACTAGCGATTTGGTAAGTTAAAAAAGGTACATGAAATACCGAATTAGCGAACACATTGTCGTATTTATTTAAGCAGATATACTGTTCGCTGTTTGGATTCATTTCATGCCTTGAATGATAAAAATATCACAGGTGCTATTCAAGATTGCAAAATATCTTTATGCGGAATTTCAACTGAATCCGTTCTGTCTTTTTTGCGTGATTGAGTAAAAGCGGTCAAACATACAAGTTTTTTTTTATTTATATGTATATATGTACATGTTAGTATAGATATGCAACTTGCATTTAAAAAGAAAATAAACGACATTGTACCTAATAGGTACCTACGTCTATTCAAATTGTGCCTGGTGAGTAAAATATTTAATTTTATACAAACCGACTATTCTAGTAACTACAATAAGCTATAAAATGATACACTTAAAGATTAAGTATTAAAACTTTTTAAAATGAAAATTTTAGAGGTTGTGACATTGATTTCTGGGTGAATTAATATCCCGAAATTTTCAGTGCCGCCCTCGTACTATCTGCCTTAATTTCCCGAAAGATTTTAATAAACTTTATATGTACATAGGCGGCATTGAAAATTTCGGGAATTAACGAAGTGACACAACATTAATATTTAAAAATGTATTTATTGCTTTTCGAAGTATTCTCCGCGCAATTTGACACATTTTTCCATTCCATTCCAACCATTCCATTCGGAAGTTGGGGTCTCCAAAATGGCCGTTTTGTAGGCGTCCACAGCTTCTTCAGGTGATGAAAATCTCTGTCCACGCAATATATTCTTTATTTTAGGGAAAGTATAGAAATCATTAGGGCTTAAGTCGGGGCTGTACGGCGGATGGTCTAATAATTCTATGTTTTCTTGCACTAAAAACTCTTTTGTTCTGTGCGCGGTGTGAGAACTCGCATTGTCGTGATGGAGGATGATGCGGCGGTTGCAGTTCTCTTTACGGAGTTCAGAAACGACCTGTGGCAAACAAATGCTAGCATACCATTCTGAATTAACCGTTCTTTGTCCCGCAAGAGGAATAGTCGTAACATGGCCGGTTTTGGAGACAAACGTGGCCACCATTTTTTTTGCAACACTCCGTGAACGAACAATTTTTGTTGGCTTTAACTCATTTTAGAACACCCAAACTCGTGACTGGTTTTTTGTTTCGGGTTCGTACGCGTATATCCAGGATTCGTCACCTGATACAATGTTGTATACAGCATTTGAGGATCCTGCGTGGAATCTTTCGAGAGTTCCGACGCACCAAGTAACGCGAGCCGCTTTTTGCTCTTCACAGAGCGAATGCGGTATCCATCGGGAAAACAACTTTTTTACACCTAATTGTTCCTGCAAAATTATTTGTATTTGACTCATGCCAATGTCTAAAGCTGCCTGAATTTCGCGGTATGTCACATGTCGATCTTCCTCAATCAGCTTACGCACAGCATCAACGTTTTCTTGGGTGGCTGCAGTTTTTAGACGTCCTTGACGGGGATCATCACTAAGCTTGACACGTCCACGTTGAAACTCAGCAAACCAGCGATAAATTGTGGTTTTGGATGGGGCTTCATCACCAAATGCAGAAATCATCCGGTCAACACACTGTTTTTGTGTTAAACCACTTCGAAAGTCATAATAAATCATCGCTCTTGAATTTTCTCGAGTCAATTCCATTTTTTCAACGACTAAACAAGTTTGACAAAACCTCGTGACAAGACTGAGAATCTTTTTTTAAATAAATAAATGGTATTCGATTTTTAAAACCAAGGAGTTTTCAATTAAAAAGATTTTAATATGACAGGAACAGTGGAAATATTCCATTCCCGATACTTTTAGTGCAGCCCTCGTATGTAATAATGCGCTGAGTGCTAACTTTTTTTATTGCCCACTAGCTGACCCGGCCGACTTCGTAGTGCCTCAATGGATAAATAAAAGACCTAAACTTTTGTATAAAATAACTTTAAAACAAGGAAAAGGAATCCGTCCGACGGGGGGCACATCAAAGAGAAAACAAAATTGTTATTTTTATTTAATTCCGAGCATTTTCATATTTATTTACCTTTTAAACCTTCTCTGGACTTCCACAAATAATCCAAAACCAAAATCAGCCAAATCGATCCAACCGTTCTCGAGTTTTAGCGAGACTAACGAACAGCAATTCATTTTTATATTATTGCCCATAAAACATGAATACTTACCCTGAAACGTGACGTCAAAATCTTAATTGTATTGTTTAATTGCTCTTCTACTCTGTCAAATCGAAATGCATGACTTCTTTGCGGCCGAAACAGGCGACATGGTCATACCGTGTGGTATGACAAAACGCACTATAACTAGTATAAGCCGTATTTGTTTAAATACATTTAATACATGTTTAAATACATGTTTAAATACATTTAAACAAATCGTAATCGTCGAAATCGACAAAGAGTTGGACGTGCAATTTAACTCATGCCAGCCCGTTGAGTATCTCGCCAGATCTTTTCAGCGGGTCGTGATTGCGATACGGTAGTAGATTCAATCGCCAAGCAGCTGCTTTTGAGTTGTTAGGTTTCCTTTGAAGGCGCTCGGGCAGATGTTACCAAATCCCAACTCTCCTGGCTGAGCCTTTGCTCACCCACCTGTCCTGGTGAAACTGGAAAGGCCTCCGGGCCACCGGTAATCTATCAATTTGAACGAATTTTAGACGACCAACAAATCACACTACTTTCAGCACTTGTTTACACATTAATTTAGAGCGTATTGTTGCGTAACGTTACAATAACGTTACCCGTTCTACGTGGAGCTCGAATTGGAGCTGTATTTTGTATTTTAGGAGGTGAAAACAATGAGTGATATTATCACTGTTTTGTCGTGTGGACGCAGGTTGCGTAGGGATGGTAAAACCACTATTAATACTTTTTTCAAAATCCAATTAAACGTTCGAAATTCAAATTATAGTTTAGAAAATGACAGAATTGCTTATGTTAAGAATAATAGTCTTGCAGAAAATTGAACCTAGTAGCAGTCCTAGCAGAATGGATCGTTAACCATTCAAAATAAAAATGTTTTTTTTATTCAAGTAGGCCTTTACAGGTAATTATAATCCGGATTATGGATTTGTCACGTTCACAATTGAGTGGATCCGTTGTAAAACTCAAAGCTTTCTCTTTTCCAACATATCTATGTATAAATCAATATTTACTGATTTTGTACCAACGAGGCGGTCTTACAAGAGCTAGCGCGAGTTGCATTAGTCGGTGATGGAGTCGGGTGTATATGGTGTGTTGCCAATCCTATCAATCCCGGTCACCAGAATATTAATCAGAGAATACGATCAATAAGCGAAACAATGCATCTTACATACATTCTACACCTTCAATATTTTGTTTTTGAATTATGCTTGGATTGGTAAATTGGATAGAAAAAGTTAGATATTGTTACGCGCTAGGGTCCGGGATAAATAATATTCTAGCGAAGTGCAAATTAACTGTATTAACACTTAGAGCACTCACAAAGCACTTTAAAATTCTTAATTCACTTCTTCCGCTTCGCTTCAGGTGTACCGTTCACTGCTTTGCTTCGAGTAGTTCCGATTATTGCGATCACTAACTGCTTCGTGCCATCTCTGCAACGCTTTTGTAGCCGATATGATATCCCTAGAATTATCGAGAACATTCCTCACAAGCCGAGTATATTCGAAGTGTGTTTCTGCTATTTGACAATAGATTGCATTGTACTTCTCGATTTTACTAGTACCTTCGATATTCGTTCGGCTAATCGGTGATAGATGGTGTTACTCTTACCGACGTAACAATATTAGGAATATTTTAAGTTCCCAGAGAAGAGGCAACCCTACAACATAAATACATCTATCGTTAACGTACCAAAGAATACATGGTTGCGCGATAATACCACATACATCATTACAGTAATATTTTTAGCGCGAAACTTACGTTCCATCAGTTAATGGAATCTTAAGAATCCATATTTCAAAAAAGTAAATGACTCAATTCGACAACTCATTTATTAAAATGTGTTCAGTTTTATCCTGACAAAATTGATTACAATTCAACTATTCTGTTCTTACAATTGAATAAAATATAAAAACAGGTTTAACAAAAAATTAGAATGAAAGGGCATCATAATTTATTTTTAAGTGTGCGTAATTACAAAATTCTCATATTTCTAACTGTCTTAGTGGGTTTGTGTTTGATTTATTTTCAAAACAGTGGCGTTTATCATAACAAATACCTTCCGTTACCACGAGAGGCAATGAAAAAAATGAGTTACAGCCTTCAGTTACACAAATATATTATCGATCAGTACTACGATTATCGAAAGGTAAGGGAATTCAATACATTAGAAAGGAAAAATAACATTAAAACAATAATTTGTTTATACGTCAGCAACTCATAATTGATTTAAACGCAGAAATCGAGAACCCTGGATCGTTCTAGACGCGAAGGTCGTCAGCGTCAAGTCCGGCCATTTTGAGAGACGCCGACCGGACGCTGCTTTTTGAATGGCGGGGCAGTTGGCGAGCGTATGCTTCGTCAAGTCTTACTCGCAACAACAGTGGTGTTATATCATCTTCAGCGGTGCAAGTAACAGACGAAGCAGCTGTGACCCAAGAGCACCTTTTTTCCGTCCAGCGTCCGGGCCTCCTACGAGATCCCCGCACCTAGGGGGCATGCGGGATATATGGGACACTGGTCCGCGAAAGCTAACTGCGCGCCCAAGGATATTTTTAGGGCCCTACCGCATTAAACTACTCCCCTGCACTCTTACATCCGACGTCCGATCTCCGCCCGGGGTCAGAACCCGGTCAGAGTAAGGGGGTTGCCGCCGTCAACACTACAACCAGACTTGCGGCGTCACCCCGAGGATACCTAATCGACGGGTCGGCGAGGCTATAGTTGATGACCAACAACGCCGGTTTCTACGGTACGGTGGCCCTACTAGGCCGCCCGGGCGATGCCGCTGGTGTTCAGGATACCCCGCTGGGTCAGAACCAGCCTGGATGCTCTTCCACAGTATGCTCGGCGACGACAGTGACGATGGCAATACGCACCGCATCGTGGATCGCAGCCAACGACGCGCCATCCCATCCTCTTGGTGCTAGCGCGCTAGAGTGATAGGAGCGTGTGGCGCACCTTTGACTCCCTTACGTCGCCTCGTGACCATCACCGGAAAGAGACTGCCTCCTCACAGGCGCCGGAGCTGGACGAACGGCCCCGGCTCGGTGGTGGCGAAGCGGCGAGACCCGAGAGCATCTGCGTCAACCGTAAGGTGGGACCTTTTTGGTCAAGGTTCACTCATTCTATGAGGACAGAACAGTCGGACGGTCCTTAGACTAGTGATCGGGTCCGCTAGGATACTAGACCTCCTAGTTTCAGCACTCAGGGAGCATAAATGTTGGCTCGATCCGGTGGCCGAGGTCGTATTATCAGTCAAATTCAGGGGCGACTGGCTTAGGTCGCCGTGGTCTTAGGACAGTGTCCGGGTTCAAAGGCACGTCGCTTCGAAAGAAACCTTACAGTGCGGATGCCTTGATATTGTAACGCCTCTACGATTATCCACCAGGGCACGATGTGGAATGTAATAGCGATTGACGCTTGAGGGGGCTTGTACGCGTACTACCGCAATCAGGATAGAACAAGGCCAAAGTTTCTCCGAAGAAGTTACTTTTTTTGGAAAAGCTACATAATGATTGTAGCTGTATTTTCATGTTCTTTTTATTCATACAGGGGTTAGAATAAAATTATTATGACAAGAAAATTATTTCTATCTCTGCTCTTTCACAATGTGCTCTGATCAATAAGAACTTACTTAGGTATATATTTAACAGACTTTATCTAATATTCGGTGGTTTCTTCATCTTGAAAGTCGTTCATTATTACGGCTGTGTCATATAATAGTTGATAGTTCATCGAGTGGGTTAGACCAATCTACTATAGCGAAGTTTCATTAAATTTTAATTTCGACTTTTGATAGGATCTGAAAACATCTAACCTAGGATCCATTCTCTTCAAAAGGAATGACAAGAATACATTATTAGTTGAAAAAAATAGAACATTTACGGTACTAATATGGAGACATTGGGAATGGCTGAAATATCGCCACATTTTTCGCTATAGTTCAACACCGTAAGTACCGTTTCGCGTATGCTATTTTCCTTCAACTACGCTTTCAATTATTTGTTATCAGTCTTACTCTTACAATAAAAAGTAATTAACTTGCAATCTTGTACATGTACTGACTAGTTTGTGAGTGTTCTTTTAATATTTTGAGTATGTCGTTTGCATATCGGTGTAAGTGACACCGATTACTATATGAAGGTGTACGAGTAATGCCATATTCTTCATGAAGTCGTCGTGGCCTTAGGGATAAAACTTCCGGCGCATTCATATCAACGGTAATGGTGTTCAAATTCCGCAGGCAGGTACCAATATATCTAATGAAAAACGTAAAAACTTCGAAAATGTTCACGATTGACTTCCACGTTGAAGGAATAACACCGTATCCCACTTGCTTACACCATTCCGATTCCAATCGGAAACACGACAGCTTCGCGGCAGAAATGTTTTGGTTTCGCAATGGCTTACTGATGGTAGGACCTCTTGTGAGTCCGCGCGGTTAGGTACCACTCCCCTGCCTATTTCTGCCGTGAAGCAGTAATGCGTTTCGGTTTGAAGGGTGGGGCAGCCGTTGTAACTATACTGAGACCTTAGAGCTTATATCTCAAGGTGGGTGGCGCATTTACGTTGTAGATGTCTATGGGCTCCAGTAACCAATGAACACCAGGTGGGCTGTGAGCTCGTCCATCCATGTAAGCAATAAAAAAATATCCCAGATTTGACAATTACTTAAATTACTCGAATATTTTCAGGCATAATCCACTGGAAGATTGTAGTGTTAATAATTGTGAATTCACCGGAAATAATCGACTGTTAGACAAGGTCGACGCTGTGGTTGTTCATCTGCAAAAAGGAGTTCTCCCAAACGTCTATAATAGAACAAGAACGCAGCGCTGGATATTTTTAACCGACGAATCTCCAATACATCTCTTTGAAAATGAAAAAAACAGACCAAACTTATCGGACTTGGTTAATGTCTTCAATTGGTCTATGACCTATAGGTATTAATGTTAGTTATAGTTTTGTTATTTTTTAACGTAGTTCTAGCAGGAATGGATGAAAGTTTCTAGGAAGAAATAGGTAAGAAACCGGTGCTTTGCATAATTTAGACTTATATGGCTCAAGACGGGCAGCTGTATGGCGCATTGCTTTGTCCGTGAGCTTCGCAATAAAATTTTGAGCATAAGTGAGCTTCCACTAATGCTCATAGCTAGGCAGTTTAATAATAATAATATACTTTTTTAGATTTGGTTTAAAGGGTGGGGCAGCCGTTGTACTGTTACAGCTGAGACCCTTAGAACTCATGTCTCAAGATGGGTACTTATCCGCCCGGGTTCTCAATGATTTTTTGTAATCAACGAAACATTTTCAATAAGTTATTTAAAATTTATTTTACAGAACTGATGCCGACATTCCTGTTCCATATGGTCGAACAATACCTCTTGAAGCTCCAATATTTACCGAAACAACAAATACGAATATTACTAAACTAATACCTAATTGGAAAAATAAAATGCGAGATGTATTGGCCTCGATTCTGATGTCTAACTGCGGTGTACCGTATCGAATGAAGTATTTAAATAAGTTGAAAAAACACATGAAAATTGATATTCATGGCAAATGCTCGGATTCACATCTTGTTAACAGGTATTTTGTGTTTGCTTTAGATTTTACGTGGCGTAAACGTGATTGGATGATAGTTTTCTTTTAAATTACAAACTCAGGCAAGGCGATTACGTTTTGTTTAATTATTGGCGACTGGTTACCGTACAATGATGGGGCAAAGTGACATCATCGGCTATAGTTAGATAATATTGCTATATAATAACAGAGTTATTTTTTCAAGTTTCGTTTTCAAAATGAAAAATCAATAATTTGATAACATGTCGAGGATTGCGACAGAAACTACAGTTCATTTCAGAGTTCCCTGACGCGTGGAATAAATTATGTTTTAAAGTATAGAAGAGTGCGAAGGCTGAAGGTAACGATCAACCTCGTTCCAATGCCATTTGGTTTTGTTTTGCTAAAGCGGAAACTCGGAACACTTATGTGTTACAAAATATGAGCGAGCCAATATAATATTTTCCATGTTTTTTTTTTCTATGCTCATCGTCAATGATTTTTGTCTTCTACTCTCTGGTTACTATTTTAATTCATATAATTTGCATTTAAATAGATAAATACTTTTTTATTATGTTTAATTTTGTTCATAATTAACAGGCAATAACGTTAATAAATATGTTTCCTGGTAACCCCATTGGCAAACTTAGACTAAAGACGGAGGCTTCATGAAAATTATTTCATATTATTTCATTGTTATTTGAGAACTACGAGATTTGAGTACATTCTGAACGAATTTATAAATTACTTATAGTAAAACCTGTTTTCGTGTGTTCTTTCTTTATTCTATGTTATTTTCGAGGAATTTTTTATGTGCTTCATTTATTTCAACGGAGTTGGTACTACTGCAATATTTTCTATCGACCTTTTATTATAGTTTATTAACACTACAATCCTCCAGTGGATTATGCCTGAAAATATTCGAGTAATTTAAGTAATTGTCAAATCTGGGCTATTTTTCTATTGCTTAGATGGGTGAACGAGCTCACAGCCCACCTGATGTTAAGTGGTTACTGGAGCCCATAGACATCTACAACGTAAATGCGCCACCCACCTCGAGTTAAGTTCTAAAGTCTCAAGTATAGTTACAACGGCTGCCCCACCCTTCAAACCGAAACGCATTACTGCTTCACGACTGAAATAGGCAGAGTGGTGGTACCTACCCGTGCGGACTCACAAGAGGTCCTACCACCAGTAATAATTGACGTATATTCTAAGTATGACTTTAATTGTGTGGCTTTTTTTCTGCCGATTGTTTTTTTTACAGCTTATCGTTCAAACTTAGTTATTAATAATTCGCTGAGTATTTAGGTTTATGCTAAGTATTAATAAAATATTGGAATATTTATTTGTGTTATTCTGTCGCTTAAAAATTTTTTTTGCTGTATTTTCTATTTTGTATTTGTTAAAAGAAATCGAATTAATAGACCTGAGAAGTTGTATATTTTGAATGTCAAACACGCATACTTGATGATTCGTTTTAATGTAGATGATCCAATAAGATTATAATCATCTAAGAATATTTTTTCAGCTGCCCTGGTCATTTCCGAGCAGATTGCAAGATAATATCAAACTACCTCTTTTACTTCGTATTAGAAAACTCCCTTTGTAAGGAATATATAACCGAGAAGTTGTTTCACCAAGCGTATGCAAAAGGGGCCATACCAATAATCCAAGGTCCGCCTTTAGAAGATTGTAAGAGACTTTTGCCGCCGAATTCCTTTTTGCATCTCGACGAATACCGGTCACCCAAAAAACTAGCTAATGAAATAAGAAATATTACTAGCAATGAAGATAATTTGCTATCTTATCATTTATGGCGAAATCATTTTCAAGTCATCAACGAACACGGATACTTTGGTACAAAATCATACCATTATTGTAGGATCTGTGAAGCACTGAATTATAATGATGAAACGGAGTCAGTGTATGATAGTGTTAGAATTAATAATTTTATGGACGCAAGTAAATCGTGTACCAGGAAATGAAAAAAGTCGGTAAGAAAACCGAGAGAAGAAAACATAAGTGTTCGCCCAATGAGTGAAACTTGACAATAATCATCAAATCCTCAATAGATATTAGATTAATTTTATATACCTATAATGCATTTTTATTATATACTAGAGGTCCCGCAGTAGTCGAAATTCGACTACAATTAATTGGAATTGTAAGTTTGTACACTATTATGATTGTATTTTATACTTCTATAATCACAAATTTCGCCAAGACTACATTATAAAAAATATTAACAAAGACAAACAATATTTAATTTCAGTGTATTTATTTAATCTCTTCGATCAACAATAGTAACCATCTTGCGTGTTATCTGAAGATGCGGGTATGCGACTTCAACAACTACCAACAATTATTCACATTTTGACATTTTCTAATTGTACCAAGTGTACCAAGTGTACCTACAGAGCGACCAGGTCTTCTCCTGCCACGCGGTTGCCACTCAAACGCGATTGATGCATTTAGTTCAGATGTTTTTATTAGAGACTAGCTGACAATTTATAAATAAAAGACCTAAACTTTTGTATAAAATAAACTTAAAACAAACAAAAGGAATCCGTCCGACGGGGGACACAACAAAGGAAAAACAAAAATTAGTATTTTTATTTAATTCCGAGCATTTTCGTATTTATCTACCTTTGAAACCTTCTCTGGACTCCCACAAATAATTCAAGACCAAAATTAGCCAAATCGGACCAGCCGCTCTCGAGTTTTAGCGAAACTAACGAACAGCAATGCATTTTTATATATATAGATATCGACTGGCTAGAGTATGCGGAGTATCGACCTCAAGCACTTATTTACAAACACCTGCAGTTCGTTCGTGAGTGTCTTGGCCACTCTCAAGGTCTCACATTAAGCAGGAGAACACTTTTGACAATGGAGTCGAACAGGGTCAGCTTGATCCGACGAGTCGTGACACTTGACTTCCAGACTGGTTTCAATTGCGAACGCACCCTTCACTTTCCTAATTCGTGTCTCTATACGCTCGTTCGAATCACTCAGATTGGTTGTGGAACTCCCCATACATGTAAACCTCTGTACTGACTCCAACAATTTATGAAGTCGTCGTGGCCTAAAGGATAAGACGTCCTGCATCCGTTGCATTCGTATCTACCGATACACCAGTATTCGAGTTTTAGCAATTACTTAGCAGGCGGTTACCAATTTTTCTAATGAAATACGTCCTTAACAAATGTTCACGATTGACTTCCATGGTAAAGGAATAACATCCTGTAATAAAAATTAAAACCCGCAAAATTATAATTTGCGTAAATGCTAGTGGTAGGACCTCTTGTGAGTCCGGACGGGTAGGTACCACCGCCGTGCCTGTTTCTGCCGTGAAGCAGTAATGCGTTTCGGTTTGAAGGGCGGGGCAGCCGTTGTAACTTTATTGAGACCTTAGAACCCATATCTCAAGATGGGTGGCGCCATTTACGTCGTAGATGTCTATGGGCTCCAGTAACCACTTAACACCAGGTGGGCTGTGAGGTCGTCCACCCATCTAAGTAATAAAATATAAAAAACACGTTTTCTACCTATGTATCTACCTATGGACGAGTGAGATTCCCTCTGATTGATACCCAAAAGGAACTGAAAGTACCGTAGTGCTTTCACTGGAATGTGTAGTTTTCTCCATCCTGACATCAAATAAAATCTAACAAATCGAATCGAATTTATAAAATGATACAATATATGTATTATGAATTTGAATCGCAAACATGTTTTTTGATTGGGTCTAATCGTACCGTTATGTTATGTTTAATATAAAAATATGATGATGGAAGCGGATGTTTTTGGAGAGATTGTACGGTCTGTTATTTTTATTCTACACTGATACACAAAAGGAATCATTACGGTTATCAGTGGACCCTCTCTAAAAGATTGCG
The DNA here is from genome assembly GCF_030269925.1 of Bombyx mori. NCBI lineage: Eukaryota > Metazoa > Arthropoda > Insecta > Lepidoptera > Bombycidae > Bombyx > Bombyx mori. Next base: position 8,381,145 of record NC_085123.1, read on the forward strand.
TTCCACTACCGCAAAAGACATTTTTCTTCTGTAAATTTTTATCAGAGCAAAGTTCAGCTCAGTAAATTTAAGGAAACATAATTTCTCTCCTTTAAAGAGTACAAAAAATATGAAACTTTCTATAGAAAGTATACATACTTTTTTGTCATCGAATTCAGATGAGAATACAACCTACTTGATCGTGAGTGGTCACCGTGGTTCATAGACACCCGCACTGTTTTATATTAATATATTATACAATATTTATATTATATACAATTATGCAATGGGGTATGCCATGCCGAGCTTTCAATTACTTTCAAATAATAGAGAGAGAGAGAAAGAATTATTGCACACCAAAAGACAATTAACATTAAACAAACAGTCAACAAGCAGATACATTTGTAGAATAGGCGTTAAGTGTATTATCTATGATAGGCGGTCTTATTCTTCTTATTCTCTTCCAGACAACCGTTTAATTAAGACAAGTTCTGGAAAAGACAAAGATACAGCAGGTATGTTGCGGTGTACTATTAAACACATGAATACATTTTTAAAGAAAATAGATACATACAATAAATAGATATGTACCGTAATAATAATATTATGTACTTACAGAAGTTTCTATTTGCCTGTAAAGTTTGTTACAATGCCATTGAGTTACTACTGGATTTAGTTTAGTCAGTTACATTTTATTGCATAGGCGGATGAACCAACTCACTGCCCATCTTATCTTGAGTGATTAGCGGAACCTATAGACCATGCGTTTTGAGGCCAAATTTCCAAATGTATTCTAAAACGCCTGTTCCATTTTTCAAATCGAGCACGTGATTATATATTGGTGAATTAGCAAATTGAAGAACTTCCAACCGTAGGGGCTCGCAATAAAGGCTTCGTCATTAGCATAACACTAGTGTTAAATCGTTTAGAGAATTCATTGTATTGGCATTTGTCCTTAAAAGCAATTGTCTTCAGATTTCAATCATAAATACACCAAGCATATCCGGAAATAAAAATTACGAAGGAATAATTCTAACCAAAGGGAACTGTGATTTTTAATTATTCGAAAACAAAGCGAAGCTTAAGGGCACAGCGAAAGTCATTAATTTCAAAAGAGTTCACAAAGTTTGGGTTTTCTGTTCGTATCCAGTATTTGTAACAAAATTTGATAGCATTGTTATTCGGAACGAAAATGACTTGTTTTAAATTTATTACAGAAGTTTGTTTTTTATTGCTTCCCTGTACTGTTTAAAGGGTGTTAAATAAGTTTTGTTATTATAAGATCGCGCCCGTTGGCGAAGTATCAAAGTATTTTATTATCAAATCTTTATTACTTTTGGGATTTAGTATTCGTATTTAATACAACTTGGACGGTAATTTTATGCGTAATCATAATAATGTAAAAACTTTTTGTGTTTTCATCGCTCACTAAGTTTTCCTTATGAAAATAAATATATTGGAATATCTAAACAGATAGATCTATATTCAAACATAAAACAATGGCAGTACTTTCACAATTTTAACACTTATTATAACGTCTAAACAGTCGAAGAACGATAAGGTTGGCAAATAAAGCATTCGCCATTGCATCTAAAAACTTCAGATTCCCGCCAAAACATTGCACAAGGCGTCATTCCAGCGATAGTCTTCTTCATAAAAATAATATATTTGGTGATTAAGTCTCCGAGCGAAATAATCCTACCTCCACTCAATAAAATAATAAACAAATATAATTTCTTTGTGATTTGGAATATGTGTTATTTGAATATACTAATTAGTGTTCACCCGAAGTTCAACATTAGACCAAAATCGCTGACACGTAAAGTGTACATTAATTTTAAGCATTACATTTTGTTTGTTTGTTTGACAAGTAAAAAAAACTAAGTCAACACTACTAAAGCCAATAGCTATTAAACAAAAGAAAAGGAAGTCGACTGAAAAAACAGAAGAATCTCTAATTCTTTACCTAATTCGATTGCCTTTGCTGTATAACGATGTTCCTATGCCAAATATAGTTGATGAAGATGGAAACTTAGTTCAGAAAATGTGCAATACTAATTGACAGCACTGTGCTTTTAGTTGAAATTTTACAACAAATCACAGAATAGTATAATTCTGCGGATAGCCCCGAAAATAGTATTACATGGGTTTTACTGTCTCATGCGAATTGTAGTAATTTCCCGGACAGCTGTTTGTTTTAGTTTACGATCTCGTAATAAAAAGTAGCTACAACATACTTGTAGTTTCCGAAACAGATGAACGGAACGTCCATTTTAATGCGACCCGTTTACTCTAAAGCCAACACCTTTGTAATGCCGAGATTTGTTTTTATGAGAAAGGCAGGATATGCCAAGGTTTTCTGGTTCAATAAACAGTAAATTACAGTCGCACGGAAGTCGAATTATTCCGTGTATTAAAACTCAAGTTATACCCAGAGCAACATGTTAGTTGTGTTCTTTCGGATACTGTAAACAGTTTAGTAGTAAACGATTGCCTTCCAAACTATAATGTAATTTGACGTAAGATTATAGTGAAATAAATATCAATGAATGAAGTAAATCGATTTCGCTTGAGTGTGAGTACATCATTATTGCAAAAGATGACACGTGTTGTGCTTGTGGTTTTTTCTAGTATTGGACTGACAGAATTTTCTCTTAAAATTACAGAAGGCAGCTTGTAAAGTGTTTGAAGGCAATAATAAAAATTTGCTTCCAGGCATGGAACAGGACATATGGTGCTTTTAAACCAGAAAAAAACGAACTGAATAATGATGAAAAGAATGATGAATAATGAAATGAATTCCCGAATTTTCTTCACGAACGCGAGCGAAGTTGTGTGTAAAAAGTAGAATAAGACATGAATTTGGCACTGTACTCATATTTATTATTACGTACAAAAAAAAAGTAGACGGCAATAAATCTATTCCATGGCTCAATACATATATATGAACACAAAAACAGCAGATGTTGTTGGAAGACAATTTCAAAGTCTTCTCTTGCTTTTCGATAAGCGATCAACCTTCACCGCGATAAAATATTGCTGACCCGCGGTGTAATTATGTAATGTACAATACGCAGCTACAATTGCGATCTCTTTCATATTGTGTAGTGTATTTACTACGGCTTTTCTAGGAGTGAAAGCCTTCTAAATAATTGTCAATGTATTCACAATGATATTAATCATTATTTAATTTGTATGGATCCTGATTAATTTGAAATTATCCTTACAATCGTTTCAAGCATGCCTAAATCAATTTCACAATCGCGGTTGAATTATGAAAATGTAATTCCCATATTTATTAACAGCTAGTTGACCTGGCAGACTTCGTAGTGCCTCAACCGATAAATAAAAGACCTAAACTTTTGTATAAAAGGAATCCGTCCGACGGGGACACATCAAAGGAAAAACAAAATTGTTATTTTTATTTAATTCCGAGCATTTTCATATTTATCTATTAACCTTCCCTGGACTTCCACAAATAATTCAAGACCAAAATTAGCCAAATCGGTCCAGCTGTTCTCGAGTTTTAGTGAGACTAACGGACAGCAATTCATTTTTATATATTACTAGCGACCCGCCCTCGCTTCGCTTCGGAAACATTAAAACACACATGAAACAAAAACACAAAAATAAAAAAAAATTAAAAAAAGTAGCCTATGTTCATCAGGGACAATGTCGGCTTCTAATGGAAAAATAATTTTTCAAATCCGTCCAGTAGTTTCGGAGCCTATTCGAAACAAACAAACAAACAAATCTTTCCTCTTTATAATATTAGTATAGATAAGTAAAGTATAGATATAGATTATAAATGAGCTAAATGAAGCATGTATGGAAGTATGGAATGGACTTTATAGTGTTTTTTCCGTGCCTATCGTAGAGGGCGACTAACGTACTAACTATCAATAGAAAATGGGCAGCAATACTCTCTCTGTAAATATCGTACCAGCATTTTTTGATTGCCATTTACTAGTACGGTTTATTGTAAGCACACATGGAGATATACAATCCGGTGTATTTCTATTCCGGCGTGAAGGGTTAGGGGCATTTGTTATGCAATACCACATAGATTTCGACCCCAAATCTCCAAGCGCGCGGGTGACGAAATTGACGTTCTGATATAAACTAGTCAAGCCATGTGTCGCCAAAAATTCTATTTAATATAGAAATTTGAATCCGGCGTGCTTTCCGCTACTTATAATAAAACATTGCTTTCGCGTTTCACAAAATTAATTTCACCAAAGTTCGGCAATTATCACATAAAATTATTATTGAATGTGATCGCAATTGTATGCGTGTACAACAATTGCACCGTCCCGATTCCCTTACCGTTTTCAGCTTTTTAATCCCGTGATTTATGAGACGCACGGGAAACGATTTTTGAATACAATGAAATTCATTTTCGCGTCGAATAACGATAAATTTTCGCGAATTAGACCGTATAAAGTAACATAAGATTTAAAACATTATTTATAATGTGATTTATTTTCATTTTACTGTTCGACACCACTGTTACTTGTGCCTGAAATGTTTTTACTATTGCTGTGAATCTAGAAGCTTGTAATCATGCTTGGGCAGTAAAAAAATGTGGAGAGAATGAATTATCTATTGAAAACATATCAACAACCACTGAAACTACAACTATTAGCAAAAATCCAACATCACCTAGTCAAACTATAATGAATAGTAAAAATCCAATAACGACATTAAATGGTAATCTAACTACCACTACTACTACTGAAATATATCAACCTGATCAAGAAGACTCTGGTTATATTGGTCATATTGAAGAAATCACATCCTCAACAACAAAACTACCCGATTCTTCGATAAACGGAAGTAGTGAATGTAAATCAAATGGCTTTCTTGGAGATAAAAATAACTGTAAAATTTTTTACAGGTGTGTAAGTAACGGTGATGGTTCGTTTAATAAATACGAATTTACATGTGGCGAAGGAACAGTTTGGGATAGTAAAATTGAAGCATGTAATCATGCATGGGCAGTGGAAAGTTGCGGTGGTATTAGTGTATCAAGTTCTAGTGAAATTTTTGATTTAGTTTCCACAATTTCTCCTCAATTGACGACTACAAACAAAGCCGAAAATTCCAACATTGAATCTACAGGCGACACGGCGACGACGACACTAGTATTAGTATCATTTTCTACTACAACTACAGAAACCGTTGCTTTGACAACAAATACATGTAAAAGCACTGGCTTCATAGGGGATCAAAAAGATTGTAAGAAATTCTATAGATGTGTTGACAATGGAGATGGAACTTTTACACGTTTTGAATTTAATTGTGGGGAAGGAACTGTTTGGGATAGTAAAATTGGTAATTGTAATCATGCTTGGGCTGTAGAAAAATGTGGAGAGTATGGCGAAGATGAAAATTCTAACGCAGCCAATACTTCTGATGGTAAACCAATTTTCGCAGATGAATATGACAACGGAGTTGCAACAACAAGTAAAACGACTAATAATGAAAAACCAGATTTTATTCAAACAACAGTATTAAGTCCAATTGTAAACACAATTTGTAAGCAGAGTGGATTTATTGTTGACAAAAATGACTGTCAGAAATTTTATAGGTGTGTTGATGATGGAAAGGGTGGATTTATACAGTTCGATTACCGATGTGGGGAGGGTATCGTTTGGGATTCTAGTATTGAAGCTTGTAATCATGTATGGGCTGCGCAAGAGTGCAGATTTGATAATGTTACAAGTGAAACGATTGATAGTTCAACACATGAGTCGCCACCTACCTCTTCCGTTCAAGAATCACTAAATTCCACATTACCTTCAGTAATTAATACCGTCGCAACATCTACAGAAAAGGCCGTAAGCGATTACTGCACGCAAGATGGTTTTATCGGTGACAAAAGAGATTGTAAAACGTTTTATCGTTGCGTTCACAATAGTCATGGTGATTTCATAAAATATGAATTTCGCTGTGGAGAAGGGACTTTTTGGAACCAAGAAATACAAGCTTGTGACCATGTTTCAGAAAATAAGAGATGCTACAGTCCTGATCATGAAATCGTTGATACTAGAACTCAAATCGAAAATGATGAAATTTATACAGAAGCGATGACCGAAATCATAAGTACATCGCATTCACCAATTGTGACGCAAAAACCTGTGATCTCTGAGGATACTTGTCAAAATGAAGGATTTTTTGGGGATTCTAGTGATTGTCAAAAATTTTATAGGTGTGTGGAAGATTCAAAAAATGGATACACAAAATATGAATTCGTTTGTGGCGCTGGTACAATTTGGAATCAAGATATTATAGCTTGTGACCATCCAACTTCAGAGAATAAATGCTTAGGTGAAAATATCAATTCTAATCCTAACCAAACGAATGAATCAAATGTAGATGGAGAATCTTCAGATATTACAAGCACGCTTAAGCCGCATTCTACTCGAGAACCAGAAAATTCAACGTCTGCAGACACTGACGAATGCATTTCTGAAGGATTTTATGCAAACTCGCATGATTGTAAGAAATTTTTCCGTTGCGTCATAAACGACAAAGGAACGTTTACCAAATATGATTTTATTTGTGGTATTGGTACAATATGGGTTCAAGAGATACAAGCATGTGATCATAATAATGGAATCGAGACTTGCACTTCGATAAATATACCAGAAACTTCTACAGTTACATACGCTTCAACTACAAGCCAATCGAGCTCAAATACCACTCCATTACTGTCAACACCCATAAAAAATGATAATGACTACTACACCAGTACTAAGAAACCCAATACAGAAGTATGTGAAGCAGAGGGATTCTTCGGAAATGATAATGATTGCAAGAAATTCTATCGCTGTGTAGATAATGGTCAAGGTGGCTATACAAAACACGAGTTCAGTTGTGGTGAAGGGACCGCGTGGGATACCACTATTGAAAGTTGCAATCACATAGACAACGTTAAAAATTGTCATTTTTCACACCAAGATGAAAGTCAAACACAGCCGATATTATTCGACGAAATGCCATCCACTGAAAATGAACAGGGCACAACAAGAGTTCCATCTTCTTCACAATCTACTGAGAGCAGTATTTCGGATGATAAAGCTAACTGTGAAAGTGAAGGCTACTTTGGCGACACTAAGGATTGTAAAATATTTTATAGATGTGTAGATAATGGAAAAAACCGATTTACCAAATATGAATTTACTTATGGAGAAGGTACAATCTGGGATCAAGACTTAACTACATGTAATCATCCACAAGACGTATTAAAACCTTCCTGTGGTCACACTAGTGAACAGATTTCTACATCATCTACAATGAGTTCTTCGTCATCAGACTCTCCTTCAGCAACCAGTACTTTATCAACAACCGCAAGTACGACAGAAATCAGTAATAGTACCTCAACCAACTCTTCCCAACAAAGTTCGAATAAACCAAACCAGAATATCACTTGTCCTAAAGAAGGTTTTTATCCGAATCCTAACGATTGCAAGAAATTTTATAGATGTGTTGATTGGGATAGTAATGGTCAAAGATTTTCAGTGTATCATTTTGAATGTGCAGATGGAACTATTTGGGATCCTGCAGTTAATACTTGTAATCATGAAGAATCAGTTTATCCTCCTAGAGACTGCAGTAATACACAATCAGAAATCCAAATCACAGGACAAGAAACTACTACAGAAGAACAACTGCAAGAATCATCTACACAGACAACTAATGAAATGACAACTGCAACTAATGAAGAGGCGGCTACTCAACAAACATCAACGACTCAAAAAACTACAACAACGGAAGAAACTACTATGAGTGAAGAGCCTACAACACGACAAACAACCCCACTAGATACAAGTACTGAATCGACACATACTACAATGCAAAGTACAACTCAGCAACACTCTACTGAAGAAATTTCAACATCACAAACGCATGCACAAAGTACTACGCAACAAACAACAACTCAAACACAAACAAGCACACAAATTACTGTGCAACAAACAACAACATCTGAACCCAGTACAACTCAACAACAAACAAGTTCACAAACCACTACAGATCAAACAATGGAAAATTCTACTAGTGATCAAACAACATCAAGCACTAATACGGCCACAACACAACCAACAACAAGTGAATATTCCAGTACTGAGATATCAACTACTTCAGAGACGGCTATAACAGAGCAATCTACAAATCAAGCAACCAATTCAACTCAAATGACAACTACTCTCACTGATGTCTCAACTACTACAGATCCAACCCTATCTACTACAACAGAAACAGCCAGTATAACAGAAGTCAGTCAAGAATTAACAACTACTGAAGAAAATTCATCTACGACCAGTGAAGGACCCACAGAAGTTTCTACTCAAGAAATTGGCACTGAATCTTCTACCACCAATATGGAAACTTCCACTGAAGGAAATACTGATGGCAACTGCCCTAATACGGAAGATGATCAGCATTTGTTTGTATGTCCTACGTCGTTCAGAAGACATCCAAAGTATTGTAATATATTCTATCAATGTACAGAAGATGATGAAACACACGAAATTAAAATAGCTACTTTCAACTGTCCGAATAATACTATATATGATGAAAGTCAAACTAAATGTGTTGAACAAGATAAAACGAATATTGAGTGCGATGGTGAAATATCATCAAGGCGAAGACTGAAACATTTATCATTAAATTACAAAGATCCTGTATCGTGGTCAATGAATGATAAAAAAATATGTTATGTACGTTATTACAAAGTTAGTCGTACATTGTGTGCATTACTAATAAAAATCTTACGTTACGGACGTTTTTTCTCGGTTAGGGTACCCCTCCGCATCGTCCCATAAGGAACTTCGTTCCAAAAATATACTGCTTTGTCTATTGTGACATGGATAGTCAATAAACTATTAGTCAATATTAGTCAATAAACTATTTTTATCACTGGCATATCTATCAGTTCTTATGTTATAAAAATGTTGCTGTTTCCCGTTATAATACGGACCGACTATCTGGGTATCGGTATCTCATCATCATCTTCATTCGTTCCTAGGGTTAGTGTTGGCATCACTCCGGTTTGAGCCCCGTGAGCTCACCTACACGTTAGGGCGAAGCTGAAATAGCCTCTCAAGGCTATCAGCGTAGGTAGTAAAAAAAAAGTTAACACCGTTCTGCCTATTTCTAGAGCGGAACGATAATGCATTGTAATTTAAAAGCTAAGTCGTCGTGTTCAAATCCCGCAGACAGGCGGTCATTTAATGATAAATGAAATATCGTATAATAACAGTCGATTAACAAATTTTATAAAAGTGCATAGTTTCTGGTGGTAGGACGAATTAGAAGCCCATTTCGGTTCGTACCACCATTTTGGATATTTCTGCTGCGATGCAGTCATACGTTCCAATTTGCTGCTATTTTCCTAGTTAAAGCTTCTCCAAGCATTAGAGTTTTAGTTCTTGATATAACTTTGTTTTATTCGTTATTGCAGATAATAGTTACGAGGGATAATCAATCATGTTCATCCGAAGGCCACATGCCCTTTGAAAAGAACAGTGAGTGTTCTCCGGCATTTTTGAAATGCGAAAAATCGAAAAATGGCAGATTACGGGGTATAGTACACCAATGTCCTCAAAATTACGTGTACTGGTCCATAAGCAGGCGATGCGAGCGAGTCGAGAGAGTTAGGGACTGCAAAAGGACTACTAACAACTGGAACGGTAGATGGGAAATACCAATAGACAGACATAATGTAGCTTGGTAATGTGACAGCGGGACATTAAGAAATATCGAAAAGACTTCGATTTTAAAGTATGTGATAATATACTTTATTAATAGTGTAAAAAGTGTAGAATAGTCTTATCTAATAAGGATTTTAAGTCACTAACCGTTTATCGTTAGGCTTATAAACAAAATTATTGCACAAACTTATTAGATATCCACTAAAATTTTCAATTATAATAAGTAACAGTTCCAAAAATGATAGAGTTGACTCTATTTCTTCTAGTCTCAATTGATGTTGAAACATAACCAATACATACATATGTGGTTGCGCAAACTATTATGTTCTATTAATAATTATGCAAAAAGCGATAGTTTTAAACAGAACTTGTGAACAAAATATTGTTAAATTTTTTTGAACACATTATTTTGATCACGACTTAAATTTATAGAAATAAATTATTAATCAACGATATGCTTGTTTTATTTAGTTGTAACATATAACTTATTTCTTTTCGTATACAAAATAACGAAATGTCGACAAATAAACTGACAGCTTATATGAGCGGTGCTTTATAAATTTTATGCTGTAACAAGAGCCGTTTGGACACAGATTTACACTATTTAAATTAATATTACATCAATACCTATACATGACATTAAAACACCATTGCAAAATAATGATAGTTCTGTTGTTATGAATTCCGTGATATTTTGGTCACCTTTGTAATTTAATGCATCATTAAAAAGAGTCCCTATAAATGCATGACAAGCTGTGTTACTTGCAATGATATTACCTTTTAAATCAATTGTTAGCCTATATGATGCGCTGTCAATTGGCTTAGCTAAATCATTTCTCTTTATATCTTCTGAATCTCTGTTTTTAAGATCTGTTTTAGGAAATATAGGATGACCATTTGTAACTGTTTCCTTTGATTCGATAAAATTGTCTTGTTCAAAGTTTTTAGGGTTTGACGATATTTCGTGTTCTCGTGTCACTGAGGTCAACTGCGGGTTAGGCTTACGATGAAACAAAAAATCTAGAAACATCGGCAATAAACTCACTGTTGTTGAAGTTACATTTTCATCAATCTGATGTTCTTTAATTAATTCACGATTGTTATTAAGCCGTCTATTTTCAATTATTGAATTCGGTGTAGTTTTTGATGATTTATGTGATAGGCCATCTCCTGTTGTAGTGGCGAATGATTTATCTTTTAGTAACACCTGCTCTGTTACTGATAAAGTGTTTTGTTCATTACGATCTAAAATTATGTCAGTTTTGCTTTCTGTTTCAGCTAATTGCTCTTCCGATAATTTGTTTTGTTGCTCATTCGTTTCTAAAGCATCGATTATATCTCGTATGTTATTTAATTTTTTATGTGCTTTATATCGATGTGAATCATCATTAGTATTGTGTTTTATGGAATTTATTGTTTCAAAGTCATCTTTTTCATATTTCGACAAAACATCTTGCAATTTATTTATGTAAACTGTAGAAGGTGATTTAGGAGTTAATACATTAGGATTAAAAGCTATTCCGCCCCTATCCCAAATAGAAAGAGCGCGTACCATAAATTTAATGAAATCTTCCGGCAGCTCTCTCCAAAATTTCGTTAAAGCAGAGTCATCTAAACACCTACTTAAACTAATGTATTCTATTCGAATTTTTACGTTTCCATAATTTTTTTCATTGGAATAAACTTTTTCCGTCCACAGTGTACTCATGGCGATTTCATTATTTTCTTCACCTATAATATGGTAGTTTGATAATTTGGTATCGTTTAAAACAACTATAAGTCGGTATATATAAGATGGATGTTTCTCAGATAGCAATTTAATATACGGTATGTATTCGTCGAAATCGATTTCTTTATCTTTCTCTATGAATACGTGCATCCATACTGTTTTTGCAGTGTTTGGCTTATTAGTTTTATACAAGCCTGTATCGAAAATTTGATTCGTCACTGGTTTCAATTGCGCCTCTGGCATTAATGTTAAAATAAAAAAGCTATTGTATATTATAAATGTAGTAATGGTTATCATTCCAAGTCCAATCCACCAATACGCTACAAATCTGGTCCAGTGATCTGAAAACAATGTAGTGCATATTATTAAACTTTAAAATAAATTGAAATTAATTTAAAAACGTTATTGCTGGTGTAATTTGTATAATTACAATAACGTTTATATTTGAATATTTGGTGAGCATCTAAACAAACAAAATTGGAAATGGAATATGAATTTCACATCGTTATAAGAAAACATGTTTATTAATAAGGGATATAGCGACACGATGACTTTATGCAAATTTTGTTTACCAAAATTAAAAGTAAACGTATAATACCTAATAAAACACTTGCATGCACACTTAAAGTCTCTAAATATTACGGTCCAATAGATAACATTCATGCTAGGGCTGTAGTTGTAACTATACTGAGACCTTAGAACTTATATCTCAAGGTGGGTGGCGCATTTACATTGTAGATGTCTATGGGTTCCGGTAACCACTTAACACCAGGTGGGCTGTGAGCTCGTCCAGCCATCTAGGCAATAAAATAAAAAATCGTGACTCACTAGCACGTAAAGCCATTATAAAGTTGACAGAATTATTGAACGTAATTAAACCGACACAATCTTATGTTTACTCATACTTTAAACATACGCATCTCGTAATATAAAATTTTGAATAATTTACTTAAATAAGTATGATAGTTGATTAAATTACCTGGCCAATGTTTAATAATAGCAGCGGCTCCTTTCAGATTTACTTTGATACGATTTCTGTTCGAAAAGGAACGGCGTCGGTAATGACGTGGAATCGACTGATCTTCCTCAGAGAGTTCGTCATGCAGCAAAGGATAATGCTCACGGTATTCAGACATCACTATCCTTAAGACTCACTGTTAAGAAACGAGTATATTCATTATTGTTGATGATCTGCTTGATGATTATTAAATATAAATAAATTTACTAGGCTGTACAAACATTTCCCAAAGCTCTTAATGTGAGATGTCATCAACGGAACGTCAATAATTTTTAAGCTGAGATATTAAACTCATTTGATTTTAGCTATATACTTCTTGTTTAGTAAAGCTTAATAGTTATAAAAATATATAGTTAGATTGTCCATTGCTTCTGCAATCCAATCATGATTTCGGATTAGATAGGTCGACATTTTATTCTAATGCAATTGAAACTTGCACCTCTTTTCTCTTGGCCGGGTTATTGGTTACGCGTTGTGGTGTTTATAAACTCTAGTGGCCACTTAACAGCAGGACAGCCCTAAGTTTGTCTGTTCATATACCTACAATAATTTTTTTGTCATGCAAACCAAAATAATTGACTTACCATAATTCAATAAAGCATAATTTACGAAAACAAACCACTGAAACCGGCAATGTATATTTTACAACTATATTATTTATTATCGTATTAAATGAAATATTATTTTATAGATGATAAATTTTCTACAATTGCCGCGTACGGTGCACGATGTGCGACTGCATATACGCGATAAGTATAGCATCAATAAAGTAAATTGTACGCAAATTTTCAAATGTTTAAAAATTTAATTTTTCCGCTTTGAATAGAATTACTGTTGTATCAACATTATTTGATGGCACGTACGGACGTGATGTCGGATTTGTTATTACTTAAATGTTGTTTAAGCGTTATTAGAATGGCAAAATGAGTCATTTTCATTACATTTTCGTGGTATTTTTTATTAAGTTACGTAATACCAGTACATTAATTCTAACGAATTATAATGTTCGTGTCAATGCGGTATAGTATAGGCCAAATCGAAGTCCAATTTTTTTAAAGTATATTTTGATATCTTTTACGTAAACATTACGTATCTGTAAATACTTTTTAACTTTTAAAGAATGTTCTGCTGCGTATTCTTTTATGGATCATCACTCCTAAGGGAAGAGATACAGTGTTTTGGTGATTCTAGGCCTAAAAACAACCACAAAAAAATTTTAATGTTGTACCTAACATTTGCCATAATTTTTGTGCGCTATTCCTCTAAAATTGAAAAAAATCAAACGAAGAAAATGTTTATTTTTTTCTTGTCTGTTTAATTTTTGAATGTATGAATTAATAAAATGTTTCCAGTTATCACAAATAATCTAGACTACATCTTTTTAACAAAAAGTACGTTCTATGAAAAAAAAGTTATAGTGACAAAAGTTCTAAATTGGAATACGTTCAAAATTTTTGGCGAATGTCAACATGGCGTAAATTATTAATTAAATACCTATGGTGCTTGGTTTTTGATTTTGAATAACCGTATTAAAGGATTCTACAGAAGGAAATAAAACTTTATCAGGTAACAAATAGGGTGTATCATAATTTAAGTGTAAACTAATATTAGAAATTGTGAGAGTCCTCATTTGTGGCACACATTGCCAAATACGTTCATAAGTATTTTAAAAAAAATTCAAAATAATGTGATGATTATTATTGTTTCATATGTTTTAACTATTTTCGTATTCAGGATGGTGGATCACGATCCAGGCCTTAAACAGGAGGAAAACTATCCTCTTTTAAAGGTGGATGCGGGAGGAGGTGATTCTTGTGTGGGTCCTCAAGCGCCGCTTACTACGGTATCTCCAGGATGGACCATTGCTTCTGGGAGAAAACACTCTTGGCTTAATCGGTGGCCCGGCCCCGGTTAGTTATGATGGAATAATACAAACACAACTTTGAGTCTTTCCGCAATTTTTTTTTAAATATAGGCAATAATATTATAACTACTCCAATTAAAGTATTCGTCCAAGTTCGCTCTAAATACGTAAGTTTTAACATTAACATTAACGTTAGTTTAATATAAGTGACTTAATTTAGTATTGTAATAATACAACCAAGATTAAATGTGTTTAAAATTTTAAATTTATCAGCTATAAATACTAGTTTATTATATATATTACTAGCTGATCCGGCAGACTTCGTAGTGCCTCAATCGATAAATAAAAGACCTAAACTTTTGTATAAAATAAACTTAAAACAAACAAAAGGAATCCGTCCGATGGGGGGGACATCAAAGGGAAAACAAAATTGTTATTTTTATTTAATTCCGAGCATTTTCATATTTATTTACCTTTTAAACATTCTCTGGACTTCCACAAATAAAATTAGCCAAATCGGTCTAGCCGTTCTTGAGTTTTAGCGAGACTAACGAACAGCAATTCATTTTTATATATATAGATAGATAAATATATAGATAATATTAGTTTAATGTCAATAACTATAAAATATCGTTTCAGAATTATTCTCGGCCTGTTGGATGACGTTTATTTTATTGGGAATATCTCTTCTGGTATTTTACGCTATTGGTATTAGCGTTTACAGACACCAGGGTCTTATATTTGTAAATTGCAACGACACCAGACCATATAGTCAAGTTTTTTATCATCAAATAGTCTCAGCAGAAACATATTTTCCATTCAGCTCGTACTATGGATATCTATCGAACATGGTTACGCAATACCCTGATCTACGTTTGAATTGGTTCTTCCTGATCGACGATTCACAGCAGTATACCTTCAATAAATTAGTTCAAACGAGAAAAACGAATGTCTTTGAGAAAAACAACAGGAGATCCATTCAAGATTTTAGACTGAAATATAAAAGTGTAAATCTTACTATCATGCTCTTAAGTAAGTTTATGGCGACGACTCCAATGAGGTTCAATTGGAAAACTATTCCGGCATCGTATTTGAGTTTTTACGTAAGGACCTTCTCAGTCTGGCGCAACGGTGGCATAGGGATGGATTTATCTATATTCAATGCACGATTTAACAGTCGATCCGAAGATAATAGAATCAAAGCAATATTGAAACAGCACAATGACGGTATCCAACCTGAAATTTATTCCAACGCACTCAGCACTATAGACTCCCAAGAGGAAACTGAGTTTTTCGCGTTAATTAACCAGTTTTTAAACGAAATTCGATCCCTTCTTAATAAAACTATGTTCTTTTCTACGACATCCGAAAAGAGGCATAATTTTAACGAGCCACGCAAAGGTAAACGTGAAGTAAAGGACTTGTTTAGTATTAAAAGTTTTGATGAAAACTGTACTGCTCACCGCCATTTGTCAAACTCATCCAATAACAAAGGAGCAGCAGCAAGCGAGAGCAAATTAAATAGCAGCGTATCCCATACATTAAGGACATTCCGATAGAGGCACCCGTCACGTGCGGACGTGCTCATCGTCCACTCGATCGCCCGGTCTTTGTTCGCCCGGCTTTTGTTAGCCCGGCCATTGTTCGCGCGGCCTGTGTTTGTGGTACATCTGCCGACTAAGTGCTCTTTCTGGAAGTTTTTATTTGTTTTGTTTCCTTTTGTTGTTTCTGTGTTCGTGGTACATCTGCCGACAAAGTGGTTTCCTGCAAGTATTTATTTGTTTTGTTTCTTTTCGTAATTTCTGTTTTGTTGTGCTTTTTCTTTGTCCTGTAGTAATCGCGCCGCATTGCCACCTGTGTTCAATAGAACCGCTCAGGTCCGAGAAGTTGGGGCCTCGCCGCAAGGCGAGTGTTTTCAAGACCCGGGGCCGCCCCACCTGGGTACTCAGCGATCATGGACGCTGTATTCGCGGAATTCCTCCGACTTCGCCACCCACAGCTCGCCTCGGAGTTCTTGGCCTTCAAGGCCAATCACACTGCGAGCCCTCTCGAGGACTCCGCCGCGCTCGCTGCTCCTGCGTCGCCTGTACCTGCGTGCAGAGCTTCTGCATTGAGCACCGCAGCCACTGTCGTGCCTGCCGCTCCCGTGTCGCCTATACTGGCGAGAAAAGCTGCTGCGTCGTCCGCCGTGACCATCGTTTCAGCTGAGCGATCATCCGCGGCCTCCGTCGCGCCCTCTAAAACACCTACACTTGCTCGTAGGTCGCCTGCACCCGCCTCCTCGTGCTCCGACTCTGACTCGGACATGGAGGTCGACCTCGCCCCCGCCTCATCGACGGATGGATTCACCCTGGTACAGAAGGGTAAGAAGCGTGCCGCGGAGTCTCGAGCTCCCGCGGCCGCTAAAATTAGCAAAGCCGTGAACGCGTCGCGCCCCCGCCCTCAGACTCCCGTTGCGCCCCCAGCCCGTGCCACTCCGTCGCCGCGTCCGGTGGCACAAAATAAAACCCAGACCCCTCCCCCGGTTATCCTTCAGGAGAAGGCAGCTTGGGATCGAGTTTGCCTGGCCCTTAAGGCCAAAAATATAAATTTCACGAATGCCCGTAACCTCGCGAACGGCATTCAAATTAAGGTTCAAACACCCGACGACCATAGGGCCCTCTCTTCTTACCTCCGTAAGGAGCGTATAAGTTTCCATACGTATACGCTCCAGGAGGAGCGCGAACTCCGCGTTGTAATACGCGGAATCCCTAAAGAGTTAGATGTAGAGCTCGTAAAAGCCGACCTGTTAGAACAAGGCCTACCAGTGAATTCTGTGCACCGTATGCACACCGGTCGCGGTAGGGAGCCATATAATATGGTTCTAGTCGCTCTCCAACCTACCCCCGAGGGTAAGAAAATCTTTAACACACAGACCGTCTGTAGGCTCTCTGGTATCGCTGTCGAAGCCCCCCATAAAAAAGGCACTCCTAGCCAGTGCCATAACTGTCAATTGTACGGGCACTCTTCCCGTAACTGTCACGCGCGCCCCCGATGTGTTAAGTGTTTGGGCGATCACGCCACGGCCCTCTGCGCTCGCGACCAAAAAACCGCGACGGAACCGCCTAGCTGCGTCCTGTGTCGAACACAGGGTCACCCCGCGAATTACCGTGGTTGCCCCCGAGCCCCTAAAATAAATCGCCGCGTCGCCCGCCAAAACCGCCTCCGAGCTTCCGGCCCAGACATCAAAGCCTCGGCACCCTCTGCGTCGCAGGCTAAGCCAGCGTTCGTTCCGGCGGCGGTGCCCAGTGTCTCGGCCTGGGCAAAACCGCTGCCGTACACGAACACGGCTACAACTCCCTCCTCCGCGATTCGTCCCGCCCCCGCGACTCGTCCCTCTCCCGCGACTTGCCCTCCGACCGCGTCCGACAATCTCGCTTTAGCGATCGACTTCTTTCAGTCGATCAACTTTGAGCGCGTTAACGCTTTGGGCGACGCCATTCGCGCTGCCTCCACTGCACAACACTTTATCGCCGTTGTGCAGGAATACGCCGACGTATACGCGTCATTAAATACGTACGTCCTCCCCTCACTCCGCCGGTAATCAATGGCGTATATAAGTAGAATAAAGCCCCTATCCGTAACGATAGGATTTTTTAACGCTTACGGTCTCGCAAATCAACGTGATCAGGTTTCTGACTTTTTGCGTGACCACCAAATTGATATCTTTTTAGTGCAGGAGACCCTACTTAAGCCCGCGCGCCGTGACCCTAAAATCGCGAACTATAACATGGTCAGGAACGACAGGCTCTCTGCCCGTGGTGGTGGTACCGTCATTTACTATAGAAGAGCCCTGCATTGCGTCCCGCTCGATCCTCCCGCGCTCGTTAATATCGAAGCATCAGTGTGCCGAATCTCACTGACGGGACACGCGCCGATCGTTATCGCGTCCGTTTATCTTCCACCGGATAAGATCGTTCTAAGCAGTGATATCGAGGCGCTGCTCGGTATGGGGAGCTCTGTCATTCTGGCGGGCGACCTAAATTGTAAACACATCAGGTGGAACTCACACACCACAACCCCGAATGGCAGGCGGCTTGACGCGTTAGTCGATGATCTCGCCTTCGATATCGTCGCTCCGCTAACCCCGACTCACTACCCGCTAAATATCGCGCATCGCCCGGATATACTCGACATAGCGTTATTAAAAAACGTAACTCTGCGCTTACACTCGATCGAAGTAGTTTCAGAGTTAGATTCAGACCACCGTCCCGTCGTTATGAAGCTCGGTCGCGCTCCCGATTCCGTTCCCGTCACGAGGACTGTGGTGGATTGGCACACGCTGGGCATCAGCCTGGCTGAATCTGATCCACCATCGCTCCCGTTTAACCCGGACTCTATCCCGTCTCCTCAGGATACCGCTGAAGCCATAGACATCTTAACGTCACACATCACCTCGACATTAGATAGGTCATCGAAACAAGTTGTAGCGGAGGACTTCCTTCACCGCTTCAAATTGTCCGACGATATTAGGGAACTCCTTAGAGCTAAGAACGCCTCGATACGCGCCTACGACAGGTATCCTACCGCGGAAAATCGTATTCGAATGCGTGCCCTACAACGCGACGTAAAGTCTCGCATCGCCGAAGTCCGAGATGCCAGATGGTCTGATTTCTTAGAAGGACTCGCGCCCTCCCAAAGGTCTTACTACCGCTTAGCTCGTACTCTCAAATCGGATACGGTAGTAACTATGCCCCCCCTCGTAGGCCCCTCAGGCCGACTCGCGGCGTTCGATGATGACGAAAAAGCAGAGCTGCTGGCCGATACATTGCAAACCCAGTGCACGCCCAGCACTCAATCCGTGGACCCTGTTCATGTAGAATTAGTAGACAGTGAGGTAGAACGCAGAGCCTCCTTGCCACCCTCTGATGCGTTACCACCCGTCACCCCGATGGAAGTTAAAGACTTGATCAAAGACCTACGTCCTCGCAAGGCTCCCGGTTCCGACGGTATATCCAACCGCGTTATTAAACTTCTACCCGTCCAACTCATCGTGATGTTGGCATCTATTTTCAATGCCGCTATGGCGAACTGTATCTTTCCCGCGGTGTGGAAAGAAGCGGACGTTATCGGCATACATAAACCCGGTAAACCAAAAAATCATCCGACGAGCTACCGCCCGATTAGCCTCCTCATGTCTCTAGGCAAACTGTATGAGCGTCTGCTCTACAAACGCCTCAGAGACTTCGTCTCATCCAAGGGCATTCTTATCGATGAACAATTCGGATTCCGTACAAATCACTCATGCGTTCAACAGGTGCACCGCCTCACGGAGCACATTCTTGTGGGGCTTAATCGACCAAAACCGTTATACACGGGAGCTCTCTTCTTCGACGTCGCAAAAGCGTTCGACAAAGTCTGGCACAATGGTTTGATTTTCAAACTATTCAACATGGGCGTGCCGGATAGTCTCGTGCTCATCATACGGGACTTCTTGTCGAACCGCTCTTTTCGATATCGAGTCGAGGGAACCCGCTCCTCCCCACGACCTCTCACAGCTGGAGTCCCGCAAGGCTCTGTCCTCTCACCCCTCCTATTTAGCTTATTCGTCAACGATATTCCCCGGTCGCCGCCGACCCATTTAGCTTTATTCGCCGACGACACGACTGTTTACTATTCTAGTAGAAATAAGTCCCTAATCGCGAAGAAGCTTCAGAGCGCAGCCCTAGCCCTAGGACAGTGGTTCCGAAAATGGCGCATAGACATCAACCCAGCGAAAAGTACTGCGGTGCTATTTCAGAGGGGAAGCTCCACACGGATTTCCTCCCGGATTAGGAGGAGGAATCTCACACCCCCGATTACTCTCTTTAGACAACCCATACCCTGGGCCAGGAAGGTCAAGTACCTGGGCGTTACCCTGGATGCATCGATGACATTCCGCCCGCATATAAAATCAGTCCGTGACCGTGCCGCGTTTATTCTCGGTAGACTCTACCCCATGATCTGTAAGCGGAGTAAAATGTCCCTTCGGAACAAGGTGACACTTTACAAAACTTGCATAAGGCCCGTCATGACTTACGCGAGTGTGGTGTTCGCTCACGCGGCCCGCACACACATAGACACCCTCCAATCCCTACAATCCCGCTTTTGCAGGTTAGCTGTCGGGGCTCCGTGGTTCGTGAGGAACGTTGACCTACACGACGACCTGGGCCTCGAATCAATTCGGAAATACATGAAGTCAGCGTCGGAACGATACTTCGATAAGGCTATGCGTCATGATAATCGCCTTATCGTTGCCGCCGCTGACTACTCCCCGAATCCTGATCATGCAGGAGCCAGTCACCGTCGACGCCCTAGACACGTCCTTACGGATCCATCAGATCCAATAACCTTTGCATTAGATGCCTTCAGCTCTAATACTAGGGGCAGGCTTAGGGACCCCGGTAACCGTACTCGTCGAACTCGACAAAGAGGTCGACGTGCAACCTAACCCATGCATCAGCCCGCTGAGTTTCTCGCCGGATCTTCTCAGCGGGTCGCGATTCCGATCCGGTAGTAGATTCATTCGCGAAACAATTGCTCTTGAGTTGTTAGGTCTCCTTCGGAGGCGCTCGGGCAGTTGTTAGCAAATCCCACCCCTCTTGGCTGAGCCTTTGCTCGCCCACCTGTCCTGGTGAAACTGGAAAGGCCTTCGGGCCACCAGTAAACTTTCAATCATAAAAAAAAAAAAAAAAAAAAAAAACATTAAGGACAGTCGGCGATGTGTTAACGTTTTCTAATTCAAGCTCTAATAATACTCCATCGCAAAGGGATATAAGAAATATATTCCCTGATAAGATGAATGCGACATCAGAAATGAAACGGGTAACGAATAATAGTTCAGAATCTCCTTCGGTAATGTTTTTCTATGAATTTTCATTTTTGAGTGACGGAATGGAGCCGGTTTATGTGTTGCCTGATTTCGAAAAGAATTTAGGAGGCTTAAACACACAAGCAACATTAAAGAAAAACACGAGAGAGAATCGGATTGCCCCTCAACTTTTGGCCATAGATTCGGAAGGTGTTTTTGTAGCGGCTTCTACTCGTTTGCATCCATTATTGGGATATTTAATTGGCAATGGCTGTCACCATTTGCACCCCAAGTTGGCCATTCAAAATGCTTTATCTACTCATTGCTCACGATATTTTCGAAATGATTTATACTGCGATAATATTTTTTTGTTGTGAAAATACTCCGTAAACGTTTATTTTGATTAAATAAATTTGTATGTTTTTAATGCAATTAAAATAAATAAACTAGGTTTTAATCTGAAGCGTATATTTTCAAAGTATAGTCGGCTCATTGGGGCCATGTTTTAAGATTTTAAATAAACTTGTGTGCCGACTTGAATAGGGTACGTTTGTCTTTATTCCAATGGAGTTGAATCTTTGAGCTCAAGGTTCCTAAGTACTGGAAAGATAATGAACTTTGGCGACAGATTAACGCGAATCCGTAGACTAGTTAACCTACTACATCTGCTAACTCCAAGATTCCAACAATTTTCAATAAGCGAGACTTCGCTTTTGACCAATGACATACATTTTGCTTATATATGTAATCACTATCATATAACAATATGAGCTACGAATGTTTGAGCATTAGGTTGAGTTTTGAGCCTAAGCTGGTTGGTATTACTTTTTGCATATTACTGCCGTAAATCAATCAAGCTATCTACCTTGAAGAGGTGTGTCCACTATTCCAATGTAAAAACTTGGCAGTGGTAAACCTGGTTAAATTTGCATTAGACCACACTAATATATTTATTGCATAGTTGGAAATCTTCTACTGGTGGCAGCACGTCCTGTGAGTACACATGGGTAGGCCGTTGTATGAAAACTGAGATCATAGAACTCATGTCTCAGGTGAGTGGCGGCATTTATGTCGTAGATGTCTATGGACTTGATGACCACTTAATACTAAATGGGCCGTGTATTTGTACATTCATTTATTAACAATTAACAAAAAAGATGAGTGAACGAGCTCACTCTAGTGGTTAACAGTGCACATAGACATCACAATGTGAATATCGCCACCCAAGTTGGGTGGTGACCCAACCCACCTTGACACTTGAGGCCATATCTCACTTGTATGAATAAAAAAGGAAATTCTAATCGTGAAGGATGTCTATTAGATTATTAATTCAAGTTATATGCAACATTCACAATAATTGCGTTGTTCAACTAAATGTTGACACGTATGTACCTACGTGGTATGTAGACACCGACAAAACGGTATTGTGAAAAGAAAAAAGAACCTTCAATGAACTCAATGAGTGTACTTCAAAAGTATAATAGGTTTTTTTATTTTATTTTAATTCTATTACTTTAATTATTATAAATTTAATTTTATTCTATTCATGGTTTTCACTTAATGACTAATTATAAATTGATTACTTTTTGACTATTTATGTACGACAAATTGTATTAGCTACTGTTGGTTGTGCCTAATAAATTAATAAAGTCCAATTATCTATGGGTTCATGAAGTCATCTGTCATTTTATAGACAAGCAATACAAAAACATTAAATTATTGTTAATGTATTCGCCAGTGCTCATAATGTTATTGAACTATGGCGTGGCGGTTAAAAAGATCAACTTGAAATGAAATTGCCATTTAATATAGTTTTGACTCCAATTTTGAAACCGTATTTGGGAAATATAAAGTCGTGTTGTCAACATTATACATTTATAATTAGTTACTATTATACTTGCTTCTACGGGACTGTCGGCTTAGTATGTCATTCAATAATATTCAGATATAATACCCATTCAATACTCAGACGACCCTACGGTCCGGACGGTCTTAAGCTGTAATTGCAGTCCATAGACATCTTATGAAGTATCTCCTAGTCTAAATTGCGTTGAAGTAGCGGTGATATATTATAACCGTGAAATAGTAACGTGTGCTTGCTTTACTGGGTTATACCAACTTACTAATGGCTTATACCAACTTACTACTGGCTAGGTAGTATTACATTCATACCGTCCTATTTCATTCTTTATGGTTTATACTTCAGATAGAAGTAACAAAATTAGGAATAAGCACCCGTGGTCTACGATTCTTTGAGCGCCTGCTAATAGGCAGTAGCAGTGGTTATGCTAAGGTCGCTTGTGTTAGATCTTCTCACTTGGACTGTAATTGTCTATTTTCTGTTAGTATGTATGTAGGATCGTTTGAAACCTCGGGGTCTGCGGAGGGACTTCGGTTCCCTCTGTATTCTGTACCGTATGTTCCATGCTCTAAGGAAATGTTCGAGATGATACCATCGTCTCGTTTTTACCATCGCACCGCCCGCCACCGGAGTAGAGTTCATCCATACTATCTGGAGCCACTACGTTTATCCACAGTGCGCTTCCAGAGATCTTTTTTGCCACGTACCATCCGGCTATGAAATGAGCTCCCCTCCACGGTGTTTTCCGAGCGCTATGACATGTCCTTCTTCAAACGAGGCTTGTGGAGAGTATTAAATGGTAGGCAGCGGCTTGGCTCTGCCTCTGGCATTGCTGACGTCCATGAGCGACGGTAACCACTCACCATCAGGTGGGCCGTAAGCTCGTCTGCCTTTAATGGCAATAAAAAAAATGCATGTATATAATTTTGAGAGAGTTAATAAAGTTTCAAAGGTCGATCAAAAAAACCAAACTCAAAGATAAAGCCGAATGGTAATTTTATTGTTTCAGGTGTAATTACATTCTTTCAGAAGTTTTTATCGTTTGAAAATCGTCAACTTGAATATTGTTTCAGTTTATTAGTGTTCATCACCTAAAAACACATTTAGGAGAACAGCCGATGGCGTCGACGGAGAATATTTACAATTTCATGATCATTCACGATTTGAAGATCATAGCGACCTCAATGGGCTTCATACAATATGTTTGTCTGCTTATAGGATGTTTAACAGTAAGTATGATTATATAGTAACAGTAGCATATTATCTATTAATATTTCCCCAATGATTCAGAAATATGACGTATTTTTATGTGTAGCTACTCAACATAATTCCTTACAAACTTATTCTGAAAAATATTACCAAAAATAAATTTATTTTGGGAGAACGACAAAGGAAAGATCTTCCACCGAGCGAATGCTCAGTAGACCGACGTCGTCCACATGTCGTTGCTTGGAACTTGTATATTCAAACTCAAGTTGAATTTATTGGAGCTATGGGTGCAGGAGAACCATGACACATTTTCGTCGGTCATTATGGCGAACCTTGAGGAAGGCCTACGTCCAGCAGTGGGCTGATAATGATGCTGATTGATTGATACTGACAGGAATTGCAATTCTGAGATACAGGAACTATTATTTTTTTATTTTTTTATTGCTTAGATGGGTGGAGGAGCTGATAGCAAAAAAAAATTACTGGAACCCATAGCTATGACAACGTGAATGCCGCCACCCACCTTGGCGCATTTGTATTGAACGAACGAACCTTTAAATGGGTTTAGATGGGTGGACAAGCTCACAGACCACATGGTGTTAAATGGTTACTAGAGCCCATAGACATCTACGACGTAAATGCGCCTCCCACCTTTAGATATAAGTTCTAAGGTCTCAACTATAGTTACAACGGCTGCCCCACCCTTCAAACCGAAACGCATTACTGCTTCACGGCAGAAATATGCAGGGCGGTGGTACCTACCCGCGCGGACTCACAAGAGGTCCTGCCACCAGTAAAAAGAAAGAAATAATAGTGTTATTTTTAATTACTACTTTATTCTGTACAAATGTCGTCAACATTTAAGAAGGCGATAAAATTATATAATAACAATATAGACAACTTTCCGAAAAAGTACCAGAGTAAATATTGTCAAATCATATTTAAAAAACAAAAAAAAAACAAGGTGAATTTTATTACAATAAAACAAGAAAATCGTCTCATTTTCAGGAGAACCCAGCATTATTTCTACCTCATTTATTCGGGCAGCTTGTCGTAATATTCATTAAAATAGTGAACGCTTTTCTTTCACTAACAAGAACAAATTCGAAGTCATTACGAGGGCTTCTGCACAAAGCACTTAGTATTTTGATAATGACTTTCAATTGGATGCAGGAATTTTGCGTTTTTAGATTGTTTCTGTGTGTTTGTGATTTGTGAAATTATTTGCTTTTGATTAAAATATAGTTTTGTTTAAAGAAAATGGAAAATAGTGTCTGCTTTGTTTTATTTTTTATATGTTCTTATGTTTATACTTTATTGGAAATCAACATATTTTTCACATGTAGCTTAGGTCAATCAATTAGTGTTTTAGCGAAAGAGGTCTTCTTTTTAAATTGACTGTTATTAAAAAAAATATGTCAACTGCCATTTGAGTCATATTTATAGTTGGGCACCGGACTCTTCTGATCCGCGCAAAACAGATTTACGATGGTTTAAAAAGCTATATTAGAAAATGTATACAGTTTTTTGACACTGATGCTGTGCACCGCGCAGTGTATCTATCAATAGCGCCGATAAATACAAACCAATCCTTTGTCGTATTACCTAAATAGCAAAATGAACAGTGACAGTAATTTCATTTTGAATCAGATTCGTCAGAGACACGAAAATCATGTAGATACCGTAAGTCGAATTTATTTAAGTACATATGGATTATGGTAAGGATAATTATTAATGTGATTGAATTGAAATTTATTATTAGTAGCAAAGATAAAAGACGGGGGAACTTATATGTTATATACACACTATATACACTTATGTGGAATAAATTGCTTCAGAAAAAATACTTCAGGGAATGTGAGTCGTTTCTTTTTTAGACAGTATGAATGAAGTAATGGTAAGCTGGAGTGGTAGGTATCCCGTAACATTCCCCCAGGGAATGCTGTAGGCTGTAGGTACAATGTACAGAGGCCCAAGTACCAAAGATCCTACCACCTAGGACACTGGGATTTGGTATAATTCGAGTGGCATATCGTTATCTCGAAATTGAATATAAAAAATTTAAGAGAGGAGACTTTCCATTACTTTTTTTTTAAATTAAAAACCCTTTACATATTCTTGATAATGTTTTGATTAATTCATTAAATCAAGGCTGAAACAAGCACCTTTTTTACTACATATACGATCATTCTTACTGGTGGTAGGACTTCTTGTGAGTCCGCACAGGCCGGTGGGGCAGCCGTTGTAGCTCAGACCTTAGAACTTATATCTCAAGGTGAGCGGCGCATTTACGTTGTAGATGTCTATGGGCTCCAGTAACCACTTAAAACCAGGTGGACTGTGAGCTCGCCCACCCATCTAAGTATTTTTTTTATCAGAATTTGACATAGATTAGTGCCCATGTGTACATAAATAAGAATACGAGAATGCCATAGTGTAAAGTATTAAAACATGATATTGGTCTAACTATATAATATACAATAAACACGTGACCTATTTTGTTGATTTTTTAGATAAACGCGGTCGGCGAGAATTCGCATGCCGCTCAAATCAAGATGCGTGCTCTTCTGGTAGCCCTGCTGGGAGTTTCTATGTCGGCCTGCGCTTTTGCCTCGCAGCCAGTCGAGTTAGAGTTGGACGACGATGACGTCACGCAAAAATTGAGTAACGTCAGTTTCGCTAGAAGGTGAATTCAAATTTTGTCTCTTTCTCCCATTTTTTTATTATCATATTATACTTTTTTTTTTATTGCTCAGATTGGTGGACGATCTCACAGCCCACCTGATGTTAAGTGGTTACTGGAGCCCATAGACATCTACAACGTGAATGCGCCACCCACCTCGAGATATAAGTTCTAAGGTCTCAGTATAGTTACAACGGCTACCCCACCCTTCGAACCGAAACGCATTACTGCTTCACGGCGGAAACAGGCGGGGTGGTGGTACCTACCCGTGCGGACTCCCAAGACGTCCTACCACCATTAATGATGGGCTGTGAATATTTTAGGCTACTTTATTCAAAAATATATAGATACATATTTTGTTATAGAATTACGAAGCCCACGATCCGGCTTGTTATTGGAAATGGAAAATCCAGTGCATTTCTGACGGCAGTGACATCCTTGCTTTTACTTATCGCTGTGATGTCGAAGGTAAGTAAACAAAGCAGTCGTAGAAGTAAATTAACATGGACGTTCACAGCACAGAATCCAAGGTCAAGAACTAGATTTTGTTTTTGTTTACCGAAAACGCGTGTGAGAGATCAACATGAACACACCGAGACATCCAAAAACGAAATGTCTTCCACAAAAATACCGACTGACGAAAATCTTATCCGGTCCGGATCGTCAGGTTGTTTCCCGATGAACGAGGTGATCAAAAACCAAATCAACGTACCTACTCACATATCCGCCACGCAATATATTTGTTCTAATAATCGCAATGGTGTGCAGACACAAGTTTAAATTATATTATTTGAGTTCTGGCCATCGCGCCAACGAATTATAAAAAAAAAAGAATGCGGAATAACCAACCCTGTATGAATCGAGATTTTCTGACTGAATAATATGACCAGTATGTACTCGCAGAATTTATATTTTACTAGCCGTACTCGCCCGCTTCGCTGGGCATTAAAATTAACATTATTATTTATTTTCATTATTATTAGGCAGTCCAACATTCATATATAAATATTAGCCTATCCATTAAGTAGGTACATGTATTTTCTACATGGATACCAAGTTTCAAGTCAATCGGATGCACGGTTCAGTTGTTCGGAACATCCGTAAAAACCATTGTAGATTTATATATTAATACGGTATAAAACTTGGATACGAAAATTATGTTTAATGAAATTTAGCTGTGCAAATGTGTAAACGGTATAAAAATCTCCGTGGAATTTAATTTAATTTCATAAGACTAAAAGGTAAAGTCTGCAAAAAAAGTGAAATAAAATAAAATTAAAAATGTAATTACGGTTTGATTCAGCAATCGTGGTGGCGTCGCGGTGCTCGATGGCTTGCAGCACCGGCTCTATTGGTAGTCGCTTTAGAAGCTGCTTCAGATGCGAGCGACGCGCTATTGGCTGCGGTGCTGCGGGGTTCGGCTGAACCAGCCAAAATTGCCCTACAGACTATCGGTGCAGGATTACTTGTCACGGTCGAAATACTGGTTTGGTAAGGTTCCTTGAATAAAACAATTATATATTTGTCCTTTCTGCTTAATTTCCTCGAATGTTGAATAACGAATATTGAAATTTAATTATTGTTTAAAGTAGACAAAAAGTTGATAATCCGTTGTTGATTCAATCCTTAAGTGACTTTTTGGCGGGAACGCGAGGAGTGAGGTTGTGCAATTTGTTTTATTTTGCCTATTTAGTATTTCTTCAGGTTTAATTGTCTAACTGTGGTTTATTAACTGTTTAGTATCTGTCAAAGTACACAAATGTGGGAAAATGAAGCAAAGCCGCTGGACGTAACGTTTCGGGATCCTCCAAAAAGTCCACTGAAAAAATCTCAGTAAATGACCACAATTTTACTAAGACTACTAAGATTTTACTTCATCCCACATCATCTCATCTCATTTCATTTAAGTTCATCACAGTTGATTAATGTCTCAAATTAATCATGTTCATTTCATTTCACTCCATATTATCATTTTCATAGAAATAACAATATAAATTAAAATGAGACACGACTTAAAGGTCTTAGTTACCAGGTCATAAAATCACTTAAAAAAAAAGAATCAATCCTTAAGTTTTAGTGGCAGGATATCGCATTGAAACACGTGGACGACGGGCTGCCCGATGGCGATAGTCTGGAATTATGCTCTGAAAATTCTTGATGCTTGATTTCGCTGGATGGGGAATAATAGAACAGGTTGCCGCTAATTACTGCAGCGGGGATGTTTCAGTTTTCATCATGTTAAAAATCAATGGAACGTTTATTTTCAAACTATTTAGTTGATAGTTTAATTTTTATGGTTTCAGGTACTTTATAGCTAAATTTTTTGAATACAGTCCACCGCCCTTAGTCGAAGACAAAGACAGAGAAACTGTAAAGGCATCGCCAGAATCACAATGAAGCTTTTTTTATTTTTTTATTATCTACATTTTTTTTTAAATAAAACAACTAATATCATTATATAAGATAGTTTATTTTTAATAGGTATATGTTACGTACTACATAAGGCCACGTTACGATTAAGCTTACATTGCATGAAGGCACTGGTTATGTGTTCAAGAATAATTGTGGTTGGGAAGTCCAGTTTTATTAAAAATCAACTCCAAATTAATTCAAGACAGTCACTGTAGCAAAACCACTATCGTGGCTACAAATAGTATATTCTTTACAAAATATATTCTTGGCTGTGGTCACATGATTCAAAATATACATTTTGACTAAATTTTGCCATAAAAACCATAAAAGTACGGTTTGCAAAACTGACGATAACAATAATATATGTTTATTACATTGTTGACATGTCATCTTCTCAAAACATTTCCTTCTAAACGAACATAATAACGTTTTACAAATGGAGGTGTGTGCAAATACTAATATACCTTTTGCAGCTTCAGAATGCTTCAGCAAATGATACAATATGAACGATTGCTAAAAGTAACATTTAAATTTTTAATTTTAATATTAATACGTGAAGCAAAAACTTTGTACCCCTTTTTACGAAAATTGCGCGGACGGAGGAGTATGAAATTTCTCACGCTTATAGAGAAGGAGTGCACAATGCTAATATTTTTTTCAAATAATGCATAAAAGATACTTTAAATCAATAAAGAAAACATTACACACACTACCATTTATTTGACACAACACATACATAAAAATATATTCTTTGTTTACTGTCAATTGGGAAGCTTTTGTTATTGTTTAAAGTCTGTGGTCGAATTGAAAATAGATTAATATTGTTTGTCTTTAATATTATTGATCTATAGTGCAGTTTTGGCGAATACTGTGATAATATCGAAATGTCATAGTGTTTGACAATAGAACCATAATGTGTGAATTTATAATTTCAATTAATTATAGTCGAATCTCGAATACTGCGGGGCCACTAGTACTTTTAAAATCACCCAAACTTAATATACAAAATGTCTATCCATATAAAATAATATATATTTTTAGTAGCAAAAATGAAACAGTACAAGAATCTTTTTCCTATGTTTGTCGACCGAATTACTCTTTTATCATGTTTTGTAGTTTACAAACTTTAGTATTGCCAATTAAAAAAGGCCGGAAATTTTATTCACTTTTCCCATAGAAAAATGTTTGTAACGAAACAGACAGAAGAGAAAACGTTATACATGGAAAGGAATTCTCAACCTTGAAGCATCAGTTCTAATGGTCGAATTTTGACCTTGAGGAGCACTATGCAGGACCAATTTAGTTATATTGTTTAATACTTTTTTTAGAGCTAAGGATATTGTTTTGTCTTCCGAAAACTTCAATCTTGTCGAGTCGGCACTATGGAAGGTATAGGCTATAAGCAAGGGGCACAAATTGGCACTAACTACTATATGAAATTTAAAGTTTCAGAAAGTAGATTTTATTAATTTAAAGTTATATTCATTGGCGAAGTTTCTTAAATAAGTAATGGTACCAATTAATTGTTAAATAACCAACCGAATTGGTTATTCAAATGTCAAAATCAAACAACTTAATATATCGTCTTTTCGCATTAAAAGTGTACAATTTCCAAATACATTCGAAATTGAGTTAATATGCGGAATCATTTGGTATCACCAGTATTTTTCTCATAAATACTGTCAAAAGAGCGTAGTTTAGTTTTTTTTTTTTTAGTTTATCTATGTTGTGTGTCTACTATTAACAAAATTAATATATAATTTTATCTTACTTTAAAATACAGATAATGTAACTGGTAAAAAATAAAAATTAAATGTTGCAAATATGATTAATATTAAAAATATCACAATATGTCAAACCTTTAAAACACTCTCCTGCAAAATAAGTAAGTTTTGAGATTATACAGCTTCGATCAACAATAGTAACTAGATTTCGGATCGGTGCAAAAATCCGTCTCATTAAATAACAGCGCACTTGAAATGTGAGCTCTTATTTTGTTTAGTTCACTTCAGGCACAGCCAATGTCAACCCGTCTCACAATGCCGCAGTGTGTATTCAAAAGTTGCAAAAAATGCCCGAAAAAGCAATTTAACGGCCGGAGTTTCTTACTTTCGGTAAGTACATGAAGTATACGTTATATTTTAAGCTTTAAACTAATAAATAATATTACATTTTAAACAAAATTACCGATTTTTAACCACCGCTACAAATGTTGGCCAAGGCTCGCCAACACTTGGACAAAATTTTTGTTTAACAGAAAAGTAAATGCATGGAGTAGATTTGTGTTGTAATAATTTTTAAAAATTTGTTAGCAGTACTTCAAAATTGGTTAGTTAAAATTGGTTAATTCTGCTTTTGTGTCTGTTTGTTGGATTCTCATTGGATACTTGGCTTTTCTTTTTTATTTTAGCAATCACGTGTGCAGAATGGATCTCGATTGTCGCCAGAGAAAGAAGAGATTACTTTTATAAGCCAGCTAGGAACTCCACTCATTGACACTGGACATCTTTGCCTTCCGTGTTCACGGCTACTGAAACGTGGCCGAAGCATTGTAATAAAAATATCGCGCTTAAAACCGTTTAAACGTTGTTTTATTATATGTACTAGTCGCGAAAACATAAAAATATACTATAAAAATATCTATTACACAAAACGTAACGCTAATAAAATAATAAGTAATGTATAGATACTAACAAACATAAATCCTCAAAACATAAAAAGTAAACAACTAAACTTTTACTTTTATTCATATAATAAATTATTTCACTGTTCAACGCGACTCCGTTACCTCCTGTAGTAAATAGAAATTGAAATTTCAAGAAGCAAAAATAAATAAAACAAAACGATGTTAGTTCTCAAAGCTATAACGGAAAAAGTTACTTTATTTGTTGGCGCATAAAGTTGATTTAACATTAAAGATTGTTTAACATATGCCTTTTCATTTGTAAGTGACAGGAGTAATTTATTGCTTTGTGACGAATGATTGTAAGTATTAGATAATGTTTTGGAGATTTGGAACTTTATTACTAGGTGGCATAGTTGTAATTAGTTTGAACTTAAAACTGTTTCAAAACTTTTTTCTCCGTTTGTTGTAAACCAACGTAGCTATGTATGTATGTATATTCACGCGGACAGTTTTTGCTTCGATTTTGTACGTGTCCCTTTATCTAGTTACAATTGTTGATCGAAGTTATACAGTTTTAATGCGAGAAAATGATATTATTAAGACTCACAGTGTGCATTTCCAATTAAATATATTTTAGTACATTTTTTTTAATACTTCCTAATAATATAATACATATATACGCAACTATATTGAAGGCTCAATAATCTCAAGCTATGCGTATAAGTTACATGTAACTATTTCTATTCGGTTTGTGCTAAGGTATGTATAATATATAGCATTATTAATATTATATACCTTATTGTATTATTAATACAATGTATTAAAATTTTAATACAGTAATCTCCTCTATAACACGGTAGATTGGTTCCGCGTTAAAGGAAACGCGTTGCAGAAGTGTTGGACGAGCTCACAGCCCATTTGGTGTTAAGTGGTTACTGGAGCCCATAGACATCTACGACGTAAATGCGCCATCCACCTTGAGATATAAGTTCTAAGGTCTCAAGTATAGTTACAACGGCTGCTCCACCGTTCAAACCGAAACGACTGTTTCGCGGCAGAAATAGGCAGGGTGGTGGTACCTACCCGCGCGGACTCACAAGAGGTCCTACCACCAGTAAAGTAAAAGCACTGCTTTTGCTAGGGCTAGTGTTAGCAACGACCTTTGGTTAGAGCCCCGTGAGCTCATTTACTGGCTCGGCGAATCTGGTATAACCCTTCGAGGTTAATAGAATAGGTAGAAGAAAATAAAAGGGGATAAATTATATTGTTTCGAGCACTCACTACTACAGTAGAATACATTTCTACTTTTTTTTTTTTTATTGCTTAGGTGGGTGGACGAGTTCACAGCCCACCTGGTGTTAAGTGGTTACTGGAGCCTATAGACATCTACAATGTAACTGCACCACCCACCTCGAGATATAAGTTCTAAGGTCTCAGTATAGTTACAACGGCTACCCCAACCTTCGAACCGAAACGCATTACTGCTTCACGGCGGAAATAGGCGGGGTGGTGGTACCTACTCGTGCGGAATCCCAAGAGGTCCTACCACCAGTGATTACGCAAATTATAATTTTGCGGGTTTGATTTGCCTGAAACCTCTGCCTTTACATACAGCATATTTCCGGAGATAAATTTCTCCTATGGGCAAAAAACGTACTTACTATTCTAATTTCACACGACACAGCCAATAATTTTCGTAGCACATCGTTCCATTTAACATTTTAAAAATCATTGAATACTCTATAAAATAATTGAATAATATGCTATATATTAAATATTTAGTAACTTGATTGATATGCGATATAGTTTCCTTATATTTTTACTACTTATCAAACAATACTACCAAACGTTATTCTTGTTTAACATATTAAAATTTGGTTTCTTTTAAAATAAAAGAAAAGGAAAAAAAAACAGTTGAATAAACACTAAGGAAAAAAAAACAGCTGTAAATTAAAAAAAAAAAAAAACTTTTAAGCGTATCTAACTCCTTTACACACATTGCAGATTAAGGATTTCTTATTAGGATTTAGCTCATTTTTACGTGTAATTTCATCGTCCAGCCATTCGATTAAATCTTTCTTCAATCGCAATATCGTGTCTTGATTAACTCGGCCATCGTGAAAGAAGTCT
Organism: Bombyx mori; assembly: GCF_030269925.1. Lineage (NCBI taxonomy): Eukaryota > Metazoa > Arthropoda > Insecta > Lepidoptera > Bombycidae > Bombyx > Bombyx mori. The sequence continues at coordinate 8,415,201 of NC_085123.1, forward strand.
TTTACTACTTCAACGATTCCGTTATCGTCATGTCTCGCTTCCCCGAACGGTCTCCGCTGTTTCATGTAATTGAAAACGAATTCAACTACCTGCGAAATCAAATCTCGCTCCGGACTGAGCAACTTCAGATTGGCAATTTCGCTTGGCACAAGTTTCGACAGCAGATTAAAGGATAGGGTCATCAAATTCGTATAGACCTCTTCGGAGAGATTTTGGAGCATCGAAACTATTTCATCGGTGCCCGACGAGCTGATACGCACGAAATATGTGCCGATTTGGAGTATCTCTTCTGGACGGATGCCGACTAATAAATGGCCTTCTTCGTCGTCTACTCCGAAGTAGTTGTCCACTCTGTTGACGGGCGAGTTCAGACGTGTGGACACATTAGCAGGCCCCGGGGGGGCTGGGCCGATTTCGGTGAATATTTGCGATCTCCCTTCCGAGCCGAGCGAGTGTAACTCGGACGGGTTGTACCCGTGTTGGTTGTTCAACATGACCCGGCCGTCGGCTGTCATCGATATCCTGAGCCTGTGCTGGTTCACGTCCTTGTTGATGCTCAGAACTTGCGCAAAGTATTCGTCTTTGTTAGCGATATTCTTGATGCCCTGGATGACTTCGGTGTTACCTTGAACGGTGCCCCGCACTCGTCTAGCTTCGGCGGAAAGCTTATCGAAAATTTTCCTGCCAAACATTTCGAGTAAGCATAAAAATAATAATAATAATAATATCTGTAGTCGGTTTAGTGACGATAGTTTTACGTGAATGACGTCAATAGCAGAACTATTAGAACTGCTAGCTGTGACGTCACGCGAGAAGAGATGTAAATGTGTCACAACCCAACGCTTGGGTCGATCGTGCCTCTCTTTACCTTGTTCCGCGCTCTCGCTCGCACGCTCAGGCTCAGGCGGAACGTGACACTTTTTCGTGCGTGCAGCCGGTTTTCATCGGTTTATGAGACATTATCACATCAAAAAAAAGAAAAAAAAACTATTTATTATATTTTTTTATCCTGACCACACTGATCACATTGGAGGGTAGTTGCAAAAAAATTATGTATTCACATTAGTACTTCGTGTTTGTGCAAATTGGTCCGACTCAATCGGACGTCTTAAAGTTGGTATTCAAAGATTTCGTTACACGTAAACTTTTTTATTTTTTATTGCTCGTTTAGGCAGATTAGCATACGGCCCACCTGATTATGAGCGGTTACCATCGCTCATGGACATCAGCAATGCCAGGGGCAGAGCCAAGCCGCTGCCTACCGTTTAATACTAAACATATCAAGCGTATTGAATATACCAGTTTTTAGGTTCAAATAAAGCCCTTACCTGTGCCGATTACTCCGGAGCGTATCGCGGAACTCATTTATCTTGTTCGCCTGACTCTGCTCAATGATCTCTTGCGCCGTCTGATTCGATACGACAGCGTTGAAGAAGAACAACGTCGACATGGCGAATTGGAATATCTCAATACGACTCGGCTTCTGACCGTGTTTCCTGTACTGAAATATTATTTAAAATAAATAATAGTTTAAAAAATCAACCAACAAAATACGCTTTTATAGAATTTTAATTTTAAATAGAAACTTTTTAGTTGGATTTGTATTAAGAGTAGAAGGGTTATTTTGATATTCTAATATCCCGAAAAGCACCACACGCTTTTTTATTTACAATAAAATCATTTTTTCTTACACTATTTTTAATTCAAATTTATTAAAATTTATTTTCAATTTTTTAATTGGATTTTCTATAAAAGCGTATTTTGTTGTTTTTTTTTAAATTATTATTTATTTTTCATTTTTTAGTTGAATTACAATTTTTTCAATATTTTTCGTCATTCGTGAACATTCGTTAAGTACGTATGTATTTCATTGGAAAAATTGGTACCTGCCGGCGGGATTCGAACACCGTTGCATCGCTAAATACGAATGCATAATAATTATTAAAAATTTTGCTCCTTTACACATAAATAAGAATAAGCAATTTATATATAAAACATACATTAAATACTTTTAGTTAACTTTGGTACCATTATTATTGGTATCTACTTCAATAATACCTTTGAAACGTAAATAATAAAAGCCGGGGAATTCCCACAAGGAACAAGCTCCTGCTTAAGAATTGAAAATAAACGATGATCTGGCCGTGAATAAAACCGCAGTTTCGACTGGTCATTTACAAATTAGTTTTCTTGTATTAATGAAGTAATTTATTATTTATGTTTCAAAGGTATTATTGAAGTAGATACCAATTTCAGAAATCTACCTTATCACAAATTAAACTGAAACTTATTTACCTGTATTATAAGATACACAAAGCCATTAGTAAAGCTCGCAGCTCCGGTCAACGGGTTCGCGTGTCGCAGCACGTCGACTGACTTCGTCAAGAACCTCCCCGACTGAAGTAAATAAAACGTTTACTTGTATATATATATAAAGAGACTGATCGTCCAAAATATACGCGGGCCGCTTGCCGTCCTTAGACGAAAGCCCTCGGTGAATGCCTAGAATGAATGTTAAGTTTCAGCTTTACTGGACAGTAGACACAGATACGCATTGATCGAAAACAAACAAACGCACAACGTTTCATACTTATCTATACATATAAATAAAATTAGTGTCTGTTTGTAGTATTGAAATAGCCGCTTTTTACTACATACATATGAATATATATACAGTACATACACCAAAATAACATTTTTTACAATTTTTGTCTGTCTGTTTGTTCCGGCTAATCTCTGGAACGGCTGGACCGATTTTGATGAGACTTTCACTAATAGGTAGCTGATGATATAAGGAGTAACTTTTTTAGACTAGCTTCGCCCCGGGGCGTCACCCGCAGTTATGTCGTACCGCGCGCAACATGGAGGGCTTCGCCTATCAATAATATAATTTAATGTTTCCGAAGCGAAGCGAGGGCGAGTCGCTAGTTTATTAAATACAGACGAATGTATGATTTTGGCCATAAATATTAAGGTTCTTCTTCTTCTTATTTTTTTAAAAGTATCTATATAAACGTAGTTCAATACTATAATTTTATTAAATTTATAATAATAATTAAAAATATACAGTATAATTAGATTTTAGTAAATATAGTATAATAATACAATCGGGAAACGAAGTTTGATTTTAGTTCGTTTTTGTTAATACGTATTTAAATCAAGTTTACTATAAATTAAGTTCATAGCATCTCCACGCCTGATGGGTTATTAATAAAAGAAGTGAGGCAACCCCGCGTCTCAGTGTTAACAGCCTGGCCACGGGACATTCGCCGATACAAATATTCGTGCGGTGCGAGCGGCAAAGCGTCTAGCAACTAAAATAAGCGCATAGAAATGTACTTATCAAGCCACGCGCACCGGCGACCGGCGAAATGTACCGAGCGAATCGCGCGGGCGACTTGCGACGCGGCGGGCGAGCAAAACAAATGCATGAATAAGGACGGTGCGAGCCACGGAGTCGAGCGGTAGTCGCGGCGAATAGTGCAGTGATTAAATGAGTTTAGTTGTTTTCGCCGCGAAAAATGAACACCGTAAGTTTTATTGCTGATATACTACTTAGACGAGCTATTTGGAAGTCTAGCCACTCAAAGCAGCCAAAATTTTTCTGGATACCTACATTCTGCATTTCTCGTGCTTCTTGTCGAATTCTACATCTATACTCCGATTCTTAAATCATGTACTCCACAATCTCTTCCAAATAATAGGTCTTGAACCAAAAAACGATTACTTTTCTAAGCAATATCGAGATAATTTCGATATAGACATTTCGCTGTCGGACTTCCTTGCTAGTCGCGGCGGCGAACGTGACTAGCCATGGCCTGCAAACGGTGCCGCGCGAATGGTCGTGTCCTCCGCCGCTTCGTCGTTCGCACCGCCGATCCCCGTGGCCAGGCCGTAAGAGAGACAAGAAGCGCATTATTTCGTACAATGACGTCACCATCGCGATGCGAAGTTTGTATCAAGTTTGCCTAATAGTCTTCGAATAAAATTAAAAATGACTCGTCACTGTCAGTCGCCGTGAAAAGTATCTTATACGTTTCTATAACACCGGGTGGTCTGCGTAATCTGTGCGTGCCAAGTAACGGTGGTCATTCATAGTGAAAGCGTACCGTTCCTGTAGTAGCCTGAGCTGTTACCTACCGTAGTGAGGTTGGTGCCGGCCGCTGCTGATTTAGACAGGAGATTGCTGGCCGCTCCGGCCGTGAGACCCACGCCCGAGGCCGCTATGTTTAACCAACTGTTACGAGCTTCAGAATTGGTCACGTTTATGGTCTGTGAACGTACGAAGCTTTACATGCCGAAATTATATCTTTGAAGCCTGGAGGAAACGAGAAAGGCAAGAACTTCCACCGATCGGGTAAAATCGCTCGGTGGGGCGACGGTACGAATGTTATCGTTCGGAGTCTGTATGTTATAGTGAGATTCAAGCATCTGTCAAATATCTTGTGTCTGTATCGTAGCTACCGCCACATATCTAAGAAGTTCAGTTTTTTTTTTTTAAATGTTATGTAGCTAACAGATTGGCCACTTCTAATATGTAGGCTTCTAATAATAGGCTTGTGAAGAGAATTAAGCGGTAGGCAGCCGCTTGGCTCTGCCCCTGGCATTGTGGATGGTCCATGGGCGACGGTAACCACTTACCATCAGGCGGACCGTATGCTGGTCTGTCTACTAGGGCAATAAAAATTTTTTTGTGTGTTATTTTTGTAAATCATTCAGAATTATTTATTGACACAACTGATTTCGAAGTGCACGGGCAAAATAACAACTTTCCTATTTCTGCCGTGAATTTCCTAATTGTTTTTTTTTTAATAAATTGCCTTACCTAAGTTTATGGGCCCTAAAGTGCATGACATCATCCACCTTGAAGACATGAAGTGTAAGTCTCATTTGTATTGTGTAACGGATGTCCCACCCCGAGACCTCAGATCGTAAGATTGCTTCGTGGCACAAATAGGCAAAATGGTGGTAGCTAGTCGTACGGGCTCACCATTTTTTACTGGTAGTAGGACCTCTTGTGAGTCCGCGCGGGTAGGTTATTTGCCTTTGTTATCGCCTATTTCTGCCGTGAAGCAGTAATGCGTTTCGGTTTGAAGGGTGGGGCAGCCGTAGTAACTATACTTGAGACCTTAGAACTTATATCCCAAGGTGGGTGGCGCATTTACGTCGTAGATGTCTATGGGCTCCACTTAACACAAGGTGGGCTGCGAGTTCGTCCACCCACCTAAGCAATAAAAAAAAAATACAGTTTATGACAAGCAAATTGGTGATCGCAGCATGCTAGTATGATACTCAGATAAGGTTGCCCATTCTTGTGTAATACCCTCTATCGTCTTGTACAAGATCTACGAGAAGAGACAAAGCAGTTACCTGTTCGTGCGTCCTTCGGTCGTGTAAATGCAACGAAGACCTGATCAGCCCGTAGATTCCCGCGGTGACGGAGACGGTGGCCGCGCTTGCGAGCAGCACGGGCGCCACCGGTGTTAGCGCGGCCACCCCGACCACTCCCACGGCGCTCAGCGAGACCACCGTGGTCGCTGTGTCCACCGTACTCAGCACGCGTGACTTCAGTCCGAGGGCAGGTGACGGCGCCACTGTTAGATTCACCGTGAAGTCTGTTCCGTCCTTTATTGAAGTAGTGAATGAGGGTTTAGCATAATTTTTTTATGAAAATAAAAAAAAGGACACTAAAAGGAGACAAACATTACATATATAGGATTTAGTCAGTCAGAGAATGAAATAGAGTGTTCGAGAAGGTTTCACATCTACCGCGTTTGAGATGCAAATTTTTTTTTACATTGCTGATGAGTAATAAGACTAGATGCGGGTATCTATAACGTTAATGATTACGTAAATTTAGTCCATAGTTTTAGAACGACAACCTCTGGCATATTCACATCAGACGGGTACGGGTATACCATAGAAAAATTACTCTGCCCGGGTTTCTGTAACGAGTGTGTCTGAATATGGGTATAGTTTCCCAAACGAGGCCAAAAAGGTTTTGGTAGAATTCATCTAATTAAAATATGTTATGGGTATTAGTTCGAATATCCCGCAAACAATAGGGTCGATATTGATGAAGCTTTCGAAGTTATCGTGGCTAATAGGACGCTTCGTGTATTCGTATCAATACGATTGTGCTGTATCAAATACCGCACGCGTGCACCAATTTTTCTAGTAAAATATGTACTTTATTGACGGATAAGTTCACTATGTAAGAACAATATTATGTAATAAAAAACCAAAACCGCAAAAATTTTAATTTGCTTAGTTTCTTGTAATAGGATATTTCGTGAGTACGGGTGCTACTTCTTCTTTATTCTTTGTCTCCATTTCCAACACTAGGTGGGGTCGGCACATCGAATTCCATTCTCATCTATCAGCCGTCATCTCAACACTCACTCCTCTCTCCTCATATCGTTATTCACACTCCTTCCATGTCTTCTTTCGTCGACCTCTTCCCCCTATAACTTGCACTACCATTTCCATACATCTCATAGTATTTTAACCACTAATGCGTACAGTTGAGGCTTAGATCTCATGTTTCAAAGTCCGTGGCGGAATTCAAGTAGTGATGTCTATGGACATCGCGAACCACGCAAGACCAAGGGAGGCCTGAACTCGTTCAGATAATAAAAAAAAATGGCTTGCTACAATGTTAAAAACCACAAATAAAAACTAAATTTTATCAAACAAGTCTATAAATTTGTAAAAGTTTAGTCGCTTAAGATTACCTCAGTAAGTGTTCCGGTATATTCTCCGTTCTCAGGGACTATTAGAACACATTTGTCCAATGTGTTTTCTGTCAAGTAAGCATTCCAACTATGGTACACCCGGGCATTGTCATCAATATATATTTTGCATGGTTTCGCTGAAAATTAATTTGAAATCTCAAATCAATAATTAGGTATTATTATTATTATACTTAAATATACACCTTTCATCGTTGATAAACTTAAAACAAAAAATATAGAATAATCATTAATTACATGAACATAGAAAGGTATAGAAAATAAAAATAAAAGAATGTGAAATAATAAGTAATCAAAATGGGTTAAGTATATATACTATATAGTCACAACAAAATAAGGGCCTTGGATTGAAAGTCGCTCACAAGTATGGCCTCCTGCTCCAGTAAAAAAATACCAATCTCAATCAATTTTGTCTCAATGATCATTAGAAAACATGTCTAAATCAGTTGTATCACTTATAATGGAAATCTATATTAAGGTTTACGAACTTACCATTCATTTCTATAGGTATACATTTTCTTATGCAAAATACAGGTACGAGCCATATTTCGGAGTCACTCCGTTCGTGTAGATCAATCCAACATTTCGACGGTTGAATGTTTAAAAAATTCTTGGGCTTTGGACGTGCACAAACAACCAGTAAATTCGACATATAAATTTCATCTTCAAATGAATATTTACCTGGAATTCAATTAATCATTTTTAAATTAGAATGACAAATTTAATGTAGCATTTGTAGCAATTGCTTTTAATGACTTTATGAAATAAATAATATAAAAGTATAATCATATTAAGTGATTAAGCTGCTATAGTGTGCAAATTAATTTTCTATAGCCTGAATGGCTATTTACTTACTAATGGTAAAGAAACAAAATAATGTTAAAAATTAAATATAATAATTACTGGTAGGGTGGGTAGGTAGGTAGGCTTTATAATGCATGTATAATAAAAATGATTATTTCCACCTGACCTAGGTACCTTAGTTATATAGTGAAATATTCGTTTCATTTTTTTATTTATTTATAACCACCCACTTATTATTTTCTGATGCATGGTAAGCTCAGACAGATAGGAAGGACTATTTGTCTACTTTTTTGAAGAGTGGGTCTGCTGTTACACAATTTTGAGATTTCGACCTTACATGTCTCAAAGGTTGGTGGCTGCATTTACAATTATTAGTACAATTAGTTAATGTCTTTGGGTTTCCTAACCTTTACTTTACACCAGAAGTTTCGGGAGCTTGCTTGCCCATCTACAAAACAAAACAACAACCTTTATACAACAGAGATTTTCTATCGCATGACCTAATAAGCGATGCAGCATTCATTCATCATGTTAGGTTATAATCATTGGTAAACCAGCAAATATAAAATATTTTTTATTGATTGTCTATAATACGACATATGTCCATAAGTATACATAGTTGGTACTGTTTTTTTGGTGGGAAAGCGAGCATACCTATTCTGATGGCGAGTGGTTACTGTCACTCATGGACATTGGGCTGTGCCACTGTATTGCTCCATACTACGCGGAAATAAATAGGTAAGATAGAATACCAAAGCAATCAGTACCTACTGGAGTGATATGATAATATATATTTTTTCTATCATGTGCATTTAGAATATTTTTTAGTTTTTGCATAGTTTATAGTACCATGCCTGTAGTTGCAGTGATACTAGTTTTAACTACAAAATAAATTCCAACAACACAAATAAATCACAATTTTATTTCTGAATTTGGTTATTTCATTGCAGTTTTTTATCTAGTCTTCAGTGTCAATGAACAGCAAACTTAAAAAAACAAAGATAGCATAATCATTTTATCATCATTTAATCAGGGATGTTAATAAATAAGAGATTGTAACAGTTCACATATGGAGCTAATTTTTTTTAAATTAATTTTGTCTAAGATTAGCAATACAATAGAAAGTGATAAATAGTGATCCACCATAAATTCCCCAATTGCCATTCGCTACTATGTGGATGTTCGCTGTATTAGAGGCAGTTAATTAATCTTGTTGAACCTAACTTAGATTATAATTTTTTTATTACCACCTTCATTAAAAAATATTCTCAGGAATGATTATTAGTATTACCTTGTTCACATATTTTTGCATAGACTAAGTCAACTTTTTCTTTTTGTCTGGAAGTGTATCCTTGAAGATTAATTGCATTCATTTCTTCCTTTTCTATCAGCTCCCCTTCAGTAATCGGAGGACCAAATAGTCCAAATGCCAAGTTTTGCAATAAATGATTTCTATTGCACTTTTCATATCTGAAATATAATGTTGCTTCTTACAAAATCTATTTTCAAGCAATTTATAGAGAGTTAATTTTTTTTTCATATTCAGGGTTGATGTGCTTACCGGAATCCATAGACATGTGAATACAGACACTTTGAAACCTTGAAATTTGAGGCCTATATTGAAACTGTTTAGTGACAGTAGTAATGGTGCATATCACAATTTTCACAGGTTTCATTTCTATCACACAATTTAATTGCATAATTATGGAGGTTGTTCGTGAACATATATCAACTATCTTCAGACCTCCAGTTTATTAGAAAGATTAATCGTGGACTTTGGAATTTAAGCACTGGCATAGTCTCATACGAGTAAGCCGAGAATTTTATCCTTTAGGTCATAAAAACTTCAATATAATATTTTAATTATTATCATTTTACAATTTAAACACAGCAGTAAGTAACTAACTTTGGTTTTTATAAAATTTTGAGAGGAATTTTGAAATTAAAATTTTCAATATATTCATTTCATGATTTAACCACTAATGTTAGTAAGTATTTACCTAATCCAGTTACAATCCCCTAAGTTTTCAAAATATTGCTGTTGTATTTGTACAGGGGTTAAGTTAAAGTCACAATCTGTTGGTGCTTCAACATGTAATGTTGGATTTGAGCTTTCTTGCACTGTGTCCGTTGAGGTGTGTTCATCCATTGTACTGAAAATAAGGTTACCACATATGACGCAATTTTACTATTATTACTGATTCAATAGATATATACAATACAGTGGAAAAATTATGTATTTGAAATGCACATACATGCAAAGTTTTTCACTTTCAAAATTAATTCTCGCTATTCAATATTCCTTACCTTGTGACTTTTTGTTTCACTTTAAGGAATAATGCAATAAGCAATAAGTATATATTTGTATATCACTGACAGCTGTCGTTGCTTATCAGGGAATTCACCGATCATAAGCTTGATATGTATACCACAAAATGTTGTCTATGACCCTAAGTGAAATGAATGTTAGTCTTCGAATGATAGCACCATGTCTTAAACTATGGAGAACACTAAATTTATTTTAAGGACTCTAATTAACTTGCACAGTAGGTACCTATACTTTTTTCAATGTTGACAATGTTTTTGTTAATTGTTGATAAAATGGATCTGACGTAAAACATATGCTATTTTGTTTTAATTCATTAGTTGCATAGGCAAAAGGATTTTAGCCCATACACGAGAAATTTTGGTAAGACACGTTTGTTACGCAAAAAGTAAAATGGAGCAGCTTTTGAAAATGAAAACGGTTATTTCAATTTATTTTATTTATTTGGAAAACAAACAGTGAACTTAAACTCAAGGGCGGATCCAGCTTTGGCGCCAGGAGGGGGTCACATAGTCGTGGGCAAGTTAAGAACTTATAATTTAATTTTGATAACTATAGATAATAAATAAATCATGATGTTCTTCAATTAGTCCAAGTTAGAGTCCAAGTTAGTTCAAGTCCTGGAACTAGCTCAGGGGGTGGTCATGACCCCCATGACCCCCCCCTGGATCCGCCCTTGCTTAAACTATATAAAATCCAAACTTACAACTAAAAAACAATTAAAGGTAACCGCATTTAAAAAAAAAACTATGAGAAAATCATTTAAAAAAATGCTATGAAACACTATGCTAAATTATGCTATGAAACAAAATAATTTTACAGTAAAATAGTGGGAATTTACAGAGAGTTAAATGGAAATTAAGAAGACTTGTCCAGCGATTTCATTTGATTTTTCCACATTTGTGCATTGTCACATTTGTAAACATTATTGTATGTTGTTATTAATTAATATTATGGCCATAAATTCAGAGGTCGGAGTAGGTAGATTGATATAAGGTCGTTGACGTCAAATGTTAAGGATAATATGGATAAGCCTCCAAAATGCCGGAACTTCATATTTATTGTGATATTTGCTCCGGAATTTTGAAATTAGCATGAACTTTTGCCTATGGTGAAAAACGTATTAATAATATCAATCTACGCTGATATTTACCTGAAATGAAACATGTAACATGTTTGGCGCATGCTCTTCATCGTCAGAGAAAATAAGATCAGAATATAACGATGTCAATATTTTAGTAGCAAATGTTAAACAAGTTTTGTAGCCACATATAAATGGATATAAGACGTCAAAAGGAATAGTTTAAAATTAGAAAAAATTATGATTATTTATTTTAATTGTATTAATGTTGACATTCAAAATATAGAAATTGTACAGTCAAGTTGGGTAACTTTGAATTTCCGTGTAACTTTGAATAAAACTTGTTTGAAGATTTATATAATTTTTTTTCAAACACTTTTTGCATAATTACTTTAATAATTATGTGAAACGGAACGTTGAGATTATCAAAATGTCAAATGTGTCATAAAATTGTCAGTTGTGAATAAGTTTTCAAAACTTTGGCGCCTTTTCTGTTCACGGTGATCAACAAGAAAAAAGTGTGCGTGGCAGAAATCTGAATTAAATATAGAAAAGGTATGTAAAACACTGTTTTTTTTTGTTTCTGGAGGTAAAATATTTATTCAACTTGCCTTTTTTCTAATAATTTCGTGAGTTTACAATGTTTTTTGCTCAGAATTGATGTCTCAGAGATCATTGTAAATTTATTTGAAATTGGTCTAACTTTGAACGATTCAATCTTAACAATTGCCAATTTTATTTTTAAGGGTAACTTTGACATGTTCAGTTGCAATTTATTATTCTTTTTTTCTACTGTTATAGGTTAATAAAATGCCACGCAAAAAGCAAAAGTGATTAAGCCCGGTGTGCGTAAATATGGCGTAAAATCAAATTATACCCCAGCTATTTTAGAGGAAGCCCTAGATAAAATCCAATCCATTGAAAGAGTAAGCTCTAACAATATCACCATAAATGTTTTCAAAAAATAATGTTTTGGGGGCTGGACGAGGTATTCAAAAAATGAACGGTGCGTTGTAAAGAAGGAGAACATAATATCTTTACTTAAAGAACATTAATTAACAAGAAGGGATGGAAAGCTTTTCATGGATGATGATATTTTGTTCATGGAATGGGGTAAATGATTTTTTCAATAACATTTTGCTCACCCGTAACCTATGATCTTATCAGTATTCATTGATCTAATTTGATAGATAAATAAGTGAACAATTTTATGTATCTATTATAATATATATTATTAAAAAAACATGTGTTTCTGTTAAGCTTTTTTCACCTATTCGGAGTAAATATTTTGGGCAAGGCATCCCCAGTGAATGGCAATTTGATGTCGTCTTTGTGTATTAAGTGTATAATCTATGGTCGTTGACACTCAATTTATTTTGACACCCCTACATATATTTTAATCTAAATAAAAATATAATGTTACTCAATCAAATAATAATTAGTGAAATATAGAGGATTTTCATTGTCCCAGATAACTCCATTCAAAGTTATCCGAAAGTCGTTGTAACTTTGAATGGCCACTAAAATATCAATTTCTAAGCCTTTTCTGTATTAATCCATCATATTGGTTAGATAATTTAAATTTTGGAAATGAAAGAACACTTACCACACTGTATAAAATAATGCAACCAATACATTAATTTTTCAGTGTACTTAAAAATCTGCGAAAAGTGTAACTTGACTGTATCCGATGAGGATTAAAAATATTTATGCATGTTTTAGTTTAATTAAAAATAATTGTTCATTGGATGTTTTTTATTTTATTTTATTCCAAAGTTGATATCCCGGAACTTTTTCTGGTACTTCCCGCACATCACTACATAGTATAAAACAAAGTCGCTTTCTCTGTCCCTATATCTGTCTGTCCCTATGTATGCTTAAATCTTTAAAACTACGCAACGGATTTTGATGCGGTTTTTTTTAATAGATAGAGTGATTGAAGAGGAAGGTTTATATGAATAATAACATCCATTAAATAGTGGAGAAATCAATAATAAATTACAGTTTTCGAAGCGGGTCGCTAGTTATGGATAAAATGGCATGTCCATATTATAATATATTGACGCAAGTATATAAAATCAATCTAGCTACTCCGACCACTAGCCATAATATACGCTTAAACTACAAGAACCACAATTTTTTTAAATAGGTATTTTTGGAAAAAATACGGTATTTGAAATCATGACTAAATGGACCATATTTTGAAATAGGTTGCCAAAGGTAGTATGACGAAGAGGTCGACTTGCAACCAACTGAGTTTCTCGCCGGATCTTATTAATGGTTCGCGAATCCGATCCGGTGCTAGATTATGAGAATCACTGTTTTTGTTATATAGGGTAAGTATTAACGATTCTCTGAGACTGAGCCCCTCGAGGCTACTAGCGATTTGGTAAGTTAAAAAGGTACATGAAATACCGAATTAGCGAACACATTGTCGTATTTATTTAAGCAGATATACTGTTCGCTGTTTGGATTCATTTCATGCCTTGAATGATAAAAATATCACAGGTGCTATTCAAGATTGCAAAATATCTTTATGCGGAATTTCAACTGAATCCGTTCTGTCTTTTTTGCGTGATTGAGTAAAAGCGGTCAAACATAGAAGTTTTTTATTTATTTATATGTATATATGTACATGTTAGTATAGATATGCAACTTGCATTTAAAAAGAAAATAAACGACATTGTACCTAATAGGTACCTACGTCTATTCAAATTGTGCCTGGTGAGTAAAATATTTAATTTTATACAAACCGACTATTCTAGTAACTACAATAAGCTATAAAATGATACACTTAAAGATTAAGTATTAAAACTTTTTAAAATGAAAATTTTAGAGGTTGTGACATTGATTTCTGGGTGAATTAATATCCCGAAATTTTCAGTCGCATTGTCGTGATGGAGGATGATGCGGCGGTTGCAGTTCTCTTTACGGAGTTCAGAAACGACCTGTGGCAAACAAATGCTAGCATACCATTCTGAATTAACCGTTCTTTGTCCCGTAAGAGGAATAGTCGTAACATGGCCGGTTTTGGAGACAAACGTGGCCACCATTTTTTTTGCAACACTCCGTGAACGAACCATTTTGTGTTGGCTTTAAATCATTTTAGAACACCCAAACTCGTGACTGGTTTTTTGTTTCGGGTTCGTACGCGTATATCCAGGATTCGTCACCTGATACAATGTTGTATACAGCATTTGAGGATCCTGCGTGGAATCTTTCGAGAGTTCCGACGCACCAAGTAACGCGAGCCGCTTTTTGCTCTTCACAGAGCGAATGCGGTATCCATCGGGAAAACAACTTTTTTACACCTAATTGTTCATGCAAAATTATTTGTATTTGACTCATGCCAATGTCTAAAGCTGCCTGAATTTCGCGGTATGTCACATGTCGATCTTCCTCAATCAGCTTACGCACAGCATCAACGTTTTCTTGGGTGGCTGCAGTTTTTAGACGTCCTTGACGGGGATCATCACTAAGCTTGACACGTCCACGTTGAAACTCAGCAAACCAGCGATAAATTGTGGTTTTGGATGGGGCTTCATCACCAAATGCAGAAATCATCCGGTCAACACACTGTTTTTGTGTTAAACCACTTCGAAAGTCATAATAAATCATCGCTCTTGAATTTTCTCGAGTCAATTCCATTTTTTCAACGACTAAACAAGTTTGACAAAATCTCGTGACAAGGCTGAGAATCTTTTTTTAAATAAATAAATGGTATTCGATTTTTAAAACCAAGGAGTTTTCAATTAAAAAGATTTTAATATGACAGGAACAGTGGAAATATTCCATTCCCGATACTTTTAGTGCAGCCCTCGTATGTAATAATGCGCTGAGTGCTAACTTTTTTTATTGCCCACTAGCTGACCCGGCCGACTTCGTAGTGCCTCAATGGATAAATAAAAGACCTAAACTTTTGTATAAAATAACTTTAAAACAAGGAAAAGGAATCCGTCCGACGGGGGCACATCAAAGAGAAAACAAAATTGTTATTTTTATTTAATTCCGAGCATTTTCATATTTATTTACCTTTTAAACCTTCTCTGGACTTCCACAAATAATTCAAAACCATAATCAGCCAAATCGATCCAACCGTTCTCGAGTTTTAGCGAGACTAACGAACAGCAATTCATTTTTATATTATTGCCCATAAAACATGAATACTTACCCTGAAACGTGACGTCAAAATCTTAATTGTATTGTTTAATTGCTCTTCTACTCTGTCAAATCGAAATGCATGACTGCTTTGCGGCCGAAACAGGCGACATGGTCATACCGTGTGGTATGACAAAACGCACTATAACTAGTATACGCCGTATTTGTTTAAATACATTTAATACATGTTTAAATACATTTAAACAAATCGTAGTCGTCGAAATCGACAAAGAGTTGGACGTGCAATTTAACTCATGCCAGCCCGTTGAGTATCTCGCCGGATCTTTTCAGCGGGTCGTGATTGCGATACGGTAGTAGATTCAATCGCCAAGCAGCTGCTTTTGAGTTGTTAGGTTTCCTTTGAAGGCGCTCGGGCAGATGTTACCAAATCCCAACTCTCCTGGCTGAGCCTTTGCTCACCCACCTGTCCTGGTGTAACTGGAAAGGCCTCCGGGCCACCGGTAATCTATCAATCCTAAAAAAAAAACATTTAAACAAATTTTAGACGACCAACAAATCACACTACTTTCAGCACTTGTTTACACATTAATTTAGAGCGTATTGTTGCGTAACGTTACAATAACGTTACCCGTTCTACGTGGAGCTCGAATTGGAGCTGTATTTTGTATTTTAGGAGGTGAAAACAATGAGTGATATTATCACTGTTTTGTCGTGTGGACGCAGGTTGCGTAGGGATGGTGAAACCACTATTAATACTTTTTTCAAAATCCAATTAAACGTTCGAAATCCAAATTATAGTTTAAAAAATGACAGAATTGCTTATGTTAAGAATAATAGTCTTACGGAAAATTGAACCTAGTAGCAGTCCTAGCAGAATGGATCGTTAACCTTTCAAAATAAAAATGCTTTTTTTATTCAAGTAGGCCTATACAGGTAATTATAATCCGGATATGGATTTGCCACGTTCACAATTGAGTGGATTCGTTAAAACTCAAAGATTTCTCTTTTCCAACATATCTATGTATAAATCAATGTTTACTGATTTTGTACCAACGAGGCGGTCTTACAAGAGCTAGCGCGAGTTGCATTAGTCGGTGATGGGGTCGGGTGTATATGGTGAGTTGGCAATCCTATCAATCCCGGTCAGCAGAATATTAATCAGAAAATACGATCAATAAGCGAAACAATGCATCTTACATACATTCTACACCTTTAATATTTTGTTTTTGAATTATGCTTGGATTGGTAAATTGGATAGAAAAAGTTAGATATTGTTACGCGTCCGGGATAAATAAAATTCTAGCGAAGTGCAAATGAACACTGTATTAACACTCAGAGCACTCACAAAGCACTTTAAAATTCTTAATTCACTTCTTCAGCTTCGCTTCAGGTGTACCGTTCACTGCTTTGCTTCGAGTAGTTCCGATTATTGCGATTACTAACTGCTTCGTGCCATCTCTGCAACGCTTTTGTAGCCGATATGATATCCCTAGAATTATCGAGAACATTCCTCACAAGTCGAGTATATTCGAAGTGTGTTTCTGCTATTTCACAATAGATTGCGTTGTACTTCTCGATTTTACTAGTACCTTCGATATTCGTTCGGCTAATCGGTGATAGATGGTGTTACTCTTACCGACGTAACAATATTAGGAATATTTTAAGTTCCCAGAGAAGAGGCAACCCTACAACATAAATACATCTATCGTTAACGTACCAAAGAATACATGGTTGCGCGATAATACCACATACATCATTACAGTAATATTTTTAGCGCGAAACTTACGTTCCATCAGTTAATGGAATCTTAAGAATCCATATTTCAAAAACGTAATCGACTCAATTACTCATTTATTAAAATGTGTTCAGTTTTATCCTGAAAAAATTGATTACAATTCAACTATTCTGTTCTTACAATTGAATAAAATATAAAAACAGGTTTAACAAAAAATTAAAATGAAAGGCCATCATAATTTCTTTTTAAGTGTGCGTAATTACAAAATTCTCATATTTCTAACTGTCTTAGTGGGTTTGTGTTTGATTTATTTTCAAAACAGTGGCGTTTATCATAACAAATACCTTCCGTTACCACGAGAGGCAATGGAAAAAGTGAGTTACAGCCTTCAGTTGCACAAATATATTATCGATCAGTACTACGATTATCGAAAGGTAAGGGAATTCAATACATTAGAAAGGAAAAATAACATTAAAACAATAATTTTCTTATACGTCAGCAACTCATAATTGATTCGAGATAGAAATCGAGAACCCTGGATCGTTCTAGACGAAGGTCGTCAGCGTCAAGTCCGGCTATTTTGAGAGACGCCGACCGGACGCTGCTTTTCGAATAGTGGGGCAGGTGGCGAGCGTATGCTTCGTCAAGTCTTACTCGCAACAACAGTGGTGTTACATCATCTTCAGCGGTGCAAGTAACAGACGAAGCAGCTGTGACCCGAGAGCACCTGTTTTTCCGTCCAGCGTCCGGGCCTCCTACGAGATCCCCGCACCTAGGGGGCACGCGGGATATGTGGAATACTGGTCCGCGAAAGCTAACCGCGGACCAAGACTATTTTTAGGGCCCTACCGCACTAAGCTACTCCCTTGCACTCTTACATCCAACGTCCGATCTCCGGCCGGGGTCAAAACCCGGTCAGAGTTAGGGGGTTGTCGCGGTCAACACTACAACCAGACTTGCGGCGTCACCCCGAGGATGCCTAACCCACGGGTCGGCGAGGCTATAGTTGACGACCAACGACGCCGGTTTCCGCGATACAGCGACCCTAACAGGCCGCCCGGGCGATGCCGCTGGTGTTCAGGATACCCCGCTGGGTCAGAACCAGCCTGCCGGATCGGAACGCAATACACTGTCGACCGGGATGCTCTTCCACAGTATGCTCGGCGACGACAGTGACGATGGCAATACGCACCGCATCGTGGATCGCAGCCAACGACGCGCCGTCCCATCCTCTTGGTGCTAGCGCGCTAGAGTGATAGGAGCGTGTGGCGCAGTTTTTACGTCCCCCCTTAAGTCACCTCGTGACCATCACCGGAAAGAGACTGCCTCCTCACAGGCGCCGGAGCTGGGCGAACGGCCCCGGCTCGGTGGTGGTGAAGCGGCGAGACCCGAGAGCATCTGCGTCAACCGTAAGGTGGGACGTTTTTGGTCAAGGTTCACTCATTCTATGAGGACAGAACAGTCGGACGGTCCTTAGACTAGTGATCGGGTCCGCTAGGATACTAGACCTCCTAGTTTCAGCACTCAGGGAGCATAAAGGTTGGCTCGATCCGGTGGCTGAGGTCGTATTATCAGTCAAATTCAGGGGCGACTGGCTTAGGTCGCCGTGGTCTTAGTGTCTGGGTTCAAAGGCACGTCGCTTCGAAAGAAACCTTACAGTGCGGATGCCGTGATATTGTAACGCCTCTACGATTATCAACCAGGGCACGATGTTGAATGTAATAGCGATTGACGCTTGAGGGGGCTTGTACGCGTACTACCGCAATCAGGATAGAACAAGGCCAAAGTTTTTCCGAAGAATTAACTTTTTTTAGAAAAGCTACATAATGATTGTAGCTGTATTTTCATGTTCTTTTTATTCATACAGGGGTTAGAATAAAATTATTATGATAAGAAAATTATTTCTACATCTGCTCTTTCGCAATGCGCTCTGATCAATAAGAGCATATTTAGGTATATATTTAGCAGGCTTTATCTAATGTTCGGTGGTTTCTTCATCTTGAAACTCGTTCATTATTATGGCTGTGTCATAATAGTTCATTGAGTGGGTTCGACCAAGCTAACTATAGCGACGTTTCATTAAATTTTAATTTCGACCTTTGATAAGATCTGAAAACATCTAACCTAGGATCCATTCTCTTCAAAAGGAATGAAAAGAATACCTACATTATTAGTTGAAAAAAATAGAAAAGTCGTTCATTATTACGGCTGTGTCATAATAGTCGATAGTTCATCGAGTGGGTTCGACCAATCTACTATAGCGAAGTTTCATTAAATTTTAATTTCGACCTTTGATAGGATCTGAAAACATCTAACCTAGGATCCATTCTCTTCAAAAGGAATGACAAGAATACATTATTAGTTGAAAAAAATAGAAAATTTACGGTACTAATATGGAGACATTGGGAATGGCTGAAATATCGCCACATTTTTCGCTATAGTTCAACACCGTAAGTACCGTTTCGCGTATGCTATTTTCCTTCAACTACGCTTTCAATTATTTGTTATCAGTCTTACTCTTACAATAAAAAGTAATTAACTTGCAATCTTGTGCATGTACTGACTAGTTCGTGAGTGTTCTTTTAATATTTTGAGTATGTCGTTTGCATAGTGCAAGTGACACCGATTACTATACGAAGGTGTACGAGTAATGCCATATACTTCATGAAGTCGTCGTGGCCTTAGGGATAAGACATCCAGTGCATTTCGTATCAATAGTAACGGTGTTCAAATTCCGCAGGCAGGTACCAATATATCTAATGAAAAACGTAAAAACTTACAAAATGTTCACGATTGACCTCCACGTTGAAGGAATAACATCGTATCCCACTTGCTTACACCACTCCAATCGGAAACACGACAGCTTCGCGGCAGAAATGTTTTGGTTTCACAATGGCTTACTGATGGTAGGACCTCTTGTGAGTCCGCGCGGGTAGGTACCACCCCCCTGCCTATTTCTGCCGTCAAGCAGTAATGCGTTTCGGTTTGAAGGGTGGGGCAGCCGTTGTAACTATACTGAGAACTTAGAACTTATATCTCAAGGTGGGTGGCGCATTTACGTTGTAGATGTCTATGGGCTCCAGTAACCAATGAACACCAGGTGGGCTGTGAGCTCGTCCATCCATCTAAGCAATAAAAAAATAGCCCAGATTTGACAATTACTTAAATTACTCGAATATTTTCAGGCATAATCCACTGGAGGATTGTAGTGTTAATAATTGTGAATTCACCGGAAACAACCGACTGTTAGACAAGGTCGACGCTGTGGTTGTTCATCTGCAAAAAGGAGTTCTCCCGAACATCTATAATAGAACAAGAACGCAGCGCTGGATATTTTTAACCGACGAATCTCCAATACATCTCTTTGGAAATGAAAAAAACAGACCAAACTTATCGGACTTGGTTAATGTCTTCAATTGGTCTATGACCTATAGGTATTAATGTTAGTTATAGTTTTGTTATTTTTTAACGTAGTTCTAGTAGGAATGGATGAAAGTTTCTAGGAAGAAATAGGTAAGATGGTGGTACTTATCCGCCCGGGTTCTCAATGTTATTTAAAATTTATTTTACAGAACTGATGCCGACATTCCTGTTCCATATGGTCGAACAATACCTCTTGAAGCTCCAATATTTACCGAAACAACAAATACGAATATTACTAAACTAATACCTAATTGGAAAAATAAAAGGCGAGATGTGTTGGCCTCGATTCTGATGTCTAACTGCGGTGTACCGTATCGAATGAAGTATTTAAATAAGTTGAAAAAACACATGAAAATTGATATTCATGGAAAATGCTCGGATTCACATCTTGTTAACAGGTATTTTGTGTTTGCTATAGATTTTACGTGGCGTTAACGTGATTGGATGATAGTTTTCTTTTAAATTACAAACTCAGGCAAGGCGATTACGTTTTGTTTAATTATTGGCGACTGGTTACCGTACAATGATGGGGCAAAGTGACATCATCAGCTATAGTTACATAATATCGCTATATATTATAATAAAAGAGTTATTTTTTCAAGTTTCGTTTTCAAAATAAAAAATCAATAGTTTGATAATATGTCGAGGATTGCGACAGAAACTACAGTTCATTTCAGAGTTCTCTGGCGCGTGGAATAAATTATGTTTTAAAGTATAGAAGAGTGGGAAGGCTGAAGGTAACGATCAACCTCGTTCCAATGCCATTTGGTTTTGTTTTGCTAAAGCGGAAACTCGGAACACTTATGTGTTACAAAATATGAGCGAGCCAATATAATATTTTCCATGTTTTTTTTTTCTATGCTCATCGTCAATGATTTTTGTCTTCTACTCTCTGGTTACTATTTTAATTCATATAATTTGCATTTAAATAGATAAATACTTTTTTATTATGTTTAATTTTGTTCATAATTAACAGGCAATAACGTTAATAAATATGTTTCCTGGTAACCACATTGGCAAACTTAGACTAAAGACGGAGACTTCATGAAAATTATTTCATATTATTTCATTGTTATTTGAGAACTACGAAATTTGAGTACCTACATTCTGAACGAATTTATAAATAACAGTAAAACCTGTTTTCGCGTGGTCTTTCTTTATTCTATTTTATTTTCGTACGACTTTTTTATGCGGTTCATTTATTTCAACGGCGTTGGTACTACTGCAATATTTTCTATCGACCTTTTATTATAGTTTATTAACACTACAATCCTCCAGTGGATTATGCCTCAAAATATTCGAGTAATTTAAGGAATTGTCAAATCTGGGCTATTTTTTTATTGCTTAGATGGATGGACGAGCTCACAGTCGGGTTTGGAAGCACGTTTTTTCTATTGCTTAGATGGGTGAACGAGCTCACAGCCCAAGTGGTGTTAAGTGGTTACTGGAGCCCATAGACATCTACAACGTAAATGCGCCACCCACCTCGAGTTAAGTTCTAAAGTCTCAAGTATAGTTACAACGGCTGCCCCACTCTTCAAACCGAAACGCATTACTGCTTCACGACTGAAATAGGCAGAGTGGTGGTACCTACCCGTGCGGACTCACAAGAGGTCCTACCCCCAGTAAAAATAGACGTATATTCTAAGTACGACTTTAATTGTGCGGCCTTTTCTCTGCCGGTTGTTTTTTTGCAGCTTATCGTTCAAACTTAGTTATTAATAATTCGCTGAGTATTCAGGTTTATGCTAAGTATTAATAAAATATTGGAATATTTATTTGTGTTATTCTGTCGCTTAAAAATTTTTTTTGCTGTATTTTCTATTTTGTATTTGTTAAAAGAAATCGAATTAATAGACCTGAGAAGTTGTATATTTTGAATGTCAAACACGCATACTTGATGATTCGTTTTAATGTAGATGATCCAATAAGATTATAATCATCTAAGAATATTTTTTCAGCTGCCCTGGTCATTTCCGAGCAGATTGCAAGATAATATCAAACTACCTCTTTTACTTCGTATTAGAAAACTCCCTTTGTAAGGAATATATAACCGAGAAGTTGTTTCACCAAGCGTATGCAAAAGGGGCCATACCAATAATCCAAGGTCCGCCTTTAGAAGATTGTAAGAGACTTTTGCCGCCGAATTCCTTTTTGCATCTCGACGAATACCGGTCACCCAAAAAACTAGCTAATGAAATAAGAAATATTACTAGCAATGAAGATAATTTGCTATCTTATCATTTATGGCGAAATCATTTTCAAGTCATCAACGAACACGGATACTTTGGTACAAAATCATACCATTATTGTAGGATCTGTGAAGCACTGAATTATAATGATGAAACGGAGTCAGTGTATGATAGTGTTAGAATTAATAATTTTATGGACGCAAGTAAATCGTGTACCAGGAAATGAAAAAAGTCGGTAAGAAAACCGAGAGAAGAAAACATAAGTGTTCGCCCAATGAGTGAAACTTGACAATAATCATCAAATCCTCAATAGATATTAGATTAATTTTATATACCTATAATGCATTTTTATTATATACTAGAGGTCCCGCAGTAGTCGAAATTCGACTACAATTAATTGGAATTGTAAGTTTGTACACTATTATGATTGTATTTTATACTTCTATAATCACAAATTTCGCCAAGACTACATTATAAAAAATATTAACAAAGACAAACAATATTTAATTTCAGTGTATTTATTTAATCTCTTCGATCAACAATAGTAACCATCTTGCGTGTTATCTGAAGATGCGGGTATGCGACTTCAACAACTACCAACAATTATTCACATTTTGACATTTTCTAATTGTACCAAGTGTACCAAGTGTACCTACAGAGCGACCAGGTCTTCTCCTGCCACGCGGTTGCCACTCAAACGCGATTGATGCATTTAGTTCGGATGTTTTTATTAGAGACTAGCTGACAATTTATAAATAAAAGACCTAAACTTTTGTATAAAATAAACTTAAAACAAACAAAAGGAATCCGTCCGACGGGGGACACAACAAAGGAAAAACAAAAATTAGTATTTTTATTTAATTCCGAGCATTTTCGTATTTATCTACCTTTGAAACCTTCTCTGGACTCCCACAAATAATTCAAGACCAAAATTAGCCAAATCGGACCAGCCGCTCTCGAGTTTTAGCGAAACTAACGAACAGCAATTCATTTTTATATATATAGATATCGACTGGCTAGAGTATGGGGAGTATCGACCTCGAGCACTTATTTACAAACACCTGCAGGTCGTTCGTGAGTGTCTTGGCCACTCTCCAGGTCTCACATTAGAGAGAGCAGGAGAACACTTTTGACAATGGAGTCGAACAGGGTAAGCTTGATCCGACGAGTCGTGACACTTGACTCCCAGACTGGTTTCAACTGCGAACGCACCCTTGACTTTCCTAATTCCTAATATGCTCGTTCGAATCACTCAGATTGGTTGTGGAACTCCCCATATATGTAAACCTCTGTACTGACTCCAACAATTTATGAAGTCGTCGTGGCCTAAAGGATAAAACGTCCTGTGCATTCGTATCTACCGATGCATCAGTTTTTTTTTATTTTTTTTTATTGCTTTTGTATGCAGATGGGCATACGACCCACCTGATGGTGAGTGGTTACCGGCGCCCATGGACTTCAGCAATGCCAGGGGCAGAGCCAAGCCGCTGCCTACCGCTTAATGCTCTCCACAAGCCTCGTTTGAAGAAGAACATGTCATAGCGCTCGGGAAACACCGTGGAGGGGAGCTCATTCCATAGCCGGATGGTACGTGGCAAAATGATCTCTGGAAACGCACTGTGGATGACCGCAGTGGCTCCAGGTAGTATGGATGAACTCTACTCCGGTGGCGGCCGGTGCGATGGTAAAAACGAGATGCCGGTATCATTTCGAACAATTCCTCAGAGCACTCCCCATGGAACATACGGTACAAAATACAGAGGGAACCGAAGTCCCTCCGCAGACCCAGAGGTTCCAAACGATCCGAGATATTCGAGTATTCGAGTCCCGCAGGCGGGTACTAATTTTTCTCATGAAATACGTCCTTAACAAATGTTCACGATTGACTTCCATGGTAAAGGAATAACATCGTGTAATTAAAATTAAAACCCGCAAAATTATAATTTGCGTAAATGCTAGTGGCAGGACCTCTTGTGAGTCCGGACGGGTAGGTACCACCGCCGTGCCTGTTTCTGCCGTGAAGCAGTAATGTGTTTCGGTTTGAAAGGCGGGGCAGCCGTTGTAACTATATTGAGACCTTAGAACTCATATCTCAAGATGGGTGGCGCCATTTACGTCGTAGATGTCTATGGGCTCCAGTAACCACTTAACACCAGGTGGGCTGTGAGGTCGTCCACCCATCTAAGTAATAAAATATAAAAAACACGTTTTCTACCTATGTATCTACCTATGGACGAGTGAGATTCCCTCTGATTGATACCCAAAAGGAACTGAAAGTACCGTAGTGCTTTCACTGGAATGTGTAGTTTTCTCCATCCTGAAATCAAATAAAATCTAACAAATCGAATCGAATTTATAAAATGATACAATATATTTATTATGAATTTGCGTTTAATCGTCACGTAATGTTATGTTTAATATAAAAATATGATGATGGAAGCGGATGTTTTTGGAGAGATTGTACGGTCTGTTATTTTTATTCTACACTGATACACAAAAGGAATCATTACCGTTATCAGTGGACCCTCTTTAAAAGATTGCGTTCCACTACCGCAAAACACATTTTTCTTCTGTGAATTTTTATCAGAGCAAAGTTCAGCTCAGTAAATTTAAGGAAACATAATTTCTCTCCTTTAAAGAGTACAAAAAATATGAAACTTTCTATATAAAGTATACATACTTTTTTGTCATCGAATTCAGATGAGAATACAACCTACTTGATCGTGAGTGGTCACCGTGGTGCATAGACATCCGCACTGTTTTATATTCATATATTATGCAATATATATTATATACAATTATGCAATGGGATATACAATTATGCAATGGGGTATGCAATGCCGAGCTTTCAATTACTTTCAAATAATAGAGAGAGAGAGAGAGAGAGAGAGAGAATTATTGCACATCAAAAGATAATTAACATTAAACAAACAGTCAACAAGCAGATACATTTGTAGAATTGTACAATCTATGATAGGCGGTCTTATTCTTCTTATTCTCTTCCAGACAACCGTTTAATTAAGACAAGTTCTGGAAAAGACAAAGATACAGCAGGTATGTTGCGGTGTACTATTAAACACATTAATACATTTTTAAAGAAAATAGATACATACAATAAATAGATATGTACCGTAATAATAATATGTACTTACAGAAGTTTCTATTTGCCTGTAAAGTTTGTTACAATGCCATTGAGTTACTACTGGATTTAGTTTAGTCAGTTACATTTTATTGCATAGGCGGATGAACCAGCTCACTGCCCATCTTATCTTGAGTGATTAGCGGAACCTATAGACCATGCGTTTTGAGGCCAAATTTCCAAATGTATTCTAAAACGCCTGTTCCATTTTTCAAATCGGGCACGTGATTATATATTGGTGAATTAGCAAATTGAAAGAATTTTCAACCATAGGGGCTCGTAATAAAAGCTTCGCCATTAGGATGACATTAGTGTTAAATCGTTAAGAGAATTCAGTGTTTTGGCATTTGTCCTTAAAAGCAATTGTCTTCAGATTTCAATTATAAACACGCCAAGCATATCCGGAAATAAAAATTACGAAGGAATAATTCTAACCAAAGGGAACTGTGATTTTTAATTGTTCGAAAACAAAGCGAAGCTTAAAGGCGCAGCGAAAGTCATTAATTTCAAAAGAGTTCACAAAGTTTGGGTTTTCGGTTCGTATCCAGTATTTGTAACAAAATTTGATAGCATTGTTATTCGGAACGAAAATGACTTGTTTTAAATTTATTACAGAAGTTTGTTTTTTATTGCTTACCTGTACTGTTTAAAGGGTGTTAAATAAGTTTTGTTATTATAAGATCGCGCCCGTCGGCGAAGTATCAAAGTATTTTATTATCAAATCTTTATTACTTTTGGGATTTAGTATTCGTATTTAAGTAAGTTGTAACTTGGACGGTAATTTTATGCGTAATCATAATAATGAAAATATTTTGTGTATTCATCGCTCACTAAGTTTTGCTTGTGAAAATAAATATATTCGAATATCTCAACAGATAGATCTATATTCAAACATAAAACAATGGGAGTACTTTCACAACTTTAACACTTATTATAACGTCTAAACAGTCGAAGAAAGATAAGGTTGGCAAAAAAAGCATTCGCCATTGCATCTAAAAACTTCAGATTCCCGCCAAAACATTGCACAAGGCGTCATTCCAGCGATAGTCTTCTTCATAAAAATAATATATTTGGTAATTAAGTCTTCGTGCGAAATAATCCTACCTTCACTCAATAAAATAATAAACAAATACAATTTCTTTGTGATTTGGAATATGTGTTATTTGAATATACTAATTAGTGTTCACCCGAAGTTCAACATTAGACCAAAGTCGCTGACATGTAAAATGTACATTAATTTTAAGCATCACATTTTTTTGTTTGTTTGACAAGTAAAAAAAACTAGGTCAACACCACTAAAGCCAATTGCTACTAAACAAAAGAAAAGGAAGTCGATTGATAAAACAGAAGAATCTCTAAATCTTTACCTAATTCTAAATACCTAATTCGATTGCCTTTGCTATATAACGATGTTCTTATGCCAAATATAGTTGATGAAGATGGAAACTTAGTTCTGAAAATGTGCAATACTAATTGACAGCACTGCGCTTTTAGAAGAAAATTTACAGCAAATGACAGAATAGTATAATTCTGCGGATAGCCCCGAAAATAGTATTACATGGGTTTTACTGTCTCATGCGAATTGTAGTGATTTCCCGGACAGCTGTTTGTTTTAGTTTACGATCTCGTAATAAAAAGTAGCTACAACATACTTGTAGTTTCCGAAACAGATGAACGGAACGTCCATTTTAATGCGACCCGTTTACTCTAAAGCCAACACCTTTGTAATGCCGAGATTTGTTTTTATGAGAAAGGCAGGATATGCCAAGGTTTTCTGGTTCAATAAACAGTAAATTACAGTCGCACGGAAGTCGAATTATTCCGTGTATTAAAACTCAAGTTATACCCAGAGCAACATGTTAGTTGTGTTCTTTCGGATACTGTAAACAGTTTAGTAGTAAACGATTGCCTTCCAAACTATAATGTAATTTGACGTAAGATTATAGTGAAATAAATATGAATGAATGAAGTAAATCGATTTCGCTTGAGTGTGAGTACATCATTATTGCAAAAGATGACACGTGTTGTGCTTGTGGTTTTTTCTAGTATTGGACTGACAGAATTTTCTCTTAAAATTACAGAAGGCAGCTTGTAAAGTGTTTGAAGGCAATAATAAAAATTTGCTTCCAGGCATGGAAAAGGACATATGGTGCTTTTAAACCAGAAAAAAACGAACTGAATAATGATGAAAAGAATGATGAATAATGAAATGAATTCCCGAATTTTCTTCACGAACGCGAGCGAAGTTGTGTGTAAAAAGTAGAATAAGACATGAATTTGGCACTGTACTCATATTTATTATTACGTACAAAAAAAAAGTAGACGGCAATAAATCTATTCCATGGCTCAATACATATATATGAACACAAAAACAGCAGATGTTGTTGGAAGACAATTTCAAAGTCTTCTCTTGCTTTTCGATAAGCGATCAACCTTCACCGCGATAAAATATTGCTGACCCGCGGTGTAATTATGTAATGAATAATACGCAGCTATAATTGCGATCTCTTTCATATTGTGTTTTTTTTTTATTGCCTAGATGTGTGGACGAGCTCACAGCCCACCTGGTGTTAAGTGGTTACTGGAACCCATAGAGATCTACAACGTAAATGCGCCACACACCTTGAGATACAAGTTCTAAGGTCTCAGTATAGTTACAACGGCTGTCCCACCCTTCAAACCGAAACGCATTACTGCTTCACGGCAGAAATAGGCGGGGCGGTGGTACCTACCCGTGCGGACTCACAAGAGGTCCTACCACCAGTAAAAGTAATTTACTACGGCTTTTCTAGGAGTGAAAGCCTTCTAGACAATTGTCAATGTATTCACAATGATATTAATCGTTATTTAATTTGTATGGATCCTGATTAATTTGAAATTATCCTTAAAATCTTTTCAAGGATGCCTTGAGCTAAATAAATTTCACAATCACGGTTGAATTATGAAAATGTTATTCTCATATTTATTAACAACTATAAATGAGCTAAACGAAGCATGTATGGAAGTATGGAATGGGCTTTATAGTGTTTTGTCGGGATCTTAGTAATAAAGCACATTAAAAAAAGCTGTGAAATTGGCCTACGTTCTTGATTTTAGAATTCAAAAACAAAGAATTCCGTCACTTTCCGTGCCTATCGTAAATAGCGACTAACGTACTAACTATCAATAGAAAATAGGCAGCAATACTCTCTCTGTAAATATCGTACCAGCATTTTTTGATTGCCATTTACTAGTACGGTTTATTATAAGCACACACGGAGATGTACAATCCGGTGTATTTCTACTCCGGCGTGAAGGGTTAGGGGCATTTGTTATGCAATACCACATAGATTTCGACCCGAAATCTCCAAGCGCGCGGGTGACGAAATTGACGTTCTGATATCAACTAGTCAAGCCATGTGTCGCCAAAAATTCTATTTAATATAGAAATTTGAATCCGGCGTGCTTTCCGCTACTTATAATAAAACATTGCTTTCGCGTTTCACAAAATTAATTTCACCGAAGTTCGGCAATTATCACATAAAATTATTATTGAATGTGATCGCAATTGTATGCGTGTACAACAATTGCACCGATTCCCGATTCCCTTACCGTTTTCAGCTTTTCAATCCCGTGATTTATGAGACGCACGGGAAACGATTTTTGAATACAATGAAATTCATTTTCGCGTCGAATAACGATAAATTTTCGTGAATTAGACCGTATAAAGTAACATAAGATTTAAAACATTATTTATAATGTGATTTATTTTCATTTTACTGTTCGACACCGCTGTTACTTAGGCCTGAAATATTTTTACTATTGCTGTGAAAATACGTCAATATCAAAGTATGTATGTACTACGTTCTATATTTTTTGTAAGAATATAATTATTAGTTCCGTGTTTGTATTTAGTTTGTCACTCATAGGTAATACAAATATAAGCCCACTGAGTTTCTCGCCGGATCATCTCAGTGGGTCGCGTTTCCGATCCGGTGGTAGATTCTGCGAAGCACGGCTCTTAGGGTTCGTGTTAGCAGCGTCATCAGGTTTGAGCCCCGTGAGCTCGTCTAGTAGTTAAGGCGACGCTGATATAGCCTCTCAAGGCTATCAGCTTAGGTAGGAAAAAATAGGAATTATTTAATCATTAAAAACTAACGCGGTAAACAAACAGCCTTCAACTTTCAGGACTCAAATAAATTTTTCATCAAGTAAGCTGATTAGGAAGTATCGGCTCCAAATTCTCCGCAATATTTGAAGGTCTCAAACAAGCAAAAGGAACGGTAAACAAAGCTTTTTGTTTGAGACTTAATCAGCTTAGTGGGGACGAAGTGAGTGTGCCCCGAAAGTGTTAGTTTACAAGAACTCCTTGGAACTTCCATTGGAGCAAGCAAAGGGTTCGTGTAAATGATTGGAATACAACATTCAAATTAATTTAATGAAAGCATTAGGGTACTTCGTGATAAAGATCGTTCGAAGAAAATATTTAATTTTGTTTGTTTGTTAAAGGACAAGATTCGTTATTGTTTCGGAATATTCTGTTTTTGTGTCCTTGATTACATAAACTAATATACACGACAAAAACATTTTATTAAAACCCAAGTGTATGCGTAGTAAAATAAAAATAAAAACGTTTGTATTTTTTTTTATTGACATTGTAGGCAGACGAGCATACGGCCCACCTGATGGTAAGTGGTCACCGTCGCTCATGGACGTCAGCAATGCCAGGGGCAGAGCCAAGACGCTGCCTACCGGTAAAATCTATTAAATAAAATCATTGTATCTAAGGCTGTTTATGCATCCAATTAAAATAATTAAATTATACATACAAATATTAAAACAAAATCCAGTCACTAAAGCGATAAAGTCCGAAATTGGATTTGTTGAAATTGTCATTGTCAAATGTCTGTTTTCATTACAAAGGCGGGGCGAAGTTGGTTAAGGTAAAGCAGTAACAGATAAAGAAAATTGGAATACCTTGAACGAGGCCAGTCTGCAAAACGGTTTATATTGTTTAATGTATTTTTATATGCATTTAATTGATAATATCTACTAGTGAAATCCAGCCCGCTTTGCCTATGATTTTACTTTGATCTGCTTGCTAATATACTCCACAGGATTATTCGCTAGGCCAATTGGAAGATTTCATCGCTCGACACGCATCGTGTTATATATTTTAGGCCACGACAACTTCTGAAATTCACTATAATTTAGACTACAGCTCGTCCCTAGATGTATAGTTAGATATTGTTTATTTAGCGTCTTACTCACGGAATAGATAAATAAGGTTGGAAAGGCCTTTGCTCTAATTTTGTATTAGAACCAGTGTCGCCGCTTCATCCCCACTATTTTAATTTCTACACATACACACACTGTGATTACAAGTATTTCGCACACAACAAAAACACCCACACATAAATCTCAGGACAGATATTCGTTCGCAAACTAGCACAAAACACCCGTAGGCATACACACTCACACACGCAAAAAGACAATAAAAATGTTCATACACGCTAGTGCTTGATAAAATCGATATTCTTTATCGATAAATTATCTGATGAATGAATGGAGAAAATGAAACATGAAATAAATATTGAAAAAAAAAACTCTTTAACTTTTATTAATTACAAATAGTCACTGTCGCTGGAATAAAACATATTTGTTAAGCAGTTGGCGCTTGCTATTAATTGCGAATGAATTTTTCAAAACTAAGTGTATTCTGATTTTTTTTATGATAAAATCATTTTCAGTAAAATGTTTAGAGCAAATAGTACTCGTCTTTGTCTCCAGTTTCCTCTACCTGTCACGTCAATCCATTGTTCCCTGGCGTTAGGTTCTTTAGGAAACCTAAAATTTTTAATTTACTGCATAAGTCAAATAGCATTTTACTTAGATTTTAATACGTCTTAGACAATATAGTAAATACCCGTAAATTAGAGGTCTACATGTCCCTTTATATTATACCTTCACTTTAATTCAATGATAATAATTCAATAATAATAATACATATTTATTTTACTCAAAATACGTCTCACTAAGAATATACTAGGTATCATTAATTAAATATAAAATAATGCAAAAATTATCCATGTCAAATGTAAATATAGTCGAGAATTCTGTCGATGATTTTATTTCACCACATGGTCACCTCACTATCGACAAACTGCACGGCCAATCAGGGCAAAGGCCGAAATTTCAAAGATTGAAGTGTAGAGAACGCAATGCATGTAGTACATTGGAAGCTGACTTGGTCATTGCGTTCATTGGGCGAGTACACATCGCGCAATGTATGCTATTTATAACTTACTGCAATAATATTGTTAACCCTTTTCTTGTTAGTGTATCTGTAGAGATACACCAGAATAAAAAAAATCTAGTGCTATTATTTTTAAGCGAAACCATGATATTTTTTTAAGAATATTTTGGCCATTTCTTAGTTTCGGAACGCAACTTAAGTTTTTTGTGTTGGTAAGACTGATGAGCTGTCAAACTTCACTTTAGTTCAAGTTCCGACATGTTGCCTCGCAAAAAGGTAAGAAAAGTTATGATTTTTTCTTGTTTTTATGTATTGAATGAGTGGATGTGTTAAGTTATTAATTATAGATATATTTAACACTAAAATAATTACTTTGGACATTCTTTAATTGTCTGGTTGATGCTTCATGTGACTTTTTTAATGAATGTATCTCCTCGTGCACATTGCCAAGAAACTAACAATTCTATATATATTTGATATGTATCTCATGGTACACACTGCTAGCTTTACTAACAACTTTTACAAAATCGTCATGTATCTGTATGTGCACACTGCCAAGCTGAATAACTGTTCATATGGCTATGCATGGCTTATTTTATATATTAATTGTAGGTCCATATGCTTTCAAGAGCTAGCAAAATACTCGCATTGGTGCCAAAACACAGTCAGTCATCAAATGATGAAGAAAGTTCGGATTCTAGTAGTGAAGTCGAGAATTTTAATCTTCAAAAACGCGATAGTACTGAATCTTCATCTGCTCCTTCGCTTCCTTCTTCTCTTGAAAATCTTCACATACTTTCTGACGATGAAAACAACCTCACTTCCTGCCCTACAGTATCAATGAAACCAGCGTCTGAAATTATTTCTTTGGATTCTTCAACTCAAGATTCTCTTCACTCGGTCATACCTCCTTCACCAACTGCCATTGTAAATGTTATTCGAAATAAAAAGCCTAGATTTAACCGAATAGTGCCTGAAACACCAGAGTCATCGCCAGCAATAGTAGCAGCCTCACCATCGCCGTCAAATATAAATACACGCTCAAAACAGCCACGGCTAGCTGTAAGGCGCCTTGCACCTATACAAAGAAAGCAACTGAAATTCCATTGGAATAACAAGAAATTTGAACATAACGCCGAAATACACGATAAACAGTTACCTTCAGATACCATAAAAACACCACTAGAATATTTTCAATACTTCTTTGATGATGGCATCCTTAACATGATTACAGAGCAAAGCAATTTATACTCAACTCAAACAATTGGTCGTTCTCTTAATTTTTCAACACAAGACATCAAAGATTTTATTGCAATAAATTTGATAATGGGAATCGTGAATATGCCGGCCTACACTGACTATTGGTGTCAGGAATTCAGATTTTCACAAATAGCTGATGTAATGACACTAAAAAAATTTCAACAGATACGACGGTACATCCACTTCAACGACAATCTGCTTGATGACGGTGATCGGTATTTTAAAGTTAGGCCACTCATTGAAAAAGTACGTGCCTACTTTTTTGAGAGTTCCTCATGAAACCAGGTTCAGCATTGATGAAATGATGGTGCCATATAAGGGCAAAAAAGCCGGTAATCGAAAACAATACATAAAAAGCAAGCCTCGCAAATGGGGGTACAAAATATTTGTTAGAGCTGGCGTTTCGGGCTTCATTTATGATTTTCTCGTATATGGAGGTGAAGACACTTTCAGATACCACCTATTTTCACCAGAAGAAATGAGTTTGGGCTTTGGGGCAAAAGTCGTCTTCTCACTATGTAAAACTATTCCTGATCCAGCATGTTCAGTTGTGTACTTTGACAATTTTTTCACCAGTCTAGAGCTAATACATATGCTCCGATATAATATGGGTATATTCTCCTTAGGCACCATAAGGTCAAATAGACTACGTGGTGCAGAACAAAAGCTTATACCTGATAAAGCCCTCAAAAAAAAAGGCCGCGGATCTTATTCACGAGTAGTATGCAATACAAACAAAGTCTGTATTGTCAAATGGCATGACAACAAAGTGGTTACTGTGGCAAGCAGTTATGTTTCTGAAACTCCTGTTGGAGTTATACAACGTTACAATAAGGATTTAAAACAGAGAGCTGCTGTCCCCTGTCCCAATATAATAAAGCACTACAACGCACATATGGGAGGAGTCGACCTTGCAGATATGTTAGTGGCTTTGTACAGAACGGAGATGAAAAGCCACCGATGGTACTTACCGATATTTTCTCAAATGTTAGATATGTGCGTGAACAATAGCTGGATTTTGTATCGTAGACATATTGGCGTGAATAACATAAAACGACTGAGTTTAAAGAAGTTTCGACATCAAATTATACAAGGGCTCTTACATTCTGGGAGACAGCAGCCATTCAAAAACTATGATTCTGTACCACCAGCACCAAAAAAGATTATAAAAACACCCTGTACCGTAAGGCCAACTGCGGACGTTAAATATGATGGATACAATCATTTCCCTACTTTTGGGACCAAAGGTCGATGCAAACTATGTATCAAAGGTCAGACTACTGTTATGTGCATCAAATGTGGTATGAGGCTGTGTCTTTTACCGGATCGGAACTGTTTTTTCAATTTCCATAATATGAATGTCTAAAATTAATCTGATTTTGTATTTTTTCATTGAAGTTCCATTTTTGTTATTAAATAAATAGTACAAACTACTGATTATTTACGTGTTTTTTATATTTATTTTCATATAAATTATTATATAATCAAGTCATAGATAATTTGGCAATGTATCTGTAGAGATACATTGATAGCGTAATATATTTATCAATGCCCTTGGCAATGTATCCCACAAGATACGGGTGGTTTTTTTAAAGGGGTAGTTTAAATAATTTTTTTTATATTTTTTCTAGACCCCTTGGGTCATTAAAGTTAAGTGCTATGAATATTATTTTTATATTCGAAAAAATAAAATTCTGCCAAGCTAAGGGTTAATGTTTGGAATTTCATAATGCTCAGTATATTTTTATGTTTTAGACAAATAATATTGTAATTAAATGGTAATTTCGACTTACCGATCGTAAGATATACCTCCTCGCTCTATACTTGAGGTCTGATTTTTTGTTTTACAAGTTATAATTGCACAACACGGCACTATAAAGCGGAGATCTGTTCGCCAAGTAGTCCGAAGCGCACTAAACGCGGTGAATGAAAGAATCGGTCGAGTTATGTTTGTACGATCATAACAGTGGCACGCTTGCCCCGCCTACATTACCATTCCAACCTTATTTATCTATTCCGTGGTCTTACTAGCTGGTACTGGTACGTTCGTATACAGAACGCGTCTTACTGTGAAGTTCAGATTGCTCGTCTCCCAATTGTGGTTGCTTTGTGCTGTCTATGAGCTCAAAACTCACTAAAAGCTTTTTGTGAACAATGAGCTTGTATATTGAAATGGAGTAGTTTAAGATAAAGATAAAGAAGCCTTTATTAACAACCTTCATTCATATTTAGGTATATACAATTTCTTTCTTTTTTTTCCTTTGCATTTGACATCGCCTAAGATTGTTTTACTTTCGCATATGCCTCCCCCAAATCCTGCCATAAGTTCCGGTCGTGGCATTTCCTCTTCCATGTAGAGCCTGCAATAGTTTAAAGAGTAGTTTAAAGGCTGGTAAATTCGATCTCCTTTAGCGTTCCTGTTTCATGGTAATTTGGCGCTATAATCTGCAAGTGCTAAATCGTGTCGGTCGTGTGTATCGGAAATGGGCCTAGATAGCGTTGTTCCTACGCATCTGCAATTCAAATAAGCCGCATCAGCATTTTGCACAGTCCGTTGGTGGTAGCAATGTTGTGACTTCAAAATGAAGTGGTTGAAGCTGAATAAAGGTATTTTTTTTGGTAGACCTTACAATCGTTTTTAATAGATAAGTAGCAGATCTCGAATAAGCGTGAAGAATATCTGCTTTTTTTTCTGATGCATTCATTGATTTTCAGAAAAGCTGACAGTTAATAAATATCAGCAGGTTTCGGCTGGTCGTAGGACCGTCGAGGCGATTCGCCCGGTCCTTGTGGATTGGGTGAATCGTGACACAGGACGCCTCACTTTCCGGCTCACGCAGGTGCTCACTGGGCATGGTTGTTTCGGTGAGTTCCTGCACCGGATCACAGCCGAGCCGACGGCAGAGTGCCACCATTGTGGTTGCGACTTGGACACGGCAGAGCATACGCTCGTCGCCTGCCCCGCATGGGAGGGGTGGCGCCGTGTCCTCGTCGCAAAAATAGGAACCGACTTGTCGTTGCCGAGTGTTGTGGCATCGATGCTCGGTGACGACGAGTCGTGGAAGGCGATGCTCGACTTCTGCGAGTGCACCATCTCGCAGAAGGAGGCGGCGGGGCGCGTGAGAGACGCACAATCCCGCCGCCGTCGAGCGGGGGCCAGGGAGGCGGATCTCGCCCAAGCCCTGGCCCTCTAAGTGTTTTGGGTCCCCCTCACATGTCGGTCTGGGGACCGGCTAGGGGGGCCTAAGAAGACGACGTGCAAGCTGCTGTGCACGCGTTTTACGCAAGAGTATCCGGGTGATGGAAGGCCGGCTATCCTCGAACCACGCTGGTTCTGGCCCAGTGGGGTATTCCGTAGGGTAACCCACTCTAACCGGCGCCATCTAGGCGGGCTTCGGACAGTCTGCCGACCGAGAGGACTGGTGGTCGTGGCGCCGACGACCGCCAGTCCGGCGTTCCGAGAGGGAGGGTGATGGGAGAGATGTGCTCCGCACTAAACGTCTAAACTAGTCAGTTCGACTCTGACATACCCCGCCCAGTATCCCCAGAAAAGGGCGGAAGTCCGGCGATTTCCTCCTGACCAAAAAAAAAAAAAGGTCTCAAAGTTGTTACTGCTATCCACGGATGATGTATAGCTAACACTATTGTTCATATCGAGACCGGTGACAGAAGGGCATTGACTTTTGTGAGCGTTACTAATTCTAGATTTTGGGTAGATACTCCAGATATAAGATCTTTGATTGAAAAATAATAATAATTGCATTGTCTCATATCGAGAATTCTTAATGCTGACATGGCATATAAAAAAAAGCGGATATATGATGATACACCTAGAACAAAATTCACCTCAATCTTCCCGAACTCCTAAAAAGTAGATTACAATACAATTATAAGGCTGAAACATTTCTTTTACGAGAATCTAAGGAACAGTACTTAACTTAAGCGATATTTCTCTAAATCCGTTTTATTAAAGCTTTATATAATTAAAACTCGGGCTTTGCGAACGCTGCTGCCATTGAAAGGGAGAATAATTCATAAGAAGGTTAATTAAATTCGTTTTACAGCGGTCGGGAGCATGCTGTCGAATTCAATTGCTATCGTTTATCTGATCGAGAAAATTGATACTTGAACTCTAATAAAATCTTCACACGAACCCATTTTAGAACATATACCGAGATCTTTTCGAGTTACCGTTCGCTTCGTAACAAAATACTTAGTCTGGCCCTAAATACTGTTACAATTAAAAATAAACAAAATATTACATTTGAATTTGGAATTGGAAAGTATATATACGAGTATATATATATTATTGATTGAAAAACGACTGAATTGTTTTTAATGCGTAATTTGCTAATTAAAATATATACATAAATTATTGAACAATGCTGGCCGAAGAATAAACTCAATAAACGTAGGTATTATCATAATCAGACATGAAAAAAAAATCTTAATATATTTCGCCATAATTACTTTTTATTTTCTTTTATTATAATTGGTTTAGATTTGCATTTCAAGTTCACTGTGCGCGTGTTATTCATACTTAGGTAGTGGTTTGGTTGTTTTGCTAGTTGAAAAGCCTTTGTTAGGTAAGAAAATAAAGTTAAAAGCCTCATTTATTTTATTGAAATGGTGATATATAAGGTAGTGGTAAATGTTTGATTGTTGTATTAGCAGTATTTATCATGATAGTAGTATAGTACTATATATCTATATTAGCAGCATAGAATTTAGGATAAGGATTTATTATATGATCCAGTCTAATTAAAACTACTTTTACGGTTTTATGTCGCATTTTTATTGACATTATTAT
The DNA here is from genome assembly GCF_030269925.1 of Bombyx mori. Taxonomy (NCBI): domain Eukaryota; kingdom Metazoa; phylum Arthropoda; class Insecta; order Lepidoptera; family Bombycidae; genus Bombyx; species Bombyx mori. The sequence goes on from NC_085123.1 coordinate 8,453,077, forward strand.
ATTTTCGATGTTTTCAATATTTTATAGTTAGGAGTAGACTGTTTTTATTTAAATACTCTCTGAACGTTTGAAACGGTTTCATTCAAACAGTACTTATTACGTACTATATTTAATAATATTGCTCAAAGTTCAAAAGCGTTTCTTCTTTATCTTGACTGCATCATTTATATGAATTACGATCAATTTCCTTGAGAGCATTGTTGTATAAATCGTCAATAGCCACTCGGTAATCTGCCAAAGTACCCAAAAACAAAGGGGTTATCATCGCGATTTATGAGCTATAAAACTGGCGTGGAACACCTTTGTAAGCGAAAATGTGAAAATATTCCATTCTTTATAAAATGAATTACCAAAAACGGCTTAAATACTGTGACCGCCATTGCTGTTTTGTGAAGCCCATAGATTAGGCTTCTTACAATGAAGGCTGTTTTAATTTAATACTACGGTAAAAGTGGTAAGTAAAAGTCGAGATAGCAAATTGGCTAAAGTATATATATATATATATATCGTAAGTCTTCCAAAGATTTTGCGAATTATTAACAAAACAAATACCTACAGCTTAATCTTGCACGTATATTGTAATTTATTTTCCGACGTTTCGGACATCATAAAGTTGATGCGCTTTTATCTGTGTGTGTACACTAATTATTATTTAAGTGTATTGTATTGTACTAATTAATTAAATGTATTATCTATGAATGCCATACCAAACCCGTTCTGTTATATTATTCAATGAAAAAAAAAACACGTGTTGTCAAATCGTAATAGACAAAATGGCGGCAGAGGGTTGTAACTTGTAAATGGAAACTCTTTTGGCAATAACCAAAGAATAGACCTCTCTGGCTATAGCGAATCAATTGCCCGTCCAAAATTTAAATATTTAACTTCGTTCGTCGTCCAATGTAGCAAAGGTTAAAATTTCAATGGGTTTTAATTGATAATTTGAAACAAAGGTTTTTAAGCTTAGGGCCGTTTTTTGCAACAAAAGAACTTAGTAAATTAAAAATAATCTGAATAAAAGGTGAGGTAATGTGTTTAAAATTCGTGATGTGAAATGTGATGTGAGAGTCAAGTATGTTAAGCATTTTTCACTTACTTATTAATAATACATATCGACGGATGAAAGGCTGTTTGGTTTAGCGACATTTTTACAATTTTATAGGAGAGCCATTTAAAGGTTAACATTTTGTAAAAATACCATAACAAAAAAAACTTCTTCAGCTATTTGAATGTGGTAAACACGTGAAGGCGCCGCAATCACAAGTAAAGGCTAACAAAAAGGTTGTTATTATATAATATTTATATATATTAATATTATGTTATGTAATATTATATAATAAAGTAATTTAATGAAATGAAAAGCAAAATTTTATTTTAATACTACAATAACCGCTACCTGAAGTAAGTAACTCAGCAACGCTGTTTGTTACTGAAATTTATTTAATTTTATTGTTAATCTTTACGCGTTTGGAATGTTGAAACGATTTTCAATTATTTTTTACTTTTTTTTTTTTTTTTGTGATTGAAAGTTTACTGGTGGCCCGAAGGCCTTTCCAGTTTCACCAGGACAGGTGGGCGAGCAAAGGCTCAGCCAAGAGGGGTGGGATTTGCTAACAACTGCCCGAGCGCCTCCGAAGGAGACCTAACAACTCAAGAGCAATTGTTTCGCGAATGAATCTACTACCGGATCGGAATCGCGACCCGCTGAGAAGATCCGGCGAGAAACTCAGCGGGCTGATGCATGGGTTAGGTTGCACGTCGACCTCTTTGTCGAGTTCGACGAGTACGGTTACCGGGGTCCCTAAGCCTGCCCCTAGTATTAGAGCTGAAGGCATCTAATGCAAAGGTTATTGGATCTGATGGATCCGTAAGGACGTGTCTAGGGCGTCGACGGTGACTGGCTCCTGCATGATCAGGATTCGGGGAGTAGTCAGCGGCGGCAACGATAAGGCGATTATCATGACGCATAGCCTTATCGAAGTATCGTTCCGACGCTGACTTCATGTATTTCCGAATTGATTCGAGGCCCAGGTCGTCGTGTAGGTCAACGTTCCTCACGAACCACGGAGCCCCGACAGCTAACCTGCAAAAGCGGGATTGTAGGGATTGGAGGGTGTCTATGTGTGTGCGGGCCGCGTGAGCGAACACCACACTCGCGTAAGTCATGACGGGCCTTATGCAAGTTTTGTAAAGTGTCACCTTGTTCCGAAGGGACATTTTACTCCGCTTACAGATCATGGGGTAGAGTCTACCGAGAATAAACGCGGCACGGTCACGGACTGATTTTATATGCGGGCGGAATGTCATCGATGCATCCAGGGTAACGCCCAGGTACTTGACCTTCCTGGCCCAGGGTATGGGTTGTCTAAAGAGAGTAATCGGGGGTGTGAGATTCCTCCTCCTAATCCGGGAGGAAATCCGTGTGGAGCTTCCCCTCTGAAATAGCACCGCAGTACTTATCGCTGGGTTGATGTCTATGCGCCATTTTCGGAACCACTGTCCTAGGGCTAGGGCTGCGCTCTGAAGCTTCTTCGCGATTAGGGACTTATTTCTACTAGAATAGTAAACAGTCGTGTCGTCGGCGAATAAAGCTAAATGGGTCGGCGGCGACCGGGGAATATCGTTGACGAATAAGCTAAATAGGAGGGGTGAGAGGACAGAGCCTTGCGGGACTCCAGCTGTGAGAGGTCGTGGGGAGGAGCGGGTTCCCTCGACTCGATATCGAAAAGAGCGGTTCCACAAGAAGTCCCGTATGATGAGCACGAGACTATCCGGCACGCCCATGTTGAATAGTTTGAAAATCAAACCATTGTGCCAGACTTTGTCGAAGGCTTTTGCGACGTCGAAGAAGAGAGCTCCCGTGTATAACGGTTTTGGTCGATTAAGCCCCACAAGAATGTGCTCCGTGAGGCGGTGCACCTGTTGAACGCATGAGTGATTTGTACGGAATCCGAATTGTTCATCGATGAGAATGCCCTTGGATGAGACGAAGTCTCTGAGGCGTTTGTAGAGCAGACGCTCATACAGTTTGCCTAGAGACATGAGGAGGCTAATCGGGCGGTAGCTCGTCGGATGATTTTTTGGTTTACCGGGTTTATGTATGCCGATAACGTCCGCTTCTTTCCACACCGCGGGAAAGATACAGTTCGCCATAGCGGCATTGAAAATAGATGCCAACATCACGATGAGTTGGACGGGTAGAAGTTTAATAACGCGGTTGGATATACCGTCGGAACCGGGAGCCTTGCGAGGACGTAGGTCTTTGATCAAGTCTTTAACTTCCATCGGGGTGACGGGTGGTAACGCATCAGAGGGTGGCCCTTGCCTAGAACGCAGAGCCTCCTTAGGCTCTGCGTTCTACCTCACTGTCTACTAATTCTACATGAACAGGGTCCACGGATTGAGTGCTGGGCGTGCACTGGGTTTGCAATGTATCGGCCAGCAGCTCTGCTTTTTCGTCATCATCGAACGCCGCGAGTCGGCCTGAGGGGCCTACGAGGGGGGGCATAGTTACTACCGTATCCGATTTGAGAGTACGAGCTAAGCGGTAGTAAGACCTTTGAGAGGGCGCGAGTCCTTCTAAGAAATCAGACCATCTGGCATCTCGGACTTCGGTGATGCGAGACTTTACGTCGCGTTGTAGGGCACGCATTCGAATACGATTTTCCGCGGTAGGATACCTATCGTACGCACGGATCGAGGCGTTCTTAGCTCTAAGGAGTTCCCTAATATCGTCGGGCAATTTGAAGCGGTGAAGGAAGTCCTCCGCTACAACTTGCTTCGATGACCTATCTAATGTCGAGGTGATGTGTGACGTTACGATGTCTATGGCTTCAGCGGTATCCTGAGGAGACGGGATAGAGTCCGGACTAAACGGAAGCGATGGTGGATCAGATTCAGCCAGGCTGATGCCCAGCGTGTGCCAATCCACCACAGTCCTCGTGACGGGAACGGAATCGGGAGCGCGACCGAGCTTCATAACGACGGGACGGTGGTCTGAATCTAACTCTGAAACTACTTCGATCGAGTGTAAGCGCAGAGTTACGTTTTTTAATAACGCTATGTCGAGTATATCCGGGCGATGCGCGATATTTAGCGGGTAGTGAGTCGGGGTTAGCGGAGCGACGATGTCGAAGGCGAGATCATCGACTAACGCGTCAAGCCGCCTGCCATTCGGGGTTGTGGTGTGCGAGTTCCACCTGATGTGTTTACAATTTAGGTCGCCCGCCAGAATGACAGAGCTCCCCATACCGAGCAGCGCCTCGATATCACTGCTTAGAACGATCTTATCCGGTGGAAGATAAACGGACGCGATAACGATCGGCGCGTGTCCCGTCAGTGAGATTCGGCACACTGATGCTTCGATATTAGCGAGCGCGGGAGGATCGAGCGGGACGCAATGCAGGGCTCTTCTATAGTAAATGACGGTACCACCACCACGAGCAGAGAGCCTGTCGTTCCTGACCATGTTATAGTTCGCGATTTTAGGGTCACGGCGCGCGGGCTTAAGTAGGGTCTCCTGCACTAAAAAGATATCAATTTGGTGGTCACGCAAAAAGTCAGAAACCTGATCACGTTGATTTGCGAGACCGTAAGCGTTAAAAAATCCTATCGTTACGGATAGGGGCTTTATTCTACTTATATACGCCATTGATTACCGGCGGAGTGAGGGGAGGACGTACGTATTTAATGACGCGTATACGTCGGCGTATTCCTGCACAACGGCGATAAAGTGTTGTGCAGTGGAGGCAGCGCGAATGGCGTCGCCCAAAGCGTTAACGCGCTCAAAGTTGATCGACTGAAAGAAGTCGATCGCTAAAGCGAGATTGTCGGACGCGGTCGGAGGGCAAGTCGCGGGAGAGGGACGAGTCGCGGGGGCGGGACGAATCGCGGAGGAGGGAGTTGTAGCCGTGTTCGTGTACGGCAGCGGTTTTGCCCAGGCCGAGACACTGGGCACCGCCGCCGGAACGAACGCTGGCTTAGCCTGCGACGCAGAGGGTGCCGAGGCTTTGATGTCTGGGCCGGAAGCTCGGAGGCGGTTTTGGCGGGCGACGCGGCGATTTATTTTAGGGGCTCGGGGGCAACCACGGTAATTCGCGGGGTGACCCTGTGTTCGACACAGGACGCAGCTAGGCGGTTCCGTCGCGGTTTTTTGGTCGCGAGCGCAGAGGGCCGTGGCGTGATCGCCCAAACACTTAACACATCGGGGGCGCGCGTGACAGTTACGGGAAGAGTGCCCGTACAATTGACAGTTATGGCACTGGCTAGGAGTGCCTTTTTTATGGGGGGCTTCGACAGCGATACCAGAGAGCCTACAGACGGTCTGTGTGTTAAAGATTTTCTTACCCTCGGGGGTAGGCTGGAGAGCGACTAGAACCATATTATATGGCTCCCTACCGCGACCGGTGTGCATACGGTGCACAGAATTCACTGGTAGGCCTTGTTCTAACAGGTCGGCTTTTACGAGCTCTACATCTAACTCTTTAGGGATTCCGCGTATTACAACGCGGAGTTCGCGCTCCTCCTGGAGCGTATACGTATGGAAACTTATACGCTCCTTACGGAGGTAAGAAGAGAGGGCCCTATGGTCGTCGGGTGTTTGAACCTTAATTTGAATGCCGTTCGCGAGGTTACGGGCATTCGTGAAATTTATATTTTTGGCCTTAAGGGCCAGGCAAACTCGATCCCAAGCTGCCTTCTCCTGAAGGATAACCGGGGGAGGGGTCTGGGTTTTATTTTGTGCCACCGGACGCGGCGACGGAGTGGCACGGGCTGGGGGCGCAACGGGAGTCTGAGGGCGGGGGCGCGACGCGTTCACGGCTTTGCTAATTTTAGCGGCCGCGGGAGCTCGAGACTCCGCGGCACGCTTCTTACCCTTCTGTACCAAGGTGAATCCATCCGTCGATGAGGCGGGGGCGAGGTCGACCTCCATGTCCGAGTCAGAGTCGGAGCACGAGGAGGCGGGTGCAGGCGACCTACGAGCAAGTGTAGGTGTTTTAGAGGGCGCGACGGAGGCCGCGGATGATCGCTCAGCTGAAACGATGGTCACGGCGGACGACGCAGCAGCTTTTCTCGCCAATATAGGCGACACGGGAGCGGCAGGCACGACAGAGGCTGCGGTGCTCAATGCAGAAGCTCTGCACGCAGGTACAGGCGACGCAGGAGCAGCGAGCGCGGCGGAGTCCTCGAGAGGGCTCGCAGTGTGATTGGCCTTGAAGGCCAAAAACTCCGAGGCGAGCTGTGGGTGGCGAAGTCGGAGGAATTCCGCGAATACAGCGTCCATGATCGCTGAGTACCCAGGTGGGGCGGCCCCGGGTCTTGAAAACACTCGCCTTGCGGCGAGGCCCCAACTTCTCGGACCTGAGCGGTTCTATTGAACACAGGTGGCAATGCGGCGCGATTACTACAGGACAAAGAGAAAGCACAACAAAACAGAAATTACGAAAAGAAACAAAACAAATAAATACTTGCAGGAAACCACTTTGTCGGCAGATGTACCACGAACACAGAAACAACAAAAGGAAACAAAACAAATAAAAACTTCCAGAAAGAGCACTTAGTCGGCAGATGTACCACAAACACAGGCCGCGCGAACAATGGCCGGGCTAACAAAAGCCGGGCGAACAAAGACCGGGCGATCGAGTGGACGATGAGCACGTCCGCACGTGACGGGTGCCTCTATCGGAATGATATTTTTTACTATGGCTATATTCGCGCTACTAAACTGAAGGCTTATTGAAGTAGACAATGATTGGCATTTCAATTTAGGTTGAGTAGGCAACCCAGTCTGCGCATAGTGGGGAAAATTTACACCCATATCTAGCAACGTGCTTTGGACGATAATCGAAGGTTCCCGTTTGATATTTATAATGGAAAGTTTAATGTTTTTACAAATATTCTATTAAATAATATTAAATAAGATAGCTAGGGCATGGATGTCTAATGTGAAAACAAATTTCTGAAACAAAATGAGAAAGAAGGCTGTGTTACTTTACTATAGAAATAAAACTCAACAACTTATATTTCTTTAATCTTGGTTTATTATTATATGTATTCCAATTTATTAAAACATGCATTATGTCCCTTTTATAAATGGATTATATTGAAATGGTCTTGCTATTTTTTAAAAAGGATAGTACGTGTTAAAACTACTTTATACCATACTACCGGACTGGACAGATGTTGTCCTGTAGTTCACGTCTTAAATCTGAAAATATCAAACTTTTTTGAGTAAGTTTTAATAATCTGAACTGTTTTGATGAATTAAAAAAAGTTATTACAATCTTTAACTGTAAATCTAAACCATTCTCGAACCCATTGGAAAACATACAAAATAAATCATTAAAATCGGCCTAGTGCTTATGGCGGGTTCACAAACATATGGTACACACGGACAGAAGAATTATATACCTGTTATTATATGTATTAAGAATAGTTTATAAATGTTTAAAATCACATTTTTAACTAACATTAAAATTGTAGTTTGATTGCGCATAAGCTAATAGTTCTCCAAGTTTCTTAAAAAGTTTTGGACATTGCGTTTATTGAAGCTTGTAGTTTTTACTAATAATACTTTTACGGTTTAATCTTGCGATTTTTTATTGTCATATTATTTCCGATCTTCCGAATACTATACAGTTTTCGCAGCGCATTCGTGTAACCACTACGTAAAATTATGTCTACAACTCACGGAAACTGAATAAAATAATCTTAGTCTAGTTTATTTACATTTTTAATTTTAATAATACATAAAGAATTCAAATTCCTGCGGTCTCGAGAATTGAGTTACATAAAATTTTCTCACAGCGGCGCGTGTCATTCGTCAACAAAATAATTATTATACTTCTTCTTTGGTCCCATTTCTCATCGCGTCACTGAATTGAAGTCTTAAACTTACAGTGATAAATATCAGAACTCCATAATACCTCGTTTGTACAAGCGTTCGTATAACAGCAAACGAACGACCGCAAAGTTATTACAAACATTTATTTCGGCCAAAAACCGGGGGCCACGTAAATTACTTCGGTATCTTCCGAAGCAAAAACATAATTAATGTTGTGTTGTTCGTAATCAGAGAGCTAAGTGGTACACAACACCGCCAGATGCTGTTTTGTTATTATTTTACTACACCGCGGGCTTTTACTCCTGAAAATCAACCGGAACTATGGGGTAGATATCTATAGAAGCGAGAGAAGGTTGCTCAAGTTATTGAGTTATTTAGTAGTTTATAATATATGAGTCGCCGTACTTCCATTATTTAGGATCACAGAAACGTCGCTATGATTATCAATTTAGTCAATTATGAAGATTACTGGTGGTAGGACCTCTTGTGAGTCCGCACGGGTAGGTACCACCAACCTGCTTATTTCTGCCGTGAAGCAGTAATGCGTTTCGGTTTGAAGGATGGAGCAGCCGTTGTAACTATACTTCAGACCTTAGAACTTATATCTCAAGGTGGGTGGCGCATTTACGTTGTAGATGTCTATGGGCTCCAGTAACCACTTAACAGGGCTGTGAGCTTGTCCACCCGTCTAAGCAATAAAAAAAGAATATAAAATATAAAAAAGTATAAAAAAATTACATAATTCCATATCATAATTTCGACATAAAACACTGAGAACTGTCGACGTAAGAAAATCTAAAAAAGTGTGTGTGTCCGCTCCGACGCACGACTGGAGTTTACTGGATATAAAAAATTAAACGAAACAATACGAGAAATAGTTCTATATTACGACAACACGATACACTACAGATTATTAACAAATTAACGAGACACAAAACAAACGACTAACAAATATATGAAAATACAATAATGAGAGAAACGCGCGATCAGTACGAGGCTTTGTGGCGGACTGCCGGCGCATGTACTAGCATGTCACACGAAATGCGCATAACGCATTTCGTGTGACATGCTAGTACGATTTTGGTCCCCATAATTTTCATACCCCGGGCCTATATATGTAAATCGATTCTAAAGGAGTAAACTCCAATAAAAAAAAAATTACTTAAAAAGGTCTTCTATTTCTTCGCTTCGATCAAACAAGAAGGCACTTTAATGTGAATATTTAACGGTTCATGAAATATAGCTTAGATTACGAATAATTGTGTACTATGTAAAGGCGATAAGATTCTATCCCTTTTTACATAAACGAACCTAATATCAAATCGTGATCAAACAAGATTTTTAGAAGGTGATTTCCCATTTTCGTATTTCTTACATCGAATGTGATCAAGTTAATTTGAATATGAGAAAAAAACCTTTAACTATTTTATACATCAAATAAAAAAAAACTGGTTTCGTCATTTTATGAAACAATTTTATCAAGTTAAGCAAATAAATGTATGTATATATGTGCGATTTATTTGTATAACATTATATTAATACTCCTTTGTATGTAAAGCGTTACGGCCAGTCACTGTCATATTTCTATTATTTTAAATACCACAGTGTCTTAAAATATGTCACAAAACATACGTATTTTATTTCAAATATCAAGCCACTCAAAACACAACCTTATAACCACAACAACATGGTTTACGAATTAATAAACAGTAAAATTTGGATTATCAAATTTACACTAGAAATAGCCTATTCAGTAGTGAAGATTTTTGCTCAAACCGCTCTTGTACAAAAATGCCTTTTCACCCCTTTACTTAAGACATCAAGAGTGGAGAGGCAATTAATCATCCCAAGATTATGTTTTTCGACGTCACGTCGTTTTAAATTTATTTATTCTTACTTAATTGCGGTTTTCAGTTACGACCAACCAGCAAAACCCGTCTGTTTTGATAATTAATGGATCCAGAAACTCGTTATGTACTAAACTGAGCATTTTAGGCAGATGTTGCGCTGTTTTGTGTTGCAAAAAATATACACATATATTTTCAGATATTTGGCCAGTCACTTTTGTAAACGTTCCGAGGGGTTTTGAGTTACATTTTTGAAGTGAAAACTTCTTTAGAATCGTTGTGATTTCAAACCGGATGCAACGGAAAAAACGACAGGTAAGAGACACAAATACAAAAGAATGAGACAGAAATATATGTACATACTATTTAATACAGCGCCATCTGTGAGATTTTTTAATACTAACGTGTGTATGAAAGCTCTTGTAGTGAATTTTAATTTAGGATTATACGTGAAATTAAAATATCAATTCACAGAGGGCGCTACCTTACAATTATTTACTAATGACAAAATTTTACATATACTTAAGACGTTTAGGATAATTGTATTTTAATTTTGGAAGGTTTCACTTCTACCACGTGTGAATTGAACACATGTATATTTTTTTTTATATACCTACCTCTCACCGTAATTTGTAAATTTTGTAAATTGAGTAGTTTTAAATGCAAAAAGTGTGTGAAAAAATATACCTGATATCTTGAGAACAGCAAGAGATTATTATTTTTCACAGTTCTAAAAAACTAAATTATTTTCCTCCAACAAAAATAGCTGAGACCGTGAAATAGCTCTAAAATATGTTTGTGTAAAATGCTTTCAACTGATCCAAAATTTTGTTGATCCCGAGTGTATTTTAACTGAAAAAAAAAACAGAAAGGTTTTCTTTGTACGCAAAAAAAGATGAAGAAATAATGCGGCGATCTTAATCGCCAAATCTACTAGCTTTCCTGAATAATCTAATATTTTTGTTATTTAAAATGATTAATTCAAGTTACGGCGATCAAGGTTTTCAAGACGAGCATACGGCCCACCTGATGGTGAGTGGTTACCGTCGCCCATGGACTTCAGAAATGCCAGGGGCAGAGCCAAGCCGTTGCCTACAAGGCGGATTTAGCCAGAAACACGAGAAGTTGTCAAGATCTTCGTTATTTTGCTGCGTAATCAAATCAATGTGTTTATTTTTGTTGACTAAACACGGGATCGCTTTGACATACCAACTGAATTTTCTGGGTAGACAGACATTCCGGATAATGTTCGAAGGAGTTGGAATATAGTAATAGCATGCGAGTTTATCTTGAAAATTACGCTTTCGTGCAATCAAATTTTACCTTATTTTTCTATTCTATCACAGACGCCATTATGTTTTAAAGTAAAAAAAAAGTGTGTGTGTCCGCTCCGACGCACGACTGGAGTTTACTGGATATAAAAAATTAAACGAAACAATACGAGAAATAGTTCTATATTACGACAACACGATACACTACAGATTATTAACAAATTAACGAGACACAAAACAAACGACTAACAAATATATGAAAATACAATAATGAGAGAAACGCGCGATCAGTACGAGGCTTTGTGGCGGACTGCCGGCGCAGCAGCCCGGCGTCACCTGCAATAACGCGGCCGCGCGTTGGCTCCTGATTGGCGCGCGCACGCATCACGCAATCAGGAGCCAATCAGGCGCATAACGCATTTCGTGTGACATGCTAGTACGATTTTGATTGGCGCGCGCACGCATCACGCAATCAGGAGCCAATCAGGCGCATAACGCATTTCGTGTGACATGCTAGTACGATTTTGGTCCCCATAATTTTCATACCCCGGGCCTATATATGTAAATCGATTCTAAAGGAGTAAACTCCAAAAAAGTCGAAAAACAATTATAAATATAAAATGCCTTCATTTTATCAAATTCTAATAATGGTCATCTCACGTTTCAGGCATGACACAAATGGATCGATGTTGTAATAACTACCCGTAGAAGATCATACCAGTATAATCAGTAATTACAAAAATTATAAATTCGGCAATTTTTATTGGAACGAAGTTCCTTAAGGGACAATGCGGACGGGTACCCTAACCGGGAAAAAACGTCCGTAACGTAAGATTTTTATTAGTAATGCACACAGTGTACGACCTAACTTTGTAATACAACGTACAAATTATTAATGCAATTATTTTTTGTACGACTTAACTTTGTAATAACGTACAAAAAATAACATATTTTTTTATCATTCATTGACCACGATCTCAGAGCGTTCGTTTGCGCAAAACACTAACTCTTATGCAAACAACCGTGAATGAAGTGCACCAAAATAAGTTCGCACGTTACCGAATGACCGTGGGACTTAAAATTAATATTTTTATAATAAGGAACTTCGTTCCTATCCGGTGTCCCGTAGGTCGTAACACCAAACATCTTTTTTATATAATATGGTGGTTTTGTCTTTGCCGCGCAAGCCGTTTTTGATATTTTTAACTACGTTTTATTTTGATAAACATTTCACCGGCCCTAGACCCTAGAAATATTATTTTATTTTTCAACATTCAACATAAGTGCACCGGGCATCTTACCCATAAGGCTTACAGAGGCCAAAAAACAATAAATAAATTGATATGATTTCCCCCATCTGTGCAAGTAAAGGAATTTTATTCATATGTAAAGAACTTAGGGAAGCTTAGTTAAATCTGGAACGTTTCAAAGAATTCGCTATTTATAGCGCCATGAATTAGTAAAGTTGTAAAGTGAACCGGCCGCAGATGGTGTAGATAGTTTCGAAAAGGTCTATCTCCGGCTTTTTTTCCCGAGTGGATTCCACCCCTGTGACATATGGCGGTGCTTATCCCTCCAAACTACAGTAATTTCTGAGAGCCAATTCTAGGATTGAAATAAAGCGTTAGATACCTATGTGTATTTCATGGCAAATCACTTTTACGAATTCAATATGTGAAGCGATTTACCTTCCTGTTTTCATAGCGCCCGGGTCTTTTGTTTTTCTTCGTAGTCATCGATCACTATGGTTAGGGTTTCGTCTCAATCAACAATGCAAATGTTTTTGTTCCAAACTCGATAGAGTGAACACATTGTGGTGTATGTTTTTATTAGCAGTTATATGAAGAGGATAACAGGGTTCATAATGTTGATGCTGTCGTCTTCCCTGAGGTAACACTCGAAAGGAAAAGCTGAGAAATTTGGAGAATTGGTTTTTAAAAAGATTATCGCTGTTAAATCTATCATAGTTTCGAAAAGAGCAAGAAAAAAGCAAAATTAAGGTACAGTCTTCGAATTGACACATTTGCTTTTATTTTGCAGGTTTTTTTAAAGATGCATCTGTTCCAAGCCTATTCACAGACGCTAAAAGTACGTCCCCTTTCACACGCGCTGTAGGTAGCATGCCCAAAAATCGCACGAATGTGGACTTTTGAGCAAACTCGAAGTGAGCATGCACGTTATTAGCAATGTTTTGACACACATGCTACGTAGCGACACCCATGCTAAGTAGCGACTGCTCAAATGTAGCATTCCTTCATGCCAGTAATGAGCATGTGTAACTGCACCTTTACATCTTGTACTTTAGGAATTGACGTTTCGTATTCACACTGCCTCCTCTCATGTCCTCCAAAATTGCAGAGATTTAAACATTTTTACCGAAAAATAGCTACAGGTATTTAAAATTAAATTGTGTTTGTTTTCTTGTTTTTGGCAATACCCATAAATTGTTTCTGTTGAATTTCTAAGCACTGAGAAAAAATCAGGTCAATCATCGTTGTTTTAGAATGTATCTAATTCAGAAATATTAATTGATAGCAATAAACGAAATATGAGTTTGGTCAGTAGAAGATCGTATGGTACAAACATATTTACTCTGTCGAGGTCTTCTTCATGCATTAACTTCATTTGTGTTTCATTTATTAATTCGAATTCTGACAGGCGTCCATGACCATAACAAGTGTGAAGTAATGGAGACGTTGACACGTAGAAATGAATTATTGCATGTCACCAGTAATATCGAAAGGATCTGAGAATGGGGTGCATTACATTCTAACATATTTTTTAATATCAACTTGTCGGCGTGCCACGTGGCACGTCAAGAGCGACAAACTTTATTGAATTTTTATTAAAAGACAAATTTACCTTCCCTTGTCGATGTTCGAGTTTCTGGAATATTTCGAAAACTATGTAATTGATTGCTTGGTTTCTTCTCAATTTTTCTTTATAAAAAAATCATAAAAGATAAACCATTAATAAAAGTTACATGAGTATTTTTAATTAGTAATATACATTTAAGTGAATAAAATTAATACTGTATTATTATTATTATTAATAATGAACCAATACTCAAATCATTATTCATTTATCATGTTTCATAGTATAAATAGGCAAATACTATAAAACATAATAATATACTATTCTCCTGAGTTTGTTCAATCGAGTTACTTTTTTCAAGTCGAGATTGACGAGATTTAGTATGGCCAGTACAAAAAACAGGTATCTCCTTTTCCAAGAAAAAAGATAAATAAGAAATAGAATATCTATAAATAAAGAGGTATCGGTGATTATGACCCACTAGGCGAATACTGGTAGCAATATTTAAACATAATTATGGGTTTGTCTATTTTTGTTTTATGTTGTTATTTATTGAAAAACAAGACATATTCCTTTCTTGTGGTGGGGCTGCAAAGCAATCCGGTACGAACTGTAGGAAAGATGCAAAACAAGAGTATTAAGACTTTTAGCCTGTTTCAATTTGTATTATTATATCTGTTTAAATTACATTTGTACAGTATTGTATTTTGTATATTTTTTATATTGGATTTGTACGTATTGATAAATGGGCTTCAGTAATAACTTAGCAATAAGCTGCAGCAGTCAACTGTAAAAGAATAGAATAGATAATAAAAACGGCTGGGCAAAGATGCTATTTAAAATTAAACCAAATAAATTCAGGTTTCTACAACAAAACAAATGGATCTTTTGTTATTGCCTCGTGCAATTTTCAAGGTGCGCCCTAAGGAATACTGGGCAGTGGATACTTTATTTACAGTACCTTGCCTCAGGGCTCGCACGCAGCGCGCACCTTTGAACCGTGTATGATAAATCTTCCATTGTTCCAGAAAGGTAGGACATTAATTATTATCGAAGACGTAATTTGGTGAGAGTGTTTTTGTAAAATTAACAATAGAGTCTTTTATTTTAATTATTTCATTGATGGGTGAACGAAGATGTTACTTATCCCATGGACAGCATATCGGACTAACGCATCCATATTAAGACAGCTCAATATCCAAACCAGGCTCCCTACCGATCTGCCTCAAGAGGATATTAGAGTTCTTCGGTCATATTGCCAGAAAGAGTGGTGACAATCTTGAAAAAAATTATGATAGCTGGCAAGATTGCAGGCAAAAAAATCTCGTGATCACTAGACATCTACAACGTAAATGAGCTACCCACCTTGATATATAAGTTCTAAGGTCACAGGTATAGTTACAACGGCTGCCCCACCCTTCAAACCGAAACGCATTACTGCTTCACCGCAGAAATCTGCAGGGTGGTGGTACCTGCCCTTGCGGATTTACAAGACGTCCTACCACCAGTCATTACGCAAATTATAATTTTGCGGGTTTGATTTTTATTGAACGATGTTATTCCTTCGCCGTGGAAGTCAATCGTAAGCATTTGTTGAGTACGTATTTCATTAGAAAAAATTATATCCGTCTGGTATTCGAACACCGGTGCATCGTTCAACCCGGCACCGGCCGTCTTATCCTCTAGACCGCAAACTTTAAACATATATAGATATAAATACCCAGAGTACAAAGAGCAAACGAGTCTGTTCATAACACGAATTTTTGCCCGGTGTGGGAATCGAACCCACGACTCTCGGTGCAACAATCAGGAGCGCGCTGACTACTGCCTGTCCGGGTCAGTCTACAATCTAAGAAACAACTACATTAAAGTTATTTCAAAAACTATATCTGTTCACATCATTTCGTCTATTAAATTTAGTGACAATTACTTTTGAAGCCCAAGCTAAATATCTCCGTGAATAACATTCGCAGAACGAGAGAAAATTTAACAAGATTCCAATGTAACTAAGCGGAACAATCTGGAACTCGCTTTGTGCCTTTTGAAAGCTATTACTGAACAACGCATCGGATCGACGCCTCCAAAATTACTTGCGACTTTCGCGTCACATTAAAGAGAGGATTCGCTAGAACTATCCCGGCACCATCTGTCTCCCTATCGCTCTCCGCAAACGATCCAAGTTTGTTTCAACACCCCACTCTTGTGTAGTCGTTATTTTTGAAGCAATATGTCAAGTGTAATTTGTCGATATGAGCTGAATTGATCCGATACAGCTCCGTTACACGCGTATGCGTTGTTAATTGAAAAATTCCGCGAATTAAGTTTTTGTTAAAAAAAAAAACTTACAATAGACAGAAGAGAATTACATCAGATAGATCGTGAATATCTATGTGATTTAATGATTGGGAATATGATATGAAAGTAGTGCTAGTGAAAGTAGTAGTAGAAGTTCGAGAAGAACGATTTACGTATCCTCGACTTTTTTTTTTTTGTAAAATAATTGAGTTTTGATCAATATACATTGTCATGTAGAATGTAGATAGTTGCGATTCATGGAACATTCTCGACCTAAGTGAAGTGAATAGAAATATTTATATTGCCGTACTTAAAAAAGAATCATCAATTCCAAATCACTTAAATTGAGTGATACCTAATATTTTTATAAAATATCTCTTAATGCAAATCGGCTGTTTTATTTGTTCGGGCGTTTTTCTACTTCAATGATCCAACTAATTGATAGGCCTTTCCGGTTTCGGGCAATTATGTTTACCCTCTTAAGTAAGAGGGTTTATGTTAAAGCTTTCTGCCTCATTACAGAAACGAAAATAAATTGTATTTAATCCGTAGTATTTACAGGAGCTCACTTGAATTCCTCCTTCGAAAATATTCCGAATATTCTTTGCGAACTAAATCAACCTCTACCTTACTTTGGAAATAAAATTCAACATTTTATCCACAATAATTTTTGTTAATGTATAATAATAATCCTGCTAGATGGAGCGACGACCTGCGCAAGGCAGCTGGCAGTAACTGGATGCGTAGAACCGAAGATCGGGTTCAGTGGCGAGCTTTGGGGGAGGCCTATGTCCAGCAGTGGACTGCCGCAGGCTGATGATGATGATGATGATGAATAATGATACATTAATGAAACCTAGTCTAGTCTGTACCATACGGTCCATGCCACCCATGATCGAACACAATGGAAGAACGTCACATGTGGTTGCGATCCTCAGTAGTGAGGGAACGATATAGAAGAAGAATGAAACCTAGACATTGACTTAATTTAACCCGATTGAATTCTGAGCACCGACAGATTTAAGACCTTATGGTAAATATATGTCACAACCTAAATACCTAGCTTGAGGCAATAGGTAATTATATTGAAATGAGGGCTATTTTGTGCAACCTGGAATGCCTGATGGCTCTATAGTCGTAAGAGACAAGATATTGTTCAGGCTTAAACACTAATGTTCAAGAAACAAATTTCGGATAAGGGTTGAGAAAGTCAGTTATATTTGTATTTTTTAAGTGCGGGAGGAGAAAGAAAAAAAAATTAAAAAATGGGTGCTAGCTGCAGTATCATCAGGTCACTCAAAATCTCAATATGACAATATAATGTAACTATTATCACAGGAAGGTCATAATATAACATTACGTTCGTTGTTACTTTTAGCTTTATCCGTTTGATAATTGAAGAGGATTATTAGAAATATTAATAAAGGCTAAATTTTAATCCATGGCTAACTCTTATCGGATTATAATCATTCTTGGTACAGTTTTGTGTTGTATTCTTAGATAATTTTTCTGTTGTGCTCGTATATAATTTTTGGACAGTTGAAAATATAGGATGCGTAGTACAAACTCGCTTAGAGAGAGAGAGGGATACAGAGAGAGCGAGAGAGAGGCAGGAGAGAGAGATAGTGAGAGAGAACATACTTTATTGCACACCAAAACACAATTAACATCAGAAAACAGTCAACAAGCGGATACGTTTGTAGAATAGGCGGTCTTATCGCTAAAAGCGATCTCTTCCAGAAAACCTTTTAACCTCTTAGATTAGCTGCTTTGAGCTTTTTGTTTATTTTTATATCTGATTAAATTGCATACGTATGTAATAAATAGTAATAATTCATCAAAGTTTAAGATGGACTTGATTTTAGAGATACATATACTGTTTTTAAAAGACGCTTCAAAAACACATTAGATGTAACGATTCAAAAATGTGGGAACATAATCATAATAATCAATTTTAAATTCTTAAACAGAACAACGTGGCTTTCGCTCATAAAATATTTCTGTATAGCACCTTTTTTTTCTGTAGAAGAGCAAACGAGTTCGTAGCCCTTCTGGTATCAAGTGATTAGTTACTGCAACCCAGTCGTGGTATGAGATCAAAGTGACTATTTTTTATTAATTACTCACATGCGTAAACGAACTCACAGTTCATATGGTTTTAAGTGGTTACCGGAGCCCATAGATATCAACAACGATGCAGTAAATTGTTCAAAGAATTGTTGCTTCATTTCCCCTTAAAATAAGGAAAACCAAAAGAATAATAAATACCCTTTCGCACTTTTGACCACCATCTTGATATTGATATTGATAGTGATTTATAATGATAACCAAGGGTTATCTCTCTTTAGTTTGAATGTATGGGAGATTTTTGTTAATGCTTGTACTGGTGGTAGGGCCTCTTGTGAGTCCGCACAGGTGGGTACCACCACCCTGCCTATTTCTGCCGTGAAGCAGTAATGCGTTTCAGTTTGAAGAGCGGGGCAGCCGTTGTAACTATACTGAGACCCTAGAACTTATATCTCAAGGTGGGTGGCGCATTTACGTTGTAGATGTCCATGGGCTCCAGTAACCACTTAACTAGGTGGGCTATGAGCTCGTTCGCCCATCTAAGCAATAAAAAAAATAAAAAAAACGCAACATACGCTTTTGTCGAATTTCTATAATGTTCCATAAATATCGCTAATCTCATAAAGTAGAACATTTTGCAATGGTATTATCGCCAAAGTAAGCTAAAGTAATATGCCGGGATTAACGTGACTTTTACATTTATGTAAAGACCACATCTGGATCTCCGAAAACGCAATTATTTGAGCAGATAAAATCGATAAATTGCCTCTTGATTTTAGAGTCAAGTATAATGAATGAATCAATTACTGAAAAGTTTCTTTAGAGACAGTTGACAAAGGGTTCAGCTCGCAGACTCGAATAGGTATTTGGCGATAATCACCTAAGTTTTAATTAATCACATTGCTTCATGGATGCGCGTCGCTTAGGAAAAGATAGTGAAACCTACGTCGGCTCAGTACAATTCGTCAAGTTAATGACACAGAATCGATTTAATTGCAACCATTTAAGGAAATAGATTATGTCGTTTTAATCTATTGGCCCACATATTTTCAGAAATTAAATCGTGTTTAATATTATTATACAGTGATTAGACAATCTATATTTATAAAAATGAATTGCTGTTCGTTAGTCTCGCTAAAACTCGAGAACGGCTGGATCGAATTGGCTAATTTTGGACTTGAATTATTTGTAGAAGTCCAGAGTAGGTTTAAAAGGTAGATAAATATGAAAATTCCTTTTTTTTGTTTTAAGTTTATTTTATACAAAAGTTTAAGTCTTTTATTTATCGATTGAGGCACTACGAAGTCTGCCGGGTCAGCTAGTCTCATATAATTATGTATTAGTAGTTTTTCCAATCATCCATTAAGATTGTGAAAGTAAGAACATAGAAAATGATAGGCATCATATTTATGTAACTAGTTTGTTTGTTGACTTTTTTTTAAATTAAAATGAAATTTCTCTGAAGAATGATTGGAAACTTTCAGCACTGAAATAACATTACGAAAGCCTTTAGTCAGGACGAATATAAACCGAGAAATATATAGCTCTAACACGACAATGCAATTTGCACGGTCAATTGGAAAACGAGCGGTGGTAGAATTGAAATGAATAAAAATAGTCTGTATAATTTTACAAGCAAAGGATTGATGGACGTGTAGGAAATCACAGACAGTGAAAATTATATAACGTAGGTATTGATTATTTCATTCTTTGTAACATAATATGGCTATGTTTATTGTTTTTGTATTTCTTAGTATTTCCGTCTACAATATAACACTTTTAAATAAATAGATAAATGTGTTTTTTGTACGAATTTTTTTTCTTTAATAAAAAATTTGTTTCTAAAAAGTCAAATGAATTTTCTGTAATTAGCATTTATAATAAGGTTATGGAACACATGAAGTTGCCATTTTACAATACCGTTCATTTGAAACGTAATTTATATATGGCAGGCAATTCTAAATTCAAATTAATTCATTTTAAAATATGGAATTCTATTTTCAAATTCGTCGCTGTTTATGTTGTTGATTTATTGAGTTAAAGTATCGAGACAAGTGGCAGTATTCGTGGGCTTAGGTAAAAACTTAACATCAGGTGGGCTGTCAGATTGTTCACTGATCAATGCAATATAAATAATCCTCCCCAGAGGCAGTACGTATACGTAATTGTTGTATTTTTAAACAATCATTTAAAATGATGTAGTTGCCAATGACTAATAGGAAGTTTTATTTATGGACTGTAAATTATTATAATTAACTACTAGTCTCACAAAAGTAGGTATTCTTAAATTTTGGTTTAAGGAACCAAAAATATACATAAAATCAGTTTAACCCCTCTAAATGGAGCTACGCTTAGAAAATATCCTTCGAAAGTTACAAATAGCAAGATTTAATTGGTTGACTTTTCCGAGTCTCTAGGGACATCCGTAAAATGTTCTAACCTTGTACTGAAACTAATTTCTATCCTTTCCACAATCCGATTACGGGGTGGCAAATATTTCCAGAACTATTTCTGCGTGGCTACAAATCGCAATCACGGCTCGTTTTAAAATTGTCGTTAATAGCGAACTCAGATCGTCGTAAATCTTGGAATTGACTTTTCGTTAAAACAACATTATTCAGTAGCCGAAACTATCTATATCTATACTTCTATACTATAATATTATAAAGAGGAAAGATTTGTTTGTTTGTTTCGAATAGGCTCCGAAACTACTGGACCGATTTGAAAAATTGTTTTTCCATTAGAAGCCGACATTGTCCCTGATGAACATAGGCTACTTTTTTAAATATTTTTTTTATTTTTATTTTTTGGTTTCATGTGTGTTTTAATGTTTCCGAAGCGAAGCGAGGGCGGGTCGCTAGTATGTAGTAAAACTCTTATAGTGCATAATCTGTTTCTAAAAAAAAAACTAATATGAATTTAAATGTGGAGAAATCTAGTGTTAACCGGAATGATGAAATAGCTTCTCAAGATAATGTCGAGGACAAAGCGTATTTTGAGAACGAACGGCTTGCGGCATATCGAAAAAGGAAGCTTTCTTAATCAAAATTAATCATTTTGTTTGATCTATATTAACTTGTTAGTAATCTTTACCATAGTCTATAGCAGTAAGCTATAGTATGGTAGATAGTAAAATATATATATTATAATACTCTACTATATAGTATATGGCACAAGTGATGCATATAATATACCGTGCACAAGAAAGGATACGGCGCGCGACGAATGGCGACGTCTTGTGAAGCCCACCACCACCCGAACTGATGACAACAACCACTCTGCCACGAGTGCATACGGAGAAGTCTATAGTATATGGTGCTATACGTACTACTACCATAGGCTAATGCTTAGGAAGCGACATCGGCTACGCGAGTTTCTCTATACTCTAAATCGTAACAGATTATCGCAGGAAAATCGGAGGTCGAGGACGAAAATCATTTTCAAGGATCTATTTCGGACGGTAATATCTTAGCAATATCCGTTTGCCTTTTCTCATATCTTAAGGCGACTGAAGGATTGCCTGGAGAGTGAGCAGCAGCCTTGTCTGAACATTTTCCTATTACACTGCGATCGGTAAGGTTAAGGGCATGAGACCGGACGACGAGGTACCACCGTATTCTCTATTTTAGCTGCGACACACACTTCCATGCGTTCTGGTTTTTTTTTTTCCGGGCCGGGGGCCGAACTTCCTACGAGGTGTATGTGGGACTTGACGATCTGCAAGGCGTTGGAAGCAGACCGCGGGCCTAAGGAATTTTAGGGCCCACCCACTAAACGACTCCTTTGCACTCTTCGCCCAAGCGTCCGATCCCCTCCGAGGTCAGAACCCGGATGAGGTAGGGGGGCTGCCACGGTCAACAATGCAACCAGACAGCGCAGCTCACCCCAAGGACGCCCAGCCGACGGAGCCTTCGAGGCGAATCGAAGGCTCTGAAACGTCAGCCGTCTCGGTAATGCGTTCTGGTGTCAGAGAACAGTTGTTATTTAACGCAATAGAAACTTCAATCTCATAGTGGATGGCGATGTTTACATTCTGATGTATATGGGTTTCGGGGTTCACTTAATACAAGATGTGGGTTCGTTTCTTCATAATAACTGAAAAGAAAAGGAATGTTTTCGTTACTTCTCTTAAAACCACGTTCATTAGCAGTTTAATCTCCAGTATTTTTACTATCACTATATTGCCATTTCTTTACATATCTAGCTTTCTAATTCCTATCCCGATCTTAAATACTGTTTGCTATTTGGCAAGCCTGGATAGTTGCTTGCCACCAACATAATTCTACAGCAAAGCCATCACGCGTTCTATTTCGCAAACCGCTGCAAGGCTTCAGCCTTATTTCGCAGAGTTGTGACTTCCTTATTTACCAGTTTAAGTACTAAATGTTTTTTTTCATCAGTATGCAAATTAAATGTTCATGCGACTTCTAAACTCATCTGGCTTAAAGCCGAAGGGAAATTGAAATATGTTTCTGTGAAGTTACTTGCGAGTTTCTCATCACACCGCTCAAAAGTTTCCGATCTTCAGGTACAAGGAAGCTCAGTGAAACTATTTGTTTTAATGATTTCATTTTAGATTCAATTCATGAAAAAAGTAGAATTTTTTTAATATCCCAAACAATATTTATACATAAGGATGGGATGTTGCCAACTATTTGAATGACTCCCAGCATACTAGACTAACACTTTTTCAAACAGTACTGTGTTATATGTCGGCGCAACATTACTATTTAGTTAACTAAGATTAGTTAAAGTTAACTGTCTCCTTAATATTGACATAGTTTATTGACTATTGTAAGTCCAACGCATGTAAACAATTGTTTAAGACGGTGCTCATAACAATTCATTACTAAACTACCCCTACTTTCTACTATAAATACGAGTGACTATTGTCGCACAAATACCGATAACTACATCGCCGATCTTGGGGACCGAATGGTAAACAGTTGACGTCGCCTAAAACACGTCATCTCGGGTCCTCCTGATCCACTAACTGTGCTTTTAGTTACCCCAAGCACCGGTCATTTTTCTCGTTGAACCCGTCGCTTGCGACGAAGGGCTCGACGAGTAAATTAACCCACAGATACAGCCCACTGAGTTTCTCGCCGGATTTTCTCAGTGGGTCGCGATTCCGATCCGGTAGTATATTCTGCGAAGCACGGCTCTTGCTAGGGTTCGTGTTAGCAACAGCGTCAGGTTTGAGCCCCGTGAGCTCACCTATAATATGGTCTCTTAAGATCATCAGCTTAGGTAGTGAAAAAAAAAAACGCACAAATACATTCCGTCTCAAGCAGCCGAATGAGGCAGAGCTCTGTGTTGCTATCGCTGTACACTTGAAATGTAATAAATGGAATTCATTGGAAAAGTGAGTCTTATTTACTGTCACTATGCAAGGTAATGACAACAACTAAAACAGAATGACGTCATCGTTTGTAATAACAATGTGGCGCCAGTTGCTGATGCCATCAGTTTCTGACGTCACCGCTCACTCCGTCATATATAATGCCAGAATTCGGACTCGTTTTCGCATGAGATAACCAGTACATACGCCTCTTCGTGCAAGGAAGAGTGAACGGTACCAGATCGCGTGAGAGGTCTTCCATGTGGTGAACCGAATAAATCAAGTTTGCAGGGGAAAGTCTCTTAAATGAATGCAGTGTGATGGTCTCGAGCAGGGACAAATGTCGGGGCATCGTGAGGCGCATCAACGGTCCAATACTACCTAGATGACAATCCACCACTATGTCAAGAATACATCTAAGATGAAGAAGCGTATAATTAATTAGAACAATTTCTAAAGTTTCTCATCATCCTCATTATGGGTTTATACTTGTCACACAGTTCACTAGCTCCCTTGGACAATTAGTTCTGAGAGAATAAATCGGTGTATTAACCTATCTTGTCTATTGAAATTGGAAACGCCTTCCTCACTCAAAATCAAGTATGTCTGAACAAATATGAAAATAGCTTACATCAAAATGGTGGGATATGTCCGTCAACTATTCATTTCTTTTGTAACAATTTCATAGGCTCAATAAGATGTATTCAATTTAGGACACAAAGAAGAATATAATAAAACGAATGACAATAGCTCGCGATGTGACACAATAGGCGTATGTTATGGCTCTACTGTAGAGAAATATGATGTTTGTTACAATAAGTTGAGATGTCCTCAGATGTACGAATGTAATAAAAGTTTTCCTAACAATATGACTCGTCATAGTCATCAAATTAACTTTCTGTGGATGAATGAAGCATTACTTTTGATTAGTTACATTTTCGTTATTCGCATTATTACTACTACTTATTAATATTAAAAGTTGGGATCACTTAATTATTTCTGTATTTTGGTAGACTTAATGTGAGTTAAACCAATAATTCCAAGAGAACCGTAACGGAGGGATCTGAACAGCGCCATTGTTGTAGTGTGAGAGGCGAGCTCATTAGTCGGTAAAACTATGAAATATAGCTGACCCGGCAGACTTCGTTTTGCTTCAATTGATAAATAAAATACCTAAACTGTTGTATAAAATAAACTTAAAACAAACAAAAGGAATCCGTCCGACGGGGGTCGGGGGGGATCGAAGGAAAAACAAAATTGTTTTTTTTATTTAATTCCGAGCATTTTCATATTTATCTACCTTTTAAACCTTCTCTGGACTTCCACAAGTAATTCAAGACCAAAATTAGCTAAATCGGTCCAGCTGTTCTCGAGTTTTAGCGAGACTAACAAACAGCAATTCATTTTTTATATACTTATATATAGATAGATAATAGATAAGCTGTTCGAGAATGTACAATGGTCTCTTCAAGTGACTGCTTTTCGTGACCGTCAGGAGTAAAGATTTTTTGAATAATGTACCTACCAAATAATTACTGTACACACCGATGTTTTCTACTTTGCAAACAACAATAATAGTCTATTACATTACGTTCTGGGTGACTTCAATGCACATCCAAGTGAGCTCTTCTGTAATCACTTATTAGACTTTTGTGATGACCAGCACTGGATTTGCGTAGACCTTAATAGTATGAATACCGATGATACCTACACCTTCATTAGCGAGGCACATGGTTGCGTGAGATGGTTGGATCATTGTGTTGTCACAAATGCAGCGCTGTCGACAGTGATTAACGTGTTAGTCGAGTATGACGTGCAGTGGTCTGATCATTTCCCACTGGTAATTGATTGTAACTTGGATTTAGTGTCGTATAAACAGTTACCAATCTCTGCACCGGTGTTCAGTGGGGTTATTTGGCGTGAACGTACGGCTGAGCAAATCCGGAAATATAACAAACTATGTTGTGCTCAACTGCGAGAAATTGATTTTCCGATGGAAATGAGTAGTTGCTGTGATGGAATGTGCTCCAATGCTGAGCACAAGTTATTAATAAAAAATATGTACTTAAGACTGGTCACTACGTTGTCGGATGCAGCAACAGCTACTTGTAAAAGGGTCAAGCCTCGAAGGAGGGGTGGTTATGTTGCGGGATGGAACAAGTATGTTGTAAGCTACCATAGGGAGGCCAGGTCGAGGTTTTTGGCCTGGGTAGAAGATGGCAAGCCTAAGAATGGTCAGACGTATGTTGACATGGTAGAAAGTAGGAAGTTGTTTAAGCAGAAGTTAAGATGGTGCCAGGATAGGCAGGAACAAATTAAAATGGATTCACTTGCATCCCATCATTCCGCTAATAATTTCCCACAGTTCTGGAAAGATACCGGAAAATTTAACCAGAAACCTGGCCTTCCTGTGAGTATTAATGGTATTTTTGACCATCACTTGATTGCAAATGCGTTTAGTAAACACTTCAAGGTGACACCGCAGCGTAATACTGGTGTGTTTCGGTCGCCCGTTGCTGGAACCATCATCCAGAAAAGGGATATCAGTTTTACATCGAAGGAGGTTAAAAGAGTTATTAACAGCATGCATAGAGGTAAATCCCCTGGATATGATGGTCTCAGCGTCGAGCATCTTAGGCATGCTGGAGTCCACCTGCCACGCGTCCTATCCTTGTTTTATAATCTCTGCCTTTGCCATAGTTACTTACCAGAGGAACTTACTAAAACTATAGTGATTCCAATTATTAAGAACAGAACTGGGGACGTTTCGGATATGAATAACTATCGACCCATCTCTCTTGCGACCATATTAGCCAAGGTGTTGGACGGCTTACTTAATAACATTCTTAACAAACATATTAAACTGCATGAAGCCCAGTTCGGTTTCAGAAATGGGCTTTCCACTGAAAGTGCGATATTATGTCTTAAGCAAGCTG
This sequence comes from Bombyx mori, assembly GCF_030269925.1. Lineage (NCBI taxonomy): Eukaryota > Metazoa > Arthropoda > Insecta > Lepidoptera > Bombycidae > Bombyx > Bombyx mori. Next base: position 8,479,491 of record NC_085123.1, read on the forward strand.
TTCAGTACTATACGGACAGGAAAACACCGGTATACGCGTGCTTCCTAGACTTGTCTAAGGCGTTTGACACAGTCCTATATGATAAGCTTTGGGACAAACTGGTCAGGGCGGGTGTACCGGTTGAGGTCATATCAGTGTTACAGGAATGGTACCACTGCCAGCGGAACCAGGTGAGATGGGCGGGAGCTTTGTCCGGGCCATATGGCATGGAGTGTGGCGTGAGGCAGGGGGGGGCTGACCTCTCCTTTGTTATTTAACTTGTACATAAATGACCTTATCGGTGAGCTCAGCAGCACTCATACCGGTTGTCATATTGATAGTGTATGCGTCAATAATATTAGCTACGCGGACGATATGGTGCTGCTGGGACCATCGGTAGGTGCTATTCGTAAGATGCTGGCTATATGCGAGACCTACGCTGGGGAGCATGGACTGACCTACAGTAAAGCAAAAAGTAAAGTTCTGCTTTTCAAGGGTAAGTCAGGTGCACCTGTTCCAGTTTGTGTTCCTTCAATTAAATTATATGATGAGGAACTGCAGAGAGTGACCAGTTTTAAGTACCTGGGCCACATTGTAACGGATGATTTGTCCGATGACGCAGAGATGATTTGTCCGATGACGCAGATTTGGAGCGGGAGCGCAGGGCATTGGCGGTCCGAGGAAACATGGTTGCCCGTAGATTCGCTCGGTGCTCCTCCCCAGTAAAAATTTCTTTGTTTAAGGCATTTTGCCAATCGTTTTACGCGAGCAGTCTATGGGTGAATCATACTCAGCGGGCTGCCAGGGTCCTGCGCGTTCAGTATAACAACATCTTCAGGGTGCTATTGCGGCTGCCTCCCTACTGCAGTGCGTCGCAAATGTTTGCTGATGCCCGGACGGATGGCTATCAAGCTATAATCCGAAAAAAGGTTGCCTCTTTTTTAAGACGAGTGAGAGACAGTAGTAATGGCATCCTCGGGATGATTGCTTCTCGCGCTGATTGTCCGATCCAACATAAATGGATGTGTATAATTACCGGACAAGACTGACATATCCTTATTATTATTTTACTCTTCATTATGAAATGTGTATGATTTTCTTTTTTATTTTATTTTTTCTCCAAATTAATTGACTGATTGACATAATGATAGCTAATATTGACATAGAGTGGTCACTACTGTATTGATATAATTATGTGTTTCTAATTCATTTCCTTTGTATATTTAATTAATTGAATTAGTATATTGTTCATTTTCTATTTGTATTGTTGAACTGTTTGTGTGCTGACTATTGTATTATTATTATTTTATGGATTTTTTCTGAAATAAATGTTTTATTATTATTATTATTATTACAGAGCTAAAACCATCTTCTATAACTATTATCTACGTTGCCAATCAATGCAAATACATTCTTATTACAAGAGTCGCCCTGCAAAAATATTTCTTTTGTGGACACATTGTGTGGCAACAATAGCATCGCTGTTCTTTCCGGCGAAGGCTGCTAAAAGGCGAAAGCTCTTCAAGTGATTGCGAAATCTCCGTCGATGCCACTCGATTTTCGAAGAAACGGCAAATTTTATGAGACAAAGATCTTCGAGCAAATTCAGTTGCTCTGCTTTAAAATTCAAATTTTTAGATAACTTGCTTTACGTATAAAGAAAGTGATCTGTTAATATCCGTGCTATTTTATGAAAAGGTATTCAAGATATTGCTTCTTTTGTATTTTTGTTTTTGTTAGACGAGATAACCGTAAACTACCGATTGAGCTTCTGAGGCTGTGTCATGTCGACCGGATCCATGGAAATTACAATTCAATAGGTCTAACTGGAGGTATGCGATCAGATTCTGCAATAGAATTGAAATTATTTGAAGTTTATCAGTTCGCTTATTAATAACTTCACACATTAACGCCTACAGATCTTCAGTAATTACTCAAATTTATCTACTTTATCGGTTTGATTTTTGTATCAAGAAGCTTTTCATTAATCGTGGATGTCATTCACAAGTAGTTTTCAGTTCCTTACGGATCCATCAGATCCAATAACCTTTATAACCAATTATTAACCAAAATAACCTTTGCATTAGACGCCTTCAGCTCTAGCACTAGGAGCAGGCTTAGGGACCCCGGTAAACGTACTCGTCAAACTCGACAAAGAGTTCGCCGTGCAACCTAACCGATGAATCAGCTCGCTTAGTTTCTCGCCGGATCTTCTCAGCGGGTCGCGATTCCGATCCGGTAGTAGATTCATTCGCAAAGCAGCTGCTCTTGAGTTGTTAGGTCTCCTTCGGAGGCGCTTGGGTAGCTGTTAGCAAACCCCACCTCTCCTGGCTGAGCATTTGCTCGCCCACCTGTCTTGGTGAAACTGGAAAGGCCTCCGGACCACCAGTAATCCTTCAATCCTAAAAAAAAAAAAAGTTTTCAGCGCGATTTGGACACTGGCATCGTGGCATTATCCGGCACCGCTTCATAGGTAGGTAACTAATAAACTAATAATAAATAATAATAAATAACTAACTAGCTTAACTAGTTAAATCATCAAATACTCCGATCACAACCATATTGCCATTATCTGAATTATTTTTATTACATTACAAAAAAATATTATTAAAAATTAACTATCAGTTTTAAATTCCTTCAAATTAGGAATGCAAAATTTAATTAACGTTTCTTTCGTTTTTATTTAAAATTCACAAACAATCTTCAGGAGACATTCTGATGGATTACAAACATCTGTTCGAGCAAACGAGGCTTACGGAGATAAGGTAGAGTCATTATTCACTTTTTGTTCGGTTCCTCAGAGTTCTTCCTTTTATTGTATGAAAAAGGCTACGCGAGTTTTGGCTAAATAATGAATTGTAATTAAATTAAGAGTCAACATACAATTCTATCCGCAAACTAAGTAATTATTATTACATGTTGTTTAAATTCCTTCAAATTAGGAATGCAAAATTTAATTAACGATTCTTTTTTTTTTTTTTTTTATTGCCCTTGTCAGCAGACGAGCATACGGCCCACCTGATGGTGAGTGGTTACCGTCACCCATGGGCTTCAGCAATGCCAGGGGCAGAGCCAATACACTCCACAGCCTCGTTTGAAGAAGGAGAAATTGACAATATCATTTAATAATCCGAAACATAACGGCGTAGTCGACGAAGGAAACAGTGGCACTAAAGGGCAATTAACGTTTGGCTCCCAACAGCACAATGGGTAAACGATATCCCGCCCACTATCGGGTTTTACCTGAGTGTCAGGCCGCCCAGTGTTTGTCCAGCTAATGCAGGCCTGACGAGATTTTCGACCTTTCCCCTTAAGCCAGGAGGATTTACTGATCATTTTAATAGACGCACAGATGCGATTACGCTCTGTAAGGTGAAAAGGTTGGGCGCAATTTATTTCAGAGATCCATTTTGATGAAACTGCTTTTAAGGTTTAATTTCGTGTTTTTTGCTGTACTCATATTACAATTTTCGATGTTTCGAACAATCTACAATGTTCGTGGTCACGAACGGTCATTTTAATTGTTTTCATTGCCCTTGTATGCAGAAGAAGAGCATATAGACCATCTGATGGTGAATGGTTACCGTCACCCATGGATTTCAGCAATACCAGGTGTAGAGCCAAGCTGCTGCCTAGCGAGTCTAACTAGGTTAGAGCCGTAAAAGTGGTTTTAAATATGTTTACGATTAGCAAAAAAAAAAAAAATTAGTTCCATTTTGAACTGACGACATAGTTTTCCATCTCTACTTCGTATTATACATAATACATTTGATCTATATATACCTAGTCAGGTCATAAGTATTGTCACACAGTAAAAACTTTTCTTTTAGAATGCTGGCCACAAAAAAGTTTATTGAATTCGAATTTCGAATTGTTCATGAAAATAAAAATAGTATACATTTAGAATTTTACTCATTTTTAAATATAGAGTGGACGCTTAAAGAAGACCGTGTCATTCCGATAGAGGCACCCGTCACGTGCGGACGTGCTCATCGTCCACTCGATCGCCCGGTCTTTGTTCGCCCGGCTTTTGTTAGCCCGGCCATTGTTCGCGCGGCCTGTGTTCGTGATACATCTGCCGACCAAGTGTGTTTCCTGGAAGCTTTTATTTGTTTTGTTTTAGTTACTTTTGTGTTCGTGGAACATTTGCCGACAAAGTGGTTTCCTGCAAGTATTTATTTATTTGTTTCTTTTTGTAATTTCTATTTTGTTGTGCTTTTTCTTTGTCCTGTAGTAATCGCGCCGCATTGCCACCTGTGTTCAATAGAACCGCTCAGGTCCGAGAAATTGGGGCCTCGCCGCAAGGCGAGTGTTTTCAAGACCCGGGGCCGCCCCACCTGGGTACTCAGCGATCATGGACGCTGTATTCGCGGAATTCCTCCGACTTCGCCACCCACAGCTCGCCTCGGAGTTTCTGGCCTTCAAGGCCAATCACACTGCGAGCCCTCTCGAGGACTCCGCCGCGCTCGCTGCTCCTGCGTCGCCTGTACCTGCGTGCAGAGCTTCTGCATTGAGCACCGCAGCCTCTGTCGTGCCTGCCGCTCCCGTGTCGCCTATACTGGCGAGAAAAGCTGCTGCGTCGTCCGCCGTGACCATCGTTTCAGCTGAGCGATCATCCGCGGCCTCCGTCGCGCCCTCTAAAACACCTACACTTGCTCGTAGGTCGCCTGCACCCGCCTCCTCGTGCTCCGACTCTGACTCGGACATGGAGGTCGACCTCGCCCCCGCCTCATCGACGGATGGATTCACCCTGGTACAGAAGGGTAAGAAGCGTGCCGCGGAGTCTCGAGCTCCCGCGGCCGCTAAAATTAGCAAAGCCGTGAACGCGTCGCGCCCCCGCCCTCAGACTCCCGTTGCGCCCCCAGCCCGTGCCACTCCGTCGCCGCGTCCGGTGGCACAAAATAAAACCCAGACCCCTCCCCCGGTTATCCTTCAGGAGAAGACAGCTTGGGATCGAGTTTGCCTGGCCCTTAAGGCCAAAAATATAAATTTCACGAATGCCCGTAACCTCGCGAACGGCATTCAAATTAAGGTTCAAACACCCGACGACCATAGGGCCCTCTCTTCTTACCTCCGTAAGGAACGTATAAGTTTCCATACTTATACGCTCCAGGAGGAGCGCGAACTCCGCGTTGTAATACGCGGAATCCCTAAAGAGTTAGATGTAGAGCTCGTCAAGGCCGATCTGTTAGAACAGGGCTTTCCAGTGAATTCTGTGCACCGTATGCACACCGGTCGCGGTAGGGAGCCATATAATATGGTTCTAGTCACCATCCAGCCTACCCCCGAGGGTAAGAAAATCTTCAACACACAGACCGTCTGTAGGCTCTCCGGTATCGCCATCGAAGCCCCCCATAAAAAAGGCACTCCTAGCCAGTGCCATAACTGTCAATTGTACGGGCACTCTTCCCGTAACTGTCACGCGCGCCCCCGATGTGTTAAGTGTTTGGGCGATCACGCCACGGCCCTCTGCGCTCGCGACCAAAAAACCGCGACGGAACCGCCTAGCTGCGTCCTGTGTCGAACACAGGGTCACCCCGCGAATTACCGTGGTTGCCCCCGAGCCCCTAAAATAAATCGCCGCGTCGCCCGCCAAAACCGCCTCCGAGCTTCCGGCCCAGACATCAAAGCCTCGGCACCCTCTGCGTCGCAGGCTAAGCCAGCGTTCGTTCCGGCGGCGGTGCCCAGTGTCTCGGCCTGGGCAAAACCGCTGCCGTACACGAACACGGCTACAACTCCCTCCTCCGCGATTCGTCCCGCCCCCGCGACTCGTCCCTCTCCCGCGACTTGCCCTCCGACCGCGTCCGAAAATCTCGCTTTAGCGATCGACTTCTTTCAATCGATCAACTTTGAGCGCGTTAACGCTTTGGGCGACGCCATTCGCGCTGCCTCCACTGCACAACACTTTATCGCCGTTGTGCAGGAATACGCCGACGTATACGCGTCATTAAATACGTACGTCCTCCCCTCACTCCGCCGGTAATCAATGGCGTATATAAGTAGAATAAAGCCCCTATCCGTAACGATAGGATTTTTTAACGCTTACGGTCTCGCAAATCAACGTGATCAGGTTTCTGACTTTTTGCGTGACCATCAAATTGATATCTTTTTAGTGCAGGAGACCCTACTTAAGCCCGCGCGCCGTGACCCTAAAATCGCGAACTATAACATGGTCAGGAACGACAGGCTCTCTGCCCGTGGTGGTGGTACCGTCATTTACTATAGAAGAGCCCTGCATTGCGTCCCGCTCGATCCTCCCGCGCTCGCTAATATCGAAGCATCAGTGTGCCGAATCTCACTGACGGGACACGCGCCGATCGTTATCGCGTCCGTTTATCTTCCACCGGATAAGATCGTTCTAAGCAGTGATATCGAGGCGCTGCTCGGTATGGGGAGCTCTGTCATTCTGGCGGGCGACCTAAATTGTAAACACATCAGGTGGAACTCACACACCACAACCCCGAATGGCAGGCGGCTTGACGCGTTAGTCGATGATCTCGCCTTCGATATCGTCGCTCCGCTAACCCCGACTCACTACCCGCTAAATATCGCGCATCGCCCGGATATACTCGACATAGCGTTATTAAAAAACGTAACTCTGCGCTTACACTCGATCGAAGTAGTTTCAGAGTTAGATTCAGACCACCGTCCCGTCGTTATGAAGCTCGGTCGCGCTCCCGATTCCGTTCCCGTCACGAGGACTGTGGTGGATTGGCACACGCTGGGCATCAGCCTGGCTGAATCTGATCCACCATCGCTCCCGTTTAACCCGGACTCTATCCCGTCTCCTCAGGATACCGCTGAAGCCATAGACATCTTAACGTCACACATCACCTCGACATTAGATGGGTCATCGAAACAAGTTGTAGCGGAGGACTTCCTTCACCGCTTCAAATTGTCCGACGATATTAGGGAACTCCTTAGAGCTAAGAACGCCTCGATACGCGCCTACGACAGGTATCCTACCGCGGAAAATCGTATTCGAATGCGTGCCCTACAACGCGACGTAAAGTCTCGCATCGCCGAAGTCCGAGATGCCAGATGGTCTGATTTCTTAGAAGGACTCGCGCCCTCCCAAAGGTCTTACTACCGCTTAGCTCGTACTCTCAAATCGGATACGGTAGTAACTATGCCCCCCCTCGTAGGCCCCTCAGGCCGACTCGCGGCGTTTGATGATGACGAAAAAGCAGAGTTGCTGGCCGATACATTGCAAACCCAGTGCACGCCCAGCACTCAATCCGTAGACCCTGTTCATGTAGAATTAGTAGACAGTGAGGTAGAACGCAGAGCCTCCTTGCCACCATCGGATGCGTTACCACCCGTCACCCCGATAGAAGTTAAAGACTTGATCAAAGACCTACGTCCTCGCAAGGCTCCCGGTTCCGACGGTATATCTAACCGCGTTATTAAACTTCTACCCGTCCAACTCATCGTGATGTTGGCATCTATTTTCAATGCCGCTATGGCGAACTGTATCTTTCCCGCGGTGTGGAAAGAAGCGGACGTTATCGGCATACATAAACCCGGTAAACCAAAAAATCATCCGACGAGCTACCGCCCGATTAGCCTCCTCATGTCTCTAGGCAAACTGTATGAGCGTCTGCTCTACAAACGCCTCAGAGACTTCGTCTCATCCAAGGGCATTCTCATCGATGAACAATTCGGATTCCGTACAAATCACTCATGCGTTCAACAGGTGCACCGCCTCACGGAGCACATTCTTGTGGGGCTTAATCGACCAAAACCGTTATACACGGGAGCTCTCTTCTTCGACGTCGCAAAAGCGTTCGACAAAGTCTGGCACAATGGTTTGATTTTCAAACTATTCAACATGGGCGTGCCGGATAGTCTCGTGCTCATCATACGGGACTTCTTGTCGAACCGCTCTTTTCGATATCGAGTCGAGGGAACCCGCTCCTCCCCACGACCTCTCACAGCTGGAGTCCCGCAAGGCTCTGTCCTCTCACCCCTCCTATTTAGCTTATTCGTCAACGATATTCCCCGGTCGCCGCCGACCCATTTAGCTTTATTCGCCGACGACACGACTGTTTACTATTCTAGTAGAAATAAGTCCCTAATCGCGAAGAAGCTTCAGAGCGCAGCCCTAGCCCTAGGACAGTGGTTCCGAAAATGGCGCATAGACATCAACCCAGCGAAAAGTACTGCGGTGCTATTTCAGAGGGGAAGCTCCACACGGATTTCCTCCCGGATTAGGAGGAGGAATCTCACACCCCCGATTACTCTCTTTAGACAACCCATACCCTGGGCCAGGAAGGTCAAGTACCTGGGCGTTACCCTGGATGCATCGATGACATTCCGCCCGCATATAAAATCAGTCCGTGACCGTGCCGCGTTTATTCTCGGTAGACTCTACCCCATGATCTGTAAGCGGAGTAAAATGTCCCTTCGGAACAAGGTGACACTTTACAAAACTTGCATAAGGCCCGTCATGACTTACGCGAGTGTGGTGTTCGCTCACGCGGCCCGCACACACATAGACACCCTCCAATCCCTACAATCCCGCTTTTGCAGGTTAGCTGTCGGGGCTCCGTGGTTCGTGAGGAACGTTGACCTACACGACGACCTGGGCCTCGAATCAATTCGGAAATACATGAAGTCAGCGTCGGAACGATACTTCGATAAGGCTATGCGTCATGATAATCGCCTTATCGTTGCCGCCGCTGACTACTCCCCGAATCCTGATCATGCAGGAGCCAGTCACCGTCGACGCCCTAGACACGTCCTTACGGATCCATCAGATCCAATAACCTTTGCATTAGATGCCTTCAGCTCTAATACTAGGGGCAGGCTTAGGGACCCCGGTAACCGTACTCGTCGAACTCGACAAAGAGGTCGACGTGCAACCTAACCCATGCATCAGCCCGCTGAGTTTCTCGCCGGATCTTCTCAGCGGGTCGCGATTCCGATCCGGTAGTAGATTCATTCGCAAAACAATTGCTCTTGAGTTGTTAGGTCTCCTTCGGAGGCGCTCGGGCAGTTGTTAGCAAATCCCACCCCTCTTGGCTGAGCCTTGCTCGCCCACCTGTCCTGGTGAAACTGGAAAGGCCTTAGGGCCACCAGTAAACTTTCAATCATAAAAAAAAAAAAAAAAAAAAAAAAAAAAGACCGTGTTGCAGTTATTGCGTTGCATCGTTGCGGTTACGCGCCAATTCAAATTTTTAACATACTGAAAAATTTGAATATAACCAAAAGATTCGTTTATCGTACCATCAAACGATACAATGAAGACTCTAGTGTAGATGACAGGTCAAGAAGTGGTCGCCCTCGGTCTGTTAGGACTCCAGCAGTGATCAAAGCTGTGAAGGCGCGAATTCAAAGAAATCCCAAACGTAAGCAGAAACTGTTGGCCCTTCAGATGGGGTTAAGCAGAACCACGGTGAAAAGGGTGTTAAATGAAGACTTAGGGCTTCGGGCATATCGAAGAAAAACAGGACATCGTTTGAATGCTCGTCTAATGGACCTGAGACTGAAGAGATGCCGCGCTTTGTTGAAGCGGTACGCGGGAAAAAAACATAGGGGAAATTCTTTTTTCGGATGAAAAAATTTTTACCGTAGAAGAGAGCTACAACAAACAAAATTATAAGGTGTACGCACACAGTAGTGAAGAAGCGAGCAACCGTATTCCGCGTGTCAAACGAGGTCATTTTCCATCCTCGCTCATGGTATGGTTGGGAGTTTCTTATTGGGGCTTAACTGAGGTACATTTTTGTGAGAAAGGTGTAAAAACGAATGCAGTTGTGTATCAAAATACAGTCCTGACGAACCTTGTGGTACCTGTTTCTCATACCAAGTTCAATAACAGGCACTGGGTATTCCAACGAGATTCGGCGCCAGCTCATAGAGCGAAGAGCACACAAGACTGGCTGGCGGCGCGTGAAATCGACTTCATCCGGCACGAAGACTGGCCCTCCTCCAGTCCAGATTTGAATCCGTTAGATTACAAGATATGGCAATACTTGGAGGAAGAGGCGTGCTCAAAGCCTCATCCCAATTTGGAGTCACTCAAGACATCCTTGATTAAGGCAGCCGCCGATATTGACATGGACCTCGTTCGTGCTGCGATAGACGACTGGCCGCGCAGATTGAAGGCCTGTATTCAAAATCACGGAGGTCATTTTGAATAAACTTTAGTGTCATAAGAATCTATGTTTTGTTAAGTTCATTTTGGTATATGAATGGTTACATAATGAATAAACTTGTTTCAATTATTTTACATTAAACATGTGACAGAATTTATGATCTGACTATGTATAAAAATGAATTGCTTTGGTTAATTTTGATCTTGAATTATTTGTGGAGATCCAGAGAAGGTTTAAAAGGTAGATAAATATGAAAATGATCGGAATGAAATAAAAATAACAATTTGGTTTTTCCTTTGATATGTCCCCCGTCGGACGGGGTTGTTTGTTTGGGGTCTCTGGGGGTCTCCAGCTCGACGGCACCGGATCAATGAGGAAAGGAAGGAGAATGATAGGAAAGAACTCTCCTACTCCCATCTCGTCGCCTCCTTCTGCGAGTTGGTGCACTCGCAGAAGTCGAGCATCGCTTTCCAGGACGTGATACTAGATTTTTTTATGAACTTAGACTAGAAATCGGATCCTGCCTATACAAGCAGATACTATAGCCATTAGATAAAAACCTATAGCCGTATTTTCTATTACATAATGGGGAAATATAAACCCAATTTCCTTTATAACTTAATTAGTGACGAAACAAACTTCATCCTTGGGGTGATGTAGCATTAGCATAAGTAAATTCGATACTTTTAGCCAGAAATCCTTTGGGGCTCGTTCTAATTCCAATTGCAATAGTATATTTAAGGAATCGTGTTACATTTATATCCTTGTACAGTTCAGAATCTCATTTGAATAATTGGCAAACAGAACCCTTTTTATTTCGTTCGGGTGCTTCGGAAGTGTAAAACATTCATTTGGATTGATTCAAAGGCCGGTTCTCTAAAAGTTTCACGAGAGTTTTCCAACAGACGTTCCTTAACGCTCGATTTAGCGATGCCTTCATTGCGAGCCTAATGAATTGTACTTGTTTAAAGTTTCTATATCACGGATTTAGATTGGAGTCGGGTCTAATAATGGCAGCGCATGGAACGAGTCCGAACTTTTTTAGACGAAGGTTTTAATTAAGAACCGGCGTGTTCTGTGGGCACGAGGGGAACAAACGTCGAAGTTAGTTCGTATTGATAGGTAGATTCGAGTCCGCAGCTACCCCCATATTTCAAGGCGCTGCGGTCGGAATTAACTGTGAGTTAATTTGAATGAAACTAGGGATCGTGCACGGAACCATGCATCTAAAAATAAATCGAATCGGTTCATGGTTTTATTTTAAATACGTACATCTATGCCTGTTGTATAATATCGTTCTTTAAAATGTATAATTGGAATTTTGAGTTAAATTGATTTTGATTTCCTTTTTTTTATTGCTTAGTTGGATAGACGAGCTCATAGTCCAGCTGGTGTAAAGTGGTTACTGGAGCCCATAGACATCTACAACGTAAATGCGCCACCCACCTTGAGATATAAGTTCTAAGGTCTCAAATATAGTTACAACGGCTGCCTCACCCTTCGAACCGAAACGCATTACTGCTTCACGGTAGAAATAGGCAGGGTGGTGGTACCTACCCGCGTGGATTCACAAGAGGTCCTACCACCAGGAAAAAGTGGACCTTATAAGCAGACGAGCATAGAGCCCAGCTGATGATGAGTATTTACGGTTACTCATCGACGTTAGCAATGCCAAGGAACAACCTCTGCCGCTGAGTCTCTCCACAAACCTCGTTAAAAAAAGTATTGCTTATATGTTTAGTAAAATATTGGTGCATCTTTCCAATTACAGTTCTTGTAATTGTTAAAAACGACTCGCACTTATAGTTCGTTGATCCTTCGTGAAGTGCCAACAAAAATAAAGTTCTTTATTTTTATTGCATTAGGTTGGTACACAAGCTGACGTCTTATCGACTATACTAGCGGAGGTAATTGATATCATAATGTAATCTGCCATCGCAATCTAACCCTTTAAAGCCGAAATCATGAAAGTTTCACGGTAGAAATAGGATGGCACCTCACAATGCAGATTGCATTGTACCAGCGTTAAGATTCAACTCAATCATCATCTCAGTAGAGTTGGAAAAGTGTCTTGATCTTATCTATGGTCCTTGGGTGGTCTCTCATCATTGGTTGGAAAGAAGTTCTCAATATCTTCAAAAGGCAATAAAATATGGCTATATGTAGATCCAAAATTTTTTTTAAAGTGTTTTTTAAGACGTATTGATAACGGAAAAAAATAATTGTACCATTCTCGTTCAACAATATCCAATACTTGAATCGCAACATGCATCCCTAGATGTGTATTTTCAGACTGCTCCAGAAATCCATTAACGCCAAAGCTATACCCATTAAACCGCAGCCAACATACATTCGTAGAGTGGTTTAAATAATTCAGTAAAATGTCTGTTACGCTATATCTCTAGTGATTCGAAAATTACTATTTCAAATAAGTAATATCCGATGTAAGGTAAAAGCTCCTAATACGGCGGTAGTCAAAATCGCTTCCTATTACGGTGGTATTTCTATTTTAGACATTTATTCTTGTTTTATTCAGTTTAAGCTCACCAAAACGGAATCTATTTATTCTAAATCTATTACTTCATAACATAACTGACATTTTCAAGTGTAGCATATAAACAACACTACAAGATCTATCAGTTTGTAGCACGGCATCAACGTGAGAGGAGTTTCCATACAAACGCGGAACAAAAAAATAAGTACACTAATATTTAGAAACTAAGTTTTTTGTATTAATAAGTCGTTCAACTTTGTTAATGTGTTATTTATAGCATTTTCCTACTATTATACTTACTTTTTAAATAGCTTGTTTCATATATGTAACTCATTTTTTACTCAAAAAATCAGAAACAAAATACCGCCGTAATACGGTACGAATTTTATAGATTAATCCTAATACGGTGGTATAACTCCGAAATAGGAAATATACTGGGCATATTTAATTGTTTATAACTTTCAATTTATTAAGTTATTGAATTAGTTCCAAGTTTAGTTGGAATAATTATTAATCTTGTAAATTAGAAACCATATTCTGCGGTATGTATTATTCATTAAAAATCTAGTTAAATATGAAAACTGTCGAGTGCAAAATGTTGGTTTCTTAGAAGGGGTAAAAATAGGAAGGTGTATTTTAATTAATCACAAATCATTTGTTTTGTATAACTGTTGACTTGAGTTTTACACATCTGGGCCAAAAAACTGTTATCGTTTGATTAAGTATTTACATTCTTTGTTTATCGAAATTTTTATGGGTCAGAATTAGGATTAAAAAAATACGAGTAGTTTTCCTATTACGGTGGTAGTTATTTCCAGGTAACTCTGTGTTAGGTTCTATGATCTCCTATTACGGTCATATTCATAGAACATAAAATTACAAGTTTTAGGATTCCATAGAAATAATAGAAAGGTTATTTATACTTATTTTACACAAAAAGATAATACAATAAAAACAGATTTAAAGAATGTCTAAATACTATGTACAAAGGCGAGCTTAACTCTTCATGAGTTTTCTTCCAGCAAACCCTTTTCAGAGAGAAATACGATGTATAAGAGGGGAATAGTGTACAAGTGAAAGGTTATTAAAATATATTAAATACAGTGGATTTCATTAATAACGACCTCGGTTATAGCGACGTCAAACTTACGTCCCTTGAATGTAAAGCATACTTTCGTAGGAAATTCATTCGGTAAGAGCGACTTTGGATACTATAGCGTCAATTTCGGGTATAGCGATTTGTTTTTATGAACCATTTATGACAGATTCCCAGAAATCCCGTACAGATATTTCTATTGAGTCGGTAAAGGCACAAAGACTCATTCATAAAACTATTAAACTTTCTTATCTTTTGTTTACATTCACAGATGACCATCTGTGAAACGTTCACAGATGGTCAAGCAAATGCTTTGTTTGTTTGTTCCTAAGCAGTCCTCAATAAATTTACCATTAAGTAATTCTATTTTGTTCATTTTAAATATGTATAGCTCTATTCAGACAGCAGTGGCAGCGGCCGCCGCATCAGCCACCGAACATTTTTATCCTTTCAAGCGATACTGATCTATAAAACAATGTAGATAAAGTTTAAAATTCTTTCAAAGCTGAAAGTGCTCTTCGCACCTTTTTTTTCTCCTACCAATGCTGATAGCCTTGGCAGGCTATTTCAGCTTCCCCTTGACGTGTAGATGATCTCATGGGGCTCAAACCGGGAGTGTTGCTAACACTGACCCTACGAAGAGCAGTGCTTCGAAGAATCTACCACTGGATCGGAAACGCGACCAACTAAGAAGATCCGGTGAGAAACTCAGTGGGCTGCGTCTATAGGTTGATTTCTTCTTCGAGTTCTTCATCGCAAGCGACGGGTTCGGCGAGGACGGTAACCGGTGCTTGAGGTACCTAAAACACCGTTAATGGATCGGGAAGATCCGTAATGACGTGCTTAGGGCGACGTCGACTGTTTACCATTCGGTCCACAAGATCGGGTAGGCCTTCGCATCGCTGTCGGCCGTTGCCACCGATGTCTGAATTGAGCCGAAAACTTCACTTACCTTAAGTTTACCATTAAGTTTAAGTCTAAAAAACCTTAGTTACTCCTTATATCATCAGCTATCTATTAGTGAAAGTCTCGTCAAAATCGGTCCAGTCGTTCCAGAGATTAGCCGGAACAAACAGACAGACAGACAAAAATTGTAAAAAATGTTATTTTGGTGTATATACCGTATATATATTTATATGCATGTGATAAAAAGCGGTTATTTCAATATTACAAACAGACACTCCAATTTTATTTATGTGTATTACATACATTCGAAATTCCCTAGAATTCTCATGTTAAAATACAATCCAAATCACTTTTAAACGCGGTAAAAATGTACTCTTCTTTCCGAGCCGACCTGTGTGAATGCACTGTTATACTTACTAGGTACATTTGTATTATAAATTTCATTAAAAGTGGTCAATTAATGCAAAACTTACAATTTAAGTTCTTCACATTTATATTATTTACTTAATAAATATTATATGTTCGGAACTTAATAAATATAATTTCTGACCCTCTGTATTAGGAACCGTCTACCGCAGTAATAGGCTCTGACCTCAATCATACCTCCGTATTAGGGAAAATCGACCCGGCTATTTAAAACATTTTTTTAAATAAGTAATTTCTAGAAAAGAAACATAGACTCAACAGTAATACGAAATTTAAATTCCATTTTTGACGATGAAATTTTTTTCCATCTTTAGCAATACTTACAAATGCTTATTTTTCTTTCTTACTTTCAAATTTTGCGAAATACCTCCGTAATAGGTGCTTTTACCTTAGTATCGATAAAGTTTAGTTGTTCTAACACAAAGTTTA
Source organism: Bombyx mori (assembly GCF_030269925.1). Taxonomy (NCBI): domain Eukaryota; kingdom Metazoa; phylum Arthropoda; class Insecta; order Lepidoptera; family Bombycidae; genus Bombyx; species Bombyx mori. The sequence goes on from NC_085123.1 coordinate 8,494,921, forward strand.
CTACTAAAACTAGTTTTATCGTCGTCTATAGTGTTGTGACTTTTTCGCTTACTTTACAATAATAACGAAAGCCTTTCATCAGAAACGTTTATCTTATTTTGTTGGTTATATATCTACCTGGTTATACTGGTGGTAGGACCTCTTGTGAGTCCGCACGTGTAGGTACCACCATCCTGCTTATTTCTGCTGTGAAGCAATAATGCGTTTCGGTTTGAAGGGTTTTGTACCCTTGTAACTATACTTGAGACCTTAGAACTTCTATCTCAAGGTGGGTGGCACATTTACGTTGTAGATGTCTATGGGCTCCAGTAACCGCTTAACACCTGGTGGGCTGTGAGCTCGTCCAACCATCTAAGCAATAAAAAATATATATATGTATATAGATATTTATTTTAATGATTAATCCTTTGGTAATTGAACTGTTTTATAAAATGTATTAGTCTTCACTACATACCTAAAGCATTAAGTTTTGGTGATAATTCTTAGTTACTACCTGACACCACTACGACGTGACGTCATCGATTCATTTTTCATTTGTTTTTTTGAAATTAGTTCCTGAGAATTTATAGTGACTATTAAATTATATTCTTCTTTCTATTCTTTCTTTCATATCATGGTTTTCACGAAAGTGTTTTCGGTATTAAATACCGAATCAAAATTATATGTTTTTTACGAACTATGTAGGCATTAAAATGTTTATGGAATGACCAAATAAATGCATAAAGATTTTAATTAATTTAATTTCAAATTGAATTGTGTTCCGTGACACGTTTTAATAATTTCAACGACCGAGTATTTCCTTTTGGAGAGTTCATCAAATTTTTAAGTGCCACATAATAAAGTTTTGAGCGTTACTCCGAGTTTGATGACGGTGTTAAAATTGACAGTTTTATTATTACTTCGGACCCTTTTATAAGTGTCTCAATGAGCCATGAAACGGGCACACGGATATTTAAAATCAGAAGAAGGTAGAGATTTATTTATTGGGATTTTATGACCTGGTAACTGAGACCTTTAAGTCATGTCTTATTTGATTTTTTAATCTTATTTTTTATGAAAAATGGTAATATGGACTGAAATGAAATGAAGATGATTAATTTGAGACACTAATCAACTGGGATGAAATTAAATGAAATAAGATGAGGTGATATGGGATGAAATATCCATATCTCAGTAAAATGGTGGTCATTTACAGAGGTTTTTCAGTGGACTTTTTGGAAGATCTCGAGTAGTTACGTCCAGCAGCTTTGTTTCATTTTCCCACATTTGTGCACTTTCACAGATATTAAACAGTTAATAAACCACCGTTATTACACATTTAAACCTGAGGAAACACTAAATAGACAAAATAAAACAAATCACACAACATCTCTGCTCGCGTTCCCGCCAAAAAGTCGCAGAAGCTAGAGAGAGGTGAAATTAAAAGAAATTATAGATGTGATTTTGACATTAATTGTAAATAGCGTTCATGGTTTGTTTATGAGATTAAGTTGAAGTTTCGAAAGTTTATTCAGAAAAGATTGTTTGTTGGCAATACAGTTGTTTGTGATATGCTTAGTGATAGTTACAGATAGTCGCAATTCGCTAGTCGGATATGTAAAGTTTAGTTGATCAATACTATCATTAAATTTTGATGTCCGGAAAGTCAGAGAGCGTGATAGCATTGTTTATTTAAAAACATATAAATTAGGCATGTCACTCTCTTGAGCTGATATTTCTATATAAGACGAGCGGTCCACAAGCGTCCTTGATACTATGTAATTTGTCTTAGAATGAAATAAATAATTAATTATTATATCGATCGGTAATTACTTCTCGCAATTCTGCAATACGAATTTTCATATTGATATTCTTAATTTAATCCAGTTAATTTGTTATATTAATAAAAAATTAGAGAAAGGATATTTTTTTAAATCCATTTTAACGGGACCTTGAATGTCTGTACAGATTTATTCTTTTCATAAAATTTTCATCACAATTCAAAGCCACGTCTGATTCACGGCACGTTTTCAACAGAAGATACGTTTTGGAAGTTTTGTCTTAACCTATATTCATAAGCGGCAACAGTATCCGAAGGTGATTCTTCGTGAGACTTGTACAGTGTACATTGATTGGTATCTGTTTATGTTCAATTCTTATGGCTAAAGATGAATTATTTAATACTAGGTGAATTAAGTATTTGTTCACTTATTATATTCCACAAATTTAAAAATTAATATTTTGCTAAGAAAATAAGAAAACTATCGGTTTCTTTCGGAACAAACCTAAAAATACGGTCATTGTTTTGATGGCAACCCAAAAAGAATCACCATTAAGTTAATTGGCGAAAGGCCGACCTTATCAGTTTTCCGCTCCAACAACTGATTAACGATCTACCAAAATAGCTCGAGCTAAGACAGTATCGGATGATTTTTTACACCATCATGTCCGACGACTGAATTTATATTGAAGATTTCACTAATTCAAATCTCGAATATTGTTATCTATATATTAATACGTGAAGCAAAAACTCTGTATCCCTTTTTACGAAAATTGCGCGGACGGAGGAGTATAAAATTTTCCACACTTATAGAGAATATAGAGAAGAAGTGCACAATGCTAATATTTTTTTTAAATAATGCATAAAAGATATATTAAATCAATAAAGAAAACATTACACAAACTACATACCATGTATTTGACGCACACACGCATGCATATTATTTATTGTCAAACTTTTGTTCTTAGCGTCAGTTATCAAATTGAGAATAGATTAAATATTGTTTGCCTTTGTTAATATTTTTATAGTGTAGTCTTGGCGAAATTTGTGATTATAGAAGTATAAAATACAATCATAATAGTGTACTCACTTACAATTCCGATTAATTATAGTTGAATTTCGACTACTGCGGGACTTCTATTTACTCTAATTATTATTGGATTGTAAATAATACACACTTATAATAACAATCGTCATGTAGTGTTGGAAAGGGCAGACTTGATGCGTCTCACGATGTCGCGCCATCTCTCCCTGCACTCATTTAGGGGACCTCCCACTGCAATTTTAATTTGGTCGGTCCACCGCATTGGTGGCCTCCCGCTACATGACGATCACGACTACTCTGTCAAGAGAGACACGACTGAGAAGAAGAAATAATAACAATCATCAGTCTTTGAAAAAAAACATTCAACTATTCATAATCATGTAAAAAAACACTTTATATGTTAGTGTCTTATGTTGCAAGTAAGATATTCTCTTTGTAAAGGAACATGTTAAAAACATATATACAACGTAAGCTTTGAAAATCCTGAAGGTTGAAAAGAGTAACAAAAAAATAACGCAAAAGACAAAAGCTCCGAGCTTAGAATTTGAAGAGGGTTCCCGTAATGGACATTTTTGTATGCGACAACGGCTCTAATGATTTCGTTCTGTTCAAAGCGATTTTTTCCTCGCTTCAGTAAGGAAACACGTCTGGGTCAAGTTTCGTTGTACAGATATTTAATCGTGTCCATCCAAAAATAATAAGAAAAACGGTATAGTATGTATGTATAGTATGTATGTATAGTATGTATATATAGTATGTATGTATAGTATGTATGCATGTATATATATATGTATATCGGAAAATCACCTTAGATGGTATGGCCATATCATGAGACGGGACGAAGACCATCTAGTGAAAATCGCATTAAGCTTGCCAGAACAAAAGAAAGGTAGAGGACGAATAGGAACGGAATAGGAACGAGGAGGAATAGTAGTAGTAGTAGTAGTAGTAGTATAGTTTCGATTCCGAGATAGCTTAATTTAATTTACAGCTTCGACAATGAGAGATTAATGTCAATTACTCCAAAATTCATGATGTCCTAACAAAAAGCAATTGTTAGTTTTTAAATGCAAGAGATAAATTAAAAGTCTCTTATAGATGTGGAGCTCAAAATAGCTTCCCCGCCCTTTGAATAAAGGCGAGTTGATTTAATTCAAGCACGGATTAACTGCATTAAGAACAATAGACCAGACGAAGGCTCTTTTAAATGTTATGGTTTGGTTAGAGAATTCTTTTTACTAGAGGTCCCGCAGTAGTCGAAATTCGACTATAATTAATTGGATTGTAAGTTTGTACACTATTATGATTGTATTTTATACTTCTATAATCACCAATTTCACCAAGACTACACTATAAAAAATATTAACAAAGACAAACAATATTTAATCTCAATTTGACAACAGACGTCAAGAACAAAAGTTTGACAATAAATAATATGCATGCCTGTGTGCGTCAAATACATGGTATGTAGTTTGTGTAATGTTTTCTTTATTGATTTAATGTGTATTTTATGCATTATTTAAAAAATATATTAGCATTGTGCACTTTTTCTCTATATTCCCTATAAGTGTGGAAAATTTCATACTCCTCCGTCCGCGCAATTTTCGTAAAAAGGGATACAAAGTTTTTGCTTCACGTATTAATATATAGATGAATCGTAATTTCGTTTTACTATTTATTACTGTAGCTTCTTTTAATTTAAAAAAATAAAAGCTTATAAACGGTTGACTGAATTCATACACATTTAAACGTGAATTTGACAATCCACATTGAGGCAAATCTGAAACTTTAAATACGTCAGAATACAAATGATAACATAATCATCAAACGCAAGATTTTGCAACAAATAGCTAGGCATGTGAACTTACCTGACTCTGAATCACAACAAGGAAATCAAGGGTATGTTAGGGAAGTAGATAAGAATACTGCTATTAGATACTTCACGATAGGGAAGCAGTAATATGATAAGGCTAGAATCGCAAGCCCTTATCTTAAAGAATATTGTTAACATCTAAACTTCCCTGACCTAAATTTTTTTCTTTTTTTCATTTCGCCTACCGGTGAAATGATTATGTTTTATTGTTGTAAGGTAATACAGGATTTTTACTGTAATATCCTATTTCATGTCTCAAGCTTGGTAGTGGCAGTCGCGTATGTGACTCCCATTACGTTTTAAGACAAGATGCTATGAGTTCGTTCATCCATTTGTACAAAAAAACATGGAACATGCTTTTAAATAATAATTACTTAAAAAGGCAGCAGCTGATTTGAAAAGAATGCACTGTATGAGATGAGTACATGCTGTTATATTTTTAGGGGGATACACCGGGTGTCTACTAGGCGGATAAACTTCAATCGTCTACCTACCCATCCAAACTGAAATATTACACCGCATACAGTGCATTGCGCTATTACTCAGACTGTTTTCCATAATCATGGCTTTTGGGTAAGCAATGGATGCGACCGTTTTTAAAGATTCACTAACAAAGGGGATGGTACACGAAGGGGCTGTGAGTATAGAACTTACAAAGATAGGCTTTCAGTGGAGTCCGGGAAACGGGACGGAGCAGACGTGTCGGCGGGATTCTGAAAATTCAAATAACATAAGAAAGTTTGTGAACGAGTTCGGTTATTCTTTGAAATTAAATCGGTTAAAGTTTGTTGTTCGATTCGCGTTTCTATGTGCGTTATTTGCTTTAGACATCAGAATGTTAATTTCGTTTTGGTTTTTCGAGTCTAATTGAGTTGGTAAGTATCATTTGAAATTGAATACCTACGAGATTTGGTTCGTTAAAATAGAAAGGGTTTCTTGGTTCCACACATTCTTCTCAAGCACAAATGTACTCTTTCGTATCTAGTTATATTTAGACGTGAAGAGTTTGTTTGGTTTTTTGAAAAAAATTTTTGGTCCAAATTTTTTGTTTTCTCAGTCGAATCGAGATTTTTGGAACGAAGTTCCTTATGGGACGATGCGGAGGGGTACCCTAACCGGAAAAAAACGTCCGTAACGTAAGATTTTTATTAGTAATGCACACAGTGTACGATTTAGCTTTGTAATAACGTACAAATTAGTAATGCACACATTGTACGGCTTAACTTTGTAATAACGTACCAAAAATAACGTATTTTTTTATCATTCATTGCCCACGATCTCAGAGCGTTCGTTTGCGCAATACACGAATTCGTATGCAAACAACCGTGAATGAAGTGCACCACAATAAGTTCGCACGTTACCGAATGACCGTGGGTTGTTGCGAAACCTCCAGTTTTATATTATTTATACCTCGAATAGAACTTAAAATTAATATTTTTATAATAAGGAAGTTCGTTCCTATCCGGTGTCCCACGACACCACACATCTTTTTTTTTTTTTAATTCATCCATGGGTTGACGAGCTCACGGCCCACCTGGCGTTAAGTGGTTACTGGAGCCCATAGTCATCTACAACGTAAATGCCGCCACGCACGTTGAGTTACATTTAGTATATAAAATTTACGTGAAGCGTGAATAGTGATTTTCTGATACTGATATCTTTATAAAATATACACAATTAATTTCATTAAGTAAGCATCAAAATGAATGTAAGTCACAGACCATAAAAATATTGTTGAAAGCTAAATGTATTTTTAGATACGCTTTTATTAGCTTCATACGTATGTTAATATCTATGTTAGTATGTAACGGAATCTTTGAACATGATTTTGACCCCATCAAAACGTCAGAATTACTCGAACTTTGGCATACATATCTAGGAAATATGACAATGCAATATGTTAAACATTATTACGCTTTTTTTTATAATAAATTTATTTTCTATTTATTAGATGGTTTTTTTTAACTATTATTTATTATTGTTGATGTTCAATAAAGAATTATAAATTTCACTTACATGCCCAGTTCAAATTTTTTTTTTTTTATTGCTTACGTGGATGGACGAGCTCACAGCCCACCTGGTGTTAAGTGGTTACTGGAGCCCATAGACATCTACAACGTAAATGCGCCACCCACCTCGATATATAAGTTCTAAGGTCTCAGTATAGTTACAACGGCTACCCCACCCTTCGAACCGAAACGCATTAGTGCTTCACGGCCGAAATAGGCGGGGTGGTGGTGCCTACCCGTGCGGACTCACAAGAGGTCCTACCACCAGTGAATTAATTAATCATCTTCATTTGAGATTGGTTATCAATCGTTCGTTTTTTACTATTTAATGAACCATATTATATACTAAGTAGTAAGTACTAAGTACGAGTATCAAAGAGTTTTGCTTTATATTCTTTGTAAAATAATTCTAACACACGATCTGTTTGATTAATTACTCATGAGTGTCGAAATGGTAGGTGGTGATGATTTGATCCCATTGGCGATTAACGCATCGCATCTTATGTTTTACATAGACTTATTATGTTCGAAACCGACTGTTTTGTTTCTGGAACGCTATCTAAATATACTTATATACTAAATATACTTATAAATAAAAATAGCTGATACTGCCTATTTATGCCTCCAATACTTCAGTGTGTTCAAAGAACATTACTTTTATAAAAGCCCAATTTAGAAGTATCCTCACTGTGTATCTTGATGAAATTTCCATATTAAAGGCATTACGAAACTAGACTGATATTTCTGACGCTTTCGCGGGACATATCGCGGTCAAGGACAAAGGATGCTGGAAAGTTATCAAATCCTATCTCTAGTAGCCGTTTCAAGCCCTTAGGCAAATACCACAGAAGGGGTGTTTATGTAAAAATAAGAATCACTTTTTTTTATAAGAACAAAAATAAACACAGAAAAGACTAAGAAAAAGTTAGTGAAAATAGAAAAAAAAACTGTTATTCTCAGTATTTATTTATTCCGTTGCCATGACAACACTTTTATCTATATATCAATACGTGAAGCAAAAACTTTGTGTCCGTTTTTACGAAAATTGCGCGGACGGAGGAGAATGAAAATTTCCACACTTATAGAGAATATAGAGAAGAAGTGCAAAATGCTAATATTTTGTTTAAATAATGCATAAAAGATACATTAAATCAATAAAGAAAACATTACACACACTACATACCATGTATTTGACGCACACATGCATACATACTATTTATTGTCAAACTTTTGTTCTTGACGTCTGTTGTCAAATTGAGAATAGATTAAATATTGTTTGTCTTTATTAATATTTTTTATAGTGTAGTCTTGGCGAAATTTGTGATTATAGAAGTATAAAGTACAATCATAATAGTGTACAAAATTACAATTCCAATTAATTATAGTCGAATTTCGACTACTGCGGGACCTCTAGTCTACTTTATTATGAAAAAAAGTTAATTGATAAATTTAGAAAGCTAGTTAAAATATGTACGAGTATAACATTCGTCTTGATATAAATTTCAAATCCACATTCGTTATTATGACTAATGAAATTTTAGGCAAAAAAATTGTTGGTAGACATTCACTTGTAATTCTTAATGCAATTGCTGACTCTAAGATGTTTCGCTTTCGTGTTTAGTCTTTCACCAAAACAACGGTTTTTCCATAACGCCTTTCTCAAGTAAGTTAAGCGTATAATTAGAAAAAAGTATCGCACCGGGTGTAGATGATGTCGAGAATGCTTTAGTAAAAAAGTAGGTCTAAAACAAATTAAAAAGTCGCCACATCTCTTAGGTACAGCCGTCACCGGTAATTGCGAGAAATTTAAAAAAGTGAGTGTCGCCTTTTAAAAGCTAAAGCCTTTTCCCTTTTCGTTTACATTCATGCAAACAGTCTGGAAATGATAAAAGGTGAGGGACAAATGAATCAAGTAATTTTTAAGTTTGTTGTGCTAATACTAAAAATGTTAAAATGCTTAAATTAATAATAAATACAGTCAAACCTGGGTAAGTGAGAACTGGATAAGTGAGGAAACTCTACAAGTGAGAGTAATAGCCAGGACCCGTCATTTTAAGCTCCCAAAACCTCTATTAGCGAGAAACAGAAACCTCTGTAAGAGAGAGTCGTTTTTCCCCCGTGGACCTCCGTAAGTGAGACTGCTACTTATCTATACCTCTATAAGCGACAGTCGAGCTTTATTTATTTATATATTATTCAGGAGGAATAAATGACAAAACAAATTACAAATTTAACATCTGCTATTTTATGACTCATTCTTAACTTTCGTGGAACTTCCTACCATTGTTTTTGCATTGTTTTCTCGACAATATTGAACCTATTCTATTTCATGGAACTAAATAACGTTGTAATTTTATCGCATTCTTTTCGAATGGACACGTGTGCCTATGTACCGTCCTGTTTGTCGGACTTACTCAGTTTATCGTTAATAAATTGCGAAGGAAAGTTCTGTTCTGCATCATGTCAAAACGAAAAATTAAAGTACTGTCATTAAGTGATCAACTTAAAATAGTGAATGCGTTTGAATCCGGAAAATCGCGAAATGAAATTCAGAGGGTGCATTAGCGAGAAACTCGGGTTAGTGAGAAACCTCTATAAGCGAGAATGAGATTGTGCTCCCTTGAACTCTCGCTTATCCAGGTTTGACTGTATATGATATGGTGACTTTAACCCTACATTTAAATAAACTTTTTTCTAAAATTGCAATTTTGAGCAAATACTAAAAGACACAAATCGAACTAGACCAATTTTTTTTTGTTTAAGTAAGAAGTAGAAAGTCGAAATTGAACAGCTTACTAGAATTAAATAAATAAGTGTTCATTTGTTAATATCCTTTGTAGTTTATACGATGGAACTATCGAACCTACTTAACACCGATCCACGATAAATTAGCATCGTGTAATGAAAATCAAACCTTAATTCATTTAAAAAAAAACGCACATTAACATGCATCTGACCTGCACACGCATATACTTAGTCTGGCCATAAATACTGTTACAATAAAAATAAAAATTCTATTGCAAATAACATTTATTACTTTTGCAGTGTGTTAGTTTAATACATAAATATAAAACAATTTAAAGTATAAAAAGCTTATTCGAAGTGGTCTCCATTGGCTGCAATACAATCCTTTAAACGTTGAGGCCAGTTATCAATAGAAGCACGCACTCTTTCCATGGGAAAAATTTTCACTGCCAATCGTACGAATTGTTTTAGGGACTCCAAATTATCATGGCGTTTAGAGCAAGCCCTACTCTCTAAAACTGACCATAATTCATAATCCAGCGGATTAAGATCGGGACTAGACAGTCTTCAGCTCTGATGAAGTCCGAAACGTTCGTTTCCAACCAAGACTGCGTAGACCGAGCTTTATGACCTGGCGCCGAGTCTTGCTGGAAGGACCATTCTTGATTATTGAACATGGTGTTGTTAAGGAGCTTCGCTACCTTCTCAAGAATGGTATCTTGATACACTTGTGCCGATGTTTGATACCTTTTTCACAAAAGTATGGCTCAGTCACTCCTTCATAGCTAATATCCCACCAAACAATCACTGAAGTCGGATAGTGCCCACGTTGCACTCTGTCGACTAATTGGGAAGCTTCCTTAGAGCTTTGAGCATAAATACGGTCATTTTGTTTGTTAAAATGTTGCTCAATTGCAAAATTTTCCTCATCCGTAAACAAATTTTTTCTATGACCTCCCTTTGCGTACCGCTTCAGTAGTTGTTTAGATTTTACCACCCTATTCTCTTTTAAATTATCAGTTAAGAAATGACCAGTACGTCTCTAATAGGCTGCAAGTCCTAAGTCATCTTTTAAAATACGCGATATGGTTCTAGGTGCTATCTTCATCTCCCGAGATAAAATCTTTTGCTTTCGGACAGGATTTCTTCGAATCCTTTCCCTTACTGCTTTGACCACCTTTTTCGTACGAACACTACTTTGTGTAATGCAATCACAGCGATTCGGTTCTCTTCATCACTCCACTCCATTTTAATATCGCAAAATATTGTACAATGTATTGGCGCCAAAATGAGAAAACTCAATGAGCAATCATAATTATAAAAATGACAGATTCCAAATTCAAATGTAATATTTTGTTTATTTTTAATTGTAACAGTATTTATGGCCAGACTAAGTATGTATACTTTTTTGTTTATTTTTATGGTCTGTGGTCAAATTGAAAATAGATTAATATTATTTGTCTTTAATAATATATGTCTATAGTGTAGCCTCGGCGAACGCTGTGATTATAGAAGTCAGTTTTGAAGTCGTCATGGCCTAAAGATAAGGCGTCCGGTTCATTCGTCACTTGCGATGCAACGGTGTTTGAATCCCGCAGGCAAGTCCCAATTTTTCTAATGAAATACCTACGTACTTGATAAAATGTTCACGACTGACTTCCGCTGTGAAGGAAACGCAAAACCACCGTGTACTAAATATGTGTCTCGCGTTAACGTGATATAAAAAAGTATCCGCAAAATTATAATTTGCATAACTACTGGTGGTAGGACGTCTTGTGAGTCCGCACTTGTAGGTACCACCATCCTGCCTCTTTCTGCCGTGAAGCTGTAATGCGTTTCGGTTTGAAGGGTGGGGTAGCCGTTATATTCTAAAAACGAAGACTTTAGAACTCATATCTCAAGCTGAGTGGTGGCATTTACGGTGGTAGATGTCTATGTGCCCCGGAACCTCTTAACATCAGGTGGACCGTGAGCTCGTCCACCCACTTATGCAATAAAAAAAAATATTTTTTTTAATATAAATTAATAATGTTAAATTAATAATTATAGCCGAATTTCGACCACTGGGCCACCACTGGTTTTAATAAATGTAATCCATATCTCAATCCGGATGGTAGCACTCACATTAATGATGTGAATAAACTCTGACGATCGCTTTGCATGAGGTAATTAATGAAATTCTGGAAAGTACTTAACGGTAGGCAGCAGGTTGGCTCCGACCCTGGCATTGTTCACGTCTATGGGCGACCATAACCACTCACCGTCAGGTGGACCGTATGCTCGTCTGCCTATAAGAGCAATAAAAAAAACTCTGTGGAATCACTAAAAATATTTTATGACTGAAATGTTCCCTATGTATCAGTCATTGATGGCTTTCTCATGAAATATTATAACTAAAACAAGGCGCTCAATATATAATTTAATAAGTTCAATAGCTGATTAAATAAATAATGATGAAACAATTACCGGGGATTTCTTTGTGTGGCTTAATCATTAATAATTAAATAATTAATTGATTCAAATTTTCTAGAGATTATTAGATGAAAAGCGATTGATTACGTAATAAAAAATCTAAAAGTTAATATTACCATCTTTTTTTCATGATCTTAAAAGGGAATTCATGGAAAACTGCATGCCTACTACTACATACTTTATCTACTTTGGTTACATGGATATTCGAAAAGTCGAATTCTTCATTAGATGGTCCTATTTTACCGTTAAAGTGGAACTTCAGGTGTCATCAAGTGTATACTCGTATGTATGTACATATTTAATAACAAAAATCCAGGGACGATTGTCATAGAGACACGCAGTGTACTTAACTTTTAGTACCAGTCGTAGGCTGTAATGGTACCGCCATACTTAATAATTTTTGTCGCGAAACACTCATGTGTTCTAGTTTGAAATGTGGCGCAGCTGCTAATAATTCAATTGAGGTTCGACCTATAGGTTTTTTTTTGCTGAGATGGTTGGACGAGCTACAGCCCACCTGGAGCTAAGTGGTTACTGGAGCCCATAGACATCCACAACGTAAATGCGCTACCCACCTTGAGATATAAGTTCTAAAGTCTCAAGTATAGTTACAACGGCTGTCCCACCCTTCAAACCGAAACGCATTACTGCTTCACGGCAGAAACAGCAGGGTGGTGGTGGTGGTATCTAAGTACAATTAACTTCGCGAACGGCATTTTGCAACGTGTCCCAGTTACCCTGTACTTATGTTGAAAAAAAAATTATTTGATTTGATTTGATTTGTACAATTTAAAGAACTATTTAAATTCTCTAAAAAATAAAAACAATAGCTTATTTAAACAAACCTGCCTTCACTACGTCAAATGGGGATTATGCAAAAGCGATGGTGTAAAACGGGGCGTAAGTTGAATTAATCATAAGTAAAAGTGCATATATAAAGCTTTTGCTTTGCTCGTAAAATTAGTATGAGATAACATTTCTACTTGGTTAATAATAATTATTACTGAGTTGGGTTGTTTTGATACGACCTATAGGTAAAAAACACCAACCAAAAGACACAGTAGCTGCTTACTTTTTTCTTTTTAATATTTGTTCGGAAAACGCAAAGTATGTGTAGCGCTAGAAATAGTTTGTCACCATTTTGAAAAAAAAAACGGTTGTTGGTGCTTCCTACTTCAAAGGGGAAATCTTATCGGGATTCTTATTTTGGATGGGTGTTAAATAAACAAAATGATTGCAAGATGTATCGATATGTCTGCGGTACAAAGAAAGGGGCTAGGTGTATTCGTAGTAATACGAGAGTAATACGAGAGTAATTAAGAAGTAAAAAAGAGTGTAGATTTCAAAAGTTTAATACAAACACAAGAAATAAACTCAATTATTTGGATTCAACTAAAAATAGAAAAATGTGTACTTTAAAAATCAAACACAAAAAACTTTTAAGTATTTATAAACACTTGTCCAAAAATTCTAGTTCAAGGTCAAAGCGCGTGAAATTAAATTCAACGATGCAAATAGGCTATACTGCATTCAAGTTAGGGTCGAAAGTTGAAACTTCTTTCCTTAATTGTATCCTGCTGATACGCTAAGAATAATCTACAGACATATGGACTTAAATATAAGGTTTACAATTGTATGGATAATGCCTATTTCTGTTTCATTCATTACATGATATCCCTATCGCGCGCTCACTCACTCTGGCCGATTCGATACGAACCAAACGAATATTGCTGATATTAACGAATCGGTACGATATGCCGATGCGCATCACATCGAGCAATATCGTGTATCGGCTGATATCGAAATATAGATTTCGATTCACGAATCGGTCCGATATCGCGATATGGCGATGCGCATCACATCGAGCAATATCGTGTATCGGCTGATATCGATATATAGATTTCGTGCGGGGCGATATCGGATTCAACGATATTGCTGCGATATATAGATATTGAATCTATATACGATTTATATCACCCACTCCTAATTCGTAGTCATAAGACAATGGGTTATGAGATTCTGAACAGGGTTTTTTTTTCACACTACGTAATTACGTGGCCAAATTTTACTGGTAAATCTTACTACTACCGTACCGTAGTTTTTCACGACGTTTATTTCTGCCGCGAAGCAGTAATGCGTTTGGGTTTGTAGTAGGAGTGGGTAATATCGGTTTTGCCGCGTATCGAATCGTATCTATATATCGAGGATCAATATCGGATATTGAATCTATATATTTTCTGAATATATATATTTATGGATGCTAGTAGGTTTTCTCGATTCATGATATTTGAGATTTGAAACGATACGCTGATATAATATCGTAGTAGATATAGATTTAAGTCAACGTTATACGGTTGGTTTTCTGATATCAATTTATAATATGATCTTAAAGTAATAAAAAGAACATGAAAATAAAAATATCAAAAAAACTTTCCTTCATGCTTTTACCAGGCTTAGGACTGGCTACATTATTTTCAGTTTTTAGTATTTTGTGTCTTAATTTAAAATTACAAAATATACCAAAAGAGTGTAGATTTCAAAAGTTTAATACAAACACAAGAAATAACCTCAATTATTTGGATTCAACTAAAAATAGAAAAATGTGTACTTTAAAAATCAAACACAAAAAACTTTTAAGTATTTATAAACACTTGTCCAAAAATTCTAGTTCAAGGTCAAAGCGCGTGAAATTAAATTCAACAATGCAAATAGGCTATACTGCATTCAAGTTAGGGTCGAAAGTTGAAACTTCTTTCCTTAATTGTATCCTGCTGATACGCTAAGAATAATCTACAGACATATGGACTTAAATATAAGGTTTACAATTGTATGGATAATGCCTGTTTCTGTTTCATTCATCACATGATATCCCTATCGTGCGCTCACTCACTCTGGCCGATTCGATACGAACCAAACGAATATTGCTGATATTAACGAATCGGTACGATATGCCGATGCGCATCACATCAAGCAATATCGTGTATCGGCTGATATCGAAATATAGATTTCGATTCACGAATCGGTATGATATGGCGATGCGCATCACATCGAGCAATATCGTGTATCGGCTGATATCGATATATAGATTTCGTGCGGGGCGATATCGGATTCAACGATATTGCTGCGATATATAGATATTGAATCTATATACGATTTATATCACCCACTCCTAGTTTGTAGGGCGGGGCACCCGTTGTAACTATACTGAGAACTTAAAACTTATATCTCAAGGTGGGTGGCGCATGTATTTTGTAGATGTCTATGGGCTCCAGTAACTACTTAACCTCAGGTGGGCTGTGAGCTCCTCCACCCATCTAAGCAATAAAAAAAAACGAACGCTTCGCGGGAGAAACTAGCAAGATGGTTTATTTATTCAAAAATTTAAATTTACAACTCAACATATTATTGAACATCATTTTCTCAACGCTCCGTATGGATATAATTATAAAATCTACTATTCTGCTTATTCGAGACGAAAATCAATCACTGCGTTATATAGTCACTAGTTTATTATGAAATAAGTGGTCATTTACGTTATTATGTTTAACAAACAATGTTTCTTTGTTCTAGATTGACGCACCCATAATAAGATATTTTGAGACAATGGTACACAATGTACTACAAACTGCATGCTGCGTAATCGTCGTTGTTTTATGTATAGGTAAGTTATTTACTCTTGTCGAACTATTGTAAGCCTGGAGGTCCATAGATTCAATCCACTGAGTTTCTCACGGGATCTTCTCGGTTGGTCGCGATTTCGATCCGGCGGTGGTAGATTTTACGAAGCACTTGCTAGGGCAGACGTAAGCAAATTCTTTCAGGCTGGGCTCTACGTGCTAGGACCAGTCAGGGTGAAGCCAGAATAAATAGACATAGAATAGACAAGCAAAAAAGTCAGCCCAGAGGATCTTATAGAATGATATGTCTTCGGCCATTAATTAGAAGGTATAGCTTGATATATAGGTATAACTTGATGCTATTGAGAAGCACTAGCACAATATGGTGTTTCATTCGAAATATGCATCAGATATATGTATATGTTTATTTTTCAATGTTATTTATTAGATGAACAGACGAGCTCACGGTCTGTGCAGTTAAAACTTCGACTTATGGTTGAAAATACAATGTTCTATTTATTTCAAACAATCAGGTAGATTTTATTCTTTTGAAGTCTAAGTAAAAATATATATGTAACCATTTTTTTCTAATAAAAACTGAATGCAGATCTAAGTATGTTCTGATAACTATAAGTTGTTGACATGTTTTGACAGAGCAAAACAGTAACCTTCAAATAACGTAATCACAGTCACTGTGTCGAGGTGTATATTTGTAGAAAAACTGTAACGCTATTCATATTGATGAACTTAAGAAATAACAGTGCTAACATCCAATAGTCCGTGAGATCATCTGTAATTCGTTATCCATGAACATTAAAATTTTTACATATTTGATGTCAGCTCTATAAATATACGTATGAAGTATTTTTTTCAATACTTCTTTGCTAAGAGCGTTATGCTGTACTAAGCCTGAAAAGGTTTTTATTCATAGCGGGATTACGTGCGAGCAATAATGTATCATTTAATTTATTTTCTTTAGGTCGAGGTGACGGAAAGTGGAAGGAAAAAGACAGAGAGACCCTCAGACATGATATTGAACTATACAAAAGGATGGCAGGTAAAGCGTCTCCGTGCAAATATAAAATGAGCAACCCGAGTGCTTTTTTTGTATTTGGCAACTATTTGATTCGATATCTCTCTTATTGATACTGTCTTTACTGTCTTATTGATTTTAAATTGTTTCCAACATTTTAAGAATTGCGTCTAATTAATACAACTGAAATCCAAAATACGTCAAAAATACTAAAAGAAAATCTTCCTAAGATATTTATAGTAGGTTTATTTCTATGTATAAAAAAATTACAAACAAAAAACGTAAGGGAGCGAAGCTAACCTAAATATTTTCCGCGTAATATTAAGTAAATCAATTAAAGGCATACACAATGTATTTCAACGTTTTTTGAATTGTTTCACAGATAAAATTGAACGTGAAATCGAAACATTTTACGATGAATATCCAGAGGAGAAGTTAGAAGATGACAATATTAATTCAATGCGTTACAAATACACTGCAAAAAGTTTTCAAGGGCAGGAAAGTCCATTACTGAATAAACTCAATATTAATCTCAAGAATATCACTAATACCGTTTACAACAGTACTAATGATAAAAAAAAGTCTACAAATGACCACATAAATGTAAACAATCACAGTTTTACAACAAACCCAAGAAAAAGTGAAGACACAAAATGGCCGACTTTCGCGGATATATTACTGTCGATAGGAAAAAAATACGACTGGAAAAACGATCGTTGGATAAAAGTTAAGGAAAAACTCAACAGGCCAACAGTGAGAATCAATCGAGAAAAAGCGGATAGAGAAAATAGTGTAGATTTACATGAAAAACATAAATTTAGTTACAGACTTATTAAATTGAATAGAAGTAAGAACAGAAGAAGTGTCGTTGTGGCAGTTTCGGCTGTAAGATAGAAGAATCCAGTACAATAAGACCTAGCAAACGTGTGGTGTATATATATTTTTTTGTAAATGGGACCAACAACTGTGGAGCATATAACCGTAATGAATCCAAAGTTGTTATCTGAATTACAAATCGATGCCTGGTACTTATAGCTGTGACTTTGAGGACTTTAGACAAGTTTGTATGTATAGGGGTTCTTACCGAAAACGAAACTGATGGTGTTGGAGATTCCAGATACGATAGGACTAAAACTTTACATTCGTGTTTTTTTTATTGTCTTTTATTTTACTCATGTCTTTGTTTGTAGCACAATTAGATATTATTTGACATGCCGAATTTATGGTTTACAAGGAACATGAGGCGTGATTGCTAGCTTTTCGCATTCTATTGTGGTTTAATAAAATTTGATTCAAATGAAAACGATATTCTCTCTCTTATCTCGCAACAATACACAGAGCAATGAACAGACAAACTTTAATAAAAATTATTATATTTTATTGTTATTACATCACAGAGCATTAAGGGATTAAGTTAGTTGTAGATATGACATTTTATATTAATATTTAATTACCGAATTTTATTTCAACGCTATTAGCTATGTATGCCAAATCTATACTTCTATACTAATATTATAAAGAGGAAAGATTTGTTTGTTTGTTTGTTTCGAATAGGCTCCGAAACTACAGGACCGATTTGAAAAATTCTTTTTCCATTAGAAGCCGACATTGTCCCTGATGAACATAGGCTACTATTTTTGAATTTTTTTTTTTTGGTTTCATGTGTGTTTTAATGTTTCCGAAGCGAAGCGAGGGCGGGTCGCTATGTAGGTATTATAAAGTGCATTATAGGTACTTTTGGATATTTGAATTGATTCATCCGGATTATATGTTAACTCAACTGGAGACATAATTAAGTAAACTATATTAATATGCGTTATAATAATTGTAATGTTTATTCACACATAGCTCACAACCATATATGCCATATCGGATTTCAATTTGTAACGCGCTCCATCAAAAACTCACACGGCTGATTGTTAATTAATTACATCAATACCTGAAATCAATTTGTTAATGAAAACCGTTACTAAATAAATACATTTTTCATTAATATTGTTGTTTCATTTTCGCTACGAATTTTGTGGCTGTTCTACAGAGGCCCAAAGTCCTTAACCCGTATTAACCTCCACAATGGTTCTCTGAAAAATTAAATAAAAACTTATCTTTCTCTCTGAAGCATGTACAATTTCTTTATGGTATGGATTACCGTTACGGCTAGAATATGTTTAGTTGGATTACATCACGCCACGTTATTCTATGCTTCACGAATCTACGTCACGATTTGTTCAGACCATAGCACCGGGTAATGAGCCCTCGATATATATTTCGTTCTTTACAGAGCAGCAATGTATTTTTGAAAAGAGATCCCGTTTTTTGAAAAAAAACAATTCAAATTGATAACCAGATAAATGGGATTTTAAATGAGATGTTTTTCCGATAAGTGTAGCTTTGAGAATTACATTTTTTTAATGGGAGGTTTCTCGACCTGTTTGTTTCCAACCTTGATTTTCGGAGAGACTGCGCGAACTGTGTTTAGGCGCGTAATCAATTCGAACAACATAGATTAGTCGGGTTGTGTTTATGTTTTCATAGGACACAACTTTGAGCCTTTTCATCCGGTTCCATTTAATACTTATCTTTGTATTTTTTCTTGTCTGATTCACATTTTAGTTTAAATATTTCATTTTCACAAATTTATCACTAATTATTCCGTATTATATCATCCGTGTTCTATTTTTCGTTTGCATCAAAGAACAAAAATATTTTTTACTAGGTTATTCATGTGTGGTTATGGTGTCAAGCTGCTACTTACTCTCCGAGCCTCGTTTAAGAGATAAGGTAACGTATAAATTTTTTATATAAAAAAATATACACTGAAGACGGGTTAATTTTAGAGTACTCTAGATTTTAAAATAAAATTTCAATTATCCCTACAAGCATACTGTCACAACTGAACTAGGTTAATTAAAAAAATACAACATTTACGTAACATTTTTTTTTCTGAATTAACGCGGTCTGTTTGTATTTAAAAATAGATCCATGTAAAAGTAAGGGTCAACGCTCCGTGTTGGCAGGACTGATCTTTGTGTAAACTTGTCAGCGACTTCAGTAAACAGGCGTATTTGCGTTTCCTAGTCCACCGGGACCTGTGTAAACAGTAATATTCTACGTACTAAGAAACGACACTTGTGTCACGGACTTTACAACTTACTCGTTACAAAGCTTGCTCGAATAAAAACAGCTGGAGTTAGTGCGTAGTATTTCTGGTATGTAGCAACTATGCGTTTCGACTTAAAAAGTAGGGTTGCTACCGATACAACATAATCGAGATATCGAAATTTCGTCTTTAAGTTTCACATTGAATACCCAATAGGTTAATAATAAAAATTGATCAATTTTGTATTGTAAAATATCATAACAGTTCGTAAGTAGTGACTTATTTCAGCGTTACATCTAAATATTATTATGATGATGAACGCAATATAGCGAATATCTGTTTAGGGCATTTCTTTTTTTTTTATATTGCTTAGATGGGTGGACGAGCTCACAGCTCACCTGGTGTTAAATGGTTACTGGAGCCCATAGACATCCATAACGTAAATGCGCCACCCACCTTGAGATATAAGTTCTAAGGTCTCAAGTATAGTTACAACGGCTGCCCCACCCTTCAAATCGAAACGCATTACTGCTTCATGGCAGAAATAGGCAGGGTGGTGGTGGTGGTATTTAAGTACAATTAACTTCGCGAACGGCATTTTGCAACGTGTCCCAGTTACCCTGTACTTATGTTGAATAATAAAAATTTGATTTGATTTGATTTGTACAATGTAACGAACTACTTAAATTCTCTAAAAAATAAAAACAATCGCTTATTTAAACAAACTTGCATTCATTACGTAAAATGGGGACTGTGCAAAAGCGATGGCGTAAGTTGAATTAATCATAAGTAAAAGTGCATAATATATAAAGCTAAATTGCTTGTATCAATCAAGTGTACATTATTATGATTCAACTAAACATTAATCTTCACGGCATTTTGTAATATCGTCCTACCTACCCGTGCGGACTCACAAGAGGTCCTGCCACCAGTAATCCGTTTCAGTTTCAAGTGAAAAAACAATAGATAAGCTGCATATGAATACGACAATGATACCGTGTTGCGAAAACTCCTTAACACCATTAACATCTTGCGTATAGTAGTATTTTTTTCAAAATTCCATGTGCTACGACGACGATTTATCAAGAGCCAAACGCTTCGGGAACAAAAAGTCGCAGATTAGGTCCTCCTCGTCCGAAAAAAAACAAAGACGTACGTGACCCTAACCGAAAACGTGACTCGAAAGGCGAGAAGCAAAAATTTGTAGTTTATGATTTTTGTACGACCCTTTTTTCTGCTCGGGAATAGACCTGTACAAACTCAGTAAATCGATTTCTAGTTGTTTTCGGCAGTTTCGGGTCGTCGACGCGTCAGTTCGAAATTGAAAACCTAATGTTTTGTTTCTTTTTTATATATTTTACAGGGACTGTGAGAGAAGCGTTCGTTAGATTCTATTTCATCGATAAACAATTGACAAGCCTGAATGATACTACGAGTTCGTACTAGCTTTAACTACAACCGATGATCATGATGATGATGATATTTGAAATAACTACATTGGCTTCGTAGCGCATCCATGTTTTTGGAGTTTACTCCTTTAGAATCGATTTACATATATAGGCCCGGGGTATGAAAATTATGGGGACCAAAATCGTACTAGCATGTCACACGAAATGCGTTATGCGCCTGATTGCGCATGTCACACGAAATGCGCGCCGGGCTGCTGCGCCGGCAGTCCGCCACAAAGCCTCGTACTGATCGCGCGTTTCTCTCATTATTGTATTTTCATATATTTGTTAGTCGTTTGTTTTGTGTCTCGTTAATTTGTTAATAATCTGTAGTGTATCGTGTTGTCGTAATATAGAACTATTTCTCGTATTGTTTCGTTTAATTTTTTATATCCAGTAAACTCCAGTCGTGCGTCGGAGCGGACACACACACTTTTTTTTTCCCTTACCTTTATTTCGACAATTAAAACACATGCTCTGTTTATTACCATAAATGCTTTCAAGTATTAAAACAATTAATACTACTAAAAATGTATGACACGATAACATTAATTATTATGCAGGGTATAATTGAATATGCAATTTCGAAAAGGACACATCTCTGAAAATGTAAAATGTTCAGGAAATGAAAAAAAAACTGATTATTTTCTAAAGCAGTGTAAAATTTTAAATATTAACTTTGGAGATATATTTTAGTGTTAATTATCAATTGAAAATTACTGAAATTATTATAAAATGGGTGTAGGTAAGCCTCAAAACTACATGTATATGAAAAAACGTATTTGACAAAATATGCGACATGTGCCCTTTTCGAAATTGCATATTCAATTATATAAGGACAAGCGGCCCGCTCCGGCTCCGCTCGGGCCTATAACAAAAATTTCAACGATATATTTTGACGTTGTTTTATCTTTTTAACGTCGTAGTTCACAACTGTTCTTAGCAACAAGACTAGTCTATTTGAGCAAAGAAAACAATATAATGCTCCATCCAGAGAAGGCAAATGGTGAGTGTATTCTTCGTCATGTCCCTTGTTGTAACCACATTGGTAATCATCAACTCCCTTCCGGCAATGCGATACAGGAAGCTGTCAACGTAGCCATAATCAGTTAGCGCCTGCGTCAACTGGAAA
This sequence comes from Bombyx mori, assembly GCF_030269925.1. NCBI lineage: Eukaryota > Metazoa > Arthropoda > Insecta > Lepidoptera > Bombycidae > Bombyx > Bombyx mori. The sequence goes on from NC_085123.1 coordinate 8,517,154, forward strand.
GTGAAACACTTTCGGCTGTATGTTTCAGCCGTAAACAAGTATGTTTCACTTATGAATCGGGTGCAAATAATTTTACAATCCAGGTATCTCCAGTATACTTTTAAAAGCATTAACAATTCAAATGCTTAAAAAAATGGAATAGAAGTAGCAAGATGAAAAATTAAATAATGTTTTATCGGAAATATTTGATGTCCTTAATATTTTAATGCGTTGTGTTCCTGTGTGCTCCATTAATATCGTTTACATATTGACGGGGCCTTGACGTGAACGATAGCTAAACATTTACCCTGCCTGCTTGGGGCAATAACATATTTGCGAGCCACGTATATTAGGAAAAGCTTTTACCTGAAATGAAACATGGAAATATAGCAGCGACTTGTGTTGTATTGACATATGAGCGTATTAGTGAATGTGGACGTAAACACGTTGGATTACCGTGTCTTATGCCCTGCAGTATTCGCAGCGTATGTAAATAATTGCAAAAAAATAAAATCTCATTAAGCTGATGTTGCTGCATATTTCAATATTAATGACGACGTTGGCGCCGCATTTAAATTTATTTAACGGATTTTGGATATGGGATTAATTTTTCGTTAAATTAATGACGTTTTTGTAAATTTAATGCTACTAACTGCGCAAAAATTACATTCTTTAATTTACACTAGTGTTATAATTGTAGCGAATCAAACAATAAAATCATGTTTCGGGCGTAGTTTAATATATTTAAAATATCCAAACAAATATTTTTTGTTGCGTAAGTATTTAATTTGTTAATATTTGTATTATAGAAAAAGTATACATATTTAAGCTGGATACTAAATTAATTACTACTAAATTAATAATTGCCACGTACCATCCGGCTATGGAATGAGCTCCCCTCCACGGTGTTTCCCGAGCGCTATGACATGTCCTTCTTCAAACGAGGCTTCTGGAGAGTATTAAGCGGTAGGCAGCGGCTTGGCTCTGCCCCTGGCATTGTTGAAGTCCATGGGCGACGGTAACCACTCACCATCAGGTGGGCCGTATGCTCGTCTGCCTACAAAGGCAATAAAAAAAATTTCGTTAACTATAAACATATGAAAGACAACTCTTAGTGGATCGTTTAATTTAGTTTTAACGCGAAACTTAACATAGCAATTTGTAGTTAAACAGTCGAGATATTTGTTGTACGACATTCAATTAGTAGTGTTTACAACATTAACATAGTTATCTGAGCGAGGAACGTCCTTGTTCGCAAACAAAGCGATAAACCCGGACTCAACGATGCACTGCGGGATTGTAGCTAACGAAACTGCTCGGATACTAAGGAAAAACAAAGAAAATTACCTTCGACAAGGAATTGTCCAGACAAACACACGATAGTAATGAAATATTTTCATTTGACTACCGATATTGCCAAGTAGATTTTATAGCGTTCTGAGCTGTTTGTTTTACTCAGCATGAAAATGTGGCTGAACATACATTTCAAGGTGTTTTTTTCAGATTGAGCTATGTAGTACATAATTATGAAAGATAGATTAAAATATTACTATCAGTTTTTCCTGAAAATTTCATTAGGTGGTTGAACACATATAACATTATAATATATGTATTACTGGTGGTAGGGCCTCTTACGAGTCCACGCGGGTAGGTACCATCACCCTGCCTATTTCTGCCGTGAAGCAGTAATGCGTTTCGGTTTGAAGGGTGGGGCAGTCGTTGTAACTATACTGAGATTTTAGAACTTATATCTCAAGGTGGGTGGCGCATTTACGTTGTAGATGTCTATGGGCTCCAGTAACCACTTAACACCAGGAGGGCTGTGAGCTCGTCCATCCATCTAAGCAATATATATATGTATGCTAATTGTATCGTGTTTTGATGGGCACTCTATTCTGACAGATTGCGCCTCAGAATCGAACACCAGCCCAGGCTTTAGGGTTATCAGTCCACATTCACAAACCTGAATGGCGCTTCTCAACTTGCAACCCAAGTTTGAAGACTTAATTTCCGTAACAAAGCAGCTGTGTGGCGACATTGCCACCACCATAACTATTTGGTCTATGACCAAAAACACACACGCACTCAAGTCCTATAGACTGACACTTTGACCGATATGGAATTTTGAGTGTTTCTATTATTCAGAAACCCTCAACGAATTCCTAAAGCTGTTCTACGTAACCCATCTACTTTGGGACAGAAATAAACAAAATGGTGCTACCCACCTAAGAATTGCAATTTTCTTTTCCACCATTAGATCTTTACGATAGATAGGTTGGTATAAATAGACTGAAATAATGCCACCACGCATTGTTGCGAAGTTAAAGCAGTAGCACAAAGAGCTAATGTTATATAGACTTCAGATGATATTAGTAAAATTATCCTATCCATTAGATCTAATGCTGTTGGTTATGAGAAAATCACCCGTCGCATGATTACCACAGCTTTAGACCATCTTATTCTCACCATAACCCACATCATTAATTTCTCCTTTAGTACCAACATGTTTCCCTCCCAATGGCGTAAGGCTTATGTCATTCCTTTTTTTTTTTTTTTTATTGCTTTTGTAGGCAGACGAGCATACGGCCCACCTGATGGTAAGTGGTCACCGTCGCTCATGGACGTCAGCAATGCCAGGGGCAGAGCCAAGCCGCTGCCTACCATAAAGAACTCTCCGCAAGCCTCGTTTGAAGAAGGACATGTCATAGCGCTCGGAAAACACTGTGGAGGGGAGTTCATTCCAAAGCCGGATGGTACGTGGCAAAAAAGATCTTTGGAAACGCACTGTCGATGAACGCAGCGGTTCCAGATAATATGGATGAACTCTGCTCCGATGGCGGGAGGTGCGATGATAAAAAGGAGATGAGGGAATCATCTCGAATAATTCCTCAGAGCATTCCCCATGGACCATGCGGTATAAAACACAGAGAGAACCGAAGTCCCTCCCTTCCTCTTCCTAAAATACCGAATCCTACCCTTGTTACTCACTTCCGACCTATATCCATACTTCCTTTCCTATCTAAGGTTTTAGAAGCTTGTGCGCACAAACAACTGTCCAACTTTATTCATTCACAACATTTGTTGAGTACATTGCAGTCCGGTTTCAGACCTTGCCACAGCACTACTACCGCACTCCTTAACCCTTAATTAGGCAAGAAATTTTTTCAATTTTTTTTTAATTTCTGTTATTTTCCTATGTCTGTATGGACATTAGGATCTCTGTAAAATAAATAAATAAAATATATCATTTCCCATTTTTGAGATAATCAATGTCCGCTGTGGCGATCATTGACAATTATATTATGAAGGAGTCATAAATATACATGTCCGGTGTAGCGGCCAGTACTAAATATACGGTAAATAAAAAGTTGAAGTATTTTGTGGACAGATATAATAAAAAAGTATTAAGTTATGACATTTAGACATCTAATTTAGTACGAAAATTAAGAAAACAGTTTCTGGCATTTTTGCCAGTTACAAAACAAAGTCTGACTTTGCATTTTAACGCAATGTCAGTAATGTGTATAAATACAAAATGTATAAATACAAAAAAATACATTTTTTCTGGAAAATATCTGCAACGTCTTTCATCCATAATTGACGGGAAATGACCTACATCATCATATTTTACAGGGCTTGAAGGTCTTGCTACGTAAGGTTTGTTTATTTTTGAGTGTTCCCTTACATTCTTTTGGCACTTCGATTGGGCAAAAATAGGTTTTCATATAGGTACCTGATGTCTAAATACCTTTAGGGAAATTTTACTTCCAAGCCCGCGCTGGACTCGATAAACAAGCCAAGCATTATTCAGGCAAATATCAACTATTTGTGCAAAAATACCTAAGTACTACCTTCTACTTTTGAAAGCTATTTTGTACAATGATATCAGCATGTCTGCAAGATCTACACCTCCCATATGCCTGTTATATTGACGTACTTTGAGGACATTGCACGTCAACATTTTTTCGCGAGTCCTTACAATATCTTTGAATTTTTTCGATGGGGTTCCTAGCTACGCATGTGCTTATAAACGTAACAGCCTTATTATCGTTCCACCGAACAACAGGTAGGCAGTTATTATCGCATGCCGATTCTGAAAATGCACCTCTCTCCTTCTTCTTCATGTCCTTTTCCTTACCTGCATCAATTTCTTGCAAATAAGTATAAATAAATATGTAAATTTAATAATTAGGTAAAATATTAGTAATCATCCCAATACATGTTAAGCCCGCAATAACTTTGGCAATGTTCGTTGTGGCGGACAAATCAATCAAACACTAAATATTTATGAAATTGATTTTGTTCGCTGTGGCGGACAAACATTGTTTATAGTAAAAAAAGTCACCAAAACCATACAAAATTACAAGATCTATAAGTGATTTAATAAATTACAATATTACAAAGTTATTTCAGTAAACAAACGTGCACATTTATTAGTAAAAGCTTTATAAAAAAATATAAATACTTTGAGTAAAACGGATGGCTTGTGCTTCGTCGACATTTTGTCTCAAAATCACAGATACAAGATTACCAAATAAGAATTTTTTTTTTTTTACCGTAATAGAAATATATTTTAAAGTTTTTGTTAGATATTTAAGCCGTATAGAAGTTTTCATAGACCCACCAGATTTTATTTATTTAATTGTTCGTTGTAGCGGACTGAGCCAAATTAAGGGTTAAAGTGATTGGCGATATTAGAGCAGGTATGGAGGACACAAATATTACGGTATTGGTTCTGATAGACTTCTCAAACGCTTTTAATAACGTCAATCACGACATCCTCTTATCCATTCTCTCCCATCTTAGGATGTCATCTGGAGCATTGGATTGGTTCTCGTCCTATCTTCGAGGTCGTCAGCAGTCGATACACATCGACGAGTCTTCGTCTAGTTGGTGTGATCTGCACTCTGGCGTTCCTCAAGGCGGCATTCTTTCTCCTCTACTATTTTCAATTTTTATTAATCTCATTACCAATAATTTTCAATGTGCGTACCATCTATATGCCGATGATTTGCAGCTTTATGCTCAGGCTGGAGTCGATAGTGTGTCTTCGGCAGTTGGTAAAATAAATAACGACCTGTCCTACATTAAATCCTGGTCTGACAGTTTCGGCATAAGCGTGAATCCCGCCAAATGTCAGGCTATTATTGTTGGAAGTCAACGCTTGTTGTATCGGTTGGATATGGCATATGTCCCATCGGTTATATATGATGGCTCAACCATCAACTGGTGTTCAGTTGTAAACGACTTAGGTCTACTTATTGACTCCAGCCTGAGTTGGCGAGCCCAGGTCATTTCCGTGTGTCAACGAGTTACACTTACACTCCGTATGCTTTACCGCCTGAAGAATTTCCTTCCGCCCGAGACCAAGACAATGCTCGTTCAAACTTTGGTCTTCCCCATGATCGACTATGGTGATGTGTGCTACCTGACCTGAATGCAGATCTACTCAATAAACTTAACCGGCTTCTCAATAACTGCATTCGATTTATTTATAATCTTCGAAAATACGATCACGTATCTTCTTATCGCTCCCAACTCAAATGGCTCCCCATTCGTCAACGCCGTAGCTTGCGTGCTCTCAGTACTCTTTACTCTTTGTTGCACTCCCCAAATCCACCTGCTTATTTAACTAATTCCTTTCAATACTTAGGGTCTGACCACAGCCGAAATCTTCGTTCATCTCACAATCTTCTTCTTCGCTGTCCTCCACATAGTTCTGACTTTTTACATTCTTCATTCACAATTCAGTCTATTCTTCTATGGAATGCGCTCCCACTCAAAATAAGGTCGGCCACTACACGTGAAGCGTTTAAGACGAAGGTTCGAGAACTGTTTCTCAGAGAGTTAGCAGAGTCATCTAATTGATAATATTTGTTTATATATGTTTTTATATGTATATATTTATATATATATCTATATATTTATGTATATGTATTTATTTAAGTATTATGTATTATGTATGTTATATATACACATAATATATGTTTAAGTAATATCCCCTTTACACTACACCTACCAAGCTTCATCTCTGCACTCCCCTAAGGTAGACTGTTAGAGAATGCCTATGGCATTAAGTCCGCCTTTATACTTTCTAGTATAAGAAGTTATAAATAAATAAATAAATAAATATATACTTGCCCCTTCTAATTAATAGTAACTGATAGATCTTAGAAGATTTTAAAACTTCTGTGTTGGAGTTTGAATACAAATGTAATGGCAGGCAACACTTGACACATGATTACAGATTTCTAATATTAGAATTATTTTAAATGTTTAAAAAACAGATGATTGTTTTTTAGTAAGAAAAAGTCAGAACTTCTCATCTAGACACGGTCAAAGAAACATGAGCTTTATAAAAAATATAAAGATAATAAGTTTATAATGGTGTAACAGTGTTCTAACTATCTGCAATATAATTATAACTAGAGATCCCGCAGTAGTCGAAAATCGACTATAATTAATTGGAATCGTAAGTTTGTACACTATTATGATTCTATTTTTTACTTCTATAATCACAAATTTGGCCAAGACTACAATATAAAAAATATTAACAAAGGCAAAGAATATTTAATCTATTCTCAATTTGACAACAGACGCCAAGAACAAAAGTTTGACAATAAATAGTATGCATGCGTGTGTGCGTCAAATACATAGTATGTAGTCTGTGTAATGTTTTCTTTATTGATTTAATGTATCTTTCATGCATTATTTAAAAAAAATATTAGCATTGTGCACTTCTTCTCTACATTCTGTATAAGTGTGGAAAATTTCATACCCAATACCATTCCTCCGTCCGCGCAATTTTCGTAAAAAGGGATACAAAGTTTTTGCTTCACGTATTAATATATAGATGAAGCAGTTTGTTTTTAAATAGCCCCTCATCACCTACAGAACCCAATACCCTCAAATTTAACTGTCCAACATTCTGACCTAACAGTAAATACGTTTTTGATACGAGTCTAACCTACTTTATAAAATACAACATTAAATTCACAAAGAGAAAACAATTTGTACGAAAATAATGACACGATTTCATTGTCAATTAACGTCATTTGTGTATAAATTTCTTAAACGTCGAAAGTCCTTTTTCTAAGGTTACATCTTTATTTTCTTTTCTGGGAAATAAAATGGATCTATCACGCCCATATGTGAATTTTCGAAAGCAGTTTGGAAAGCAGCCAAGGTTTTGCGAAGTGCCAGTTCATCTCATAGATTCTATCGCTCCTAATAAAGGTGAGCAAAGAAAATATTGTTTACGAAATACAGTTAATCAAGAAGTGCAAACGATTATTTCAAAATCCGAAAATGAGGTGAACACGCATCGAATCACGTCTCAAGAACAAGGCGTGAATCATGTTGAAGGAGGCTGGCCAAAAGAAATTAATTTCTTAGACGAGGAAATTACATCAAGATATCGACACCGTGTTGAACGAGAAGACACTTATGTTGAAGTCATTCTAAATCAGTATGAGAACTTCGAACATTATCTTAAGCAAAATAATGCTATAGAAATGTACGAAATGTTTTACAAAAAAATGCCGCCCACTCAACTAATAGAAAAATCGGCTTTGCGAATCAATAGTCTCTTAAAAGACACAGATAATCGCCCAATAGCATGTATTGGATGGTCTTGTGAAGATAATCCCAAAATAGTTGTGGCGTACTGTAATAAAAAATATCCAATTCGTGGTCCCATTAATTCAAATCTATCGTGTTATGTGTGGGATGTGGAGTATCCCCGTGCTCCAAATGATGAGTTATATCCGCCTTCACCATGTTGGGAAATAGCATGTTCACCCATTAATCCATCCGTGGTAGTTGGTGGTTTAGAAGACGGTACTGTTTGTATATTCGATCTTAGGTCTAATAAAAATGCTGATGCGAAAAGCCCAATGCACCTGGCCCACCGGGATCCGGTTTCTGCACTTGTATACATACAGTCTAGGCAGAACAACGAATTTTTTAGTGGGTCTACTGATGGTTCTTGTAAATGGTGGGATATCCGTCAGTTATCGAATCCAACTGAAACACTCATAATGTCCGTAAATGCTGTTCAGGGCGAACAAGCAACGTTAGCTAACTCTGAAGGTGTTTACTCTTTGCAATATGATAGGGCGTTTCCAACGAGATTCCTCTGTGGTACTGACACAGGTTTGGTTATTAACGTTAATAGAAAAGGAAGAACTCATCGAGAAATGCTGAGCGCAGTATTTCATGCACATAAAGGACCCGTTAAAGCAGTTCATCGCAGCCAATGTACATCAAAAATGTTTCTAACTTGTGGTGACTGGACGGTTCACATTTGGAGCGAGGATATCTTAAGTTCCCCGATTGTCTCAGGTATTCCACATCGCCACCAAATAACCGATGCTGTTTGGGCTCCACAAAGATTTTCGAGCTTCATGACCGTTAGTGTTGATGGCAAATTCCGGTATTGGGATATCTTACGTAAATATCGTGAGCCTGTCGCTGTGTTACCAGTATCAAAAAATCCACTTTTGAAGATAAAACCGAATGAAGAAGGTCGTTTGATAGCAATAGGTGATGGAAAAGGAATGATTTATATTTTATCTTTGTCTGAAAATCTAATTATACCAGGTGATCGAGATAGGCAGTTAATGACACAAACTTATGATCGCGAGACTCGAAGAGAACACATTTTAGAGGCCCGTGTTAAAGAAATTCGTGTGAAATTAAAATCAGATGACAAAGCAGCTCAAGCGGCTACTAAAGCAAGTCCAGCTGGTGACCTGGAAAGCCTGCTAAAAACCACCGAAGAAGAATACAGAAGGGTTGTATCTGAAGAGCTACGACGTGCCGGAATTACACCGGTATCTTCAAGAGGTCGAGGTGCTGAAATGCGAAAACGATAAGTTAATTTAATTAAGTTAAACAAATATTTTAAGAGAAAAGTTTTTTTTTAGTTAACATTAAGAAGATAGTGTTACGTTCGTTTTAGCGATGGAAAATTGTTTTGATTCAAGAATAAAACTGGTTTATATTTCATTTTACTTTTAATACAATGTGGCAATGTATGCTCTCTGAAACTTTAATGTGATTATACCGGTGGCCATTATAATGTAATGGAACGCTTCAATTAGGCTTTAAGAGGTAGGCACTCGGCTTCCCATTTGGCTCCCTTTGATCGCATGCTCGCGTTAATTTATGTAATTACATCTTACTCAGCAGACTTGGCTAGATATCAAGAAATTGTGACGAATAATAATGCTAAGCATGTGCTTGATTACTCTGAAGGTGATTTTTACTATCACATTCAAATGGAAGTCACTTAAACTCAAAATCGTCAGTAATGTCTAACTTTACCATGTTAATATTATGTTTGTTTTGAAAATTTTGAATAATATTTCGTTATGGTTAATTTCTAAAGAGACTTCACGGGAAGATACAAATTATCTTATATTTAGGGAAAATCGATAAAATAAAATATTCGACATTTATTTGTAATGTAACTAATGGAATGTTGTGTCGCTTACTTATGTCAAAGTAATATCTACCACCGTTTCCAAATATATATATATATATACACATATATCTATGGATTATAACTGAGAAATATCTAGCGAAAGAACTAGACGAGCTTGTCTTTTTTAAAAGTTTTTTTTTGTTTTTTTTTTCACAATCCAAGAATTTCATTACAAAACAATAGTATTATAAAGAAGAACAAAGCAAGTATCTAGTAGTCGTTCACTATGTAATGTGTTGTGTTGCAGTCTCTAATTGCGTCCTTAAATTCAAAGACAGGTCCTTAGTCCTTGAGTCCTTAAATTCAAAGACAGCAATTTAAAGTTTTTCGGAATCTTGTTTAAAGTATATTTTAAATAGCTCCTTAAAAGAGTTAGTTTTCTGGATTTAATTTGTGGGTACGATGTCATATTTCATGTATAAATTTTCTGTTCTAAGAATTATTTTTATTAAACACTAAACATAATCCTTGTGGCGTAGAAATAACAAATAGCAAAACATAATTATGTAGTAGACTCTTACTTTTACATCTGTAAGCTCTTCTAGTGCTTATACAAATTGAGTTAAGGCGGACCTAGTAAAGTAATGTACGTATTTGGGGTTAAGCCAACAAAAAGGTTTCACTTTGCTCTGCCCTTTTTGTAAACTAAAGGCCGACGAACAGTAATTCATATTATTAGAACCTTTTAGGAACAATTTTACATCTGAACTAAGTGCCTTACGAAAAATGAAATTAAAATGTTAGAAATTCTTTTTTTAAATCTTACATTATTAATAGGGTCTAAAAATTGTACAGTCTAAAATATTATCGCAGTGCAGTATCGTGTTGTAAATATACCTACCTAGTAGGTGGTAGGACCTCTTATAAGTTCGCACGGGTAGGTACCACCACCCCGCCTATTTCTGCCGTGAAGCAGTAATGCGTTTCGGCTTGAAGAGTGGAGCGGCCGTTGTAACTATACTAAGACCTTGGAACTTATATCTCAAGGTGGGTGGCGCATTTACGTTATAGATGTCTATGGGCTCTTTTTTTTTATTGCTTAGATGGATGAACGAGCTAACAGACCACCTGGTGTTAGGTGGTTACTGGAGCCCATAGACATCTACAACGTAAATGCGCCACCCACCTCGAGATATCAGTTCTAAGATCTCAGTATAGTTACAACGGCTACCCCACCCTTCGAACCGAAACGCATTACTGCTTCACGGCGGAAATAGGCGGGGTGGTGGTACCTACCCGTGCGGACTCCCAAGAGGTCGTACCACCAGTGCTCCAGTAACCACTTAACATCAGGTGGGCTGTGAACTCGTCCACACATCTAAGAAAAAAAAACTGTAGGTCGTCTTCTTAAAAGTGCCCGGATCTAGATATAATTATCATTACAATACAGAAGAATTAGGCCTCGAACAGCTAAGGACTCAAAAAAATCCATTAGCTAAAGACTTAAAAAAATTATAACAGAGTTGATCATAAAAATCTTGCAATAAATGAAATTGGTAAAAAACCGTGTATGCATTGAACAGCGTAATAATAAGTAAGCTTGATCCTTATTCTACATAACAGAAAAATTATCTATAATAATAATATTAAAACAAATTACAATGGAATCGGTCCATTAGTCAATGTTGGAGCGGAAGATTGTAAAATTTAAATCACCGCTTATCGTGTTTCGTTTCGCCCGGAAAATTCGTGATAAGGATTTATTGCTTGTTTTTTAATAAATTGACTTCGAAATTGAGCTCAGTTTCGCGAGTTCTTTTTAGTTGATTCGTAACTAATACTCAGTAGATTTGGTGTTGGGGACTACTGGTTTTTTTATTCCATTTTATTTAGTATTTTCTTCAATACAATAATTGCGAAAAGTTATAAAATGGCAAGCTTAAATCAACAATTGAGTTATCTACCAGCTAACCGTTCTTAAAGAGGGAGAGCTTTACATGCGTGGGTAGAAGAGCACAATCTAATCAATTTACTTATTGATATAACACACAATAACAATAATAATAAATCGGTTTTTCGCGAGTCATAGACTTCATTTTACGATTTCACGGCTTATGACCTCCGTGATTACGAGAGTATTCGAAACAGAGATATTAATCTCGATATTAATCTTATTTATTTATTTATTTAATATATTTTGTACACACAGCTGTTAGAAAAGACACGTCAATAAGGATACAGAGTACAAGGGCACTACTTATTTCATGGTGAAATCTCTTCCAGTAGGCCCGCAAAAGGAAAGAAGAATTAGGAACACAAACCTAGTGCATACAGTAAACATTACATATAATAATATATACATATAACAAGATACAAAACAATATATATACATACAAATACACACACACAAACACACACACACACACACACACACACATATATATATATATATATATATATATATATATATATATATATAACATACACACATATACTTACTTTGTATTATAATACATTATACAAATATATTATATATACTTTATTTAAGATGGTAAGGATAAATAATGTTCTTTAACAGATTTCTTGAACGCTGCTATGGTTTCGCACGCTCGTATCCTTGGAGGGAGGGAATTCCAAAGTACAACTGCTTGTACAGAAAATGATTTTGCGTAAGCATGTGTTTTATGAACAGGGCAGTTGAGGAGAGTTTTAATGTGTGTTCTACAAGGAGCAAGGGAGGGACGGGCATAGGTAAAGCGATCACGTAAATATTGTGGGTAGTTAGGATTATGTAGGATATTAAATAGGAAGCACAACATTCTAGTATTTCTGCGGAAACGGACTGGGAGCCACTTGAGCTTTTTGCGAAAATCAGAAATATGATCATATTTTTTGAGACCAAAAATAAAACGGATGCACAAATTTTGCAAACGCTCAAGCTTATTGAGAAGCTCCTCAGTGGCATCCAAGTAGCAAGCATCAGCGTAGTCCAAAATTGGTAAAATGAGACTTTGGGCAAGAGAAATTTTAGTTTCCAAAGGCAAAAAATATTGGAGACATTTGAGTGAATGGAATGCAAAGTTAACTTTGCTGCTAACATTGTTAACCTGCTCATTCCAGCTTAAGAAAGAGTTAAAGGTAACGCCAAGGTTTTTAACAGTTTCACTAAAGACAATTGGTTGGCCATTCAATATGAGAGATCCAATTGCAGAATGATTTAATGCACGAATAGCATATCTACTACCAATTATGATGACCTGTGTTTTGTTGGCATTAAGTAAGAGTCCATGAGACGTTGCCCATTCATGAATGTTTTCCAAATCACAATTAACATCCTTGACTGCTCTATCAATTTCACTAGGTGCGCAGTGATGGTAAATTTGCAAATCATCTGCATAAAGATGAAAATTTGAGGATATCAAAGTAGTGACTGTGTTAATAAACACCGAGAAAAGAAGAGGAGAGAGAACACCACCCTGAGGCACGCCAGCATCAACAGCAACCCAGTCTGAGAAGGATTCATTTTGACGTGTGCGTTGTGAACGGCCCCGAAGATATGAATCAAACCACCTTGGGGCAGAAGTAGTAATGTTATGGGATCGAAGAATAGCGAGCAGGATATCGAGATCCACGCAGTTGAATGCGTTACTGAAGTCAAGTAGTACAAGAATGGTTAGGGATTGGTTTTCAATTGCCCATCGAATGTCATCTGTCACTTTCAGCAACGCAGACACCGTGCTGTGTCCCGATCGGAAACCTGATTGAAAGTTGCTAAGAATATTATTGGAGAGGAGGAAATTTTGTAGTTGCTTGTGAACAATGTGCTCCAACACTTTCGAGAGAAAAGGAAGTATGGAGATAGGACGATAATGTGACAAAGACGAAGGATTGCTGGTTTTAGGTAAAGGGATAATATTAGCGGATTTCCAGGATTTAGGAAAGGATCCAGATTGTAAGGAATGGTTAATTATGTTCGTTAAACAAGGAAGTAGTATATCAAGAATGGGGATAAGCATTTTAGAGCACAAGTTGTCACTACCTACAGCATGGGAAGAAATAGATAAAATAGCTTTACGAACATCATTGGTCGATACTGACTGAAACTTAAAGGAAGAATGCTTAGGCAAAGGGAGATTAAGTAACGTTTGCAAAGTTCTCGATTTACGACACTGATCAACTGAGAAAGAGGGTGTAGAAAATTGTTTGTTGAGTGCGTTTAAATCGAGACCGCCGTAGGACGTAGAAGATGCTTTTCCTATGCCTACGGATTTTAAAAATATATAATACATTTTTTCTTAATTATATAATACAATTTTATTTTTTAGTTACTTTATTTCGCTATCCACTTTGATGGTTGTCGTTGAGTGCTTCAAACGTAGGGCCTGTAAATATGAAGTGTGGGCAAATAAATGAATTCCAATAAATACCAGAATGGATGTTTGTCAAATGACAAACATCAACCCTTTGTCTTAGGGTCAGCAGCAGTATTGTAATATTTGTAATAAGCCGTGGTTTATTCTTTAAGTTACTATATATATCAGGTATTATTAGTAACTAGTAGTAGGACTATATTAATATTATAGTCAGGTCCTAAGTATTGTCACACAGTAAAAACTTTTGTTTTAGAATGCTGGCCACAAAAAAGTTTATTGAATTCGAATTTCGAATTGTTCATGAAAATAAAAATGTATACTTTTAGAATTTTACTTATTTTTAAATATGGAGTGGACGCTTAAAGAAGACCGTGTTTCAATTATTGCGTTGCATCGTTGCGGTTACGCGCCAATTCAAATTTTTAACATACTGAAAAATTTGAATATAACCAAAAGATTCGTTTATCGTACCATCAAACGATACAATGAAGACTCTAGTGTAGATGACAGGTCAAGAAGTGGTCGCCCTCGGTCTGTTAGGACTCCAGCAGTGGTAAAAGCTGTGAAGGCGCGAATTCAAAGAAATCCCAAACGTAAGCAGAAACTGTTGGCCCTGCAGATGGGGTTAAGCAGAACCACGGTGAAAAGGGTGTTAAATGAAGACTTAGGGCTTCGGGCATATCGAAGAAAAACAGGACATCGTTTGAATGCTCGTCTAATGGACCTGAGACTGAAGATGCCGCGCTTTGTTGAAGCGGTACGCGGGAAGAAAATATCGGGAAATTCTTTTTTCGGATGAAAAAATTTTTACCGTAGAAGAGAGCTACAACAAACAAAATGATAAGGTGTACGCACACAGTAGTGAAGAAGCGAACAACCGTATTCCGCGTGTCCAACGAGGTCATTTTCCGTCCTCGCTCATGGTATGGTTGGGAGTTTCTTATTGGGGCTTAACAGAGGTACATTTTTGTGAGAAAGGTGTAAAAACGAATGCAGTTGTGTATCAAAATACAGTCCTGACGAACCTTGTGGAACCTGTTTCTCATACCATGTTCAATAACAGGCACTGGGTATTCCAACAAGATTCGGCGCCAGCTCATAGAGCGAAGAGCACACAAGACTGGCTGGCGGCGCGTGAAATCGACTTCATCCGGCACGAAGACTGGCCCTCCTCCAGTCCAGATTTGAATCCGTTAGATTACAAGATATGGCAACACTTGGAGGAAAAGGCGTGCTCAAAGCCTCATCCCAATTTGGAGTCACTCAAGACATCCTTGATTAAGGCAGCCGCCGATATTGACATGGACCTCGTTCGTGCTGCGATAGACGACTGGCCGCGCAGATTGAAGACATGTATTCAAAATCACGGAGGTCATTTTGAATAAACTTTAGTGTCATAAGAATCTATGTTTTGTTAAGTTCATTTTGGTATATGAATGGTTACATAATGAATAAACTTGTTTCAATTATTTTATATTAAACATGTGACAGAATTTATGACCTGACTAGGTATATAACAAATTTGTAAATGCTCTGAAAAACGGCATGATTGCAAAGATATAGTTAATATGCTAACATTAGTCATATTTTTCCCTAAAAACATTAACCAGAATTAGATTTTAAATCGGTAATTCTAATCGGAGCTAAAATTAGCGTCAGTACAGCCGCAGCCCACGCCTATTTCCATTTTAATTTCATAAAGTTTAGGGATATACAATAGAAATTCAACTTCAAATTTAAACATTCCAACTTTGAAATCACGATGCCCGAGTCCTAAATATATTTACTTTTTGCACCCATTGTTTTTTTAATAAACATCATAAAAGTCGCAGCCATCTAGATTGCAGATAATGACAACGACGCAAGTTGCAATACTGACGAGACGACTCAAAGAGTCGTCTTGCCGACATGAGGAAAAAATTAGTGCCGGAAGAGAAACCTATATGTAATGCGGTCGCTGTATTCAGGGAAAGAGGGTGAGTGCACTGTAATCATAGGGTGAACAAAAATACTACATTCAATACTATCAAAATGTCTATTTTAACTATAATAATATCTATTTTGGTCAATATTAAAATATACTGAGATAGTTATGCCAAATTTTATTTAGTTTAAAAGCCAAATATTCAATTACTTTTCGGATAACTAGGGTTAAACACTCAATAGAGCTCCTAGGCACCGTAATATTACTGCTCATATTGGGTCATAAGATTTGAATCGTTTCTAGCATGGTCATAAGATTTAAAGTGTTGCTAGCCTTGATAATTTAACTGTTTTATACATTCATATAAATGGGAACGGCTGAGTGGCTTTTATAGCAAGCCTTATGGATTATTTATCTTCTTCTACACCTTTTAACTTTATCCTTCCTTCAATAGTTATTCTAGATAAGAACCTATGGAGATCTTTGTCCGAGTAACTATAGCCGAAGATGTTCATTTTGCGTCTTAGTAAAATGTTACACTCACAAATAAAGTGATTCCCATCTCATCCCAGTAAATGATGTTGCTTCGAGTAATGTACTCACTCATGTAATCTGAAATTAGAAAGTGGAAGATTGACTAGACCAAATAAGGCCGTAAGATGCCCTACATATTTTCCAATGTATTCGTTTCATATCTTAGGGAATACGACAAGATTGACTAAAAAGGTCAAAGTCAAAGGTCAAAGTTCATGCTAAAATCATGATTAAGCAATTTTAATTATTTTAACAGTAATTACCTACAACGGCTAGAACAATTTGAGAAAGCCATACAAGCGTACAATGAAGCTCTTCGTTGGAATGTAAGTAACAAAAATGAAACCGATTATTGATGACGTGCTTGAGTTTGTTTCATCGGTTCTTCTGGGGACTTTCTACAGGTTTTTGTATTGAAGCTTTTCGTAGAGATAACTTTGACTTTTGCATTACATCCAAGTAACGAGAGGCTCCAAGGATCGCTTGGAACCTCTGGGTCTACAAAGGGACTTCGGTTCTCTCTGTATTTTATACCGTATGGTCCATGGGGAATGCTCTGAGGAATTATTTGAGATGATCCCCTCATCTCCTTTTTATCATCGCACCTCCCGCCATCGGAGCAGAGTTCATCCATATTACCTGGAACCGCTGCGTTCGTCGACAGTGCGTTTCCAAAGATCTTTTCTGCCACGTACCATCCGGCTTTGGAATGAACTCCCCTCCACGGTGTTTTCCGAGCGCTATGACATGTCCTTCTTCAAACGAGGCTTGCGGAGAGTACTTAATGGTAGGCAGCGGCTTGGCTCTGCCCCTGGCATTGCCGAAGTCCATGAACGACGGTGACTACTTACCATCAGGTGGGCCGTATGCTCGTCTGCCTACAATGGCAATAAAAAATAATAATAATAATATAATCTAATCTAGTATCTAATGTAAAGACTGAAAATAGAACACTACCTTTTCTTGTGCTTTTTTTATTCGTTTCTTTATAAGAATAATACAATAACAACAGAGAACGTTTGAAGGTAATTCAAAATCTTTGTTTATCCCGGATAGTCTAATTTCGCTTGGAGGGCGAACATTACTTAATTTAACTACGTGCCAGTTTCAATTTACTGAAATATTTTTACTTTAATTTAAATTGGCCGAAACTGAGATCGCCTGGAAACACTTAAATTTGGTTTCATTACAAAAGTCCGAATGCAGTTAGACGCAAACCCAGATCCCGATTCACAAAACCTTTATTGGAGGTAGTAAATCAAACATTTACGGCCCATTCAGAGCTCAGACGTACGGTCGTTGATTGGTCGGAGCGTAGCGCGAGCGAAGTCCACTTATTACAACGGAGCTCTGGCAGACGCAGCTAGGGCTGCTGGTGAGTCATTATTAAATGCAACATTTAAATAATAGGGGTGTAAGCCAACAACTTTATTATGACATAATCGGTCAAATTTTGTTCTCACGTTTTAGAAAGACAAAACATAACTGATTCATTAGCGAAGTAAATAGCGATCCTAATTGTTGGGCTCGAAAGCTAAAAAGTCGAGAGTTTTGGGTTTTTTTTGCTCTTTGTCTTGGGTACTCTATTTCTGTATATATCTTTTTTTTTATTTATTGCTTAGATGGGTGGACGAGCTCACAGCCCACCTGGTGTTAAGTGGTTACTGCAGCCCATAGACATTTACAACGTAAATGCGCCACCCACCTTGAGATATAAGTTCTTAGGTCTCAGTATAGTTACAATGGCTACCCCACCCTTCAAACCGAAACGCATTACTGCTTCACGGCAAAAATAGGCGGGGCGGTGGTACCTACCCGTGCGGACTCACAAGAGGTCCTACCACCAGTAATTACGCAAATTATAATTTTGCGGGTTTGATTTTTATTGCACGATGTTATTCCTTCACCGTGGAAGTCAATCGTGAACATTTGTGAAGTACGTATTTCATTAGAAAAATTGGATTGAATCGCCTGCGGGATTCGAACACCGGTGCATCGCTCGATACGAATGCTCCGGACGTCTTATCCTTTGGGCCACGACGACGAAATTCAGTGGTAAAAATGCGACCAGCATTCCAGATTTTCATATTTGGAGTGCGGATAAAGAACTTCATTGCAGGAATAGAACAGTTTAATTTTGGAGCACTTTAATCTTCAACATTACAACAGATTTCGGGGGAAATCATTTTAAATTTGTATTATAAATATAATAAGATAAATACACATAAATTATTATTAATATTTATACTAATTATTAGTTAGTAATTTCGCACAGCTTAGTACCAGTTCAAGTCTGTTTTAATATAAAAACAAGGCAAACATTACGATTGAAACACTATATAAACACTTTCTTGATATCTCTCTAGGTGGATGGCTACTTAGACAGAGCATCTCTCGAATTAACTAAATATTCGCTTACCACAAGATGAGCTTGTTAGTTACGCAATAGTAGTAGAAGTAGTAAAAAACTAGTAAAGGTATTTCTATAGTTCGCTGTTTATTGTTTTTTTTTTCGTATTCATCATTTATATCATATATATCATGTAAGGAATAGCATTAAAACACATCTTGTCAAATATAAAATAACATCGGAATTAATTGAAAAACATCGTAGCAATCAACATTTTGAAGATTGACATGGAAGTCTACGTGCGTAGAGGGAACATAAGTTATCGTTATCTCTATTTCACGTTCGCACACGAAAGGCAATGACGTCATAAAATCTGATGCGTATCATTTTTTTATTTTGTTATTCGATAACCCCATCACCATTTAAATTTTTGTGAGAAAATTCAGATTTTTTGATTTTGGTTCTTTTTCCTTTTTTCTTTTTATTCCTAGGTGGTTACTGGAGCCCATAGATATCTACGACATAAATGCGTCACCCATCTTGAGTTATAAGTTTTAAGGTCTCAAGTATAGTTACAACGGCTGCCCCACCCTTCAAACCGAAACGCATTACTGCTTCACGGCAGAAATAGGCAGGGTGGTGGTACTTACCCGCGCGGACTCACAAGAGGTCCTACTACTAGTAAATAGGTTCGAGTGAGCATGTCTATTGCCATGTATTTATTCATCTGTTTTAAGTGACTTAGAGCTTTAGGGAATTCAACTAAATAGGTTGGTTCCGGGTCAACTTGTTAATTACATTGCATTGATCCACCGAATTCGATAGACGATTTTGAATCGGTTTGAATAACTAACTCACTATCCACAGTTTTGTGTTAAATTTTCACATCAAAACAAAGTTTGGATAGCTTTGAAAGTAATTTAGATTAGATATTTGTACAGTACTTTTTTAATTATTCATTTTGGACATGCAAATTTGAACAGGATTTTTTTATTGTAGATATAATATCTAATGATTGAAATAACAGTATTGAAGTTTATCATTTTGGTAAATGTAACTTTGAAGTCAGTTTTCTAGCTTCATTAAAATGACTGCAATTATTTATAGAGCCGATTATTGAGAATCGAAAACACTCTATTAACAGAACTAGAGCCGAGCAATCTGACGGCGCTACAAATTCGAGCGCAAACGGAATACGAAAAATGTGCTTTTGAACGTGCTCTTGTTATGGCGCATCAAGGTCAGCGCTTAGTAAGATTCCCTCCGGATTTTGCAGAATGCGCTCGCCATGCTGAAGAGACGGTATTACTACTATAATTAATCATCGAATTTATTTATTAAATTCATACTAAAGATATATTTATTTTCATGCCACTGACTGACTGTAGACTGACAGTGCAGTAGCCCCTGACTGTTGCGCCGATAGTCGTGGGTTCAATTCCCATATCGGGCAAACATATGTTTGCTCTTTGTCTGAGTTTTTTATGTATTTTACGATCCATGACCTTCATTGTTTCATTTAACATCAGGTGAGCCTTATGCAGAGTTTCTGCATTTTAAGCAGGAACAGGAAATAAGTAGTTCCTCACATTAAACTATAACAAAACAAATAATAAAAGTTTTTTGGAGCTCTATGATACTTGTTTTGAAAAGCTTAAAATTATAAATGTAGTTTCTACTTTTAAAAATATACAAACTCAATTTATTCTAAATCAAAAGATCATGAAAGCTGCAGAACATCGCCCAGCTCACAACAACGTCAAGCTATGTTCAACTCTATACTGAACGTTTAGATTCGAGAATGCGTTGGCAGCAGTGCTAGTAAAGTGCTTTCGGCAGCTGTTTCGCTTATAAGACGAGTGGAACTCAACAAGGAATCCATTGATTTAGATGCTTCAAGAGCACTGAAACATCGCAGCCGTATGCAAGCACAAGAAACTCAACAGGTTAGCAGATGAATGAGTTGATTTTCAGGCAAGCGATTGAAACAACGTTTTCTAATAATTTCACTATAAATATTTATGTGTAAGTACTTGATGTGGGAGCTCATTTTAAAAATATGATCAGTCATTCGTTAGAAATAAACAGTTTCATTAAAATTGATCGACAAACCCAAAAAAAACATAGACCAAAAAAACATAAAAAAATATGTAAGGATACTAAAATACTTACTGTGAATTTTTTTTCTCGAAAGTTCTGGAACATTTTAATGACCCTGTAGAATGAAATAGTTTAATTGGATACATTTGTCCACGGCGTGGGTTTTGTTAATTATGGTTAACAGGTCGTATTGTCACACGGCACGGATCTTCCATCCACCATTTCACTTATTTCTGCCTCAAAAAAGCAAATACTATAGTTTGAATGGCACGAAATGAAATTGATTCTTCGGCCTCACGTCTCAAGATAAGTGGTGGAATTTACGTTGTGAAGTATGGGCTCTGATCACAATACGAGGTAGACTATCAGGTTCTCTACCTATTTGAAATAATAAGAAATGTAATTGTTGCCATGACTAACTTTTAATTTACATCAGGGGTAATCATTTGGCGACATCAAAATGTTGTTTTAATGCAGTATAACATATTATTTGTTATATATTTTTGTAATCAAATAATTTATATTATTAGGTAGTAAACAAGTAAGATAGTCCGTTGTAATTTTACCAAACTCTCGATGAAGAAAAAATATATAAAAAAGCTCACGATTGACTTCCACGGTCAAGGAATAACATCTTGAAATAAAAGTCAAATCCGCAAAATTATAACTTGCGTAATTACTAATGGTAGGACCTCTTGTGAGTCCGCACGGATAGGCACCACCGCCCTGCCTATATCTGCCGTGAGGCAGTAATGCGTTTCGGTTTGAAGGGTGGGGTAGCCGTTGTAACTATACTGAGACCTTAGAACTCATATCTCAAGGTGGGTCGGAGCATTTACTTTGTAGATGTCTGTGGGCTCCGGTAGCCACTTAACACCAGGTGGGCTATGAGCTCGTCCACCTATCTAAGCAATAAAAGAGAACTTGAATGAATAAAAATAAGTTATTAGTAAAGTCTAAATACATAAGAAGCAGTAATCTTATAATATGCGTTCCCTGAAAGATATAAAGAAACTTGTTTTAGGTTCAAGAAATATCTCGGGCAGAAAAACAAAAATACGAACAAATCTCCCGTTTAATGGCTTCGAAATACTTGGAACGAATGGCACACGACAAACATTTCTTAATATCTTTATGTAAGGACGAAAGACTTATCTCGGCCAACGCACAGGGCTCGAAGAAATTACAAGAATTGGCGACTAAAGCTTTGGCCGATGTCGAGAAACGTCAAGTTAGTTAGAGAAAAAATGTATAAATTGTTTTACTAATTGATTTCACGTCTTGTATAATTTTAATTTTCGGTTTTATTTTACTAAATGCCTCTTTATGGCGGGAAAGCATACTGTGAAACCGTTCAGATAAATACATAATATAAGCATCCTACTTATTTTTGCCGTTAAGTATTCTGATTTTAAGAGTGGGACAGTCAATAATAGATCAACTTTATTTCTCAAGGTGAGTGGCAGCCTATACTATATACTGTACATATTGTGTTTTTATCGACTTCTGGTCAATATGAAATGAAATTCAATATTTTATTTAACATGTGATAAAACGGTATGATTTGTCTTTTTAAAACCCTCAAATAAGCAGCTTAAATGACAGTTCTGCTGATATTAGATTTTAAAATCAGGTGCGTAAAATCATGGAGCTATTCAGCACACAATTAGACTGCGATAAGGAGAGGATAAGGAGATGTATGGAAATGGTAGTGCAAGGTAGAGGGGGAAGAGGTCGACCGAAGAAGACATGGATGGAGTGTGTGAATGACGATATGAGAGAGAGAGGAGTGAGTGTTTAGATGACGGCTGATAGAAGAGAATGGAAGAGAAAAAATAGCTGTGCCGACCCCACATAGTGGGATAAGGTGGAGAAAAAGAAGAATTAGACTGCGATAAAATCAAATGAAAAGAATTTCTTCTTTTAAATTTTTTTTGGAACGAATTTCCTTATGGGTCTATACGGAGGGGTACCCTAACCGGGAAAAAACGTCCGTAACGTAAGATATTTATTAGTAATGCACACAGTGTATGACTTAACTTTGTAATAACGTACAAAAAATAACATATTTTTTATTATTCATTGACCACGATCTCAGAGCGTTCGTTTGCGCAATACTCTAACTCTTATGCAAACAACCGTGAATGAAGTGTACCACAATAAGTTCGCACGTTACCGAATGACCGTGGGTTGTTGCGAAACCTCCAGTTTTATTTTCTTTATACCTATAGAACTTTAAATTATTTTTTTTATACTAAGGAACTTCGTTCCTATCCGGTGTCCCACGACACCACACATCTATTTTTTTATTTGTTTTTTTGTCTATATTATTATCCTCCTTTATTGTCGTTCGTTTGCAATATATACCAAGCCGTTCAAACCACAAGCTTCATATTTCATCATTACATTGGTTAGCGGTAAAATATTGCGACCGCGCCACAAATCACTATGTCAATAAGTATATTGATATTAATAGTGGCGAAATTGTTGAGAAAAAGTGAGAGAGAGTGAAATTGTTGAGAAAAGAGTGAGAGAGAGAGAGAAGAGCTACTGAACAATCAATTCGACGGTGCTTAATCGTAAATAGGATAACAAAATAGTGTCTTAGACAGTCTAATAATTCGTTTTACTGCTTAGATCTTTGTGGATCCTTTGAGGACTAAATTTAATTATTGTTTATATTGATTGTGGCTGTCTTTGTTGAAAGCCGTCTTTGTGGCGCAAATTTATAACTTAATATTCAGTGTATTACTGGTGGTAGGACCTCTTGTGAGTCCGCACGGGTAGGTACCACCACCCCGCCTATTTCAGCCGTGAAGCAGTAATGCGTTTCGGTTTGAAGAGTGGGGCAGCCGTTGTAACTACACTGAGACCTTAGAACTGATATCTCAAGGTGGATGGCGCATTTACGTCGTAGATGTCTATAGACTCCAGTAACCACTTTTACACCAGGTGGGATGTGAGCTCGTCCAACCATCTAAGCAATAAAAAAAAAAAAAAAAATGTATACAAAGAAACACATTGTAAGACTAGATGAGCGATATCATTAAGATCTAAAACAGTTCAAGTTAGTTTCGCTGAAATTCTACCTTTTTATATGTTAATTCCCGATGCTTTTAAAATGGTTTTGGATTAAAGATTTCGGGTGATTTAATAAAAAGGTTTTTTTTTTGCTTTTACAGCTCAATGAACTCGAAGATATATTATTATTCGACGTATTGGTAGGCAGCGGCTTGGTGGTAGGCAGCGGCTTGGCTCTGCCCCTGGCATTGCTGACGTCCATGAGCGACGGTAACCACTTATCATCAGGTGGGCCGTTTGCTCGTCTGCCTACAAAGGCAATAAAAAAAAAACGTATACATCAAAATTTTGACCAATAAATTTCTATCTGTTCTTGTCCGTCAAACATTCGAAATACGAAATATGAACACATTTTCTTTCCTACCTATTCGCTGGTAGCCTAAGAGACTTTCCAGTTACGCTTAGACGGCTAGGTAAGCTCCCGGGTTCACCTGAGAGAACTAGCTAACACTAGCTCCAGCAAGAGCAGTGCTTCGCAGAATCTACCACCGCAGCAGAATCGCGACACAAATACGAACACCATCAAGCATTCTGAGCTCGTAAAATTTAAATGATAAATTGGACAATAAGCCTCGAAATGTTTTTTAACTGTTTGGTCATTAATTGATGGAACGGAACTGCAAATACAGGAAAAGTTTCATTTTATATCATTACCATCATCTTCAGACCATATTTTTTCACCGTTGGACACAGGCCTCTCCCAATTTACACCACCAATTTAGCCCGGTCTTTGGATTTTTTCATCCATATCCTTTGTTGGTTACCCATCGTAAATCATCGTCCCACCTACTCACAGGGGCGTCACGCATTACCTTTTCCGGCTTGCGGTCTCCACCTAAGAACTCATTTTATACATTGAAAAAATATATAAGGGTCGATGTACGATAAGAGGCAGTTCTTTACAGGCAGTTCTTCGTGAGCGTCGACCTTTGTACGCCGCTCGTGCGTTGGAAGCAGAGGCCAGAGCCCGTCTTTCGCACGCACGCAAGGAACAGCTGACGCGTGCACAGCAACAACACGAGACAGACGCACGGCGACTCGTTGCTGCAACCCAGGCCTTTTACGACCAAAAGGAGACCTTGAAGTGTTTGGATAGCGCTCAATTCGGCATGGAGCAAATAAACAGAAAAGGCATTCGATTGCTTCCGGGCAAAGAAAAATACCTGCAGGAATTGTACGAAATCGTTGCCAACGCATTCTTGGACCAGGTTCATAATTCTTTTGTTTATTAAAAGTTTTATTACTGTCCCATTGTCCGATTTGTGGAGTGGACTTGCCAAGTCACGTAGTGGAATAGATTGGATTCAGTATTTTACGCTCACAAAGACTCTCAGTTCCAATAGTTTTGAAAAAGTAAAGCGAAGCGTTTTTTTTTTGCTTAGATGTGTGGACGAGCTTACAGCCCACCTGGTGTTAAATGGTTACTGGAGCCCATAGACATCTACAACGTAAATACGCCACCCACCTTGAGATATAAGTTCTAAGGTCTCAGTATAGTTACAACGACATTTATCTATTCCGTGACAACGACTGCTCCGCCCTTCAAACCGAAACGTATTACTGCTTCACGGCAGAAATAAGCAGGGTGCTGAT
Source organism: Bombyx mori (assembly GCF_030269925.1). Classification (NCBI taxonomy): domain Eukaryota; kingdom Metazoa; phylum Arthropoda; class Insecta; order Lepidoptera; family Bombycidae; genus Bombyx; species Bombyx mori. Next base: position 8,542,515 of record NC_085123.1, read on the forward strand.
ACCACCATAAACGAATATCAAATTTTCAACAAGGCTAAAATTTAGGTATGATATTTTTAGTGGTCTTAAATAAAATATAAGCGTTGTTGTTGTTGTTTTTATAACCTCAATAAGCAGACAAGTATATCGCCAATACTTGTGTCAATGCCAAATCAATTATAGAATTACAATTCTAATCCTATTTGTTCGCTTTCTAATGCTCCTTACACCAATGAAGGCTGGAAGTTTCTAGACCTGTGAACAAATGTTATTCTCACGAGTTGTTTTTGTTTTTACATATCTGGCCACTCTCTTTATAGTAAAGTAAATTTAAGTAAGAGTTTAATAACATTTTTATATTATTACATTTATATTTACTCAGGATTTGAAATTTTTATTTAGCCATCGGTAAATTTAGAGCCATTACTTTAAACGTCTCGTATCGGTATCAAAATCCTTAGAAAGAAACTCACAATGTTGGTCTTCTTTCTAACAAGCTCGATGCAGGGGATACCGTAGAACATTTCAATACAAATCCATTTTTAACGGTCGTCTGGTGTAGTGGTAAGTGACGTGGTCACTACACAAGGGGGTCGCGGGTTCGAATCCCGCTAAGGGAAGATATTTGTATGATAAATATAAATGTATTTTCCAGGGTTATGGATGTATATTAAATATATGTATGTGTATAATAAAAATCTTACATTTATTTCCGTTATCTGGTACCTGTAACACAAGTTCTTTCCGAACTTATCACTGGTCTCCAGTTAACGTGGCGTGATTGTTAGTAAATATTTATATTTATTTATTAAATATTTATTTATTTTCTTAGAAACGAGTACGCGAGAGCATGAGCGAGTCCGACCGGGAGAAGAGAGCGTTTATTCTCCTCGGGATGGCGATGTCGCGTGAGCCAAGTCGTGACTCCGTGTTACGAGCTCGGCCCCCTGAACCGTCGCGCGATGCCAAGTAATTTGCATCAAATTATTCAACGACTAGCGACCCGCCCTCGCTTCGCTTCGGAAACATTAAAACACACATGAAACCAAAAAAAAAAAGAAAAATTAAAAAAAGTAGCCTATGTTCATCAGGGACAATGTCAGCTTCTAATGGAAAAATATTTTTTCAAATCGGTCCAGTAGTTTCGGAGCCTATTCGAAACAAACAAACAAACAAATCTTTCCTCTTTATAATATTATTATAGTATAGAAGAATAGAGTATAGAAGAAAAGATATAATATTAGTATATATTATAGAAGTATAGATTTAATAAGGAAACTGCCAAACTGCTATTCGTGAGACTAAAGAAGGAAAGTTTCTGCACTAATTCGAATGACTGATGCCAGCTTTACCGATACTGCCGTTTAACACTAATCATACCAACACTCACTGGTACCTATTTCTACCATAGCAGGAAGATAACTGGTATACGACAAGTAGTATTGAAAATAAACAAAACCAAACGAAAAAAAAGTATAATAACTGTTGATTAATTGGTAAGAAAAAGGCATGAAGTCAAATGTGCAAAAGCATTAAGATGACACATTTTCAAAGCAAAAGTTCAAAATGGGTCATTTCATCCGTTATGGTATGTTTAGTGTTAAATAATGTTTAAAAAAAATCCATTTTATAATCATAATTATCTCATCATATGAAAGTGGTGAATTTGCTTTATTTATATTTATCCCGTGAGAAGCCGATGTAACGACAATCCGAACGGCCTTCTTTTGTATAGACTCAAATGGAAGTATCGCTAGGCCTGAGTTTTAGTTCAGGCGTGAAGTACCTATTCGCGATATTGAAGCTAATTTGTTTTACTTTCCAAATGACGCATATTGACCCCAAATATCCATATTCGCGGAAAGTTGCAGAGCGGACCCTAGGACAAGTATCTTGGTTGGACCCAAGGAGTACCCTGGGTCCTTTTTGCAACTTTCCTTTTTCGTAGTCAATTTGCTGAATAGTAAACGCAACTTAATGAGCGTTTACAACACACATGGTATACTCAGAATTAAAAAAAAAACAAGTATATTAGAAGCTGAAATTCAAGATTACAGCTTAGAGGAACAAAGGAACGTCATAGGAAACAAGCATTGAATAAATTGTAAAAAAATCGAGCATTTCAATTGCTACGAAATATGTTTCTTATTCCGTACGTATTAGTTATAAAATCCAATAACCGTTGATAAACTACGCAGGCAACGTATTCGTGTCGTGGAACGTGCTCTGGCGCTGAGCATGCGGGCTTCGGAGCGATGTTATTTACTGCACGAACTGGCACGTCTCAGCATCGAGACGAAACAGAATTTACGGGCTCTGTTCTATGCTACGAAATGTCAGAATGGTATTGTTAAGTTTTATACATAAATAGTTACCGTTTTTTGGAACGAAGTTCCTTATGGGACGATGCGGAGGGCTACTCTAACCGGGAAAAAACGTCCGTAACGTAAGTTTTTTATTAGTAATGCACACAGTGTACGACTTAGCTTTGTAATAACGTACAAAAAATCACATATTTTTTTATCATATAATTTTTATAAATCATTGCGAATAAAATAAATATGATAACTTTGTAAAGTAGTTTTTTTTTTTTTTTATCAATAAAACGATCATAATTAAAAATGTATACCCGAATAATTATTTTCTTTATACCTCGGATAAAACTTGAAGTTAATATTCTATACTAATATTATAAAGAGGAAAGATTTGTTTGTTTCGAATAGGCTCCGAAACTACTGGACCGATTTGAAAAATTCTTTTTCCATTAGAAGCCGACATTATCCCTGATGAACATAGGCTACTTTTTCTTAATTTTTTTTAATTTTATTTTTTTGGTTTCATGTGTGTTTTAATGTTTCCGAAGCGAAGCGAGGGCGGGTCGCTAGTTTTAAAATAAAGAACTTCGTTCTTATCCGGTGTCCCACGACACCACACATCTTTTTTGTTCCTACCTAATTGTGGGTAGTCTAAGGAGCTACTCCAAGTGTAGGCGGAATGGTAGGTGAGCTCTTGGTGCTCGACCTGGGAGGAATCACTAACATTAACCGTAGCAAGAGCAGTACTTCTCTGAATCTAGCATCGGTTCTGGAGAAAATCCAGTGAGAGCACACCGTGGATAGGTTACAATAATATTCATAAGTCGCAGTACATTTTTGTGCCTTTTTTGGGGCTGATTGTGAGAGATTTGAGCCTGATTTTAGCTAATTGTAACAACAATGAAATAACAGTAGTAGACGATTGATTGACGTTTGGTTGTTCTAAATTGAACTGTTCTGTTACAAACTGAAACACTCGAATGCTTCAATAATAGACGAGGGTGTTTGTACTTATCGGTGGGATACCAAACACTAACACAGGACGAACACGTTCGTACAATCGAAATATCAAAAATAAATAATAAATTATGTACGTCGTCGTCGAAAGAGTCATTGGGGCTTAAAAGATAAGATGCCCAATGTAGTCGTATCAAGCGTTACTCTACCTACTATGCCAGTTTTGCGTTCCCGCAAACAGGTATTGATTTTGCTAAGACAATAGAGCATATTGTAATACAAGGCCACCTTGCCTATTTTTGTCTGCATTCCAATTGACACTTTGACTTGGCCACCTGCATTCGAAGATAAAAATAAATATATGTAGTAAATTATTTCAAACTTTCGGGTGTTAACAAACATTATAGACTACTTTCTTCCGGTTCGTGGTGAGCCTGGAACCCTCTTGCAAATAACCGTCAACTGCCGACTTGACTTGGTTGGTCGCGTGGATAAACTTCCACGTGGTCTGATGCCTTCTACTTTGCTTGTGAGGCGCATAGCATCTGCTCACAGCCATGGTCATGACTGACGACCACTACCGCTCTGATAAGGGTGATACGACACAGAAAAGAATAGAAAAACAAAAACAATTTCAGAATCTCGCGCTTCCGGTCAGCGAGTTTGGCTTATAAATGCAACATTCCTATTGGCCCGCTGTCACTTGCTGCAGAATAATAGGCCCGAAGCTCGAGCAGTGCTGCTTGAAGGGTCTAGCTTAGCTCGTTCATATGGTTTCAGCGATGTAGCCGCTTTCTTTGACACGGTAAAGTGGTAAAAATTATTATAAACTTAGCATTTTGCCTGCTTAAAAATTTAGATTAATACCCACCTTATCGTTTTGTTATCAATGAGGATCTTATATTGGATCTTGGCTTCTCGACTATTTCTCTCTACTGATTTCTGTCTCTAGTCTGATGCATGCAGATTTATGTTAAAAATTATTTTTTTGGAAACAGTAATTGGTTTGGATAAGCATGTCAACTGGCAATTAAACGCGATCTAAACTTTAAGCCTTTTTGTACTGAACAGTGTGTCAACGTATCATTGGAAGGCGAAGTGGCGTTTTCGGAGGCACCCCTAGAGAAAAGGGAAAAAGATATGGTCGGTTTGATGCAAGACGCTGATCTGAAGGCTGCCGCTGAACACCTCTTCAGGAGAATGTCCGTTATTCCTGCTTCCCGGTAAATGATCATCAGTGTAAAACTTTCTTGTATTTCAATGGAGTATTATTAATGCTTCAAAGAACGACATATAACATCTATACTAATACTAATATTATAATAAAGAGGAAAGATTTGTTTGTTTGTTTGTATTGAATAGGCTCCGAAACTAATGAGCCGATTTGAAAAATTCTTTCACTGTTTGGAAGCTACACTATTCCCGAGTGACATAGGCCATATCTTTTTTTGAAAAAAAAATAGGGATCCTTACTAAAACTCCAATAATGTAACCCAAGGTGTAAAAAAATACCTAAAATATTATAATTAACTAATTAGTCTAAAACTGTCTAAAACTAATTAGTCTTACAATTATAGTTATGCGGCAATAAGTGTTATTTTATTTAAAAAAATAAAACAACGTCAAAAAGGTACCGTTGAAGTTTTTGTTAAAAACCCGAGCGGATCCGGAGCGGGCCGCTAGTTACCTATATAAACGTGTGCATGTATTTGTCATAGGCGCTTCTCGATAATGCCAGGAATGCATGCTGACGAGACACCTCCGTCGGCAGCCGGTCGCCGCATGTCTATCATACCTCGGAACCAACAGCCCACGAAAATCGCACGGAGACTGCAAAATCCTTTAGGATTACAAACCTTCGATGTCTGAGGAAATGTTGTTTTCAAAATTTGCAATATTTTTTACCCGATGTTTTGAATTTTTATCGAAATAAACTATCTTTGGTTGTCTGATATTTTTGTATATATCTTTGATCTAGATGGATAGATGAAAGATGAGAGCCTATAAGTCTTCACAATGTGATTGCTGCAACTTTGAGATAAGAGTCATCACAAGTCTTCATCACATTCTGTAAGAGGGTTTCTCAATATTGCGCACCAGAAATAGAAATTATGGTAGATAACAAACACCGGTTTCTTGTAGCTGCTACTACTGCTTCCCCATAGTCCGTCTGAAGTAGTGTAATATGACTTCTTACTTCCTACCACTGATTGCAGGCAGTTTTTTTTAGATAATACTATTTAAAACTGAGAAGAAACAGCAAGAAACTTAAAGCTTCTTATTTAGAAAATAAATGCGCACGTCACACAACAAACTTAATAAATGTTTTAAATCGTTATTAATATAATAATGATTACTAAATCTAGAAGATACAGGTTTATTTTAGCGAACTGTTTATAGATCAGTTCGAGTGTTGAGACAAAATTCAAAGCCACTCGTTTTTCAATATTTACGTGATCGCTGATTGATAATCGCGCCGAACAATCCTTCACTTCGGCTTAAAGAAATCCATTTTTAAATAAATTAAGATATCTTACCGATAAAAAGTCTTAATAGAATCTATACCTATTGAGCCATCTATCTATATATATATATAAATTAATTGCTGTTCGTTAGTCTCGCTAAAACTCGAGAACGGCTGGACCGATTTGGCTAATTTAGGTCTTGAATTATTTGTGGAAGTCCAGAGAAGGTTTAAAAGGTAGATAAATATGAGAATACTCAGAATTAAATAAAAATAACAATTTTGTTTTTCCTTTAATGTGTCCCCCTTCGGACGGATTCCTTTTGTTTGTTTTAAGTTTATTTTATACAAAAGTTTAGGTCTTTTATTGATTGAGGCACTACGAAGTCTGCCGGGTCAGCTAGTTGTAAATAAATTGTATAGTGGTACAAATTTACAAATCTTCAGATAACAAGCGAAAACCTAAAACGACTAAACTTTAGCGACAAACGACCATGTATTAGTAGTTTTCAGAACTACGAGTCTCGTAGCTTAACAAGGTAAATACGGATCGTTCCACGTTGAACGTGGCGACACTCCTAAATTACAATCACTACAAAGAATACCTTGCCGCTTTAGTTTTAGAATCCAGATTTCTATGGAGTATAAAACAAAACGGAAAAATCGCATCTCGTGAGCTTGGAATTGCCAATGAAAACTGTACTCTCAGCAATAGCCATTGGTAATTTTAGCAAGTGAAGAGAGAGAGCTTTATTTCCAATAATAGTAATTAATCATACTCGGAATACGAGATTCACCAAGGGTGCCACACGAAGCCCTACACAATACTAAATTATCCTGAATCCCTCCATAGTTGCGAGGACACGCAATTAGCTTCCGGATCAAGAATACCTCGGAATGTCACCAATCAAGAGGGCATTTTGTGAAATTGGTTGAAGGGAGCACAATACATACTAGCGCATTATGTAACTAAGTCGCTTTATGAACGAAAACGCTACTAACGAAATAAGTATACGATGTACAACCATTCAATGATTACCTTTTGAGTCGATTAAGACTTTGATCTTCTTTCTTCGGGCGCTTCGCAGCTGATATCCGTGACGTCCAGTAACTACTTAATACTAGATGAGATATTTCAGTATGTGTATAATAACAAAAAGTAAATTATATTTTATAGGAAAAAAATATTTAGGAAACATCTTGTGGGGTTTACTCCCTGTATTTTCTTTACATAGCACGATACTCGAATCAAAAGATAGAGCAACGCAATATTTAGATTTTGTTACGGTACCGGTAAATGAAAAATAAATTTATCGTATTAAAGATATACCAGACTAGAACTATTTACATTCAAGGTGTTCCTCATACTTCATAGTCATTATCGTAACTGTCATGTTCCACACAACGGAAACTTGGTATAGCGCATTAATCACGCGGAGATACTACAAATTTGTCAACCATAATATCCCGCTGTGAATTACAAGATAATAATTAATGAACCCCCAACGCAAAGAGTAATTATAAGCGGCATTGCTTTGCGGAGTGTGTCATCGTAGAAGTAAGTTTAACTTAAGTATGATTATATTAAATGCAGATTAATAAAGTGTTCTATGCAGAGAAAACGAAACAGCTTCGGGGTGTCCTATTTGGGTTTTCTTTAATAAGTTGATGTTAATTGTTTATATCTTGACACTTAATCTTAACCTTTTATTTTATGTTATAAAAATTTCAGACCTATTTAGTCAAAATAAGGAATAGTTCGTGGCTTGGTGATATACATTTTTATAAAAATCATCTTACACCACTGAAGAAGGGCTTAGCATATACCGATTCTATAAAAAAACGCTGTCAGACTAGAATTTTCTCAGGTAAAGGTTTCTCAGGTATCGTAGAGATTATGTGTCTCATTAATAAGAGAAAATGAGCATAAGAATCAGGCAACTAAGAGAAAAGAGGCAGCAGTATTCTCGGAGGATTATACCAGCGTATCGCTAATTGACATTTACTGGTAGTAGGGAACTTTAGAAGCCCACCCGAGTTGATTCCCAGAACAGCTTGTTTCAATCGTGAAATAAACATGTGCTCCGATTTTAAGAGTACGGCAGCCATTAAATAATACAATTTCGACTATGTAGGTTGCACTTGTAGACACAGTGTGTGCCCATAAATGACACTTGCTGGTTCTGGTAAGTAATTTACACCAAGTGCGCTGCGAAATTATTTGCCCATTTAATGAAAAAAAGAAAAAAAAGGGAAAAAACTAGTCATTGCGAATGCCATCAGTAAGTGTAACGTCATTTTGATAGCGCCAATTTATGTGTGTATGCATGTTATATATGGCGTCAGGCATATCTGATCATCGTCTAGCAACATTATAATAATAATATATACCCATTAGTTGGCTATAATCATATACGTGTGTTATAACTAGCACCTGCGTAAACAAAGCGAATAATTGAGGGTAAATATTTTGACCAGTCATTACGACCGAATTCCGTGGCTTTTACGTAACAATTCATTTTATATGAGCGGCTTAAAACGACCGTAAAAAGAGTTATGTGAAAAAAGTGTAACAACCACGAACCCACGGACGGTCGAAAAAAGCCAGTGAACTTTAATTTCCTGTCAAAACTCGTTCTGTGAACGTAGCCAGTTTTCCGAATGCTTTTTATAGTATACAAAAAACGACTAAAGAGACATAAAAGCAATTTATGCAAGCTGACAAAACTGTAAGGTTATAATGCCTTTTATAACGAACATAATTATCAGTAAAACAACAACGAAAAGAATTTATTATCGATAAACAAATAAATTAAGAATATTTTCTGTGGAAAAATATAATATACATCGCAGCAGGAAGCAAGTTCTTACAGGAATCAGCAGCGTCTTTGGATTTGACTTTTTTATTACCCTGTAATTTGGGGTCTGTGTCTACTACTCTAAAATTTACTGAAAGTGTATACAGCTCAGCAGACAAACTTATAAGAAAGACTCTTAGCAGTCGCGTTTTCGTACATTATCCTTGATTACTAAATATTTATTTATTATTTGTTTTATTATTATTTTTTGTTTATTTTTTTATTTTTTTGTGTAGTTCAGAATTGGTTATGTTTATACCGAAAAGATATAAAATGCAGAACCGCCGACCACATTAGAGTCGTCAGATAATCTAGAGATGACGACGCTTGTAGCTGAAAGTCCTGTCCTGGTGAAACTGGAAAGGCCTCCGGGCCACCAGTAATCCTTCAATCATAAAAAAAAAAAAAAACTGAAAGTAAGTGTTGTACTTTTTGACGAAGCATGTTGCTGATAACTCTGTTTCTATAATCTGACGAAGCGTGTTGCGGATAATCATATGTTTAAAAAAAGTGTTATTTAATTATTGCGAAAAATAAAGATCATTTAGGAGAACTAAGTGAAGAACATCTAGAGATAATCTAATAATTGTTTTTTCACACACTCAAACCTATATAAACTAGCAAACTGTAATCAAACTGATACGGTTGTACTTTCATTTTTTTCTCTTTGTGATCGTGAATCGAAATGGACTCTGCACACAGCTCACTGATTTAAAGAGTTGTTTGCGCCAGCGTTAACAAAATCTGTGTAGCGTTGTAGTTAAATTTATAAAATAATTCGATTTGAATGTTATTTTATATTATGTCAGCGAACACAAACATTAGCCATTGCGACCAAAAACACACTATAATAAAATATATTTCATCAGGGCACGATGCCCTGACTGTATCTGAGTTAGTCGTAGAGGTCTATTTCTGAATTGTTTTCAACTTATCAGACTTTCAATAAACGCAATTGAATAGTTTCTTGAAAATCTAAATTCTATTGTAGGAGTTTATTTTTGTAGTTTGGAAAAACATTTCAATTGCCTCTTAGAAGTTCTTTATGTCTACATTTTTTAAATCGTGTTCGTGTTCAGAGTAATAATCACGTGTACAGCTTTTCCAAGTAGTGACATTTCTTAAACTGTTCACGTAACAAGTATGTTCCCAGTTTTATTTATCTGCTCTGGACGAGTAAAAAATCTTTTGATATTAAATCAATATCATATATTGTACACATACACACATATTTATATTTTTATATTATTAATTTATATATTAATACGCGAACGCGAAGGGTACACGCCCTTTTTACAAAAATTGCGCACACGGAGGAGAACAGAATTTCCAACACTTATAGAGAATACAGAGAAGAATTGTAGAATGCAAATTTTTTTTTTAATTATGCATAAAATGTATACTTAATCAATAAAAAAAAAACATTACACACACTACCATGTATTTGACATACACACGCTTAAATACTCTTTTGTTTATTTTTAAAGTCTGTAGTCAATTTGAGAATAGATTTGTTTGACTTTAATATTATTTGTCTATAGTGTAAGCCTTGCAGAATTCTGTGATTATAGAAGTATGACAGTATTGACAATAGAAACATAATAATGTTTAAACTTATAATTTAAATTAATTATGGTCGAGGTTCGACCACTGGGCGATCACTAGTATATAATATGTATAGTAATCTGAAAAATCTCCATTAAATGGTATAACCCATCAAACTGGAATGCATGAGTGCTTCGTGGCTTCATTCAAGAATTATTGTTTTATTTTATTTTAAGGTTTCTGCCTCCCCACTCATGGTTATAATGGTTTCTAAACGATTCAGTAATGTTCATGTGTAGAATGCGGTTCTACCAATGCATACTTTTAAAAAAGATACCCCGCTTGGAAATTCTTCAAGACGGTCTCATAGATGTTGTATTGGAAAATATTTTTCCGCATTCGTGTCGTTCTGTTGTGTACCGGGCGGTGCACTGAATGGAAGCATAAATCCATATCTGGATGTCCATTGTGTTGTTACGAAGGAAGATTTGTGTGACCCACACAAACAGACTACAATAGACCCGTTTCATATTATTAACTGATGCGCTCAAGCATGAATAGATAAAACATTTTACTGTATAGAAACCCGAATTATATCGGAAGTAGGTACATATGAAGGTGTTAAGGTGTTTTTTTGTGTATTGAGATTTAAAATGGCTGTAATCGTGGCGTTTGGTTCTTCCTATTCGTACACTCTTGACAGAGTGGTCGTGGTCATGCATTAGTCGGATCCTGCGATACCGATGCTCTCGCGATGCGACGCCATGTGGCACGATGCTTCGCAGAGTGAGAGCAAACATTTATGTTGGAGTGAGTAACAGATTTTATGAGGTCGGTCCATCGTGTTGGAGATCGTCCGCGAGATCTTTTGCCCTCGACTTTCCCTTGCACTACCAACCGCTCAATGGAGTCCTCATTACGTTTGGTTATTGAGTTTTAATTAAAATGCTAACACAAAAACATATTGGGGCTATTAAGTCCTTCAAATATTGACATTGACATTTTCCCCCCGAAATTAAACAAAACCAACGATAAATAAAATATGTATTAAAGTTAATGTCTATTGATCAAATAATATAATTATGATGGTGCAAAACCAAATTTAGTATTTTTTATTGTACATTATCGGCTACCAATTTTATTTTGAACGAGCTGCATCGGCGATATCAGATTGATAAAAAGTAGCGACTATGTTTTTTTTATTTTATTTATTTATTGCTCCGATGGGTGGACGAGCTCACAGCCCACCTTTTGTTAAATGGTTACTGGAGCCAATAGACATCCACAAAGCAAATGCGCCAGCCACCTTAAGATATAAGTTCTGAGGTCTCAGTATAGTTATAACGGCTGCCCCCCCCCTTCAAACCGAAATGCATTACTGCTTCACGGCAGAAATAGTGTGGGGTGGTGGTACCTACCCGTGCGGATTCACAAGAGGTCCTACCACCAGTAAAAATGTCTATGTAAGTATGTCGGTTACTGATTCCAAATTAATAAATATTTTTCAACTATCAACCAATAGTCGACGTGCAGCTGATACAGACGTAACAATATCGGAAGGTAGCGTGACGTCGGGATTAGTCATTGGGAATTTGGAAAGAAAATGCGCATACATAATTACTTACACTCAATAAACCTACACATTACATTGAAAAGCTTAAGATTGTAGAAGAAAACGTAACAAGTGTTTCTCAATATACCAACATACGTTGTTCACCCCGACGGCATGGAACAGGCTTCGGGAAAAATCATTCTACCCGTGCAGAAGTCAATAAACTAACAAAAACTACATCTAACCCCTTCAGGGCTTGCGAAAACAATACATGTATATAAAACATACAACGATTTAACATACTAAATAATGATAACTTGTGGGACGAGAGTTTACTAACACATGAAAATAAACAATATAAAATTCGGAAAAACATAACCTCAAAATATGGACGAAAATATGTAGAATGAATGAAAATAGCGTTTTCAAACTCGCCTCCTATTCTTCTTGGGCCATTTTTAAATACAAGAAACGGTTACGGTCCACGATTTCTTCGGTTTTTCCCTCGTCTCGATTTTCTTAATAAAACGGTGCCTACAAGCATTCTCATTTGTCCGGAAACCGAAAATGGTCGATCCCTTGGATCCCTCTAATTTCATTACACACCGAAAAACTCGTCTTACCGTAATGCAAACCTACATTTCGTAAAAAAATTCAGTTTACAATGAACGGTTTGGTGAATAATAAATGGCATAGAATATTTTTCCTCAAACATTTCCATATCCGACCCTTTTGATTTTTTTTATTACTTAGATGGGTGAACGAAATCACAGCCCACTTGGTGTTAAGTGGTTACCAGAGCCCATAGACATCTACAACGTAAATTCTGCCACCCACCTTGAGATAAAAGTCTCAGTATAGTTACAACGGCTGCCACGCCCATCAAACCGAAATGCATTACTGCTTCACGGCAGAAATAGGTGGTACCTACCCGTGCGAACTCATAAGAGATACTACCACCAGTAAAATAGTATTCTTTATAATGTGTCGAATTGGTTGATTCAACTACAATAAAAAAAATCAATGCATTAATTTATCTAATCCCCTCACGGTCATTCGGTACAGTTACATAGCGAATAACTAGAGTAAATATGAGCTATTATTTAATACTGTACCTAACCCAATATAAGCTAATTGATTGTTAAATAAAACTTTCAAATCATTGAGATATTCTGTGTTAGGTAAATAATAAAAAAAAAAACATTTATCTTATACCTGCATTCTCACATTTAGTTTCCACGGCGTAACTCGGTCACATGACAACAGAACTTGCGTTTTATCTCGCCACTGCAACACTCTGAATACGTCGTGACGTAAAGCTGAAGTTCTGAAAGAAATACGGCGCTTTGTTCAACCAGCAGGGTGTATAAAACTAAAACTTTAAGTACTTAGTATTTGTTTTATGACTCAGGCGGTCTGTCTACATAAATGTCTATTTATATCGGGGCTACAGATAAACTTTGGTGATTTCTGTGCTTTATAGGAACTTTAACAAAAATTTCAACGATATTTGAGGTTATAAATAAAAGAACACTTACTGCGGCATAACTATAATAGTTAGACACATGCTACCGCGAATCTTTTTGTAAATAGCTACAAAGTCGTAGTACATTCTTTTATTCAATCATCAATCGCAGCGCACGCGATCTAAAGAATATTTTAGATAATTTTTTTACACCTTGGGTTACATAATTGGAGTCTTAGTAAGGATCCCTATTTTTTTTCAAAACCGATGCCTATGTCACTCTGGAATAGTGTAGCTTCCAAACAGTGAAATAATTTTTCAAATCGGTTCAGTAGTTTAGGAGCCTATTTAATACAAATAAACAAATCTTTCCTCTTTATAATATTAGTATAGATTAGCTCCATAGCAACTGCTGTAAGTACTTGATCGAAATGAAGGCGTCTTTACGTTTTTGCCGCTGCATTACGTACCATTAGCGATTACGAACTCATATAAACTTTCTACCGCGGTATCTCCCTTGAATCCACCGCGGTAGGCAACAGCAGGCAGGGTCCCAGATATAGCTGAAATTCACGACGTAAACAATTGTCGATGGCCGATAAAATTCACATACACTTTTATTACAACTTTACATTAATCATAAACTCATATATTATGCTTTCATATAAATTTGTATTATCAACACTTAATAGTTACTATTTTAAAATGATAATGAGCTAAGTTTTGCCGTTTACGATTAAGTCCGTTGTTACTTAAACAACGTATTTAATGATAATTCCAAGAAAACAATCACAATAAGAGAAACAAATAATATTTTATATTCGCCTCCGTTCGTGTTTTCCTTTGAACTAAATTTCCGTTCTTTATTCGTATTTTATTTATTCCCACACTTCCTGCGTTTTTTCCTCTCTAAGGAGAAGGAAGCTATAATTTATAAGATACATATTTTTGATGTCACATTTTATCGATGTTTATATACAGTATGTACTGATATGGTGCAGGTAGTATGTATTTTAAACTCGCAATGGATCGATAAACAGATGCCACGCACCATTCTGTCACCATTCACGTAGTTCTGTCACGAATTGCGGTTTGAGCGGTAAGACAGTCAAAATTATCAGAACGGCAAATCGAACTAGAAATTAACAAAAACGATAAAGATTGCTTATTAAAACTCGATCGGAATGGAGTCCCTGTTGCTATATTTATAATTTTTTGCATTAAACATTGATTAATTAAAAAAAATAAGATTCAGTATAAAATAATTAATTAGTCGTATCATAAATGTTAACAACTGGAATTTTTATTTATTACAAGTATATAAAGTACTTGTGCATTATAAAAATTAACAGCAAGATGGATCTACAGAAAAAACTTTGATGATCCGGAAGTGCTTCAAAATTCGCTGCAAAGATTCGGTGTTGATTTCATTGTTACACTTTTTCCGGTACAGCCTCTCAACAAGCTAACAAAACGTTGCCATAAGGAACCATATTTGCCATAAGGAGCTCCATTAGTTTTTTTTTTATCCTGGTTATAATGGTTATTATATTGGCTAAAGTAATAAAATTATCGTATTTTCAACGGTCCCTGATACGAATGCAAATTTTCAAGCAATCGAACGTCAAAGTTTGTCAAAACACAGGTCAAGTTAATAAAGGCTTGTTAAAAATGTGATTTTGATATCAGGTTTCGTGGTTAATAGCCGCTGGAGTTCCTAGATATGACAACATGAATACCGGCACTCATATAGAGATGTTACGCCATAATCTCAATTGTATTGTATGCTTTCTTACTCTATCAAAAGAAACGCATGTGTTTCGCGGATAAAGTTGGTAGGAGGGGACTACCGACCTGTGTGGGATTACAATACCTCCTGCCGCCGGTTAAATATCCGACTTTGTCTGAGTAAAATATTTTTAGCCTTTTTTCTCTTGAATTAGTTTTCTCCTGTTTTTCCTTTCCACACTCTGGCTTCGCACGGGTGAATCAGACTATTTATTGTAGTGATTGTACATTATAGTAATTTTATAATATGTTTTATTCATAGTATTTTATATTATAGAATTTTCTCGATTTTTTTATATTGAATTTCATGCTTATTCCTACAAGAGGAACTTTCGAAATAAACTTAAAATCCCTAATTCACCCTATTAAGGGTAAAGTCTTAAAGAACCGATGAACGTGTACATTCATATTTAACCATAACTACATAAGTGCTTGAAAATATTGTGCCTCTTATTTTGAGAATGACGGACTTCCATATAGCCTCTCTCATTCCTTACATTCTTACGTCATTTGTGGCGAAATTTCTAAAAATTCTTAATTCGGTGTTTCCAACATAAAATCAATCACCTGCCAAAATTTCAAGTCTGCAGCCCCAGTGGCTTAGGCTCCGCGTCGTTGAATCCCTTAGTCAGTCAGGACAAGTAATTATATACTTTTATGTATAGATAATCAAATGATGCACTACAAAGTTAATCGAATTTCATTATTCCCATTTCAAAACAACTCCCAGTGCTCATGATGATACGTAAATTGTACATTATACTGTGTAAATAAATGTCTCTGAAGATAAGGTAACGAATACAAACAATACTAATGCCGTTTGCGCAATCATGTCTCCTGATTGTATCTGTGATTGAATCCGGTAATGTGTATATCGAAATTCAATGGCGGCCGTACTACGTCCGATTAATTAAGATTAAATTGTATTAAGTACCTCGATACTGATTAAGTTCTCGAATTGACTGAAACAGATCGCTTTAAGCAAAAATACTGGCATTGTTGTACTCGCAAGTTTTGTGCTGCAGTAATCAGCGGCTTGCCTTTAATTTTGCCATTGCTGGTGTCCGTGAGCGACGGCAGCCACTCAGTATAAAGGGGGCCGTATGCTTGTCTGCCCATAAAGTTAAATTTTTTTGGAACGAAGTTACTTATGGGGCGATGCGGAGAGGTACCCTAACCGGGAAAAAACGTTCGTAACGTAAGATTTTTATTAGTAATGCACACAGTGTACGACTTAACTTTGTAATAACGTACAAAAAATAACATTTTATTTTATCAATAAAAAAATCATAATAAAAAATGTATACCCGAATAATTATTTTCTTTATACCTCGAGTAGAACTTAAAATTAATATTTTTATAATAAGGAACTCCGTTCCTATCCGGTGTCCCACGACAACACATTTTTTTATTCATAAAACGCAAAAAAAAACATTTAAAAACAGCTTTTCAATAATTGTTTGAATAATAAAAACATTGAATGGAGGAAATTCTTTAGATCTTTCGTCGCTTTTTTGGTGAAAAAGCCTACGCCTTCAAATCGTGGTAATACCCCGGCATCAAAGATAATCGGAGCTGAGCCAACAAACAAACTTTTCTCTATTGGATTACCTAGCAACCCCTGTTAATGCTCTCCTACTTTGTTTCACCCACTGTTTAAGGAAAACAAGAAATTAGTTTATCGTTCTAAGAAATATTTGCCTACCGGATTAGCTTATAAAAGAAATTCGAATTCACCTTACCTTACCTCGGTTTTTCTTTTGTACTGGAAACAAGACAAATAAAAGTAGCCGAAATTCAGGAAAATCGAATATTTTTAATATTGTGCCAGGAACCTGAGGCCGTAGAATAATCAGGACCATTGACCAATGAAGCGATTATAATTTTAATAGGTCATTTGCCTATGAAGTTGCCGTTTTACTATACTGGCAATTTGAAAGTCATTAATTTATTTATGGCTGGCTAAAAATGAATTTTATTTGAAAATATTGTGTTCCATTTTCAAATTCAGTTATTTGTTTATTGAATAGTGTTTTGGTTTTCATTCCAGTTGTATATTCTTATCAACATTGACATGATAAAAAGACGAGTAGCCAGGGTTTCAAGGAATTTGAATTGTAATTCTCAAAGTATTGACTTTTGATAAAATTATACGTATTTCATTATTTTGCGAAACAATAGTGTAACTAGATAGTTTTGTCAAAATAAGTCTGCAATTTTTGTCGCCTAAAGGATAACTAACGCTCCTGGTATACTTTAATAGTATTGAACGATACGACTACGCCCAAGTTCAAATCTCGTAGGCAGGTATAAATTTTTCTAATGAAATACGCACTTAATACATGTTCATAAATAGCTTTCATGATGGAAGACTAACAAACATCGTGTAATAAAAATCAAAGCAGCGAAAATTACAAATTCCGTAGGTAATTAGTGTCGGGCTTCCTATGAGATTGTATGGATAGACAGACGTTTTGGTTTATTTGAGACATTCCTTATACTGCACATTTGAGACATAGACCTCATGTCTCAATTTATCGGCACAGGTGACGACTGGTGCGCGATGAGCTCGTTTACCAATATTGTGCAAAAAAAAGCTTTAATCAAATTGTTATAATAATAATAATAATAATAATAAATATTTACTAACAATCACGCCACGTCAACTGGTCCTGTGCTAAGTTCGAAAAGAACTTGTGTTACAGGTACCAGATAACGGAAATAAATGTAAGATTTTTATTATACACATACATATATTTAATATACATCCATAACCCTGGAAAAGACATTTATATTTAATTTTATCACACAAATATCTTCCCTTGGCGGGATTCGAACCCGCAACCCCCTTGTGTAGTGACCATGTCACTTACCACTACACCAGACGGCCGTTAAAATGTTATTCTATTGAAAAAAAGCTATTGAAAATTTTGATAACGCAAACTCTCAATAATTTATTTACATTCTTCGCTAATGTAATTTGATTTATAAAACCAATTACTTATCTGCGCAGCACGTACTGGAACATTCCCTTTCGCAGATTACAATTTACAACGCTTCGGGGATTTCAATAGTAACGGAATAATTAAATATTAAAATGTAACTTTGCGGTGGTACCCTTCTATATTTTCGTGATGTTACTGCCCCTGTTACTGGCAGCTCTAGCTAATTAATATCACGTAGATATATAGGTAGATTCAATTACGCGTTCGGTTTAATGAGATATCGGAGATAAAATTAGAGACGTGTTGTTATTAGGGATCGAAAACTGATTTATATATGGAATACAGCTATTTATATTATATTTTAGTTATACATTATAAATTTTAAATGTAGGTAATATATGCATATGTAATGTATACTTACTTATGGTAGCTATAATTTATACTCGGGTGTTTTTTTTTTATTTATTTTTTATTGCTTATATGGGTGGACGAGCTCACAGCCCACCTAGTGTTAAGTGGTTACTGGAGCCTATATACATCTACAACGTAAATGCGCCACCCACCTCGATATATCAGTTCTAAGGTATAGTCTCAGTATATCTCAGTATAGTTACCAATCTGCCAATTTTTACTTTCACTGAGGAGCAGTAGTGGACTATATTTGAAACTACGACGCTGTGTCCCAAGGTCGGTGGAGATATTAAGCTTTTGATGTCCATGGGCTACAAAAATCACCTTAAGTGGGTCATGGGCTGGTCTGCCATAGCAAGAAACTACACCTGTTCGCTCAGTCCAATTCATCAATGAGTAACACGTATTTTCCTTTCCACGTTTGAAATTAATGAGCAGTATTTTATCAATACACTAGAATACCTTTGGGGAATCAACGTGCAAAGGTTTCGCAGAAGGTCGGTAGATCTGCGCCGTCGATCAGTCTCGGTCAGGTGTCAGGTACAACCATTAATATGGGGCCACAATAGGGATATGGGCTGGTCCTTAAGGGATTGCAGAATTACATCGCTTAGTACCAGGTAAGGCACGTGAATGTGCTCTGAATATTTACTGTATCAACTCCCGAACTAGGCCTTGGCTTGCAGACTAAAGACTCTCACTCAAAATTCTGTAAATTTATAATTCTGTAAAAAAATATATCAAAATATACGTATTCAAATGATGTAATTATTTTTCTTTGCATGGTGAGTGAATAAAGAATATAATCTATAATAATATATAAATCTACAGTGGCTTTTACGGATGTTCTGTTATAACTACTGAAGCTGAAGGGTTCTAATTGCCAACTAACATCAAATAGGTGTGTATCAAATAGGTGTGTATCAAATAGGTGTGTATCAAATTGGCGAAATTTGTGAGTATAGAAGTATAAAATACAATCATAATAGTGTACAAACTTACAATTCCAATTAATTATAGTCGAATTTCGACTACTGCGGGGCCTCTAGTAAAAATTAAAGTTGTATTAAGTATTTGTTCACATCAAAGTTCTACAGTGTTGTTAGACTCCATAGCGATTAATACATCCTGATTTCTTCATAAATACATGTTCATAAAATAAAAACAATTTACTAATACTAAAAAATTTATCTCGTACTCACCATGTAAATAAAACTGTATTCTTTGTCACATTTCATAAAACCATTGCTTGTTGTCTTTAGACTGCGCGGAGACTGTCCCCTTAGAAACAGTGTTAATGCCTTCTAAATTCCAATATATCCCATTTACAGAACCCAAGAACCTACTTAATACGACATGAATTTGCCCGGTTCTTAATAATTTCAGCACAAAATGTTCACGGCCTAGAAAATTAATGTTACTGAAAAATATAAAAGTATTATATTTTTCCTGAGATGATTCATAATGAAATGTAATAATTCATTCTGAAAAATTATATTAATTTCACAGACAGGTCACTGGCTTTACTTTTATAACGGAGACTTAATATAAAAGCGGTAATTTGACTGAAAAACATTGTGTGATCTTAGATTAAAAAAAGTTGGAATTGTAATATTGACGAAAGAGAGAGAGAGAGAGAAAGAGTATTCTTTATTGTACACCAACAAAAAAAAACAATGCGAAACAATAAATACAAAAAAAAGTACAATTGGCGGTCTTATCGCTAACAGTGATCTCTACCAGACAACCATCAGGTGGAAAAGAATCATTTGGAAACGAATTACACGCGGTGTACCAATACATACACATACACATATACATACACAAATTCCTTCCATAAATACATTTATAAATATACAGACAAATACACAATGTAACGTAATAATAATTATATAGTATAGTATATTATAATAGAATAGTTTTGTTTTAATGACGCCGTGAATAAAAGAAAACCTTGATGAAGTTTTAGCAAATATAAGACTCTGGGAATATTTTACCGCCTCTTCTTGCAAACAGCGTATTCCAGAAAGAAATTCAAAAGGAACATCTGCACCGTAGTCTGTGCCGTTACCGTCACTCATTGGCGTCAGCAATGCCAGTGGCAGTGCCAAGCCGCTGCCCACCATTAGCAAAGCTACTCCATTATCAATAGCATAATTGTATGCAGCTTCTTCCACGACATTAAAAGAAGTATGAAGACAATGGAGGTGTTCCGTCCAGGATCTGAAAACGCGTTGAGTCGATCACAATGAGGATGAAATAAACAAAAATGTGGCATGTTAATTTTAATCTTATCGCATGTACTTTGTTTGTTGAGGCAACAAAAAACTAAAGACAGTGACCAGAAGTGGCCACTGTTCTTATCAGGCGTCCTTTCCTGATCATCTTAAATTCCATAAAAGCTTTGAGAAGCCAACTTAAGTATCAAATAACTCTGAACAAGTGTAGAATAATAAAATTGAAACTTTTGAAGTCTTCAGACGTAGCTTTGAAATAAGTTGAGAACATAAAGCAGATAGAAATAAGTATACAAACTGTTTATCCACTTTCTTTTTATGAGAAACCAGGTTATTTTAATATCGGCTGGCTTTTGCGAACATTTAGGTCATTTCGTACACTATTATTTTATTTTATTTGGTGCAAATTAAATGGCGTATTAGAGTATGATGACTCACATTGGTCTAGTCGGTCGTTTTCTGCCTATGAAGAAATCACATGTTTCAAGTCTATTTTTTATTTTTTATTTCTTAGATGGGTGGGCGAGCTCGCAGCCCAGCTGGTGTTAAGTAGTTACTGGAGCCCATAGACATCTACAACATAAATACGCCGCCCACCTTAAGATATAAGTTCTAAGGTCTCAGTATAGTTACAACGGCTGCCCCACCTTTCAAACCGAAACGCATTACTGCTTCACAGCAGAAATAGGCAGGGTCTAGACGGGAAACCCATTATTCCCAATAAAACTAAGATTTAAACCTAAGGAAGATCACGATACGTTATCCATAGTGATTTAAATCTAGCATTTTCGGCAACAGTTAAACTTTGTGCTCGGCTGTCTCATTCAGGCTACTAAAAGAGCAATTTATATTTCACATTTTAATTTGAAAACTTTCGCTCTGCTTACTTATAAAGTGCGTATTTAAATATGACAGAGACCAAGTTGTAACAAGCTTAGAAAGTCAACTGTACCGAAAATTCGTTAAAGCTGAACCAATGAGCAAGACACAAAAATCCGTGGAAATATGTATTTTCCTGTTCTTTCCTGTTGATTGCAGAATGTAAGTCCCAATGAACAAAACGGTAGTAAATCAAGCTACGAGATGAAAGTCACAGTGGGTCGTTAAATGTGACGTTTGTCGAGGGGCTCTCAATGGGATCACGCTGATTGACTGACAAAGGGAATCCCAGATTCGTGCCACATGCAGTGTGCAGGTTCGAAATGATTCACAAGTTTGGTTGAGTTCATTATTAATGAAAATTTATCAACTTACGAGACAAGCAAGGCATTTGAAGCCCACCATAAGAGATGAGAGAATTAAAACATAATTCCACGTTACACTTGAAAAATGAATATATTTATTTAGGCAGGCAAGTAATATCGACAAAATATTATAATTCTTTCATGATCTTTTTTGCTTTTTTTTTTCTAAGATGGATGAATCTAGTGTTAAGTGCTTACCCGACTTTAAAACGTAAATTATGCCACCCACCTCGAGACTTGAGTTAAAAGTCTCAGTTTTTCATAACAACGGCTGCCATAATCTTCAAACTGAAACGCATTACAGCTTCACGGCAGACATAAGCAGGGTGGTGATACCTACCCGTGCGGGCTCTCAGTATACTGCCAGTAAATATGCAAGTTATATTTTTTTCGAGTTTGATTATTTATTACACGCTGTTATTCCTTCATCGTGGAAGTCATTCGCTAACATTGGATAAGTACCTATTTCATCGAAAAATTGGTACTTGTCTGCGGGATTCGAATATTGGCACAGTCGGTCCCAGAACTTACCGATACTCTGGGTCTGCGGAGGGACTTCGGTTCCCTCTGTATTTTGTACCGTATGTTCCATGGGGAGTGCTCTGAGGAATTGTTCGAGATGATACCAGCATCTCGTTTTTACCATCGCACCGCGCGCCACCGGAGTAGAGTTCATCCATACTACCTGGAGCCACTGCGATCATCCACAGTGCGTTTCCAGAGATCTTTTTTGCCACGTACCATCCGGCTATGGAATGAGCTCCCCTCCACGGTGTTTCCCGAGCGCTATGACATGTCCTTCTTCAAACGAGGCTTGTGGAGAGTATTAAGCGGTAGGCAGCGGCTTGGCTCTGCCCCTGGCATTGCTGAAGTCCATGGGCGACGGTAACCACTCACCATCAGGTGGGCCGTATGCCCGTCTGCCCACAAAGGCAATAAAAAAAAAAAATCCAGTACCTAGACATTCCTGGCCCAATGAAGTCAATAAATATAATATCTCGCAGCATTCGGAATCCAAGAGTGGCCTGCAATGTAAGAGAGCAGGGAAAAATGTAAGATATTAATGAGGGATCTTTTTCAACTACTAAGGTACTGTAGTCAGTAAGCAAATTTTCTCTTAGTGGTCAAAATTATGTGAATTTTTTTTGATATATTAATTTGAGGCTTAGACCTATGTGTCGCAGTGAATGTTTGTGAGCTGATAGAATAGAACAGAATAGAACATAAAATATTAATAATAAAGCATTTCGTAAACCAAAATTGTAATGTAAATTTTGATGTACTTCAAAAGCAAGCACGCAATTCGAAAACAAGACGAGAGAAAACTACAAAGTGTTTTTTCTTATTTAAATAAGCGCAAAGGGCTGTGAGAAAATGTTTCAGGAAAACCACATTTTCTCAGGAAACGAAAGTCGGTAAATAACAACCTACCGTCTGTGTGAACATCATACACAATGATGTATTGCAGAGCTACACTGAATACTAAATATTGTATAATGTTACTCATAGAACTTGTACTAAAGAACCTCCAACGAAGAATTTTGAAGCCGTAGCATACACACAAAGTGAGCCACGTGCAAAAAATTAGAAATATAACTTTTCCGTTTGAAAAGTCAGTGAAAGCAGCGTTACATTATATTGCCTATATCAGTTATTCTGTTTAAATGAATACTGATATACAAACTTCCAAACTATAACTGATTTTTTTTATTTTAGGATCTTCTATTTTATAGCACGTCCGAAAAGAATCACAACTCTTTAGGACATAATACCTTCGATTTTGCGTGATTTTCGAGACTATTACATGTACGGTTGGTAAACAGAATCAATACTGAATGACATCAAACACAGAGCTAGTACAAACTTACTAGTACAACAAAGTAAAAAGTATTGCACACATCACTATTTTACTTATACTTGCGTAGAACTAGTTTGTTAGTAGGCTTTAATTTGTTATCGTTATTGCTATATAATTGCGCCTTCGAGCTCTAGATGCCGCATATCAGGCATCGGAACTGCCTCATCTACACAAAAAAATCGAAGTACAAGTCATCCGGTAATTGGTTACCAAATAAATGATTTCATGGTATGCTATAATAAAATTATTACTGCAATAGTTCCTTTACGAGCGTGGTGTTTTGAAATCTCACTTCGTTAACCGCAACTCTGTGAGTGCGTCATTCATTTAATTGAAAGATCAGGTATTGGTCCCGAAAAACAAAAATTGCTTTTCCAGCAGCTAAGTAATTTGATTAAGTTTTTGGTTTGCAGAAAGGGTTTACATTCGATCGGGTAATCGAAGGGTTTAAATTCGATCGGTTTGTGGGTGGCGCATTTACGTTGTAGATGTCTATGAGCTCCAGTAACCACTTAACACCAGTGGGGCTGTGAGCTCGTCCACCCATCAAAAAAGGCAATAAAACCAAAGTAACACATGATTCAATGAAATTGTTAATAATCTTATGTGATTCCCAAATGTATATACAGTGTATGCAAAAAAAAAGTATTTTCATTATTTCTTTAATTTGATTGTAAATCATGTTAATATATTCTGTAAGCACATTACTTAAAAGCCATATTTACTATAGACAATTTCTTAGAAACCATAATCACAATATTGTCCCGCTATGAACTTACCTATATACTTATTTAGTTACTTCGCAGAGCGAGAAGCACGTTATTTACCTTGCTTAACGGAAACTGATCCGTAAAATAGCTAGGATTTTACGAACCTATAAACCTTTGCATTTCCGATCAACGTTTCACAGTATGAAGCTCAAACGCTCCGGAAGTTTTCTGAATAGCGCGCTCACGTACATTTTCGGTGGCGCTAAAAATTTTCCTCGTTCTGTCCAGTCGTAGCGTTCGATGCTAACTCACACGGTGAAATAGCTTCCGTCTATAAATTCCAGTGAATTGTGCAAGCTACCCGAAACGCCTATGCACGCGGTCGGGAAAATACCCATTTTAAATTTGTGTACCTGAATAACAAGCTTTTTTGGAAAAGGCAGTTAATGTGATTATCGAAAAATTGTGCTGGTTTGAGGAACTATGTAATTAATAAATGCTGAAGAACGATTTTCACGATGAATGATAATAACATCGTGTAATAAAAATAAAACACGAAAAATTTATAGCTAACTAACTACCAGTGTTAGGGCGTATTGCAAGTCTACACGGGTAGGTACCATCGTGTATGTGTTCCGGTTTTTTCCAGTTTGTTCCAGCTAAGTGCGGACGGGTATAGGACGTCATGGGCTTAACCTGTGAGAATTTACTAACACTAGCCCTAGCAAGAGCAGTGAGTCGAGTGGCTGGGACTACTATACGACATGTGCCTTGTTCGATTTTCTATGGGAGAATGAAGCTTATTCGCAGGTACTACCTATGATTACCGCGTTCATTCACAGCTCGTTTTATTGACGCTATCTGGGTTTAAAACGAACTTCCCTCCAAAGTGTTATTTTAGTGCTATGGCACATTCTTCTTCGAAGAAGTATTGAGGAGGGTCCTTAACAGCTCAGACATATCTGACGTACGTGAATGACGTTGAACCCTCATCATCAGGTCCTTCACACATCTGTCTAGAAACGCAACAAAACAAATATTAGTTTGTTTAGTGTTTTCGCGTTATATTTGTCTGTGTGTGTGTGTGTGTTTGTAGTACGTTAAAAGAATGTGTGTATAAATAGAAATAAAGTAACTATTCGAACGCTCTACATTAATAATTGCGAACAATACAGTGTCGGCGGTTGGCAGAACACGTCGGTCGAGATGTAAAACATGGCAGATGCTTCATATATAGCGCTCCAGTAACATCAGGCCAACTCCATTTATCATTCGAACAATATTTCACAAGTAACCACATACTCAATCTTCTCTGGCGTTGATATTTTCTTGCTTGTTTCCGTCGACTTAGTCATTTACGTTCATAAGATTTCTTTTTTTGCGAACAAAAAAAATTCATGTTTCGTGAATTGCATTAATTACTAAACTTAACAATTTATACGTATTAAGGCGCAGTTTTTGCTGTATTCATTACCGTAAAATATATTTTAAAACATATTAAATAGAGTTTAAATTCTACTCAATAAAGCGCGACAACCGCTGTTTAGTAATGTTGAAGTCTTGAAAAAGCATTATTGACATTGACACTCACATATTGTTACGCCAGTAAGAGTAACGCCATCTATCGCCGAATAGTCGAACATATATCGAAGGATCTAATAGCACTTGGAACAAATACTCCAGAAGTAAATCGCCATCTATTGTCAGATAGCGGAAACTACTACTGGAGTTGTGTAGAATATTCTCGATAATTCTAGGGATGTGGTATCAACTATAGAAGCGTTGCAGGGATGGTACGCAGTCAGTCAGTAATCGGAACTACTCGAAGCGAAACAGCGAACGGATCACCTGAAGCGAAGCGGAGCAAGCGAATTGAGAGTTTTAAAGTGTTTGTTGAGTGGTCTAAAGTGTTTAAGTGTTGAATACAGTTGGTGAAATTTTATTTGTCCCGAACCCGAGCACGTAACAATATCTAATCTTATCTTAATTCCTTAAGGGAAAGGCAAATAGTTGCATAACAGTAATAAAAAAATGAGACCACCTACTGCTGCTTCCTCACTTGAGGACGGACAGTAGGTGGAAGTCCGCAGCATTAACATAACTTGAGGCTTTCTCAACGTCTTCGGCGCCATGTACGAGGATTCTTCCATTGCTGTAGCGCTGTTTGTACTCTACGCTGACTCCAAAGCTAGCTTAAACATTTTCTGTTTGAGCAAAATACAAATTTAATAAGATGGTAATTTCTTTTATTTCATAATTTAATAAAACTTTTACGGTTTAATCTTGCGGTTTTTATTAACATTATATTGTTTCCGACGTTTTATATACTTTACGGTTTTAGCGATCACGGAGAAGTTTCATAGTCGTCGTAAAAGTAGTTTTAATTATATAAATACGGCTTAAGACGTTTAACGAAACAATACAAAAGATAAAGCACAGAATTTCAAACGTGATTACAGAAAAAAAGCCCATAAACATTTGAAAAGAAACAACCACTTATGAACACGGACGCTTACGTACAAAATAGAAAATTGAAACGCCAAAAGCGGATTCCTGATAAAGAAACATCATTAATATTTGAAGACGCGAGGCTTGTTCACGACGATAAATGCCTAAAGTGGATTAAATTATTCACAGCAAGAGTACATTGAATGGTAATAATGACACATACACGGCTTCTCGAAAATTCTACAGAGCCAGTGTGGGGCCCAGATAAATACCTCGTTATTTTCAATGCGAAAAGGATTCATGACGTACCGCTCATAATTTAAAACGAATCCACTGGGATGAAAATATGAAAATCACAATTAATTTCCAGTGAAATAATTGTGACCAGCTACTTATTTTCATCTATACTAATATTATAAAGAGGAAAGATTTGTTTGTTTGTGTGTTTCGAATAGGCTCCGAAACTAATGGACCGATTTGAAAAATTCTTTTTCCATTAGAAGCCGACATTGTCCCTGATGAACATAGGCTACTTTTTTTAATTATTTATTTTATTTTATTTTTTGGTTTCATGTGTGTTTTAATGTTTCCGAAGCGAAGCGAGGGCGGGTCGCTAGTTGAGATGATAAAGCTGAAATAATAAAAAAATGCTCAGCACTATTTGTGTTTTCTGTATTGACAATTATTGAGTTTTTTTTAAATAAAATTGATCTATAATCAAAGCATTAAACGGGTATTGTATGAAAAAGTTTATTTATTACGAAATAAACACAAAATCGATGTCACTCGGATTCGTGTTATAAAACTCCTGTATTATGAGTATGAAACAAAGGTTTTTTAATTTTGATTTTTGTTCCTTTTGCAGTACTAAAATTTGATCCATTGATAAGATTACAAGTTATTTTCTTAAATGAAATATTCCATGACGTAATTTTAATAGTTTTAACTTCTCTTCGTGTAAGAAATACTTTAAAGATTGCTCTTCTCTATCGCCTTAATAAACGTAACAGAACATCAACAAAAACAATACTAAAATCCTCGAAAATTTTATTAAATGCCTAATAAATATTATATATTTTTATACGAGTACAATGCTATAATAATACAATATAGCTCTACGTTAGTTTTCAATTGCTTAACAAACCTTTTCTTTTTATTGCCCTTGTAGGTGGACGAGCATACGGCCCTCCTGATGGTGAGTGGTTACCGTCAGCAATGGACTTCAGCAATCCCGGGGGCAGAGCCAAGCATCTGCCTACCGAATTTCGACATGAACAGCAGCCGGCGCCGGGGTGTCTCCTCCGCGGGCATCACTCCTCCCAAGAGAACCAAGCCCATCGTATTATGTTTATGTATATATGTTTTGTCGATGCTATGCAACCGTACACACGCTGCGAACAGCCTTCACCCGTCTCGTCCTGCATCCATACCACCCCTGCCCTATGTGGCAGGGAGCTTCGTCCCGGGCAGTGGAGTTTGCCCCGAGGCCTGTTCCGACGACTCTTCTTCTCTCACGATGTCGCGCCATCTCTCCCTGCTCGAGGCCATTCTACTGCACTCATTTAGGGGACCTCCCACTGCAGTTTTAATTTGGTCGGTCCACCGCAATGGTGGCCTCCCGCGCAGTCTTGTACCATCAACGCTTCCCTGTACAACGAGGCGTTCTATGGACCGGCCATCTCGTCGCGAAACGTGTCCGAAGAAATTCACCATTCGAGACTGTACTATACCAAATAGACGCTGCTTGATGCCGAGTTCCTGAATATAATATAATACATACATCTCACAAAATTAAATCAGCGTGTGATGCCACAGGGTTTTTCCTATAATAATTTTACACTTTTAATACAAGGACAAAACGTATAAAAGTTATAGGGCCCCGGCATTGTGTTGTCGACGTTAAATTTAATTTTGCAATAAAACGACATATTACTTCGTTACAAAGTTACGTTTGAAATATAAAATTGTTTATGCGACTTAATAAAATTGGTACGTAGAAGTCTACAGAAATACTTGTTTTTTTTTGGGTTTTCATTGAGTACTACTCTCGTAAGTTTATTTTAGGTGATCATAAAATATAGAATAAGTTAGGTATTAAAATCCTAGTTGTCTTTATCTACCCCTAATCAATATCTAAGTGTCCCTTGCTCTAACTTGGAGAGACTGACGAGGTCACGCGGCAAGATTGTTGTTTCTAAGCTTCGACAAGGCCAGGTTTCAGTAAACAAAAGTAACAACAGTAAAAACACTAACCAAGGTGCCGCTGGTACAAATGGTATCGAAGGTAGAAGCTTATCTAGAGCAGAGACCAGGAAGTCGATTTTCGAATTGTCGCGATGATATACCCTCCGGGTATGAGTGACCTGCGGCCTAGAACTCTCACCTTCTGGCTTGTGTAGATGCATCTTTGCTTTAGGAAGTGCCTACACTATTTCACAGCAGCGATTGGTGGAGTGTCAGAGAACAATCTTCGGTCTGCACTTATTGACAGCGGCGCTCCGCATTCGAAGCCTGATCTCATAGACGCAGTAATGCGTTTCGGTTTGAAGGGTGGAGCGGCCGTTGTAACTATACTGAGACCTTAGAACTTAATATCTCAAGGTGGGTGGTACATTTATTTTGTAGATGTCTATGGGCTCCAGTAACCACTTAACACCAGGTGGGCTGTGAGCTCATCCATCCATCTAAGCTATAAAAAAAATCATCCGACTTCGGGGCCTTAAGGTATTTCTGAATCGTTGCGCATGTCGATTTTAGAACCGGTCAGGTTCTCACGTGTAGCTGGCATACAATATATCTTAAAAAGTGCTCTACTTGCAAAAGAACAACCAAGTGATGTCTAAAAAGGGCACGCGCTTGAAGTGCAATTAAGCCTTTAATTAATCCGATGATTAAAAAACATTATACACTAATTTCGAAAGCTCGATGTCATTAGCTTTAATTTAACGCTAATGAAGAACATTAAAGTTTTAAATTACTGAAAGCTTCGAGATTTTTTGTACTTAAGAAGTATTTTACCGATATTAAGCTAGACACGGGTCGTTACAAAAAAATATGACTTAATTTCGGAATGTAGCAGCAGGAAACAAGTGTTACATTATCGTTAGTTTTTTTTTTTTTTTTTTTTTTTTTTTTTTTTTTTTTTTTTTTTTTTTTTTTTTTTTTTTTTTTTTTTTTTATGATTGAAAGTTTACTGGTGGCCCGAAGGCCTTTCCAGTTTCACCAGGACAGGTGGGCGAGCAAAGGCTCAGCCGAGAGGGGTGGGATTTGCTAACAACTGCCCGAGCGCCTCCGAAGGAGACCTAACAACTCAAGAGCAATTGTTTCGCGAATGAATCTACTACCGGATCGGAATCGCGACCCGCTGAGAAGATCCGGCGAGAAACTCAGCGGGCTGATGCATGGGTTAGGTTGCACGTCGACCTCTTTGTCGAGTTCGACGAGTACGGTTACCGGGGTCCCTAAGCCTGCCCCTAGTATTAGAGCTGAAGGCATCTAATGCAAAGGTTATTGGATCTGATGGATCCGTAAGGACGTGTCTAGGGCGTCGACGGTGACTGGCTCCTGCATGATCAGGATTCGGGGAGTAGTCAGCGGCGGCAACGATAAGGCGATTATCATGACGCATAGCCTTATCGAAGTATCGTTCCGACGCTGACTTCATGTATTTCCGAATTGATTCGAGGCCCAGGTCGTCGTGTAGGTCAACGTTCCTCACGAACCACGGAGCCCCGACAGCTAACCTGCAAAAGCGGGATTGTAGGGATTGGAGGGTGTCTATGTGTGTGCGGGCCGCGTGAGCGAACACCACACTCGCGTAAGTCATGACGGGCCTTATGCAAGTTTTGTAAAGTGTCACCTTGTTCCGAAGGGACATTTTACTCCGCTTACAGATCATGGGGTAGAGTCTACCGAGAATAAACGCGGCACGGTCACGGACTGATTTTATATGCGGGCGGAATGTCATCGATGCATCCAGGGTAACGCCCAGGTACTTGACCTTCCTGGCCCAGGGTATGGGTTGTCTAAAGAGAGTAATCGGGGGTGTGAGATTCCTCCTCCTAATCCGGGAGGAAATCCGTGTGGAGCTTCCCCTCTGAAATAGCACCGCAGTACTTTTCGCTGGGTTGATGTCTATGCGCCATTTTCGGAACCACTGTCCTAGGGCTAGGGCTGCGCTCTGAAGCTTCTTCGCGATTAGGGACTTATTTCTACTAGAATAGTAAACAGTCGTGTCGTCGGCGAATAAAGCTAAATGGGTCGGCGGCGACCGGGGAATATCGTTGACGAATAAGCTAAATAGGAGGGGTGAGAGGACAGAGCCTTGCGGGACTCCAGCTGTGAGAGGTCGTGGGGAGGAGCGGGTTCCCTCGACTCGATATCGAAAAGAGCGGTTCGACAAGAAGTCCCGTATGATGAGCACGAGACTATCCGGCACGCCCATGTTGAATAGTTTGAAAATCAAACCATTGTGCCAGACTTTGTCGAACGCTTTTGCGACGTCGAAGAAGAGAGCTCCCGTGTATAACGGTTTTGGTCGATTAAGCCCCACAAGAATGTGCTCCGTGAGGCGGTGCACCTGTTGAACGCATGAGTGATTTGTACGGAATCCGAATTGTTCATCGATAAGAATGCCCTTGGATGAGACGAAGTCTCTGAGGCGTTTGTAGAGCAGACGCTCATACAGTTTGCCTAGAGACATGAGGAGGCTAATCGGGCGGTAGCTCGTCGGATGATTTTTTGGTTTACCGGGTTTATGTATGCCGATAACGTCCGCTTCTTTCCACACCGCGGGAAAGATACAGTTCGCCATAGCGGCATTGAAAATAGATGCCAACATCACGATGAGTTGGACGGGTAGAAGTTTAATAACGCGGTTGGATATACCGTCGGAACCGGGAGCCTTGCGAGGACGTAGGTCTTTGATCAAGTCTTTAACTTCCATCGGGGTGACGGGTGGTAACGCATCAGAGGGTGGCAAGGAGGCTCTGCGTTCTACCTCACTGTCTACTAATTCTACATGAACAGGGTCCACGGATTGAGTGCTGGGCGTGCACTGGGTTTGCAATGTATCGGCCAGCAGCTCTGCTTTTTCGTCATCATCGAACGCCGCGAGTCGGCCTGAGGGGCCTACGAGGGGGGGCATAGTTACTACCGTATCCGATTTGAGAGTACGAGCTAAGCGGTAGTAAGACCTTTGGGAGGGCGCGAGTCCTTCTAAGAAATCAGACCATCTGGCATCTCGGACTTCGGCGATGCGAGACTTTACGTCGCGTTGTAGGGCACGCATTCGAATACGATTTTCCGCGGTAGGATACCTGTCGTAGGCGCGTATCGAGGCGTTCTTAGCTCTAAGGAGTTCCCTAATATCGTCGGACAATTTGAAGCGGTGAAGGAAGTCCTCCGCTACAACTTGTTTCGATGACCTATCTAATGTCGAGGTGATGTGTGACGTTAAGATGTCTATGGCTTCAGCGGTATCCTGAGGAGACGGGATAGAGTCCGGGTTAAACGGGAGCGATGGTGGATCAGATTCAGCCAGGCTGATGCCCAGCGTGTGCCAATCCACCACAGTCCTCGTGACGGGAACGGAATCGGGAGCGCGACCGAGCTTCATAACGACGGGACGGTGGTCTGAATCTAACTCTGAAACTACTTCGATCGAGTGTAAGCGCAGAGTTACGTTTTTTAATAACGCTATGTCGAGTATATCCGGGCGATGCGCGATATTTAGCGGGTAGTGAGTCGGGGTTAGCGGAGCGACGATATCGAAGGCGAGATCATCGACTAACGCGTCAAGCCGCCTGCCATTCGGGGTTGTGGTGTGTGAGTTCCACCTGATGTGTTTACAATTTAGGTCGCCCGCCAGAATGACAGAGCTCCCCATACCGAGCAGCGCCTCGATATCACTGCTTAGAACGATCTTATCCGGTGGAAGATAAACGGACGCGATAACGATCGGCGCGTGTCCCGTCAGTGAGATTCGGCACACTGATGCTTCGATATTAGCGAGCGCGGGAGGATCGAGCGGGACGCAATGCAGGGCTCTTCTATAGTAAATGACGGTACCACCACCACGGGCAGAGAGCCTGTCGTTCCTGACCATGTTATAGTTCGCGATTTTAGGGTCACGGCGCGCGGGCTTAAGTAGGGTCTCCTGCACTAAAAAGATATCAATTTGGTGGTCACGCAAAAAGTCAGAAACCTGATCACGTTGATTTGCGAGACCGTAAGCGTTAAAAAATCCTATCGTTACGGATAGGGGCTTTATTCTACTTATATACGCCATTGATTACCGGCGGAGTGAGGGGAGGACGTACGTATTTAATGACGCGTATACGTCGGCGTATTCCTGCACAACGGCGATAAAGTGTTGTGCAGTGGAGGCAGCGCGAATGGCGTCGCCCAAAGCGTTAACGCGCTCAAAGTTGATCGACTGAAAGAAGTCGATCGCTAAAGCGAGATTGTCAGACGCGGTCGGAGGGCAAGTCGCGGGAGAGGGACGAGTCGCGGGGGCGGGACGAATCGCGGAGGAGGGAGTTGTAGCCGTGTTCGTGTACGGCAGCGGTTTTGCCCAGGCCGAGACACTGGGCACCGCCGCCGGAACGAACGCTGGCTTAGCCTGCGACGCAGAGGGTGCCGAGGCTTTGATGTCTGGGCCGGAAGCTCGGAGGCGGTTTTGGCGGGCGACGCGGCGATTTATTTTAGGGGCTCGGGGGCAACCACGGTAATTCGCGGGGTGACCCTGTGTTCGACACAGGACGCAGCTAGGCGGTTCCGTCGCGGTTTTTTGGTCGCGAGCGCAGAGGGCCGTGGCGTGATCGCCCAAACACTTAACACATCGGGGCCGCGCGTGACAGTTACGGGAAGAGTGCCCGTACAATTGACAGTTATGGCACTGGCTAGGAGTGCCTTTTTTATGGGGGGCTTCGACAGCGATACCAGAGAGCCTACAGACGGTCTGTGTGTTAAAGATTTTCTTACCCTCGGGGGTAGGCTGGAGAGCGACTAGAACCATATTATATGGCTCCCTACCGCGACCGGTGTGCATACGGTGCACAGAATTCACTGGTAGGCCTTGTTCTAACAGGTCGGCTTTTACGAGCTCTACATCTAACTCTTTAGGGATTCCGCGTATTACAACGCGGAGTTCGCGCTCCTCCTGGAGCGTATACGTATGGAAACTTATACGCTCCTTACGGAGGTAAGAAGAGAGGGCCCTATGGTCGTCGGGTGTTTGAACCTTAATTTGAATGCCGTTCGCGAGGTTACGGGCATTCGTGAAATTTATATTTTTGGCCTTAAGGGCCAGGCAAACTCGATCCCAAGCTGCCTTCTCCTGAAGGATAACCGGGGGAGGGGTCTGGGTTTTATTTTGTGCCACCGGACGCGGCGACGGAGTGGCACGGGCTGGGGGCGCAACGGGAGTCTGAGGGCGGGGGCGCGACGCGTTCACGGCTTTGCTAATTTTAGCGGCCGCGGGAGCTCGAGACTCCGCGGCACGCTTCTTACCCTTCTGTACCAGGGTGAATCCATCCGTCGATGAGGCGGGGGCGAGGTCGACCTCCATGTCCGAGTCAGAGTCGGAGCACGAGGAGGCGGGTGCAGGCGACCTACGAGCAAGTGTAGGTGTTTTAGAGGGCGCGACGGAGGCCGCGGATGATCGCTCAGCTGAAACGATGGTCACGGCGGACGACGCAGCAGCTTTTCTCGCCAGTATAGGCGACACGGGAGCGGCAGGCACGACAGAGGCTGCGGTGCTCAATGCAGAAGCTCTGCACGCAGGTACAGGCGACGCAGGAGCAGCGAGCGCGGCGGAGTCCTCGAGAGGGCTCGCAGTGTGATTGGCCTTGAAGGCCAAAAACTCCGAGGCGAGCTGTGGGTGGCGAAGTCGGAGGAATTCCGCGAATACAGCGTCCATGATCGCTGAGTACCCAGGTGGGGCGGCCCCGGGTCTTGAAAACACTCGCCTTGCGGCGAGGCCCCAACTTCTCGGACCTGAGCGGTTCTATTGAACACAGGTGGCAATGCGGCGCGATTACTACAGGACAAAGAAAAAGCACAACAAAACAGAAATTACGAAAAGAAACAAAACAAATAAATACTTGCAGGAAACCACTTTGTCGGCAGATGTACCACGAACACAGAAACAACAAAAGGAAACAAAACAAATAAAAACTTCCAGAAAGAGCACTTAGTCGGCAGATGTACCACAAACACAGGCCGCGCGAACAATGGCCGGGCTAACAAAAGCCGGGCGAACAAAGACCGGGCGATCGAGTGGACGATGAGCACGTCCGCACGTGACGGGTGCCTCTATCGGAATGATTATCGTTAGTGCTGTACGTGGTTGTGTATAAACATTATCTCAACGAGCAGTGTGAGTGTTTCTGCTAAGAAAATTAACAGGAAGAAGCTAAAGATTTTATAAGTGAAACATTATGTACCAATACTATTTTTCAAAGTGAAGTAAATTATGTTTTCTGTTTTTTTTTATTGCTTAGATTGGTGGACGAGCTCGCAGCCCACCTGGTGTTAAGCGGGTACTGGAGCCCATAGATATCTACGACGTAAATGCGCCACCCACCTTGAGATATAAGTTCTAAGGTCTCAAGCATAGTTACAACGGCTGCCCCACCCTTCAAACCAAAACGCATTACTGCTTCAGAGCAGAAGTAGGCAGGGTGGGGGCGGGGTACCTACCCGCGCGGACTCACAAGAGGTCCTACCACCAGTAAAAATATATATACTATTAAAAATATTATCTACCTTACACATTACTATATAAATATTATTTACTTTACATTCTTCATTTACCACTAGAGCTACTTTCTGACTCCAGCCTAATCCAGATACTTCATACACGTTTGTTTAATAGAGTAGTTCAGCTTTTGGATTGTAATGATAAAGCGTGAATAAACGCCAATTTTGATATTTCGATGAAGATTTCTTTATGTTAAACATCGAATAGAATAAAAACATAGAGGCTGTGATATTATAATTTTCTAAATCGGTATTTTCGCTCTATATTATCGCTCTTAGCGATAAGACCGCCAATTGAACTTTTTTGTATTTAATGTATCGCACTGTTTATTTCTTTTTTGGTGTACAATAAAGAATACTCTCTCTCTCTCTATCTCTCTCTCACTCACTCACTCTCTATTTTTTCTTTTGAAAATAATATGAAGCGCCTTGCTACACAAGTGACATTACTCTTTCCATTTAAATTTATAACATTTATAAAGGCCGAGTACTTTAGTAAAGGGTTCCTTCTAACAACTTTACGCAGCCCATCTAAAGGGTAACCTTATCCCAAATTACGTTAATCTAATAACCGGTCCTTCGTAAACTGTTAATTGTTAACAAATTAAGAGTCTTATGAGTTTATGTAGTTAAGCTTTATTTTGATTCATGTGTTAATTCTTATTAACAAATTTACTGTGCTAAACTTTAAGTCAGAATATACAATTGCTTTGCGGCAAAAATAGGCTATGTGAAACCTAACCCATAGATCTACATCTTCTAAGCGGGTCGCGATTCCGATCCGGTAGATACATTCGCGAAGCTTGAGCTGTTAGATCTCCTTCGGAGGAACTCGCTGTTAGCCTATTTCACCCGTCCTGGCTGAGCTCATGCCCGTCGCCTGTCCTATTGAAACACGAAAGCCAACAAGCCACCAGAAATCCTTCCTTCCTAAATGCCTTATCACGAGTTATTATGGTTTTCACGCTCCTTCTTTACATTTGTAAAAGCGAATAATTTAGTTAGAATTTGATCGCCTATACAGACACGTCACTCGATAAAAGAACTTAAGTATTAAGCATTCAGCCACGAAAGCTTATAAATTAAATGAAAACGTATTGCTGAAGCATACTTTATTCATCAGTCTCTTAAGAAATAAATGGATAAGTGCGTACATCTGACTGAATAGATTACAGAGAAACTGTTAAATTCACCAGTTTTTATTAAAACTATTCTGCTCTTTCTGATAGCTTTTTAGTCAACTCACAAGTAATATTTTCACTAAATGTTACTAAAAGAAACACCGATCGCCTAACTTTAATGCTACCAAATGTAATGTGATTTATGTTAAATTACTTTACTAATTTGCTTAATTATAAAATTGGAATATATTTAGAATAGATTGGAATTGGAAATAGAGAATTTACTTATAATTTCAAGTCGAAAAGTATATATGATTTATTCAACTTATAAAAAGTATGCCTATTTAAGTGTCTTTAAATAAGCGTGTTTTACAATTAGTCACCAGTTGCTCGGTAAATTAATCGATCAACTATTAAGAAAAATAATCACATGACCTAAAGTGATACTTTAACTCTGAAAAGATTTTTACTCCTACGAAATTCGTATCATAGAGGCATTTACAACACAAAAGCTTGAATAGAAATTTATCCGTCAGGTAAAAAAGCATTAGAACCATCTAGGGGATAAATGTTATTTTCAAAAAGAATATGTATGTAAAGGATTAGGCGTATGAATTTTATGAATAATAATAATACATAATATAAACAGTATAGAATGTTTTTATTAGAATATAATAATATATACAGAAATTGTTTGAATTTTGAAATGTAATAAACAAGTTTTTTTTACGGAAAGTATGTAATTAACACGCTTAAAAACCTAGTAACCTAAAAAAGCAATAAAAATGTGGAGTGTCTATTACCAGATCTAAAGACGCGCGGTGTAGTGCTATTATACAAATGCTGAAGACGGGTATTAAATAACTATATAGTTACGTACATTTTATGTGTTCGAATGATTATTGCTATGAAGCAATTGCAATGTACAATAAAAATCAAAGTCACAAAACTTCTACCTCAAGAATAATATCTTAAGCGATATAATAATAATAATAATAGTAAAGTATTAATAATAATAATAAAATCAATTCACGTCTTTTAAAATAGTAAAGCTAACTATTTAAAATTCTAGAAGTCCCGAAACGGGCTCAATGTTCTACGCTCAGTAAGCATGGGTTTCCCTTATAATAAAACATGTCAGATAAAGGATACAAAAGAAAAAACAAGATAAGTAACTACAGAAAGTCGCCGGGAGAATTATCTGGATCTTACTTTATTGTACACGAGTAAAGACGGTTAAACACAGTCAAATCGGTGTACCGAAATATGATCCATATTTTACTAATATATTGTTTTACAAACATACACATTTATGGGATTATTGCGTAGGAAATTCACTATCCAGACCACTTGAAAGTATTTTAATTCTATAACATATTTTATGTTTGCTTCTGATATATAATATGTCGTATCGTTCGACACCCATCAACTAGACGACCACAAGCACACACAGACACAGAGCATATAAACCTCCCATGTATAAAAGTTTCAGTTAATAACTTGTAAACATACCCGTCGAATTTGGTAACTATGAGAAATTCATTGGGATTATGACATAAAATTTAGTGGCTAACAAGTATTTCTGCCAAAAAATAACATGGTATCGAATTATTCATTCAGCGAATATATAAATGACCGATACATCGGATTTTCACGAGTGACACACATAAACCTGAAGTATGTATGTACTATGTTCTTTTTTTTTATTGCTTAGTTGGGTGGACGAGCTCACAGCCCACCTGGTGTTAAGTGGTTACTGGAGCCCATAGACATCTACAACATAAATGCGCCACCCACCTTGAGATATAAGTTCTAAGGTCTCAGTATAGTTACAACGGCTGCCCCACCCTTCAAACCGAAACGCATTACTGCTTCACGGTAGAAATAGGCGAGGCGGTGGTACCTACCCGTGCGGACTCACAATAGGTCCTACCACCAGTAATTACGCAAATTATAATTTTGCGGGTTTGATTTTTATTACACGATGTTATTCCTTCACCGTGGAAGTCAATCGTGAACATGTACTCACGGTTTGCAGCCTAATTATTACTACGGGCGACTGTTCCATATAAAAAGCATAATACACATATATTTTTACTGCTAATCTTAATATGTGAGTTACGTTCGAGTTTTCTGCGTCGAGATTTTCGTGCGCCCATAAAACACGCTCGAGTTTGCTTGGGGCTAATTTAATTAAGCAGCCACTCACCTCCTTTGAGCCTGAGATCTCTAAACTTCATCAACATTATCTTCAAGATTCACTTATAACTTTGTTAGCAAAGCAACGCATTACATTAGATAGTGGTAACTAAGTATATGAGGAAAAGTAAGATTAGATTTAGAATCACTTTAATTAAACTACTGGAGATTACAAATGTAAATTAAATATGTATGAAGATAGTTACTTTGTTATTCTATAAATAGGAAGAGAAAACTCACTGTCAATCTGGTGTTTAGCTCGAGATAATACGCAGCAACCTCAATAGAACGAAAGGCACACCTGATAAAACCATAATGCTTGACTACTCCGAGGCAGAAATACAAAGACAGCACCAGCACATAGCTAGTCCTAAAATACGCCCTTACAGTTGAATACAGGTAAGACACTTATTAAAATTAAAATTTATAATTTTTGTTTTAAAATATATACAAAGAGATTTTTTCTAATTATAAGTAAAAGCAAATAAAGCATTCAAAAGAGACGAATAAATCTTAGATATTTCGCTTATCAATTTATTTCACAATGCTCTTGTTTCATCCGGAAGACAAACGACTGGTTTTCCAATTTAGCGAAACACGAAGCCCAGGCCGTAGTATGCTTAATAAATTTTCTATAATTGTGCTCTATTGAAAATTTAGATAACCGAAATTGAAAGATTTATTCATTAGCAAAATTTATGATGTTACTCTATCTATGTAGTATTATTATAGTAAGTAATTTAAGAGAATTTTAATAAGTAGAACTTTTCTATCTGTGGGATTTTAAGCCCGTTATAGAATCATTACAAGTACACTGGGAATATCATCATTTGGGCCACGATGATTTCCACCTTTTACTTAATTTCTACTAATGCTCTCCTAATGCCTATCTGAGCAGTAGCAGTATAGCGTGTATGAAGTCTACACGAATTTTTAACTCGTTTCTGTATATTTATTTCTTCAGCGAAGACTGCACACCATTAGCTTAGGTTACTCGAAAATTCATGTTATAGTGTCTCGTGAGCCTCCAGTCAACAAACTAAAACTGTTCATTTTTAAACTTAGAATCAACTAACGAACTATTATTTTTTTTGGTCTTACAATTCATAAAACGAAACAAATCGTGATAAATAGTAGTCGCAAGTTCATACATCCCCTGCCTAAAATCTATGAAAACTAGTGGATATATTTCTTAAAAGTGTCGCCATATCTCAGTTTTATCGAACAGAATCCTTCACCTTTTCAATCCAGGAGCGGGTGGATTTATTCGATTATGGAAAAGAGGTTTAAACATCTCCTTATCCGACACGAGACATTCTCTCCTTGAATTTTATCGGAAGTTTATACTGAACCTGGCGAAAACAAGTAGATTTTTCTCGTAATAAATTTATCGAGGTGTAGTATACGTGGGAAGTGTAAATTATTCTGAAATTCTTTTATTAGGAATATAATTTGAAAATACCCAATACATGTAGATGAATTTCAAGAACACAAAATTAATAGAAATTTTCTAAGTCGTCTTATACAATATCATACATTTAAGAAAATAATATTTCAAAGTAATGTATAATATATGCTTTTTTTTCTAAGTCTACATTGTTGCTCGCCGAATAATCCTTCGCTCAATAACGAAAAGTGCTCATTATTTTAACGATAATGGTCCGCTGACTGCGTACGTACTCCATATTTACTTTTTACATACTTTTTCAGAATCGGAATCATACATTATTTTGGAATATAATATCCTAAATAAATAACTCTTTTTAACTTTTTTTCTTTAAATAAAGTCTAGGCGTATACACAGTTATATTTGTATATTATATTATTATGTTCATTTTTCCAATGAAATACGTACTTAAAAAATGTTCACATTATAACTACTTACTGTCGAACCTTGACGTCACTTACTTAAAAATGGCCCCCTTGAATAATACTTGTTTGAACCTTGGCTAATAAGAACAATACAATATTATATACGGTCAGGAAGATTGAAGATGCCTTTGAAACATTTTTGGAGATTTTCTTCCTTCTTCTTCCTTGCGTCGATAATTCTCAATACTGAGGGTCGTGGCCCCCTCTAAGAACTTTCTTCTGTATTATCCAGCGCTATTCCTGCTTATCCTCGGCTGTTTGGATAAAAACGTGGACTGAAGTATTGAGAGTGGAGCGTATCTGGTCCGACCATCGCATTGGACTTCTGGGCCTTCTTCCCCATACCTTGCCTGCTACCAGCAGCTTTTCCAAATGGTCACCTCTCTTTCTGGCGATGTTTCCAAAGAACTCGCAAGAATGGATTCGTTGGTTCTGTGTTCTGTCCAATAAGTCCCGAGCATTTTCCTCCAGCACCATATCTCAAACGCGTCGATGCGTTGGCAGTCGGCTTTCTTGAGGGTCCAAGTCTCTGCGTCGTAGAGAAAAATGGAGAAAACGACGGAGGTTATGAGCTGTTTCTTGGTATTCCTCAAAATGACAACGGAACGGTCCATTTGGGACATAGCTCGCTTTGCCATACCAATCCGCCCTCAGATGTTCTTTTCGGAGGATCTTTTACTGGCTATGACGGAGCCCAGATAAATGAAATCCTCTACCACTTCCATGTTTACCTTATTGAATCGAACACCATAACTTTGGTCTTTGCTCTGTTTTTGAGAAGTCCCATTTCTCTGCTGGTTCGCTCCAATTTGCCGTAAAGTCGTCAGTCGTAAAGTTTATAACATATCCCAATGCCACATCGTATGATGATGGAAAAAGAGGACATGTTGCGACTACCCCACATATGATGTGATAAGGATAAGGACAAGAACAAGAATCCATGTTCAATTCCAGTCAGTATCTTTTCTAAAGATATTTCAAATCCCGGATCTGAGTGTTTATGTCAGTTTACCCGTGAGAGCTGACAAGAGCGCTAAGAAAAATCTTGGTCAGGGGACCAGTTAAATAGTAGGGTTTATTAGTTTCTCTTGTCTTTTATGAGTGTGTTCCACTGGATCGTTGAATATAGGACTTGAAACTTTATTTTTATTTCGTCTTATCGCTGCTTTGTGATAAGTTTGATGCTATGGTGTTCGGTTTGCATACATAATTTGTAAATTGATACCAATGGTCATTTCCAGACAGCGGGTCCGCTCATCGTTCTCGTCGAACGTCACTTGCGACGAAGGGCTCGGCGAGTAAATTAACCCACCGACACAGTCCACTGTGTTTCTCACCGGATCATCTCAGTGGGTCACGTTTCCGATCCAGTGGTAGATTCTGAGAAGCACGGCTCTTGCTACAGTTCGCGTTAGCAACAACGTCAGTTTTGAGCCCCGTGAGCTCACCTACTCGCCCGGTGACGCTGATATGGTCTCTCAAGACCATCAGCATAGGTAGGAAAAAAAAAAAGTGGGGTTAGCCACGAGGCCGGTTCCGTGCCCCCGTAAGGGGATACGACGACCTCCACGATGACACTCATGGCTCTTAAAAATACATATTAAGTGATGTCGCTATTGTCTTTATTAAGATACGTTTGTATAAATTTGCGTTTTCAATTAAACTTAAATCCGCTTCGATGTCAAGGATTTACTCATTCTCTAACTTAATTAAAGCATTAACGTGTATATAGTTAGTTATATTTTTATGAGATCAATAACGAAAATCGATTTCAGTCAGCACAAATAAGGTTTTTTCTTTTCTTTTCGAAACAAGCATTATTTGTTCCGATACATTAAGTTCTGCGTAGTAAAACGTAACTCGGGTACCATAAAAAGCCCCTAAAACATTTCTAATAAAGAAAAATAAAAAAATAAAAACAAATTCCAACTTTCGCTGAACCGTAGCTAGCTTTATTATCAGTTATTGTATGAGAATAAAAATATTATTGTCGTCAACATCGGAGCATCCAACAGTTTTATATCAACGTAACTACGAAAGTTAGTGGGCCCAAGGGTCCCTTCGTGTCATGCGACGTATGAAAGATTACAATATGTCTACATTCGTACTATACGTGAGTTACAATTGTAGTTTCTGTTCAAACGTTTTTGCATAAGATTATTTTGCCATTGTTATTTTTCCGG
This sequence comes from Bombyx mori, assembly GCF_030269925.1. Taxonomy (NCBI): domain Eukaryota; kingdom Metazoa; phylum Arthropoda; class Insecta; order Lepidoptera; family Bombycidae; genus Bombyx; species Bombyx mori. The sequence goes on from NC_085123.1 coordinate 8,585,429, forward strand.
GCCTTATGGGATAATTGAACATGAGAAACTATTCTTGTTAAAGTTTTCAAACGGTAATCGTTGTAATGGTAGTAACTAGATTTTTTTATTATTTTAATTCACATCTAGATCTCATTGTTTTCTTATAGCTATGTTAGTAATTGAGAAATCAAACACACATTTCATTAGGGCAGTGCCATCATTCATTTATGATTGGTTTACTGTTTTTATTTCTTTCTTATTATTATCAGATTTTTTTTCAGAAATAATACAGAGGTATCACTAAACAACGCCGAAATAAAATATTTTCTGCGAAATAGATTCTAAGAACAATGGTAAGTTCCCTAAGTTTGTACTGCGGTTTCATCCACATTAAAGTTTCACAATTTTAAAATGAAATACGTCCAATATTTCAATACAAAACTAGCACCTGTCACTTTGCTTATGAGCTAAAAGCATGTCTAGATGAAAGGATAATCTACTATATAAAAATAAGTCGGGTTTTCCTTCCTGACGCTATAACTCCAGAACGCACGAACCGATTTTCACGGTTTTGCATTCGTTGGAAAGATCTCGGGCTCCGTGAGGTTTATAGCAAAGAAAATTCAGCATTCAGCATATTCATTCAGAAAATTTTCAACAGAAAAGCGGGAAAATCTTTTTTCACATACAGCGCCATCTCTGATACATAGCATGTACTACAAATCAATATTTTAAGTAGATGGCGCCCGTGCGTGATACATTGTTTGACAGCTACTCATTGTTTTCTGCTCAGGGGACTTATTCCGCCCCGACTTTAGAAAACGTCACTTTGCTGGATGTCATTTTGAAAACCAACAAAACGTTTAGAAACCTTTTGAAATAAATAACGTTTTACAACATTTTTATTTGTTACTTTATATTCTTTTTAACATAAATCGAACTAAACATATAACATAGATTATATTTATAATAATCTCAAAGCTAAGAACCCAGGAAAAATAATAAAAAGTTAAATTTCTGATCGATTAAATTCTTATTTTAAATCTAATTACTAAACGAATGTTTACCGCATGCTCATATCCTAATTTGGTTGCTGACCAAATTACATTCAAATGAAGTGGATGACATCGTATCAGCTGAAATTCCTGATCCAGTCACTAATCCCCATCTACACGACATTGTGACGACACAGATGGTGCATGGACCGTGCGGTGCATTAAATCCATTATCGCCTTGCATGGCTGATGGAAAGTACACAAAACGATATCCGCGACCGTTAGTTGCTGAAATAGTCACAGGGAACGATGGATATCCAGTTTATCGTCGACGTTCAAAAGAAGATAATGGTCGAACTATCAAAGTGAAAGTTCAAAATCAAGAGATTGAGATCGGAAATGAATTCATTGTACCATATTGCCCGCTGCTATCACGATTTTTCGAAACACATGCAAACGTTGAGAGTTGTCATTCGGCCAAATCAATCAAATATTTGTGCAAGTACGTCACAAAAGGCAGGGTTGTGTTTGGTATTGCGTCGGAAAATGCGAATGACGAAATCAGCAACTTCCAAATGGGCAGATACGTCACTACTAATTGCGATTATTGTAATTTCAAATTCATGAAAGATATCCCACAGTTGTACATTTAGCAGTGCATTTGGAAAATGGCCAAAGAGTTTACTTCACTGAGGCTAATGCGGCACAACGAGCTGAGAGACCACCATCGACAACATTGACTCATTCGCGACAACATTCGCAGCGACGCTGATGTACGTTGAAATGCCCAAGTAGCACTTGGAATCAATCAACAAAGAAATTCCAACGTCGCAAACAAGGAACCCCAGTTCCAGATTGGCCACAGGTGTTTTCCACTGATGCACTAGGTCGCATGTATACCGTTCATCCTAGAAATGATGAATGTTTTTATTTGCGACTGCTGTTGGTAAATGTACGTGGACCAAAATTATTTGCGCATTTGAAAACTGTGAATGGCCACCAATGCCAAACATATCGAGAAGCATGTCAACTATTGGGTTTGCTGGAGAACGATTCTCATTGGGATTTAACACTTGCGGATTCAGTTGTTTCATCAAATGCGTACCAAATACGAACGCTGTTCGCAATTATCATCACCACATGTTTTCCTTCACAACCAATTCAGTTATGGAACAAATACAAAGACGACATATGTGAAGATATCTTGCATCGCTTGCGAATCATTCAAACGAATAATCCTAACATCCAAATAACCGATGAAATCTACAATGAAGGATTTATTCTGATTGAGGACAAATGCTTGACTATTGCAAACAAACTACTGATTGAAGTAGGAATGATTGCGCCAAATCGATCAATGCAAGATGCATTCAACCAAGCATTAAATCGAGAGCTGCAAAACAATGTTGATACATTGCAGGAATTCGTCCGAAATAATGTGCCGTTGCTGAATGAACAGCAAAAACAAGTATACGAAACATTAATGCAGGCGGTGAACAATAATACTGGTGGTATATTCTTCCTGGACGCACCTGGAGGAACAGGGAAAACATTTGTCATTTCATTGTTTTTGGCCACTATTCGATCAAGATGTGACATAGCTTTGGCGTTAGCATCATCTGGAATTGCGGCGACTCTTCTAGATGGCGGTCGTACTGCACATTCTGCGCTTAAGTTGCTACTCAATTTAAACACAATTGATACTCCAACATGCAATATTTCCCGGGATCCAGTGCAATGGGAAAATTGTTGATGCAATGCAAGCTCATTGCTTGGGATGAGTGCACAATGGCACATAAGAAATCACTTGAAGCACTTAGCTTCACACTGAAGGATTTTCGGCGAAATAACAACATCTTTGGCGACTTGATGATATTGTTGGCAGGCGATTTCAGGCAGACGTTGCCAGTAATTCCCCGTGGAACGCCTGCAGATGAATTGAATGCTTGCCTGAAGGCATCACCTTTATGAAATAACGTAAAAACATTATCGCTAACCACTAATATGAGAGTTCAACTTCAAAATGATCAAAGTGCTGCACAATTTTCCAAACAATTGTTAGCTGTTGGCAATGGAAAAGTCCCAGTTGACGCGACATCTGGATTAATTTACTCTTACCAACGACTTTTTGCCGCCGATTTGTAGACTCTCAATTAGCTCTTATTGAAAATTTTTTCCCAAACATTAGTGAGAATTATTAGAATTATGCTTGGTTAAGTCAACGAGCAATTCTTGCCGCAAAGAATAATGATGTACACGCACTGAATTTCACCATTCAATCAAAAATTGCTGGCGATTTGGTGACATACAAATCCGTTGATTCCATAACAAATCCCGATGATGTAGTAAATTATCCAACGGAGTTTTTGAACTCTCTGGAGTTACCAGGATCTCAAAGTCGGTACAGTTATTATGATGTTGCGTAATTTGAATCCAGGGCGACTTTGCAACGGTACTCGACTTTCGGTAAAAAGACTTATGCCGAATTTGATTGAGGCAACCATTATTAACGGAAAGTAAGCTGGTGAAAATGTATGTATTCCTCGAATATTAAATGTATCCGACTGATCTTCCGTTTGACTTCAAACGATTACAATTTCCAGTTCGCCTTGCGTTCGCAATGACAATTAATAAGTCGCAAGGCCAATCGCTTAGTGTTTGCGGGATAAATTTAGAAAATTATTGTTTTTCACATGGGCAGTTATACGTTGCGTGTTCACGAGTTGGGAAACCATCCGCTTTGTTTGTGTCAACGTCAGAAGAAAAAACAAAAAATGTGGTTTACCAAAGAGCACTTCAATGAAACGGATAATTTGCGGACACGTATAACGCTTCGATTCAGTATTTACTTTGGATTCACTTTCATTTACTTAGAGAAGTTCAACTAAATAACACTTCATTTTTGTAATCGAAATGAATTCATTACTGTTGTGAAATGATTTTTTTTTTCTTTTCAAATATAAAACAAACAAAAAAAAATTCTTCATCTTTTAATCACCAAACGAAATGTTACATAAAACGAAGCCATCTGGTGGCGAAACGGAGTTCGCCGGGTTTGCTAGTCAAGAAATATATTTTCGAATTTTATAATATAATGAAATTACTCGGAGTGATTTGTAAACATATTAAAAAACCAAGAAAGTATTATATTTTTTCTACGACACTTTTAATTATGTTCTTTAGTTTCGAAGCAATACGCCAACAAGTGACTGCGTGAAAAGAGAAAAAATTAAAGAAATCACTCTATTTTTATTTTATTTTTTATTGCCCTTGTTGGCAGACCACCACACGGCCACGTCTGGTGGTGAGTGGCTACTGTCGCAAATGGACGTCAGCAATGCCAAAGCCAAGCCGCTGCCTACCGAAAACTACGAATTATGACTACGAATTGCTAGGTATATTTATACTAATTTATACCTAAATCTACAGTGGTTTTTACGTATGTTCCGTTATAACTACTGAACCAGCATCTGATTGACTTGAAACTTGGTATCCATGTAGAAAATACATGTACTTAATGGATAGGATAATATTTGTGTTAGTGTTGGACTCCCTAATAATAATGACAATAAATAATAATCTTAATTTTAAATGGGCAACGAAGCTGGTGAGTACGGCTAGTATTATTATATTTGTAGGGTCCGATGAAATACCACATCATTAACCTTATAGTATTAGACCTCTTGAGTCCTAGCAAAGTTAGCAAGCACTAGAGCGTAGTGTTGTCTAGTTTCAATCAGTATTCCAATATTTGCTTGTACACAGAACTGAAAAGTAACCCTTAAACTATTTGCAATCTAAAAGTTTCAATTCAGTACTAATTAAATAGGTTTAGCAATTTGTGTTCCGTACTCAAACATATCTATTTGATTCGTGTCCTTCTCTCGATTATTAAATAAATTTATCGATACATATATCGATATATGGGTACAAACTGAACAATTAGGTACAGTTTTTCTCCTTTGCTTTTCAACAAAATGTCTTCCTTTTTTATGGCAAGTAGTTACTAAAGCGGTATTTTATTATCATTATTTTTTTTAGCAATGATAAGTATTTTTTTCTTCATCAAAATAATAAAAACATGATAAAAACAGGAAATTTAATATATAAAATGAATCCAAATATTGGAGTGTCAGTAATTTTAGTAGAGTAATAATAAAAACAATACAAACCTTTTATGTTTGGTATGCTTCGAATTTGTCTGAAAAAGGTGAACAAGCCAACGATAAGTTTCCCTAGATCGCTTCCAAGTTTCCCGGATGGGGTAGAAGCATTATAAAGTGTGTCGAAAGCTTTTCACAAAAGGCGATATTATTCTTAACTACAAAATAAATATCCAAGTGAGTTGGAAGTGAGTTTCGACACTACGAATGCGAATCACGAACGAAGATGGAACCCGTGGTAGGCGGATACGGGAGGAACCTTGGTACACATTCCATGCTTTCCGGCTTAGAAGGTCAGTTCTTCATCATTTTAATTCAGACTTCATGACAAAGACACACAAGTTAGCACTACTTCATGACAGTCTTGTAGTAATTTGAATTTATAGTTTAATAATGAAATTCTTATTACATTCTTTAAGTACTACAACTAAAATAATTATACCGTGTTTGCGGTAAATTTCTTGCCTATTTCTGCCGTGAAGTAGTTATGCGTTTCGGTTTATTGAAGGGTAGGGTAGCCGTACTGAGTTATACTGAGACCTTAGAACTTATACTCAAGGTGGGTGGCGCATTTACGTTGTTGATGTCTATGGGCTACAGTAACCACTTGACATCAGGTGGGCTGTGAGCTCGTCCACCAATCTAAGCAATAAAAAAAACGCAACTAAATCTCAAAAGATTCAAACATGACCGAATTTGACGACCGCGGGTGAAGTTTAATTGTAAAAACAACTAAAGGCCTAGCGAATCTAGAAGAGTGCACGCGTCCAGGAGTTCCATGTGGCAGTCTCAGGTGCAAATGCGCAATTACCCATTTGTTAAATCATACGTACATCGGGGACCTAGGATACCTTGCTGGGTAAGTTCCGTATCTGACCCCGACTAGGGGTCGATTGGTTTGTCCAGACCCAGTGTATGTGTCGCGAAGGTAACCGGCTATATCGGAAATACCGAGTCGGGAACCAGCGTTTCACAAACAATAACATTATATTTATTGGTGTTAGAACGTCTTATGAGTCGGCATGGGTAGGTACTACCACCCCAACTGTTTCTGCCGTGAAGAAGTTTCTATTTGAAGGGTGGGACAGTCGTTATACTGTAAAAGAATGAGACTTGAAGTCGTCGTGGTCTAAAGGATAAGACGTCCGATGCATTCGTATGTAGCGATGCACCGGTGTTCGAATCCCGCAGGTGGGTACCAATTTTTCTAATGAAATACGTACTCAACAAATGTTCACGATTGACTTCCATGGTGAAGGAATAACATCGTGCAATAAAATCAAACCCGCAAAATTATAATTTGCGTAATCACTGGTGGTAGGACCTCTTGGGAGTCCGCACGGGTAGGTACCACCACCCCGCCTATTTCCGCCGTGAAGCAGTAATGCGTTTCGGTTCGAAGGGTGGGGTAGCCGTTGTAACATACTGAGACCTTAGAACTTATATCTCGAGGTGGGTGGCGCATTTACGTTGTAGATGTCTAAGGGCTCCAGTAACCACTTAACACCAGGTGGGCTGTGAACTCGTCCATCCATCTAAGCAATAAAAAATAAATAAAAAAACTTGAAAACTTGTGTTTCAAGGTGGGTGGCGAAATGCTGTTGATGTCTAGCCTCCGGTAACCATTTAACCACAGGTAGACCATGAAGCTCGTCCACCTCTCTAAGCAATAAAAAAAGAAAACATTTTATTCACATGCTCGACAATATTGTTAGCACTGTTAATAATTTAAGACTATATTCATGATATGTAGTTAAAATAAATTTAATCACTCTCACTAAGCGAAACTGCAATAAGCTGAGCGAATTCATTATAAGCGTCAACATAAATTGTTGGAATAGCCTTGGAGGTCCGTTTTACATGCTGAATACATTTATATCTGAAATCTAGTCGTTGCTGCAAGGAAGTGAAACCCACGGGAGAGAACGTGACCGGAATCTTGACGACCCTTTACATGTTTAATTTTTTTTATAGCCAACGTACATTCGTCACATTTGTAAGGTCAATCTAGAGATATACGGTTCAGTTTCGTGTGCATATATATTGTCTGATTTTTGTTGAATTTTATTATTGAAAAGTAGCAGAGGTGAGTGTTAGAGGGAATCTCGAACAGATGATGGTGATAGGCAATGTAGATGACGAACGTCCGAGAGGACGCAATCCCACCACAGGGTCGAACCAAATTTGATCTTCTCTGAACATTATTTTTACTGGTGGTGGACCATTTGAGTCCGCGCGGGTAGGTACCACCACCCCGCCTATTTCTGCCGTGAAGCAGTAATGCGTTTCGGTTTGAAGGTTGGGGCAGCCGTTGTAACTATACTTGAGATCTTAGAACTTATAACTCAAGGTGCGTGGCGCATTTACGTTGTAGATGTCTATGGGCTCCAGTAACCACTTAACACCTGGTGGGCTGTGAGCTCGTCCACCCATTTAAGTAATAAATAAAATAGTGTCTGTAGCAGTTCTGGTCATTATATCTCTTCTTTCTTTCTGGAATGAATATAGCAAATATACGAACGTAACAAACCAATAAAAAAACATATTCAGGAATCTTTTATTTCTAATTAAGTATTTACTATAAAAATAAGAAATACAATTATCCCAGAAGTCGTCAAACACATCATTTGAAACATTTTTTTTAATTTGGATTGGTTTTTTTTCTTTAATATTCCGATTTAGTTACATTCTAATATTTGTAGGTATATAGAGTTAAACTAACCTAGTAATAATACCCGAAGAACGAAACAACCTTATAAGAACTTGAAACGGAACTTTTGATATACCAATTATAATAAAGTGAGATTCGTCAGTTTACCCACCTTCTTTAAGACACACGCATTTGTGAACGCGCTTGCCTCAATTTATCATGTCTTTATCATGTGAATGTTTGCAAAAAAAAAAAACTCTTAGGTACGACAACTTTTCCCAACGCTTCCCCTTTTGATTCCCTTTCGCCGCTGCTTCTCCCTGTTTATCTTGACAATAACAAAATGTGTACATTAAACAGAATTCCCTGACGCTGCTACGCACTGAAAGTAACATGTTCATTGAATGTTTCTTTTATGAAGTGCTCAGAAGTAGAAAGTTTACATATTGTACTCACAGCCGTTCGTGCCGTTATCAATGTTTACAAATAAAATAGAATTTACTGGAATTTCAATCTTTTACTTTAGTTACGTTACCCGTGAATGTTACATGTAAGTCCGGCGTTTATTTTAACTAGTGGTCCCGCAGTAGTCGAAATTCGACTATAATTAATTGGAATTGTAAGTTTGTACACTATTATGATTGTATTTTATACTTCTATAATCACAAATTTCGCCAAGGCTACAGCATAAAAAATATTAACAAAGACAAACAATATTTAACCTAATCTCAATTTGACAACAGACGTCAAGAACAAAAGTTTGACAATAAATAGTATGCATGCGTGTGTGCGTCAAATAGATGGTATGTAGTGTGTGTAATGTTTTCTTTATTGATTTAATGTATATTTTATGCATTATTTAAAAAAATATTAGTGTTGTGCACTTCTTCTCTATATTCTCTATAAGTGTGGAAAATTTCATACTCCTCCGTCCGCGCAATTTTCGTAAAAAGGGATACAAAGTTTTTGCTTCACGTATTAATATATAGATATTAAACGCGGGCCGAATGTAATTGTTCGTAAAAATCATTTCATAACGCACCTGGTATAGTTTGATTGTTCAGGTTCAATAGTTCAGTAGTGTTTTAAATGAATTATTAAAAAAAAATGAAAACTCACATACTTATGTTAGTCTTATGAATTTTATTCCATTACGGTTAGTCACTGTGAAAAAAGATGTGTGGTGTCGTGGGACACCGGATAGGAACGAAGCTCCATATAAAAAAAAAATACGAGAAAAAAATCGCGTGGTGAATTATCGCTGTGCGGAAAACAAGGCCTTATTCCACGGACTTTTTCTTACGGTTTTTACTATCACATTTTTTTCAGTTCGGTCGCGCAGCAAAATCCCTATCTCCTCCAAGCCTGCCGTAAGGAACTTCTTTCCAAAAATATAATTTAAAAAAAAAAATATTCCAAATGTCACTCGAGATGATCTTAGGACTCGTAACGATACTTCACAAATCTAATATTTGAACAGATTTTAACAAGAAACTTGTGCGAATACAAGAAACTTAAAATATTACACTCCTATGTACATATTTTGTTAGTCGCGTCAAAATATCCTAAACATGGTTCCGTAAATGGCCTTGTTTTGGGATTTAGTTTTAATTTTCACACTATATCGACATACGATATGGTTTGCAGAAAAGACATAAAGGAAAAAAAGAGTGAAAAGGTTACGGTAGCAATAAGATGTGGTCTTATAGCCAAAAAAAAATTAGCAAACGAACAAAAATGCACTCTTGTACAATTCAAAACTTGAGTAGGTTTTGTCTTATTCAATAAAGTTGTACTTAATTATTTTTCTTCAAAATAACAAATTAAGTAATAAGCACAATTTTAACTTCATTAGTCCCGTTATAGCGTAGGGACTGAAAATACCTGTCAGCTACGAATAAACCTGTCAGCGACGCACTCCACCAAGCTACAGAACGGGATCGATGGAGACAGCTGGTTGACGGAATCGGACGGAGTTACGATCTTTAGCAATTAGGGACCAATTGAAGAAAAAGAGTCCCGTCATTAAAACGCCTTAAAAACGCATTTGGGTAATGCGGTCTGTATCAATCTCATCATCATTTCTCAATCTCAAATCATTTTTACTGGTAATTCATTGAATACTTTATAGCATAATAACTACATGATAAATAAAATTAACAATTAAATTGCTTAAGAATTTGATCATAGCACGGGAGCACGGGTACTCCTCTGAAGGTATTTGAATCAAAGAATAGTCATTTCCTTATTCAGAATAATTGTGCAAACAAACAGTCTAGGTGCAATCCGAACTAATGAATATTAATGAACTGTGGTATGTGCCACCGGCAGCGCGGTGTAATTACTGAAATGTATTACAAAACACAGGAATATATATGTACACTAGCTACCCGCCCTCGCTTCGCTTTGAAAACATTAAATTTTATTATTGATAGCCGAGTCCTGTGATGCTACCCGCGGTTATAGTCGTTCCGCGGGTGACGCCGCGGGGCGAAGCTAGTTTAAAAAAAGTAGCCTAAGTTAATCCTTATATCATCAGCTACCTATCAGTGAAATCGCCGTTCCAGAGATTAGCCGGAACAAACAGACAAACAAAAATGGTAAAAAATGTTATTTTCGTGTGTGTACCGTATATACTTATATATTCATATGCATGCAGTAAAAAGCGGTTATTTCAATATTACAAACAGACCCTCCAATTTTATTTATATGTATAGATATATAGCTAGAGCATTAATTTATACACAATCTTTGAGAAATTCATTACTTGTCAATGATTTATTCTAGAGGTAAATAAGTTTTTACTCATTCGAATGAGCTCGCCATGCTCGCAGCTCACTTATTGAGAAGTACTTAGGCATACCTATATTAAATTTTGTACCATTGAAAGAAAATTGAATTTTCATATCTGTAAATAAATATCTCGAACCTTAAACGAATAAAAACACTTTCGGTCAATACATTAATTGAACTATTGTCATGAATCAGTTTTTTATTTCCTTTTTTGCAACTAAAAACGTTTTTTATTTATTTATTGAAGCATTACTGGTGCTCGGAGGCCTTGTCCTTATCCTTGTCCACAAAGACAGGTCGGCGAGCAAGGCTCAGGCAAGAGAGGTGGGATTTTGTTAACAGCTACCCGAGCGCCGAAAAAGAGACCTAACAACTCAAGAGTAGCTGCTTCGCGAATGAATCTACTACCGGATCGGAATCGCGACCCACTGAGCAGATCCGGCGAGAAACTCAGGGGGCTGATGCTTAGGTTGGGTTGCACGTCGAACTCTTTGCCGAATTCGATGATTACGATTACCGGAGTCCCTAAACATACTCTTAGTGTTAGAGCAAAAAGCATTTAATGCAAGGGTTATTGGATCTGATGGATCCGTAAGGACGTGAAAAAAACGTTCCAAAGGAATTGTAAATATGAATTTTAAATGTCATATCAGTAATATAACGACGAACAAACAATTTACAGTTAAAAGGTATAATTCAGAATCAGTTATCGGACTTTAAAAGCCCATTATTTTGTACCTATTAAAAGGTAATAACAAATATGAACAGCTAACTACTAATAATACTTTTTGACAGTCTTTATTCAATTAAACTAGTTGGAAGAAGCCTGTCACAATGTTAATGGTTTTATTCATTTTAATTATTACGAGTAAAATGTATTATTTTTAAAGCTGCAATAATTTATTATTTATTCATTAATCTTTATTAAGCCGTGTAGCTGTAAATTGAATTCCATTGGTTTACTTATGACAAGATACACTGTCAATCCGCGGGTAGGAGCTCCCATTCTATTTACTACCCTAAAGTAGTCTTGCTTTCTAATTTGAAGGGTAGGGCAGCTTTTATTGCACGTTTGCATTATAATATGCGTTCTGTAACCACTCAAAACCAGGTAAACTGTGAGCTTATATGAGTTAATAAAAACAATTGACGTAACTAAGAGAGCTTGCAGTTTATTAAGTGATTATCGAAGCCTATAGACATAAGACAGTACATGTCTACTTTGAGGTAGAAATAGAAAGTCAGTAGTTATTGCACCTATGAATGTAAGCCTATATATCGTCACTGTCAAACCAAAACCTGCTATGTGCAAATACTCTATTTTGAATTAACGAGTAAAAATACTTTCGTATAAAATTTTATATGAAGGTGAATTTTTAAGAACTATGTCAAATGAAAGCTATAGATAAATATTAAAGCAATAGACACACAACAGTTTTTTTACACGGTAGATAGGGCTGTGCCCTATACGAATCTATACGAAACGATAGCTATGCGAAAAGGTGAAAAAGTAAAAATCTCAAAAAGTGCACATAGCAGATTTTGGTTTGACAACGACGATATACTTTACCACTGGCTATATACCGAAAGTTATAAAATTTCGCGTATTCCATTTGATTTCATATCAAATTATACCTTCACCCTCGAAGTCATCCGTGAACTTGTATCGTTATTTTCTGCCAACATCGAGAAAATTGTTTATTTTAGGAACGATTCAAAGAAAACAGTGTCATTATAAACTATGTGGGTAATCGAGATTCCTCGAAATATTTTTCCCGAATTATCTGTACAAATTTTATACGAGAGACTATAATAATTCATATTAAGCCTGACGTTACTACGAGTATATTAATTTATAGAAATTGTTAGCGTGGTGTCTATCTATATCTATACTAATATTATAAAGAGGAAAGATTTGTTTGTTTGTTTGTTTCGAATAGGCTCCGAAACTACTGGACCGATTTGAAAAATTCTTTTTCCATTAGAAGCCAACATTGTCCCTGATGAACATAGGCTACTTTTTTTATTTAATTTTTTTTTTTTTTTCATGTGTGTTTTAATGTTTCCGAAGCGAAGCGAGGGCGGGTCGCTAGTCTGTCAATAAAGCCATCAGCATCATCGATCATGTAGGAAAAATCCGTTTATTTAATTAATGATATTATAATGTAATTGTTAGTAAACATAATATAAAGGGACTCCTTTTAATAATATATTTTAGTTATGAAATTATATATTTTAGAGTTTTTTTTATTTTTAGGTTCATTGTTCTATTACATTTTTATTTTAAACATAACTGAGATATCGATCTCATTTCAATAGAACAATTTTATCAAAATACATACTTAGTCTGGCCATAAATACTGTTACAATAAAAAATAAAAAAAAAATGTATTGCAAATAACATTTATTACTTTTACAGTGTCTTAGCTTAATACATAAATATAAAACAATTTAAAGTATAAAAAGCTTATTCGAAGTGGTCTCCATTGGCTGCAATACAGTCCTTTAAACGTTGAGGCCAGTTATGAATAGAAGGACGCACTCTTTCCATGGGAAAAAATTTCACTGCCAAATCGTAAGGATTGTTTTAGGGACTCCAAATTATCATGGCATTTAGAGCAAGCCGTACTCTCTAAAACTGACCATAAATCATAATCCAGCGGATTAAGATCGGGACTAGACGACGGCCAGTCTTCAGCTCTGATGAAGTCCGAAACGTTCGTTTCCAACCAAGACTGCGTAGACCGAGCTTTATGACCTCGGTACCTTTTTCGGTACGCAAAAGGAGGTCATAGAAAATTTTTGTTTATATATAGATGCGAGGCAGGGCACGCGTGTCAATATTTTAGGTAATTTTTTTACACCTTTGGTTAGATTATTGGAGTTTTAGTAAGGATCCCTAATTGTTTTCAAAAAATATTATAGCCTATGTTACTCGGAAATAGTGTAGCTTCCAAACAGTGAAAGAATTTTTCAAATCGGTTCAGTAGTTTCGGAGCCTATTCAATACAAACAAACAAATCTTTCCTCTTTATAATATTAGTATAGATTAGCTGAGTGTGTATTGGTTTTGTTTTTCGCTGATTCTTTATTCTATCACTGCGTTTTTACCATTATGTTGCTGATTATGATAAATTAGAGTTCTTGTAGAGCAGCAACAAATAATCATTCCATTAGTATTAGTTTGCAAAACAAAAATATACTTTTAGTATATTTATGTACATAATTGAATATTATGTAATTGCAAGTATGAACGTTACAGGGGTTTAAGTGTTCTGGGAACTACTAAAAATTTCATGAAATTGATGAAGCTTACTTAGAAATAGAAGCGAAACTTTCAAGGCTACAAGCTTCCATTCCGCGCTGTAGTAATACAAAAATAGCTATAAAAGTTTATTGTCTATATTATGTTAGAATTAGTTATACGTGTATGTATGCTCTGCGATTTTCGAGAATAGCAGGGATAAAATACTATAACAGTTCAATATTTCGTGATCATGTGTGTCCGTCTGAGGTTGTAAAGTAATAAATACGATATTATACCGTGAAACATTTAATTATCTACACTAATATATAAATCTACAGTGGTTTTTACGGATGTTCCGTTATAACTACTGAACCACGCATCCGATTGACTTGAAACTTGGTATCCATGTAGAAAATACACGTACTTAACGGATAGGCTATTACTTAGCTTGGCTAGGCTTACTGTATCTATATGAGTGTTGGACTCCCTACACCAGTTGCGGGGGCGTTAATGATGAGAATTTTTATGGGGGTGAGGAATATTAAGTTCAATTGTCGGACGGGTACAGCTAGTAGATATTATAATTTCATAAATTAGACTACAGTACTGGTGGTAGGACCTCTTGTGAGTCCGCGCGGGTAGGTACCACCACCCTGCCTATTTCAGCCGTGAAGCAGTAATGCGTTTCGGTTTTGAAAGGTGGGGCAGCCGTTGTAACTATACTGAGACCTTAGAACTTATCTCAATGTGGGTGGCGCATTTACGTTGTAGATGTCTATGGGCTCCAGTGACCACTTAACACCAGGTGGGCTGTGAGCTCGTCCACCCATCTAAGCAATAAAAAAAAAAAAAAAAGAAAGATTAACACACCAAGTGCCAAATTAAGTGTGATACTTTTCATTTTTCGTTGCGTTATTAACAATTTACGTTCATTTTCAACGGTTTTTCCAATAACATTAATTTCATAATCATAATGAATTAAGTTGTATTGTATGAGCCGAATCGATATAAGGCCTAATCATTTGGAAAACGAGTGCCGAAAAAAAGCTTTCTTTAGTTTCGAAAATCAACTTTTCTGCTAAATTACACGAACCGCTCTCAACAAATTGATTGATGAATTACGTTTATTTCTTTGCAACGCCTTGAAGAATACAAGTTTCGTCGCTTTTTGTTTAGTTTTATACTAGTGGTCGCCTAATGGTCGAAATTAGACCATAATTAATTTAAATTATAAGTTTAAACATTATTGAGGTTCTATTATCAAAGGCTATGCTTCTATATTCACAGATGTTGCCAAGCCTACAATATAGACAAATAATATTAAGAACAAACAATAATAATCTATTCTCAATTTGACCACAGATTGATAAACAATAAACGAAAGAGTATATATGCGCGTGTGTGTGTGTGTTTTTTTTTTATTGCTTAGATGGGTGGACGAGCTCACAGCCCACCTGACGTTAAGTGGTTACTGGAGCCCATAGACATCTACAACGTAAATGCACCACCCACCTTGAGATATAAGTTGTCTCAGTATAGTTACAACGGCTGCCCCACCCTTCAAACCGAAACGCATTACTGCTTCACGGCAGAAATAGGCAGGGCGGTGGCACCTACCCGCGCGGACTCACAACAGGTCCTACCACCAGTAAATGTCAAATACATGGTAGTGTTTTAATGTTGTAATGTTTTTCTTATTGATTTAATGTATGGTTTATGCATGATTTTGAAAAGTTATTATCATTCTGCAATCCTTCTCTATATAAGCTATAAGTGTGGAAAATTTCATCCTCCTCCGTCCGCGCGGTTTTCGTAAAAAGGGGTACAAAGTTTTTGCTTCACGTATTAATATATAGATAGATTAATATATAGAGATTTTTTGTCTTGAGTGACAGTATTGCTGTAAGGGAATAGAGAATCCGCAGAGGCAAGTATTACTTTCATACCGATTTGTTATGCAAAATAGTCATGTTTTCTAGTTTAAAACGTGGAACGGATAATTGAAAACTTATTTCTCAAGAATGATACTGTAATTTACGTAATAACCACATAATACGAAAATAAGTGGTGAAAGAAATAAAAAAATCTGATTACAAACATAGCGAATATCACTGTAAGCAACGAACGACTCAACTTTAGGGCGCCGGTCATGTTTATCTACGAAATGTTACATTTTATTGTTAGTTTTAGTGAGGGTTCTGATTACATAGCGCTAATTAAACATCCTAAAGACAAAAGGCGGCTACGACCGGATTGCTCGGGTATTTTCTGTCTCTGCAAACATTTTTGATTATATATCATCGAACCAATTATATAGAAAATATTGATTAACGAAAACAAACAATGTGTAACAAAGTAAATCTTTCCTTTTATTTCAACTAACAAAATGTGTTTATTTATTTGTACGGATAAAATAGGGAAAAATTCTAAAGACTACCTATAAATTTTGTGATTCAAAATGTTATGAGAACATATTAATATTAAGTACACCATATGGCGATTTTCTATTAACATAGGAACAATAAAAATACAATTAATATAAATCGACAATCCAAAAAAAAAAATGCTTTTCATTAATAATACGCCAGTGCTTGAAGGAGATCTTTTTCAAGCGACGATTCGTGCTACTCAGCGTAATGCAAATGAATGGATTTCGGCAGCCGGATATATCCGGTTAAGCTTCGGTTTTGTCCTAGCGAGGGGACACAATGGCGACGGACGCCAATAGACGCGGATTAACGTCGATCTACATCATTAATGAGAACACATGCCGGCTCACACGTGACGTCATACCATTTATGAAGGGTCAGCCGTGGAAGGCTTGAGTATTCTCTTTGATTTCGAATTATCTTATTTCTAAGCGTTAATGTTGGTAAAGCCATCCATTTTTGAAGTGAAAACTTCTTTAGAATCGTTGTGATTTTAAACCGGATGCAACGGAAAAAACGACAGGTAAGAGACACAAATACAAAAATGTGTAGGATGAAGCCAGCAAAGAATGAGACAGAAATATACATACTATTTAATACAGCGCCATCTGTGAGATTTTTTAATACTAACGTGTGTATGAAAGCTCTTGTAGTGAATTTTAATTTAGGATTATACGTGAAATTAAAATATCAATTCACAGAGGGCGCTACCTTACAATTATTTACTAATGACAAAATTTTACATATACTTAAGACGTTTAGGATAATTGTATTTTAATTTTGGAAGATTTCACTTCTACCACGTGTGAATTGCACACATTTTGTTTTTTTTATTCCAGGCAATTGTGTAGCAGTGTGATAAATTCATTGAATATTAACAAAAAAAACAATTTCGTTCTTGTTTTTTTTTTTGCTAATTCAAATTGTTCATCTAGAATTATGTGTTCTGCTATGTTATATACGTATAGACATACGAGAATAGATACGAAGAACACAGCCGTGCTTTTCGAGAGGAAACGTAGGAGTTTTATGACCCCACCCTCTTTGGCTAGTCCATAGTCTGGGCTAGGAAGGTCCAATATCTGATAGTCATACCCGATTCATGACCTTCCTACTCCACTTAAGGCAATCTTTGAGCCCGTCACGTTTACCCATGATAAATTTTCCGATTTGCTAGTAAATGCCTTCGCGGAGCAGTTGCCTTTGAGCTGACAGGTCTCATTCGGAATCTGCAAATCTGGCTCTTTCTGGATAAGCCCATTCTTGCCCACCTATCGTGATGAAGCGAGAAAGGCCTTTGAGATAATGGTTACATTTCCACCCTTACAAAAAAATACAAGACAACAATTACTTTTTACTGGTGGTAGGACGTCTTGTGAGTCCGCACTGGTAGGTACCACCACCCTGCCAATTGCTGCCGTGAAGCATTAATGCGTTTCGGACCGAAGGGTGGGGCAGCCGTTGTACTGTAAAAACTGATACCTTAGAATACCTCGAGGTGGGTGGCAACATTTACGTTGTAGATGTCTATGGGTTCTGTACTATTATTGATCGAAGGGTTCTGCACTTAAAATCAGGTGGGCCATGAGGTCGTCTACTTAGCTAAGCAATAAAAATAATAATAAAAAAACAGACCCGAACACTAAATAACCTTAGCAAAGATATTGACTACTATAATTTTGCACGAACCACCCATATAAGCGGAAGCAGATCGGCGTTGAGGAAATCACTATGCGATGTCATTATCAGTAGTCATTAGTGCGTCACTTATTTTGGCCCGAATGATGTCTCACGGAATGAAATTACATTTAGTCGTTTTGTATCCGGTTCTATATAGCGTCATCAATAAACCGAGATACAGAGGCTCCTCAACGATTCTTCAAATTCCTCAAAAATTCGACACATACTTATTGCATTGTATTAAAAAAAGTAAAACAAAAATAAGAGTTTTATTTAAGTACTAGCGACCCGCCCTCGCTTCGCTTCGGAAACATTAACACACATTAAAACACACAAGAAACCAAAAAAATAAAATATTTTTTTTTTTTTAAAAGTAGCCTATGTTCATCAGGGACAATGTCAATGCTTCTAATGGAAAAATAATTTTTCAAATCGGTCCAGTAGTTTCGGAGCCTATTCAAAACAAACAAACAAACAAATCTTTCCTCTTTATAATATTAGTATAGACAACAAAAATAAGAGTCGCCTGAAATTAAACTATAAATGAATAGCGTATACGGTCTATTTTTTTATGCATCGTTTTAGTTGCTCGAGTGAGATCAAGGAGTTTGAGTCAAGTGTGAGCCTTCGTATCCGCGTCACCCTCGTCACCGATGCGACATAGATTCATACAATAGATACTCTTGACTTACTTCCATTATACATCATTTTTATTATACGGCCAGTGCTATGGATAAATTTAAGAATATATGTATCTATTTTTGTGTTTCGATATTACATTTACATAAAAAATTGTTTGGAAAAATCTAACCTCTCTCACTCAATTATAGGTAGGGATGCCTGAGCTATGCAATTACTATAAAGAAGTGTTAGGTGGATTCCACAACCCCGATCCGCTGGCGTCAGAATAGTGGATGTACTTTGAATAAATTACCCGACAAGTATATTGATTGTCATCGATTGTGAAAAACTGTGTTTCATTGTTCGGCTAGCTTTTAATGTGTGTAAATTTTGAAGAATTACATTTTTAGGCTTTCATATTTTAATACATTGAATTTATTCTGAGAGTGTTAATGCGCTTCAATTTTTAAATGTGTATATCTTGTATTAATTTTATAACAACACATATTACACACACACACACACACACACCCACATTACAATACAAAATATTCATTTACATTTTTCAAGACGAAAAGGCCAATTCTGCGTCCGCACGGACACTAATACACCTTTTTTTTTCTACCTAAGCTGATAGATAGCCTTGAGATGCTATTTCAGCGTAACCTTAACTAGTAGGTGAGCTCACGGGGCTCAAACCGGAGTGATGCTAACGCTGACCCTAGCAAGAGCAGTGCTTCGCAGAATCTACCACCGGATCGGAAACGCGACCCACTGAGAAGATCGGGCGAGAAACTCAGTGGGCTGTGTCTATGGGTTAATTCACTCATCGAGCCCTTCGTCGCAAGCGACGGGTTCGACGAGGAAGGTGACCTGAATATACCTACTGAATACCGATTGAACTAATACAATTGACACAGATCTCATGTCTTATGTGGGTGAGAGACTTTACATTGTGGTACTTACGTCTTCTTGTATCCACTTAAACCAGATGAACTGTGAATTTTGCGGACCACAATAAAACGTAAAACTAGCTTATGGTGTTAAGATATTATTATCAAACATTTCGTAAAGTGTTTCGCGGAATCAAGAAACCTCGGATGTTCAAACCGCAGTGTCACTTGTCACTTTCCATCTGACGTGTCTCGTGAAATAGGTTTCGTTGGAATCCCGTTAAGCCGGCACGTGTGTCAGTCAGAAACGAATGTCAGCTCGCAAACGTGTTTCAGGATTATATAATTATTTGTCATCATAAAAGATCATAAAGTGATTACCGCTATGTATTAAATAAGTAATACTATGTTTGGTTGTGGCGGGTTGTGTTAAAACCTGTAGGATTAGGATAGGATTTTACTATTTTTGGAACGAAGTTCCTTATCGCGCGTTGTGAAAGGGGGCTAGACGGAAAAAATTCTTACGAAAAGTTGTCACGACACTTTTTAGATCCGTCATTCTGACCAATCAACGTGTAGGCGCTTATCGCGTGACATTGCTCGTATCCGATTGGTCCGCGTAATGAGTACAGTTTCTCGAGATAGCGTTTCAACAATAGTAATTTAGTTCATAGTATTGTTTTTTTCTTCTTCATAATGCCGTAATTTATTATTATAACTTTAAAAAAAATTACAATTCCTTCACTAATTAATCGAAAGGAACTTAGTTCCATCCGGGTGTCCCTCGACACCTCTGAAGTTTTTTTTATTAGGATTTTGTCTAATTTCAATATTGGTTTATCTATGCTATAGCATAATTTATGGAAGCAGTATCCTGTATCCAATTAATGAATAGTACTATCTATCATTGTATCTCCAATTGAAAAAAAGTAATATAATTGAAAAGGGAACAAACACAGTAAATTAATAGGTCATGAACGAACAATTTTTACAATGATTTACTGTCTGTTTGATTACTTGTTCGCGCATATTATCTTCTGAATTATTGAACGTAGAATTAATTTAGGATAGAATATTGGCCTTTTTTGTTAAAATCGAATGATGGAAAAACAACTATCATCATCGCTTAAAGGTTTTTGGAATTTAAATTTAACCCATACAATAAATAATTTAGTTTACACAAAAGTAACTTTGCCTGATTTTTACATTTTTGTGCTCAACCCACTGAGCCGATTTTGAAGAAATACTTTAGTTTGAAGCTTGCGAAAGAGTATGAGGATACCTTTTTTCTCACTATTCTTATAATCTTCAATTCAAACAGTCGGAGCTATTGGCGACAAAGCTTCGTCTTCTGCGTCGTTTTGTTTATTACTGAAGGAGCTGTTTCCACCTCGTCCGATCCTCAGCTTCTCATAGAGCCGTTGCGAATTGCAGCTCCTTTACCTTGCCCGTCACAATCACTTTGTTTAAGTTATTTGGCTGCTGGCAGGCGATGTGAGCAACTTAGCTGAGGACCTTCTGGTAGTAGATTGTTGATAGCCTGACTCAGATGTGAAGTTGATCCAGAATAAATTTATTTTATTATAGCGACAAAGCTAACAGCCTTATAATACATTTTAACTTCAGTTATAATTTTGGATTTGAATTAATTTTAAATATAAGTTTTTCAATTATATTTAAACTGATTATTGGCTCGTAAGCTCAACTCATAAAATAAATGTTAGCTGTGAAGCATACTTACTATCTTAGTTTTATCACTCTTTGAATTTCATTTTGAAGCGACTTAACTCGTTTCCGATTGTTCGCTCAATTGAACTTCATCTTGACGATTCTTTCGCAATTCACTTCAAGCGAACGTTTTACTCCAAAGGTTGGTTTTTCGATGACTTTGACAAATCACAGAGAAACTTAAGAATTAATAAGCGAATTATTATGTGGTTTGTTATTTGTTGTTCGAATTCGCGGGATATTTTACTCCGAACATGTAAAAGTCAAACACACCATTTCCACAATATCTATAATGTGTACAATGTTATAATATAAACTAAAAAGAGCAAACAACACTAGGTACTACAAGATACAAATTATAACTAAAATTACGTTTTTACCTTCGATCAACAATTATTGTTGTTCGAAGGTTTTTACAATAAACTTAAATCGACGCGCGCGAATTTCGTCGTCTGACGTCACGGGACACCTGCGCGTTCGGGAACTCCGATCGCATCCGATGACGCCCGAATGTGACCGAGTGTTGCACGCTACAACCAAATTGTGACCAGAACCTACATAAATCAAAAAGTAAATTCCGCCGCCATTAAGAGACAAGAGTTGACGTTTCAACTGTGTTATATATAAAATGACTCACGCTTCAAGCTGGAACTCATGACTACTTCGCGACAGAATTGGGTAGCACTCTACTACCAGGAAATATCGGTTAGCGGTGACCGTATGTCGGTATCATATTCAGACAGCACAGCTCTCGGTTATCCAGTTAATATTTTAGTCGCCTTTTACAACACCCACGGGAAGAGTTGGAGGGTACCATTTTATGTCGACACCACATGAAATATATTGTTGAAAATCACTTCCAATTTAATATCGAGCACAAACGTACTTACGTGGTTACTGGTGGTAGGACCTCCTGTGAGTCCGCATGGGTAGGTACCACCGCCCGGCCTATTTCTGCCGTGAAGCAGTAACGCGTTTCGGTTTGAAGGGGCAGCCGTTGTAACTATACTGAGATCTTAGAAGTTATATCTCAAGGTGGGTGGTGCATTTACGTTGTAGATGTCTATGGGCTCCAGTAACCGCATAACACCAGGTGGGCTGTGAGCACGTCCAACCATCTAAGCAATGAAAAAAAAAACGTGTACTCAAAAGTATATATTTATATGAATTTTAACAAATCCTGCAATGCAATATTGTTGCAAAAATGTCAAATTAGTTTTTAGAATAGTACTTACTTGGGTAATAAATTTAAATATTTACGATGACATAACAACACACAAAACCATTTACCTATTCAAGTCGAAATTAGTTTATATCAAGATGCAATAAACAAGTGAAATTATATTATTATCTTATATTCACAGAAACCGCTCTCGAGTGCGCGAGCTTATCTGGCAAAGCTCCATCGGAAGCTTGTTTGTTTCGAAATCTAATTTATCTTCCGACATGTTAAATATATCATTTTAAAAATATTGGACTAATATCTCGGGGATTTACTGGTACGATGCTTTATATTACGAGGAGATATTTCTTTTATTTTTAGATTTCATTGGACTTATAAATTATTATATTATATTTGTTATATTACCGGTGGTAGGACCTCTTGTGAGTCCGCGCGGGTGGTTACCACTACCCTGCCTATTTCTGCCGTGAAGCAGTAATGCGTTTCGGTTTGAAGGGTGGAGCAGGCGTTGTAACTATACTTGAGACCTTAGAACTTATATCTCAAGGTGGGTGGTGCATTTACGTTGTGGATGTCTATGGGCTCCAGTAATCACTTAACACCAGGTGGGCTGTGAGCTCGTCCACCGATCTAAGCAATAAAAAAAAAATGAAAGAAAGAAGCGATTTTAAACCTTCGTAGTTTTACAAATATTTTTTAATATTATTCTATATTTTAATTTCTAGCCTTAAACTAAGTATTAGAGATTCTACACCAGTCTCCACATACACTAATACTATATTTATTTATTTCGGAAATTAACAGTACAACATAATTACAAACATGACGAAACCTGTAGCTGAAAGTAAGTATTGTAGTTTTTGACGAAGCATGTTGCTGATGACTCTATTTCTGTAATCTGACGAAGCATGTTGCGGATAATAACATGTACTTTTAGGTTAGGAATATTATATTGTTTTTTTTATAATAAATAAATGATTTTTATTTATTCTGTATTACAAACAGTACAACATTAACACGACACAAGAGTATATAGTGAAAATAAATAACTGAAATTAAAGATTTAAATTACACCAAAAAGGTATATCAAAAATATTATGACTATAAATCCAATTTACATCCAATTGACATTAGTAATAATAATCATTACTATAACTATAATTTTAATATTTCTATCGTATACTTTTAATACACATATTAAATCTAAAATCCAAGTTGGGTTTTTTTTAATTAACACCGATATTAAACACTTGGTTTCCGTGTTATGTATCAGGGATTAGAAAACATTTGTTGCAGAGTATTAATACAAATTCGGCTATTCGGAGAATCTCTAAGTAAAGCTGTAGACAGGAAATTAAATTTCGTGGGCTGGTGTTAGCCTCAAGCGGCTTGTTCTACTTCGTAAACATTGCGAGAGTACGCGATTGTTCGTTAATCACACGATACGATTGAATATCATTCATTATATATTTGTGAAATTTCAAAAATACGAAAAAAAGAGTTTTAAATGCACCATTTATTTTATATTTTATTTTATTACTAGCTTCGTAGTGCCTCAATCGATAAATAAGAGACCTAAACTTTTGTATAAAATAAACTTAAAACAAACAAAAGGAATCTGTCCGATGGGAGACACGTCAAAGGAAAAAACAAAATTGTTATTTTTATTTAATTCTGATAATTTTCATATTTTTCTACCTTTTAAACCTTCACTGGATTTCAACGAATAATTCAAGACCAAAATTAGCCAAATCGGTCCAGCCGTTCTCGAGTTTTAGCGAGACTAACGAACAGCAATTCATTTTTATATATATAGATAGATAGATTATATTTTCACTGGGCAAACAAACATAAATATTCTTGACATTAACGCATTATGTACTTATAGAGTGTACTGAAACGATTGCCCACCTTTAATACGAGAGACAGACTCAGGTTTTTTCTTTAAACTCCAATTCACGGTCGAAGAAAGTTATATCACTAATATTCTGAAATTAAAACTGAGCTGAGGTGAGATGAGCTAACCACAATCGTGAAGGACAATGGTGCGATCGCGCAAGCTACCTTATATTGTTCAGCAACGTTTTAATGTCAAAAAACGACTAGTTTATATGTTTAATTTAATAAATAAACATTTTTTATTCCTATACGGCCATTCAGCTTCTGTCTCACTGCCCCTGAATTTAAGAGCAACTTACTTACTACTAACTACTACTTATCTCTGTTTTGTACCCAAAATTTAAAGTCCTCTTAAAAAAACTAGACTTACTAGTTTATTAATCTGTACCCGTTACGGTTTCTGTTCGTTCGTTTTATTTCCTTAACATAATATAGTCAGTATACAATCAGTGTCATTTGATGCTTTCCTAAACAAAAATAATGCTTAAAACCAAATCTCCTAATACGCGGTAATAAAATTAATATAAAGTAACAACACCCTGTATTATCTGGTCACGTGATGTTTCGGGTCCGATCAGTTGCCGAAAATCTGTCCAAACAACAGTTGGCGCGCCATTACGAAGTTTTAATGGGTTTTATGCATTTTCCAATTAATTTCTCCCGTGTACAATTGATTACGTTTCGAATCAGATACTACATCAATTCGATTGCCAATTACCGTCGCAAATATTAACTTCAAACTGAAAAACATATTTGGGAGTTGAATTTTCGGTTATTTTTCAATAAAAATATTTTACGAGTACAATATTTTTCTCTTTTTAGCTGCTAATGAATATAAACCCTTATAAATCCTATAAACATTCATATATTACTTTTTAACTCATATTATACATACATAGTTGTGAAATACCGACTATGCCTATTTTTATTAATTGTAATGTAGCTTTTATATCTATCAGTATTATTTTCATAACAAGAAAATTGTAAATAGTCTAATATTTAATGTAATGCCTGTACTTCATGCTATGTTTGCGCTATCTGAGCCTAATAAATTAGAACTATTAAAATATGTACAAATTACGTGCTAAAATGTCTAGTGATGCCATTATGTTAGTGTTTAGCTCCCGCAGACAGGTTCAAAGAAAATACACACTTCCTAAATGAACAACTTACATAATAAAAACTAAACCTGCAAAAGTATAAAGCTTCCGTTATTAATGACGATGCTTATTGTAAGCGAACAGGTAAATACTACTAGCCTGCCTATAATTGATGTCAAGGGCTCCAATAACCAGGTTTGGCATGTGCTCGTCTGCAAATATGCAATAAAAAACATAGAAAATTCGAGATCGAAAAAACATCCACGAAGGTGGATAAAGCTTTTAAACGCCATAATAATACTCAGCATCAGCCAGACGAAATAAAAGCAAATCACTTGAAAAGAAGACTAAAACAGTAATTTGTTGTTTGCCAGTAAACAAACCTGATTTAACGCCCAATTTAACATTTCTTATTCACGGAAACAAAAATTAAACAAATTCTGAAGAATCGCTCCCATGGGAAATTCAGTGAGGGTAAAAAGTTTTGATATCTCTTTACGAGTTTGTGAGGTGTTTTAATGTTATTACCTATTCACCTCCGGATCGTAAACTAAGGTCTTGAATGTTTGAAATTTGAGTTCCGAATTCAATTTACTTTTTTTGCGTGTTTTCCGAGCAGTAACCATTTTAACTATTTACGATGACGACCTGTTGGTTGTAAGAAGCGGGCAAGAGTATTAAAAACACACACAAAATTGAAATATTATTATTCATTAGCTATCTATCGTACATGCGGGAATTTACGACCATGTTGTTTCGTTTCTCGAGAATGTATGCGATTGGTGCTACGAATAAATACTTATTATTTATTCGTAGTTAAAATATTTTTCAGTCAGCGACGTGACTGAAAGGAATAAGAAGTAGTATAATACTTATTATAATGATATAATAAATATATCAATATAAATATAATAAATACTTATTATTTATTTGTAGGGTTGGTGTAAATAAAAATTAACAGACACAGGCAAATATAGATAGTGCACTGAATTGTCAGTATATTTTTTCTTCTCTATCGATTCGCTGGCCAAGGGGCTATTCCAATCTCGTTGTGACAGGTAGATATGATGGGCTCACGGGGCTTACGCTGAGAGAATGTGAGCTCAAGACCACATTTGTTGCAGACATAATTAAGATATATATTGTGGGTAAAGTAATTAATTTATGGTGACAGATAAGTAATCTACATTGGTTTTAAGAAGTTTTTTTTATTGCTTAGACGGGTGGACGAGCTCACAGCCCACCTGGTGTTAAGTGGTTACTGGAGCCCATAGACATCCATAACGTAAATGCGCCACCCACCTTGAGATATAAGTTCTAAGGTCTCAAGTATAGTTACAACGGCTGCCCCACCCTTCAAACCGAAACGCATTACTGCTTTACGGCAGAAATAGGCAGGGTGGTGGTACCTACCTGCGCGAACTCACAAGAGATCCTACCACCAGTAATTACGCAAATTATAATTTTGCGGGTTTGATTTTTATTACACGATGTTATTCCTTCACCGTGGAAGGCAATTGTGAATATTTGTTGAGTGCGTATTTCATTAGAAACATTGGTATCCGCCTGGGATTCGAACACCGGTGCATCGCTCAACACGAATACACCGGACGTCTTATCCCTTAAGCCACGTCGCTGACTGAAAATGATTTTTTGTCTAGTAAAGTAAAATATTTCTTGAAACATTTAATAAATATTAGATTCATTTCACGAAATTACATTTTCACCTTTTTTTATTCTTACTTATTCGCTGGTAAGCTAATGGGGCTATTGCGGCTACACCGTGACAGGTAGATCAGCTCACGGTGCTTAACCTGAGAGAATGTGCTAACACTGGCCCTAGCAGGAGCAGTGCTTCGCAGAATCTATCACCAAATCAGAATCACAAACCACTGA
This sequence comes from Bombyx mori, assembly GCF_030269925.1. Taxonomy (NCBI): domain Eukaryota; kingdom Metazoa; phylum Arthropoda; class Insecta; order Lepidoptera; family Bombycidae; genus Bombyx; species Bombyx mori. Next base: position 8,612,667 of record NC_085123.1, read on the forward strand.
GAAGATCTGGCGAGAAAATCAGTGAGTTAATCAGTGTCCACAGCGACAGTAATCAATTACCGCATGTGAGTTGTTTTTTAATTTACGTGAATTTTTGGATTTTCATGAGTCATTAATTTTTGTTTATACTTCACATGTACTCAAAACATTCTTCACTATCTTGTATCTTGTTAGTAATAATGAAAGTTTTTCTGCGAATTTGATTTTTATTTTATACGATGTAAAGGCTTCGTCAAACAGAACGCGTAATTAGCGCGCGTCAGAACGCTAAGCTGATGGCGCGCTATGACGCCGAGATGTGTTGTACTTTTTTTTTTTTTTTTTTTTATTTTTTATGATTGAAGGATTACTGGTGGCCCGGAGGCCTTTCCAGTTTCACCAGGACAGGTGGGCGAGCAAAGGCTCAGCCAGGAGGGGTGGGAATTGTTAACAGCTACCCGAGCGCCTCCGAAGGAGACCTAACAGCTCAAGAGCAGCTGCTTCGCGAATGAATCTACTACCGGATCGGAATCGCGACCCGCTGAGAAGATCCGGCGAGAAACTCAGCGAGCTGATTCATGGGTTAGGTTGCACGGCGAACTCTTTGTCGAGTTCGACGAGTACGGTTACCGAGGTCCCTAAGCCTGCTCCTAGAGCTGAAGGCGTCTAGTGCGAAGGTTATTGGATCTGATGGATCCGTAAGGACGTGTCTAGGGCGTCGACGGTGACTGGCTCCTGCATGATCAGGATTCGGGGAGTAGTCAGCGGCGGCTACGATAAGGCGATTATCATGACGCATAGCCTTATCGAAGTACCGTTCCGACGCTGACTTCATGTATTTCTGTATAGATTCGAGGCCCAGGTCGTCGTGTAGGTCAACGTTCCTCACGAACCACGGAGCTCCGACGGCTAACCTGCAAAAGCGGGATTGTAGAGATTGAAGGGTGTCTATGTGCGTGCGGGCCGCGTGAGCGAACACCACACTCGCGTAAGTCATGACGGGCCTTATGCAAGTTTTGTAAAGTGTCACCTTGTTCCGAAGGGACATTTTACTCCGCTTACAAATCATGGGGTAGAGTCTACCGAGAATAAACGCGGCACGGTCACGGACTGATTTTATATGCGGGCGGAATGTCATCGATGCATCCAGGGTAACGCCCAGGTACTTGACCTTCCTGGCCCAGGGTATGGATTGACTAAAGAGAGTAATCGGGGGTGTGAGATTCCTCCTCCTAATACGGGAGGAAATCCGTGTGGAGCTTCCCCTCTGAAATAGCACCGCAGTACTTTTCGCTGGGTTGATGTCTATGCGCCATTTTCGGAACCACTGTCCTAGGGCTAGGGCTGCGCTCTGAAGCTTCTTCGCGATTAGGGACTTGTTTCTACTGGAATAGTAAACAGTCGTGTCGTCGGCGAATAAAGCTAAATGGGTCGGCGGCGACCGGGGAATATCGTTAACGAATAAGCTAAATAGGAGGGGTGAGAGGACAGAGCCTTGCGGGACTCCAGCTGTGAGAGGTCGTGGGGAGGAGCGGGTTCCCTCGACTCGATATCGAAAAGAGCGGTTCGACAAGAAGTCCCGTATGATGAGCACGAGACTATCCGGCACACCCATGTTGAATAGTTTGAAAATCAAACCGTTGTGCCAGACTTTGTCGAACGCTTTTGCGACGTCGAAGAAGAGAGCTCCCGTGTATAACGGTTTTGGTCGATTAAGCCCCACAAGAATATGCTCCGTGAGGCGGTGCACCTGTTGAACGCATGAGTGATTTGTACGGAATCCGAATTGTTCATCGATGAGAATGCCCTTGGATGAGACGAAGTCTCTGAGGCGTTTATAGAGCAGACGCTCATACAGTTTGCCTAGAGACATGAGGAGGCTAATCGGGCGGTAGCTCGTCGGATGATTTTTTGGTTTACCGGGTTTATGTATGCCGATAACGTCCGCTTCTTTCCACACCGCGGGAAAGATACAGTTCGCCATAGCGGCATTGAAAATAGATGCCAACATCACGATGAGTTGGACGGGTAGAAGTTTAATAACGCGGTTGGATATACCGTCGGAACCGGGAGCCTTGCGAGGACGTAGGTCTTTGATCAAGTCTTTAACTTCCATCGGGGTGACGGGTGGTAACACATCAGAGGGTGGCAAGGAGGCTCTGCGTTCTACCTCACTGTCTACTAATTCTACATGCACAGGGTCCACGGATTGAGTGCTGGGCGTGCACTGGGTTTGCAATGTATCGGCCAGCAGCTCTGCTTTTTCGTCATCATCGAACGCCGTGAGTCGGCCTGAGGGGCCTACGAGGGGGGGCATAGTTACTACCGTATCCGATTTGAGAGTACGAGCTAAGCGGTAGTAAGACCTTTGGGAGGGCGCGAGTCCTTCTAAGAAATCAGACCATCTGGCATCTCGGACTTCGGCGATGCGAGACTTTACGTCGCGTTGTAGGGCACGCATTCGAATACGATTTTCCGCGATAGGATACCTGTCGTAGGCGCGTATCGAGGCGTTCTTAGCTCTAAGGAGTTCCCTAATATCGTCGGACAATTTGAAGCGGTGAAGGAAGTCCTCCGCTACAACTTGTTTCGATGACCTATCTAATGTCGAGGTGATGTGTGACGTTAAGATGTCTATGGCTTCAGCGGTATCCTGAGAAGACGGGGTAGAGTCCGGGCTAAACGGTAGCGATGGTGGATCAGATTCAGCCAGGCTGATGCCCAGCGTGTGCCAATCCACCACAGTCCTCGTGACGGGAACGGAATCGGGAGCGCGACCGAGCTTCATAACGACGGGACGGTGGTCTGAATCTAACTCTGAAACTACTTCGATCGAGTGTAAGCGCAGAGTTACGTTTTTTAATAACGCTATGTCGAGTATATCCGGGCGATGCGCGATATTTAGCGGGTAGTGAGTCGGGATTAGCGGAGCGACGATATCGAAGGCGAGATTATCGACTAACGCGTCAAGCCGCCTGCCATTCGGGGTTGTGGTGTGTGAGTTCCACCTAATGTGTTTACAATTTAGGTCGCCCGCCAGAATGACAGAGCTCCCCATGCCGAGCAGCGCCTCGATATCACTGCTTAGAACGATCTTATCCGGTGGAAGATAAACGGACGCGATAACGATCGGCGCGTGTCCCGTCAGTGAGATTCGGCACACTGATGCTTCGATATTAGCGAGCGCGGGAGGATCGAGTGGGACGCAATGCAGGGCTCTTCTATAGTAAATGACGGTACCACCACCACGAGCAGAGAGCCTGTCGTTCCTGACCATGTTATAGTTCGCGATTTTAGGGTCACGGCGCGCGGGCTTAAGTAGGGTCTCCTGCACTAAAAAGATATCAATTTGATGGTCACGCAAAAAGTCAGAAACCTGATCACGCTGATTTGCGAGACCGTAAGCGTTAAAAAATCCTATCGTTACGGATAGGGGCTTTATTCTACTTATATACGCCATTGATTACCGGCGGAGTGAGGGGAGGACGTACGTATTTAATGACGCGTATACGTCGGCGTATTCTTGCACGACGGCGATAAAGTGTTGTGCAGTGGAGGCAGAGCGAATGGCGTCGCCCAAAGCGTTAACGCGCTCAAAGTTGATCGCTGACTGAAAGAAGTCGATCGCTAAAGCGAGATTGTCGGACGCGGTCGGAGGGCAAGTCGCGGGAGAGGGACGAGTCGCGGGGGCGGGACGAATCGCGGAGGAGGGAGTTGTAGCCGTGTTCATGTACGGCAGCGGTTTCGCCCAGGCCGAGACACTGGGCACCGGCGCCGGAACGAACGCTGGCTTAGCCTGCGACACAGAGGGTGCCGAGGCTTTGATGTCTGGGCCGGAAGCTCGGAGGCGGTTTTGGCGGGCGACGCGGCGATTTATTTTCGGGGCTCGGGGGCATCCGCGGTAATTTGCGGGGTGACCCTGTGTTCGACACAGGACGCAGCTAGGCGGTTCTGTCGCGGTTTTTTGATCGCGAGTGCATAGGGACGTGGCGTGATCGCCTAAGCACTTGACGCATCGGGGGCGCGCGTGACAGTTACGGGAAGAATGCCCGTATAATTGGCAGTTATGGCACTGGCTAGGTGTGCCTTTCTTGTGTGGGGTTTCGACTGCGATTCCGGAAAGGCTACAGACCGTTCTGATGTTGAATATTTGCTTACCCTCGGGGGTAGGCTGGAGGGCGACGAGAACCATATTATATGGCTCCCTTCCGCGGCCTGTGTGCATGCGGTGTACGGAGTTAACCGGTAGGCCTTGTTCGAGAAGGTCGGCCTTGACGAGCTCGGCATCCAACTCTTTAGGGATGCCACGTATAACGGCACGGAGTTCGCGCTCCTCCTGGAGCGTATATGTGTGGAAACTTATACGCTCCTTACGGAGGTAAGAAGAGAGGGCCCTATGGTCGTCGGATGTTCGAACCTTAATTTGAATGCCGTTCGCGAGGTTACGGGCATTCGTAAAATTGATATTTTTGGCCTTAAGGGCCAGGGAAACTCGTTCCCAAGCTGCCTTCTCTTGAAGGATTACCGGGGGAGGGGTCTGGGCTTTATTTTGTGCCACCGGACGCGGCGACGGAGTGGCACGGGCTGGAGGCGCAACGGGAGTCAGAGGGCGGGGGCGCGACGCGTTCGCGGCTTTGCTAATTTTAGCGGCCGCGGGAGCTCGAGACTCCGCGGCACGCTTCTTACCCTTTTGCACCAGGGTGAATCCATCCGTCGATGAGGCGGGAGCGAGGTCGACCTCCATCTCCGAGTCAGAGTCGGAGGACGAGGAGGCGGGCGCAGGTGACCTACGAGTAGGTGTTTTGGACGGCGCGACGGAGGCCGCGGATGATCGCGCTGCTGGAACGGTGACCACGGCGGACGACGCAGCAGTTTTACTCGCCAGTATAGGCGACGCGGGAACGGCAGGCACGACGGAGGCTGCGGTGCTCGATGCAGAAGCTTTGCACGCAGGTACAGGCGACGCAGGAGCAGCGAGCTCGGTGGAGTCCACGAGAGGGCTCGCAGTGTGATCGGCCTTGAAGGCCTGAAACTCGGAAGTGAGCTTTGGGTAGCGAAGCCGGAGAAATTCCGCAAATACAGCGTCCATGATGTCTACGTGCCCAGGTGGGGCTACCCTGGGTCTTAGAAAACACTCGCCTTGCGGCGAGGCCCCAACTTCTCGGACCTGAGCGGTTCTATTGAACACAGGTGGCGATGCGGCACGATTACTGCAGGACAAAGAAAAATCACAACAAAACGGAAATAACAAAAAGAAACAAAACAATTAAACACTTCCAGGAAGACAGTTTGTCGGCAGATGTACCACGAACACAGAAATAACAAAAGGAAACAAAACAAATAAAAACTTCCAGGAAGAGCACTTAGTCGGCAGATGTACCACGAACACAGGCCGCGCGAACAATGGCCGGGCTAACAAAAGCCGGGCGAACAAAGGCCGGGCGATCGAGTGGTCGATGAGCACGTCCGCGCGTGACGGGTGCCTCTATCGGAATGAGATGTGTTGTACTACTATGGTAACACACCGTCAAACAGAGCCCCAGCGCTATAAGTACGCAACGCTCTGTCGCGGCGTTAGGACGCTTTGACGTCAAGCGTTGTAATTTTTTACAAATTTTATTTTAGCGTCCGAGTGAATGTGTATTAAAATACTGGATAATGCCCGAAAATTTTATAGAAATAGTTAGGAAATACCCATGTTTATACAATGCCACATCTGAATCACTCGATATCTTAATAGTTTTAAATTTTCACACTGCTATCGAAAGGCACTATGATTTGGCGTATGCGTTGCGTCAAGGAGCGTTGGGCTCATATAGTTAATTTGTGTGACATGTAAAGAGCGCGACGTTAAAACGCAGCGCTAAGTACACGTTCTGTTTGACGAAGCCTTTATGTTTTCAAAATGGAAAACGTTTGTCAACTCGTCTTAAGTATTTCCGTTTAAAATCTGGTACAGTAAAGGCTCTTTATTTGCGCTTCCTTCATTCGCGTTTTCATTATTGGCGAACTAAAAAAATGCGATCCGATTCTTGTGTTTGCGACTAAAAATTTCTTTATTCGCGGATCTAATCAGTGCACATGTTGATAAAAAGGGTTCTAATACATAACGTAAGTTATTCAACATAATATTCTTTGTAAGCTCACTTTAACATATTCACGGAACATATACCCCGCGAATAAAGAGCTTTTTCTGTATCTAAATAAATAAATCTTATATAATATAAATAGTATATACTGATTGGTAAATATAAGTGCACCGGGTGACTAATTCGACATTCGACGACTACGACAATTTAAGTCGCACACAAGTCTTCATGACACACAAGCATTATAAATTTAAAAACATTTAAATAAGGCAATCACAATATTTAACTATACTCTTACATTAATTTAATATTGTTTCATTAATTTTCTATCGCCTTTTTTGCATCTTCATAATCATATCTATTGATTTTAAAAACGTAGTTTGTAAGTGACTTTTTGGCAGGAACGCGAGGAGTGAAGTTGTGTGATTTGTTTTATTTTGTCTATTTAGTGTTTCTTCATGTTTAAATGTGTAATAACGGTGGTTTATCAACTGTTTAATATCTGTGAAAGTGCACAAATGTGGGAAAATGAAACTAAGCCGCTGGAAGTAGCTTCTCGGGATCCTCCAAAAAGTTCACTGAAAAATCTCGGTAAATGACCAACCACCATTTTACTGAGATTATATTTCATCCTTTATCATATTATCTCATTTCATTTTTTTTCTTAATTTTTCATAAAAAGAGAATATATATTAAATTAAGACGTGACTTAAAGGTCTTAATTACCAGGTCATAAATTCCCTTAAGAAAAAAGTTTGTTAGTAATTAATTATAAATCAAGGAACACGAGCGTAAACAAGACATTCGTCAATACAGTTTCGAATTTGCTAGCGGATTTGTTTCATTTTTTATCAGCGCGAAATCCAATCCGGGGAGCTCAGCCGGGATTGGAATCGGGTAAACATGAATTGAAACGAATGTACGGAACAAACGACCGCGAACCGATGTGGGGTGACACCTACGAAACAGTGAGCAGATTGACTAAGAACAAATTTTGTTTGTCAATATTTCTTTGAATCTATATTGTTACCGAATCCTGGCAACCCCCGACCGAGAGCCAGCGCTAAAACTATAAAAACTATCCCTCGCTGCGCCTTTGCCTCTTTTTTGTGCGTGGCGTTCGTGTGTGCGGTTCTTGTTAAAACATGTTTGGGACTTGTGGAATTTTAACAGTTTTCGTTAATAGTAAATTGAAATCATTTTGTTAGAAGTTTTGTTAATTCAGTGAAATATAATTAGGCCAGTTCTGTGTTATTTATTTATTTTTGTTAACTACCTCACTTCTGGTCGATAATATCAGAATTGGGATAAAACCACGTGCTTTTGAAAAGTGACGGGACGTCGATGTAGAAAATACAGGCGCGATCATTCTCATCGACGCTGTCATGACCGCTCGAATTCTTGATTTAGGAGTTTGTTGCAATTATCATCGTCGCGATCGTGTTGTGTGTAGGAAGAGCAAGACACCTACGCCGCAGGATGTCTCCTGGCATAGTTCCGTGGAACCGTTGTTTAGAACATAATTATACTCGTGAGATCGTGAGATTAATGACCACTTTACCGGTACCGTCTAATCGCAATACGCTGTCGCACTCTTGTACCGAACGCCACGCGCAGTTATTTTTGCCACCAGCAGCAACGATTTCCGTCGAAGGGGGTGACGCATGTGCACCTGAGTACCCTGGAACAGCGTCATGCAAATCGGCGGGTGTTTGTAGCAGTGCTGGTCAGCAGATGGACAGCGTGACGAACAGGATTATTGGAGCATTGCAGGTGCTATCTAAACTTTGACAATGGAGGCGCCTTCTGTCTGATTTGTTCACAGACGCAGGGCGTTGTCGCCGACGTGTGAGGTCAGTAGCGAGTCGGCGCCGTGCTCCAGCAGGAGAGCGCAGAGCCGTGCAGACTGCACGTGTTGCTCGCGTGCCGGTACCTGCGCGCGCTCACCTGCTTCAGACGTGCATACTGCGCGCACTGCTCGCGTGCCGCTGGCTGCGCGCGCTCATCACTTCTGGCGTGCATACTGCGCGCACTGCTCGCGTGCCGCTGGCTGCGCGCACTGCTCGCGTGTCGCTGGCTGCGCGCGCTCATCTACTTCTGGCGCGCATACTGCGCGCACTGCTCGCGTACCGCTGGCTGCGCGCACTTCTCGCGTGCCGCTGGCTGCGCGCGCTCATCTACTTCTGGCGCGCATACTGCGCGCACTGCTCGCGTACCGCTGGCTGCGCGCGCTCATCTACTTCTGGCGCGCATACTGCGCGTACTGCTCGCGTACTGCTGGCTGCGCGCGCTCATCTACTTCTGGCGCGCATACTGCGCGCACTGCTCGCGTGCCGCTGGCTGCGCGCGCTCATCTACTTCTGGCGTGCATACTGCGCGCACTGCTCGCGTACCGCTGGCTGCGCGCGCTCATCTACTTCTGGCGCGCATACTGCGCGCACTGCTCCCGTACCGCTGGCTGCGCGCACTGCTCCCGTACCGCTGGCTGCGCGCACTGCTCGCGTGCCGCTACCTGCGCGCGCTCGCCTGCTTCAGACGTGCATACTGCACGTGTTGCTCGCGTGCCGCTACATGCGCGCGCTCACCTACTTCTGACGTGCATACTGCACGTGTTGCTCGCATGCCGCCGACTGCACGGTGCTGTACGACTGGCAGTGACGCAGAGGGTGATGTCGCTTAGTCTGCGGCCTGCTGCTGCGGACTACCCAACGGATTATCTATCAGGACGGTCGAGCGGGACGCCCGCCACACGTGGTGCAGCCTCGCATCGTGGGAGCAGACTGGAGCTGGGACGGCTGCCCTGCTTCCACATCATCCTTACGAGTGGACCCCGGTGACATGCAGCCTTTTCTTCGAAATTAATATGTGAAGGTCGAGGTGGGCACGACGGTGCTTTACTTCCCGTTTATTTTTTTGAGCAGTATGGTAGATGCGGATTCGGCCGGATCTTGCGTCCCTACTGTTTAGCTGTGTTGTGTCGGTAATGTTCAGTATCTGTATCGGTGAATATTGCCGACAACAGCGCGCTACTGTTTTAGACGTTTCCTGTACGGGCTAACTCAGTAAAGGAATCGTGCAGGTGTCTCAAATTGCGCAGTTTGGGACAGTTGTGCGATATCCATTCTTCTCACTTCAAATGTTTATCTTTGGCTCGTCCTCGCTGCAGATGTAAGAGTGCACGCTTGCGTCTGTAGTAGGGATTCTAAATTTTAGAAAGTTTTAGAGCATTAAGGTCTGGGTGTAATTTTTTTGTTACGTTACAGAGGGTGACCTTGTTGATGCAAGCTCTGACGTAGCTGGAAGAGATATGCTTCTGCTGAGAGATGAAGCGGTCGAGGACGCCTCGCCATCAGGAACGGCCGTGTTACCGAATCCTGGCAACCCCCGACCGAGAGCCAGCGCTAAAACTATAAAAACGATCCCTCGCTGCGCCTTTGCCTCTTTTTTGTGCGTGGCGTTCGTGTGTGCGGTTCTTGTTAAAACATGTTTGGGACTTGTGTAATTTTAACGGTTTTCGTTAATAGTAAATTGAAATCATTTTGTTAGAAGTTTTGTTAATTCAGTGAAATATAATTAGGCCAGTTCTGTGTTATTTATTTATTTTTGTTAACTACCTCACTTCTGGTCGATAATATATATAAAAGAAAGTCGTGTTAGTTACACTATTTATAACTCAAGAACGGCTGAACTGATTCGGCTGAAAATTGTTGAGGAGGTAGCTTAGAACCAGGAGAAGGACATAGGATACTTTTTATCACGTTCCCGTGGGACGTGACATAAAACGTGGTATAACAAAACGCAACTAATATGGAATAACAAAACGCAACTGACAGCTAAACCTAATTATATTCTATGGTTAATTATAGTAGAATTTTGAAGTTGACGTGTTTAAAACAATCTGTGTGGCGGAACAAAGTTCGCCGGGTCCACTAGTAGATAGATAAATGTGACCGGATAATACTTCGCACCTTCATGTATGTGGAGCTGGTTTTACCAGCTGTAAACTTAGCTTTATGAATATGGATTTATGTTTAATTATTATTACTATGGATCATGTTGTAACTATACTTGAGACCTTAGAACTTATATCTCAAGATGGGTGGCGCATTTACGTTGTAGATTTCTATGGGCTCCAGTAAACACTTAACACCAGGTGGGCTGTGAGCTCGTCCAACTTTGTAAGCAATAAAAAAAAAATTACCTATTCAGGATGTCGTTCAAATCCTCTTAATTATGGAGTCACACAATTAATCCCCCTGTACCAGGAACAAAGGTTGAAATTTTATGGGATTCTCGCAATATCTTTTTGTTAAATGACTTTTAGTAAAGTAAGCTACCTGAGCGATTTAAAAGGAACCTTTGAAAATGAAATGCAAATAAATTTCACAAAGAAAGACGCTTAAGTCAATCGGTGACCCTAAATAGTAGGTACAACACTGCGAAATGCAGTATCAGTATTGTCGTTCGGAATTATTTTGTGTAGGCATCCCTTATTCATATTTTTATTGTAAGCCGGGTACTCTTTCGAGTAATCAACGATATTCTTTTATTAAAACACATTTTGTGTATCTCCTTTTTTTTGCAACGTACCGCTGTGTATAGCCGAGAGCAAAAATACACATTCCTATCCTTTTACTGTAGTATACTTTTACGATTTTTTTTAACGAAACATACAAAATTGTAGAACTTTATTGCCCTTTATCATTTTTATTGAGTCTGAGGCTATGGCTCACTGGATGTAAAGTGGTTTCCAGAGTACATAGATAGTACGCTGACTAATCTAACCCATTACTTCAATTGTATTTTTAATGGTTGGTCTACGTTCAAACAAAAAGATCATGTCTATTTGACAATACCTGAACGTTAATAATTAACACCCATAATTTTGGATACTTTTGTTCTTATATCAGCTGCGATCTTTACAACGATCTAAATTTAGAACCGATACGTAAGTATCTTAAGTTAGTGTCAGAACGTTACTTCGACAAAGCGGCGCGACACGATAATCCTCTTATTGTGGCCGCCGTTAATTAGCTATCCGACCCAGGCGACGGGACAACGCAAAGCCGCCGTCGCCCGAAACACGTCTTGTCGGATCTCCCGGATCTACTCTCGGTGCTTTTAGGCTCTTCAAGCACCTGTCCTCGTCGTACTCGTCGATTACGATGTAGAACTCCACGAGCGAACTAGTTCGTAGACACAACCCACTGAGTTCCTCGCCGGGTCTTTTTAGTAGGTCGCGATTCTGATTCGGTAGTTTTTGCGACGCAATGCTCTTGCTAGGGCTAGTTTTAGCAGATTCTTTCAGGTTCAGCCCGTGAGCTCATCTCATCATCATCCAGGCGTAGCTGGATTAGCCCCCTCCAGCGAACAGGTAGGAAAAAAAAACAGGTACGTTCAATAGACATAAACTAGTAAACTCGCATTAATTGGCACGAAATACGTATAAGTATACGTATTTTTATAGGCTATCTTAATATTCATAATGTCATTAGCACTTCAACGTACCTACACTTATTGTAACGTACTTGCCCCTACCTTTCCCTTTGTATTGCTATTTTTTTACCAAAGCAAAAGAATAGTTTCGGTCAAGTTCCAATTAACACAATATTTATTTTATCAGCACATCTTCAATATTTAGAGTAGAGTTGTTAAGCTTAAAGCCAGAATTTTTAGTGCCAAATTTAAAATCGATTTTCCCCTGTCTTACGTCCATTCGTGAGCAACGTCGGGTCCTATATAAAATTATGAACTTCTCACAGTTTCCAAAGCTATTCTAGTCACGTTCCCTCACGAGATCACGTACATTTTGTTTTTTTTTTCTGTTCCCGAGTACCTAATGTGTGATTTTTTGTACATCCGAAACACATGTGCTTGATAAATTGCTGAATCTCAGGAATTGATGTTAGAAAAACTAGTGGGTCGGAGTATTGTGTGATTTATATTGACTATTGTTTCGAGATTCATAGAGAGGAATGTAATTATTAGATTGTTGTATGTGTGTGTGTGTGTGTGTGTGTCTGTGAAATAACTTCAGCTTTATGTAATATAATAGAAATTCGAATGATGCAGCTATGTAGTGGCTTGATTCTGAGACGGGTTCATATCCGACCAACGCAACGGGGTAACGCAAGGCCACCATCGCTCGAAACATATCTTGTCCGATCCTCCGGATCCACTCTTAGTGCTTTTAAGCTCTTAAAGCAGCGGCACCGTCCTCTTCGATCTCGTCAATTACGACGAAAAGTTCCACGACCGAACTAACCCGTACACACAGCCCACTGAATTTTTCGCCGGTTCTTCTCAGTGGGTCACGATTCTGATCCGTTGATAGATTCCGTTTTTTTTTACCTAAGCTGATAGCCTTGAGAGGCTATTTCAACGTAACCTTAGCTAGTAGGTGACCTCACGGGGCTCATATCGAAGTAATGCTAACACTGACCCTAGCAAGAGCAGTGCTTCGTAGAATCTAGGTACTACCGGATCGGAAGCGCGACCCATTGAGAAAATCCGGCGAGAAACTTAGTGGGCTGTGTCTATGGGTTAATTCGCTCGTCGAGCCCTTCGTCGCAAGCGACGGATTCGACAAGAACGGTGACCGGTGCTTGTGGTACCTAATAGCACCAGATTCTGCAAAGCACTACTTTTGCTAGGGCTAGCATTAACAAAATCTCTCGCGTAGCTAAAATAGCCGAAGCTGAAGACGGGTACCAAATTTTCTATACCATTATGCATGCATCCATGACGACTCCTTTTCCATAGGAAAATTCCAAAACAATATCGTTAAAATCAATACCATTCTAATTATAATAGTAATAAGGCATATTTCAAGTCAGCATGGGCACCATTACCTGCGTAGTAATGTCCGAAGTGATCATAATTACGGAGTTGTAGAAATGGACAGCTATTACGTTACGTTGGTGACGATTTTAACATTGTTTTGTCTGCTCCAGTTTCCGGTAATCAATAAATTCTGATACTGCAAAACGAATTCATTTATCAATCTAAGCCAATAAACATACTTAGACAAGTATTGTATGTATGTTTTAGCAGTATGTATGTTTTAGCAGTATGTATGTTTTTAGGTACATATTTTCCGCACTCATTAAATAAAGCAAATATAAAACTAAACATTTAGGTGTACAGACCTACTCCTAGAAAATTCTAATTTCTTCACAGATATAAGGGAAAAATACGCATCGAATTGAGAGCCTCCAATTTATTTTTTATTTGTTTACTGTGAATAAACTGAAATGCGACAAATTTACCAAAAAAAAACTCATCTTTTTCTGTTTTGCACGTAGAATTTTAAACAGTTCAAGACATCGAAATTGTGAAACAAAAAATCTCAAATCGAAGCATTGCAGTACTTTATTCATTCCTCATCATCATCATCATCAACATTTCAGGCTATAGCTATCTGCTAAACATAGGCCTATCCAATAGATCTCCAGTGCGGCTAGTCCGTTGCCCCTCCATCCAACATGACCCAGATTTTGGCCATGACCCATGGCCATCCCACACTCCGCTTGCCAGTACGTGGTCTCCCCTCAAGAATATTTCTGCTCCATCGGCTGTTCGACATTTATTCCTACATAAGGAGTACTTTGGATTCGCCGTAGCTTAAAGGAAAATACGTCCTTTGCTTTTGTATCTAGCGATGCAACGGTGTTCGAATCCCGCAGGCGGGTACCAATGTTTCTAATGAAATATGTACTTGACGAATGTTCACGATTGACTTCCACGGTGAAGGAATAACATCGTGTAATAAAAATTAAACCCGCAAAAATTATAATTTGCGTAATTACTGGTGGTAGGACCTCTTGTGAGTCCGCACGGGTAGGTACCACCACCCCGCCTATTTCTGCGGTGAAGCAGTAATGCGTTTCGGTTTGTAGGGTAGGGTAGCTGTTGTAACTATACTAAGACTTTAGAACTTATATCTCAAGGTGGGTGGCGCATTTAGGTTGTAGATGTCTATGGGCTCTAGTAACCACTTAACACCAGGTGGGCTGTAAGGTCATCCACCCATCTAAGCAATAAAAAAAATACAAGAGAGCATACGAGGACAACTTTTAAGCAGTGCATTTTTAAATTTAACTTCATTCAATAGAAGGAATAAATATTTCAATGTTTTTGAAAATTAACCTTTCAATAAAATTACAATGTAATACCCTATGAACGAGGAAACGTAAACAGAGTTATTTATCAAAGGTCTGCAGTGTTTGCTCATATATCAATATCGGAAAACGAGACTGAGCTTACCTCTTTTACCGTATTTTGTTTGTATAATACGAATGTAGCCATTTTTTTAAATATATTTTGGACTAGCTGACCCGGCAGACTTCGTAGTGCCACAATCGATAAATAAAAGACCTAAACTTTTGTATAAAATAAACTTAAAACAAACGAAAGGAATCCGTGCGACGGGGACACATCAAAGGAAAAACAAAATTGCTATTTTTATTTAATTCCGAGCATTTTCATATGTATCTACCTTTTAAACCTTCTCTGGGCTTCCACAAATAATTCAAGACTAAAATTAGCCAAATCGGTTCAGCCGTTCTCGAGTTTTAGCGAGACTAACGAACAGCAATTCATTTTTATATATATAGATTATAATTGCTTTACTAACTAGCAAATACTTTTGAAACGCTACTTCACTTGCATTATCCCTAGCAAAAGGAATAGATTAGAATATAAAATTATTTTATGAACACCACCAGCAAAAAGCGAAAGATAAGATACTTAACAATAAACAAGAGTGTTACAATGGGCGGCTTTATCACTTAAAGCCATCTCTTCTAAGGAATCCTGTACGAGCTTGAAAGCTTGTTTCGTATAAAGGAGGGTAGTTTGCAAACCTATAAGTACTTTAGTAGCGTAGAAATAGTACCTTTTTAATGAAAGATACATGTTCTGTACCTTTGTCAACACGAATACAAAATGTATGGACCATCTGTGGCAGTAAAGTAAATATAATATTGCTATATTTGTTAGTATCGATTAGGGAAAAAATGTGGGTCACAATGTGAGAAAAAAAAGGTTGTCACGAATGGGTTTCACGATCTTGTCATCTACGGCCACTAAGCAATTGTGAGATTCGAGGGTAGGATAACTATTGCATTAATGCAATTAAGGCATTAACTTAAACTCGGCCGTGTATCGCGTTCCAACCCGGCAGGCTGGTTCTGACCCAGCCGGATATCCCGTAACACCAGCCCGGGCGGCCTGGTAGGGCCGCCGTACCGCGGAGACCGGCGTCGTTGGTCGTTGACTATCGCCTCGACGACCTGTCGGTCGGGCTACCTAGGGGTGACGTCGTAAGTCTGGGACAAAGATCTGTTTGTTCAACTGCTGTTTGGACCACAAATTTAAATCCGCTTCCTATTATCATTCACATAGGCGATGACTGTTTGAGAAGGCTTCGTATTTTCAATTTTAAAATTGTTACAGGCTAAATCCAAAATAGTTTTAATAGTGAATAGCTTTAATTAACTACTGAAAAACATTAGTAAAAGGAGGCTATTGACATGAAGATATAGTAAGGTTCAGTGTGAATTCAAACGAATAAGTGCTACTGTCCTAATCATTTATGACGCGGAGCAATCATGTATATTTGTTTGAAAGATGAGACAATCATTGTATAGTTAAATTTAGATTTACATCGCATGTCTCAATATCGATGGCCGCAACTACGTTGTGTTCTCAAACAACTCTGGCAAACTACTAATGCTAGGCAGGAGCCGTTTCAAATTGCACGTGTAACAAAAAGAAAATCGAGAAGACGGGCGCGACAATCATTGTATAGTTAAATTTAGATTTACATCGCATGTCTCAATATCGATGGCCGCAACTACGTTGTGTTCTCAAACAAATCTGGCAAACTACTAATGCTAGGCAGGAGCCGTTTCAAATTGCACGTGTAACAAAAAAAATCGAGAAGACGGGCGTCCATAACATCCGAAGTAAAAATTAAATAGGATCCTACAACAATGTTACCTTTTAACTTATTATAATAAATATCGAATGAAGAAAGGCTTAAAGTAAAAAGTTAGAGGAATTATAAATTCTACACCAACATACTTCTCGTTCAATGTCTTTCTAAAGTAGGTAACAACTTGAATTTATCCCGCCCAAACCATGGGAAACTTTAGGTTTTAGCGGGTATAAAAACTCGCTCAGAACAAAGTAGATAAGTTCGGAAACTGCCTCCTCGACGATGTCAAGTAAGAGCTTCGAAAGAGATAAATTGTAGGCTTTTGATGGATGACCCCGATCTGAAGTTTACACTGAAAAACCCTTAATGATCTCTGATTGACGCGGAGCTTGTAAATTAAGACCTTGACCGAGACAAAGTTATCCCTCCTGAATATCCGAATAGAATTTATAATTGAAATTCAACGTTTCACGCTCAAAAAAATATTTAATTTCATTGTAACTTAAGGCGGAGTTTTTGTTAAATAAAAAAAAAAAAACGATTTCACAACGTTTTCATTAGCGTGAATTTCTCTTTTGGAAATAAATTTTTGTTACTCGTATTATTCAATTTCATTTTCATTGTTCAAATAGAGGTAAATTTATACTACATAAAATATTAAGTGATTGACGTACAGAGCCGTAATTAGCTTTACATTACAATCACTCCAGTTTGCTTCAAACGACAGGCTCATTTATAATTTACGATCGAGTGTCACATAATCGATATGTAAACATGAGTTAATAACGATTGTTAGCAATCATTTGTGTTCCAATTCGAACACGAAAAATGTACATACTGAATATCGGTGTTAGGGTTTATGTCAACATTAATTTTCCGAGAAATGGGCCGTACAATTGTTTTCTTTTTATCTTTTATCTAACAATATATTGGAATTTAGATTATTTTTGAAATAATATTTTTCTTTACTACATTAAGACCGCATACATGGTTATATTTATAGAGTATCGTTAAAATATTATATGTAGCTATGTAACTGCTACAAATTTGATTCTTTGACGGCTAAGCTACGTGATTTTAGCATAAAAAAATTTTTATAGAGATAGAGTACTAAATTCATTTTATACTCCCAAATATGTATTTCAAATATTAAATAAATACATGGAAGAGAGCTCGGTCATCTCTTCAGTCTGGTGGTCAGGACAAAGTCAAGGTTTGATTCTCTGTAACTGCAACTGCAACTAATATAGATTATAATACTGATTATAATATTTGTATTATTACACGAGACTGGTCTCATGTCTTGAAATGTGCAACTGTATACTCGTTAAAACACTATTGGGCCTCGGTAAGCCGATTTAGCCATCTGGGCAATAAGTATAGGTATAATATAAGACAGTAATATATATGTTTATTAATGAAAATCTGGTATATTAAAACAAAAAAAAACCACGCTCAGGTAGCAAATCGAACTAACAATTAGTTTCATCTTTTTATTTTCATGTTAATACTGACCGGTTATTGGAGCGACATAAAAAATATATTGTAAAGTCGTGTATACACGTTTCCTGGGTATACCTAATACATAGAAAATCGTAGCTTATCTACTACCTACTACTAGCTCTGCGCTATTTTTGTGTATATTTATAATATAGTTACTGTTCAATTCTGTTAGTTGAACTTTTAGTTTGTTGAAAACTTTATAAAATCTATATATGTATAAAAATGAATAGCTGTTCGTTAGTCTCGCTAAAACTCGAGAACGGCTGGACCGATTTGGTTAATTTTGGTCTTGAATTATTATTTGTGGAGGAAGTCCAGAGTAGGTTTAAAAGGTAGATAAATTTTAATATGAAAATGCTCGGAACTAAATAAAAGTAACAATTTTGTTTTTCCTTTGATGTGTCCCCCGTCGGACGAGTTCCTTTTCTTTGTTGTAAGTTTATTTTATACAAAAGCTTGGGTCTTTTATTTATCGACTGAGACACTACGAAGTCTGCTGGGTCAGCTAGTTTATTAATAATTTTCACGTAAGCGGGAAACGTGATCTATCTCTATATATAAAAATGAATTGCTGTTCGTTAGTCCCGCTAAAACTCGAGAACGGCTGGACTGATTTGGCTAATTTTGGTCTTGAATTATTCGTGGAAGTCCAGGGAAGGTTTAAAAGATGAGAAAATATAAAAAAAGCTCGGAATTATATAAAAACAAACAATTTTGTTTTTCCTTTGATGTGTCTTTTATTTATCGACTGAGGCACTACGAAGTCTGCCGGGTCAGCTAGTAATGTAATAAATGATACTAACGTCTTCTTATCTATAAATATTATAACGGCATAAGATCAATAATAAATTAAGAAGGTTAATGACCAGGGTGGATAGGAGGACATCGGCTATCCATCTCAGTCGAGCACAGGTAGGCACATTAATATGGCGGCATTCGCCGAGACACGACATACTCGACTTTGAAGATTAACTGCTTAATAACTTTGCAGCTGGCGTAAAGTGAGCTCAGATTCAAGTAAAAATACAAATATTTAAACATTCCATGACTTTCGGTAACTTTTTTCCTGTAAATAAATGAAACAGGTCACAGTTCAAGACCAGATTTGTTACAGATATAATTAGGATACATTGCGGGTAAAGTAATTATAATTTATGTTGACAGATGAAATAATCTGCAATGGTTTTAAGAAGTCGCTGTCTGAAAAAGATTTTTTTTGTCTAATACGGTAAAATATTTCTTGGACATTAACAAAATATTAGGTTTATCTCATGAAATTATTATGCATTTTCATCTTCTTTTTTCTACATATTCACTGGTAGCCTATGGGGATATTCCAGCTTCTCGCGGTCGGGTAGATAAGCTCACGGGCTCAACCTGAGAAAATACGCTAAAACTAGCGTATAAGAGTGAAGTAAGAGCAGTGAAGTAGTGACCAAGATACCAACAAATCGGAATCGCGATTTACTGAGAAGATCTGGCGAGAAATTCAATGTGCCGTATCTATGGACAATTTCATCTTAAAAGAACTCTAAGAACCAAGCTTACGAACGTGTCTATAAAGCAGACCTGCAATTGCTATCGACAGATGCACATACACATGCAACACAAATTAAGGGAGAGGTGTCACATGATAATAGTCGGTGCGGCTATCATGTATAAAGTACATTTTACAGTATGCAGGGGTTTGCCAAAAGCTCTGGAATTGTTGAAGCCTTTGACTGGGGACTGCTTACTTCCTCACTCGTTCGTAGTACTGTAGGTACTTATTTTCTATACGTTACAAACTATTTCTTTCTATACGCTATAATTCCCGCCAGTTTTATACAGTGTTGACGGCCAATCGTAATACTGAAAGCCAAAACAAACTACATCGTGGATTAGCAACGACGAGTATTATGACGTAATTTTAGCGCACGAAGGAGAGAGCCAACGCCGAGATGTAATTGCGAATATAGTCGGCGATATTGCCGTAACCACTATGTTTTTATTAGCATGAAAATGGGATGATACAAACTGTTAGTGGACATCAATTACCGGAGGTGGAAGAATTTCTTCTTCTTTCTAGCGTTTTCTTGGTCTATTGCCAGTGAGCGCTTTCCTTCTTAAACTTCTCCACTTAGCCCGGTCTTTGGCATCCTTCTGGTTGAGGCTATTTTCCGCAATATCCGCTTTTAATAAATCCAACCAACCTTTCTTGGACTTACCGCGGGATCTAGGACCTGGTAGGTAGAGTTTGAGACATCTATTCTGAGAGGGGAAAATTTTAATAAAGAAAAGTCCATTACGACGGAATGACAGGTTCCCGTTATTGCGTTACCATTTTTGACTGGAATTGCGTTGGTAATATGTGTCCTGGTGTTAGCTAATGCGTCGTACCCATGCAATTTCCGTGCAAACTGCATTCCCACAAACGTTGTCTGCGGTCGCGCAAATTGTAGTGGATGTTTACGAAAATTGCAGAAACGTCTCGGATGATAAATTTTTAAATTGATATTCTGATTTCTTATCCTTTTTTTGTTTCAGTAAAATAAAGTTTATTTTTATGTTGGGAAATGTTTTAGTTTTAATATTTAATAATTAACTACAAATATTAAATGTTAAAACTAAAACTGTTTTAAAAGTAAATATTAAAAGTGCACTGGCACTCAGCTGTGTTATTAGGTATTTAATGGATAGGCTAATAACATTGTCACAACTAAAAATAAAAGTTTTTTTTAGATCCATGACATCTGAGCACAGGAGCTACTTAATAAATAAAAATAAGATCTCAAGTAACATATCGTGGAGATTAAATTAATTACTGTGAATTAAAAATAGCAGATAACAAAGTAATAAATGAGTAATAAATACAATACAATAAATGAGTAACAAAAACAAATTTTTAATTAAAAATTAAATAAATTGAAGTAATAAATGAAATGAAATTTAATTAATATGTGTTGTATTTTATAATAACATACAAATATTTTAATACACTTAATTAAATAAAAACGAACTAACAAAGTCTAAATAATTCAATGTCCAACCAAATAAATTAGTAAACATTTGCGGTCCGTTCAATTTGCATAAAATATCGTGTTTTGCGATTTCAAATTATATCAGGGCATTATGAAAATTCATAAATTAATATAGTTATTTCCCTTTATTAAACAATTCAAAATTTGGTAAATACGTTGTGTCGAAATACTGAACAGCTTCAAAAATAAAATTAAAATTTTTCAAAACAAAAAAAAGGTTTTAAAATTAGCAATCAAAATTATCAAGGTTATTAATAAAATCCATTAACTCGATTTTTTATGTCGTAGCGAAGATGTGCAAGCCAGCTGTGATCTAATACAAAATAGTTATTAGAATCTAAAGACCTTTGAACGTGAATGAAAACTATTTATATTATTTACGTGGAAGAAGGAGTTCATGGTCTACCTGAGAATGAACTGGTTACTGGAGTCCATAGACATCAATAGATAAGCCTCGAGGCCCACTTTGACCCTGGTTCGCGACAGAGACAAGCAGGGCAGTGGCAGCTACCTGCCCGATTGCACAAGCCGCCATACCACTAGTAATTATGGAAGTTATAAATTTTGCGGGTTTAATTTCTATTACATGATGTCATTTCTTTATGGCCGGAGACATGTGAACGTATGTTAAGTATGCAGGTATTTCATAAAAAAATGGGAAAGGAAATTAAAGGAATGGGAAAAAAAATTAAAACATAAGCAATTAAATATGAAAATCATGCTGAGAGTCCTTTAAATGATAGTGCTGGTAAATCGGTACCTGCCTGCACAGTCGCATTGCTCGATACAATTAAATCAGGCGACTTATCCTTTAGACCACGACGACTTCAAGTTGTATTATAATTTGATCAAGGACTGAACTGTCCTTGAAGCTGAGTTCCGAGATTGCTTCGTGGCTGAGATAGAACGGATAGTAGTAGCCTCGACCCATGCTATCAATAAATCTTAGGTTTTAGGAAGAGGTCTTAGAAAGAGACAAGTGTTAGGTCTTTGTTTCCTAATTTGATATCATTGAAGCATCTTATCATAATATATTAAAATCTTTATGTGTATGTTTGTTCATATCCTATTGGTACGAGCGTGGTTTTATCGATGGAGTTAAGGCTTTGAAGCAATACCAACACATTAAAATCACAACAATCCTAAATAAAATCTCTTTGACAACGAAAACGTCCATTTGTAAATTTAAGTATCAATATTGGCACATAGTTGTGTGTTCCCGAGATTTGATTTCAGTGCAGATGGTGTAGATGACGTATCCCATTAATATTCAGTGGATTGCTGGCTGCAATCTGGCCCATTCGCATATTGCTAGGGACGCGAATAATAGACATGGATTAACATATCTGTACGATTGTAACTGATCTAATGAAGGAATTAAAGTAAAACGAAATTCACCTCAAAACATTGTTTTATTATTGTTAATGGGCAGTAGTACTTTCGCAAAAAAGCAACGCTCGGTGTAACAAAGTTTTTGATTCGTAAAAAGCGAAAATCTGCAATGCCACATTATTATTTTAATTTTTTTATTTTACCAACATCATGATATTATCACTAGTTATAACGATTACCCACAGTTGGACAAAAAAATATGGCATCATTAATTTGATTTTATTTAAAGATTTAAAATGTGTGCCCCATAGTTGCAAAACTAAATATATCTATATTGATAGTGTAGACAAAGCTGTTTAATACCGTACCCAAATAGATTCGGCTAATATTGATGAACGGAAGCTAATAATCACTAGAGTTCAGTTAAAGTATGTAAGTGTTGGCCGCGATTACTAAGTATCGGGCCGACCAGATGAATCTTTTCACATTCCTAACCTGTATGTTATAGCTGTTTTAAAACATACTAAAATTTATTAAAGTCTTCACGAAAAGTACACACTTTAGTAACATTAGTAATTGCGGCTATATCTTAATCCTTAGTCAAGGCATTAACTCCAATTGTAATCCATAAATAATTTTGAATTCTGCCGTTGACACGAATGGCCATAATGTTGTGCGGCTATTTCTGTCTATCTTCAGTCGAAACAAAAGCGTTGACGCAAAACTTGAACCCTTTGTGTCAGTTAAAAGGTTCATTCGTGTGAAAGGAATAATTTGAGTAAATCTTCCCCATTAAAATTCATGGCAAGGTATCTGTTCAGAGCATTATTTGCCGTCGCTGTTCTGTCCGCAAACTTATCCGGCCTTCGATGGAAGTTAACTTCATCATGCTAGGAACAAGAATTAACATTAGCTTAGAATATGGTTCACCAAAACATGAAAATATTTTGTTAGATATTTTCTTCATGTCCTTGACCATATTAGAGATTAACTTTGATTAGGTATCAGTTTCACTATTCTGCTTGTCAGACTGATTATAGCGACCGTTATTATTGAGGTGTTATCAGGTTGGTTTTTCATTGGTTAGATAGATGCACGAGTTTACGGCCTGTCCGATGTTTTTTTTTTTTTTTTTTTATTAATATATTGCGCGTTCCCCTGACGAGTAATTGTCAGGGACATTTTTTAGGCTATTTTACTTCGTTTTCCATAATTATATAATATTCGTTTCTGTTCCCTTCTTATACTTATACTTTAATTCCCTTATATTTTACTTATATGCCTATTATTACATTAAAATTACATTTTTTAATATTTCCATTTTTCTTGCAACATTTCTTTTTCTATTTTAAAACTAGAGGTCGCTACGAGGAATACGAGGAATTTGCTTTGGCATTGTAGTGATTCGATGATTTTGTGTATGTATTAATTTTAGTATTGTATATATCCGCATATTTCAAAATATCCTTTTATATACAATTTATTTGTTTCTAAAGTTTACTTTTTGTATTATTTTGGTACAATATTTTATGAAGTCTTGTTTAGTTTCTTTTTCACAGATTAATTGACTTAGTTTTGTAATTTCTATTTTGATTCCAATTCTTTGTTCAATTTCAAGTCGATCACTACAATGCACCGGACACTCTACAATTAAGTGGACGACTGTTTCCGCCACGTCCGGGTCGCAAATACACGACGGGCTCTCTTTGCACCGGAAGCGATTCAAGTACTCCGAGAACCCGCCGTGCCCAGTGAGTACTTGCGTGAGGTGCATGTTTATGCTCTCTGACTTTATAAATTTCTGGGCTATATAGACGTCGGGCAGAAATATTTTTGTACCGGATGCGGTGGGTCCCTCCGTGTACCTCCGATTCCATTCATGGAGAGTGTCCTCTCGGATTTGTCTCTTCATGAATGAGACCGGGCATTGATCGTACACTGGTTTAGTTTTCAAGTGTAGCGCGGCGTATTTCGCGAGCTCATCCGCCCTCTCGTTTCCTGCTATCCCCACATGGGCCTTCACCCAGTATAGCGAGATTGTTTTCCCTGCCTGTGTTGCCTGGCTTATGTTATTTTGTGCGGGTACTGCTAGAGGGTGCCTTGTCTCACTATTGCATAAGGTGTCAAGGGCAGCCCTGGAATCACTAAATATTCCAAATGAATATCCAGCCCTTTCCAGGGCCACCACCGTTGCATTTCGGAGAGCCAGGAGTTCAGCTTGGTATACGGTGCAGTGAGACGACAGCTTAAACTTTTTGGACTCAATTTCGAGGTCGTTTTTCCATAAGGAAAAAGCGGCCCCGACCTTGCCCTCAAACTTGCTGCCGTCCGTGTAAATTTTAAATTGCAAATTTTCCAGGGTGTTAATCTGCTCCTGGTTCTCCAGATGTTTATATTGTAGGTGTGGCTTACATGCAGGGTGTGCGGTTTTGGTGTACATTACTTCCTTCTCGATCTCCCTATCTCCGTAGGCGTGCTCCTTTTTTCGTTTCTTAATCTCAAATAGTGTGGCAGCCTCTTTGATACGGAGGTCGAGAGGCAGTATCCCGGACAGTGCGAGTGCGGAGTTGAGCGAAACCGTTCTGTATGCTCTGCATATTTTTTGGGCGAAGCCTCTTTGCACGACATTGAGTTGCTTTCTAGATACCAGCTTTGCAGCGGACTTCGCCCAGGCCCCAGCCGCATACATGATGACCGGTTCCACTGCTGCCGTGTATATTGTTTTTATTATTTCCGCGTCCAGTCCCCACGTTATTTTTGCCGCTCTGGTTAAATGCTTATGTATTTCCAATCCTGTCCGATGTTAAGTGACTACCAGAGTCCTTGAGCATCATAATTTGAAGGTTGGCTGTCTAAATCTTTAAGCCGGGACGCCCACAGAAACAGCTCACTGAGTTTCTCGTCGGATCTTCTCAGTGGGTCACGAGACCGATCCGGTGGTAGATTCTGCGATGTACTGTTGCTCACTTACTATGGCCAGTGTTAGCAAATTCTCTCAGGTTGAGACCCTTAGGCTACCGGCGAATAGGTAGGGAAAAAAAACCGGGACGCACGACTGCTTCCTGTATTCGCTTCGTCAGCGAAGGCAATAAAACAAAAGCAATAAAGGTTTATAGTTTTGTATATGTGATGGGTGGATTGTTGCGAAACCTCCAGTTTTATTTTCTGTATACCTCAAATAGAAAATAGAACTTAAAATTAATATTTTTATAATAAGGAACTTCGTTCCTATCCGGTGTCTCATGACACCACACATCTTTTTTAAATTTAAAATCGGTAGGTATATCTTCATCTGAACGAAGCATAAGAGACAATTGCATTAGTTAAAACTTGCCCATAGATTGACTATATTACATATATACATAGTAATTATGTAAGTTTTGATATTCCTAATCTATCTGTGGCGTTTCACTAATCGGTTTTACTATTCGTTTGGTTCTTCACGATGCGATGGAGAAATTATTCTTTTTTTTTCTACAAAATTAGCAAAAAACAAAGATATTAATTTTATCCAAGAAATTTGTTTTACAATTACAAATATGATGATGATCAAAGAGGCATACATTCAATTAGTGTATAACAGATAAAGCCGGTAGGTACCGCGCAGCGAGAAAAGTTTCCAGCAAAGCATTCAAATTGTCAACGTCTAAACTACGTCCGCCGGTATATTGTTTGGAGTTAAATACTTTCGCACACAACAGCGATAGATATAACTTTTGTTCCACAGTTTAACAAAAAACTTTTAGACTGGAACGTACGTTCATACGGGGTGCATTACTTTTGTTTCGTACATGTTGGAATTCGTGCGATTTAACTGTACAAAATTTTTAAATTATTTTAAACTAGCGACCCGCCCTCGCTTCGCTTCGGAAACTGTAATTTATTATTGATTTCTCCACTATTTACTGGATGTTATTATACATATAAACCTTCCTCTTCAATCACTCTATCTATTAAAAACAACCACATCAAAATCCGTTGCGTAGTTTTAAAGATTTAAGCATACATAAAGATATAGGGACAGAGAAAGTGACTTTGTTTTATACTATGTAGTTATTCTAGTTTATAGCTGGCATGAGCGACTGCTATGTTTAGGAATCGTCAATAGAGGATTTAATTTAAAAAAAAACTACGTCCCAGAAAATCTGTTATCAAGAATTGTTTGACAAGCCTTTTGATGTCCTCCTATGGCAGTTAATCAATCTGGGTTACTGTTTTAATTATGTCAGTGTTATGTCAGTCCAAAACACTACTTCATATCCACATCTCATCCGTAAAGAATGCGGCGATGAAGAAGGAAAATCAGGAAACAGCGCATTATGTTTCTCGTCTGTTGCGGTAACAGCGGTCATTGCCTTGTCTGAAATAATTTGGACCTTCTACGCGTGCTGTTAAAACTTTTACAATTCCAGATGAAGTACTAGTTGCCGAGCCCGGATTATTTGGCGTATTAAAGTGTACTCGTCCCTAACTTTAGCTATTAATTATTATGAGTGCTTAGAGTGGAGAATCAGGTGTACGTAAAGTTTTAATTTATAGAATATGCCGTAATAAATAATTAGTGTTCATTCACTGAAGCTCTTTTATTCAACATACAAATGAATATAAAAATTAGAATTACCCACTGAAATGTCCCAAGTTAGAGTCATTTGAGTGTTATAGCGGGTAAACGAGCCAAATATTTACCTGTTGCCAAGCGGTTACCGGAGTCCATGGACATCAAAATGTGATATCTCAATTTTATTGCATAAAAACTGTCCCACCCATGCAACCAGATCGCCGACTGATTTGCAGTAGAAATAGTGGTACTTAGAATTAAAAAGGAGAAATAAAAAGAGGTGAATTCACTACTGCTATGAATGAGTTAAGGGAAGATAAAAGGTAGGAGGAGCTCATGGAGGCCAGATTAGGCTATTCATTTCTACTAACTCAAAGCTGGTAAGCCTATTCATAACAGATAACGTAACTTAAAAACGTTGATACTATTCAACAATCAGTAGCAAACAGTACGGTGGAGCATTAGCATACACATTACCATACAACATGCCCGATAAGGACAGAAACACGTTACGCCATTTCGCGATTAAACTTGGCTTACAATGATATTTTTATATTATAAAATGCAAATACTCGCTAAAAAAAGCAAAAGTTAATTCTTCGAACGACACGCGAGGCCATAGAATTACAAAATACCTTCACTTTAATGGAAGAGATGATTGGCGTTTATTTAATCCGGGAATATTTTTGGTGGAAATGAAATCCCAAGTCATATAAACTGCCAGACCACAAGGTACTTATTTTCTCCCGTTTACAAAGAATTGTGAACGTAAATTAATTTATTTATTTGGATATTAGGGATGTTATTTGAATGTTTTGTGACCATAAAAATTGTAGAGTAATTGGAAACGTCCGAACTAATGATATTAAAATAATAAACGCCAGATTTAACTTGGCACTCTGTTATCATTAAAGTCACGTTTTCTTGGATTAAATAACATATTCCACTATTCTTTTTTAATTTTATTTTATTGCTTAGATTGTTGAACGAGCTTACAGCCCATCTGGTGTTAAGTTGTTACTGGAGCCCATAGACATCTACAACGTAAATGTCGCCACCCACCTTGAGATCTAACTAAGGTCTCAGTATCCCCCGATTGATGGGGACGGCCGGTTCTTTGAGCCGGCTGCTCCCGAATATTGGGGGACCGGATCAGGTTGTGCGCCGCCTCTACGCGGGGGTGGTGCGATCGATGGCCCTGTACGGTGCACCTGTGTGGGCTGAGCCGCGCAACCGGGCCACTATGGCTCGGTTCCTGCGCCGGCCGCAGCGCACCGTTGCCATCAGGGTCATCCGCGGATATCGCACCGTCTCCTTCGAGGCGGCGTGTGTTTTGGCGGGGACACCGCCATGGGAGCTGGAGGCGGAGTCGCTCGCTGCCGACTATCGGTGGCGCAGCGAGCTTCGTGCTCGGGGCGTGGCGCGTGTCCCCGAAAGTGAGCTGCGGGCGCGGAAGGCCCATTCTCGGCGGTCCGTGCTCGAGTCGTGGTCGAGGCGATTGGCCAACCCCACGTGGGGGCTACGGACCGTCGAGGCGGTTTACCCGGTCTTTGATGACTGGGTGAATCGTGGCGAGGGACGTCTCACCTTTCGTCTGGTGCAGGTGCTGACCGGGCACGGATGCTTCGGGAAGTACCTGCGCCGGATAGGGGCTGAGCCGACGACGAGGTGTCACCATTGTGGACACGACCTGGACACGGCGGAGCATACGCTCGCTGTCTGCCCCGCTTGGGAGGTGCAGCGCCGTGTCCTGGTCGCAAAGATAGGACCTGACTTGTCGCTGCCTGGCGTCGTGGCGTCGATGCTTGGCAGCGATGAGTCTTGGAAGGCTATGCTCGACTTCTGCGAGTGCACCATCTCGCAGAAGGAGGCGGCGGGGCGAGTGAGGGAAAGCTCTCCTCACTACGCAGAAACCCGCCGCCGCCGAGCAGGAGGTCGGGACCGGGGTCGTATCCGTGACCTGGCCCCCTAAGAGCTAGGGGTCCCACCCGTTTTGTGCGGGGAGAGACCCAGACGTGGGGTGGCGTGCTTTGCACGCCCACCCGCAATAGGAAGCCGGGTGATGGTAGACCGCGTTCCCCCGACCGCTCTGGGGGAAGGTGTAACGCGGCGCCATCAAAGCGGGCTCTCGGCCCGCTGAACGAGGGAACCGGTGGTCGTGTCGCTGGCGGCCACCGGTCCGGTGTCCGTGGGACGGTGGGATGGATGTAATGTGCTCTGCGTCAACCCTGTCCCGCCGTTTCAATAGCCCCGACTGGGCTCCGGCCCGGTCCGAGGTAGGGCGCCGGTTGTGAGCGGCAGGAGTTTTTAGTGAGGTTCAACTCCCACATACCCCACCTGCCGCGCGGGTGGGGATCCGGCGATTTTCTCCTGTGGAAAAAAAAAAAAAGGTCTCAGTATAATTTTGCGGGTTTGATTTTTACTATACGATGTTATTATTTCTTCATCGTGAAAGTCAATCGTGAACATTTGTTAAGTACGTATTACATTAGAAAAATTGATACCCGCCTGCGGGATTCGAACACCGGTGCATCGCTAGATATGAATGCACCGAACGTCTTATCCTTTAGGCCACGACAACGATACCTGTCCTACCGCATAAAGAAAAATCGAACAACTACGATTTAATTTCCTTAAAGAACACATTCAATTTGAATGATAAAATTGCTCCGAACAGACTGAAAATATTTTAAAAATAATAATATAGTAAGTATTAAAGTACATAAGCCATATAAACGTTGTTTTAAGCTCACGGATGCTTACAGCTGGAAAGAGGTCTCCACCATTGCTATCTGTTGAAACTTAATTTGCCATTGTCATAAAGATTGGATACGCGGTGTATAAATATAAATCCAAAGAGACACAAATTCTTCACTAGTTGAGTCTATGAGAATTTTTATTATTAAGCTTAGTACTTTTTATTAAAAATACATTTATAAATCTACAAAAATAATGAGTGAAATTAAATAATTCGTTTTTCAGTTTATTTATGTTTTTTCAAAAACAGGAAAGACTCTTTGATTGATAGCGGCACAATAAAATGAGATTTTCGAAGACTACTCCGCTTCTCTCACACCCAAGCAAAGAAACAAAATCTATTGTACCTTCAGTTTACCATCCAATTTTAGTGGAGGCGACTTCAATCCCCCGAGGAAATCTTGTTCAATATTTTCCCGTCTTTTGTTTGTTTGTATCATTTTGACTAAACTTCAGAAAATATCCTTTCGAAGTCTCAACGTAAACGTTTTTGTATTCGGTGAAATAGGCGTTCCTTTTATTTTTCAAGAGAGATTGATTGTTTTTTTTATTTGATTTACTTTCTTAATTTTATACGTATTGAATAAGTTCGATGATTTTTTACCTATATTCGTTTCATAGCTCGATATTTGGTAAGCCCATGTTCGCCGACAAATAATTTTTAAAAAGGCATTTGTGTGTATATGCAGCTACTCTTTCTGCTATCAAAACAAACAAACAAAACCCATAAGCAAGATATTTTAAACGCTGCCACGTGTCCCAAGATATGTGATCGCAGATGATGTCAGATTCACTATTGCTTTGTTATAATTGCTAACTTTACTTTTCAATCGAAATTCGTTAATTACTCCTTACTCCATACTGCCAGAGACTCAAGATCCTCAAGACTCAATTGACAGACAGGAAATTGTGGTAATTTCACCATCTAATACGGACGAGAAGGAAGTAATGACATTATGAAATAGCCGGGATCATCCGCATCTTTATAGCTAGACAGGTTATACTCATCTAAGAATATCTAGCCTTAAAGACACGAGGTCCAGGAGGATTAACGTGGAAAAGGGTTTCGCGTGAACAGTAGTTCCTCGTGAGCCAGACGATTCTAAGCTCAAGGAGAGATCTTAAGTCGATGTGGCGTGTTTTACCTTGTTTTTATTAATATCTAAAGATACTGTAATAAATCAATAGTAAAAGAATGGGATTGGCTAAGCATTTTTTTTTATATTAATGTAGGAACTAGTTGTGGTCATATTACTGGTGGTAGGACCTCTTGTGAGTCCACACGAGTAGGTACCACCACTCTGCCTATTTCTACCGTGAAGCAGTAATGCGTTTCGGTTTGAAGGGTGGGGAGTCGTTGTAACTATACTGAGACCTTAGAACTCATATCTCGATCTCGTGCACCCATCCAAGCAAAAAAAAATAAAAAAGGAACGGAACGGAACGGTATGGATGAATGCCAGATATGGAGCATGACTGTGTGAGAGAGATAGGAGATGACGTATTAGGAAGTAAGAAAGACGACAAATGAATGCGGAACACATAGTTTTAATTTTTAAGTGTGAGGAGGGTAGTTACCGGACGCGACGGCGGCCTGGCGTGGTGTAACTGAAGACGTATGTAAGACGCTTATAATTTAGTTACATAGATTAAGAAAGACGTAATAAAAATCAAGTTTGTGTGAAGTCATCAACCATTTCAGTAATCCAACCTGAATAGAAAACCCCACATTAATGTTTTTGGATACTTCAAGTTAATTATTGTTAGTTACTGAACATGAGTCAAATTTATATTTTTATAAACGTGCAAGAATAATAACATTACGTCCAAAAGGAATGATATTATAATAACCTCCCAAACATCTGCATCAGAAACCATGACAGATGAATGATGAGGGAACACCCTACATACGCTTCAGTTGATTTTACGACTTACTCAATATCTTTCTAAAAGTTTATAAATTTGCGGTTTTCTTTAGGAGTTTCGAAAAGTTGCCTTCGAACTAATATAAACTAACATTTAACCTTGAGTCCACAACCAAATAGACAAATATAAAAAAAAATTAGAAATAAGAAATTCTATTTTTAATAAACTCGCATAGATTTTAAATCATGCTTACGTATTTTATATTCTGACAAAAAAGTTTTAGAAATAACATATTATTATTATGTAAGTGTCGTCTATTTTTTAATGTATTAACGAGAATAAGTGTTCAGTATTCATTAAAATACCGTTTTGAGATACACTTTTCAGTATTACGCTTCGGTTGTTCGATGGTAACGACATGGTACAATCAGCATCACAAATACTTCAAGCGAATTCAGTTGGTTGTAAAGAAACGTACTCGACGCGAGAATTCAAGTGTTACCAATAGAAGAAAAAATCAACAAAAATACTCAGAAGCCTTTCCAAATTGGGCCTGTCTAATGGAACGTGGAAAGCGTTAAGAACCGTTGAGATTGCAGAGCTAATGGCGTGATTTTGATACGGTTGTCCGCACTTTTGAAATCACAAACGACAGGAAACATGATGTTTTATGTTGGCGCAAATAATAATAATACTTTATGTATATTTAACATAGAGTCAACATGACAAGAAATAGACGTTATACCCTCTATTATGTAACGGGTACTTATCACGAATTTCACAATTGTGAAATTCTATTTTTTTTTTATTGCTTAGATGATTGGACGAGCTCACAGCTCACCTGGTGTTAAGTGGTTACTGGAGCCCATAGACATCTACAACGTAGACGCGCCACCTTGAGGTACAAGTTCTAAAGTCTCAGTAGGTATTGTTACAACGGCTACCCCACCCTTGAAACCGAAACGCATTACTGCTTCACGGCAGAAATAGGCAGGGCGGTGGTACCTATCCGCGCGGACTCACAAGTGGTCCTACCACCAATAATTCACAACACAAACACATGACAGTGTGTTTAACATAAAGAGCGGCGAAAGCTTAAAACAAATTTTATATACATTATAAAAAATTAGGCTAATTTTAGGCTTTCATTGAATGTAGGAGTACCTTGATAAAAGGAAATAAAACCATAATGGACATAGATAATACTTTAAGGATTGTTTCATGCTTATTCTCTGTTAGCTTTACTTCTTGGTCTAACAGATAGATGCACCGCTACACAAATGTCACTATCTACCTTGAAACATGAGAACAAGTTTCAATTGCGTCCAACCCATGAGCAGAGTAGCGATACCAACCGGCTTCTATGCTTTACTTAAATTCTCAAACAAAGAGCCACACAATAAAAATCCCTTCTGCATTATGATTATCGGAAAAACTCATAGCTCCTATTGTACACCAGTCTATACTGGCAGATAGTCAGTAGCTAATTAAGCCTGCTCTTGCTAGGGCTAGTGGTAGTGACGCCCCCAGGTAGAGCCCTCTCAAGGCTACCAATTTTGGTAGGACAAAATCGACCACTGGTTACTATAATAACGAGTGACTTATTTATTTAATAGGCGTTCGCGTTTGAACTTGCATATGTGACCTGTATCTTTTACTGCCACACGCAATTTTTGAACGAAAGTTTTACCAACCACAAAACGACGATTAATTTAAAACTTTGCAAACTTATGAAGAACTAACGATAATACAAACATTTCATTACTTCCGCTTAGTATCCTGACCGGTACCGCAAGGAAAAAAATAATTAAATTAACTACTTTTAGTTCGGTTCGTTCTTAAAACGTATTTTTTTAAATGTTTAAACTTTATAATATTTTTGTTTGATTGTAACCGAATAAAAAAGTTATTCGCATTACTCGTTAATATATTATTATAGTAAGATAATTTTGAAGACGCTGCTATTGAAGCTATCACAAAGGAGGCTGTCGGTTGGTTAATTAACTTAGTCTTAAACGTGTATACGACCTATTTATATATTAAAACCATCTAATAAGATCCAATTTCTTTCATATAATATGAGTCTGAAAGTTTCAAATTCATAAGCTTGTATTTTTACTAACCAATTATTAACATTGCGAACATTATTATACATATAACGCAACCCACCGACATGAGGTTTAAGTCTTTAAACTAATAAAGGATCGATAATGTAACTAAAATCAAAACACAAGCGCGCTGATTTGATCGCAAAAATATTTCATATTCAATTTTAGGGGTTCTCAAATAACGCTGCTTTTAATAAAGCCGGTAAAGATGATAAAAAAAAGGCGTTTCCGCAAGGCGAGTACCAAATTACAAAGTCTGAATAGATTGAAAGGCTGCAAAACCTCTGACCTCGTTACGGGGCGCCTACATCGCGGCTTCTTTGTAAAACGCGATCTCAAGCCAAACAGGTGTCATAATTCAATGGAACCTTCCTCTACCTTAATTCGTTCGGCCTAATGATTCGGAAAAGCGCGATTGGATAACATTATTTATTGAACGCATGTTACACAGAAGACAGGTTCGGGTAACGAAAAGTTTGGCGTCTTTTGTGCCAGATTATGGACGAATTTTATTAGTATTACATTACATACTCTGGCCTCTAGAACGAATTGCTGTTACCTGTAAAACTGCTTAATTTGATAGTTAACATTTCTGAAACGCTGTTTTGTTGCTTTATTACAAAAAAATCAAAGTATTTATTTTATTAATTTTAAGTAATCAATATACTTTAGTTTGAAATTTCGTATCACGCAAAAAACACAAAAATCGAAAACTTTTCAATATAAAGGCACGGGTAGGTACCATCACCTTGCCCGTTTCTGCCGCGATGCAGTCATGCGTTTCGGTTTGAAATAAAACTTAGAAATAGTGTCTAAAGTTGAATGGTCGCATTTACGTTGTAGATGTCAACGGACTCCGGTAACAATTTAATACCAGGCGGGCCATGAAGTCGTCGACCCATCTAAGCAATAAATATGTGGCGTTTAAGAATGCACCTTTTTATGATGCGTAAGCCGGAACGCACGAGAGGTGGGAAAAGGAAGATAGTCTGTGACACGGGACCTCTTTACCACCGAAAATTTAAAATGAAAATAAAATATAATGTGTATGTATAATAACTAATATAATATAATAACTTATTTAATAATATTAATTGTTTTTGCTGCTACAACAATAAAACTCCTATTGTTTTAACTGTGGTGTTAATTACATAAAGCTCCATTTTACGGCGAAATAAAGAAGGAACTCTATATGGACTCCCTCAAATACATAATTGTGACATTTATCTTAAATTCTATGAACAGAACGTGAAATATAAATTTGAATAACATATTTCACAGTATAAAATAGGTGACCGTTACACGTCTTGAGTATAGCTGCGTTTAATGGCTCGGAATTCTGATAGTTGTACTCGGGAGCACTTTCGTGATACCGCCCGCTGTGAGCCTAGAGCTATTAATCAAATAACCCTCCCAGCAAGGGCGCGAGTCTTTAATGCAGTCACTTAGAGACACCGTTGTTGGTACGCGCTCTGTTATCATTAAAGTCACATTTTCTTAGTGTAAATAACGTATTCCACTATTCAGTTTTTAATGTTTGCTCTATAACAATGTCTATGGCCTTTGATATAAATAGAGAGAATACACTTTATTGCGCACCAACACAATTTACATTCAAAAAAACAGTCAAAAAGCACATACATTTGTACAATAGGCGGTCTTATCGCTAAAAGCGATCTCTTCCAGACAACCGTTTAATTTACAGAAATTCTGTAAAATATAAAAATATAGCAGGTAGGTATGTTGCGGTGTACCATAGACAATACATTATTATAGAAAATATATACATATAATAAACATATACAGTCGTGGTCAACTAATTAGGGACATTCAAGATAGTGAAGGGCTATAACCGGTTATGTACATTTAAATATAAAACCCTATTGATTTCTCAGCACCTATTATTTGCATAATGTGGTCCGATTATTATGCTATAAATGGCTGTAAATAAAAGATTTAATAAATAGAAAAAGTATTTAATATCAAAGATTAAACATGTATAAAATATGAAGGTACAATTCTGTAGTGGACATTTAATTAAGGACAGTAAAGTATAATGAAAAATACAGTTACACAAAACTCATAATCTTCAGTGTTATAATATCTTTAACGGCTCCATTTTATTACGTGTTAAATCAGTACCCAGTAGCAAAACCTTTGTTAGTAATTACCGCTTGACACCGATGTGGCATAGACATTATCAGTTTCTGACATGTTTCGACAGGAATGTTTGCCCATGCCTCACAAAAAGCTTCATGTAGTTCATCCAAATTTGTATTACGATAAGTGGCAACTTTTTTCTTGATTTCGTGCCAAAGGTGCTCAATTGGGTTGAGGTCCGGGGTATTTGCTGGCCACTCTAGCACCGATACAAACTGACTGGTAAGAAACGACTTGACTGAATAGGCGGTATGTTTCGGGTCGTTATCCTGATGAAACGCCCATATAATAGGGAGATGCTCCTCAGCATAGGGAAGCATAGTTTCTTCCAATATTGCCTTGTATTGATGTTGGTCTAAGTTACCCTGAACTTTCCTCACAGGTCCCACTCCACGTCCAGAAAATGAACCTCATATTTTAATGTTTCCACCGCCATGTTTCACCTGTTTTTTTGTGAATCTTGGATTCATTTCCGCTTTTACAGGACGCCGTACATATTGCCTTCCATCTGAAGAAATCAAATTAACCTTGGTCTCGTCAGAAAAAAGTACATGTTGCCATAGGGCGAAGGTCCAATGTCCATATTTACGTGCAAATGGCAAACGAGCATTTCTATGTTCTTTCTTCAACAACGGTACTTTGCGAGCCACTCTTCCGAACAACCCTGCTTCTACCAAACGTCGTCGAATGGTCCTCGCAGATACACCGGCCCTTTCGTTTGCCCCAAACACTTCGTGTTTAATTAAAATAGAGCCTAGAAACGGATCTTTCTTAGCTAACCTGGTTATCATTCTATCTTCTTGCGGAGTCGTTTTTCTTGATCTTTTTGTTCTGGACACATTTAAAGCTGTGTTATAGCGCTTGAAATGTTGCACTGCATTGCATACCATAGTTTTTGAACAATTTAAATGTTGTGCTATCCTTCGGTATGACCAACCACGCTCGACAAACTTCATGATAATTTTTCCTAGTGTTGGATCGCAACTTTTATTTTTGCCCATTTTTCTTCAAAATAATTCTCAAAACTTAAAATAAAAAATTTGGATTGCCGCCAAAACGACCACTAAACAATAAGAAATGAAACAAAAAAGTATTAAAATTCCAATTTAGAAATTAGAACGCAATACCTCAGTGTCCCTAATTAAATGACCAGCCAGCATTCTTTGAACCAATAGCACTATGATATTGTATCAGCTATACTGTAAAGAGGTTTAATGTTTAAGAAGTTGTTATTGTTTGTATAATCGCGCACATAAATGACTAATTACACTTACATGTAAAAGATATGGAATATTGCTAAGACTCGTTGGAAAATAAAAAAAATATTCACAATTTGGCTTAACTAGAGATTGTCCCTAATTAGTTGACCACGACTGTATATACCGTTTACATATAATATATACCAATATACATATTTATATACAATATACCTAGTCAGGTCATAAGTATTGTCACACAGTAAAAACTTTTCTTTTAAAATGCTGGCCACAAAAAAGTTTATTGAATTCGAATTTCGAATTGTTCATGAAAATAAAAATGTATACTTTTAGAATTTTACTCATTTTTAAATATGGAGTGGACGCTTAAAGAAGACCGTGTTGCAGTTATTGCGTTGCATCGTTGCGGTTACGCGCCAATTCAAATTTTTAACATACTGAGAAATTTGAATATAACCAAAAGATTCGTTTATCGTACCATCAAACGATACAATGAAGACTCTAGTGTAGATGACAGGTCAAGAAGTGGACGCCCTCGGTCTGTTAGGACTCCAGCAGTGATAAAAGCTGTGAAGGCACGAATTCAAAGAAATCCCAAACGTAAGCAAAAACTGTTGGCCCTTCAGATGGGGTTAAGCAGAACCACGGTGAAAAGGGTGTTAAATGAAGACTTAGGGCTTCGGGCATATCGAAGAAAAACAGGACATCGTTTGAATGCTCGTCTAATGGACCTGAGACTGAAGAGATGCCGCGCTTTGTTGAAGCGGTACGCGGGAAAAAAATATCGGGAAATTCTTTTTTCGGATGAAAAAAATTTTACCGTAGAAGAGAGCTACAACAAACAAAATGATAAGGTGTACGCACACAGTAGT
The DNA here is from genome assembly GCF_030269925.1 of Bombyx mori. Taxonomy (NCBI): domain Eukaryota; kingdom Metazoa; phylum Arthropoda; class Insecta; order Lepidoptera; family Bombycidae; genus Bombyx; species Bombyx mori. The sequence continues at coordinate 8,650,068 of NC_085123.1, forward strand.
GAAGAAGCGAGCAACCGTATTCCGCGTGTCCAACGAGGTCATTTTCCATCCTCGCTCATGGTATGGTTGGGAGTTTCTTAATGGGGCTTAACAGAGGTACATTTTTGTGAGAAAGGTGTAAAAACGAATACAGTTGTGTATCAAAATACAGTCCTGACGAACCTTGTGGAACCTGTTTCTCATACCATGTTCAATAACAGGCACTGGGTATTCCAACAAGATTCGGCGCCAGCTCATAGAGCGAAGAGCACACAAGACTGGCTGCCGGCGCGTGAAATCGACTTCATCCAGCACGAAGACTGGCCCTCCTCCAGTCCAGATTTGAATCCGTTAGATTACAAGATATGGCAACACTTGGAGGAAAAGGCGTGCTCAAAGCCTCATCCCAATTTGGAGTCACTCAAGACATCCTTGATTAAGGCAGCCGCCGATATTGACATGGACCTCGTTCGTGCTGCGATAGACGACTGGCCGCGCAGATTGAAGGCCTGTATTCAAAATCACGGAGGTCATTTTGAATAAACTTTAGTGTCATAAGAATCTATGTTTTGTTAAGTTCATTTTGGTATATGAATGGTTACATAATGAATGTGTTGTTGTCTTGTTTCAATTATTTTACATTAAACATGTGACAGAATTTATGACCTGACTAGGTATACTAATATACTTACACACACATAATAAATCAACAGTATGGAAATGATAAATGATAATGATGCAACAAACAGCACTAAGCAGATAAGTAGTGTTCCTTCACCATTATTTTAAAACAGTTTAAAGTTGGAGCACTTCTCACTGGATACGGCAGAGCATTCCACAATCGAACCGCCTGGACGGTGAATGAATTGTCAAAGAATGATGATGAATGCACCGGCATTTTCAGTCTCAGGCTACCCGTTGGTTATAAATAGTTGGTTATATTTTATTATTCGCTGTTGTTATTATAATGTAGCGAGCAAGATTCTGTCGCACTCGGGCGTCATCGGTCGCGATCGGGGTTCCCGAACGCGCAGGTGTCCCGTGACGTCATGCAACAAGAATCGCGCGCGTCGATTTAAGTTTAATGTAAAATCGTAATTTTAGTTTTAATTTGTATCTTCTAGTGACTAGCGTTATTTACTTTATTTTTGGTTTATAATTTAATATTGTACACATTATAGATATTGTTTAAATGGTGTGTTGGACTTTTATATGCTCGGAGTAAAATATCCCGCGAATGCGAGGAACAAATAACAAACCACAGTGGTGACCCCGACGTGATATATTATATATCACTTGTATCTGACTTGTAAAGTATATTTAGTGATTCGGCTGTTAAAACAAAAAGATTATCCTTGAAAGGACGCAGTTTACTGTAGACGAATCATTAAGCTCACAGATACTGCGCCTGAATGCGGCCACTCATCTTGGGACTTGTTGGTCATTACTAAGTGAAGTCCGCAAAAATTAAAAGTTGCGTAACTGCTGGTTGTTAGGCGTTTTGTGTGACCTCGCGATAGTTACAGTATACGCGTTGTTACAATCACCTGGCTATTTCAGTCGCGAAACAATAATGCGTTCTGGTTTTAAGGGTCATTGTACTATTTAAACTTAGATTCCAAGGTGAGTGACGGCATTTATATTGTTGCTGTCTATGGGCTAAGTCAACCAGTTGACAGCAGATGACTTATAAGCTCCTTCACCTGGAAAAGTAATAAAAAAGATTTAATGCTGTGTGAACGCTACTGCGAGTATAAACAAGACGCTGATACTACAAACTTGAAATGTTGGCAGATTATACTTTTTGCTTTGTATGTAGGCACAAAAAAGGAATTACAGAAAAAAAAAACTCTTAAGGGAGTAAAACAATAGATTCATGGTTGTTTGGAATTCGTGAAATTTCATTCTGCTGCTTTTGATTAGAAATAAATGTACACGTATATCAGCATTTTTTTTAATTTTATCCCTGAAAAGGGAATTAGGGTTGACCCTTGTTTATTTATGATTATATTTATTTACATGTTTGAACTATACGCCTTCCTAACCCATTCATCCGATTGTAATAAAACTTTATATAATACAATGGTCAGACCATTCCAATAGTCAAAATCAATATTCTATTTCTACCTGTAAGCCCGTTGTAAACAATATAATTAAACCTTTGCTTACAACAAACATTATTAAAATATTCAGTGATGAACTAGGGAAAAATATGGGTGTAGCGCTGAATGATCTGTGTTCGGGACAATCTGTCATAAATTATTGTATGCCAGGGGCTTCATGTACCCACATCCTTAATAAAAATTTAAATGTGGCTCATTGCCCAAACACAACAATAATTATAATGATTGGGAGAAGGGGAAATGCAGATATAAGAGATATAAAATATCAAATAAATCAATTATTAACACTACAGGTGAAAAAGATCATCATGTTTGCATTTCCATTTATTCAGAGTATGCCAGCGGAAAACAAAATGAGACATAGTATTAATGATTTCATGCAAACAATTTCAAATGTAAATAATTATTATGTCATGACACCATGCAAGTCACAAAATATATTTTACACTATTGACATTAATTGCATGATAAAAAATAAATGTATTAGTATGACAAAACCTAACAAATACTATTTAGGTAGCTACAATTTTAGACAAGTAGCAAACTCGCTACATTATTTTTTACACATTTATCTAGCCATGAATTTGGCTAATCAACCTACTGCTTCTTTTGAGCAGGAAAAAAATATGACATCTATTAATTTGGAATCCGTTCCAAGTAATTTAAATTAAATACTAAGACAACAGAGTTTACCTCTTGCAGTAAATATGATTTATTTGGACACAGCCCATCAACAAATACTGTTTCTTTGAAAACAACTGTGATCAACCTGGTGCATCAGAACTTACAAGGTTTGATGGGTAAAGAACTTGAAATTGATTTGATTACAATAAAGTCAACTTTCTATGTGTTTTTTTTTTTTTTTTTTTTATTGCCCTTGTAGGCAGACGAGCATACGGCCCACCTGATGGTGAGTGGTTACCGTCACCCATGGACTTCAGCAATGCCAGGGGCAGAGCCAAGCCGCTGCCTACCGCTTAATACTCTCCACAAGCCTCGTTTGAAGAAGGACATGTCATAGCGCTCGGGAAACACCGTGGAGGGGAGCTCATTCCATAGCTGGATGGTACGTGGCAAAAAAGACCTCTGGAAACGCACTGTGGATGACCGCAGTGGCTCCAGGTAGTATGGATGAACTCTACTCCGGTGGCGGGAGTTGCGATGGTAAAAACGAGATGCCGGTATCATCTCGAACAATTCCTCAGAGCACTCCCCATGGAACATACGGTACAAAATACAGAGGGAACCGAAGTCCCTCCGCAGACCCAGAGGTTCCAAACGATCCGTGAGACCGGGATTATCGACAATCCGAACTGAACATTGGCTTAAAAAATATGAATTAAATTGTAATTTTAAAAATCACCAGGTTATGAGTTCCTTCTGCAGAGAGAATGCTATACGAGGAGGCTCTCTTATAATTGTTAATAAAGATTATAAATGTAAGGAATGTAGAGACATTGTGAGCCTCTCTGTGGAACGGATTATTGAAATGGCATGTGTAGAGCTTGAGCGATTCATTGTTGTAAGTGTGTACAGGCCCCCGAATTCTTTATATGATTCTTTTGAAAATATATTGGAACATGTTTTATTAAAGCTTTCTGTTTCTAATAAACATATTTTTATCTGTGGTGATTTTAATGTAAATTTATTAGAAAATACAAATGCCACTATTAGATTCAGAACATTGTTAAAATCATATGACCTTAGCAATTTATTTTCAGAGCCCACAAGAAAAACTAGCACATCGGCAACCTGTATAGATAATATTTTCACAAACGTAAAACCTTTGCATAAATATATTATTAATCATTTAAGTTCAGACCACAGTGGACAATTCATATCTTTTAAAATTAAATCTGTTACAGATGTTAATAGTTCAAGAAACCTACAGTTTGTTCCTATTAATATTAGACGTATGGAGAAGTTTAGAGGTAAAGTTTTGGCAAAAATTGCGAATGTGTGTTATAGTGAACATCCTAATGTTCACTACATGGATTTATTTAATTGCATTAATGATGAATTTAGTGCCATCTTTACTTCTAAAACTCTGATCTTACATAATAAAAGATCATTCAATGAATGGGCGACTGTTGGAATTCACAAAAGTAGGCAGAGATTATATGACCTTTATCATGAAAAATCATATAATCATAATAAGTCATTTCATGACTATGTCTGTAAATATTCCAAGCTGTTTAAAAAAGTCTGTACATTGGCCAAGTCATTGCACTTAGGCAATCTTATAAAAAATGCACCTGACAAAATTAAAATGACTTGGAATATCATTAATAGGGAGACTGGGAATGTCAGAAACAGCAATGCTGAATCAATTTTGAAAATCAATGATAAAATGATAACTTCTCATCAAGAAGTGGCCAGTGCCTTTGAGCGCTACTTTGCTGATATCCCAGCTTCTACTACAAAATCTTTAATTTCATCTCCTACCGTCGCCGAATCATTACTGCAAGATCATGTTGATAAATGCAGTGTTAACTTTAAGTTCACAAATATTGCTATAAAGGACATAATTGATAATTTCAAGCTCATTAATATTAAAAAAACTGGTGATTTATGGGGAATATCAATTAAGGTTATAAAATCCATTATTGATATAATCGCACCTTACCTTGCTACAATATTTAATGACTGTATTGATAGTGGTGTGTTTCCTGATCTAATGAAATATAGTAAAATAATACCTCTGTTTAAATCTGGTAGTACTTTTGACCCCACTAACTTTAGACCCATTTCAGTACTACCTACATTGAGTAAAATTTTTGAAAAAATTATTTTGGAACAGCTTTTGAACCATTTCTATTCCAATAACCTGCTTCATAACAAACAATATGGATTCACTAGAGGCCGTTCGACTATTGATGCAGGTGTAGATCTTATTAAAAATATTTTTCAGGCTTGGGAGGAATCGCATAATGCCCTTGGGGTATTCTGCGACTTATCTAAAGCTTTTGATTGTGTTGAGCATAATACATTGTTGAGGAAATTACACCATTATGGTATTAGGGGCGTTTCATTAGAACTTATTAAATCTTATTTATCCGGAAGAATCCAAAAGGTAGACGTTAAAGGAAAGAGATCTTCCGGTGTCTTACTTAATATGGGTGTTCCTCAGGGTTCCATATTGGGTCCCTTCTTATTTCTTGTGTATATCAATGATTTACCAAAGTTTATTGGAACCCGTCACGAGGTCGTATTATTCGCTGATGATACATCCTTATTGTTTAAAATTAAACGACAATTGGTAGATTATGACGATGTGAATGATGCTATCTCGCGCGTGGTACATTGGTTTAGTGTTAATAATCTGTTATTAAATAACAAAAAAACAAAATGTATAAAATTTACCACACCTAATGTTAGACAAGTAGACACTAATATCATTGTAAGTGGAGAGACACTGGAGCTTGTTGATTTGACAGTTTTTCTTGGTATAACAGTTGATTCCAGGCTGCAGTGGGGTCCTCACATATGCAAGTTAGCGAATAGACTTAGTTCTGCAGCGTTTGCGGTAAAAAAAATACGAACGTATACTGATGAAGATACGGCACGTCTAGTTTATTACAGTTATTTTCATAGTGTTATGTCCTATGGCATTTTGCTATGGGGCAATGCTGCCGATGTCGAAACGATTTTCATTCTGCAGAAGAGGGCTATTTGTGCTATTTATAATATGCACCCGAGGGAATCCTTGAGGGACAAGTTTAAAGAAATCAAAATTCTAACTTTAGCGTCCCAATACATTTTTGAAAATTTATTGTACGTGCGTAAAAACATTGTAGAATTCCCCAGAGTCTGCGATTTGCATAATGTGAACACTAGGAACAAACATAGGCTTGCGTTGCCGGCGGCTCGAATTAAGAAAATAAGCAACTCTTTCAGGGGGCTGGGTGTACAACTTTTCAACAAGATCCCACAAAACGTTCAACTACTACCTGTTCATAGATTTAAGAAAACTGTCAAGGAACGTTTGTGCAACAAGGCATATTATAAAGTTAAGGATTTTTTACTAGATGGCACTACGTGGGAATGAGGCGTTCGCTCCTGGCCTTTTCATTTTTCATTATTATTATTATTTATTTGAATTGTATTCTTTTGACTTGTTTTTTCGTATACTGTAAATATGTTTTCTTGTTTAAAAAAAAAAAAGAAAATAGTTGAGAAAATACAAAAAAAAAAAAAAAGCCCGCTGAGTTTGTTTCGCCGGTTCTTCTCAGGACTGTGGCTTTTTTTGGAACCGGTGGTAGAGTTAACATTTTCTTTTACATTTTGACATTCAACAAGTGTGTTTTTGATGACATCCAAGTTGAAATAAATGATTTTGAATTTGAATTTGAATTTGAATTTGGTCATTGGCACTCTAGGTAGGAGGTATTTTTATAATTATAATAATACGTAACTACGTACCATAGATTACACGTAATTACTTCTAAGATAAATTATGTTTTTTATTCAACTAGCAATACTCACAGTGTTACTAGGGCCCAATAGTATTAGATAGGAACAGCAGAGTTCAAAACGGAATATAATCTTAAAGCGAAAACATTTTGTACAAATTAACTGATCATATTCAGAACTTACTTTCGGTGTGTCTTTTGGCAGCGAATTAAGAGTTTGAACAATTTGCATGCAGTGCCGTTTCGCAGTATTAATTTAATACTAAGCCGTGCGATTTAATTAAACTTTAGAAAATCCAACGGGAACACTCGTGGATTGTTCATACCGTGCTTTCAAAGCTTCACAAAGAAAAGTTGCTCGGAAAATTTTCTTGTTTTGATAAGGGTAAATAGATTTTTGAAATGCTTCAAGGAAAGCTTGCTGAAGCTTTTAGTGGTTTTCATCGTTTTGGGACGTTAACCTAGTTCAATTTTTTCACTAAAATATCCATTGTTTTTTTAAACAACTAATAAACGTTGTGTGCTATGAGGCTGTATCAAGTTCAGTGCTCAATACGGGCGTTTTACTCTGAATTACTCAAAGTAAAATGGCCGCTGAAAATATCAATAACTTGGATGAATGAATGCCACCTCTGAGCTCGAAATATGAGTTCGAGCATTCAATTATATTCACTGACTCTGACTGACTCGGTGGTACAGTTGATAGCGCCCCTAATTGTTGCGCCAAGATAGTGGGTTCGATTCCCATATCGGACAAACATTGTGTATTCGTTACTTTATTTCTCTTATTCTGGGTTTTTTTTTGTATATATGTATGTTAACTAAGATTAGTTATAGTTAACTGTTTCCTCAATGTTAAAATTGTTGGTTAACGGTTACGAGTCCAACGTAAGTCAACAATTGTTTAAGACGATATTCAGGAAAATTAATGAACAAAAAACATCTCTGTTCTACTATAAATACGGGTTACTTTTGTCCCACAAGACAGCCCACTGAGTTTCTCCCTGGATTTTCTGAGCGGGTCGCGTTTCTGATCCGGTGGTAGATTCTGCAAAGCACAGCTCTTGCTAGGGTTCGTGTTAGCAACGTCATCAGGTTTGAGCCCCGTGAGCTCACCTACTACTTAAGGCGACGCTGATATAGCCACTCAAGGCTATCAGCTTAGGTAAAAAAAATATGTACAAGACATTCGGACTCGAGCAGCCGAACGGTGCGGAGCTCTCTGTTGTTATTGTTGTACATTTGAAATTCAACAAAAAGAGTTGTTTGAAAAACTAATTTTTATTTACTTTCCCTAAGGACGACAATAATAATGATTAAGAGAATGACGTCAGTGACGTTGACGTCATTTGTTTTAAAAACACCATGGAACCAGCACTCCGTCATATATATTATTATTATTAGCTGGTAACCATAGCAGAGGGAATCTTTAATTAGGGCCGGATGACCGATTTATTATTATTATCATTCATCTGTAACGCATTTCAAAGGCCGTTAATACTGTATTAAATCTCATAATGACTAAATCATAATATTTTGTACATTCGTTCAAGTGTAACAACAGAAATGAAAAACGTTGATTTTATGGTCGGCTTCATAAAGGGTTTCGTTAATTTCCGTGAAAAATTTTTAACGTCAGCCAATGATCGATCGTATTTTCCGTGAACGCTTGAATACTTTAGCGCGAGGCCGAAACTTGGCTCCAACCTCGATTGAAAAATCCCCAAGTTGGCGCGTCACTCCACAATTATTAATCACTCGGCGGTAAATTCACCGCCAAAAGAATCCCATTATGTCAACTTGATGTAAATTCACGCTTTTGTCGGGGGCACAATGCGTATTCCCTCACTATTGTTTGTTTTGGTTCGTTACCCTGTTTTAATAACAAATACAAATAGATAGTTTCCGTTGAGGGCTATGCGGCTAGTGTTCTAAAGTATTTATTCATTTGAACAAATAATATTTGAATAAATACTTTAACTTGAATTGAATATTAATACTACGAGTAGACACTATTACTACTTATTACTGGTGGTAAGACGTTTTGTAAGTTCACGCGGGTAGGTACCATCACCCTGCCTATTTCTGCCATGAAGCAGTAATGCGTTTCGGTTTGAAGGGCGGGGCAGCCGTTGTACTGTTACAAGTGAGACCTTAGAACTCATGTCTCAAGGTGGGTGGCGGTATTTACGTTGTAGATATCTATGGGCTCCAGTAACCACTCAACACCTGATGGGCCGTGAGTACGTCCACTCAACTAAGTAATAAAAAAATACTACTATATACTACTACCCTGCCTATTAATGTCGCAAACAATAATTTTTAATAATGTCCCGATTTGAATAGGACAACAGTTGTACTATAGAATTAAGAATTCGAATACATAGACTCATATCTTATCGAGATTCTTTCTTGCCCAAAAACTCCAAAAAATGTGTCTTTCTCAGCGGCGTAACTTGAACTTGAACGTTTCATGTGCTGCTAGAATGCTTTTCTCTCCTTCTCTCTTTCGGTAAACCTTTTCTCTTTTTATTAACTGTGCCACAGAGGTCTGTATTGCGAGAAAGCATAAATTCTGTCAAAGGGTCGCTCGTGTAGTAGTTGTCAGTTATCATGCAGCGACCTTCATCAAGTAAACCTTCTGCCAATGTTACTACTATACTTCCGGAGGTATCCAAACCAAAAAATTGCACATTTTGACCATTGTAAATTTGGTATCCCCAAGTGTTCTGCAGACCATAGTTTTTAGATCTTCATGTTATATTTATGTGTTTGAGGGTATGTATTGGCGGAAAAGTAGTCTGCCGCGGAAGTGTACCATCGATATGGTAATAAACTAACCATACATACGTCTACTGGAACACTCATGAGCCTGTGGTATACGTTAAAGGTACCCGGTAATTTAATTCATAAGTCCGTGTACCGCCCGCTGTACACGGGTATATCCGGGGTCAACGACCATATTTTGTTACTTTTAATGCATCAGCCGATAGGTGGACATCTAATAATGGCCAAAAAATATATAATCACACTTGGACATATGGCGTGTTTCGGAACGCTTGTATAGGGACTGTTAACGTGTTAATTGATTCATTCTTATCAATTTAAGTGGACTGCGGTAATCTAAGAAAATCAAGTGTACCTCGTCAAATTTTAAACATACATACATCAACAAAAAGCTGTAACTGGCTACACATATATACGTATTAATAACATACGGGCCGATAAATAGGTCGTATTGAATAATAAAATCCATTTCTATCAATGCTCCCGTATTGGCACATTCTCTTACACTCAAAGGGCTTATTAAGACGCAAATATCAGATTCAAAGGAAAATTACGTATTGATCTCTCATACACGGAAGTAATTCATAGAAATCGTGAATACGATTGGAAACGACGAAAGCGGAAACGTCGGAAATTGCACCCAATGGAAGGTGGTCCTTACCGTTGACTCGAAAATTCTGGAATTTCACAGGAATCCTCCAGGAACGGTTTTAATTAAAGAGTTAACGGGATCTTTTGTCAAAAGAATATACTAAAATAATATGAATCAGTATTGGTGAAATATTTTTTATACATAGTCGTCCGCGGCTTAATAAGCAAGAGGCCCCCTCCACGGTAGGAACTTAACATTGAGTGAACCATGAACTCCTACTCTAACTTATGAAAAATGCGTAGTGTACTCATGTGAAGTAATATGATTATGCACTATACTTTTCTTATTGCCCTTATGCGCATACAAGCATACTGCCCACCTGATGGTGAGTGGTTTCTGTCGCCCATGGACTACAGAAACGCCAGTGGCAGAGTGCCTATCATAGTTTGGATCCTGAGACAGATACCACATTTTTAGATACGCACGTATCTACATATCTTAAAAATGATTAAGGAGTGAACTCCTCAATGAAGAAGTCAAATGAAAAACAACAGCGGTGAAAATACATTTTAGACGAACTTATGATCCTAAAGATGATGATTACAAGAGATGGTGGGACTTCGTCAGGCGCTTCAAACCTGCCCCTTACATTCTTACATAGAGTTTACAGCTGCTCCATCAAAGACATAACCTTTAAGAAGAATAATAATCCTAAAATGGAACATCATGACAATATTACTAAGTAATCAGATATTCGTGAACAGTAATAATAATACATCGAGTAATTGATATTATACATTGTTTATCTTAACGAATAACAACATTGAAATGAGATGCATTTTCTGAATGAAACGGCTGCCTCAAATAGAATGTCAACACAGCATTCGAGCTCTACTTAGCGTAGACGTATCGCTACGAGCCGCACGTAGCAATTAGCTACGTACTCGCTACGAATATCAACTAGGACGCGACGCTTAACGAAGGTATTTAAATTTGTTTGATGAAGTAGAATTCAAATGGTATAATGATTGTTTCATTTATTTCACGCCAACGAAAGTTTGTTAAAGTAAATAGACAACTTAATAAATTAAATGTAAATGTAAATTAAATGTAAATAAATTAAATGTAAAAAAAAAACCTTTTTTTTTATCACCAGGCTATAGACGTCCTCTGCTACATACAGACCTCCCTCGAGGCTCACCATAATAATCGGTCCTACACGACTTGTATCCAGCGGATTTTTTCTATCTTTATTAAGTCATCGGTCCATCTTGCGGATCCTACCAGTTCCTACTGAGGTCACAAAAGAACTTTTCGGCCCCAGCGACCATCTGCACTGTTCAATTTTTATATAAAATGGCCAAAAACCAGCTAATACAGGGAGTTTTCGACTTTGCGCATTTATCTTTTTTTTTTTATTGCTTAGATGGGTGGACGAGCTCACAGCCCACCTGGTGTTAAATGGTTACTGGAGCCCATAAACATCTACTACGTAAATGCGCCACCCACCTTGAGATATAAGTTCTAAGGTCTCAAGTAGAGTTACAGCGGCTGTCCCACCCTTCAAACCGAAACGCATTACTGCTTCACGGCAGAAATAGGCAGGGTGGTGCTATCTACCGGCACGGACTCACAAGAGGTCCCACCACCAGTATGAAACACTTTCAGATCCGTGGACTTTACTCGTCGGTTATGCTCGGAAATAAAATATTTTCACTAAATTTAAATTAGGCAGCGGCTTGGCTCTGCCTCACACATTGCTGAAGTCCATGGGTGACGGTACCTACCCGCGCGGACTCACAAGAGGCCCTACTACCAGTAAAGTTATCTTGCCGAGTCTTCAAAAATAAAACTGAACAAAAATAATATTGTATGCACTCGTGTTAAAAAACACCTTAACATTGACTTCTCAGCCAATTAAAGTCCACTCTATTATATGCGGAGCCTGTTTTGCGGCAAGAAATATCTTTATAGTATTGCGGACGCATTAAGACAACAATTTACTCGTTCATTAGATTCAACTAATAAAAAACCCATTATCAAACATTTGATGTAACAACAATAATAATCATGAATATTTTTATGGCTGTAGGCGGGTAAATAAATTTCCGGACCGTATAATATTTTTCTAAAACTTATAACAACATTCCAGAGAAAACAGGATTAAAAAATTTAAAAATAAAAACGTAAATACGAACATTGAAGATCTTTAAATGAATAGAAAGGTTCATAATTTGTCGTAAGATATCGTGAATTTTGAATTGTGCCTCAACCATTTTGACTAGAACAAACAACTTGGGAAGATCTTTATAAATGAATAGAAAATTTCATGATTTGTCGTAAGATATTGTGAATTTTGAATTGTGCCTCCACCGTTTTTTAATACGCCTTTATTAGCTTCAGACGTATGTATATTTGTAACGGAATCTTTGAACATGATTTTGACCCCCTTCTAAACGTCGGATTAACTCGAAATTATACTTATTAAGGACCGATGATAACAGACTATTTAAAAAAAAATTGTAAAAATTGAAATTCAACTAAAAAATGAAAAATAAATACCCAATAGTTTAAAAAAACTAACAAAATACGCTTTTATAGAAAATCCAACTAAAAAATAGAAAATAAATTTTAATAAAATTTATTTTATTTTTAAAATGATTTTATTGTAAAAAAGCGTGGAAGGCTTTACAGGATATTATAAAAATAGCCCTTCTACTCATATCTGTTCATAAAATAAAAATATTTATAACTAACTGCTCATACCATTTTTTTTTATTTTTTTTTCGGGTAGAGGGCCGAACCTCCTACGAGGTCCCCGCGCAAAAGGGGCGCGCGGGGTATGTGAGACTCAACGATCTGCATGGTGTTGTGAGCAGACCGCGGGCCCAAGGATTTTAGGACCCACCCACTAAACGACTCCCCTGCACTCTTACACCCGACGTCCGATCCCCTCCGAGGTCAGAACCCGGATGAGGTAGGGGGGCTACCGCGGTCAACACTACAACCAGACGGCGCGGCTCACCCCAAGGACGCCCAGCCGACGGAGCCTTCGAGGTGAATCGAAGGCTCTGAAACGTCGGCCGTCTCGGTACGGCAGCCCGTCGGGCCGCCCAGACGGTGCCGCTGGTGTCCCGGAATACCCCGCTGGACCAGAACCAGCCTGCCGGGTCGGGACGCGATACACCGTCGACCGGTCGCTCTATTCACTCCACGGCAGCGCGCTAGAGTGCTGGTAGCGCGCCGCGCGGCCTCACCCCCTCAGGTCGCCCCTTGACCTTCACCGGGGGGAGACCGCCACCTACAGGGGCCGGGACGTACGGGCGTATTCCCGCCTCCGGCCCCCGGCTCGACGGCGACGGATCGGTGCGGAAAGGGAAGAGCTCTCCCTCTCTCGCTCCGCCGCCTCCTTCTGCGAGATGGTGGACTCGCAGAAGTCGAGCATCGCCTTCCAGGACGCATCGCTGCCGAGCATCGTAGCCACGACGCGCGGCAGCGAGAGGTCCTCTCCAATGACCGCGACGAGGGCGGCACGTTGCTCTGGATTCGACGAGCGCGCCGTATAGTGCCATCGACCGCACCACCCCCATGTAGAGGCGGCGCGCCACCTGATCGGGACCCCCGACGTTTGGAAGCAGCCGGCTCAAAGAGCCAGCCGTCGCCATCAGTCGAGGGCCCAACTTCGCAAAGTGAGCGCGGAAGTTCCACCGACCATCCAGTTCAAGGCCGAGGTACCGAAGACCGGTCACCCCGACCCCGACGCGGACGCCTCCGATCACGAGGTCGGGACCTAGAGGCGGCGCTCGTCCCGGCCCGTGAAACAACAGGGCCTGGGTTTTGTCGAGCGCCACCTCGAGTCCCAGCCGTCGGATCCTTGTGACGACGTGTGCCACGCCTGCGCACGCCAGACGGGCAGACTCCCAACTGCTCATACCATGCACCCCACGCTTTTTTTACAATAAAATTATTTTTTCTTACATTATTTTTAATTCAATTTTTTTTTAATTTTTTTTATATTATATTTTTAGTCGGATTTTCTATAAAAGCGTATTTTGTTAGTTTTTTTAAACTATTAGGTATTTATTGCATTAAATGTAAATAGTGATTATATTCTCTTTGATTTGACTTGATAAGGAATTGACGCGTCGTAAATTTTGACGTTTATCATACTGATTTTTTTTCCTATTTTTGTAGTATCGTTTTATTTTCTACAATGATTTTGATATAATGGCACAAGAAATCAAAAGAATTTCTCCATCCATTCACAGAAAGCCTTCACCGTCAAACATGGAAAAGGGAAAAGTAACTTATTGCACAGATTTGGAGAAATCTGTGATCATCAGCAACTTCGAGCGACGAGGATGGGTCCAGGTAGGCCCAGAAGATGAATGGAATTTTTACTGGTCTTTCACTCAAAACTGCCGCAACATTTTTAGTATCGAAAGTGGGTACAGAATGAACGACAACCAAATGATAAATCACTTCCCTAACCACTACGAGCTGTCTCGTAAAGATTTATTAGTAAAAAATATCAAAAGATACAGAAAAGAACTTGAAAGGGAAGGCAATCCTTTAGCTGAAAAAACGGATTTGGTGCTCCCAAGCGGGCAAGTTGTCTCGCGATATTTACATTTAGATTTTATACCAGTCACTTACGTTTTGCCTGCCGACTACAATATGTTTGTCGAAGAATACAGAAAGTCTCCGCAAAGTACGTGGATCATGAAGCCTTGTGGAAAATCTCAAGGGGCGGGAATTTTCTTGATCAATAAACTTTCCAAACTGAAAAAGTGGTCGCGGGAAGCGAAAACTCCTTTCCATCCTCAACTCAGCAACAAAGAAAGTTATGTAATATCTCGATACATCGACAACCCTCTTTTGATTGGCGGCAAGAAATTTGATCTGAGACTTTATGTACTCGTGACATCGTTTCGACCACTGAAAGCGTATCTGTTTCGACATGGCTTCTGCAGATTTTGTACAGTGAAATATGACACTAGCGTTACTGAACTCGATAACATGTACGTGCATTTAACGAATGTCAGCGTTCAAAAACACGGAGGGGATTACAACAGCTTACACGGCGGGAAAATGAGTATTCAGAATTTTCGCTTTTATTTAGAAGGGACTAGAGGACGGGCTGTTACCGAAAAGCTATTTGCAGACATGCAATGGTTGATTGTTCATTCACTCAAAGCGGTAGCTCCCGTAATGGCCAATGATAGGCATTGCTTCGAATGCTATGGCTACGACATTATAATTGACAATACTCTGAAACCTTGGCTAGTGGAAGTAAACGCTTCGCCATCTCTGCAATCGACGACTCATAATGACAGAATACTAAAGTACAAATTGATTGATAATATTTTCTCAGTTGTCGTGCCCCCTGACGGGATTCCCGATGCTAGATGGAATAAAATACCTACTACCGAAGCGCTTGGAGACTTTGATCTACTAATCGATGAAGACCTTATGGAAAAAGAAGACATGAATACGCGTTTTTGTAAATTTCAACGAGTCAAGCAATAATTCTTTGATTTATATTTAGTTAATATTGTACTGAAAATCAATTAATAAAAATATTTTCAGCTTATTATATTTATATCAAATTTCAGTTTGTGCGTTCATTTACTACAATTTCGTAAGTCTTGTTCGTTTTTGTGCATTAAATCTTCATCTATTAAAATCTGAAAGTCGCCCAAAGCCTCTTCTGTGGGCGTTTTATTCCAACGCGCATCTGGTATTCCATCTGGTGGTAAAACAACAGAGAGTATGTCTTCCATTAATTTGCGTTTTAATATTCTGTCATTTGCCGTTGTGGCAACCATCGACGGTGACGCATTGACTTCTATTAGCCACGGCTTCAATTTGTCATCAATAATGATGTCGTAGCCATAACATTCAAAACAATGACGATCATTCGACATCACTGGTGCCACAGCCTTCAAAGAGTGCACTATTAACCAATCTATTTGCTCAAACAATCGTTCTGTCACTGGTTTGCCTCGCGTTCCTTCTAAATAAAGCTTTAAATTCTTTAGGCCCAACTTTCCTCCGTGTTGGCTGTTATAATCATTCCCATGTTTTTGTACACTTACGTTAGTCAAATGCACGTACATGTTATCGAGCTCAGTAACGCTAGCATCGTATTTCATAGTACAAAATCTGCAAAACCCCCGCCGAAACATATAGGCTTTTAAAGGTCGGAAGGATGTCACAAGAACGTAAATCCGAAAATCGAATTTCTTTCCTCCGATCAAAAGCGGATTATCTATGTATCGTGATATGACAAAAGTGTCTTTACTCGTGAGATGATGCTGCAAATATTTTTTCGATTCCCGTGACCATTTTTTTAGTTTTGACAGTTTGTTTATAAGGAAAATTCCAGCGCCTTGGGATCTGCCGCACGGTTTGATTATCCAAGTTGTTTGTGGAAATTTTCGGTATTCTTCTACGAAAATATTGTAATCTGAGGGTAAAACATACGTCAGGGGAATTAAATCTAAATACGAATATCGGGTGATGACTTGGCCACTGGGGAGTTTCACATCCGCTTTTTCCGCAAGTGGATTGCATTCTCTCGCTAAATCTTTTCTGTATCTCTTTATATTTTTCACGAGTAAATCTTTTCGTACTAATTCGTAATGATTGGGGAAATGATTTGTCAACTGATGATCATTTAGCCTTATTCCGATGTCGGCGTTGAATAAATTTCTCGAGTTCAGCGTATTGGCCCAATAAACGTTCCAGTCGTCTTCTGAAGAAACTCGCTTCCATCCTAGCAGTTCGAAACTGCTTATTACAATTGAATTATCGAAATCAGTACAAAACTTAAGAATTTTAAAACCCGTTGAAGTGTTGCGGCCATTGGTATAAGAAGGTTTTCTAGACTGGGCAGCCATGGGTTGTTTATTGTATATTTTAATGAAATGTAGTTTTCATGTAACTAATTCAATGTAAAAATAAATAAACGCTTTCGCTTCGTGACCACCTCGTTTTCGCAGGTTGACATAAACGATTTCTAAACGCTGTCATTGTCAATGATAATTATCATTCAAAATCAAAAACAATTTTAAAACCATAGACCTTTAAAACTTACTTAATATGACTTATGACTTCTAATGGTACCGCTTCGTACTTTGGACATTCTAGCAAATCATAGACAACTTTTTGCACCACTTTTTTAAAAATTAGATTTTTGCAATTTAGCACATAAATAATTCAGAGCGTACTCGTAGTAAATTATAATAGTAAAATTATTAATTTAGGTAGTTGTTATGCAACGTAATTTTATTCATCTTTAAGTTTGATATTCTAGGTATATACTCATTGCCATCTAACCAAATTATCTTAGATATCCCTTTTTTTACTTATTTACCGATTACTGTCGACAGCTACAGTCGTATAAAAAAGGGCATTCCTTGGGAATAGTAGATTTCCTCTACTTCTTCTTCTTCTTTTCTTTTCTATATCCCTCACAAGGTGTACGCAAATTTTTATGTCGGTCGATTGGGTAGTTGGGTAGTCGTGAAAGCATACAAAGCATAACAAACAAAAAAACTGACAATTCATGCGGAACCTTGAACTAAATGTTACATGTTGTATTTATACCACCATATTTTATGTACTCTAATAATTAACATTAAAACACAATAACTACATTACCCTGAATTTACCTTATTGTTGGTATTATGGATCCAAAATAGAAGCAACCTCACAGATTTCGCTAGGTAGTTTTCTAATTATAATCTAATATCCGGCTGCAATATGTTTTGAGCCCCTATTAGTGACCAATGCTCACCATGAAGGAATCGCATAGAATAAATATATCAAACCTGGTAATGCTGTATATTGAGCACGCAAAAGTAGGTGCAACTATCTGGATTTTTTTACTTTAAAACACGGATGCGTTTCAATTTCAAAGGATCTGCAAGGAAATTTAGACTCTCAGATCCATTTTTTATTTATTTTTTATTGCTTAGATGGGGGGACGAGCTCACAACCCAACTGGAGTTAAGTGGTTACTGGAACCCATAGACATCCACAACGTAAATGCGCCACCCACCTTGAAAATAAGTTCTAAGGTTTTTTTTTTTTTTATTGCTTAGATGTGTGGACGAGCTCACAGCCCACCTGGTGTTAAGTCGTTACTGGAGCCCATAGACATCTACAACGTAAATGCGCCACACACCTTGAGATATAGTTCTAAGGTCTCAGTATAGTCACAACGGCTGCCCCACCCTTCAAACCGAAACGCATTACTGCTTCACGGCAGAAATAGGCGGGGCGGTGGTACCTACCCGTGCGGACTCACAAGAGGTCCTACCACCAGTAAAAGTCTCAAGTGGATGCTTGGATGCAGAGATGGCGATTAAAACCTAGTGTAACTAAGTCAACGCAGGTAACATTCACCCTTCGGAAAGGTGTCTGTTGCCCTGTTTACATGGAAGGTAAAGCTTTACCAAATGCCGACTCTGTCAAATACTTGGGATTACACCTCGACAGAAGATTAACCTGGGCGAACCATATAAAAGCAAAAAAAGAGAAGCGAACTTGCAATTTCTCTCTTTGAATTGGTTACTGGGACGCCAGTCTCCACTATCACTAAGTAACAAACTCCTGGTCTACAAAGCGATCATAAAACCTGTCTGGACTTATGGAATAGAACTGTGGGGTTCCGCTAGCAACTTGAATATCGAGATCTTACAGAGATTTCAGAATATTGCTCTTAGAACTATCTCAAACGCGCATTGGTTTGTAAGAAATAGTGAGATTCACGAATACTTAGAAATGCCGACTGTTCGAGAGGAAGTCAACAAGAACAGCAAGAGATACAAGGAGAGACTAAATGAGCACTCAAATGAATTGGCAAGGTGCCTGCTAGACACAACTGGAGATGTGAACCGTTTAAAAAGATGGCAAATTTTAGACTTAGACCAAAGAAACTAAATCTACTGCTGTACTTGATGACATTTAATGTAATGTCATCCACAACTCGAACCTCTTGGAACGCATCTGATTATGGCTATATAGCCGATTGCAGATAAATATAGAGAAAAAAAAAGGTCTCAAGTATAGTTACAACGGCTGCCCCACCCTTCAAACCGAAACGCATTACTGCTTCACGGCAGAAATAGACAGAGTGGTGGTACCCACCCGCGAGGACTCACAAGAGGTTCTACCACCAGTAATTACGCAAATTATAACTTTGCGGGTTTCATTTTTATTACACGATGTCCACACACACACACATCCATTTAACCTATGCAAAAATTAACCACAATCGCGTTCTAATCTTACGGAGTATATTTTACGTAAAGCCGTGTGGATGTGTCATTATTAACGTTCAATGTACTCGTGTTGTGAATAATTTAATCCACTTTCGGCGGCTCTTGTCGGGCGACGCCGCGCGACTTCAAATATAAACGATGTTATTTTGTCGGGAATCCACGTCGTGTGGTCTCAACCGTTCCCGAAAGTTCTATTTCCCACTTGCATTAAATTACATACGTTTTATCAGTCCTAGTGGTTTTAAGGCAGTCTAGATTGTTTCAGTAGGTGTTAGCCGACTGAGTTTCTCGCTGCATCATCTCAGTGGGTCGCGATTCCGTTCTGATGGTAGATTTTGCCCGAATTCCGGTTATAAGGGGACAGCCACTGGTACTACAAGATCGAGACTTCGACCAAATGTCTCAAGGTGGGTCGTGACATATTATTATGTATTATAATATCTATGGGCTTAACTTATATTTGTGAACACATTTTTTTTAAAATAGATTTTATGTCCTGGTAACTAAGACCTTTAGGTCAAGTCTTGTTTTAATTTATATACTTATTTTGATGAAAAAGGATATTATGGATTGAAATGAAATGAAGATGATTAATTTGAGACATTAATCAACTGAGATAAGATGATAGGGGATGAAATAAAAGATGAAATACTGAGACTTTTTTAGTGGACTTTTTGTAGAATCCCAAGAAGTTAGCGGCTTTGTTTTATTTTCTCATATTTGTGCACTTTCACAGATACAAAATAATTAATAAACCACCGTTATTACACAATCACGAAATAGACAAAATAAAAAAAACACACAACTTCAATTCTCACGTTCCCGCCAAAAAATCCGTGAACTCATCTCAATCAAAACAAACAATTTATTTAGTTTCCTAAAAGTAATTAGTAACATATTTGAATCCTCCATTCCTCTCCACTAACTGGATAAGCGTATGTCTAAAATCACATAATATGGGGAGAATGAAACGGTTTCCCAACAAACTTTGTTCTCAACATTTAATATTCTATAACTAATAAAGTCCGTGAAGCTTCACAAATTTGTAATCCAGTAAATATGTTCACGTTCAGCTGTAGTTACAAATTTGATATTAAATTAGTTTCTATATACGATTTAAAAAACCAACAAAAATCATTTCACTCTTCGTTTTTACTTTTTATTTATTTATTGGAATGGTGTTCATGATTTGTGAAATCAAAACTAAATCCACATAAAAAATACTGGTGGCGGTAGGTCGTTCTGATTTTAATGATGGGTTAGCCGCTATTTGAGACTTAGTTTTTTTTTTATTGCCCTTGTAGGCAGACGAGCATACTGCCCATCTGATGGTGAGTGGTTACCGTCGCCCATGGACTTCAGCAATGCCAGAGGCAGAGCCAAGCCGCTGCCTACCGCTTAATACTCTCTACAAGCCTCGTTTGAAGAAGGACATGTCGTAGCGCTCGGGAAACACCGTGGAGGGGAACTCATTACATAGCCGGATGGTACGTGGCAAAAAAGACCTCTGGAAACGCACTGTGGATGACCGCAGTGGCTCTAGGTAGTATGGATGAACTCTACTCCTGTGGCGGGCGGTGCGATGGTAAAAACGAGATACCGGTATCATCTCGAACAATTCCTCAGAGCACTCCCCATGGAACATACGGTACAAAATACAGAGGGAACCGAAGTCCCTCCGTAGACCCAGAGGTCCCAAAAGATATCACGCCGATCGAGAAGGCCGTGTTTCATGGCGTCAACGTTTACCATTCTGACGTCCTGTGAAAACGACGGGGAGAGATATTCTCACCAACAACCGTCTTGCCTTGACTGCCACCCGCCTATGTAGTTGGTTCGACTTGGAACGAAAATAGATAGGTAGGAAGATCATGTGAGCCAATATAAATTCACAATACCAGCAACTATTCAAAATTAAATAAATCTGGTCATTTAACCGCCTCAAAGTACAATTTGCTCAAACGTTTCAGCATCAAAAATATACACCTTAATACTACATACATACTCTTTAATTCATACTTTCAATCATTCATATTCAAATAACACGAAAAAGCAAAAGTACAACAGGATCTCTAAAAAAAAAACGAACCAGATACACCAAAAAAATCATCGATTATTTGTTTCCATCTGAAAATTTACACTATTAAAAAAACACATTAATTTATATACTCATGTTTTTTATTAAAAACAATTCAATTAGCTGAAGTAAGACTGCAGATATTTCTTTAGTAGTAAAATAACACGAATGCTTTCAATGCAAATAGAGGTAGAAATTGGAGTAGCTTTGATCTCGAGTGTGAAACGAAAGCGCGTCTTCTTAATAAGCGTTATGACATCTCTTTGACGGGGGTTACAAGGGACATGAAAGCAAACTTGTTTACAATATCTTCTCATTCCTTACAAATACTAAACAGAATATTATGGTGATAATTTTTTTTATGAAATTTGTTTCTTAAGCATTTTATCTTTTGTGTACATTTAAAAGTGCTTTGATCGTTTGAAATTTAAAGAGGCATAGTATACTTCATTGCACACCGAAACATAATTAATACCGAAGATAAGTTAACAGGCCAGCTTAATTTTGACAATCGGCGATTTTATCGCTAAAAACAAACTCTTCTCGAGAGTCGTTTTCATCTAGAAAATTTCTGAAATAGATACATGAGGCATATTGCGGTGTGCATTAACAAGACTTAGAGAAATCTATCCAAATATATTAAAGCTTTAAACATTCTTCTCAGTCGTGTCACTCTTGACAGAGTGGTCGTGATCGTCATGTAGTGTTGGAAGGGGCAGACTTGATGCGTCTCACGATGTCGCGCCCTCTCTCCCTGCTCGAGGCCATTCTACTGCACTCATTTAGGGGACCTCCCACTGCAGTTTTAATTTGGTCGGTCCACCGCATTGGTGGCCTCCCGCGCGGTCTTGTACCATCAACGCTTCCCTGTACAACGAGGCGTTCTATGGACCGGCCATCTCGTCGTGAAACGTGTCCGAAGAAATTCACCATTCGAGACTGTACTATACCAAATAGACGCTGCTTGATGCCGAGTTCCTGAAGTATCGAGACATTTGTACGAAAGTCGGTCCACGAAACTCCAAGCATTCTTCTCCAGCACCACATTTCCAGAGCGTCTATTTTCTTCCTTTCCACGTCTCGCACGGTCCACGTCTCAGCAGCGTATAGAAATATAGAGAATATTAGTGTTCTAACGAGCCTGATCTTTGTGGTTTTGGTTATGTTTCTATTTCTCCATACTTTCCTCAGCCCGTCCATCGCCGACCTCGTGACAGCCATGCGCCTTCTGATTTCGTCCATGCATCCACCATTATTTGAGATTAACGCTCCAAGGTATATGTAGGACTGGACCACGTCGCAACCCGCTATTTGAGTCACGTCCGGCGAGTTATTCATAGCGCGATCGACAATCATCACCTTGGTCTTATTGCGGTTAATCCTTAATCCAAACTCAAGGCTCACACGTTCCATCCTCGACAGTAACTCCCCCAAGCATTGCGCATCAGTTGGAAACAAAGTGGTATCATCCGCGTATCGCAAGTTTGCAATTCTATACCCCCCAATTGCTACACCATCTGTCCAGTTCTCCAAAGTGATGCGCATTATGATCTCTGTGTACGCATTGAATAAGAGCGGCGATACAATGCAACCTTGGCGAACCCCAGCATTTGGATGGAAGTTACCAGAGAGAACGTCATCCGCGCGCACCGAGGCCGTACCATTCTCATATAAGCGTCTCAGTAGGTGCACAAGATGTTTCGGTGTCCCCAGATCCAGTAAGGTCTTCCACAAAACAGGCCATTTCACCGAGTCAAACGCTTTGGAGAAGTCAACAAAACAAATGTATGTCGGCCTGTTGAATTCTCTTGCTTTCTCAATTATCTGATTAAGCTTTAAACATAATAATATTATAAAACTAGCGACCCGCCCTCGCTTCGCTTCGGAAACAATAAATTTTATTATTAATAGCAGAGTCCCGCGATGTTACCCGCGGTTATTTTTGTACTGTGGGTGACGCCGCGGGGCGAAGCTAGTCTAAAAAAGTAGCCTTAGTTACTTTTTAGATCATCAGCTATCTATCAGTGAAAGTCTCGTCAAAATCGGTCCAGCCGTTCCAGAGATTAGCCGCAACAAACAGACAGCTAGACAGCCAAAATAAAAAAAAATGTTGTTTTGGTGTATGTACCGTATATATATATTCATATGCACGTAGTAAAAAGTGGTTATTTCAATGTTACAAACAGACACTCCAATTTTATTTATACGTATAAATTATAAAGTAAAATATTTACGTAACAATAAATACACTTCATACTTTATTACTCATATGAACATCGGAATGCTTTTTTTAAATTTAAACATTAGGACAAAAGATGTGCAATTTTTTAGTATTTCAGTCGTGCTCTATAACATAAGTGCCAGTTAATTTCGTTTAGTTTATACTCCGGGTCTTGATTACACAGCATTAATTACTCACTCCCCGGGTGATTGGACCGACTATTCAGTGAAGAGAGTTGACTAACACATTTTATTGTTATAGACTTTAATCGGATTCATATATCGATCTAAGATGCGGTTTTATCGGATAGTAGGTTCTGTTATACGTGATTGGAATTAGGTGAACACGCAAAATAATGATTATTACGTCTCTGTAGTATAGAATAGATTAAAGTGGGAAAAGTATGCAAAAAAAGGAATACTGTGTATTTACGGGAGCCATAGTCTAGAAAAATCTAAGCTGCCACCAATGCTATATTATCTAAGTGGAGTTCGCTATCAACATATGATTCTACATAGTACTTATAAAATAAAAAACCTACAAAATGATACGTAATCACGTGGCTATACGTTTTACATTCCAGTGGCAATTAAAAAGACACTTTATATAAATGTAATGAATGATTGAATGTCAATCTGTCATATGACAATTGATAGTTGTTTAAATAATTTTTCGGTTAATGGACGTTGTGAAATGTGTGTTATAGAATTATTGAAGAAAGGGCATTAAATGTTGTTTCTTGTTGTTTAGAAGAAACGCAATTTCGTCTTTTCTTATTTAAACACCGTAAATACCATTATAAAACAACATTTTTGCTAATATATTGAGAAAATGGAGAAATTAAGATTTGATTTTACAATGAAATCAATGGCGGATGGAAAAACAAACGTCATATGCATAACTTCCATTGCTACACCAAGTGGACAAGTTTTTGGAATTCCAGTCGAATATCAACCCGTAAATCTTCATAAGGTGATCACAACTACTCCTAACTACACCAGAGTAAAAAACTCTTTAGTAAAAAGGCATCAAACGAGGAAAATATGGATAACTGTGACGGAGGAAATTTCAAAAACATATTTGGATGAAGAACAAAATTTGCAATTCAATGATTGTTATTTGGAAGAGATTTCAGAACAACCTGTTAGTTATGAATCGACATCTAGTGATTCTAATCACATGCTTGAAAAACTGTTAGAAAAACTACAAGAACAAAAACAGCAGAAACCAGAAAAACAAAATTTAGGGAAAATTGCAAAGGATTTTATTATAGAAAAATTCAACGGCCGTAATTCAAATGCATTACAGTGGATCAAAGATTTTAATAAAGAATGTGAACGTTTTCAAATAAACGAGGATAAACAAAAAATTGAAATTTTGAAGAACTTCTTAGAAAATGCTAGTGTAGATTGGTACAGTTGTATGCTGATGAAGCTTACAGTACAATCAGAATGGAGCAAATGGGAGAAAATTTTTTGTGAGACATTTGCGAACAAAGGTTGGTCCTCCACTAGATATGCTCTTGCCTTTAAATATCAATCGGGATCCTTACTTGAGTATGCTTTAAAGAAGGAGAAATTATTGTTGGAAGTCAGGAAGACAGTGGATACCGGAACAATTATTGATCTCATAGCATTTGGTTTACCCAATTATGTGGCGGACAAGATTGACAAAGAAACATTACAAAGAACGGAAGACCTTTACAATGAGATAAGAAAATTGGAACATCTGGTGATGAAAAATAAATATGAAAAAAGGAACAGCTCATATATTTTAGATAATAAAGGGAAAAAGATTGACGAAAAGAAACCATGCCCAATCTGTTTAAATGAAAAAAAAAAGGGAAACGGTTCCACCCAGAAGACAGCTGTTGGTTCAAAGAAAAAAATAAAAAAGCTGTGGTAAAAACAGTAAATAATTCAGAATTGGAAATAGAACTGAATGAGAAAAATCCAAAAAACTAGAAATACCACCATTAATAAAAATAAGTTTACAAATAAATGACACTTTGAAGGTTTCTGGAATCTATGACTCTGGATCTAATGTTTCTTTAATTAATGCAAGATTATTGAAAATACAAGAGAAACAGAAGACAAATGATATGCAAGTTGTAAACTTAAAAACTATTAATGGTGAGAAAAAAACGAAAGGTATGGTAACGCTAAAAATAAAAATCTACAATATTGAAAGAAATATGGATATTTTTGTGGTGGATAATGAAAATTTTAACTATGACTTCTTAATTGGTTTGGATTGTATAAAAAAATTCAAATTAATACAAAACTTAACATCATACAATATCCCGAAAAGAAAAGCATAATCTCAAATGAACATTGTTTTAATGAGAATAATGTAACAAATGTCGGAATTCCTGATGTACTAGGTGACAAAAATAAAGAACAAACATTTAAAGAGAGAATAGAAGAGAAAGAGAAGATAGAGATGGAACTATACTCTGAGATAGTAAAAAAGGGTACTACTATAAATACCAACAAATTATGTGAAATTAATTTCAATGAACATGTAAACATTGATGAATTTCAAATGTCTGTAAATCATCTAGATTTATATCAACAATCAAAAATTGAGAAGTTAGTAGATAAATACAAATCTGTTTTTGCTAAGGACAAATATGATGTTGGCTCTGTGCAGGATTATGAAGCCCATATAGACTTGATGGTAGATAAATACTGCTATAAGCGTCCGTACAGATGCACAATTGAAGACAGAACAGAAATTGAAAGTCAAATATCGAAGCTACTACAGAAAAATTTGATAGAAGAATCTTACAGCCCGTTTGCTGCTCCTGTAACTCTAGCATATAAGAAAGAAGATGATAAAAAAACAAGATTATGCATAGATTTCAGAGATTTAAACAAAATAGTAGTTCCACAATCACAACCTTTCCCACTTATAGAGGACTTAATGACCAAAACAGTAAACTGTAAGTATTATTCTACATTAGACATAAACTCAGCATTTTGGTCGATCCCATTGAAAATTCAAGATAGACATAAGACTGCTTTTGTGACACAAGAAGGACATTTTCAATGGACTTGTCTCCCATTTGGCTTAAAGACTGCACCAGCGATTTTCCAAAGAATATTGAGCAATATTATAAGAAAACACAGACTATCTAACTTTGCAGTAAACTTTATTGACGACATCTTAATTTTTTCTAAAACTTTTGAGGAACATATACAACACATATCGAGACTACTGGAAGCAATACAAATGGAAGGGTTTAGACTGAAGTTTTCAAAATGTACATTTGCAAGTCACCATGCTAAATACTTGGGTCATATAATAGAAGACAATTCAGTTAGACCTCTAAAAGATTATTTAACTGCTGTCAAAAGCTTCCCAATTCCAGAAACAAGGAAAAATATACGGCAGTTTTTGGGAAAAGTAAATTTTCATCATAAGTTTGTACCACATAGTGCAATTATCCTCGATCCATTACATAACTTATTAAGGAAAGATGTGAAATTTGTATGGACGGCAGAATGCCAGGAAGCATTTGATAAAATTAGAGCATTGCTTTGCTCAGAACCAATCCTAAAAATATTTGACCCAGATTCACCGATAAGAATTTACACAGATGCTAGTATCAAAGGAGTTGGAGCAGTGTTGAAACAAGACGATGAAAACGGCGTGAGTAAACCGGTTGCTTATTTTTCGAAGAAATTAACAGAAGCACAGAAAAAGAAGAAGGCAATATACTTAGAATGTCTGGCGATAAAAGAAGCAGTCAAATACTGGCAACATTGGCTTATGGGAAAAGAATTTATGGTATACACAGATCATAAACCCCTGGAAAATATGAACATTAAAGCTCGAACTGATGAGGAACTAGGTGATTTAACATATTATCTATCACAATATAATTTTGAAATTAAATACAACCCAGGAAAATCAAATCAAGAAGCGGACTGCTTAAGCCGAAATCCAGTCTTAGAAGCAAATGATAATAACGACGATTTTTTAAAGGTCGTAAATTTAATCAACCTACAAGAAATAAAGAATGACCAGCTAACAAATCCAGACCTACAAAAAGAAAAGAATAAGCACATATTAGAGAATGAAGTTTATTACAAGAAAAATAAAAGAAGAAATAAGATCATACTGTCAGAAAAACTTAGCAAAGCTCTAATAAAAAAAGTCCATGACACGTACTGCCACATTGGAAGAACCCAAATGACAAATAAAATAACACCATTCTTTTCAGCCAAAAATATTACAGCAAACATTAATAAAACGTGTGATGCGTGTGAAACCTGCATTAAAAACAAGTCCAGGAGGAAGTCGAAATATGGTTTAATGTCACATTTGGGACCAGCCACACACCCGTTTGAAATTGTATCCATCGATACTATTGGGGGCTTTGGAGGATCCCGATCAACCAAAAGGTATTTGCATCTTCTAGTGGATCATTTCACACGGTATGCCTATATTTGTACATCAAAAACTCAAGGCTCCAATGATTTCATTAAGCTAATGCAAAAGGTAACAAAAAATTATGACGTTAATATGGTATTATCAGACCAATACCCTGGCATAAATTCAAAAGAATTTAAAGAATTTCTAAGGAATAATAATATCAAAATAGTTTTCACAGCTGTTGATGCGCCTTTTTCGAATGGGCTTAACGAAAGATTAAATCAAACACTAACAAATAAGATAAGATGTAAAATAAACGAAAGCGATAAGAAGACATCTTGGACAACAATTGCACAAGAATGCGTAGAAAAATATAATGAAACAGAACACACAGTTACAAAGTTTGCTCCCAGGTACCTTCTAGAGGGTGAAAATGTGAGTATTCTACCACTACATTTGAAAACAAGTTGTACAACAGAAGATTTGAGAAGAGATCGAAAATTAGCCTTAGGAAACACAATAAAATCTCACAATTATAATAAAAATATATTTGACCAGTACAGAGAAGGGTATAAATTGGAAGAAGGAGATAGTGTTTATGTGGAGAATGGAAATAAACTAAACAGGAAAAAAATGGATGAATTGAGAACAGGGCCATACAAAATACTAAAGAAGATTTCAGAATCGATCTATGAAGTTGACACCGGACACAAAAAAGCAGAATCAAACCTCTACCATATAACAAAGTTGTCTCCAGTGTCTATCTGATATCATAAACAATTGTAAAACCATTCACTGCCTCTTACAATTGTCTTTTCAGCGGGGGAGATGTAATGAATGATTGAATGTCAATCTGTCATATGACAATTGATAGTTGTTTAAATAATTTTTCGGTTAATGGACGTTGTGAAATGTGTGTTATAGAATTATTGAAGAAAGGGCATTAAATGTTGTTTCTTGTTGTTTAGAAGAAACGCAATTTCGTCTTTTCTTATTTAAACACCGTAAATACCATTATATAAATATTTCAAATTTAACACAATATTAATTATATTTAGATTACTAAATTTGACTGAACTATTATTGAAATCAGATTTAGTATATTCTATGTCCGTTCGTGTAAGTAACTATAGGTTTTATTTGGCGTTGCGTGGAATTCCCTAGTACAACAATATATGTAAAATAGGAGGGATTAATTATTTTCCTCCTTAAAGTCTCAAATGTAAGATGTTTCGTAATAACGAAACAATAAAATAAGGAGACATCGAAAGGGGGCTGGCAGGTAACTCAATAAGGACGTTAAGTTGGTTTTGTGATTTGACGGAGATAATCTTCAGGGGCGCTGTACGGAAAATTTACACTCAGTTGGATAAATATATTTGTATCCGTGCGAAAGTATTTTTTTACAATAAAAACCAAAATTAAAACTTATTAAACTTATATAACTACTTATATACTTTATATAACTATAAGTATATAAGTTATATATTACAAAACTCATTAAACTTAAACTTATTTTATACTAGTAAAACTCGATCACGCTCCGCTGTGATTGTCACCCCTGCGGGCCATTTATCTTAAGTTGATAGTAATGAAACACGTGCATTGTCCCTCGAAAAAAAAAAAGCTGCCTGTTTCGCTCTTTAGTCCATAAACACCAGTTACAGATCGGTTGATACATAAATTCCATTAAAATAAATAAAAAGTGCATTTACTTTATATTTTTTTATCATGTCCCTTATTATTGGTTTACTTGTCACTTTCTACGCTCAAAGAAAAGGAGTTGATTAATATTCAAATCACAAAGGCGTTTCGAGAAAACAAATATTTTACAACTGTCTTTATGGTTATATGAACAGTGTACAGAAAACGTAAAGTTTCAAGAATTCCGTCAAAGCAACACTCGTACAATCCAGTCACGGATATGGAATTACTTAGTAGTCTCTTGAACATTGAAAACGTTTGTTCATACAAATGATTGTACTAGGAAAAATATTATTATTCTGTCAATTATGTAAAATATCATTGCAGTTTTACTTTCTTAAACATAAGCAGTTCGATATGTTTTTACAGGAATGGTTTTAATTCTGTTTATGTTCGTCAAATGAGGTGGGCCGTATGCTCATCTGCCTACAAAGGGCAATAAAAAAAAAAACCTTAATTGGTGTCACCTTCATGGAATACTTTAAGTGGCCTGTCGTAATGGGAAGGGCACCGGTGACGGTAGTTCTCTGTCTGTCTCTCCAGATTTAAGTCATTGTAGTTTGAAGGTTAAAACACACGGTGTACCCGTTAAAAGCGATACAACCAATTTTTGTAAGGAAATACCTCCCCAAGACGTATTCACGAATGACTTCCACGATGAAGGAATAAAATTTAGTAATTTAATAATAAAATAGCCCAAAATTTGCGTAATTACGAATCTTGGTCGCATTGTGAGCCGGTACGTTCAAACAACCTACCTATTTCTGCTATAGGCAAATTATGCGCTTCGTTCTGACTGAAGCGATGGTTGCCATAAAATAAAATTGAGACTTCGCTTATGGTGGTTCAACACCAGGTGGCTCTGAGCTTGTTCGCTAATCTATTGAATTCACTCATCTTGATTTCACTTTACTCGAAATTTTGAATTCATTTTCCGAAATGGCCACCGTAATTGCGTTTACGAATTTAACAATGGATAACGGCTGCAGAGTTTGTATTAGATTTTCCCAATCACTCGACGCTATTGATAATCCCTTTTTTTATTATAATTCAAAACAGGAAAACCGTTCTCGAACCAAATAACATTTTTAAACCGCCATTGTGACAGCTCAAAAATCCAATCGCCCGATAAAGACTTAGTAAAAATAATTCCCCGGGAACAAAGTGAAGCCACAGAAATGAAAACGCGATTCGAATCTAACCAGACAACAATTTACTGCGGTGTCAGTTGATCCGTTGGAAATTTGAATGGATTCCTGCACGTAATACTCGGGATTCAATTGTGCTGTTGATGGAATTCAAAAAGATTTATTGTCACAAAGGTTTTATGCACGGTGCTGTGAACTCCACAAAGTTCCCTATTTAAGTCGATCTCTAAAGCTTTGTTCGTATACGATTGACTTAAGGACAGACAGATACTCAGTGTTACCAAATTCAAAAAAAAAACAAAAACGATTTTTTTCTGTAGGTATTATTAATTTATGTCTTATGATAAAAATTATAAAAACTACATTGACTATATCACCCAATTATTTTTTTCAAGTAGGTTCTTACAACTCCTTTCATATGGTGAACTTCACCGCCGACTCAGAACCTACAAAAACACAAAACCCTTAAATTTTAAAAATTTGATCTAACAGAGAATCCATTTTATCAAACAGAGAATTTTATCCATCAATTAATGTTTTGGTACATTACAATTTACATAATTTATCTCACAGCATATTTTTTTTCAATGCTTAAATTCTCTCATACGATGTAGGTATATACCTTAAAACGCACATTTGCACGCGACGGTTCAATGACCCTTTCAGCTCGTAATGAAATTTGGGGGATACGAAGGATTCGGTTCGGTTCGGTTTCCGGACAAATGAGGGTGTTTATAGTTACCACTTCGCTAAGAAAATCGCAACAAAGTGAACAAAGAAAGCATCGAATGATAATTAATTCAAATGTTTCTATTACTAGTGATATTTATTTTCATTATTGACTTTGTTTTAATAGTAGCAGAAAAAGACGTATGGATAATGATTCCATTATATATACCACTTTTCAGGTATTAAAAAGCTTTAATGATATGTAAAAAAAACCTTTGAATTACATCTAGTACTGATAGAATCTGAACTGATGGAATTAAAGTTTTTTTTGTTAATATAAAGTGTAATAAGATAGTTGTTTCTTATTTCCTAAAGCTTATGTTTCAATAAGGTATGGTCAATAATCAAAATAAATAAAAATGCTTTACTTAAAAATTAGTTTATTCCAAATATTTACTTAGTTACTGATAATTAGTTTCTATTCCATTTTTCAAGTCGGGACGGGCTTGCGGCAGACATGGGCAGGATAGTGGTACTCACCCCAGCAGGCTTTTATTGCGCTGCCGTAAAATTAATTTATAAGGATATAAATTTAGTTATAATTAACTGAGATTCAAGCATTAATGATTTTGTATTATATAAGTTTGATACTTGACAATGTAGGGCTAGTGTAAAATAGCATTTTTTATTGCTTATTGGCTTAATATTGGTAGACGAGCTCAGAGCCCACCTGGTAGTTACCGTAGCCCACAGACATCAACAACGTAAATGCCGCCACCTTGAGACATGAGTTCTAAATCACAGTTTAATAATACATCGACTTTCAAAACCGAAACGTATTACTGCCTCAAGGCAGAAACAGGCGAGGTACGATAGTAGGACCTCTTGTGAGTTCACACGGGTAGGTACCACCACCCCGCCTATTTCTGCCGTGAATCAGTAATGCGTTTCGGTTTGAAGGGTGGGGCAGCCGTTGTAGCTATACTGAAACCTTAGAACTTATATCTCAAGGTGGGTGGCGCATTTACGTTGTAGATGTCTATGGGCTCGAGTAACCACTTAACACCGGGTGGGCTGTGAGCTCGTCGTCTCATTTAAGCAATAAATGACTGTTTAGTTAAAATTTACTAATTTCTGGAAATAGAGAGAGAGAGAGTATTCTTTATTGTACACCAAAAAACAAATAAACAATGCGATACATTAAAACAAAAAAGTACAATTGGCGGTCTTATCGCTAAGAGCGATCTCTTCCAGACAACCATCAGGTGGACAAGAATCATTTGGAAACGAACTACGCGTGGTGTACCATTCCAGTGAAATACATATACATAATATAATATGTAGTTTAATTTTATTATCCTTGTGTTTTACAATGACGAACTTGTATGAGATAATTTTCTACTTTGTGGTAAAATATATTCTCATATCGACAAACTTTTTGTTTGTTCCCCGTTCGCATTTTCCATTTAGGAGAGAACTAAGCATATTTGGTTTTGGCTAAGCCCTTTCGATTTTCACGAATCCAATATATTAGAATGCGATATGCTAAAAGTAACCAGGTATGTACTGTGTTAAATTAAATATCTGTTTGAGATTATCTTATGATAATATCATTTCAAAGTTATATATTTTATGTAATACAATTTTGGTACGAAGTTCCTTATGGGACGATGCGGAGGGGTACCCTAACCGGGAAAAAACGTCCGTAACGTAAGATTTTTATTAGTAATGCACACAGTGTACGACTTAAGTTTGTAATAACGTACAGAAAATAACATATATTTTTATCATTCATTGACCACGATCTCAGAGCGTTCGTTTGCGCAATACACTAACTCTTATGCAAACAACCGTGAATGAAGTGTACCACAATAAGTTCGCACGTTACCGAATGACTGTGGGTTGTTGCATAACCTCCAGTTTTATTTTCTTTATACCTCGAATAGAACTTAAAATTGATATTTTTATAATAAGGAACTTCGTTTCTCTCCGATGTCCCACGACACCACACATCTTTTTTATTTTAGATATTTGATTTTAGGAGTAAATCATCGTATAAAAGTAATAATATTATTATCGACCAGAAGTGAGGTAGTTAACAAAAATAAATAAATAACACAGAACTGGCCTAATTATATTTCACTGAATTAACAAAACTTCTAACAAAATGATGTCAATTTACTATTAACGAAAACTGTTAAAATTACACAAGAACCAAAGATGTTTCAACAAGAACTGCACACACGAACGCCACGCACCAAAAAGAGGCAAAGGCGCAGCAAGGGATCGTTTTTATAGTTTTAGCGCTGGCTCTCGGTCGGGGGTTGCCTGGACTCGGTAACAATATAATAATAGTACCACAGGAATTAAATAATTTTAATTATATGTTTGAAGTTTCACCTACTCATAATAATCTAACAAATACATTTTCGAATACCCGTCCCAAAATAAATTCAATAAAACATATTAAATAACTTCAAATAGAAAGCTGGATGAAAGAAAACGTGGTTTTTCTTATTGCTCACCTCATTTATGTTGTCTGTTTACATTTCGTAACATAATATACACAGACATCTGTGTGCGGTAGCGACTAAAGCCGACGGAATGAGTTTTTTGACAGGAAATTAAAGTTCACTGGCTTTCCCCAAACGTTATCTACGTCACTGCTTTACGAATATGAAAACACGTTTCATTATTTATTTCACTAATTTAAAACCTTTATTTATATATATATAAAATAATTGCTGTTCGTTAGTCTCGCTAAAACTCGAGAACGGCTGAACCGATTTGGCTAATTTTGGTCTTGAATTATTAGTGGAAGTCCAGAGAAGGTTTAAAAGGTAGATAAATGAACGAAAATCCTCGGAATTAAATATAAAAAAAAACACTTTTGTTTTTCTTTTGATGTGTCCCCGTCGGACGGATTCCTTTTGTTTGTTTTATTTTTATTTTATACAAAAGTTTAGGTCTTTTATTTATCGATTGAGGCACTACGAAGTTTTTTTTTTTATGATTGAAGGATTACTGGTGGTCCGGAGGCCTTTCCAGTTTCACCAGGACAGGTGGGCGAGCAAAGGCTCAGGAGGGGTGGGATTTGCTAACAACTGCCCGAGCGCCTCCGAGGGAGACCTAACAACTCAAGAGCAATTGCTTCGCGAATGAATCTACTACCGGATCGGAATCGCGACCCGCTGAGAAGATCCGGCGAGAAACTCAGCGAGCTGATGCATGGGTTAGGTTGCACGTCGACCTCTTTATCGAGTTCGACGAGTACGGTTACCGGCACTACGAAGTCTGCCGAGTCAGCTAGTATGAAATAAAAAATATTTTCAACTGCTAGTTGTTGTGCGTTCATTACTCTGCATTTCGCACACTAAAACATATTTGGATAACAAATTTTACGTGTTTAAGAAATAAGAGGTGTGCTTATAAGATAATTTGTTCACTAGCTTTCCACTTCAGACAGTGTTACTTCCATTTGATTAGATATTATTCAGTTGATGTTGGCATTTGAATTTCTAATATAAATCTGCCTCTAAAGTTGTTTTAGTAAATGAATGGAGATCGTTTGAGAAAAGTCACAACAAAAAAGTGAAATTTCACTACTAATTTTACTATTTAAGGATCTTTTATTGCAAATTGTGCAGGTAGAGGTGTAACAGTCTCACCTACATCTAATATTTGATCTGTTCGTATTAGTGATTTGTTTTCGGAATATAGGTAAATGAGCTCAGAGTTCATCTAAAGTTGTTTGAGCCATGTAATCGTAATAAATCTGACGAAATTAAAAAAATTAAGTCAAAGAGTTGTTCGGGCTCTGATAACTTCAAAATTAGATGGGCATTGATTTTCTGTTTTACTTATTAAATAAGGTAACAAAATAAATAAATAAAATGTACTATTCTTCGAACATCATATTATGTACGCAAATTAAAATTACTCAAATTAAACAATTTGCAGAGCTAACATATTGTTGTCCTAAATAAACAAAGAACCAAAAAAAACCGACAATGTTAAGTCGTTTTATCATATTCTTATAATTAAATAGAATTACAAGCAAAGAAGTCACACTACAACAATGCATTGCAAATATGAATACGGCCTAAGCTTCTAATCTCGGATTAACATAGGGTCACCATTTGTTAGCGAGACCATAGACCCAGAGGGATTTGAATTTGAAATGAAATAATCGCAATAAGACGCATATAAATGTATTAAAGTTGTTGTTTTTTATTAATAAAACTTTCTAAATTGTTGGCATGGATCTGTAATTTAGAAATCGGAATATAGAATTCTTGAACTTACATGAGATATGTTAATAGGTTATAGTATTAAAAATATTCCAAGATTTATATAACTTTAATTTTGATATGTACAATAATGAAGTTTGCGTTCACTTTACACTTGGTTTATATTTGAGCATATTATATGCAAGGCTAAAACGGAATGAAAACTTCATGAAGAAAGCAATTTTAAATCAAGATTTATTATCTAACAAAGTTATTACATTAAATAATAACAACTAAAGCAACATCCTTGTCTACAAAAAATCATAAAAAGAATCAAACATTTCAATTACGGCGAAATTCATTGTTCCTATATTTTGTTTTAAGTAGGTTATCGTTCTCGTCGAACCCGTCCCTTGCAACGAAGGGCTCGACGAGTAAATTAACCTTCAGACACAGCCCACTGAGTTTCTCGCCGGATCTTCTCAGTGGGTCGCGCTTCCGATCCGGTGGTAGATTCTGCGAAGCACGGCTCTTGCTAGAGCTCGTGTTAGCAACGTCGTCAGGTTTGAGCCCCGTGAGCTCACCTACTAGTTAAGGTTACGCTGAAATAGCCTCTCAAAGCTCTCAGCTTAAGTAGAAAAAAAAAAGAAGACGATAAATAAAACTATACAAAAGTGCACCGCTTAGCTGGGGCTTTGGTCGTGTACAATATCGTTCGTTTTGCCGCTCAAAGCCAACCTGCTCCGGATGTAAGTCTGTTATGTCGCCTACAAGGACCAAGCACGTCTGCTTTACGTAACCTTAAATACACTATTATAATCTACTCCAATTACGAAGTCCCATTTGATAGGTGTTATTATTATGTTATTGTGTGTGTGAATTAATTGTATAATGATTTAGATCGATTGTGTCTTTTTTACACAATCAATCTGTCCTTTTACGGGTAGTAGGACCTCTTGTGAGTCCGCGCGGATACCACTACCCAGCCTATTCCTACCGTGAAGCAGTAATGCGTTTCGGTTTGAAGGGTGGGGCAGCTGTTGTAATTATACTGAGACCTTAGAACTTATATCTCAAGGTGGGTGGCGCATTTACTCACATTACAATGTGAACGCCACCAGGCACTTAGTCAATGAGGCTTAAATCTCAATTGTATATAGCATAAAAGCATACTCGTCAAATATGTTCGGTAAAAAAAATATTTTCACTAAATTTAAATTTAAGCGGCGGCTTGGCTCTGCCTCGGGCATTGCTGAAGTCCATGGGCGACGCTAACCAAACACCATCAGATGGGTGCTATGCTCCTACAAGTTGTGCCTACAAGGGCAATCAAAAATAATCATGAAACCGAAGCATTTCATGAAATTGTATATCAAACAGAATGCGTGACTCAAATACCGTCGCTTGCGACTAAGGGCTCGACGAGCAAATTAACCCATAGACACAGCCCACTGAGTTTCTCGCCGGATCTTCTCAGTGGGTCGTGTTTCCGATCCGGTGGTAGATTATGCGAAGCACTGCTCTTGCTATTGCCAGTGTTAGCAACACTCCTGTTTGAGACAAAAACAAAAAAAGAACAGATTACGCGAGTGACTCAAAATTGTTACATCAGTTATGAATAGTAAAATTGAACCTTATATAAAATTGACGATGGAAGACCTCGCGCTACTGGTATTAACAAGGACTTGATTGCACGTTCGTCCTCAAACGAAGGATTTCGATCGATATACGTGATTCTATTTTCGCATTCACTCATGCCTTACCCAATCAGACTAAAAGAACAATTGTTTGCTATATGAACTATCACAGAAACTAGTCTACTTTTATTTACATAACGTATAATAATTAGTACCTAGTTAGTCTATTTGGCAAAATGTTATTTATATATGTAAACAAATATTTATTTGTATGTTTGTTCTGTATACTTTCCTAAAACATTCATCTGATCATTATCAGACTCATTATCATTATAAACCTTTATACAGTTTTTTTAGCCTCTTTTGGGTCCTTCAAAGAAGATTTTTGACAAATTTCACGTATAGACGCATGGCGGGGTAGCTAGTTATTTTAAAAAATATTTTTTATTTAACACTAGCCGACCCGGCAAACTTCGTAGTGCCTCAATCGATAAATAAAAGACCTAAACTTTTGTATAAAATAAACTCGTCCGACGTGGGACACATAAAAAAAAAACAAAATTGTTTGTTTTTTATATAATTCTGAGCATTTTCATATTTATCTACCTTTTTACCTACCTTCTCTGGCCTTCCACAAATAATTCAAGACCAAAATTAGCCAAATCGGTTCAGCCGTTCTCGAGTTTTAGCGAGACTAACGAACAGCAACTCATATTTATATAGGTATATATAGATTACAAATACTAATGTCGTAACAAATTCAATAAATTGCACACCCTTTACTTAACGCAGAAGTAATGGGTTTTGTTTTCTTTACGTCGTTCGGAAAAACAAATTGTCGCGTTCCTCTTCGCAGTGTTTGCTGTTCATCAATCGAACCATTACACAGTGTACTCATCAAATGCGTTAGTGTGCTGTTAGTTCACTGGTATCGATTTTAGCAACGAGTGACTAGAGATTGACTTCGTTAAATGCACGATGTGACATATGCCTTGTATCTAATTTAAGTCTTCTTCTTCTCTGTCGTTTCCTCATTACTGAGGGTCGTGACCACCTTGGTCCAGTTTTTGCACCAGCTTCCTCCAATGCTGCCTGCACTCGGCCTGCTTAATGGCGTCCGGGACGCTGGTGTTTGTGGCCTCCATGATAATGTCCGTCCACCTGGTTGGCAATCTTCCTCGACTTCTCTTTCCTTCCACGTGACCTACAACTATTAATTTTTCCAAGTTCTCAGGATTTTGTCGGGCCACGTGTCCGAAGTACTTGAGGAGACGCTGCATACAGATTGTAGATAGACGGGTCTTGACGTTTAGCTCCTCGAGAATTGACACATTTGTTCGGCGCTCGGTCCATGATACGCCCAACATTTTGCGCCAACACCACATTTCAAATGCGTCAATTCTCGATCGGGTACGGCCCTTGAGGGTCCACGTCTCAGAAGCGTACAAGAATATGGAGAAGATAAGGGTTCTCATGAGCTTTATCTTAGTTTTTTTGCTTATGCTGCGATTTCTCCAAATCTTCTCCAATCGCTTCACGGCTGATTTTGACATCTGGGCCCTCCTGACCACCTCCCTGTCACAGTCACCGTCACTGGATATTAATGACCCCAAGTACACAAATTCCTGCACCACGTCCAGGTCACGCAGTTCGTG
Source organism: Bombyx mori (assembly GCF_030269925.1). Lineage (NCBI taxonomy): Eukaryota > Metazoa > Arthropoda > Insecta > Lepidoptera > Bombycidae > Bombyx > Bombyx mori. The sequence continues at coordinate 8,688,971 of NC_085123.1, forward strand.
AGTGCGTGTCATTGTGCCAGCTCTATCGACAAACATCAATTTCGTTTTGGATCGGTTGATGCAAAGTCCGTAATCTTTGCTAACGACTTCCACTCTCCTCAGAAGCTCATGCAGCTCTCGCTCCGAGGTACCGATTATAGTGGTATCATCAGCGAAACGAAGATTATTAATTCGGTGGCCTACTACACGAATACCCCCCTCCCAGTTCTCCAGAACGAGCCTCATAATGTGTTCACCGATGAGGTTGAAGAGTTGTGGGGAGAGAATACACCCCTGTCTGACTCCACGTTCGGGCTTAAATGGATGGAAAAACTCATTGTTCATTCTGACTCTCGTAATTCCATCCATATATAGAGTCTGAACAAGGGAGACGAGGTGGTCCGGTATTCCCATCTCTTGCATCACGTCGAACATTTTCTTCCAGTTGATGCAGTCAAAAGCCTTGGCGTAGTCAATGAAGCAGAGAGCCATCGGGACGTTGAACTCCCTTGCCTTTTCGATCAACTGCCTTATGTTTAAGATCTGCTCTCTGGTTCCTCGACCCTTAACAAAACCTGCTTGCTCTTTTGCGATTTGCCTACTGATAAAACTCTCCAGTCTTTTATTGATAATATGGAGGAGAATTTTACTGGCATGCGAGATTATGGAGATAGTCCTGTAGTTCTCACATTTGCGTGTGGAGCCTTTTTTATGGAGAGGAATTAATATTGATTCCGTCCAGTCTTCAGGCCACTGGCCAGTACGCCATACTTTCTGGCAAATGGAGTGTAAAATCTTGGTACCATCCGAGCCTAGGCTCTTTAACATTAGAGCGGTTACGCTGTCCCTTCCGCATGCTTTTTGCTTCAGCCTATTGATTGCTGCCTCAACTTCTTGTAGAAGGATATCTGGCTCATGTTGGTTATAGTCCACCCTTTCTTCGATATCATTGCAGCCCTTTTCGCAATATAGCTGTTCGCTGTATCTCCTCCATCTGTCTAGCGCAGCCTGCCTGTCAATGATGAGGTTACCACGGTCGTCCTCAATAGTCCAGGTTTTCAGCTTGTACTCTTTGGCCAACAGCTTCACTCTGCGGAACATGTCCTTAGAATGCATGCGTTCAGAATCCCTTTGAATGTCATCGCAGACAGCATTTATATAGGCATCTCTGTCACGTCTGCAAAGTCTTTGGACTTCATGATGCAGCAGTCTGTACTCATGCTTATCTGCGTCAGTCGTAAGACCATCCTCCTTTCGGGCTTTTCTTCTGACGATAGCTGACCATGTTTCTTCGGACATCCAAGGTGATTTAGGTTGTTCTATTGCTTGTTTTCCGACGACTTCGCTCGCTGTCTGCAAGGTTACCTGTTTCAACTGTTCCCAGGTAACATTTGCAGAGTCGAAGGGATCTACGGCAAAATCACGCAACCGCTCCTTAATGGCATTGGCAAACAACTCCTGTGCTCGACCCGATATGTCCACCACCTTCCTAGGTTTCTGCTGTTTGATTGACTTAAGACGGATTTTAACTTTTGCAACAAGTAGTTGGCGGTCACTGCCACAATCTGCACCTGGTCTCGTCGTAACATTCAGGACAGATGATTTCCATCGTTTCCCTATCATGACATAGTCAATCTGATTTCTATGTTGACCGTTAGGGGAGATCCATGTATACAACCTTCGAGGATGATGCTGGAACTGGGTGTTCATGACTGAAACATTGTTTTCCGCACAGAAGTCGAGGAGTAACTGCCCTCGCTCGTTACGAGTCCCTAGCCCGAATTTCCCGACTATGCCACGAACATGGTCATCCATTAGCGTATTGCCTATCTTGGCATTGAGATCTCCCATGAGAATTGTGACTTCCTTCTTTGGGATATCTTGGTAGACTTTCCCCAAGCTGTTGTAGAAAGAGTCTATTTCATCCTGGTTTGAATTCGAGGTCGGTGCATATACTTGTACGATGTTGATGGGATAAGGGTGGGCAGATAGTTTTAGTGCAATGATTCTGTCATTGACTGCATTGTACCCGATCATCCTGCCACGCATTCTCTTTGATACTAGAAACCCAACGCCGCTGAAGCTGTTTTCTGGATTACCTGCACTGAGTCTCAGCTTACCCGATGCCATGACAAGATGACCGGACTCTCTGAGGTGAGTCTCACTTAAGCCCATCACATCCAGGTCACAACTTTCCATCTCCCTGCAAACTATTTCGATTTTCCCAGGTCTCAAGAGTCCGCGAATATTCCAGGTGCCAACATTAAGGATTTGTTTATGGCCTAATCGCCCTGTGGTACTAGTATTTGAGTCAACAGTAACCCAATTTCTATAAGCAGCCTGATGACGCACTGGCTTATAGCCGGTAACCAACTTCACACCAGGAGACCCGGACTCGTCCTGGCGCCGAGAGTCAGTCGGAGCGCTCGACATACTAAACTTCTTTTTGACTTTTCTCATGGTGGTTTTCTTGGGAAAAATAGTAACGGTAGCTTCCCATTCCTTTCCGTCCCAGAACTTTTTAGAGGGGATTTAGCCCCCTAGGCCGCTGCAGCCTCAACCAGCTGATTGTCCAGCTGGGGATATGGTTATCCCGCCACTGTTCGGTCGCCATTGCCTCGTCCGTTGTCTAGCAGGGAGCACCACGACTAGCACGACTAATTTAAGTACTCGTATTCAAATGAGCAGCTTATTTTGTTTGTCCCACCAACTGTAGTACATTTTTATACCAGCATAGATGAAGTTCTTCTTTTGAGAGCTAACGCATGCTTAATCTATATATATATAAAAATAAGTTGCTGTTCGTTAGTCTCGCTAAAACTCAAGAACGGTTGGACCGATTTGGTTAATTTTGGTCTTGAATTATTTGTGGAAGTCCAGAGAAGGTTTAAAAGATAGATGAAAATGCTCGGAATTAAATAAAAATAACAATTTTGTTTTCCCTTTGATGTGTCCCCGTCGCACGGATTCCTTTTGTTTGTTTTAAGTTTATTTTATACAAAAGTTTAGGTCTTTTATTTATCGATTGAGGCACTACGAAGTCTGGCGGGTCAGCTAGTTTATAATAAAAGTCATTATTTATGAAAATATTAAACGAATATTTAAGAATTAACAGCAGGCAGCGGCTTGGCTCTGCCCCTGTCATTGCTGAAGTCCATGGGCGACGGTAACCACTCACCATTAGGTGGGCCGTATGCTCGTCTACCTACAAGGGTAATAAAAAAATCCTTAATATCTTAATGACATCAAACGGTTTTGTGACGAAGATCGGTTCTAACGATAAAACTGTTAAAACTGTTCATTGCATAATGCTGGATTTTTTCTTTATGTAAGAGGTACATTATCTCTTCGTGCATATCCAAAAGAAGTACGGTCTTTTACGATATAAATATAGTCGTCCACGACGTTGACGAAGATTCTAATGTTTCTAAAAGTCAAATTATAATTAAATTTAAAATACTTTAACAGTTTTGTTTATAGTAGTTTTCGTTTATAGTAATTTAAGTGTCTCAGACGTTTCCATGAATTTACTAATTATGTCTTCATCTCGCGAAAACCGAATAAAATACTATTTCAAATTGTTTCGAAATTAAAACACTACAGACACTGTTGAAAATTGTATCGCAGGTTTGTTTATTTTCATTCAATAAAACCTTTTCTTATTATTTGAAAGTAAAATCACAACTTCACAACGAATCATTTCAATTTGTAATTAAAACAAGTTAATCGAGCGAAAGACTTCCATCGACTTGTTTATGCCGTGTTCTCTTCGGCGTGAATGCAGTATAAAGTTTTAGAGCTATAATTGAGTCGTGCGAAATCTGTCTCGCTTACACTGTCAATGTCAGCGATAAGTGCGAGCGAGACGACTAAAGTCTGAATTCATAGATTTCAGCGAACACTCGTAATTTGCGGCCGCGATCTCATCTTGGAAGTAAGTGACTGTTATTTTCTACATAGGCAGACGTTTGAATCTCTTATATTAGATCTAATAGTATTAGGGAATGCTCTCATTTACGTAACGATGGATAAGTTGTAAATTACTTGGAATATCATCGTGTTCAAATTTTGACGAAGCATGTTGCTGATAACTTTATTTCTGTAATCTGACGAAGCATGTTGCGGATAATAACATGTACTTTTAGGTTAGGAATATTGTGTTCTTTTTTTTATAATAAACTTGGAATATCATCGTGTTCAAATTACATTGTAATCCCATTTTTTTATTGAGTTTTTTTTGTTTTATAATTTTGATTTTTGACTTTGAAATTAGACACTTTAAATGTTTGTTAAGTAACCAATTAATTTTATTGTAAAAAGTACACAACGCAAGAACATTCATAAATTGTAAATAAAGAATAAATAGTACATTATAATTTCGACAATATAAGTGTTAATGTAATGTATGTACTTACTTTTTCATTATGATAAATATAGGTATTATAATTAGTACCGTACTGTTACTAATTGTAATTTATTTATTTATTTAATTAGTCTACTTACAAATTAACAGTATAAACCAAAACATTTGTAATGATTAACTATAAGTATAAATACAATTAGATATCCAAATATTTTAATAATACATTGCTTACTCCCAAAAACACCGTACTATAAATATGGACAAAACACAAGTACCTAAACTAACCACAAAATTTCCTTAAAATATACTAGCAATACGAGCTCGATATGAATCTTAAGCTTCTTTTCACAGAGCCCCTTACATCTAAAGCAAACTAAGTATTTGAACGCACCATTTCACGTTAATATCGTTCAAATACTTACTCACGTAAACAAGTCATTACTTTGCAACTCATTAATGGGCATTATTTATTAAAATCTAGAGCAATTCATGCATTCATTCCGAAGCTATTTAAGTCCGAGCATAATTTACGCTATCGCTTTTATAGGGCGTAAGGTAGCTAGCTAGCTATTCCCGAAATAATAAAAACAATGTTATTCTTACGTAAATAGAAAACAATTTTATTCATTTCTCTAAGCTAAGCTAATAAATATTTGTTTTAGCAAATTCATTTTCTTTTCTTTCTTTTGTTGGGTGAATGAACACACGGTTGTCTTATGTTAATTAACAGCTCATAGACATCGTATCGTGTAAATAACTTATTCGCGTTGACTACAGTAATCACACAGATTATTCGTTTTTCGGCTTCAATTTTTATTATACGATTTAATTTAATTTTGTGAGTCCGCACGAGTAGGTATCACCACCCCGCCTATTTCTGCCGTGAAACAGTAATGCGTTACGATTTGAAGGATGGGGCAGCCGTTGTAACTATACTGAGACCTTAGTAATGATTTCTCAAGGTGGGTGGCGCATTTACGTTGTTGATGTTTATGGGCTCCAGTAACCACTTAACACCATATATGCAATAAAAAATAAATAAATAAATTACTCGTAAGCAAAACCTTCATAGCGGAAGTCAGACACGAACATGTGCTAAGCGATGCAGCGATGCTTTACATTTCCTAAAACCGCACAAAGCAAAGTTATATAGCCAACAAACTCGTGTTTGCTCGTTTGCTCGAGATATGTGTTCTTTTTTTTTTATTGCTTAGGTGGGTGGACGAGCTCACAGCCCACCTGATGTTAAGTGGTTACTGGAGCCCATAGACATCCACAACGTAAATGCGCCACCCACCTTGAGATATAAGCTCTAAGGTCTCAAGTTTAGTTACAAGTTTAGTTAGTTCTTGTACTCAAACTAGTGAATTACTCGTCTTTCAACTTAACTCGTATTGATATCTAAAATTATTCATCGTCCCAATAACAATTATTACAAAAAAATATATATATCAGCACTCGATTTCTTATCACGAATAAATAACATATATTATTTACCTCGGTCTTTTACCGACGAAAATAATTTCCTACATGCGAAATACTTAGGAGAATTATTGCGACCACACACCGAGAAAATGTAGCAACAAGTTTAAGATGCTCGCGTTAATGGGTTTCTGGATTACCGAGGCTTTTAATGGAAACGAGAAGTTTTCTTAAATTACCGTTCTGAATGGGAATGTAATGAAAGTAAATACGAGCGATATAACACCGGTTTTTGTGTTACGTAATCGTAATATATCAATAGAATAAAATACGAAACATATAAAATCTTCTTGTATTCTTCTTCTTCTCAGTCGTGTCACTCTTGACAGAGTGGTCGTAATCGTCATGTAGTGTTGGAAGGGGCAGACTTGATGCGTCTCACGATGTCGCGCCATCTCTCCCTGCTCGAGGCCATTCTACTGCACTCATTTAAGGGACCTCCCACTGCAGTTTTAATTTGGTCGGTCCACCGCATTGGTGGTCTCCCGCGCGGTCTTGTACCATCAACGCTTATTATAAAAATATTAACATACCGAGATATTAAAGGTTTTCTTCGGTTTAGTGAGTTGAAAGCATAAAATACTACTTTTGAGATTTATACTCGCGCTTATTCTTTCATTGCATTTTTTCCTAATTTTCGGACACTTTACAATCTTCGTGTTTTTATTATGAATAAGGCAATACTTGTGGCCCCGAGGCCTTTCCAATTTCAAAGCAGCCAGGAGGGAAGGGATTTGCTAACAGCTACCCGAGTGCCTTCAAAACATACATAACAACTCAAAAGCACCTGCTTCGCGAATTAATCTACTACCGGATTGGAATCACGACCCGCTGAGAAGATCCGGCGAGAAACACAGCGGCTGTTATTTGGGTTAGGTTGCCGTCGAACTCTTTGCCGAGTTCCACGAGTACGGTTACCGGAGTCCCTAAGCATACTTCTAGTGTTAGATTTGAAGGCGTCTACGGTGACTGGCTCTTGCGTGATCAGTATTCGGGGAGTAGTCAGCAGCGGCAATGATAGGGTGATTGTCATGACGCAGTTTGCCTTATCGAAGTAACGTTCCGATGCCGACTTCAGGTTTTTTCGGATCGATTGCAGGCCCAGGTCGTCGCGTAATTCAACGTTCCTCACGAAGCATGGAGCTCTGCCGGCTAACCTGCAAATACGGGATTGTAGGGATTGGAGGGTGTCTATGTCCTAATGCGGGAGGGAATCCGTATATAATCTTCGTTGTTACGGACGTTATTCTTCCAGGTCTGAATTTTTTGGGTGGCTCATTTACGTTGTGGATGTCTATGGGCTCCAGTAACCACTTAGCAGGTGGGCTGTGACCTCGTCCACCCATCTAAACAAAAACAAAAAAAAATATATGGTAACTGCACTCATATTCTCTATAAACTTATAAAATTTTAGATGGTCAAACGGATATATAGCTTCGATAATAAATTAATGAATATAAACAATTAATGTATTTGAAATAAATGTTTAGTATTGTGGGCGTTGCACGGGCGGGCGTACAAAATACAATTAATAATGGCATTCACCTTATAATATAGCCAATGGGTTCTGGTAGCTAGTGGCGTTAATGTCGTAGGACGGAATGTTAAAATCCCGTATGCAGTAACTTTTATTTAAGAATACGTTCTTAGCATGTGCTTTAGAATGACTTCTACGATGTATGTAGTATAATAAACAAGGTGGGAGGTTGTATTCGAGTCGATGATAAATGAAAAAAGTAATAAGGTAAAGATATAAAACCTTATGCTATGAACCTTATTGAGAAAGACTGAACAATTTAAAAGAAAATTTGAATGTCCTGCACATAATATCACCACCATCTATGTGGCATGAAATGATATTACAAACAAACTTAATGTTTTAATTACAAACTAATGTGTATTTATGAAGAGCATTAAGTTTCCGAAGTATCGAACAAGTTTTCCTTTGATGTTGAAACTGCCGTATGAAAATGTCAGCATCCATGTTTTATAACTTGGCCAACTTTATATGAGCTTTGAATGGTACCTCTAAGACCGCTGTATTAGCTCCTAACCGTTACAAAGGACTCGATGCGCCATAAACCTGAAACCTTAAATTAAAGTTAGCCGGATTATTTTAAGATTAAATCTGATCACGTACAATTCAGATATAGTACATGTCGCAGAAGGGCCTGATATCATCATTATCTTTTGACACGGTGGGCGTATGATGGGTAGTCATGCAAAGAGTTTGCCCAGCACGAAACGATATGACAGAGACGTCTTCGCTCTTCTAAGTTAGGCAATGAATGTATTTCGATTCAACCCGAGCGATGACACCTCGACTCTGCCGAAGCACACCATCCGAAGTGCACCGATGTTTGAGGAATATGGCGCACTTTCGCTTCCTTTGTCGTGTCCGGGTGTAACATAATATAGATTAAAAAATATATACATGTCAGCACACGGCGGGGATGGCTGAGCGGTAGGTTCCGTCATCACTCGTATTTGGTTGAACACAGTTTATAAAAAGTCAATAAAACCTTTTGAATAACAATTATTGAAACTCAACTCACACAACTTTCACAATGACAGGATAAACTGACAGTTTCGTTGCATATACCGACAGACCGACTGACTGACTGACTGAGACGGACGGAATGACTGTCTGACACGGAATGCCACGACTCTGTCCACGTACCGCCATTTTATACTGTGGCGTTACGTAGTCTACCCTTCATTTTGTGATATTTATCAAAACAACATCTCATCATTTAAAATAATAATCAAAACCACCGTCTTAATATTACTAAAAGTTGTTATCCACGACAACTAAAAGTCGTTATCCACGACACGGCCATTCTGACATGTCACACGTCCCTGTGTGACGCTCCTGCAAGAAAAACAACCTTTTGCAATATCAAACAGGTTTCGTCTCGGCCAATCCTGATACATTCACGATTGAGGATTGGGATTCCTTTCATTACAAACCATAACGTTAGCTCTTAACAAGATCTTTAACAGACCATGTTAACCTGTGTGAGTAGATAACTTAATTACCCAATTATTAGTGATACAATATACAACTGAAAAATTTCATTAATGCTCAATAAGCATTAGAAACCCCATTTATTACAAAACAACTCAATCTGAGCAGTATTTCATCAGTATTCTGTATCAACCACAAACTATCGTTACAATTACTTCCATCTAGTGAGAGTAACTCATGCCACCTATATCGAGTGACGATAAACCAATTCAAGTGCCACCTCCATCGAATAGCTCTTGACTACTTATTGCCTCCATCCGGCAAATTAGTGGGACCTCCATCCGGTACCCAACTTCAACACAAAACACTAATGCCTCCACCTGGCACGCAAATGGATCTTCCATCCAGTACCCACTTCAACCATAAAACACATCGCAATGCCTCCATCCGGCAATAAAACGAACACATCACCTAAACCGAGCGATGTGTTCAATTACCAGTCATAAATGACACCGAATACTGTTCTTTACTAATCACACAAAATAGGACAACAAAATCCTTACTTTAATCAGTCAGTTGTATCGTGGTCATTTGATCCTACATCTACTACATCACTAGTGTCAACAAAATCATATAGAACGCTCCTAGCCTGGCTGCCGGCGTAGCTAGTGACATTGCCACCCACATTATCATTAAAACAAATGATAAAACCAATACACATAACTTCACAATATAGAGTCAAGGTCATTACTAGACCAACAAAACAATAGTGTCCATTGAGACCCAGGTCTTCGCTGTACCAATCGATGGAGATACTCTCACCTCACTGATCAGTCTCGTCAGTAGCACTACTTAGAGGCAAAGGTTCTATTACCAGTTAAAGCCATCTATCTTCATTTCAACAAAATTCAACATCAAATTTTACTAACTTTCCAATGTTCTGGTCTCGTCAAAGTTAATCTCTTACTTTCAGTATCATTTTAAGGAAAAACCTTTAGGGATATGGCACGCGAACTATTAAGAATTCGAAGGGGCTCGCCTCTGTTATTCTTTGGGTAGAACAATTTAAAAAAGATGTACGGCTTCTAGCACTTCTTGTCAAGAACAATTCTATGAGCTCATCGCGAGCTTGGTCATCAATAACGCAAGTCTGGGCTTCGAATGAGGACACTAGATTTAAGTGTTCTATTTCGCTGAATGCTCAATCCCACTGAACCGATTAAAACAACTATCGGGTAGTACGTGACATAAAAATGAGTAAGCAATAAACCATCGCATAGGATTTGTTCCGTACAGTTTTGGTCAAAACAACAGACTCTTTATGAGAACCTTCGCATAAAATTCCTGAATTATGAAGCTACTACTAATAGATTTCTCGACAAGAGAACATTCGGCACCAGATTCCAAATAAAAATAATACGACTCACCAGATTGTTCTTATTTACCAAAATTGCCCGATATTACGCAGCTACCGGCACGTCGCTCCGCTCGGCCGGTGAATAGTTGACCCATCGAGGGCGCTTGCGTTCCACATCTCGTATTGGCTGCAGCAATCACGTGTCGATTGCGACACGGCCTTCTTGACTGTACACGTCCTCGTGTGATGGTTAACCTACAATCAAAAACATCCACGAGAACACTTGTTCCGCTCGATCACTCCTGACTACACTTTACGACTTATCGGAAAATTTAAAGTCATCAAAGCTTTAAACTGTTTTAATACCATTTTAACCAAATCAAACAATAGGGTATACAAAGTTCACTATTCAGCAGCCAGAGCACGTACCACAGTCGTTCATCAAACTTCAAATTTACTCTGTACAAATCAGGCATAGCTTACAGGAACCCAGATCAAAGAAAACTTCCGAGTAAAAATATCTAACGCCACGGCTCTCCAGCCGACCAGCAATCGCAATTGCCCTCATGATGCGCATCCACCGCGTGGATCGCCCGTGTGCATCACCCGCTGACTACACACGATGGTCTTTACAGACCCCGACCTCCGCCAGAGCCAAACGCGCACCGCGCGCCCACGGACTACTTGAGTTGCCTCAAGAGACACCGATTTCTACCGGGCTACGACTACGTAATAGCTACTGGTACGGTCGAACACAATACGGCCGATAGACTATCCTTACTCGAGTTTTCACCACAATTTAAGCTTGCTCTTCATCATCATCATTTACATCAACCTCGACTGGTATGTGTCATGCTGGCATTTTTCTTAGCCTATCATGTGGGTATTTGTAAGTACGTTTTGAATTTAAGCTTTCAATGTGTAACGGTCACCATCCAATACTTCAACTACTTTAAACGGCCCTTTAAACTTCGTATCTAATTTCGTTTGATTACGCTCTTCGATTTAATGTGTGGACGAACTCACAGCCCACCTTGTGTTAAGTGGTTACTGGAACCCATAGACATCCACAGCGCAAACTCACCACACACCTTGAGATAGAAGTTCTAAGGTCTCAGTATAGTTACAACCGCTGCCCCAGCCTTCAAACCGAAATACACCACAGCTTCACGGCAGAAATAGGCAGGGTGACGGTACCCGTGCGGTCGATGGCACTATACGGAGCACCGGTCTGGTGCCACGTCCTTACCCACGAGAACGTCGCCGCGCTGCGACGCCGGCAGCGCGTGATCGCAGTCAGAGCTATTCAAGGATACCTCACAGTCTCCTACGAGGAGGCGCGCCCTAGCGCAAGTGCAGCCGGAGCGCGGAGGCTCCAATCTCGGCAGTCCGTGCTGGAGGCGTGGTCTCGTCGTTTGGCGGACCCGTCGGCCGGCCTCCGTACCGTCGAGGCGATCTGCCCGGTTCTCGCGGACTGGGTGGGCCGTGACCGCGGAAGTCTCACCTCCGGCTACCTGTGCAGACTCACAAGACATTTTACCACCATGCAAACTTCTTACCGCAACAAATCTTACCAGCCACCACGCAAACTACAATTTTACGGGTTCCACCTCTCCTACACGATGTTACTCCCACACTGAGGAAGCCAACCGCGAACACTTGTCAAGCACGCACAAGCACGCACTTCACCGGAAAAACCTGCATCCGCCAGCGGAACCCGAACACCGCCGCATCGCCAGACACGAACGCACCGGACGTCTTATCTTACAGGTCACGACGACTTCAGATGTGTCAATTTTTCTTCCCCACGGAAACTTGCTTGCTTTCTTATTTGCTTGCTTGCTGGAGCCCGAAGTCATCGAACGTGTAGTGTTATTGGTATTAAATCTAGTAGATTCTAAAATTTCAACGACAATTCACAGTCTCATGTCCTGGTTTACTGCACTAGTGCCATGTAACTCTAGCAGAAGTCAGCCGCTTAAAATAATTCTTGTCGGAACTACCCACTCGTCATGACAGATCCATGATTGCGATCGAAGTTTCACTTGAGATTTGCACTTAAGGTTCTTGCAATAGCTTGTTAAGTGTTGTATTTCCGCTAGTAAATGCCATGTGATGAAGTCGACAGTCAAACTGGGCATCATGAGCCAGAACGTAAGATGTGACGATTTCTTCGTGGCTCAGATCTTCCATCGAGGTACACGACGACTTCAGATGTGTCAATTTTTCTTCCCCACGGAAACTTGCTTGCTTTCTTATTTGCTTGCTTGCTGGAGCCCGAAGTCATCGAACGTGTAGTGTTATTGGTATTAAATCTAGTAGATTCTAAAATTTCAACGACAATTCACAGTCTCATGTCCTGGTTTACTGCACTAGTGCCATGTAACTCTAGCAGAAGTCAGCCGCTTAAAATAATTCTTGTCGGAACTACCCACTCGTCATGACAGATCCATGATTGCGATCGAAGTTTCACTTGAGATTTGCACTTAAGGTTCTTGCAATAGCTTGTTAAGTGTTGTATTTCCGCTAGTAAATGCCATGTGATGAAGTCGACAGTCAAACTGGGCATCATGAGCCAGAACGTAAGATGTGACGATTTCTTCGTGGCTCAGATCTTCCATCGAGGTAACAGAGACGTTATTACACGACTTACGTATGCTGCATTCACGCTCTTGTGGCGTACCACTACTAGTATTCTGATCTGCATCATGTTTTTTTGCTGTACTTCGAACATGTTCAAACACGTCACGCCAGTGAGAGTAGAGTCCTGATCTCACTTCTGATGTCAGCACACGGCGGGGATGGCTGAGCGGTAGGTTCCGTCATCACTCGTATTTGGTTGAACACAGTTTATAAAAAGTCAATAAAACCTTTTGAATAACAATTATTGAAACTCAACTCACACAACTTTCACAATGACAGGATAAACCGACAGTTTCGTTGCATATACCGACAGACCGACTGACTGACTGACTGACTGAGACGGACGGAATGACTGTCTGACACGGAATGCCACGACTCTGTCCACGTACCGCCATTTTATACTGTGGCGTTACGTAGTCTACCCTTCATTTTGTGATATTTATCAAAACAACATCTCATCATTTAAAATAATAATCAAAACCACCGTCTTAATATTACTAAAAGTTGTTATCCACGACAACTAAAAGTCGTTATCCACGACATACATATATGCTACTGAAACTTCTGTATCTAAAATCGTTCCCAGCCTGGTCGCTTAATATATTTGAAGGCCTTTTTAATTGCTTAGATGCATGGACGTAGTCACGGCCTACCTATTAAGTGGTTAGTCTATCCCATAGACAACAACAACGTAACTGCCGCTGCATACCTTAAAATATGAGCTCTAAGTTTTCGTTCTATAGTACATCTGTCCCATCGTCCAAATCGAACCTTACTGCTTAACGGCAAAAAGTAGACTGATAAACACCGCCTTTCAACTCGGGATATCAATTCGAAATATCAAGCAATTTAATGCAGAAATTAATGGTTCAATCCTCTAACAATAGAATCTGTTGAACACAGCTCAAGGCAACCAGTCGACATTATTGGAAGTGAAGGCTAAATTCCACTCTAGTGTACTTAAATTCAGAAGAGTCCATGCCAAAATCAAGAGCCACCGAGAAACTGAAACTTTGTAAACTAAACTATGACTTTACCGAGCTAATAGTTCCGCTGTACGCTGTCAAACTTATGCAGCTAATAGGAAGCTCCCGGCTTAACTGTTTCACTTGGCTCGAATATCTTTACAAATATTTGTATTGTAATGTCCTTTATATAAAATTATTATATTAGATTCATATTTACCGCTATATAGATATAAGTTGTTGTGTAACTGTATTTATCATCGAATATATGTTAGCAGTAGGTAGTGGCCTGGATCTTCCCCTGCCATTGCTAATGTCCACTGGCAATCCGAGGGACTATACGACGGCTTACCCAAAAAATAATAATAATTTAAAAGTCGCTAACGGGCATTCTAAGTATATTTGTGTATTTAAATCAACCAATTAGGTAATAAAAAATCTAGGTAATAAAAATGAACAAAAACTATTCCAAATACAATTGAGGACAAAAACTCTCAAATTTGTTTTGGACTGGCGTTGTGTGCGTTACGTTAATTGGCAATCGGTATTGCGAATATTTGATTCCGTAAAAGTAATCAATCGATCGAGAGACAAATTCATTTGCAGATTTATAAAACCCATTAAATATCCGTAATGGAACTTCAACTATTATTCATTGGTTTGGATAGCCTACTAAAGTTTCATCCAGTTAAAGGTTCATCTCATTGGTTTAATATTTTTGTTAGAGCTTTAAACGAGAGATGTTTGATGTTTGATAATGATAATTATAATTCAATACTTACACAAATTTGTTGTTTGTATTTAATGTTTTGCTTTTCTCCAATATAATTTATTCTTTATTTAATAGTAATTTAAATGATGAACAATTTGATTTTTTTAACTATTTCATTTGAGTTAGTTGGTTTTTGTTCTTATTGTGTAGAGAAACAAAAATGCATTTATAAAGGCACTAGCGACCCGCCCTCGCTTCGCTTCGGAAACATAACACATGAAACCAAAAAAAAAAAAAAATTAAAAAAGTAGCCTATGTTCATCAGGAACAATGTCGGCATCTAATGGAAAAAGAATTTTTCAAATCAGTCCAGTAGTTTCGGAGCCTATTCGAAACAAACAAACAAACAAATCTTTCCTCTTTATAATATTAGTATAGATATTTAATTCATTAACGCGTTTTCTTTCAGCGAATCAATGACAGACCGAGAAAACTTATCAAAAAAGAGATCAAGTTTAAATGTATTTGATACTGAAGTAGTTTTTTATATGAGAGATGGAAATACTCCTTCGTTCGTTCAGACGCTGGCATGTACAGTACTGGAAAAGTGCTGAATGAATCATCTCAACAATATTCACCAAATTATAGAAGAATAGCCGATTTTATTTTTGAGCCCACAGTATTGGAGTATCCAATCGTTTTAAGAACAATTTTAAATTTATAACAAAGTAACATCAATATTTCGAGATTGTGTGATAGTCGTTTCGTATTTGATACATTTTGCTTGCAAGAGATTTATGCGGCTCATAATTGAGGCAGTTAGCGTAAAAGTGACTTAACCCTCTATTTTTTTATATTCGTCCTTATATATTATCTGTTTATTGCTTAAATGGGTGGACGAGCTCACAGCCCACCCGGTGTTAAGTGGTTACTGGAGCCCATAGACATCTACAACGTAAATACGTCACCCACCTTGAGATATCAAGTTCTAAGGTCTCAAGTACAGTTACAACGGCTGCCCCACCCTTCAAACCGAAACGCATAACTGCTTCACGGCAGAAATAGGCGCGGTGGTGGTACCTACCCGTGCGGACTCACAAAAGGTCCTACCACCAGTATATAGTTTAAGTTTATTGAAATTTATTTAAAACCTATTAAAACAAGGCCTATCCCGAGTTTCACCGATAGATTACCGATGTCTTTGTGAACGTTATTTTAACGCGTATTGTATCTTCCTACGAAGCAGTTTAAAAGTAAATTCAAACCTTATTTCCTCCATTACTAACTATGCTTAAGCTTAGGGGCTATATTGCACTGACGGCCTCAATTAATACTTACATTGATATTTCATGGAAATTCGTTATATGCAAACGGAATTTACTAAAATATTAAACCGCACATTAATCACACGCGGAAACTTTGTCAAGGGTACGGTCGTGTTCGGACTACATCATAATTAATGGAAACGTCCACTGAGCGAATAATGAGGGCTTGAATTCAACACTAACTATTAACCGTCAACATAAAATACGTACCAAATAGTATTTATTGTTGTACTTGTAACGAATTCCAAATTTTGTTCTATTATTTGTCACTATGAGTTCCTATTTAAATTTAAAATAAATATAAAAATGAATTGCTGTTCGTTAGTCTCGCTAAAACTCGAGAACGGCTGGACCGATTTGGCTAATTTTGGTCTTGAATTATTCGTGTAAATCCAGAAAAGGTTTAAAAGGTAGATAAATATGAAAATGCTCGGAATTAAATAAAAATAACAATTTTCTTTTTCTTTTGATGTGTCCCCCGTCGGACGGATTCATTTTGTTTGTTTTTAGTTTATTTTATACAAAAGCTTAGGTCTTTTATTTATAGATTAAGGCACTACGAAGTCTGCCGGGTCAGCTAGTTTAAAATAAATATGTTATTCCATTAGAAAAAATATATGATATTTATAATTAATTAACGAATACATTATTATTACTAATATTGTCCCTTATAAAAGCGAAGCTGATCAGTCCAATTATAGTTACTTATGTAACTTTTCAATAAACTAAAAGAATATATTCTCTCGTTTCATGGCAGCGACGCTGAAATGCGGATTCAGATCTAGGTTCTTAACGCTTTTATTTACATAAACAGACAATCAGTACAACAAAGGCGATGAAAGCTCATTGTCATATTTTCTTTGCTGTCGCTGTTCCAGCCAATTCTTTTGTTTCAATGTTCTTCGGGGCTTAAGATGGATGGTTTGAATCTTTTTTTTCTTTTCTATTTACATTTCGGATTATGGAAATGGTTTTATTTAATAAAGTTAAGTGGCTAAGGTCCAGTGTGGGTATTCGAGTGAGAAATTTAATTTCCTGTTCCTAGCTTGACTTATATAGTAATACCGTCAGGAAAGTAGCCAGATAAAGACGTCTTCGTTTCTTGCAAAAAAAAAGAAAGGCGAAAAATTTCATCAACTAATATCTATACTAATATATAAATCTACAGTGTTTTTTTTCGGATGTTCCGTTATAACTACTGAACCATGCATCCGATTGACTTGAAACTTGGTATCCATGTAGAAAATACATGTACTTAATGGATAGGCTAATATTTATATGAGTGTTGGACTCCCTACACAAGTTGCCGGGGCGTTAATGATGAGAATATTTGTGGGGGTGAGAAATAATAAAAGTCGGTAATTTTTATCTTCCGTGCAAATTATCGCATTTTATAAATTTTAGAATGAAAATCTCACGTTGATAAAAATTACTGATTCCCTGATTTTGACTTGGCCCGAACGGTATAGTACGCTAAGCCCATCGGTGTGTCGAAAAGCGTTATTACGACCGGTAATTACACAACTTGGAATATTTCCGGGTGTTATATTAATCAGACGATATTAATTAATCCTTCATCGTTAAAGTCATCTATGAACATAATGTATTAAGTAGGACAAAATTTCATTACAAAAAATGGCACCTGCCCGCAGGATTTTGAAGACCGACATAGTCACATCGCTCAATGCGAGTACTATAATAATACCAAGCGTATTATCCTTTAGACAGCGTCGACTTCAATTAATTTCGGGCCACCGCTAAAGAACAGAAATTGCACTAGGATAGAATATAAAGATATAGGATAGAAAATAAAATTAATAAATAGGTAAATAAAAATAAAAAAAATGTTACGCCGGTGTAACACCGTATTGCTAGTATAAATAATTTGTTGTAAGTCAATCTGGCGCGTGCTCCCTTCATCGGAACATCCTTTGTTCCGATTTTATTTAAATAGGCACGCATGCGCTAGGAGCCACTCTTTCAGAAGCCACGCCAAAAATTAATTGTATAAGAATATTTCACATTCAAGTTAATTATTAGTGCCCGATTTGATTTATCGGTAAGTGTTTAATTATTCATATGTGTAATCTGTAACATATCATGTAACTTATTGTGAATAATTAATACTTTATAGGGTTTCGATAGTCCCGTAAATCGTGACTTTTCTAAATTGGAATACGCTCCGTGGTACGTAACGTCCCGGAATATTCTCCTGATCTGAGTACTTTCTGTCTGACGCGAAGGAACTGGTGTAACATCAATAGACCCAGGATCCTAAACTTCTGAATCACCGTATTTTACCAAAATATACGTTTAACTTTTTACTTTAATATTTCATCGCAGAACATACATATTAATTCGGTAGGCAGCGGCTTGGCTCTGCCCCTGGCATTGCTGAAGTCCATGGGCGACGGTAACCACTCACCATCAGGTGGGCCGTATGCTCGTCTGCCTACAAGGGCAATAAAAAAAAATACCCTCCGTTAATTTTATAATCCTAATGTTGTAACAATCTAGTTCCGGAACTAGAAACCAGAAAACTCGAAGCGAAACAGCGAACGGATCACTTGAAGTGAAGCAGAAGAAGTGAATTGAGAATTTTAAAGTGTTTGTGAAATGTTTTAAGCGTTCTAAGTGCTAATACAGTGGTAAATTGTAATTCGGTAGAATTCTATTTATCCCGAACCACAGCGCGTAACAATAATAATAAACGAAACTAAGATTAAATTTAAATCATAAAATCAGGAAATCATTAAACATGCTACTTGTACCTTAATGTTATAAAACTCTATTGTGAGTATCTATACCTACTTGAGTAAAATACAACTATAATCGCGTGACTGATTGAAAACTTGAAGTACTGACCAAGTGAAGATAAAAGGTTTCCGACTCATCGGCACTCACAATATAGTGTACTACTAAAACTTTTCACTCAATAATATTTTAATAATAAATGAGATTTAAGATCACAATTTCTCAAAGTGTTTTCATATTCTGAGTTATTAGAATCGGTGCTTTGTGTTCCATTTTTGTATTTCTTCAAAATGATTTCAAAACGAGTTCTTAGCGGGGAATAGCAGCTTTTCTGTATGCAAATAAAGTCATAGGTCACGATTTTTGATCGTTCCGTTTTTGTATTCAAATCATCTGTATATAAAGCTGTAATTAGTACACACTAAGGTTATGGTAATTCTATTTAAGCCCAAACGGCTTGGCTAATCTTTGGTTTGACTTATGATCTCTGTGGGGTTTGGCCACAAGATCACCCATTAGGCCAGCCTGAAGATCAGAAAATTTCATAGAAATCAATCCAGCGGTTTCAAAGTCTATATGGAACATACACATAAACACACATCACCTTTTATATACATATGCAGCATAATAATATGCATGTCGAAAACGGTCATTAGTTTAGTAGGTAAACGAAACGCAGCACGATTCCCGAAAGATGGCAGCACGATTGCGGTATCGGCAGAACTCGGCTGACTTCGTGCTACGACAGAGCCTAGCCCATGGAGGCGCGTAGACGCTATCACACTTACCAACCAGCCTTCTTGAAGAGCGGTGCCTCCGTCCTAAGAACTGTCATTCGTTTTAGTTTGCTAATGTCAAGAAAATATTTCTGAATTGTTCTAAGACAACAAACGTGATTGGTATAATCAATATTTCTCTTAGCTCGATCACCTTATTCGCCCCTACGATGTCTGACGATGGTGTTAATAAATGTGGCTTCTCCGACATGCATATACATATGTAGTATATACATCTGTAGCCTATTAAGTTAGTTCAATTAATCTATAGAGCTTAATAATGCGTATACCGCATTGTACCTCTACGTAAACCATTGTGGGTACCAAAAAATATTGTTCGCTGAATTTGCACATTCTAATGCGGGCAAGATAAAGCGAAAACGCTTGTTGAAAGAGTTTTACGCTATCTTTTGCGAATATTTGCAAAGGTTAGCGGTGCAGAATTGAATGTGGATAATGAGAAAGCTAACAAATTCATTTTAATTAACTAACAAATGTTGAAATTGAAACTTCGTTAATGATGTACCTATCTCGTTAAATGAATATGAGAGTCTTGTCATCTCACAGAAAGTTACAGAACTAAAAATATTTTGTTGGAGTTGATTCAGTTGTATAATAGAATTTATGATTAAAATAGATATGCTCATTAACTTTTACGCTATTAATACGCCATCAACTCTCCGATTAGTTTGCTCAACAATATACACTCCTGATACTTTTGCGATCACTTTTTATTTATTTATTTTTTTATTGCTTAGATGGTTGGACGAGCTCACAGCCCACCTGGTGTTAAGTGGTTACTGGAGCCCATAGACATCTACAACGTAAATGCGCCACCCACCTTGAGATATAAGTTGTAAGGTCTTAGTATAGTTACAACGGCTGCTCCACCCTTCAGACCGAAACGCATTACTGCTTCACGGCAGAAATAGGCAGAGCGGTGGTACCTACCCGCGCGGACTCACAACAGGTCCTACCACCACTTGAGGCGGTAGCGATATTTTTTTATTATATAGTGAAATGCTTCACATATTTCCCAATTTGGAGGAAGACTGTAATCTACTCGTAATATAATGTTAATTTAATTAATATTAATTTAATTCAAACGTTATTATGCTCTGTTTAAGCTGTTAAACAGTTTTAATAAATTTGACGAAGGCTAACCCGGTAAGCGTACTCATCGAACTCGGCAAAGAGTTCGACGTGCAACCTAGCCCGTGCATCAGGTCGCTGAGTTTCTCGCCGGATCTTCTCAGCGGGTTGCGATTCCGATCCGGTAGTAGATTCATTCGCGAAGCAGCTACTCTCGCGTTGTCAGGTCTCCTTCGGAGGTGCACGGACAGCTGTTAGTAAATCGCACCCCTCCTGGCTGAGCCTTTGCTCGCCCACCTATCCTGGTGAAGCTGGAAAGGCCTCTGGGTCACCAGTAACCCTTGAATCCTAAAAAAGACACGTGTGGCACTCGGGGACTGCCGCGGTAAAGCTATTACATAGCATTTTTTATCAACTTATGCAATTAAAATTAGACAATAATATATTTTTTTCCTACCTACGCCGAAAGTTCGGTTTTTCTCCCGCTGTACAGGGAAGAAAGTGTAACTTTTCCTCCCTGGGGGTAGTGTAGTGTTTACGTCTGCTCTCATGCACCTAAAATTCTCCGCCATTGTTGTGCTCGGGTAATTTGTAATATTGTATTTAGTGTAAAAGTGAAATAAACAAAAGGCAATAAAATTTAAAAGTGAAGCATTAAACAAAGATGAGTCATTCATCAGTTCATCAGACAGTTCTTATTCAATTAGTAGTAGCTTATTTCAAATTCAAAAAACAGTTAAACTGTTTTTTTATGAGTATGGGGGTCCCCCCCCCCCCCGCAGGACTACGCCCCTGGATCCCGGTCGGGTACTCCACGAGCTTTCGGCCTGGTAGGAGAAAAATTGTATGTGCACCGCGGGAAAAAAGTAGGACATCTCATCCCGCATGTTTTCCGATTTTAGACGCGAGAGGAAATGTCCTACTTTTCTCCCTTGGTGCACAATTTACTAAATACTAAAACAATAATAAAATAAGACCAGGCTATATTTATAAACATTAACATAAGCAAAACAATTACTGTCCCCTTCAGAGATGGGCAGTTTTTTCATGATGCGCATGCAGTACCTACGACGTCACGCCGCGCGCTTATTCACAAGCGCAAGGCGTGAATGTGTGAACGCGTGGTAGGCGGAGTGGAGGGGGGTGTTAGGTTTTATTTTCGTTACGGAATTTCTTTATTCGGTCGCCGCGCTCAAAGCCCGCGATAAAAGCTATGCTAAAATAATAACAAAGGCTAACAAGAGCGCTCCAATTTTGATTTGTTAGCCCAAATTCATCGGTTTTCACTTAATATACATCAGTATGGATTAAATATTATTGTTTACGTTTTTTGATATTTTTTTATGAGCGAGTAGGTTGTTGCTGCCTATGCTATGCCTATATGTATAATTGTATATACTATAGAAACCATGGTTCGAAGCACTCCTACGTTTTGTGACACAGTCGCATCTGGTAGTTTTTCCGGTTAGACTCTATTTGTTCTAAGTTACTGTTTGATTTGTCTATCTTGACTTTAAATTTTATTGTTTAAAAAATGCACTTAGAAACAGAATCTGAGTGTACTTATTTATTTTTTTAACAATATATCACGTCAGATCTTACAGTCGTTTAAACATACTCTACAAAAAAAAAACTGTTAACGTTATGTTTGAATTTTTTGTTAGATTTACATAAAAATGAACTTGCACGCTGCTGTCTAAACATAGCTTATGTCGAATTTCCGAAACTGTCACTCTACATCCCTTTTACGTAAGCGAACCTACAAGTATTTATGAGCATAAATCAGTGTTTTGTACGGAATCGACAACTTTAACGGCCTTATTCAATGACAAACGTTCCGAACGTAGACTTAATATGATAAATAGAAATGTGAATTTAATTTACTTATTTCCTTAAGCTTAGTACGAATTAAGTTTTTGCTAAGAAATAATTTAATGGCTTTATATTAATAATTTAATATTGTACCTATCTGTAATATCATATTTGTGTTTAAAAAAAATATATTTTTTCATAAATATATATGCGGAGTTTTCTGTCGGTTATCTCTTTTGTTAATTTTCAATTACGTAGTTACGTTTGTATTAACATTAAGTTTCGCATTGTTTCTTTTATTGGTGTACAATAAAGAATACTCTCTATATATATATATATATATACAATAAAAAAACGTAAAAATTATTAGCACTTTATTATTTTGGTTACAAACTTAAATGTTCCACGTACATTGTACCTGATTATTTTTTCCTGCGACTAAACGTATTGCGTTAAATATTAAGAGAATTTAAAATGGACAGATAGTGGATTGACCATTCAATTCAGAATACCTTAGATATCTTCATTCTTATGATATTAATTAAAACGCTGAAGAGTTAAATTTAAAAATTCCTGTTGTAAACTCTTCAGTCTAGAATATTATTTTATGAATCAAATTTAGTCAATTTAATCAAATTAAAAGCTAAAGTTAACAGCGCCACGGTTATGCAAAAATATTTATTATTAAGCACTACGGCGATGTATCAGTATTATTAAGCAAAACTTTTAAAATAAACATGATAGAAAATTACCTCCACTCAAAGGCTTCTAGACCCCGAGCGTTCTTAAATTAAATGCGCCTGGATAGCATTATTCGAATTACTTACTTTTTCTTTTGCATCTCTGGCTTTATCCGATTTTCTTTACTTAATCCACATTCAGGCAGGCGAGGTACTCTTAATGGAACTTGTAGACCCGTTGCGCTGCTGCTTTGGTGAAACTAATTCATTTTAAATAAAATTATCAAAATGAGAACTATATCTGATACTTACTTTTTTTTATTTTTTTATTGCCCTTGTAGGCAGACGAGCATACGGCCCACCTGATGGTGAGTGGTTACCGTCACTCATGGACTTCAGCAATGCCAGGGGCAGAGCCAAGCCGCTGCCTACCGCTTAATACTCTCCATAAGCCTCGTTTGAAGAAGGACATGTCATAGCGCTCGGGAAACACCGTGGAGGGGAGCTCATTCCATACTTCGTTCAAACTACGAACTGTTTGGCGGATAGGTATTCCAAATTTCTTGAAACCTTATGAAAGGTGAGCATTATATCACAAAAATAATCGTCCCTCTTGAACACTATTCGACGCAATTGTCTAAAAATTCAGGAGACATAAATCCTTTTGCTAACATTTTATTTGGCTTCCAGTTCCATTGCTCCCTCAACTTTCAATACTTCAAACTACGTTCATCCATGATAATAAGTACTTTTTTTTATATTCTCCGAAGCTCAAATACTTTGTAAGCCGTCGGTGACAGCGGCCTTCTCTAATAATCAATTATCGATCTTCCGAGTATTCCGCAGAGAATACCGAAAATTAGTTTTCTGCAAATAAACAACCATTATAATCTCATTTACAATACGCTACGGGATTTGAAGGGTGGGGCAGCCGTTGTAACTATACTTGAGACCTTAGAACTTATATCTCAAGGTGGGTGGCGCATTTACGTTGTAGATGTCTATGGGCTCCAGTAACAACTTAACACCAGGTGGGCTATAAGCTCATCTACCGATCTAAGAAAAAAAAAATATGTTAAGAAAATCAGAGGCACAAACAAATCGGAACCTACTGTTAAAGCTTCTTTTCAAATATTTATAAAAAAAAACACAAGCCCCCGGGAACGCCGAAAAGATTGCATTTTATTATTATATTACTTATTGTGTACTTAACGAATGGTTTTAAATGTAATTCAAAACGTTTAACTATTTACCTGCATACAATATGGCCGTCTATAATATGTGCGCGAATTAATATCTGTCGGTACAAGCTGTGGTTAACCTAATCGATGTCATTAGCAAACTAAGTTAATAATTCTGTAACTTGCCAATATATTGTTTATTGTCATACAGGTTTCATATTGCACAAGAAAAAATGCTCTCTATTGTGTACCATTGCTTATTTTGTGATTCATTTTATAAGTTTCTATTGTGTAGCATTATTTATATTGTGATTCATTTTATTTAGTCTCATGTTTTATGAAAAGCCAAAATCGAATACGTACAGATACAATTCCAAAAATGTAAGAACTAAAGCGCTTTTTTACATTCAAATTAAAGGACGTCCTGTTTTATTAAAACGTATCTTAATGCGTTATAACTTCTAATAAAACGTCAAATTAATTATTCAAATTCTCCTACATTTCACACTATAATTACATATGACAATAATGACCGATTCCCAGGATAATTAACTAATATGCAACTAACCGAAACAAACCAGTATTATACGACCACGTAACATTGTGTAACATAATAAATTAACCGCCGATAATTTATTCCATACGAAATATTTCGATTTTTTATTTGAATGCTCTCCGATATTGTGGAAATATATAAACAGCTTATGCTAAATTTGCTACGAATCAGCAATTGTAGTGAAATTAGTTAATGTAGCTGAAATTTAAATTTGAAATCACTAATACATTTCATTTTGGAATTAATCGAAACCCAATCAGTATAGTTGTTTTAATTACGACCGACGATTCGATTTTGTATTGCCGCCAGTATTGCAAATTATTATGTAGGATGCTTATGATTAGCAATATCCAGTCACGTTGTTTCATATTTTACTGCCCACCGAGTTTCTCGCCGGATCTTCTCAGTGGGTCGCGGTTCCGATCCGGTGGTAGATTCTGCGAAGCACGGCTCTTGCTAGGGTTCGTGTTAGCAACGTCGTCAGGTCTGAGCCCCGCGAGCTCACCTACTAGTTAAGGTTACGCTGAAATAGCCTCTCAAGGCTATCAGAATAGGTAGGGAAAATATTTTGCATGAAATAATAAAAATAGTGACGTTCCCAATTGAAAAATGCAATTTAAAAAATGTTCCCGATACAGAAGCATATAAGCACAGAAGCATCAGTTACAGGATATAGCGTAAGCCCGCATTGATATTGCCACCATCTTTCTGCCACGATGCAATAAGTTCAACCCATTGAATTTCTCGCCGGATCTTCTCAGTGGGTCGCGATTCCGGTCCGGTGACAGTTTTTTTTTTATTGCTTTGATGATAGGACGAGCTCACACCCCACCTGGTGGTAAGTGGTTACTGGAGCCCATAGACATCTACAACGTAAATGCGCCACCTACCTTGAGATATAAGTTCTAAGATCTCAGTATAGTAACAACGGCTGCCCTACCCTTCAGACCGAAACACATTACTGTTTCACGGCAGAAATAGGTAAGTCGGTGATACCTACCCGCGCGGACTCACAATAGGTCCTGCCACCAGTAATTACGCAAATTATAATTTTGCGGGTTTGATTTTTATTACACGATGTTATTCCTTCACCGTGGAAGTCAATCGTGAACATTTGTTGAGTACGTATTTCATTAGAAAAATTGGTACCCGCCTGGGATTCGAACACCGGTGCATCACTCAACACGAATGCACCGGGCGTCTTATCCTATAGGCCACGATGACTTCAAACTCTACATATATTACTACAACGTGACTGAATATAACTAGTCAGGTCATAAGTATTGTCACACAGTAAAAACTTTTCTTTTAGAATGCTGGCCACAAAAAAGTTTATTGAATTCGAATTTCGAGTTGTTCATGAAAATAGAAATGTATACTTTTAGAATTTTACTCATTTTTAAATATGGAGTGGACGCTTAAAGAAGACCGTGTTGCAGTTATTGCGTTGCATCGTTGCGGTTACGCGCCAATTCAAATTTTTAACATACTGAAAAATTTGAATATAACCAAAAGATTCGTTTATCGTACCATCAAACGATACAATGAAGACTCTAGTGTAGATGACAGGTCAAGAAGTGGTCGCCCTCGGTCTGTTAGGACTCCAGCAGTGATAAAAGCTGTGAAGGCGCGAATTCGAAGAAATCCCAAACGTAAGCAGAAACTGTTGGCCCTTCAGATGGGGTTAAGCAGAACCACGGTGAAAAGGGTGTTAAATGAAGACTTAGGGCTTCGGGCATATCGAAGAAAAACAGGACATCGTTTGAATGCTCGTCTAATGGACCTGAGACTGAAGAGATGCCGCGCTTTGTTGAAGCGGTACGCGGGAAAAAAATATCGGGAAATTCTTTTTTCGGATGAAAAAATTTTTACCGTAGAAGAGAGCTACAACAAACAAAATGATAAGGTGTACGCACACAGTAGTTTTTTTTTTTTATTATTATTTTTTTTTTTTTATGATTGAAAGTTTACTGGTGGCCCGAAGGCCTTTCCAGTTTCACCAGGACAGGTGGGCGAGCAAAGGCTCAGCCAAGAGGGGTGGGATTTGCTAACAACTGCCCGAGCGCCTCCGAAGGAGACCTAACAACTCAAGAGCAATTGTTTCGCGAATGAATCTACTACCGGATCGGAATCGCGACCCGCTGAGAAGATCCGGCGAGAAACTCAGCGGGCTGATGCATGGGTTAGGTTGCACGTCGACCTCTTTGTCGAGTTCGACGAGTACGGTTACCGGGGTCCCTAAGCCTGCCCCTAGTATTAGAGCTGAAGGCATCTAATGCAAAGGTTATTGGATCTGATGGATCCGTAAGGACGTGTCTAGGGCGTCGACGGTGACTGGCTCCTGCATGATCAGGATTCGGGGAGTAGTCAGCGGCGGCAACGATAAGGCGATTATCATGACGCATAGCCTTATCGAAGTATCGTTCCGACGCTGACTTCATGTATTTCCGAATTGATTCGAGGCCCAGGTCGTCGTGTAGGTCAACGTTCCTCACGAACCACGGAGCCCCGACAGCTAACCTGCAAAAGCGGGATTGTAGGGATTGGAGGGTGTCTATGTGTGTGCGGGCCGCGTGAGCGAACACCACACTCGCGTAAGTCATGACGGGCCTTATGCAAGTTTTGTAAAGTGTCACCTTGTTCCGAAGGGACATTTTACTCCGCTTACAGATCATGGGGTAGAGTCTACCGAGAATAAACGCGGCACGGTCACGGACTGATTTTATATGCGGGCGGAATGTCATCGATGCATCCAGGGTAACGCCCAGGTACTTGACCTTCCTGGCCCAGGGTATGGGTTGTCTAAAGAGAGTAATCGGGGGTGTGAGATTCCTCCTCCTAATCCGGGAGGAAATCCGTGTGGAGCTTCCCCTCTGAAATAGCACCGCAGTACTTTTCGCTGGGTTGATGTCTATGCGCCATTTTCGGAACCACTGTCCTAGGGCTAGGGCTGCGCTCTGAAGCTTCTTCGCGATTAGGGACTTATTTCTACTAGAATAGTAAACAGTCGTGTCGTCGGCGAATAAAGCTAAATGGGTCGGCGGCGACCGGGGAATATCGTTGACGAATAAGCTAAATAGGAGGGGTGAGAGGACAGAGCCTTGCGGGACTCCAGCTGTGAGAGGTCGTGGGGAGGAGCGGGTTCCCTCGACTCGATATCGAAAAGAGCGGTTCGACAAGAAGTCCCGTATGATGAGCACGAGACTATCCGGCACGCCCATGTTGAATAGTTTGAAAATCAAACCATTGTGCCAGACTTTGTCGAACGCTTTTGCGACGTCGAAGAAGAGAGCTCCCGTGTATAACGGTTTTGGTGGATTAAGCCCCACAAGAATGTGCTCCGTGAGGCGGTGCACCTGTTGAACGCATGAGTGATTTGTACGAAATCCGAATTGTTCATCGATGAGAATGCCCTTGGATGAGACGAAATCTCTGAGGCGCTTGTAGAGCAGACGCTCATACAGTTTGCCTAGAGACATGAGGAGGCTAATCGGGCGGTAGCTCGTCGGATGATTTTTTGGTTTACCGGGTTTATGTATGCCGATAACGTCCGCTTCTTTCCACACCGCGGGAAAGATACAGTTCGCCATAGCGGCATTGAAAATAGATGCCAACATCACGATGAGTTGGACGGGTAGAAGTTTAATAACGCGGTTGGATATACCGTCGGAACCGGGAGCCTTGCGAGGACGTAGGTCTTTGATCAAGTCTTTAACTTCTATCGGGGTGACGCACACAGTAGTGAAGAAGCGAGCAACCGTATTCCGCGTGTCCAACGAGGTCATTTTCCATCCTCGCTCATGGTATGGTTGGAAGTTTCTTATTGGGGCTTAACAGAGGTACATTTTTGTGAGAAGGGTGTAAAAACGAATGCAGTTGTGTATCAAAATACAGTCCTGATGAACCTTGTGGAACCTGTTTCTCATACCATGTTCAATAACAGGCACTGGGTATTCCAACAAGATTCGGCGCCAGCTCAAGAGCGAAGAGCACACAAGACTGGCTGGCGGCGCGTGAAATCGACTTCATCCGGCACGAAGACTGGCCCTCCTCCAGTCCAGATTTGAATCCGTTAGATTACAAGATATGGCAACACTTGGAGGAAAAGGCGTGCTCAAAGCCTCATCCCAATTTGGAGTCACTCAAGACATCCTTGATTAAGGCAGCCGCCGATATTGACATGGACCTCGTTCGTGCTGCGATAGACGACTGGCCGCGCAGATTGAAGGCCTGTATTCAAAATCACGGAGGTCATTTTAAATAAATTTTAGTGTCATAAGAATCTATGTTTTGTTAAGTTCATTTTGGTATATACATGGTTACATAATGAATAAACTTGTTTCAATTATTTTACATTAAACATGTGACAGAATTTATGACCTGACTAGGTATATATAACTATATATAGGTATTATCTCTCGAAGTGTCAATTGATGTGAAAACCAAATTGATATTGATAAATTTAATTTAAAATTATGACATTTTCCTATTACTGCATTGTTTTCTAATGTTTGCTAAAATCACGTAGCTAAAAAAACCTAAACTTTTGAATCACGGAAAAACGCAGAAGCTATAAATATCTGATGAAGCCATACTGCGGTACAAGTTGGCCAGTTATTGAATTTCTAGGAACGAAACCGCCTCGGTATTACAAAATTCAAGCTACATTTCTCGACACGGGAAACAAAACACTTCAACAATATTGAGAGACCGCATTGCCGTTGCTTATTTTTATGTTACATAGACAATGTTTGTTAAGAATTCGCATTCTATAATAATAATATTGAAGACAATTAGGTAATTACGTCTTTATTAGATCTACTCAACTTCGTAAATACATACATATTTTCTCTATTTAAAATATTTAGACTAAAACATGAATACAATTTACAATTAGTTATTGTTTGCGAAGACCGGTAGACGAAGCTTACTAATAATATTAAAGACAATTAGGTAATTACGTCTTTATTAAAATTACTCAACTTCGTAAATACATACCTATTTTCTCTATCTAAAATATTTAGACTAAAACATGAATACAATTTACAATTAATGATTATTTGCGAAGACCAGTAGACGAAGCTTACGTCCCTTCATGTGTTAACGAGTTTTCTGAACCATAACTACAAAAATACTGCTTTGAGAAAGCTGTCATCATCCCTTCAACTAAGACTCATGATTTGCGTCAAGAATAGACTGCAGAAAGATACCAGCCAGTGCCGAATCAGGCTGAAATAACCAATCCACATTTCACTACTACATGTATACTCCTGTATGATAAATGTTGTAAATTTTTCGTCAACAATAACATCAAATAATATTTATAAGAATAATCTGAATTCAAAGAAACGTCAATAAAAGTAACATAGTAAGAATTAAAAAAAAATGTTATATTTTTTGTTTATTATAAATTGAAATTTATTTTTAATAAGTTTATCTTGCTACAGAAAAAAAAAATTGTAACTAATAGAAATAGAATTACTGCATTCACAATTAACTTGGACAGGCTTGCGTTAGTTCCATAGTTCATGAAAATAATAGAAAATGATTTCAAATCTAAAATGATTCGCAATTTCAGAGAGCTGAGCTGTATGATCTGACGTCATGCGTGACTGGGAACAGCGCTATGATTACTAACGATGTAGTGCGACATTCATTTGCGTCTACTGCATCAGTGGTTATTGTCACCAGTCACTTCAAAACGAAGCGGAAACTAAAAACGTGCTAAAAGGTATAAAATATGCGGTTGCCGGCATCTATTCATTTGCTTTTTTTTCCTACCTAATCTGGTAGCCTTAGAGCAGCGGTCGGGGAACTTTTTCAATTATTACTTCAAAATATTTTTGTGTAAGTTGATATTACCCCATGGGGAAGTACAAAAAAAAAACGAAATCGCTTCTTTTTAGCATCTTTAATATTATAGCTCCCATGATAATTTTGAAAAGAAAACAATAACTAAAAATTTAACGATTCTAAAGAAGTTTCATTTCAATATATACTTTTTACTCACAAAAGTTTCATTTTTACCCCGCTAAATTTCATTTTACCCCATTTGGGGTAATTTACCCCGGTTCCCCGAGCGCTGCCTTAGAGGGATATGCCAGCGTAACCGAACCATTAGGTGAGCTCACGGGGCTCTAACCTGAGGACGTTGCTAGTACTAGCTCTAGTAAGAGCAGAGTAGAACTTCGCAGAATCTACCACCGGATCAGAAACGCGACCCACTGAGAAGATCCGGCGAGAAACTCAGTGGGCTGTCTGTCGGTTAATTTGTTCGTCGAACCCTTCATCGTGAGCGACGGGTTCGACGAGAACGATGACCGGTGCTTGAGGTACCTAAAAGCAGCGTTAGTGGATCGGGAGGATCCATATTTAGGACTGTTTCATTTACATTCAAGCTGAACCTGATGAAGTCATATTTGATGCAAAACATTCATTTACATGTATTACTTTAGTATTTTAATTAATTATGAATTAATTCATATAATATTTATATACTAATAACATATTGTAATAATAAGGTATATTCTTTGTTTTACCATCAGTCATACTCGATAATGAAATTATTCATCAAAATCAAAATTGTATTTTGGGTTCATTTCTTAGGTTGCCGGAGTCGCGGAAGTATCTCATTTATTGAATTATACGGTATTTAACATTGTGTTTTTCGATCATTTTACTTTTTTATCGGTGAAGTCTTGTGAACATTTTTGAACTCATTTCTTTATTTCATTTGTTCGCCAAGCACATTTTTTTATTGTTGCTTAGGTTGGTGGACGAGCTCACAGCCCACCTGGTGTTAAGTGGTTACTGGAGCCCATAGACATCTACAACGTAAATGCGCCACCCACCTTGAGATATAAGTTCTAAGGTCTCAGTATAGTTACAACGGGTGCCCTACCCTTCAGACCGAAACACATTACTGCTTCACGGCAGAAATAGGTAAAGCGGTGATACCTACCCGTACGGACTCACAAGAGGTCCTACCTACCACCAGCACATAACATTTATAACTGAATACATCAACATTAATCTCAATTATGGGTACAGATGAAAAATAAGCATTATCATGGCATAGCATAAGAAAAAATACCATAAAAGTAAATGAAGCTTAACCTATAATACAAGACCTTTCATTAGTTTCAAATAGATAAGCGATATTGCCATCGTTGACAATTTGTGAAAAAGTCAGTTTTTTTTATTGCTTAGATGGGTGGACGAGCTCACAGCCCACCTGGTGCTAAGTGGTTACTGGAGCCCATAGACATCTACAACGTAAATGCGCCACCCACCTTGAGATATAAGTTCTAAGGTCTCAGTATAGTTAGTTCTCAATTAAAATTACTACATACCGCTCATGTATTTGTTTAAGAATTTCTAAATGTCTGTATAATGATAATAGCGTATTCAGATACAGCGAAGAGCTACCTTCCCTTGATAATGTTTTATTGTAGCCCTTTAATCAGAACTCCCATTAAAACAATCATAAAATGTACATAGTGGATAAACCAAACATTACATTCAAAATAACTTAATTTGTATGGCTATAGTGTTACGCAATCGTAAAACCGTAAGCGAGGGTTTTATAGGTACACATTATTTTTGATATGTTATTATTCTGGTTTTTTATTTAAAAAAGGTAGTTTCAAGAGGCTAACAATCAACATTTTCTATATTGTCAATTTGATAACAAACAAGCGAACTTTTTACTGGTGGTAGGACCTCTTGTGAGTCCGTACGGGTAGGTACCATCGCCCTGCCTATTTCTGCCGTGAAGTAGTAATGCGTTTCGGTTTGAAGGGTGGGGCAGCCGTTATACTGAGACCTTAGAACTCATATCTCAAGGTGGGTGACGCACTTACGTTGTAGATGTCTATGGGCTCCAGTAACCACTTAACAGCAGGTGGGCTGTGATATCGTCCACCAATCTAAGCAATAAAAAAACCGAAACTATTCGGTTCGTTTAGTTTCGGTTCGTTTTTATTTTATTTTTATAAAACAAAAAAAAATCGTATTTATTTGACCGTTCCAGATGTCAAACGCAGCGCCGCAATTCCGAGCAAAACGACAGAGCCGTGTAAAAACTAAACAGGATTTATGTTTGTACCGAGTTGCCCTTTATCGAACGAGCCCATACGAGACTGGGATGAGACATAAATCCCGAGATCGCTTCCGCCGGCAACCTTCGAGGACATTTTACGGCATTCTGAGGACGATACCCACTTGACACTGATACAATGAACGTAAAATCTACGTCTCATAAAATATTCGTCGACACGAAACCGTTAAATTTGGGCAAGATGAAATCTGTTTTGAAAATGCCCTTCGGATTCTAATTTAACCTTTACGTTACAAACTACACAAGGCGTACACGTAAAACCGGGCGTTTCACTGTCTGAATTAAATTTTCGACGACTCTCAAACTTTAGACTTGGTCCGTTTTGCATTCGTGATGTTTTTCTGATTGTAATCTTAATATTCACTGCGATAAGTGTTGTTATACAAATATTTGAGACAAATATAAAATTAACTCGACTTTGGATTAGTTGAATATACATTTTTTGTACTTACCTTTTTCGATAGAGGTATAATAAGCAAATGGTTTTAAGTGGAGAACACAAAACACGTACTATGCTTAAAAAAACTAGCTACATCGAAATAGAAAATAATATTAGTTCATGTTCAATGGTTAATATTATTATTATTTTAAATTCTCCGATTACAGTATATACCAAATCCTCGGGGTAATGTAATCCAAAAGTTCACCCAGTACTATCGCTTCGCGCTGGTAAATGGATCGGAATGGTGATATTTGAAGTTTGCACATTTAAAATGAAACTCGCTGGGAGTTTAAGTTAATTCAAATGTAGATCTTGTGGATACTGGACAAAGTTTATTTAAGTTTATCAAATTACACATTTTAGCACCAACATCACAACTCGAGTTAGGTATATAGTGTGGTGAGGTTGTAAATAATAAAAGGCTTTGACACCATTAATTGTGTAGAATTTTAGTTACATATGTTTGGTGATCTTGGCCTTTACCCAACAAACCTCCTGTAAAACAAAGCCATTTATTGCTCCTTTCCGTTCGGAAATCGATAAATTAAATGTTGGCAACACTGTCGTAAGGGTATACTGCTCTGTTAATTTTTATTGATTTATTACCTTATAGATCGTTTTTGTAATAAGCGTATTGCCTATACTGAATCGAAAAAAGTCATTCTTTAAGGAAATCTCTTATTTTGTTTTGTTTAGATATTGAATGGTATTTTGTTTAGATATTTGTTTAGATATTGAATGGTAGAAACCTTAAATCATGAACAAGAATTAACGTAGAGTCTTCAAAAAATTGATTTCATAAGAACACCATTGTAACGAAAACGTAACGTTTTACGAATGCTACACTAACAGAATGAAATTAATCGTGAAAGTTCTGTTCTTTTAAATAAAAAACATGAAAAGGCATGTTTTTCTTTCTCGTCGGAAAAGATAAAATGAAAGCTCGCTCATAATTGATAGAGCATTCAGACTTACTTCACTTGAAAATTACAAATAAAATTCAAGTTGCATCTGAAGCTGACTAGTTTCTAAAAACTACAATATAAATAATACCTTATTTCCTGTGCCTTGAGGTTAAAAATTCTTTGGAACACTGACTTATGTCTTTGTTTACGTTAATTAGCAACGCGGTTGGCACCCTTATGAGTTGATGAAGCGCTTTTTTAAGATTAGAATGTTTATTAATGTTTTTCTTTTTATATTCGACTTACAAAAAATAAGTGTTCGACTTATAAAAATTTAAATAAAGAATTGTAAAGGTTAATTAAAAGAAATGTAGTAAAATATCTTTAGCGGCTACGCTGTTCACTTCATATTACGAAATTCGTTCTGTGTTGTTCAGATCTAATTATTGGTTGGCTTAATATATATGTCGAAGAAGCCACAATTATTAGCACCATCGTCAGACATCATAGGGGCGAATAGGGTGATCGAGCTAAGAGAAATATTGAGTACACCAATCACGTTTGTTGTCTTAGAACAATTTAGAAATCTTCTCTTGAAAATTCTCAAAAACCAGTCTTCGGAAGCCAATAAGGCGTGCACCATCTAAGCTTTTTTATTCTAGTAGCTACGATATTCAGAAGTATATTAGTAGATATGTTAACATATTTTTTCATAAAAAAAAAAACGTGTGGCACTCGGGAACTGCCGCGGTAAAGCTATTGCATAACATTTTTTATCAACTTATGCAATTTTATAATAATAATAATATAATAATTTTATTTATTTCTCTCTTAAAGGTACAAGGTACATACAAATTCAAATGGAAATAAATTAACCTTATAATTTCTTTTGTAAGCCTTTGAAAGAGCTGAAGTCTGTACTAGGTTCAAAGACCTGTATTACTGATCTCCAGGCTCCCTCCTTCTTAAGATAGATTAGGTTAGGTTAAGTCGTGAACAGATGATGCGGACTAGTGTTGAGAGAACATTAGGTGTTATATTTTAAGAAGGTCATTTTACGTGTGTGTGCGTGTGTGAATGTGTGTGTATTTGGGTGTGTGTGTGTGTGTGTGTGTGAGTGAGTGTGAGTGTGTGTATATATGAGCGTGTGCGCGCATGCATGTTGTATTGTGTATGTGTGAGTATCTGCATCTATGCGTGTTTATTATTACTATTACATAGGTATAAATAATTATTTGCTTAATTGGGCTCGAAAACAAAAAGCAGATTACTTCACAGTCTGGAGTAAGTTCTCTGTTTGCTCGTAGTCTAGGTCGTGAAGCCAATTTGTTAGTGCATGTTTGCATTGGGTCTGTGTCATGGGGTATATATTTATCAGCTTATTGATTTTATTGTATATGAAGCTACTTAGGAAGCCATAAAAGCGTTGAGCTAACGATGTAGAAAAAAGTGTTGTGGGACGCACACCATGCCCGCGCCGCTGACTTACGAGCAATGTCGGATCGTATGGAGTTTTCGAGTGTGTAGTCATAATAAGATTAAGAATAAATAATTTACGGACAGAAAGGACTTTACAGGTTTTGTAAAGATCATTTGTAGGAAACTTATAAGGGAGCCGCCATCCAACTTTTAAAATACATCTCTGGGCACGTTCAAGTTTTAAAAAGTGTGTTTTGGAAGACCCGCCCCATGCCACTATGCAGTACTGAGTGACTGATTGACAGAGCGCTAAATAAACGAGTGTAAGTACGTTCCTGTCGGTAACATGACGCAGATTTTTAAAAATGTAAGTGAGTTTGCGTAATCTGGACGACAGAACGTCAATATGGGAATGAAAGGATAATAGGTCATCGATCTGTATACCCAGATACCTAATGCAATTTGTCCTGGCAAGGGAGGGGCAACGGCAGGCAGTTTGTCCAAGAGCGTTACAGGAGTGGGCTATAAGTGAAAAAGGCGAAGATGATATTTTACCACGCGTAGACAGGGAAAAAGTGACGTACTTAGTTTTATCCACGTTCAGTGTCAGTAGATTTTTAGACAGCCAGTCAGTTACGGTGTTCAGGCCACATTGAGCAAAACTAAAAGCTGCCTCCCAAGAACTGCCATGAAATACGAGAGCAGTATCGTCAGCATAGGTGTAAATAGACCCATTTCCGGACTCATCCGGAACGGCTTTCGTCCCTCCTGTAATGGCAACGGTGCAGGTCGCTGACGGCGGAGAGCTGGAAGGTGTGTCCCAGGCGGAATTCAAGGCGGTGGTGGCGAAGATGCGCTCGAAGCGCACGGCGCCCGGCCCCGACGGTCTGTCGAGCAAGGCATGGGCTCTCGCCCTAACTGAAGATGGTTTGGGACCTGCACTTCGAAGGCTTTTTAGCAAGTGCCTCCGAGAGGGCAGGTTCCCGGAGCCGTGGCGTACGGGCCGGCTGGTGCTCATCCCGAAGGACGGTCGCCCTAGAGATGAGCCCTCCGGGTATCGCCCGATAGTCGTGTTGGACGAGGCCGGTAAGCTCCTTGAGCGTATCGTTGCCGGGCGTCTTGTTCAGCACCTGGAGAATATTGGGCCGAATCTAGCGTCCAACCAATTTGGCTTCCGGAGAGGTCGGTCGACCGTGGACGCGGTCTTGCGCGTCCGTGACCTCACCGACCAGGCGTGCTCTGGGGGGGGCGTGCTATTGGCTGTGTCAATCGATATAGCCAACGCCTTCAACACGATCCCCTGGAGTACGATCATGGAGTCATTACGATTTCACCGCGTGCCTACCGGTCTCCGCAATCTGATCGAAGATTATCTCTCAGGGCGGGCTGTAGTCTTCCCCGAGCGGAGTGGGTGGGGACGGAAAACAGTGTCGCGGGGGGTTCCACAGGGGTCGGTACTGGGTCCGCTCCTGTGGGATATAGGCTTCGACTGGGTCCTCCGTGGGGCTAACCTGCGTGGCGTCGAAGTGGTTTGCTACGCTGACGACACGCTGGTGACGGCCCGCGGAGACGACTACCGGTCAGCAGCCATCCTGGCTGTAGCAGGTGTAGCGACTGTGGTGAGTCGAATAAAGAGACTCGGCCTCGAGGTGGCCCTTCATAAATCCGAAGCAGTGTGCTTCCACTCGGCTCGGGAGGGGCCGCCTCAAGGCGCGAATCTCGTAGTCGGTGGTGTCACCATTGCTGTCCAGCCGAAGCTCAAGTATTTGGGCCTTGTGTTGGACAGCAAATGGAGATTCGACCACCATTTCAAAATGCTGGTTCCAAGGCTGATGGGGACGGCGGGTGCGCTGACCCGTCTTCTTCCCAACACCGGTGGATGCAGCGCCGGTATCCGGCGACTGTACCTGGGGGTGGTGCGTAGTATGGCCCTGTACGGTGCTCCCGTGTGGTCGCCCGCACTTACCGCGCGAAACGCGGCTCTGCTGCTCAGAGCTCAGCGGGCGCTCGCGGTGAGGGTCATCAGGGGGTACCGTACCATCTCTCAGGATGTGGCCTGTGCCCTCGCCGGATCCTTACCGTGGGACCTCGAGGCCGAAATCTTGGCCGCGACATACCGACGGAGAAGACAGTCCTCGACTCGGGAACAGACACCCGGCCCGTCGGTTGTCGATCGATGGAGGCATGCTGCGCGTGGTCTGGCGTATGCCAAATGGAGAGAGCGCTTGTTGGAGGAGCTCGGCCGAACTTCGGCCACTCGTCAGCGCACGCTCGAGGCACTGGTGCCTGTGCTGGAGGCATGGTCGGACCGGCGACATGGTGAGCTCTCCTTTCGCCTCACCCAGGTCCTTTCGGGGCATGGATGCTTCGGGAGGTATCTGTGGAGAGTCTGCGGAAGGGAGCCACATCCGGGCTGCCACCAGTGCGGGCACCCGAACGATGACGCTCAGCACGCGCTAGAAGCGTGCCCACGGTGGGAGCACCCGCGGCGAAACCTCGTCGCGGTGTTGGGGCAGGACCTCTCTTTGAGGGCTATCGTCGCCCGTATGGTAGAGGACCGGAGTTCGTGGGAGGCCATGGCTGGGTTCTGTGACTTGGTCATGGCGCTTCGTGAGGCTGAGGAGCGCGAAAGGGAATGGGATCCCTCTTCGGCTCCTCAGCGCAGAAGGCGGGGTGGACGGCGCGTGCGAGAGGCCGCCGCTCAGCCCTCGTAGGGACTATCGAGTGCCGGGTGCGGGGGCTCCCGGCACTCGACTGTTGGTCCGGTGGTGAAGCGGTGCAAGGTGGCTCCTGTGCGCCGCTCACGGTGTGTCGCCCGAGACGAGGTTCTACGGGATTTTCCCGGGGATGAAATCCCGTCTTAACATTGGTACGGGTACCGCCTAAGGCGAGACTTTCGGCGCGCATCGCGGTACCGTAAGTTTCGTGTAGTCGGTGTGGTGGAGCTCGATGGGGTTTAGTCGGTAGTCGTTCTGCGGGGCAAGTGCTTCGCGCGCCTTTTTCAAGGCGTAGTCTCCTGTGAGAAATTGGGGGAGGTGAAGGACCTCGGCCCTTCTCTTCTCCCCTTCTTCCTCTCAGGAGGCGCCGGAGTCCGACATAACCCGGTTCGTTACCCCCCTCGACCGGGTATCCGTAAATGGATTCCCCAGCGTTAAAAAAAAAAAAAAAAAAAAAAAAAAAAAAAAAAAAAAAAAAAAAAAAAAAAAAAAAAAAAAAAAAAAAAAAAAAAAAAAAAAAAAAAAAGGTGTAAATAGACCCGTTTGTGATATTTAGTTGACATAGGTCATTTATATATATTAAAAATAGGGTAGGGCCGAGAATACTGCCCTGTGGCACTCCATATGCTATAGGGAGTTCGTCACTGATAAGGTCACTGATTTTGACACATTGACGTCTGCCCGTAAGGTAGCTCCTGAAAAGAGAAAGCTGATTGCCTCTCAACCCAACGGCTTCAAGCTTAGTTATGAGAGTTGGGATAGAAATCGTGTCGAAGGCTTTAGCTAAGTCCAAGAATATACCAATTACTTTGTTCTTTTTATCTAGTTTTGTGACAATTTCATTAGTTAAGTTTAAAACTGCATCGCTAGTCGATATACCAGAGCGGAAACCATATTGAGAGGGGGAGAGAAGGTTGTATTTGTCTAAGAATTTTATGAGTCTATGGTTCATAATTTTTTCCAGAATTTTTGAGAGGGTTGGCAGAATAGAAATAGGTCTGTAATTGTTCGGCAGACGTCGGTCCCCCGTACCCTTATAGATCGGATGAACTACTGCAAGCTTAAAGACGTCGGGAAAGACTCCAGTAGAAATAGCCAGATTACATAAAAACGTAACTGGAGCTAGAAGGATGTGTTTAAATTTTTTTAGAATTATCCCAGAGATATTATCCGATCCAGTGGCACAGTCTGTTCTGAGACTATTTATTAGGGTTTCTATCTCGGATTGGTCAGTTTCCAGCATAGCAAAAGTTCTTAAATGAGAAAACAATATAGGTACTTTTGAGTGTGTTTTTTTTGCATGAATATTTAGAGCTAGAGAACTACCGACA
Source organism: Bombyx mori (assembly GCF_030269925.1). Taxonomy (NCBI): domain Eukaryota; kingdom Metazoa; phylum Arthropoda; class Insecta; order Lepidoptera; family Bombycidae; genus Bombyx; species Bombyx mori. Next base: position 8,728,549 of record NC_085123.1, read on the forward strand.
TTGGCAAAGTAATGGTTGACCGTATTAATAGAGTTTGCGGGTCCTGCGTGTGTGATAAGGTCGTTCGCATGGGTATTTTGTTTTTTGGTATGTGTTATAGTTTTAATCGTTTCCCAAAGCTTCTTATTATTGTTTTGAGCATTTTTTATTTGGGCCCTATCATAATTGCTCTTAGCGCTTTTTAAAAGAGATGTACAGTAGTTCCTATATCTTTTAAAAGTTAATTGAAGAACTTCATTGTTAGGATATTTTTTCACTTTTTTGTGTAAGTTGTCCCGGTTTCGGAGGCATCTCAGAAGCCCCGGAGTCATCCACAATTTTCTGAGCCTTTTGCGATGTGGTACAACTTTTAGACTCGTGTTTTCAAGAATGATGGTATTAAGAGTGTTAATAAAATAATTGGTAGCTACGTTAGCGTCAGTGGAGTTGTATAAAAGGGAAAAATCAATTTGAAGTAATTCTTCATTAATTTTGTCATAGTCAATAAATTTTCTTGTTTTATTATTTTGAGTTAAATTATTATACTGGCTTGAGGTATGAAGAAATAGAAGTGTCGTGTCGTGGTCGGTCAGCGAAGTATCAGCAACCAAACAACAAGCATGATTTTTTGATTTTAAAATAATATGGTCAAGGCATGATCGATTTAATCTGGTCGGGAGTTCGTGTGCAGGTAACATTCCGTGATAAGTTAGCAACGTGAGATAGTCGTGAGAACGCGAATCGATATTTTTCTCGGAAATATCAATGTTTATATCGCCAGCCAAGACAATATTTTTATAAGAAGAATAAGACTTTAAAAGTTCATTAAGGGATTCTAGAAACAATGTAAAATTTTGTTGAGCCGGTGGGCGGTATATAGCAATAACTACGGTATCCTTGTTTATCGTTAGTGCGAGGCAGTTAGCGTCATGAATTTCCGGCTCTTTAAAATATATTTGAAGCTGGGTGCGGCTATAGACTATAACTCCCTCATTTTGAGTGCGGTGACGGCTAGTAGCAGCCAAATTATAACCTTGCATAACTGGTATAGGGGGAGAGTGAAGTAGCCAACATTCAGTGAGTATAATGAAGTCCCATGTCGTTCCACTACGTTCAAGAAGGGTAGTTAATCCATCAAAATTTCTATTTATACTTCTAATGTTTTGGTTAAGGAGCTTTAGAGCACCCTGGTGTAGACTGGCAACATGGTGACAGTCTTCTATCGAACAAGTCACTACGTCGGCCACCGATACTCGATCTAAATCAGTGTGTAAATGGTTAAGGGTATCGAATTTTGTATATTGTATGAGTATAAGATTAAGTTTATAAGTTTAATTAGGAGGAAAATATAATTTGTTGCCTTGTTAAATTGTGATAATGTTTGTTTTTCCCAGGGTATATATAAAGTAATAATATATGAGTCGCTTAAACTATATGACAGATAAAAATAGGTGTACAGATAGTTAATTTTAAATGTTAATGTTAATATTATGAATGGGGAGCATGTGCTGTATAAATGTTTTAAGTAATAGCATGTTATTGTAGATGCAGACGTATGTGTAATCATTTTGTGTGTGAAATTAAGTGTAGGTGTGTGTATGTGTGTGTAATAGTCTGTGGGTATCTGATATATCTTATGTATAAAAAAGAAAGTTACAAAATTGTTTGAACATAAATAATGGAAAAGTAGACAAACCAGTGGTTGAACATAACTGTTTAGTCATTTAGCAGTAGACATTAGATTTTGAATATCTTTTTCGGAGTTTACACAATACGGAACAGAACTAGCAGTTTTCTTGATTAAAATCTTCCCGTGGCTTGGCCAGCAGCTGTCACATTTTCCCTCTTTCTGAAGTTTGCGCCCCAGGAAATATAGATGCTTGGCTTGAGAGGTCAGAAATTCAGTTATATAGATAGGCGTTGGTGGGCCAGGCAGCTGGATAGAAGCGGTCGAGAGCTTAGACTTTCCATTTTGCTTATTATATAATCTTGAAGCTTTCAGGATATTATCTTTAGTAGTAGCTGTATCAAACTCAACGATGACGGTACCAGTAGATGAAGATTGATGTTTTGGTTTAACTCTGTATATATTTTTAATGTGGGTAGTTGGAATATCATAATTAATAGTTGTGCCAATTTTAGATAATTTTTCGCTTAAGGTGTTCTTATCTTCAGGTTTCGAGATTGGTAGATTGTTTATCTCAATCATAGCAGATCGGGAATTCCTTTCTAGCAAATCAATCTTCGTATGCAGTGTGCCAATCTGTTTTTTGAGTTCGTTGTTTTCGCTTTCCGCCGCTGACATACGGACTAATAGTTCGTCGTACTTGTTGGAGAAAAATGCAATAGACTGTTGAATCTGGTTGTTTTGTTCTAATATATCATCCATTTTAATTTTTAAGGAATCGAATTTCCGGTCTTGTTTACATTCAAAAGCGGAGAATAATTTTGTCAGTTCGGTTAGAAATTTAGGATATTCGGTCACGTGATCCTCGAAATGATCATCATCGAGTCCACGTCGTGTGCGCCGACTGAAGTTAACAAATTTTTCTGTCCCTAGGTCTTGTTCTTTTGACTGTATATGGAGAAAGGGTTCAGACGTGGTAGTGTGTAAGCTTATAGAAGTCGGTGATAGATTTTTTTGCGCTGCCATGTTAGGTGGTACAATGTAATTGGACACTGTACGTCCGGTAAGCCCGTGTGTCGCAGAAGCAGGTGGGCGGGGCTGTGAGCAGTGCACCCGGGTCGATGCAAGGAAACGTATATTTGTCTGAATTTGTGTTCTCACTCACTCATATTATTTGTTGACACCACTTCCTTGTAGTTTTGGTCGCCTGGTACTTTATGATTTTATGCACTTTATTTTACGGAGTAAGAATATAAATTAACATTTAAATAAAATTGTGACACGTCCGTAACATACGACATCCAAAGGAGGAAGGGGGATATAATTAGATATATAATTAGACAATGATAATTTCACATTAAAACAATAATAAAACAAGACCACGCTATATTAAACATTAATAAAAGCGAAACCTTAACTGTCCCCTTCACACTCATTAGCTAGAGAGAGAGAGATGGGCAGACTTTTCATGATGCGCATGCAGTATGACGTCACACCACGCGCTTATTCACAAACAGTACACAAGCGCAACGTGTGAATGTGTTGAACGCGAGCTACATGGTAGGCGGAGTGAGGGGTGTAAGGTTTTTTTCGTTACGGAATTTCATGATTTCGGTCGCCGCGCTCAAGGCCCGCGATAAAAGCTATGCAATTGCTTAAAATTATATATTTAAACTACTATGAACGCCACTAAAATAATAGGAGAGCCATATGCTCAGCTACAAAACATTACCGCTCGAATATCGTCAGCAGGAAGTTTCAATTATTTTATATTTTTTATTAATATTTTAAGCAGCTGAGTCTTTATTTCCTTCGATCGACACCGACATTCATCTGGGATCCATTTAACGCAAAATGGCATTCAAAAAAAAAACATAGTCGCAGTAATCGGAAACAAAATTAGAAATGCCAATTTTCGATTGTCTAATCAAAAACTGTACTCTCCTTACCTTAACGATATTCCGCTGTTCAACCGCTTGTAACAATATTTACCTGACTCCTGGGTCTCGTATTATTTGTATGGCTTTTATTAGGAAAACCTTTTACCGGTCGGTCAGAAAACTACGTTTAATAGTCTGTGCACGCTGTTATGAAGTAATCTACCCGCATTTAACGATGCAAAGGGGCTAGGATTCGTATTAATATCAAACTAATGAAAGTTTACGATTCTTCGTGTCTGTTAAAAGCATACGATAAATTTTTGGTTCAGTTTTATAGTTGGATTTTATTTTACTCTATTTCGTTATGTGTTTTAAATTTTGAATAGTTTGGTAACGTTTAATAATTATTCGCGTTGAATATATTATTTTTAGAAGCCTTGTTACTATTACCGTTAAGTAGTTTATGATTTTGTTACAGTTTACCTGAATTACAATAATGTGTCATGGCTTTTCTGAAATTTGATTAATATAGTTTTTTTATTGCTTAGACAGGTAAACCAGTTCATCTGGTGTTAAGTCGTTACTGGATCCCATAGACATCTACAATGTAAATGCTGCCCTTTGGACACGTGTTTTAAGTCTCCGTTCTACATTAAACCAGGTGCATAACCTTTCAAACCGTAACGCAATACTGCTTCGTGGCTAGAGTAGGCGTAGTAGTCATCGTACCTACCTGTATGGGCTCACTAGATGCTCCTATCAATAATTAGTCATCGTGGCCTAAAGGATAAGACGTCAGGTGCATTCGTGTTGAGCGATGCAACGGTGTTCGAATCCCGCAGGCGGGTACCAGTTTTTCTTATGAAATACGTACTTAACAAATGTTCACGATTGACTTCCATGGTGAAGCTATAACATCGTGTAATAAAATCAAACCTGCAAATTTATAATTTGCGTAATTACTGGCGGTAGGACATTTTGTGAGTCCGCGCGGGTAGGTACCACCACCCCGCCTATTTCTGCCGTGAAGCAGTAATGCGTTTCGGTTTGAAGGGTGGGGCAGCCGTTGTAGCTCTACTGAGACATTAGAATTTATACCTCTAGATGGGTGGCGCATTTACGTTGTAGATACCTATGGGCACCAGTAACCACTTAACACCAGGTGGGCTGTGAGCTCGTCCACCCATCTAAGCAATAAAAAAAACGAAAATTAATAATTTTACGGGTTCAATCTTTATTACACGATGCTATTCCTTCATCGTACATAATTAACAATTGTTCACGATTGACTTCTAATCGTGAAGTACATATTTCATTCGAAAACTTGGTACCTGCCTGCGGGATTCGAACGCCGATACAGTTGCATTGTTCCATACGAATGCACCGAGCGTCTTATCTTATAGGACAAGACAATTGCTGCATTTCAAATAAACCAAATAATAGTACAAGGCGAAGTTTCAATAACAATCCTATTAATCCAATATTCGCTTAAAAAGTAAATCGTTTCTGGTTTACAATTTTTTAAAAGATCATAACTGTTTTTTAAGTCAAAAGACACGTATAGAACATCCTAGACCTCGTCTTCGGCCAGGGAGGCGGATCTCGCCCAAGCCCTGGCCCTCTAAGTGTTTCGGGTACCCCTCACATGTCGGTCTGGGGACCGGCGAGGGGGGCCTAAGAAGATGACGTGCAAGCTGCTCTGCACGCGTTTTACGCAAGAGCATCCAGGTGATGGAAGGCCGGCTATCCTCGACCCACGCTGGTTCTGGTCGAGTGGGGTATTCCGTGGGATAGCTCACTCTAACCGCCATCTAGGCGGGCTTCGGATAGCCTGCCGACCTGCCTGGTCGTGGCACCGACGACCGTCGGTCCGGCGTCCCGAGGGGGAGGGTGATGGGTGAGATGTGCTCCGCACTAAACGCTTCACTTTCCCCCCTTTGCCTTTTCATGGGTTCTGTCTCATGCGAGGTTGGGACGCGGCTTGTTGAGCGACAGGAGGTTTTAGTCAATTTGACTCTGACATGCCCCGCCCTCCATCCCCAGTGGAGGGCGGAAGTCCGACGATTTCCTCCTGACCAAAAAAAAAAAGACCTCGTCTTCATGTCCTCCTCGTTGTCGTCCTCGTCGATCCCCATATTTGCATACAGATGGATGGGGAACACTCATGTATGCCTACAGCCCGATTAGCCTCCTCATGTCTCTAGGCAAACTGTATGAGCGTCTGCTCTACAAAAGCCTCAGAGACTTCGTCTCATCCAAGGGCATTCTCATCGATGAACAATTCGGATTCCGTACAAATCACTCATGCGTTCAACAGGTGCACCGCCTCACGGAGCAAATTCTTGTGGGGCTTAATCGACCAAAACCGTTATACACGGGAGCTCTCTTCTTCGACGTCGCAAAAGCGTTCGACAAAGTCTGGCACAACGGTTTGATTTTCAAACTATTCAACATGGGCGTGCCGGATAGTCTCGTGCTCATCATACGGGACTTCTTGACGAACCGTTCTTTTCGATATCGAGTTGAGGGAACCCACTCCTCCCCGCGACCTTTCACAGCTGGAGTCCCGCAAGGCTCTGTCCTCTCACCCCTCTTATTTAGCTTATTCGTCAACGATATTCCCCGAACGCCGCCGACCCATTTAGCTTTATTCGCCGACGACACGACTGTTTACTATTCTAGTAGAAATAAGTCCCTAATCGCGAAGAAGCTTCAGAGCGCAGCCCTAGCCCTAGGACAGTGGTTCCGAAAATGGCGCATAGACATCAACCCAGCGAAAAGTACTGCGGTGCTATTTCAGAGGGGAAGCTCCACACGGATTTCCTCCCGGATTAGGAGGAGGAATCTCACACCCCCGATTACTCTCTTTAGACAACTCATACCCTGGGCCAGGAAGGTCAAGTACCTGGACGTTACCCTGGATGCATCGATGACATTCCGCCCACATATAAAATGAGTCCTTGACCGTGCCGCGTTTATTCTCGGTAGACTCTGCCCCATGATCTATAAGCGGAGTAAAATGTCCCTTCGGAACAAGGTGACACTTTACAAAACTTGCATAAGGCCCGTCATGACTTACGCGAGTGTGGTGTTCGCTCACGCGGCCCGCACACACATAGACACCCTCCAATCTCTACAATCCCGCTTTTGCAGGTTAGCCGTCGGAGCTCCGTGGTTCGTGAGGAACGTTGACCTACACGACGACCTGGGCCTCGAATCTATCCAGAAATACATGAAGTCAGCGTCGGAACGGTACTTCGATAAGGCTATGCGTCATGATAATCGCCTTATCGTTGCCGCCGCTGACTACTCCCCGAATCCTGATCACGCAGGAGCCAGTCACCATCGACGCCCTAGACACGTCCTTAAGGATCCATCAGATCCAATAACTTTTGCATTAAACGCCTTCAGCTCTAACACTAGGAGCAGGCTTAGGGACCTCGGTAACCGTACTCGTCGAACTCGACAAAGAGTTCGCCGTGCAACCTGGAGCTGTTAGGTCTCCTTCGGAGGCGCTCGGGTAGCTGTTAGCAAATCCCACCCCTCCTGGCTGAGCCTTTGCTCGCCCACCTGTCCTGGTGAAACTGAAAAGGCCTCCGGGCCACCAGTAATCTTTCAATCATTAAAAAAAAAAAACTCATGTATTGTATATGCACTTATAGGTAACTGTTTCTGAAAGATCTGCACTTTGAAATGTCAAGCAGAATAAGATATTAGTGAGATCTGAAATGTATCATTAGTTGTTGCTATAATCTTAGTTGAGGACCAGATCAGCATTTGTTATTTTTCTCCAATTTTATTAATTCATTTTCACTTTCCTACTTTTTACGACTATGATAATAAGTTTTCGATTTAAAACAAGAAGACATATTTAATTTGGGATTTAATTACTGAAGTTTAAATAAACCCTTGTCTTACATGATTCAATATACTTGGAATGAAATTTAATTTATTAACACTCATAATTAGATTTGTTTCACGTAAGACACGGGCTTCTTCTTAGAAATTATAACAATTTTAAACAATATGTACACGCATACACCTAAATAATAAGTTACGTAGCTACTTTTCTTTTTAATTATCTTTTGAATCTCTACAGATGCATAAGCATCATCGAAGAAAATACGTTCATTTACTACGAATAGATTGCTTTAAAAATTTCCTTTGATATACAACACCAAAGCGTTCTCGTAAACCGTGTGCTGTTACAAAAAACTCGTTTAAAATCAATAGGTACCTGCCGGCAGTGTTTACACGTAGTCATAGCGAAACGTACGAGATTGGATATCGGCCAATAGCGGACGATATTTGCAGAAAACGATGACAACGTAACTACGCACCTGTGCCGTAAATATTTGGTCAATACAGCACAACTGAGCAAATATTGCGTACGCAGGCGAAACGAAGTGTCAACAATGAATCAAGAAGCGAAGAAAGTGGCCAATAATTTATATGGAAGAGTTAATATGCCCGCTATAGAAAGATGCCGGGTCAGTTTTTGTACGGATTTGGAAAAGTCCGTTCTGATGAGTAACTTCGAGCGACGAGGGTGGAACCAAGTCGGACCAGACGACGAATGGAACTTTTATTGGGCATCTACGCAGACTTGCAGAAATCTATTCAGCGTAGAAAGCGGATACCGCATGAATGACAACCAAATGATTAATCACTTTCCCAATCATTACGAATTGTCCAGAAAAGATCTGCTTGTGAAGAACATAAAGAGATATAGGAAAGAACTCGAGCGAGAAGGCAATCCTTTAGCCGAAAAAGCAGAAGTAGTTCTACATGGAGGTCAAGTTGTCACGCGTTATGTGCATTTAGACTTTATACCAGTGACTTTTGTTCTGCCAGCGGATTACAATATGTTCGTCGAAGAGTACCGCAAATCACCGCAAAGCACCTGGATTATGAAGCCCTGCGGGAAGTCACAGGGAACAGGAATATTTCTCATAAATAAACTTTCGAAATTGAAAAAATGGTCTCGTGAGGCGAAAACTCCTTTTCACCCGCAACTGAGTAAAGAAAGTTACGTTATTTCTCGGTACATCGACAATCCTCTACTAATAGGAGGGAAAAAGTTTGATCTCCGTCTTTACGTGTTGGTCACTTCTTTTCGACCTCTGAAGGCTTATCTATTCCAACTCGGCTTCTGTAGGTTTTGCACTGTCAAATACGACACAAGCGTAACAGAGTTGGACAACATGTACGTGCACCTTACAAACGTCAGTGTCCAGAAACATGGAGGTGATTATAATAATATACACGGGGGTAAAATGACAGTTCAGAACCTAAGACTGTATTTAGAAGGCACTAAAGGAAGAGCTGTTACCGATAAATTATTCTCCGCCATTCAGTGGCTAATCGTGCATTCCCTAAAAGGCGTATCATCGGTAATGGCAAATGATCGACATTGTTTTGAATGTTACGGTTATGACATTATTATCGACAATCAACTAAAGCCTTGGCTTGTCGAAGTGAATGCTTCTCCATCATTAACTTCGACAACGGTGAACGACAGAATTTTGAAATACAAATTGATTGATAACATATTGAGTGTGGTGTTTCCACCGGACGGTGTGCCGGATGTGCGCTGGAATAAATTACCTAGCGCCGAAGCATTGGGAAATTTCGATCTTCTCATCGACGAAGAGCTTCTAGAAAAAGAGGAACCATCTAGTTCTAGTGGTAGAGGGGCAAAACCGAATAAGGCTAGATGAAAAATTACGTAAATGAACCTAAGTTGTATACGGTAGTTATACCTTTTTATTGCGATCTAAGTGCACTTAAAGTGTTTGTTGAGTGCGGTGTGTATTTGCATTTTAATGTTTGTTACCCGCAGAAAAATATGGCTACGTCCTACGGCCATTCTATATGCTAAACAGGCGCCAACTTCCGGCAGAGGAATGCTGTGCAAGTTTTATCCGCCGTCGGAGCTCGCCTTTGCAGGCGGAAAACTTTATAATTCGATGCTTGCTACATTCGGACAATTGGTAACTTTTTGAATTGATCACAGCGGAATTTACCCGTATAACTGAAAATGCTTTTGAGACTAACCGTTTGCTACGAGAAAAAAATATGACTGTGGATATACATACGTATGGTAGGTATATAGTATATCCTTATATAGTATATAATGTACTTCTGTAATGTTGGGATGTAATGTGTAATTAATAATATACGTGTGTAAACGCATGAAAAGAATCAGTTTTTTTTAATAACTTTTATAATTGGAAACGAATCACGCACGGTCATCCACCCCTAAATTGGAATTCCGTGTGTTATAAGTAAAAGAGACTGACATACATACTTATATACGTTTAAATTTATACATAATTATGTAGATAATAAACACCCAGACAAAAAGGAAACAAAACTGTTCATCACCCAAATGTTTTGCCCCTTATGGAAATCGCACCCATAGCCCCCGGCGGAATTGTGAGGGGCGCTAACTTCTCCACCACTGAGTCAGTCAATTATATTTTGTGGTTTAGAATCAGAAAAAGATCGAAATTTCTTTTCCGCAGTATTCACCACCTATTTAGCAAAATGAACGCTGTGTACATAGAAATTCAATTTGAGTTTCAGTTCGGAATTTATTGAGACCGATAAAATCGAAATGGTCAGTAAGCCATCTGGGCAAGTACTGCGGTTACTGCAATCATAAACTGAAGTCAAGTCACAGTTCAAAACGCTCTGATCCCTGCCCGGAACTTAGGTGCATTTTAGATTCTCTGTATTATTGATTGCTGCTCTGTATACTATTCAATAAGGTCTATATTTAAAATACAAGGATTACTATTTTAATAAGTGAATTCATTAAAAAAGGCTTAAAGCATTTATATCATGTATACTTAAATCGTATGACAAAAAACTGAAACATATTAATTAATTTTACAACAGCAAATAAATTAAAATGTACCTAATTATTAGATAAAGTAATAGATGTATGTATTTATTATTCTGACTAATAACTGCATTGCAATTTGTATTTCAAGCGGTATCAAGGATTAATTGTTAACAAAAATAATTTCCATGTCGATTTTATGGTAAATACTTTTACTGGTGGTAGGACCTCTTGTGAGTCCGCACGGGTAGGTACCACCACCCTGCGTAATTCTGCCGTGAAGCAGTCATGCGTTTCGGTTTGAAGAATGGGGCAGCCGTTGTAACTATAATGAGACCTTAGAACTTATATCTCAAGGTGGGTGGCGCATTTACGTTGTAGATGTCTATGGGCTCCAGTAACCAGTTAACGCCAGGTGGGCTGTGAACTCATTCACCCATCTAAGCAATAAAAAAAAGATGTGTGGTGTCGTGGGACACAGGATAGGAACGAAGTTAAATATAAAAAAAAAAAAAAATGAATTATGAGAAAAAAATCGCGCGGTGAAATATCGCTGTGCGGAAAACAAGGCCTTATTCCACGGACTTTTTCTTACGGTTTTTACTATCACATTTTTTTCAGTTCGGTCGCGCAGCAAAATCCCTATCTCCTCCAAGCCTGCCTTAAGGAACTTCGTTCCAAAAAAAAAAAATTATAGGCAACATTTTGTTTTGATGAACAGACACATATTCTGTGAATAAACAGAACACAATTATAAAAAAAGATGTCATTGTTATATTTTTCATGCGTTCGTTAAACTACCAAAGAAATATTTATGGTAAATCGCGACTATTTATTAAAATTTCGTATTCATATTACACGATGGAATTGGCGAAACTAAATTATAGGGAATTGCCAACTACATTGATATTCAGTGCACGGTGTCAACTTTATTGGCACTCCGATGATTGCAATCCGGAGCATTCATCTCTATTCCCAATACAGCAAAATTATAATAACGTTGACATATTAGATTTTGCTTCGTTATGAGGTCGAATATTAATATAAATTATAGTGTACATTCGTATTGATACATTTGTAGATATAATAAATTAGTTACCATATTTCGACGGTCTATTCACTTTTAACACAATATTCATATTATTGAAAATTTTGGTATAATAGTAACACATTGTACAAGTTAATCTACTATGTGTAAATCTACCGTGTCTTCTATAAAAAGTATATCAAGCCGGAATATGCCTAATGTAGATCACGATAAAAAAAATACGTTGTACTCAGTAGTTTCACACAAAAACTAATTTATTAACTGTTTAATGACAGCCCTGAATTTATACAATAAAATTACAATAATTCAGAACGAGATAGATGATAACAAATTGCGCATTTCAAACAAATAAATACGAAAAGATTGCAACCATATTACTACTACATACTAGATAATTAAAGCCGTGAAGCAGTAATGCGTTTCAGTTTGAAGGGTAGGGCAGCCGTTGTAACTACATATACTTGAGACCTTAGAACTTGTCTCACTTATCTCAAGGTGGGTGGCGCATTTACGCTGCAGATGTCTACGGGCTCCAGCAACCACTTAACACCAGATGGGCTGTGATCTCGTCCACCAAAGCAATAAAAAAATAAAATAAAAGCTCAAAAACTAAAAAAAAAAAACTTATTTCCGCAAATGTTACGCGCCAGTGCCGGCAGAATGTTTAAGTATAATATGTATATTCCAAGTAATTCGTAGTTATTGAGATATTTATATTTATTTAAGAATAGTTTACTGCCAGAAGTATAGTTTGTTCATTACGTTCAAGTACCCTTTATTCCGAATTAAGTACTTGGAAACATATTTTTTCGTCGAATCAACTATTCTTAAAGTTTACAGTTTAAAGTATTTACAGTTTCCACTTGATATATCCTTTATGGGACCCCCTATAAATCTATAGATAATATATAGGTAAAACAGCAATAGACAGTGGCTTGGCTGTAACTCCGGAATTGCTGATGTCGATGAGCGATGGTAACGAGGTGGGTTATATTTTCGTATTCGCGACCAAAAAAAATGAAGATCTTAAAAACAGATCTTGAGTAAATTATGACAGCGTGCTCCATGAAAACTTTCGCTATTGTATTATACTTGCTAGAGTTTCTACAGAGCTCATAAACAATGAAGATCAATAGTAGATAAGTTAATATTCTATTTCATAAAAATATATTTATACTAATATATAAATCTAGTGGTTTTTACGGATGCTCCGTTATAACTACTGAACCATGCATCCGATTGACTTGAAACTTGTAGAAAATACATGAACTTAATGGATAGGCTAATATTTATATGAGTGTTGGACTCCCTACACCAGTTGCGGGGGCGGTAATGATGAGAATCTTTGTGGGGGTGAGAAATAATAATGTTAATTTTAAATGCCCAGCGAAGCGGACGGGTACAGCTAGTATTTTATATAGGTATTATATAAATAATCCTACTATGATAGCCACTGCCAAAAATAAGCCGAAGTGTTGCGATGACATACAAAGCTTATTCACAAATACCTACTTGCGACAAACGTGAATTTGTTTTATTCATCGAGTACGTCTGAAGATGGCTTTGTTTTGAATACATTTGAATACAAACATCCACAATGGCATGATTAAACGAGCTTATAACAACGCGCAAAACGTGAGTTATTGAGGTCATATGCATACTGCCAAATGGAGATATAAGTTTCTTATGTGTATAAATTAACATTTTAAGTAAATGACTTATTATTTACAAGCACGAATCCATTATGTTTCGAATGATAAATCTGCTATAGCTATATTGTAAGAAGTGGGTTATCAGGTTAACTCTATTGTATATCTCCCAGAGCTGGCCTTCATCGTCGGCAGGTTTCGAAGGCGAGGTCTGGAGGTAGCGCTCGATAAATCCTAAGTCCTGTGGTTTCACGGGGCCTATTATTCTTATGACCTTTGTTTTTGTATATCAATATAACATGAATGCGTTGTAAATAACAAAATCAGGTAAATTGGTCAATATGACTAATAGTTCAGACAAAACAATAACAATTGACACCAATTAACGCTCACAAGAGGTCCTACGCCCAGTAATTATGGAAATTATAATTTTGCGGGTTTGATTTTTATTACACGATGTTATTATTTCTTCACCGTGGAAGTTAATCGTGAACATTTGTTAGGTACATATTTAATTTGAAAAATTGGTACCCGTCTGCGGGATTTGAACACCGGCAAAGTAGCATCGCTCGATACGAATACACCCTACGTATCGAGCCTCTACTTATCCTTTAAGCCACGACGACTTCAAAGAAATCAAATCAACGCAACAATTGCAACAGCACATTCAAATTTGTTATAGTGAATATATACCTGGTGTGAGTGAATACCAGTGCGTGCTAGGTATTAGTTAGTACGGCAAGATATACTATGACTGCCTTAGTGACTGACGGACCGTTTTTTTGATAACTTTTAATAAACCTGTCTTTTTTTTAAAACCAAATTCATTATTTTATCAGGAACCCCTTGGCGTATTAAATTCGTATTAGCACTATTTTGTGTAAGAAAGATTAAACATATTTCACGTTGTGTCTCTGATGCGATTGATATGCGATTTTCACGATTCAGTGGTATAGTTATCTCACTAGCCATAGAAAATGAATATGATTTAAGCTTAAATAAATTAAAAGTCCATATCAAGTATTATTTTTATTTCTTTAATAGCTTATTTTTCTAAAATACACTTTAAAAAAAATCAATCAATCAATCATGTTCTTCTGTATATAGAAACAAAGATCGGTGACATTTTTTGTAACCCTTTTTTTATTGCCCTTGTAGGCAGACGAGCATACGGCTCACCTGATGGTGAGTGGTTACCGTCGCCCATGGACTTCAGCAATGCCAGCGCAGAGCCAAGCCGCTGCCTAACGTTTACTCCACTCTCCAACTCCATTTAAATGTTTACTGTTTGAAGACTTTCGAGGAAATTTCTCGAAAACGTTTATCTTTTCTCATCACCACCATCTTTACCGCTTAGAACCACAACCCATCTTCTGCTTCTTCCTCGCTATCAGTCACCTGGAGATCATCTTGAATGGCTGGATCGGGCTGGACAAAATAATATTACATTATAACATTTTCAATTTCATTTCAATGTTGCATATTTATCTACAACTTTATTTTAATTACAATAAATATTTTAGATAACTCCTTTATACAAACACATTAGGAATCGTTAAATGGAATGATCCAGCAGTCGTTTCCTTAAAATTCAAAATCGAATCATAAGCTCTGTCTGCGGAAACTAGATCTTCATTATGTGTTATATGATCTACACAAGAAAGCTCTTAATCTAATGTACTGAATAATAAAATATTAAACGAGACAAGCTATAGCTTTTCTTGTACCGGTAGTGTACAATCTTCAAGAACCATTCAGATTGTAATTTAATTTTTTTGCACGCAATGTAATTAAATACAGAACTCACTTTGCTTTATATTGCGGGTTCGATATTTCTTAAACGAAAGGATTCATACTAAGCAAATGAACGTCGTTCATGTTATTTACGTTCAACCATTTTCAAATATAGCAATTTATTGCTAACAGCACTTTCACCCGCTAAACTTCTGGACATAATTCAAATTAAACACTGAAGTTTTAATTCCATTACACAACGGTACTTGTAGAAACACGAACTTGCGAAGGTGGCGAGCAAAAACGTTCACTGACAAATAAAATCATCGTCTAAGCAATAAAAGCCTGTAAGGCTTCGTCAAACAGAACGCGTACTTAGCGCTGCCTCTTAACGTCGCGCTCTTTTCATGTCACACAAATTGACTAGATGAGCCTAACGCTCCTTGACGCAACGTAACATGCGCCAAATCATAGTGCCTTTCTACAACAGTCAGAAAATTTAAAAGTATTAAGATGTCGAGTGATTCAGACATTGTTTAATGGGTATGGAATGGTAATGGAATGACATGGGTATTTTCTAACTAATTCTATAAATTTTTCGGGCATTATCCATTATTTCAATACACATTCAATCGGACGCTAAAATAAAATTTGTAAAAAATTACAACATCTGACGTCAATGCGTACTAACGCCGCGCGACAGAGCGTTGCGTACTTACAGCGCTGGCGCTCTGTTTGATAGTACATTACCACATTAGTACAACACATCTCGGCGTCATAGCGCGCCGTCAATTTACGCGTACTTAGCGCTCTGACGCGCGCTAAGTACGCGTTCTGTTTGACGAAGCCTTAAATGTCTTGTCATCACGTACCTGCCAATTCTCTGGCGGCTCCTCCTTGAACTGCTGAGGCGGCTCCATGTGACTCTCTATCATCGCGGGAACCATGTTCATGTCAGGTTCGATCGGCTCTTCCTGTTGACAATCAAAATATCGATGCGTGAACGTTTATTCCTTTTAATTAAGCGAAATTTCGCTGTAATACGCGCCATTTACCTTTGTAATTAAAGGTCCGTTCTATTTCGTATTAGAATCAACAATTCGATGTATGTATTCAATTGAACTTCAATTAACTTTACACCATTCAAACAGCTGAGAAGTTTTTATGTTTGTTATGATAATATTTCCAAATTTTAAACATTAAATGGCTCTCCTGTATTGTTGCAAAACGTCGCTTAAATAGCCTGTCACGCCTCGATTTTTTTTACTGCTTATATGGGTGGATGAGTTCACAGCCCACCTGGTGTTAAGTGGTTACTGGAGCCCATAGACATCGACAACGTAAATGCGCCACCCACCTTGAGATATGTTCTAAGTAATCAGTATAGTTACAACGGCTGCCCCACCCTTCAAGCTGAAACACATTACTGCTTCATGGCAGAAATAGACGGGGTGGTGGTACCTACCCGTGCGGACTCACAAGAGGTCCTACCACCAGTAAAGAGGTCCCGCCACCAGTAAAGAGGTTCTACCACCAGTAAAGAGATCCTACCACCAGTAAAGAGGTCATACCACCAGTAAAGAGGTCCCGCCACCAGTAAAGAGCTCCTACCACCAGTAAAAGGTCCTACCACCAGTAAAAGGTCCTACCACCAGTAAAAGGTCCTACCACCAGTAAAGAGATCCTACCACCAGTAAAGAGGTCCCACCACCAGTAAAGAAGTCCTACCACCAGTAAGAGGTTCTACCACCAGTAAAGAGGTCCTACCACCAGTAAGAGGTTCTACCACCAGTAAGAGGTTCTACCACCAGTAAAGAGATCCTACCACCAGTAAAGAGGTCGTACCACCAGTAAAGAGGTCCCGCCACCAGTAAAGAGTTCCTACCACCAGTAAAAGGTCCTAGCACCAGTAAAGAGGTCCTACCACCAGTAAAGAGATCCTACCACCAGTAAAGAGGTCCTACCACCAGTAAAACTCGCAACTCGCAAGGATATCGTGAGTAGATATTGTTTGTCCGTTTACATATTTATATTTACCTTTACGATGGACGGGAAAGTAAAGTCAGTCGGCTGATCGAGGTCCACGAAGTCGTCCGAAGGCGGAGGCAGGTCGTCCGTCACTTCTCGTTTGATCGTCGTCGGGAAATCGGACGGATCCGATATCATGCTCGGCTCGTCCAGCGTTGTATCTTCTACAAAACGATAACACCAATTAAGTTTGTCCGAAATAAACATCAAGAGCTTAAGTAATGGCGCTTTTGTCTTATTGCCACGAATGTCGACTGTACTCTGTGGACATTGATTAGTGGACATAGATTAAGAAAAAAATTGTTTTTTTAGAAATTATTTAACCAATTTTAGGTTATTAATTTTTTTTTATTGGAAATATCATTGCTTTTCAGTATGATGACATCATGAGTGTCGTAAAGAAAGCGGAACCATTGCCTCAAAATAACTTAGCCTGTGACAGGATTACTCCTTTCCTAATTCTATCAATGTCACCCGTTAATTTAATAAATTATTTCGATCTTATTTATAAATTAAGTAACAGTTCTCTGAGCACGTATTCAGATTGTTAAACATCGTATTGATAGATAAACCTTAAAAGACGTGGAGTTAGTGCATTAATTTATGCTTAGAATAGAAGTTATAAGTACTCTGTGGTTGTCGTAACAAAACTGACATTTGAATCGTACACAGGGACTTTTTGGCGGGAATGTAAGCAGCAATTCGGTAGGCAGCGGCTTGGCTCTGCCCCTGGCATTGCTGAAGTCCATGGGCGACGGTAACCACTTACCACCAGGTGAGCCGTATGCTCGTCTGCCTACAAGGGCAATAAAAAAAAGAACTGCATGTGTGAATTGTTTTTTTGTTTGTCATTTTAGTGTTTCTCCAGGTTTCATTACGTGACAACAACAGTGACAACAAATAGTTTTTTTTTTTCTTTTTTTTAATACGCCACATTTATAACGGTGGCTTAACAGTTGCCATATATAAAGCGCTTTAATCAGCTTACCTGGCTTGACACAGAGTTGAATGGTGTCAACGATGTCTTTCTGTTCCACCTCTTCCAATTCCGAACTACCACTGTCCGAGTATTGAAGATCTAAAAATGTAATTAGCAATGTTCAATTGAAAAATACTTTCGCACATGGGAGGGGGGAGAGGAGAGTTAATCTATACTAATATTATAAAGAGGAAAGATTTGTTTGTTTGTTTGTTTCGAATAGGCTCCGAAACTACTGGACCGATTTGAAAAATTCTTTTTCCATTAGAAGCCGACATTGTCCCTGATGAACATAGGCTACTTTTTTTTAATTTTTTTTTTATTTTGTTTTTTTTTGGTTTCATGTGTGTTTTAATGTTTCCGAAGCGAAGCGAGGGCGGGTCGCTAGTACAATCATAACGGAAGAAGGGCGTAAAAACAAAACCGAATCAATGTAAAGAATGTTTGCTTTCAACATCATCTAACAAAATAAGGACTGAGAAATTTAAGCACTTAACGATATTTCAATGAAAACATCTAATATTAAATAAATTATTATAATTTAGTTAACGCGTCTTCGATTTATTTTAAGCCGAAAGAAATACATCATCACATACGCTATAATGTTACAGCGCTTAAAGAAAACTGAATACTAAAATAATTATTTAATCTTAACTTTACATACCTTCTTCCAAACTGTTCTGATCTTTACGTGGTCTGCCTCGTTTTCTAGGAGTAGCACCTAAGCATAAAACAATACAATTTTTTTACATAAGAGAAAAATCGATTTTGTTGTCAAGAAAAATTGTTAATTAAATTTTTTACATGCTTTTATATCTAACAGTAAATGGTTGAAAAAAAAATAATTATTATGATTGTTAATTCAGTTAGACTAGTGTTCCCCGGCAGTCGCAATTCCACTATAATTAATTTAAATTATAAGTTTGTACAAAATCATGATTCTATTGTCATAGACTATTTATTATACTTCTATAATCACAGATTTTGCGGTAGGCAGCGACTTGGCTCTGCCCCTGGCATTGCTGAAGTCCATGGGCGACGGTAACCACTCACCATCAGGTGGGCCGTATGCTCGTCTGCCTACAAGGGCAATAAAAAAAAAAGATTTCGCCAAGACCACTTTAGACCCATCGTCCACCCATCTAAACAATAAAAAAAAAAAAAAAAAAAAAAAGACAAATTTAATATTAATAACAATATTTAATATTTTTTTTCTTTTTTTTAAGGTATTTGATGACCTGGTAACTAAGACTTTTAAGGTCACGTCTTATTTTAATTTATATTCTTATTTTTATGAAAAAAAAAATAGTTTTTTTTATTGCTTAGGTGTGTGGAAGAGCTCACAGCTCACCTGATGTTAAGTGGTTACTGGAGTCCATAGACATCTACGACATAGATACGCCACGCCACCCACCTTGAGATTTAAGTTCTAAGGTCTCGAGTATAGTTACAACGGCTGCCCCACCCTTCAAACCGAAACGCATTACTGCTTCACGATAGAAATAAGCCCTACCCGTGCGGACTCACAAGAGGTCCTACCACCAATAAGGTGTGATAATAATTATGGAGTGAACTGAAATGAAATGAAATGAAGATGATTAATTTGAGACATGGGACAACGCCCACTAGTAGTGATACTAACCGTCTGATGTTGAGGGCTTGTGTTTCCGCGGGCGCCCCCGGCCGCGCTTCTCGTCCGTGGGGGGGAGGTCGTCGCCCTCCGGCTCCGAGTGCTGGGCGTCTTCGAGCATTTTCTGCTGAACCCTAACTATGTTCGCTTCCAACTGACTTACATGCTCGTCGAACTGTGAAAATAAATTACATTTAATTTTATTTTTACCAACAAAAAATATTTTCAAATACTGACAGGAGGACATGTTATAGCAAAAACATCGTAACCATTGGATCGCGGTGGAATGTTTAAAATTATTTACTTTGGCAACAATTAGACAATAATTTCACGTAGAAAATATATTATTTAAATATAAATACAATCTAGTTAGTCTCGCTAAAACTCGAGAACGGCTGGACCGATTTGGCTAATTTTGGTCTCGAATTATTTGTGGAAGTCCAAAGAAGGTTTAAAAGGTAGATATATGAAAATGCTCGGAATTAAATAAAAATAACAATTTTGTTTTCTCTTTGATGTGTCCCTCCCGTGTCGGACGGATTCCTTTAGTTTTGTTTTAAGTTCATTTTAAACAAAAGTTTGGGTCTTTTATTTATCGATTGAAGCACTACGAAGTCTGCCGGGTCAGCTAGTAATCGATAAAAATCCAAAAGTAACGAATAGATGCACATTGAACTAACTACACTAGTACTTAATTTTGTTTGGTGCAAGTTATATAAGGTTCTGATCACACTCTTTATTTTACTTTTACTTTCACTCATTACTTTTCATCAGTGCCTTGAAGCTTGACTATCGCCAAAAATCCGGATGATCTTTAAATTTTCCCCACAGTCTCTTGTCTTTCATTATCAAAATATAAAAAGCATCGAACAATCTTTCAACAGTTGAATAATAACGAAACCACCAAACGAACGATAATTTAGATGCGGACTCGGCTACAAATACTGCGTGAACATACCTGGCCTAAAGCGTCCTGCGTGACCTTCAATACGGCCTCAGCTTGTCTCGTGAACTGAGAGTTCGGGCCGTTGTAAGCCCGACAATTATCCACCAAAAGTTGTACGTCCCGGAGGAATTCTTCACGGCTGTGATATTTGTGAGCTGAAAAAAGATATTTTTTTTTATTGCTTAGATGGGTGGACGATCTCACAGCCCACCTGGTGTTAAATGGTTACTGAAACGCATTACTGCTTCACGGCAGAAATAGGTACCTACCCGCGCGGACTCACAAGAGGTCCTACGACCAGTAATCATAGCAATCAACACACGATTCTCTATGGTATCGCTGGACAAACCTCTCTGGTGTTAAACAGTTGTCGACTTCATATACCGTAGATTGGGGGGAATCGAAACCCTTTCCAAATCCAACACAAATTTTCAATGGTTTTTCTTAGGGTAAATACCAATAAAATTGAGATTAAAATGGTTCCGGAGGATTAAATTTTTATATACGATGCGTTATTATACATAGTTCATTAGAAAATATACACAAAATCTGAAAAAAACTAGCTTGACCCGATTCACTATGGCTTTGGGGTGAATCAGGTTACGTATGGGAACAATAGAGTTTTTCGATAGGACTGGCACTATTTAATTTTTAGATAGGTAGCTTTATTAAACTATTTAATATTCTTAAACGCTAAATAAAAGTCATTTTCAGTTCAACAAAGTTAAAACTAACAACTCAACAAAAGTATTGTGACATCCCGGTTTGTCCCTATTCTAACTCTAGTCTCTATTCCCCCCCAATCTAATACCGCGTAATTCATACTCGTATATCGAATACCGCGCAAACGGATCCATCACTGGTACATTCAAATCTAATAAATTATTTTGAGCTCAGAAGTAATAATTTTTAAGAAATAATTTAAGTTTACTTAAATTTTGAAACTTATTCAGTATTTACTATTTCGATACATTAGTCTGGATTCGATAATTTTGGATAAAAACATAATATTTGTATACCTTGAATCTTCTTTCCCATAGTTTCCATGTCTATAGGTTGCTTGATGACGTTGTAATAGTCTTTAACTTGTTTCTTGTTGACGGGCTTCAAGAAGGGCCACGATTCGGGCATTATCTTCAGTTTAGTTGTCAGAAGATTCTCGAATATAAACGACAAGGCCACCTGGCGAAAATAAAAACTCCTTATTTCATGAGTCCAACTGTTACTGTACTACATATTTGTTACTTTTTAAATTGTTTTGAAGAATTTGATATTCAATATTAAATTAAGAAGCCATAACAGTGCAAAGATTACCTGATCGTTATCATCAAGTAATGGATTAATTTGTTTCTCGAGTTTCATTAGCTGTTCCTCTTTTTCTGCTAATTTCTCAACGCAGCGCTGTAACATTCTCTGGGCGGCCACAGTGAGACTGCTTGTTGGACCTAAAAGTATTGCATAGATTAGTGGACGAGCTCACAGCCCACCTGGTGTTAAGCGGTTACCGGAGCATCTACAACGTAAATGCCGCCACCTACCTTGAGTTCTAAGGTCACAGTATAGTTACAACGGCTGCCCCACCATTTTTTTTATTTTTTATTGCTTAGATGGATGGACGAGCTCACAGCCCACCTGATGTTAAGTAAACTTCAAACCGAAACGCATTACTACTTCACGGCAGAAATAGACAGGGCGATAGTACCTACCCGTGCGGTCTCACAAGATGTCCTACCACCAGCAATTATGCAAATTATAATTTTGCGGGTTTGATTTTTATTACACGATGTTATTCCTTCACCTTGGAAGTCAGTCGTGAACATTTGATTAGTACGTAATTCATTAGAAAAATTGTTATTTCGAACACTGATGCATCGCTCAACACGAATGCACCAGACGTCTTATCCTTTAGGCCACGACGACTTCAAATTCGTATAGATTCTACAAATATCAAGATCTTGAAACCTCGAAGAAGTGATGTCAGAATGGATATCGTATTTTTGTGGCAAAATAAACAGTCCACTAGTTTTTTTAGGTTTTAACATTTAGCAGGTGAGTAATTTCTAAACCGGAAATACCAATAAATTTGCACGGATTTGTACTCAAAACAATCACCACTTATTGCCATAAAGTGTAATGCGATGATCCAAACCAAGTTACTGAAGAGCCTGGCTGGATTCGCGCGATACAATGTGCTCCATCATTGAGATAGAAAAAAATAATTTCGGCATTCCTATTGTGATGTCTAAGCAGTCCGAAACCATGAGCACCCGTAAAAATGCGCACTCTAATAAATCATTATAATTAAAATGGACGCAAAATCAAAGTTTTTATCTTCACATTTCTTTCAGGCCTCATTTAGAATCCCTTTCATTGATGATATCTTAGGTTTTTTTTTTTTTTTTATTGCCCTTGTAGGCAGACGAGCATACGGCCCACCTGATGGTGAGTGGTTACCGTCGCCCATGGACTTTAGCAATGCCAGGGGCAGAGCCAAGCCGCTGCCTACCGTTTAATACTCTCCACAAGCCTCCGACAGGTTTCCGACAGCCGCCAAATATCATATCTCCATCGTGCGTTGTCCCGTCGAACTCACCATTATAAAGCGTGCTGTTCTCGACGATCTGATTGACATCGGCCAAGAATTCTTCGCGGCTTTGATAATGTTTCTGTCGGAGATTATCTCGTATAGTTTGCAGATCCATCGGTCGGGAAACTATGCGATAGTAATCTGCAACAAGCTGTCAAAAAAAAAAAACAATATTGTAAAGTCATAAATAACTAACGGTCGTTTAATGATCGAAATTCGACCACTATCACAGACACCTAAATATTGCTCTTTTCTTTGTTGTTGACATTTTATTTAAAAAAAAAACTTACTATTCCCACAATTAACAACAAATTAACTTTATAGTTCTCGTATAGCTGATCGACGACTGGACAATCTGATTAAATCGTAAAAGAGGTTTTAATCATGTCTACTACTCGTGAGATAACACTAAAACTCGTCACAAGCTACTTAGCAAAAAAAGAAATCAAATTGCCAACCAGAGAAGAAAATGCTATCTATCGTCCCCTATTCGTACAACATAGAGTAACTGTGAATAGTAAAGAAATAAATGTAGAAAACGGTCTATGTTCATTCACTATTTCAAACTTTCATTATGAATCAACCGCTTAGATTAGGTATAATGTGTGAATGAATTTGGGCTAAAATGTAGTGCTTTGGTAAATAAAAAGCAATGTCAATGTTTTAAGGTCACAAGCTAACTGCAAATCAATGGCAGTTCTTAAAAAAAAAATTTTGAAGATACATAAAACACCTGTACTATTGAAAATTTTAATCTAATATGTTTCCATGTTACAAAACTTTCAAAATAAAAAATTTGATGTTATAAATAATTTATCCCCACATATACTATCAAACATTTCTATTACTTTATTTGAACGTCTAACCCAGTAACATATGAATTTTTTTATGAATAGAACTTATAATATCTTAAATTTCTTATAATAACCTCTACGTCTAAATCACTATCACTCGAGTTATTTAAATCAATTTTTTATTATATTCTAATTGCATGTTATGACAAAAAACTAACCAATTCTTGATCAAGCTTCCATTATCATAAAGATATAAACATGCAGTTTCTAGGTTACCAGGAATAAATAAAGGTACGCGCATGCGCACTCTCACCGGGAGAAAATCGGGTACTTTTGTCCCGCGTGCCAGGGACTAAAAGCGAACTTTTCATCCCGGTTGAAAATAAAAGGTTTTTTATAGGCACCATTCGATAATCCGAAAACGCCAGATCTAATCATCGCACTAAGTTTGGACTTTACTAAAATTGAAATTTGTAAACATGTTTTAAACACCTACCTTATGATTGACAGGAAACAGGAAGGGCTGTACATCGGGCAAATGCCGCATGTGATTTAGGACGTCTTCCAGCAACGACGACAGGGTGACCAGCGGATCGGTGCGGCGCCTCTCGGCCGGCCGCCGGACCAAGTACTCGCACGAGTCCGCGGTGGCGCCGCGGCGTTTGCTGCGTCCGAACTCGCTGCCGCGCCTGCCGCCGCCGCGACGCTTCAGCTCCTCGGCGGTTTGCTGAACGAAAAACTTCGCATTAAATCGAATTTATACCTCACTAGTGGCGGTAACTATCTTATACAACAACAGAATTTAATTGATAGATGCCTGAATCTCACTTACGAAATTATACAAGACTAGCTGTACCCGTCCGCTTCGCTGGGTATTTAAGATTAACATTATTATTTCTTACCCCCACAAAAATTCTCATCATTAACGCCCCCGAAACTGGTGTAGGGAGTCCAACACTCATACAAATATTAGTCTATCTATTAAGTACATGTATTTTCTACATGAATTCCAAGTTTCAAGTCAATCGGATGCATGGTTCAGTAGGTATAACGGAACATCCGTAAAAACAACTGTAGATTTATATATTAGTATAGATATAGAAGTATAGATAAGCTTGCATACAAGTTCCGAACAACAACATTCAGACCATCGGTCTGCCGAGCAATATTACCCGCTCGGTGAAAGATTATCCCTTTATCGTTTACCCCCAAATACTTGTACACTTTTTTTTTTACCTATGCTGATAGCCTTGAGAGGTTATTACAGCTTCACCCTAACGAGTACATGAGCTCACGGCGCTCCAACCGGAAGTGTTGCTAGCTTTGGCCCTAGCAAGGGCAGTGCTTCGCAGAATCTACCACCGGATCGGAAACGTGACCCACTCAGAAGATCCAGCGAGAAACTCAGTGGACTGCGTCTAATGACCGTAATGGCGTGTTTAGGGCGACGTCGACTGTTTACCATTCGGTCCGCAGAATCGGGAATGTTCCATAGTCCTGTACTATCCTAGTTAGCGGTTATTATTTATTGTTATTATTCAACTAATTTGAGGTGGGTGAAATATGTTGATTATAGAATATGTAGAAAGTGTGTGTTGTTGAGTGTACATAATTCACATTTCAACTTGGTACTCTTGAAATAAGCCTTACCTTAATAATCTTGGTTGGTAGCGTTAGCTTTGTTCCATCCACATATCCAAGATCATCATCTTCTGGTTCAACGGGAGGAGGCTCCACGTCTATGTCCGGAGGAGAGGCCGGTCCACCCGTAACCGAGCCGGTGTATAGCGGACACGCTTTGTTCGTCCTCATGTGACCAACCTGGCCGCAGGCGCCACACTGTTCCAACACTCACAATGTGTATTTTGATTACAGAGCTTACATTTTAAAAGAGTCATGCAGTCGTTCAAAACATGCTTAAAAATGTTAATATTTGGAAAAATTAATATCAATTAAGATTAATAATATCGATAGAATTCATGCAATCTTGAATTAAAATTTATTTTTATGTACTACATGCGCCATGCTCATTTAGTAAATTTTTCTAACATCTCAGTAAAGCTTATATTAAAGAGTGACTGTCTGTGTGTGTTTTAATTAACTTTAAAATCAACTAGCAGTATTTAGATCTGTTTGCAAGCATTATTTAAATAATACAACTTCTGATTTTATGTAGCTGTATAATACGTATAATAAAAGTTCTTTATTCTATTCGAAAGCATATAATTTAGCTTGCTTGGCTTTCTACGTGTTATTAAGCGGTATTCTGTATGCACGTCAATTTTATCTAAATGCCATTTCTTGCTACGGACAAAGACAAGCTTGCAATTCAGTTGTTGAGCAGTTAACGGGGCCCAAAGAAATCGCAACCTTAGTGCATATTGTTAGGTAGAATCTAGAGGATCGAAGAATCGAATGCATTATTCGATTCGTGTATGAAAAACATCGATTGACACAAACCTTGAAGTGCCAACAACAACTGTACCAAGTTTCATAGCAATCAAATGAGTAGAAATGCACAGTAGACAAATAGACATATACACATCGATTTTGTTTTTATCGATAAATTGAAGACTAGTGAATCCCTACTATGCTCCGCTATAAGATTGCTCTTATGATAAGATTGACTTAAGTCGAATTTATGTCCTTAAGGACATAAATTTGTTGAAACGGATGCTCCCCTCCCCCTTAAAGAGACTATGATACAATATTTCCCTGAAAAACCAACAACTAAGCTTTCAATTGGATATGTGACACTTACACACGTATAACACGATTTTCTATATATAAAAATAATAAATTATAATTACATAGGCTGCACTAAAAGTATCGGGAATGGAATATTTCCACTGTTCCTGTCATATTAAAATCTTTTTAATTGAAAACTCCTTGGTTTTAAAAATCGAATACCATTTATTTATTTAAAAAAAGATTCTCGGTCTTGTCACGAGGTTTTGTCAAACTTGTTTAGTCGTTGAGAAAATGGAATTGACTCGAGAAAATTGAAGAGCGATGATTTATTATGACTTTCGAAGTGGTTTAACACAAAAACAGTGTGTTGACCGGATGATTTCTGCATTTGGTGATGAAGCCCATCCAAAACCACAATTTATCGGTGGTTTGCTGAGTTTCAACGTGGACGTGTCAAGCTCAGTGATGATCCCCGTCAAGGTCGTCCAAAAACTGCAGTCACCCAAGAAAACGTTGATGCTGTGCGTAAGCTGATTGAGGAAGATCGACATGTGACATACCGCGAAATTCAGGCAACTTTAGACATTTACATGAGTCAAATACAAATAATCTTGCATGAACAATTAGGTGTAAAAAAGTTGTTTTCCCGATGGATACCGCATTCGCTCTGTGAAGAGCAAAAAGCGGCTCGCGTTACTTGGTGCGTCAGAACTCTCGAAAGATTCCACGCAGAATCCTCAAATGCGGTATACAACATTGTATCAGGTGACGAATCCTGGATATACGCGTACGAACCCGAAACAAAAAACCAGTCACGAGTTTGGGTGTTCGAAAATGAGTTAAAGCCAACAAAAATTGTTCGTTCACGGAGTGTTGCAAAAAAAATGGTGGCCACGTTTGTCTCCAAAACCGGCCATGTTACGACTATTCCTCTTGAGGGACAAAGAACGGTTAATGCAGAATGGTATGCTAGTATTTGTTTGCCACAGGTCGTTTCTGAACTCCGTAAAGAGAACTGCAACCGCCGCATCATCCTCCATCACGACAATGCGAGTTCTCACACCGCGCACAGAACAAAAGAGTTTTTAGAGCAAGAAAACATAGAATTATTAGACCATCCGCCGTACAGCCCCGACCTAAGCTCTAATGATTTCTATACTTTCCCTAAAATAAAGAATAAATTGCGTGGACAGAGATTTTCATCACCTGAAGAAGCTGTGGACGCCTACAAAACGGCCATTTTGGAGACCCCAACTTCCGAATGGAATGGTTGCTTCAATGATTGGTTCCATCGTATGGAAAAATGTGTCAAATTTCGCGGAGAATACTTCGAAAAGCAATAAATACATTTTTAAATAGTAATGTTGTGTCACTTCGTTAATTCCCGAAATTTTCAGAGCCGCCCTCGTAGTATCACCGATCTTAACCCTTGATCTCGAGGCCTTTTTGTTTGCGCAAACCAGTAACTCAAAACGATTTCGGCCAAATTAGGTGAACATTTTACAGGTACTTCAAAAATATTTATAAACAAACAAACGTATACAAATATAAAAATTTCACCCGTTCTTCATTTACATGTCGAAAACAACAAACTTTGATAAATATACTCTATAATTAGAGAGTTAGTGTCATATTTAATGAAACAACAGTCAAGATGAATCCTAGGTTTACCAGCGCACGTATCACAGTAATACGATATTTCCCACCCAACTCTAGGCGTGTTATTGTCAGAGCAAATCTTGCAGTCCCTTTTTGGCCTTTTGGTCCTTTTGGTGTTAAATGAAGCATCAAGCTGAGACTAACTGAATTCAGCTAAAATTTGGCTACAATGTCAGCCAAGCCTAGTCCACGACAATACTTCAGAAAAAAAATATCGTATCGTATATCGTAAATAAAGAGATCGAGTTACAAAAGACTATAATGCCGTAGCCGCCTCGCTCGTTAACTTCAAATCACTCGCAGACTTGAAAATGGCTGGGCGTCGCAGCTCGAATGTAAGCAATTACTAATAATGACGTGCTACCCTGTTATATTAGTTTTAGGTTACTCGGGTCTCGCGTGGTAGTAGGTCTCGCGTTGTAGTGGGCCTCGCGTTGTAGAGAGTCTCGCGTTGTAGAAAGTCTTGCATTGTAGTAGGTCTCACGTTGTAGTGGGTCTCGCGTTGTAGTGGGTCTCCCGTTGTAGTGGGTCTCGCGTTGTAGTGGGTCTCGCGTTGTAGTGGGTCTCGCGTTGTAGTGGGTCTCGCGTTGTAGTGGGTCTCGCGTTGTAGTGGGTCTCGCGTTGTAGAGAGTCTCGCGTTGTAGAGAGTCTCGCGTTGTAGTAGGTCTCGCGCTATAGTAGGCCTGTAGTAGGCCCACTACTGCGCTACACTACATACATTCAACACCCTGCCTTGGTCGGTG
Source organism: Bombyx mori (assembly GCF_030269925.1). NCBI lineage: Eukaryota > Metazoa > Arthropoda > Insecta > Lepidoptera > Bombycidae > Bombyx > Bombyx mori. The sequence goes on from NC_085123.1 coordinate 8,757,370, forward strand.
ATTGCGGGGGCGCTCGAGTATCACGGCGTCCGCGCGTCCCCACGTACCTGAGCCGGCTGATCAGCTCTTATCTCGAGGATAGGTCGATTGAATGTGTCTGACACAGTGGGGCGGTGTACCGCTTCCCCGTCGAGCGCGGTGTTTTACAGGGGTCTGTCCTGGGCCCTCTGCTGTGGAACATCGGCTTCGACTGGATCCTGCGGGGCGCATTACGGGGTCCTCTCCTCGGGCTAAGTGTCGTCTGCTATGCCGACGACATGTTGGTCGTAGCCCCGGGGAGGGACTACCGGGAGTCTGCCCGTCTGGCTTGCGCTCGGGCAGAGGAGGAACAGGGGCCGAGCTGCATTGCCGCTCGATAAGATCGGCAACCATCGTTTGCATCTCGGCCATATCAACACGTAACTGTCCATTCTCCGCCCGAAGTCCGCCGAAATCTGCTCGAAGCGAGCGTGCAGCAAGTCTAGCTCTAGCCGCAGCCTTCATAGCGAACACATAGGTACCCTTCAACCCCGCACCCAATTTGGCCGCAATTGTCGAAACAATATTGCCGACCACATTGAATGTGGGGAGGGGGAGGGACCCACCTCTGTCAGGAATCGCTGCAAGCGCTCAACCTTTCCTATTTTGTCATATTCGTTTGCCTTACGGCAGGCTGCCCTGGAGCCGAGGAGGCAGCAGCCAGTCCGCGAGATGAATCCTTTTTACAGTCGGTGGCGGGCGGCGCAGCAGCAGCCGCCGGCCCTTCCGCCAACGCCATATACTTGGCGCTGATAGGCTCTCCCTCCGATGAGTCGGACGGAGCGGAAGACGCCGGCTGTCGAGCCCTTCTTTGTGGCAGATGGCCAAAACATAAAAGAAAACAGAACGAAAAACAACACAGACAGAAAGACAGAATAAAAAGTAAAACCAAAATAACAAAGGGGAATAAGAAAGGGGACGGAGAGGCTCAGGCGTCTCCAGAAGAAACACCCTTCAGCCAGTGACGGGCGTGGAGAGCCCGGAACCCGCCCCGGCTGGTTTTGGTCCGCGTCGCTCAATCTCTCCCGACGTAACACAATGAGAGAGGAGATGGGCCCGCCCGGGTGCCGGGAGTATAAGTCTAATGTAATATTTTTTTATTTGGGTTTTTTCAAAATGTCTCGCGGGCCGGATCATATCTTACAGCGGGCCGGTTGTTGCCCATAATATATGCTTTAGAACAACGACGATCCTCAAGTCGGACCGCGTGATTGCTTCTGTCTAAAAACAGTTCGCGCCGTAGAGAATTGAGTGCATACAGAATACATTCGCACATTAGTAAGTCATGCTCATGCTTAGGACGTTCATTACACTTTACTTGTACTCCTAACGTGTCGTGTTATTTGCGTATGAAAATATGAACAAGCCGATAATACCTTGCATACTGATACCTTTAGTTTCAAGTCAGGCTTTAGTTTGGCACGTCTTCGGGATGGCGTGTGGAGATCCGGCTCTTGTTTGATTTGGCCCAGAGGTATGAGGTTGCTGGAGGAGGGCCCGAGGTCACCTGTTCATATAACATACGATATGTTTAATTTTAGTGAAACTTTTTGAACAGTCGATGTTGCTATACAATTAAGAAATCGATAAAGTGTCTAAAGGCGGGTGACGGCATTCACGATGTGATGGTTCTTAAAAAAGTTAAATTGTATAGTGAGAGAGAGAAAAGAGAAAAAGAAAGAGACAGACTATACTTTAATGCACACCAAAACACAATGAACATTGAAAACCAGTTAACAAACAGATATAATTGTACAATAGACAATCTATCTACCCTTTCAAGATCTGTACGATTTCGCTTGATTTCAAATGGTACAACGCGCACTAGGAAGCGTATGATTCCTGTTTTATATAAAAACATTTATATTGTAGCTATCTCATTATATTGTAATTAACAGTAATATAAACCAAAAACAAATGAAGTATATGAAATTATTGTGACTTAATGATATATGAAATTATTTAATTAATATATACTTATACTCTAAATTACTCTTATACGTATCCGCTACAACCAGTTCCGCGCGCACAATACATATTATAGTGATTACTCACTGTCGTTCCCAAGGCCAGGTACGGTGACATTGCCGGCCAGTCTTTCTCTCTCCTGATTTCGCTTGATACGTCTCAATTGTTCCTGAATAAAAACAAAACAACAGTTAATTTAACGATTTTTAGATCAATAAGATGTACTTTGGTATGGATGATGATGAAATCGCATTTAGGATTCCGTTGTTTTTTTAAGTTCTTCTCCACAACTAGAAACTAAGTCACCCGGTCACCTAAAGTACACCAATTTGTTGAAATTATACGTGCGGCATCTGGTGTACGTTGACGGTACCATCATAGTTTACTTTCTTGAAGTTCCTAAGTCAACTGCACATAATTAATTTTATTACAATCGGATAAATGTTATAAGAACACATTAAGAACAAACATTTTTATTCATAAAGATTCAATAATATAAATAGGCTAACGGCCGTTTCCAATAACGTATCTGAGTTTTCGGATAGATAGCTATCTCCGAATATCAGCAAGAGCGTATCTATCCTTAGTTTGCGTTTCACAATCACGGATAAGTGCTATCTCTCTTTAACCAACAGTAGATAGCTTCTTCCCTCCGATTTATCCGAGCCTCTTGGTACGTTTCGTTCTACTACAAATACGAAACAACATCAGGATCAAGACTTATTTTATTTTATTCTAAATTATAACTATAATTTAACCAGCATATTGTAGACTATCATAAACACATTTATTTATAACAAAAAGTAATAAAAACTTATGTAGATTTTTTTTAATTGGACGTATTGCTATTTTTATCCTAGTCGAAATTATGAAACGAAACGTTTTGACAGTCCGTTTGCCAATAAGCAGTGATCAGTTTCTTTTGTTTGTTTTTCTATTGTTTACCTACTATATTAGATGATGACTTACCTCCAAAACGCTTTAAAACTTTCGTTTATAATTCTAAGTGTGTTTATAATTAAAGAGCTACAGTGAAATAAAATGAATTCTGTAAGTATCTATGAACTACATTGATAATAATAATTTTACTTTGAAAACTTTGAGTTCAAGTTTAGAAAATATATCTTTTTCAGTCAAGAAAGGCAGCACCCATGACAAAAGATGAGACGATGATTCTAGCAGAACTTGTGGCGGCGAAAAAACATTTCAATAATAAGGCAACAAATGCCACAAACAATAAATTGAAGGAGCAGGCTTGGCAAACCCTTGTAAATGATTTTAATTCGTCGATTCGTCGTTTCCCACGAACTCCATCGCAGCTTCGACTAAAATGGGAAAACTTAAAGAACGCTACGGCAACATAAGAAACAACCTTAGTAAGGTTAGTATAATTAGTTGATTGTTTGTCTCTAATAACACATTGATAAACATGGTTGCCGTAGTATTTGAAATAATTATGCTCTTTGTTACAGGCTGGAGGTGGTAAGGATTGCAGATGAAATTTTGGATAAAGCATGCACATTGTTGTAGGTCACATATAATATTTTTAACACTTTTACAGCCAAGCGGAAACAAGATGGAAGAAAAGAAATGCAAGGCTAGCATAGGGACAATGCATTAGCAGAATATCAAATAGCAAAAAAGAGACTTGACTTGGAAAATAAATAAAAAGAAAATTGTTGTAGCAAAAGTTAAGTTAGATTTAGATAATTTAAAAAATTAAAAATTACTTAAAAGGAATATTACATTTCATAAATTAAGTAGGCAATAATAATTTTATGTTAGATAGTTTTTTAAGTATATGTACAAATTCAAAATTAAATATCTTGCATGTACTAACTACCATGTAATTATCATTTTGGAAAATAAAAAATTGTCAAATTATCTTTGGAGTTTATTTTATAAATTATCTTTGGAAGCAATTATTTATAAGTACATAGTTGTATTTCAGATGTAAGTTTTGAAAAATTGTTACGAACAATTATATTATTTTCCTGTAATGTATCTGCGACTGAAATTTCTGATTCTAATTCTTCTAAATTCATACTTCTGACGATATTATGCAGCATGGCAGCTATAATAACAGCTTGCATATTTTCTAGTTTTAATCTACTTTTCAATGATATACAGGGAGTCTTCTTTTACAAACACCAATGCATCTGAAAATTATACATTATTCGCTTAAATTATTTTACAATACAGTATATAAGCTCTTAACTAAAAAAGAAGATTACCTCTCTATAGTATTTCTTGTTTTAATATGCGATTCATTTTAAATCGTTCCGATTGAGTATGTGGGTTAATTAATCACGTTAAAAGATTGGGTTGTGGGGATAGCCTCTATCGGCAAGCAAATAGCAATTTCCAAGTCCACCTTGTTATCAATGTTCTCTTGATATGTAGATAATTTATTATAATAGTGTCATATTAAATTCATATAAACACCTAAATATATAATATAAATAAATAAAAATATAATAATAATATATAATAATAATAATATAAATAAGGTAATATAAATAAGAAATACCTTTTCAATCGGAATGGTTAATTATAGTTGTATCATGAGTAGACCCAGGCCATCAAGCAACAACATTTTGAAACATCAATGATGCATTGCACACAAATTGCACATTCAAAATACTCTTTTTCTATTTCAAAATTCCTCTCCTATATTTGAATCTGTAACACAAATATAAAATGTAGAGGTATCAGTGTGTAATAAGAATGAAGGTAAATAGCCTACCAGGTTATAGTATTAGTATATGAATGTCATTTAGGGCACCATGGGAATCCAGCAGTATTATAGAATTCCTGTTGAGTGTGATTTTGTAACACAACAAAAATTAGGTATAATTTTGCTATTGCTATAAACAAATATAAGTTGTAATAACGAGTACTTTTATGGTTAAAATTTATCTTACCTTTTTGACGTTACACTCAAATATGGTCTCATTAAATTAATCAATTCATTCACAACACCTTTGCTCAGAAATCTATAGTCAAATTCGTAATTATTGATCTTCGCCATGTAATTCAGACGATCTTTATTTTCCTAACCATATGATATCGGCCTCACTATCACTATCTGCATCACAATCCATTATCATTTGAAATAATTCCATATCACTATCATCACTGCTACAATATGCCAATATGAAGAGAAACAATTATTAAAATAAAGCGATTTACTTTCGAAAGATAAACATGTAACCAGCCGATTTTGACAGATAAGCGAATGCCCATACTAGAGATAGCGCCGCCTACCGGAGAGTTACTTAAAACTCATATTGAAACGGAAGTAAGCACGATTTGTATGAGCGTTCTATCTTTAGCAGGCTATCCGTCCTCCCGACGATGGATAGATAAATCCGATAGGAACTGCTGCCCGTCGATAGGTTATTGGAACGTAAGTAAGGACAAAAATATAGATTTGTCTATCTTTAGTAACCGAAACTAGGGATAGATAGGTTATTGAAAACGGCCGTAAGACTAACACAGTTAAGTAACATTATCTCCTCTATTATTATATTGACTAATTTTAAATGTATGAAGAAAAAAAAAATTAGTACATAAAACGAATTTAAATCTTATGGTATCAGTAACTAGGGTCGATTTTCGATCAATGCGTTAACACTAGTACACATCCATTATATTTTACCTGTATTCTTCTCTTCTCCCTCTTCATTTCTTCTTTCTGCGTTTCATCCATAGAGGCGAACTGCCGTATGAACATGTCGTCCTTGGTGGACCGTATCTTGGTGTAGGCCTCTATGACGGCCGCCTTCCGCACGAGCTCGACGCGCGTGTACCGCTGGCCGGAAGCGTCGCGGAACGTGCGCACTATGCGGAGCACTCGACCTGCTGTGAATTAAGTTTGTAACTTCAGCCGGCGCCATCTTTGTTCGATATTCGAAATTTTTAACAATCAATTATGTGTACATAATAATATGTATGTTTTTTTTTAACGAAGTTCCATATGGGACAATGCGGAGGAGTACCCTAACCGGGAAAAAACGTCTGTAACGTAAGATTTTTATTAGTAATGCATATAGTGTACGACTTAACTTTGTAATAACGTACAAAAAATAACATATTTTTTTATCATTCATTGACCACAATCTCAGAGCGTTTGTTTGCGCAATACACTAACTCTTATGCAAACAACCGTGAATGAAGTGTACCACAATAAGTTCACACGTTACCGAATGACCGCGGGTTGCTGCGAAATCTCCAGTTTTATTTTCCTTATACCTCGAATAGAACTTAAAATTAATATTTTTATAATAAGGAGCTTCGTTCCTATCCGGTGTCCCACGACACCACACATCGTTTTTTTTATTTAATTTACACGTGGTATACACAAGTCGTCACGGCCTAAGAGATAAGACGTCCGGTGCAATCGTATCTAGCGATGCAACGGTGTTCGAATCCCGCTGGCAAGTACCAATTTTTCTAATGAATTACGTACTTAACAATACACGACATTTGTTTTTCTCAATTCTGTTTATAATAATTTTGTTTATATGCATATTATTATACTGTTTATATTTATTTTAAAATATAATATTAACGCCTTAATATAATATGAATTGGATTATCTTGATCTGTACACATATATTATGGAACTTTGAATTTAGAACGTATTTACGACTATGATCCAGTGTTAGATAATTTATTGTATTTTAAACTTTATATTATAAGGGAAAGATATAGTACTTTTTAGGTTGTGTTGTAAACTTAAGACATACCTTGACTCGATGTTTGTTGTTGATCGCTTGGATTAATTTGCGGTTTCTTCTCGGACTGTCCCATTATCATCTTCCGAAGTTCCGCTCTCTCTGCCTCCTCTCTTTCCATTGACAGCTAGTATGGACATAAGCTAGTTATAAAAATTTAAGTCAACTTACCAGTTTAGTATATTAATGTTTTTTACTGCTTTAAGTTTCATAATATAATATTATAGTGTTACTAGCTGTACCCGTCCGCTTCGCTGGACATTTAAAATTAACATTATTATTTCTCACCCCCACAAAGATTCTCATCATTAACGCCCCCGCAACTGGTATAGAGAGTCCAACATTGATACAAATATTAGTCTATCCATTAATTACATGTATTTTCTACATGGATACCAAGTTTCAAGTCAATCGGATGCATTGTTCAGTAGTTATAACGGAACATCCGTAAAAACCGCTGTAGATTTATATATTAGTATAGATTGTAAGCGCATACAACTTGCACGATGTAGCTATTGATCGTTTTGGAAGCCCACGTAAGTATTCCTAGCGTCCCAAGTAGTTTAACTGCGAAGCAATCCCGTTATTTCCAGTTTGAAGGACGAAACAACGGCATCCACGATTGAAAATTTAAGCTCGTTGGGTAGTATTCGCTTTATGATGGCTTTGAACTTTTGATACGTAGCATAGCTACCACATTAAAATAGGTTTCAATATTTTCGCTATAAAATGATACAAATACGAGAACAGCAATAAAAGAAAGAGACAGAGTTATCTTCCATTCTTTTTACACACAAATTATAACGTATCTTAGTTTTTTAACGAAACCTTCGCAGCTACCTACGTTAGTGACGGCTCAGTCTACCCGGGCATAGACAATACATGGGCATAGATAATACACTTTATGATCATGGGGATTGCAACAACGCCGAAATATCAGAAACTAATGAAATATGAAAATCCCGATAAGACCCCGTTAATTATTTATATACTAGCTGACCCGGCAGACTTCGTAGTGCCTCAATCGATGGATAAAAGACCTAAACTTTTGTATAAAATAAACTTAAAACAAACAAAAGGAATCCGTCCGACGGGGGACACATCAAAGGAAAAACAAAATTGATATTTTCATTTAATTCCGAGCGTTTTCATATTTATCTACCTTTTAAACCTTCCAACCAAAAATTAGCAAAATCGATCCAGCTGTTCTCGAGTTTTAGCGAGACTAACGAACAGCAATTCATTTATATATATATAGATATATTATTATATAGATTTATTCAACATCATGCACACAGGATTTAAGGCATAAGACATTCTCTAATTAATAAATTATAACTTGAAACCTTAATATCAGCAATACCACAAGCTCCACAAATAAATCTTAATCCTTACCTGTTCTGTGGTCTTTTTATTTGCTAGCATATTTTCGAGATTCTTGCCCATTTCTTCCAAGTCGGATTCCTCGCTGACCGAACTCTCGGCCTCGTCGGTACTTAGCACCTCTGTACTCTGCAGGACGCGGTTCTGGAGCTCGAATATACGCTGACATTCTTCTTTGTACCTATTTTATTTAACAGTCGCCATTTTCAGTATTCAGTAACATTTAGAAGTCGTCGTGGCCTAAAGGATAAGACGTCCGGTGCATTCGTGTTGAGCGATGCACCGGTGTTCGAATCTCAGGCGGGTATCAATTTTTCTAATGAAATATGTAGTCAACAAACGACGGTCGATGCTCAAAACAAGGAAAGCTTATCTAATATAGATTTTTAAAATTAGATATAATATAAATTTTGAAGATAAAATCGGTAATATCACTTAGAAGTACTTCGTGTTTTTACAGGGCTCATGTATTCGTTGTGAAATTAAAAAAGGCTATAGTTATTTTCCGCGCGGATTGGAATTATGTTTTCATTGTTTGATTGTTATTATTGACATAATAACAGTTACCCCTTTTTCTTGGAATAAATACATCAAGAAGTTATTTATGCGTTTTGACTTAAAGGATATTATTTAGAAAAAATCAGCAGCATTGACTTGTAATATCCATGGGCTCCGGTAATCGCTTAACCTCGGATAAGCGGTGAGTTTGTCTTCCTATTAAAGTTACTAAAAACAAGCGTACCTTTCTTGATGCTCTGCAATAGAGAATCTATTTCCTCTGGAGAACTTCGTCATGCCTTCCTCGCCAGCTTTTGCTTTCTCGGTCGATAATGTTCGTACAACATCGATTACTTCCCAGCGCGACAGCTTTTTGATCTAAAAAATTAATTTAGTTCTAATATAGTAATTTCTCAGTACTATTTAGAAGTATTTCTATATTTTCAACTAAATGTATTGCCTAAATGTATTCGTAGAATTTAATACAAAATTTCAATCTCAATTGTTTATTATATTTCCCTTCCCTAACTCGTAAACATAATCCCCTATAACAACATATATATAAATAACTATCATCGTCTTAATTTGGCAACCCCAGGCCTCTTACTTATCAAGACGGGGTCAGGGAGTTAATTTTCGCCACATGAAATATAGACAATAAAGGGGGGAATACCCTATTGACAGTTCGAACGTTAAAAAAACATATGGACTTTTTGGCGGTAACGCGTGGCGTGAAGTTGTGTGATTTGTTTTATTTTGTCTATTTATTGTTAGATTTAAATGTATAATAACGGTGGTTTATTAACTGTTTAGTATCAGTGAAAGTGGGAAAATGAAACCAAGCCGCTGAACGTAGCTTCTCCAGATCCTCCAAAAAGTCCACTGAAAAAGTCTCAGTAAATGATCATCATTTTAATGAGATTATATTTCATCCCATATCATCTTGTTTCATTTCATTTCATAACATCATTTTTCTTTTTAAAAAAAAGTTCATAAAAATTAAAATAAGACTTGACCTAAGGGTCTTAGTTACCAGGTGCATAAATAAATAAATAAGATAAAAATAAAAGTCATTTAATTCATACCATCTTAAGTCCATAAATATGTTGTAAGTAGAGTAATACTTATAACTATGTTAGTAAGATTAAAATTAAGATTAGCAAAATTATTAAAACATTTAAAGATTTAATTCATAAATCTGCGTTGCTTTGAGGCACCAGGCACATGGAACAAGATATATTAACTCAGTGTCTCAAAACAGCACATTCGGATTTATTACCTATAACCATCAGGATATTGTTAGTACTCGCACGAACACTACGCATCAGTGAGGCATAAAATCCCTTTAAAAAAAAATATTTAAGTTAGATCTCACCTCCTCTTCGGGAACACCGAACTTCCTCAACAGTGCCTTAGCGTTGTTCAAACTCAGCCTCCTCAGGTCAGCGTCGGTCCCGGTGACGGTTCGTTTGGGTTGTTGCTCCTCGTTCGGTTGCTGCGTGGGCTTGTTCGGCACCCGCACGTACGAGAACCCCTCGCCGCAGCCGGTGGGGTCCGCCGGGCCGGTCAGCTGGAGCAGACACTTGCCGCGCATGGCCTGGATGTAGGCGCGGGTCGTGTTCCACGGAGCCACTTTTACCTGTTACAAACTTTTTAGTTCAACAATCTTTTGGTAGTGATTAGTGAATGGTCACGTCCTTATTAGGTGGTTACAGAAGCCTACGAACATATCGTCATCTCGTATTAAAACTGTATAATCTCAAAACTTACTAATTTTACAGGAGAGTGTTTTAAAACTTTAACATGTGATATTTTTAATATTAATCATCTTTGCAACATTTATTTTTTATTTTTTACCATTTACACTATCTGTCTTTTAAAGTAAGACAAAATGATGTATTAATTTTGTTAATTGTAGTCAAAATATAGGTAAACTAAAAAAAAACGAAAACTAAACAACACTCTTTTGACAGTATTTATGAGAAAAATACTGGTGATATCAAATGATTCCGCATATTAACTCAATTTTGAATATTTTTGGAAATTGTACACTTTTAATGCGAGAAGACGCATTAAAAGTGTACAATTTTACAATATTGTCGCTTTATCACATCAAAAGTGAAAATGCAATACACAAAATTAATCTAAATATTGAAGTGTTAGTGATTATTATTTTTTTATTGCTTAGAGGGGTGCACGAGCTCACAGCCCACTTGGTGTTAAGTGGTTACTGGAGTCCATAGACATCTACAACATAAATGCGCCACCCACCTTAAGATATAAGTTCTAAGGTCTCAGTATAGTTATAACGGCTGCCTCACCCTTCAAACTGAACGCATTACTGCTTCACGGCAGAAATAGGCGGGGTGGTGGTACCTACCCGCGCGGACTCACGAAGTCCTACCACCAGTAAAAATATGGTGTTTCCGACAAAGGTTTTCTCACTTCATCATCTATCTTCAGCTGCATTTCCTCGTCATCGTCCTCTTGCGGGGTAAACAGGAACTTTTCTCCGTAGCCAGCGTCTTTCAGTCTTTGTTCTGCGGCCGCCATACTGAAGTAGGCGCAGCACTGTTCGGGCGACACCATGGCTCGGATTTCTTCTTCGGAGGGTAGACGGAAATCCGGCTTTATCACCCACCTGTGTTATATTTCATCTTATTATTGGCTGATTATTTTATTGTTTTCATATTGGTTGAATGTGAAAATGTCAAAAATAAAGGTCAATAATGTGTAAATGAGACAAAGTAAATCCTTTATCATCGGGTTTTTTATTCGTACAAAATGATTTTATCCTAATGTCTACGTTTGATTATACTATTTTTAGATTCTACATACTTGAGCCATAAAAATCTTTTATAACTTGATATCATGTGTCCTGAATACAAAATACAATTCTAAGATGTTTTTAAAACCAAAATGAACATAATTTTCCAAGCGATTTAATAAAAATTAAATTAAATATAATGTCCATTTTCTCTATATTATTTATCTAACTGACATACCAATTCGAATCCAATCCGGTACGCTTAAAATCAGCGCATAGCTTCAATCTCTTTCTAATCGAACTTTCAGAATGCGACGGGAACGCCCTCTTTATATCATCCATTTTTATACGACGTGGCTTGTCACGAGATTTCCAAAATAGCCTGTATATGAACACCTGAAAAAAGTAATGTTTTCAGTACTATTCATATTTAACATTCACGCTATTATGACTTGAATATTGAGTTTCAACTTTCGATGAAAAACTCTTTTCGTTTAAAAAAAAACGAATTGGCGTTTTTAGATTTATCTATACTATTAGATTAGTGTTTGTTGATCGGTGGGGATCCCTTTTGGGGATTCCGAGCACCGGTTATCGATAAAGAGTTCGACGTGCAACTTAAACCCGGTGAGTTTCTCGCCGAATCCTCTTAGCAGAATGCAATTTCGATCCGGTAGTAGAGTCAGCGAAGCACTGCTCTTACTAGAGCAGATGTTAGCAAAGTTTCCCGTGATCTCGCCTACACACCCAGTAGTCAGAATTTCCCATCTAGGCTACTAGCAGTAGGTAGGCAAAATAAAAGTGTCGATCCGTCTCCAATATTTAGAACCATATTTACCTGCAAGAAATCTCTAACGAAATTGTTAGCTCTCTTTGAATTTGGTCCGGGGACTTCATACAGCGGACACTCTTGTCCGGCAACGTACACAGCGTCGATCTCACGTATATAATATGCTTGTCTGAAATTTTATAATTAGACTTCATATGCATATGTATGTATAGTAATGATCTCAGTAGATAGATAGTAATGATCTCTTCATATGTATGTATAGTAATTATCTCAGTTATAATTTAGTTTTAAAACATAAAATTAGCATTCCGATTCATAAAAAACTATCTGAGCTCATTAAGTATGTTATAAGAATAGCTTCAAAAAGTTTTACTCATTATACATATAAGGAACTAGCCATACTCGCCTGCTTCGCTGGGCATTTAAAATTAACATTACTAGAGGTCCCGCAGTAGTCGAAATTAGACTATAATTAATTGGAATTGTAAGTTTGTACACTATTATGATTCTATTTTATACTTTTATAATCACAAATTTCGCCAAGACTACATTATAAAAAATATTAACAAAGACAAACAATATTTAATCTATTCTCAATTTGACAACAGACGTCAAGAACAAAAGTTTGACAATAAATAGTATGCATGCGTGTGTGCGTCAAATACATGGTATGTAGTGTGTGTAATGTTTTCTTTATTGATTTAATGTATCATTTATGCATTATTTTAAAAAAATATTAGCATTGTGCACTTCTTCTCTATATTCTCTATAAGTGTGGAAAATTTCATACTCCTCCGTCCGCGCAATTTTCGTAAAAAGGGATACAAAGTTTTTGCTTCACGTATTAATATATAGATTATTTATTGTCATTATTATTAGGGAGTCCAAGACTCATATAAATATTAGCCTATCCATTAAGTACATGTATTTTCTACATGGATACCAAGTTTCAAGTCAATCGGATGCATAGTTCAATAATTATAACGGAACATCCGTAAAAACCACGGTAGATTTATATATTAGTATAGATAAAACTATGTGACAGTATTTTAATATCGGGCTGATACTGCTCAGATAACTCATTGTAAATAAGACCATTAGTGTTCAGTAAATTTATTAGTATTTTAAGCAGTAATTAATTACATTTTGTTGTTATTAGTACAAAAAAATTTTATGATTCGAGGAAATTTATTTTTCCAAATTGGTTTCTGAAATTTTTACAGAACTCTGCTCACAGAATGAGCGTATTATTATTATTATCACGTTGCTCATGGACATTAACAATGCCAACCATTGGGGACTTTTCATAAATCTCATTTGTAAAATATGTTGTATGAATCTCGTATAGCGGAATGCCCGGGATTACCTCCACCGGACCGTTGAGGGTCATTATAAAGTCATTATAGAGCAGACGACATTAGCCTACTGAGTTTCTCGCCGGATCTTCTCAGTGGATCGCGTTTCCGATTCGGTGGTAGATTATGCACGGCTCTTGCTAGAGTTCGTGTTAGCAACAATGTCAGATTTGAGCCCCGTGAGCTCGCCTACTCGCCCGGTTACGCTGAAATGGTCTCTCGCGACCATCAGCTTAGGTAGAAAAAAAGCTTAAATATACATCAGACAGTATTACGTACCTGGTACGTATAATGATGAAGTCAGTCTGCGGCAACGTGTGTTCGTATATAGGAGCTCTGTACATGTTGTTCTCGACGACCGGCTGCGTGGCTCCCGGCGCCAGGATCCCGAGGAACGGCGACGTGTGAGCGTACGCTACTTCACCGTACTTCAGTGGCTTGGGACCGTTGTCCTGTTCATCAATGAAATAATTAAGTTTGGCTGTACCGTAGTATGTAAGTCTATCTTATATTGTATTTATTTTTCACATGGTATATATATCGACGCTTGAAAGGCAAACGTGACTAAGCGACAATAACTGCTTTGTACATAAATGATAGGCAATAACCATATTCGATGCGGAAAAAATATATATTTCTAGGTCTATTAAAATCATTTCAATCCTACAGCTAGATTCATTAAAATAGAATTTTTTTCAGGTATTTCAACTTTAAATTAGTCTACTGTAAGGTTCACGCATTGTCGCTTAGTCACGTTTGCCTTTCAAGCGTCGATATGTATATATTTTTAAGTAAGTTTATTAAGATATAGCACCGTAAATGCCAGTTTACTTATTCCTCCCCCATGCAAGATTGCCTGGAAGAGATGGCTTTCAGCTGTAAGGCCGCCAATTTATGTCAGCGTCTATTATTATTTGTTTTACATGCTTACTCTGTACATGTAGTGTCAAGCAAAGAGTTATATTATTATTATTATTACCGTAGATTGCGGGGGAATCGGGACCCTTTTCAAATCCATCAGAAATTTTCAATAGTTTTTCATAGAGTAATACCAATAAAATTGAGATTGAAATGGTTCTGGAAACTTACATTTTTATATACGATGCGTTATTATACATAGTTCATTGCAAAATATACACAAAAGCTGAAAAAACTAGCTTGACCCGATTCAGATTGGCTTTGGGGTGAATCAGGTTATGTATGGGGACAATAGAGTTTTTCGATAGGGCTGGCACTATTTAGTTATTAGGTACGTACCTAAGTTTAGGTAATTAACTTTTTAATTTCTTTAACGAGTTACAAAACTTTGATGACTAAATTAAACTATTTAGTATTCTTAAAAACTAAATTACGAGCCATTTTCAGTTTAACAAAATTAAATCTAACCACTCAATAAAAATATTGTGACATCCCAGATTTGTCCCTTCTCTTCTATTCTAGTCTCTATTCCCCTCAATCTACTGTACGTTGTTAATGATTTAAAATAGTACCCCTGCATCACTTCCGGGATGTCAATTTTTTATTGATGCTCACCTTGGTAGCTGTCCGCTTGTAGTAATTTTTGATCTTAGTGCACATGCCAACTTGACTCAACAGTGGCGGATGCTCTTCGCAGAACTCGACCAGTATTATTTCACCGTCTCTACCGCTCAGATCTTCCGGCGTCCGCATGAAGAACACGTCACCGCCACCAGACGCTAGTCTTTCTGCTTCACGTTGCTGCTCAAATAACATTGACTAGACATTAGTCGATCGAAGAATTGACTAGACATTAGTCGATCGAAGAATTAAGTTTTGCAATTTACAACCCTATTTCATTGGTGAAAATAAAATTTTCAGCATTTCACTTCCCTAATTCACAAAATTGGCGTATAAAGAAATATCAAAGAAAAGTAACGTAACTATATAAATATACACTATACGTCAATTTAGCTTAATAGCATAGTGCTATAGTAAAATATATTATGTACGAAGTTTCTTCGTTTCATTCTGGCATTTGTATTGTCCTTGTTGATTGAATATCAATTCAATTTATGATAGTATAAGTCAGATATTAGAATGACAATTAAAAAAAAACGCGAAATAAAACCGTAAAGAAAGTTTTAATTATAGCACGGTCCTTAGAGGATTTGTGAACCGAATAATACACATTTAAGTAATTACAGTGAAAAAGTCTGTAAATAAACACGTTAAAGTGTATTTTCATTTTTATAGCAAAATAAAATCGATTCACATCAAAACACTGGTGGTAGGACCTCTTGTGAGTCCGCACAAGTAATACCACCCCGCCTATTTCTGCCGTGAAGGAGTAATGCTTGTTGTAATGTAATATTTGAAGGGTGGGGCAGCCGTTGTAACTATACTGACACTAGAAATTATATCTCAAGGTGGGTGGCGCATTTACGTTGTAGATATCTATGGGCTCCGTTGACCACTTAACACCAGGTGGGCTGTGAGCTCGTCCACCTATCCAAAGCAGTAATCTCTCTAATCTCAGTAAATGATCGCCATTTTACTGAGATTATATTTCATCCCATATCATCTCATCTCTTTTCATTCCATATTATCGTTTTTCATAAAAATAGAATTTATATTAAAATAAGACATGACCTAAAGGCCTTTGTTACCAGGTCATAAAATCCCTTTTAAAAAAAAAACAGACCTTAGCTTTCTTTCGAATATGCTTCAGCAAGGGTTGGACGGGGTGCGGTCCGGGGGCAGAGAGCGGCCCGTACGTCAGCTTCCTGAGCGCGGGCCGGTGGAACGCGCGCAGTCGGGCCGGCCCCATGTGCGTCTGGATGAAGGGCGCGCGCAGCTCCACCACCGGCGTGCTGTGCTGTATCAGCTGACCGCCGCCCACTTTCAAACGTGGGTTCTGCGATTTTGGCTGGTAATATCTGTTGATCAATTAAAATAAGTTACCTTCATACTATACTGAGACCTTAGAACGTATAGCTCAAGGTGGGTGGCGCATTAATGTTGTAGATGTCTATGGGCTCCAGTAACCACTTAACACCAGGTAGGCTATGAGATCGTCCACCCATCTAAGCATTTTAAAAAAATAAAAAAGATTACTAGATGTGTCCAGCGGTTCGACCAATTTTCCTCCCTATGCTTTGATAGCCTTGAGAGGCTATTTCTGCCTAGTGTGTAGGTGAGCTCTCGGGGCTCTAACCGGAAGTGTTGCTAGCACTGGCCCTAGCAAGAGCAGTGCTTGGCAGAATCTACCACCGGATCGAAAACTCGACCCACTGAGAAGATCTGGCGCGAAACTCAGTGTACTGCTTGGAATAGTTCTATGTATACTTATCATATTATTTTAAAATAATTATGGTATGTAGTGAAAGTAAAATAATATTATCAACAAGATTTACATATTATATAGATTAAGATTTTTTTTATTATGTTAAGTTTAAGTTATTTTAGTTTCGAATTATGTTATGGTAGGCAGTGACTTGGCTGTGCCTTTGGTATTGCTGACGTCCATGAGCAACGGTAGCCTCTTAGTACCGTGGACCGTATGCTCGTCTGCTTACAAAGGCAATTAAAAAATAGCTGTGTCTATGGGTGTCGTATTAAATTTGTGTCCTTGAGGAGGGGATTAAATAATAATAAATTAAGATAGGATAAGGATAATGTGATTTCAGTGTGAATACTAACACATCATTCGATATATTGAAAGGATCTCTGTCAGGCGACTTAGGGGGAGGCGGTGGAGCGTCTTCTTGAAGTACATTAATTACACCAGCTTTTCCAAGCAGGATCTTGGATTTCTTAACGTGAGGATGAGGTATCTTTACTTTAGGAGCTGGACCTCGCTCTGAAAGCAAAATAAAGTATGGCTCATAGTTGTTGTACCCAAACACAAGGCTACATAAGGCTGATGAATGCTGAAACATAGAAATATCTAGATATACTTTACATTCAAGCTAAGAATTATTTATTACTTAATTAATTACTACCTTCATATCAAATCAATTAATAACACTTTATCACTACATAGTATATAAAAAAATCGCTTTCTGTCCTTATATCCCTATGTATGCTTAAATCTTTAAAACTACGCAACGGATTTTGATGCAGTTTTTTTAATAGATAGAGTGATTGAAGAGGAAGGTTTATATGTATAATAACACCATTAAATAGTGGAGAAATCAATAATAAATTACAGTTTCCGAAGCGAAGCGAGGGCGGGTCGCTAGTTTTAATATAATACTGATAGCATAATATTAATCATCATCATCATCATCATTTCAGCCTATCGCCGTCCACTGCTGAACATAGGCCTCTCCAATAGATTTCCAGTGCGACGGGTCCATTGCCACCTGCATCCAACGAGACCCAGCGCTTTTTACTAGGTCGTCGGTCCATCTAGTAGGTGGCCGTCCCACACTGCGCTTGCCAGTACGTGGTCGCCACTCCAGGATCTTTCTGCCCCATCGACCGTCCTCTCTTCGTGGTATGTGGCCGGCCCATTGCCACTTCAGTTCACTAATTCTAATAATAATATTCACTAACTACTAATAGTTTTCTTTAAAAGATACTGAATGTGTTTCTTTTGCTATTTCTCTATATTATTATGCCATTATTTCATATTTACGTGTCGTTTGTTTTTGTTTGTCTTGTCAACATTAACCATATTCCCGAAACGGTCAAACTCCTCATCAATGTACTGACACATAAATATTTGGATTAGATTAAGAAATCATGATGGATGTATAGGGTACAAATTAAACACAAATGGTGCTGAAAACGTGGTCTACCTCTAGTAATCTTCGAAGGATCGACATCATCTGGAATACCCAATATAATGTTCTCATCGTTAGGATCCAATGTAAGTATCTTAGGTTTCGGTATTTTGGACATGTTCTCTGCATCCCATATAACTTCATCCTCCCAAGTACCGTATACCAACTCTTCGTTTTCAACTGGGAATATACTGTACCAAGTGTTATCTTCACCATCAGCTGAATTCCCTCCAGGTTGGTTATTAGCAGAAGTGGCTGTAGCACTAAGAATTCATGAAAAAAACAATCTTATTCTTCAAATGAAAGAGTTCAGAATCACAGAATATTAAGATATTGTTGGATAGATATAACAATATGAATGCTACCATTCAGTTTGAGACATGAGCTCGATATTTCAATTGTATTGTATAACTTTATCATACCCTTCAAACAGAAACATATAACTGTTTGCGACATTAATATTGGTAGCTACCCGGAACAGTTTACAGCGTTTCACTTCTAAAAAATATAGACTATTGTGTAGTGATGCTCTACTAAACTGTAAAAACCGACATTTTTAAAATTAGTTTTGTATTCGTCATGAAATCGATTATTTCATTCCAGAATTTCATGCTGTATCGTAGATATAAAAAACATTTTCCTGTGTGCTCTTATTTATGACGACAATAAGTTTCAAATTAATGATTTATATTTACCCATTGATTTACACTTTTCAGAGTTAGGCAAAGTTATTTTAACATGTTCCAATAATTCGTAGCATTAATTATGAATCATAAACATACTAAGCCATGTTAAATTAAGGTAAATAAATACTTACGCGGGTGTTTTAGTCTGTAATGTGGTTGGTGGCTGTGGTCTAGGATGTGAGAATTGCTGTGCAGTGCGGCTTACTGATGTAGGAACCCATCCGGCTGCATTACTTTTGCTGTTCAAACGGGCAAGCACCTGAACAAGTACTTATCACATACAATACACATAAGGTAATCTATTAATAAATTGGGTGTACCATAGACAAACAATGAAGATGTGGCCTGACATAAAATAGAAGTTACAATTGCATTGTTTAAAACATTAACAAAAAAAATCATTTTTTTATTGCTTAGATGGGTGGACGAAGTGGTTACTGGAACCCATAGACATCTACAACGCAAAGGCGCCACCCACCCTGAGGTATAAGTTCAAAGGTCTCAGCATAGTTACAACGACTACCCCACCCTTCAAAATACCTACCCGCGCGGACTCACAAGAGGTCCTACCACCAGTAATTACGCAGATTATAACTTTGCGGGTTAGATTTTTATTACACGATGTTATTCCTACACCTATATTGAGACTATACTGAGACCTTAGAACTATATCTCAAGGTGTGTGGCGCATTTACGTTGTAGATGTCTATGGGCTCCAGTAACCACTTAACATCAGGTGGGCTGTGAGCTCGTCCACAAAGATAAGCAATAAAAAAAAATAAAAAAAAAACCGTGGAAGTCAATCGGGAACATTTAAATACGCATTTCATTAGACAAATTGGTACCCGCCTGCGAGATCCGAACACTGTTGCATCGCTAGATACGAATGCACCGGACGTCTTATCCTTTAGGCCACCACGGCTACAATTTTTTTTTATATTAATTATTAAAATAAATATAAAAAATAATACTAATATTAATAATTTCAATATACTTTAGTTTATTTTTATTTATTTCAGATATTTCAAGAGAAAATGGTTGATATAATTTAAAGTGTGTAGTTTATAAAGCATACCTTATGTTTCATTTCACTTCCATCCCATATAACATCATCTTCCCACTGCAACTGTGACAGCATAAGGAAAGAATCATCGGGAAAGCCACTATCAGGGCTATCTGCACTCTCCACAGTGTCTCTAATTTCTTCTTCAACTTCCTTTGATTTTTCTTCACGATCTGTTCCTTGAGTCTGTTTACAAATAAATATACGTAATAAATTTGTTTGTTTTAAATTTACCCAAATAGGTAAGAAACATATACTTAATCTTTCAAATGAGTTTTTCTTTATTTTTAGTGTATATGTAGGTGAACAAGCTACACCTGGTGTTAAATAATTACCAGTTCCCATACATAACACAAAGACAATGCCGCCACTCACCTTGAGACTTGAGCTTTATATCTGAATCATTTTTTTTTGCTTTTTTTTCCTACCGAAGCTGATAGCCTTGGGAGTATATGTCAGCGTAACCTGACAAATAGGTGAGCTCACGGGACTCAAACCTGACGACATTACCAACACTAATCCTAGCAAGAGCAGTGCTTCGCAGAATCTACTACCGGATCGGAAATGCCACCCACTGAGAAGATCTGGCGAAAACTCAGGTTAATTTACTCGCTGAGCCCTTCGTCGTAAGCGACGGGTACGATGAGAACGGTAACCGGTGCTTGAGGTACATAAAAGCACAGTTAGTGGATTGGGAAGATGGAATGACGTGTTTAGGGCGAAGTCGACTGATTACCATTCGGTCCGCAGGATCGGAAATGTAGTTAACAGCTGAATTGTAAGATAATTACATTATTCACATTTTTCACAAGTTTTATTTTTATTACATATTTATTTATTGTGGAGTGTGAGAATTTACAGTTGTGAGTTAAAAACTATTTCATTAGTAGTATTGGCACTTATCTACGGGATTTTAACAGCGGCATATTTGCAGGGCTATGGCCTATTGACATATAGCGCTAGATTAATACACCGGGCGTCTCATCCATTAAGACGAAGACGATTTAAAGTATAATTTTATTAATATATTTAGAAAAATACATGATGTTGTTCCATACCTTTAATTTGAATCCGTAGTCAAACCCATCACCTGTCTCTGGTACATTCAACATATCATACCAAACTTGAGCAGGACCAAAACGCCAGTGGGCCGGTGTTGGCCTTTGTGCTTTGTCTCCTGAGCCTAATCCCTTATCGTCATTAGACATCTGTTGATTTTCTTCCATAGGCCTAAAATAAGTGTTATTAAATTTATTTTTAAATCATTAATTTAAGGATACATACATAAGAGAGTAAGCTATTGATAAAGAAAATGCTGTTTTAATCTTCAGTATATTTACTTGAGAAGTTTCTCTTCATCGTCACTTGCATATTGAGGTTCCTGACTGTCTGGAACCATCGGTGGTGTGTCACTGCCTGTACTTCCACTGCGCTTTCGACGTCTACGTTTTTTAACACCGCGCCATATTTGCGGTAAGCTGGACAGTTTTCCAGGTCCAAAAAGTCGAGAGAAAAGAAGTACCTACATGAATATTTATCAAATAAAATTTCATGAAAACAGCAAATAAATAACATTTATTAGCTTGAGAATTCAGCTCTTGTTAATATTTAAAAACAACATATTACTCACTCTATCTGGTCTGAAATCCGGAAACAGTTCTGTGACATCAACATTGGCATATTTAGATGGAAGCATTGCAGCCAATGGAGTATCTAGTTTTTTGGGTTTTTCTTGTTTGGGGGGTCTGTAAAACAATTAATTTTCATTTTATTTTAATGTCATATTGTATTTCTGTATTTACCAATATCTACTAAATTAAATTTTGATTACGAAATAGGCAACATATTGGTACTTACATATAAGCCATTAATTTGGTTACATTATATCATACTATTAGCAATTATGCAATTTGTGTTGTCATAAAATGAAATTCTCTATCTAATTGGGTGAATCTGTTCCCTTTTCATTCATAAGTTGGAAAAGAATATACTAACGGAACTGTCGAAGGAGGGGGCATAAGTCCACCATCACCTTCCATATCACCTTCATAGCCATCATCATTGGTACTCTGTACCTCTTGTTCTCCTGCAATATCAGTGTCCCTCCAAGTATCTTCTTTTAATTCCTCTTTAATACTCTGTGAATCAATAATCACAGGAACATTGCTGCTATGCACAGTTTGTACATCTGAAGTATTTTCAAATTTTATCACATTATTTTCTACCTGTAACACCAACATAAATTTATTTCAGAGCTAGTGATTAGTTTTAAAATAATGGTAGGTGTTTAGATAGAATAGATAGCTGTTTAATAGATTAAATACTATGCAATATTATAAGTTGGTTTGTGAAATCAAAAACATACTTTTATATCCTCTGCTGCATCTTCAATGTCAAAAAAGTCCACAGCCGATGGACTTTTCTCATTATAGTCTGATGAAATAAAATAAAGAATTAGATGTTTACCATTGCTGCAATTAATAATGTCTTCAGTTTAAAAGTTAAGTTAAAATTTCAGTTGACATAAGAAAATGTGAGATTAAACCTTAACAGTAGTTTGAACCATACTAAAAGAAACTACTATCTTCTAAGTTTCCTGACTTGGATTTCACTGTTGACTATGTATGATTTATGACTGAAGTTTGCTTACTCACTGCTAATCTATGTGCATATTCTCATCATAAGTGCATATTTCTCATAATACCATTGGTTATCCAATTCAAAACTTTTATATCAGCTACTTAAAGGTAAGGCAAAGGTTCTGCATATTTTTACTAGAAAATAAGCAAGCATTCCATTTCAAGAGTAGGTGATTTCGGCATTTGGGACTTCAAACTGATTTGCCATGTGATGTCTATGTGCATGTTACCATTTAAAAAATGTGCTAATTTACACTAATGAAAAGGTTTCTTAATATCTAATATAGGTTTGAAATATAAAAATCAACAACTATTTGTTTACTATTTTACTTTTTTTTATTTGGCTTTCATTCAATTACCAATACAGCTGTGCACAACCCATTTACTTTTTATATAAGAGTGACGGAGACCCATTTACAGCAGTGGGACAAAATATAGGCCATATTATTTCCTAAGGTTTATACAGTAATAATTTCGACACGAAACTAAATTCAAACTTAGTATAGTGGTTTAGAAGTGAAAACATACAAATAGAGCTAGGTACTTACATACTAATTATAAATTATATATAATTTCGAAAATAATTAAATGACAATAACATTTTTTGCAACATTCTTCTGTAATGAAGCAAAGCCTACTTTCTGCAGCAAGATATTCTGTCTCACTAGTACCTACAAAATCTACATGAAAATCAGGTCAGTACTTCGAGATTTGTGTAAACAGAATGAATAAAATGTGAAAATCCCCAGTTGATATTCTACGACTTCTTTTTAGCTTTACCCCTTTAATTTTATTCATTTAAGGTCCGTAGTGACAATTACAAACACATATTCTAAAGTATTATTACATTTACTGGTTTACTTTCAAGGCATGTTTATTCAAATGTAGTCAAAATTTAGACAAATTTAGTCAAATGTGTCGTCAAATGTAGTAACACACTCAACATCGACAATGCAGAGTCGAAATTGATAAAAAAAAACACTAACCTTTTTCTTCCTCTTCTTTAACTGGTTCCTCAACCTCCAGGACTTCAGAGAGCATAGACCCTAAACCTAAGCGGCTAAGCGATGATAACATTCGCTTCGATTCACCATCTAGCAATCCATCATCTTCTAACTGACCCCTTTCGTCAATATTACCAAACAAGAACCCGGTCAGATCCAAGCCTGAACGGCTGTGGTCACCTTGTTCGTCACTATCACACATGGTTCGAAGAAGTACAATACAATTACATTTCCAAGTTCATAATATTAGTTTAATTAAGATATGTATAATGTTTAATAAGGCTACTCAAGTTGCATTGCAATTTTTTTGTTTCAAATGGTATTATTCTTTATTTATGAGTGTTTGCTGTTTGCCTCGTAGATTTTGACATAGATTTTGAGTTGACATTAAGTTAACAGTAGTAGAAGTTCTATTTTTCTAACTGTAATGGCAAAGGTATCAAACCATAACGACTAATTGTTTATTTCCTTTTCTTATGAAAAATGATAATACAGAATGAAATAAAAAACAAAGTTGATTAATTTGAAACATTAATCAATTGGTATGAAATTAAATTAAATGAGATGAGATAACATAGGATGAAGTATAATCTCAGTAAAATGGTGGATAATAATTATTGAAACTTTTTCAGTGGACATTTTGGAAGATCCCGAAAAGCTACGTCCATCGGCTTTGTTTCATTTTCCCACATTTGTGCACTTTTACAGATACTAAAAGGTTAATAAGCCACCGTTATTACAGATTTAAACCTGAAGAAACACTAAATAGACAAAATAAAACAATTCACACAACTTCGCTTCTCGCGTTCCCGTCAAAAAGTCGAGACAACTATAAACTCCAGTATCAAAAATGTTTGATTGATTCACTAAATTGGCAAAAAAATTAATACTCATAACAATAATTTATTAATTATTATAATTTAAAAAAATAAGCCGACACCAATGTTCCTTGCCCAGTAAAAAAGTTTAGGTATAAAATGAAATTAAGGAATAAAATTGAATGTTTTGTGGAATTAAGTAAGTGAGATGGAATAAAGTAATAAATTTTTGGAAGAGCTCGAAAACCACATCTTAGACTTTTATAGAAACAATACGATTAAGAACCTACATAATCATCTGCCTTTATCTCTCCACTGCTGGATGTACGCCTCCCCATAGTCTGCCATAATGAACGGTCCTCCGCCTTCCGCATCCAATCTTCTCCAGCATATCACCGTAAGTCTTCGGTTCACAGGGAAGCGGGACGTTCAGCACTGCGCTTCCGGGTATGTGGTATCGGGTATCGGTCATTGGGTCTGCGATACGTATATCCGGCCTATTGCCACGTCAGCTTTGCTAATCTTTAGGGCTATACCGGTTACTTTGGTTCTTCGACGGATTTCCTCATTTCTGACTCGATCCATGAAAGAAACTCCGAGCATATCCCTTTCCATAACATGCTGTGTGACTTTGAACTTACGAGTCAGACCTACGGTCAATGTCCACGTTTGAGCGCCATATTATGTCATGACCGTTAGCACGCAATCGTTGAAGACTTTCATCTTTAGGCTTTGCT
This sequence comes from Bombyx mori, assembly GCF_030269925.1. Taxonomy (NCBI): domain Eukaryota; kingdom Metazoa; phylum Arthropoda; class Insecta; order Lepidoptera; family Bombycidae; genus Bombyx; species Bombyx mori. The sequence goes on from NC_085123.1 coordinate 8,782,583, forward strand.
GGTTTGCTGAGTTAAAGATATGACAGAGCTTTCCATACGCAGCCCAGCCCAACTGTACGCGCCTATCAGCTTCCTTCTCGAAGTTGGCCCTGCCTAGATAAAAAATTTGGCCAAGATGGTGTATTCAGACACAACTTCGAGTGCCGCGGATTCGACAGAGAAAGAAGAAATAATATTTAATAATAAACCGAAAGAAATAATAAACAACCACATAAAATAAAATATCTCGCGTTCTTATCATTGCTGTTTCAATTAATTTCTTTAATTCTATTGCTCAATACAGTTCATAATTTAATATAAGGTAAGAGGCGAGTAGCAAGTTCGCAAGCAGGCTACTAGAAAAAAAGCAAAGTACACTACGTAGGTACCGTCAAGCTGACAAAACAAAAAATCAGCATCTATATACAAAATAGTTGTAATAATTATGTGTCATTTAATTTTAACACAGATTTACATATTTGAAGCAACTATTAATGGAGCTTAGATGATTTTATTTTACGCTCGTAATAAAATTATACAATGTTTTTTCCTCCGAAATAATGTCTGATAATCTTAACACGAAAATATTCAAAGCAAAGCAATCTTATAAGATTTTATACACAAAATAATAAGTCTACATTAGGAACCACTGAACAGCGATTTGAATTTTCAACCGAATCCGAAATCCATGTTGTTCATTGTGGATAATTAATGAGCCCATGTAGTGGACAGGTTAAGGCTAATTTACGTACGTAGGTATAATAGCTCCACAGACAATGGGCCATACATAATTCACATTCTTAGCACAAAACAGGACCATTTCATATTAATTACTATACTCTATTCCAATTACGAAGTCCCATGAGACAGATGTTATTATTATGTTATTGTATGTATGAATTAACTAGATTTAGATTGCTTGTGTATTTTTTAAATGATGTTGACGACCATGAACAAAAAATGATTATTCAAATTATGCGAAACGTGAAGAGTTACGTTCTAAGAAGTGTCAAAAAGGACTTCGTAATTGGAATAGGGTATAATCTATAAGTTACATATTATTATATCAAGTTAAAATAATATAATTAAATTATAAACAGAGTTTTGTCCGTGAATTTGTTATTTAGGGAAATAAGTTTAGACCCTAACTATATGAACGCCATCACGTAGTAGTACACACCCCTGACTGCTAGGTCATGACTACAATTCCTCTAAATATTTTTGCCCTAACAGTTTTGTTTACTCTTTTTCTTGAGTTTAATATAAGAATGAGTTTTTAAGTAGTATCAGCATTACTTTTACAGTTTATTCTACCATAGCCGCCCGTGTCTACGAAAAGAATAATAAAAAACGCAACATTGAACTGTAAAAAAGGTTTTAATTATATCTATGACCCGCGAAAACCTAGGAAAATACTATATTTGTTATTGAATCTCAGCTTACCATAGTAGGTACCGGGAATGCTATAGGGCCAGGATGAACGTGTGACATATATACATAATAAGTACCTGATTATTTGTTTATTTTTGTTTTATACTATAGTTAGTATTCGGTAACCATGACTACCGGAATTGGGATCCTGATTAGATCTATGACCTTTTTTTTTCTTCAACAATAATCGACGGCCCCTGCAGGAGCCAGTCGGGGGCTTTCTGCCCGCACCACCCGCTCCGCCTTCACTGCCTACGAACCGATGTCCACGACATCCTCCTCACGACTTCCTCCTCGGTTCATCGGCATGCCCAGTTCTTCATAAAACCCAGGTCTTCCTTGTGCCCGACGGAGGCTGGACGTCCATCGGAGTCGTCGTCTCGCCGTTGGCTTCGGCCGATTTCTCGACCGCACGGAGGGATTCTCCTCCCGCAGATCCAGAGGTACCCTCCTGGGGTAATAACTTTTTCAGGCTGGACATGCTCATGTTTTTTTTTTTATTTACCTATGGTGCGGTCCCCTGGGACGCCCTCGCGACTGGTCTCGCACCAGCCAATCGTCCCGTCGCTGGGCGTCAAAACTTGGGATTGAGTGAGAATAAAGAAAGAATGAAGTGGAAAATATAACAAAATCAAAACATAGAAATGTAACCAACAGTACAAGAGTGAAGATAGTAAACAAACAAAACACAAAGAACAAAATAATAACGAAGAAAAGGACAGACAAACTCAACATAAACTAAATAAAAAATATAAAGAAAACAAAAAGACAGTAAAAACAAACTCAAAATAATAAGGAAGAAGTCGGGGGCCCGGGCATCCCCGGATGAAACACCATTCAAGTAGGTGAAGGGCGCGGCGAGCCCAGAACCCGCCCTGCTGGTTTTGGTCCACGTCGCTCAATCTCTCCCGCCGTAACACGACGAGAGGGAAGGAGTGTGACTGCTCCCAGACGCACACACCCCTGGGAGTGTGACTGCTCCCAGAGGCCCGTTATCCGCCACCTACGGACGCGTCCGGTCGAAGTCCAGCAAAACTCCCCCACAGACGGAACCCACGACACGCAGAGTACGCATCGGGGGCCCGCCCAGGTCCCGGGATTAGATCTATGACCAGAGTCAATTTATTTGTTGTAAACTTTTAGTGCCGGGCTCTAAGTGTACTTCATGTTGTCCCTTTCATCATTGCAATACCCTTAACACAGGACGAAATCTTAGTTTGAGGACGTTTATTACAGATTGTTTATTGAATAAATTATTTACTATGAAAAAATATTAAATTTTTAATATCCTTATAATAATATTTTTAAAAATCATTGTCATTCAATTGAGACCAGTTGTGATGTATAATATAATATTAATAGTAATCTAGATTTTAGGGAGAGTTAAATTATGTTAACGTTAATTTTGGTTGCCCGGATATCTGTCAGGTTAGCTAACATAAATAAAAAATAATCTTCATAATATAGTATTATCTCTCTCAATAGACTGTAAAATTGAAAACAAAATGAATTATTCATGTTATATTAGATTTTAGGAAAAACGGTTTATCTAACAACAAAACAATTATCAAATTTCCGACACGACGGAAACCGGTAGATAAAATTCCCAAATTCGTACAAAAGATGCTCCGAGGCGAACTGCGAAGCGCAGACACAAAAGGAAAATGCAAATTAGCCGTCAACCAACTCCTAACGAAAGGGTATCGGGCGTAAGTTCTTTTTGATCCCATCATGCGATTAACGTGCCAAGATAGTAATGTCTGTGCTTTAAAGCAATTTCTCCGTACATTGCAGATTAAGAAAAATTGTAAAAAGATTATTTATTCTAAATCAAATTTTGAATCGTCGTTTTCGGCTTGAAGGGTGGGGCAGCCGTTGTAACTATACTGATACCTTAGAACTTATATCTCAAGGTGGGTAGCACATAAATCCCGTATAAATATGTAACCTCTATATGATTTATGACATACAACTTAAAATAGGTTATTAATATGTTATAAATGGGAATTTAAATATTGAAATATAAAAAAAACATAACAACTGGTGAAGCAATAATTTTAAATGTTGTTTCTCTTTATAGAGCAACTCAGTTTGTGCTATAGTTTTACTAGGCTAAGCTTTACTTTGATGTGAATAAAATAATACATTATAAATATAATATTCCTAGAGCCCGAATCATATTATTGTATGGGCTGGAATACGTTCAGCAAGTAGTTCGCTGAAATTGGGATACGAGAAACGGAAGGGTCAGCGGGTTAAACTGTACGAACTAATTTCACTAATCGGATTACAACTACTATAGACGGTACGTCTAGCTAAATTGTGTGTGTCCGCTTGGATGATCTGTTAAATTGATGTGAAGTAGTTTCCTATGAACAACTCTCGGGGATTAAGTTTCAAGCAACAAATCGATTTGAGAACTGTAAAACAAACTACCTTTTCGTAACAACTAGATAATTATACTAATCGATTATACCTACGTGTACACTTTAGCGGAAATTAATTTGAAATGAATCATGAATATTCAACTATGATATTTCACTCTATAATAATATAGTTAATGAGGATACCCATAGAAATAGTTAAAACGTAAATTAAGACGTGTACACCTTATCTCACTAGGATAGCTTTTGAGTAACAAATTACGTTTATGTGGGTGATTGAAAATATCGCGTCCACTGAGTTTCTCGCCGGATCTTCTCAGTGGGTCGCATTTCCGATCTGGTGGTAGATTCTGCGAAGCACTACTCTTGCTAGGGCCAGTGTTAGCAGCACTTCCGGTTTGAACACCAAAAGCTCACCTACACGTTAGACTGATGCTGAAATAGCCTCTCAAGGCTATCAGCATAGGTAGGGGGAAAAAAATCATATTAGTTCTTTATTCTTTCTTCATTATTCTCATCTCTATTAGTCCATATTTGGTGACACGACCTAATTAGGTATATTTATGAAAAGATGAGATGTGCCAGCCTCTCTAAATAGATTTTCTGCTAGATTCATTGGTCAGCAAGGTTTTCTGTTGCTGCTGCTTTTCTAAGTGAAAAAAGATAAACAAACACACAAACAAACAAACAAACAATCACACTTTCACATTAAAACAGTTGCATTCCATAAGCGTATTTTTTTTATTGCTTTGGTGTATGGACGAGCTCACAGCCCACCTGGTGTTAAGTGGTTACTGGAGCCCATATACATCTACAACGTAAATGCGCCACCCACCTCGAGATATAAGTTCTAAGATCTCAGTATAGTTATAACGGCTACCCCACCCTTCGAACCGAAACGCATTACTGCTTCACGGCGGAAATAGGCGGGGTGGTGGTACCTACCCGTGCGGACTCCCAAGAGGTCCTACCACCAGTGATTACGCAAATTATAATTTTGCGGGTTTGATTTTTATAATACGATGTTATTCCTTCACCGTGGAAGTCAATCGTGAACATTTGTTGAGTACATATTTCATTAGAAAAATTGGTACCCGCCTGCGGGATTCGAACACCGTTGCATCGCTACATACGAATGCACCGGACGTCTTATCCTTTAGGCTACAACGACTTCTAATTTATGAGAATTCAAATCTGAACTCAATACATGATATGTGAGTACACAATACAAATGTTAAGCATATAAAACATAAAACGCTTAACTTACTAGTAATTATAAAGTAATCTGTGGTTTCAATTTACGTACATATATGATGTAAATCTGGTCATAAGGTGCTCTCGTTACGTAGTCAAAGCTTATGTTGAGAGTGTAAATGCCAAAAGCCGGCAACGTAATCTCGAGTAATTAACCTCTTCAAAATTAAGAACAAACTTAAAGCTGTTTATAAATTAATCTTATGATACGTTTATTGAAATTAGCAGGGTTTGTTCCCTGTATTTATTAGTTAGATACCATCTTGCGTATTTTTGTTGCGAAACGATCACACTTTAAATGACGGCACAGCCATGATACAATGCGATTGTGACGTCAAGACGTCATCTTTTAGATAGGCAGCGGTATTCTCGTTGTGATGCCTTTGGCTCAACACGAGACAGCAAGCTTGTTCATCCACATAAAAATAAGAACTCGCCGCAAGGACATCACCATCGTCAGTTGCGGTCATCGTAAATCCTATGTGGACGTCGTCGGTCGGTAGTTGGTTTAACCCATAGACACAGCCCACTGAGTTTCTCGCCGGATCTTCTCAGTGGGTTGCGTTTCCGATCCGGTGGTATATCCTGCTAAGCACTGTCCTCGCTAGGACCAGTGCTAGCAACACTCCAGCTAAGTCCCGTGAGCTCACCTACACGTCAAGGCGAAATTTGATATAACCTCTCAAGGCTATCAACATAGGTAGGAAAGAAAAAAAAGGTAAGATGAAGAAAACAGGTATGTACACACAACCAGATTATGATTCTTCTGAAGGGACAGCTTCCCTTCGTTTGCCGCTAGGGGTGCTGTTCCAACTCCATACCAATTTGAGTTAAATTTTACGCGATTAAGAAGTTAAAAAGTCCCACTAAGCACACAAATTTCTTTCTTAGACGCACGTTTATCACTGTACCTTCGAGCATCTATATTAGGATGGGCTGCGATGTTGGCGTATGGCCTTAACTCATCATTTAACACAAAGTAAGATGTAATCTGATCGGGCTATTGATTTATCAATATAACATAAAAATAATGATAGATATTTGAAGAAAATGAAAAGCTGTTATCATAGTTGGTAAAACGTTTTCTTACTTCAAATTTAATATTAATTGAACTGCGCAACTTCAGTCAGATTCGTCGCACGCTCAAACATTGTGGCCATGAAAACGCTAATATCTATAATCTTTAATGACACACTGACGCACTTAGGTATCATTAGCCGAGCTAAGTCGACTCTCCCAGAACACTATTGCAAGAAACTTCAACCGTTCACTGGCGAACGAGACGTAATTTTAAGTTCATGACGTCTTTTCAACAAGCTCTGACGTAAATAAATTTTATCTAACTTTTAATTTGTCCGCTTTAGTGCAAGAGCTTCAAAATTCACATAAAAAATTATGTTTTATTTGTAAGCAGATGTAAACGGCTGTTGTTTTGACTAATGAAACTACTTTTATGATTTAATCTCGCGGCTTTACAAGTAACCATTTGATTGCAAAAATTTTATAATTGTTTGAAGTTAACAGTTTGAAATATAAGATTATAGAGAAAATACCCTATTTATTTACACGAGTAACCGACTTTGTTTGATTGCAAAAATCTGATAATAAATACTGTTTAAAGAATGAAATTTCAAATTAGAGTGCTGATTGAAAACGCTGAGAAACAAAAACATGCAGCTATCTCGAATTCATTCGCATTTAAAAGACAGAAATCATTTTTTTAATAATAATAAAAAATCATCGCAATTGTTAAAATCGTATAATTATAGACAAAGAGCGTATATACTTTAATCCACACAAAACATAACGAACATAGAAGTTAGGCAGTTAGAATAAGTACAACAGGTGGTCTTACCACTAGAAGCAATTTTCCCTGATAACGGTTTTCAAATAGGGGAGCTATAGCTCCCAGCAAAAGAAAACGCAGGTATATATACTTTGTTTCACTAAGTTTAACAATATTAAATATATTTATAAAGAATGTGTAAGAATATATGGAAACTAACATAAATGTATATCTACAAAATACATATAATATTAAATTGTTATATCACTTACATACCAAAATACTTACATAATTGTCATATATCAACAAAGTTTGCAAGCAGGTGAACAAACATGTAATAGAAGTAATTTTCCTCCATCATTCACTTAAACAGTTTAACTTTGACGCATTTCTCACTGCAGCAAGTAATTCATTCCGCAATTGAATCGCCTGGACGGTGAATGTGACGGTTAATGAAATGAAGATTAATGCCTAAGCATCTTTAGCCTCAAGCTATCTAATGATCTCAGGGAAATTATATACGTATCACAAGAAACTCAAATGGTTCTTTGAGATAGGAGGCAGTATAGTGTAAAAGATAATTAAAAATATTAAAGACCTAAGTATTATGACGTATTATTACCTAAGTATTATGACGAATTATCAAACACTTGTATTTAACTGAAATTTAACACGAAAAATAATAACAGACATAATAAAAAGAAAACGGCATAAATAATCTTAATTGCATACATAATGTAATTAGATGCAATTATAATAAAAAAATCGGTTAACCTAATTATACACGTCACAATAAATATCGGCTTTAATTTACATTTATAGAATGAAACACTCATTCAAGTACAATAAAAGGCGACAAGTCTGTGAGATGATTAACTTTTCACGCAACTAGGAGTTTGGAGAAATTCGTATTATACAATGTGACAACTGTTTCATATATGTATTTATATTGTTATTCATTCCATTTGCAGAAACGGAATTTATATTATGTTTCCATTTGTTAAAAATAATGCAAATTTAAACCAAAAGTTTACCTACTACTTAATAACACTTGTTCAAAAATTTAAAAAAACAAAAAAAACAACAACAACAAAAACAAAAAAATTGTTCTGAAAGAAATTCAAACAAAAATGTTTAAAAATTCATAATATTAAAAAGTAGTGCTATTTTACTTTCACGTTATATCTATTTAAAAAGCTTGTGAGAATTACAGTAACTACATAGTGACCTCAATGTTACATCGAATGTCTAGTTAACGGGTATCATGTTCAATAAGTCAAACCCTGGGAAAATTCATATTCTCTGTTACTTGAATAATCACATACCTGTCTATATATAATAATGCATTTAAAATGACAATCATCCAAAGGCATTTACCATATATTGTCAGTTGTAACCAAATGGGAATGAACGGGTGTAATAAAAACTTCTTATAAATAATGAAACGGTGACTGACCTAACAGTAAAAAATATTACTTTTAGTTTGGAACTGTAATAAGAACCACACCATCGCGGTGATCCATAAAATATTCAGATATCGTCGTACTTAAGTGCACAGAACGACGGCACCTTAAAAACTTTTCTAAGTTCGAGAGATTGAGTGGTGGGCGGTAAGTGAATTTTCATAGCGAAGGAAACGGATGGGAATAGGGTTTACTAAAGTACACGACTGAGGCGAGCTGGGACGGCTCTCCAGTCCGCTGGGAGACCACAAAATATTTCCGCTTAGCCGAGCTCATTTTGTACGGAAACCGCGTCGCTATTAGGCCTCCGTTTTAGTAAAATGAATTAATTAGTTGTTTGAATAAGCGTTTACATTATCTCTGTAACTTCTTCATTAATGAGGCTCCAGCAGAAAAATAACTATCTGTACGAATCTAATTCTTATGTAAAGTAAGTTTTACGAAATATAAGTTGCGTTACAAACATACATTTGTAATGATCTTGTAATTATGCTTTATATTTTTGTTATTACACGATATTGTTCTTTCATCATTGAACTCGTTCGTGAGCATGTAATGTTAGCGATAGACAAGGGCTGTGATCTGTAGCACTGGCTGATGTCCATGAGCATCGGTTAATGGTTAGCATCTACTGAGTGAGCCGTATGTTCATCGGCCTTCCAAATCAATTAGTACGTGTTAGCTACAATTACTGGTGGTAGGACCTCTTGTGAGTCTGCGCGGGTAGGTACCACCACCCTGCCTATTTCTGCCTTGAAGCAGTAATGCGTTTCGGTTTGAAGGGTGGGGCAGCCGTTGTAACTATACTTGAGACCTAAGAACTTATATCTCAAGGTGGGTGGCGCATTTACATTGTGGATGGGCTCCAGTAACCACTTAACACCAGGTGGGCTGTGAGCTCGTCCACTCATCTAAGCCATAAAAAAAGCTACATATTTGCTGACTTTCCAATAAGATTTGAATCCTCTAGCATAGTCGCAATTCCCTTGATACGCGCACGCTGTAACTCCCTACATCTTATCCTTTAAGCCTCGATGAGTTCAAAGTTTACATAATTAAAGCGAAGCTCAGGAAATCACATTAAAAAGCGCTAAGCGTCACGTTCAGCGTATTTGAATGTTTACGAGATGTTTGAAGGTAGCCGTATTTTTTCAAATAGGTTTGATGGCTATCGGATTAAATATTCGTGATATAAGAGAACATAATTACAGTATATTTTACTCCTCCGTTATAATTTCTTCATTACTAGGGATCGTAACTGTTTTGATCCAGCTGTTTTATTGTCTCTCGCCAGTTCTTTTTTTTAAACATTACCTTTTGTTCGTTTCGTTGAAATTAGCTTATCATAAACATAACGTTAAAAATACAAAATTATTTGATACTCCAAGGCTGTAACCTCTCTTAAGTGAACAAATTAAATTATGGCCGCCTTTTTAAATAATTTAAACAAACATAAATTTTGATTTTAGAATCGTAGCAATGTGTATCTGGTTTGTTAATTAGTATTTCAAACAAGAATAACGCATGCCTATTTATAATGTGTTCATTTAAAAATTAAATGTTGTTAAGGTTATTTATATATGGTTATTATTATATTAGATGATATACACAGATATATGTTATGTATTTAAGGTTATGTATTTTTCATGACTTTTGAAATTGAAAAAAAAAATATTTAAACTATATGTGTAAAAATAATAATAATTCAGTACCAGTCTTTTAAAGTATTCTATTCTTAAAGCATTTTAATTAGCATCTTATTATATCTTACATCTTAACTCAATATCAACTAACAGCTTAAAATATTCCAATATTTTAGACAATGGTCAAGACTAAGCTTTATCTTGTAATTTCGGAATTACGGTATTACATCAGAACAAACAACAGTTTTAAGCTCGGCACGAAATCGTGCCGTTTTGTTTTCGTAGACCTGTGTATTATCTTATTATGGTTAATTGTGGCTTGGAAATTACGTTAAAGTATTTATCAGAAATACAATTTTATGCGGGCTGAACTGTTTTGTCACTTAATTATCAAAATTCTTAATCTTTATGAAAATAATATGGATCATTTTTTTAGTTTTTTTTTTTTGTAGGTACGAGTAAATTCGCTTTCCAGTATTCGGCAGTTGCACTTTATGGAAAGTTTCTAGCAGAATTAAAAATATCAAAGTAATAAACGATATTTAGAGTATATAATAATTGGAATTGGAATTAAATTGGATTTTTTTTAATTACTTAACCGGGTAAACAGAGCTATACAAAGTGATTTCCAACACCCACCTTGAGATATGTCTAAGTTACAGTTGTACATACATATATTAAAAAAACTGTCCCACCATTAATACGAGAACGCGGATTTGCTTCGGCGCAGAAATAAACAGGCTGGTGGGACCTACCCGACTCAAGTCGCCCAGTACCACCAGTAAAAAATTAGTCAAACTTCCTATACTAATGATAATAGCGTCTTTATTAGTAGAGGCCCGAGAGAGAATCGAGGCCCGCACGGATAGGTAATGCCACTCTGCCTATTTCTGCCTTGAATAACAATTCGTTTCGGATTGAAGGGTGGGGCAGACGTTGTAATTATAAAACTAAGATATACAACTCCTATCGACATTTAGATTGTTGATATCTATGGGCTTTAGGTTTTTTTTTATTGCTTAGATGGGTGGACAAGCTCACAACCCACCTGGTGTTAAGTGATTACTAGAGCCCATGGACATCTACGACGTAAATGCGCCACACACCTTGAGATATAAGTTCTAAGGTCTCAGTATAATTACGACGGCTGCCCCACCCTTCAAACCGAAACGCATTACTGCTTCACGGCAGAAATAGGCAGGGTGGTGGTACCTACCCGTGCGGACTGACAAGAGGTCCTACCACCAGTAATTACGCAAATTACAATTTTGCGGGTTTGATTATTATTACACGATGCTATTCCTAACTACTTAACTACTCTACAATGACTACTTAACACCAGGTGAGCAGTGAACTTGTGTCTGATCTGGTGGTAGGTTCTGCAAAACATTGTGCTAGTGTTAGCAACGCCTCCAGGTTTGAGCCCCGAGGGCTGATCTACACGTTAGCGTTACGCTGACATAGCCTCTCAAGGCTATCAGCTTAGGTAGAAAAAAAAAACTCGTGCACCCTTCTAATAATAAAAAAAGTTACCAAATATTTTTTTAATACTTTTCAATTCTTTCTTTTTTTTAATAAATATACTACAACATGCTATGAAACTTTTCGAACGAATGCGTTAAGCTCGGTAAGTGCCAGTCATCACGGAATGCGTCTCGCGTGCCGCCAGTAAGTCTAAATAAATGTGTGTTTGCAACATTTTTATTGCAGTTGAAGGCAATAAATACAAGGTTCACGCTTTCGTCCATCCGCAATTGCCTTGTGCGGCTTACCAACTGATCTATTGTACTAGACTGCTTCGGCTGAACAGACACCGCTGGGAACACTCAGAACATTTAGCATCGGTCAGTTGGACTAATGTTGTCTATTTCCAGTTTAGACGTGCTTACAACATCCCATCCTATGGAGCGAATGTTTGTAGAGTATTTTAAAACATTTCTGCATTCATTGGCTGATTTAAGTGCGTCATTCATCTATGTAAATTAAGACGGTGTTAATTAAAATTAATGACTTTAATTTAACATAAAATGAACTGTGGTAAAAAAATGTAGATATATTTTTAAGCTATTGCATAGCTTTTATCGCGGGTTTTGAGCGCGGCGACTGAATTAAGAAATTCCGTAACGAAAATAAAATCTAACACCCCCACTCTGCCTACCATGTAGCTCACGTTCAACACATTCACGCGTTGCGCTTATGTAGTGTTTGTGAATAAGCGCGCGGCGTGATGTCGCACTGCATGCGCATCATGAAAAGTCTGCCCATCTCTCTCTCTCTCTCTCTCTCGCGCGCGCGGTCTAGCTTATGAGTGTGAAGGGGATAGTTAATGCTTTGCTTTTGTTAATGTTTATAAATATAGCGTGGTCTTATTTTATTATTGTCTAATAATAATTGCACAAGTTGATAAAAAATGCTATGCAATAGCTTTAGCGCGGCAGTCCCCTAGTGCCACACGTGTTTATTAATTTATAATATATTTTTTCTCTAAATATAAACAACGTAAATCGTAACAGACACGGAATGTAGCAAAATACATAATAATATAATAAATAGTACATTTTCCGTAGCAGTGTCTACGACGTAAATACGTAGCAGTAGACTACGAAATATTCTTATTTTACTTTCAAATTATTCACACAATGTCTACAAGGCATGATTCAGATCCAACGGTATGTAGAGATCCTATATTATATTAAATTTATTTTAGTAACCGTACTATGCTATTATTATGTTATATGCATGATTCTTTATAAATTTAACATTAAGTTAATAGCTATTCGTAACAGAAAACAAATTTTATAAAAAAAATTTACTTTTCCAAATGAGCATTTCAATTTTAAACCTCTATTCTAAACATGGAATGAACAAAAAAAACAGCTTACCTTAATTTTGTTCATTAAAGTACAAAATTGCGCCCTTCTAATAATATTACTTACTCAGGGTTTACATAAAGCTCATTAGCCATCGAGATTCATTAACGCTATCCGTAAAAGTTTCGTACAAAATTTTACCGAGTCAGGAATAATTAAAAGAGTTCAGCTTAGCAGTTGCGAAAGCCGATCGCGTTTCCATACGTCCCGGTGATCGGGGATGTGATGTAAACACTTTACTGTATACATTCCGGTACTTTTAGATTCAATTCATTCCGTTCTTTGACCCAACTTCATGGTCTCCCAGTATTGTTTTGATAGATTGAGGTAGTTACCGTGAATATTCTCATTCATCTGTGGGGTTTCAACTTCGAATAGTACCAACGTGTCTCTTCTCGCGAGTTCCGTAAAAGACCACTATCGGAATCCCGGGAGCACCGGAGACAGCCTTTTCTGAATATTATACCAGCATACTGCCAATCGGGAAGTTTGTGCTACGAACTAATAATGTAATCCGGTTTATAAGGTATGATGGCCTTACAATACAGTTGAGACTTAGACTGGATGGCATCATTCAGGTTGCTATTTATGGGCTTCTATAGAAACATGACATCCCCACCCCCACCTCAAACTCACCCCTGTCCAGCGTGGAGCTAATTTCCAGGCAATGGTGTTCATCCTGAAGCCTAGCCCGTGCCCCTATAAGGGTGTGCGACGACCCCATAGATTGAGAAACTTGACACCAGTTGGGCCGTGAACTTTAACGATCTACGAAAAAAACCCACCTTGATACATGAGGACGATGACTCAACTGTGTGACAACTAACCCATCAGCACTGTCTTGCTTACAGTAAATAGATAGGATGGCGGTACTTACCTGTATGATTTCTCAGCACGCCCTACCATCAATAATTGCGCTATATAATTTTTGCATTTCGATCATTATTGCAAAATGTACGTCGTGGAAGACATTCGTAAATACGTCTTGAGTACGTGTTTAAAATTAGAAAACGAGCATTTTGTTGTAAAAACTTACTTATATTATTTTAATTAATAAAATAAACAACACATTTTCATTCGTATTCATAAACATTGTGTTGAAACTTTGGACAATGTTGGCACTAAGAGACTTAGGACCATAAAAGTATGACTCAGGTGGCGCGTGAATAATTTCAACAAATATGTATCTTTCACGACAATCGCAAAGATGTTTGTTCCTCCTGACTGAGCCCTTGACTTCACCCATCCGTTCTAGCCAAGCGGCAAGGTCTCTGGAAAAGCCGCGACTATTCCTTTCACAAAAGACGGCAAATTTTGCCTCAGTTTGGCTACTCGCTAGAAAAACAGACCTGCGAAGTTTCGTTAATCTGGGAATCCACCATTTAATGGATGTGCAAGAATTCGTTAACTAACCAAACATTTTACAACAAATATCAAAAACACAATCAAATACCTGTTACTTCAATTAAAAAACTTTTATTGTACAGCGATATTTTTTATACAGTTTCCGTCGGTAAAAAATTGCTTAAACAATATGTATAATTGCATTTAGTGATTAAACAAACCACCGTAGTGAATTGTTTGTAGGATAAAGTAAATTAACGCATGTAGTATCGATATTTGCAGAAAATCGAACCGAATTAGTTCTACGATTCAATCTACGAACGTTTACATACTCACTTGATTATTATAATCATTCTGTTTTACTGATGCAAGACATACGAACTCATTTAATTTGAATAGTTTATTTGAAGCCCGTGGACATCAACAACGCTACAACGAGAGCCTGGTCACCCTACTTGACATTTAACATCTCGAAATACATTGTTGCTTACTGTAGTTCAAAATAAATTTTGTACTGTATTTGTACAGAATTTACTTGTCAATTATGTGAAAATACATCTGACAGTGCTACATAGTTACATTTACGTCACTGTTTTATTTTTAGATGGAAACTTTCAGCTTTTGTGTCGTTCAACTGGAGGAGAGAAAATAGTTAGTGGATTTATTTGATCAATTACATATATTGTTATTTGGTTAGTCGAATATTTTCTTTAGTGTAAGTCATCTAAACATATCGACGTCTTTAATAATTCCTACAACCTAGTTTCAATTTGAGCTTTTAGGAATTAATCCTAATTTACTCCCGGTCTGTTTTAACTCACCTCAGAATACGCTAAAGGTTGCTAATAAGACTTTGGGGATTTAGTTTTTGTAACAAATACAGTCAAAACTAAATCTCCACCAGCAACATTACGTGTACTAAATAGGTGGTGTACGTATTTACTGAATAGTACTAACTGAGAATGGTCGCGGCAGTTTTAGAACTTAAAAATCAATCATTTCCATTTGAGAGATAAATTGATGACGTCCTACTGTTTTAAGATCGGCTGTTCGAAATCAGAAGTCGGCTATTAAAGCTCCTCGGTGAAGATTTTGAAGATATTCTGTGTCTCACATTTTTGGTCACTGGAGTGTCAAAAGAAGTTGAATCCACGAAGCATTTCCTCCGTCATATTTCCACTCAAACGTCCGAAGGTCTGCCAATTTTATTATATTATTTTTTGTGGCATTGACCGAACCAGCAGTCGACGATGCCTCAACCAACGAAGGGCCTCCTCTGCACGAAGTTTGTCTTTAAAGTACCTTATATATTGGGAAATACCATATTTTTTTTATTGCTTAGATCGGTGGACGCGCTCACAGCCCACCTGGTGTTAAGCGGTTACTGGAGCCCATAGACATCCACAACGTAAATGCGCCACCCACCTTGAGATATAAGTTCTAAGGTCTCAAGTATAGTTACAACGGCTGTCCCACCCTTCAAACCGAAACGCATTACTGCTTCACGGCAGAAATAGGCAGGGTGGTGGTACCTACCCGCGCGGACTCACAAGACGTCCTATCACCAGTATAAGGAAATACCATCTGAACTCAAAATAATCTACTCTCAATGTAATATGTTTCAATAAGTTCATGCAGTTATATTCACACGTTTTCGCTCTCTGAGGACCCAACAATTTTGCATTAAAATCCTGCCTAATACCTGAACTATTAATTTGTTATATGATCAACTACAAATAGGGATAGATCACATAATTAAAAGACGACGTCATTTTTCAAGAGTTCTATTTATAAATGTATTAATAAATGTTACTATAGTAACATTACATTACACATTAACATTTATTAGCTCGGCAAAGATACTATTTATCTACATCTTAACGAAGTCATTAGTGAGAAGAAAAGCACAAATCGTCGTAACAAACTCCAAAACACACCGCTTCGGTAGTAGTCAGTTCGTTATAAAATAAACGAAACTCATTCCTTCGTACCAGGCAATTTGAAGGCGATGCGTCACTAAAGCATTTTCAGCTGAGAACTATCTTAGCGAAGCGTGGAGCCCGGTAATATTTTACTAACAAAGTTGAATCATTTTATCGCTTGTATAAGCACTTTGATATCCCTTTGACACTGCTGTATAATGTGCTGTAAAAATTTATTGTTTAAGAAATACTATTTGGACATTTTTATGACTAGTTGAGAATTCATTGTAGATGGGCATGTATGTTTTATTGGTACGAAGTTCCTTATACTATGTTTTGTTTGCGGGTTGAGGCTGTGGGCTGAAGGCTAGACCAAATTGGTATATTGAATAATATATAGGGAGTCGTAAGTTTATATAGTTTGAATTCTAGCTGTGTTACCATATTTTAACGTGCTGCTAAAATATTACCATACATCTCATCGTCTTCTCATTTTGTACATCATCACACTTCAGCGATGAGACTTTTTACGATTCTCGTTAGTTGTAGCAGCTAATAGCAGTAATAGTTGATAGAAATCCAGATCGCATACCCATCGCTTGTGATAAACAAAAAAAAAAAATTGCGTAATTACTGGTGGTAGGACCTCTTGTGAGTCCGCGCGGGTAGGTACCACCACCCTGCCTATTTCTGCCGTGAAGCAGTAATTCGTCTCGGTTTGAAGGGTGGGACAGCCGTTGTAACTATACTTGAGACCTTAGAACTTATATCTCAAGATGGGTGACGCATTTACGTTGTGGATGTCTATGGGCTCCAATAACCACTTAACACCAGGTGGGCTGTGAGCTCGTCCAAACATGTAAGCAATAAAAAAAAACCAGTATAAACAGATATATCATGTAAGATTCTCTGACCTGAATACATTATTCTAAACATCTAATATTCTTCTTTCCGTATTTACGCGGTCCCCTGCGGTCTTAAGTAAGCAAAGCGCAGGGACAAATTTTCGCACGCAGCTAACGCCGCCGGGCCGGACGTAATCAACACTATCATGTTTTGTTACCTTCATGTATGTATGCAAATTTGACTATTTAAACAAAAAAATACAAGTATAATTTACTTTTTTTTATTTTGAAGCTATTGCATAGCTTCTATCGCGGACCTTGAGCGCGGCGAATGAATCAAGAAATTCCGTAACGAAAATAACCTGACACCCCCACTACGCCTACTATGTAACTCGCGTTCAACACATTCACACGTTGCGCTAGTGTAGTGTTTGTGAGTAAGCGCGCGGCGTCACGTCGCAGTGCATGAGCATCATGAAAAGTCTGCCCATCTCTCTCTCACGCCGTCTAGCTTATGAGTGTGAAGGGGACAGTTAATGTTTTGCTTTTGTTAATGTTTATAAATATAGCGTGGTCTTATTTTTATTATTGTTTTAATATTAAATTATTATTGTCTAATTGTAATTGCATAAGTTGATAAAAATGCTTTGCAATAGTCAATAGCTTTACCGCGGCAGTCCCCGAGTGCCACACGTCTTTTTTATTTATTGATTAGATGAGTGGACGGATTCACAGGTGGTGTTAACTGGTTACTGGAGCCCATAAACATCTCTAACGTAAATGCGCCACCCACTTTGACATATAAGTTCTAAGGTCTCATGTATAGTTACAACGGCTGCCTCACCCTTCAAACCGAAACGCACTACTGCTTCACGGCAGAAATAGGCAGGGTGATGGTACCTACCCGCGCGGACTCACAAGAGGTCCTACCACCAGTAAACTTGGACATTAATTAACATAGAAGACTAGTCTAGTAGAGTAGAATATTTTGTATACCCATATAATAAGAAAATCAAAAGAAATGCAAAACATTAAACACAAACATGGAGTAAGTATAATGGGAAATCTGTTCCTTATAGAAATTAAGACTTCAGGCTATGTAAAATGAAATTGAGAACGTGGTACAGTGTGAACTATAAAAAAAAATACAGTATATCAAACAGAATACAGTTTCACCCTAGTTAAAAATAGTTTATCTTTTTTTCTTCTTCTTCTTCTGTATTCTGTAAAAATAATTTTCACGGAATAGAGATAAAGTCGAAGTATAGCATAAGACAACGTACGGACGAAGTAATGTTAAATAAACAATCCATTTTCCTTGAACATTTCATAGCACTAGAAGTTTACGATATTAGCTTTGAAGCTGAGGTGTTTTATGAGAAAACATTGTATCTGTTGAAGAGCAAAACTCAAGGGGAGTTTTATGTTTTTCTAATAAATAATACGATCCTATCATTTGTTAACGTCTAAAGCTGGATAATAGAATATAAAATATATGGAATCGCACTCGTAAATAATAAAAATAAAAATAATATATTTATTTAAATGAAAATGTTATTTATATCAACTAGTTTTTTTTCTTACAAAATATATAATACTTATTTGCTGACGATTGCCGTCAGTAGGTGCACTTATTTACAGCTGATGTAACGCTAGGAGCACAAACAAGTCACTAAGAACTTTTTCAACATTTAAAGATATCCATAGTGCCGCAAAAATACTGAAGTCGGAGTCCATTTCAAGCTTAATGTTCGCGGAAAAAAGCAAAACAAACGATAGATATTCCATTCCATGGAAATCATTTATAATAATAAAGATGAATAAATTGTTCCACGAAAGATGCTGATATAATATGATTTGAAAATTGTTATTTCAAACGTGGAGACGTTTTAATCTGCAATTTGTTTGTATAGACTTTTTGTTGGACGGTTCTATATGAGAGGATTGGGTTCTGTAGGTGAGGTTGTCAATAAGCCGTCAGCTACGAGATGTGCAGCCTAATTTTTTTTGTATTCCTCCTCAAAAACACAAAATATAAACAAGAAACTGTCCGCTACACCTTGTTTTGTAGTAAATAAAGGCTAACATGATAAGACTTCAAATCGTAACCCATCATAGCTTCGTTATAGAATTAGATACGATTTTAGTACTTACCGGTGCGGACAATACACTGACTCACCGTTATAATTGTTCTGAATCTGTTTTTTATTACACCAAAATGATTTTATAGAAATTATATGTAACACACGTTTACTAAGCCTACAAATTTTGTTATAACAATGAATAAATGCCGTTAGTCGCAAAATGTTATATGATATATCGGGTTTTATCAAATATAAGATGGACTTTTTAAAAGGCTAAGAATTTTTTTAAAATTAGTGATTTTCTAAGATAAGTTCACAGCAAGATTCTCGGTTTTCGAGTGAAGACTAGAAGATGATTTAATCGTGTTATCGACACAAAATTCATGTGAACGCAAATGTTATTTAGATACGAAAATCGCCAATTAAACTTAAACCCAATCAATGATTATTTCAATAAAACACGTTAGTCCTTACACGTTACACTATCATTGAACGAAAACAAACCTACGATTTTATGGTTCCCGAGAATTTTAACGGCCATATTACTTAATTCTACACACGTAAACGCCAAAAATGAATTATGACGTCACAAATTATGAATAATACCTCGAGTTTCTGCCCCAAAGTCTGTGCTAATTAAAACGAGCTTCGGCTAGCTGCCGACTTCGCAGTGTGCAGATGTAAGCGACCGTTGTTAAATTCTTAAGGCCCCGTAGATGTTTCACAAGAGATAGAGGTTAAAAAGATGATACATTATTGTTGCGTTGTGGTGAATAAGAGTGGACTGTGCTTATTTGTTTTGATATCTTTATTAAACCATAAGTAACAAATTAAATATATATCTCTATTTTAATAAAAATGATTTGCTGTTCGTTAGTCTCGCTAAAACTCGAGAACGGCTGAACCGATTTGGCTAATTTTGGTCTTGAATTATTTGTGGAAGTCCAGGGAAGGTTTAAAAGGTAGATAAATATGAAAATGCTCGGAATTAAATAAAAGTAACAATGTCGTTTTTCCTTTGATGTGTCCCCCCGTCGGATGGATTCCTTTTGTTTGTTTTAAGTTTATTTTATACAAAAGTTTAGGTATTTTATTTATCTATTGAGGCACTACGAAGTCTGCCGGGTCAGCTGGTATGAAATATAAATCGATGTGTCGCCCTTGGCGGCTGGAATTGAAAAGGGAAATGTGTCATAGCGGACGTCGCTCGTTGACACTTTTGACGTTCCGAATTCAAACAATTATTAACATTGAAAGTTAAATTTCGGTATTACTTTATTTTTATACTAGTAAATCCGCCCTCGCTTCGCTTCAGGAACTGTACTGATCTTATTGAATCTTGATAGCAGATTTTTTTTTCCTTCTTACTTTTTTTTATTGCTTATATGGTGGACGAGCTCACAGCCCACCTGGTGTTAAGGAGTTACTGGAGCCCATAGACATCTACAACGTAAATGCGCCACCCACCTTGAGATATAAGTTCTAAGGTCTCAAGTATAGTTGCAACGGCTGCCCCACCCTTCAAACCGAAACGCATTACTGCTTCACTGCAGAAATAGGCAAGGCGGTGGTACCTACCCGTGCGGACTCACAAGACGTCCTACCACCAGGAATTACGCAAATCATAATTTTGCAGGTTTAATTTTTATTACACGATGTTATTCCTTCAATGTTGTTCCTTGTTGTTAAGTACGTATTTCATTAGAAAAATTTGTACTTGCCAGCGGGATTTGTGATATAATTTAATTATGGAGGATTATGTATCAGGAAAAATGTATTCACTAAATGTACATTTCATTTTTATGATACCAATTGAATCTGCAAGAGTAGTACGCCCTAATGAAAAAAAAAATTCCGGTTAATAAATAACAAATTAAACAAATAAACAATACGAATAATCCGTCCGCTTTCGAACGCTAATGAAACGCTTCCTAATAATTTAATGCACTTAAACGCATTGGTAATGAGCTCGCTTTACCTATTACTGGTGTTATTTCAAATCAATTTATTATTTAACTTCCCTACTGTATTTCTTACACAAAAACATTTACAACTATTACCCTGTAAGTACGTGCGTTCCGGCTTGATAAACGTAACTATACCAATGAGACTTATATATTATTATTATTATATTATATACATTATATTTGGAGGTAAGCTTTTGCATTCACATTGTGGGCCCTATGGGCTCCACCAGCCTAACATAATACACGTAACAAAAAACAACAATTAATAATAAAACATATTGCAACATCTTCAATGCTAAAGGCACAGACAAATCGCAGTATTACCACCTACTGTCATATATCACAATGACTGTTTAAATTGGAATCGCTAACTTCGTATAATTCAAAAAGAGATAATATGTTTTTTTTGCTGCAATAAGCAGAATGATACCTACTACCGAGTTGGGATAATGGATAATACATACAAACATCATTTGAACTTAAGAAATGAAAAGTCAAACGAACTGCCAGACCTCAAGATACTATCGTTCTGTGTGAAATGTTACGTTAATGTCTAGAAATATTTTTTTAGAAACATATGCGGTGATTAGCACATTTCACATGTCAACGAATTGCACCTTGGTCGTCCGTGTGTGACTACGAAAATTGTGAAATATTCAAAACTTAATTTTTTTTAATAAATATATTTGTATCCTAAAAAGTGTGAAACAATAGCTATTTGTGGTCATTTAGACTACCTAACAATTATAACTATACAAAAATATTCGTAAGATTTTGTTTTTTGACTTGTTTACCATTAAATTATCTAAAACATGACTACAATACACTTGGACAAAGTATCGTTATGTCAAGCATATTTATCATGCCCGAGAGACCTATAAAACTTTGTCCGCAGCACCGTTTGCCGCGAAATGAACATTAAAATAATTATATCTTCTTAGAATATTTCAAGTCCTGTTTCGCTTTCGCGCGAATGACATCATAGTTTCAACATTTCCTGTACCGGAGATAGCATCCAGTAAGTATTTGCGTCATGATTTTTGCCTCGTGCCATTTCGTTTGCACAATGAATTATTCTTTGTTTCGTATTCTTCTGTTACCAATGTATTTTATTATTCCAATAGACAGATGACTTTTTTTAAGAATGTGAGTGACATTTGCTGATAATAATAATCGAATTGACGGTAGTTAAAATAACGCTAATCAACTCTCAGTTCGGATACATCGTGTTTGTATCACGCTCTTATTAGCTTGGTATGTACGTATGCATGTTTGTTTGTATCAAGAAGTCCGTTTATTTTGACAATTTGCGCCCGTGTCTCCTTAATGATGATCACCAAGCAAACACCAATGGAGAAGGAGATCCTTATGCGGAAGTAGCATTGGATCGGTCACATATTGAGAAAGCCCGATACCCACCTGTCCAAGAGAGCATTGACCTGGAAAGTGTCTGGAAAAAGGAAGAGAGTACGTCCCAGAACAACTTAGCGTCGCTCGGTGGAGCAAGAGCTGGGCATCTTGGGCATGACGTGGGAGGAATTAGAGCAGACTGCCCAAGACCGATGTAAATGGAAGGATTTGATTCGAGCCCTACACCCTAGCAGAAGGTAATAGGAATGAAAGAAGAAGAAGAGCCTCCTTGATGGACCGATGACAATACAGTCATGTATGTGTCTATACATGTACATATATGTGTCTATACTATACATGTACATATATGTGTCTCAAAATAGACAATTTTTCATTGTTAACACCAGATTAACTTTGAGATCGTGAGCTCACGTACATATAACGGTGAAAACAAGAAAAAAGTTAATTTATGATTTCATTTGAAAACGTATATAAAATAGGTGGGCGTAGAAGATTAACTCAATATAGGCAGAAAATTAGAATTCTGAAGAAAAAGTTAGAGCCCGTATTTTCCAATGAACTAACTAAGTTAGTAAGTGTAAAGCATCGCGATTCTATTTCAACTTGATACTCAAATCAATGATCTGAAAATGCTGCATTAACTTTATAACAAGTTATTTTGTAAGCTTTAGAATAAATCGCAGACTTTTCTGTGCGATTGAAGGCGCTGATCTCGAGTGACTATAAAGTTATTTATTTTTCATTTCAATAATTTGATTTATTCAAGCTAAGCGTAAATACTTATCATTCATATTTCGTAACTACATAGACTTATGTGTAGTAGTTAGTGGATACATCTACCGTCTCGTGGTAAAATATATTTAGATTAAAGTATTAGAAAATAATTAGTTAGTTTTTTTATTTTATTGCTTTGATGTGTGGACGAGCTCTCAGCTCACCTGGCGTGAAGTGGTTACTGGAGCCCATAGACATCTACAACGTAAATGCGCCACACACCTGGAGATATAAGTTCTAAGATCTCAGTATAGTTACAACGGCTGCCCCACCCTTCAATCCGAAACGCATTACTGCTTCACGACAGAAATAGGCGGGGCGGTGGTACCTACCCGCGCGGACTCTCAAGAGGTCCTACCACCAGTAATTACGCAAATTTTAATTTTGCGGGTTTGACTTTTATTACACGATCTTATTCCTTCACCGTGGAAGTCAATCGTGAACATTTGTTAAGTACGTATTTCATTAGAAAAATTGGTACCCGCCTGCGGGATTCGAACCCGTTGCATCGCTACATACCAATGCACCGGACATCTTATCCTTTTGGGGCCAACACGACTTAATTCTTAAAATTATTTGAAATTATACTTCATTTATTCTCAGCTCTACACTATTATTTTTAGCGCTGGCAAAGTATTATTCTGTGTCTTTCTTCGTTTGGTAATTTGTTAATCTTATGCATAAAAAGTATCCAACGATAGCAAAACTGCAGGAAGGAAAAAAAGACAAGAGAAAAATTTCCCAATTCCTTCTTATACATTGCTCTTATGTTTGCGTTAATATCTTGACATAGGATGTTAGATCGAAACATCTTTACAAATATCGAAGTTCAGAGGCAAATTACATGTTAAAGAGACATTTCCATTTATCAAAAGCAAACGCAGTACAGGTACGTTTAAGAAGCACTTATACGGTTTGCGATTTCGAACTGGAGAAGGCTCAAGTGATTATTTGTAATGCTGATTTACGCGCGTAATTCTGTTTTACTTTTTTGTTTAATTTTTTTTTTTGTTGTTCTTATTTTAAAGACAAAAACATTTGGATTAAACTGGCCTTGTAATTTCATAAAATACGAGACGATTCAATGTATTTTTTTTTTCTTTGATTTTCGAATTCAAATGTTTTTTCACGACGGTTAGTGGAAAATGTTGTTATTATTAGTTATAGATATCAACAATAAGAAGACTCTGCTGCTGTGCTCTTTCCATGTTTTATTTTAAGAAACAGATATCGAAGGTAGCTCATTCTACAGCTTTATACTAAAAGGTAAAAATGAGATGCAGAAATATCAATTTGGATTTGGGCATGTACGTAAAAAGGTTGCTCACGCATGAACTAACGGAAGCTTACGCTTTATTTATCTACGTTATATGCAATACAGTTTGAAAACTAACAATTTAAAACTGGAAACTGTATTCAATTCATCACAAACAGTAGGATGTGAGTGGTTTGCAGCGATAACGTATTTTATGGAATTGGGATATTGCATTTGATTTTTTAATAACAAAAATGAATGTTTCACACTTTCCTACGTACATAGGAAAGTGTGAAAGGTCGTTATTTTCGTTGTATCTAAGTGCAATAAAGTATTTTGTATTGTAAGTCGTCCTAGTGCTTACCATCTAAGATTATACAATCTATCAATTAACTAAACACGGTAATTGGTATTTAATGCTTCGAAAATAATTTAGACCTACTAGTTTTATAATGTTTGTTTATTGACAAAATCAACCAATAAAGAAAATGACCGGGTTGAGATTTTTTTTTCTCTGAATTTTGTCTTGCAGAAATAAGCACCAAGGTAAGTAGCCTATTTCTGCAGCGGACTCAGAATTCGTCTTAGCATCGGTAAAAATATCCGACTTTGTGACCACCAATGAAAACGTTTTTTTTTTTTTAAACCCTTTTAAGATTCAAACCATATGAACTATAAGAAACATTTTTGTTCCACTAATTAATTACTTTGCCATTTGCTATTTTAAGTCAGTACTAAAACTAAAAGACCTATCTTATACAAAATAGACTTCGTATTCTCTTTGACCATCAGTCAGAAAATTAAATAAGTAGGATCAGGTCCATTAGCACGGAAGCATACAGATGCATTACCTACAGACATAAAGGTGATTTCTTTGTTGTGTTTCAATCATGTAGCATTTTTGTCGAAGGTCTTTGTTTTATGTTTTCGTGTTTATTTTTCAACATAGATCTCCCTAGCTCTGTGATGAATTAATTTAGTTTCTACTATTTAAATCTGATCTATTTATTTTGTAGACCATACTATTTTAAGCCGAATTTTATTTAGAGAAAATTTATTGCTTTTTCTATTTAAAATGCCGCGAGCACGACGCGCTCCAGCTTAAAGGATACGACAGTCGTTAATCCGGTGTGATTGACTTTAATTTCGTTTGTCCAGACGGTCGGTAATGTTTCTACGTATATACCGTTTCTGTAACAACGCAACACCCGATAAACCGTAAGGTTGTCCGTCTACGGAAACTACGAAAGAAGTTAGGTACTGGTGGTACTGGTGGTAGGACCTCTTGTGAGTCCGCACGGGTAGGTACCACCAACCTGCCTAATCCTGCCGTGAAGCAGTCATGCGTTTCGGTTTGAAGAATGGGGCAGCCGTTGTAACTATACATGAGACCTTAAAACTTATATCTCAAGGTGGGTGGCGCATTTACGTCGTAGATGTCTATGGGCTCCAGTAACCACTTGACACCAGGTGGGCTGTGAGCTAGTCCACCTATCTAAGCAAAAAAAAATGACTACCTACGAAAAATTTGTTAACTTTGAATAATATTCTGCTAAGTTAACTAATAGAATTTAACATAGTTAAAGTAATTTACCCCAAGCTAATATTTTTTTCTCATGCAATTTATTGTTGTATCGCTGCTACCTATGCCACTTACTTAATAACATGTAGCTAAATTCAGTAAAATAAAACAAAGATAATCCGAGAGGTACTTAAGTTGCTTTGATGTTTAAGTTATGTGTGATAAATTTAAGTGATATATTAATTTATCACATTCCTTACAAATAAAAAGCTTTACTTTCTTTGTTAACGATCGATTTTACTACCCATTAAATTTTCTTACCGGAGGCTATGAAATGAAATCGAGTCGTAACGAACAAAACTCCAATAAACACTTACAAAAAAACTGTTGACAAAGAAATAACCAAAAGACACTATACTTTTTAGTATTTTTGTCTTTGCTTACTTGTGAATAGAATAAAGTTTTGAAATAGTTCAATATATAAACATTATTGTAACCTCCTCCTTTCATATCGCGAGGCGTATACAAAGGAAAAATTGTTGCATGAACAGTCACCAACAGTTTTATTGCACTGCAAATAATACGAACTATTGTGTGAGTTTTCTCAACGACAGTTAACTTCAGTCCTTAATCTTAAGTATTACGAACTCCATACTAAAAGAAGAAAGAGAAAATACTTTATACCATTTAGAACGATTTAAAAGTAATATAATATTATCTTTTTTTATTTTTTATTGCTTTGATTCGTGGACGAGCTCACAGCCCACCTGGTGTTAACTGGTTACTGGAGCCCATGGATATCTACAACGTTAATGCGCCACCCACCTCGAGATATAAGTTCTAAGGTCTCAAGTATAGTTATCTGACGGAGAGGCTAGTTCTGTGGTATTTTTAAAATGATGACGTCAACGTTGCTGACGCCATTCTCTTCACTGTTATCATTGCCTTCCATAGTAACAGTATTTTTTTATTTATTTTTGTAACAATCACACCCCGTTAACTGGTCCCGTGCTAAGTTCGTAAAGAACTTGTGTTACAGGTACCAGATAACGGAAATAAATGTAAGATTTTTATTATACACGTACATATATTTCATATTTAATATACATCTATAACCCTGGAAAAGACATCTATATTTATCATACAAATATCTTCCCTTGGCGGGATTCGAACCCGCGACCCCCTTGTGTAGTGACCATGTAACTTACCACTACACCAGACGACCGTTGAATTAAGACTCACTTTTCCACTGAACTTAGCTGTTGGCTCCAATAAACGCTTATTAACAAGCTGTAGTTTCGTCTGCTAAACAGTTCAACTCCTGATCATTCTGGACCACATCTACCATAGCTTAGACTTTTTTAATAGCTTATATGGGTGAACGAACTCACGACCCACCTGTTGGTAAGAGTTAACTTAAATGCCGCCACCCACCTCGAGACACGAGTTGTAAGGTCTCAGTTTTAACAGTACAACGGCTGCCCCACCCTTCAAATCGAAACGCATTAATGCTTCACGGCAGAAACAGGCAGGGTCCTGTTACCTACCCGTGCGGACCGACAATACATCCTATCACCAGTAAAATAAAAATGTGAGCCGTCACGGGACGCCTGGCAGATGTGAAACATCGACATTATTTTGTAAAAGTAATATGCAGAAAAGAACAGATTGTGATAGGAACTAAATATGTCATAATGATAAAATAAAATATTACGAAAAAATAATTTGTTTTCAAGTAAAACACAGGTTATGTGTACTGTAGTAAACAACGCTGTATACACTACGGAGTATACACTATAGGTATCCGAGCTCAGTGTAGCGAGAGAGATGGCTTAGCACCGGATCGAATGGGAGAGAATCGCACAGTCGATTGCGCATGGCGACGCGTCGCCACGCCAGAAAGCGGTTTTACGTGCGGCTATGTATCACATCAAAACTTCTCACAGCGCGCCCTGACTTCTATTTTTTATCCGTATATTCTATTTCGAGTTCACCGTTTCACTCAGAAGTACAGCTGAGAATTGGAAAAGATCTAAATCTTTAAATCCCAAGGAAAATGTCCGCAGTGTATCTAGTTTACACTCGAACAAGTCAACTGAGGACCGTTGCGAGCATTGTATTCGATGCTCGTCTTTTTTCTATTTTAAAACGAACACGGTAGGCAGCGGCTTGGCTCGGTCCCTGGCATTGTTGATGTCCATGGGCGATGAACACTCACCATCAAGTGGGCCATATGTTCGTCTACCTACAAGGGTAATAAAAAACACTTACCTACTTCGTCCTACGAACTGTCATTCGTTTTCGTTGGCTTCAGCTTGACTTTGACATTAAACAATGACCAAAGACTCTAGCTTGATCAAATTTTTCTCGAACTGATAACGTCATGGTGACCCAATACCTCGACTCTACCTCATTCTAGTTGAGGAATATTGTAATGATCGACTAAAAATACCAAGTTGAGTAAGTTTTGGAGGAATGCTCAACGCATCCTTGGCTGAGTTTGAGTGGCGGAATATTTCAGGAAATGTTAAAGATACGGGTGTAAGACAACAAAGGTGACTGGTGTACTCAATATTTCTTTTAGCTCAAGCACCCTATTCGCCCCTACGATGGCTGACGATGGTGTTAATAATTGCGGCTTGTTCGACAAGTATATCATCATCAT
This sequence comes from Bombyx mori, assembly GCF_030269925.1. Taxonomy (NCBI): domain Eukaryota; kingdom Metazoa; phylum Arthropoda; class Insecta; order Lepidoptera; family Bombycidae; genus Bombyx; species Bombyx mori. The sequence goes on from NC_085123.1 coordinate 8,811,142, forward strand.
AATCAGAGGTATCGCTACGTTGGCTGTTCAAAATGAATAAAATTTTTTATATGTGACCTTACCGCGAATACCATATTCTTGGATTGTCCACAGCTCCCCAGACGGAGTAACTAAGGAGAGTAACAGTTGGTAACGTTGTTACCGGTGGAGTGAACATTTTACACAGCTAGCCATACACTCACGTCACGCACACTTGCAAAGGAGAACACAAATAGAAACCGGCAAATCAAATTGTTTAGGGATGTGTGATCTGAAACTTGATGTGAAGGCTTTAAATGAATTATGCTAAGGCTACTACTGACCTAGTTCAAAAGGATACGTTACAATTCCATTCGCGTATTTCTGTTACACTGGTTAAAGTATATTAAATTTTTAAAGTTGTTTCATGAAATCAGCAATTGTATTTATTTGATCTGTCAATCAATGGTATACAAATTGAGACCAAGAACTTCCCAATCACTCACCTTATAGCGTCTATATACAGTGACTGAATAATTGTATACCAAGACACACCTTATCTAAAATATCCTCTAGGCCCATAAAATTGTGGTTAGCGTTGATAATGACCCATGGATCATTTATTCGCCTCAGTCACATTGAAACGGTGGAAAGGAATTGCCTAAAACTATCTGTAGCTTAAGTAAGCTATTATTTATACTATTATAACAGTGTAAGTCACAAATCGTCTAAAACTTTTATCGAGAACGCAACGTAATAATAAATCAAAGATTTTCTTTTCGTGTTAAGTTCCAAATTTATATATATATATATATATATATATATATATTTTTTTTTTTTTTTGTTAAAGCTAATAGATACTTTTATTAAATTTCGACGCTTTTGACTACTTCGAAATTTAACAAGATGCATAGGTATTTAAATATTAGAATATAATTATGAGAGTTAAAATAATTTAAGGGGGGTTTTCAGTAGACAGTATATAAATATAATATATAACTTGATATGGAAATGAACGAAACTAAGATGTCATGTAAATTTGTAAGTGGTTAATATAATGTTTTGTAAAAGTGTAAATAGAAATGTAAAACAGTGCATTAAATTATATTTAAGTGTTATTAAATTTTTTGAGGCTATAAATAATTTCATTTAAATGTATCATAAATTTATTCAATGTTTCCTCTTTTTTTGTAATTTCATTGCAATCTTTAAAGTCTATGTTATTTATTCGACATATAGTCTCAAATTCATACCTTGTATTAAAATATTTTGGACAATGATATAATAAATGTTCCATCGTTTGTATGGTGTTTGAATCGCAGGGACAAAAAGGGTCTTGTGTTATACGAAATCTGTGTAAGTATGCTTTATGGTAACCATGTCCTGAGAGAAATTGTGTTACAGCGAAATTTGGTGGAACTTTATCTATAAATTTCTTTAAGGATGGATCAGATCTGGAAATATCTGCTTGGTGTATTTACAATTATCTACTTCATTATACAGATTAGTAATTTCTTTAGTAAGTGACTTTTGATTTATTTCTTTTACAAAGCTTATTGGGAATTTGGCATAATTAGTATTTGTTGGTGATCTAGCAGCCTCTTTTGCTGTTATATCCGCCAGCTCATTACCAGGTATGTCATTGTGAGCTTTTACCCATACGAATTTAATTTGTTGTCCATTCCTTTCTATTTCGTGGATGCATTTTAGAGTCATTACTGCATGTGGATTAAATGTGTTGCTATTGCATAAGCCTTGTAATGTGGAAAGTGAGTCAGTGACAACGAATGCACTTACTCGTTGATCTCTTACCCACTTGCAAGCTGTAGCTATTGCCAATTGCTCAGCTTGGTAGACTGAGCATGAGCTGTGCAGTTTAATAATTTTTTTATGAATTATATTTTGTGAATCCTGTATCACAACAGCAGCACCGACATTATCATCAGACTTGCTGCCATCTGTATACAGGTAGTATATAATTTCTGTATGTCGTAAGAATACTTCTTCAAGTTCGTTTTGGTCATTAGCTATGTAGTGTTTAACAGGCTTTCGGTTAACAGGGTGTAATCTCATTCTAGGATGTGCAGGGGTTTCTAAGGTTATATCATCTGGTAGATACGGAGAAGATTCATTTAGTTTAGTTTTTTCATTGTTTGCTATGGTTTTAATTTGCATGGGAAGTGGTGGAAGCTGGGATAAGACTATTGAAAGTGGTGTATTAATGGTACGAAAACTGCGAATAATTTTTATACAAAACCTTCTCTGATGTGATAAGAGTTGTTTTTGTATGTATTTGTTTTTTAAAGCTGGTTCCCAGATGGACGCTCCATATGACAAGATTGGTACAATGACCTGTTGGTAAATGGTTCTAACATTTTCAGGATGAATTCCCCAGGTGGGACGAACATATATCTTTAGTTTATTAAAAAGCTTTTTGGTTTTGTCAATTATGTATTTTACATGATTAGTAAAGGTTAATTTTGAATCTATATTTATGCCAAGATATTTAATATTATTTACATGCTTGAGATATTTGTCATTCAATTGGATCTGTATATTTTTTGCTTTATTTGTAAACGCAATCAGTTGTGTTTTTTCGGGACTAAAGGTTAACTTATTAACATTTCCCCATTTCAGAATTTTATTGATAGTTCTATTGATATTATCCTCTAGGGATTGAATATTTTTATGAGCTGAGATTAGAAGCACATCATCAGCATATGCTTGTAAATATGTCTCGTCTGGTAAGGGGATTGATAACAAATCATCCATTATGAGATTCCACATAGGTGGGCCACAGACAGATCCTTGAATGCAGCCTCTTGACATTGCTCTTGTGGATTCAACGTCTGATAACCTGACCACTACTTCGCGTTCTTCTGTGTAACTTAGGAGAATACCATATATATTTCTGGGACATTTGATTCGTCTCAACTGACAAAATATTGATGGCCACCAAGCATTGTCGAATGCGCCTCTAATGTCGAGTGACACTATTGCCACTTGTTGTCCAGCATCCTTGGCCTCTCTTACAATCTTGATGGCTTTATTTACAGCCATAACTGTCGATTTCTGAACCTTAAAACCGTACTGTTTTTCGTTATCAATCTGGTTAGTATACATGTGATGGTTTAATCTATTTATCAACAGTTTTTCGTAAAGCTTGCCGAAAACTGGTATCAGACCGATCGGTCGGAAAGATGTTAAAGTATCATAAGTTTCTTTTCCTGGTTTGGGAATGATTTTGGCTATTGCCCTTTTCCAAGGTTTTGGGAAATATTCAAGAATAAGTGCCTGATTTAAGATATTTGTTACTATTTCTGGATATGATTCGGTAGCAACCAGACATATGTCCGTCCGTAAGTTAGCAATTTCTTTTCTAGATTTAGGCTGTTAATATCCAAATACGTTCATTAAAAGTAAACAATAAAAATGAAATAATAAAAAACGTCTTTTAGGTTTGAAGGTTTTTTTTAAAGAATTCTCTTAATAAAGGTCACTTTTTAAGTCGCACTGAAATTTAAGTTATTCACGAGAACGCGACCCATCCAAGGCTTTTTACAAGGAAAATTATTTAATTACCCGCCTACCTGTCCGAATGTCGGCAAAGCCTACTCCCCTCGGGCGCTCAAAAGTTAATTCTTCATATTTGCAGTTTAGCGTGCTCTGGAAGGGCGATTTATTTGTTGGATTTTCGTTCTCCGTTCAATTTTGTTATTCGGTAACCATTAAATTAAATGAAAGAATATACTTATATAAATTCCAAACATATTTACCGTATCAAAGGGAAATAAAAACATTGAAATGTAAATAGTTAAGCTGATGGTGTTTTTACACAAAAATTGGGGGCGAGTAAATCTCATTAATACCTCACGTCGGTCACCACTTAAAGACTGTGCATCTGAGCAAATCATATTGAGCCACTGTAATATATATACATAATTTCCCAACTGAATGTAACTTAATCTTAATTAATCTAATGTAATCTAGATTTACTTATATTAATAAGTGTAGATATCAGAAACTTTGTAAATGTATGTAATGTAATTTGTAATATAATTAAATATTTCTTAAAATTATTCATTGTATTTTCATTCAATTAATCTATCTTTTCTAATTTCAAGATGTTGTCAACTACTGCACTGTCAATTGCACCTATAATTGAGGTGACATCTGTAATGTACTTATTGTCAATTTGTCAACGTTTTTATTGATGATCACTTTGTGCGACTAAATAAATAAACTAATTAATTTATTAAATTTTAGGTAACTTTCTGGTATACGGTCCACCTAATATTTGGCGGCTATGATGCTCGTGGATATAAAAAAATTATAGCTGAGCTGCTATTTACCGCTTGATTGTAGTTTCATTCTCCTCTTTATTTTGTAATAATAGTCCCTTGCTAAGATTATTTTCTATGTTCCAAATACCAGGTACAAAAACAAGTAAGCCCGCAGTACCAAATATTTTTAACCAACATATTGATTCAGATGAAGAATTGAAACCGGATCTCGTAGTACTCACTCACTTACCACTAGATCAACTAAATGATAAGCACTCGTCTCCGAGGTCACCAATTAGCCGGACCATAAAACTAAGTGCTTTGTTGAAATAGTATACATATTTTTTGGTGCTTTTAGGTACCACAAGCACCGGTCACCGTCCTCGTCGAACGCGTCGCTTGCGACAAAGAGCTCGACGAGCGAATTAGCCCACAGACACAGCCCACTGAGTTTCTCGCTGGACCTTCTCAGTGGGTCGCGTTTCCGATCCGGTGGTAGATTCTGCGAAGCACTGCGCTTGCTAGGGCCACTGTTAGCAACACTCCGGTTTGAGCCCCGTGAGCTCACCTATACGTTAGGGTGAAGCTGAAAGAGCCTCTAAAGGCTATCAGCATAGGTGGGGGGGAAAAAAATACATACTCGTAACGATTACAAATTCTTGATACCCAAAAATCAAACATCCCACGAAACTATTAGCACTCATTAGACTCTGTATTCTAGAATGTTTTCATTCATAAAACGAAAACGTAGCTCAATTTCCGTAGCCACGTTTCTGTTAAAGGAGCAACTAGATTCGTTGTAGGTACGTTTGAAGCTCTGAACTGTAAAATCAAATTCATACATACATTTGCATACGAAAATTAAAATTTGCCGAAACACTTTTGCAGTCGGTTGAAAGGGATGCTTGTTTTTAGAGTATTATGTTATACTTGTTTTTTTTCTTTTTAATTGTGTTACCTACACACATATTATATACGTAGGATGTTTAGTAACTTAATTGGTTTTGATTGTGTAAATAGCTTTCAGCCATCTGAATTCCTAAAATAACTGTCGGGTGCTTCTTTTGAAACGAAATATCACGAGTAATGAAAATTAAGCAATACGAAGAAACGTTCTGTTAGTGTTATAATATCTTTCTTCATTTCCCAATAATTTCGATCGTAATTATCGCCCCACCACACCGGACGCTGAGTAGTTATCCAAGCACAAAGACGTGAATGCTGCTGCCCACTTTGAATTTTGAGCTATTTGGTTGGAGTATTTTTTTTTGGATGACGGCTGTCCTCCCTTCAAAGTAGAATATATGCCTATTTTGTTGTAAAAATATGTAGGAGGGTAGTACTTGCACGTGCAAGCTCATCATCATCGTCTCAACTTGTCCACTGTCCAGTATTGAACATAGTACTCTCCAATCGATCTCCAGTGCGGTCATTACCATCTGCATCATATTACATCATATGATATCTCACATTATGAGAATTTAAAAGACATCATGCTCCATCTAATACTTGTGGCTACTGCCGCCCTAAAACATCAAATATAGGATATCAAGTCAAATTCCTCCGAACCGGGGTACTAGAATCACTCATCCGTAGGCGCTTGGAAATTTTATTGGTAACTGTCATTCGCTAGGGCAATCGAATTTCCTATTCAAGCTTGGAAAAAATCTCATCAAAAAAATGCCCACACACTTTTGCAATTCAATCTGGTTGTCCGATCCAATGTGAAATCAAAAACAAACATCTGACCCTTGCCGCAATCCATTTGTTTCCATCGATCGAATAAACAAACGCTGTGATAATAATTGGCACTTCTTCAGCACTTTCCTAAAAAAACGTGTACAAGTGTCCGACGAATTTTTCCATCGACTCATTTAAATGGGTGACGGAAAATAATGGCAAAATCAAAATAGTTTTTGTAATGTATGTTAGATTAAAAGATAACGAAACACTGATTGTTGATTCCTGTTGGCGAATAGTGCCTAGAGAGGCATCAGAAAATGAGTTTTCTTTACAATTCCCCAGCGTCTCGTACCGTTTTCCTTAGAAGAATTAGTATGCACCTAGTAGAATAAGCACGATGATACGACTACACCTCTCACTTTACTCTTTAAGCTATGAAGATTAAGGTTTCAGTTGAGTTTGGATCAAAATTAAGACATAACAATATGTCTCCGACAATACAGCTAAAAATACTTGGATGTACTTGGATGTGAAAGTGGACATGCGAGCGAAGGATGTCAGTGCAGAGATGACTTATGACAGTCTAAATGAAAATGGAGAGGGCATGCTGCCCCGACACTGTATAGTGGGATAAGGGCAAGAAGAAGTTTCAGAACATACAGCAGCACTAATCGTGGTAATGCGGCAACTACCTAACATTAAGAAGCCTCAAATACCTTTGTGTCCCTTACTTTGCTCATCTAATCTACTTTAAAAATTGGTACTACTTCAGTGGCATAATTTTATTATTAAGATCGTAGGGAGACCTTCGACATTATAACTTGTGTTTGATGACTGACAAATTCCAGCAGGTGCTAAGATGCCATATTTAAACACAGTAATACTAATCCTCCTATTTTATACAAAGATATAAGCAACGATTTACCTGTGTCCCCTGATATTATTACTGTCCATTAGAGACGATAACTACCCAATGCCAGATGGGCTATTGACTCCTCTGCATGTTGTAGCCAGAAAAAATATGGTAACAGAGGCAACAAGCTCTCCCTCTGTGGGCAATGGTTTCCCCCCGATGACCTGAAGGGGTCGAGTCCGTACAACGCGCTACCAGCACTCTAGCGCGCTACCGTGGAGTAATATCTTCTAAATAAAAAGAGCAACCGGTTGGCGGTGTATTGCGTCCCGACCCGGCAGGCTTGTTTAGGTCCAGCGGGGTATTCTGGGACACCAGCGGCACCGTCTGAGCGGCCTGACAGGCTGCCGTACCGAGACGGCCGACGTTTCAGAGCCTTCGATTCGCCTCGAAGACTCCGTTGACCGGGTGTCCTTGGGGTGAGCTGCGCCGTCTGGTTGTAGTGTTGATCACGGTAACTTCCTTACCTCGGAGGGGATCGGGCGCTTGGGCGAAGAGTGCAGGGGAGTCGTTTAGTGGGTAGGGCCTTGAAAACATCCTTGGGCCTGCAGTCTCGCAGTCGCGGACCAGTCCCCCACATACCCCCCACGCCCCCTAGGCGTAGAAGGTTCGGCTCCCGCCCGAAAAAAAAACCGAACAAGCTCTCGTAAAACATGAAATGGGTTATTTAAACTAAAAAACGGTTCTTAGTTACCAAAGGTCCAATAAAATTCAAAATCAGCATACATTCAGTCAAATAAAAGTCGTTGGGAAAAAACTGTGTGTTAAAAATATTTCTTCGTACATTTTCTGAGAGATTTTCTTGTTATCTTAGTGACTGTCTGCAGACCTGGACGTGTGGTTTCAGATAAAAATAAACTTATCTGTTATAATAATATAACCACACCGGATTCCCGAAAATACTTCTAATGCTACTCGATTTCGTGATTAAAATGAACATGTTTATTGACATTACAACTTTGTATAAGTTTATCAAAGCTATGTTAGACTTATTACGTTCATCTGGACCAATTTCTTCCGCGGACTAATTTATAAGACCCCTTGTATATTTATATGCATATGCCGACATGTTTTTTTTTAGTACATACATACATATCTAACTTGTATTCACGAATGACTTCGGCAATAAATAATAACGTTGTATACATAATAATATAATTAAAAAAAACCTGAAACTGAATAAATCAGAGGTAATACTAGTGGTAGAACTTATTCTAAAATTTCCTATTCTAACTAATTCTTCTGACTAATTTTTAAGTGAAGCTATGTTGTTCTTATTTGAACAATAGAACCGCCATTACATTTTTACGGCTTTAGTTGGGCAAACAATCTTACATTCCACCTAACACTAAGTTAAGTAGTTTTTGGAGTCCATGGGCATCTACAACGTGAATATGCAAACACTATGGCCTTACTGCTCTAATAGTAATATGTCGGATAAATAATAGGTAAATAAGTTGTGAACTCATCTGCCAATTTAGAAAAGTAAAGTGTGCGAAAACCTTCCTAATGACAATAATGAATCACTGTCATTTATGAACGAATGAAATAGCAAGCATCATTATTAATTAATGCTAAGTACCTTTTATGAATCATTCGTCTCATTTGTACATTTCACAGTCATCCACGGCCAAAAGAGTTGTTAAGTATTCAAAACGTGATTAAAAATGAACAAAATATACTCTTATACTTGTACCTAAGGTAAAAGTGTTTTTTAATCATTCCTTCCTGCCTTTCTAACAAAGAATACAACTAAATATTTTTTGATTTATTCAAACACGTGCGTATTCAAACAGGGTATCTGCGTACAGGTGCGACGTGTTCAGCCTCGACAGCTGGAAGAAACAAAGGCAACATTTATTTCAGTTTTCGAGTAAAACCAACCCCTTATATACATAGGTTAAATTAAAATATGTCCAATTCGAACAAGCGTTCCCAAGGCATCGAAAATGTTGTTAAAGCAAAAAATTTGATTTAACATTTACAGAAATATAAAAGATATATGGAACATAATTATATAGAACATAATTGTATGTAGATTGTTTTTTTTTTTTTTTTTTTTTTTTTTTTTTTTTTTTTTTTTTTTTTTTTTTTTTTTTTTTTTTTTTTTATGATTGAAAGTTTACTGGTGGCCCGAAGGCCTTTCCAGTTTCACCAGGACAGGTGGGCGAGCAAAGGCTCAGCCAAGAGGGGTGGGATTTGCTAACAATTGCCCGAGCGCCTCCGAAGGAGACCTAACAACTCAAGAGCAATTGTTTCGCGAATGAATCTACTACCGGATCGGAATCGCGACCCGCTGAGAAGATCCGGCGAGAAACTCAGCGGGCTGATGCATGGGTTAGGTTGCACGTCGACCTCTTTGTCGAGTTCGACGAGTACGGTTACCGGGGTCCCTAAGCCTGCCCCTAGTATTAGAGCTGAAGGCATCTAATGCAAAGGTTATTGGATCTGATGGATCCGTAAGGACGTGTCTAGGGCGTCGACGGTGACTGGCTCCTGCATGATCAGGATTCGGGGAGTAGTCAGCGGCGGCAACGATAAGGCGATTATCATGACGCATAGCCTTATCGAAGTATCGTTCCGACGCTGACTTCATGTATTTCCGAATTGATTCGAGGCCCAGGTCGTCGTGTAGGTCAACGTTCCTCACGAACCACGGAGCCCCGACAGCTAACCTGCAAAAGCGGGATTGTAGGGATTGGAGGGTGTCTATGTGTGTGCGGGCCGCGTGAGCGAACACCACACTCGCGTAAGTCATGACGGGCCTTATGCAAGTTTTGTAAAGTGTCACCTTGTTCCGAAGGGACATTTTACTCCGCTTACAGATCATGGGGTAGAGTCTACCGAGAATAAACGCGGCACGGTCACGGACTGATTTTATATGCGGGCGGAATGTCATCGATGCATCCAGGGTAACGCCCAGGTACTTGACCTTCCTGGCCCAGGGTATGGGTTGTCTAAAGAGAGTAATCGGGGGTGTGAGATTCCTCCTCCTAATCCGGGAGGAAATCCGTGTGGAGCTTCCCCTCTGAAATAGCACCGCAGTACTTTTCGCTGGGTTGATGTCTATGCGCCATTTTCGGAACCACTGTCCTAAGGCTAGGGCTGCGCTCTGCAGCTTCTTCGCGATTAGGGACTTATTTCTACTAGAATAGTAAACAGTCGTGTCGTCGGCGAATAAAGCTAAATGGGTCGGCGGCGACCGGGGAATATCGTTGACGAATAAGCTAAATAGGAGGGGTGAGAGGACAGAGCCTTGCGGGACTCCAGCTGTGAGAGGTCGTGGGGAGGAGCGGGTTCCCTCGACTCGATATCGAAAAGAGCGGTTCGACAAGAAGTCCCGTATGATGAGCACGAGACTATCCGGCACGCCCATGTTGAATAGTTTGAAAATCAAACCATTGTGCCAGACTTTGTCGAACGCTTTTGCGACGTCGAAGAAGAGAGCTCCCGTGTATAACGGTTTTGGTCGATTAAGCCCCACAAGAATGTGCTCCGTGAGGCGGTGCACCTGTTGAACGCATGAGTGATTTGTACGGAATCCGAATTGTTCATCGATAAGAATGCCCTTGGATGAGACGAAGTCTCTGAGGCGTTTGTAGAGCAGACGCTCATACAGTTTGCCTAGAGACATGAGGAGGCTAATCGGGCGGTAGCTCGTCGGATGATTTTTTGGTTTACCGGGTTTATGTATGCCGATAACGTCCGCTTCTTTCCACACCGCGGGAAAGATACAGTTCGCCATAGCGGCATTGAAAATAGATGCCAACATCACGATGAGTTGGACGGGTAGAAGTTTAATAACGCGGTTGGATATACCGTCGGAACCGGGAGCCTTGCGAGGACGTAGGTCTTTGATCAAGTCTTTAACTTCCATCGGGGTGACGGGTGGTAACGCATCAGAGGGTGGCAAGGAGGCTCTGCGTTCTACCTCACTGTCTACTAATTCTACATGAACAGGGTCCACGGATTGAGTGCTGGGCGTGCACTGGGTTTGCAATGTATCGGCCAGCAGCTCTGCTTTTTCGTCATCATCGAACGCCGCGAGTCGGCCTGAGGGGCCTACGAGGGGGGGCATAGTTACTACCGTATCCGATTTGAGAGTACGAGCTAAGCGGTAGTAAGACCTTTGGGAGGGCGCGAGTCCTTCTAAGAAATCAGACCATCTGGCATCTCGGACTTCGGCGATGCGAGACTTTACGTCGCGTTGTAGGGCACGCATTCGAATACGATTTTCCGCGGTAGGATACCTGTCGTAGGCGCGTATCGAGGCGTTCTTAGCTCTAAGGAGTTCCCTAATATCGTCGGACAATTTGAAGCGGTGAAGGAAGTCCTCCGCTACAACTTGTTTCGATGACCTATCTAATGTCGAGGTGATGTGTGACGTTAAGATGTCTATGGCTTCAGCGGTATCCTGAGGAGACAGGATAGAGTCCGGGTTAAACGGGAGCGATGGTGGATCAGATTCAGCCAGGCTGATGCCCAGCGTGTGCCAATCCACCACAGTCCTCGTGACGGGAACGGAATCGGGAGCGTGACCGAGCTTCATAACGACGGGACGGTGGTCTGAATCTAACTCTGAAACTACTTCGATCGAGTGTAAGCGCAGAGTTACGTTTTTTAATAACGCTATGTCGAGTATATCCGGGCGATGCGCGATATTTAGCGGGTAGTGAGTCGGGGTTAGCGGAGCGACGATATCGAAGGCGAGATCATCGACTAACGCGTCAAGCCGCCTGCCATTCGGGGTTGTGGTGTGTGAGTTCCACCTGATGTGTTTACAATTTAGGTCGCCCGCCAGAATGACAGAGCTCCCCATACCGAGCAGCGCCTCGATATCACTGCTTAGAACGATCTTATCCGGTGGAAGATAAACGGACGCGATAACGATCGGCGCGTGTCCCGTCAGTGAGATTCGGCACACTGATGCTTCGATATTAGCGAGCGCGGGAGGATCGAGCGGGACGCAATGCAGGGCTCTTCTATAGTAAATGACGGTACCACCACCACGGGCAGAGAGCCTGTCGTTCCTGACCATGTTATAGTTCGCGATTTTAGGGTCACGGCGCGCGGGCTTAAGTAGGGTCTCCTGCACTAAAAAGATATCAATTTGGTGGTCACGCAAAAAGTCAGAAACCTGATCACGTTGATTTGCGAGACCGTAAGCGTTAAAAAATCCTATCGTTACGGATAGGGGCTTTATTCTACTTATATACGCCATTGATTACCGGCGGAGTGAGGGGAGGACGTACGTATTTAATGACGCGTATACGTCGGCGTATTCCTGCACAACGGCGATAAAGTGTTGTGCAGTGGAGGCAGCGCGAATGGCGTCGCCCAAAGCGTTAACGCGCTCAAAGTTGATCGACTGAAAGAAGTCGATCGCTAAAGCGAGATTGTCGGACGCGGTCGGAGGGCAAGTCGCGGGAGAGGGACGAGTCGCGGGGGCGGGACGAATCGCGGAGGAGGGAGTTGTAGCCGTGTTCGTGTACGGCAGCGGTTTTGCCCAGGCCGAGACACTGGGCACCGCCGCCGGAACGAACGCTGGCTTAGCCTGCGACGCAGAGGGTGCCGAGGCTTTGATGTCTGGGCCGGAAGCTCGGAGGCGGTTTTGGCGGGCGACGCGGCGATTTATTTTAGGGATGTAGATTGTATGTAGTCGTCGTGACCTAAAGGATAAGACGTCCGGTGCATTCGTATCTAGCGATGCAGCGGTGTTCGAATCCCGCAGGCGGGTACCAATTTTTCTCATGAAATACGTACTTAACAAATGTTCACGATTGACTTCCACGGTGAAGGAATATCATCGTGTAATAAAAATCAAAGCCGCAAAATTATAATTTGCGTAATTACTGGTGGTAGGACCTCTTGGGAGTCCGCACGGGTAGGTACCACCACCCAGCCTATTTCCGCCGTGAAGCAGTAATGCGTTTCGGTTCGAAGGGTGGGGTAGCCGTTGTAACTATACTGAGACCTTAGAACTTATATCTCGAGGTGGGTGGCGCATTTACGTTGTAGATGTCTATGGGCTCCAGTAACCACATAACATCAGGTGGACTGTGAGCTCGTCCATCCATCTAAGCAATGCGTCCCGTGACGGCTCACATTTTTTTTTTACTGGTGATAATAGGATGTATTGTCGGTCCGCCCGGGTAGGTACCACCAACCCGCCTATTTCTGCTGTGAAGCAGTAATGCGTTTCGGTTTGAAGGGTGGGGCAGCCGTTGTAACTATACTGAGACCTTAGAACTTATATCTCAAGGTGGGTGGGGCACTTACGTTGTAGATGTTTATGGGCTCCGGTAACCACTTAACACCAGGTGGGCTGTGAGCTCGTCCACCCATCAAAACAAAAAAAAAGATAGTCTGATAGTTTTACTATTTTACATGTGATTTTGATAACCGATGTACATTTCTTTATTTTGCTTGCAACATTTATTTTTCCTTCACTTCAGATAGATGGTTCCGTTTTTTCATCTTATGCCGATGTGAAATTCAATTAAACTTGTTTAAATTGGTTTCAATTGAAGTTCGATACTTACCTAGAAATGCTATATAATGAGAGCTAATAACAACCTATACAAGTAAATTAAGTAAGTAAATTAACGAAAGGTACTATTACAACACACAACGACTGCTTACTATGACTAATAATAAATAATTAAATCCTAAATAAAAAACGGTCAGTGAAATGAAAAACCCTGCCTTAATAAAAAGACGGCGTTAATTCCCGTATTAATAAACATTCCTGCGATTCCTACGATTAATATCAACGTGACAGGTACAAGACGTGATTGATGTTCTCTTCCGGGAGCACGAGTTTAATTGAGTTAATTATTTAACTTTACGAACATTCGAAATGCCTGGAAAATATATTTCTCCTAATATGACGATCGTAATATTATGTCACATTTAAATGAGTTTTATGAGGTGTCTTTTAAAGCTGTACAACTAATTAGTACTCCCGGTATTATTGGCGGCGAGTACCGTTTACCATACGATCCTTAACCACCATTGACAAAAAAGTCACGTATTCTGTATTATATTGATAGAATTGTTGACTGAACCATGATTTAAATAGTATATCAAGACCAGGATCTACCTTAATGATTATCTTATTTTTCCTACCTAAGCTGATGATCTTGAGAGACCATTTCAGCGTAACCCTAACAAGTAGGTGAGCTTACGGGGCTCAAACCTGACGACGTTGCTAACACTCACCCTAGCAAGAGCTGTGCTTCGCAGAATCTACCACCGGATCGGAAATGCGACCCACTGAGAAGATCCCGCGAGAAGATCAATAGTCTGTGTCTGTGGGTTAATTTACTCACCGAGCCCTTCGTCGCAAGCGACGGGTTCGACGAGGACGACGACCGGTGCTTGAGGTACCTAAAAGCACCGTTGGTGAATCGGGAGGATCCGAAGTGACGTGTTTTGGGCAACGTTGGCTGTTTACCATAATGATTATCGAAACCCCATAGAAAATACAATGTGAGTATCGGTATCCAAATTAATTATGTAAGGTTGAAGATTGAAGTCTCCATTAAATTAAAATATGTCCTATTTTAAATTGAACGTTTTTATTTATTTACAGTGAAAATCGCTAGTATTAGATTTACACGTATTAGATTTACTCAGTAAAGAAATACACTTGAAAGATGCCTTCAAGTCACATATTCACATCACTTAACACGAGCAGCCCCGGCGTTTTACCCAAAAGACCATGAACGCGTTTTTCTAAAATCCAAACACAAGTAATGCTAGTGATTCCTAAAACGATAAAATTCAACTGCCTGACTAACTCGGTGGTGTAGTAATTAGCGCTCATGACGGTTGTGCCGAGGTAGTGGGTTCGATTCCCACATCATGCAAACATTTGTATGATGAAGTGGTTTGTTTGCTCTTTGCCTTATTGTTTATCATCTGCTAATATATTTTACAACGACATTCACGTATCAATCCTTGAATATTCTTCTATTATAATATATATAAGGTTGAACACGAAAAGATCTCAAATTAAATTCCCTTTTGTGTTGGAATAAGGTTTTTATTCCTACAAAATTAGAACGCATTATTCTTTCTTATCAGACATAGGCATCGAATGGTACCGAGCATTTGCTCTCATTAAATATTAAATTCGACCAAAACTTATCCCTCCATCCTATTTAAACAGAATAGAAAATAGAATAGAAAAGAAAGATAATAATAACAAAGACTTCAACAAAATAAAGTAATATTTTAATATCATCGATGTATTCTTTTTGTTTTATGCTAAAATGCACGAATGAGCTCACGATCCACCTGGTTTTAAGTAGTCACCGGAGTCCATAGACATCGACCAGGTGAATGCCGCCGCCCATCTTGAGACATGAGTTCTAAGTCTCAGATTTTACAGTATAACGGCTGTCCCAGCCTTCAAACCGAAACTGATTGATGCTTCACGGCAGAAATATGCTGGGTTCTGTTAACCGTGCGGAATCAAGACGACCACCAACTCACTTAAATAGATTATTAAGAATAATACAAAAACCGGTCAGATCTTGATGAAATGTTACCAAACGAGAAGCTAAAGCTTTCAAATAAAAAAAGAATAAACAAAATCGGTTCTCCTGAAAAAAAAAAACTGTGGTAACACACTGAAAAAAAATATACAGTCGAATTGATAAACATCTATGTATTTTGTAGGTGGTTATTAAAAAAAAGGAATCAATCATGGCAGATAATAGTTCGTTGAAGCAAATAAACAATTCACTAATAATAACTGATTGATCGTTTTAATCACTACGAAATCTAGATGATAAATGGCACGTGTTAAAGAGCGACATTATCACGTTAATTAATGATGTATCCACAAAAGTACCGAGTTCCTGATGGCCATAACATCAAACGGACCACCTGAGCTCTTTGAAATGTGGACGACATTAAGTGCTGGACTGAGGCATTAGTTCGCGCTCCCTTTATTTTTTAAGGATTCTTGTTCTGCTGTTTCTTTTTGTTACATTTTACTTGATGACGGGTCATCTATTATACATATTTTGATGCCGTAAACAAAGTTAAGTGCGGCGTTTTGTTTTTCTCTTGTCCCTTACATTTTCCCTGTTATTTTTAATTAGCTATTGTTTCATTTATTAAGTTTTCATTGTTATGTTTCGGGATTTTAAAAAAAATCTTCAATCTTGCTTATTCACTGTGTACAATTATTTCTTGCGCGTATTAAACGTAATTAAATAGAATTATCTTTTTCTTTATTTTGTTAAAAACATGTTGTTGTATTAGTTTTATGGTTATAATATAGGTATGTCTATAGTCAGCATTTTAGTATTTCTGACGCCTCAAATAATTTTTAGTTTTCGTGGTCGAAAAGAACTAAGGTGTTATTTATCAACATTAACATATTGTGTAAAATACCGACTGTCTATCCAAAATAATTATGATCGTTTACGCATCTGTGTACACAGAAAGATCTAGCAATATTTTTTTTTACTTGTGGATTGTATTCGTGCTGAGAGGATTCTTGGTGTTAGATAAACGGCAATTTTCTTATTTCTTAAAGTTAGACTATTGCGTACATAGTTCTGCTTAACAAAAATCATTCCGAATTTAATAGATATGATGTGCGGAGGAATTCACTTTGCAGTAGGTGTGAACTACAGCAATTACAAAGCCCTCACCTAGATTATTTTTCAGAATGATTGACTAAGTACAAATTCAAAAAGCCTGATAAATACAAACAAGTTCATTGAAATAGAAAATGGGAGTATCGGGGAAAAATTCGTATGAATTTTTTCAAAAAATATGGAAAGCGCATCCGCCATGAGTCTGATTTAAATGCAAAGCCTTGGAATCGAATCCTGTCGCCGACAATCCGATTATTTATTGGCTTTCTCCCTATTGTTGCGCAAACAAAATGTATCGAAAAATTAGGAACTACAAAATCTCACTTCCTATTGCGCTTTCATAATATTAATATGATTCTCATTTCCAGAAAGCATATTATAAGTAATAGAAAGTATATAATTAAATTTAAAATTTGTAACATAGAAATAAAGGCCGCTTCTCCGCCTCACATCGTTTCCTCACTAGTGAGAGTCGTGAGCATCATGCTTAGACAGGATTTTATTATTTCTTATGTTTTTCCGGCGTTTCCGATTATTAGACATAAATAGAGAAACATAATTATAAATAAAGGCATTAAATTTAATATCGTTATTTATATAATTTTAGACGTCATTTTTTTTTTTTTTTTTTATAGCTTAGATGGGTGGTCGAGCTCACAGCCCACCGGATGTTAAGTGGTTACTGGAGCCCATGGACATCTACAACGTAAATGCGCCACCCACCTTGAGATATAAGTTCTAAGATCTCAGTATAGTTACAACGGCTGCCCCACCCTTCATACCGAAACGCATTACTGCTTCACGGCAGAAGAGAAGAAGAAGGGTCGTCGTACCCCCTTTCGGGGGCACGGAACGGGCCTCGGGGCAAACCCCACTGCCCGGAACGAAGCTCCCTGCCACACAGGGCAGGGGTGAAGTGTTGCAAGACGGGATTAGGGGGGCTGTTCGGATGCGCGTTCGGCGCACTCCACATCGACAAAAATATATACATAAACATAATACGATGGGCTTGATTTTAAGCGACGGCTTGATGCCCGCGGAGGAGTCACCCCGGCGCCTGCTGCTGTCCTATGCTTGATTTTTTTTTTTTTTTTTTTTTTTTTTTTTTTTTTTTTTTTTTTTTTTTTTTATTTTTTTTTTTTTTTTCCTAACTACTAACTATAACTAACTAAAACTAAACTACGATACTAACTATTAACTACTACTATTTACAATATATACAAAGCGGGACAACAGTCAGCACCGTGGGGCCCGCCACCGGCCCCATGCCGCGGCCCCACCTCTACAAGTCAGAGGGGGAGCCGCGGCACTAGTTTGGCGCTCACCCGCTAAGGGCTCCCCAGAAGGGGAAGACCGTCGCGGGGAGGGACCGACGTAAATCACTCCCCTTAAGGGGGAGTGCTCCACCCAAACGGGCGGTAGAAATGGGTCCCCATAGGGGGGCACCCCAACAGTGTGGGGGGAGATGAAGAGTGTGGACAGCTCAGTCCCATGGGGGCACTCATTATGAGCACTCCCATATCACTCCGGTTAAGCCGACTATCTTACCATAGCCGGGGGTTCCAGTAGCTCCCTTGGTAGCGCCTGACCATCAGGTGGTCTGGCGTGCAAGGGAGCTATATTGTGGAGATGCTCGTGGGGTCCACCGTCAGCCCGCTCGTACATATTACGAGCTAGCCTCCGAATGAACTCCTCGAGCGACTCCACATCTAGATCCCGGGCGATTACGTCATTTCTGACGTAACGCCCTGCTCCGACTATCGTGCGAAGAGCCAGATTCTGCTGGGCCTGTAACTTCACCCGCATGATCTGCGGGATGAGGTGATACCAGGCCGCAGCTGCGTACGTGATACGGGAACGGACATACGTCTTGTAAATGCCGAGTCTAGTCCTGGTCGGCAACCTGGAGGCCAACACCGGCCGGAGGAGAAACCTCGCATAGCGGGCGGCCGCCAACGCCGACTTGGCGTGGGCGGTCATCCTCAAACTCCGGTCGATATTGACTCCCAGGTATCGGACACTGGGCCTAAACTCGACATTGACTCCACGGAGTTCACGGCAGAAATAGGCAGGGCGGTGGTACCTACCCGCGCGGACTCACAAGAGGTCCTACCACCAGTCATTTATAGGTACTATTCACTTAAAATCTGCAGTCAATGTCACTACAAGATATTTAGTCCGGTGTAAATGATGATGAATTGATGAATGAAAAATGAGTACTATTATCGTCTACATACAATTAAAGATAGATAATCACAGTGAAACGTATCTAGATTTTCCTAAGATTATGTATATATCATTATATATCTATTCAATTAGACAAGCTTATTTAAATCATCGGCTAACCTCAGTGGAAAAATAATTAAACATTAGAAACTATTTAACCCAAAATACTTATATGGGAATACAATCTTTGAATTTGATTTTATATCTATAATTTGTTGTAGTTTGAATAAAATCTAATTTCTAGTTTTTGAACTGTCTTAATTCATTATTGTGTCCATTATTATTGTGCACGGGGTATTATTTCTGGAAAGTTCGTACGAACATTAAGCGTGTTTACAGATATTTGTGAATATTCAATAATTCGAATTTATGGCTCGCACCGAACTGAAATCATGAATAATGTAATTAAGTGAACATAACGCGTTGTGAATAACATTTTATTACCTTTAATGGCACTCGGACGCGTTTTGAATAATTTTTATTGAAGAAAAAGTACGAACATTAACATATTACAGACGATAATTTTATTGGAAAATGATTAATTGTGTTTTTAGCTGTATTTTATTGGTGTAGATGGATAATAAACGGAGATACAAGCACATTTATTTTTTCTATTCCTGTCGCGATCATAAACCATAAGACAAAAAGAATCCTTTTGACATTTAGACCTCGACTTTCAAGGTCAGCATAACGGGCAGAATAACTGGACATCAATGAAGTCTGATCACCACTGAATAACTACTAGGTGGACCACACAGTGCTCAGTGAAAATAATATTAAAATTATGATTAAAAACTAAATATGCTTCAATAGTGAACCGAACTACCAGTTTAAATATATTTTTTTATCGGCAGAAAATCAGTTGACAGACAGAAAAAAAATTATACATAGTTGTTTTATTTTAACTTTTATTTCATAGATTTTTTGGTCTCTTAATGAAAGAGTTCATAACAAAATTATTTAAAGCATCTTCTTAAGAAGTAACTTACTTATAGTAAAATAAATCAGAACTTTAAAATTGCTTTCAAAAACTATTACTTTCGGGAATAATTTGTTTCTCTGTAAAACCATTGAGGTTGTCTACGTTAAAACTGAATATAATTCTAAGCACCTCAAGTCAACGGCAATAACTGAACCGTTCAAAACACTTAATGCTTGAAGGTCTTTAGTGAGAGATAATTATCTACGTCAAACTATGTTCAGAGTTCCAAGAGTCATTCAAGGCATCTGACTATCTAGTGATTACCATATTATTCTCGACACTAGTATAATTGATGTGACCATAAATCAAACTATCCGAACATAGCTCAATTACAACAACAGTTGGAATCATTATTATACGAGCTTTTCCGCCTATAATTAGAATTACGTCAAAAGCAGAAAGTTAAAACGAGAATAAAAAGCCATATGAGACAATTTCGGTATATGAATCCCTAAACATGGTATGCTGTGGTATAACCTGATTTTCATGATTAAAATTTGCAAAAATCACAATAACGAAAAAATCCAGGGATCCCGTTTAAATTTAGATTATTATTTTTTACTTCATAGTTTTTTTGTTAGGCAAAAAAAGTTGTTGCTAATTTTTTTCTTGTTACTCACAACATTTACCGTTCTCCTTTTACTGAACTTTATGCTATCGATCGCCTATTTAGCCCTGACTAGCGTACTAATTCAATTTCCGGTCGGAATCAGTATCTGATCTTTGTTTAAGATATCTGGAGTAATCAGGCGTTGGACGTGCTTGATCAGGTTTCATAATATGTTTCAGGCAGACATAAAAAATACAACAGTTTGGAATTATTGAAACTGGAAAATAAGAATCAATTAAACAAAATATGATGCAGTGGAAAACGAAGAATTAACAAAATGGTCCTTACGGACTGTAAACTCCAGAGAGAAGAAGAAGCTTTGGAACCTTTCGGTCTGCGGAGGGACTTCGGTTCCCTCTGTATTTTGTACCGAATGTTCCATGGGGAGTGCTCTGAGGAATTGTTCGAGATGATACCGGCATCTCGTTTTTACCATCGCACCGCCCGCCACCGGAGTAGAGTTCATCCACACTACCTGGAGCCACTGCGGTCATCGACAGTGCGTTTCCAGAGGTCTTTTTTGCCACGTACCATCCGGATATGGAATGAGCTCCCCTCCACGGTGTTTCCCGAGCGCTATGACATGTCCTTCTTTAAAAGAGGCTTGTGGAGAGTATTAAGCGGTAGGCAGCGGCTTGGCTTTGCCCCTGGCATTGCTGAAGTCCATGGGCGACGGTAACCACTCACCATCAGGTGGGCTGTATGCTCGTCTGCCTACAAGGGCAATAAAAAAAAAGGCACTGAAATACTTACATTTTGAAAAATTCGTCTTACCAACTGAAATACGCCTTGATAAAATTTTAAGCTCTCTTATGCTTTATCATTAAGCAGGCGCTATACCATCATGACGAATGGGTTGCAATCTAATTGAATTATGTTACCTAGACAACAGTGTGGCGTCTCAATTTAGACTAATTTATATCTAAACCGCGTAGTAACACACAACGATTGGGTCAGTATCTAAGGTAATACAAACAAAATGAGAAATGAGTATTTAAGGCATTTATGAGAACTCGTCTTGATATTTTCGATATAAAGTAAACTACAGGGCTAACTTTGAAAAAAAAAAAAGTAAGTGATGAATTTTTTTAGTAAGTTTTAAATGATTTTTCGTTTGAAATTCAACAGTTTGTTTGTTGTAAATTTTTTTGATTGAAATTTTGTAAGCTAAATTACAATCACTTCTTCGTGTCCTAAAGCACCTGTTTTGGGTGGTGTTTCAATATCCTGAATCGACATCCAGAATTATCTCAAGTAGAGAAAGCATTCTTATGGTCAGATATGAAATATTCATAACAGCACAGATATGAAATTTTGTGTTAATATTTTACTGCGCTATTGGGTTTTTAGTTTTACTATGACATTTTTGTTGCATTCATGGTTGGGTTTAAACTAGGCAATCTGCACCCGATATTAACGCAAAATTTTGCCTATCCCGTTGTAATTCAAATAAAACGAGGACGTGGCGCTTATGACGTGCTATAACTGCTACGTCATTCTTGGATAACCTATTCTCAACACTTATATTGGCAGCAGCCTGTGGTGAGCCCGTAAGGGTAAGCGAGTGTGGACAGTGTCAGACCGTCGTATCTACGGTACTGAAGAGCAACAGATTGTCGAAAGCCATGCACGACCTCTGCGAAGTCTATCATATCACAAAAGCCCATCCTCTAACCGACGAAAACCAATAATTGTCATGCATTCTATGGAATTAACCTAGTGTAATTAGCACAAAGCTACGCACTATTCCATACATTTTCCGAATTCTGTTTCGACAGAAATCGAATAAGGTCTTGAAAAAACTACCTAGACTTAATCTTCTTCTATATCGTTCCCTCACTGCTGAGGATCGTGACCACATGTGACGCTCTTCCACTGTGTTCGATCATGGGTGGCATGGACCGCATGGTACAGACTACCACCAAGTGCTTCTCTTAGTAGGTTTGACCATCTGGCTGGTGTTCTTCCCACGGCGCGCTTGCCCTCTATGCGACCCATAATTATGAGCTTCTCTAATTTATGTCTGGGAGACCGCATGATGTGTCCGAAGAAGCTCATAATTAATAATAATTAATCGGCACATACTTTTTACTGGTGGTAGGACCTCTTGTGAGTCCGCGAGGGTAGGTACCACCACCCCGCCTATTTCTGCCGTGAAGCAGTAATGCGTTTCGATCTGAAGGGTAGGGCAGCCATTGTAACTATACTGAGATCTTAGAACTTATATCTCAAGGTGAGTGGCGCATTTACGTCATAGATGTCTATGGGCTCCAGTAACCACTTAACACCAGGTGGACTGTGAGCTCGTCCACCCCCATAAGCAATAAAAAAAAATACCAAATGAGTGGGTCCTCAGAAAAAAAGTATAATAAAGTCATAAAATAACTCTCATACGTAACAGCTATTTCACTGCGCAAATAAAAATATCTAAACATGCATTTTGACTTATAATACGTTTCAAGCAAAACAGCTATGAATAAAAATGACATGTTCGTTATTAGGAAATTCCCTGAAGCAAACGACGGTAACCGTAAAGTAACATTACCGTACTAAAGCTATACAGTAATTACATTATCATGACGTCGAATATATGAGAAACACGACGGGTACAACCGGCTCGTTGCCGTCATATCCAGTTATCCTCATTGAATTCCATCTCATCTCCCACTAATTACGTCATTAAAGTAAAAAAGAGCGTGCAACTTTTGTTTGTGTCCATGCGTCAACAGTACTAAATTACTCTGAAGGATCTTTTCAACCATTCTGAATAGACTCCATCTAAAATAAAGTTATTGACACGAAAAGTGGGGATTGTGTATGTACTATTTTATGTAATTATGTGTGTCTTGACGGTCCGCAAATGTTGGGAGTGGACTGCAGACCCAAGGATGTTTTAGGGCTCTACCTATCAAATTACTCCCCTTGCACTCTCTTACCCGACGTCTGATCTACACCCGGGATCATAGCCCAGCCAAGGTAGGAGGGTTCCCGCGGTCAACGCTTATAACCAGACTCGCGGCGCCGTCCCAAGGACACCTAAGCGCTTATCTAACACCTACCAGAAACATAATATCTGTGTGTAAGTCAACGTCTATTATTTTCCATATTTAAAAATGGTACAATTGGGACAATAGCTGAATTCGCAAAAATAAAATAGAACCTTATTAGTTCGATTGCAACATTTTTCCTCCAAGACCAATGAAATCTGTAAAGTATTAGAGGCGTTACAAAGTTTTTAAAATTATTAATATTAATAATAAAATAAATATAAATATAATAATATAATAAATAAAATTAAGACGAATTAATAAATAAATAGAATATTAAGAAATTAATAAATAAATAGAGACGTTGGCAACATTGCCCGCGTAAACATCGCTCGTACATAAATTAGCTTTTAAAAATTGTAAACCTGTGATTTTGTAAATATAATCACTAAAATTCATTGTACCTGTCCTAAATATACAGTACAAGTGTTTTCGGTGACAGAAGATAAATATAAGGGTGTTTCGTAAGAAAGAAACGTTTCGTCAACCTTACGTACAAATCAGCTGATTAACAGCTGTGTGTTGTTTACGTTACAACTAGTGAAGTGAAGTGTTTACGATATCAATGCGGCAGAAGAATCTGAACTTGGCAGCAATTTGGGTGTTTTGTAGCTATCAAGTGTCCCCGTAAATCACACATCCATCTTCGTAATAACGGGGTGGCTTGTGTGCAGCATTACATTTGACTACAAGATACCGTCGATCAAGAAAAAAATATTATTGTCAAAGGAATACTTTACCAAGAAATATTCAATATTATAGGAACATTCACTTCGCATGCAAGCAATACGCCTGGTCTAGCGGTGTGAACTGTGAAATCAAGTACGCAGTGAAGGAGTTACCACGTTCGATCCCATGGTTATATCGTCAAAATGTCGATTTCTATTTTTATATTTTTTTAATTGTTTTTTATTTATTTAAAGAATAATTAAGTCAATATTTATGTAAAATTTTACAAAATTAGTTTAAATTTTATTTTTTTAATTTGCAAAATTGATTTTATTGACATGATTTTTAGTTATTTTGGATTATTATTGTTATCATTCAAATATATTTTATTGGTATTGTTTTTAATTTGACATATTTAAATGGAATTGTTATAGCTTTATTACTATTATCATTTTCTAATTTTACTTTTCTACAATAGTTATTAACTTAGTTAGCTACATGTTAAAGATTTTATAATATGTTTAAAATAATATGTCTCACTCACAACCGCTACCGCCAAATCCAAATACTTTTCCTGCTGGTCTTACTCAATGTGACGAATGTTTACGGTATTTTAAAGGTAATAGGGATCTAAAAATTCATACAGGTAGAATCCACAAAGCTGAGTCAGTTCCAAATACCCTATGTCCTGGTTCATTGAGGGATAATAGGGTTTCCGTGGTCCCGTTATGGAAGAAACTGAGCCTTTATAAAAACAATTCGCCGGTTGTTAAACGAGTTCCTCGTGGAGCCAGGGTTATGGTGGCCGAGGAACTTAAAAAAAACATTGATCAAGTTTTGCATGACAATAATGTCACAAGTTGGGAAGATCTTTTATCATTTGCATATAGAATTTTGCATGTAGATAAACAGAGCAATAACTCCCATTCACTTACTAAAAAAATTAAGGATAATTGTAAGAATAATTCCAATAAGACTTTGTTGGACGATGGGGTAAATTATGACAAGCAACAGCGTCCATTTAATAAAGTTGCAAAAATTGAGGGGAAAGTAAGTGATGGAGATTTAAAGGGTGCCTCACAACTATTATTTTCATCAGATTCTCTAGCTCCGAATAATGCCGACACTCTTCTGGCGTTGAAGTCGAAACATCCTGCACCTTTAACACCTGTTAGTGTGCCGCCACCACAGTCTTCCACAACTTTGCCTCGTGTGTCTCTTGATGACGTTCTCACCACAATTACATCTTTTAAAAACGGTTCAGCAGGCGGACTGGATGGTCTATCCCCGCAGCATTTCAAGGATTTAATCAATGTTTCTGCTGGTGATGTCGGGCGGTCTTTACTTAAAAGTATAGTCTCGCTTGTTAATTTAATGCTGGCGGGAAGTGTACCTGACAGTATCGCTGATATTTTGTATGGAGCGAATTTGTGTGCTTTGATGAAGAGAGATGGCGGTATTAGGCCTATCGCTGTTGGCGGTACACTGCGCCGCATTGTATCCAAGCTTTGCTGCAAAGAGGTTCTGCCGATATTGAGTGGGATGTTCCGGCCGATACAGTTGGGCGTCGGTACAAAGGGCGGCTGTGAAGCTGCGGTACATGCGGCTCGCACCTTTCTTAAGGGGGGTGGTGCCGAAGTATTGGTGAAGGTGTATTTAAAAAATGCATTTAATTGTATCGATAGGAATGCTTTTCTCAAAGAAGTGAAGGAACACATACCATCTATCTACCCTTACCTTTATCAATGCTATGGTAATCCATCTAAGCTGGTTTATAAGGAGAACCTTGTGGAATCAGCGACGGGTTGTCAACAAGGCGATCCACTCGGTCCGGCGATTTTTAGTTTGGGAATACATCCAGTTTTGAGGGAGCTGAAGTCCAGCCTAAATTTATGGTATCTAGATGACGGAACATTGGGAGGGGACATTTCCACGGTCTTAAAGGATTTAGAATATCTAAAATCTGCTTTGGCCAGTTTGGGTTTAGAGCTCAATTTTGCTAAGTGTGAGCTTTTTATCAATGCCTCTTGTTGTTCCGTACCAGTTTCTAACGTTTTTGCAAAGTTTAATGCAGCAGCGCCCAACATAAAAATTGTTGATGAGAATTCTCTGATGTTGCTGGGTGCTCCCATTTTGGATGGATCGATCGACGCGTATATTGATGAGCAGATTGATAAATTTTCTCAGTGTTCCAACAATTTATTTGAAATTAACTCTCATATGGCTTTGTTCATCATAAGACACTGTCTATTCGTACCTAAATTTACATATGTGTTAAGGTGTTCTTTCTTATGGAAACATAATAATAAACTTAATTCTTTGGATGAAATGATAAAAGGTGTTTTGTGCAAAATAATTAATTGTAATTTGGGTGACCTCTCTTGGGAACAATGTGTCCTGCCAGTACGTTTTGGTGGTATCGGCGTACGTAAAGCATCAGCTGTTGCGTTGCCGGCCTTTCTTGCTTCTGCACACGCCTCCTGTCTCATAGTCGGTAATGTTCTCAACCCTTGTATGGGTTCCGTAGAGATTGTGGGTGTGTCGGAGGCTGGATCGGCCTGGCAGTCTTTGTGTCAGGCGGATTTTCCTACTTTACCGCATTTGCAGCGTCTTTGGGACACTCCGCTTTGTCAACGGATACAGCAACGGTTACTACAGTCATATGACAACAGCGTGGACATTGCTCGTTTTCGCGCCGTTACCGAAAAGGAATCAAGTTACTGGCTTCAAGCCTATCCATCGTCCAATACAGGCACGTTGTTGGACAACAACGCTCTCTCGCTAGCTATTGGCTTACGGTTGGGGGCCCATATTAACGTACCACATTTCTGTGTCTGTGGCGAGTACGTCAATGAGCTTGGACGTCACGGACTCTCGTGCCAGAAAAGCGCTGGGCGCATTCCAAGACACGCGTCTTTAAATGATATGATAAGAAGGGCGCTCACTACAATCAATGTTCCGGCTGTCTTGGAACCCATCGGAATTTTGAGGTCAGATGGGAAAAGGCCCGATGGAGTCACGCTGATTCCATGGTCAGTTGGTAGGTGCCTGGTATGGGATGCTACTTGTGTGGATACTGTGGCTCCCTGTCATTTAGATGGTACTTCGTCCCGCCCCGGTTCAGCTGCAGCTTCAGCAGAAATTACAAAAAAGCGGAAGTATTCGGGTTTGGGGTCTTCTTATTCTTTTTTGCCTTTCGCGGTTGAGACGATGGGCCCTTGGGGCCCTGAAGCAAAGAAATTTTTTACAGAAATCTCCAAACGCTTGAAGGAGGTTACACATGATGCTAAGGCTGGCTGGTACTTTGCACAGAGAGTGAGTCTGGCTGTCCAACGAGGCAACGTAGCCAGATCTTGGGGACTGTGCCTCCTTCAAGCGCGTTGGAAGATCTGTTCTATTGTGTATAAAAAAAAAAAAAAATTAAATACATAAATAATTTTATGTTTTTTGTAATTTTATGTTTGAACATGTTTACTCATAAACTGGATAAATAAAATAATTAAAAATATTAATACGAGAAAAACTCAAAACAAAAACATTCAGATGATCGTGTAAGTTCAAAAAAGAAGCTAATTCATGGATGTTAATTAATTTCACGACCACTTACAAATGTTTCAAGTTTAACGTCGAAAACCCGCAAGATGACGAGTCGTACAAAGTTCCCAACACAATTTCCTTATACGTATTTGGCCCGTAACCATTAGTCACGTCGGAGACGTCATACTGTACTCCCTCTCAGCACAACACCAACTTATGATGTCAACTCATTTTCATATGAAACTTGTGCGAAGTGTAACGGGGTGTGCCCTTGAATTGCCCTTATTGGCAGCCCTTTCCTCTCAGAGGCTCTTCAAACTTAAGCTATTAAACGGCGGCGAGGCCTGAATTTGCTTGCAACTTGCATTAAGTGGAGATAATGGCGCAACTCTCTCCTCCGGGACATTTATGCGTACTCCGGACTTGCTGAAAGCCAAGAATATTTAACCCTTTCTGTTTTGTCTCGACAATGGCCATCTAAGTTAAGCAGTGGAAGTTTTGATGGGATTCTGGTAAAAGCGTATGGCAATAATGCGTCTAATTATTTATTCAAATTCTTTTACAAGTAGGTTCAGAAACAGAATGGTTAACTTTTTTAAAACCTTTTCCATCACACCCAAGTCCGGTGCCAAATGACGGAGTCAAAGAAAACAATTGAATTTCTAAAAAGTATCAGTCTTTCTGATTCTGATCTTACTGATTCACATTCACTCTGTAAGTTGTAGTTTTAAATTCGATATCACATCTGATACCATTAACAAAACGTTATAAACATTTAGGAACAGTTTTTGTGCTATTATTGTTGAAACTTAAAAGACAATTGAAATAGAATGGTGTTCCATTTACGAAGTCCTGCGAAACGTGCTCAATCGGAAAGAAACCATTTCACGGACATTAGGACGTTTTTTTTTATTACAGATATAACAATAATATTCAATCTACATGAAGTTTTTAGCGCTGTACGGAATTCTCGTTCGGCTTTGATCGGGATAAGTCCAATTTCAGATTCAAATAACATTTTATTTTTGTGTTGATACTTCTTTTACTATACTAGTTTAAAAATACTGAACAATTATAATAAACCTTAATTTAATGAATACGATATAAAATCAGTATCGATCAGCACAAAAAAAAACTAAATTTGTCTATTCTTATTTAATAATATTCTATCATAATTTAATGTAAAAATAATGTCACGCTCACCAATCGCGATGTATGATATGATAATGATTATATATGAGTAATAATCATCTATAATTAATTGTTTATCAATCAAACTTGCCTGACATTTTAACTCCAAATTACGACACAAACAATTCAGTCGAGCTTTCGAAAGCTTGCATGGTAATTATGGAAACCAGCGGCTGTACGATTGCCTATTGGCTCGCAAACTCTAGCACAATTATCATTTTCACAAAACAACAACGATATTAGAGAAATGAGAGAAAGTAGTCTATTGAATGTCAGTAGAACAACAGCACAGCGAACAAATTTCCACCAAAAATGTAAATAATTTTTTTGATGTAAAGAATATTATTAAGAAACTGCTATAATCTTGACTTTATTAGGTTTCCGAAGCCAAAAACCCTGATAATTTCGTCCGTCTCAGCTTGTATCGTATTACAGCTATTTCACTCGAAGATTGGCATTGTTTAATTTAAATTTGGCAGGTCGGTATCCCGTTATATAGAGATTTAGAATATGTTTTTTTTTTTTTTTCTTTGTTGCTTAGGTAGGTGGACGAGCTCACAGCCCTCCTGGTGTTAATGGTTACTGGAGCCCATAGACATCTACAATGTATATGCGCCACCCACTTTGAGATATAAGTTCTAAGGTCTCAGTATAGTTACAGCGGCTACCCCACCCTTCAAACCGAAACGCATTACTGCTTCACGGCAGAAATAGGCTGGGTGGTGGTACCTACCCGTGCGGACTCACAAGAGGTCCTACCACCAGTGTTTACGCAAATTATAATTTTGCGAGTTTGATTTTTTTTAAAACACGATGTTATTCCTTCACCGTGGAAGTCAATCGTGAACGTTTGTTAAGTACGTATTTCATTAGAAAAATTGGTACCCGCCTGCGGGATTCGAACACCGGTGCATCGATACATACGAATGCACCGGACGTCTCATCCTTTAGGCCACGACGACTTCATGTATCAAAAGTTTTTAATTTTTTAGTTAAGTTTTTATGAAGTACACGCTCACTGAGCGCTTAAAACTATAAAGACTTTAAGCACCGTTAGAAGAAGACCATTTCATAACACTTTGAGCACCTGTTTATTAAGTATAGATGAAACATTATAAAGGAAATTAATTCCAGAGTCAGGTATACAGAGGCTAAATTTGTCTCTAAAAACACACTTTGGATAAGCACACCGATTTTATTTCATAGGTACAAACTGATGAATAATAAAGATATGACAAAAATCATTCAAAAAATTCTAAAGAGAAGAATAAAAATATCCTTTATAGACCCAATTTCGAAAGGACTTAAACATCGAAATTTAATGTAGTGTCATTTACTTAATGTAATGTAGTTAATAGTGTACTTTCTCTCTATAGTGTTTCTCGGTAAACAAGTTCTCAAACACTGACAAAGTCTTCTGCAAATGGTGTTTAAAAGCCTTCATACTTTGAAGAATTTGAAAACGTTTACTTATGCCTATGCCATTTTTTACCTAGTGAGATAACGGCTATCAACTCATCGAGTCACCTGTTTTTTTTTTTTTTTTATTGCTTAGATGGTTGGACGAGCTCACAGCCCACCTGGTGTTAAGTGGTTACTGGAGCCCATCCACAATGTAAATGCGCCACCCACCTTGAGATATAAGTTCTAAGGTCTCAAGTAAGTTATAACGGCTGCCCCACTCTTCAAACCGAGACGCATTACTGCTTCACGGCAGAAATAGGCAGGGTTGTGGTACCCAACCGCGCGGACACACAAGATGTCCCAGTAAAAAAAAACCCTATAGTCCTCCTAAAATATAAATTATTTAAATAAAATACTTCTGCGGAACCATAACGTCAATAGCGGTGGAGATGAAAAGTCCTTTGTAAATATAATAAATGAATTTTCAATTAGCTAATTTGGTACGTTTGAAATTTTAGATGGAACGCGTCCAGTGGCATCTGTACACCGCAAACTAAATTGCGGCTCGGCGTGGACAAGACGTGCGAATTACTGTGTAGGATAGCAAAAACCGCATCTGATATCTGAGCATGATAATATCTTCCATATTTTACAGTTATATTGTACTGGTAAAACTGAGACCTTACACTCGTGGCTCGAAGGGGATGGAGGCATATGCGTTGTAGATGTCTATGGGCTCCGGTTACCGCTTAACACCAAGTGGGCCGTGAGCTTGTCTGCAATCTAAGAAAAAAAAATTATATGATATACGTTTCGAACATAACTTATGACAGGCTTTTATGAAGGACTAGCGACCCGCCCTCGCTTTGCTTCGGAAACATTATCGTACCGCAGTTGAAGCGGCGGGGCGAAGCTAGTCTAAAAAAAAGTAGCCTAAATTACTCCTTATATCATCAGCTACCTACTAGTGAAAGTCTCGTCAGAATCGGTCTGCCGTTCCAGAGATTAACCGGAACAAACAGACAGACAGACCAAAATTGTAAAAAATGTTATTTTGGTATATGTACCGTATATAACTATATATTCATATGTATGTAGTAAAAAGTAGTTATTTCAATATTACAAACAGACACTCCATTTTTATTTATATGTATAGATGAGTATATATGCGGGATACATATAAGACATGTTTCAAGTTTGCAAGTACTTTAAAGGAAGATAATTTCTGTTTCGTAATTCATACAAGCTGTTGGTCTCTGGCGAGTTGAGTTACCTATTTTAAAGCATACATAAAGCATAGTACTAAACGTTACCATCCGTTAGGGGATAAGAACTCATTATCTTAGTTATGCTAATTTAGAACACGGCTAGTGTGTCGCAGCTTGTGAAATAGGTACTAATTTCGGTATGTCTTACAAAATTGCTTTAGCCACACAAAAGCAAGTATAACTTTTATACACAGATTAATGGAGATACCCGTCGCCAAGGCTTGTATTGAGTTCAGTAAATTTTCTAAACACGTTCATTCTTTTGAAGAACTTTTCGAAAATGAACGTCGAGCGCTCATTAACTTGATGCTTTTTGCACGTAAAACATCTGGGTATTTTCATTTAAGCTGAATTCTCTTATAGCGTAGTTCAAGTAACATGCTACGCGCGTAGCGCATCTACGTCGTAGAACTTAGAGAACTTATGAAGAACTAGGGATGGTCTCGAATTTATTTCCAATTAGACGATCAAGAAGCTAGTTTTTAGGGTTCCATTGTTAAGTGCCCAAATAATTAAACCATTAGATATTATTATTCCTTCCACTTTGTAGGTACAAAGGAATTTTAGTCGCAAATATATTTGCATAACATAATTTAAATTAGGAATATAAGTGCGATGTTTGAATCGATAAACACAATTTTTTTTTATTGCCCTTGTAGGCAGACGAGCATACGGCCCACCTGATGGTGAGTGGTTATCGTCGCCTATGGACTTCAGCAATGCCAGGGGCAGAGCCAAGCCGCTGCAATGTATTCATGTTAATAAATATCGCTAGGAAATGTAGAAAGATGACGAACAATGTAGGTAGGTATCGTCTATTACTTAAATATATTAACGAGCTGATACCCCACCTGGAGTTAAGTGGTTACGGGAGACCATGAACATTCCAGTGCCAAAGTCGCCATCCAATTTGATACATGCGATCAAGTTCTCAATTGAATTGTGACTACTTCGCGACAGTATTAAGCAAGGTGGTGATACATTCCCGCGCTGGCACACAATACAATCTGCTATTAGTGCTTTCATAAAAAAAACCCGATTTGATTTTTATTACACGATGTTACTTCATTATAGGAGTCATTTCACGTATTTCGCGTAATAACATTATTGGCTATTTATTCTACTTTTTTTTATTTATTGCTTAGATGAGTGGACGAGCTCACAGCCCACCTGGTGTTAAGTGGTTACTGGAGCCCATAGACATCTACAACGTAAATGCGCCACCCACCTTGAGATATAAGTTCTAAGGTCTCAATTATAGTTACAACGGCTGCCCCACCCTTCAAACCGAAACGCATTACTGCTTCACGGCAGAAATAGGCAGGGTGGTGGTACCTACCCGTGCGGACTCACAAGAGGTCCTACCACCAGTAATTACGCAAATTATAATTTTGCGGTTTCATTTTTATTACACGATGTTATTCCTTCACCGTGGAAATCAATCGTGAACATTTGTTGAGTACGTATTTCATTAGAAAAATTGGTACCCGCCTGCGGGATTCGAACACCGGCGCATCGATACATACGAATGCACCGGACGTCTTATCCGTTAGGCCACGACGACTTAAAATATAACTTAATAAATACTACTTAAATAATAACTAAATTTTCTCGAATTACGTTACGTTTTCATGATCAAATTAACTACTGAACGATTTTTATGAAATTTGCTATGAAATTATTTTGAAACCTGGAACAAAATAATGGTAACCTTTCATCCTACTACACACCACTACTGTCTAAACCACGTGATGTAAAATATTGCACACATGGGACGATGAAAAAGAAAGGGCAGATATAACGTAATTTTACTTAAATACCCAGAATGTATCGTTCAGGTATAAATCAGTGAAACCAATCGTCTATACATATAAATAAAATTAGAGTGTCTGTTTGTAGTATTGAAATAACCGCTTTTTACTACATGGATACGAATATATATACGGTATATACACCAAAATAACATTTTTTACAATTTTTGTCTGTCTGTCTGTTTATTCCGGCTAATCTCTGGAACGGCTGGACCGATTTTGATGAGACTTTCACTAATAGGTAGCTGATGATATAAGGAGTAACTTAGGCTACTTTTTTTAGACTAGCTTCGCCCCGCGGGGTCACCCGCAGTTATTATCGTACCGCGCGCAACATGGCGGGCTTCGCCTATCAATGATAAATTTTAATGTTTCCGAAGCTAAGCGAGGGCGGGTCGCTAGTTAAAAATAAAAATAAAAACATTTCATGTCTTTATATCTTTTAATTTTATGGATGTTCATCCTTGGCAACATAGTATTAATGTCTGACAACTATGCTATGTAACTAACTTTAAATTTTATGAAACACGAAGTGTAGTTTGTTCAAGGATTTCAATATTCATAACTGAATTTAAATAATTAATATTAACAATTTTTATCATTGAAATCGATGCCTCATTATGCAATCCAATCACATATAATCCTCATATTTACATTAAACCAAAATGTTTTCAATATTAATATTGATTATTGAAATCAAAATAATCCAGCTAGTTTGTTTTTAGTCTTCCGTCACTCGATTTTAACTATCGGACCTTCAACATTAGGATTGTCACCGAGATACTTAATATAATTTTCTTTGATCTTTGTGAGTCGTAGATATAATTGAATATGCAATT
The DNA here is from genome assembly GCF_030269925.1 of Bombyx mori. Classification (NCBI taxonomy): domain Eukaryota; kingdom Metazoa; phylum Arthropoda; class Insecta; order Lepidoptera; family Bombycidae; genus Bombyx; species Bombyx mori. The sequence continues at coordinate 8,845,180 of NC_085123.1, forward strand.
TCGAAAAGGGCACATGTCGCATATTTTGTCAAATACGTTTTTTCATATACATGTAGTTTTGAGGCTTACCTACACCCATTTTATAATAATTTCAGTAATTTTCGATTGCTAATTAACACTAAAATATATCTCAAAAGTTAATATTTTAAATTTTACACTGCTTTAGAAAATAATCAGTTTTTTTTTTTCATTTCCTGATCATTTTACGTTTTCAGAGATGTGCCCTTTTCGAAATTGCATATTCAATTAAAAGTACATCTTTCGCGGCTTAAAGATTAACGTTATGACCACGAAAGCTGTAAGGTATTCGAAGCCTCGGATATAATATCGAGGGGCGAAAGGTGGCTTAAGCGATAGCTTAATATGCAACGTTTTTTTTTATAGCTTAGGTGGGTGGACGAGCTCACAGACCACCTGATGTTAAGTGGTTACTAGAGCCCATGGACATCTACAACGTAAATGCGCCACCCACCTTGAGATATTAGTTCTAAGATCTCAGTATAGCTACAACGGCTGCCCCACCCTTCAAACCGAAACGCATTATTGCTTCACGGCAGATATAGGCAAGGCGGTGGTACCTACCCGTGCGGACTCAAAAGAGGTCCTACCACCAGTAAATTTTTCATCTTCGTAATTAATGGTGAGTTTTATTTAGTATTCAGTTTCAACAGTTCGATGGTTTTAAATGAACTTCAATTAAGTTTACTCTATTCAAATAGCTGAAGAAGTTTTTTTTTTGTTATGATATTTTTTCCAAATTTTAAAAGTGAAACTTTAAAAGTCTCTCCTGCAAAGTTGCAATAATGTTGCTTAAGCCAAATAACCTTTAACTGCTCGATTAAATGACAGTAAAAAACGCGAGATACGTAATCTTAGATACAAATTCTAAGGCAAGATGACAAATCCATTTTAACTGTAAACATTAAAAAAAAAGAGGTGTAATAAAAATTTAATTTAATATTCATGCTAAATACGTTGACTAATTAAGCTGTGCTTGTTGATATATTTATTCTAAACTAGTGGTAATTATAGTCGAAATTCGACGTATAATTAATTGAAACTGTAAATTTGTACACTATTATGATTCTATTTTCAAAGACTTCTATAATCACAAATTTCGCCAAGACTACACTATAGAAAAATATTAACAAAGACAAGCAATATTTAATCTATTCTCAATTTGACCACAGACAGACGTCAAGAACAAAAGTTTGACAATAAATAAATAGTATGCGTAATAAATAATATGCAAGCGTGTGTGCGTCAAATACATGGTACTGTGTGTAATGTTTTTTTTATTGATTAAATGTATTTTTAGGCATAATTTAAAATAATATTAACATTCTGCACTCCTTCTCTATATTCTCTATAAGTGTGGGAAATTTCATACTCCTCCGTCCGCTCAATTTTCGTAAAAAAGGAAACAAAGTTTTTCCTTCACGTATTAATATATAGATAAAGGTTAGAACAATAGCCTAATGTTTTATTAGAGTAATAATTAAAGTCCGCTTCTAGTGGTGTGCAAATAAAAAATTAACATGTTTGTCACACGAATGTTTGCCCGATATGGGATTCAAGTTCACGACCCACGCTCCACGAGTCAGGGCTGCTAACAACTGCGCTACCGATTCAGTCGAATTCATTGGTCCCAGGTGTCATCCTTAACCATAAAACTCGGAACAGATCACACTACTCTGCTATTAAAATAGTTGTTGTTCGGCCGAAACCAGACGCTCCGAATCCATGTGTACTAAACTAAAGCCATAATTCAAAGCTTGCCAATATTTATAGCTCTGTTGCGAGGCTTAGCACGTACGTATGTTTGCTGCAACAACGATAAATTCTGAACAAATAAGCATCGGTATTTTCAATTACGAGGCAGGATTGCGTGCAGATTTATCACGTTTTTAATCAAAGAATCACTCGGTAATGAATTCGTAAATTTATTGATAGCTTGTGCTTGATAACAAGCGACGAGAGTCCTCTCATTGTTTTTAATTATTTTTTTTTATCCACAATTTGATTTCCATTAATATAAATATATGTCGGCGCAACGCAACACTGTGTAGTTAACTAAAAATAGTTAAAGTTAGCTGTTTCCTTAATGTTACGCATGTCATCAACTGCTTAAGATGCTATTCAAGAGAATTCATGACTAAGATCATGAATAAGACCACTTTATACTATAAATACGAGTGACTATTCTCGCAAAAAACATTGCAATAAACAACAAAACACCATGGAACTAGCCATCTCCCTCATATACCTCATTGATGCTATTGTTATAATTTCTCAACGAGTTACGATATTAGCAATTCTGTTTTTTTCTGATGTGAAAAAGTCTCAACAACATTTTTGTGGGGATATTAAATTTATATTGTCAAGGTAATGTTATTTAGATTTCATCTCTTCTTCTTATGTATTCGTCTCGTCTGTCAACTACCTGCTACTATTGTTAGTACGCCATTGTCCAATAACTAGATTTATTATTCGTGCTACTGACGTATGTGTAACGTCCTGAGTCCCTGCGTAACTTAGTTATATCGCATCCAATTTTGTTCAGTACAGAACTTATAAATTCGCGTCCAAAGTATGTAGGGTAGGCATTAAGCTCGTTTAAAATATGGGTATATCTGGATTGGACTTACTACACAGCCGTACCACATTTTCCACTGAACGCTTCTCAAAATTCGAGAGAGTTACAAAAGATTTTGTTAAGTTGCTTAATTATTATTAAAATAAAAACATGGCCTGACTAATTTGAATTAAATCTGATTATAAAATAACCTTTGTACATTTTGAATGAGCATTATAACACGTATTTTAGTTAATCAAAGAAAAATCAAAGGGATTGATTTTTTCTGATCATGTTTCTTATTTATTATACGCCTGTGTAAGCAGACGAGCATACGGTTCACCTGATAGTAAAAGGTTACCGTTGCTCATGGACGTCAGCAATTCCAAGGACACAGCCAAGTCAGTGCCTACTATAATATAATACGAAACTTAAATAATTTAAACTAACATAATAAAAAAAAAAAAATCCGCATATGTAAATCTTCTTGACAATATAGTTTTACTTTCACTACATACCATAACTATTGTTAAATGATATGATGATGATGATAAGTATACGTAGAACTATTCCAAGCAGCACACCGAGCTTCTCGCCGGATCTTCTCAGTGGGTCGCATTTCCAATCCGGTCGTAGATTCTGCGAAGCACTGCTTTTGCTAGGACCAGTGTTAGCAATACTCCCGGTTTTAGCCCAGTGAGCTCAGCTACTCGCCCGGTTACGCTGATAAAAAAAGCAATAAACAATTCCAATTACATTACACAGAAAACCTAATACAAAAAGATAAGCAACACAAATCAAAAGCTACGTAATTCACAAAAAAAAACATTCGTGGCAATAGGATTTTCAGAAATAAGATAAGAAATTTATATGCTGGTTACCCCAACGCCTGTAAAATGAGTGCCCGCACGTTACATATGAGTCGTTATAAGGAAGGAATGTTGATTTACCGTGTAAGTTCGCGAAAAGAAACCAACTTGTATTTTATGTGCAGAAGAAAAATCATAAAAGTAAGTTTACTTCACCCCTTTTTAAATAATGGGCTGAAGTTTCGCGTATACGTCTTCTTTAATTGATTATCCATAATACTAAATATGCCTCTGCAAACTATGATATTGGAACCCATCCAAATTCAACGACAGTAATTTAGTAATTAGGTAGGTTGGTATTAAAATATTATATTTGGCTTTTAGATTTAAGTTTATATTTTTATCGTTAAACTTTGAATTAATTTAACAAGTACTGTATAGTTGAATATTTGGTGGATTTGGATTTGGTTGGATTTGTCAAATTCTATGCGATCCTGAGTTTCTTTGCTGATTTAGTAAGAAAATTGCAAAATTGTCGCGGGCACAAGAAAGGATTCTGTCAGAACATCATATAACAACAAGTGTCACCTGAGTATGTTTAATAAGGTGTTGTTCAATTAAATTATATTTACAATAATAGCAAAAGTTTAATAAGTTTAAGTATTTTAATTAAAATGGTGTTCGATAGTTTGCCTGTCGCTTGAGAGCAACTAGAGCGATATGGGTATTAGTTTAAAATGTTCTTTTATACTCAAAATAAGTTTTGTAGGGAAAGAGCAAAGAAATTGTTACACAGAAAATTACAGAATTTGCAATACGATGATCATGAACAAAATTATTGTAGTTTGGACAGGAGCCCTGTCGGATTAACTAATATAATTAATTAACTTAATGAATTATGTAATTAAAAATAAATGAATGTTTATTTGTGATCTGTGCATTCACTCGTCTTTATTCGACCATAAATAATTCCGTCTATTCTTTGTTCGGTGAAATGTTGATAATTGGACTTATAGTTCAGAAAAGGTTTTGTCGTAGTAATAAAAATGTACGAAGGATGGCATAGCACGCTAGTTGTTTTTTTTATCATATGCCTGCTTCTCTTCTTGTATTCCTAATATTGATGTTCGTATATTACTAATATGCGATAGGAATGTTCCTTTTTCGCCCTAGTTTCAAAATATCATTTTTACGGTCTAATTATTCTCGCGTTAGCAAAAAGGCGAATCAAAAAAAAAAACTATATTAAACGTAAAAGAGTAATTTTAATTATTTCTACGATGAAAATCGGAGGATTACGCTGAAAGCTTGTACTGTTGTTTTTAGCAGCTGAGTCAAGAATCAGAAACTTACCTCGTTAATATAATGAATGGACTATAGGTGATGCGGTATCAGTATTTATAAATTAGTGTTTGTACATATTAGTGGTCCCACGGTAGTCGAAATTCGACTGTAATTAATTGAAATTATAAGTTTGTACACTATTATGATTCTATTGTCTTACTTCTATTCTATTCTATTGTCTACTTCTTTAATCACAGATTTCGCCAAGAATAACACTTTAGGTAAATATACATAAAGACAAACAATATTTAATCTATTCTCCATTTGACCACGGACGTCAAGAACAAAAGTTTGACAATAAATAAATAGTATGCATGCATGTGTGCGTCAAATACATGATTTGATCATTGAAGGTCATGTATATGAAGGAAGGTTTTTGGAAAATTTCAAGTACAAGTCGTTTCAAAGGATAAGTGTATACGAAGAAAGGCTGGGATTCACATGCAATTCATAATCAGGATATAGACTAGGTAATTATCATGCAATTACTCAGCAATTAGATCAGCAATTCTCATGAATGAATCTCAAAAACATTTCTAGTTGACAACAAACAATTGTCATGAATTACACAAAGCCATTCACCGGACCGCGTTTAGTATTCAGTCACCAATCACTGCGTTTCAACGAGAGGGTCCCGAAATACTTCATTAGCCCACTTCACCCCGTGCCGCCACCCTATAAAGACATGAACACAACGCTATTTCAATTAAATATTCGCGTTCCGATTCATATTTTTTTCTTTTTTATTGTCAAACGGCGATATGCACGTACGTACGACATATCACTCGGTATAGGTAACACAAGCGCATTTTTTTCTCGCAACCGGATTTCATCCTGTATTAGTAAAGCATTGTTCTGAAAGAATGCGATTTTAATTGAAAAATCTCCGGCTTCGAGAATAAAATATTTATGACTTTATAATTAAATAAAACCTCATTTTTTTTCAATAGTTTTTAAGTTTTCTTTTTTTTTAATTTGCTCAAGGTATTAAATGTTTATCGATGTCTACAGAGACATAAACAACTTAAGTTCCGCCATCCACATTAAGACACGAATCCTAAGCCCAGTTTTGTAGTACAACAGCTGCCCTACCCTTCAACCCGAAACGCATGACTGATACACGGCAAAAATAGGCAGGGTGGCGGTACCGGTGCGAGCTCACAAGATGCCCTACCACCTAGCCTACCCATACCAATACCAACTATTTAACGTCGGCTTAGTTATACCTATAGCTATCACTACCAGTGATAATAATATTTCCAAGAAACTAGACATCTTATCAATTTAATTTATTCAATATTTAAACAAAGTATTTCAAAGGGCCATGTCTGAAATATGACGGCTTCATCCGAACAGTACGTAAAATGTTTACGACGACCGTTTCGGATTTTAGTGGTTATTTACAAACTGAATTACGTCGTAGTCGGTACAAATGATTTTTCGAACAAGTTAAGGATAAAAGTTTTAATGTTAGAACGTAATATTCCTTAGTATTCGACTTTGTTCCATCTACATAGACAATATCAAGCTTTTATGTTCTTTACTATAAGTTATAGCAATGCGTTTTTGTGATGAGTGATATTCGAGAAGATTAAATTGTGGTGAAATAACGACTATACTCCTCCTCCTCCTTGCGTCGGTTTCCTCATTACTGAGGGTCGTGGTCATGGCCTTGAAACAGTTTGTTTTTTATAATGCACCGCCATCTGTTCCTATCTGCAGCTGAGTGCAGAGCATCGTGCACTGTGGTATCAAGGGCTGCACGAATCTGGGCCGTCCAACGGGTCGGGTTCCTGCCTCTTGGTCGCTTGGCCTTGACTTTTCCAGTGACCACCAATTTCTCCAAGTTGTCACTGTCTTTCCTTGCAATGTGGCCAAAATATTCAAGAATCCCTCGCATATATATATATACGACTGTACACATGTGTACATATATATTACAAATACGGTAAAATTGCATTAAACATGTTATTTTTTTTCTGAGCCATTGTTCGGCAGACGAATTCCAACAGTAAGGAAATTTTAAACTGTTTCGATATTAATTCGATATATCGAATAGCAAATATTCGGAATTCGAACATAATCACTACCTATCTTTTTCAAACGGGCCCTATTTTTACTGAGGAATCCGTTTACGAATACCCGGTCGAGAGAGGTAACAGCCCGGGTTATGTCGGACTCCGGCGCTTCCAGATAAGAAGAGGGCGAAGGGGAAGACCAAAGTCTTCCTCTTCTTCCAATTCCTACCAGGAGACTACGCCTTGAGAAAGGCGCGCGAGGCGCTGCGCGGAGTTTCAAATGGATCCTGCGAAGAGTACTCAGCGGTGGGCAGCTGATTGATTCTGCCCCTAGCATTCCTGACGTCCATGAGCAACGGTAACCACTCACCATCCGATGGGCCGTATGCTCGCCTGCCAACATAGGCAATTAAAAAAATTACCGCCTCCAAATTTAGAAACATTTTATTTATTATAACACTCCATCTTCCACTTTTTTTTTTTTAAAAGTATGTTGGTAGCGCTAAAGCTCGTCCGCAGGTAATGAACGAAAAACGAAAAACAATTAGAAATGTTTGTCAAACAAAGCAAAAAATGATATTTGGCTGCCTTTGTCTTTGTCTACTTGAGCGATATATGCCCAATTACGCTCGTATGTTAGATTATCCTTTTACACATACATACATATAACGCGCAGTGGTTGAACATCGACTATTACTTATAATGGCTATTTACCGATGGGTCTGGATACTGGCAATACCACAGAAACATCTATCATACAGGACTCCCTATAAACTTGAAGATATAGTATTCCACAAAATGATAAAACAATTGTGATGAGCAGGCCGCAGAATGAAGTTAGAACCTTTCCGATTTACATCACAAATACTTGTCACAAATAAAGATCGTAACGTTACATAAGTTTTGCAGGAGAAAGATTGTTTTTATTAATCATCATCATCATCATTTCAGCCTATCGCCGTCCACTGCTGAACATAGGCCTCTCCAATAGATTTCCAGTGCGACCGGTCCATTGCCACCTGCATCCAACGAGACCCAGCGCTTTATAATATAATAATTATTTATAATTTATAATAAATACTTAACATTATTAACGTAAACGAGTAGAGTAGCGCACTTCGTATTTGACGTTACAAGATAAATAACTTTATGGTGAAATTTAAAATCAGGGTAATAGGGGGAAATAATAAGGGAAAAATAAAGGTAATAATACTCGTACTACGGACAGATAATACGGAACTAATAATACCGGCCCGAGAAAGCAGGTGTCAACTGGTCAACAGAGCTGTCAGGAACACGAAAAAATTATGAAATCCGCTTTAGCGTAAATGGCAAAGAAATATTTGGCAGGCGTATTTGAAAGCGTGCTTTCTTCACCAAGAATAGACATTGCAATACAAAAATATAGAACGAACAAGGTAGCGTTCTCGATAATTTTGTTAATGCCACAAAAAATGTTTTTTTTAATAGACAAATAAAGTATACCCCAGCCTTAACATCGATTCGGCTTATTTGGAGCAAATAAAATGTAGACGGGTACGTTTGTCGACGTTTCTAACTCAGAATGCAAAGTTCGCCGCTTGTTTACAATCAAAGACGAACTAATTGAACCGGCTGTGATCTATTGATTTTTGCCAGAATTTGATTTATGCTTTAAGCGACTTCCAAAAACGAGGAGCTTCTCAATTAGACTGTACATTACTTCGATCGTGGTTATGCTTCACTAATGGACACGAACTGGCCATACTCTCAAGAGAGAGCACACACATCTTGAGGCAAGCCCTGGCATGGCACCCCCAGGCCAAACGGAAAGCGCCCTATGCGGACCCGTAGCAGCAGAGATGAAGACAATCGGGCTAACCTAATGCCCAAAGTAAAGCGCGTAGCCCAAGATTAATCGCGATGACGAATTACTGTTAAAAGCCCTCTGCCCCACCTAGGCGCCTTCCTGTGGTAGATTCTGCGAAGCACTGCTCTTGCTAGGACCAGTGTTAGCAACACTCCGGTTTGAGCCCCGTGAACTCACCTACATGTTAGGGCGAAGCTGAAATAGCCTCTCAATCCTAGCCTCAGCCAGCATATGTAGGAGAAAAACAAAATATATGGCGCCTTAAGCCCTTAACATCCTCAGGACTTATTCTAGGTGAACAAATTTTGATGATTCTATTTTTATTTGAAAGCTGGTGATCAAGATCTAACCATTTTTAGAGTTCTCCATAATAATACCTATTCAAATGACTTCGACTACCTTGTTGATATTCTCATTTTATATTGATTGAAATCGGTTTTCTTTGTTTTTCGGTGAATTCTTGTCGATTTCAGTAGGTTTTTCAATAGATTAAATGACATTTTTTCACGTATTTCTTCCTATTACAAGTTTTCTACATAAAATGAGAGGGTTCTAAACTATTTTTATTTTGGTGGTAGGACATGGTGTGATTCGTATGGGTAAGTACCTACCTATTTTTATCGCAAAGCCATCGTGCGTTACTCTTTGAAGGGTAAGACAACTGTTACTTAGAGCAATTGCGACTTCGATATCGTGTCTAAAAGTCGGTAATCCGCCTGTAGTCGTTGTGGTGGCCACTTCATACAAATAACTACTAAAGAGCAATATTATTATCAAATGAAAAAATGGAAACAGGTTTTTTTCCCACAAGAAATTCATCATTAACTATTTTAGTCCACCGTTGGACATAGCCTCTACCAAAGCACACCACGCAACCCTATCTTGGGCCTCTAGTCTTCATCCGCTACCCGCGATTCTACGTATATCGTCGCTCCATTTTGTTGCTGGGCATCCTACACTGCGTGTACCGGTCCGCGGTCTCCACTTCAGAACTCTTCTACACCAACGCTTATCGATTATTCGACAGATATGACCGCCCCGTTGGTATGACAGCTTGCTTATGTATTTTTCTCGACACAATCCCTTTGAGAGACAACAAGGAAAGCCCGCTCTATAATTCGCTGAGCGACTTAAAGTTTGTCCGACCAGCCGTCCACCGTAAGTTTCCTCTTCTCAGCTCCATAAGTCATGACGGGTAGAACCCACTGGTTGTAGACTTTTGCTTTTGGAGGCTTTGCGCAATGGAGGACGAGAAAACTCGACACGGTATTCATATAAGTCTCAAGGTGAGTGACTGAATTAGCATTGTTAACGTTTATTAGTTCCAGTAACCACCCAACTGTAGGAGGGCCGTGAGCTAGACCGCCCATTTCAGTAATAAAAAAAATACTAGTAACGTATCGGGAGTTCAATTGACATGATACATGTTATACAATTAATAAAGTCTTTTTAAAAAAATTGCCTGTAACCGAAAATCTATCACAAAAGTTCTTAAAGATATCACAGAACGGGAAATGTTATTCTTCTGAAGCCGATTCTGACGACTTTCCTTAAGGTCCTCTTACAATTTCGTTCAATAAGTCCCAAATGAATTCAACACGCGAGCTCCCTCCAAAACGTTGTGATATCTCGTTCAGAGTCGCATACACGTAGTCTTTAATAAGTTTTTTTGATGTGACAAATCTATAGTGACTATTTAACCTACTGTAGGCGAAGCGACGCCATTCGATAAGATGTGTATATGTAGTTTTGTAAATGTAATTTGATTTTTTTAAATGAATAGAATTTGTTATTAGATAAACAGTAATATTTTTCTAAAAATAATTCTTAACGTTTTAATTTTTCATGATGCTATATTTATTTTTCTTATTGTATACTGTCCGTATACCTATACAAAATATAATACCTGTAAAATAATTTCAAGGTTTCACTAAATTATTAGTTTGTAAATTATTTTTACGGTTATTTTTTTTGTACTCTGCTCGATTACTGTCTATTTTGCATATATTTATTATAAATTTACAAACGAATTGTAAATTGTTGTAAATCATATTCCTGAAGTATAACTGGAGTTAGAATCCATGGAGAATTAAACAGTTAATATTAAAAATAATCAAAAGTACTTTTACTTATTATATTATTTATGATTTTTCAAATATTCTACCATTTTCGTGGTCATGGACGATTAAAGTGTTGTTTATTATTTGTCGAAATATGGATATTATACTAACTGTCACTGTCTATGTTTTAGTAAAAATATATACTTATGTTTCATTTCATACAGAACTAATACATCGTTTCTTGAAGCCTTTATTATTGCTTAGATGGGTGAACGAGCTCACGGCCCACCTGATGTTAAGTGGTTACCGGAGCCCATAAAAATCATCATGATAACATGTGTTCCAAGTCTCAGTTTCAGTGGAAACTTTCCACTTACTGGTGATATTACGTATTTTCGATCCACACGGGTGGGTAGACGCTATAGGATCAAGTCCGCCAAGTACTTACATATGAGTCACAGTTGGAAGAGTATTTCAAGTTATAAACTCGATACTTGGCCCTCATATTCTATGGACTCCTGCAAGCATCAATACCAGATGAGCCGTTCACATATTATATAGAGCCATAAAAATAATTACTTCAAAAATGAAGTTACTTATTTCTGGTCTACATTTCATTTCAGGTTAAAGCACTGTTTGTGTACTTATGTTGTTCCTTGATAATCTACAAAAAATGAAAAACTTCATTATAGATAGCATCTCTTTATTTTTTCTTCACAGTGTGGTTGGTAGGTATAATGTTTTCATGAAATTCCAGAATTCAAATTTGATTTTCCATATTTTTCCATTCAAATATAATATTTTGTAGATTCACATTCCATTTCATTGGCAAGCTTATCGAGGAAGTCGATTTTTGTTTAGAAGAGATACTCAAATAGCCGATGCGAAACGTTGCTACTTTTCATACGGATCCGACACGAAAAAGCTTCTTAGTGGGCTCCATGAAAACGAAATTATGAATATAACATACTCGCAAAGCTGTGAAATGATATCAACGCTCAATGTATAAGCATCAAAGTAGATATATGACAATACACAATAGATTCATACATTATTAGGTAATAATAATAACAATATTTATTAAGAATGGGTCAAATACTTGATTTATTATGGTTAAATCGATATTATTTTGTGGATTTCCTTGTCGATTATATTATTATATGTGTAAGTTTATTAATGGTATATGTATTTAACAAATCTATGAACTATGACTCGCGGAAATTTGGATAGTATTTAGGCAACATACCTATAATTTAAATGCAGCTTAGGTGAACGCAGCAGTTCCCGATAGTGGGTAAGAACTGTGTTTTGATAACAAATGGAGCAATGAATATAAAGGGACTCCCTGAAATAATATCTCAGAGCTCTCTTTTAGAAATATGTGTATAAAATACATGGAGCATCAAAGTTACTCCGTAGTTCTAGAGCTCACTTTACTGCGGAGGTAATAGAAAAAAGTTAATCTCAAACTATCCTGGTCGCTATGACATGACTTTCTTCAAGTAAGGTTTGCGAAGAATACTCAGTGACTTAGCTGTACCTCGGACATTACTGAAAACTATGAGCGATAGAAATCATTCGCAATCAGATAAGCCATAGGCTCGTCTGACTACAAGGGCGATAAAAAATTTATCTGATCTGAAATTTAATGCGAATCAAAGACAGCCAGAATTTGTGTTTTATTTTTTTGGAAAATTCAGTTAGTGCCACTTATATCTCTAAATCTGTAGCAAAACATCTCTATAACGTCTACCTCCGTCAAGCCGATATTTACCTCCGATATCTGAGCAATACTACCTACTATTATTAGGTTTAACCCTTTTCCGAATAACACGCGAAGTGCGAGCCTCGAAGTTAACCAAATTGAGTTTCGCTTGATTGACAAACGACAACCCTTCGGGCAGCGATGTTTCTATTTCTGTATTTTTGGATATTTGAATAGTAAGAAAATTACTGCACTCCCAAAGCTACTTAAACTTTTTATTGTGCCTCTCTTTAACAAGTTTTTATTATCTTAGCCTGTCTGAACGCAAAAGAATCGGTAATCGTAATTTTCATCGCTTTAAAGACGACCGATTGATTAGAAAATTTACGCACCTTTCAAATACTGATGCCAATACAATAATTTTATTACTCCACCGTATATTAGCCCAACCAAGATCGTGGCCAGCGGCGATAGAAAAAAAAATTGAATTTAATTTTTAATTCGACTTGCCATTAATAAAAACTAAAAGGTGTTCTTTTTAGTTTTTATTCTAAGCTTTGTTCAACATTGTGAGCTGTTGTACTATTTACTAAACACATTAAAGCGAATCTAAAGTGATTCTAAATATAGTAGGAACTGTGTGGAAAAAAAAAACGTATAATTCTCACCGACTTCAAACCGATACCTTTAAAAAGAAAGATAGAAATCTCGTAAATATTTAAAAAAGATCCCTGATGTGACCTTTGCAAACAGAACGTCAGATTACTTCGCGGCAGCCACGATAGGATCGTGGTACCTACCTATGCGAGCCAAATACATTAGCAACAACAAAAATTACATTTCAGAAGTTTAATTCACCATTACGAAAATTAAATCCCATGCTTCAAGGACAGTATTCACGTTGTGGTGAATAAAGTCTCCCGCTACCACTAATTATCAAGTGAGCTATGTACTCGACTGCGCGTTAATAAAGATAAATCACTACCAACGCGCTCGCATAAAAAAACGCTATTTTGGATCCCAGTTTAACGATAGGCGGCACTGAATTTTCACACTGAAAACATTCAGCCAAATATATTTTATTCATGGCGTGGACCCCGTTGCACGGGACCAATGAATTTATATGTTGTAGATAACGCGTTTTATTGTCAGTTTTAGTAAATATATTCTCTCGCGTCGACCAATCATGTACAGGGATCACGTAGCAAGCCGTCCCGATGAAAGGTATAATCCAATCAATTATTACGTTCGTGCTCCAATTTTGCAGTGGATGCAAAGAGAAAAGATTTAACACCCAGGAAACCTCTCTTCTCAATTTTGGGTCGATCAATAAGTTCTTTGGTTTCTTCACTAGTTTTCGATGGCAAAACCATTGGTGGTTTTTTTTATTTCATTAGATGAGCAAACGATCCAATTTTTGTTAAATGTATACCGTCTCGCTATGACATGTGTCAAAGTCGATGATACGGTTGGCTTTAAGGCATTAAGTGGAAATCTCGATTATATTTTGTTATCTTTTTCCCCTTCCCTTTTTTCCTTCTTTCGAAATCCTTTTATAATCCTGATTTTCAGGATCAACACTACACCGACGCCCGACCGAAGGAGTTGTCGAGGCGATCGTCGATGACCAACGCTACTGGTCTCCGCAGTACGGCGGATCGTCAGACTGCCCGGGTGGTGCCGCTGTTGTTCCGGGATACCCCGCTGGGTCAGAATAAGAACAAGATAATACCTACATCATCGTTAAAATCATCTATTAGGTTAGGTTACGTTTTTAGTCATTTCTATTTGTGTACTACAATTCGAACAAATCAACCGTTCTAATACTAATACAATTAGAACCCTTAAGCTATTTGTATATCCTAACGTTCTCAGCTTTGGATGCAGTACGCCAGACGTGCGGTTCTCGGCACTCACCGCAAAACCTATACATAGAACTAAGAGCCGAATAGCTAAATAAACTTAATATAGAAACCGCATTAGATAACAACAACCCCGAAAGATCTAATTAAGGTATTATTTAGATGCTGGAATAAATTATTAGTACATAATTTAATAAATAGCTCATTCCATAAGGAATCTTTTTGGTTGTTATTTACTGATTATTGAAATTCTTCAAAGTTTAGTATTAAAAATTCGAAGCCTACCTACATTGACACATACAGTGCTAAAGGTCTAATTGCACTGTGCGCCGTGTAACAGAGTTCTCAAGACAAAATTTGTCTTCGCTAGACATGTTAGTGAACATGATCAATAATAGCCGTTGACGGATATTAAAATAGTAAGAATTTAATAATGTAATTACTTCATTGAACCTAATCATCTTAACGGCATATTTGGTTTTTGTTCTTAGAGAATGATCGTAGTCTAATTTAGAGGCCATTATTAAAACCTACCATAATAATATCCAGTAATACAAAGTTAAAATCGTCATGATTTTAAAATAACAGCCGTCTAACAATCTATCTTTTTAACAGTTAATTTACATAGAAACCAAAGCTCATTTTTAATGATTTCCAAAAGAAGTGTACGCACAGCGCAGTCTACGCCAAGCAGGTGCACAATTTCAATAAAAATTCGTTAAGCGATTCCCTTGAGGTCTTACTTTGAAAAATATCTTTTCATCTTAATTGGAATAACTTTCATAAAATATTGTAATAATTTTTCATTGCTACTTTGCTACTTTTTGAGTACCTTTATTCAACTAGCTATAGTCTGCTAGGTTTGATAAAAATGGTACCTAGAATATTACAAACACAGTTTTCCTTGAAATCGAACATTGTATAACTATAGTGTTCGTTTGATACATAGTATCAAATGTTCGCTAAAATAAAAATAGCTGCAGTATAACTTATTTCTTACATGACAACGCCTGATAATTGAAAAATATAGAAAAATCAAACTAGGTACGTTATTTCACAGCTAGCAATGTATGTACTATTATTTTTTTTAAACTACGCAGAATCCGTCCTGAAAACGCTGGAGCCTAAGCTCCCTTTGTTACTCATTACGGATCTACGTAAGATCAACTCATTGATACCGATAAGTATTTACGTTCAGTTTAACAAATTAACATAACTTGCCTCTATTAAGTAAGGTTAGTATGTATTTTATAACAGTTCTTTAAGCTTCGGAACATGGCCCCTAAATGTACAATGTACATTAATAGAAAAAACTTTGACTATAAATTTTACATCAGCACAGAGTTGTTGTTTTGTATACATTTTCCGTACCAACACGAAAATTTTTCTTTAGTCTCAAGAAACTTCTCTCTCAAATGACAAACAAACAAAAACTGAGTAGCTGGGACAGGTAACGGGGGTCAACAAGACAACCATAAAAGATATATTAATGCGGTACAAACAAAAATATTTGCAAATCTAATTACAGGGAGGAAATGTAGGTAATATTCTGAAAGTTCCCGGAAAATGCGAGACGTGCCATGACGGGCTGCACGCAACAAAAGGAGTTTTTCAAGGAAATGAGTTAACTTTCTCGGCTAGAGGATAATTCTGAGCGTTACTGCGCGAGCTCGGACTGTAACTATGCAATGAATATATTTAGATATTATATTCTGTAAACGTAGATTTACGTATTTATATGTATTTTTTCGAGAACACATTGTTCTCCCTGTGATGGTATATTGGGCCGAGATATGAACGCTTACAAGCAGTGAAGCAGTAATGCGTTTCGGTTTGAAGGGGGGGGCAGCCATTGTAACTATACCTAGACTTTAGAACTTATACCTACTACTAGACCTTAGAACTTATATCTCAAGGTGGGTGGCGTATTTACGTTGTGGATGTCTATGGGCTTCAGTAACCAATTAACACCAGGTGGGCTGTAAGCTCGTCCACCCATCTAAGCAATAAAAAAAAAAAGCTAAACAAATTATGACCACAATGCAAGTCACGCAACGCCATGGAACGAGCTATGCTAGGCATTTCTCTACAGGATAGAGTGCGTAATACCAAACTCCGCAGAAGACCTGGTTTGACTGATACAGCCAAAGGGATTGCTCGGAAAAAGTGGAAGTGGGCCGGCCACATATGCCGTCGCACTGACAATCAGTGGCGCACAAAAGTACTGAAGTGGAGAGACCTCGTACTGGATGTCGTAACGTGGGCAGTGATATAATTTAAAGTTCTTGGTAGCAGAGTCCAATCTTTAAATCGCAGAGTGCAGGCAGTTACGAAATAATATACTAACACACTTTTATAAATTAAAATTAGTTACGTGGGTGTTAGAATTTTTTATCGAAATCACAGTTTTGTTATTTTGTTTTACTTCACGAACTGACAGACATTTTTTCACATATTCTTATGACAACTTTTATCAGTGCTTTCTATGTATATGTTTTCTTTTCTTTTTGATAAGTAGTTTCTATATCTATCAACTCCAATAGACAGACAACCAACGAGGTAGACCGATGACCTGGTCAAAGTGGTTAGTAAGGAATGCGAAAGGCAAAAGACCGAAGAGAATGAGGTGCATTCGAAGAGACCTACACTCAGCATTGGGTGGACACGGGTTGAAGAAGAGATGTATTTTTTTTTGCTTTCAACACCACGATAGTAATATTCATCATTTTAGGCCTTACAGCCTAGGGTGGGCCTTAGCCTGGTCCATTATGTCTCTCCAGACTTCTCTTTTCAGGGCCTTCTTCTTCCTGTTCTTGACATCGACTTTTGCGGCTCCCTAGTTTGCCATATAGTAGTTGTATTGGCATTCTGGTCTCCATACATGTCCTGCAGGCGTCCAATTTTATGATTATTTTATTAGTTTTAATGATATTAGGATCTTTGTAAATATTATACAACTCGTTATTATAGCGCGTCCTCCATTTATTATAATTTGCGTAATTACTGGTGGTAGGACCTCTTGTGAGTCCGCATGGGTAGGTACCCCCACCCTGCCTATTTCTGCCGTGAAGCAGTAATGCGTTTCGGTTTGTAGGGTGGGGCAGCCGTTGTAAATATACTGAGACCTTAGAACTTATATCTCAAGGTGGATGGCGCATTTACGTCGTAGATGTATATGGGCTCCAGTAACCACTTAACACCAAGTGGGCTGTGAGCTCGTCCATCCATTTAAGCAATAAAAAAGAATTAAAAAAAAAGAAGAAGGACATATCATAACGCTCGGGAAGTCCTGTCGCAAATTTTACCACATTCAGTTACGCTCCAAGATTTCTTTAGAATACTGTGACATTATAAAGTTTTATACTGTTGACATAGTATTTATTACGAAAGGGCCGAGTTTTAATAAATTATTAAAAGATATCTGCTGGAAAACTTGAAAGAGAATTTACGATCCTTTCATCGAAGTTGTTGCAAGTTTATTAAGGCTCTAGGCATCTTCATTGTTACAAAATAAATAGCAAATTAATATTGCCGTGAACAGTGGGCTTTTCATGAATAACTCCGAATACAACAAGGTCGAAATAACAGGAATTTTCTTAAATGAAAATATTGACTAGTAACTTTCTGTTTGTTAGGCGAAAACGTGATTATTTAACGAGAAACTTCCAACGTTGTTTCATTGATACGAATCTGATGGTTACCATTATTCTACAAACAAAAGTTGGTAATAGAAAAATAATAGTTTAAAGAAACGAACAAAATACGCTCTTATAGAAAATCCAACTAAAAAATAGAAAATTTATAATTTTGTATCCTTGCGGGATTCGAACGCCGTTGGCATCGTAAGATACGAATTCACCGGACGTCTTATCCTTTAGGCCACGACGACTGTCAATGACTTAGAACTGACAAGTCGAAGTCGAATCAATGATTGAGGAGACGAAATAGACGACAGGTTGTGACAAGTAGCCGTAGAAGCTCTTAAATACTGCCTACTATGAGTATACCATTAGGCTTCACCATTAATACACAGACGTCCACTTCTAGACAATTTCCTCATTCCTGGTTCGACATCGCTCATCGTCGGGAAACTCAAAGCTTAGTAGTAGCTTGAGTGACTTTCAACCTTCTGATCAGGCCCATCGTCAGCAACATCTTACTGCCATCTGTCATTAGTTATGTCACCTTTAAAGACTTTAAAAGCTTAACACATTTTTACTGGTGGTAGGACCTCTTTTGAGTCCGCACGGATAGGTACCACCATCCTTCCTATTTCAGCCCTGAGCAGTAATGAGTTTCGGTTTGAAGGTCGAGACAGCCGTTGTACCTTAGAACTCATGTCTTAAGGTGGGTGGCACATTTACGTTGTAGATTTCTATGGGCTCCGGTAACTACATAACATCAGATAGGCTGTGAGCTCGTCAATGCAATTATACTTTTTTACCTTAAAAAATTTACACATTTTTCTCGAATTTCAAGTAAAGTAGTTTAAACACTATAGAAAAACGTAGATGTTTTTAAAGTAAAATACATTAATTTCACAGATACCGTATAAATCTTGGATAAGCACCTAATCTCGGAGTGCTGGGTAGTTAGTTAATAGCCGAGGAGGTGTAGCGATTGCCTCGTCCCTTGCAATTAATGGCGGAGTTGGCACTCGGGTCTACAGACCTAATCAATTACACCTCGAACAATTCCATCTTCGTGTTTGTAATATAAAGTGGTTATGAGAAAAGCTGATTTAGAAATTATAATGTGAAGCTAATAAAATATAAGAATCGTTTTTTTTTTTTAATATTCGGTTTTACCGTAAGCCAATATTAACAACAAATACAATGGTAATAATAAATATTCGGTATCCCTTTTGCTGTTTTAAAATTGTTAGTAAAACAATATTAATTTTAATGATAATAATCAAAAAACACAAGAAGAGAAGTCGTCGTGGCCTGATAGACAAGACGCCCGGTGTTTTCGAATCAAGCAAGGTGACAATACGGGTGCTCAAATCCCCCAGACATGCACTAATTGTTGTAATAACATGTACATTCGTAGTTCCTATTCACGAATGACTTCCACGATGGCGAACATCGTGAAATAAAAATCAAATCCGCAAAAATGA
Source organism: Bombyx mori (assembly GCF_030269925.1). Lineage (NCBI taxonomy): Eukaryota > Metazoa > Arthropoda > Insecta > Lepidoptera > Bombycidae > Bombyx > Bombyx mori. The sequence continues at coordinate 8,864,521 of NC_085123.1, forward strand.
TAATTTACGTAATTGCTACATAATTAAAACCTTAAGTCTCAAAGTGGTAGGCGGTATTTACGTAGTGATGTCTATGGACTCTGATAATCACTTAACACCAAGTGGGCCGCAAACTCGTTCACTTAAATACACATTAAAAAGACGTGAGGTTCCATGACATCAGTGCATTTCTTTCAATTCTGTTAACAGGTCTCCAAACATTCTGGGAATATTTTTTTAAGAAAAACCTTTAAAAGAAATACCCTCATTTTTTTTAAAAAAACCTTTAAAAGAACTACCCTCATTTCGAATTAATGTACTACGTATATGATATTAACCAATTGAACCGTCAACAAATTTCATTATCTTAAACACAACGGTGTATCAGATCCGTTCTCCAATTAGAAGCAATTAATGCCATCTGATAGTCGTAAATAGATAAGAACCTCTAATGAAAGCGCTTACGAATTGGTCTTTATGACCTTTTAGAAATTTTACAGGAGTAGCGGTGCCATTCGGTATACCTACTAACGGAAATATCTTTTTACTTTCACTGTACTTCATTACGATTGAAGGAAAATCGTATTTCATTAGGATCCTTGCTGATTTCTCTGAGGTAGTCAGACTGAAAACTCCTTTGCTATCCTCTTTTGAGATATCGCGAGGAAGTCGTACCTATATTTAAACCCAGATTCCTTAACTGAATATTGAATTCTATCTATTGTTCTTAGCATAATATTCTAGAAAAGTCTAATATAATTTTTGTAATCACATTGAAAATTACCGCTTTGTACTTTCTATAATAGACATATTAATATCCAACTTTATTACAATGATACTTACTAAGTTTCAAATATTCGTTTCCCGTGACTGTAAAGAAACTCACGTTTCTTAAAATGACCTATATCGTTTTTTTTCATTGCTTAGATGGGTGGACGAGCTCACAGCCCACCTGGTGTTAAGTGGTTACTGGAGCCCATAGACATCTACAACGTAAATGCGCCACCCACCTTGAGATATAAGTTCTAAGGTCTCAAGTATAGTTACAACACTTACAACGGCTGCCCCACCCTTCAAACCGAAACGCATTACTGCTTCACGGCGAAAATAATCTACCCGCGCGGACTCACAAGAGGTCCTACCAACGATCGGAATACAAATATCCATAATAATATATTTTACAAATCTCGTAAATACTGAATTACTTTTTAACTCATAAAAAGGACAAATAAATATGAAAGTTTTTGCCAAACTTATTGGTTCCGAATAAGAACTATATAAAATAATATGTATACGATATTTTGTAAAATGGCAAATGAAAAAGGAGCCATTCGTGCGTTCCTCGTCTCATTACGATAATTTTATTAAGGAATTGTCTAATCATTTAAAGTTGTAAATTGCAAAACATTGATGGATTACACAAATATTGTTAAACAAAACTTTTTGATGGATTACTCAGATATTACAGTACATGTCATAAATATTAAAGTTTGTTTACAGTGTGTGTTACTCAATGACACTAATAATGGCTGAATAGATTTAATGAAATTACGCACAAGGCTGGTTTATATTATAGCCTGTATTAACATAAGACACTCTTTAATATTTTTAAGTGAAATGACCCAGGCAAGTCGTGTAAATATGGCATCGTCAAATCGACTGATAATTTAGGAGTGACACAAGCTACTCGCATTATCCCGCGAAAGTGAAACGTGGTTTTTATTTTGAACTAGCGACCCCGGCGAACTTTGTTCCGCCTTAGAGGCAATAAATGAGCAGACTTTTGATCAAGGTCAATTTTTTATTTGGATAATTAATGTAAATTAAAAAAGCAAGTATTTTAATGATTCTTTATTGGCCATGTATTATAATTATTATTATTATATTTTCTTGTTCTTGTTCAGTCCTTTCACTCGCAAAGTTTCGAATCCTAGTTGCATTACGGTTTCGTCGGGAAAGATTTGATCGTGTTGGTCGCGGCATGGCTTCCTTAATGATTACCTATCTCGGCACAATAAGCTCATCGAAACTCGAAATAAACACATCAACTGGTCAACTTCAAAATTCTACTATAATTAACCATAAACTACATTACGTTTAGCTGTCAGTTGCATTTTGTTATTCCATATCTGTTGCGTTTTGTTATACCACATTTTATGTCACATCCCACAGAAACGTGATAAAAAGTCGATAATCGAATGTTGCTCATTTTTTAAAAGAAGAACCCCATAGGTACCATTTGAAAAAAATTTCACCCAAAAATCTCAAATCATGAGTGTCAATTCGAAGTACCTATTACAATAGAACGGCAATTTCATACTTTAACCCCTATATATAAAAATGAATTGCTGTTCGTTAGTCTCGCTAAAACTCGAGAACGGCTGGACCGATTTGGCTAATTTTGGTCTTGAATTATTTGTGGAAACCTAGAGAAGGTTTAAAAGATTTTTAGTTTAGATAAATATGAAAATGCTCGGAATTAAATAAAAATAACTATGTTGTTTTTCCTTTGATATGCCCCCCGTCGGACGGATTTCTTTTATTTGTTTTAAGTTTATTTTATACAAAAACTTAGGTCTTTTATTTATCGATGGAGGCACTAAGAAGTCTGCCGGGTCAGCTAGTTATTATAATATTTATTGAATTTTTACTGAATAAAACAGTCGATTGAAGTCAGAGTCCGTGCTCGCTCTCATTGAATATGTATGCGAACGAAACTTTATTTATGAACAATACTGACCGTCGATAAGCGTTTTAGCATTACATTTGTGAATTCAAATTGGTATTACCTACCTGGACCTGAGAGAAAACGACGTTTAACAATACATCTACAAAAGTACCCGCATTATTAAACAGTTTATTGGGATTATTCTCAAAAATGACGGCAAATGTGAGGTGAAAAGCTTCCTAACGATTGTAAACATGAATCAAGTTTTAAAAACTATTAGTTTATAGTAAACAGAAAGAAAGATTTTACAAATTAAATTATATACTAAGACAAACGATATCGAAAAGATCTTAAGCTTAACATCAAAGCAGAATATCACAAATATTAAAAGACAACAAACATTAAATATAATATATAAAATATTATATTTCAAATAAAAGTGTTATACCTAAAAGTATAAAAAAATATATGTCATGTTTTTTTTTTGATTTCAGCATGCTACAACATGTTGAGTTGCGGAAACTGCGGTTTCTCAAGAATCATGACTCTTAAACGACATACACATACCTGAAGTATTCATCGATGGTGCAATAGAACCTAGAACTGTTGCGCCCAGGGTCGTGGTTTCGATTCCCACATCGGGCAAACATTCGTGTGATGAACAGGTTTATCTGATCTTTGTCTGGGTGTTTATTATGGACTTCCATGGGGAGTGCTCTGATGAATTGTTCGAGATGATACCAACGTCTCGTTTTTACCATCGCACCGCCCGCCACCGAAGTAGAGTTCATCCATACTACCTGGAGCCACTGCGGTTATCCACAATTCGTTTCCAGAGATTTTTTTTCTTTCTTTTTTTTTCTTTTTTTCTTTTTTGCCACGTACCATCCGGCTATGGAATGAGCTCCACTCCACGGTGTTTCCCGAGCGCTATGACATGTCCTTCTTCAAACGAGGCTTGTGGAGAGTATTAAGCGGTAGGCAGCGCTTGGCTCTGCCCCTGGCATTGCTGAAGTCCATGGGCGACGGTAACCACTCACCATCAGGTGGGCCGTATGCCCGTCTGCCTACAAAGGCAATAAAAAAAAACTAGCTTTTGTCCGCGACCTCGTCCACGTGGAATAGTTACTTTAGCATACCGCTAAATTTTACTCGCGACTTCATTTACGTAGAAAATGAAAATATTTTTGAATAATAAAATGTTAAGGAGCTATTTAAGATACCAAAATCACGATTTTTTACTTTTCAAAAAAGGAGTCTATCTATTCGACCAACATTTCTTATCTATGTATGTTCACCGATTTCTCGAGAATGCTTGAACCGATTCTGATAATTCCTTTTTATGTTTTTTGTTTGAAAGGGTAAGACTTCCCGAATTGTCTTGTAATCATCAAGATCTGATGATGGGATCCTGGAGAAATCCAGAAAAATCTATAATTTTCAGAGCCTATCTTGCGGGGATTTGGATGTTTCTTGTTATTGTTCTTATTCAGTGCCGCCGCGCACTGGCCGGCCGGCGCCTTGTACATCAATATTGCGCGCTTGATCATTATTTTGCTACGATGTTATTTTAAAACAGCGATATCTTCTCATACTCATTAAAATACTCATAGCGAGATACTCATTAAAATCAAGTGTAGGTGAATTTCATGACAATTAAATACTTGTAATGAATAACGTATTTATTTGGATAGGGATTAATATCATCTTCAGAAAAACACCTTCACAAGTAATGCTTTATTTTAGAACAAATTTGGTTAGCATAAAAAACGTTATAGTGAGCCACCCTTAACATATTATGCTATCGCGGACTTTTTTTAGACCTTTTAAAGGAGAACAATACTGTCATACATTATTTTAGCGAAACTTTAACCGTTTCCGCAGCGCACGCAGCGAAAGCTCTCAAAAAGGAAAAAAAAAACGATTTTGAAACATTATTTATTGGTGCTCCGTTTCTATTGGTCTTAGCGTGATGTTACAGCCTATAGCCTTCCTCGATAAATGGGCTACTTAACACTGAAATAATTTTTCAAATCGGACCAGTAGCTCCAGAGATTAGTGCGTTCAAACAAACAAACAAACTCTTCAGCTTTATAATATTAGTTTAAGTTAGTTTAAGTTTAAACATATATATATATAGTATAGCTATTTTAATGAGTATTAGCTGACCCGGCAGACTTCGTAGTGCCTCAATCGATAAATAAAAAACATATATAAGTATGTATGCAAGTCTCTGGTACCCATGGAACAGGTATAGGGAATGTTAAATTGTGGCCGGAATGCCGTGCGTGATTTTTTATCAATTACAGTTAAACTCATTAATATGCACGAATAAATATAAAAGAAAAGTACATAAATACAATATTTCCCTTGGGGTTTCGAGGTCGTAGACACAATTAAAAGTACTTTTACGGTTTTCTTTTTGTCGCTTTCAGCTTCATCGAGAATTTTCACTTTTGTATGAAGTTGCACGAATGAAAATCCCTCGAAAAGGTCACAAAACAAAGAGGTAGGAAAAATTCGGACGCGGTTCTTTTTTTTTATTTTTTTTTATTCGTAACTTTCAAACGAAAACTTTACGGTGAGGTCTGACCGAGTTTCTTTTTTTCCAACATCTGATGCACTGCTCGTATTTGCATAGCTCTGTATTGTATGAGGAAAAGTTCATTTAAATCGATGGCTAGACGTTTTCATGGCCCATCTATTACCGTGTTACCTGTTACCAGACCCCTCTGTACCGTAAGAGCGTAGACCCGTAAGACCAAATTCACTATTGAATTGGGATCCTAGCCTTTTTTCCTTTAAACCACAACGCGACTTTTTTTTATTGCTTAGATGGATGGACGAGCTCACAGCCCAGGATGTTAAGTGGTTACTGGAGCCCATAAACATCTACAAGGTAAATGCGCCACCCACCTTGAGATATAAGTTCTAAGGTCTCGGTATAGTTACAACTTCAAACCGAATCGCATTACTGCTTCACGGCAGAAATAGGCAAGGCGGTAGTACCCACCCGTGCGGACTCACAAGAGGTCCTACCACCAGTGAACTCATTGCAATAGACAATGTCATTCCACGCGAGCTCACAACATACCTTAATTGACTTCACAAAATGTATAAGTTAAATGACTACAATACTCCATGTGATCATCAGCTGTTTTACAATCATAAAAAATATATATATCGAGGTTTGAAAGGCCATTTGGTTTAAGCGACATTTCGTTTAATACGCGACATTTATTATTGTAATTAAATGTCCGTTTTATTTGGTATTCATCATCATCATCACGCTTTCCTATTACCCTCTGCTGGGGTGTAGGGCTCGAATCAAATTTTTCCATTTATATCGGTCTTGGGCAGTCTGTTCTAGCTCCTCCCACGTCATGCCCAAGACCCCGAGCTCCTGCTCCACCGAGCGACGCCAAGTTTGGTATTAGCATCAACAATTCGGTGTTTTTAATTGAACTTCAATTAAATTTACCCCATTCTAATAGCTGAAGTTTTTTTTTTACGATATTTTTTCCAAATTATAAATTTTAAATAGCTCTCTCATAATGTGGCCTTTCACCCCTGATATTTATCTGCTGCATCAGGTTAGAAGGAGATGAGATTTATCATAAATAAAAACTCAATTTAATGATTTCAGATTATTTTATTTTTCGTAATCTCTAAAGACTGCGTCTTTTACAAGTTTTTCTAATTAATACGGAACGGATAAGATATTAATATAATATTATTTAATATATTATAGATTATTTACAAATCACTTACAATATAAAAATCCAGTGCATAGATTAATACAAGTGCATTTAATAATAAATAATAATTTGCAAAAAAAAAAATTGTCGATATGTAATAACTACTGGAAAAAAAGATTTCATAATCAAACTGACTGCTTTTCGAAATAAAAGTGCGCGTTAAAATTTAAAATTTTCAATACAAAATTATTTGACACATCCAAATTTTTATTGCTTTGATGGGTGGATGTACTCACGGTCCACTTGGTGTTAAGTGGTTACCAGAGTCCAGGGAGATCTACAACGTAAATGCCGCCACCCAACTTGAGACATGAGTTCTAAGGTCTCCGTTTTTAAAGTACAACGACTACCATTCAGACCGAAACGCATTACTGCATGACGGCAGAAATAGGCAGGATGGTGGGAACTATCTGAGCGGACTCACAAGACGTTCTACCACCACCAGTAAAATACTTGTTATATTAATTTTCATTAATTATTATGTTATGATTCAATTTAATATTTATACATATGTACACTAAGATATAAAACTGTGCATTCTTTTGTTACCTACATTATATATAACAACTTGTTTCCTACGATCTATCACAGGGTGTTCTGAGCTTAGCAAATATATAATGTTATTTACAATAAATAAAGAAAAGATTAACATTTTCAAACGGCATCTACTGAACAAAATTCCGCAATTACAAACATACTTCTGTTTTAATTTTCTCGTAATTACTAAAAAAAAACGAATGTTGGTAACATTAAAATTGAGGTCGGCTGCGCAAAATTGGCCTTAGCTTATCATAGTTAGTATGGAGATAGTGAGGTTCAAATTTACCATTACAATACTTCGTAGGTAAAAGAAATGCGCGCTAAAATGATGTTTACAAAGTCGTCTGTTATCTATGGATGAAACTAGGGATAGGCCAACTTTGCATCAAAATTTATTATGTTTTAAATAAATTGCAATACATAAGCACGAATATGAATTGTGGGTTAGGCCACTTTTGCGTTGACGGCCTCAATTAGTGATGCATTTTTTTACTGTATGTTTTATTTTATTTTAAAGTCTTTTCATACATTCCTTACGTAAAAGTACAAATCTCAACTTATAAATACATTCTAGAAGAATCGCTGGATAAATACAAAACTGCGTCGTGCCATATTGCGTAATATTAGTTTTTATGTTTTTTTGTGATTTATTTAAATAAACACCATTCTTCATTGTACGTTACATTACTCAGGTTTTTTATCAGCCGATAGCCTCGAGAGGCTTCTTCACCTTGACTGATGGTCGAGCTCACAATGTTCAGCCTGAGAGAACTTGCTAAGATCTGCCCTAACAAGATTACTCAGCCAAAACAAAATCATTTGTTAGGTACATATCGACGCTGAAAGGCAAACGTGACTAAGCGACAATAACTGCTTTATACATAAATGATAGGCAATAACCATATTCGATGCGCAAAAAATATATTTCTAGGTGTATTAAAATGATTTCAATCCTAGATCCGTTAAAATAGATTATTTTCAGGTATTTCAACTTTAAATTAGTCTACTGTAAAGTTCACGCATTGTCGCTTAGTCACGTTTGCCTTTCAAGCGTCGATATGTATGTCACAGCATGATCTGACGTGTAACGTAAAACATAAACAATTCCAACATGTTTTTGTTAATAGCCAAAATTATAAAATATACAATTATTATTGAACCTCTTTTAAATATTTTCAATCGACTCACGGGTTTATGCATTTTCTATATTGCGCTGACGTTATCTCTAGAATAGTTTTTTTTTTTGTGTTTGTATTTCCTTCAAATATATTAATTCTCATTTGACTCGAGTCGTAACTTTGAATTTAAAAAAATATATTATAGCTATTCAAAACTTTTATAAAGCAGTATTAATTATTTGACTTCCGTGCTAAAAATAAAGCATAATTAATAAAATCGCTAATCATTTAATTTTGTTCGCGGTCTCAAGTTAATATTACGACACCGGAAGTCCCTTTGACTGCTGATATGATTTACCAGACACGTGATCGTTTACCTCATCCATTAGTTTTATAAAAAAGCATATACATATATGTGTATGTGTAATTTAAGCAACAATTTTGATTTAAAAAATATATCATAATTACCTCATTCATAATGATCAAAGCAAAAATAATATTTTTCGTTGCAAACATTACAGTTCACAAATACCGGACTACGTTGATATACATATAACTTGCACAGTTTTCTTTTTTACTACTTGATTCTGTTTCGAATGTTTCATTAGAACTAATAAATTAAAATAAAATAAACAAATTTTTATTAACTGTGTGTTTCCGTATTTAAAAATTTAAAAATGTCTTTCGCATTAAAATTATTTACGTATTAACCGAGATTTAAATTAGACTAGAAACATTATTGCTGTTCAATTTGAAATGTAACCAAATTTTTGTTTTAAATAAAAGTTTACAATACAACAAATAACAGTAACGATATTTTATTTTATTTTAATGATCAACAAAACGAATTTCATAAATACAATTCACAGTTAGATTAATAAAATCAATACGTAATGAAAAACGAAATATAAGTTTAACTTATAAAATAAGGCTTCGAACCGAGGAACTGTAAACATCCATCCGCACTATTAACTATACAGTCGACTGAGCATTCAACCGTCCGATATGCTCGTTTAGAACCACGCTTCCACATCAAGAACCTCGTGCAATAATTTAATTTCCTGGCAACTATTCGTGGTGAATTACGCGGGCACTAGGTTGCCAGCGTTCAGTGTTAAATGCGCTAAGGCGGCAACACCGAACAAAATAACGCTATGTGTATTAAGAGAGGCTTTACCTGCCAAGCCGCATTCCTGTCCCCGATATTCGAAGCAAAAATTCTGAAAATAAAGTATTTTCATTTTTATTATATTGCGGCTGCCCCATCCTTCAAACCGAAACGCATTTCTGATTCACGGCAGAAATAGGCGGGGCGGTGGTACCTACCCGTGCGGACTCACAAGAGGTCCGACCAACAGTAAAAGTTAATAATAAACAAATTATGAACGAGATATATTCTCGTGTTTCACTTTTGGAATAAAAAATGTTGAAGAATTACATTTTGACGTTTTTTTAAGAATAGTTTTGAAACACGAAGCGAACTAAAGATTCTAAGTAACATTACTTGCTTTCGACGTCGGAAAGTTTATTCTTATCAAAGAAATAATAAAGTTTTGGGAGTCCAGGAAAAATAGGGCCACCGTTATCCGCGAAACTTTTATTTTGTCAAATGCGTCTTTGTGTTATTCGACTGTAGTAAGTACGCTTCTTACGAGTTTCGGAATCGCACTCTACTCAATTAGTTAACAGCAGTGGTAAGTAACATCGGACAAATCTAATCGAGATGGGAATCAATACCAAGATTTATAATGGTCGTATGGTGAGTATTGTGAGCCTGCAGGAGTAGGTTTTTTTTATTTTTTTATTTTTTATTGCTTAGATGGGTGGACGTGCTCACAGCCCACCTGATGTTAAGTGGTTACCGGAGCTCAAAGACATCTACAACGTAAATGCCGCCTCCCACCTTGATATATGAGTTCTAAGGTCTCGGTATAGTTACAACGGCTACCCCACCTTTCAAACCGAAACGCATTACTGCTTCACGGCAGAAATAGCCAGGTGGTGGTACCTACCCGTGCGAACTCACAAGAGGTCCTACCACCAGTAATTACGCAAATTATAATTTTGCGGGTTCCAATTTTATTCTTCACCGTGGAAGTCAATCGTGAACATTTGTTAAGTACGCATTTGGTACCCGCTTGCGGGATTCGAATACCGTTGCATCGCTCGACACGAATGCACCGAACGTTTTATCTTTTAGGCCACGATGACCTTTAAACTGACTAAGTGCTAAGTACTGAATCTGTCGTGAAACAGTAATGTTAGGTCGTTTCGGTTTGAAAGGTCAAGCCGTTGTACTACAGAACTGAGACTTAGAACTTATGTCACAAAATGGGCGGCGGCATTTGCGACATTGATGTCTATATGGGCTCCGGTAACTTAACACTAGGTGGGCCGTAACCTCGTTAACATTTAAGAACAATATTTAAAAAAAATATAACTAATAAAAAATGTATCTAAGAATTATTAATTTAAAAAGTAGAAAGGGCACTTTATCATCACCAGTTTACTAGCCTAAAGTATATTATATTTAGCTTTTGTCCACACTTTCTCTTATCCCACTTCGAATAATTGTGGGTGAACATTTAATAATTCTGATTCATAGATAGTCATATAGAGTATCATTATGATCCGAATGAAAATATAGACAAATGTTATTCTACAAAAGGACGGCGATATCTAAGTCACTTGTTCAACCGCTTCACATATAAATAGTTTTAAAACGATTGAATTTCCTGCACATACCTTAATGATATTCGATGCCATGCTTTTCAGGAATTCGCTGGTGAACAAGGCAGCCTCATCTCCGCAAGCCTTTAGAACTGTCTGCTCAGAGCACAGTAGATACTCTTGGAATGAACTGGAAATAATATTGTATGATTAAATAATTTCACTTTTTTTTCTCTTATAATTTTTAGATACTAGCTGTACCCGTCCGCTTCGCTGGGCATTGAAAATTAACATTATTATTTCTCACCCCCACAAAGATTCTCATCATTAACGCCCTGCTCTGGTTTAGGGAGTCATACTCATATAAATATTATCCATTAAGTGCATGTATTTTCTACATGGATACCAAATTTCAAGTCAATCGGATGGATGGTTCAGTAGTTATAACGGAACATCCGTAAAAACCACTGTAGATTTATATATTAGTATAGATTACTATACTGTTACTTAAGAAATTGAATAGCAAATATTTTTTTAGTATCTGCGTACGATTACTCCAAGGAGTATGTTCCGACTTTTTGGCGGGAACGCGAGGAGTGAAGTTGTGTGATTTGTTTTATTTTGTCTATTTAGTGTATCTTCAGGTTTAAATGTGTAATAATGGTGGTTTATTAACTGTTCAATATCTGTGACAGTGCACAAATGTGGGAAAATGAAATAAAACTGCTCGGGTTCCTCCAAAAAGTCCACTGAAAAAATCTCAGTCAAGGACCACCATTTTATTAAGATTATATTTCATCCCATATCATCTCATCTCATCTCATTTCTTTTAATTTCATCCCAGTTGATTAATGTCTCAAATTAATCTTCTTCATTTCATTTCATTTTATTTCATTTCACTCCATATTTATCATTTTTCATAAGATTAAAAATTAAAATAAGACTTGACCTAAAGGCCTCAGTTACCAGGTCATAAAATCCCTTAAAAAAATAAAAAGGAATATGTTCCGAATATTTTGAAATAATATATGTAGATTAAATTTTTTAAAACGAAACTAATAAAAGAAACGTTTAAATGTTTAGAAAAATTATTAAACATGTATATTATGTAAAAGTCGAGTCTCATATATTAGTTATCTATGAAGTCGACTTGGGCAATGTATGTACATCAGCTATGTATAAATAGTTTTTATCTGTTTAGAAACTTTAACGCTGCTAACAAAAAAGGAAAGAAAAATGTCAACGACAAAACAACAGAGAAAAAATACATTTTGAATCGTCCGTTATAATCGACGAATTTTAACTAGTGGACGAATATTCGTGTATAAATAATAATAATTTATTTGAATAGTTAATTATTGTTTTGTATACTACAACGCACAAAAAAATCGTGTTGATGAACGCGTAATCTAAAGCAAAAATTACAGACGAATGCCTTCGTTGTACCCTCAAAGTTGTGGGTCCAACGGCCAACGCGATTGCCGAATATAATTGCGATATAATTGCCGAATATATTTTTATATAGATATATATTTTTATATAGCTCTGTAATTTGGTTTTTTTTTTTTACGTTAACTATGTATATAAGTATAAACAAAGTGCCAAATGTATGACAGAATATCGCCCGAAAAAGGCTTAGCTTATTTCTTTTTCATTGTCGTCGTCAATTCAATTTACTCTTTTCTTTTTTAAATCATCATTAAAAATGAGCTTTTTGAATAAAAAAATTGGCACGATTCTATTTTATGCTAAATTCTGACGTTTTCCTATTGAATCATTCCGCGAAATAATTTACAATTTAAAAATTCTACTGTCGTATAAATTGACGAAATAACAACTGTCTGGTCTGGAATTTATCTGGGTATTGAATAACGCTCCTTTGGCTTACGTGATTTAAACCAACAATAAAAACCAGTTTTACGGTTACTTCGGCCGTCAGCCATCCGTGGCCAACACGATAACTGTAAATTGTTTGAAGCGTTGGAAATAAAAAATTAAAATTAAAAGTAAAACTAGCTATAATTCGAATGTGACAACAGCATTTAATTTTAAAACTTTGGACATCCCTAATAAAAGAACAATATGTTCATTAGTTGAACAATACTGTTATAGAAACAAGTTGCTATTAGATTTAGCTCCTCCAATTTGCATCGTATAAGCGCGTTTAGTACTCTATAAAATGTTGCAACTCATAGAATGTTGCATGAATGTTTCTCTTATGTAAATTTAAATACATTGAATTCATTTATTGAGAGTTAGTTTTTGGATTGAATTTTGATAATTATTGTCATCTAGCATATAGTGAAAAGTCTCGATAAAAGACTCGATTGAAGCCTCATTTACACAGAACAAGCATGAGCATATTTACAATGATGTTAAGATTTTTAACACAATGTTGTTCTAAACTGAATTTGGCAAATGAATTACTTTCACAACGAAAATATGTAATCTGATCGGTGAGATACTTTTCGACAACTGCAAATCACGCTCCGATATGATTACCACTAAATGTATGAAATGGATATATTTGTTGATATTACTTAGGAAGTCCTCCTCCTCATGGTCTAAAAGGCTAAAACGCCCAGTGTATTTGTATTGAGCGATGCGAGTGTGTTGGTGTTCGAATCCCGTTGGTACTAATTTTTCTAATGAAATACAGACTTTACAAATGTTCACGAATTACTTCCATGGTGAAGGAATAGCATAGTGCATAAAAATCAAATCCGCAAAAATTTTAATTTGCGTATTAAGTGGTGTAAGACCGCACGGGTAGGTACCACCACCCTGCCTATTTCTGCCGCGAAGCAGTAATACGTTTCGCTTTGAAAGGTAGGGCAGCCTTCTGTAAAATATCAGTATATTTTAGAACTCGTGTCTCAAGGTGGATGGTGGCCTTTAGGTTGTAAGTATTTATGGACTCTGGGAACCACTTAACACCAGGTGAGCCGATAGGTCATTCAGCCATTTGAGCAATAAAAAATAATAATTTACATCTGTTGTACACTGATAACATTAGTGACGTTTCTAGAAAACTGTATTTTCATCATTCATCGGATAAACCATGTTGTGAGCAGCACGTAGATAACAAAACAAATATTCATATTAAAAAAAATTTAAAGATAAATTGTACATTTCTGCTGCACTTCTATTTAACAATATAAAGTGTAAGATTTTTAGTAGTAAAATGTAAGAATTTGGATACACTTGAAGATGTTTTCAGTAAAGTACTTGGGACCAAAGCATTTTTGTATGACAGTAGTTTGAGTGTTCTTTAAAAATATGGGTCGCGGTCTCGTCTCGATACTTTAATTTCTTTTATTCGAACCTGAAAGTCTATTGAGGATAGCGATAAAGAGAAATAATCAGCCTGTGTAAGGCTCATGATTGAAATACAAAAATATGAACAAACAGCCTATTCCCGTTAAAAATTTCCTTCGAATGAGAAAAACAACATTGGAAAAAACTAGTTTTAAAACCTATATCATGTTAACACGATTATTTCAATTCGTTCACTGGGGTATTGCATTTTATTTTGATGCTTCTGAAAACAAAAATATTCCCATTGTTTTTGTTCAACTCTCCGATGCGTCAGTGAACATGCAGCGGTGTATATATCCTGAGATAACGTACGAATGTTTCAACTAGGAAAAACTGAGCGGAACACAAAAATACTATAGAAGGGAACAGATTACTCATGGAAATGCATGTATGTAGCTTCGTTTTCGTTGTCTAGTTTTATTTGTTCAAAAAGCAGATTAGTGAATGGGTTGCAAAAGCCGCGTTCGTGGAAAAACTAAAAAATATATATATACATTAAAAACTCCTTGACCAAATTACTGGTTGGTTTGGCAATTTTATAAAAAAGCACCCACTTTGAGATATAAGTTCTAAGGTCTGAATTATAGTTACAACGGCTGCCCCACCCTTCAAACCGAAACGCATTACTGCTTCACGGCAGAAATAGGCAGGGTGGTGGTACCTACCCGTGCGGACTCACAAGAGGTCCTACCACCAGTAATTACGCAAATTATAATTTTGCGGGTTTCATTTTTATTACACGATGTTATTCCTTCACCGTGGAAATCAATCGTGAACATTTGTTGAGTACGTATTTCATTACAAAAATTGGTACCCGCCAGCGGGATTCGAACAGCGGTGCATCGCTAAACACGAATGTACCGGACGTCTTATCCGTTAGGCCACGACGACTTCAGTAATTCACTTTTAATCCCACCAGTATTTTTCATGCAGACTGAGTAGCTCGTTTCTAATGAAACTAGGCGGGGTCCATGTTGACATCGCCGAGAAGTGTAAAGGTTTATAAAATGCTTCTATATTTTTAAATAATGATTATTTTATTCTTAATTAATTCTCAGAATTTAATTCGCGCTATGCGATAAAAACCCAGTAAGTTATGTAAAAGCTATCTGGTATTAACAATAAATGTTTGAACAATTGTTCGAAATGAGTGCGATAAAGGAATCATTAAAACGACAAAAAACCTTAAGTGCCCCGGTTAATCCGTTTCGAATCTTAATCAGACTTTAACGGCAGAAGCTAAGCAAAAAATGTATTTAGTATGGTATTATCGGCTTACGCAGAGATTTGGAAAATATTAAGCGAAACCCATAAAATTAATGAACCTCTGATTTGCATCCGAATATTTAAAATCGTTTAACATGTTTTTTTTCGTTGGTGATTCGTAAATTAAGTGTTGAGATGAAAGCATAATATTATATCTAAGTTAATGCAAATTAGATTTTTCTTTCTGGGTGTGACCAACTCGTGTATGTGTTCAAATTTTATTCGACATTTTTAGCTAGCGCTATGACATGTCCTTCTTCAAACGAGGCTTGTGGAGAGTATTAAACGGTAGGCAGCAGCTTGGCTCTGCCCCTGGCATTGCTGACATCCATGAGCGACGGTAACCACTCACCATCAGGTGGGCCGTATGATCGTCTGCCTATACGGCAATAAAAATAAAAAAGGTACTTCTAGATTTTTTTATTGCTTAGATGGGTGGACGAGCACACAGCCCACTTGGTGTTAAGTGGTTACTGGAGCCCATAGATATCTATAACGTAAATGCGCCACCCACCTTGAGATGTAAGTTCTAAGGTCTCAGTAAATGAAGTTACAGCTACTGCCCCACCCTTCAAACCGAAACGCATTACTGCCTCACTGCAGAAATAGGCGGGGTGGTGGTACCTACCCGTACGGACTCACAAGAGGTCCTACCACCAGTAACTATTATAGATACTTCTTGTAGGAGTAGTAGATACTTCTTGGCAACAAAGGCTCACTTGTTTTTAACAGTAACAATGTTATATAATTAAATGCTTCCTTTTTGTACTATATTAGACTCTCATTTACAAAGTCGTGTTAGTTCGCTGTTCTTTTAATTAACAAGAGGATAAATCAACAACCTTTCGCTACTATGAGATTATTATGATTACGTAACCTAACTATATCTAATTTCTATGTTCTGAAAAGAAAAACTCGAATCTTTTTAAACATTTCTCTGTTATCAACCGACGAATCAATAGTTCCGAAAAAACCCTCTGGAGAAATACGTTCGTATTACGTCAGGAGACAGGACTAAGAGACCCTAAATTGTGTTTTCAATCTAATACAAGATTCAGGGAAGGCTTTAATAGTGTTTCAATGATGACGATGATGGGCCGTGGTCAAACTGGAGTTATCCGAGCCCAACACAATGTGAACACTGTGACCAACATTAAAACAACGGCTGATACATCATATGTGTGTCAATCCGTAACATGTAGATGATTGAACTCCAGAAATAGGCAGGACGATGGTGAATCCCTCTGACTCCTATACTAACTTACGATACGTTCTTCAGTTAATGTTAAAACTCATATTTAAAATGTCATAATGGCCATTTTTGTCGCGAGAGTCATGCTTGGTTTGGAGTGTGGAAGAGCCTTAATACAATGAAATTGGGGGTTCGACCTCATGCCTCAAGATCGTTGACGGTATCTATAGACAATAAAAAAAAATGTTTTACACCGAACATTGAATATTTAATTTTAAGTCTCGAGATCATCTTTTAGAATTCCGCAGAAGTTTCCTTGACAACTTCCATGACAGTTTAATTTGTGGAACTCAAATTGAGTGACGCCATTCATTAGTCGTACTGGCAGATGTCTCAATCAGACCTCGTTTTTAATAAGTTCCGTTTTTTATTTTCAATTCTGTGTTCGAATTAATTTAATGGTGATTTTTTTTTGAAGAAAATTGTTTTCTAAGTGTCGCCCTGAAACCTTAATTATTTGAACGAGAAAAGTTTCCGCGTAATGAAGTATTCAGTTGGGGAAACACTTTTGAGTGGTTATTTAAAAATTTAAATTTTGTTTTTTGATTTTTTTTTTGTTTTAGTATTAGTCAAATAGTATTTTTTTAAATCTAAAATTTAATTAAACACATAAAAAGTAAAAGTCAATTTAAAGTAACAGTAACAAATTAATTAACAGTAAATATTATTCTTTTTGGTTTTGTGTTTTTTCTAAATGATATTATATATTTTCGCGTTTAAAATGTAATCGAAGGAATGCCGTTCGAACGTGTTCATGTCATAAGATCCGGTTCTCGGATGTGACACTGCGTATTTAGATCGATTTTTATAGCATAAGTTTTTATTTTTTAAATGTTACGTAGATGGGCAAACGAACCGAAGCCAACCGGTTGTTGAGGAGTAAAAGGATACCATAGAGAACTTTTTTTTGTCTCCCTATTCGCTGGTAGTTTAAGAGGCTATTCCCGCCATTTTCTAACACTAGCCCTAGCAAGAGCAGTGCTTCGCAGAATCTACCACCACATCGAGACACGAAATGAGGTCACGAAATGCCGTGAGATTGTCTAGTACAATAAAACTACATAAATAAGTCATTAAATATGATCTGTTTATGAGTGGATAGCACGTAAATTCGCATACCTACATGTACTCTAATGATAAATACTCACCAACAAACAGTCTTCAAGTAGTCTTCGTGTGTTGTTGACATATCATCAGTCTGATACTCATTACGGCTACTCAAAGTGGTCAATGTAACTTCATAGTTCTTACTGCATACTTCGTATTCTGATCGGACGCTTTTCACACAAGTCGCATGTTTCAGGTATTCATCCTGGTATTCACCTCTGGTGCACAATCTTTGGACGACGTCCGTGATGCCAGCGTAGATCCGACGGAAGAGGAATTTCTCGCGTTTCTCCATACACGCGTCCGTGTAGTTGTCTATGCATTTGATACCGGCAAGGAGGTCTCTGTAACGAAAGCGTATGTTATCTATTGTATTTGTTTATTCTGTTTTTAAAATAGCCCAACAGAATAAGTCTCGAAGTTGTTGTGGCCTTAAGGATAAGACGTCCGGTGCATTCGTATGTAGCGATGCACCGGTGTTCGAATCCCGCAGGCGGGTACCAATTTTTCTAATGAAATACGTACTCAACAAATGTTCACGACTGACTTCAACGGTAAAGAAATAACATCGTGTAATAAAAATCAAACCCGCAAAATTATAATTTGCGTAATCACTGGTGGTAGGACCTCTTGGGAGTCCGCACGGGTAGGTACCACCACCCCGCCTATTTCCGCCGTGAAGCAGTAATGCGTTTCGGTTCGAAGGGTGGGGTATACTGAGATCTTAAAACTTATATCTTGAGGTGGGTGGCGCATTTACGTTGTAGATGTATATGGGCTCCAGTAACCACTTAACACCAGGTGGGCTGTGAGCTCGTCCAACCATCTAAGCAATAAAAATAAAAAAAAGAATACTGGTGGCAGGACCTCTTGTGAGTCCGCGCGTTTCGGTTTGAAGGGTGGGGCAGCCGTTGTAACTATACTTGAGACCTTAGAACTTATATCTCAAGGTGGGTGGCGCATTTACGTTATAGATGTCTATGAGCTCCAGTAACCACTTAACACCAGGTGGGCTGTGAACTCGTCCAATCACCTGAGCAATAAAAAAAAATTTGAAATTACTTCACCGTGACACTCGATTAATAAAGAAACTGGTTTTTGGCGTTGATAGACAAGAATCGAGAAGTCAACCACAGCCCTTGGCCTTGAGACGTACGTATAATAACCCGAAAGTTCTATTCAAAGTAACTTCTACTCTTTAATATTTTCTCAAATTTTCGTAGACACAATTAAAACTACTTTCACGATTCAATACCGAGTTTTTAGTTTTTATTGTTATCACATAGCACTTTTAGAATTGAAGAGGCTTAACTAAAAACTTTAAGAAAATTAGTTTTTAACTTTGAACGACTTATAAACATGTACCTATTCTATTAGTTTATAAAATTAAACAGTATCTTTTAGTTTAGAAAAGGATAAAGTACTATTTATTTCTCTTTTAAATGAAGCGCATACTTTATAGTATTGAAAGCGAAAAATAAAATATTTACAATTTAGGTACATATTCTTTTTAATTTTTTATTTATCATCGCATTAATCATACTCAAAAAACAGTAATCAAATATGGAGTATATTTCTGAAAAATATAATAAAACATAAATAACTAATTACACTTCAGGATAAAAAATTTGGATGAGATAATACAAATTTCCTACATATAAATATCACAATCCTATTTAAGAGTTCAGTATCGAAAAATCTGTAATATATAGATAATTAATCGCTGGTCGTAGATTGAAACTCTTTCAATGGACGATAAGCTTAATAAGTTAAACACGGGTCATCAATTAACCCGCACAAATTCAATTTATTGGTTGCGAGAATTGCTTCTAATAACTTCTGTCAATTTTGGAATGTTCATCGCAAGTAAGTGAATCTTTTGAAGCCCACATCTGGGTAGGGTGTCAAAGGTTTGTCCTGGAAGGCGATGCTCGACTTCTGCGAGTCCACCATTTCGCAGGAGACGGTGGAACGAGAGAAGGAGGCCTCATCCCTTTCCGCACCTATCCTTCACCGCTAAGCCGGGGGCCGGAGAAGGACTTTTACCCGACTTCAGGCCTTGTAGGACGCGACCTCCCCCCGGTGAAGGTCACGGGGCGACCTGAGGGGGCAATACCGCGCAGCGTGCTTCCTGCGCTCTAGCGCGCTGCATGGTAGCAGTTGAACGGAATCGTTGTTTAGTGCAACCGGTTGGCGGTGTATCGCGTTCCGAGCTGACAGGCTGGTTCTGGCCAGCGGGGTATTCCGGAACATCAGCAGCATCATCTGGGGCAGCCTTTCAGGCTGCCGTATCGAGACGGTCGACAGAGTCGTCGACGACCTGTCGGTCGGGCATCCTAGGGATGGCGCCGCGAGTTTGGTTGTAGTGTTGACCGCGGGAACCCCCTACTCTACCAAGGTTCTGACTCTGGGCCGAGAGAGTGCAAGGGGAGTCGTTAAGTGGGCAGAGCCCTAAAACATTCTTGGGTCCGCGGTGTACCCTCTACATCTGCAGACCGTCAAGTCTTACATATTCCGAGCGCCCCCTAGGCGCAGGGAACTCGTAGAAGGTTCGGCCCGCAGACCAAAAAAATATATCCGATGCATTTAAATTTCGAATCTCTCTGTTATCAGTAAGTATAAATGAATAGATGTCGATTACCATAATTTCTGGTTAAATAATTTCCTATTTCCATTTTCTGATCTCTGTATGTGGTGGTGACAACATTCCATTGTGTTCACTCGCGTGCATAGGCCGATAAAAAATCAGCAGTTAACGTGGAAGCGCAGTGAACGGAATTACTGAATAACTTTAAAAGATACTTATTTTGTTATCTCTTTTTTATTATACAAACAATACCATTTAAACTATATACGTGAGATTAAATTAAAATTCCCTGTAGGTATACATTTCTTACTGATTATAAAGATATATCTGTCGTATTACACCTATTAAGTCGAAACATTATGAAGATTCTCTTTGAACTTAGCTCCGTAATTTGTTATTAACCGCGCGGACCGCAGCAAAGTGCCCCATTGGCTATTCAGAGGGAGTCGTAAAGCTTACACTGAACTTACCCAGTCAGACAACTAGTTTCGAATTGCTATTTACCACAAACAAGGGCTCTAAATTAAGACGAGCTAACTGTATAACTGCCGAGCCGTTCCGGTGTCGGGAGTCACTCGTTTGCGTCATCTTCATCAAAACTTTCACATGTTTCGGAAAATTAAACGCAAATGAGAAGACTTGCCAGCGATATCCTGTATACGAATATTTTATTATATATTTATACTTTGTTGTTATTCATAATGTGGAGTCCAAAAATTTTGCCATCACGAGAAGGCTGGCAGATGTGATACATTGATATTATTTTGTACAAGTATAGGTGCAACAAAGGATAATTATTACGACAGGAAATTCATGTGGCATAATGAAAATTAAAATATGAATATTAAGAAACAGTCGCTTGCGTATGGCGACGCGTCACCACGGCATGCGTCGCCACGCCAGCAATCAAGTTTTACGTGCGACTATCATGATTCTTTTGCCCCAGTCACCTGGGGTCGACGCAACATGTTTTCTCCTTCCATACTCCTCTGTCATATACCGTTTCTTCGCTCACTCCCCTCTAACACATATCGTCTTTCACACAATCCATCCATTTCTTCTTAGGTCTATCTCTTCCTCCATTTACGCGCGACTATAGATGTTTCATATCAAAAATGTAAGTTATTAATTGTGAATTTTGTTCGTGATTTATATTTCCTAAACAAACATTTTATATTTATAATAGGATTAACATTAAACTAAAATATGTATTGAGTTAGTAATTCTCAGTGCAGTGGTCTAAAATAGCCATGTCTTCCCAGTGGGCGTCTTAAAATGCGCCTAAGAGATTCGGATTCAAGGAAAATGTCGAGCAGCGATCTTTAAGTATTGTGGTCTAACTGGCCAACCGCCATTTTCTAGTACTAGGGTGTATTATTGTCAGCCAGCATCGTACCATCCAGCCGATTTTTGTCGTGAAGTAATCATACGATTAGAAAGATGGAGCAGCCGTAATACTGAGATTTAGACCTGTCAAGAAAGTGACATTTACGTTGTGGTATCCATGGACCCCGGTAATCAATTACACAAAGTAGGCCATAGGGTAATAAATAAAGGAAAACTGAAGAAAAAAGCCCGATACAATAGACACTTGATTTCTTGCGTAAGCATTTTCCATACAAGGAAGCCTTATTCAATCGAAACAATTGTCTCGTGCGTTGAAGGAAAATTAGTTTATGAGTTTGTTTACAAAACGTGGCTTAGCGCAGTTTATATTGTTTGTTAACGTTGTGTCCGAATGTTTGCATAACAAATTTTAACCTTAAAGTTTTGTTTACACAAATCATTGTGCAGTATTAAAAGTTTGCACACAACTTTGTTCGGGGAATTACGTTTTAAAGTCGTGCTTCTCAAATATTTTCGAATTAAATCAGTAATATAATCATATTCTAACAGCAGGAGACAAGTTCTTAAGTTTCATGACACCTCAGTAATGTATTTTTGGTACATTTGTAGATTTAAAAATGTATGGGTTGTCCTTCGGTAATCTAGTAAAACATTGTAAAGTTTCTGTCGGTACTCCAGGGAAATTCTGGTATGAAGATATTCTTTCCTATCTTTAAGATACGATAGCTAAGTTAGCCGCGACTCTTTTCAATAAATGAGTTTATTAATTTCAACCTGTCATCGATTCCTTCCGACTTCGATTTAGTAACGACAAAGCTTGACCGAACTTCACTATTTTATATTATTATTTAAAACTCAAAATTAAGTACTATACGATTTTGAGGATTGACAGTGTTATTGTTATTAGTAGTAAAAGTAGTTTTAATTCAGATCGTGATAAATGTATTTAATTAAAGTTCATCTTACATGCAGCTCTTGTCCAAATCGTCACGCGTTAGTGCGAAACTTATGTTGGGAGAACTGAGAACCGGTAGCCCCATGGAACACCTCTGAAGCAGGTCTTCATACTTGTTACAATTCTCCTTAACGGCATCTGTCACAAAGATAATATTTTTGTTAGCTTTGAAGTGCTGAGTTCTTGATTGTACTTTTTTTTTTTAATGATTGAAAGATTACTGGTGGCCCGAAGGCCTTTCCAGCTTCTCCAGGACCGGTGGGCAATCAAAGGCTCAGCCACGGTATCTTGATTGTACTGTGAGTCCCCACGGATTGATTTTATTTAATACTACGAGTATACTCTTCCAAAAGTCAAACTGAAAAGTTTACTCAATAAAACAAAATGTGTGTGTGTGCAAAGTCACACACGGTAGAAGTGAAACTTATAAAATATAAAAATAATCGCAAGGGTCAACCACTCCGCAGTGCAATGGAGCAGCCGCACCCCGGGGAAACCGCCTGCACGATCACGGTAGCCCGACGCCAGGTAGGTATGATTTAGCAAGAGAAATACGAGAACATCTATCAACTGTGTAACATCTCGTCACCGCGATTCAGGAATTGTTGAATGTACGAGCAGCGACATCTATTGATATAAATAAATAGAAATAAATAAACATGGCGCGTAACGGAAGAAATTAAAATGGCGCGTAACCGAAAAACGTTACATACGTTTTTTCCTCCCTACGTCGATAAAGAAGTTTCACTTCAATAATGTGTTACCTCAATTCGACTGACACTACGTCACTAGTAATATGTATATGTTGCTTAAATGCAAAAGAGCGATAAAATTCACATAGTAGTATTTAGGTATAATTTACAAATGTCCAAGTAAATAAGTGTGATTTTATTAATAATTCACTCACATAAAAACACATTTTATCTTTGCAGAGCAAATACAATACGCTAAATCAACGCTTTTAAACTTCTGAATTCTAATGATGAAGAGGATGTCATATGTAAACAGTAGTATTATTATTCCGCACACTTGAAACAATATTTTACATTTAAGGATGGCCTTGTCGCCTTTTTCGTACAGCCAGATATGAATTGCTTTGTTTTCAATTACTATTACTTACATAGATGAATAAGCTCACGATCCAACTGTTTTTAAATGTTACCTGCGTCCTTAGACATCAAAATGCGAATGCCACCACTCACCTTGAACCATGAAGTCGAAGTTTTTGAAGTGAAAACTTCTTTAGAATCGTTGTGATTTCAAACCGGATGCAACGGAAAAAACGACAGGTAAGAGACACAAATACAAAAATGTGTAGGATGAAGCCAGCAAAGAATGAGACAGAAATATACATACTATTTAATACAGCGCCATCTGTGAGATTTTTTAATACTAACGTGTGTATGAAAGCTCTTGTAGTGAATTTTAATTTAGGATTATACGTGAAATTAAAATATCAATTCACAGAGGGCGCTACCTTACAATTATTTACTAATGACAAAATTTTACATATACTAAAGACGTTTAGGATAATTGTATTTTAATTTTGGAAGGTTTCACTTCTACCACGTGTGAATTGCACACATGTATTTTTTTTTTATTGCCCTTGTAGGCAGACGAGCGCACGGCCCACCTGATGGTGAGTGGTTACCGTCGCCCATGGACTTCAGCAATGCCAGCCGCCTAGCAAGCCGCAAAGCCGCTGGCTACCGTATTGTATTATCAAGTGTATTGTAGAATAAGCTATTCCACTCTGCAAATCGGAGCACATAACTTCTTCGCGGCAGAAATAGGAAAGAAGATGATAACAATCCATGCGAGTTTAACAAACGCCCTACTGCCAGTAAGTGCCTATTCTCGATCGAAGTACACTAGTAAAATATTCAATGGACTCTGCTGCCCATTATTTGAAATCATCTTTAGTCGCCTTTTACGAAGCCTATAAAATGATAAAGGATGGTGCTATTCTACACTGCACAGCCCGTATTTACGTATTTTATTATTACATCTGAATAGTATCCGAGAAAGTTCACTGAAAAGTACTTCCCAGCGTGGATTGCAACAGAGATACTGTTACACATGCCTGTCAATACCAAAAAAATAATCTAAAACTCGTCTGCAATTAAAATAACGAATTGATAGTTTATGATTTAACAAGAAAACGAAAGATATTCAATATTTTTATAATATTATCAATAATACATTAACTACATAGATAGATAGATATCTCTAGCTTATTTATTTTAATACAAAACAAATTTCGAGCTTTTTTTTTATTGCTTTATGGGTGGACGAGCTCACAGCCCACCTGGTGTTAAACACTTTTAGTTTTAAAAGAACACCTTTTAGTTTTTATTATAAGCTTTGTTCAACGTTGGGAGCTTTTTTATTATTTACAAAGTACATTAAAGCGAATCTAAAATGATTCTGGACTTAGTATTTTTATTTATTTTTATTGCTTAGATGGGTAGACGAGCTCACAGCCCACCTGGTGTTAAGTGGTTACTGGAGCCCATAGACATCCACAACGCAAATGCGCCACCCACCCTGAGATATAAGTTCTAAGGTGTCAAGTATAGTTACAACGGCTGCCCCACCCTTCAAACCGAAACGCATTACTGCTTCACGGCAGAAATAGGCAGGGTGGTGGTACCTACCCGCGCGGACTCACAAAAGGCCCTACCACCAGTAATTACGCAAATTATAATTTTGCGGGTTTGATTTTTATTACACGATATTCCTTCACCGTGGAAGTCAATCGTGAACATTTGTTGAGTACGTATTTCATTAGAAAAATTGGTACCCGCCTGGGATTCGAACACTCGTGCAACGCTCAACACGAATACACCGGACATCTTATCCGTTAGGCCACGACGACTTCACTTTTTAAGATATTTAAAAGAAGACAATGAAGAAGAGAAAGGAAAGCTTAGTACGCAGAAATAGGTACACACTATCAACAATAAAAACCAAGCCAAGGATGTCTCCTTATAATTAGGGTAGGGTTAGATAATATATGCATGTCTGCAAGCATTACCAAAAAATATTTAATTACTATTACTCAACCATTCTAATTAGGATATGGACTCCGGCAATCATTAACACCAGATACATCCTGAGCTCATTGTTCATCTATGCAATAAAAAATATATTTAATTTTTTATTACATTTTAACCACATCTAAGCAGATAAATATAAATTGACCAATATCTAAACTAATTAAATGTTCAATCTCCGTTAAGGATGACTCATTAATTAGGAAGGCAATCGAAAAACCCGTTTGTAAATTTAATGATTGGTAAAATTCGGCCCGATTTCGTGTGAATTTAAGGAAAATAATTTAATGGTTAACTATTCATTTTATACTCTTATTAAGGTTATAATTTAAAGTCGTGGTAGAATTGATCAAAATATTGAGACTAGGTTTTTCATCTCATTTAAGTCAAAACCTTGTCGATCATAATAGAAATGGCAGGTACGCTTTGATCTGGCGAAAGCTTTCAAAGTTTATTTGAAAACGGAAAGCTGAGGTTCGGAAGTCCTCTCGATTTCAAGAGAAACCAAAATGCTTTGAACTCGTGTATATCGATGGAGCATCCTCAAGTACGACATCCTGTTTCGAACTTCACGAAAATATAGGGGTAGGGGTTGGATAATTTTAAACGCGATGTGAAAACTAGATTGAAAAAATATCAAAAATAAATAGGTATGTAAGTATATAGGTATAAATAGTATGAAAGGTATCTAAAAGATAACACAACATTACAAAAAAAGTTCGTTCTTTGTCCTAACGTTTATACTAGGTTTTTCTGGTTAATTATTCACAAAAAAGAAAATAAAAAACCTATTTTTGGTATAAAGTTTGCTTTTGTGATAGTTATAGTAATAATACTTATTTTTCAATTTTTTTATAATATAAATATTAATAAATAATAATAATAAATATTTAATAACAATCACGCAATAATTAACTTTAATTCTTTCAAAAAAACCGCGCTATGAGAATTGGGTGTTTACGTTTACACAGTGCCACTAGATGGCACTCGAGTCACAAACAACGATCAGGTGTTTTGGTACAAGCCCAGAAAAACTTAAAATGTCACGAAAGTGTAAATACGATGCTGATGCATTCTGTTTCATATGTGGTCAATTAAAGTTCAAAAGCAAACTGTTTCATGCCATGTAATTTTTTTTGGCCTAATTACGATCTAAAATATCGATATTTTATGCTTTGCAATCAAAGTCAAATTTGGTGTTGACCCGTGTAATGATATGCAATTTCATTATAACTACTTGTGCGCCATCTATCGTATCTTCATGGAATTAAGTCAGAAACCTTATCTGTAGTCTTAAAAATAACGATCAAAAATATTTAATGGGATACATATTATATCAGCTTAGTTTACTTTATTAATATTGTGAGATACAAAAATTTGCAACTAGATCGATGAAACAAGACTAAATTGTTTAATCAAGGTAAAGGGCAAATTAAAAACAACAAAAAAAGTTTAATGCTGAATTATGAATTAATTATTCTGAACCATTAGACCATAGATTCAGTTTGTTTAGTTTTCGAACACGGTTCGTTCCAGTTCGATACTAATTCGATAACATCTATTGGACAGAAAGTACAGTTGTCAGAAATAAACTTTCCTTTCCACTGAATCACTGTGACCATCGAAATCTATGTGTATACCTATTTGTGTTTTACGATCATCAATCTACGTCAGGTCCGGAGTATATCTTGGCCTTGAAAGAATCCTTCGCGGGTTTGTACTTTTTTACGTGGGTAGATTTGATCTATACGCACTTGGTGTTATGCAGTTATCGTGGTTAACAGATGTCACGTAATTATACCCTAAGACTTAATTAGTTCATTCGACTTCATTCATTTGAATTTGATTTACGGCTTACCACAAGACATGACGATTTAGAATTTATCAGATTTATTCGTGTTAGATTTTGTTTTAAAACACGTCCTGTAATAATAATTTTCTTTTGACAGCTTCAAAATTAAAATACGCAATCGGGAAACGCCTCGCATACCGCCAAAACCAGAATTTACTTTTAATAAACGTGAATAATTCTAAGGAATCCATACCTTATTAATTTAAGTTACAACGACGACACGTCATTACGGATCCTCCTGATCCATTAACGATGCTTTTAGGTACCACAAACACCGGTCACCGTCCTCGTCGAACCCGTCGCTTGCGACGAAGGGCTCGACGAGCGATTTAACCCATAGACACAACCCACTGAGTTTCTCGCCGGATCTTCTCAGTGGGTCGCGTTTCCGATCCGGTGGTAGATTCTGCGAGGCACTGCTCTTGCTAGGGTCAGTGTTAGCATCACTCCGGTTGAGCCCCGTGAGCTAATCTACTAGTTAACGTTACGCTGAAATAGCCTCTCAAGGCTATCAGCTGAGGTAAGAAAAAAAAACGACGACGTGGTTTTGAATTGAGATTGTTGTATCAATACAGTAGACACCTAAATATTGTTTTTACGATGTTAAGGCGTACACGCGTCAGCGCGGTCTCGTTACACGCGGTCGCCGCGCACTATGCGCTAGCAGCTGTTCTGCACGCGATTTGAAATTCATCGAGTCTCCGGATTTATCTCGAGACACCTATGAATACCTTTATTTGTTACGTCAGAATTTTATGATATACTTTTCGTATACGACATTAAAAAGTTTTTCAGCTGATCAAATAAAATTGCAAAAACAACAATTAATTATTAATAGCCTTCTTTTATAATTTTAGATTGCGATAAGCCGAGAAGCGATTTTATAATCCAAAATTTAAATATTGAAATTTGGTCATAAGACATCCGTCCGTCTCTCTCTAATGGTAATGGCCTCGAGTATGGCGACATCGTGTGTACCCAGTTTGACAGGTGGTTATTTTTAACAGTGCCGTTCTGAGAAGTATGCATACCAACGGTGTGGTGGGGAGCCGAGCCCACCACGCCGTTCTCTCCCATTGGCTGCTGCAGATCGTACGATGTTTCATGGATGTGTGCGTTGCGTTGTGTGTACCGTACCATACACTCTCGCTGTACAGAAGAATAATCGAGCACCAATTTGAGTAGCGCCGGTCGTCAATTGATTGATTGAATTGCTCTGATGCCTTATGAAGTCATTCTTGCCTTGAAACAATGACGTTCAATTCTTTAATTCATTGCTGATCTGCCATTAATGATTAGAGAGCAAACAATATTTTTTTACATTTGACTGCGTTTTTTGCTTGATTTAAATTATGAAACCGTCTTGTGTTTATGCAGCGATTTTACGTGTTGTGTCAAGGTCACTCCAAATTTGTTGATCAGACTTAATTTAAGTATGTACGGAATAGAGTTTTGACGTAACATTTAGAATTGATGGATTACAGCAACAACGATATAATGGTGTTTCATAATATTCGATAGGTACCTACTTAGCCGCAAACTTCTCAGTTTTAAGCGCTTAGTTTCTGGAGGGGTTTTTTAAAGGAATATCCTATCGCCTTTCCGCACAGAAAGTGTGTTAGTATATAATTTGAACATTACACACACAAGCTATGCATTAGTCGTTAGGTACGGTCTCTCTCGATCATGAAATGAAATAGCTTGAGATTTCGGATTTTAAAAAATTAAAATAATAATTTTTATTACATTTTTTTTATAGTCAACTTTAAACCAACTTATAATATGAGTACGAATAAATAATAAACAAACAAGCTACGTAAATTTTTCTTTTTTTTTTTAATGTCAGTCTTTTCTACTCTGTTTTTCTTGATCTTTATTGGATCAGTTTTTTTTTATGTATTCCTTCCTCACTATGTTTCGTTATGTACTCTTATTTATATTAGGAAATAAAAGTACAATTCCCAAATACAAATACTAAAATAGTGAGAAAAGTTACATGACACATGTTACAAGTTTTACCTTTATCACTTTCACCATGCGTGCAAATAACGTACAGACGGACTTCTTTTCGATTAAGTTTTTAACATACGCACATACATATTTCTAGTAATTTCGTCCTTTGACGTTTTACAACAATTTACTACAAACACGCGATAAAATTTTCATGCTTTGAAGTACTCTGTACGTAAAAATGTGACGTAGTCAATGTTATAATATCTGCACACATGATAGCTGATAGCCTTATCTAGATTAGATGATGTAGTATTTTGCACATAAGTTTTTTTCCAGTTTTTTTGGTATGTTTTCGATCATAAACCTTATCACTGTTTAACACACGACTCAGAAAACCTTGGTTTTATTCCAATGATAAGTTTCAGATTTTGTGTGCGAGTACATTTTTGGCACAATTGATAAGAGGTTTTTTTTTAAACATTCATTGAGATAATCTATGTTACGAGTACGTTCTGAATTCGAAAGGGTTTACTATATTTGAAGCCAAATTTTATCGCGTCTCTAACGACGAACAATAATCGACAATCGAAATCCCTCCAATGGAGCCAACACAAAAACTTTGGGAAAGGCCTTCGTAAATGACTCAATGGAAGCATATCCCCAAGGAATGACAACCGGGAGCGGGGTAACAAAGCTGAGAATGATCGCGAAGCAAATCGCCCATTCCCTTGATGTCCCAGCGCCCGCAAGTCGTTTGTCATCCCCGGCTCGGATGGGGTAACTTTTTGTTCGAACTGCTGACTTCATCAAAACTTTTGTAAGGAAATCGAGCATTATTATCGCAACGCTAATGTGTTCCGATGTTTCTAATCGCTTCGTTTAATCTTGTCAGCGATAAATATGACAGTAAACATTTCTGTCAGAACTACAATGTTATAGTACCAATATAGCGAGATGGCGGATCTGTTAACCCGTAGGCATGTGCATATAATTGTATATCGTATCCGATTTCCGGGGAAACGTTTACGCCTCTCTCTAGTGGGCAATAAATTTGGATTAAATAATTACATCTGACTGCGATAGCAACCAAAACTACGCGAATTAGCTATTAGGCCCTAGATAAACGAATGTATCCATAAATTTATATGTACCTGTATTTCATATACTCTTTATGTAGAACGATAATATATAGACCTTAGAACACTAGGCTACAATCGAATGTAAATAAATGATTCTCACTTAGAATAAAAGTTGTAGCTCTTTGAAAATCAACGAAGGCCCATTTGACCCGCGGGATTATTGTCCGGTCGCTAAAGCAATCATGCACCTTTTCTAAGGTAGGGTTTACCAAAATATCATCTCGGTAACCACTTATCGATTCAGCTTTTTCGTTACACCCCATTCGTGAATTCGAATTTCGAGCGTATACCTGTTTAGTAAATTTTTATATTTGACAGTAATTTATTTCTTGTTATGAATTTTCACTGTGAATCTTGTATCCTTAACAGAGGCTACAGTGGCATTCATTGGTCGTTTAAAAAATAATATTTTTTTTACAATCTAAAAGACTTTATTTTTCTATCTTTATTTTCAGACAAGAAGTCGTCGTGGCCTAAAGGATAAGACCTCCGGTGCATTCGTATTGAGCGATGCACCGGTGTTCGAATCCCAGGCGGGTACCAAATTTTCTAATGAAATACGTACTCAACAAGTGTTCACGATTGACTTCCACGGTGAAGGAATAACATCGTGTAATAAAAATCAAACCCGCAAAATTATAGTTTGCGTAATCACTGGTGGTACGACCTCTCATTTACGTTGTAGATGTCTATGGGCTTCAGTAACCACTTAACACTATGTGGGCTGTGAGCTCGTCCACCCATACAAAAAAAACAACTTCTTTGTTTACTTGTCCATGAATTGTGAAAATCTGGGAAAACTGTACCTTCATTTACTTAAAAAAAAAAACACAAATATATTTTAAAAGGTAATATGTATGATTTGTAAACGACATTAGAGTTAATTTCCTAAAATCGCCCAACGAACATGATGAACTAAGAATGTGAATTAAGGATTTTAAGTATGTGAATTAAGGATTTTCATAAATATTAAATTTAATTCGGATGAAATTTAGAGGCATAAAACATACTAATGATTTACGCCAGTTAAATGTTCATCGCGATTTGTATTCAATGTCGTTTCCAAAATCAGAAATGACGTCAAACTATCTCCTTCACCTGTGCCATTTATTAAAATTAAAGAAAAAAACCTTCAGTCTCTGACAATTACGTAAAGGGGATTGCCCACTCTCCATAGTGTGCTAGGCCCAAGGTGGACATTAAATATTACTATAAAAATGGACTGATTCAAATTCTTAAATGTATTAGATATCTAAAAAATATATTGAAATTGACGCCACTATTATAAAAAATATAATAAAAATAAAAAACTCGTTTTGAGGTTAATTTTCTATATAAATACCTCAAGAACTTTTCTTTTTTAATGTTTAAGATGTTCCTAATGTATTTTTATCCAATTGTAGTTATTAGGGTATAAAAAACACACATACTTCTTTAAATATCTATATTTTCTTCATCTTCATACACAATTAGTAAATCATCTAAAAATAGCAAAGGAGAGCATATACACGGTTTTAAATCTCGGTCAGGTTAAAACCACAATTCACACAATGGTTTTCAGCCGTAGTATGAAACGTTATTGATAAAAGCAAAATAAATCGAAGAAAAATCAAAACATCCATTTTGAACGCAAGCACAAGCAGCAAGCGAAGTGTCAGTCAGTCAGATTAAAATCAGTGTTGTCAGTATAAAGAAAAATAATTACATGAAATTCATATATCGATCATTTTTTCAAATAACCGATATTTGATTTATTTCTTAATGTTTTTTTTACGAGTACACATTATATTTTATTTTTTATGTTTTTGTTTTAGTTGTACATATTTAAATAACAATACGAGTTAAGTTTTTTTTTATTGCTTAGATGGGTGGACGATCTCACAGCCACCCTGGTGTTAAGTGGTTACTGGAGCCCACAAACATCAACAACGTAAATGCGCCACCCACCTTGAGATATAAGTTCTAAGGTCTCAAGTATAGTAACAAGTTAAAGTCCAATGGGTATGTCTTTGATGTTATTTTATATGCTTAAAATCGATTAAAATCGATTGATTAATGATAATATTTAAAATGACTTATTTATATGTTTTTTTATATACTTAAAATGTTTACTTAATACGTAAAAGGTTTTGATGCTGGCAATATTTTTCCCGCAAAAATAAAATTCTTGTTTTTTTCAATAGAGTTACTTTTTTTAAACTACTTATTGTAAACTGTAGTGGCGCTTATTTGGAAGAAAGTAAATGCATATTTATTTATGACAAAATTAATGCACTAAATATTTTTTCTCTAATCTATTGTCCGCTTTGGGCCTAAAATGGGCCGTCCCCTTTATATTGTTTTGAAAAATATTATGTATACATTATTTATAATATTTTATATAAGAAAACGAGCATTTGAGATGTGGTATTGGAGACGATTGTTACGCATGTGCCATAGACCGCTACCCAACCAAAAATCAAAGAGCTCCACATGTAGATTGTCTACAATCTGTTTGTTATCAGCGCATGCTAAGCTACATTAGATACATCACGTGCCGAAATCCTGACATCCTCAAAAAGCTGATGGTTACTACCCTCAACGGGTCAACGGGAAAACACCACGTGGTTGATCAGCTACCCGTTGGTCAAAACTGACAGCGTCACTTATCGGCTTTCTTATGCCTGAAGAACTGAGGAATAGCGAAAACCTCGAAGTTGTATAAATGGGTGATGAGAGAATATTCATCAAACTAAACACAATCTTTAGAAATGAAGAAGCCGACTCAGAAGAAGAAAATATTGGACTATTTTTTGACGAGCTCTCGAGATATCACCCCTCCAATTAAATCTGAGATACATGGCCAACTCCATCAATGTATGAGAATGGCTTTATATTGATTTTGAATTAGGGAGCATTATAATATGTTTATCAGTGTTTAAAAAGATTTTAAAGGCTTACAAGCGAAATCGACAGATTTTCTCTTAACTGTGACCATCACATGACATTCACTACTAACTCTTTAGAAATTTCAATAATTTAATGTATTCTACCTTTAGGGTTGGCAGTGGAAGGTTTTGTTCAATACTAAAAACCCATAACTAAATACATTAACATTAAAATAATTAAACTAAAGTGTGAATTAGTTCTCATATCCCATCCCAATGAATTGAGGGTAAAAAATATATTTTAGTTATAAATTCGTTGCGTAAATTCGTAATTTCAACCCTAAGGTAAAAAATACATTTCTCTTTTTTATTTTATTTTTATTGCTAGATGGGTGGACGAGCTCACAGCCCACCTGGTGTTAAGTGGTTACTGGAGC
The DNA here is from genome assembly GCF_030269925.1 of Bombyx mori. NCBI lineage: Eukaryota > Metazoa > Arthropoda > Insecta > Lepidoptera > Bombycidae > Bombyx > Bombyx mori. The sequence continues at coordinate 8,898,390 of NC_085123.1, forward strand.
CCATAGACATTTACGACGTAAATGCGCCACCCACCTTGAGACATAAGTTCTAAGATCTCAAGTATAGTTACAACGACTGCCTCACTCTTCAAATCGAAACGCATTACTGCTTCACGGCAGAAATAGGCAGGGTGGTGGTACCCACCCGCGCAGACTCACAAGAAGTCCTAACACCAGTAAAAATTTTCTATACTCACCACAATATTATAATATTATTAAAGCGAAAAATGTATTCGGCTAAATTACAATAATAATAGTAATTTGAAATCGATTAATCTCTGTATAATTTCAACCAGCTTTCGTATTTATAGAACTTGAATAATTCAATAGGAATCGCATAGGTCATCATCGACATTCATCGTCGGATACCGAATCGAATAGGATTTAATTGCTTTACTGATTCGAACGGAAACGTAGGATAACATACATTATTTATGTCGGACACCAAAAATACGAAGATTTTTTAGTAACAACGTCAATTTATATATGTGTACTATACATATATGGATCTTGTTGCTACTTGATTAAAAAAAAAAAAATCTACCTATTTGAGTAACCTCGAGGAGTTATTTTAGATTCACCGAGGTAGTAGGTGAGCTCACGCGGCTCAAACCGAGAGTGTTGCTAACACTGGCCCTAGCAAGAGCAGTGCTTCGTAGAATCTACCACCGGATCGGAAACGTGACCCACTGAGAAGATCCGGCGAGAAACTCAGTGGGCTGTGTCTATGAGGCTCTAACCTGACGACGTTGTCGACGACGATGGCCGGATCGGAAACGCGACCCACTGAGAAGATCTAGCGAGAACCTCGGTGGGCTGTGTCTGTGGGTTAATTTACTCGCCAAGCCATTCGTTGCAAGCTACGGGCTCGACGAGAACGATGATCGGTGCTTGAGGTACCTAAAAGTCCACCGTTAGTGGATCGAGTGGTGGAGTTTAGGGCGACGTCGACTGTTTAACATTCGGTCCGCAGAATCGGGTATGTAGTTAAAAATGTTAAGAGTATTTTTAATATATATACTATAAATAAATACAGTCAATTGTAGCTATACTCGATGATATTTCCCGGTAATTCTGGTAGATTTCAATAAATCCCCTTGATGTTTTTTTTTTATTTCTGGCAATGTGAAACATAATTGAATTTCGTGCGAGATACACGAATTGGTATTAACGACGTAAGTACTTTCTATCGTCGTACATTTAATTGATGAGTAATTCAACCAGACTATATTTGAATTTTTTCCAACCTACGGTTTTGGCGCAAAAAGAATTGTTTTCCGCCATTTTGTTGTTTTCGGAAGTAAAATATAACCACAAAACGAATGTGTATCGTGTTTTTATACGTTTGGGGTGGCTGCCAGCCATATATACTGTAGGTACGCCAAATATGAAGATACCAAAACAACAGGATTAGTGATGTGCTTAGCTTAGTAAACTATTTTTTTATGGAAATGAAAGCAGTTTTATACAGGAAAAAACACATTACATGACTTAGATACTTTGTCAATTACATTTTGGTTTGTTACACAAATTACGAACTTGCGGGCTTGATTTTACTCCACATTCCTTCTTTGTAGAAGCCATTTGCCAACACGTGTTAAACAAACAATAAAATAGAAACATTAACGGCCGTCTGGTGTGGTGGTAAGTGACATGGTCACTACATAAGGGGGTCGCGGGTTCGAATCCCGCCAAGGGAAGATATTTGTATGATAAATATAAACGTCTTTTCCAGGGTTATGGATGTATATTAAAATATATGTATGTGTATAATAAAAATCTTACATTTATTTCCGTTATCTGGTACCTGTAACACAAGTTCTTTACGAACTTATAACGGGACCAGTTAACGTGGCGTGATTGTTAGTTAATATCTATTTATTTATTTATTAAAAACTGACTTTCATCTCTCTACATTAAGAGGCAGAAGATCAGATCAGAGTAACCATTTTATCTCGACATTTTAAATTGTATTTAATTATGATGCAACACAGATACGTGTCCTAACCATCTTTTGATAAGATTTCAATAGTCACTAAATATGAGATCCTAAGAAATAAATAAACTGCGTACCAAAAGCAAATAAGCTATTTTCACCATACCAAGATCCGACCCTAAGATTCTGACTCCGATGACCTTCTTCAATGTCTATTTTCAAATTGGGATACTAATTTTTAGAAATTTTTTAACACTCATAATTCTACCCATTCCGTAACAAATGATAAAGGATTATAAATACTTCATATACTATTTACACATAAGTACTTAGTGATACGCTTGTTGATTTTCCCATGATTTCATGTTACATGCAGACTAAATAAGGTATTGTATTGCAGAATTCTGCAAAATAGATTTGTAATATTAACCACGTACTTTCTTCATGTTATGAAAACAAATGTCGGTTACTGCAGGTTATTGCAGTTCAAGCTCATTCTCAAATACAATCGCTTCGTCACATAATTCGGTATTGCACTATTACATAATATGTTCCCATCATGTTTGTTTTGTTCAGTCTCCAGTCTACCTGTGATCATGGCACATACAACAGCGCCGAATTAAAACCGTACTCACATTGAGAATGTGTTTTTAATGATAGCCGCTAAAGTTTAAAATCGTTTGCTATAACTTGCTGTTTCATAATTTTTTACCTTACCTTTACCAGAAAGCAATATTTCTGTTTGTTTATTTATTATTAAAATTAAAATGAGTGGACGAGCTCGCGGCCCACCTGTTAGTGGTCACCGAAGATCATAATAAACCACGTCAATGCCGCCGCCATGTTATGACATGAGTTCTAAGTCTCAGTTTTTAGAGTACAACGGCTGCCCCACCCTTCAATCCTAAACGCAATACTGCTTCACGGCAGAAATAGGCAGGGCGGTGGTACCTACCCGCGCGGACTCACAAGAGGTCCTACCACCAGAAATTACGCAAATTATACTTTTTGCGAGTTTAATTTTTATTTCACGATGTTGTACATTCACCGCGGAAATCATTCGTGAATATTTGTTAAGTATGTATTTCATTATAAAAATTGCCTGCCCGCGATATTCGAACACAGACACAGTCGCATTGATCGATACGAATACACCAGGCGTCTTATTCTTTAGGCCGCGATGACTTCATTAATCTATATTTAACCTCTATGTATATTAAATCTAGATTAATCTATATTTAAGAGTGGTTCTTAATATTTTCCAAGTTTTTGTTTCAGCTCATTAAGAAATACTCTAAATTTGTACTCCATGTCGTATTAGTATTAGTGTTCGTCTGATGGTTGAAATTCGATCATAAGTGCTCCATAGCTACGATTTCAATTCAGTCTTGATCCATTAATGGTGCTTTTAGGCACCACAAGCACCGGTCACCGTCCTCGAAGTGCTCGACGAGCGAATTAATCCATAGACACAGCCCACTGAGTTTCTTGCCGGACCTTCTCAGTGGGTCGCGTTTCCGATCCGGTGGTAGATTCTGCGAAGCACTGCTCATGCTAGGGTCAGTGTTAGCAACACTCCGGTTTGAGCCCCGTGAGCTCACCTACACACGTTAGGGTGAAGCTGAAATAGCCTCTCAAGGCTATCAGCATAGGTAGGAAGAAAAAAAAAGATTCAGTCTTTGTATTTATCATATTCTTTTACTTAATACCTTCTTTTTTTTATCGAATAGAACTAACATTAGTTTGAAACTGTCCACGCAAACTGGTCAATAGCTTAGCAAACTAACCTATTCTCCCTAATAGTTCTAGAATTTAGACGAAACTTCGTTAACAAGTTTATAATATCGCCAGTATATAATGTCGCAAACGGCAAATCTTGAAGTTTTATTTGTTTACTTATTAATATCTGTTAGGGATCTAACGTCACGAATATCGTAGGCGTTTGGAAGTGAGCCCAAAAACGCCACACCTCTGATCATACACACAAGACTCGAAAAATAGAACGGACACTATTGAAAACTGGGTGTCATTGATCTAGTACAAAATACTCTTCAAATAAACTAGCACCTTTTTTCTCAAGATGGGTCGCGGCGTTTACTCTGTGACATCTATTGTCTTCGCTAACCACTAAACACCATCTGGACCTTGAGTTCATACCCAACCTAAAAAATTAAAAAAATTGTAGCAAGAGCAACGCGGCGGCAGCTAAAATTATCATTTATCAGTCCTTTATCTAAGGCTGAAACTCCATCACAAAGTGTTTTATAAAATTTACCAGAGATTTTTAACCTTGAAGGAAATTATGTAAAATTTTCAGTAAATACCATTGCGTTTATTTACTTACATATGAGTCGACTAGTATCAAAGCCGGCAATGTGACTTTTGGACAATTATTGGTAAATCAGAAAAACGAATTATTGACTTTGTATTCCATTGGCAGTCACAAAACTCTTCTGAACGACATCTTATATAAATAACAGGTTAAGTATTAACCTTTATTTAATGCAGGTTTTGAACCGTATTCTTTGAAGGATACGATTATATTCAAATCAATCTGTATTGACATATCAATAACATTTGTTTGTCCAAATGCACAGATTGCCACCTTTGATAATAGACGACTCATATATCTACTAGCCTGGGTTATGATGTTACACATATATTATGAATGAATTTAAACGGTAAAGTGACCGCAGAAAAGGTACGGTAGGCAGCGGCTTGTCTCTGCCCCTGGTATTGCTCAAGTCCATGGACGACGGTAACCACTCACCACCAGGTGGGCCGTACGCTCGTCTGCCTGAAGGGCAATAATAAAAAAAAATCAAATGAATATGCGGTAAAGCTATTTCCCTAGTAATAATAGTTAAATTTATATTCGTTTTCTTATTAAGTAAAATTGCTATGAGATACTTCTGAATGGCTTGAAAACCTCAACTACACTTTAGTGTCCACTGTTTATATTAATTTTATTTTATTTATTTTTTCTCTGTAGATATTATCCAGGAATCATTTAGTATTAGATAACTATGTTTTATCTAATACAAATTATTAAGATTCATTATTATTACTATAATAATAAAACGTGTAGCTAATCTAAACGTAATTTGCGGACATATGTGAAAAATCGAGTACGCTTTTAATGTTGCGAAGGTCGACCTGATATATTTATGTATAAAGAATTTTATTACTTAACAACGTACGTGAAAGTTTCCTCGATACGTGTATATATACTCGGTAAACCTAATTTATGAAGTCGAATTAGTCTAGACATTTTGATAAAAAAAAAACAAGGTTGTAATTATTAACCGAAGTTACTGTAAATACAATTTACATTTCTGAATTGTGTTAAAACTTTTTACTTTTTTAAATAGTAAATAATAAGTAATAAGTTTTAATACTGTATAAACTATTATATGTATGTATGTGTGTATATATGTATGTATGTATGTATGTATATGTGATTTTGTATATATACTTTTATTTGTATGTATTCGTAACCTAATATAAATTTCATTGCACCTACCACTATTTACTCGGCACTACCTTTGGTTGACTGGTAGAGAATGCCTTAGGCATTAAGTCCGCCAATGTAAATTTTACATGAAGTGTAATAAATAAATAAATAAATAAATAAAACGCTGAATGGGGATTTGGACTACTTGGTACCAAAACGTTATTACAATAAATGTTAATGCGCCTTTTTGATTGGCCTAGAGCATCTTTTTTTTCCTACCTAAGCTGATAGCCTTGAGAGGCTATTTCAGCGTAACCTTAACTAGTAGGTGAGCTTGCGGGGCTCAAACCTGATGACGTTGCTAACACGAACCCTAGCAAGAGCCGTGCTTCGCAGAATCTACCACCGGATCGGAAACGCGACTCACAGAGAAGATCCGGCGAGAAACTCAGTGGGCTGTGTCTGTGGGTTAATTTATTCGTCGAGCCCTTCGTCGCAAGCGACGGGTTCGACGAGAAAGATGACCGGTGCTTGAGGTACCTAAAATCACCGTCAGTGGATTGGGAGAATCCGAAATGACGTGTTTTGGGCTTAGAGCATCATCAATGATAATTTGTTTGAATAAAGTTATTTGACCCTGAATGTGTATTTTTATGATTAAGGATTGTTTGTGGCCCCGAAACCTTTCCACGAGGACTGGTGGGAGAATTCGACGATTCAGCAGGAAAGGGGCTTTGTTAACCACTGCACAAACGCCTACGATAGAAGCCTAACTTCTCAAATGCATCGTTAAAGCATCTGCCGCAGGATCAGGTGAACCTGCCGAGGATGAACGCAGGGTGATCACGGAATAACTTTATAGGGAATCTTGAAGTCATAAATTATTCAGGATAACTTCCAGACGTTTCGGTTTGAAGGGTGGGGCAGTCGTTGTAACTATATTGAGACCTTAGAACTTATATCTCAAGGTGGGTGGTGCATTTACGTTGTAGATTTCTATGGGATCCAGTAACCACTTAACATCAGCTGGGCTGTGAGCTCGTCCACCCAACAAAGCAATAAAAAAAACAATTCAACTTCGTGGCCCAGTGATGTTGAGTGATGTTCTTGCGTGTGCAACGAAGACTCACATTGACCTCAACCTTTTGAAAGAATACAACCCTGCGTTTTAGAGCTTCAACTTAGACACGCCATTTACAAATCCAGTATACTAGGGTCCCGGCTGCAGTCTGAAATGCCTTCACAATAAAAGATTTGTTCCTACCGGGATAGTAAGCAGGCGTGTCAACTGCGAAGAGAGCTTACTGGGTTGACGGTGACCGAGGCTTGAACGTGAATAGATACAATCGTCTTGTCAAACTACGATCTGAGTTTTATGGAAACTGTATTGAGAACTAGCACTTATTCTTCATCTGATATATTTGTATAATATAATTGAATACTTATTGAAGACAAATTCTAGGTAGGGCATATTTTTCAATCCGAATCGTGGCTAGGCAAAAATATGTGTATTTTGAAATATGTTTAGTTCCTTATTCTATCCTATTTATTGCCAATCAGCTTTTTCTTGCATTTCAGGTTTTTTATTGGTGTAGAAACTATTCTCTACCAGTGATTTATTTTAACCCTTGGAGGTTCAGTGTCCACATGTATTGGACATATAGTCTTACGTTACATTAGTCTTAGGACCGAAAAGGGTTAATGTGTTTACCAAAATCTTACTGAAATAATAACTTAGTTCTAAATGCAATTTTAAAGTATGGCATGCTGCATGTTCATTTTCCGCACTAGCAGATTCCTTTCCACCGACGAATTTAAGCCTTTTACCGGTCGACTCAAGATATATTTCTAACGGAAATGAGAGCGGACGACTCTGACTACACGGCGGCCAATGTTTGGTCTCCATTTAATATCGTTCGGCTATCGGTTGCCCGACATATTATAATTATGTATGTATCTCCGGCTTAATAGTAGTACAGTTTACTTTAAACACTGAATTTTAAAGCTGTGTTTTTGGAACGATGTTCCTTATGGGACGATGCGGAGGGGTACCCTAACCGGGAAAAAATGTCCGTAACGTAAGATTTTTATTAGTAATTCATACAGTGTACGACTTAACTTTGTAATAACGTACAAAAATTAACATATTTTTATTATATAACTTTTATAAATCATTGTGAATAAAATAAAGTTGATAACTTTGTAAAGTAGTTTTTTTTTATCAATAAAAAAATCATAATGAAAAATGTATACCCAAATAATTATTTTCTTTATACCTCAAAAGAACTTAAAATTAATATTTTTATAATAAGGAACTTCGTTCCTATCCGGTGTCCCACGACACCACACCCTTTTTTATTTATTTTTCCCTATCTAATGGCTGGTTGTGCGTCAATCAATGTTTGGTCGAATTTCATCGCGATAGTGAGATATTTTTTAAAGCGTAGGTGGGTGAGCGAGCAACGGCCCATCTGGGGTAGAGAGAATTCGAATACATAGCGCAATGACTCTCCACAACCAAACCGCGGTAACTTGGGTAGGTACAGTAAAATTTTTGATGTGCTGCTACTTTATAAATGATTGTTTCTGATTATGATTATGGATTTTTTTTATTTTTTTTTAATACTATGTATAATCAAGAATCTGTCTGGACCTTTTTCGCAAATTCAATATATTATTTGCATAACAATTTCAAATGTACGAAAAAAATCGAATTCGATTAGATTATCAACTGCTTCTGCTAGTTCCAGCTAGTTTGATTTTTAGTACTCTTGGTATGATACAGTTAACCTACTTCTAAACATTTTTTTTATTTCTATGAAAATTATTAAGACTTTTTCAATAACGTTAACATTTTATTCCTCAACCAAATTACAATATGAACGTATGCTGTTCGAATTTCAAAAACTTTTCGATACTAAAATATGACAATGTAACTATGTATGTAATAATTATATTCCAAGGTTGTAGTATATTTATTTTTACAATTATACTGTAAGTAACTGTTTCAGCTTATTTTTCAGCTTATTTTTTGATCGCCCAAAACCTTTAGATTTAGAATGTTTCATTTATTTTTTTGTTAACAGATTTGTTTATGAGTTGTTTGCGTATTATTTGGCTTCGGTGCAATGTGTACTAGAGCGTGGTTAGCGTGTCTTTAAAATTGGGCATAATCCAAGACGCCCACTTATTGAACAATTGTCTATTTTAAGCCTAAATCTATGGCAATTTTACGTTATACCTATTGAAAATTAATTTTATCGTCGTGAGTTTAATCTCGAACATCGTTTTTATACATTTAGATATTTACTTATAAAAAAAAGCGTAAAAAAGGGTCATTTTAATTTTAACAAAAGACTACTAGGCGCTTTAAAATTATTTAATACTGAACGGACTAACCTTGAATGAAGATAAAAGTTCCACGTTTACACACTCGTACAATGTAAATAATTCGTTTCAACCTACAATAGTTCTGGCACTATGGGGATGGCATGGTTTATGTTCAAAATTATTCCCTCCAAAATTAAATTAAGAAATTTCGAATACATAAATTACTTAAAGTAAAATTAAATATAATGTGAGTACTAAAAAATTAAACTTACCGGAAAAAGTAAAAGTCACCATAACGAGAAAAACACTAATAAAATAATTTGCACTTTTACACATCTTGGGCAACATATCAGGCTGTATGTTAAAGTTTTGTAATTATTTTATTTTGTAATATTATATTTACACTAAATTATTTAATTAAGTGTAACTAGCAGCAATTATATGTATTTTCGACCATACATTCGTTTTTCATTTACTTTTAGTGTTTTAAGAGTTTTCGTAAAATACGAAGAAGTTTTTAAAACAGAGTAACATACACATACGTTGGAAGTTTACAGCCGACTGATGTGCTGGATATTGGTACTTTTGAAATGACTGTGAACAACATAGAGCATAAACGCAGACTGCTCTATGATAGAAATTCAGACTACAACTTAGTATAGAGGTCATCGTGTGACTTTCTTAATATTAAAATGATGTGACTTTAATAATATATGATGTTATTTTGGCATAGTGTCTGAATCTGTAAAGAAGCGCATTATTGTATTGCATAGAATTGTTGAACTGTGAACTTTAATTCCTGTTTAGAAATGAATTAAATTTTTTGTTACTCTGTATTTTTTAATTTTTAACTCTAAAATTTCAAACTACCATATTTTAAATTATATTTGACTTTGCTTTTATTTCATTATATTTCTGTTACTCATCTTCAAATTGTACTTTCACTGTAATTTGTATAATTTTAAAGTCTATTTTAACAAAATTTAATTTTAAATTTGTAAAAGAGAGATTGCTGGTTCTCCTGAGAGTTCTTTTAATACTGAATAGTCATTTCTGAGTTACACCGCAGTCTTTATTTTAAGATATGAAATATGATGAAGGTCAATTTTCGCCAAATTTTCAATTTCAGTTGTTGTAGACTGAACGACAACAGAGACAACACACACATTCATTAAAAGACAATAATCTAAATATACAATATTATCACTACTTTTATTCAAAGTGCTTAGAGCCTAAGCACTTAGAAAACAATTTGTCTGTCCCTCTAGGATTGAGCATATTCATGAGCGATAGAAAGTGGGTTGTATGTTCGTATGCCGACAATAGAAAAATACATGTTTAAAGATTTCATGCTCTGAAAAATGATATTGATAGAAATGAAACAAAATTTTAATTTCCTCTCTAATTTAAAATAAAAAAGTACATGACAGAACTTGTAACCAGACTTGGTATTTTGTTCGACCTTAATGTTCCTTAAATGTGTACTCTATGACTACATTTGCGTAAGTCTATAGACTACATTTTACCAACCTGAGCTCTTGAACAAGCCGTTGGACGTAGCTTCTTGAGATCCAGAAAGTCCACCTAACAAATTCTCAGTAGAGAACCACCATATTACTGAGATTATATTTGATCCCATATCATCTCATCTCATTTCATTTCATTTGATTCATGTCGATTGATTATTGTTGCAAATTAATCAACTTCATTTCACTTCATACTACCATTTCTATATAAAAAATGTATATAGATATATATTTAAGATTAGGCTGTACGGTATTAAACTTTTGCCTTTCCAGTTGAAAAAATAAAACTACTAGTTACTACTACTGATCAAATGTCAAGTTTTATGAAAAATATGTAATTGAAAATCAAATTGAAATTTTAAATTATCTTCTTTCTTGAGAACGATTTGAAACTGTGAATAGCTGTTATTTTAAGTTACAAATCTATAATTAAACTGAATAATTAATGAAGGCCTGCAAGTTTAACAATAACCAATAAGCGCTACCAATGGCTACAAAAATTTTAAGACATATTTTGCGACTTCCGTCTTCTCATTTTATGTATAGAAGATGGGAAAGCTCAAACACAAAAGTGGCTGTGTATGATCCTTTTGCTAATAAGCCAAAGAAAAATAAAGATACATATTTGGAAGCAATCAAAATGTTTGAAAATCAGGACAACAGAAGAAGAGGACACGTCGAATTTATCTATGCCGCCTTAGCTAGAATGAAGGAATTTGGTGTGCATAAAGACTTACAAGCGTACAAAGCATTAGTAGACGTACTGCCCAAAGGCAAATTTATACCGTCAAATATATTTCAGGCTGAATTCATGCACTATCCGAAGCAACAGCAGTGCGCTGTGGATCTCCTTGAACAGATGGAAGATAATAGTATGGATATCAGATTGTTATGTTAAACATTAATACTTATAATCTCTTTGGTAGTAATTTGTATTGGGCTTCAATAAAAAAAAAAAAATTAAAAAAAAAAATTTGAATACAATTTGTAAATGTAATAAATCTGTTGTTTTATCCTGTGTCACTTGAAAGGACAATTATACAATTAAAAGTACACAAACAAGCTAAATAGCCACTTGAACAGCCAATATTAACAATCATTACAAATAACACTATAATACACAAGCCAAGTTTAAAATTTACGTTATTCCATAAAATTGCTAAGGTATGACTACTGATAATTATTTTTTTATTAAATTCACAGAAGTAATGCCAGACAGTGAACTAGAGCAAATGTTATTGAACGTTTTTGGAAAAAGAGGCATACCTCTTAGAAAGTTTTGGCGCATGCTGTACTGGATGCCTAAATTCAAGAATCTAAGTCCATGGTATTTACCAGATGAATTGCCGAATGACACATTAGAACTTGCCAAAATGGCTATTCATCGGATAACTTCCGTTGATCCTACTATGAAAATTGAAATTTGGCAGGTGAAAAATTCTTTCATTTCTCTAGTTATGATTACAGTACCAACTGTATAGTGAAAGATGTTTATAAGTCAAAATTTAGTGATTTGTAATTAAGAGCCCATTTAATTAAAGGAGGGTGTATATTTGCTTTATGCATTACAGTTTGACAAGAAGTAAATTCGTTAATCAGTAAGAATGAAATATGCTCACTTTTCCCAGGATAAAGTATTTCTTTTGTCATTTTCTGGTCTTTAAACTACTAGATGGCTTGTACATCTGTTGGCATATAAAATTAAACCATTAAAACCTTTCATTTTTATATATCATTCATAAATTATTGAGAATGTAATACATAAAGTATACGTTTTAAATGGAATCTGGAATATAGACTTAGACGTCATGTCTCAAGATGAGTGATTTCAAACACATTATGATGTTTATGCATACCGGTGTCCACTTAATGCCAGAAGGGCCATGGTCAATCTCATTTGTGCGATGAATGCAAAATACAAAGTTTCCATCATTTCTCACACTTATTAGTTGATATAAACATACAATACAATTCTAATTTTTGTCAGACAGAAGAAATTGAAGCTTGCATAGATAAAACATGGATAGTAAGTGCCCAAAGTGAAACACAAAAGATATTACTCTCAGAGCAACCCCCTGATGAGCCCCTTGTTGTAAGAGGACCTTACGAAGTGTATTTAAAGGAGCAAGTTGTCACTTACTTTACATTATTGGGTAAAGTAAGACCAGAACATAAAGATGACTTTGACCAAGATGGTATGAATTTATTACCAAATTTTTATTGCAACTTAGTAGTACTAACTACTAGTAACTAGTAGTCCAGTTTATTATCTGGCCTAAGAAGTAAAAGAGCCAGTACTTTTTTTAGCTTTAGCATTCTGATTCCCTAATGCATATCATTTTTGATGTGTTCAAAACAGTTGGTGCTATGCTGACACCATTAAAAATGAAACTATTAACATATTTCTTATTTTAATATCACTGGTTAAATTTTTAGATGTATCAAATTTAAAGAAACCTTCCGGAATACCTGGTTTTATTGGTCAAACTACATTACCCGTAGTTAAATGTACTGTACATGAGCAGGATGATGGTACAATAGTAGCTGTATGTGCCACAGGTAATGAATTATGAACATAATATATATTACATGTTTCGCCTTTCTGAATTAGAATTACCAAGTTATTATTATCAAAGTAAATCCAATAACACCGATATAGTATTCTCCCGAAACCTCATTTGCAAAAGGATGGAACAATTATGTCATAGAAGTTCAGTAAACGCTAGTGGGAAGTTAATTATGTTATGTTGCAAACAACATTTCTGGAAATATACTGTCAAAGAATGGCAGTTCTGGGTAGTATAGATGAATACTGAAATAACAACTACAATTTTATTATGCTTAGGAACTTCTTTTTCAATAAACATAATTACATATTAAGAAGCTATTTTTGTTACAGGTTCATCATCACGAGATTCTTTGTTATCGTGGATAAGATTATTAGAGAAATATGACAATTCAGTTCTATCAAATCTACCAGTGATTTTCACTCTTACTGCACCTAGCAATGACGTTGTAGTACAGGAAACACAGCCAGCTGCCGAAGATGTAAAAAGAGTGCAAAATTAAATTGAATTTGTTTTGTTATAATAATAATAATATAGTAAAGACCTTTGTATAATTTATATTTATTTCTCCGTTTCGAATAACATTCACATAAAATTTAACAGTATTCAAAACACTCAGTAGATAATGTGTGACACTTTCTGAATATTAAATGTATGTACAAGTCAAATTCAATAGTAACATAGAGATGTAACTCTTTAAAATCTATACAAATGTCTTAATCACAATTTATGTAATGTCCAACATCACATAAATACAAAAACACATTAAGTCCACTCATAATCCTCATCAACTTCGAAGGATATTGTTCCCCACTGTCAGGTGATGTTATGCCAATCTGGTTGTGGTAGTAGGTAAGTCTCATTATCACTCCGAACAACAGTAACTCCAGCACCATAATATGGAATGACATAAGCAGACCCATCTGAAGGTCCCACAACCTATGAAAAGAACATTTTTATATATTTTAATCAACATAATGTCATTGTTATGTTAGAATATTTCTGTTAATTAGTTATGCCGATGTTTGTTCTATTAAATTGTTTCATGTACATACCTGTGCAGCTATTAATATAATGTCTAATAACTGTCCGAGGAACATGAATCCCAGAGTACATAGTTTTGCTAAACCCATTCCAGGATATCCCAAATAAAAGCGATCCAATCCAAACATTCCCAGGAATACAGATAGTAATAAAGCAATTTCTAGAGAATATCCATTCCTGAAATCATATATTTTATAGAATGATATATCACTGGACATTGTGCATACACTACCTATGACCTTTTTGAAAACTCTTAAATATCTATAGATAATTCACAGTACTAGAAAAAAGTTGAGTTGACTTGTCAAATTACTTTTGTATCATTTTTTCATAAAAGGCTAATTCATTTTTAAATAAGAATCTGAGTTTATATTTTTTGTCTCATAGAAGCTATCCATTAATAAAGTAAATCATAGTGAACAATACTAAAGTTATTCAGATATAAGTTACAAGCGTTTTAATTTCAACACACTATTTTGAACAATAACATGTAAATTCTATTTCAACACTAAAACATTTCAATGTCCCGTTTCAATTGTAAAGTTTTAAAAGTTTTATCTCAACTAAATAAACAACAAGATAGCAATCATTTCCTGAAAACCTGTAATTTTAAAAAGACATCATTTGATCCAACTTAAACAAGTGACTGAGGTCTGATAGAGCTTTTAGTAACCACAATATAATCTTCAACTACCTATTTAAAATGTTGGTCATTTAATTAATATAACATTTAATACTAATATTAAATCGATGCCTCCAATGAACACTACTCTAACTAAAAATTTTGAAATTTTCGTTTTTCACTCAAATCACTTCACTATGTTAAAAGTATTAAGTACAATCAATCATTATTGATGGGGTTTGAAGCAAGAGTAAATCAGCTAGTTACACAAAAAAACCATAAATATATCTGCAATAATAAAGATTTTATCAACTTTTTTCGTTTAAACGCTCCTCCTGTAAATCTACGAATTTGGAGTTAGAGTAGTGTTCATTGGAGGCATCGAAATTAAGAATGGTTTTTTTTCTTATATGTCAACAAACAAGAAATTTAACCCACATTCTGATGGTAGCTGAATGTACATAAAATATTCACTTACGTCCATTTACATGGTAGTTTCCTTGTAAATGTTCCATTTTTTGTTTCATTACATATTATTCCATCAGCTGCTATACACTCCACTGTAAAACAAATTTATTATTATTTTAATTGTATATAAAGTTTATTTCACTCTTTATTGTATACAGAAATCTTACAATAAAAGGTACAAGCTAACTGGTATGAACAAAAATTTTTTTTAACAGACATAACTTTTTTCTGGCAAACAAAACAAACATAGGTTTTTAGGAATGTGGAAAAATGCATATGCAACAAAACGAAAACGAATGCACAAAGACCAAGTTAAAAAGATTTTATAGTTTCAAAACCAAATTTATCCTGCCATGATGCTTTTAAATTTAATTGTAACATAATTAATTTGACTTTATTAGTTTACTTTGAATTTTGAAGCGTTGTAAGCGTATTATAATAGTGCTAAAAATACTATCCTTTTTTTCTTCAGTTAGTAATTAACACTATTCTTTAATTGAAGTATTAAAATACTGTACCTTCGGCTTCACCTTCGGACGGAATTTCCTTTCCTTTTATACATCCTCTGAATTGTTGTGTGTCTGGATCTATTTGATCAATACTTGGGTTTGGACAAATAAATTGTCCCAATCTTAACGTACTGCAGTCTACATGCACTTTATCAACTTTAGCTTCATCGGAAGCTTCTGTAATCGATAGCAAAAATACCAAACATACGTAGACGTGTACAGAATGTACAAGTTTCATCATTTGCAATAACACATTCGCAGAACAATACGGTTTTAAATTGCAAATGGAAATTAGTTTACTTTGACTAGTAGAACCTAAGAAGAATATTTTACTATTTTATCAAGAACTTGAAAGGTAACAGAGTTTATGAAACATCCGCGATTCACCACTGACACTAGTTTGACACTTTCCTCAAACCTATTTTGACAGTGATTAATAATTGACAAACTATATTAACTACGAAAACTTTTCAGTACCGTAAAATGGGGCGATTAGGGATCGAGAGGTGATTGGGGAAAAATCCAGGAAAATCTTTCGACGCGCAATACTAGTTTTTTAATCTTCCACTTTAGTGTAGTAGAATGTTGAAAGTTCACAAAACAACTCTGGATATGAATGATAATAGCTGAGAAGTCCCTCCGTAGACCCAGAGGTTCCAAGCGATCCGCGAGAGCAGGACTATCGACCATCCGAACAGCCCGTTTCTGTATGGAGTCAAATGGAAGTAGCTGGTATTTGGGAGCCCCGGCCCAGAGGTGAGAGCAGTACTCCACGCGAGGTCGGACCTGCGCCTTATAAAGCGCAAGTCTCTGTCCAGGCGTGAAATACCGCTTCGCTCTGTTAAGAACTCCCAACATTTTAGAGGCCAATATGGCTTTACCTTCCAAATGACTCCGAAACTGGACATCGCTCGAAATATCGACCCCCAGAATCCCGATACTCGCGGAAAGCTGCAGGGATACTCCTTGAAATTCCGGCGCCATGACAAAAGGGTCCTTCTTCGCAGTGAACGCGCAAACCTGTGTCTTCAATGGGTTGAACTTATCGGCCATCAGAGTCTCTCTCGAAGCGTTGTACACGAGAGGCGATTAAAACTTGTGTCTGAAGTGGAGAACTCTCTGGGGCGGGTCTCCAAGTGGGGTGAACTGAATTCGATATATCGCGCATCCCCCGTGCTATCATCCCCGTGCAGTATGAAAAGCGTGGGGGAGAGCACTGAACCTTGTGGAACACCAGCGTTGATGGTCATGGTATCGGAGCAGCAGCCGTCGACGACAACTGTGATGCTCCGTCCATCCAAAAAGCTAGCGATCTACTTGCAGAGTCCCTCAGGGATCCCGTATGCTGGAAGCTTCGATAGAAGTGCCCTATGCCAGACCCTGTCGAAGGCCTTCGCGATGTCAAGACTCACAGCGAGAGCCTCGCCCTTGCTTTCCAAGGCTTCAGCCCATTTATGTGTGAGGTATACAAGAAGATCGCCAGCTGAGCGACCATGACGGAAACCGTACTGCCGGTCACTGATCAGCTGGCGATCCTCAAAATACTTAAGAAGTTGGATGTTTATGATTCGCTCCATCACCTTGGAAAGCAAGGAAGTTATCGCGATAGGTCTGTAATTCGAGGGGTCCGACCGGTCACCCTTTTTGGGGATAGGGTGGACATGAGCAGTCTTCCATGAAGACGGAACCCTGTTGGTATTGTACGAGAGGCGATATAGACGCGTTAGCGCGGGTGTCAACTCAGGGGCGCATGTTTTTAGAACCACTGCGGGGATGCAATCTGGCCCACTCGACTTATGGACATAAAGAAACCGAAGCTCCTGTCTGACCGCACGCTGTGTGATGCGAATCTCAGGCATGTAGCTGTCACACCGGGAGATGTTGGGCGGCGTGGCTCCTCCGTCATCCAAAGTCGAGTATGAGGCAAAGAGCTTGACCAGATGGTCAGCCTTCTCCTTCGCACTATGAGCCAGACTGTCATTGGACTTACGCAGTGGTGGAAGGCTAGACCTGCAGAAGTTACCTTCTGCAGCCTTAGCCAGCGACCAGAAAGCACGGCTCCCAGAGGGATAGCTATTCAGTCGCTCGCCAATTCTGGCAACGTGCTCCGACTTCGCCTTGGCAATAGCCCTCTTATAGGACCTAGAGGCGGCGTTAAATTTCCGACTTTTCTCCGATATATCAGGATCCCGGCATCTCCTAGCAACATTAAATGCCACGTATGCAGACCGCTTGAGGCGTGCAGCATCCCTACTGGCTTTATTATACCAGGGTTTGCTGCGACCCCCGACGGGCACCTCAGAAGAAGGAATGAATAATTCCATTCCCTGAAGCACCACGTCTTTAAGTTGGTCCGTACAGACGTCAGGATCATCGGAGGAAAAGCAGAGCCGCCCCCATGGGTAGGATGCGTAAAATTCACGCATTCCATCCCAGTCTGCTGACCTGTACCGCCAAACTCTTCGAAACCCGGTCGTCGTTCGACGACTAGGACGAGAGAGTGGTATGGCAGCACGGATAAGGCAGTGATCAGACGATCCAAGTGGAGCGTCGACCACCACACTGTATCCAGCTGGGTGAGTGGTCAGCAGAAGGTTCAACAAAGAAGGCTCGTGCCCCTCAATGTCTGGGACACGGGTGGGCTGTGTCAACAGTTGAGAAAGGCCGTAGGACAAGGCGGAATCGTAGGCAGCCCGACCCGGGAGGTCAGTGGTTCTGGACCCCAACCACTCCTAAAACCTTAAACCTTCCCTTAAACAGAATCGTTTGGGACTACAATAATGTCCAGGGTTGCGCGGTCTCCGTTAATGTTCATTCGGAGTTGTCCGATGGCGCTGAACTAACTTTAAGTGATGAATTAGATGTTTTTTCTAATTGTCTCACAACTTACAGGAAAAATCTATCGCGGATAATTTCCCAAGTAAATATAAATTAATCATATGTAATTAAATGTAATCAAGTTTTAGTTAAATATTTTTTATTTTTGTTGTCAATGCACTTTCTATTGCACCTATGATTGAGGTGACATCTGCCATGTACTTTTGTTAGTTTTTCAATGTTTTTTATTGATGATCACTTTGTTGGTGCAACTAAATAAATAAATAAATTAAAACCAAGGAGTGCCAGCCCTATCAAATTTCTCTATGAACACTAATTTCGTCCCCAATAACCGCAATTTCTGGGTAAATAGGGATAACACCTATTTTTGCTTTTTTTGATTAAACTGGAATGCTAATTGCATAGCTTTAAATTGGATAACAAAGATACCCTCAAGACTCAATCATTTTGATCCAGATACAGTCAAACCTGGGTAAGTGAGAACTGGATAAGTGAGAAAACTCTATAAGTGAGAGTAATAGCCAGGACCCGTCATTTTAAGCTCCCAAAACCTCTATTAGCGAGAAACAGAAACCTCTCTAAGAGAGAGTCGTTTTTCCTTCATGGACCTCCGTAAGTGAGACTGCTACTTATCTATACCACTATAAGCGACAGTCGAGCTTTATTTATTTACATTATTTAGGAGAAACAAATGACAAAACAAATTACAAATTAAAAATCTGCTATTAACTTTCATGGAACTTCCTACCATTGTTTTTGTATTGTTTTCTCGTCAATATTGAAACTATTCTATTTCGTGGAACTAAATAACGTTGTTAATTTATCGCATTCTTTTCGAATGGACACGTGTGCCTGTGTACCGTCCTGTTTGTCGGACTTACTCCGTTTATCGTTAATCAATTGCGAAAGAAAGTTTTGTTCTGCATCATGCCAAAACGGAAAATTAAAGTACTGTCATTAAGTAATAAACTTAAAATAATGCATGCGTTTGAATCCGGAAAATCGCGAAATGAAATTCAGAAGGTGCATTAGCGAGAAACTCGGGTTAGTGAGAAACCTCTATAAGCGAGAATGAGATTGTGCTCCCTTTAACTCTCGCTTATCCAGGTTTGACTGTATAGCATTTTAAACATCAACAGCTACCTTAACATTGTTCATCAAGTTGGAATTTGTCCCTAATCGCCCCATTTTACCGGTAGTGCTGCAGGTTCATAAAATATGTTTTGAAACAAAATAATATTACCACCTCCTCCTTCAGTCGTGCTCCACAAGTTTTTGTAGTCATGGAAAAACTGTAATTAACTACAAAAAAAAATTGTAATGCAACAAATAGGTTAAAAAAATATTTCTTCAGTCAGACCTTCAGTCATTCTCCTCGTGTCTGAGGGTCTTGACTACCTCCTCCTCCAGTCACATCCTCACGATGTTTTGATATCTTGTCCTGTCTCCGACTATTCTGAGAGCATCATAGACGGTGAAATCCAGGGTGGCGCGCATCTGGTCAAACTGGACTGCACCACATTTGATTGCGACCCCGCGATTTTTTTCCTTCTGCTTTGCACTGGCAAAGTAATTACTGAATCACCAGGTTTTCAGAATTATCTCCATCTTTTCTTGCAATGTGTCCAAGGTAGGTACTGAATGATTCGCTTGAGGCAGCTGCTAAAAAGCCTTGTTAGAATTTCGAGTTCGTGAGTATTGATGCGTTAGATCTATGTATATGCAATCCACGGGATCTTATTACCACACTGTATTTAATAACCTACACAAAAGCAGTTTTGATTATATTGTAAATTCGAATAATATTCATAAAGTATGCAATTAGTCTTAGTATGTAATCAGTATTTTACATATTATATATTTTTATGGGGCATCTTAAAACTAATTTCCAAATAATGGTCCAACTCTAAAGTCTAAGCTCTAGGAATACCACTAATCTAAACTAAAAATATAAATGCTAAGTGTGATTATGTATTTGTTAAGTTTTCGCGTCTTACATAATTAGCCGCCAAATTTTTATACATGTCTCAACGGTACAGAAAGTAATTAAGGCAAGCACCTTTCCCCTGAACAAAGGTCTATTCCCAAGAGATACAAAATTAATTTTGAATTGTCGACCAGGATAACAATTCAGTCAACTGACATGAATAAATTGCAACATGGTATCTAGAGTACAGAAAAATAAAAAACAAAAAAACACTTGATACTTATTATCCCCGAAAATTACCACATTTTTAATGGCAAAGGTGCGTAATAAATTAACGCGAAAATTCAAGAAAAGTATAATAAAAACGAAAAAACTTTCTCATTGGCAGTTTTGTGGTAATGAGTATATCAGAGGAAGTGTGAAAGTGGCCCCGGTAAACAACTAATTAAGGAGCGGACGGATAGCGTGGTATGGACATGTGATGCGTAGAGAGAAGATGCATGTGACTAGGAGATGTATGGAAATGGTAGTGCAAGGTAGAGGGGGAAGAGGTCGACCGAAGAAGACATGTGTGATGGAGGGTGTGAATGACGATATGAGAGAGAGAGGAGTGAGTGTTGAGATGACGGCTGATAGAAGAGAATGGAAGAGAAAAATTAGCTGTGCCGACCCCACCTAGTGGGATAAGGTGGAGAAAAAGAAGAAGTTTTGTGATAACTGAAAAAATAATTGGGACAACCTCGACCGAGAATTTTTAACCCGAATTGTTTTTTATCATCAGAGTAATCAAAAAAGGACGGCATGATTTGAAAGGCGGCAAAGTTTTTGAAATGCAAAAATTTCAGAGACGAAGAAAACTAAAGATAGTCTCTTTTTTTGAAAATAAGTTCAGATTATTTTTTATTTGTAGTTATATTATAACTAAAACTTATATTCTATGGAAATAAAGTTATTTGATATTTAAAATAAAAATACTGAATAAAATTTATTTTAACATTAAGTTCTGCGCGATAAATTATTTTTAATTCTAATTTTAATAATAATTATCTTATACCAATTGAATCCTTACTTTGGATATTAAAGACTTAAGTGTCCAATTAAATTTGGTTTTGCTAACATTCTTAACAAAAGGTAGGTAAGCAAAAATATTGCAACAACATTGATGTATTAAAAAACCCAAGATACACACTCAGCGTCTCAAAGACGTCCGCATAAAATGAGCGCACAATTTAGAATCGTGCGCTCATTTCAAATAGTCTCGCGTCGCACCCGTCTCTGTGCGCTCGTCAAAAATGCCGAAGTGTTCGTTGAGAAATTTTTAAAATATTACGTCAAGAACGTTAAAAAAGGATGGGATATCGGATATTCGGTAAGAAATATAGTTTATTAATTTGCTTTTGTTGTTTTTATGACTAAATATAGGAAACATTCAGTGATTTTGATTTAATTTGTCTAAAAACTTCACTCAACGGTCCAAGTATAATACGGCAAATCTCAATGGCCGCATTTTCAGTGTAAGAACTACTATTACAACGCCTTTTATTTTAGTCGCATAATCCAAACGATCCTGTTCTTATTCAATGGAGTCGATTTTTTTTATTGTGTTTAAAGTTTTCATTAATAAGTTTATGCACTTTGAATTTTTTTAGTTTTGAATAACTATTCATACGATAGAAAATATATTATAATAATAAAATAGTTCTTAATCGAATTCCAGAAGGAAAAGAGGACGTCCATACTACGTTATTTTTAAAGTTCGTAAGTATATATTATTAATAGATATTATTAAATCGATTACTTAAGGGACAACTTATGGCTTCGCGACATACTGCACTTCACTTCACTTCTGTCATTAGCATGCAAACATGCATGATCCTCCTGATCCATTAACGGTGATTTAAATCACCACAAGCACCGGTCATAGTCCTCGCTGAACCCGTCGTTTGCGACGAAGGGCTCGACGAGCGAAATAACCCATAGACACAGCCTACTGAGTTTCTCGCCGGATTTTCTTGGTGGGTCGCGTTTCCGATCCGGTGGTAGATTCTGCGAAGCACTTCTCTTGCTAGGGTAAGTGTTAGCAACACTCCGGTTTGAGCCCCGTGAGCTCACCAACTAGTTAGGGTTACGCTGATATAGTCTCTCAAGGCTATCAGGTTAGGTAGGAAAAAAAAACGGAAGTCAGAGGTTCTTTAAAAACGGCCAACAGATTAAGTAAAATGAATAATTAATTATCGAAACACTCGCAGCCAAAAATAATAATAATATCCATAGCGTGCACAATATTACCTTTGTAGTCACAGCGTTATTGAAACAAATACAAATATTTTATTAAAAAATACATACGTAGATTGGTTGTAATAAAAATAAGTTATCATTAATGTAAAAATGGAAAATTCGTATTTTAGGTATTCCAACTGCGGCGGTTGGATTTTAAAAGAATAACTTTTAAAATTCAGATGAAAAACCTATCCTCTAATTGATGTAGTGCGGTTGAGTACGAGTTGAGTGCACTCAACAACCCTACACATTTTATGACACTTGCATTTGCGTCAAAACTAATTGGATTTACCTATTGGGCAGTGTCCGTATATTGCTTTTGAATACCTCGTTAAAACAGTCACTGGCGTTATATAAATTTCACACTTATACATCTACAACGTTAATGTTAAGTTGTATATAAAGAACTCGATAATTTAATGGGTTCCGTATATTTAAATTAGTATTAGTAATTGTTATAGCAGTTTTATAATAGGCAAATATTCTGTTGAAATTGAGATGATCCTTCTCTAATCCATCCACACAACTCACTTATACACACAGACACACACGTACGAACACGCTTAGTGTGGTATAGTAAGATTGTTTTCAGTTCCTGGTTCAAGCTGTGCTAGAAATGCTATGCATCTATGTCGGAAAACCGGATGTAGGCCTCTACGATACAAACTGCGCTTGGAACAGAAGCCATTGAGAAAATCTATGTCATTCATAAGTCTTTTGGAAGTAAAATATGCTTATATTTTTCTCATCCGCATAAGAAGGGTCATCAACTTTAGCATAGCATGAAGCTTATCATAACAGCAATGCATGATTGCTTAGTTTTAATAATAACTAGTGCTGTTTTACATCATTCCCTATTGTCAGTTTTCAAGATAAGAACGAGGGAAAAGTTTAGATGGGAGGATTAGGTCATAATACTACTAAAACACACAGATTAAGAAGTAGTATGTTATGTTTTTTACGGCCCACTAACCCAAATTAAACGCACCGTTAAGTCGCTGCAAATTACTGTAGGTATGCTTTTCATGTGTTGTTTGAAGAATGACGCCATAAAGTACCTACGAAATACCGTGGGGAGGATCTCAGGGCGTCAATTATTGTTAATTAAAATTAACCAAAAATAGCACATTCGAAATTCAATCATTTAAAACTGGCTAGGAGCGTAATGTATCAATACGTGTATCCTATGTACGGATTAGCGTTAATAAGCACAGTGGTCAGATAGCGAAGATAAGTTCTGCTCTAGCGGCAAGCGGTGCGAAGGTACCTACAAATAATTCATCGAAGCACTGTCTATGGAACATACGACTTGTGGATATCATTTTCTTATTAGTAGTGGGATACTGGTGTTTATTCTAAAAGCTATATATTATTATGGTAACTAATCCCGTGCTCAATTAAAATTCTAAAACTCGAGTGTTAGTTATGTTACAAGTATAAAGTATTTAAGAAAATCTTTGGCCGGCCGAATAAGGTACCCTATTTCGTGTCGTCACATTAAAAGGCGGAGGGCCAAGTTATTCAATTGTGAAAGTTTTCTAACTTGAAATGAACTCATTATACATTCAGATAACTCGCTAACAAACCGGCGCGGATCTCGGTGCAGCCAGATAACGACGGCGCGCTTCTAACGAATCAACTTCGCGGGCTCAGTGGACTCTTATAAACTTGTTTGAGTTCGAATAAAGAAAAAAAATAATTGCGTCTACTTTATTAAAACTAGGATGAATTGAAATGAGAAGATTTGCAATTTTTACAAAACTCGTTTGTGAAAAAAGAATATCGATTTATATAAAACTAGCTGTACCGGTCAACTTCGCTGGGCACATAAAATTAACATTATTATTTCTCACCTCCAGAAAGATTTTCATCATTAAGGCTCCCCAACTGGTGTAGGAAATCCAACACTCATATAAATATTAGCCTATCCATTAAGTACTAAGTACATGTATTTTCTACATGGATACCAAGTTTCAAGTCAATCGGATGCATGGTTTAGTAGTTATAACGGAACATCCGTAAAAACCACTGTAGATTTATATATTAGTATAGATATACATAAGAATATAATCAATGTAGTCGAAGTCAATTATTTCGGATAACTCAAAAACGACTGGTCAGATATTGATAAAATTTAAATGAGGTATAACATATACAACAATATAACCGCATTGAGAACTTCCTCCTTTTTTTAAATCGGTTAAAAACCGTACACTTTAAGCGAATATAAATCTAATAATCTTTTTTTTTTATGATTGAAAGATTACTGATGGCCCGGAGGCCTTTCCAGTTTCACCAGGACAGGTGGGCGAGCAAAGGCTCAGCCAGGAGGGGTGGGATTTGCTAACAGCTACCCGGGCGCCTCCGAAGGAGACCTAACAGCTCAAGAGTGGCTGCTTCGCGAATGAATCTACTACCGGATCGGAATCGCGACCCGCTGAGAAGATCCGGCGAGAAACTCAGCGGGCTGATGCGTGGGTTAGGTTGCACGTCGATCTCTTTGTCGAGTTCGACGAGTACGGTTACCGGGGTCCCTAAGCCTGCTCCTAGTGTTAGAGCTGAAGACGTCTAATGCAAAGGTTATTGGATCTGATGGATCCGTAAGGACGTGTCTAGGGCGTCGACGGTGACTGGCTCCTGCGTGATCAGGATTCGGGGATGTCTATGGGTTAAGACGGTAACCACTTACCAATAAATATTTTTGTTGGAGCACATTCGCTGAATTCTAACAATCTCTGTTGTATGAACTGATTCGCAACACGGTAATGACATTCCCTAAATTTATTCTTTCATTGCATATACGAGTGAACGAGTTCACAGCCCGTCTGATGTTAAGCGGTTCCAGGCTCAAGGCATCATGGTGTGAATGTCGTCACCCTAATATAGAGATGAGGTCAGCCTCAATTATATTGTATAAAGAGTAGCCCACCCTTTAAATCGGACCGCATGACTGCTTCGCAGCAAAACCAAACATGACGGTGATACATATCCGCGCGATCTTAAAATTCTCCTTTATTTTATAGTTTAGATGGTTGGATGAACTCACGGCCCACCCGGTGTTAAGTGATAACCGGAGCCCATGGACATCTACAACGTAAGCTGCCACCCCGAGACACGAGTTGTAAGGTCTCAGGTCACTACAACGGCTGTCCCACCCTTCAAACTGAAACGCATTACTGCTTCACGGCTTCCTTCCTTACATAATTGTACATTTTTATTCTAATGCTGAGTGGTCACCGTCACATATCGCATTAGTATGCTTAGTGCGAGTTTCTTAACGTTCTCGACAGCATAAAAGTTAACCCAATTTTGTATGCAGTTGGAACAGCGCCCCTAGCGGCAAACGTACGCAAACGTAGAAGTCGTCGTGGCCTAAAGGATAAGACGTCCGGTGCATTCGTATGTAGCGATGCACCGGTATTCGAATCCCGCAGGCGGGTACCAATTATTCTAATGAAATACGTACTCAACATATGTTCACGATTGACTTCCACGGTGAAGGAATAACATCGTGTAATAAAAACCAAACCCGCAAAATTATAATTTGCGTAATCACTGGTGGTAGGACCTCTTGTGAGTCCGCGCGGGTAGGTACCACCACCCCGCCTATTTCCGCCGTGAAGCAGTAATGCGTTTCGGTTTGAAGGGTGGGGCAGCCGTTGTGACTATACTGAGACCTTAGAACTATATCTCAAGGTGTGTGGCGCATTTACGTTGTAGGTGTCTATGGGCTCCAGTAACCACTTAACACGAGGTGGGCTGTGAGCTCGTCCACACATCTAAGCAATAAAAAAAATAAAAAAATATGAGCTAACTTTTACGCTATCGACAACGTTAAAAAACTCGCACTAAGCACAAAGAACACATTCACCAAACATTACTCAATGAAACACACATTCTTATATAAGCACTTTAATAAAGCGACACGATTATAAAACTCACTGACGTAAACATCGGATAATCATACATAATTATTTACTATTGCAAATCAGACTAAAGCTGCTTCCCTACTTTCGTTTGATGGGTAGATTTCGTTTCTCGCGTAGCACTCTTTAGCCGCGCCAGCCAGTGAACGATGGAGACCTAAGAGCCGTGGAAACAAACATAAATGAGTACACACGTGGAAACGCAATGCTTACACTAAATAAATACTAATAAAAGCTATTATTGTATTGTATATGTATAAACCAGCTTTTGCCCGCGACTTCGTCCGCGTGGAATAGTTACTTTGGCATAACGCAAAATTTTACCCCCCCCCCCCACTTCATTTACGTAGAAAGTGAAGATATTTTTGAATTATAGAATGTTGAGGAGCTATTTAAGCTCCTATTTTGAAACATTCTTTATCGGTGCTCCACTTGTATTGTTCTTACTGTGATGTTATATAGCCCATAGCAGCGGTCGGGGAACTTTTTTAATTATTACCCCAAAATATTTTTGTGTAAGTTGATATTACCCCATGGCGACGAACAAAAAAAAACAAAATGGCTTCTTTTTAGTATCTTTCATATTATAGCCTCCATGATAATTTTGAAAAAAATACAATGACTCAAAATTTTACGATTCTAAAGAAGTTTAACTTCAATATATACTTTTTACTCACAAAAGTTTCATTTTTACCCCCCAAAATTTAATTTTACCCCATTTGGGGTAATTAACCCTTGTTCCCCGACCGTTCTGGCCTATAGCCTTCTTCGGTAAATGGGCTATCTAACACTGAAATAATTTTTCAAATCGGACCAGTAGGTCCTGAGATAAACGCGTTCAAACAAACAAACTCTTCAGCTTTATAATATTAAGTACAGATAGGCATAAATAAATTAGTTATGTACCTACAACACTGTCTGTCAACTGTTTTAAAAAAAAATGCAATATTTTCAAAAAAAATATTAATAAATTGAATTTAAATCTTGTGTTGTATTTAGATTATGGTCCATTTTCGATCATTGGGCAAACATTCTATCTAACTATCTTGCATCCATTGCTGGACATACCATAGGACTCCCACACTCAGCAGATTCAGGTATTTTTATTGGGTGGACGAGCTCACAGCCGACCTGGTGTTATATGGTTACCGGAGCCAATACACATGTACAACGTAAACGCCGCCACCCACCTTGAGATACAAGTTCTAAGGTCTCAGTATAGTTACAACGGCTGCCCCACCCTTCAAACCGAAACGAATTACTGCTTCACGGCAGAAATAGGCGGGGTGGTGGTACCTACCCGGGCGGACAGTAAAATATTTGGGCGAATAGTACCTACGTTATTTTAAACAAAACGCAGTTGGCGCCGCAAGCGTGCTCACGGCTGCTCAAAGTACTCACGTATTGAAACTTGGAGCTTGTTGCTGTTGTTGCTGACCAGATTGCTGAGCTAGATTACCGAACGTGAGGGTGTTCTGCGTCGCTAAATTCTCGAAAGTCGAGTTCGACTGTGTAGACCCGAAACCTGAACATTAAAAGTTTTTGTAAAGACAAATTTGGTGGAACTGATGAGGAAATCAATAAGGACACATGGATTAAAGAAAAAAGGTAGGAAATGGAAACGTTTCGCTGTCTCTCTCTCGCACTGTTACGCCCACCTGGCTGTGACGTCATAAGCCTTTACTTTTTTTTGTTATCCGATAATTTATTTTACCGGTATCATTAAATTGGTTCTATGTAGGCAATTTCTCGAAGGATTTACAGCATGTAATTTTTAAACACTTTGGAATAAATTTAATATTCTATATTAGGGG
Organism: Bombyx mori; assembly: GCF_030269925.1. Taxonomy (NCBI): domain Eukaryota; kingdom Metazoa; phylum Arthropoda; class Insecta; order Lepidoptera; family Bombycidae; genus Bombyx; species Bombyx mori. The sequence continues at coordinate 8,926,631 of NC_085123.1, forward strand.
CATTTTTTCCCGGTCACCTGTGCGTATATTTTTTTTCACTGATAACATATTATCGAGGTGTGGAAGGCTATTTTGGCAACTTTACAGGATAGCTATTTAAAGTTAAAATTTGGAAAAAATATCATAACAAAAAGAATTCTTTAGCTATTTGAATGAAAAAATTTAATTTATATTCAATTAAAAGCATCCGAACTGTTGATGCTGATAAAACGCACTTTTAATTACAGAGATAAATGTTACATATTAACCGAAATGTCGTTTAAGCCAAATATTCTTTCACCACTCAACATGTAAACAATATCTAAAGCTACCCCCAGACAAAAAAATTAATTACAGCGCGTTTCAGTCACATCTATACTAATATATAAATCTACAGTGGTTTTTACGGATGCTCCGTTATAACTACTGAACCATATATCCGATTGACTTGAAACTTTGTATTCATGTAGAAAATACATGTACTTAATGGATAGGCAAATATTTATATGAGTGTTGGACTCCCTACACAAGTTGCCGGGGCGTTTAATGATGAGAATCTTTGTGGGGGTGAGAAATAATAATGTTAATTTTAAATGCCCAGCGAAGCGGACTGGTACAGTTAGTAATTATATAATTTAAAAAAAAATGGCATGTTAGAATCTCATCTTCTTACCTGATATAGGACTGGCCATTCCCCCAAACATTTTCCCGGGGGAGGTGTTCCCGAAGGCCGGAGTGCCGCCGAACACGCTTCCAGAACCGAACGAAGCCGGCGCTCCGAATCCGCTGTTCGGGCTCTTGTTGAATCCACCGAAAGACCCAAAGCCACTACCCGTAGGAGAACCAAAACTGTTCCAATCAAATACCAGTGGTTTTATTATCTATATCTACGCTTGAAAGGCAAACGTGACTAAGCGACAATGCGTGAACTTTACAGTAGACTAATTTAAAGTTGAAATACCTGAAAAAAATCTATTTTAACGAATCTAGCTGTAGGATTGAAATGATTTTTATAGACTTAGAAATATAAATATTTTGGCGCATCGAATATGGTTATTTGCCTATCATTTATGTATATGTTTTTGATTTGATTTGATATAAAGCAGTCATTGTCGCTTAGTCACATTTGCCTTTCAAGCGTCGATTTAAATAAAAATGAATTGCTGTTCGTTAGTCTCGAACTCGAGAACGGCTGGACCGATTTGGCTAATTTTGGTCTTGAATTATTTGTGGAAGTCCAGAGAAGGTTTAAAAGGTAGATAAATATGAAAAATCCTCGGAATCAAATAAAAATAACAATTTTGTTTTTCCTTTGATGTGTCCCCTGTCGGACGGATTCCTTTTGTTTGTTTTAAGTTTATTTTATACAAAAGCTTAGGTCTTTAATTTCTGATTGAGGCACTACGAAGTCTGCCGGGTCAGCTAGTACATACAAAAATTCAATCAATTTAAATGAATCAAATTCTTTATCCACGATTCGATACACGAACCGTAGAGTTTGCAAAATCATAAGCCAATATTATCAAGTTTTACTTAGAAGAAGGCGTTTATCCTTCTCCCTTGGGTCGTATTCCTCAATGCTGAGGGTCGTGACCATCCTTATGTAATCTCGCATAAAAGTTTCTAATAAGTCAGCTACAGAGCAATAAAATAGACTCAGTGGAAGATATTTTTTTCGTACCCCAAAGGGTAAGTTTTCCCGTTAATCACAAGAGGACAAACTGATTTTACATTTATGTCGCACACTTGTATTTATTTTTGCATTGAGTACGTTTCTCGAATGTTCCAGTTGTGCCGAGAGTGTTCTAATGGCCTCGAGAATGTTCTTGACTTATACGAGACCAAAACATTCGAGAATGTTCTAGTTCTAGCATCGAGAATGTTCTGGAAAATTGTAGACACAATCGAAACGTTTATAAAGCGGTGATGTAGGCGATGTGAAGGCACCTTCTATTCGAATCAAAGCAAAACTGCGAATTGTGTAGGTAAGGTTTACCTTAAGATTTGTAAGTATTTCGACGAACAGTTTTATACATCCTTACCCGCAACTCATAACATTATTAAATCACTGCCATCTATTTTATTTCAATCAAACAACCTAGCGCTCTTTGGGAATGTTCGATTTTAGTGCTCATCGTCTTACCGGGGGTCTTTAAATGATATATATTCTTAAGCAGTTAATTATAAAGGAAAAGTATATAGCAATATTTATGGCAACATTACTTACTATACATTCGAGGCACTAATTAAATTTTTCACTTACCCAGCAGACTGACCGAATGTTGGCTTAGAACCGAATGCAGCAGGGCTACCAAAGCCGGGAGCTGTAAGAGATTTTCGAATGAGCACAACATAACGCAAAGATACCTCAAAAGAAGAAACAAACTTTGCTATATTTTTATTATTGGGTTAGACGGTGAGCCAATTTTTCACTGCGGAGGGTAAGCTGCAAAAAGGTTTTAAAAAAACGGTGCACGTGAATGAAGTGAAACTTCTATTTCGATGAGAAGTATTGTGGTTTTCTTCATTTTTTATCCTTAAATCAGATTGCTCTCGTAATAGGGAATGCTGTGTATAAGAGATGCGACATATATACTATACCCGTATTTTAAATTATAGATAGAAAAATAAATATATATTTTTATAATACTTCATTAAAATATTGGACGCTATTCGTTAGTAACGCTCGCGCTCGCTTGTAACAGGTATACTACGCGCATGTGTTCTAGTGCCGCGCATTCATTCTCGCTTTGTCTCTTTCTAGTATGGTAGCGTTAAACGTTTAACGCAACCTTGTTAGAAGTCGCATTAGAAGTTTCACTTCAATAATATGATGATTATTAATACGAGTATTTAATGAAATATACCCTTATATATAGTCTTTTCCTAAGGCTTTGGCGAAACGTAGATGTATTTAATTTTACAGTTTAATTTAGCGTTTTTTTTTGAGTCATATTACTTACGACGTTTCGATACCTTATAGTTTTCGTGGGCACTCACGGATGACCGTTCAGCACTACCGTATTGTTGCAACGTAAAAGTATATACCCTTATAAGATTTTGATAGAATTTTAACAATTTTAATAGTACAATAGATGTACTGATATGTTAATAATTTATTTTTATTTTTTATTATTATTAGTTTTTTTGGTGAGGGGAAATCGCCGGACTTCCGCCCTCCACTGGGGATAGAGGGCGGAGCATGTCAGAGTCGAACTGACTAAAACCTCCTGTCGCTCAACAACCAATGTCCAAACCTCGCATGAGACAGAACTCATGAAGAGGAAAAGGGGGGAAAGTGAAGCGTTTAGTGCGGAGCACATCTCTCCCATCACCCCCCCCCCTCGGGACGCCGGACCGGCGGTCGTCGGCGCCACGACCACCAGCCCTCTCGGTCGGCAGGCTATCCGAAGCCCGCCTAGATGGCGCCGGTTAGAGTGAGCTATCCTACAGAATACCCCGCTGGACCAGAACCAGCGTGGGTCGAGGATAGCCGGCCTTCCATCACCCGGATGCTCTTGCGTAAAACGCGTGCAAAGCAGCTTGCACGTCGTCTTCTTAGGCCCCCCTCGCCGGTCCCCAGACCGACATGTGAGGGGGACCCGAAACACTTAGAGGGCCAGGGCTTGGGCGAGACCCGCCTCCCTGGCCCCCGCTCGACGGCGGCGGGATTGTGCGTCTCTCACGCGCCCCGCCGCCTCCTTCCGCGAGATGGTGCACTCGCAGAAGCCGAGCATCGCCTTCCACGACTCGTCGTCGCCGAGCATCGATGCCACAACACTCGGCAACGACAAGTCATTTCAAATTTTCGACGAGGACAGGGCGCCACCCCTCCCATGCGGGGCAGGCGACGAGCGTATGCTCTGCCGTGTCCAAGTCGCAATCACAATGGTTGCACTCTGCCGTCGGCTCGGCTCTGATCCGGTGCAGGAACTCACCGAAGCAACCATGCCCAGTGAGCACCTGCGTGAGCCGGAAAGTGAGGCGTCCTCTGTCACGATTCACCCAATCCACAAGGACCGGGCGAATCGCCTCGACGGTCCAACGACCAGCCGAAGGTAATAAAATGATATTCTGGCCAACCTTATGTACAAATTGAAAAAGGACAATGAATAAATCATATACTTGTTTGTTTATTTGAAATCAACGTAGAACACAAAACTAAATTTTTTTATTGCTAGATTGGTTTACCTTCGGATAAATTATTACTTTTATAAGCATTGGACAAAGTCCCATACGTTGGATCGATCAAGTGAAAATCCTTACCAAAACCCCACTTAACGTTTCCGTGCGCTAAGCCTCAATCGCGAATTATGGAGAACAACTGTCAAGGCTTTAATAAACAAGGATTCCACATGACCATGCTCGGCCAAGAGTAACAGAGTCGACGTCGCCCAAAACACGTCATTTCGGATCCTCACGATCCACTAACGGTGCTTTTAGGTACCTCAAGCACCGGTATTGTTCTCGTCGAACCCATCGCTTGCAACGAAGGGCTCGACGAGTAAATTAACCCTCAGACACAGCCCACTGAGTTTCTCGCCGGATCTCCTCAGTGGGTCGCGTTTCCGATCCGGTGGTTGATTCTGCGAAGCACGGCTCTTGCTAGGGTTCGTGTTAGCAACGTCGTCAGGTTTAAGCCTCGTGAGCTCACCTACTAGTTAAGGTTATGCTGATATGGTCTCTCTAGACCATCAGCTTAGGTAGGACAATATAAAAAAAAAGTAACAGATTATGATGATGATTATAAACCGTATTGTTACTAACCCGCTTGCTGTTGCGGAGATCCGAAAACTGAAGGCTTAGTTTCGGCGCTACCGAATGGCGAAGTCTGTTGGGTGCCACCGAAGGCTTGGCCGGACTGAGGCGAGCTGAAGCTACCACCGGAACTGTTCCCAAATATCGACGAGCCCTGTGTTGTTGTCTGTTGACCTGTCGGGCACGTATGCATGTTGTCAGGTTTTGTACTTTACTCCTTTTTTTTTTTTTTTTATTGCTTAGATGCGTGGACGAGATCACAGCCCACCTGGTGTTAAGTGGTTACTGGAGCCCATAGATATCTACAGCGTAAATGCGCCACCCACCTTGAGATATAAGTTCTAAGGTCTCAAGTATAGTTACAACGGATGTTCCGTTATAACTACTGAACCGTGCATCCGATTGACTTGAAACTTGGTATCCATGTAGAACATACATGTTTTTTTTTTTTTTTTTTATTGCTTAGATGGGTGGACGAGCTCACAGCCCACCTGGTGTTAAGTGGTTACTGGAGCCCATAGACATCTGCAACGTAAATGCGCCACCCACCTTGAGATACAAGTTCTAAGGTCTCAAGTATAGTTATAACGGCTGCCCCACCCTTCAAACCGAAACGCATTACTGCTTCACGGCAGAAATAGGCAGGGTGGTGGTACCCACCCGCGCGGACTCACAAGAGGTCCTACCACCAGTAAATAAGATGTACTTAATGGATAGGCTAATGTTTATATGAGTGTTGGACTCCCTAATAATAATGACAATAAATAATAATGTTAATTCTAAATGCCCAGCGAAGCGGGCGAGTACGGCTGGTACTCTATAAATGTGACGTTAGTGAACTCTTTGTTGTCAAGTCTCTGCCGAAGTAGAATTTGAGTAGGACTGGTGGCGCGTATATATTATATTCAACAAAGGGGATGGCCCATTTTAGGCCCAAAGCGGACAATAGATTATAGAAAAAATACTTAGTGCATTAATTTTGTCATAAATAAATATGCATTTACTTTCTTGCAAATTAGCGCCACTATAGTTTACAATAAGTAGTTTAAAAAAAGTAACTCTATTGAAAAAACAAGGATTTTTATTTTTGCGGGAAAAATATTGCCAGCTTCAAATCCTTTTACGTATGAAGTAAATATTTTGAGTATATAAATAAAACATATAAATAAATCATTTTAAGTATTATCATTAATCAAACGATTTTAATGGATTTTATGCACATAAAATAACATCGAAGACATACCCATTGGACTTTAACTTGTAACTATACTTGAGACCTTAGAACTTATATCTCAAGGTGTAGGTATACTCGTAAAAAAAAGATTAAGATATAAATCAATTATCGGTTATTTAAAAAAATAATCGATATATGAATTTCATGTAATTATTTTTCTTTATACTGACAACACTGAATTTAATCTGACTGACTGATACTTCGCTTGCTGCTTGTGGTGTTGTGCTTGCGTACAAAATGGATGTGTTTTGATTTTTCTTCGATTTATTTTACTTTTATCAATAACGTTTCATACTACGACTAAAAAACATTGTGTGAATTGTGGTTTTACCCTGACCGAGATTTAAAACCGTGTATATGCTCTCCTTTGCTATTTTTAGATGATACTAATTGTGTATGAAGATGAAGAAAATATTGATATTTAAAGAATTAAGTGTGTTTTTATACCCTATTGGATAAAAATACATTAGGAACATCTTAAGCATTAAGAAAAGAAAAGTTCTTGAAGTATCTCACAATCCGACACTTATTTATATAGAAAATTAACCTCAAAACGAGTTTTTATTTTTATTATATTTTTTATAATAGTGGCGTCAATTTCAATATATTTTTTAGATATCCAATACATTTAAGAATTTGAATCGGTACATTTTTATAGTAATATTTGATGTCCATCTTGGGCCTAGCACACTATGGAGAGTGGGCAATCCCCTTTGCGCTTTCCATTAAACAATCCGTAACGATCACAGCTTGAAGGTGTTATACCAAATTATAACAATTAACATATCGAAAGGTAAAAGAAGGTTCAAGTGAAATTTACATTAATACGCGCCATTTATCTTTATAGATAGTTAAAGGTCCGTTTTATTTGGTATTAGCATCAACAATTCGATGTTTTTAATCAAACTTCAATTAAGTTTAGTCCATTCGTAAAGGTGAAGAAGGTTTTTTTTTGCTATGATATTTTGTCTAAATTTTAAACTCTTAATGGCTCTGCTGTACAGTAGCAAAAATGTCGCTTAAACTAAATAGCCTTTCACCCCCAAAATGTAGGCTATATTAAATGCTTAACGATTCTAGCAATTTCACATTTTTTAAGACCAGGAAGTCTTTCAACCTCGCGCGTCTACTATTTAAGCTACTTGTAAACACTTTAGTTCAGCGGTCGGGGAACCGGGGTAAATTACCCCAAATGGGGGTAAATTACCCCAAATGGGGTAAAATGAAACTTTTATGAGTAAAAAGTATATATTGAAGTGAAACTTCTTTATAATCGTCAAATTTTTAGTTATGTTTTCTTTTCAAAATTATCATCACTATAATATGAAAGATACTAAAAAGAAGCGATTTGGTTTTTTTTTGTTCTTCGCCATGGGGTAATATCAACAACTTACACAAAAATATTTTCGAGGTATACATTAAAAAAGTTCTCTGACCGCTGATTTAGTTTGACTTTTAGTTAAGACGAAGAATTAATAAAAGTATAAATAGCCCACCAAATCCAGTTGTGCCAAAGCCAGTGTTGCCAGCGGCGTTACCGGATCCCCACAAATTCGTAGCGGGTTTATCTCCAAACGTAGTTCTACTGCCGAATATCGAAGACGCACTAGAATTTGACTGACCAAAGGTTGTACTGCCTCCGAAAACATTAGTACCGCTGCTACCGAAAATAGACCCCGACGACCTGAAAACAATTATTTAAATTAAAGTGATGGGGTTATAGATGAAGTTGACGTGGTGAGCTTTGTTAAATTGTATTAAATCACCTGTATGCCTTTACCCAGACACGTAGCTTTTCTCAGCTAAATATTGTTTCAAGTCATTGAGACCCTGGGCGGTTTTAACGTCTCCTACAGCCATAGTTTCTTTTAGTATCGCGACTTTTTTTTTAGATAATAAAGTATATTTTCTAGCGTACGCGAAACGGATTGGCAAATTTCAATTGTAGGGAGATATACGACAAAGGGAAAATCTTCCACCGAGCGGGTGATATTACTCTGTAGACCGATGATCCGAATGTTCGGAACTTGTATATATGCAAGCTTATCTTGAAAATGTCTGATGAAGATCTGAAGGGATCTATCAAATAACTTGCGTTTTTATGATGGCTACCGCCACAAAATTAAAAACACTTTTTCAGTTTAACACGAATTTCTCGAACTTTCTTGTATGCATGCAGTATACCAGTGACGTCATCATCACAATGACAATGTTTATTGTTATTCGACATTACACGACTACTGAAACGTATTTTAAATTGCCCTAGTCTCTTAACCCTTTGACTGCAGTGTAGGTCACCGATGCCCTACGCGGCGCACAGTGCCAACGTAATTATGTCGATTTATGTTACTTAGCACCTGGATTGCCTAACTTCAGCTTCTTTTGTAGTGTTACGCCGGTAAAAGTAACGCCATCTATCGCCGAATAGTCGAACGAATATAGAAGGATCTAGAAGGCGCGAGAATTACAACGCCATCTATTATCAGATAGCGGAAACGACTACTAGAGAAGTGTGGAATATTCTCGATAATTCTAGGGATAAGGTATCGGCTTTAAAAGCGTTGTAGGGATGGCACTCAGTCAGTCAGTAATCGGAGCTACTCGAAGCGAAACAGCGAACGGATCACCTGAAGCGAAGCGGAACAAGCGAATTGAAAGTTTTAAAGTGTTTGTTGAGTGTTTTAAAGTGTTTGTGAAGTGATTAAGTGTTCTAAGTGTTGAATACAGTTTTAAGTTTCGTTGTTCCGAGAATCTACTAGATATTCCGGCGCTTTACTAAGATCGAGGGGAGAAATCGACACGATTGCTTCAGTGCGCCGTGTAGGGCACCGGTGACCTACATGGCAGTCAAAGGGTTAAATGCTTCATTTTAGTAATCACTATTCGTAAACTATGTGTTGTATTCCAAGCTTACCCTCCAAATATATTCCCGCCGGCGGTCGGAGACGCAGCGCTTGTAGTCGAGATACTTGCGGCTGCAAATAAATTAGATTCACCGCCTCCAAACAGAGAACCGCTCTGGGCCGCCGTCGTCGGAGTTCCGAATAACGATGCTTGAGTTGTAGACGTCGGAGTACCGAATATAGACGCCTGCGTCGTTTGCGTGTTACTTCCGAACACAGATGTTTGAGCTGGCTGGGTGGAGCTACCAAACACTGAGGGCTGAGTGACAGCGGGGGTCCCGAACACGGAGGCCTTGTTTTGCGACGGAGTCCCAAACACAGAGGCTTGACTCGTCTGAGTCGGACTACCGAACAAGGACGGTTGAGTCGTTTGGGCGCCGAAAACGGACGCCGAAGTCGTTGGCGTCGCAGTACCAAACAACGATGTTTGTGTTGTTTGGCTCGGCGATCCAAATGCCGCAGCCGGCGCAGCCGAGGTTGGCGTTCCAAACACCGACGCTTGGGTCGAAGGTTGGCCAAACACTGACGACTGATTCGCCGCAGCTCCAAATATGGACGAGGCTTGTGTGTCTGATGCAGCGCTACCGAATACGCTTTGAGTCGTTGTAGTCGCAGTCCCGAATAGAGATGGGGCGCTTGTGGTAGGCGTGAACACACTCGCAGTTGTCGTGGGTGTGCCGAAAGCTGAAGCTTGGGTTGTGACTGCGCTAGTTCCGAATATCGAAGATGCAGTTGTCGGGCTAAGTGTTGACGACTGTGTGGTCGCGGACGCCGAAAATACCGATGATGTTGCTGAGGCAAAGGCAACAGTTGAAGACGTTGTGGCCGCCGCAGTTGAGGTCGTTGTTGCTGCCATAGTTGAGGTCGCTGTCACACTCGCGCTAGGTACTGCGGTCGATACAGGTACAGGCGTTCCGAATACTGATGTGACCGGTTTCGGTGCGCTAAGCACCAATGGTTTTGGTGACTCACTGGTCGTGGCTGGTGGTGTCCCAAATATGGAACCCGTCGCAGATCCTCCAAATATAGAATTTTGTGTTGTAACACTAAAAGGCGTAGCTGTACTGAATATTGAGCTAGATGCTGTAGTTTTTGGTTGTGATGCGACGGCTGTTCCAAAAATGGAGACAGCAGAAGTCGTCGCTGGTGATGCAGTGTTAGTTTCTGTTGAAAGTTCATCCTTTGTAGGCACATCAGGTTTCGGCTGGATCGGTGAAGTAGTTGAAGCGGCTATTAGCTTGGAAGCTAAAATATAATTTTTGTATTAAATTATACGTGTTTAGTAAGTAACATAAAATAGTAGTAACAATAATAAATGCATTAATACGATACATTCGTTCACGGCACTGAATATCGAAGTTGTACTAGATGTGGCTGGAGTATCAGGCTGCTTGGCTGTTTCAGATTTCATTTCTAGCTTAATCGGAATGGCTGTAATAAAAAAAAAAATAGTAAAAATTAATAACGTTTTTTGTGTTTAAATATGTTCTTTAAATTCCTTATACTCACTCTGCGTTGTTAGTACATTCGAACTTGTTGCAACTGGTTGAACTACCGGTATCAGCGGTGACGGTTTAACTATTTGCGGGACAAACGTTTTAGGAACATTTTCTTTTTCGGCAATCTTTTGAACGACTTTAGATTCATCGTTGACTTTGGCCGCTATGTTCTCTTTTGGTTTCTCTATCGCGTTTTCATTGTGCTTCACGACGGCTCTCACTTCTGTATTCGGTACTTCTTGATGACTTTTCAAAACGTCCGGTACATTAGAGATGGTGGGTGCAAATGGGGTAGTTGGTTTCATACCAAACAGGTTGGTAATAGGTTTATTAACCTTCTTGCTGTCGGCTGGTTTTGCTGCACCTTCAGGTTCGCCGGTTTCACTGGATTTCACAGAAGCGACAGTCACAGGTTTGGGTTCAAAAACCACAGGCTGTGTTTGAGCACTCGAAGACAAGCTATTTTGACTAAGTCCAAGATTCGCTGTCGACTTATTGGCCGGCACTAACGATTCCGCAGTAGCTGGTTGATCTAAATTTTACAACAAAAGCATCAGTTGGGTATAATTACAAAAAAATATGTACGAAGTCTTATCTTTTGTTTTAACCTTACTTGAGAACGGAGAAATAGGTGAGCATATTTTCTGTCCCATGAATTGCTTCAAGTCATTGTTAGGCGTTTGATTTGAAGACATATTAGGTACAGGCGATGTGTATGAGAATGGGGGTGGTGCATAGCAAACTCCAGTAAAATTAAAAGATTCAACAGGAATTCTAACTCGGGGTTCTTCGGGCTTCGGTTCTGGAATTGTTATTATTATTTTATTAATACATTATTTACATAATCTGTTGAAAAATTTTTGCAAATTTTCAGGCTTAAACAACTAAATTGTGGACTAAAAATAGAAAATAAGTACACGGGCACTGATTATTTTTCTAAGTAATCTCCTCATAACACACAGTAATTGCAATCCTTGTTTACATTGATTAGGCTAAGCATTACTGACATTGAGTTGGGAAGGCGATGAATGACCAGTATGATTAAAGATATTTAGTACACACATAAGTATGAAATATTCAACAAACATGCAATCATACAACCATACCGGTAAACAATGTTCTAGTGACGTTTTGAAGTCCCGGTACTGAGGGTTTGCTCTGAATGGGCGAGAACGGCGCTACTGTCTCGGTAAATTGTTTTGTTTCCATTTTAGGTTCAGCTTTAATAACATCTTTAAGGGGCACTGAAAATAAGACAAGGAAATTAGATTTCTGTATTATATGAGCATTTCTCAAAATTATTGCACAATAGACTTTAGCCTCTGTCCCATTTTTTTAATATTTTGTTCCGGCTAATATATTAGTTCATTACTACTTTTTATAAATTGTGTAAGCAGTATAACTACTCTACTTATTAGAAAGGAAAAAAACAGATTTAAATACAATGAGATTTTTTCATTAAAAATATATATCATAAATCAGCTTCAACCAGTTGTATGAAAAGTGCAGTGTCCCAATCTCAATATCTTACCAAACCATCGATCTTTAGTTGAATGGACATGGGCATTGTATAAATAAAAAATATTATTTATTTATAGCCATAAGTCACAATTCATCCTAAAACATCCTTTTTAGCATTACTTTATAATTAAATTTCTAATTAATGATTTTAACTTGTCCCGTAAAAAGTTCCACCTAGAAATTCCAGTTTTTGTTACCATAATTCTGAAGAAATATGATAATCGATTAATGCAGTTATATTTTAGAATAATGGTAGCATTAGCCGGCTTGGCATCCGTCTTGTTTTAATTTCGACTAGTTCTTTCTGGTGCCGGTACGAACGGTAAAAGTCAATATTTAAGCTAGCGGTCAAAAAAAAAATTCCACCTTTGTTACTCATAAAACATAGATAAGTGCAGATTTTATTGTTATTTCACTTAACCTACTATTAAAGCTCCCATTCTTGATTTCGTTAATCAAATCGAAATAAGAGTAATCGTGTGAGTTACATGTGTTTACAAATAAAATGACATGTTGTTCTTGATTTGTTACTTCTTTTTTTGTTACTTTTGTGTGGTAACGTATAAATGGAAAAGAGAGTAACAAAATAGGAAATCATTAGGCTGAGTATATATAATATATTATTATTATTATTTAACTTTCTGTTTAAAATAATTTTATAATAATTATTGCAATTACAACGGCGTCAATTTCTTTGTTTTTTTTGTTGTACTATTACAGATTTGTACTATGAATTTATTTTATATTATTTATTTATATAAATCAGTAAGTGAGATGTCAGAAGACGAAAAAAATAAACAAAGACAAAAGTGGCGTGCCTGTGTTTACACCTTGGCCTATCATGGCCTTTTTCTTCGACACATTTTATCAAGGCACCGATATGTTATTCCAGATTCGTCTAATAATCCGCTGCATTTTGTATCAAGTATGAACGCTGTAGAAATAAAAATATTATTACGTTGTCCATTTTTTTGGTGCCAAAGATGTGATTATGATTTATACGATCACTATCCAGCCGATGAATGTGATTATTGCTATTAAAGGTTTTTACTGAATTAGAAACCGTTAGGCCTCCTTTTCATTATGATTAAAAAAGAACTGAAACGATATTTTTGTTACCTACTCGTAAATGTTCCTAAATATTTGAATAGGGTATTTTTTAAACGAAAAATGTTTAAATGTCCTTTGACAGCAGTTCATACTATAATCTACATATATAAATATAATTATAATTATTTTTAACACGGGTCAAAGTTTATTATAATTTGAACTACTTCGAAAACTAGCCTTATAAAATCCTAGTTTGTTACCAATATTCCATTTTTGTTACTGTCCCATAAAAGCGGACACGTATTTCTTTTCAAATTTTTTATTTATTATCTTAAAACCTGCAATTTTTTTTAAAAAAGCAAAAGAAGTGTATTGTTATTTCATTTGTGAACGTATTTAAAAATAAAACAACATCAAAACTTCTTTACTGTGATTTTAAAACAAAGTTGTGGGCAAATGGTAACGTAAAGGATATATTACAACTTATATAAGTAACATTTTGCTGTAAATGTTAACAGTTTTTTATAGACACGTAAAATGATGGTTATGTCACCCTATTGAAATGCATAAAAGTTGACGAAATTGATTTGGTGTTTTAATTAACGTAATTGATAGACGGTAACAAAATAAGAATATTTCTCCACCTTGGTATATTTCTACACATTTCTCTACTTTATTACATATTAAACCTCAGAACAAACCTCATATTCAAAATCTTTAGACACCTATCTACAAATGAAAACAAAAAAAATGCTCTAGTTTAACATTTTTATTTTAGTACATTATTTTATTGGTGGTGCATTTATTTTGAGAAATGCTCATATATATTGTAAGGAGCCTCCGAAACATCGCCATCGAATACTCGGCAAGCCTATATAAGGAGGGTACCTAGATAATTCCGCACATTTTGCTCGTTACACTCGCAGTGCACGGACGTTTGGCGATAATCAGTGTTAGATGTACCCCCACTAGCTAAACGCACTATACCGTTACCGAGTAAGCCTATAAAAGCACCGTATTTGGCGCGGCTCGGCGTGCTCACGTGCGACTGCTCGGGTCGTATCTGGAGGGCAGAATCTTCTTTGTCGCGGTCGAGGGCGCACGGTCTTCCGTGCGTCCCATTACGGCCGGGGTTCCCCAGGGTAGTGTCCTATCACCTATTCTATACGCCCTCTACACTAACGACATCCCCACCCTGGAGGGTCACCTTCGGGCGTGGGAGGAGGACGTGAAGTTGGCCTTGTTCGCTGACGACTCGGCCTACTTCTCGTCCTCTCCTTTCCCCTCTGCAGCCATTATGAGGATGCAGAGGCTGTTGGATTTACTGCCCCAGTGGCTGGACCGTTGGAGAGTCGCGGTCAATGTGGGAAAGACCGCGGCCTTACTCTACGGTCCGGTCCGTATCAGAGTCGTCCCAAAGAAACTCAGCCTCCGAGGTGTGAATATCGAGTTCAGGACCACGGTCCGGTATCTCGGATGCGACATCGACCGCTCTTTGAGCATGGTCGCGCACGTCAACCGAGTCATCGGTCAGGCTCGCGCGGCCATGTTCTTGTTGCGGCCGGTGTTTGCGTCCGGGCTTCCGACCAGGACCAGACTCGCCATTTACAAGACATACGTCCGTTCCCGCCTCACATACGCTGCTGAGGCCTGGTATCACCTGTTGTCGCCGTCCCAGCGATCTAGGTTCCAGGCCCAGCAGAGTCTTTCCCTCCGCATTATCGTCGGGGCCGGGCAGTACGTCAGAAATGACGTTATTGCCCGGGACCTAGGTGTGGAGTTTGTGACTAGGCTCGCCCGTAATATGTACGAGCGAGCCGAAAACGGGCCCCATGAGCATCTCCACAACATAGCCCCGCTGCACGCCAGACCACCGGATGGTACGGCGTTGCCGCGGGAGCTATTGGTACCCCCGACGATCGTTCGGAGATAAAGCTCCTCGCCGGCTGTGAGGCCGGGGAGGACCTATGAGCGCCCCTCTCGGAGCTGAGTTTCATCAGCCTCTAGTCCCACGCCTCTTGCCCGTTTGGCGGGTCCCCCGTAAGGGGACCGCGGCTGCACCTCGTAGGTGCAGCCTCATTTCCATTAGGGGCTCTGACCCCACCCCCCACCCCCTTTTGGGATGGGGTATTCACACCCGCTACAGTCCTCCCTCCCATCAAAAATTGTAACAATGGGGAGAGGGGGGAGGACTCTAGCGAGGAGCGCGGCTTACTCTCTCCCCCATTTTAGGTTAGATTAGGCTATGTTAGGTTAGATTAGGGTTAGGTTTAGGCGTGACGGCGCGCGCGGTCCCGGCACTCCACGGAGTGCAGGAACGGCGCGCTGCCGTCACTTAGATGTAAGTTAGATTAAGTTAGGTCTACCTTAGGTTAAGTTAGGATAAGATTAAATTGTAAAAAAAAAAAAAAAAAATGGAGGAGAGCAGCAGGCGCCCCCTGATGAAGAGTAGAAGAGAAGAAAGGAAGAGGATGAAGAAGTAGATGATGAAGATGAAGAAGAGAAGAAAGAAGTCGTCCCACCAATCCCTTCGAGCCTGCTACATACCATCCCGCAGCGCATCACCCCTGCCTTATTAGGCAGGGAGCTACATGTCCGGGCAGAGGGGTTTCCCTGAGGCCCGCTCCGTGCCCCCCCAAAGGGGGTACGACAACCCCACGACGGCTCGGCGACTTGAGCAATGACCGGCGCTGGGTACGGACGTTCGCGGACTACTCGGCATATTCATACGTGATTCGTGATTTGTGATTTGTACTTAATTAAAAATTAGTAAGATAAGGTTAGGCCACTGGCAATTGTTTTTTTATTCATTTCTCACCTCTGATTCCTAATAATATATATTTTTAAAGATAAGAAGATGTTAGTGATTTTACTATGGCATTCCAATTATGCCGTACCTTTTCTATTGTCTGACACAAGACTAGCCCTTACATTATAATAATATGTTAAATAATGGGTAGAATTTAAAAGAAATTTAGATCTTTTAGTACTTCAGACCAAATTACGTTGTAAATCATAATATTCTAAGAATTAACCAATCATAGTTTGGAAGTATATTTCAGTTAATTTTATTTAATTAATTATTATATTATTATTAAAACTGGGAAAAAATTACACAGGGTCACCTGGTCTCAAATTAGGATTCCCTCCCCTTGTTATGGGTACCAGAGACTGACATACATACTTATATACGTTTAAATTGATACATGTATAAATAATACATAATACATATAATATATACACCCAAACAAAGATCAAACAAACCTGTTCATCATATGAATGTTTGCCCGATGTGGGAATCGAACCCACGACTCTCGGCGTAACAGTCAGGGCCACTAACTACTGCACCACCGAGTCAGTCAATGTTGGATGGGTATCAAGAGCAAGTTTACTGGTTTTTACTAGTTTTTACTGGTGGTAGGACCTCTTGTGAGTCCGTACGGGTAGGTACCACGACCCTGCCTATTTCTGCCGTGAAGCAGTAATGCGTTTCGGTTTGAAGGATGGGGCAGCCGTTGTAACTATACTTGAGACCTTAGAATTTATATGTCAAGGTGGGTGGCGCATTTACGTTTGTAGATGTCTATGGGCTCCAGTAACCACTTAACACTAGGTGGGCTGTGAGCTCATCCACCCATCTAAGCAATAAAAAAATAAAAAAGTAGCCTTATTGGCATAAGTAGCGAATAGAAGAAAGAGCGCGAATGTCACCCACCTTAAAACATTGGGTCAAAATCTCAATTGCATTTTATAACCCGTATCCCACCTGTATGATCTCTGCGTAGCAGAATTTTATTGTTAATTATATTTCTTCCATTGTATAGAGGGCGTTGACCCGTCAACGCGACGGTAATAAGCTCACCGTTCACCTAGTGTCGAGTGGTTACCGAAGCTCGTAGACATCAAAACATGAATGCCGTTCCTCACCTTGAGGCTTGACCTTATCCCTTCCTCGTGGAAGTCATTCGTGAACATTGGTTAAGTACGTATTTAATTAGAAAAAAATGTACCAGCCGGCGGGATTCGAACACAGGTATCGTTATATCGCTCAATATGACTATATACCGGGCGTTGTAACCTTTAAGCCACGACGACTTCAAACTCGATTTGTTTACTCACTCTTACGTCAAACGTATTTTGTACATTCAAACATTTAACCACCAGAAAAATTCACAATTTCCAAAACATATCATATATTCTTTATTACTTACTATAAAGTCAATGATTATGTCGAAGATTGCACAAAGTGGGAATGAGTGGCTCGCTCCGGGCATTTCAATATTGCAATAATTGTTAAGTTATAATACTCGTTGTAAAAATGAATATTAAAAAAAAAACGTAACAAAAAAAATCTAATATTTAAAAAAAAAGACATGATCGCTGAGTTTCTTGCCAGTTCTTCTCAGGACGGAGGCTAGTTTTTGTGAATTGGCGGTAGTTCTTTTAGACGTCCAACAAGTATGTACTTTTATGTTGAATAACAATTTTTTGATTTGATTTGATCAAATCAAATTTAATATTTAATTTAGTATTAGCTCACCGCTTTCTTCAACAGGTTCAATTTTAACTTGCACTTCTTTGTTTACGTATTTTTCCGCGCTTGTTGCTTGTTGAGCTTTTTCCTGCATAGATTTTTCGTACTTAGACCGCATCGTCGCCAAGTGATGTCCCATTTCAATGTCTACTGGCTTTATTTTAACTATTTTATGGTTCGATAGCATATCTCTTAAAGCGTCGTACTTTTGCGGCGTGAGCAGGGGCTTCTTTGTCTTCGTTTCCGGTTCTATGCTCATATTCAATATGTTCTTCGTTAACTTCGAGAGAGGATCTCTGTGAATATCGATAAAAGTATCTTTATTATATTTTAATACATACACATAGGCAAGTTTATGCGACATGGAACCAGAAATGGACAAAGAAAAAAAAATCTATCGAGCCCAAATGTCGGTGATTTCAACTACTGTTTCTAATGTATTATAGAGTGTTGGCAACTCCAACATTTTAGCATGGAAAATAAAATTATATGACTGGCAACATTGTTGATGTCAGTCTCTTCCTGACTTTTTGGCGGGAACGCGAGCAGTGAAGTTGTGTGATTTGTTTTATTTTGTCTATTTAGTGTTTCTTCAGGTTTAAATGTGTAATAACGGTGGTTTATTAACTGTTTAATATCTGTGAAAGTGCACAAATGTGGGAAAATGAAACAAAGCTGCTGGACGTAACTTCTCGGGTTCCTCCAAAAAGTCCACTGAAAAAATCTCAGTAAATGACCACCATTTTACTGCGATTATATTTCATCCCATATCATCTCATTTCATTAAATTTCATCCCAGTTGATTAATGTCTCAAATTAATCATCTTCATTTCATTTCACTCCATATTATCATTTTTCATAAAATTAAGAATATAAAGTAAAATAAGACATGACTTAAAGGTCTTAGTTACCAGGTCATAAAATCTCTTAAAAAAAAAAAAAAAAACAGTCTCTTCCTTTTTTACTTTTCACCGCGAGCGGACGTGTTTTTCATATTAATAATATCAAGTGTATGGACATTCAAATAAACCGTATTGCAGCACAAAGCACAAGTTTTCTTTATATCAGCAACCGGCCCATACAGCCCGCACCAAAACATAGATCTATCCAGAATTTTGAAGATTACAATATCGAATTCTTGGAAAATATAATTGAATTCTTCAAATCGACTGGTGGTAGGACCTCTTGTGAGACCGCACGGGTAGATACCACCACCCTGCCTATTTCTGCCGTGAAGTAGAAATGCGTTTCGGTTTGTAGGGTGGGGTAGCCGTTGTAACTATGCTGACACCTTAGAACTTATATCTCAAAGTGGGTGGCGCACTTACGTTGCAGATGTCTATGGGCTCCAGTAACCACTTAACACCAGGTGGGCTGTGAGCTCGTCCTCCCATCTAAGCAATAAAAAAAAACGAATTTAATTTTCGAAGCATTTTATGAATTCTATATATAAACTCACTTGTTCCTAAAAGGAGTGCTTCTCAACAGCGACGGAGATTTGCTTAACGGTAATATGTCACATTCCTTGAGTGCATTACGCAGGTTCCTTAAAACGGTCTGTTGTCGGCTCAGGATCTCTTGTTGCTTCACCAGCGGCTGGTACACGTCGTCCAGTCTTGGACGTATCATGTACTTTCCCTGTCTGAATATTATTGAATAGTTAATTTATTAAAGATGTCGGCTGCATAATGTGACTTGACTAACATTTTTTTCCTTTTTATTATTAAACACTAATTTGTTATGACCCAGACGTAAGGATACTTGGTCTTAAAGCCGGTATCAGAGTCGAAAACACCGAAAAGTAAATATCGCCGTTTTTGACACACGAAGTAGCTAGTTTTATTTCAGCTGTTCCCGCCCTCGAAATAAGAACGATTGGTCTTCGCAGAAAAGACAGATTGTCGGCACCTAGAGGACTTACAAAGTACCAGTTTTTTTTATTAGAAGAAATCTTTCTAGCCTACTAGATAAGACGATAAGAAGACGCATTGCAAGACGCAATCCTACGGCAGGTACTGATTTTGTTTATGGCAAATAATATCTAACATTATATAATAATTTAGATTATTATAAAAATCGAACACGTAAAATTATTTAATTTACGTAATTACTTGGAGAAGGGCGTTTTGTGACCGTATGGGTGTAGGGATCAACTTGCTTATTTCGGCACAAAGCAATCGCGGATTCGGCTCTCAAAGATTTTATACAATATAACATATTTGATGTCTCACATCGGATGATGAAATTTACGCTTTAATATCACGAGTTGCAATGGTAAACAAAATTATACTAGACGAATAAAAGCATCACCCAGTATAAATGCAAAATTTAACTTTAAATTAAAATTTTATATACATATATATATTTTTTTGTAATGTCCTACAACACTTACTTGGCATTTGGATCATTCTCGACTATTTCGTTCCATTTATAATCCAGCGCTTTCTGTGCTTGTTCCAGTTGATTCCGCACGTAATAAGCAAGTTTCTTCACTGATGCAACTTTTTTTATTGTCAGCGGATCCGCTTGCGTCCATTGTTGTAGATCTTTGGTGCTAAAACATAATAATAGTATTTCGTAGACACATGCTTATTACGACAGACACGTGCTTATTAATTATATCAGCTTAATTTATTGTAAAAACAAGCGGAGCCCATAGACATAAATAACGTAAATGCCGCCACCCACCTCGAGACATGAGTTGTAAGGTTTCAGTTTTGTAGTACAACGGCTGCCCCACCCTTCAAACCGAAACGCACTACTGCTTCACGCTAGAAATAGGCAGGGCGGTGGTACCTACCCGAGCGGGCTCACAAGATGTCCTACCACCAGTAAATTTTCTACTTTTACTGCCAAGCCTAGATAATTTTATAGTTTTTCTGATTCCGAAAATTTAAGTCAATACTAATGATATTTTTTTATCATACCAAATAATTCCTTAGAGAACGAGACGTCAATGTATTCGTATCAATCACGCGATGCGACTATGCCGGGGTTCAAGCCCCGCAGACAGAAATAAATTTTTTTTAAGGAAATACGTACGTATCACGTATTCACGAATTACTTCAACAATGAAGAAATAACAGTGTTGTATTTTTACTGGTATATTGTGAACCAGCACGGGTGAGTACTACAAATCATCCTATTTCTATCTGCCTGAGGTTAAAACCGCCGTTATCTCTATATATAAAAATGAATTGCTATTCGTTAGTCTCGCTAAAACTCGAGAACGGCTGGCCCGATTTGGCTAATTTTGGTCTTAAATTATTCGTGTGGAAGTCCAGGGAAGGTTTAAAAGGTGAGAAAATATAAAAAAGCTCGGAATTATATAAAAACAAACAATTTTGTTTTTCCTTTGATGTGTCCCCTTGATGTGTCTTTTATTTATCGATTGAGGCACTACGAAGTCTGCCGGGTTAGCTAGCACTATATACAATTGAGACTTAGACGTCATATCTAAAAGCGACAGTCGCGTTCAGTAGACTACAATATAAAAAAAATTATCTTAACTTACTTAGCATGTGTACGGGCTTCTGCGACTAGAGCGCAGGTGCGGACAAGTTCCAATTTTAGTTGTATTATCGCGCCCCTTAAGTCTTCCAGTGAACAATCTTTCTTGAGCTGCTCAGAGTCTAGCGAAGTTAAATTGAAATTTGCACTTATAGATTCGATGTCGCGTTGAAGCTGTAAATGAAATGAAAAATGACAATAAAATATAGATATACCATGTAAGGGTTTTGGGTCGTTTGACGCAGGGACCATCCACTATGCGAATGTTTTTGCTGGGTAGGTAGACAGTCTGTAGTGTTTCTTAAGAACAGAAGTTTTTTTTATTGTCCTTGTAACCAGACCGGTATACCTGATGGTGAATGGTTACCATTGCTCATGGTCATCAGCAACGCTAGGCGCACAGCCATGCCGCTGTCTACAGCAGAAAGTAGAGGTAACCCGAGAAACTCTCTAGAGGGGAGCTCATTCCAAAGCCAAAAGGATCTTTAATTGGCGTACCTTAACTTGAGTTTCCCTCGTTTTAACCATAAACTTGTACAGTTCCATTTGGAAATCGTTAACTTCTTTAACGAGCATGTTCTTTAATTCTTGGTTAGCTTTCATTTTATTGATTCTCTCTTGTTCTTCTTTTAGCGCAGCGTTCTCCTGTATCTGAGGGGATTGAGGAGTTGGAGCCACTGCCGCTTTGGGTTGCGGTTGGTGTATTGTTTGGTTGGCGGCAGCCGGTGGTTTGGGTTGAGATAAAGGCTGAAGCTGGAAATTATAAAAAAAAATCGTCAGAGAGGTACAACAAAAAAGGTTAGGGTAAACCGTACAATTTTGTGCAATTAGTAAATTAAGCTTTCATCGGGTTAAGGGTTTATAAATGTTACATACCTGTTGTTGCTGTATGGGCGGTGGTGATTTTTTTTCTGGCATTGCTTGACTATTTTGATTCGTTGCAGCTAAAGCAAAGAAATATGTAGAATTTATTTAAACAAATTTACTAAAATAAAAAAAAACAATAACTTCCTATGGTTGCATAGTAATATTTCAGTATTTAAATGAAAAATATCTATATACTTGATAATCGCTAAAAACTTAACATCAATATTTGAAAACATCAATCAAAATTACTGACTTTTACTGGAACATTTTATTTATTATATTGAAAAAAAAAATCGATTACACTTTTATTCATTATTTATTCAGGCTCAGGCGGAACGTGACACTTTTTCGTATTTCCAGCCGCTTTTATCGATTTATAAGACGTAACTACTATAAAAAAAAAAAAACTCACCCGATCCAAACATTGAAGTAAATTGCGGTTTTGGTACTTTTATTACATTGGATGCACTCAAGCCACTTGTCGGGAGTTGGGGCTGAGCTGCAAAATTGCTAACAGCGGGAACAGATGCTGGTGGATTCGGTTGTTGTTGGATGGGCTGAGGGGCCGGAGCTTGTTGGATTACTTGAGGCTGAAAGTTAGTTTCTAATGTCATTATATGGCACTAGCCGTTATGGGCATTTAAAATTAACATTATTATTAGGGAGTCCAACATTCGTATAAATATTAGCCTATCCATTAAGTACATGTATTTTCTACACGGATCAATCGGATGCATGGTTCAGTAGTTATAACGGAACATCCGTAAAAACCACTGTAGATTTATATATTAGTATAGATTTAGCTATGTTCAAAATTTTTGCATTTCCTGTTTATTAAATAGGATTTGAATAAGCTGTTACGGACAAGACAGTATGATTATTACATTAGTTCAATTTCGGAAATAAAATAGTGTGACTGATAATATTTTTACTAATATCGATATTAAAATACGTAATGTATCATTACTACCTTGGGCTGTACGATAGATACGGTTGAAGCTTCTTCTGGTGTTTCGCCCGGTATTTCACTGAAATTAAAACGATGGTTTAAGATATATAGCTAAGGCAAAACGATATCATTTATGATAATGTTTATGGAGCAAATTATTGTTCATATTTCGAAGAGCCATAAAAAGTCTTCAAATGGATCTTTCATTAATATGTCGACTGCCATGTTGGTCACCCGTGCCCTACGCGGCGCACTGAAGTCTATTGTTGATTTCTGTTACTAAGCATCTGGATTGCCTAATCTTTTTTTTTATTTATTGCTGAGATGGGTGGACGAGCTCACAGCCCACCTGGTGTTAAGTGATTACTGGAGCCCATAGACGTCTACAACGCAAATGCGCCACCCGCCTTGAGATACAAGTTCTAAGATCTCAGTATAGTTACAACGGCTGCCCTACCCTTCAAACCGAAACGCATTACTGCTTCACGGCAGAAATAGGAGGGTGGTGGTGGTACCTACCCGTGCGGACTCACAAGAAGTCCTCCCACCAGAATCACCGGACAGGGTGGGGCATGTCGGAGTCGAACCGACTAAAACCTCCTGTCGCTCAACAACCAACGTCCAACCCTCGCATGAGACAGAACTCATGAAAAGGCAAGGGGAGGAGAGTGAAGCGTTTAGTGCGGAGCACATCTCTCCCATCACCCTCCCCCTCGGGACGCCGGGCCAGCGATCGTCGTCGCCACGACCACCAGCCCTCTCAGTCGGCAGGCTGTCCGAAGCCCGCCTAGATGGCGCCGGTTTGAATAGGTTATCCTACGAAATACCCCGCTGGGTCAGAACCAGCGTGGGTCGAGGATAGCCGGCCTTCCATCACCCGGATGCTCTTGCGTAAAACGCGTGCAGAGCAGCTTGCACGTCGTCTTCTTAGGCCCCCTTCGCCGGGCCCCAGACCGACATATGAGGGGGACCCGAAACACTTAGAGGGCCAGGGCTAGGGCGAGATCCGCCTCCCTGGCCCCCGCTCGACGGCGGCGGGCTTGTGCGTCTCTCACGCGCCCCGCCGCCTCCTTCTGCGAGATGGTCTGCGAGATGGTCACTCGCAGAAGTCGAGCATCGCCTTCCACGACTCGTCGTTGCCGAGCATCGATGCCACAACACTCGGCAACGACAAGTCGTTTCCTATTTTTGCGACAAGGACACGGCGCCACCCCTCCCATGCGGGGCAGGCAACGAGCGTGTGCTCCGCCGTGTCCAAGTCGCAACCACAATGGTAACACTCTGCCGTCGGCTCGGCTCCGATCCGGTGCAGGAACTCACCGAAGCAACCATGCCCAGTGAGCACCTGCGTGAGCCGGAAAGAGGCGTCCTCTGTCACGATTCACCCAATCCACAAGAATCGGGCGAATCGCCTCGCCGGTCCTACGACCAGCCGAAGGATCGGCCAGCCGCCTGGACCATGACTCCAGCCCCACCAGTAACTTACCTTTTTTATTTGTTTTTAATGTATGTTTTATTCTTTAGATCTCTTAAAAATAGATTCATTCTCAGTATTTTCAGATTCATCTTTCCCAGTCTTCCAGATATTCCGGGAAGATCGAAAAGAGAGAAATCGACATAATTACTTCAGTGCGCGACGTAGGACACAGACAACATGTTAAGCATATATCTTTTTCAAAGTGTAGACGATAAATTACAAAATAGACTTTGTATGTTAAATGTCTGTAAAATCACGGAACTACAAGATGACGTTACTGTGAGGACAACCCTGAAATTTTTAAAGCGGCAATTTTCCTTTTTTGTTTTGTCCTCATTATATTTATTTGTATTGTAAAATATGAATAGTTGAATTTTTAAATTATATATAAATGTTGATATGAAGTTTGAACTTTTGAAACGTTTTTTTTTTTATTGCTTAGATGTGTGGACGAGCTCACAGCCCACCTGGTGTTAAGTGGTTACTGGAGTCCATTGACAACTACAACGTAAATGCGCCACACACCTTGAGATATAGTTCTAAGGTCTCAGTATAGTCACAACGGCTGTCCCACCCTTCAAACCGAAACGCATTACTGCTTCACGGCAGAAATAGGCGGGTAACGGTGGTAACTACCCGTGCGGACTCACAAGAGGTCCTACCACCAGTAAAAAACTTCGAATAACTTGAGATTTTATTGCTTATTTCTGCTAGGAAGCAGTACTTCGTTTCGGTTTGAAGGACGGGGCAGGCGTTGTAACTATACTGAGAAGATAGAACTTATATCTCAAGGTGGCCGCACTTACATTGTAGATGTCTATGGGCTCCAGTAACCATTTAACACCAGATGGGCTCTGAGCTCGGCCACCCATATAAGCAATAAAACAAAAAATAATGCTATTGAAATGAATACCGTTATAAATTATAATTTAATGAACTATTGCTATGCTATTGCTATTTACCCTATATTGTATCATCATATAAACAACAAAACATTAGCGTGAAACAATCAACAATAAGTGAAATTTCGTCAAGGCCTTCAGAGCTTTGGCGTTAAACATTGGATATATAAATATTTAACACTAGCCTCGCCCTGCTGCGTCACCCGCAGTTATTGTCGTACCGCGCGCGACATGGCGGGTTTCGCCTATCAATAATAAACTTTAATGTTTTCGAAGCGAAGCGAGGGTGGGTCGCTATTCAATAATAAAATTTAATGTTTCCGAAGCGAAGCGAGGGCGGGTCGCTAGTAAGAAATAAAATAGCTAAAAATAAAAAGACAACTTTTCATCTTGTGATATGTGGCCATCCTTATATATTACGTACAGCGGGTGACGCCGCGGGGCGAAGCTAGTTCAAAAAAAAGTAGCCAAGTTACTACTTATATCATCAGCTACCTATTGAAACCTATTGAACCTTGTGAAAGTCTCATCAAAATCGGTGCAGGTGTTCCAGAGATTAGCCGGAACAAACAGACAGACAGCCAGGCAGACAAAAATTGTAACAAAAGTTATTTTGGTGTATATATATTCATATGCATGTAGTAAAAAGCTGTTATTTCAATACTACAGACACTCTAATTTTATTTATATGTATAGATTAAATACACTTGAAAACAATAACTTATTTATAATATTTTATTATCATTACCTCGTTAACGATGATGCGGGTAACGTGAATTGCTGAGGTGGGGCACAAACTTGAGGGGCTCCTCGATTCAAGTTCACAATATTGAATATTGTTAGAAGACCAGATTGTGAAACGATCAGCAGGGACGGCATGTATGGAAGCGTTTCATTCTCACCTGTACACAATATTGAGTTAAGTTATTAATTTTAGAACACGATTATTTTATTGTATACATTTCTTACGGGCCTGTTAATGGTTTTGTAGTAAATATTTGTTTTTTTTTCTATTGTGAATCTATGAGCATTGCTATATTATTTGATTACATCTAATATCTAGAAGCTTTATAGGCAATTTATTCCATAATATTTATTTATTATTGGTCTAGAAGCTTCTTACTTTTGCTTAGAAGCTATTAGAATTGGATCTATTGTATTACAATGAAATTTGATACGATATGTATCTTTTTTGAGAAATTTATTTTTTTATTTTTTATGAATTTAAACTTATATAACCTAGGCTAAGAATAAATCGAAAAAAAAACATACTTCTAACAGCGTCGTTATTTTTATTGTCTTCGTGTGAAAATGGATTCTATTTTATTTAATTTTTTAGTACACACGACAGCTTATGATTTTCCAATATAAGCATTCCGGTGTGTTATTAACAATAACACAACAATAATAAATTAGTACAAATTATGGTATACAATACCCCAAGGCAGTTGTTGTATGGCACATGTGTCAATAGCTATTCCCACAGGATAATTCTCCAATTTCTTGTCTGTCAATGGTAGCTCTGGTCTGCCTTCGTCTGTCTACAAAGAAAACGAAATATAATTATTTAAGTGTTAGAATGTCAAAAGTGTTTTTAAGGTACTGAAATTTTAATTTAAGAAAAACTTAATCGAGAAGATAACATAATTATATGATCTTATTTTTATTTATTTTATTGCTTCGATGAGTGGACGAGATCACAGCCCACCTGGTGTTAAGTGGTTATTGAAGCCCATAGACGTCTACAACGTAATGCGCCACCCACCTTGAGATATAAGTTCTAAGGTCTCAGTATAGTTACAACGGCTGCCCCACCCTTCAAATCGAAACGCATTACTGCTTCACGGTAGAAATAGGCAGGGTGGTGGTACCTACCCGTGCGGACTCACAAGAGGCCCTACCACGAATAATTACGCAAATTATAATTTTGCGGGTTTCATTTTTATTACACGATGTTATTCCTTCACCGTGGAAGTCAATCGGGAACGTTTCTTAAGTACGTATTTCATTAGAAAATTTGGTACCCGCCTGCGTGATTCGAACACCGTTGCATTGCAAGATATGAATGCATCGGACGTCTTATTCTTTAGACCACGACGACGACAGAATACTTCAACAGTTCTACTTACTTGACACCACTGTATCCAGTTGGAACCGTCAGTCGATGCCAGCGTTGCTATTTCCATACTGTTTGATGATGAAGCTAAAATAATATTCCTAAAAATAAAACACATTATGTTATTAATCACTAGGTTAGACCAGCCATTATATATTATATTTATTTTTTTGCCTTTGAGCAAGCACCTCAATACAACGCCATGGTAGTGAAGAAATTCGTCTTCTGCTATGCCTTATGGAACAAACATTTCCTAAAATTTTTTTTTGGCCGAAACTTGGGCTGCAGCGCCTACAACGCGCAAACTTCAACGCAATTGGATAAACAATGCGCAAACACATGAAACAAGTGCTAACAAAGATCCGTTTTCTGAAGATATTGTTGGGTTGAAAAATTAAAAGTAACTAACCATTGTGCTATCCCAAGTAGAAAATAATACCAGGGCCTGATAGAGCCCATACTGAAACATACATCTTCATAATTGAGGCAAGTAGGTTGTCCCGTCTTTCCAGCATTCACTATTGTAACCGCTGCAATAAAAAAAAAATTTAATATGTTAAATGTTTATGTTTTAAGCTTTATGTTATTGTTCACTCGTGACACAAACTCGTGGCCTCCGGATAAATGGATTTTGCAGCTCATATGATAAAAAGATTTAAATTTTAAATGTTGTGATGATGTGTGAATGTTGTGATTAAATGATTGTGGTTTCAGAACTTGTTAGGTTAAGTTGAGGTCGTAATTATGCGTATTATATAATCTCCTGAGTAGATCCTATCACCAATCACCAATAAAAATTGCCCAAATGATAATTCATTGACCTATCCTAGTTTTTCAGATACTTGGCCGGTCAACCTCTGCTGGATCTGTCTGATGGATCTTTGCCTTAATAAAAGTATTATAGAGAAGTTAATTTAAAATACATACATGGCCGGCTGTCATCGCCAATACTTTTATAAACGACAGCAAATTGAAAAGTGGATATCCAATACACAGCTAATGCTTCAATTGACGATCCTTCAGGTAACATCGGAGCTGGTATTGTTTTTGCAAGAGTCAAGTCTGGTTTGTACTGACACAGTGTCCCGTCATTGTTGCCTGTCACCAACTGTTTCCCTTTTGGACTCCAACAAATACATCTGTGAAAGAAATTGATAGAAAACCAGTCATGAGCGGAAGCTGCAAAATTAACACTCCAATCGACTATAAATCTGGAGTCTGTGTTGTAAAGGATGAGAGGCATGGTGTACTTGTGTTGAGTGATACAGCTGTGTAGTTATACAAATCCTAAAAGAAGGTATTAAAAGATATAAATTTCAAGCATGTGTTCTATTCAATCAATATATAATAATACAAGCTTACTGGTGGTAGGCCCTCCTGTGAGTCCGCACAGGCAGGTTTTTTTTTTTATAGCTTATATTTTATTAGAAACAGAAATGCGTTTCGGTTTGAAGGGGGTGCAGCCATTGTAGCTATACTGAGACTTCAGAACTTATATCTCAAGGTGGATATCACATTTACATTGTAAATGTCTATGGGCTCCAGTACCACTAAGCACCAGGTCGGCTGTGAGCTCGTCCACCCATCTAAGCAATAAAAAAAAATCCTCAAGAGAGGAATAGCATTGCATAATAAAAATCTCACCATCAACATTTATAAATTTGAGAATTATAATTATATTAAATTAAAAATTGTTTTAAATTTATAGAGTGGCAGGTCATTGTTTGGTAGATATAAAACTTTTTTTAAAATACAGTCAATATACAGAACAAGAGAAATGTTGATTTGCAGAGAACTGCTAGTATTGTTGTAAGCTCCCCTTTCTTTTGCACAGATGGATAAGAGCCCGCTGTCTGGACCTTGTGTTCAGTTGTTGTCAGAGCCTATACACATTAGGTATAAGTTCCAATTATATATTTTCTTTTAATGTATAGTCATAATTTTTGTTTCAGTTGTGAAATAGTTCATTAATAAAAGCAATTCAAAACTTACCTCGCTTTTGTTTGTACTTTCTTGACCTGGTTTGTGGTAACTTGACAGGCAAGTAAGGTACCATCTTGGAATGCTAATGCTAAAGAGTCCGGTATGCAAGGGTTCCATTGTAATGCTGATACAAATGTTGATGGATTCACATTGGTCTTCATAAATATTGATGGTGATACATTCTGTGGAATGAATATAAGAGGATGAAGCCATTTATATAAAGAGAGATCAAATCTTCTAGAGTACTGTATTTCGTTTAATCAATAGATATTTACTTTAAATATAACTACATATTTAGAATTAAATTACTAAATACTGACAAATACTGAGCAAGACAAGAATTCGTAGGTCAGAACTAATTGGAAGGTGGCAACAATTTCAATTGACTACAATTTAGTTAGCCTTTCTTTCATTGTGTTGTACATTTATTCATGAGTAAACTAAGGTCTGCTCTTAGGTCCTTGAGACATCATGTTAGCATTAGAAACAAATAAATTGACAGCTTGTTAACATAATCCTGGAATATGAAGTATAAATGCATAAAAGAGGGGATAGATATTGCATAATATGAAAATGCATTAAAAGAGTACTGTTTTATAAGGAGGATTACTAATACTGTATTATATTTCCTAATTATTAATTCAATTATCTTAATAAATACATTAGGTGTATTACCTGATTCTGAAAGTCTGTGACTTTAAACACGGAAAGAGATTGCGAACCAGCCACTGCAAGTAGTTCATCATCGCAACTAACAGCAATATGCGTAGCACACTCTTGAAGCTTCACATTTGTATGTTGTGTCTCATTAGATATCAGTTGTTTTAGGGAATAGACTAAAACATTTATAAATAGACTTTACTCAAAATAGATGTTACTTGAGCTAGTTCATTTGAATATTGAAAGTGTTGCTATTTTTTGGTTAAAAGTTGTTTTACTAACTTTAGGGTATTTAAGTGACTTTTACTTAATTTCAGTTTCACAATTTATATATTGAACCCATATGTACACTCGGAAAACATTTTTTTTATACCCAAATTTATTGTGATCAACATAATGTATTTTAAGTTTTATGTCATTCAATTAATTTTTTTTATATATATTTTTTTATTTACCTGAAAGTGTCCCATCAGGAGCAGCAATGAAAACAATGCCATATTTGCTGCTACAGGCCACCAAATTGTAACCCCGATTTGACAATTTTTCTGTTGTGTTAAATACTTTTGTCTTGTGTTGCAATTTATACAACAAATTCTAAAAAAAGAGATTATTTGGATTTGTTATTATTTTTGTTTGGAATTTGTATTGTATTGGATGCTATGAAATTTATAGCCATTCATTTCAAATTATGATCTATTAAAGGAAGCTTTTAAATGAAATGAGAGCTTATTTTTATATCCTAATATTCATGGGCCAGTTTTAATTATAACATTTTCTTCTAAGCTTTGTTGTGTAACGTTGATTTCGGTTTTTTTTTCAATTCATTTATTAATAGGCACTAGTTATCCTGTCTGAAGTAAAACAATATTTATAATTTAAATCTTTAGAAATAAAATTAAAAACCTACCGGTTCATCAATAGAATTTGGTCCATACTTTGATTCCATGCTGCAGTCGGTTTCAAAGTTCTACCTACAGCTACCTCACAAAGAATACCTCAATATCTTTATCAAAATACGCGCTACAAGCCTGCGTTCAATACATCGGTAATTTATTGATTAAGGATACAAAATTCGAAGAGTATTAATTTGTAGCACAATTGGCAGTCAATTCATATCGTTTTGAATCATAGAACTATCAAAATATGTAATAGCCTAATAGGTAGTAAATTGAAGTATTTGCAGTTGACTAGGTCTAATCTGTGAGTTAAAAAGACTTGACTTAAAGGTCCTAGTTACCAGGTCGTAAAATCCCTTGAAAAAAGAGGGCGTGCTACACGAAAGGTATTCGTTGAATGCTCTAACAATTTGATAATTTGGTATGTAGTGCACTTTTTCGTTATAATATAATGACGTTTAGTGTGCTTGAGCGAATTAGAACGCATGTTGTGGGCTTAGTGCAGTTCAAAGGGCTTTATGACAACGAAGCTTACTGACGTATTTTTGATCTCCACATTCGATTTGACAATTTTTTCAAATATGTAATCTTTAAAAAAATATTAACACTTATTTACAAAATAGTATGATTGTGTCGCTTGCATTCCATCTAATTTAATACAATTCCAAATTTTTGTTTGAACATCAATGTGAATATGTTGGTTACAAGAACTTTATTAATCACTAAATTCGAGGTTTTTTAAAATAACACTTTTCAGATTTTTTTTATTGCCCGTGTAGGCAGACCAGCATACGGCCCACCTGATGGTAAGTGATTACCGTCACCCATGGACTTCAGCAATGCCAGGAGCAGAGCCAAGCCGCTGCATACCGTTAAATTGGCTGTAGATGAGAGGAAAATCTTAAAAAAAGTTATTTGACTAATTTAAACAAGTATTAATCATAATCTGTTACGTACTGTTTACCTGCACAAATTTTATGGCGGGAACGTGATGCAAAACGTTATATTTTGTTAAGTTATGTATTACTTTTTTCATGACGATTTCTAACAGTTCATCATTTTCTTTTGGTAAGCGAGTTTTCTACAAGATGTCCACGACGACCTCTGAACCCGAAGGAGGTAGGAGTGTTGTTTTATTTATTTCCCTACCTAATCGTTGGTAGCTTAAGCGGCTATTCCAGATACTCACGGGCGCAAAAAAAATCGGTAACATTGTCCCAAGCCACAGCAATGCTTCGTTGAGTCTACCACCGGATCGGAATCGCGACCCACTAAGAAGATCCGTCGAGAAACTCAGTGGGTTGTGTCTATGGGCTAGTTCGCACGTAAAAGTCTTCGGCGTAATGGACTACTTTGACGAGGACGGAGATCGGTGCTTGAAGAGCCTAAAATTACTGTGAGCTTTAGGGGATTCGACAAGACGTGTTTTGAGCGACGGCGGTTTTGCGTTGCAACGACACAGGGGTCGGATATATAATTAGCGGCGGCCACGATTAGGAATGTGAGAGACCGCAATAAACACTGCAACAAGATACGTGCCCACCCCAAGGGTGCCTGACTCGGCAGAAACAACTAGGTATACACCAGCATCACAGTTAGCGGCTCGCCCGGTAGGAGGCGAAAAAGTCGAGTATTCAACCAAGTTTTAGGAAATAGGCTGAAGTTTGACATTAGTATTAAGTGGTTTCCAGAGCCCATTAGAGATTATTCCAGAGACATTAGAACCCTAATGACGCTCACACCCTGACGCATCAGGCAAGACAGAATAGTGTTCAAGCCGTAGGTACTGCATTATTGGTTCCCTTTCGAAATAAACAGGAAGCTGTGCCACCATATGTGCCATCATAATGCATACTACAACTAGTTCCGCTAGCTATACGCCATTCTTTGAGAGCCTCTTAGTGTCATTTTTTCACTTTCACTGTGGGCATTCTGTTTGAGTATAGATAGGGATTCGTCTCTTTCCTACACTAATCAAATTGAAATTATGGCCTCCGAAGGGCAGAAGGGCTTAGGTTTTTCTTACCGCAAGAGAGATATGGATATGTATTAGAATTCGTTTTGGACTAAGTGTTATGATGGTCCCCACGGCAAAAGGTGGGAAGTGCCATTCTAGGCCGCCATTCAGTTATATGATCTCATTTGGGCTTGTTTTATAGACACGTACAATCGATTTCTCTAGATACTTATCTTAGTAAATGAGTATGTAAATAAATAAAAACACATTGCATAAGTAGTAATTACGAATTTAATAATTTAAAATATAAATACCTACTTAATACCTACTCCTTAATTTTATATGATTAAAAGGAAAAGTTTATTGCTTAATAATTAAAACAAAAAAAAAAAACATTCTAAATAGATATCTTTTTATAATTTTTAATTTTTGTAATTTTTTTTAAGTTTTTATAATTTTTTACCTTTTTATAATTTTTAAATAAAGTTGGTTATTACCTATTATATCTATAAGTTATTCTGTTCATTGGTGATCAGGGAAGCTTAGAAACTGTTTAATAATCCATTTATGAATGAATAATGGCAAAGGCAATCTCATTAAATTATAATAAAACATATATCTCCAGGATTCCACTTTATACATTAATTTCGGAGTTTCATCCAACATAGCCTTCATAAAAGTGTTCAATATTTTCATATCATGCATTGAATCAAATTTCCCCTCGCCAGATGCCAGCTCCAAATAATTGTTTAGAGATTCAATTTTATTTCCGTAAAACTTTCGTTGTTCATCGTTTAAATGTTCAACCATTGCTTCTCCTTTTGTTTCTTGCCCGAGCAGAATGTTACTAGAGCCAACGAAGCCACCTACCGAAAATAAAAACATGTAGGCTAGCAATAAAGATCAATGTATATCTAACACAAATAATTAAGATATAAATTATGAAAATATAAAACATGGCGTTAAAATGGTCAACATCGGATTTAGATAGACGATAGAAGATTAAAAAGACTAAGAAGACTTAGAATTTTTTTTATGGTAGAAAACTCACTCTCTGACCAGGATAAAGTGAGTAAGATTTCTGTCATTTACCTTGAGACATGAGGTCGAAGTCTCAATTTTATTGAATGACGGCTTTTCCACCCTTCGAACCGGAATGAACTACTTCTTTGTGATTGATATACATACACACACACACATACATACACTATACTTAATTTTCATTCAACCCAACATATTCAAATTTCATGTTTTAGTAATGGTAACGTTATTTACTTCTTTTTTTTTTATTATTTATTACACTTCATGTAAAATTTACATTGGCGGGCTTAATGCCTAAGGCATTCTCTACCAGTCAACCAAAGGTAGTGCAGAGTAAATAGTGGTAGGTGCAATGAAATTTATATTAGGTTACGAATACATACAAAAAAAGTATATCTATATATATACAAAATACGTTATATCGATGTTTTTTTTTTTTTTTTTTATGATTGAAAGTTTACTGGTGGCCCGAAGGCCTTTCCAGTTTCACCAGGACAGGTGGGCGAGCAAAGGCTCAGCCAAGAGGGGTGGGATTTGCTAACAACTGCCCGAGCGCCTCCGAAGGAGACCTAACAACTCAAGAGCAATTGTTTCGCGAATGAATCTACTACCGGATCGGAATCGCGACCCGCTGAGAAGATCCGGCGAGAAACTCAGCGGGCTGATGCATGGGTTAGGTTGCACGTCGACCTCTTTGTCGAGTTCGACGAGTACGGTTACCGGGGTCCCTAAGCCTGCCCCTAGTATTAGAGCTGAAGGCATCTAATGCAAAGGTTATTGGATCTGATGGATCCGTAAGGACGTGTCTAGGGCGTCGACGGTGACTGGCTCCTGCATGATCAGGATTCGGGGAGTAGTCAGCGGCGGCAACGATAAGGCGATTATCATGACGCATAGCCTTATCGAAGTATCGTTCCGACGCTGACTTCATGTATTTCCGAATTGATTCGAGGCCCAGGTCGTCGTGTAGGTCAACGTTCCTCACGAACCACGGAGCCCCGACAGCTAACCTGCAAAAGCGGGATTGTAGGGATTGGAGGGTGTCTATGTGTGTGCGGGCCGCGTGAGCGAACACCACACTCGCGTAAGTCATGACGGGCCTTATGCAAGTTTTGTAAAGTGTCACCTTGTTCCGAAGGGACATTTTACTCCGCTTACAGATCATGGGGTAGAGTCTACCGAGAATAAACGCGGCACGGTCACGGACTGATTTTATATGCGGGCGGAATGTCATCGATGCATCCAGGGTAACGCCCAGGTACTTGACCTTCCTGGCCCAGGGTATGGGTTGTCTAAAGAGAGTAATCGGGGGTGTGAGATTGCTCCTCCTAATCCGGGAGGAAATCCGTGTGGAGCTTCCCCTCTGAAATAGCACCGCAGTACTTTTCGCTGGGTTGATGTCTATGCGCCATTTTCGGAACCACTGTCCTAGGGCTAGGGCTGCGCTCTGAAGCTTCTTCGCGATTAGGGACTTATTTCTACTGTTATATCGATGTATCCATAATAAGCTGTTTGAAACTACAGTTGGAATCAGCAAACGATTTCATTCCTAGTCTCGCTACAAATTTTATTATAAATCTAAAGGATCTTTATTACCGTAATGTGCGTTAGTTTACCTACATATATCTATATATTGAAACATATGAATTTCCTTTAAAGTCATCTCCATATCTACATTTAATGTAAAACTTTAAGCGTTGTAGTCAGTTACCGATTAAATTACTCACATTCTCCATTAAAAAATCTACTGCCAATGTTATGGAATGTTTTACGGACTTCAAGTAATCACTCTTAAAGAGCAAAATCAAACGGATTAAGATCGAAACTAGATGACAGCCAGTTTTTAGATGTATTGGAATCATAAACAATCCATTGCATAACTACGCTCAATAAAAGTGTATTTTGATTCTTGCTACACCTGGGCTGATGTTTTGACACCTTTCTATACAAAATATGGCCCAGTCACCTTTTAAAAATAACAAGCCCACAAAGCCATTTCTGAAGCCGGATATTGTATGTGGCCGGCCAATTTAAAATTTCTGTATAGCTGAAAATTTGCTCAACGGTAAAAATTCTGCTCAGTGGTTTTTTTTCGGTCTCCTTTATTTACCGCTTAAGAAGTCGCTTTGATTTGGCCATACTATTAATTTTTAAATTATAGGATAAGTATGTGTGTGTAACTGTGCTTTTGTTGTAAGCTAAAAATCATAAGTCATGATTTAAAATACGCTATATGGTTGTGGGTACTATTCATTAATATACATACTATGAAATATCTTGCTTTAGCGGAGGACTTTTTGGATTTGTGCTTTCACTGCTTTAATAGTCTTTTTAGTGCAAATACTACACAGATGGTTTGATTTTTTTCTAACACAAACAGAGACATTGTTTTTACTTGGTAAAAAATATATAATCAGGACCAGACTATACCTAGAAATCAAAACGTATGGGCTTTATTGAAGCGAAACAACATTTAAAATTGATTAGAAACAAAAATCGTAGACTCGGGAAGTTCTGAAACAAAAATCTTCGTCATAAGAACCTGGTACAAAGGCAATGACAGCTAATCCGTGCTCGCTGTGCTCAAGATGTAGACATCGTGTCAACGCCAAAAGGCCAGCTTTGCTTGCACTGTATGCAGCGAAGGCGGGCAAAGGCTGCAGGCCACAATGGCTACCAACGTTGATTATACGGGGCTTAGGTTTGCTTGTAGTCTGAAATGAAAACCAAAAGTTAAGTATTTTTCTCCAGATCATATTAATCTTTGTTTTAGGTTGTTTTATTGAAGTGGAACTTCTTTAGGCGCGTTTAGAATAAAATTTAACTCGCGACTGATTCGTTACGGCTAAAGAGAAAAAATACAATTTAGGATCATCGAGAGTGAGAAAATAGCGTCTCGCAAACCACTCGACCGTGAAGAGAAAGAGAGGACAAAGCGAGCTAGGTCATTTCTCATATAAACAGCATCCCGTATTACGCGTCACAGTATGAAATCGGAAATAATGAAGAAAACCACAATACTACACACCGTAAAAGAAGCTTCACCACTCTCTTGTTTACTGGTGGTAGGACCTCTTGTGAGTCCGCGCTAGTGGGTACCACCACCCTGCCTATTTCAGCTTTAAGGGTGGGGCAGCCGTTGTAACTATACTTGAGACCTTAGAACTTATATCTCAAGGTGGGTGGCGCATTTACGTTGTGGATGTCTATGGGCTCAAGTAACCACTTAACACCAGGTGGGCTGTGAGCTCGTCCACCCATCTAAGCATACGTCCACCAAGCTGCACGCGCACCTTTTTTTTTAATGTATGCTCTAATGTTACCTATAATGTAAATAGTGTTTGAGTGTTTAATATTGGTGTTTAAATCCATCAGGTAGATATAAATTTTTCTAATTATTCTTGTGTTTAAAGACGAACATCATGTAATAAAAAACGAACTTACAAAAATTATATTTTTTATAGTTTTCAAATTGATATTATACTATTACCTCAACGGCATAGTAATATGGATCTTAAGGCTTAAGGTGGGCGGCGGCATTCTCGTTTTGATGTCTATGGGCTCCTCGAGAGCCGCGAGTTCGTTCCATCAGTCTACGCTAAAACATACGCATAGTAAATACGTACTTCGATTGCAGTTTTTCTGATCTCTGGTAAAAATGCGGAAATGACTCTCATCGCGCCGAGCAAATTCACATGAACCGGGCTTTCTATCATCGATGCTGTCATCCATTCGTACTTTCCTACTGTCATAACTCCAGCGTTGTTGACCACGGCATGAAATTCTAACAAAATTATATTGTTAGCACCAATGAAGATGATAATGACGGTAGAACGAAAATAAATTTAAAATTTGAAAATAGAAAAAAAATGTACATTAAAATAAATGATGGAGATAGGCTAAATATTCTTCATGGCCATTTTAATATGATTTACATTATAAGGATAGGTGATAACAGCTTAAGTACTTACTATATTTAGGATTATCTTTCAAGACTGTAAGCACGTACTTCCGGAATTCTTGAACGCTTTCAACTCTAGTTACGTCTAAAGGGAATGTGTGCGCACACAATTTTTCGAGGGCTTTCGCTGCTTCGGTTTCTATTCCTTTGTGCATACCAGCTATTGTGATGAAGCCTTCTCGGGCTAATCGAGCTGCTACTGCCCAACCGAGTCCACTATCACACCCTGTTACAGCTACAAGACGGCTAACGGACATCGCGCTGACTATTTAGAATATTTAGACTTGTAATGAAAAATTCTAATAAAATATTCGGCTACGACGTCGTTCCGATATGGTGTTGCTGTCTTAAGAACTGAAAAGACACTGACGTTTGTAGACAATTCCCGGCGGTCTGTTGCATATGAAACGGGTTTCGGGCCTCACTGCATATTTACATTGAATTTCATGTTTATAATTTTTATTTGTCTCGACTATCAGGAGAACTTTAGAATATTATTTTCCAACATTAAAATTAGAACAATAGCAAAAAATGCGTAATAAGTTTATGTGCTTATCTAATAAAGTGGAATGAAGTTGATAAGAAACTTCGTAATTTCTGCTTTAATATATTGCGTTCAGTAGATTCTGATCTACTCAACGCAATATATTAAAGCAGAAATTGATCTCTCATACTATCTTGTGTAGTCGGTTTTAACCAATTCCAATAGACATGACCGCGATCGATGTTGAAACACGAGCTACCAAGTATATTTGAATAGTTTCTGTCATTTACTGAGCTTATACCTGCGTATGAATAGGTCGTGGCCGAATTATTACCGAATTAAATCTATAACACTGAGACTGTAACTATACTGAAACCTTAGTAGTCATATCTCAAGGTGGGTGGCGGCATTTACGTTTTGTAGATGTCTATGGGCTCTGGATAAACACTTAACACCAGGTGGGCTATGAGCTCGTCCACCCAGCTATGCAATAAAAAAAAGTAAATATTAAATAAAATAAAATAAGAATCTTTTATTTCAAGACATCATAATCTCATAGCGTGTCAGTATTACAAATAACTTAAACTATGTTAGTATTTAAGTAAATCCAATAATTATTGATATTAGAGCTTCTTTTCCTGTATAAATGTTTTAGCAGAAAAAATAACTATATAACGACAGTAGTTTTTCGAAACATCTCGATGGCAAATGATTTCATGAGTACAAAAAGTTTTGCCGAAAACTAAAATTGGTCGGGGTGTCAGATGAAAATGTCGAATAGTTCGACAAAGAGACGCCAATAAAAGAGGATCGTTTCAGCACGAATACCCATCTGAGAGATTAGACCTATGGAACGGAAACAATCTTGTATTTTCTGGATGACTTAATTCGGGATCGGATGTCGACTGATAGTGTTTCTATAAATACGTTTCTTTTAATTATTTATTAACATTTTATTGTTATTTTATTCTGAGCATCTTGTTTACGTAATTGTGCAAAATCTTATTAATTCTTTGGGGCCCGATAGTGATTTAGAAGATATGTGAAGTGTACTTTAATTAGTTATGCTGTAAATTTTCTTAATTAGAAAAGTATTATTGTGATTACATCGGATGTAAATCTGTCCCTGCGGGATACTGGCTAATTGTTACACGGCGCGAATAAGTCAACTGATGTTTTTTATTTGTTGCATTGATTTTACATAAATTTCCCTTTACGACAGGGGAATGGACAAATATATACAGTGCGGATACACCTCAGTATTGGTGTTTAGGGATCGACGAATACGCCGATAAATTATGTCACCTTTCTCGTTCGACAATGGTGACGGGCATGTTTTATTGTGACCAATGATTCTACATAAATATATACGGAAAATAAGCGCACGTCCATCCAGTATTTTGTGATTACGGGTCTCCATATACATCACAACGTGAATACCCCGATCTCCAAGCCGTGTTCTGCTAGGAAAACGGATAAGACTACAATTAAGGCTTGAGCTCCAACCACTATAAGATATTTGGTTTGATGCCCAGTTGAATTACATGTAAAAACATCTCGCTCTTCAGACCGCAATGCGTCTATAGAACGACCTTTTTTTCGGGCTGAATCTCATACGAAGTATCTACGCCTAGGGGGCGCGCTGGGTATATGGAACTTTACGGTTTTATAGATGTTGGAAGCAGACCACGGGCCTAAGAATATTTTTAGGGTCTTACTTACCAAACGACTCCCCTTGCAACGATTCCCCTTACACCGGTCGATCGCGATGGCGATGGTGATGGCGTTGTTGTTCTGGGATACCCCTCTTAAAACTATCTAAATTAATCTATGATCTATTATACATTCAAATAGTTCAAAACTAGGTTATTGAGCTATCGATGCTGGCTATACATGAAGTGTTTCGCTTTCTAAATTTACTACCTTTCTCATCTTCCATCTCGGTTTTACTTCACACAGTCCTCCTATTTTATTTTCTATCTTAACTCTCCTACCAATTTTTATCTTGTCTTGCCCGTTAAACCTTTCATTCGCAAGGGAAGTAGGCACAGATCAATTATAATCAATATCGTACCATAACTCAGATGTTCCACCTAATGGGATAATGGATCGAGAACAAAAGAAAAGTATCGCTTTAAATTTGTATTTTCTAGGGGAAATTTCCAGGAAAAATCCGTTGACGGCTCGTGCGGCGAACGGCGGTCATTGGACCGACACTTTTAAGGAGAAGGGCACTCCGGGGAAATCTGCCCGCCCTCGACGTAGTCCTGATAATAGTGTTTGCTCATTTGAGTGTTCTTCTGCCGGATTGTATTCGGTTAATGGTATAGGGAACGTGAAGCCTGTCTTTAAGAGCCTCGTTGTCTCATTGACTCGGCGACAACGGGTTTGAGAGTGCGTTTGGTACCAGACTCTAGTTTTGGTAC
This sequence comes from Bombyx mori, assembly GCF_030269925.1. Lineage (NCBI taxonomy): Eukaryota > Metazoa > Arthropoda > Insecta > Lepidoptera > Bombycidae > Bombyx > Bombyx mori. Next base: position 8,967,338 of record NC_085123.1, read on the forward strand.
CGTTTACTAATTAAAAACTTACATAATTTATATTTGTTGTGGCAAAATTGGTTGGAACCACAATTTCAAAAATGTATCCTGGTCTATTTTATTTTTTTATTATAAAATTGAATTACGTAAACAGAACATAAAAATACTATATTTATCACCTGAGACTGAAGCAAGGTTGGGTGTTTTGAACAAGCAGTGATTACTTTTGATGATGATGATTACTGGTGGTAGAACCTCTTGTGAGTCCGCGCGGGTAGATGCCAACTATACTTGAGACTTTAGAACTTATATTTCAAGGTGGGTGTCGCATTTGCGTTGTAGATATCTATGGGCTCCAGTAACCACTTAACACCAGGTGGGCTGTAAGCTCGTCTCCCTCTTCTCCTCTAAGCAGTAAATAAATAAATAAATGAAATTAAAAGAATGAAGCGGCAATTATTAGAAAAGAGTTAAATGAATACTAAAGTTTGTAAAATTAAATTTGATGTACTACATAAAGGATATTAACGAACTACCGATTCTTTGCTATATTATCTCGTCTTTTGGTTAGCAATGAAATTAAGCGTCTGTTCAGGAAATTGATGGATGACAAACTCACGATGACCGCAGGAGCTGTACTTCTCACGATCCATCATCATTTGTCAAATGTTAATACGTTTCCCTACAAAATCAACTGAGACCATAATTAACCCAAGCTTGTAATACACGGAAGTAACACGTTAACATTTACCAAAAAATATGTGTTCGTTTTTCGTGAAGATTAAGCCGTTATTTTCTTGTCCTTAACCTTAAACACCTTAAGGCGGGATTTTTACGACCGCCTGTTTATTTTACGTCAACGTTTACTTAAAATAGAAGGGATATATAATCTCTAAATCAGAATACAAAAGTCATTATAGTACTGCTTCTACGAATGGCGACAGTAGTAGAAGCGCCAAGCAGTTACTGGTGGTAGGACCTCTTGTGAGTCCGCACGGGTAGATACCATAATCCCGTCTATTTCTGCCGTGAAGCAGTAATGCGTTTCGGTTTGAATGGTGAGGCAGCCGTTGTAACTATACTGAGACCTTAGAACTTATATCTCAAGGTGGGTGGGGCATTTACGCTGTAGATGTCTAGGGGCTCCAGTAACCACTTAACCACCCATCTAAGCAATAAAAAAAAATTGTTTTTAAACAAACAACGAAAGGATATTGACAAATTCTCAATAAAATCAATTTTTCTCGTCGCTGCACAATTTCGCAGTTGGCGTCGTCATGAATGCACGGGCAATTTACGCGGTAACAAAGCAGCCCTGCCAACAGCACCACGCAATACGGCAACAAAATATCGCAAACTCGAATTTCACGAGCTATATTTTCAGTTCATAAAAGTTTATTTGTGCATGCAAAATGTAGAGCTCTTACGGAACTCGGCGGGTATATGCGCCGCAATCATTTTCATACATTATGGTAAATTTAACTTAGCCAACCACTAGACACGATATAAAACTCATTTAATGCGCTCGCAAAGAAGTTTTATTTACATTGCACGGAAAAAAACAAAAAATAAACATAGCAACACTTTAAAACATCAAAAGGGAATTAATTACGAATGTTACTCCGAATCCAGTCTATGTACCGGTAGACGTTACTATAAAGCGAAGGCATGGATGTCCCACAGGGGGAGTCAGCCCGTTTTCCACTCACTACACCCACGACAAAGTACTTCCCGCCGTAGACGGTCATTAAGGGTCCTCCGGAGTCGCCTTTGCATGTGTCCTCTCCAGAATACCCGGCGGCACAGAGCTGTGTGTCGCTCAGAGCCGGATAAAAAAATTTGCATCGCGCCTGTGGCACTAGATTGACGACCGTCGATTGTTTGATGTCAGATATAAACCGACCGTTACTACCCCATCCAGCTACCGCTAATCGCAAATTCGAAAACTCCGGATCGTCAATATTGATCGGGGGCAGACAAATCGGTCGAATATAATCTGAAATTTTTAAACTTAACTAATTAATATCCACCGTTAAAATATAACGTATCGATTGGTTTTGGTGAAATTAAAAACCTGTATATGGAACGTTCCCACGTAGTCTGATTAATGCGATGTCATTACTGAGGCTATTGTCGTCATATAGGGGGTGTCGAATAACATCTTCTCCGTACATTATTAAATTTTGTATGCACTTCTGACCGACACCTAAGACCATTTTGCAGTCGACCGGAAACGATTGCTTATCGTATTCTGCTAGATGAACTTCAACACTGAAATGAAGTAAATGTTACAACTCATCTTGGATTTAACTTCTCCTCAGTCGTACACTCCTAACGGAGTGGTCGTGGTTACGTATGTCTTAATGCTTGGTTGCGGCTTTTGAAAGATTTCTCCATCTCTGTCTATTTGTGACGGTATGTGAGTAAGGGAACACTTTGTAGATGACTTAATCAAGTCTGTCCACCTTGTGGATGATCGGCCGCGAGAGCGTTGACCGTCTACTCTTCCTTGAACCACTAAACGTTCCAATGAGCTTTCATTACGAATGAGATCATTTAATAATTTAACTTATAATATTTATGATAAATGGTTGTTGAGATTAAATCTAACAAAGTTATTTTATACTAGTTCCTTTTGTTGAATTTCTACACGTTAATTTTGTTTCGATAGCAATGCATTTTTATGGTATGAATTAATATCCAATATTGTGGTAATTGAATTTTGAATAAAGTCAAACTTACTTGGCTATTGTGCCGTTTGGATCAAACACACAATGTCCGGCGGTGAGTACGTAGCGAGAACTGATGAGAGATCCTCCACAATTGAACGCCGCTTTGTGGGTCCCATAATTGAATGTCGTTTTCAACAGAACTGTCCACGGATATTGATATAACTCTGTTTCGGTACCACCTGTTTCCCAAAAAAAAGTAGTACCCAATTTCAATTTTGCCTTGATATATATTTAGAAGAATTTAAAATATAATTAAAAGTACTTTAAAATTTTAATCTAGCGCTTATTATTTTGATTTTCTTTATTTTCAATGTTTCAAACAATTTACGTGTTCGTGGTCAGGGACGAGATGACTAGGGTGTAATTTGTTGACGTTAAAATAATGTCTTAACTATATACCATGCAATATAATGTATATTATGATAACTACCGTCATAATGCGAGATTAAACCGTTAAAGCAATCATAACTATGTCCACGAGTCGCGAAAACTGAAAAAAATAAAACTAGAACAGTAAAAACGATTGAAAATATATATTTCGTAAATCTTTCGTAAATCTTTCTTTGATTTTATCCACTTTAGTTTGAAGTATAATTGAAAGCTTTCCTACTTTACATCGGGTTGTTGGTTTAGGACATTCGATAGAAAATAGTTTCATCTTACCTGCGATGCGAGTCGACGACTTAATTAATTCTCTTTTCTTCCGATTGATATGACTCTGACTATTCTGCCATAATGGTATTGATGGGTCAAGCATGGGTTTTAAAGGTTTCCAAGTATTTTGGATGTACGGTTTCTGAGCCCAAATTGTATTCGGGATGGCTGCGTGCAAGTGAGTTATGTTATTAAGCCGTAAAAATTAGTTTTTTTTTCGGAAAGTTTATGATTTCAGAAATATAACAATATGTGTGTCATATAAGATAATTCAATGATGTAAACAAAATGCATAACAGTGATAATGGAGAGCTCAGAAAATTTTCATTCACCAACAGTGCGCGTGCATTGCATTATTAAATTTTAAAAATGTGTATTTCCTTCATAACAGCTTTGCAAAACAACTCACCTGTTAGCCTGTCAGTTTCAGTAGCCTCCAGGCCACAACACCCCGTATTAGGATCAGGCGGAAAGCTTGTTAATGGGGAGCACTGGCTATATGTGTTTATATTTCCCGGGCTATTATTTAAACTCGGAAAATACGAGGTTTTTGTTCCAGGATCAAGTGTCGGCTGCGGTGTTCTCGGGATAAGAACGTTTACTCGTGGTTTAGGTTTTCCTTGGTCAACACTAAGGTCTTCGGGGTGAGACGGCTTAGGATTTGATATTAACGGATCTAAATTACCACTGGCCGGATTCACTTTAGTATTATTGGCTGAGTTTTGTTTCTCTAGATCCCAAATACCATTTGGGCAGCATATCTGAAATAAATACTTAAATATGTTAATTTTTGTCCTACATAGGTACATGAGCTCACGGTCCTCCTAAATTCAAGTGAGTACCAGAGCAAACATACGTCATAAAATATCGTTACCTTCAGATTGTCTTCATTGTATCTTATGACGTCTTCCCTAACTTTCGAACCAGAACGGTAGCGATATATAGGTATATATAAACATAATATAAGTTGCGGTGGGGGCTAAATATGTCTTACGACTTTCTTTTTTTTTAGCTTTTATGAGCTTGGTATGCGTAAGTTTGTTTTAAGTAGGAGAATTTTTGAACGTCATTTTTACATATTTCTTTACGACCTTCGATTAACTTGAATGTTTCGCTAAGGACCGATGACAATAGAATAAATTTATAACTTCACTCTAATATCAATAGTGTCAACTGAATAAAAATAAAGATTTGGTATTAACGCGTGTTTTTTTTTCACTACATAGTATAAAACAAAGTCGCTTTCTCTGTCCCTATATCGCTATGTATGCTTAAATCTTTAAAACTACGCAACGGATTTTGATGCGGTTTTTTTTAATAGATAGAGTGATTGAAGAGAAAGGTTTATATGTATAATAACATTCATTAAATAGTGGAGAAATCAGTAATAAATTACAGTTTCCGAAGCGAAGCGAGGGCGGGTCGCTAGTAAAATTATAATACATATATTATTTTATACGATAATACATATATTTTTTCCTTCATTATATGAGTGAATCTGCTAAGTACGTATTTTCTAAGAAATCTCGTATCTGCCTTCGGGATTTGTATCCCGATAAAGTCGCATTGTTCGACATGAATACACGAACCGTCTTATTCTTTAATCCGCAAGCGCTTCTGTGTATTTACATAGGTAAATAAGTTGTATGTACAAGTATGTCGCCTCGTTTACCGGTCAGTGCCTCAACTTGTATCGTGTAGTTTGATTCCCAATGGAATAGACTTAATGTCTACGTTAGCTTTATGGGTTTCAGTAAATATAAGACTATTTATTTTAGTTATATTGCTATAATATTCAAATCTAAGTAAATTATATTCGAAAATTAATTAATAGAATCTTCAACAAATTTGTTTGTTAAAACTTTATTGTCGTACTTTATTGTAAAAATATATAAAAACTAGCGACCCGCCCTCGCTTCGCTTCGGAAACATTAAAACACACATGAAACCAAAAAAAAAATAAAAAAAAAAATAAAAAAAGTAGCCTATGTTCATCAGGGACAATGTCGGCTTCTAATGGAAAAAGAATTTTTCAAATCGGTCCAGTAGTTTCGGAGCCTATTCGAAACAAACAAACAAACAAATCTTTCCTCTTTATAATATTAGTATAGATATATAAAAATGAAGTAAAACCATTGATTGCTAGTGAAATTCAGAGTACTATTCCATCGGTAAAATAAATGGTGGTGAAGTAAACATTAAGCTTTTTTATTGGAACTACTTAAATCCGTTGATCACGTAAAATTAATCACTGATCTTTGTTTGTTAGCGTAGTAGGATACCATTAGGATTGGCAGCGATTACTGATTAGGTAGTTAAAAAGTAGGTAATTATTTAGTAGCTTTTCGTATATAAATCGTTTCGTATATATTTTTAAAAATAATTAATTTATTTATATGTACTAGAGGTCCCGCAGTAATTAATTGGAATTGTAAGTTTGTACACTATTATGATTCTATTTTATACTTCAATAATCACAAATTTCGCCAAGGCTACACTATAAAAAAATATTAAAAAAGACAAACAATATTTAATCTATTCTCAATTTGACCACAGACGTCAAGAACAGAAGTTTGACAATAAATAGTAGGTATGCGTGTGTGCGTCAAATACATTGTATGTAGTGTGTGTAATGTTTTCTTTATTGATTTAATGTATCTTTTAAGCATTATTTTTAAAAAATATTAGCGTTGTGCACTTCGTCTCTATATTCTCTATAAGTGTGGAAAATTTTATACTTCTCCGACCGCGCAATTTTCGTAAAAAGGGATACAAAGTTTTTGCTTCACGTATTAATATGTAGACGTATGTTGCATTTGATGTTTCAATACTCACATAGCCTTCATTAGCATTCGCAGTAAAACCACCAACTCTGCTGTTCCCATGATTATGAGGGCTTGAACAAGGATATTTAGTGACCCAACCCTGTTGTTCATGTGGGGTCATGTTACCGAATAATGAGCACTTATCTTTGTGTACACACTGGTCGCATACATCTGAAAATAACGCAATTCAAATTGCAATTTTAAATCAAATGTTTAAAACACACATTTCTGACATATTATATGTAATTCATATATATATTTTTTTGCTTAAATGGGTGGACGAGCTTACAGCCCACCTGGTGTTAAGTGGTTACTGGAGCCCATAGTCATTAACAACGTAAATGCCGCTACCCACCTGAGACATGAGTTCTAAGGTTTAAATTTTGTAGTATAACGCCTGCCCCACCCTTTAAATCGAAACGCATTGCTGCTTCACGGCAGAAATAGGCAGGGTGGTGGTACCTACCCGTGCGGATTCACAAGATGTCCTACCATCAGTAAAAAAGTATTCAGTAAACTTTTAATTTTTTCATATTATTTACTAATCAACTGGCATTAATTGTATTGCTATATTTTATTAACGTTTTACTTTTCATTTAAGTTACAGAATAGCGCTCTCGGAACGTACTGCACAAAAAATTATATGCGTGGCCTTAAAACATATTTTAATCTGCTCATTTTTTTCTTTAATGTACACAAAAATATGGAGCTGTATAGTGTCTAGAATAACATCCACCTCGTCTTTTCCTGTGGGTAAAAGGCAATTAAGGAATTGTTAAGAGAATTAACAGCAGCGTTCATTATTGTCTTTCGATCACTAGCCCGTATTTACTGCTGGTATTGTAAACGCGCATGGATAGGTAAGGCCATCCCGAGTATATGCAGCGCGATGCAGTCATGCGTTCAGGTCTGAAGGGTGCGTGAACCCTCATACAGTACATCTAAGACTTTAGCCCCCTGTCTTGAAGTGGTGGCGTACACGTTATGATATTTATAGGCTCTGCTTAATACTGGTGTACAGGAAAAAACTAGTCAAATTATATGGTGCCTTTCACAGCATGCGAAGTACTTTTTCTATATAACGTATAAACTTACCGTTTGATATTATAATATTAATAGAAATAAATATAATAAATGAAAAGAAATTGCCAAGGTACTGTATAATTTACCATTAACGTTAAGTTAAACATCAATATACGCGTAATTTGAGAAGAAAAGTCGTATTAAGTAGGCCCAGTTTTGAAGCGATGTGTGTATTTCTTCGTGTTTTCCCCGATATGTTAAATTACTAAATATTTGCATACCTTTGCGTGTCGCAGTTACAAAAAGGCTTACACTTCCTAAAAATGAAATATGACAAATTAAAGACACCCGCATTTTACACAAAAACTTAAACTAGATGTCACACACAATGTCCGCTAATGAACGTTTGTTAATGACTGACTAAAATACTACAACAATGGTATATCTACTTACTTTACTAATTATTGATTGACAAAGGAAATCTAAGTTATTTATTAATTACGACCTAATAGTTTTAATAGAACTAACAAGCACTTGATGAATGATAACAATTAAATAAGTACCTACATAATATTTTTCTTAGAATGCAATAATAGATTTTCTCAATTCAGGCATGATGTGGGCCAACTTTTTTTTCTATTTCTATATGCAGAGGAAACTAAAGAAAAACTATTATAAAGGTACTAGCTTTTGTCTGCGACTCCGTTCGCGTGGAATAGTTACTTTGGCATAACGCTAAATTTTACCCCCATTTCATTTACCTACTAAGTGAAAATATTTGGAAATATTCTTTATTGGTGCTCCGCTTGTATTGGTCTTAGCGTGATGTTATATAGCCTATATATAGCCTTCCTCGATAAATGGGCTATCTAACACTGAAATAATTTTTCAAATCGGACCAACAAACTCTTCAGCTTTATAATATTAGTATAGATAAGGTGAGGTACGAAATAAAATTTTAAAGAGAATAAAACCCTACATAAGGTTTCACGTATAACTCCTAAACAGAATTTTAGAATTACCGGTGGCCAATTGGTTTCAGCTTCGATAAACAGGATCACGGCGTAGACCACACCATGTCCTGCGCTTGAAATTCAATTAGCAGTGTGCCACCACACACCCCCGAAACTTCCCATAACACGAAATCACACACACAGATACACACATGTTTGTCTCTGCGGTTAGAACACCTAACTGTTTCCTACTACTGTTATTGATTTCAACCTCTTTGTAATCGCTAAACTGAGTCATGCAAAAAATATGTGTAAATCATAGGTTTTTTTTTAAATAAAGCATTAAATTAAAAAAAAACATTTAAAGGAAAATTTCCTAGATTTGTTTAATTTTTCACAGTTAAACCATAGAAAGGTAAACGTGCTCACGATCCATAAACTATAAAAAAAGTCAAAATCACAAAAAAAGTTATTACGTAATTATACAAACCGACTCTTTATTGATGATTTTAAGGGTCATCCGTAATACCGTACGATTAAGATTTCAACCTCATATCTCAAGATGGCTGAGGGAATTCACGTCGTGATGTCTAGGGTCCTCACTAATCATTTCAGTCCAGGTAGGCCGTGAGATAGTTCAAAATTCTTCGTAAAAAACGTTACTCAATGTAACGTCTACACATCTGTCACACTTGTGGGTTTTTTCAATAGTAGGTAATTACTGTTATCTGTCTCACATAACTTAGTTCCTTATTTGGGAAATCCTATCTCATATTAAACATTTAACCCAGTAGCCTGGAACAATTAAACAAAAGATAAATTACCCCATCATTCAATTAAGAACTAATCAAAATTGTCTTCTCACAAAAAAGCTTTACTGACCTGATTAGATCATTTCATCCAATTTCGTAAAGAGGTCCTCATTAAATTAGCACCGAGACATTAATTTTTATTAAAATCTCGTCTTGAAAGAAAATATTAGCTTTATTATTTTTTTTTCGTATATTTTTATACAAAGCCTGATACAACCTCTGATGTATTGTTGTAGACAGCCACACTTTCGATTACTTCAATTTCATACATACGCACTACTCGGATCTTGAGCTTTTGGTACAATTTAATGTCGAGGAGCGGCGTGTTAATCTTTCGTTATTTTATAAGTTTCCGGACATTCTTGAGACATATTTCAACTAGATTATATTGAAGCTAAGAAATGGGGAGAAGTATGTAGAAAAATAAAGTGGATGTGAAGATACGAAAACCGTTGTAGAAGTAAATTATATTTAATTTACTTTAATTTCGAATAAATAAAAAATGAATTGCTGTTCGTTAGTCTCGCTAAAACTCGAGAAGGGCTGGACCGATTTGGCAAATTTTGGTCTTGAATTATTTTTGGAAGTCTAGAGAAGGTTTAAAAAGTAGATAAATATGAAAATGCTCGGAATTAAATAAAAATAACAATTTTGTTTTTCCTTTGATGTGTCCCCCATCGGACGGATTCCTTTTGTTTGTTTTAAGTTTGTTTTATACAAAAGTTTAGGTCTTTTATTTATCGATTAAGACACTACGAAGTCGGGGAAGACGGGTTAGCTAGTTTGTAATAAATACAACGCTTGGTTTTTTTGTTACAATGTTATTCTGGTTGTTTGTTTTTGGTGCGACCAAAATGTGTGCTATAAGAGTAAGCTATAAGTGAAAAACAGTATTACAGTCATTGAAAACAGAACGCGTGTTAATTAGGAAAAGAAATGGAATAGTACCGTTACAAAAGCTCACAATGTACGCAGCAACTATTGCGATGTCAAGAACTTCCTGGTTAATTACTATCATTATTATTACATACCCAATTAAATAGAGACTTGGGTTCAGTAATGTTCGACCAAGACATAACAGAGTAGCCAATTTAATTTAGGTCCTTTTAAGTGCCTAGTTTTTGGCCTCGTTCCAAAAGTTCTGGAATCGTAAACCTGAATTATGAAATTGAATAAGGCCCTGCACTTGAGTCAACGTCTACTAAATATGACCAATATGTTTTCAGTTTTTGATTTGAAAAAAAAAAACATAATTTAATCAATACAATAATTTAGAAATACAAGTTAGTCTCATAACAATATCTTGCTGTTTATCGGTGAATTTTTCATCGATTTTTATCAAATAACTATTCAACAACTTTCTTTGCAAAGTGACAAAGAACTTTATGCGATAACTTTTATTTTTCACCCCCCGTGTTTTCCCAAAGACAGAACTTCCGTGTAACGAATGTCTGGTTTCAATCTTCCCTCAATTAACTTCAGGGTACGTTCGATTCGACAAGTGCCACTTAGTTTTAATGGCACGATATAGCAAGGATTTTTGTCAAGGGTGGAACCCTAACATATGAAAAGGGTTGTAACATAATATACTTTTGTAACTACTTTGTTTTATTGAATTTCTATTTGATAGTAATGCTTTCTGATGCCACACTATAATAATTACACAGTCTCATTGGATGGATCATGGACATTTCATTCCCTTTTATTCTTTACTCTATTCATTACATTTGTAGGTAGATAAGTGTATAGTCCACCTGATGTTAAGCGGTCTTCGTCAACAGGCTGCAACAACATCAGCAAACCACCTGCTGCTGCCTGCTGCTAAGGATTCTCCTTGAACCTCGAAGAAAAACATGTTATACCACTCTGGAAACCGTGAGGGGAGCTCATTCCAAAGCCGAATGGTAGGTACGTGGCAAAAATATCCCTGGAAAGACACTGTAGATGAACGCAGCGGTTCTATACATTAGGGATAAGCTCTGCTCTGGAATGAATTGCTCTGTTCTCTGCTGAACAAAGAGAAACGATAGGTTCATCTTGAACGATTTCTCAGAGTTCTAAAACACAGCAAAACGAAGTCTTTCTATAGACCCGGAGGCTCTAAAGGATCTGTGTGAACGAGTTTTTCGATAGTCCGAACAGCCCTGCATGGAGTCAAGTCCAAGTAGCTGGTATTTGGGAGTACTGATCCAGAGATGGAAGCAGTAATCCACGCCAGGTCGGCCTTGTACTTTGTGAAGCACTTTTTTTTTTGTTTACCTATGCTGATAGCCTTGAAAGGCTATTTCAGCTTCGCCCTAACATTTAGGTGAGCTCACGGGGCTCAAACCTGTACGACGTTGCTAACACAAACCCTAGCAAGAGCCGTACTTCGCAGCTACCACCTGATCGGAAACGCGACCCACTGAGAAGATCCGGCGAGAAACTCAGTGGGCTGTGTCTGTGGGTTAATTTACTCGTCGAGCCCTTTGTCGCGAGCGACGGGTTGGACGAGGATGATGACCGGTGCTTGAGGTACCTAAAAGCACCGTTAGTGGATCGGGAGGATCCGAAATGACGTGTTTTGGGCGACGTCGACTGCTTTTCATTCTGTACGCAGGATCGGAAATGTAGTTACCGGAAAAGCACATAACGAGATTGTCTAGGTATTAATCCAGAGTCAGAGCTGAGCGGCTTTCTCCAACACCGAGTTCAGAGGCATAGAAAAATAGACTAACACGATACAATTAGTACGATTTCAAAATAAAAATATATAGGTAACATTAATATTTAGAGATACAGACCGAAAAATCTCATTTAATACTTTACCTTTTTCATTCGAAAAACATCGTGATTAACGGGCACGATTTATGATACCGATGATAATGAATTATGTCGTTTATTTCGAAAACGCCTTTGCCTTCGTTGGAGCAAACGTTATAAACGACGTGCATCCCCACTGCACGTGTCAAATCATCGATCATAGTTCTTAGCGTGTCAGAAATGGGGAGTTGCTGCTCTAAATCGATACAAATGTGTTTCATTTTTTTTTCTGTCGCATATATGTTTGTTTTACGCATGTTAAGAACCTTTAAGTCGATCGACACTAGTTCAAGATCAAGACAATTCGACGACCTTCATGGACCTAACTTCATTAATTTGTTGCTTTAAAATTAAGGTCATCTCAACTTTAAAATACTTACTTTGAACACTAGGAACTTATGTTATGTATGTGGAGGAAAGACAGCATGGAAGAAAAGACGTGATTTTTCACAGTCAAGGCCGCATAATATCGGTGCTGGGAATTACGCAGACCGCAGCAGGGTTTTCTCATCTAGGGTTTTTTTCATTTGGTACTTTTAGGGTATTAAGTAACTTGGAAATATTCAACGGAGCGAACAATGAAGACGAATTGTCTCATCGTTCCTATCTTCATGCTAAAAATTTCAGCAGAACATTTTTTCCAGGATCACTTGGTTTATGAATGGCATTGAAATATTGTTCTTAAAAAATATCAAATGCTATGGAGAAATATGCATAAGACTGTTGTTCATCCAAAAATATGTAACATAATACATCACGTAGGTAAAGAAATAATAAATAATCTTTCAATAGATGATCTCTAATACCGGCCCTAAGCATTTGCCGGGACCATAGACTACTACTACACAAATATCGCTATATGAGTTCAAAGTCTTAATTACATCGTATGAGGCATCCACCCGACTTTGAACGCACGAACGTTTTGCGGCCGTAATAAGCACGATCATGGTATCAGCCTAAGCAGATAATAAAGTTATCGCAATACCAGCAATAATTACGTAAACTAATATACGTAATAATAATATGTTTTGCGTGTTTTTGGAACGAAGTTCCTTATGGGACGATGCGGAGGGGTACCCTAACCGGGAAAAAACGTCCGTAACGTAAGATTTTTATTATTTATGTATAGTCTTAGTGTGATGGCTATACAGTGTCTAATGTATAGTGATGAACCGTGATGACGGTTATTATTATTGCTCATATAAATAGCTGTTTCTTTGTATATTATTATTATATATTTTTTATAAATCGTTATGTATAAAATAAAGTTGATAACTTTTTATAGTAGTTTTTTTTTTCAATAAAAAACATCATAAATCAATTTCAAAAAATCAATCAAAAATGTATACCCGAATAATTGTTTTCTTTATACCTCGAATAAAACGTAAGATTAATATTTTTATAATAAGAAACTTCGTTCCTATCCGGTGTCCCACGACACCACACATCTTTTTTTATTAATTAGACGATGCATTCTTTTATCACAGAACTTGTTCGTCAGCAAGTTGCCCACTGCCTGAAGTATTTTAGCTTTGACACAGTCACGTGATTGGAAACGAATGCCCCTGCCATGCAATGCAATGCCTCCAACCCATTAAAGCATCGATAATTGTCATAATAATTTTCACTGAAATCTTAAGGTGAGCATGCCTATAAAGGGGTAAGAGCTCACAGCCCAACACCGTGGTTACTGGAGCCCATAGACATCCACAACGTAAATGCCGCCACCCACCTTGAGATATGAGTTCTAAGGTCTCAGTATAGTTACAATGGTTGCCCCACCTCTCAAACCGAAACTCATTACTGCTTCACGGCAGAAATAGGCGGGGTGGTAGTACCTACCCGTACGGACTCACACGAGGTCCTACCACCAGTAATTTATTCTATCGGTGATTAAGATAGTTCTAATATTTAAATATGAAATATCGAACCAGTGCAAAATTGAAAATATTTTACGAGTACCGATAACTCGATTTGTCTTAATTCGGAAGCAGCCCATATTCATTTCCGTGGTTAACTGTATTTTCCCGTAGGCAAATTTGAGCGATTGCCGCTTCGGGAATTTGTGGCTTTTGAATGCGACATATTGCTTGTTCATTTATTGTTTTTGTATAAAAAATACTAACAATAAATAAATAAATAAATAAATAAATATTTTTACTAACGATCACGCCACGTTAACTGGTCCCGTGATAAGTTCGTAAAGAACTTGTGTTACAGGTACCAGATAACGGATATAAATGTAATATTTTTATTATACACATACATATATTTAATATATATCCATAACCCTGGAAAATACATTTATATTTATCATACAAATATCTTCCCTTGGCGGAATTCGAACCCGCGACCCCCTTGTGTAGTGACCATGTCACTACACCAGACGGCCGTTAAAATAATATATAAATGTACATAAAATAATTCAATAAGTCTATTATAGTAAATAAAGTACATTCAATTTATATTACGAAGTAACCAACAGTAGGTACACAACCTTGATTTGTTTTGTTCGACCGCATTTTTAAATTGGTTTTCATACCAAAATATTTTATCTGTTATCATTTTAAATTACACGTTTTTTTACTAAAAACAAAGGTGCAAACTAACAAAATATCAAGTGATATTCTCGCTCGCGTCCTTTGAAGAGAGGTTTTTTCTTATATAAATTAGTTTTTAAATGAAACTTTTGATATGAGTTTACTTAAAAAACCATTGACATGTATAATATCCACACACGGAATCAGACACTCGTTCGTAAGCAATAATGTTTTAATGAAAACAAATCTGTACCTTTTATGCACATATGTATGAGAATAATTTAAAATATAAAATGCGAAGTGTCGACGTCATATGTGCGTGTGCGGATGTGCGTCGGAAACATATTGCGTTCAACGGACGACGCGACTAAAAATGTTCGAACAGGAAATAATAAAAAAAAAAAACTTTTTAATTCAGTTTCGCTTCTTGTCGAGTGTTTCGGGAAAAATGTTTGAGAGTTTTTTTTTTTCGTCTTGATTTCGTTTATTGTATTGTGTTTATTTAGTTTGTTTTGATTGCGGCGAAGGCGAATACAACCTGTTTTACTAGTGTGAAAATATATAGTATTTTCTGCAATTTTTTAAGTCGTTTTGAAGTCGTCGTGGCCTAAAGGATTAGACGTCCAGTGCATACGTGTTGAGCGATGCACCGGTGTTCGAATTCCGCTGGCAAGTACCAATTTTTCTAATGAAATCCGTACTTAGCAAATGTTCTCTATTGACTTAACACGCAAGATTAGAATTTGTGTAATTACTGGTGGTAAGACTTCTTGTGAGTCCGCACGGGTAGGTACCACCACCCTGCCTATTTCTGCCGTGAAGCAGTAATGCGTTTCGGCTGGAAAGTTGGGGCAGACGTAACTATACTGAGACCTTGGAACTCGTATCTCAAGGTGTCAAGATGTCTGTGGGCTCCGGTAACCACTTAACACCAGGTGGGCCGTGAGCTCGTCCACAAACTTAGGCAATAAAAAAAAACCTAATTAAAATTAATTTTACTGTTCTATCACTTGTCTATATCTTACTCTTTATGCTCGTATTATTGTCAAAGTTTCGGACACTACGGTGCGGAAACGATCAACGAGATTAATCCGAAAAAGTAGTTTCGTAGCAAAATATATCACGTAAATATTTGATCTATTGCAATCTTCAGGCTATAATATTTAGTTGAAAGTTAAAGTTTTCCGATAAGACCGCTCAGAATTGAAGCCTAGTTAGCAGATTATTTATGTGGTATTTATATTTTAATAACAAATTAACGTAAACCCTCGAATGTGAATAAAATGTTTAAATATAAATCAATTAAATTCTATGTTTAGAAAGAATGGCTGATTCCGTTTTCAAAATTCGATTTCCCACAGAGTAAATGATTAAGAGAATTGCTACGCCGATGTTCTCTGATATTTTTTATTTCATGCCCAAGAACCTTAAACATTTTAGCTATTTCCAGATATTAATACTTCATATTATTCCATAATGACTGAGTCGTAGTTACCTAAAGTATAAAGTGCAATTGAGGCGGCTATGCGCTAAATAAATCTTAGTCCCGCAGGCAGGTACCTATAGTTTTTTTAATGAAATACGTGCTCAAAACATATTCATAACATCTGAATTTCGGGTAATTACTGTATATTTTTAATATAGACCCCATGGTTGCTGGTGGCATTCACGTTGTAATGTCTGTGTGGGCTTTAGTAATCACCTAAAATCAGGAAGTCCGTGAGCGCATTCATCTATACGTGTAATTAAGCGCATACTCATTTTTTAAATGCACTCATGCTCATTTCGAGTTCATTGACGCCGGAATGTTTTATCTGTCTTATTTTTTTTCAGGAAACATATATTTTTTTAAATTCTATTTTGTTCACATTATGATTCATTCTTCTTAAGATACTATATAATATTTTTTCACTAAAATATGTACTACATAGTTCTGTTTCATTTGTGAGTAGAAAATTCTTAAAATGGGAATCGATTTAGTGTCAGGAATACCTACCCTGGCGACCACTACTGATCAGTAGATCTATGTACAAATACATAGTCAATTAGTAATGAGAAACAACAAAAGCAAATCATACTTATTGGAATACCTTCATAATTACTTGATCGCCATTGTTTTAAAACAACTAAGGAATTTTGTAATTACCTTAGAATGTAAAAAAAAAATGGCTTGCACCGTTTAACTGCGCATATTTTTTGTAAGTAAGCAGTTTAGATATTATGATGTCAATTATATGCGTTTCATTGTATGCGATGTCAATCATATGCATTTATATGCGAAATGCAAATTGTAGAACCAAAAACGGATAAAGTAAAAGATACACCATAAACATAAATAGATACTACAGTCACTTCCTCTGACACGCACCCATAGACACAGCCCACTGAGTTTCTTGCCGGATCTTCTCAGTGTATCGCGATTCCGATCCGGTGCTAGATTCTGTGAAGCACTGCTCTTGCTAAGGCTAGTGTTAGTAATGTCCTCAGAGCCCCGTGAGCTCACCTATTCGCTCGGTTACGCTGGCACAGCCTCTAGAGGCAACCAGCATAGACAGGATAGAAAGATAGGATAGAAGGATAGAAAGAGATAGAAATACACGTTGCTATACGGATATATGGAGATATAACCCAATGAGGACTGACGTCAGACAGGCAACTGGTCGTATAACTCATATCAAATTCCTATGCAGCTTGATAAAAGGGTAGGCAGCGCCGACCCTTTAATGTGGGATAAAGACAAGAATGACAAGAAGGAGAACAAGAATGCTTGTCTATACTAATATTATAAAGAGGAAAGATTTGTTTGTTTGTATTGAATAGGCTCCGAAACTACAGAACCAATTTGAACAATTCTTTCACTGTTTAGAAGTTACACTATTCCCGAGTGACATAGGCTATAATCTTTTTTGAAAAAAATTAGGGATCCTTACTAAAACTCCAATAATGTAACCCAAGGTATAAAAAAATTACCTAAAATATTCTTTACATCGCCTGCCCTGCGAAAACTATTGATGATAGAATAAAATAATGTACTACGACTTTGTAGAACACCTTATTGTTTACAAAAAGTGTTGCGACAGCATAGTCTAAATATTGTAGTTATGCCGCAATAAGTGTTCTTTTATTTAAAAAAAGAAAACAACGTCAAATATCGTTGAAATTTTTGTGCCGAGTGGAGCCGGTGTGGGCCGCTTGTACATAATATATTTAAATTTTTTTTGGCTGTGTTAAGCGAATAGTCCCCGGTTCGAAATGCGGCAAATACGTTTTCAAGTACAAATTTTATATAATTAAAAAACTACTTTTAAAGTTAGCATTCGGTTATCTAACCTCACTAACATAATACATTAACGTAATACCTCATTTACTGGTGGTAGGACCTCTTGTGAGTCCGCACGGGAAGCAGTAATGCGTTTCGGTTTGAAGGGTGGGGTGGCCATTGTAACTATACTGAGACCTTAGAACTTATATCTCAAGGTGGGTGGCGCATTTACGTTGTAGATGTCTATGGGCTCTAGTAACCACTTAACACCAGGTGGCCTTGAGCTCGCCCACCCATCTAAGCAATAAAAAAATATATTCAATATTTAACGAATAGCACTTAAGTCCTACACGACCACGAAAACCGTAAAGTATTCTGAAAAATCGGTAAAATAAACTGATAAATGAAATACGTGAGATTAAACCGTAAACATAATTTAATTATGTATACGGCTCGCAAAAATCTCAGAAAATTCTATACCTATTTTTTGTTTGTTTTTTATAGCTATTAGAGAGTTACATGTGTTCACGAGAACTCATCGTCGGCAAGCGCTTAATGTTGTTTATTTAACGGCCGTCTGGTGTAGTGGTAAGTGACATGGTCACTACATAAGGGGGTCACGGGTTCGAATCCCGCCAACGGTATATATGATAAATATAAATGTCTTTTCCAGGGTTATGGATGTATATCAAATATATGTATGTGTATAATAAAAATCTTACATTTATTTCCGTTATCTGGTACCTGTAACACACGTTCTTTACGAACTTATCACGGGACCAGTTAACGTGGCGTGATCGTTAGTAAATATTTATTTATTTATTATTTATTTATTGTCTATGACGTGACTTAAACTAAGGTTGCGTTCGAGGTATTTATTTGTACGCCAAACAGAAAATTAAATGAAGGCAGATTGAAACGAGTTTCCCCAACCTCTAGCTAGCTGCTTCATAATTCTAAAACATTAGTTCCCTAGCCTTCAGAAGTGCGTGCGACCCCGCGGAGCACTCAGTCTCACACGTTACGAGCGCTTATAATTTCGAAACACTCCCAACATTCATCAACGAGCGAAAGACTCACTTGAACTGTGACTTCGTGAATGTTTTTGCAGTTTTCGTAGTCAACGTTCGCTCCTTTACGTTTTATGTTGCGCAGTGGAATTAACTTACAGTATGTACAGAGCGTTTTGAATGACTCTCAATAAACGTTTAAAAATATCGTAGAAATTAATGTAAATTCAGGCCCGGGAGGAGGGCACCCCTTAGCATCCAGTCATACCCGATATTCCGCAAAAGAGGGCCGAGCACCGAGCACTGTGGAACATCGTGCACGACCGGGAATCGGTGCACGATCCCACCATGTCCGGTACACGTGACCTGTGGTGATGGTGTGTTGTGATTGTAATTTCTATAGCTCCGGGTATCTACCGAATATCACATGGGTCGTGAACTAATCCGATCGTATATACTATAGGCCAATCGAATTTTGTTTTCTAAAATGATGACTATAGTAAAAACATAATTTAAAAAATTCTAGAATTGTTTATTGAAATTTTTGAAATTTAGTAGATCGAAAGGAGCGTCACAATTTTGAGCAGCTGATGGTGACAGGCAAGATAGGAGGCAAATGTCCCAGAGGGCGTAGTCTCACGAGATGATCGGACCAAATTTGGTCTTGTCTGGACATCAAGCTCCACGAGGCCAAGGATCGCAGCAGATGGAGAACAATCGTACAAGAGAGATTGATGCAGAGGCGGAGTCTCGACCCTCAGTAATGAGGATAACGACGCAAGGAGGAGAAGGAGGAGGAGTAGATCGAAGGTCGTAATATTTTAAAAGTAGGTATATTCGCATTTCGAATTGGGCTTTTGCTGCTAAATTGATGAGCTATGTATTATAATTTTTACTAGTAAACTATAAAATCATTTTATATTACAAAAAGGAAATTGAATACTGCAATATTTTTCAACTGAAGCAGTTAACAATGATGCTTTGAAATGCACCGGGTCTTTCAGGTGAGGACGTGAAAACTATGCGAGCGAAACGCTTCAAAAAGTGTAGATAATTAAACGCTAAAATGGCTGCCCTTTTTTTTTTTTTTTTTTTTTTTCTCAGGAGGAAATCGCCGGACTTCCGCCCTCCACTGGGGATGGAGGGCGGGGCATGTCAGAGTCGAACTGACTAAAACCTCCTGTCGCTCAACAACCAACGTCCAAACCTCGCATGAGACAGAACTCATGAAGAGGCAGAGGGGGGAAAGTGAAGCGTTTAGTGCGGAGCACATCTCTCCCATCACCCTCCCCCTCGGGACGCCGGACCGGCGGTCGTCGGCGCCACGACCACCAGCCCTCTCGGTCGGCAGGCTATCCGAAGCCCGCCTAGATGGCGCCGGTTAGAGTGAGCTATCCTATGGAATACCCCGCTGGACCAGAACCAGCGTGAGTCGAGGATAGCCGGCCTTCCATCACCCGGATGCTCTTGCGTAAAACGCGTGCAGAGCAGCTTGCACGTCGTCTTCTTAGGCCCCCCTCGCCGGTCCCCAGACCGACATGTGAGGGGGACCCGAAACACTTAGAGGGCCAGGGCTTGGGCGAGATCCGCCTCCCTGGCCCCCGCTCGACGGCGGCGGGATTGTGCGTCTCTCACGCGCCCCGCCGCCTCCTTCTGCGAGATGGTGCACTCGCAGAAGTTGAGCATCGCCTTCCACGACTCGTCGTCGCCGAGCATCGATGCCACGACACTCGGCAACGACAAGTCGTTTCCTATTTTTGCGACGAGGACACGGCGCCACCCCTCCCATGCGGGGCAGGCAACGAGCGTGTGCTCCGCCGTGTCCAAGTCGCAACCACAATGGTGGCACTCTGCCGTCGGCTCGGCTCCGATCCGGTGCAGGAACTCACCGAAGCAACCATGCCCAGTGAGCACCTGCGTGAGCCGGAAAGTGAGGCGTCCTCTGTCACGATTCACCCAATCCACAAGGACCGGGCGAATCGCCTCGACGGTCCTACGACCGGCCGAAGGATCAGCCAGCCGTCTGGACCATGACTCCAGCACGGACCGCCGAGATTGGGCCCTCCGCGCTCTGACCACACAGGGGCTGGGACGCGCCACGCCCCGGGCACGAAGGTCAGCCCGCCACTGATAGTCAGCAGCGAGCGCCTCCGCTTCCAGAATCCAAGGCGGCGTCCCAGCCAATACACACGCCGCCTCAAAGGAGATGGTGCGATAACCACGGATGACCCTGACCGCGATGGTGCGTTGCGGCCGTTGCAGCAGCTTCGCCACCCCCGCGGCCAGGGACTGGCCCCACACAGGTGCCCCGTATAGGGCCATTGATCGCACCACCCCCGTATAGAGACGGCGCGTCACCTGGTCAGGCCCCCCGACGTTGGGCAGAAGCCGGCTTAACGCGCCGGCCACCCCCAACAAACGAGGGACCAGGTTCTGAAAGTGAGCACGGAAGGAAATGGCTGCCCTTAGCGAAGACTGAAAGAAACGAAATTTAAACCATAGTTTGAGCATACTCAACATTTGAAAAATATGCATTACCTAAAATGAAAGGTTAGTTAGGTTATAATTACAGATATTTTCGTAAAACTAATTCATAAACATGACCTAGGTTATTTTTACTTCTGAGGTAATTATTGTGCATTTGGGTATGTATGTAGTCTTTTTCCGATACTTATACAAATACATAGTTTAACAAGATTTTAACTTATTTTATCGTCTTTACTTGAGGAGTTAAAGACTTTAATTAATTACTTAGGGTATTAATATCAAAAACCGCGCAAACTTGTTGTTTGATATCTTATACCTGCATATGTACATACATGCATTCATACATACATACATATTATATATTTGTATCATTTTTAACTAGTAGTGTAGTATGATCCCGCACAGGTAGGGAATATCTTGTATATTTCCCGCGGAGCAGTAATACTTATCAGTTTTAGGGATAGAAAAGCATTGATACTATTGGGGGATCCACGTAGTGTGACAGGATGTACATATATTAATATATGTAGGTTTAGGTGTGTGGCGAGATCGTCTCTTTATCTACAGCATTAAAAAAGAGAACATTAGCATGAGTTCGTTGAATGTAGAACGTTTACCTATTTTCTGAATGCTCTCATTTAAATTTAACCGCTCATTAATTTTGAATTTTACAAATTGAATCGTTAATTTGTAGATTCATTCGAATCGTAAATATTACGCTCGCTTACACGTAAATATGTATTGTGCAAGTTCATTAACAGTTATTTGATACTGTTATTTAACTTTACCGCATTCCAGTTCGTTTACAAAATAAATATAAATTATCCAAATTGAACCGGAGAGCTGTTGTAGTCTGTTGTAGGAATTGCTTGAGATGATTCCATCATCTCGTTTTTACCATCGCACTGGCCGCCACCTGAGTAGAGTTCATCCATACTGCGTATGAAGCGTACTGAGGCCACTGAGTGCATCCACAGTGCGTTTCCAGAGATATTTTTTGCTACGTACCATCTGGCTTTGGAATGAGCTCCCCTCCACGGTGTTTCCGAAGCGCTATAACATATCCTTCTTGAAACGAGACTTGTGGAGAGTACTTAACGATAGGCAGCGGCTTGGCTTTGCCCCTTGCATTGCCGAAGTCCATGGGTGACGGTAACCACTCACCATCAGGTGGGCCGTATGCCTTTCTTTTTCTCAATCGTGTCACTATTGACAGAGTGGTCGTGATCGTCATGTAGTGTTGGAAGGGGCAGACTTGATGCTTCTCACGATGTCCCGCCATCTCTCCCTGCTCGAGGCCATTCTACTGCACTCATTTAGGGGACCTCCCACTGCAGTTTTAATTTGGTCGGTCCACCGCATTGGCGACCTCCCGCGCGGTCTTGTACCATAAACCCTTCCCTGTACATTTTCAGCCCAAGATATTAGTAAATATATATTTTTATATAGGTTCCCGTGTTATGCTCTTCATAATTAATCGCAATAGTGCGTCTAGCCTAAAAGAAGGCTGTTCGAATAAAACTGAGTTAGCCATAAACTGGTCAGAGTTGCGAATAATCGAGCCATTATGAAATTATTTCGTATCCATTATCTTAGCATTAAATGGCTTCACTTGTTCTCGGTTGTTCCCATGAGGTCGTATTGACTAGTGACTACAATTATTTCCTCTTTCATTTGTTTAAGCATTCACCACTGTCGACAATGTCGCAAGTTTGTTGTTAAGATGGTGCAATGTTGTTTTATTATCGTCCTCAACTCGTCCGAAGCGAACATCGGTAGAAAGTATTGGACTCGCCTATTGCCACTTCCGCCTCGTATTCCAAGAAGGAAACGTCATTGTCATTAGTCAAACAAGCTCATTGCGGTAATTAACTTTTGTACAAGACAACTGATAGAGGGGCTCACGGTCTACATGGAATTAAGTGAATGTCACTACCCAATTTGAAACAAAAGGTTGAAGTGTCAATTGTATTGTCATCATGGCTATCCAACCATTAATATGGAACGCATGACTTCTTCGAGCCACAAATAAGCAGGATCCTGGTACATACCCATCCGATTAAGAATACGCCCGACCACAATTTCGGTATATTCACCACATCAAGCAAAATTATTCTAGTTGTGCCAGCCCTAATTTGTTGGGGTGAAATTAATTCACCCTGTGTGTTTGCAGGCTACGATATTTGTAAATCTTTAATAATAAATGTTCACTTTGCAAGGGCGGCTGTGGAGATATTGCGTTATCTATGTTTTACAGTAAAGCATTAATGTTTGCTTGCAGTTCACAGGAATCTTGCTAAAGTTTTCATATTATGTATAGGGGTTGGCTTGTTTCATAAGTAATTACTCGAACATTCGGTAACGGTAACCTATAATTTAATTAGTTTAGAATTACTGTTTAGTTAAGATTCCAAATAAAATAAGCATTACTGCCATTTTGCAATAACAAAGAGTCAATGTAAGTTTGCTAATTTTTATTTTTATTACACGATCATATTCCTAGTCATTAGTTAGAAAAAAAAATACTACTACGGAATTATAGCTACATCATAGACGCCATGTATTTCTATATGTATTCTATAAAGCGGCGCGGTACTATAATTTTCTTATCGTGGTCGCCTGGAGTTACATTTCCAGCCTAGAGGACGGGATAAACGCATAGCCACCGTTGCTTTAAACATGTAAAATCGGATCCTCCTGATCCTCTCTCGACGCTTTTAGGCACCCCAAGCACCGACAGCCGTTTTTATCCAACTCTTTAAATGCGATAAAGACATGCAATCTAACCCACGGGCACAACCCACTGCCTTTGTCGCCGGATCTTCTCAGTGGATTCGCGATTCAGCCACTGCTCTTGCTAGGGCTAGTGTTAGCAATTTCTCTTGGCTGAGCTCGCTTACCAAGCCGTGCGTAGCTGGAATAGCCCCTCAAGGTTACCAGCGATTAGCCAGGAAATACCTACGTCTTACCTACTGTCGCTTTATATCGATGAAAAAAACATTTAATTTAAATTGTATTTTACGAAAGTATCATACCATTTTACTGCTTTAAATAACTAATGACAAAGAGGCGTTTTGTGGAACGAAGTTCCTTATGGGACGATGCGGAGGGGTACCCTAACCGGGAAAAACGCCCGTAACGTAAGATTTTTGTTATTTATGTATAGTCTTCGTATGATGGCTATACAGTGTCTAATGTATAGTCTACGTGATGACGGTTATTATTATTATGATTCATATAAATAGCTGTTTATTTGTATATTATTATTATTGTGTATTTTTTATAAATCATTGTGAATAAAATAAAGTTGATAACTTTGTAAAGTAGTTTTATTTTTATCAATAAAAAAATCATAATACAAAATGTATACCCGAATAATTATTTTCTTTATACCTCGAATAGAACTTCAAATTAATATTTTTATAGTAAGGAACCCTATAAAGGAAGTTCCTATTCGGTGTCCCACGACACCACACATATTTTTTTAGATGAGCAAGCGTTATGTCACAAACGATATCTCTGTCAACAAATTGCTGTTAAAGACTCCAGTGCAATTTATACGGAACCTCAATTACTGGTTGTAAAACTATGCTAGCCGAAGCGTCAAACGCTGCTACGTGATTAAAGACACGAAAACGTTTTAATGACGCCGTATCTAGGGAAAGTTCTTTAGCTGAGACTAATGGGAATGGTCGTTGGCAATCAAACTGATTCACAGGACTTCGCGAACAAGCTTAAAGAGTTAAGAGCTAGACTGTCATTAGTGATGTAAGATGAAACAATGTTTGTAAGGTTACGTTGTCTCTCTGTCTTTTTATCCTGTCTTGCAATTGATGCGGATACCAAAAACATTTTGTGGATCTCATGGAGAACTTGGCGATAAGTGATCACTGGGGTCCATAGACAACGCCACGTGAATGCCGCTATAATGATTGAGAGAGATATGAGCGTCAAAGCGTCCATTATATTCAATTGCAGCTGTGTTGTACTTCTGACTGGTAACCATGATTGCTTCGGAGTAGAAATAGATTTGATAGTGTCAACTATCATACTTAATGAAAAATTCTTCAATCTTTAGTTTTTATTTTACGATGTTTTTCTTTCACTGTGAAAGTCGTTCCTGAGCACACGCCACATTTATTATCACTGGAGCTGTTGCAATTTTAACATGGCACGTATCATTTCATATCATTTATAATAGTATCCGATGTGATGCATTAATAATTCGTAATTTCCAAACACGAAATTCCAGGTACCAGTTTCCAAATAGTATAGTTGAATACGCACAAATCGCAGTAGATCAAGTTGGTCCTTGCAGTTTGTGCCGGAAGGAGTCCGTGTATCACGGTGTTGGTTTGGTAACTACTAACTGCATCTAAATGTTCCGGTTCCTTCATCTGGAATAGCGTAAGCCTCATAGCTTATCTAAGTTACAGACTATTGAGTTTTGTAGTGTTGCCAGTATTTACGTGTGTAAGTTGGTCTAATATTATTTTCGTTAATTAATTCTGAATAGTGCTTCCTCAGTTATTATACATTATCAAACATTTTTCTTTTATTTTAAGCGAATTTAAAAAAAAGAGGAGTCTTTCAATTCGTCTGTATTAGGTATTTCTTATGTTACCTTAAAACTTTCGTATAGATGAATCGATATTAATAAATATTTTTCAAGTAGAAAGATGGTGCTTGTCATGTGGTCTCATTTAAATTTTATCAAGATATGACCAGTAATTTTAATCTTAATAATGTATATTAATTGATTATAACTATACTGATGATATTCTGTATTCATTTTATTGAAGTCGTTTTTTTTTGTAAAGTTTTTGTATTATTTCACGGCTTCGAGAAAATTTAATTATTGACTAAAATTATTAATATATTTTTTTCTTCTTTATTCTTTATTTGTACACACTGTTAATATAATACAGTAATTGCGATAAGATATAAAAAATGGCGAGCTTAACTCAACAATTGAGTTATCTACCAGCTAACCGTTCTCAAAGATGGAAAGCTTTAAAATAAACACTAATACATAATAAATCAAACTATATACATACACAATTACACATATATATAATGTATATACACGTACATATATAATGAAATACATAAAATAAATACATATAAATAATACTAAATTGATAGATAGTGCTCCTTTAATGCCTTCCTGAAAACTTCAAGTGAGGGACTTGCCCGGATTGAGTGTGGAACTGAGTTCCACAGACGCACAGAGTGCACAGTGAACGAGCCACCGTAGCGGCTGGAGGAGTGAGGGGGAAAATTAAGGAGAAGGGATCTACTTGTACGACAGGGTACACCACGGGGCATCTGGTACTCGAAGCGCTCACGGAGGTACTGGGGAACAGCTGGGTTATTGAGGATGTTGAACAGCATACATAAAACATGTACATCACGGCGAAGTCGGATAGGCAACCAATTAAGTTGTGATCTGTACTGCGAGACATGATCATATTTGCGTAAACCAAAAATAAAGTTTGTCCAGTTTGTTCCATAGCCCCTCCGCGGCGTCGAGGAAACAGACATCCGCATAGTCAAGGAGAGGAAGCATAAGGGATTGGGCCAGGGTGACTTTAGCTTCAAAGGGCAAGAAACGCTGAAGACGCTTGAGAGACTGAAACGTGCAATGCACTTTCCTGCTAACTAAATTTATCTGACTGGACCAAGAGAGATGACAATACCTAGGTTTTTTGCTGTTTTAGAATAAGCGATTGGAATTCCATCTAGCGTCACAGGGGGCAAATTAATGTGGTCAATCGTGTTGTACCTATAGGAACTACCAATTACTATGACCTGTGATTTTGATGGATTCACAAGAAGTCCAAAAGATTTAGCCCAAGCACTAATTCTACCAAGATCTCCATTGATTTCAGCAATAGCTAGAGCAACATCATCAGCTTTAAAATGTCTATAAATCTGCAAATCGTCAGCGTAGAGATGGTAGTGAGAAGCCAGCACCTGAGTGATTTCGTTAATAAAAGTAGAGAAAAGAAGAGGAGATAGTACGCCACCTTGAGGTACACCCACAGTTAAATCACACCATTTCGAAGTAGCATCATCAGAGCGGACACATTGCGAGCGTCCCCGAAGATAAGATTCAAACCAGGTTAGAGCAAGTGGAGATACATTAAGAGATCCAAGGATACTTAGAAGGATGTCAAAGTCTACTGAGTTAAAAGCACTGCTGAAGTCCAATAAGGTCAACACGGTTAGCTGCCCCACATCAATCGCGTGGCGAATGTCGTCGGTGACCTTGAGCAATGCAGTGACCGTGCTGTGGCCTTGGCGGAAACCAGACTGAAAAGAGTTGAGGAGATTGTTTTTATTAAGATAGACAGTGAGCTGTCTTTGGACTAAACCCTCCAAGACTTTAGAGAGAATGGGAAGTATTGAGATTGGACGAAAGTGAGAAAAAGAGGAAGGATTAGGGACCTTAGGAAGTGGGAGAACATAAGCCTTTCTCCAGCTACTTGGGAATGAGCCTTTTGAGAGAGAGAGAAGTTAAGAATATATTAATATATTTTTTATTGCTTAGATGGATGGACGAGCTCACAGCCCACCCGGTGTTAAGTGGTTACTGGAGCCCATAGACATTTACAACGCCAATGCGCCACCCACCTTGAGATATAAGTTCTAAGGTCTAGGTATAGTTACAACAGCTACCCCATCCTTCAAGCCGAAATGTATTACCGCTTCACCGCAGAAATACGCAGGGCGGTGGTACCTACCCGTGTGGACTCACATGAGGTCCTACCACCAGTACACCACCAATGACGGCTTTGCGGTAGAAGTACTCAAAATAGTGGTACCTACCCACCTTAAAACACGAGCAAACAATATCCTAGTGTATCTAAAGTCGTACATCTCACGCATACGTATAGCCGTACATTGCGGCGTCATAACCTTTGCCTAAAGAGATTTATACGTTGACCCGGGCAATAAAACAACACCCTCGTACGGTGCAGGCCGTCGTAAACTTAATACCATAAACTATCGTTTTGAAACGCTTGTCTCTGCAACGCTGTATTTGTTCTCTTGATTATTATTATTATTATTTTATTGCTTAGATGGGTGGACGAGCTCACAGCCCACCTGATGTTAAGTGGTTACTGGAGCCCATAGACATCCACAACGTAAATGCGCCACCCACCTTGAGATATAAGTTCTAAGGTCTCAAGTTTAGTTACAACGGCTGCCCCGCCCTTCAAGCCGAAATGTATTACCGCTTCACGGCAGAAATAGGCATGGCGGTGGTACCTAGCCGTGTGGACTCACATGAGGTCCTACCACCAGTAATTACGCAAATTATAATTTTGCGGGTTTTCATTTTTATTACACGATGTTATTCCTTCACCGTGGAAGTCAATCGTGAACATTTGTTTAGTACGTATTTCATTAGAAAAATTGGTACTAGCCTCAGATTCGAACATCGGTGCATCGCGCTCAACACGAATGCACCGGACGTCTAATCTTCATCGCGATGTTTTTCTCACAAAATACAACATCTCTGTATCGAAACTAAAAACGTTCTAAGCTCATGTTGAAATTGCGCATACATTTGTTCGATGGCTGCACAGAAATACGTGTTTTCAATTTTTCGAAGCACCAGTACGTGACATGAAAAGAATTCTCAGTTAAAAGAAACAAATCCGTACTTACGTGTTCATTGACGTCTTTAACAATGGAAGAGTTATATTGTGTTACGGGCACGGTGATCCGAAATAGATCTTGGCTTCAGAAACTAAATCCTACCGGGTTTTTTTTTTCGAATTTCATCATTATCCTGCCCTTCTCACAGTCACCTGGGGTCGGCGAAACATGTTTTCTCCTCCCATACTCTTCTATCATATGATATACCATTTCTTCGCTCACTCCCCTATTACCCTTATCGTCTTTCACGCAATCCATCCATTTCTTCTTAGGTCTATCTCTTCCTCTATATCTTTCCACATTCATAGTTAACATTCTTTTACCAACCTCATTTTCATTTCGTCTCATCACATGTCCATACCATCCCAAACGCGCACTTCTCAGTTTCTCTGTCACAGGTGCCACTTTCAGACTTCCTCTAACATATTCATTCCTTATTCTATCCATTCTCGTTACTCCACACATCCATCGCAACATTTGCATCTCTGCTGCATGCAATCGCCTTTCATCTTTTTTTTTTCGATTTTCGTGTATTATAATTGTAGGAAATTATATCAAACAGCTATCTACAATTTATTTAAGCAATATAAACTTTGTGCACATTGTTTATTGAGTATATTAGATTGCCTCGTTATTTTAGTGGCTATAAACACTTATTATTATATCATCAGGCCATGGAGTCTCCGTGCACTTGATTTAATTAATAAATATCTGGCGCGGTCTCAATTTAGGATTCCTTGTGCTATGAGTACCAGAGGCTGATATATATACATACTTATATACGTTTAAATATATACACTTATAGACAAAAACATCCAGACAAAGAGAGCAAATAAACCTGTTCATCACACAACATTTGCCCGAGTTGGAAATCGAACCCGCGACCCTCGGCGTAATAGTCAGGTGCGCTAACTATTGTACCACCAAGCCAGTCTGTCGATTTGACGCTGAACATAATATATTTCCAGAAGAAAATCCAAGCGTCAGCATGTCAATATAATATTCATCTTCTTAATTTTTTGGCTCCAGCACGGTTTGTGCATTAGCCAGCGTCAAGTAATAATTTTTTTATAATTCGCCGTTTTCATTATTTACAGTTTATGAATAATAAAAAACGAACGAAACTAATCGCGACATAACATAAATGATTAAAACGAATTAAATTTACAAATTTACAATATAATCTCAATAAAATGGTGGTCATTTACTGAGACTTTTTCAGTGGATTTTTTGGAGGATCCCGAGAAGCTACGTTCAGCGGCTTTGTTTCATTTTCCCATAATTGTGCACTTTCACATATTCTAAACAGTTAATAAACCACCGTTATTACACATTTCACATTTAAAACTCAAGAAACACTTTAGTGTGTTTGTGTGATTGTGTGAACTTCACTCCTCGCGTTCCCGCCAAAAAGTCCCATAGTAACATTTGGAAAATGAATTTAGTCAAAGCAAAATTTAAAAGATAACACATGAACAAAAAAACAATATCTTAATTCAACATCAAACATGTGATCGTGTAAATGCGAATAAAAAACTCTTTATTGTCGCTTAACGCGTTACGTTTGGGCAGTAATTTTCATCCTCTCGTGTGCTTAGTGAGAGTTTTTTAACGTTCTCGATAGCGTAAAAGTTACCTGAAATTTTTATGCAGCTGGAACAGTGCCCCTAGCGGCAAACATAGGCAAACGTTCCAACGTTAAACGTTAAGTCGTCGTGGCCTAAAGGATAAGACGTCCGGTGCATTCGTATCGAGCGATGCACTGGTGTTCGAATCTCGCTGGCGGGTACCAATTTTTCTAATGAAATACGTACTCAACAAATGTTCACGATTGACTTCCACGGTGAAGGAATAACATCGTGCAATAAAAATCAAACCCGCAAAATTATAATTTGCGTAATTACTGGTGGTAAGACCTCTTGTGAATCCGCACGGGTAGGTACCACCGCCCGCCTGTTTCTGCCGTGAAGCAGTAATGAGTTTCGGTTTGAAGGGTGGGGCAGCCGTTGTGACTATACTGAGACCTTAGAACTACATCTCAAGGTGTGTGGCGCATTTACGTTATAGATGTCTATGGGCTCCCGTAACCACTTTACACCAGGTGGGCTGTGAGATCGTCCACACATCTCAGCAATAAAAAAAAAACTCCCTACAAATTTGACTTAACTTTTACGCTATCGAGAACGTTAAAAAACTCTCACTAAGCGCACTGTTAACATTTGTTCAAAACGTTTCGCACAGAAATGCATCGGAAAGCATACACTACTTGAAGTGTCTTGTATTACTATTACACCCAGAGCGTGACAGCTAACATTCGTTGGCGGGTTCTCAAGAGAATATACATATCAGATGTTTCTGCATGTTCTAGAATACACTAAAGTGGCTTGAAGTAAATTTGTTTTAGAAAAATGTGCATTGTCGATTTTTGTGTTTACTGAAGACGCGTGTTCAGTGTAAGTGGATTATTTATTTTGTGTAGAACAAGTTATAATTTTGACTTGGAAAAACAGTAACTACATGGTATGCTCATCATCGCAGCCTGTTTGAAAAAAACGTGTAAACTGCTTAGACCAAATTAGAAGGAGATGAATTTAATATTGTCTTTTCAGATTAAGTTAAGTTCAAAGAGAGCGTCGTGGGAAAATACAATTATAAATCCCTGTGTCTCTAGGTGGGTGAAGGGAAAACGTGAATGTTTTGTTGCTTACAATCGTCTATATATCGATTCGGAAAACCATTTTACACTTGGTCAGTTGTCAGTTTCGTCTACTTATGCTATTGCATTAAAAATTAACCCGTCTTAACGTGGCGACAATCATTTTATTGCAATGAATATATTCCGATCGTTGAAGATAATATTAGAATTACCTTGTTTCTATTATTTATCCTCCTTCTTGCCTCGTGTTCCTCAATGTTGAAGGTCGTGACCTTTACGGAGCACTTTTGTTTGGATTAAGTTCCTCGATTCATTGCTGTCCTCTGCGCAGCGGATAACGACACTGATGTTGGAGTCCAATATCGTCGTAATTTGATAGGACCACCGCAAGGTTCAACGTTCCCTTGTCCTCTCTCCTTCCACTTTGCCGGTAATGAGTAGTTTTTCCTCATTGTAACACTTCCTCCTCGCAACGTGACCGAAAAACTCGAAAATCCTTCGTAAGCAAATGATGGAAAGTCCAGGATTGATGCGTTGGTCCGATGTGCCGTCCAAGGAATTTGCAGCACCTTATTACTAGCTACAAAAGATCAGTATCTTCTATATATTATATAAAAATGAATTGCTGTTCGTTAGTCTAGCTAAAACTCGAGAACGGCTGGACCGATTTGGCTAATTTTGGTCTTGAATTATTTGTGGAAGTCCAGAGAAGGTTTAAAAAGTAAAAATAATAATATGAAAATGCTAGGAATTATATATAAAAATAACAATTTTGTTTTTCCTTTGATGTGTTCCCTGTCGGACGGATTCCTTTTGTTTGTTTTAAGTTTATTTTATACAAAAGTTTAGGTCTTTTATTTATCGACTGAGGCACTACGAAGTCTACCGGGTCAGCTAGTTTTAAATATATATTTTATATCAACTTATGCAAATGCAAATGTACACTTTGTTGAGAATATTTCGCCGCGCTCAAGCTGACGTCCTCTCGTCGGGTGTGAACTATGAATTCACAAAGTTAGTCCATCTGTTTCCCCGTCTGATTCGTAACTATTCAAGCGGCATGATGTACTGTTCCGAATAGTTGTACGCCGAAGTATTCCGACAAGTTTCCAGGAAATCATAATGTATGCATATCAGATTTGATTATGTTCGCGATGTATAAATTACTTATTAAATACCTTAACTTTAGTCTGTTATGAACGTGCCGATAGTTTTAGATTGTTTTACTCAAATACTTCTATAAGTAATATTGATATTGTAAGAATTGGTTTATTTATAGATGATAGTCTCGGTGGAAGGATTGCGACATTGAAGTGGCAGTCGGCAGGCCACATTGCTCGTAGAACGGATGGCCGTTGGGGCCAGAAAGTTCTTGAGTGACGACCGCGTACTGGAAGACTTAGCGTGGGTAGGCCTCCCACAAGATGGACCGACGATTTATTGAGATTCGCGGGAATCCGCTGGATGCAGGCAGCGCAGGACCGGTCTTTGTGGCGAGGCTTGGGGGAGGCCAATGTCCAGGAGTGGACGGCTGATAAGAAGTCTCGGTGGTGCTGTAACTTGCGCTCCTAATTGCTGTGCTGAGGGTCGTGGCTACTTCCGCTAACCTATTTATGACGTATGTATTTGTTATTTATCTCTAATTTCCATAGTAATGTATTTATTTCCATGTGTGATTGGTCCTCGATTATTTGTTTAACTTCATTTGAAACCATTGATAAAATTCGAGATTTCTTCTCACACTTCGTTCCGTTATCATTTTTTTTAATAACCCATTCCTTTGTTTTCCATTACGCAACGGTATCCTAAAACTGTATTACAGAAAAGCCATCAACTAAAATACACGTCTAATGAAAAGTGAGTGTTATACAAAGGGACTATTCTACCTGCTGACCCACGCGGCAATCTTCATGCCCGTAAAGGTGCCATTAAGAGCTAACTTAACATAAACAAAAGCCTAACAAGCCATGCGGCAGTAAATTAACCCCGCTCACAACTAAGTAGTTAATTTTCCGTGTAAAGTGACTCCTAGCATTATTGTCTCTGGAGAAGATATTTCCGGTTGCATTTCCAGAAACTAGGCTTTGAAACGTTGTGTTGTTTTAATTGAAAATTTACTCGTGTATTAAAGTAAATATTTTTTACTTTTATGAGAATGAAACGCGCTGACATTGTGCTTACGAAGTCCGCGTCTTTTCTAATATAGTGAAATTTCTATACATTTATTTATTTATTTACATAGACGAGTCTACCGTACCTTAGATGAGTCGTCTATTATCAAAGGTGGCAATCTGTGCATTTGGACAAAAAAATGTTATTGATATGTCAATACAGATTGATTTGAATATAATCGTCTCCTTCAAAGAATACGGTTCAAAACCTGCATTAAATAAAGGTTAATACTTAACCTGTTATTTATCTAAGATGTCGTTCAGAAGAGTTTTGTGACTGCCAATGGAATACAAAGTCAATAATTCGTTTTTCTGATTCACCAATAATTGTCCAAAAGTCACATTGTCGGCTTTGATAATAGTCGACTCAAATAATATACGGAAAATGAATTCCACGTGCTGTAAATGGCAGTAAACTAACATGCTACACTAGCGAGTGAATCGACCTGAACATAATCTTTTGGGACTGAGCTGCATCTCTGCCGCCCTCAGTGGTTTGTACATACATATGTATTGAACATGCATTTGCATGCATTTCTACTGTAATGGTGGATATCTCTAGTTTGTTAAGCAATGTTTTTTAATATTTAGTTTTAGCTATAGTACCGGTTTTGAAGAATCTTATTATAGTAAAAAAGCAGTATACAAAAACAAAATCAATGAGCAACGTGTAGACTTATGGAATTGTTTTATGACATTTTTAGGCAAGCGCGTATGCGAGCATTCGACACAGCTGATAGTGAATGGTTACCGTCCCTTATAATCGGCAAAGCCAGGGGCATAGCTAAGTCGCTGCCTACGCAGCCTCTCCAGACTCGAAGGACATGTCCTAGCGCCCAGAAAACAGAGTGGAGTGGGAGTTCATTCCAGAACCGGATGGTACGTGAAAAAAAAGGTACTGTCGATGAACACAGCGGCTCCCGATACTATGGATGATTTCTGTTCCTGTGGCGGGACCTATGATACTTAAAAGGAGATTTAGGCCGAATTACGAAGCGTATGCTCACAGACCGCTCCACTTGCGAGGAATAAGGACGGATTGGTTGCTGTCAATCGTCGCATCTCGACCTCTGCGAGTACAGCCCTCGACCCCAGGATCTTGCCAGAGGTTCAGCCGCTTGCCCGAAAAAATGGTCAGTAGATTTAGAAAATTCTCTTATCTGCTATTTCTGATGTCAATAAGTGACGGTTAGGACTCATAAATAAATAGGCATAAGGACTTCTAGTGCAATAAAAGATACTTTGACCTCAGGTTTCAAGGCCGAAGGCGGTATTTCTTTGTCTATTTCAATGTACGATGTAGAATTACGCTAGTTTGTTTCGCATAGCTGAGGCAGATTTTAATACGCTTTTATTAGCTTCAGACGTATGTATGTTAGTATGTAACGGAATCTTTGAACATGATTTTGACCCCCTTCAAAACGTCGGATTAACTCGAAATTTGGCATACCTATTAAGGACCGATGACAATTCAATATTTAAAAAAAAAATATTGAAAAAATCGAAATTTAACTAAAAAATGAAGAATAAATTATAGTTTAAAAAAACTAAAAAACACGTTTTTATAGAAAATCCAACTAATAAATAGAAAATAAATCTAAATAAATTTGAATTAAAAATAGTGTAAGAAAAAATGATTTTTTTGTAAAAAACTGTGGGGTGCTTTTCAGAATTTTATCAAAATAACCCTTCTACTCATATCTGTTCATAAGAAAAATATTTAAAACTACTGATACCACGCGCACCACGCTTTTTTTTACAATAAAATCATTTTTTCCTACACTATTTTTAATTCAAATTTATTAAAAATTATTTTCTATTTTTTACTTGGATTTTCTATATAAGCGTATTTTTAATTTTTTATTTTATTTTATTTATTTTTCATATTTCTACTTCACACCGTATAATCGAAGCAACGTGAACCAACCGAAGTTTGTGAAGATATTTTAGTTGTGTATGCTAATCCGTTGTTCGATCGATTGCTATGTGAGATAAGCTAAGCTTCTTCCGCTTCCCCTTTGGCGGTTTTTAGTGTCAACCTGAACTACTTCCACAACGCTGTCTTTGTTATCGCTTAGTTGTTGATGTGCATGTAACAAATTTGTAGTTTATGGCTGGCTTAGTTTAGGTTTTTTTTTTTTTTTTTTTTTTTTTATTGCTTAGGTAGGTGGACGAGCTCACAGCCCACCTGGTGTTAAGTGGTTACTGGAGCCCATAGACATCCACAACGTAAATGCGCCACCCACGTTGAGAGATAAGTTCTAAGGTCTCAAGTAAGTTACAACGGCTGCCCCACCCTTCAAACCGAAACGCATTACTGCTTCACGGCAGAAATAGGCAAGGTGGTGGTACCCACCCGCGCGGACTCACAAGAGGTCCTACCACCAGTAATTACGCAAATTATAATTTTTGCGGGTTTTGATTTTTATTACACGATGTTATTCCTTCACCGTGGAAATCAATCGTGAACATTTGTTGAGTACGTATTCCATTAGAAAAATTGGTACCCGCCTGAGATTCGAACACCAGTGCATCGCTCAACACGAATGCACCGGACGTCTTATCCCTTAGGCCACGACGACTTAAGGTATCTTAGCTTAGCTTTGCTATAATTTAGCTTGACGACAGCAACCAGTTTAAAGCTGTATAAATAAAATTGCGACATTGAATTTCCTATTAAGCATAGTATAAATAAATAATATAGACTTTCAAGCAAATATAAGCATATTGACTAGAACCACGGGATTCAATAGTTTAAATAAAATATTCAGATTGCTTTTCTGTTTGAAAATCATTTTTATAATTACAATTTGTCAATCTCATAATTTTATACGCAAAGCAAAAAGCAATTTAGATAATCTTTTGATGTGACAAATCAGATTCATGTACACATTTCGCTCGGTTCAATGTAACCGAAGACGCAAGATCTGTGGAATCCTTGTGATCTCGCGCACAAACACACAGTGCGACTTCGGCTATTATCTAGTATCTTATTAAGACATTCTCAACGACCGTGGCACGCTCACTATTTTAGACTCGAGATTTTCATCGGAGTTTCCTGCTTCGGCTTCGCTCTTTGACAATATTATTTTATCAAGGAACAGCAAGACTTTTAAATGTATGTAACCTCCATATGATTTATAAAATAAAGAGGTTAATATGTTATACAGGTGACATAAATGTTAATTTGAATATTGAAACATTAGAAGAAGGAACATAAGAAATATAAAAACATTTTGAATTGTAAGTATAAAAAAAAACATAAAAACTGGTGAAGCAATAGCTTTAAATGTTGTTTCTCTTTATAGAGCAACTCAATTTGTGATATAGTTTTACACTGGTAAACTTTATTTTTATGTGAATAAAATAATACATTATAAAATTATAAATTTGTGCTATAGTTTGTATATGGCGTGGTATGGACATGTGATGCGTAGAGAGAAGATGCATGTGACTAAGAGATGTATGGAAATGGTAGTGCAAGGTAGAGGGGAAGAGGTCTTACTGGTAGTAGGACCTCTTGTGAGTTCGCACGGGTAGGTACCACCGCCCTGCCTATTTTCTGCCGTGAAGCAGTCATGCGTTTCGGTTTGAAGGGCGGGGTAGCCGTTGTAACTATACTGAGACCTTAGAACTTATATCTCAAGATGGGTGGCGCATTTACGTTGTAGATGTCTATGGGCTCCAGTAACCACTTAACACCAGGTGGGCTGTGAGCTCGTCCACGCATCAAAGCAATAAAAAAAAAATAGGTAGACCGAAGAAGACATGGATGGAGTGTGTGAATGACGATATTGGAGAGAGAGGAGTGAGTGTTGAGGTGACGGCTGATAGAAGAGAATGGAAGAGAAAAATTAGCTGTGCCGACCCCACCTAGTGGGATAAGGTGGAGAAAAAGAAAAAGAAATTTGTGCTATAGTTTCACCCTAGTAAGCCTTATTTTTATGTGAATAAAACAATACATTATAATATGTATTAAGTCCAATTTACTTTATATAGCGAAATTGATTTGCTGTAAACTTCGAAATAAGATATTCTTTTGAGCTAACTGAATAAAAGGAAATATGCTTTGTATACTAAACGAATAGTTATTCGATCTAATCGATAAGTTAACGTTTGTTTACCTTATATACAACAAAAGTCTAGTTAAGTACAAGTCAAATATTTATTGTTTGCTTAGGTTCTTACGAGTTGTATAATAAATCATTACGAGACAGTTTAGACAGTTTAGTCTTGAGGATTATTTCTTATTTCGACGTTTCGAGTTTCTTTAAAGTTCTTAAGTTGACAGAAGACAAAAGATATATTAATTGTATCTTATATCTTTAAACGAGCAATTCTTGTATATAAATATATAATAAATCTGAATCACGGAAACGGCTCCAACGATTTTCATAAAATTTAGTATACAGTTGTTTTAGGGGGCGACAAATCGATCTAGCCACGATTTATTTTCAGAAAATGTTGTTTTATTCGTGTTTTCAATAATCAACTTTATCGATAATCAACTTAAACATAAACATATTTTTTTTATTGAAAGAAAATAACAATTAATATAATATCAATATGTAATTCGTATTTAAATGTAATTTCTTAATACACTTTTTTTTTCAAAAAAAAAAACCGAACTAAGCTCGGTCATCCTCTAGTTATTTTATAATTGTGCAGATTATGTAACAGTATTTCAAGCTATATCAATGTCAAGTACCTAATAACATTATTATCTTAAAATCCGAAATTAAGCTGTGTCTTGAACGTAGCATAGTCGACTGTCTAGCTAGCGTCTTCAAAATTCAATTTTGTTCCGTTTGCAGATAAAATTTATATTCTTTAGGGGTTTACGACTTTATCGGATCTCATACAGTAACTGGTAACAATGTCAGAGCAAAATGACGTGGGTACTTCAAAATACTTGTGCTTCTAGATAGTCTAATTTTACTCGAATCAATTTACTCTGTCGTATATAATAAGCAATAAGGTACTCGTTATTAGAGCTCGCATTAATCCGGTCAAACTTTCGTGTAAATACCTCCACATAGTTCGGCGTTCGTTAAATAGGAGTGTCGCCATAGACATTGTGATAATTATCCTGATTATGCAGGAGCCAGTCACCGTCGACGCCCTAGACACGTCCTTACGGATTCATCAGATCCGATAACCTTTGCATTAGACGCCTTCAGCTCTAACATTACGAGCGGGCTTAGGGACCCCGGTAACCGTACTCGTTGAACTCGACAAAGAGTTCGACGTGCAGCCGAACTCATGAATGAGCTCGCTGAGTTTCTCGCCGGATCTTCTCAACAGGTCGCGATTCCGATCCGGTAGTAGATTCATTCGCAAAGCAGCTGCTCTTGAGTTATTAGGTCCCCTTCGGAGGCGCCCGGGCAGCTGTTAGCAGATCCCACCCCTTCTGGCTTAGCCTTTGCTCGCCCACCTGTCCTGATGAAACTGGAAAGGCTTCCGGGCCACCAGTAACCCGTTAATCATTAAAAAACAAAAACAATGTGATGATGTCACTAGTTGAGCCGCTCATCTGTTTAATAAAAAAATATTAATTTAACTTTAAATTTAACAAAAAACAATACAGTTAGTTAATTCAAAGTAATATTAATAATTTTCGGAAAAGTTTTATTAATATCTGACGCGGTCCGATCATTTACCGACATGTAATATTTCGATGCTATCACAGCGCATTCGGTTACAGATTCAAGAAGCCGCAACA
Organism: Bombyx mori; assembly: GCF_030269925.1. Classification (NCBI taxonomy): domain Eukaryota; kingdom Metazoa; phylum Arthropoda; class Insecta; order Lepidoptera; family Bombycidae; genus Bombyx; species Bombyx mori. The sequence goes on from NC_085123.1 coordinate 9,006,625, forward strand.
TCGACATAGCAGAGCGTCCCTTCTGTTGGTTCATTAGTGCTGACTCGGCACAGCTCACCAGCCGAGAGTCTAATTAGATAACAAATTAACATCTTGACATCGCCTGCAGCGCGCTCATCAACGGATTCCTTTGCGTTTCGTATTTGGAAAACGCTTTTGCAAACTGATCCAATTCTGTTTGTGCTATAGCTTTAATTGCGAGTCTTCGCGAAGGCTGAATGTTTAAATAGGTCAACTCAAACATTCAGTCGTTCGGTTTAACGTCTTTGATCCTGTAAATGTCTCTTGTGTGCATTACAATGTCAATTGTTCGGAAACTGATGTTTTTGTGTCGTTTTCATGTCTTTAAATTTATACGAGAACAAACAAGTAAGAAAAAACCGAAACAGAAATGAGATTGAGTAATGTAATGTAATCGTTTTTTCTTTTCTTTTTTATCTTAAATCGAATATTTTATAGATCTATGTAATAAATAAAACATTATTAACCAAAATATAGCTACTCATGATCCTCTGTTATCTTAAACAATACAGTGATAATATAATATATTTGATATAAAATTTATTGGTGGTGAGGCTTAATGTAAGCTTGCGCTGGAAGTTACCGACTTTTGGCCTGTTTGTGTTGCGGAGCAGTCGTGTATTCTGATTCCATTAGCCATGCCGCTCGGACTGAGGATCTGATATTGTGTCTCAAAGCGATTGAATACACTTTCTTATGTCTATAGGCTCGGATGACTACTTTATTATTAGTAATGAGATCGCCGGAAAAATATGAAAATGTAATAAATATAGCATTATCACAATTAGAAAAAACATAGCGCAGCGCTAGTGTAGCCTTTGACAGCCACGAACTACTAAGATAAATCTGTAAAAAAAAAATCCTTAGCGGTAGGCAGCGGTATCGACTTTTCTTCTGGCATAACCGAGGAATGAGGGGCTGGTATGCTTTTCATCAGACGGGCCGCTACACGCTTGTCTGTATTCAAAAAGCAACATTTTAATGACTAGGTCTAAAGCGTTTATAGCTGCAGCTGGACTGCGCCCCTCCTTCTGCTTATGTCCATGAGCGAAACTGACTATTTCCCATCGGATTAGCCGTATGTTCATCTATCTACAATGCCAACAAAAAAGTCCTCCCCAAGATTTGCTGTTAACACATTCACCGGTATATATTGCAGCAATAAAAAGGTATAAATCTCAATGTAAGTGCAGTGTCTAGACGTAGTGTGGTTTTAGGCGAGTCGTGAAGGGGATTTGTCGCGTGAACACGGCTTCTTAGTGCTGGCAATCTCGAGCACATTTGGTAAGCTTCTGCGCGCACTCGAAGGCAGTATAAACTTAGACATTGTGTGGGTATATAGCTGTAGGCGTGTTTTCTAGGTTGGATCTCGTAGATTATTTTATACGCAAAATATATAAAGTATATAAAAAATATAAAGTCTTGCAATAATTTTCAACTTTATTGTATTTAATGTATTGATTTTTTGTATACAAAAGCATATTCTCTCTGTAAATCTTATTTTAAGCACCGATATAGAAAAAAAATGGTGCAAATTGTAAGCATCTCGCTGATAAAAAAAAATCATTACATGTATTATATATTATATAACACTTTTCCGTCAAGTTCTGCAGTGACTGTGTACTGTTTTATTGATAGAATATTAAACTAACTTAAAGCCCACTTGGTATGAATGATCATCCAAGCTCATAGCCATTACAATAGCCATTGCTTTGGGGAATGACGTTAAGATTTTAATTATATTATTTAACGGTTTCCCCAAACCTTTACAGCGGAATCTGTAACTGCTCATGGCTGAAATATGTAGGTTAGTAGTACTATGACTTACAATGAATTCATACATACATACAGTAACCAATGTTTGGCGATCGCATATTCAAAGAACGTTACCACTAACTTTCCGTTCGAACTACATTCCCGATCCAAGTGCCAGATGTTGGATCCTCCCGATCCAGACTCGGTGCGCTAGTTACTCCGAGCACTGGTCACCGTTCTCGTCGGAATCATCGAATGGTACGAAGAATTCGAAGTGCAAACTGATCCGCACACAACCCACTGAGTTTCTCATAGAATTTTCTCAGTAGGTCGCAATTTTTTACTGGTGGTAGGACCTCTTGTGAGTCCGCACGGGTAGGTACCACCACCCCGCCTATTTCTGCCGTGAAGCAGTAATGCGTTTCGGTTTGAAGGGTGGGGCAGCCGTTGTAAGTATACTGAGACCTTAGAACTTATATCTCAAGGTGTGTGGCGCATTTACGTTGTAGATGTCTATGGGTTCCAGTAACCACTTGACACCAGGTGGGCTGTGAGCTCGCCCACACATCTAAGCAATAAAATAAAATAAAAAATCAATTTCTGTCAGGCTAGGCAGGCCCCGTGAGTTCGCCTGCCAAACTCCACGTAGCTGGTATTACCCCTCGAGAGCACCAGCGACTTGATAGATACAAAACAAAAACTATATAGCATCCACAGGAAGAGACTGGAAGGGTTGGTGCTTTTTTAGATAATACATAGCCGAAGTAATTTTTTCAACAACAAAAAGAAAAACATTTGGTACAGTTTATTTATATAGAAGTGATAAAATATATTCATATTTTACCTAAAATAATATTAATTTCCTATTAGTATAGGTATTAGTTGTTTTAGGTATACCAACCATTCTGTTGAGTGCCAAATTGTGTCACATGACATTACCATTACACGTCAGTTGAGTTCGAAGTGCCGGTCGAACCGGTAAAAACAAATTCGCTTACTTTAAGAATGACGAATTAAAATTTAGTTTTTGTATTTAAAAAAAACACTAACTAGTTTCACTGACTCAGGAATGAGTGTTTTAAAATCGATTCTCTCAATTGCTAACAAAATTTAATTTAACAGAACCAAACCAAAGTGAAACTTAAATACTATTCTAGTACTTAGCGAAGCTAACAACTTACCGTCTGTGTACAAACAGCTGTCCCAGCAATTATTTCAAGATTAGCATAATACGCGTGACGCTTTCAATCATAAATTAAAAAAAATATTTATTTAAATTTGTCTTTGACGGTTAAACTCGCATTTTTATTGTCTTTATTATATTTCAGATTTTTTTAATACTTTAAAATATTTTTCGAATACTTTAAATAATAGTGAATGTAGTATTAATTATGTATACAACTTGCTAAAGTTGCGAAGAAAATAGTACTTTTTTACTGATTAGTTTTTTTTATTATATCTATTTCTGTGGACGGGAAAAGAAGAAAAGATAAGCAATAAGTTGTCATAGCAAACTGTTCATTAATATAAAACATTACATAATTTTCTTTGACTAATTGCAAACACAAATAAATTTATAGTATACCTAAATGCATCGACTTCGCTTCGCTAAGACGGTAAACCGCTTAATAAAATTTTGAATGTCTGGAAAGTTTCTGATATAAAATATCTTTAAGTATTCTTCTTCGAAATCAAATCACGGGGCTTCCGTCGAGCCACTGAAGACACGACATTAGAACTTGTTGATGTTCTCTTGGAACGTTTTGATATTTTTCATCCTGTCCTCCCCGTCAGGTGTGTCTGACGATGATTTATATTGCAGCTCCAATGGTACCGAATGAATACTCCATTCATGCCGGGCCTTTTTTTTTTCAACGCGTTAATACAATTTCGTTTTCTAATAAAACACGCACTGTACCGTTTTCCCGGGGAACAACGTTTATTAGATAGTAATCCAGGAAAATAATGGTAAACAATTCCCGGTAGCCGGTCGGAACTCGTGAATCGGGAACAAAGGTGAATTGAATCTTTGAAGAGAAAACATACAAATAAGGAAATCGAATATCGTCGTTCATCTGATTTGGAATTCGTGTAGGTAATAAAGTGGGAGGGTGACGTCTTCCGCTTCGCTACCTTCCCTCTACAATGCTACCCGTATAATATATTTATTTATAGACATCATATTTTTTTATTTCACGCGTATCTTTCCTAGTATTTTTTCAAGGGAATATTCGTAGTCGACTGGTATGCGTATTGCGTTTTACAGTTTTTGTGTGCAAATATGATTTTTTATTTATTTGTTGCTTAGATGGACGAGCTCACAGCCTACCTGGTGTTAAGTGGTTACTGGAGGCCATAGACATCTACCTTGACATCACCTTGAAATATGAGTTCTAAGATCTCAGCATAGTTACAAAGGCTGCCCTACCCTTCGAACCGGAACGCATTATTGCTTCACGGCAGAAATTGGCAGGGTGGTGGTACCCACCCGCGCGGACTCACAAGAGGTCCTACCACCAGTAATTACGCAAATGCTGCCGGGTCAGCTAGGCGCTTATAAATAGATAGAGAAATATTAATCTTACTATTTTTATACGTCTAGACAATAACAACACTCAAAATTACGAAACTAAAAGTTTTTAAAAGTGCCGCTTCTAAAATATGAAAAGCGTGTCTTTAATGGGGCTTAGAATTGTTAATTATGTTTCAGAAAAAAAGTAATACGAACTGAGCTTAAAAGTTCTCGGTGTGTGCTTAACTGTCGCTGTTAAAACTTAAGTGCTTTCATGCTGTTTCAACGTTCGTCGAATAAGTTTCATACATGTAATTAATTATTCCGAATCAAAGTTTGGCTTTTAAAATAGAATTTTGCTTTTGTCATTTAGAGTTATGAAAGATTATGTTATAAGTAGTACATTTTCTGTACCTGCAGCTTAACCGTCTTACTTCTTCAATAGTACTTCATATTGAGATATTTATTTATGGCATATAATGTTATATGCAAGTGTACACATGCAATGTCTCGTATCCATGCATAGGAGATATTGAATGTAATACAGGGTGGCCCATAAGTCCTTTGAAAAGTAAAATTTGAATAAAACGAACAGGGCGCGCGTGAGCGGTGCAGGGGAAGCGGGGGGAGTAACTTCGGTTTCTGGGAATTTAGTCGCGATGGAGCGTTTTACCGGAGCGGACCGTGCGTTTTGTGTGCGCGAGTTTTATAAAAACGACAATTCGGCAACCGTTGCGCGGCGTAAATTTCGAGAACACAAAGGTTTACACAACTTTGACGACACTCCAACTCTTCAAAGGATTAAGAACTGGGTTGCTAAGTTCGAGGAGACCGGTTCGACGTTAGATAAACCGCGGTTGGGTCGCCCAAGGACGTCACGTACGGAACAAAACATAGACACAGTGACACAGTCTATTCGCGAAAATCCGACACAGTCAACTCGTAAGCGCGCCAGAGCATTAAACGTATCCAGGACATCGTTACAACGGATTTTGAAGAAAGATTTACATATGCACCCTTACAAAATTCAGTTGGTTCAAGAATTAAAGGAAACTGACGGTATTCAAAGACAAAATTATGCGAATGAAATGTTGAATCGGTTTACTTCCTTCAATAACATAATGTTCTCTGACGAGGCTCATTTCCATCTTAACGGGCATGTTAGTAAACAAAATTGCCGCTATTGGAGCCCCATCAATCCAAAACTTAAGCATCAGAAGCCTTTACATAGTCCGAAAGTGACTGTTTGGGCCGCTATGTCAGCCCATGGTATCCTAGGGCCTTACTTCTTTGAGGATGGCAGAGGGCGCGCAGTTACTGTTACGTCGGAGCGATATGTGGCTATGATCGAAGAGTTTTTCATACCAGAATTGCAAAACTTTTCAGGCTTTAATGCCAGGACGTGGTTTCAACAGGATGGGGCCACTTCTCACACCTCTAACACTGCTATGCCCGTTATCCGTCAACTTTTTCCTGGCAAAGTTATCTCTAAGAGAGGAGACATTTCCTGGCCTCCACGTAGTCCAGATCTGACCCCGATGGATTTTTTTTTGTGGGGCTACCTTAAGGCTAAAGTATACGACACAAACCCGCGGTCAATTGAGGCCCTAAAAGAAAACATCCGCAGAGAAATGACAAGCATTTCAGCAGTGACGTGCCGCGCAGTCATCGACAATTTTAGACGTCGTTTGCAAGAGTGCCGTGATCGCAACGGATTACATTTAGGAGATGTTATTTTCAAAAAATAATTCCCGTTTTTTAAGCTTTTTATGTAAATAAAAATTTAATTCATAATGTAATTAGTTTTATTTTAATAAATTTTTTTTCATATCAAAGGACTTATGGGCCACCCTGTATTTATTTTTATATTACAGGATCGTATCTAAAAATCATTTGAAATTCATTTGACATTTTGAACCCATGTTTTATGTTATTAATTATAAAATCTGCTGATTTTTCAATACTTTAGAATTTTCGTGGCGACGGATAGTAATTTAAGCGCAAAATGAAACCGTAGTAGTATTTTAATCAAATGTTGGTGACAGGTGAATTAATCGGCACAAAAACGACAGTCTGAAAGAAAGAGATCCATTTAATTTGGCGTCTAGACCCATCTACGCAAGTACAACTCAAGATTATCGTCTTCCAGTCCATTAGATTCGCAGCCAGACTAGTTCGACCCCGGAGAATTCTTTCCAACGTTAATTAATCAGGAGACAGGTGAAGTCACAACAAATGGGCACAACGCATTAGAACTAAGACGTTTCTGCCGTGTTTAATAGCCCCAGTATAAGTTGTTTTAGTCTTACGAGCTAGATGAAATATACATTTGATGTGGATATTAAATTTTGCTGACTTTTAAAATACAAAGTATGAGTACGACTCATAGCTGAATTGAATTTTTTAGCTTAGAGTATTGTTTATTGGAATGTGATTTCGAAACGATCCCACTTCTGAGTGGCCCAGGAAAATATATTTTATGCGAGAGATATAGGCCCTAGCCGTGTCATGTGGTTATATTAAACTTCTCAGAATTAAATAAGTTTGTAGCGTGAAATGTATCCGAGTCCGGGTTTTCCATTAATACTAATCTCTTTCCGTAGTAGCAATTATTTAAATTGAACTTTATTTCCTAACTATATATGGCACATCTTAGATGCGTTATTCCCAATTTTATGTAATGCTGTATTTAAAATTTAACCACAATATGTACAAGTACGTTCTGTACCATCCCTGCTAGCAAAATAACGATCTACAATTTAAATTTCAATACTCACGTAGTAATTAAAACCTTATTTGTAAATTTTCTGTGCACATAATTTTGGAACAGCAAGCCCTTTTTTGCCAATTCTTCTCAGACTAGAAACTGTATTCCAAATCGGTGGTGAAGTAATGACGAATAAAAACTTTTTTGATTTATCATTGTAAGCAGACTAGTGGTCCCGCAGTAGTCGAAATTCGATTATAATGAATTGAAATTAAAAGTTTTAAAATTATTATGGTTATATTGTCAAAGACTATTATACTTCTATTATATAATCACAGATTTCGCCAAGACTACACTATAGACAAATAATATTAAAGATAAACAATATTCTCAATTTGACCACAGACTTTAAGCAATAAGAAAAGGTTGACAGTAAACAAAGAGTCAACAAAATGGCGTCGCATCGCGAGAGCATCGGTATCGCAGGATTCGACTGATGCATGACCACGACCACTCTGTCAAGAGTGTACGAATAGGAAGAAGAAACAAAGAGTATATATATGTGTGTGTGTGGGTCAAATACATGGTAGTGTGTGTAATCTACATTCTTTATAAGTGTGGGAAATTTCATACTCCTCCGTCCGCGTAATTTTCGTAAAAAGGGGTACAAAGGGAATTTTTGCTTCATGGATAAGGTCAGAAACAATTGATTATCTCAGAATTCGAAGACGACAAATAACAGTTTAACTAATTAACATTCAGCCTTTGTTTTTCTTTGGGCTCAGTATCGTAGTAGAATGTCATTAGTAGCGAGTGGAGGCTCTCGTTATATTTTACGAGCTTATACAAAGCACGAGCAACCCTTTAAGTGAATCAACTGGCTCTTAATAGACGTTATAATAAACTTTAACGATACACTCAATGTTATTGTAACAGTATATAATTTCATCATATAATTGCGAGGTTTGTTTAGGTTTCTATTGTTGTTGTTTGCTTTAATTTTACTAGTTATTTTACGATTCATTTTCATATTCAAATTCATCATCAGATGTCTCTGAATGTTAATGGTTGGCAAGCGATCGTTGAGATTTTGTAATCATTTCACGGGATCTAAACCTTAATTGCAAATAAGTTTTCGAAAACACGAAACTTCAGAAAAGTCTTTATAGCTTTATGTCATTAAATTAACGTTAAAGTAATTAAAATAAACGCTATTAACCGCTTAGTGGCTTACTCAGAACTGAAATCACAATAGAAATTTTCAATTCACCAAAAATAGAAAACAAAAACCAAATATGTTGTATTTGTTATTTTAGTTATGTGTTATTTGTTCTACACACACTCATCACTTTTTATTATTATTCTCATTTCATTTTCATTTATTATTATCCTCTCGCAGGTCTGCTGGAAGAGATTTCTTAAAGAAATAAGCAGTGCCTTTGTACATAATTTTCCTATTACTCTGTACTATGTCTTGTTTTCTGTGTGTACATAAAAAATAAATAAAAAAAATAAAAAATATGATACAAATAGTATTTTTATCTATCAAAAGGTTTGTTCGCTTCAAGATTCAAGACTTAAGGAACACACAGATGTGGTCATTGGTAAACGTGATTTATTTTATTACTTCGACCGTTTACACGTTGTGTAACACTGAATCGATTTACGCCACTGATATAACTTCGAACGGAATAGCGGTCCTGATTTAGTATAGTACCTTAATAGAAAAATAGCCTTCTTCTTAATATGTATCTAATGATAATTTTTATTCTAGATTTAAAAAAAAAACATCTTTTGTGTTTCTAATGGTTTCTAAGATCATTCTGTTTCTGTTGTTATCGGTCATTGAAAATAATTATTGGAAGCTTGAATCGTCTGACTTATTTTTTTAAGCTATTGCATAGCTTCTATCGCGGGCCTTAAGCGCGGCGACTGAATCAAGAAATCCCGTAACGAAAATAACCGGACACCGCCACTACGGCTTCTATGTAGCTCGCGTTCACATTCACACGTTGCACTGGTGTAGTGTTTGTGAATAAGCGCGCGGCGTGACGTCGCACTGCATGAGTATCATGAAAAGTCTGCCCATCTCTTTCTCACACGGTCTAGCTTATGAGTGTGAAGGGGACAGTTAATGTTTTGCTTTTGTTAATGTTTATAAATATAGCGTGGTCTTATTTTTATTATTGTTTTCATATTAAATTATTATTGTCTAATTGTAATTGCATAAGTTGATAAAAAATGCTTTGCTTTACCTTACCGCGGCAGTCCCCGAGTGCCACTTGTCTTTTTTTGTCCAATTTGTATATATACTGAGATCTTAGAACTTATATCTCAAGGTGGGTGGCGCATTTACGTTGTAGATGTCCATGGGCTCCAGTAACCACTTAACACCAGGTGGGCTGTGAGCTCGTCCACCCATCTAAGCAATAAAAAAAAAAACAAAAAAAGTTGGTATATAACTTTAGAAATTATTTTTTTCACGTTATTTGAAATTAATATGAAGAATGGCGGTGGCAGGTTTTGGTCATAATCGTTTTTCGTGTCGTCTAGTCACGTCCTTTTTAATGGAACCCAGAGTAAACATGTCGAATATCTTGATAGGAACACGTTGTAAAGTTTTAAAATAAAGGGAATAGTTAGCTAAGACTATATTACTGATAATTAGTCACACTTGTTATTTAGATTCGAATATTCGACGAATAAATTTGCCTTACAATCTATCTACTCTCAATAGTAGACCTTATTTTTTTAGTGGAAAATCTGTTATCGCATTCTATAGATGAAGAAGATATACATAAATATATGTAACTTTATATGTATAAGGTTGAACTCTCAGTTGCTTTAGAAAACATCTTCGAAACTAATATAACTTTAAAAAATAGCAGAATCATCATCCTGCTATTTTTTATCCTATTTACCCGCATATAACATAATTTAAAATACTCGGAAAAAGTATATTATATTTAAAAACGGTCCAAAAATTTTAATGTGAATAAAAAGGTCTGTAATTGATATTGAAATTTATCTCCATAGACAATTTATGAATGCAAATTGTTGGCCTTTAGTTTTCTTGAAGCGTTTTATCTTTGAGCGGTAGCCGCAAACTCTGGCCGCCTCAAACGCAAATCGAATAAACTTGAATCTTTCTTGAAGATCTGATAGAATATGTATCAGTCGTGTCGTAGTGAGTAAGTTGAATAAAAATCTTCAGTAAATCTTTTCGGAAAACTACGTTACAAAAACAAGCCGTGAATCAGAATTAATAATTAAAATAATAAGGCATTCCACTCGATTGGTTTCGAGAAGTGACATCCCTATGCGTTGTCTTTCTTTCTGTATCTTCGTTATCTTAAGCCGATTCTAAATATTATAAAATAATTAATAATGAAGTCCTAACAGGGTTATAAAGATTGTCAAATGACGGGCTGTCCACACAATGGCGGAATAAGTCTACTTTTTTATTAAAATATCATAGGGAAACTTTTAAACAACGTCATTGCCATTATTATAGTACAGTGTTTCTTGAACACCAGATCTCAAAAATATTAAGTGTATTATCTTTTTTTTTTTTTTTTTTTTTTTTTTTTTTTTTTTTTTTTTTTTTTTTTATTTTTTTTTTTTTTTTTTTTTTTTTTTTTATGATTGAAAGTTTACTGGTGGCCCGAAGGCCTTTCCAGTTTCACCAGGACAGGTGGGCGAGCAAAGGCTCAGCCAAGAGGGGTGGGATTTGCTAACAACTGCCCGAGCGCCTCCGAAGGAGACCTAACAACTCAAGAGCAATTGTTTCGCGAATGAATCTACTACCGGATCGGAATCGCGACCCGCTGAGAAGATCCGGCGAGAAACTCAGCGGGCTGATGCATGGGTTAGGTTGCACGTCGACCTCTTTGTCGAGTTCGACGAGTACGGTTACCGGGGTCCCTAAGCCTGCCCCTAGTATTAGAGCTGAAGGCATCTAATGCAAAGGTTATTGGATCTGATGGATCCGTAAGGACGTGTCTAGGGCGTCGACGGTGACTGGCTCCTGCATGATCAGGATTCGGGGAGTAGTCAGCGGCGGCAACGATAAGGCGATTATCATGACGCATAGCCTTATCGAAGTATCGTTCCGACGCTGACTTCATGTATTTCCGAATTGATTCGAGGCCCAGGTCGTCGTGTAGGTCAACGTTCCTCACGAACCACGGAGCCCCGACAGCTAACCTGCAAAAGCGGGATTGTAGGGATTGGAGGGTGTCTATGTGTGTGCGGGCCGCGTGAGCGAACACCACACTCGCGTAAGTCATGATGGGCCTTATGCAAGTTTTGTAAAGTGTCACCTTGTTCCGAAGGGACATTTTACTCCGCTTACAGATCATGGGGTAGAGTCTACCGAGAATAAACGCGGCACGGTCACGGACTGATTTTATATGCGGGCGGAATGTCATCGATGCATCCAGGGTAACGCCCAGGTACTTGACCTTCCTGGCCCAGGGTATGGGTTGTCTAAAGAGAGTAATCGGGGGTGTGAGATTCCTCCTCCTAATCCGGGAGGAAATCCGTGTGGAGCTTCCCCTCTGAAATAGCACCGTAGTACTTTTCGCTGGGTTGATGTCTATGCGCCATTTTCGGAACCACTGTCCTAGGGCTAGGGCTGCGCTCTGAAGCTTCTTCGCGATTAGGGACTTATTTCTACTAGAATAGTAAACAGTCGTGTCGTCGGCGAATAAAGCTAAATGGGTCGGCGGCGACCGGGGAATATCGTTGACGAATAAGCTAAATAGGAGGGGTGAGAGGACAGAGCCTTGCGGGACTCCAGCTGTGAGAGGTCGTGGGGAGGAGCGGGTTCCCTCGACTCGATATCGAAAAGAGCGGTTCGACAAAAAGTCCCGTATGATGAGCACGAGACTATCCGGTACGCCCATGTTGAATAGTTTGAAAATCAAACCATTGTGCCAGACTTTGTCGAACGCTTTTGCGACGTCGAAGAAGAGAGCTCCCGTGTATAACGGTTTTGGTCGATTAAGCCCCACAAGAATGTGCTCCGTGAGGCGGTGCACCTGTTGAACGCATGAGTGATTTGTACGGAATCCGAATTGTTCATCGATAAGAATGCCCTTGGATGAGACGAAGTCTCTGAGGCGTTTGTAGAGCAGACGCTCATACAGTTTGCCTAGAGACATGAGGAGGCTAATCGGGCGGTAGCTCGTCGGATCATTTTTTGGTTTACCGGGTTTATGTATGCCGATAACGTCCGCTTCTTTCCACACCGCGGGAAAGATACAGTTCGCCATAGCGGCATTGAAAATAGATGCCAACATCACGATGAGTTGGACGGGTAGAAGTTTAATAACGCGGTTGGATATACCGTCGGAACCGGGAGCCTTGCGAGGACGTAGGTCTTTGATCAAGTCTTTAACTTCCATCGGGGTGACGGGTGGTAACGCATCAGAGGGTGGCAAGGAGGCTCTGCGTTCTACCTCACTGTCTACTAATTCTACATGAACAGGGTCCACGGATTGAGTGCTGGGCGTGCACTGGGTTTGCAATGTATCGGCCAGCAGCTCTGCTTTTTCGTCATCATCGAACGCCGCGAGTCGGCCTGAGGGGCCTACGAGGGGGGGCATAGTTACTACCGTATCCGATTTGAGAGTACGAGCTAAGCGGTAGTAAGACCTTTGGGAGGGCGCGAGTCCTTCTAAGAAATCAGACCATCTGGCATCTCGGACTTCGGCGATGCGAGACTTTACGTCGCGTTGTAGGGCACGCATTCGAATACGATTTTCCGCGGTAGGATACCTGTCGTAGGCGCGTATCGAGGCGTTCTTAGCTCTAAGAAGTTCCCTAATATCGTCGGACAATTTGAAGCGGTGAAGGAAGTCCTCCGCTACAACTTGTTTCGATGACCTATCTAATGTCGAGGTGATGTGTGACGTTAAGATGTCTATGGCTTCAGCGGTATCCTGAGGAGACGGGATAGAGTCCGGGTTAAACGGGAGCGATGGTGGATCAGATTCAGCCAGGCTGATGCCCAGCGTGTGCCAATCCACCACAGTCCTCGTGACGGGAACGGAATCGGGAGCGCGACCGAGCTTCATAACGACGGGACGGTGGTCTGAATCTAACTCTGAAACTACTTCGATCGAGTGTAAGCGCAGAGTTACGTTTTTTAATAACGCTATGTCGAGTATATCCGGGCGATGCGCGATATTTAGCGGGTAGTGAGTCGGGGTTAGCGGAGCGACGATATCGAAGGCGAGATCATCGACTAACGCGTCAAGCCGCCTGCCATTCGGGGTTGTGGTGTGTGAGTTCCACCTGATGTGTTTACAATTTAGGTCGCCCGCCAGAATGACAGAGCTCCCCATACCGAGCAGCGCCTCGATATCACTGCTTAGAACGATCTTATGCGGTGGAAGATAAACGGACGCGATAACGATCGGCGCGTGTCCCGTCAGTGAGATTCGGCACACTGATGCTTCGATATTAGCGAGCGCGGGAGGATCGAGCGGGACGCAATGCAGGGCTCTTCTATAGTAAATGACGGTACCACCACCACGGGCAGAGAGCCTGTCGTTCCTGACCATGTTATAGTTCGCGATTTTAGGGTCACGGCGCGCGGGCTTAAGTAGGGTCTCCTGCACTAAAAAGATATCAATTTGGTGGTCACGCAAAAAGTCAGAAACCTGATCACGTTGATTTGCGAGACCGTTGTATTATCTATGACCAGATCGAATTAGAGCTCGCTCATTCATCCCGCTACTATCACTACATAGTATAAAACAAAGTCGCTTTCTCTGTCCTTATATCTGTCTGTCCCTATGTATGCTTAAATCTTTAAAACTACGCAACGGATTATGATGCGGTTTTTTTAATAGATAGAGTGATTGAAGGGTTTTAGAGTGATTGAAGGGAAGGTTTATATGTATAATGACATCCATTAAATAGTGGAGAAATCAATAATAAATTACAGTTTCCGAAGCGAAGTGTTTAACACTAGCGACCCGCCCTCACTTATTTAAAATAAAGTAAAAATATCACAACTACGACGCTACTTCAGTTAAACTTTATAACATTGATTTACCGTGAGGTTTCAAATAAAAATAAAAACACTTTTTTATGTAAAACATGGCTTGAATCACCTTTTATTTGAAGAAAAAGCTGAGGTAATAAACAAAAAAGTTTAGGTAAGTCTGAAGAGTAAATATTTTCACACTACTTGTCGGTGGTTGTGGAACAAGAAGCCCTCGGTACGGGCACTCTTCCCCTGGAGGGATCTCTTTTGTACTTTATTGACATTTACTTTCTGAGGGTAAATAGGGCGTGAGGGGTCTTTCGTGTTTTTGCCGCATAATGCCACTTAACTCTTCCTATGCAGTTTTAATATGAAACTTGGTTGTTGTATTTTCGTGTCGTTTCTTCTATTGATTAAAAAAATCTTAGACCAGAATACGGTCCACGGTCAACGTCGTTTGTGGATATCAGCAATGCCGAGAATATAGGCAAGCAGTTGGGTACCGTTGTAGAATCTGTCCTCAAAGTGCATTGTTGTTTCATAAAAAATCTTTATGATCTAATATGATGATATTTACGAAACAACATTTTACATATATATATGTATTATACCACATATTATATATTGATACATGATTACTTAATATTTTAATGGCCATAATTTTTTTTAATGCTTACAACGTAAATTCGCCACCCATCTTGAGATATAAGTTCTAAGGTCTCAGTATACAGTACAATACCAGTATTACCTCACCCTCCAAACCGAAACGCATTACTGCTTCACGGCTGAAATAGTCAGGGTGGTGGTAGCTACCCGTGCGGACTTACAAGAGGTACTACCACCAGTAAAAATGGTGTCTTCTTTATGCTACAAACAGACTAAGCTGTGTTACTGAATATAGAGATATCCTTTATTTCACTAGTCTTTCATAAAACACTGAACCAGTAACGTCATTTACTTTCAAATCCAACCATAATATTTCTCAAATCAAAGTAGTCTTCAAAATATATTTCTGTATTACGGAGCTCGGTGAATTGTTACTGAAAGAGGTTTAAGAACGTTTTATCTATGCGAGCCGCCCTTTTGTTTTAGTCCAGCAACTTTGCGAACTAACTTCGGTTCGAAAGGAAACTTTGAGTTAATCTTTTGAATAGTATCGGAGATTTTCCGTTTCAGCCTGAGTAGTTTCACTGAAAGGTGGCTAGAACAGTGTGTCGGGGATAAAACTTGATGGAGACGAGGCGGGTAATGCAATATGTATCAGTTCTGGAGGACAAAAACAACGAAAGAAAATACTCCGTGCATCGGCATCGAATAGTTTCAGTGCCTATTTTTGTTTATGGGAAAATTTATTGTATTGCGAAATATAAATTCTCGGAAAACGTTTTTAGACTCTTTTTTTTAAATTTAATGTCTTTTTTACGTTTAAATCATACTAAAAAAGTGTAGATAAATATAAGAAAAGGGTAAATTAAAAATCAGTTTTTTTTTTTGAACACCCAAATTTATAGACAAAACTATGGCCCGCATAGTAGCCCCCGCTTATAAACATTGTGTGTGTTGTGTTGTAGTCCTAGGGTACCCCGTTGGTACATAGGGCCCTCACAAGTTGTCTCCACTTGACCCTGTCTTGCGCTTGCTCCTTGATATCACTCCAGGTCACGTCGGCATTCCTCATCTCTTTCTCCACGGTGCGTCGCCAAGTATGTACACGGGCGACTAGGTCTTCTCCTGCAAAACGGTTGCCACTCAAACGCGATTGATGCTGCGTTGACTCCGCATTTTAAATATTACTAGTGGTCCCGCAGAAGTCGAAATTCGACTATAATTAATTGAAATTATAAATTTCAACATTATTATGGTCCTATTGTTACAGATTTCGCCAAAACTACACTATAGACAAATACTCGTAATATTAAAGATAAACAATACTAACCTATTCTCAATTTGACTACAGACTTTAAGCAATAACAAAAGTTTGACAATAAACAAAGAGTTTATGTGTGTGTGTGTGTGTGTGTCAAATACATGGTAGTGTGTGTAATGTTTCTTTATTGATTTAATTTATCTTATACGCATAATTAAAAAAAAAAATAGCATTGTGCAGTTCTTCTCTATATTCTCTATAAGTATGGATAATTTCATACTCCTCCGTCCGCGCAATTTTCGTAAAAAGGGATACGAAGTTTTTGCTTCACGTATTAATATATAGGTAAACATTAGCAATGTCAAATAGTAGTCGTCAAAAAAATACTCTCTTAAAACCTACGTTTTACGGCTGCGGAAACCATTTCTTGGCTATAGTTCAAATGCGACAATTTCGAATGAGGACGATACATAATAGACTAGCAAATCAGTCCGATAAGTTTTTGTTAGTCTAGACATTTAAATTATTCCAAAAGAGTCGCATGGCTCACTTCGCAGTTAACATTTAAAGCGCTCGAAAAAGTGATAGACGTAAACACGTCCTTACGGATCCATCAGATCCAATAACCTTTGCATTAGACGCCTTCAGCTCTATCACTAGGAGCAGGCTTAGGGACCTCGGTAACCGTACTCGTCGAACTCGACAAAGAGTTCGCCGTGCAACCTAACCCATGAATCAGCTCGCTGAGTTTCTCGCCGGATCTTCTCAGCGGGTCGCGATTCCGATCCGGTAGTAGATTCATTCGCGAAGCAGCTACTCTTGAGCTGTTAGGTTTCCTTCGGAGGCGCTCGGGCAGCTGTTAACAAACCTCACCCCTTCTGGCTGAGCCTTTGCTCGCCCACCTGTCCTGGTGAAACTGGAAAGGCCTCCGGGCCACCAGTAATCCTTCAATCATAAAAAAAAAAGATGGACGTAACATGTAAATATTCGTTTACTCGCGAAAGTAAGCAAATCCTTTACAAGCCAATAAACCTACTTCTTTTGTCGGCAGATTCACTTTTACAGGTGTGTGGCAGGCAAAAGAAAAATATGATGTAGGGAAACGAATGCAAATATGTCAATGTCTATTTTTGGCGTTGATTAATCGCGAACCGTACACTTCCCGTTGCTAACATTCGAGAAGTTTTTGTTCCTCTAGCGGATTCGTGAAACTAAGCACACTGGTTTCCGGCTACAAAGCAAGATTTGACGGATTGAAATTTATAGGGTGCTCTTACGATTTTGTTTTGTGTTTTTCTGACACAGTCAGATATAGTCTGACCTACTTTTTGTACTCGTATGAGATATTTTTATTAAGCTACTTACAATGGAAGAAGTGATGTAGAAATAAGCGTTTCTGTGACAACGATGTGCAATGTTGTTGTTTGTTTTTATTTTCTATATTAAATAAAATTAAACATACTAAACTACTGAAACATTTCAGAACTATTTCAGTGTAGGTAAAATCACCAGAAATATTATTGTGGGAATTATTATAAATATTATTATTTATATATAGTAGGATATATACCTATACATATTATACATATATTTATTTATTTATTTATTATAGCATAGTATAGGATTTTTATATCATACAAGTGGCCCGCCCGCTCCGGCTCCGCTCGGGTATTTAACAAATATTTCAACGATATTTAACTATGTTTTATTTTTTTTAATAAAAGATTACTTATTACGGCATAACTATAATAGTTAGTTTATAGTAATATATATGCTGTCGTGACACTTTTTGTAAATAATAATGTGTTCTACAAAGTCGTGGTACATTATTTTATTCTATCATCAATAGTTTTCGCAGCGCACGCGATGTAAAGAATATTTTAGATAATTTTTTTACACCTTGGGTTTAGATTATTGGAGTTTTAGTAAAGATCCCTAATTTTTTTCAATATAGATTACAGCCTATGTCACTCGGGAATAGTGTAGCTTCCAAACAGTGAAAGAATTTTTCAAATTGGTTCAGTAGTTTCGGAGCCTATTCAATACAAGCAAACAAACAAATCTTTCCTCTTTATAATATTAGTATAGAAGTGTAGATTTTAAATTATAGGAGTATTTAATTTACGCAAATGGATAATACTCAGAGCATTGTCCTCATATTTTTACAGGAAGATGAATTAGGACACTTTGACGATAGTAAAACCACAATTTACCATAATTCGGGCCAACGAAACTAAACCAGTGGTCCGTGCTGCGTGTGGGTTGGCATCGAAATGTGATAGAGGCCTGTACTGGTGCCAAATTGCCCTGTACGCTTATCATGTGGATTACGTACAACGGTCCGCAGTCAGGCTTTGTCAGAAAAATATTTACGCTTTATATACAGCAAGTCTTAAATATAGTATACATTTCGATCGTTTGGAAATTCCATTGATTGGAAATGATGCGATTTCAAAGTTGTGACATCGATTTGAAAAATGATTTTACATTACACGCATCAAATCGAATCTCTCGACCTTCATTGAATGAAATATATTAATACTTATACTGTTACTAATTGATGATGAGTGAAAAAAAAGTTATGGCAAATAAAAAAGCAACTACATAGTGCTGTGTAGATTTTTTGTAAAGCTTTATCACTATGACGCCCATTTGCGTATATATTTTTTTACAGCGAGCGGATTAAAATAAAATCCCAGTTTGATGCGATGCATCGCTGATGGGCACACGACGTTGAAGCTGCTGCATATTTTTTTACATGAAATTGTGGATTTTTCCAGGCCAAAGCGCTTCTAAAAGTCGATGAGTCGGAAAGCATCGGTCTCTTCGCTCGATTTGCACTGCAAATTGATTTTATGTGAGAAGGCTACGGGCTTTCTTAGAGTTTGTTTGTCATCATTGCGGTCGATTTAAAGTGTATTTTACATACACTTGGTCTTTGTTGAGTATTTGTTGTTATTAGTAGCTGGATTTCAAATACCTCATACTTTTCTTGACCAGTTTTTATTAACGTAAAGGTTTCTTAAGTTTACCTTTAAAGAATATTATTCTCATGATACCTTATATGCTCTACCGATTTCTTACTACAGCGTTATTACTTGAAACTTGTTTTAATTTTTTAATGTGTGAATTTTTCTATGTTGTCTTTATATTAGTGGATATATTGGGTTAGTTTGAACGGGTTTACAAGTATCGTATACTTCTGCATTAAGTATTAAGGTTGTATTTTTGCATAAACTTGATACATAGTGATAAATAATTTTTTACTTCGAAAGTCTTTTCTGCGTATAGCGTTATATTTACATTAAACCAGAATTTATTTCAGTTTTGTCAACCTAACTTTCTGAAAAGAATAAGAGCTAAATAAAATACCTTTGTAGAATACGTTGAATTTAAATGCGGAAGTACCACGTTATCATAATGGATAAAGATTCATGCGATACTTTCTTGGAAATGAAATTATCTAATTTGAGGCTGATAAGGTTGATTCACGTATTGTGAAATGTAAATATTGTGAATTCATTTCATTACGGACAAAATTTTATAAGGTCAGTTGACATGCTTAGCGAAAATGAAATACTTTAAATTATTAAATTTTCTCTTAGATAACAATCAAAAACATTTTAATAAACATGAAATTTATTGGCGCACTGACAGATTAATATCTAGGTTTGGTTGTCACTTTATAGTACGGGCGGAACTTTTTACGAGAATTCTTTAAAAATATTTTTCCCTTCCACCCTAACATTTTTATTTTTCCACCCATAACATTTCTATACAATCGAGACGAGTTGCGAAACGGTCCCTTGGAACACGTAACATATCGTAAGGAATATTTCTATGGTGACAGTGGCGTATCTTCCGGTTGCATCCCACAGGATACGGAAACACAATAAATCATCGGCCATTGTTGCGAAAGCCCAATTGACGTTGATGTCTCGCTCTCTCCTCCGCTTTGTGTACTCATCGTTCTAGTAACAGTGGGATTTTCGTTTTTCTTTCTAAACATTTTTTTCTTTTTACTTGGTAATTCTATGTTGCTCAGATAAAATTTCAGAACTTTCTGGAGTGTTCCTAATTGAACCCAATTTAGTATTTTAAGATTTCAGTTACTGTACTGAATTTGTTTTTTCATATTTTAAAAGGTTAAAAGTTTTGTAATGAAATGAAACCAGCAGTTTGGGATTATATTAAAAATTGTGATATATTTCTTGTTAGACTATGAATATTTAACTGTACAAAATACATGATGTTCCTAATTTACATTTAATATTAATTAACAAAATATTTGTAATTATGTATCGTATAAGTATCATAAATATTATTCAATGGCAGGTGACGAGCGATCGTTTGTCAATGCCTTCCTTAACTTTACCGTAGCGAATTGTTGAGGCCTGAAACGTATTTTATTCCCTAAATTAAATAATATAATTCCAGATATATAACAAGTATTCTATGTACATACTAAAATTTTAAAAACATTACGAATCTCAACTGTCACTAAAATGTACTAAAATAATAATAAAAACCCAGAATAATAATAATAAATTGCAGAAAACCAAAAACAAAGAAATGTTAACTTATCTCTATCTACATAAACAAAGCGAAGTGATTAACATTCACAAAACAAACAAAACCTTTTAAAAACTACTTGTAAACAACGGCTTCCCTTCCCCATAAATCATACCAAGGCCCGAAAGTGTGTCCTTCCTCTGGCAAATCATTACCATCTGCTGCCCGTTTCAGCAGCTTTGTTCGAGGCAATAGCTGTGGTCTTTGTTGTTTTAAAGCTTCATTGAACTTTTGATCGTCGGACTCGCTATACGGGCCTTCGCTACGTCTATCCACAAATCTTCTGGCTTCCAATCGAGCCTCCTCTTGACGTATTTTCGACTTCTCAGCTTTCTTCGAATCCGTCTCGTAGTCGTATCGTGAGACACGTCGTTCTTGGTCACTGAAGTACGATATATTGGTCTCGTAGTATTTATCTTCTCTACGCCCGTTGTATTGTAAAGTGCTATCGTCGTAGCTTCTGTTTGTTCTGTTTCTGTTTCTTGTGTCTCGGGACTTCGACTCTGTGAATTCTTTTCTGACTTGACGTCTGTCTAATGAATAGTCGATCCTTGGTTCTCGTTCACGGCTCTCGAATTTCGGTCTTGATTCTTTCGTTGCGTTCCTGGATTCAGCTTGTGGGTATTCTTTCTTGTGATTCTTGTTGTTCTCAAAATTATTCGGCGAACGGTTTTTGTCGTCGACACTGGAGCGTTTTTTGTTGTATTTAAGAGTTCCTTCGTCATGTCCGTTGTATGTATTTTCGTCATGTGTTTCAATGTTATTACGTTCCATCGGAATACCGTAACGGTCAGTTGGCTGTTCGTTATCTTTGTACTTTAGGGTTTCTGATGAAGCCGAAAATGTTTTGATTTCCTTCGATGTATCTTTAAACGTTTTGAACTCCATAACCTTTGGTGGTGAACGTTCGCGTGTTGATGCCTTCACTTTTTCTGAAGATAACGTAGCCCTGACGTGTGGCTTAATAGGAGTTACTTCAATTTCTTCAAATTCTGGCATATAGGAGTTTTCTTTACGTTTCTTTACCTCTTCATCGCTCATCTGTGCTTGCCTACGCTTTTCAACTTCTTGTTGCTTCCTGGACGTCATATGATCATCAACTATAATGCAGTCATACGGGTCGGTACTCGAAGCTACAGAATTGACTTCTGAACTACTGTCATTGTCGTATCTCTGTAATATTTCTCTTCTTTTTACGGTTTTCATAACGAACCCTTCACCGTTCTCATCATTGTAAAAACTATTCTCAAAGTTAGTCTTTATGGTACTCGTATTGGTCAAATCAGAATGACGTGATTCGTTTCTCTGTACGAAGTCTTCGTGCTTCTCTTCGGCAATGGACTTTTCTGACATACTCTTCTTATTTATATTTTGTGTAGGTTGGTATCCTTCACGATTTTTACGGGCTTTTTCAATTTGTTCTTCGGTTTGTATCGATCCCAGGCTCCTTGCTTGCCGTATACCGTTGTTCATTTTCATTTCCTTTCTATCAATGGTTTCTTTTGAACGATGTTGAATGTTTTCTTGGACAGCAGGCGTTTGAATTTTCTCAGGTATAGCTTGTTTTCGTGTTTCGGGAACCTCGGGGGCAGGTCTAAGCTCTTTTTTTATTTTAACAAAAAGTTTCTTTTTGAATTCAGGTACAGTGTCAACAATATCTCTGTGCTGCCACAATGACATGCCTTCCATTATTTCCTCTGCGGTAGTCCGTCCGAACTTCCAGAATGATTTGGTTCTTTTGACTTTCTGCGAATCTTTGTCCATATCCAGCATGTTGCGTAATATAAGTTGTTGGTCGTCGGTCAGGTACCCGTTCGTGGTATTGTTGTTGTGCTTTGGACCTCGTTTCAAGCTTTGGGTTTTGAGTAGATATGCTTTGTGTTCAGCGGTTTTACTAAAACAAAACAAATAAAAGGAAATAAAACACTACTAGCGCTACTACAACATAAATAAAACAAAAAAGCGGTAAACAAAAAAAAACACACTACTCGAATGAACTAGCATTTACCTGATGGGCACTCGCAGGCGTTGAGCTTCTTCGTCACTGTAATCGATGTCTGGCTGCGGCGGAGGCTCGTTTGAAAATCCAGAATCATTAGAGCTGTGTAGCGATACGTTTCCCACAGCCCCGACTGCGCTCACTACGGTTTTAGCGGGACCAGTTTTATTTTGGGCCATCTATAAAACACATGTTTCGATTAATACAGATTAGGAAGCAAAACAGATACGTTTTAGGATTACGCTACTACCTGAGAGCGCATTGGTAGTGTTTGTGGTCCAAAGCTTCGGGTCTCAATGACAGCGTGGGTGGTGAAGCTCGCTGCTGAAGTCGAATTCTTTATAGCACTGACGCCGCCCGCCCCTGGGGTCGGAGCATGGAAAGTTGCACTTGCTGATGAGCTGAGCGCACTAGGAGACGGAGCCGGTAATGTTGGTGGAAGACCAGGAGAGCCATTCCCAAGACGACCCTATCACGGAAGAAAAACTCATGAAAACAAAAATGCTGAAGTATGTAACTCATCCCTTTACACATCATTTGGTAAAGCCCTGTTGATCCTATTAGAACATCAATGTTCGCATTGAGCCTTTTCAGATGTGAATGAACGCTGATGTGGGCGTTCGATTTATATTTACTTGAATCACGATTTAATGTCTCAGTTGCGATCAGATGAGGGTAATCACTTAAACGAATATGGGACAAAAACGAATTTAGAATAAAATAGCAATCTACCTAACGCTTCTAAATGCAAAAAAAATATTTTCTTTTCTTATAAACTTAAACCCGAAACTTTTGAAAGTGAATAAGTTGGGTTTTTTTAATGAACCATAAATTAGAAAGGATTGGGCAAAATGTTTTTTTTTTTCCTACCTAAGCCGATAGCCTTGAGAGGCTATTTCAGCGTAACTTTAACTAGTAGTAACCTGACTACGTTGCTAACACGAATCCTAGCAAGAGTCGTGCTTCGCAGAATGTACCGCCAACCCGCCGGACCGGAAACACGACCCACTAAGAAGATCCGGCGAGAAACTCAGTGGGTTAATTTACTCATCGAGCGACGGGTTTGACGAGAACGATGGCTGGGCAAAATTGGTGTATGCTTAATTGATATCTAAACAGAGTCGATCGGTAATCTTGAGTAGTACCTTAGAGACATGGTGTGCAGTGACCGTGTCGCCGAACATGCGTGCGGGGGGGTGGGAGTGCGGGGTCGGTGGCGCGGCGTGCGGTGTGGTCTGCGCATGCGCGAGCGGTGCTGGCGGGGGCGCCTCATTCGGCGTCTGAGCGCTGCTCCAACGCGCCGGAGACCCACTGGAACAACACCGACTTGCAACCTTGCGACTACCAGAGCTCACCGCGAATGAAGCTCCCACGTGATCCCAAATGGATTACAAGAACGAGAAGCCGTGCAAATTTTGACGCCCAATCGATTCGTACTGGTGGTAGGACCTCTTGTGAGTCTGCACGGGTAGGTACGAATTCGAGTATGTAAGTGTCTTAGGTAGAATGTGCTGTCACTTTTGTGAGCCCGCACGGGTAGGTACCACCTTCCTGCCTATTTCTGCCTTGAAGCAGTAACGTGCTTCGGTTTGAAGGGTAGGGCCAGCCGTTGTATTATAAAGGTGAGACTTAGAAGTCATGTCTGAAAGTGGGTGGTGGCAAGTACATTGTCGATGTCTATGGGCTCCGGGACCCACTAAAGACCAGGTAGGCCGGGAGATCGTACGCCCATCTGAGTGATTTTTTTTTTATTGCCCTTGTAGGCAGACGAGCATACGGCCCACCTGATGGTGAGTGGTTACCGTCACCCATGGACTTCAGCAATGCCAGGGGAAGAGCCAAGCCGCTGCCTACCGCGAAATTACATTAACAACATGAATTTGAACATACGTAGGCTCCTCGTTCATTATCGGTTCGGTGTACGCAAGAGGGAACCAGCCAGCGTGGTGAGTCCGCAAATTTTCTCCGTACTGCCATCCTTTGGTTCTCTCGCCGAGCAATGCTAAAACGTCTCCTTGTTGGAAGCTGAGCTGGTTGTCTCCGGCCGCAGAGTATGCGTACAAGGCTCTAGCCAGAGGAGGGTCCCGAGTGGTACACGTTGGGGGGGCTAATGAAGATGGACGGGTATTCGGACGCGACTCAGTTTGGATATCTGAAAAGCAATAGATTTGTTTTTGTATTTTTTTAATTTTTTTTATATATTTTGTACACACAGCTCTTAGAAGAAACACGACAATAAGGATACAGACTACAAGGGCGCGGAATAACAAGTTGACATACAGGTGTCATTTATATTAAGCAAGCCTTTCAAGTTAATGTAAATTTAAATCTATAGTAAGTATATTATGTAGGTAAAGTAGTATTTTTTTTATTGCCTTAGTAGGCACCATCTGATGATAAGTGGTTACCGTCGCTCATGGACGACAGCAATGCCAGGGGCAGACCCAAGCCGCTGCCTACCGTAGTAGTATTATATAGTAGTATTATTATATGCCATAGTGTTTTATTGGGAGATCGTAAGCATTTTGAGTCTCGCGTTGTTTTGGTGGTCACAAATAAATAAGGTATAATTTGAGGTGTAATTGTGAAATGAAAAGTGAACGGGAATATAAATAAATAAACAAAAACTTTTCAAGGCTCTCAATTATTTGCGAATTATATTACTCACCACCTTCGTTGTGTGAGCTTGCTTGTAAATTAAAATCGGATTTGGCACGAGACAGGCCCTGAGCAGGAGACCCGAGCTCTCCAATGGACCTCACATCGAGACAAGACGCGTCCACTGATCTCGTTTTCCTCAGAGCCGAACCTACTGAAGCTCTGTCGTCATCGTCGCCTGCACGAGGACTGGCGTATACATCTTCGTCGGCCCAAAATGAGACTTGCTGTTGACACAATCATTCACTATTTGATCCACAAGAATTCTGAATCACTGGACAAGTTTTAGACTAATAAATATGTAGTTAAAAACACCTAAATAGCAAATTGAAATAACCATTAATTTCATATATTTTTTATCCCGTTTATACTGGTCCGGATATTACAACGAAATCATAAAATTGCGTAGGTAAATTATTAAGTTAATCAAAACTCTTGAAGTCGGTAAAAACGAAATTCCAAGATTCACCTGCGTTACACACATACCAAACTAATAAAAGCGCTTCGAAATAAGAGACATGTTTTTATTCTACAGGGGTAGACCAGTTGACGACTTACTGGATATTAAAGTACTCCACATGCACCAAAATGTGAATAGCATTATCCACCTTAAAACATGAGACTGAAGTTTCAATTGTGCTAAATGGTAGAACCCTTCAAATCGGAATCGATGAATTCTTCGCGCTTGAAATAGGCAGAATGAGTGGTAGCTATGCGATCCCGATCGCATATCGATCTTACAATATGGTGGGTTAGGTATTTATCACACAATTTTATTTATTCTTTTGCCGTGAAATCATTCATTATTGAATTTAGCACAATATCTGTCGACCCGATTCGAATACCGGCCCAGTCGCAACGTTTATTACAAATATTATGTACCAAGTTTATATCGATCTTAAGCCATGACGATTTTCGAAATATAACACTGCTACTAAAATCCTCATTTTGATCTACATAATTTAAAAAGACTTTAGTGTCTTCCATTCCAGTATAAACTGCTGAAATATTTCAAGAGGGATATTTTAAAGTGACCATCGAATCTTACCCGCATCCTGCTAACGAACATCGCTTCGACGTTCGGTGGCAAGTACTCTCTGGTTCTAGAAACTTCGAGCCATTCGTCCAGACCCGCGCTGTACGCCGCCCCACCGGCGGTGTGGTAGGCGAGCCAATGCTTCGCAAGAGAGCACTGGCGTTCTAAAACGAAGCCGTAGCGGCGACGCTCTTGGGTCATAGCCTGAATGTAACACCGAAAGAGAATTTAATCAATATGAAATTTTGTAAGTGATTCATAATGTATTATCATTATAGGGTCCCCTTGATCTCTTAAACACGCGAAAAAACTGTGCGTGTCGTTATTGATTTCGAAATATTTTCGGATGGATTTAGTAAAATTGGCATTTCAAATTAAGTTTAGAACTGTATAATTTGTAATAGTACATTAGATAGATTGTACTAGACTTGAGAGTTGTAGACCTATTTCCATAGAATTTCATTGGCGTTCCATTACATTTAGTTACCTATGATGTATTTTTTCTCTATTTCAATAATGTCGTTGATGAGATTTGATTAGTGAAATCCGGGCACTATCTGATCAAAGATTCAAAGTGATACATTCATTTGTTAAAATAATAACGCACATTGATAGCATAAAATCAAACCTCTTTGAAATACCAACAAAAAAAATTGTACAGCGGTTCTCGACAAAAATATTGAGATAAAAATCGCGCGAACTCTAGTAACAAAGTGATAATAATTAAACAATTAAAATTAACAAAACAGGAAGTTGACATCATCACAATGTTAAAGGTTAAATGATCATCGTTAAGGATCTAATCTAGAAACATTTCTGAGGTGACACATATAAAACCCCCCTTTTTTTAAATCTGTTGATAATAATCATAATCATAAATCAATTGAATCGTAGCAAATATTTCTAGAATTTATACCAATAGGTGGCAATTTTAGTAAATAAAACTTTTCACACAAGTCTCCTTATACTCACATTCTTTAAGCTTTGTTCGCAGAACGCATCCAGTTTTGTTTTCTCTTCTTCCAAAATTTGCATATTCTGAGGAAAGAAATTACCAAATCGATGTAGGAACTTGATCAAAGTATGCGATAAAACACAAGATTTATCGGAGGACAGTGCATACCTTCATTTCTTTATCCATAGCAGAACCCACTTTGGTCACGTTCGTTTTCTTTTTCCTCTGTTTCTTTATTGTCGCAGCAGCCTTGCTGTAGCTCTCAGAACGCAATTTGTGTTGCTGTAAGAATCTCTTTTGTTCCGACTGGAAAATGTTTATGAATATCATAATCAAACTATTTACCTAACTTAGCAAGCTAGAGGGAGGTATGCTCGTGCGCACTAGGGACCACACAAACATCTATCTAAACACGACATCTATCTATAGAAACATCTATCTATGGACTATAGTCCAGTGGCTCTCAACCACCGTTACGCGATACATTGGTGTATCATAAACCCCTATCAAGTATGTTGCCACATTAAAAAAAACGATATTTTTATCGTTAAAGCGTTATTCCATATCTACGTACATACTGGTTTAATCTATAACAGTCTGCTAGATGCTAACCCCACAACTAAGTATAATAGATTAATGATGTAAAATTTAATTAATTTGTTTCTACAACCATAAATAAATACATGGAAGTATGTAAGGCTGCCCCGAATTTGTAAAAAGTATGTTAGTGAGTTGTTGGGTAAAAAAGATTGAGATCCACTGATTTATAGTGCGGGCTGTAAAGGCAATAAAGATTGAAGAAATTTGAAATTAGTCACGCTTCGATCTCGCAAAAAGCTCTTATTGACATGATCTCCGCGGCAGAGCCCGATAGCGGTCCCCAGGCAATTACCATCGTCAGAACCAACGTTCACTATTTTAGTCCATCGCTTTCTTGTATATTTTCACAAATCTAATATTATAAAGTATGGTGTTTGTCTACAGTACTTTGAGAATGACGCCACTATTAAGAATAAAAAATATAGAATAACAGAAATGTATTGAGTCATCATACCCACGACAAACAATACAATAAAGTTTCAAGGCTGAAACATTTGAACTGTTTAACACGTACTCTCACAGAATTAGATTCGTAGTTTATGTAATTTAAGAAACAATAGCGTTCATCCCTTTACCGTTATCCACTTATTATCTGAAATCGAGCACGTACATTCGTAAATAGAAAAGAATACGAACATTGCAATTTATTTCGGGAGGTCACTTACATTGTCCGAAAGTTTTTTAATAGAACTTCTTATCTCACGGGCGAACGCGACGCTAAGCTTATTTGAAACGAAGCCCTCTCAATCCAGTAAACAATCCCTTGTAACTTGGAACAGTTCACATAAAAGATTATGAAAGGGAATCCTATTGACTAACCTGCACTACTTTTGTATCTTTCTCGAGATTAGTTTCCAAGGGAACCAGTAGATCTACGTAGAACGCCTTCAACTGTAACAAACAAATAACTTTTATATTAAAAGTGGGTGTACGCAAATATTACACAAAATAATCAGCTTTTGTGTTCTATCGTTAGTTTATTTTGTTGGATCCTCTGTCGGAAATAATTGGACAAGCAATTACACAAATTATGGCTAAATACAACAAGTTTTAAAATAAATCCAAAAGTTATATTCCGATGCTAGGCTAAATAAGATAAAACTGCCAAACTTTTGAGGTAACATATCGACGCTTGAAAGGCAAACGTGACTAAGCGACAATGCGTGAACTTTACAGTAGACTAATTTATAGTTGAAATACCTGAAAAAAAAAATATTTTAACGAATCTAGCTGTAGGACTGAAATTAGTTTAATATACCTACAAATATATTTTTTTTGCGCATCGAATATGGTTATTGCCTATCATTTATGTACAAAGCAGTAATTGTCGCTTAGTCACTTTACCCTTCCAAGTGTCGATATGTAATTTTGAAACAACGTATCTGTGAACACACTGTTGATTTGTTCCTTTTGATTCTTTTTCTATTATATTTATTTCAGTTGATTACATTTAATACAATACAGCTGAATTTCGCTTAAACGTGGTTAAAACTTACTATGTTCATTTGTTGATCTTGTATTTCCCTGTACACTTCGACGACTTTCATGAGCGCCGTGCCTGTGAAATTAGTATTAATTTGGTTTGATTTTTCAATGTCTGTTTGATTTTGATATATCAAGTTGCGAAGCTCATGCTCTAGAGTCACGCGGTTTCTTCATCTTCCCTACAATTTCTAACAATTGAAATAAGGTTAGATTTAAAAATATATTATATTTTAATACTAACTAGCTGTAATACGTGTTACGCAATTATGGTCCTTTAGAACTTCTGAGTAACCGATTATCCGTTCTTGATGTATTTTACTAACAAGTGTTCTTTCTAACTCCTATGTTAAGTGTTGGTACCAAGATCAATTACAGGTGAGTACGGGTTGATCTCTTTAAAGTGTTATTTTATTTTTATCTCATTTATTCCAATGCAATTAAAACATCGGCCTTACGCATGAAAGCGGTATGATGGATAATCATTCATTAAGGTATCTACGGCCTTTGTTGATCAGTTGACATTGTATTAGTCGTGATCTTGCCTGTTTATTTACCATAACAACTAAATATACGTTATTGAAGCGAACAAAGTTTCAACGAGATAGATTCAAGAACTTCGATTGAAATAACATAAGAAACACACGAAGAATTTTTTTTTAGGTTTTTCTTATATTATTTTAGTTACCGTTATGGGCGTCTACCTATCATACACAAGAGAAGGCTAACCCTACTATAAACCAGTGGTTAAAAAAATCTTACCCTAAAAATGGTCGTATGTAACATTAGAGCAAATAAAAATTCATTATGTTTGTTGTATGTCCGAGCATATTATTTAGATATGCATTTTTTTTCCCTTGTAAGCCGACGAGCATACGGCCCACCTGATGGTGAGTGGTTACCGTCACCCATGGACTTCAGCAACGCCAGGGGCAGAGCCAAGCCGCTGCCTACCGCTTAATACTCTCCACAAGCCTCGTTTGAAGAAGGACATGTCTTAGCGCTCGGAAAACACCGAATGGTCGTATGTAACATTAGAGCAAATGAAAATTCATAATGTGTCCTGGATGTCCGAGTATATTATTTAGATCTGCATGCATACCTATGTCGGCGCAACCGCCCCATGTTCCTTGTTGCGCCTGCCTGCCCAGCTTCCCCACTGCGTCCACGTAGAGACGAGACGCCGCCGCCGCACCTACGTGCGAAATAAATTAATGGTTTTACTTCGTGACTGTACTCGACGAAGCTTTTGTAAGTAGCTTCTCAGTTTTCGTTTTCGGTGAAAAGGTAAATACGAAAACAAAAATAATATTAATGATATAATCAAAATGACTTTTTTTTCATAGTTTTAAAGTGTGCTGGCTAGGTGGTGCGATGACCTCCGCACGGTGGCCGGCAAGAAGTGGATGAGGAGAGCCGCAGACCGGGCTCAGTGGTGTGGATTAGGAGACTGTGGGCGACTGTGGGCTGTTGATGATGATGATGATGATGATGTGCTATGTGATAAAGCAAGTAAGACGTATTACGTCTACGCCGAAAACATCGACTATCGCAAATGTAATATTTCTTTTTTTAAGCGATTGGAATTAATATTTTTAGTAATAAAGTTTGTAATATAAATGTATATGTATAATAATTCAATTTTATAAAAAAAAACATTATTAAGCCTACATGTGATTTTTAAGATTGACCTAACAATGACGATTGCACGTGCGCGCCTGTTTGTTGTAAAATGTTACTGGTATGAAAAAGTAGTTGTACACTCCCAACCCCTATTTTCTCCTAATTTCGCAACTCCATTGTGTAGACGGTTTCTAGAATCCACATAATATTCATAGAAACACGAACAAAACAACATTATAAGGCTTCCCTTTCTTGTCATTTTTTCTATTAGCCACCTGATTTGTTCAATAAGAATAAATACTATAAAATTGGAGTAGAAAAAAAATACATTATATATTTATACATTAATAAAATCGATGCTAAAATCGAATAGTTAAAAAGAAACAACGTAATGATACATACATATATTTCACTTACGGCATTAAATTTTAAAATGTATTTATTTTCATCAGACAAATTATGTCGCGATTTATTGTTTAAACTATGTCGTATAGTAATAGTCAAAAATTAAGAATCGATCAATAACACACATATGTACGAGTATATACATGAAAATTTGGTTGGACTATACACAGTAATACTTAACCAGGATTTGAAAGTAGACGCTAAGTATTCACTATAAAAGACCAAAATCGCTTCATAATAATTCCTTAGGCATGAATATAAGTACATTTAAAACATTGTCAATTGTGATGTATTAAATTGAATAATTCATGGCTTCATACCCGTTCCAAGCCTCTTTATGTTGCTTCGTATTTCAAATTTGAGTAAAAGGAAAAATAAGGTGACGGATCTCCTATAATAAAATGGATATTAAATTGTAATATCTCCTCACATTTATATTACGTTTTCCTTTGATGTCTCGAGATACGCGGATTTAATCACATTTTAGTGTCCTTTTAAGAAATTTAGTTCGACACGGACATTGATAAAATCTAACTCGATCGTAAAGGCCGTTCGCGCGGTCATGTTTCAAGATGAAATGAAATTAGCCGCGCGTCGTCGTCAAAATAAAGAACAGGCTTCCGGAGCCGTACATATATATATACTTATATACTTAATATTAGAAAAGAGGAAAGATTTGTTTGTTTGTTTGTATTGAATAGGCTCCGAAACTGCTGAACCGATATGAAAAATTCTTTCACTGTTTGGAAGCTACACTATCCCCGAGTGACATAGGCTATATTCTTTTTGAAGTTATACTTCTTTAGGCGCGTTATGAAAAATTGATGAGAGTGAAATTTTACGATGCGCGCGCACCGTGACACAAAATTAACAGAAATGAAGTTGCCCACTAAATCGCTCATTACAATACGACCGACGTAACTTGGCGAGTCTGAATATAGCCGCAGGTGAACTTTCGCGCATGTACACTCGTAAAAAGTGTTATTAGCATTCATTAATAAAAATAAAGTATAACTTCTTACGCGCGTACATAAGTACACGCACCCTTTTTTTTAAAATAGGGATCCTTGCTAAAACTCCAATAATGTAACCCAAGGTTATTCAAAACTATCTTTATAATTTTCTTTTTTTAGTAAGCTGACCCAAATAGAAGGGTGATGTGTGTGTATTATGATTGTTAATTTGGATTTTTATTTATTAAAGACCCGAGCGAAGCTGGAGTAGGCCGCTAGTCTCATATAAAATCCGAGTTTATTGCCATGAGAGCGCCAGCCATAATACTCTAGATAAGCCAACAGAGACAATTTGGCACAAACTACGCCCCAGTTCTGTAGCCAAGTAAACGCTACACTGAGGAACGTTGAAGTTTTGCATATAGATGCGCCTATTTAGCTTACAGTACATAAATTGTTAAGCGCATCTCAGTGAATACATGTCACTCAGATTATCAATGTCACGTGTAGATTTCACTTTCTTAACATTACACAATACCTATTGCGGCGCGTAGGCAATCCAGCCCACACGATACGTTCTAAGCCCCAACAAAACCTTTAACCTTTCTTGTTTATTCATTCCTTGATTCCAAATGGTATTTATATACGTTTTCGAATATAGTTTTTGTTTATTGTTACGGTTCAATTCGATTCTTATATAAAACATTTGACATTCTTTGTTTTGAGAATGTATTGACGACATCTGAAAATTTGTATAGCTATTATAAAGAAAAACCTTTTCAAACTTTTCTTCTGATTCTTTTTTTATTTGTTTGGAGTTTTATTTGATTGGATTGATTCATTTGATCAATTACATAACAGTTTTCTCCTATTATAAACTTGTCATCTAATATATTTTTTTTATTTTTAAAATTCTTTTTATAACCAATCAATTACTTCCTTCGGATGAATTATCAATTTTCTGATTAAATCAAGTATGTTATTGAATTATTTGACCTAAAAGAAGAGAATAGATAGATATATTTATTAAAAGTTACATACCATGTAGAGCTTTTAAATATGCCTTTCCAGCAGTTATCATCTGCCGGGCACCCGGATTGAACTTGTCCAGGATATTCTGAAACAAAACAAAAACATATATTCACAACAGTACTAAGTGTACAACAACAAACACTCTCGGAATGACCTTAAATGAAACGCTAATCCTAATGTTGACCTTTTTAATCCAAGCTGCTAGCCGAACAAGCTGTTTACGCAACCTTTGCCCATGCCATTTTCAAATACTTAAATAATTGCAACAGGCTGTCCAGTGTGAGTGAACAAACCTAACAACATGCACACAAGAGTATCGTTCTCAAAAACGAAGATGGGTTGCTTGTGTTTATGATTCCTGATATCTAACTAATATTTTTTAAACTGCACAAAATGTAATATAATACAATTTAAAACCAAATGGCCAAATAAATGTATACCTAACATGTTTCACAAATGCGGTTTCTAAATTGTATTATAGAGTGTTGTTGGTCGTATAAAATGCTATGCAGTCATATTTTTACCGTACGTTTGATTCCCTGAACGGATATTTGAAAGCGCTATTTACGCCGCCGTTTCTAAGGACTCCCGTAACCTAATATCATGTTTAACCATGTAAAGTTTTAGCTCGTCTGCACTTATGCAATGCGACAATTATTATTAGTGGTTTCGCGTGAGACAAATTTTTTCGTTGCGGCTTCAAGTGTTATGAACTAAAACGAGAATTATTTTTGGAACGAAGTTCCTTATGGGACGATGTGGAGAGGTACTCTAACCGGGAAAAAACGTCCGTAACGTAAGATTTTTATTAGTAATGCTAAAATTGTACGACTTAACTTTGTAATAACGTACAAAAAATAATATATTACTATTATCTTGGATATGATTCTTTACATATTTGGAGATGCTCCTGATTTTACCACTTCAATACTTAATGCACATGAACGTAAGTGATTCATAATAATAAATGATTCATGAACTCATTTGTATATGGTTCATTAGATTTAAAGCCTACATTACATTAAAAAACTATTTTGCCCATAAATTGACTTTGGATTTTCAAAGCTGTTAGTAAATATTGACATGTTTCTACATGTAGAAATCGGGGACTTGGGCCGTAAATAGACTTTGATACTGGAATGTGGCCTTTCAAGGATGCTGCTGAGCGGTGCGCCGGCCTCGTTTGCTAGAAGGTGTGGCCGACTCGAGTTTGCCGTCTCACAGACTACATTCCTATACAAATAAACACTCTTTAAACCTATAATTCTTGGTAATCTCATAAAACTTTATAAATCAGTTAACTACACTGCACATGTAAAAGATAGCTTCAACGAATACAAAACATCTGCGTGCTTTGACTAAACAAAAGCGGCTATTTATTTACGAAGCCAATTTTTTAACAATATAAAGCGTCATTTCTTTTTACTAGACACTAAAATACGAAAAGGCATACTCTGATGCGATTGGTAAGTGCTCTCTATGCGTGTTTTGAGAGAGCGCGTTTCAGTTTTTTTTTTTTTTTTAAGATTTTGTAATATTTTACGCCATACAATCTTCATTATGAAAACTTTGATGGTGTTTCGCGAGCGTTTGCGCTTGGTAATTTATTTTGCGACGCGTTTAACGTTCATTCCGAGCGTGTAACCACTTTCCA
Source organism: Bombyx mori (assembly GCF_030269925.1). Classification (NCBI taxonomy): domain Eukaryota; kingdom Metazoa; phylum Arthropoda; class Insecta; order Lepidoptera; family Bombycidae; genus Bombyx; species Bombyx mori. Next base: position 9,041,453 of record NC_085123.1, read on the forward strand.
ACAAGTAAATATGTGAACATGAACATTTTATAGTATCTAGCTTGCGAAATTACCATAGTCGTTCTAAATGTGAAATCGGAAGTACACGCTGCTGTTAAAGGCATATCGGAGCATGTTCTCGTGTTTAATATCAAATTGGAGTCATTTTTAACTTTAATAAAAGAGTCTAACTGACAATGGCCGAAATAAGGTTCGCTATCGACCGTTCTAATCGCCAGCCATATTATAAAAGTAAATGCATTTTTCCTTTTGCCCCAATACCGCTGGTCTTCCTGTAGCGAGTGTGGGGTTGAACTACGTGCTAATGTGTTTTACGATCCCGCTGACTCAATTTTTTTATGAGGCATATTTGTGTAATGGTCGTTGATGTTACATTCATTATGTTTATCTGTTTTATTGTTGGAATGATTTCGAAGCAATTTGATTAATTTACTTGGTTACTATTACTATTAAATTGGATTTGTATATTTATAAACACCTACAATAAATCTAACATAAAATTTTGTAGATTTGAGTAAAAAAAACTTCTGAGACATACAAATATTTAACCAGTTGAATTACAAACACAATATAGCATCAACAAACTAAACTAGGCATCTCAGTTCTCAGGAGACGTGATTCTTGACGAGTTTAAATAAGTTATCTATCCCCATCTTCGTTCAAATACAGAGCGACTTAAATATATGGATTTTTGGTTGGGGCGGACTGAAGGTAATTTTTTACTGAATTCAGACGTACCTTTTTAAAATACCGTGTAGGCCGTTCCGGGTGGGCCCGTCTTGGCCGCTTATTGCTCGCGTAGGCCGCGTAAATCTTGAGGGTGTACAGTGACGCCCAAGGGTGAAAATAGAATCGCACTTACAAAAATTAAGCAACGGAAGGCGAACGGTGTTGTAGGGGAAAATTGTTGATGTGTTTATTTAAAATGCATTACGCGTGCATAACGTTATTTCGGCACATTTGTTTGGTTTAAGGCATACATTTACAACTGGTGGTAGGACCTCTTGTGAGTCCGCGCGGGTAGGTACCACCACCCTGCCTATTTCTACCGTGAAGCAGTAATGCGTTTCGGTTTGAAGGGAGGGGCAGCCGTTGTAACTATCCTTGAGACCTTAGAACTTATATCTCAAGGTGGGTGGCGCATTTACGTTGTAGATGTCTATGGGCTCCAGTGACTACTTAACACCAGGTGAGCTGTGAGCTCGTTCAACCATATAAGCAATAAAAAAAACATGTTTTATATTTGTTTTTAAAATCCAAGTTATGATATATTTAGAACAATAGCAACGTTATTTTGAAAATAATCTAACAAAAAGCTCTAATCTAGATTTAGTATAACCTAAAATCCTGTTTTAGATTTTAAACGTAAACATTTTCCCCCTTATTATCTATTATCTATCTATATATATAAAAATGAATTTCTGTTCGTTAGTCTCGCTAAAACTCGAGAACGGCTCGACCGATTTGGCTAATTTTGGTCTTGAATTATTTGTGGAAGTCCAGAGAAGGTTTAAAATGTAAATAAATATGAAAATGCTCGGAATTAAATAAAAATAACAATTTTGTTTTTCCTTTGATGTGTCGCCCGTCGGACGGATTCCTTTTGTTTGTTTTAAGTTTATTTTATACAAAAGTTTAGGTCTTTTATTTATCGATTGAGGCACTACGAAGTCTGCCGGGTCAGCTAGTTTTGGAATATAAAAGTTCTATTACAAAGTTTTTTCATTGCCTGAATCATACATAGTATGCTAAGCTAACTTTGCAAACATGATACAGGCGAGTTTATCCCATCTTCTTTATTTGTAGGGCACGTAGCGCACGACATTTGGTACCAAATTGCCTCGAGCAGGCTTCGTGACACTCGGCGTTGCCTCCCCATCCCTTTTTGAGCCTAATGCCCCTACGCACACGTACGATATTCTTTTTGCAAGCGCGCCCTGACGAAATAGAACCAACATTGAAATTCATGAGTCTTTATGACAACCGCTTTTAGACAAACATCTATATGTGTACTCAATTTGTATTTAGGCCATTCAAATGGCATGCCAATTCGTTTATAATTTACAATTAAATTTTACTAGGCGAAGGAGAATAATAATCATGCGAAAATCATTTTAATACTTGTATTATAGATACAGATGGAGCTTGCGTTGCCTGTATTACCTGTTATTAACTAATTAAAAGTAAGTTACATGCATTTGTAAAATTGATCATATATTCTGAAAACAAAGATAACTTAGATTTTATTTTATATTTCATTCGTCCAAGCATAGATTACTATTTTTTTTTTGTATTCAGAGTCACATAACAGTGTCATTACATGAGTGAAGACAGACTTGCAGTTTGAGCTTACACTGTTTCTTTATCAATTCTGATATTTGATATTTTGATACTCTTTTGGCGGACAAAGACTTGGTGCTTGTGGCAGAGAATTCAACCTTCAAATGCATTTTAAAAGAAAAACAACAGACCTTCGTTCTACAGTTAATTATGTATCGCCAGTACGTGTAGACATTATTTGTATTGAAGTAATATTTCTAATAATAGGGTGTCTCCGACTATTGAAATTTGTTGATTTATACATCCCGCGTTCAAAACGTTGTTGTTCAAAACAAACAAACTTACTGGTGGTATGACCCCTTACTGGTGGTAGGACCTCTTGTGAGTCCGCACGGGCTGATACCACCGCCCTGCCTATTTCTGCCATAAAGCAGTAATGCGTTTCGGTTTGAAGGGTGGACAGGCCGTTGTAACCTGAGACTTAAGAACTTATGTCTCAAGATGATGGTGCATTTAGGTTGTAGATGTCTATGGGCTCCAGAAACGACTTAACACCAGGTGGGATGTGAGCTCTTCCACACATTTAAGCAATAAAAAATAATAATCATAATGTTCAGTTAAAAACTTTAAAAACTCAAAGAATAAAAATTTTATATTATTAAAGTTCTTGAGATGCTGAAGCAACTAGTTGCTTTTAGCTACTCCAGCTTGACTTCGCTATTTACAAGGAGACAGCACAAACTTAGAGCCACAAACATTTCACGTTTGCTCTTTTATTTTATTGTTTTGTTAGCTTTGCGAAAGATATTTCAGTTCTACAAGTACTTCGACAAGACATTTAAATACATCGTGAGCCATTGCATATTTATTTTATTTTATCTACGCATGGCCATGAAGAGGATGCGTTTCTTGTTTTAACTTTATTAATGGCGCAGAAAGTTAGATCCAAATTCTGCATGTCAACTTAAGACAACACTGAAGTTCCTGATCACGAAGGAGCAAGTCATCGTCTTCGCCATAGATACGTCCGTTCGGATCTATCAGATCCAATAACTGTTGCATTAGATACCTTCAGCTCTAACACTAGGAGCAGGCTTAGAGATCCCGGTAATCGTACTCGTCGAACTCGGCAAAGAGTTCGGTGTGCAACCTAACCCATGCATCAGCCCGTTGTGTTTCTCGCCGGATCTTCTCAGCGGGTCGCGATTCCGATTTGATAGTAGATTCATTGACAAAGCAGCTACTCTTGAGTTGTTAGGTCTTCTTCGGAGGCGCTCGGACAGCTGTGAGCAAATCCCACCCCTCCTGGCTGAACCTTGCTCGCCCACCTGTCCTGGTGAAACTGGAAGGTCCTCCGGGCCACCAGTAATAATTCAAACATAAAAAAAAAACACTGAAGTCTTAATTGCCGCTGGAAACATGATTCCCTAGCGACATATGTAAATAGGTATGATGATGGACCACACATGTACGGATTGTAACATGTATTATTACAGGAAGAATTAGATAAGTGCGTAAGGCAGGGATCCTACTGCTGTGGTTGAGCAACGGAAGAGCTATTAGCCGCATGAGGAATGATTAGCTCGGGAAAGCTGGTTTTAAATACTCATGATACAAATCTGTATCCTAATTATAAGGCAAACCATGATCATATTGCGATAGTGTGTATGCAAAAGATATTTTATAGATGAAGCAATATGATTTCATTTTCAAGGTATTCGAAGCGCGTTGAAGTTTCAATTTCATTTTAAAAAAAAACGAAACGTCAATAACAGTTAAATTCCAATCCGAGCCCCACTTTTCTTCGACATCGGAGTTCTTAACGTAATCACGACTTGCAATTTGTTACGGATTCAACAATGCACCTCTTAAGTTCTACGTTGGAACAAAATAAAAGAGTTTCCTTTTTAAGTTCGCTAAATGAAGCCGACTACAAAAGGCGGAGCGGGGCGTAATTCAAATGAACGCTCGTCGACCGCTCCCCACTTTGATTCTGTACTTTGTAAAGTTAAATTTTTCCAAAGTTTCATTCGCAGGACTCCGCGAACACTCTCAACTTTTATATCAACTTTAAAATCTGACAACGGAATCTCTCTTTAAGTTCAATACAGTTGTTTAATGAGGTGGAAAAATAATCGGCGGTGCCGGAAGCTGGTAATGAAGTTGTAACGATATACCTACTACCGTGTATCTCTTGACGAGGTCAACACCTATGTATGTTATGTGAGTTGTGTTGGTCTGTAGAACGTTCAAGTACAGACATTAGAGTCTATTGTTTAGTGTTGTTGTTATGTAGATATCAACATTATTTATCCGTTCACTGTCGCATACCGTGACAATCATGTTATACACTTTATATCGCTAATGTGTCAATTTGAATAAATGGCAAGGTTGACTCTGTTAATGGCCGAATAATGTTTATAAGCTGCGCTTAGATTTCTTAACTTCATTATTTTGATTTTAGGCAATTGATTTAGATTAACGAATTTAACAAACATTAGAACGGTGATTAATCAAATAATAAATTTATAATTTTTGTAAGTGTATAAAAAAAAAACTTAACGATTACAGCACTAGTAGTTATGTCTTCTCTTGGGATCTTGATTTAGTTTTTAGGATATTATTCGAATTAGCAAAAGTAATTCATTCAGAAACCAATAAATCATTATTTTTATAAATAATTCTGCTGAAACCTTTGATATCTGACCTTATGTTTCTAATTTCGAGTTATTATATCTTAGCCGTATATTGATAATCTCCACGTGTATATCACGGATGTAATTATCGTACACAAGGCATTTGATTAACAGCGGCATTCTTTGAGAAAATTACACGCTATTTCTATTTCTGGAAATCGCGGTACCTTTCAATCTAATGCTCAATCAATAATGTAATAAATTAATTGAAATATCGGGGCTACGAAAGAGAAACAACATCATTAAAATGTTCACGAACAATAACGGGCTATATGTTATTTGAGAGCTACAAATTTATAATGTACAAAAACTTTAAAAAAAAAACTGGCTTTTTATCATACAGTAATAAATAATGTAAAAACGAAACAATCTTTGGCTTATGATCACAATTTATTGTACTATAATTCAATTAATTTGAATGCTATTTATCACTAAAAGTTCAAGTTAGATTTACCGTTGCGGTCCATAATGAAATAGCCACAACGAATTTGATCGTGGTACACGGTAATTTGCGGCTTTAGCATCGAAATTAGCTGATGTATTACAAAACCTATATTTGCGAAATTATTTAATCAACAAGCTTTATTTATCCAATTCAGATATTAATATTATCTAGCGTTCATTTATAAACCTAGAATAAGAACAAATTGAGAAGTTGTTTGTCAAGAAACAAGAGGTTAAGAAATTGTCTTAAAATTTCCACTATTACGAACCACTTACAGAAATGTGAAATAAAAAATATCGGCACCATATCCTTACATAAATGAAGCTATATTTTAAGTATTTACTATGGCACAGTAAAATATACCTAGACAATCCCGGCCCATCTTATATCAAGCCGTGACCTGAGCCGTAGCATAAGGCGCGTTTAACCTTGAGACATGTACCCAAAGTCTCAATGATGAGACTAAAATATGCGCCGAACACGATTATTTGAGGCCTCCGATTCCAACAGTACGGGAAGCTCACTACTAATTTTAATTGATTTAATCTAATCTAATCTAATTTAAACTATTATTAGTTGTTTATTATATGGTGTTGTAATGTGTTGATTATATAGGAGTCTAATCGAGTAGAAGGAATTAGCGTCAGACATCGATTCGACCGCTAGTCACGAAACAGCCGAGGCAGCCGCATTCCTAGCGTTCATGCCGAAGGTATTACAGCCTTCGAAAATGACGTCATCCTAACTACCTAACAGTAGAACTGAACGGATATCTATATATTAATACGTGAAGCAAAAACTTTGTACCCCTTTTTACGAAAATTGCGCGGACGGAGGAGTATGTACCTTACCACACTTATAAAGAATATAGAGAAGGAGTGCAGAATGCCAATTTTTTTTTAATTTATGCAAAAAAAATACATTAAATCAATAAAAAATACATTACACACACTACCATGTATTTGACACATGTACACACGCATGCATACTATTTGTTTATTGTCAAGCTTTTCTTATTGCTTAAAGTCTGCGGTCAAATTGAGAATAGATTAAATATTATTTGTCTTTATAAATATTTGTCTAAGTGTAGTCTTGACGAAGTCTTTGATTATAGAAGTATAATAAATAGTCTTTGACAATAGAATCATAATAGTGTACAGACGTGTAATTTCAATTAATTATAGTCGAATTTCGAGTACAGGGGGACCACTAGTTGACTTAAGTACCTGAATCCGTCATGGGGAAGACACTAAGCAAATGATTTTGAAAACAGATCTATATTTTATGATGCTTGAAAGATTGGACAAGATAAAGAATGAGTATATCAGGGGAAGTGTGCAAGTGGCCCCGGTAAGCAACAAATTAAGGAGCGGACGGTTAGCGTGGTATGGACATGTGATGCGTAGAGAGAAGATGCATGTAACTAGGAGATGTATGGAAATGGTAGTGCAAGGTAGAGGGGGAAGAGGTCGACCGAAGAAGACATGGATGGAGTGTGTGAATGACGATATGAGAGAGAGAGAGGAGTGAGTGTTGAGATGACGGCTGATAGAAGAGAATGGAAGAGAAAAATTAGCTGTGCCGACCCCACCTAATGGGATAAGGTGGAGAAAAAGAAGAGTTGCTTGAAAGATTAATTTCGAATATTTCCTTCTGAACATTTTCATGTGTTTGGTTGGTAAATAACACAAAAGTTGTCTTAAGCGAAACTTTAATAAAACACGAAACGCGGTTGAAACGAAATGAATTCCGAGGCATCTCTAGGAAGAGTTTCACCATAATGAAATTCTTTAAATATCGTTCTCTCCCTCATGGAGATTAAAATTCAAGTAATTGTGCGTGCGGTTTCACTACGACCAGCACAAGACTTTGAATAAAACTCGCTTAAAACCTGTATAATTTACTGAGCAAAATACATATGCATATTTTTTTAATTGACTATAACAATTTTGTACATTTAGTGTAAACAAAACTCAATATATAAACGCAAATAGCTTACTGGCGACTGTATTTTTTTTGTGAGACTCAAATATAATTGGAATATTTTTTTTTATAGGATTTTCATAAAACGTAGACTAGTAGCAGGATGTATAGTAAGCAAACGGCTGCCCCACACTTCAAACCGTAACGCATTACTGCTTCACGGCAGAAATAGACAGGATAGCCGTACCTACCCGAGCGGGCTCCGAAGACGCAAAATTGATTAAAATATAAAATTAATTATTTAAACTTCTAGTTATTATTTAGATTTCTGTTGAAATAACCAAGAGATTAAACTGTAATACTATCTGAAATTAACATTAGTACATATAACTTAACCTTGCATTTTTTGTTAATTTTTTTGTTTCGTAACCATTAGTGACTGTTCACATATAATTAACAAGACAAAGATTTTAAATGGAGCTATTCAAAAGATTTAAAATATGTGTAGACGGTAAGCTGTATGTATGACAGTCGAAGTAAATAAAAAAAATGTAAATAATTCCTCTTCACTACATAGTATAAAATAAAGTCGCTTTCTCTGTCCCTATGTATGCTTGAATCTTTAAAACTACGCAACGGATTTTGATGCGGTTTTTTTTAAAAGATAGAGTAATTGAAGAGGAAGGTTTGTATGTATAATAACATCCATTAAATAGTGGAGAAATCTATAATAAATTACAGTTTCCGAAGCGAAGTGAGGGCGGGTCGCTAGTTGGCTATAAATAACATTATTTTACGTTAATCCGTGTGCGTTGCCATTTAATTAATCAATTATCCCCGGTCAACAACTGTAACAAAACGGAGTTATCAAGCATTGTGCGGACATGACAGTGCTCATTGGATAATAAACTTTGTCGAATAGCACGGAACCCGGGACGCGGACATGATAAATGATTAAATTAATGTTGTGTACAATGAAGTTTATTGAAATTTCAAACACAGGCACGGTCGGGTAACAGTGTCGGCTATTAGTCGCCCGGGACACGTAGCGCTTACAACCTGCCGTGCAAATATTTATCCACATTGGATTTACGTGTTAAACGTACTGAATTGTAATCAGCTTTGATTGGGAACTCACCACCGGTTCCCATTATCCCATCCTGCCGACGGGTTGTAATGATTCATGTTGTGTAAACTTTTACATGATTTTCTGGGATCCGTTTGCTGTGATGTAAATTGTTAGCTTTTGGGACAAAGCTGAACATATTTCGAAGGTAAATACCTAATACAAATAGCAGCATTTGGTGTGGTATTTTTTATATTTTCGTTGGTTGGACGCAGCGTTTTTTAAGGTTTATATTAAAGTCTATTTCATTCTACAGTTAAATTTAACTACCGTTTACATTTAGATTTATTTGCACATAAGAGGAACTAACAATACCTTAGGTCAGGAAATTCAGTTGATTTACAGTTTTCGTTTTCACAGTAAAGATCCCAATTATCCGAAAGTTATTTGAAAGCCGATTAATCCTTAGAAGTAGGTTTAATCATAATACTACCATATATGTCTATACATACATCTATTTGTACCTTGAAAACAGTAGGCAACCAAGGGGCCTATCTTTTACTTCTTCGTACTGTTATTAGTATTGACCCGTTCGACCATAATCATTGGCACTTCAAAATTTACATTGATTTTATCTGTTTCCAAATGTTTTATTGATAGCACTTAAGTTCGTTTTATGGCTATTGAATATATAAAAAAATGGATGACAAATAGCTGAACAAAATCCACTAAGCCATTTTATATTTGTTTATTTAAATATAGATGTTGTCTGATGTGAAACAAATCCACTGAATTAATTTCAAATATTTTTTATGGATTGATTACGCTGAATTCTATTATTATCGTCTGATTTTATTTCACTTCTCCATCTCTCCTCGGGATAAGCTCCCAGCAATTTAATTAGGATATCACTGAGTCGCTCGAACTGTTGAAGCCGTAACTCGATATCCTCCAAACATCGTACGTTTAAAATTTTCACTGGGTATTATTGAGGGCCCGGATATCGCACTGTTTTGAATTCTATGAAAGCGTACCATCGGAGTATACTGGTAAAACTCGGTCACGTTCCGCTGTGATTTTCGTTGGATGTAAAAAACATTGAATTCTGGAAGGAAGAGCCTCATTTATTTTATATCGACCGATATCTATGACAGATACTTTTCCTGAAGTGCCAACTACAACTGCACTAAGTTTCATAACAATCCGATTAATGGGTTAGGAACGCATAGAAGACAAACATTCCTATATCTCTTTTTTTGTAAAAAGATATATTTTAGGAAGGAAGGATTACTGGTGGTTCGAGGGCCTTTCCAGTTTCATTAGGACAGGTGCGCAAGCAAAGTCTCAGCCACGAGCGAGCCTTCATCTATGGTTAGAACTTATATATCTACTTATACTTTTAACTTAACTACTAATTAATTCATGGTAAATAATTATATTGGAAACCTACCGCCACAAAATATTGTTCCTCCCCAAAAAATAACAATAACATCCACATACTTAAAATAAAATAATACTGTTGATTATTAATAGAACCCTATTAACAACGGATCGCATTTATTGTAACTTCAGATGATTATTTCTCTGTTACAATCCATTCACTTTTGCAGAGGACTGTACATAAATTCCGAAAAATAACATTAAGTCTATCGTCCTACCAAGTGCTCGGTAGGGGCCTTCCCTTTGTAGTCATTTGCTATAATTTAAAAATTGTATAATGGTGTGGTATTAGGACACGACAGGCTCGCGAGGGTGCAAGTTTGGCGTTTACCTCTAACCGTTATTACAAAGCAATTAAGACTTTTATCGCATATCTCGAGGTGACTACTTAATGTTCTGTTAGCCACTTGAATTCCAACCGATCGATATATTAGAATACTGGTGGTAGGACCTCTTGTGAGTCCGCGCGGGTGGGTACCACCACCCTGCCTATTTCTGCCGTGAAGCAGTAATGCGTTTCGGTTTGAAGGGTGGGGCAGCCGTCGTTACTATACTTGAGACCTTAGAACTTGTATCTCAAGGTGGGTGGCGCATTTACGTTGTGGATGTCTATGGGCTCCAGTAACCACTTAACGTCAGGTGGGCTGTGAGCTCGTCCACCCATCTAAGCAATAAAAAAAAAAAAGCTTAATAAAATATTGAAGTATAATAGCCGGCAAACTTCTTGAGCATTTGTTGATGTAGTGGGGGTAAGTTTGCGCATGGTACACTCACGTGCAAAAACATTATTTACCCTGCGTCATAATGCAATTAAATTATTAAAATCAACATATGTATTTATTTATATATTTATTAGAACATCAACAAAAAATATAGGTTAATAACTGTAATAATTTAATCTTGGGGTAAAATAGATATTCCTTCTATTAAGTCAAAACTAGAGCTGTTGCCAGATCTTCGTTCAGTTGAAGCGAAGCTGGTATTTGTAATTTTTTCTTCGTTATCATAATCTTGACCATCATCATCATCACTGTTTTCATCACCCGAGTCGCCATCATCGTGATAAGTCGATATAGGGCTCATCGGTGTAGTTTACAACTCGGTCGGTTCGGTCTTCTTTTTTGTCTATAATTAATTATTTTTTGAAGATATTCGATTCGTAGTAATCGAATGTTACTTTTTTCAATTACCAGCTTCCGATTATTGTCTGTTCTTTTTTTCCATTTAAAAATAAAGCCTAGCTCTTTCATAATACGTCGTAAGCTTCATTCCGAGCCATTAAAATTTATATCTTCTTTAAAATTTTCGAAGCCTTTCTACGGTACGGAGTTTCGCTGCTTGTTATGTAGTTATTATGATTACATCTTTTTATTACAGATTGAACGAAACTATGCATTCCGGTAACTTTCTTCTTCCCTGATCTTTTCTTACCCGGAGTCCGAAACACGGCGAGCAAGCCAGAGCCTTTAGTTTCGTTAATAATGCACCTAACAGTACTCACTGATGTTTTTGTTGCTTCCGAAGTCTGTTTTTCTTTTTCCATATCATTCTTCCCCTGTTTTATAATGAAGCAATATACGTCGTACACAGTTTTTCTACCCTTTCTTTTGAATACTATACCAGTTTGTCGCGGCATAGTGTATTTTTTATAAAAAATCAACAAACACTCAACAAATAGCAATGGCAACAAAGTCAACAAGCAATTATAACAAATAACTTAACGATTAATAACGATAGACTTTTCACTGTACGCAAGCGTACTTTTGGGAGCAAGCGGAACGAGGGCGCGGTGCGGGGCGCAAGGTTCGACTGATCTACCAATAACGCGCTCGATACGATTTCCCCTGCCGTCGCGCCTCACCCTCACCACCAAAGTGATCTAAAATTCGGTTCTGCGCAGTCAAGGTCATTTGCTCAAGATGTTTGCCGGTTACTATATAAATACTTAATCGTTCGGAATATCAATATAAAATATATTAAACAGGAAAAGTACTACCAACCTAACTATTTCTGTGGTGAGCACACACGCACTCCATTTCGATGAGCACTGCACTACTGTTGAAGCAACTGAGATATCGACCTCATGTCTCAATCACTCAGTATTAATTAGATCTTGTGTTTTCATAAAAATGCATACTAAAACAATTTGAAACGAAATAAAATTTATAGTTCAACTGAAATGATTTCTACCCTCACTTTGAGTTTAATTATACTTTCAAAGCACACATTTTTATTTTTAAGAAGTATTGTTGCAATTCAAGGAGTTCACTGCATAGACAGTATTTCGCTTAGAAAGCGAAAGGCAATTGTTTCTAATTGTTACGCAAGCGACTCTCAATATTCGTCGCAAACGCGAAGTAAATAATAGAAGCTAACAAAGGAAGCTTCCTTGTTTACATTTAAAAAGAAATTCAATCTGACGTATTTACATCGGAATTAACATTACAAAATACGACACCTACGTTTCACCTAACAACACATGTAATATCAAAAGGGAAACACGATTCCGTTACGATCGCGGCGGCGCGACGATGTAATTAAGAAAATATTTCGTGAAACGGTAGGTAGGTAACTAATTTGTAAATCATGTTTTCAGACGAAGCAGCGGTGATCGTACTGAACGTAGGCAATTATATAAACGACAATCAACGGTACAAAGGCGTCGGGGGAAGGAAAGTCTTCTAATATAATTATACAGATATGGCACGTTAACGCGGCGCAGTGTGACGGCTGACACGCCGCTGGCAAAACGCTGCGTTAACGTAATAATCACGCTCGACAGCACACGCTCCGATTACTATGAAAATTAGCGTCTTTGCCTTATCTCGCTTCTTAATAATCTTTTTTATCCATATCACAATATGTGGGGTGTGTTAGCGGTGCTAATACGCAAGTCGGTCTCAAATAACTGTGGCCGATCTTATGTGGAGCGTATCTGAGAATGTTGGAGTTAATTACGTTGCTACAGAAAATTAAATAATTTATCGTGTTCTAATTTTTTTAACAGTTACCATGAAGTTTACGATGCTTTAAAATGTATTTATTACTTCTAGTTTTTTTTTATAAATTCGTAGAAATTGATTCGATGAGAAGTCATTTCTATCGCTTGTTTGGTTCGAAATATTCTTCATGGAAAAGTAAGTTTTTTTATTTTATTTTTATTGCTTTGATGGGTGGACGATCTCACAGCCCACCTGGTATTAAGTGGTTACTGGAGCCCATAGACATCTACAACGTAAATGCGCCACCCACCTTGAGATATAAGTTCTAAGGTCTCAGTATAGTTACAACGGCTACCCCACCCTTCAAACCGAAACGCATTACTGCTTCACGGCAGAAATAGGCAGGGCGGTGGTACCTACCCGTGCGGACTCACAAGAGGTCCTACCACCAGTGAAAATTCGTCGAAGGTAGTTCCTCAAAAATTTTACACGAAAATCCCCTAATCCCAATTTGAATTTGATTCGTCTGTTAAATGTTTACGAGACAGGTGCTGGAGTCGTTAATTATCCAACAATAAATCAAGTTAATAGGGAACTTATAATGTAGGCGCAATTTTTAACAAGATTAAAAACCCCGGTGTCAAAAGTTAAGCGGATTTCAAAACAAAATTTACGTCTGTTTACAGCCAACCGCAGCGGGGCACTGATAAAACGAAAACGAAATCAGTCATGACTAAATTTGGATCTTTTGGCCCAGTTCCGTAACAATTTTCTCTAATGAGTTATGTCAACACTCATTATTTTTAAAACCATTATTCCATCATTTCGTTACGAGATTATGTCTTTATTTACTTAGCAACGTTAAATCGAGTTTTGACTAAAAAATCATGACCGAAAAATTATAACCGTTTTTAAATTCGGTTTTGTTCCCGAATTGTTCACAGTTTACATAGTAGATTATTCCTCTACGTATTGTTGACGGAATCCTAACGGCATTAAGGTGTGTTTTCACCTCGGGCATAGAATAAACAGTGTTTTATTTTTAAATAACAAAGGGAAAGCTCGGCGAAAACGCTCACAAAATAAAACTTCACGCTTTATTTCTACAAAGGGCTTTGCAGACAATGTTCTGTACTCTTTTATAATCTTCCCGGAAAAATCGCCCTTGATCCTGGCACACCTGTTAGTTTTCCACCTTTGTTGCTATTTTCTTCGATTTTCACGAGCACAATCTTTATTATAAAATATTCATGAAACTTGTGTTCGAAACGCCGGAGCTAAAATAAGGCTAAATGGTTGGTAAATATTACTATTTTTTTTCTAATTATTAATTTCTTATGTGCTATTTCTAGGACCGTTACCGAATACGAAGGTAGCTGATAATTCCAACACGAAAATACTAAAATCGCGAGAATAGTGTTTTAAATATATGTTTTTCATGGCTCCGTAACAGTTGATATACAACTCAACTGAGACAGTGACCTCGTACCTGAAACGGGGTGATAGAATTGACGATATGGAGTATTCCGGCCCCAGTAATCATTTAAGATAATAAGGCCTAGTTCGCTCATGTAAACAATTAATAAAAAGAAAGAAGAAAGTATAATATAATGGATGAGTTGGCCTTTTTCACAATGGACCGCATAATTGTTGCGTTGCAGAATTAGGGAGAATAATGGTATCTACATAGTCGGATTTGCAATACGCTGTACTGCAAAAAATTATGATTTTTGGCTAGTTTAATTTTGTGATACCTGGCAGCATTTTGTACTGTCAGTTTCATGAACAGTTTTCCTACACTTGGTAAATCGATCTCAATACAGTACGATATTACGAGCACTGTCCTCATTTCATTGCCGTTGAAAAGTCGAAATTTGAATTGGAGTAACAGTTATCCTACCAAATTTATAGACATTAATTAATTATCTTCGGTTTTTGCGTGTTCAAATTCTAATTAAAACTACTTTTACCGTTTAATCTCCCATTTTTTACTGTCATGATAATTGATCGTATTATTTTCGAACATTTCGCAGTTTTCGTGATCACGGATGTGGCCGTCCGCAGTAGTTTAAACAACTAATTATTTATCTTTCCAATTAATTTCGTCCTTGATGTGTTCGTAGACTTTGTAGCTTTGAAATACCGCGCACTATGACTAAGATCTCATAATCTACTTAAGCATTACAAGTCACTTTGAATTCGTCATGCAATTGCAAATCTTGTTTTATATGTACCTATGGAGAAAGAAGCTGTTTGTTAATGTTACGTACAGTTCTTAATATTTCTTAATTTATAATGTTGAATTTATTTTATGGATTCTAACAATGTATTACTTATTTCAATACTTCGTAGTCTATTGTTGGGTGTTAGTACTAAAATGCGGTACTCGCCATGATAATAATAATTGTAAATAACCACTTCGATAGAATTTTCAGGATACTTTGGGAAAGCATGAGAACTTTTAATAAGTTTTAATAATTTCAAAAGGGCAAAAATATTAGGAACGAATTGAAACAAAAATTTTTAGTAATAACTCATTAAACATTAGAAGTGTAATTTTAATAATTCTGAAAATTTCGAACTACTCGTAACTTTGAATCTGTTTCTCAAAACCTTTCGTAGTGATGAAGTAGGACTTTTCGTACCTCTCACTTCCATAATGGCACATTCTCGACATAAGCCAAGCAATCCCTGCTTTCACAAATTTGAATACTTCACTTTGTTCAGATTGATGAATATGATAACAACCTTATTAAACATTCAATTCGAATACACGTAAACTCGAGTGGCTCGAAATTCGCCAGTTAAAACTCTAAATAATTTTTGTGTAGTCTTGAAGCAACGCACCGCAGTTCTTACGTCTGTCATCCAGATTTAATATCACATCTCCCGTTTTGTAAGGTTTCTACCGGGAGGCAATTTCCCTCCTAAAATTGTATTTGGACGAATACGCGTGAACTTAATACGTATGCGACCTGAAAGACAAATTTTGCTTTTATATATTGTCGTTCACGAACATGAACGTTGCTTATCTCCTCGGTTTTTATGTTTTCATATTGATGGTTTTATGTTACGTATATATATACATGCCTATTATATAGAAATCTGTGTCATTTATAGGCCGGGCTAAAAGTAAAATCAACATGAAAGGATATGTTAATCAAGTAACGAAGCCACATAAAATATGAAACAAATTAGACGGGGAAATTCGTGATATCAATTTCATATATTATGTATTTTTGGAGCTTCATAATAACATGCGTGTCGTTTATCGTGCTCGTAACTTCTCAATTATAAGTCCTACAAAATAGAGTACCAATAAGAAATTTGATAGTTACGAATTATTTTAATTTGTCACAAAATGTATGAAGTTTTTAATAAAAAGAACCCTGGTCTTTAATGGAACGGCCAACTATAAGAGATTCCGAAATACATAGTTTCCTTTAACAAATCGACTTCTCTAAGGCGACCGGCTGCCGTCGTTTCTCAATCTGAGTTACTAGTGGAAGGAGGTGGCGGAAAATCTTCCTATATCAGATTTTATGGAAGGGTTAAGCGTTTCAAATCTATTCTGACGTTGCGTGTTATCTACTTTCCTTTAAGATTTGGGCTCAATATTTTAGATTGACTTGTTTCAGTTCTGTTATACAGATTTATGGGCATTCCATAAAATGTTGATACTGATATAAAATAATAAAAATCTGGTTTCTTCATATGAAAAATGTACCTCGAAATTTGAGTGCTTAAAATATTTATAGGTTCTGGAACTATAAACTTTTAAAATGATGCTAATCATTTTGATTTAAATGAGATGTAATACTTCTGAAAGCTTCACTTTTACCATGTGTACCTAAAATAATAAATAATAGTTTAAAAAAACTAACAAAATACGCTTTTGTAGAAAATCCAACTAAAAAATAGAAAACATAATTTTTTTAAGCCTGTTAGTTAATGCAAATAATTATGTGTTAACGCTGTTGACTTCAAAAAAATTACCTAAAATCGATGCCTCCAATGAACACTACGCTAGCTCCAAATTCGTAGGTTTACAGGAGAAGCGTTTAAACGAAAAAAGTTGATAAAATCTTTATTATTGCAGATATATTTATGGTTTTTTCTTGTGTAACTAGCTAATTTACTCTTGCTTCGAACCCCATCAATAATGATTTGTAATACTTTTAAAATAGTGAAGCGATTTACGTGAAAAACGAAAATTTCAAAATTTGGAGTTAGAGTAGTGTTCATTGGAGGCATCGAAATGTAAATTTAAAAAGAGTCAAATAAACGTTAGCCAACAAACTTCAAAGACCGTAATTTCATTATTAGTTATTGATTAATCAGTTTTTGATTTATTCAGTTTTATTAATAATGTCCAAACTAAATTTAGGTAAAATATTCTAAAATATATATATTTGAATATTGGCTTATTCAAATACTATGATGTCTGTCTCGACTGACACTGCAAATATTAAAAGTTAAACAGTTCATATTAAGAGCACTTCCTGGCTTAATATTGTACAAAAAGCTTTGTTAGTTTATTTTAAATGAACATTTCAATTTAATTTTATTGTGAAACTATCTTAATGAAACAAAAATGGCATTTAATCATAATAAACAAAGTTGATAACATTTGCATTATCCTCCAAGTTCGTCTTATCTTCTATCTGGGGAGGGCCGAGATTCCCTTATAGTAAGCCCTTCATTGTGGGGAAATCGCACGATTCTGACTGCCATCACTGACTAACAGTCATACAGCACCAGAGAAAATTTACATCAGCCGGTTTAATGTCGCGAAGCAATTTCATTTCGTGCAAGGAACGGGGCAAAACACGTCCAGCCAGCTCTGAGATTCGCAGTCCTGTAGTAAGCCTTCACGTGCGAGACCACGTAGAATGGTCACGTCAAATCGGTAACGATGCGTCGGGTGATACCGCAGCAAGACAAATGTGTCGCATATTCTGGAGGCGTCTTCTGCTATCTCAAAACCTTGAATTTCCCATTTTCTTTAACAACGTATAAAAAGTGAAGTAAATTGGTTTATTGTGCACTCTATATTGAGCCTGTTTTGTTTTGTAATTAACTTCAAAAAGCTCTGTAATGTTTTTTTTTCAGTCGGAATCCATTTATTAAACATAATGGTGTGCTTGAAGTATTAAGTTTTATTTTTTAATGTTAAATTGATCAAAGAATCAGTTGCAATCTTAAAACATTGGTGTGCCTTAAATTATGTAAACCTAAAATGTTATACTGAATTTTTTTTCGTATAGTTTCATAGTATTTGAAACATTGATGCCCCCCCCCTGAATGTAATTTTTTAACCTCATTCTTATTATTATTCAATTTCTCTGCTGTTTTTTTTTCATTTTGTTATAGAATTAATTAACGTACATGTAGGAAATCTTAAAAATTTTTTTTTGTTGGACAATTAAGCCGTATCATTCCTCCTAATCTATGTACCGCTAATCCTTTTCGTCAGGTATCAAATATGAAAAGATGACACATGAGTCGGTAATAATGTCATTTGGTAAACAATAGCTTTCAGCAGAGAACAGCACAGATAAAATTGAAAAACAGGTAAATATTAGCCACCGTTAGAAGCAATTTACCACTTTTATGGACGTTAAGTGACTTCATTACTTGTTTGATTTGCATGCATAGCGGCATAGCCTTATGCATATTAAATCCTAAATGGAATATATTAATAAAAGAATTCAAAAGAGTGCACGTTCAAAATTAAAAGCGAATTTTATTTTATTTTGCATTTGATGGTTTATTTGGTCGTTTTATGTGTGTATTAAAATTCACTGAGTTTCTCGCCAGGTCTTTTCTTAGTGGATCGCGATTCCGATCCGGTGGTAGATTCTGCGAAGCACTGGTCTTGCTAGGGCTAGGTGTTAGAAACTTCTTAGTCGCATACTTCATTGCTGAAGGTCGTGCCCCTTCAGCAATGAAATCTGCGACTAAGAAGAAGAAGAAGAAGAACCCGTGAGCTCACCTAGCAGTTCGCAAGAAGCTGGAATAACCCCTTAGGCTACCAACGAATAGGTAAGTAAAAAAAATGTGTGCGAAAATGAAACCTTATTTGAGTTGTTGTTAGCACGTCAGGGAAAGTTGCTACTATAGTACTATAAAATAATCCGGATCTGGAATGAAACCATTTCCTCGGTGCTTCCTAAGCACTATGATGTGTGCCTCACACGGGTCTTGAGAGAAATTTCCGTTGTGACCTGGTTGTGGTGTGGTCATGTCCGACAACGATTGCTTGCCATCTATTGAAACGTATACTAATCTATTTACTAATACTATAATAATAATAAAGAAATGACAGACAGATAAAGAGAGAAAGAACATACTCTATTGCACACCAAAACACAATCAACATCAGAAAACAGTCAACAAGTATATAATGCGGTCTTATCGCTAAAAGCGATTTCTTCCAGACAACCGTTTATCTCTCTCTCTTCAATCGGTCCCTCATTGCTGACGATCGTGACTCCGTTTGATTCCGTCAACTAGCTGCCTCCAATTAATTTATATTATTATATTAATAGTTTAATTACCCGAAATTCTGGACAGATAAAGATACAGCAGGTAGGTATGTTGCGGTGTACTATTAATAATTCATTCAGTTTAACGATTCATAAGCCTAATATTTATTGTTCTGAACATAGGAATAAAACTTCTAATTGTCTCGCTCGCGTTTACTTCAAGTAACAACATAAAAAGTTTGTAATTTATTGTGTCATGCGCAATACCATCAGAATTTTTTAATTATCCTGTCATCCTTTTTTTGTTTAGTCGCGTCCTTAAATACGGAAATGACGCTTCACTGTTGGCCAAAGTAATTAAAAATGCTTTTACTATTTATACTCAAAGTTGTATGTAAATTACGAATTTCATAACAGACTGAACGTATGCATAACTTGCATTAGAAATTTTAAAAGATAAACGTGATGCACATAATACTATGTTTACTAATTAAAATAAAATTAATTCATCACATAAAATGACGTTGTCATCTTTATTATGCAAGGAATACTTTCTCCAAACCTTAAAACATCTGCTTTGGCTGTATATGACATACAAATATTCACAGTACGTACGTATTCTACGTATAATATATATTAAACCAAGGATTTAGAGGATACGGAACGTGTCAACTGACAACAAAGCTATTTAGTTATGATGAGGCTAACATTTCAATATAAGGTGCCTAGTTTTTAATGAGAAACAAAACATCGATTTTATAAATAAATAAATTTTAGATAGCAAGCAGCGTAACCTTCGGTCTTTTAAAAGCCAATAAAATGTTCAATTAAGTAACTCGACGAGTACCGAGTGCCGACCCATGTACCCGAAATAATACACCTAACGAAATTAAAAGACCTCTAAAGATTTCCCCTCGCCCGTAATATTTTCGCAATGCTTTCAAAATTTAATAGCTACAATAACAATATTTTAACGTGATTTACTCATTTAGAATCTTAATGAATTTCGTGTTATACAACATCTCATTTACGTCTTTAATAATATGCATTCTGAGTATTAGATAACGCTCTGTGATTTGTATCGTTCGCGTTTTTAAAGATCATGTTTCCGTACGTTTTGTTTATAAATCAACCGATTTTTTTTTTTGGCTTTTCTACTTTCGCCGATTATTAATTGTCGGTCGTCGTCATAATATTCAAATAAACGTTGATATATACGATCCAATCAACGCTCTTTATGGCGTTATTTGGGTTACATATTTTTCATCTACATCCGTGTGAATGACGATTAAATATTGTGACATTAGAATGCTTAAACACAAAACGATTTTTAAAGTTCATCATTAATTAATTCGAAAGCCGAATCGTGATCGCTCCCGATAAAGAACCAATCTAGTTTGATAACACGAAGGAAATTAATTATTATTATAATGAAGGAATCGTAAAATCAACGACCGCTTTCGGGGCATATCACATTACCATATTTCGTCTAAACTCGTTTAAAGCCTTACAAAGTGACAAAGGAAAGTCCGTACGAGTGTGGAATGCCATATATACATATTTATAAAACACAATGTAGGTAGGTGCCGGTGAAATCGACTCGGAATTCTGTTATCGGCATTTAAGTTTCGGTGACCGTTTGACCTTCACATTTAAAGCGGTCGTGTATACACTGGCATCCTGATGAATGAAGTGAATTCACAATTGAGTTTTAAAATAATTTTAGTCATTATAGATCTCGGAACAAAATGAAGCTTAATCTATACTAATACTAAATATCATAAAGAGGAAAGATTTGTTTGTTTGTTTGTATTGAATAGGCTCCGAAACTAATGAACCGATTTGAAAAATTTTTTCACTGTTTATAAATTACACTATTCCCGAATGACATAGCCTATAATATTTTTTGAAAAAAATTAGGGATCCTTACTAAAACTCCAATAATGTAACCCAAGGTGTAAAAAAATTACCTAAAATATTCTTTACATCGCGTGCTCTGCAAAATTTTTTGATGATAGAATAAAATAATGTACTACGACTTTGTAGAACATTATTATTTACAAAAAGTGTCGCGACAGCATATGTCTAACTATTATAGTTATGCCGCAGTAAGTGTTCTTTTATTTAAAAAAATAAAACAACGTCAAATATCGTTGAAATTTTTTTTAAAGCCCCGAGCGGAGCCGGAGCGGACCGCTTGTAATAATATCAATAGAAACATTGTGAATTACATTTCACAACCAGAAGAGTTTATTAACAGTGATAATTGTAGTCCAGCTACCAGTAAAACAGCTTTAAAATATACTTAAACTATGTTTAAATTCTAAAATACCTATTGTTTTTTTTAAAGCTTAGATGAATGGACGAAGTCACGGCCTCATTGGTGTTAAGTGACTATCGTAATTGATGCAGGAAGAGCTATTTACTTTAATTAATAACTTTATCTTGTTAATTTTGTATAGAAACAATCTTTCATTCATCTATTACTACTATAAATACAGCTGTCATCGCATTTTTATCTTGGCTAATTTTTTGACTAGTAAATTGAACCTTTTTTTGAGAAATCTAAACACTTTACGAAACATTATGCTAGTATAATAATCGATTCACACTACTGTATAAAACACAAAAATTCATAGTGGGATTTGGAAATAATTTGAATCCACTAAATCTATAAAATTATCATCGTGATGAAATTGTATGTCATAAAAGATTTGAAAAACATGATAAGCCCTTACCTTATAGATTCCATCGACAAGTTTCGTAAGCTCCTCCGTCTCCATGGCTAGAGATTTTCAATAAACTAATATAAAAACTGTAGTTATTACACGGGAAACTTCATCGGGATAAACAGTGTATGCACAAACGAATTTCGACTTTAACACTTCGCACACATAATTCACATTTCAATGCACAGTATACTCGGTGGTATATCCTCGTTCGCTTCTCTAATCACTCAAGCAAACAAACTCACTTTCGAAGACATCTGAAACAAAGAAAAAACACAATTAACTTTCGATATTTAAAACAAAAGTGTTCTAATTTTGAATGGTATTCTTTTTGGTTAGTCAGTTGTGAAGGCGGGAATCTAAATAAATGTCACTTTAAAGTTTTTTTTTTTTTGCACCTGTTTATTTAAGATGTTATCTGTGGAGCGGAGCGTGCGTCCGGCGCGAGAACTATCTGTGTCTGTAGAGTCTCCTATCGCCTCGACTCCGTACGAATGACGATTGTACGTCGTAAAGGCATGCTAAAGAACTTAAGAGGCATATTATGAGATCACTACATACCCGTCGATGTCAACGCTATGTTTACGTGCATGAATTGTGGGTTATTTTATATTTTATACTTTAACATAGTGGATTATTGTGACACTGTGGTTCTTTATTAAAGGTTGAAATAGGTTGTCATGAAACCAGAAGCAGTCACGAAAATATGAATTCCAAACAAAAATGGAGCTTCAATAGTTTTTAATCGCAAATTATAAACTAACAAGCTTTTGCCCGCGACTCCATCCGCGTGGAATAGTTACTTTGGCATAACGTTAAATTTTACCCCCCACTTCATTTATGTAGAAAGTGAAAATATTTTTGAGTTATAGAATATTAAGGAAGCTATTTAAACCCCTATTATGAAACATTCTTTATTGGTGCTCCACTTGTATTGGTCTTACCGTGATGTTATAATATAGCCAACAGCCTTCCTCGATAAATGGGTTATGTAACATTGAAATAATTTTTCAAATCGGACCAGTAGTTCCTGAGATTAGCACGTTCAAACAAACAAACTCTTCCGCTTTATAATATATAAACTAATAAACTAATTTAAGTGTCAGCATTTAAGTTACAAAAAGATATTTTAGAGATTAGAACTATATGACAGATACTTTTTTTATTTTCTATTGCCCTTGTAAATGTAATTGTAATTACTTGTAATTACCAACTGATAATTTAATTTCAAGGGCAATATTGCAATCGACATGTTTAATAAATATCTACATCCAATTTGTTGGCAGGTGGTTTGAAACACAGTTCCGTTCACATTTGGTGATTGTATCTACCTAATTAAATTCAGGCGGTTACTAGACGAGAGTCTCGTAAACCTACGAATACCTACTATTAATTAAGAAAATTGGGCAAAACACAAATTATCTTGATCGATATGGAAATGTCATGAATATTAATTAGAAATTCATCAAATGAATAACGATCGTGTGAAAGGAGAAACAGCTTTAGTAACGTGATTTATTGGTATAGTTTTAATTAGTTATAATATCGTTCACTAATTAATTAAAAAAAAAAAAAAAAAATTTACGATAAATTTGAACAGATATCCACCAAACATTATATACGACAATAAACAAAGTATTGTTTGATACTTATACTTTACGCTTTCATTATTTACACCGCCTACACGGCAAAGGTAGGACCGGAATCGCCCACTTTAAATAATATAGATTGACTTATTCACAATATATTGAAAAAACGATTTGTTAAAACTTTTACTTTCAAAACGATGCTACAAAACAATTCAAAATGTTAGAGAAAATATCCTTAGTTACATAAAAAGCAACACGAAACGCGATTATCATAATCATAATATTATTATGCATAGTTCATTTCCTCAATTTAATGAAACTATCAATTTAAACATAATGAATGGCTTGAGAATTTATAAACATTGCTAATTAAGAGTCAAAGTTATGCAAAAGTTTTAAACTAATTCGCGATGGAACAACTCGTTAAAAACAGAGCATTTTTAATTATTTACATGGATAGAACGTAGTTATGGTCTAATTACTGTTCAATGGTGGAGCTCATAGGAGCTCACCATAAGAGATAAACTCAAAGTTTCTATTGTAGCGTTCTCTAACTATTGTACCAAAAATTTTCAATCATCAATCGATATTTACTCAAGGTAAGGTAAGTTAAGTTTATTTTTGGAAATTGTACATTTTTAATGCGAAAAGGTGATATATACATAGGAAGCCAATAAAAACGTGTTAAAAAGATTCGGAACGGCAGGCAGCCCGAAAACTTTGTTCGCCGCATGCCGCCCGACGAGGAAAATAAAAATACAATTTCACTGTGTATCCGTAACTTCGTTTCGAGGAAGAGATTTGCCGGGGCCCGCGACCCGACGACCTTGCATATGCATCCATTTTGTAAACGGTTTCGTTTCGGCTTTATTTTTTCTCTTGGCCCGAGGCAAGCGGTACTACTGTGATACGTCTGCGTATTTCAGTTCGAACTTACTCAAGTACGCTCCGAATTGTCTGATACGTATTCGGGAATCTTTATCTTTCCTCGTAAAAAAAAAGACTGCTAAAATCAAAATGGATTGATTGCTTTAGGTGCTTTTTACTGGTGGTAGGACCTCTTGTCCGTGATGCAGTAATGCCTTTCGGTTGGAAAGGTGAGGCAGCCGTTGTAACTATACTGAGACCTTAGAGCTCATATCTCAAGGTGGGTGGCGGCATTTACGTTGTAGATGTCTATGGGCTTCGGTAACTATTTAACACCAGGTGGGCTGTGATCTCGTCCAACCATCTACACAATAAAAATCTAGACCGAAGGCATATTTAATTACTAACATTATTTTTAATGTTTGCTCTGTAATTTTGGATTAAGAAAGTAGTAACCTAGGCACTAGACTAAAGCGCTTGTAAATAATAATCTCACACTAAGACGAGAACCCGTTGTAATGGTGAATATAAGCAGAAATCGGCTCGTTCGAGACGCGACGCCTGTTCTGCTGACGAACCTTGTTATCCAAATATGATGCGCTGCACGAAGCATGCATATTCATGGAGCTCTTGTTCAAATTTTCAATGGTAAATTTAATGCAAATATCTCGTCATCTCTAATATATGCTGTCGAACGCTCATATATTTTTGAGGATGATATCCTTTAGATAAGATCCCTCTTTCTGTCTTAAAACCCTTTAGATTAATACTTTAATCATTTGTTCTGTCAGATTACTACTTACACTTACTCCATAGATTTGTTTTATTATTATTATTTATATACACATGTAGGGTGACTTGTGACCCCGCACGGGTAGGTACTACCACCCTGCCTATTGTTGCGTTGAAGCACTAATTCGTTTCGGTTTGAAGGGTTCTTTTTATTTTATTGCTTAGGTGGGTGGACGAGCTCACCGCCCACCTTATGTTAAGTGGTTACCGAAGCCCATAGACCTGCCGCCACGCACCTTAACCAGGTTTAAGGGTGGGACCGTTGTACTGAAAAACTGCGAATTAGAACTCATATCTCAAGATGGGTAGCGGCATTATCGTGGTTGTTGCTTATGGGCTCCGGTGACAATTTAACATCAGGTTGGCCATGAGCTCGTCCACATAACTTAGAAAAAATATGACACCCACAGTGCTACACTTACAAACACACACATACACATACACGCACACACAACATATGAATTATTTGTGCTTATAACAAAATAAAAAATTATACAATTAAGGAAATTAGCGAACCATCCCCACCACAACTATCTGTTAGATTACTAACTGGGAAGACTTCAAACAATTGATTTGCATAATATAAAAAACATTTTAATATATTTTTTACTTGTCACGAATCTTCAGATCAAACAAAAAAAGAACAATGTAATGAATTCGGGAGGGAAAACCAATAACGTGGGCTGCGATCGCGCTCCTCTATGTAGAATCAGTCAAATGTCAAACGCACATGTGGACTGACCCATTAATGAGATTCCCATTCACTCGAGGGAAATTTCCTATAGTGTAGTTCCGCAGCTGGTAGACTGCTATGACTTGAACTAAATCATTCAAAGGCTCTGTCGCTCTATTATGCCACCGTGATCGACGTGTTTAATATCATATTGTTTCTAGACATAAAACTAGATTTTAGGTACTTACGTAAAATGGAACTTAGAAGTTAAAATATTTTTGTGATTCGTTACTTTGTAAGAAATAGCGTGTTGGACAGTTATTTTCTTAAAATTAATCACGAAACCGGTACTTCGTATTGGACATAAAAAATTAGCAACAGTAATCTCGACATTAACTGAAGAAGTTAAGCTTAGATTTTCAAAAATAAATTAAAAACAATTTCAAATTATTTTGTGTGCTACGTCACGTGATTTTTGTACAAATTGGTAAAATAAATTATTGCTTCATCGGCGTGCGATTAAGAAATTGCTAAACTTATATTGCGCATTTATTTGGTGAATGAGTCGACTATTATCAAAGGCGGCAATCTGACTTTTGGACAATGATTGGTAAATCAGAAAAAAGAATTATTGACTTTGTATTCCATTGGCAGTCACAAAACCCTTCGGAACGACATCTTAGATAAATAACAGGTTAACTATTAACCTTTATTTAATGCAGGTTTTGAACCGTATTCTTTGAAGGAGACGATTATATTCAAATAAATCTGTATTGACATATCAATAAAAAATTTTTGTCCAAATGTACAGATTGCCGCCTTTGATAATAGACGACTCGAATATTGTATTCTATCCAATTAGTTACAGTTATTAATGGAATACACAATACTGATTCTAAAACTAGCATTTTACATGGAATGATATCATTCCTTCCACGGTGAAGGGTCGTGTAATAAAAATCAAACCCGAAAAATTATAATTTGCGTAATTACTGATGGTAGGACCTCTTGTAAGTCCGCACGGATAGGTGCCAACCACAGCCCTGCCTATTTCTGCCGTAAAGAAGTAATGCGTTTCGGTTTGAAGGGCAGGGCAGCCGTTGTAACTATACTGAAATCTTAGAACTTATATTTCAAGGTGGGTGGCGCATTTACGCTGCAGATTTCTATGGGCTCCAGGAACCACTTAACACCAGGTGGGCTGTGAGCTTGTCCACACATGTAGAAAAAAAAAAAAATTCGCTAATATTTTTCGAAATAATATAACTATCCATAAAGCTACCAGAACTATAAGTAGCATAATAAGTAAGTAGGTAGAGCATCATAAGTAATAAAAGACAAAAAAAATCGAAAAACATTTTATACTTCTTCGTCTACTAAAGTATTATTGTTGCAATTTTGAATAACTCGCCGTGAGATCGCAGTGCCAGTCCACGCACGGCTGCATTTGACAACTAACAAAATTGAATTGCGTTTGAAAATGGCCGTCTCGCTCATACTCGTGACAAAAAATATAAAAACATGAGGTCATAAGATCGATAATAGAGACGTTTACTTAACTATTTTGTTTTAATTCAACAGCTTAGACTCTGTAAAGATTTGCTTGGATAATATGAAAAGATTTGCAATTGAATCTATAAATTATAACTTATTCAGATCTAAAATATATTTTTTTCTTTTAGGAATAAATAATTACTAGAGGTCACGCAGTAGTCGAAATTCGACTATAATTAATTGGAATTGTAAGTTTATACATTATTATGCTTGTATTTTATACTTCTATAATCACAAATTTCGCCAAGACTACACTATAAAAAATAATAACAAAGACAAACAATATTTAATCTATTCTCAATTTGACAACAGACGTCAAGAACAAAAGTTTGACAATAAATAGTATGCATGCGTGTGTGCGTCAAATACATGGTATGTAGTGTGTGTAATGTTTTCTTTATTGATTTAATGTATCTTTTATGCATTATTTAAAAAAAAAATTTAGCATTGTGCACTTCTTCTCTATATTCTCTATAGGTGTGGAAAATTTCATACTCCTCCGTTCGCGCGTTTTTCGTAAAAAGGGATACAAAGTTTTTGCTTCACGTATTAATATATAGATATAACGTAATACTTAAAAAAACTTAAGAAATAGTCGCAAATGAGTCTCTTTCTTTTTTCACACCTACTTTCGTTCATACGCTCCTATGTGTGAATTGTTTTCTACCAAGCAAATTCGTGCGCATAATTGAGGTGCTAAACACTATTTTCAGATATTTGTTTATCTAAATGGTTTTATATATATATATCGCATGACGACAGCTTGTTTGTATAGTAGTCACAAACCTGATTGGGAACTAACTAACGCAGTCGAGGGACAAATAGGAGTGAAATGTTTTATTGCGATTCGTCATTTTTATAGTGAAACAAAATTGACAGATTGTAAACACGAATTGGATTGTATTCGATTGAAAGTAATAAAGTTTATTGTTGAAAGAAATATTGTATCTGTTGTAATGTAATCTGCTATTTACTCTGACGTTTGACTTTGATTTTGTTTTGACTACTATACCACGGTCGGAATCTTTCTGAAATATTTAGTATTTGAGGTCTGCCTTCCAGTTCTTCTCTAGTACAATCCAATCAAAATGTACTAGAAAATTCTAGCTTGCGGCCGTTGAATGTGAATCTTTTAATAGTAATATATTTTAAATTTATTTATTTAAATGTTACTCACGAACATCAGCCAATTGAATAAATTTTAATTTGTTATTGTGTATCTTATTTTTTTCAAATAAATCTAAATTTGTAACGGATTTTAATGTGTGTTTTGTTTTTTATTATTATTA
Source organism: Bombyx mori (assembly GCF_030269925.1). NCBI lineage: Eukaryota > Metazoa > Arthropoda > Insecta > Lepidoptera > Bombycidae > Bombyx > Bombyx mori. The sequence goes on from NC_085123.1 coordinate 9,070,226, forward strand.
TTTACTATTATTTTACTTAGTATTTTTTATTGGACATTTTAGCTTGACAACCATAAATTTATATTCTTTTTTATTAAATGCGGAAGTTACGAGTATACATACGGTTTGATCTCTTTTAAGTTCTGATACATTAATATAAGGCTTAATAGTTATACGATACGTCACTCACACACGCGCGCAATTACACTTACTCTACAATGTATACCATGATATGAACCAGATTTTAATGTTACAGTCAAGTATCACTACTCCGTATGTAATAATTACGACAGTAACACGTGTTCGGAGAGACACGACAGAGCCTACAATCTGACACTGTCTTAATTATGTTGTTAATTAAATAGCTTTTCCATTAATTACGAATATAATAGAATCGTGGCGCTTATTAGACTTGACTTAGCTAAATTTTAGTAAATTATATTATGCTGTGACAGCCACTAAGCCAATACTTATGGAAATTATATTGTTCATTTTTAATACATTTTACAAACTTAATTTTTTTTTATTGCCTTTGTAGGCAGACTAGCATACGGTCCACCTGATGGTGAGTGGTTACGTCGCCCATGGACTTCAGCAATGTCAGGGACAGAGCCAAGCCGCTGCCTACCGTGATTGAGCGATGTGATTGTGAACATTTTTGTAATCGATTTTGGACTGAAATGCAAATTAACGCAATAGATAGAAGATAAAAAGGAAGAAAAAGAACAAAAGTGCTGAAGAATAAATATATGATTGAGAGAAACAATTACCAAAATAAGAACACCAGCAATTAAGTGGAGAACTAATCTTTTTTCAAATCCTTCAGCACACTTCCATGATTTGAGCGTATCATGAAAAATGACTACCTGTGAGAATTAACAAATTCTACACTTTATCAATCTCAAATATTATTATTATATTATATTCAAAATATCAGAATTAGTTTGTGTTCTAAAATAATAACATTCTTAATAATATTATCATAATATTTAATTGTCAGAACTTCAATTCAAAGATTCAATTTCTATTTTTTTTTCCAGAGATTCCCATGAAGATGTTTCCCCGAAGAACCTGCAATTATCACAGTTCATCAGCTCACTACATGGCACAGACCGACCGGCTTTATTATTAATAATATTTTATTATTGTAATTGATTTTATTCTCGGGTCTAAGGACTATTTTTGAAGCTACATACTGATATACTATACACGTTTAAATATATATAATGATATTGAGTGCTTCAGGATAAATAAACAATAAAAGACTTAATTGCGTTTTCTGTTATATGTATAATGAGAAAACAACATTTAGAGCACTTAATCTAATAAAATTAATATTTTTAAACAAACTGAACTTTCTTTTTACTGAATGTGAAACTTCACTGAATGACATATAAGTTTTCTCTAAAAAGTTTATTAAAGGGAGACGATTTTTTTTAATACCGCTTAGTCGCACCCCCGATGCGTTTGTTCAATTGGCGAGAAATTGCGACGCGACTAAGCTTGCGGAAAATTGGCGATATCGTTAATATTCACCCGAAACCGGCGGTTCACGTGGCGACTACAAATAACAAGTAGACATCCCCTATCGATTTATGCTCCGTCGTTTTAAGTGATGTATAGGCCTCAAGTAGCCAACCCGCAGCTATCTATCGAAGATTATATCGTGTAACTGACGCAGTCCACTGAGATAGATTTGAATTTTGGTAACGCGATCTCTTAATATTTTATCGGAACATCCTTGTTTAGTACTTAATAATTCTGCTATCCGAAAATTTGGTGAGGCCATTAAAGTTGTTTTAATTTTATTTTTTATTGCCTAGATGGGTGGACGAGCTCACAGCCCACCTGGTGTAAAGTGGTTACTGGAGCCCATAGACATCTACGACGTAAATACACGACCCACCTTGAGATATAAGTTCTAAGGTCTCAGTATAGTTACAACGGCTGCCCCACCCTTCGAACCGAAATGCATTACTGCTTCACGACAGAAATAGGCGGGGTGGTGGTACCTACCCGTGCGGACTCATAAGAGGTCCTACCACCAGTATGCAGTAAAGTCTCCATAATTGAATCGTTGTTTCGGGGCGAGGATGCCTGAAAGGAAAATAGCTTATTCAAGCGACGTCCATAAAACATCGATATCTTGACAAAGCATAACAGACTCAGGTGAGAGACTAAGTAACTTTTTCCGGTGCGTTAAGCCGTTCGTCTCAGGAAATTGGTGACAAAAATATTCCGGTCATGCAGAGGCCCCTTGTTAACGCTACCCCAAGAATACAAGAAAATTCACCCCCTCCTGACGCGGCTCGTTTTGGGAACTCCTCGGTCTACACAAAGTTTTTATGGTAACATTGAATGGCTTTATTCAAGATGACACTATTTTCGTGTGCTTAGTAGTACGCTAATAAATAAATGAAATAAATAACCGGCTCAAATTAAGATTATTTGGGAAAATATAACAAGAATCTGACTTGCGTTAAAGACATTTTCAAGAAATATTACATTTTTTTTTTTTTATTGCTTAGATGAGTGGACGAGCTCACAGCCCACCTGGTGTTAAGTGGTTACTGGAGCCCATAGACATCTACAACGTAAATGCGCCACCCACCTTGAGATATAAGTTCTAAGGTCTCAATTATAGTTACAACGGCTGCCCCACCCTTCAAACCGAAACGCATTACTGCTTCACGGCAGAAATAGGCAGGGTGGTGGTACCTACCCGTGCGGACTCACAAGAGGTCCTACCACCAGTAAAATACACACACACAAATCCAAAACAACAGTCAGTGCGTCGGACTTACGAGCAGCAATAAATGTTCATGGAAAATGGTCATCTTTCCTTTGTTCGTACACATTGCTGTTAGCTATTTCATGCTATATTTTTTTTATGAAGGAAGGATCACCCTAGAGCCTTTTCGATTTCACCAGAACGGCAGGGGCTCAGCCAGAAGGAGCAGGATTTGATAACAGCTACCGATGGAGACCTAACAGCTCCAAAGGCAGTTGCTTTGCGAATGCATCTACTTTCTTACTTAATTTTAAACACTACGATTCAACGTTTTTTTTTTTCAATAACTCAGTGAAATTAATATTTATTATTCAGTTTTGAATTAGTAATCTTTAATTCACTCGATTCAATTTTGGTCATTCATAAATAGAACAGCGTTTTTTTTTTACTTATTGCTTAGATGTGTGAACGAGCTCACAGCCCCCCATAGAAATCTACAACGTAAATGCGCCACCCACTTTGAGGTATAAGTTCTAAGGTCAAAACTTTAATGAAATTTTTAGAGACTCCGTCGAACAATTCTTGTTCGTATTTTCAAAACGTATATTTCGACGACAATAACAACAATAACATTCAAAAAGCAAAATGTTATTTATATTTTTGCGTGTCTCTTTTCAGCGCGCTATAATCAAAGTTTATTGCCCATATTTCAAACTGACTAACGAATGGTTGAAAGCATAACCACGAATCCAAAATCAAAATATAACACAACATTACGCTCGGGAAATGATTGTCTGATAGCTAATATGCAAATACAATGTATATAGATAAAATAAATAAGGTTTATTCGTGTGTTTGTCCCTTATACGTTCCTTAGCCATTTGAAACTCAGTGCATTTATTGTTGGCGATTCATAGTTAGAACATTAATATCAAATTGCGCAAGAAAAGTTTTAACGAATTGACGTAGCTCAAACATTTAGCGATAACCATAAGGGAGCGTGGTTTCAGTAGTCAACATTTAAATCTATATATATAAAAATGAATTGCTGTTCGTTAGTCTCGCTAAAACCCGAGAACGACTGGACCGATTGGGCTAATTTTGGTCTTGAATTATTTGCGGAAGTCCAGAGAAGATTTAAATGGTAGATAAATATGAAAATGCTCAGAATTAAATAAAAATAACAATTTTGTTTTTCCTTTGATGCATCCCCCGTCGGACGGATTCCTTTTGTTTATTTTAATTTTAATTTAGGTCTGCTAGGTCAGCTTGTTATGTTAAAAGTATACTAATTACTGTGTTCTAAATAAAGAAACTACAAAATTGTAGAAAGTACCTCAACACGCTTACAAAACAACGCGAGAATCAAAGAACATCAAGCCAGTTAATTGCGCGTACAACTTCGACAGAAGTAGAAAAGTTCGTGTTTTGGTTCGGTATCATTGCGAGAAACGTTTTTCCTCATTAGTACCTTTCCCGGTCTTAATAACTGCGGCTAACGAACGATGCCACGGAAGAAATACTACTATTCCGTACCTACAGATTTGAAAAAGTTTATGTGGTCTCTTATTTTAGACAGCTTCGGGCACTTTCCGCAGAGGTCGAGGGTTTCGAACTAATTCTATGCCGGGAACGGGTTGTTCGCTTACCGTAAACAGATAAATATCCAGCAACATCAGCTTCGTACGTTTAGGGTTATCAAAGTATTTAACGAGGTGTAAATTAAGAGTTTTCTTCATCATGAAAAATATACTTTTTAACACGCTTTTATTAACCTGGTATGTATAATATGTAAGTTTGTTTGTTTTTACTGGTGGTAGGACCTCTTGTGAGTTTGTGCGGGTAAGTACCACCACCCTGCCTATTTCTGCCGTGAAGCAGTAATGCGTTTCAGTTTGAAGGGTGGGGCAGCCGTTGATACTTGAGACCTTAGAACTTATATCTCAAGGTTTTACAGCGTAGATGTCTATGGGCTCCAGTAACCACTTAACACCAAGTGGGCTCTGAGCTCGTCCACTCGTGTAAGCAAAAATAAAAAAGTGACGAGATCATTGAACGCCACGTTCACCGACTTCAAAATGTCCGATTAACTTGGAAATTTCCACACGCATCAAGGACCGATGACGTCACAACAATTTTATTACTCGTTCTAATATCCTGATCAGTATCAACAGAATAAAAAAGAGATGAAATTAATTGTTACGTTTGCTAATTAAGCGCGTTTTTTAGTACCTAAACCACATATATCTTTATATATATATTTCTTCTGTACGTGTGTTTGTCACTGAACTCCTCCTAAGCGGCTGGACCAATTTGAATAATTTTTTTTAAATGCGTTTGGGTGGCACCCTGAATGGTTTACGAATTAGCCTGGCAGATGGCGCTGCAGTCGGTATCTAGGTTATTTATCTTTCCTAGTATTAATTCATATGGCAAAACAACGTTTGCTGGGCCAGCTAGTTATATATAAATTTCAATCATGTCCTTCTGCGGCCACATAATGAGGCGTGCATACGGTATTATTCGTGCTAAGAATAGATATGGTTCTAGAAGGAGTTTGAAAAGGCCATGAATAAGGCCAAGGTACGAGAATGATTCTGAATTAATAAAATGCATGTCTACAGATTAAATATGCCGAAACGATACATCACCATTGTTACAACAGGTACTGTCAAATCCATGTTATATAAGTTAATATTAATGATTCTTTTTCTAATAAATAACTGGCTAGACTGCTATCGTGCAAAACCCTTCTAGGTTAATGCAAATATCTTTACTTATATTATTAATTTGTTACGTAATTAACTTCCCATTAAAATAAACAATATAGTACTCGAATATAACAAAACATGACGATTTCTCTTCCAAATAACCAACCGATTACGACTTAATTGCACCAGTTACATATAATACTGCCAATTGTCTGGCACAATGGCTACAAAACCTTTCGTTATTACGGGCAGGTAGGTATTCAAGGATTCTTCGATTAATGCTATACTCATGTGAAGTGTGATCGTTTATCTGGTACAAATCTTGTTCGAGGATTAATGTTAATATTGTAATGTAACTGAAAATAATTAAATGAAGATATTTTTGAAACATCCAATTATTCTCGACCTAGCTACGCATAGTAAGTACATGAAACATTAGTTATATAAGACAAAACATGAATATCTTCATTCTTTATTTGTACACACTGTTAATAAAATACAGTAATTGGGATAAGATATAAAAAATAGCGAGCTTAACTCAACAATTGAGTTATCTACCAGCTAACCGTTCTCAAAGAAGGAAAGCTTTACATTAGTGGGTAGATGAGTACAATCTAATTAGCAATAGAAATAACAAAAATAAACACTAATACATAATATCAAACTATATACATACACAATTACACACATAAATAACATAAACATATACATACAGATAATATCATGTCTATTAATTATACAGAATTTCATTTTTCATTTATTTTAAGTAATACTGTTTTCATAATTAATTTAATTACTCAAAGTTAAGCAAAAAACGCTATTTCATAACAGACTACTTTGACATTTCATCAGAAATTACCGATGTATCTAATTCCGTTCCTCCTTGACGCTGTTTACTGACTGTTTAAATACAACGTTTATATCCATTAAGGGCACTTCCGACACGTAACCGGGTAATCATATTCCGGGCAGGCACGGCATAAATCATAAGAGGATAACCGGAGGCAAAAAACAACGTGTTCGGACTCACGCACCTCCCTAACCACAGTTTATTGTAGGTTCCACATTCACTTTATTGCAGTGCCCGTACGATGTGGATAACACCTATTCGGCTTATTTAGTGCCCTGTTTTTGTACAGACTCATTTTGGCAAGGAGTTCGTTTAGTGGATTCGCCGCCGCAGGGCGTGAGTCCTGGAAAGGCCGCGTTTCTTTTGTTATACATATAATTCAAGGGCGCTTTTTACAACTGTGTTATTGTATATCAGATCAAAACGACCATTTCGGTATTCTTGTATATCGTGAGCAAACAATCACTTTTTCAAACACACTTTCATATTTAATCGTTTTAAGATTACGTTCGCATTTTTTTAAAGAAAAATATATTTCAAGATGTTGCCGCTCGAAGTCTTAGAGATTAATTAACTTTACTTCAGCCTACAGCACTAGAAAACACAATAGCTTGTACTTGTTCAGCCCTACATTACAAGTAAAACCTTTCAAACTAAAACGTGTTACAACATTTTGCGACAGCACACAGTTTTAACCTAGATACTTGAGTGGAATAGATTAGTAATATCAAGTGAAACAGTGAAGAAGAAAAAAATTAAGTCGACTGTACATGTTACGATTTCGTATCTACTTATACAAGTGTCTTTTGGTTGTAACTAAATTTTTGCTAACTATTCTTTTTATACGTAGCGGCCATATTGAAATCGAAAAAATTGTCATACCCTAACAGTTCGTAACGTAATGAGCCACTGCTATAAACAGCTTACTTAGAAATACATATGGAGTATGAAAGTAAATGGTAATGGACCGTGTCAAAGGACATGCGAGAGAAGGGTGTGAGTGCAGAGATGACATATGTTAGGCCTGAATAGAAAGCGAGGATATGCTACGCCGACCCCACAGACCACATAAGGCCAAAAAGACGAAGAAGGCTTCTTTAAATACGTATGTTAATTGCCCGGTAATAATCGTCTTCTCGCATTAAAACTGTATAATCTCAAAACTTACTCATTTTACAGGAGAGTTTTTTAAATGTTTAACATGTGATATTTTTAATATTAATTATATTTGCAACATTTATTTTTTTATTTTTTAACAGTTGTATTAGCTGTATTTTAAAGTAAGATAAAATTATGTATGAATTTTGTTAATAGTAGTCAAAAAAAATGTAAAGAAAAAAAAACTAAAACAAAACTACGCTCTTTTGACAGTATGAGTAAAATACTGGTGATACCAAATGATTCCGCATATTAATTCAATTTCGAATATTTTTGGAAATTGTACACTTTTAATGCGTAAAGACGTAATATGAACAATGCACTCATTCGGAAACAATATAGAAGGTTTGTTCAATAAATATCTAACGTGTTATCTTTAATTTTGTCAGACAGCACGATTCTATTTGTGATGTATAGATTAATTCTGATACATGGATTAACTTTGTAAGAAATAATGAGTTTCCCAAAGGCCACAAGGAGTGGTGTTAATGGTAAACCATTCTCGAAGTCGAAACCGCAATAAACTACGCTACACTTAGCAGAAATACAGTTCATGTTTTGTGAACCGGTAATGTATCGTGAATAGAACGACGACTGCATCACTTCTTCCAGGTCGCGATTATATTACATTGCGTGCTAAAACCAAACAAGAATTTAATAATTCTTATTTTTTATAATTTAATTTTAGAATACATCACTTCAACGACCTGTCTTCATTTTCAGAAATACTTTTTTTATTCCTTGCTTTTCAGTACAAGATGTTATTCCTTACTCGTGAAAAGTATTCGTGAGTACGTATCCGGTATTAATTTTAGAAGTATCTGTACCTGCCTTCGATATTTGAACCGACAAATGTAGATCACTATGATCAAACATACTGACATCCAAATCAATCATATTAAATTCTTTGCATACTGATTTCACTTTCTATTTCACTATTATTATTTTTTTCGATCTCTTTTCCAATTTTAAAAAGATAATTTCAAATAGGAAATTGTATCAACACCATTTGATATAAAGAACAATTTACCCTGTTCTTTAAAACAAGCATATGATTATTCATTTAAAATTAGAGTTTATAATTTAAATTTTAATCGAACGTTTCTAGGTAAGGAAATATCAACGAACGCCTACTAAATACCGAGGGCGGTAGCTCCTTACCTGTCTACTTTCGGCAGCTACTGGCTTAAAGCTCTTACACAGAATATAAACGTTCTTTAACGACCGTACCCGGGAATCGAGTCGAATATTTACTTTTTCCGACATCCGCATTCGGCAAGCTTAGCCGGCTGTCACCTCGCATCGCCACGGTAATGGATAAAAATGAAATGCTACTTCACGACAGTAAGTTGGATTTGTGACATGCGTTTGTTTTGACACATAGCTGAGACGGGCATCGCTTTAACGTTCCGTGCTGTAAATTAGTTGAGGAATAAATAACAAATAATAAATAAATATTTACTAACAATCACACCACGATAACTGGTCCCGTGGTAAGTTCGTAAAGAACTTGTGTTACAGGTACCAGATAACGGAAATAAATGTAATATTTTTATTATACACATACATATATTTTAATATACATCCATAACCCTGGAAAAGACATTTTTTTTTTACTTTAAAGACATTTTTTAGGAATGAATTAATAATGTGCTTAATTTGTTTTCTACGTTATAAAATTACGACTATTGATTTTTACGTATATTAAGAAAGCACTGGAATGGAGACCTCGCACTCGACGTCATAACGTGGGCAGACAACTAATAAGTTGGACCGACGACCTGGTCAAAATAACTGCTAAGGACTGGATGCGAAAGGCAAGAGACCGAAAACAATGGAGTGCATATGAAAAGACTTACACTCAGCACTGGGTGGACAGAGGTTGTGGAAGAGAGATATTTAGAATAGACGGGCCAACGAATTTCTTACTTGCTGTTAAGTGGTTCTGTTATAAAATACCTATACTACTACTACTACTATTCTACTACCCATCTAATGATTGAATGAAAAATTAAGTAATAGAATAGTGTTCATTTCAAAAAATACCAAACATACTATTGGTATTGTGGTAAGTATTGAAAACTGAAAAAATAGCACCAATCAAATCATACAAAAACGTCTTGTTAAATTACACTTTTACCAGTAAATACCTCTGAACTGAAAGCGTAATATAGCATTATATATTGAAACCAAAACAAATTATCTAAAACAGCTTTCTCAAACAAATACAATAAAATAATGTAGCGATAAAATGCAGATCGAACAAAATCACCGATCTAGACTTCACGGTGATCGCACAAGAATAGTTAGTTCGTTGACTCCGTTGCCAAAGTATAATGTTTTAACTTACGAAAACATGGAACGAAGACATTGTTTTCCATTTAACTTCCGCTGCCGTGTCCGTTTACCGACACAACTTGAGCGTTATTCAACGCAGTTGTGTTCGATCTTTATGTAAACTAAAGTTTTTCGAGAAGTCGTTTGCTGCTTAGTACTGTCGTGTAGCAGTCAGTTTGTTTTACTTTATTGGTGGAGGACGTCTTGTGTGTCAGCACGGGTAGGCTCTGCCTATCATCCGGCTCGAAGGGCCAACTGTTGTATTATACAAATCAATCTGAGGTTTCAGAGGTGACGGGACGTCTTGGCAGGATTTTCAATGTCTGTAAGTTCCGGTAATCACTTAACACTAACTTTAACAGTAGGCAGAGACTTAGCTCTGGCATTGTTGATGGCCATGAGCGATGGTAACCACTCACCATCAGGTGGGCCGTATGCTCTTCTGTCTATAAGGGAAATAAAAAAAAACAGTAGGTGGGATGTGATCAGATACCAAAATAGGGGAATAACATTTTTCTTACGGCTATTATATTAATGTAGAATCAAGATATAAGTTGCAGCTGTGTTAGGTGACGCTAATCGAATTATTATGGGAGGCGTCGTAACGCAGACATCGCACGGCAGCTGATTGAGCAGAATCATTAATGCAATTAAGTACAATACAATTACTGACAGGATTGTCAGCGATTACTTAGTTAGTGTGTCTGTTTAAATAGGGCCCATTGTGTTGATATTTCATTATGAAGGCTAAATTTAAGATGCGTAGGCGATCTCTTCATATTTATCATAACGCCAAAGTGAGCTTATCTGAATGAATATAGTAGTACTGTTCGTGGACCTTAGTGTGGTGTTTTTATTTGAAAAAAAAAAAGAAAACATATTTGAGAGAGAAAGAGAGAATACACTTTATTGCACACCAAAACACAATTTACATTCAAAAAACAATCAAAAAAAGCAGATACATTTGTACAATAGGCGGTCTTATCGCTAAAAGCGATCTCTTTTGGACAACCGTTTAATTTACAGAAATTCTAGAAAATATAAAAATATAGCAGGTATGTCGCGGTGTTTTTTAATTTTTAAATTTTTTTTATATTTTTTTTTAACCTAAGCTGGTAGCCTGGAGCGGATATTCCAGCGTAACCGTGGCTAGTAGGTGAGATCACGGGGCTCTAACCTGACGACGATGCTAACACGAACCCTAGCAAGAGCCGTGCTTCGCAGAATCTACCACCGGATCGGAAACGCGACCCACTGAGAAGATCCGGCGAGAAACTCAGTGGGCTGTGTCTGAAAGTTAATTTACTCGTCGAGCCCTTCATCGCAAGCGACGGGTTCGACGAGAACGGTGACCGGTGCTTGAAGTACCTAAAAGCACCGTTAGTGAATCGGGAGGATCCGAGATGACGTGTTTTGGGCGACGTCGACTGCTTTCCATTCTGTCCGCAGGATGGTGTAATATAGATAATACATTATTATAGAAAATATATACATACAATAAACAAAATATATACCGTCTACATATAATATGAAATATATACCATTATACATATTTACATACAATACATACTAATATACTGATCAAATCTCGAAAAGCACAGTCAAGTTGTTTTCGCGAACTTGGTGATCCACGTGGTGAGTAACGATGGTGTTCACGTTGGAATGCTTCGGTACGTCGGCCGAAAAGTTACCACGGAAACGGTGGAGGATACTTGCACTAATACCTACCCTGTATCTTCCTTAGTAAATAAAACAAAACCCTATCATACGTCACGTCCGTCACGACAAAAATGCTCAATAGCGACGAATCACGACAGGAGATATCCGATTTCCGCTAATGCAAACGTTTTAATCATTAGTTCGAAATAAGAAATCTAAAATTCACTATCAAAATTAGTTGTACGCGATAAAAGTAATAAAAATAAACTAAAATATCTTCATAAAATATTGAAACGTTAATAAACTATCCAATCTTGTAAAAACTACAGGTATTCCGCGGTTCCATCCGCATTAAAATTATAAAACGCATTCTAATTTTGCAGTCTCATTATTTGTTTTCGTACAAAATTAGATTTTTTAACATCGGTCTTTAATCTACAATCGAACAAATACCCTGACAAAACATTAACTAATCGAAGATTTGGTGTGATTTTTAGCCAAGATATATACCGTGATTTTTAATAAATATATCCATGCAAACACTTTTGTTATAATTGAGTATTAATTCGAATTTTAGTTAAGTAATTATTTTAAAACTCGTGGCCTAAAAGATAAGACGCCCGGTGCAATCGTATCAAGCAATGCATCGGTGGTAGCACCCGAAGCAAGGTACCAATTTTTCAAATGAAACACGTACTTAAAAATATTCACGATTGACTTTCACGGTGAAGGAATAATATCGTGTAATAAAAAATCAAACCCGCAAAAAATATAATTCGCGTAATTGCTGGTGATAGGACGTCTTATGAATCAGCGCGGGTAGGTACCACCGCCCTGCCTATCTCTGCCGTGAAGCAGTAATGCGTTTCGGCTTGAAGAGCGGGGCAGTCGTTGTACTGTAAAAACTGAGACCTTAGAACTCATGTCTCGAGGCGGGTGGTGGCATTTACATTGTAGGTGTCTGTGGGTTCCGTTAACCACTTAACACCAGGTGGGCCGTGAGCTCGTCCACCAATTTAAGCAATAAAAATCAATTTAAAAGAATATAGATATATGTATTCGTAAAAATTTAATTATTATACTGAACACTAACAAGTCGATTCTCTTATACTGTACTGTGGTAGAACATTCTAAACTATCACTAATCATAAAATTCAAACAAAAACGCACTTTTAGTTTCTTGAAATTACTTAGAAAGTGATTTCGTAACATTTACCGTTGTTAAAACTCGCCAGAACATTTATTTGACGAGAATAATCATGTTTTTGTATTTCTATCATATTACGAGTGGTTTCTTTTCCTCTACTACTCAATCGCTAGTAACGAGGTAATATTCCAGCTACACCAGTTTGAAAGATGAGCTCACGGGTTTTTGTTTTTTATTGCCTTTGTAGGCAGACGAGCATACGGCCCACCTGATAGTAAGTGGTCACCATCGCTCATGGACGTCAGCAATGCCAGGAGCAGAGCTAAGCCGCTGCCTACCATTAAGTACTCTCCGCATGCCTCGTTTGAAGAAGGACATGTAATAGCGCTCGGGAAACACCGTGGAGAGGAGTTCATTCCAAAGACGGATGGTACGTGGCAAAAAAGATCTTTGGAAACGCACTGTCGATGAACGCAGCGGTTCCAGATAATATGGATGAACTCCGCTCCGATGGCGGGAGGTGCGATGGTAAAAAGCCAATGAGGGGATCAAAGTATGTGCTAGTGTAATATGTGTTAACAAAAGTCAGATCTCAGCATGAATACATGCATGGGTGAAAAATGCAACGTTGGGGCTTAAAGTGGGTTCAAATCTATTTAATTTTTTTTCTCTTAACTATCCTAATCACTGCTAGCCTAAATGCCTATTCCAGCAACCTTCAGACGGGTAGGTGAGCCTACGGGTTCAACCCGGAAGAACTTTCTTCTTCAGAAATAAAGAAATAGGCTGAATCGGGAAATTCAAATTCTCGTTTCACCTCGTGCTCTCCTTTTCTTGTACACGCTAGAGGCCCCAGAATATGTAACAAAGTGTGTTCCCAGTAACGAAAAAGTGGGCGCTATGAAATCTAACTAGATACTACTAGTTGTGGCATCTGGTTAGGTCTATGAAGTATATTTTATCGTACATATTAACTTGGCAATGAGAATAGCAGTAACAGTTCGTTGATCGTCGCTCATTAGATTCCACAGAGGATACGTCATAAGCAAATCTATACTTAATATTAAAAGCCGAAGAGTTTGTTTGAACGCGCTAATCTCAGGAACTACTGGTCCGATTTGAAAATTCTCTCAGTGTTAGATAGCCCATTAATTGAGGAAGGCTTAGGCTATATAACATCACGGTAAGACCAATACAAGTGGAGCACCAATAAATAATGTTTCAAAATAGGGGTTTAAATAGCTCTTTAATATTCTATAATTCAAAATATAATATTTTATATATATATATAATATTTTCACACTCTACGTATATGAAATGGGGGTAAAATTTTGCGTTATGCCAAAGTAACTATTCCACGCGGACGGAGTCGCGGGAAAAGGCTAGTAGTCTATACACATAATTGCGTCGAAAAGAATGCTCTCGTTAAACTTTAACCGATTTCCAAAAAATGAGAAGGTTCTCAATTTAACTTTCTTTTTTATTGTTCCCAGGAGAAACGATTTTGACAATTCTTTCTTTGTTTGAAAGCTGATGCCCCTAAGGTGGTCTCTTTCAATTTTATCAAATCTTACTATGATGGTGACTATGGTGGCGGTTGTTAAGTTACCCTTAATAAAACTTATTTAAATAACTTCGACTACATTAATGGTATTCTCATTTTATTTTGTGATTTTGGTTATATTTTTGGTAAAATTTTGTATTACTATTTGTAAATATTTCGAACGTAAAAAACAAACAGTCTACAAACAGTTTTAAACTAGTCTAACTCCATTTCAGGATTTCAAGTAACAATCGCTGACAAATATTTAATTTAGAACTGCTGGGTTTTTAGTATACTGCGGTTCTCCGTCTGAGGATGCGGTTACCATAGCTCCTAAACCACAACATGAATGATGCGGTTAGATAAAAGGTCGAACTGCTTGGGAACAGCGACGGTCCTACCCTTTAAGCTGGAATTTACGGTTTCTTGACGGTCGAATTTTTGCAACTACCTAAATATATTGACAGTGGAATACTCTCAAATAAATACTAAGGCATATTCTATTTAATGAAACTTGCTGTAAAATAATAATGATACCTTACGTTTTAACGGACTTCAAAAAAGGAGGAGGCTATCAGTTCGCCTGTATGTTTTTTTTGTTTGTTACCTCATAGCTTTTGACTGGGTGAATCGATTTTGATGATTCTTTTTTTATTAGAAAGCCGACGCTTCCGTGTGGTCTCATTTCAATTTAGTCCAGTTCTGATAATGGTATCCATGAGAAAACCATATAAGTCTTAAATTTGCATTAAGTACGTGCGCGACAAATAGATGAATAACTCAATAACTCAATATCACGCCAACACATTTCGATGATTATTGTTTTTAGTGTATATTAATTTGTTTTGGATTATCTTTTTTTTTCTATTTGAAGTCGATTTTTGTTAAAGCATGTCTATTTACAGTTAGGAACTATAGGAAAGTGCCAATGAAGCCCTGAGCCGCACACACTTTTTCCTTGGTAATAAAAACGTCCCGCATTCGATACTAATTTTAAGGCTATAGTTTGAAAACTCTAAAGCTTTTTCGTGTTTAAAGTCTGTAACTATGTTGCGTTGTACCGCAGTAATCGGTTTAGAAGGTGGTTGTCAGACGTGCCGCGCCTAACGGGTGCACGCGTTGACATAACTACGGGCACACGAAAATACACTAGATTTTTTTTATTGCTTAGATGGGTGGACGAGCTCACATCCCACCTTATGTTAAGTGGTTACTGGAGCCCATAGACATCTACAACGGAAATGCGCCACCCACCTTGAGATAAATTCTAAGGTCTCAGTATAGTTACAACGGCTGCCCCACCCTTCAAACCTTTGAGGAGCACAACTAGGACTCCACGCTGTTTACTGCGAAGTATTTTCCTTAAAACTCATTTGAGTGACATGAGCTCTAAGAGAATACAGCAGAGGCCATTCCGGAGATTAGTATTGTGAATTGATTTGTTAGATAATATCGATCGATCGATAATAGCGATTCATGATACAAATATTATTTTCACGGAGGAACCTTTTAAAATGAAACTTGAATGGATTTCAAAACCATTCCCTCGATTATCTTAATATTATGTTGCAATTACTCAAATGATATCCAGTCAAATGATTAAGTGTTTTCGAAAACAAAAACGAAATTAAACAACTTCCTTTATGTAAAGTGCCAAGAGACGCTACCATCTTGGAGTTGTCGGAAACAAAATAAATGAGAATAAATCAATCGACAATGGCGTCTGCCTGTCTGATTTTTCAACAGATAACATGTCCCTCGGAATCTTCGGAGAAAACGAAAGATGTGCGTGATCACATGAATTCTAAACGAAATTGAAAGATATTCAATAACGCTGTTTGGCTCTGAGCTTTGAATGTTCGGTCATTGACCTGGTAGATGTCAGAAACAAACACATATCTAAGAATAATAGTTTGATACTTTTGAATTTCGTAGTATAATACAATGGTTATTAATACGGACACTATTTGTTAGCATTATAAATAATATCAAACATAGTGTTTTTCTATCGATAATAATGCTGCAAGTTATAAAAATTCAAATTAGTAGACCAAATCCATACGCAACTAATACTAAATTTAAATGTTTTATTATATTAATATTATCGTAAAATTAATTTAGTTACTTTTTGATTAGGGAGTAAACAATTAAAGGAGAATGCATTATTTTTCATTATTTTATTCGCGATCGTTTTTACAAACGGTAAACGGTGTTAGGGGATCGGTATACCTACCCGCATCACAAATTCCGTACATCAAGCTAGTTCACACGGGCTGCATTGTAATGGCCTGACCAGCCCAGTTCGCACATAAGTATAGTAAAACAGCGTACAAGACAAATACGAAATAACTGGGAACTATTTCGAAATTCGTAATGAGTACGCTAATATTGAATGATTAGTAAGAACAGGGTAGTACTGAACTTCATAGATAATTCTTTTTAAAATATAATAATATGGTCCCAAGGTAGTATCTGCTACTGTAGAGAGATGAGATTAAAGATGGCGGAGACACACTAACATCGAATACTAAATATCTCTACTAAAGATATTGGTTGTAACAAGGAATCAATCCTGAGCCTATAGTAACGTATAGTAGTAGGTTACACATTTTCATTTTACAAATTTTAAAATTTCAAATCACTAGCATCTTTCGTGGTCAAGGACAAAAAAGGCTTTTTTCATTTAAAATTTTTGATTTCAAACGTATAATCTATATATTAATACGTGAAGCAAAAATTTTGTATCCCTTTTTACGAAAATTGCGCGGACGGAGGAGTATGAAATTTTCCACACTTATAGAGAATATAGAGAAGAAGTGCACAATGCTAATATTTTTTTAAAATAATGCATAAAAGATACATTAAATCAATAAAGAAAACATTACACACACTAGATACCATGTATTTGACGCACACACGCATGCATACTATTTATTGTCAAACTTTTGTTCTTGACGTCTGTGGTCAAATTGAGAATAGATTAAATATTGTTTGTCTTTATTAATAATCTTTTATAGTGTAGCCTTGGCGAAATTTGTGATTATCGAAGTATAAAATATAATCATAATAGTGAACAAGCTCATTATACAATTCCAATTAATTATAGTCAAATTTCGACTACTGCGGGACCTCTAGTATAAGTTAATTCGCTACGAGTCTTCGATTTGTGAGTACGTAAGAATTGAGTATTACGATTGAATATTTATGAAATTTTTAAGAATTTATGACAAAAATACTTTAAAATACGTTCCTTGCGCTTCGGTCCATCGACGCGAATAACTAGTAGAACTCGAACGTATCCATAACGCGTCTGCGATTCGCATATTACCTGCTACTTCTGAAGAACCACGGTATTACTTTATTATATCATAGTTTTAACTACAAAGGAAGGGTCCGGGGGTATGCGGTTATCACTCACCTTTATAGGGCACTAATATTGAGTTACGATCGTTTCCAGAGCCCCCGTCGAGATTCTAATGATAATTGACGACGTACATTTAAAAAGACGAGTTGCCAAACTTAGATCTTATCGTAACGTAAAACGGGACCCTATTCCCGCAATATTTCACCCCTACCAATTTGAATAAGAAATCCTCTTAATATTTTCATTCCATTCGAAAACTCTTTCCGGATTCTTCGAAAAAAAAAAAAAAAAAAAAAACTTCACAGATATTATTAGCTAATGAAAAACGTTTTGATGAAAATTATTCGTCAGTTTACCGTGTTGTCGAAGCGTTTGCGTTCTAAATTAAACGTTGCCGCCACTGGAAAGCAATATTCCCCGGTCGGAGCGGCCAGGAAAGAAATAACAGGACGAGTAGAGACCAATGCAAACAGCTTGTACCGGAGCATCGTTTGGAAATACGCTTTGAGGCATTAAATCACCGTAACACAAATTCGTCCGGTAGCTCTTATAGACTCTTCAGTTTTATTGCTTTAGTTTCGCTATTTGGTCTGCATAAATAATATAGATATTGGCTGTGTTATCTTTTAAAAAAAATATCCAATTCACTAAATTTATTTAGACTTCGATCGAAAATTAGAGATAAAACATCAAATTAAATTATAATTCATAAAAATATATAAATTAGGCGTTCAAACACACTATACTTAAATAACAATATAAGCGACGAAAGGCTTACAATAAAACATTTTTCTATAACAATGGTGTTGTTAATCAAGAATGGGTCATCCGAGTCTCATCTCCTACGTGCTTGCTTAAAGATCAATACCGTCGCACAATTTAAAAAAACTTTTACAAGACCCTGGTTCCATAATAACGGTATAATTATGAACAATAGAACAAAAGACAAAATATACTTTCAAATTAACACAACACTAACGATAAGTTAGAACCGAGATAAGAGGCTACTTTCAGACTAGAGAGTAGCGTCGCTGTACGCTCCATAAACCATAAATCTGGAATGGAAAAGAAAAAAGGCGAGAGAGGCGGCCAAGCTGGTGCTATGGGCTTGTTTGTCGCACTCATATTGATTTATTTACGCTATAAATCTAGCACCGGATTAATCAAGCTAACTTCTGTCAGCCAGGCAATATGTCGATTGTGTTCCAAGGATTCGCGTACTAAATTCCGAACACATAAAACACGGTTGCGATAATTCGGTACTTGACATTTTTGTTATACGATAATATGCATTTTATTCATTCTGGTACATTCTATTTTGCTCACTCTTTTCGTGTTTGCTTGTTTGTAAACTCCGATGAAATCGTAAGATTCACAGCAACTGAGAAAACATAATTTAAAATACTTAAGATTACATCGAAAAATAGCATAGTTATTCACATACGAGAAATTGGTAACATTCTCAAAAAATTGCCATATGATGCCAAGAGTATTTATGTCCCGTTATAATAAACGTTTATAATAAACGGACACATC
The DNA here is from genome assembly GCF_030269925.1 of Bombyx mori. NCBI lineage: Eukaryota > Metazoa > Arthropoda > Insecta > Lepidoptera > Bombycidae > Bombyx > Bombyx mori. The sequence continues at coordinate 9,089,241 of NC_085123.1, forward strand.
AAAGGAAAAACAAAATTGTTATTTTTATTAAATCCGAGCATTTTCATATTTAACTACCTTTTAAGCCTTCTCTGGACTTCCACGAATAATCCAAGACCAAAATTAGCCAAATCGGTCCAGCCGTTATCGAGTTTTAGCGAGACTAACGAACAGCAGTTTTAGAAGTCGTCGTGGCCTAAATAGAAGTCGTCGTGGCCTAAAAGATAAGACGTCCGGTGCATTCGTGTTGAAGCGATGCACCGGTGTTCGAATCCCGCAGGCGGGTACCAATTTTTCTAATGAAATACGTACTCAACAAATGCTCACGATTGACTTCCACGGTGAACGAATAACATCGTGTAATAAAAGTGAAACCCGCAAAATTATAATTTGCGTAATTACTGATGGTAGGACCTGTTGTGAGTCCGCGCGGGTAGGTACCACAGCCCTGCCTATTTCTGCCGTGAAGCAGTAATGCGTTTCGGTTTGAAGGGTGGGGCAGCCGTTGTAATTATACTGAGACATGACACATTATATTGAGACTGATCTCTAGGTGGGTGGCGCATTTACGTTGTAGATGTCTATGGGCTCCAGTAACCACTTAACACCAGGTGGGCTGCGAGCTCGTCTCCCCATCTAAGCAATAAAAAAAAAAACAGCAATTCATTTATATATATATAGATTTATCTAGAAGTAAAATTAATTATCAATGATAAAAAACGGGCTGTAATAATTGTAATCCAATGACAACATAAAGTCACTTAAAATTTTTCTTCTATGCTTCTCATCAAACAGCATCAGCGCTTTGCGGAAAAATGAGCATGTAAAGAAATTAAAGCAAGAACAACAGTGAGATTCCGACCAATTCTAATGTATTCAGCCGTATAGAATAGGTAGTTTGTTTTTGTTTTTATGACCAACAGACCATCATATGTAAGTAGATATTTGCTTAAAGTAGGTATCCGTTTTATGACCGCCGTTTATAGCGTCCACTCTGTAATGGAATCCTGTATAGAGGCTAAATTGTGGATCTTTTCGACGTACTAACTTAGGTTTATGAGTTGTTAAGAGTGTAACAGAAAGGGTACAGATGCAATACTTTTTTTTTTTTTTTTTTTTTTTTTTTTCCTGCCCTTCTCCCATTCACCTGGGGTCAGCGCAACATGTTTTCTCCTTCCATACTCTTCTATCATATACCATTTCTTCGCTCACTCCCCTCCTACCCATATCGTCTTTCACACAATCCATCCATTTCTTCTTAGGTCTACCTCTTCCTCTAAATCCTTCCACATTCATAGTTAACACTCTCTTAACAACCTCATTTTCATTCCGTCTCATCACATGTCCATACCATCCCAAACGTGCACTCCTCAGCTTCTCTGTCACAGGTGCCACTTTCAGACTTCCTCTAACATATTCATTCCGTATTCTATCCATTCTCGTTACTCCACACATCCATCGCAACATTCGCATCTCTGCTGCATGCAATCGCCTTTCATCCGCCAGTTTCGTTGTCCAACACGCTGATCCATACAAGACGGCAGGCCTTATTAAGGTCTTATATATCTTCCCTTTTAGGGGAAGAGGGATGTGCGAGTCACATATGGTGCCCGTGACCTGCCGCCATTTCATCCATCCTGCGTCAATTCTGTGCCTGACAGTACGATCCAGTTCACCGTCGCTTTGGATAACAGACCCTAGGTAGCGGAAGTCTTGACATACTGGCAAAGGTGTTCCGTCGAGGGAAATGGGTGCAAAATTGGAGAGACCGCCAAAATCACAGAACAGATGTTCGGTTTTCGATCTGCTGATTTTTAGGCCAACACTCTCCAACTTGCATCGCCATTTCTCCAGTATGTTTTGGACCTCGAGCCCGTTTTCTCCGACGAGCACTATGTCATCGGCAAACAGCATACACCAAGGGGGCTCTTCCTGTATCTCCGATGTCAAGGCATCCATCACAAGCAGGAAGAGATAGGGACTTAGTGCAGACCCTTGGTGTAAGCCCACTGCCACATTGAACTCGTCGGAATTCCCCGCGGCGGTTCGTACATACGTCCTGGCTCGACTGTACATGGCACAGATTAACCTCACATACTTACCAGGTATACCTTTCTCATTCAATGCCCACCACAAAACTGCTCTAGGTACTCGGTCGTACGCTTTCTCTAGATCAACGAACACCATATGCAGATTCCTGTGCACGTCGCGATGTTTTTCGCACACTTGGCGGAGTGCAAATATGGCGTCCGTTGTCCCGCGACCAGGCATGAACCCGAACTGGTTTTGGGTGATCTCACTTTCATCTCGCAATCGCTTTTCTATCACTTTCTCCCAAACTTTCATACTATGAGACATAAGCTTTATTCCCCGATAGCTGCCACAGTCTTGCACATCCCCTTTATTTTTGTATATGGGCACCAGCGTACTGATGCTCCATTCCGTAGGGATCACTTCTTCTTGCAGCAGCTTATTGAAGAATAAAGTCAGCCACTTATATCCGTCTTCTCCCAGTATCTTCCATACTTCCACTGGTATACCGTCTGGTCCTTCCGATTTTCCGCTTTTCATACTTCTCACTGCTTCTCTAACTGCTTCTCTAACTTCATACGTACTAATCTCATTCACAAGTCCGACGTTCTCTGGCTTCCTATTAATCACTCTATTCCAGTCGTTCTCCTCATTCATTAATTTTTCAAAATATATCTTCCAGCGCTCTTTTATTTCGTCATCTCTCATTAAAACTTTACCTGTCTCATTTTTCATACATCTGACATGCTTAATATCTTTCGCTCTTTCTTCTCTAGCTCTTGTAATACGGTAAAGTTCCTTTTGTCCACGAGGTCCATCTAAAGCGGCATACAACCGTTTCTGAGCGTCAGACCTGGCTATAGCAACTGCTTTAGTGGCCTTTTTCTTACATTCTCTATACTCATTCTTCCTAGCTTGCCTCTCACTTTCATTACCTCTTTCTAGTTGCCACTTTTTGAATGCATTCTTCTTTTCTTTCAATTCTCTCTGTACATTCTTATTCCACCACCATGTATCCTTGTCAATTATACCTTTCCCTTTTGATTCGCCGAGCACAGCCTTAGCTGTCTTCCTGACACTATTTGCCATTTCATCCCAACAATCATTCGCAGATTTCTCTTTCATATCCTTCATTTCCAAGATGTTTTCTATCATTATTTCCCTAATATACTTATATCCCTATCTTCCTTATATCCTTATCCTTAACTTATATCCTTAGCTTAATAAAATTGTAGACCTAAAATTTTATTCACAGCGTAGTGTTCGGACTAGTTCGGATTAGAGGCTTGACTCTGCCCCTGGCATTGCTGAAGTCCATGGGCGACGGTAACCACTCACTATCAGGTGGGCCGTATGCTCGTCTGCCTACAAGGGCAATAAAAAAAAGTCTTCGTAAGCCTACATTTGAATGTCATCAGACTACATAGGTTTCTTGAATTTAATTTACTCAAATTAGAAAGGAATTATCTACTGTCAATAAGAAAAATACGTTATGTTGCTTATTAAAATATAATTGCAATTCTGTATTAGCTGATGTATAAAACAGAGTAACTGTAGAGAGCAAAGAGTTACTTAATATTCAGTAACATGTGCTAAGTTATGAATGATATGGTATCAATATGTATGTTGCCGTCACATACTTTTTATTTATTTCCGAAGAAATTTTACTCGAAATTTAATTAAGGGACAGTTCTTACAGTACTGCTGCACCCCCAAAACTTACACTACATTTTTCATTCAAGGCAGATAAGCTAAAAAATTGCCGTCGCAAATAGGCATCAACATTGTTATTTCCATAGCGGAGCTACTGAACCAGTTGCTACTTTTTTTAATTGCATATATGGATGGACGAGCTCACAGCTCACCTGGTGTTAAGTGGTTACCGAAGCCCATAAACATTTACAATGTAGATGCCGTCACCCACCGAGATATGAGTTCTAAGGTCTCAATATAGTACAACGGCTGCCTCACCCTTCAAACCGAAACGCATTACTGCTTCACGGCAGAAATAGGCAGGGTGGTAGTACCTACCCGTGCGGACTCAAAAAAGATCCTACCGCCAGTAGTTACGCAAATTGTAATTTTACGGGTTTGATTTTTATTACACGATGTTATTCTTTCACCGTGGAAGTCAATCGTGAACATTTGCTAAGTACGTATTTCATTAGAAAAACTGCCATTAAGGACTCGTGTTTTTTTTTCTGTTAAGAGGCAGCGGCTTATCTGTGCCGTTGACATTGATACGTGAAACCAGGTAAAGTGTATTGTAATTTTCGAATCATAGTGAATAAAGAAACTAGTTTGCTATTTGGCACGTCTATTATATGATTGATATGATAGCTATAATTTTATATTTGCCCATACTTTCAAATAAGGCATTACTTCCTCTTGCTTAGTATTACATACACACAGTGACTTTCCTTCATTTATGTGTGATGAAAACGTTTTCCGCTTTCTTTTAGAAAATGTCTCTATTAGATTTTTCCCGCGCCAATAATCAATGTCACTTAAGAACCGAAGAGAAAATCTAAAATTATTGGTTTCAAAAATTATTTCAATATTACTTTGGATGATCTGATGATAATTTTTTTTTTTCTTGGAACATAGTTCAATAAGGAAATAGTAGGCGTGAGGAATTAAGTCAATCATTAAATGTTAAGGCAATTATTATAGTGAACAGGAAATCAAATATAAGCTAAATGATAAAATGCTTACAATTATTCTCAAGTAACAATAGTAATACAGAAAACGAGTTTGGTTCAATTAGGAAAATTTATGATTTAATTTTTTTTTTCTAAGTTTATAATGATGTTAATTATGAAGAAGTATTTTCGTACATTTATTTTGTTGTTGTATTACTAATGTTCACAATGCAATACATAGTCTCTTACTAATCTGAATTTTTAGACCGAGGCCTTTTGATATATAAAATTGATTACCTCGACCATCTGCTTTGTCTACATTTTTTTGTTATCAAAGTTTTATGCCTTAATGAATAATTCCTCGAATTCCTTAGCTTAACGTACAAATTTTCATAAAGATTAATTAAAATTCTTTCCTTTTAATCATGACTTAAAATAATAGGGATTCATTAACAGATATTACAAATCAGCTAAGCTATTAATCGGAAATCATCAAGGATATAAGCAGACGTTCAATCGCGATACCTGAAACACAGTAATACATAGTTACTGATTGATAAATGTACTATACATGCCATTATAGGTGCCATGTCCAGTACTTAAGAGTTACGATTGCTTGCAGGGATATCGTCTAGTTGTACCTTGAAGCTTCGACTAGAACGTGTAAGCCCACATCAGAAGCGTGAGCTAAACACGAGTCGAGCACACGGTGCTAACAAAAGCAAACTAATGAGGAAATCGTGTAGACATGTCGCTCAAACTCGATCGACTATCGGGTGCAGTGATTGAGTGAAAGTAAGCGTATTGTACGCCACAAGAACTGGTAACAAGATGTATGCAATACAATACAATAACAATATAACAAACGCTGTGTGTGAACTTGAGAGAAAACTGGAACGCGCGTGTTATGCCACGTTCGCGAGTTAAATTTAATTTTACTCACAAGTTTGACTGCTCTCTCCGTATTACGTTTTGCTTGTAATACGGCGTTTGTAAGCGGGGTATTTTCTGCCGGCGTTTCATCTCACCTTTTCACGTTATTGAACGTCTTAAACATTCCCGAAAGTCTCACAATAGGTATCCGGGAACAAGTTTTTAGTTGAGAAAAGCAACATTTCATTTTGTTCAGATAAAACGCCATTGTATTTCCAACTTTTTCGGACTATTTCTGTTTGGTTATTCAGTGTTTTTGTAACATTAACATTATAGCTATCGTTTCTGAATTTCACTAGAGGCGAACTTCCTAAAAAAAAGTTTGGCTTCGTTTAACAAACGGTAACCAAACAATAGCATTGTACAAATAAAAACAAGAAAATTAATAAACTTTAGTGAACTTTAAGCTCACATGTTTCGATTTAACCAATCGGACTATTTCAGTCGAGAAGGCTTCGTGTGTTTTTATTTGAAGGGTAGAATAGCTGTTCTTACAATGCAATTTGAGGTTTCGGCCTCATGTTTTAAGGTAAGAAGTTCCGCTGCGATTTTATAAATTCCGGCGCACCCACCCACCGCAACTTAAGCCGAATGTCAAATCGAGGTAAACAATAAGACATTCTGAAATATTTTAATCTCCGCCGTATTCAAATTACCCACGTATTATGCTGTTGGCAACTCCAACATTTTAGTATGGAAAATAAAACCATATGACTGGCAACATTGTTGTTGTATTTTCCTTTTTTCTTTTTTCTTGTCACCGCAAGCGTACGTCTTTATTATATTCATTAAATATCTAGTATTCAAACATAGAAATAAACCATATTGCAGCACAAAGCATAAGTTTTCTTTATCATCAGCAACTGGCCCATGCAGCCCGAACTAAATCAATGCGAATAGTTAATCAATGGTTCTACTCGTAGTATTCAGCAAGGATAATAATAATAGTTAGACTATAGTTGGACTATAATAATAGTTTCTCATGTCAAATGTTAATTGCGAGATACATACTACATGACCGTAAGTCGATTGCTACAAAAGTTTAAGCAAAACTTTGCGCAATTGTATATTCTGAAATTTTTTTTTAGAGATAATAAACATTTAGTGACCTATTCAAAATACATAAAATCATCACATAAAATACAATAGCTCTGAGATGCAAGCAATCTTGTTATGACAAAAAAAAAAACCTTTTTGCTTTATTCTTCAGAAAGTTCACCTGTGAATATTTGTCGGCAAACTACAACAGTTACTAAAAATTATACCATTAGAATATTTTCTTAGATTTTTACTTTTCGGTTACTTATCGCATATATTTGTAATATGAAGAGCCTACCTTATTTGGGCCGACTAAATTTAAGAACACAACTGGGTTATATACTAAAACTAATCAAATTATAATTTAAAAAATATTTATAATATTCAGGACTTTTTTTATGATTGAAGGATTACTGGTGGCCCGGAGGCCTTTCCAGTTTCACCAGGACAGGTGGGCGAGCAAAGGCTCAGCCAAGAGGGGTGGGATTTGCTAACAGCTACCCGAGCGCCTCCGAAGGAGACCTAACAGCTCAAGAGTAGCTGCTTCGCGAATGAATCTACTACCGGATCGGAATCGCGACCCACTGAGAAGATCCGGCGAGAAACTCAGAACTGAATATTCAGAACTGTTCAGTTCAGAACAGTTTTAACACAGATTTAACACAACTATAAAGCAACCGGCAAATCGTTTCCAGGCCACAAACCCAATAAGCAACAACGTATGGGAAAATTTTAATTGTTTCATTCGTTATACACGCACAGTTCACACGACTTTGGTATTAATTTCAAACGCAATTGCACTTACATAATTCCACCGGGCCAGACACGACACAGAATATTATTGTTTTGTTTTAGATGAATAAGAGCACTCCGTGCGTCTGACTTCTCGGGTAAATAGCGTTAAAACGTAAATTTAAAATGAATATTTGCGGCTTTCTCTATATTTCTGTATGTGTTAAGCTTCCTGAAGCTTTCTTGAAAGGCTTTTTAAACTGGCTTTTATAAATTTCACTCATTACTAAATTCATTTAGGGTACAATATTTTAATTTTATCTTAAACTTCCGCTGCGATATGTCTACATAATAGACATTATTATTTAAGGGATTTTTACCAAATACTCGACCCGTGATCGTGCTTGCAACAATATTAGGAACTGATGAAATATAATATCAAAATCCTGGCGACAGAACTCATTAAATAATTACGTTTATAATCTTAAACAGCACCTGTAACCGAATTATTTTTTATTTTTTGTTGCTTAGATGTGTGGACGAGCTCACAGCCCACCTGGTGTTAAGTGGTTACTGGAGCCCATAGACATCTAACAACGTAAATGCGCCACCCACCTTGAGATATAAGTTCTAAGGTCTCAGTATAGTTACAACGGCTGCCCCACCCTTCAAACCGAAACGCATTACTGCTTCACGGCAGAAATAGACAGGGCGGTGGTACCTACCCGTGCGGACTCACAAGAGGTCCTACCAATTGTAAAGTAAAGTACAATAAAGTACAATTGTAAGTACAAGTAAAATTGACATAAGTTAACATTTAAAATGTATAAATCTCACCTTCTATTTAGAGTAGCATCGACTGGAGTACACTTAACAGTATCGATATCGATTTAAGGCGTGATTCACAAGTAAAGAAAGCTATAAAAAGTAGGAGTGGGTAATATCGGTTTTGCCGCGTATCGAATCGTATCTATATATTGAGGATCAATATCGGATATTGAATCTATATATTTTCTGAATCTATATATTGATGGATGCTAGTAGATTTTCTCGATTCATGATATTTGAGATTTGAAACGATACGCTGATATAATATCGTAGTAGATATAGATAGATTTAAGTCAACGTTATACGGTTGGTTTTCTGATATCAATTTATAATATGATCTTAAAGTAATAAAAAGAACATGAAAATAAAAATATCAAAAAAACTTTCCTTCATGCTTTTACCAGGCTTAGGACTGGCTACATTATTTTCAGTTTTTAGTATTTTGTGTCTTAATTTAAAATTACAAAATATACCAAAAGAGTGTAGATTTCAAAAGTTTAATACAAACACAAGAAATAAACTCAATTATTTGGATTCAACTAAAAATAGAAATATGTGTACTTTAGAAATTAAACACAAAAAACTTTTAAGTATTTATAAACACTTGTCCAAAAATTGTAGTTCAAGGTCAAAGCGCGTGAAATTAAATTCAACGATGCAAATAGGCTATACTGCATTCAAGTTAGGGTCGAAAGTTGAAACTTCTTTCCTTAATTGTATCCTGCTGATACGCTAAGAATAATCTACAGACATATGGACTTAAATATAAGGTTTACAATTGTATGGATAATGCCTGTTTCTGTTTCATTCATCACATGATATCCCTATCGTGCGCTCACTCACTCTGGCCGATTCGATACGAACCAAACGAATATTGCTGATATTAACGAATCGGTACGATATGCCGATGCGCATCACATCGAGCAATATCGTGTATCGGCTGATATCGAAATATAGATTTCGATTCACGAATCGGTACGATATGGCGATGCGCATCACATCGAGCAATATCGTGTATCGGCTGATATCGATATATAGATTTCGTGCGGGGCGATATCGGATTCAACGATATTGCTGCGATATATAGATATTGAATCTATATACGATTTATATCACCCACTCCTAATAAAAAGGACCTACTTACGAGATAACGGCCCAAAGATATTTGTATCGAACTGTTATCGAAAGATAAAAATTGGATTCGCTTTCGTAACTGCCGATGATAACTTATTCGAAAATACCCATTTTGGTTCAAATTTATGGTTGATTTAAATCGTTTATTCCGCAGAAGAACTTCTATGAGACGACCGGTTATGGTAATGGCGACGTTATATTCGAAACAAATATAGTAGTGTAAGGTTTGTTGTCAAATAATGTAACTTGTTAATGCTAAGATAATTTTCGGATTGTCAAATAGCAACACTGTTGGTGGGAGCAATTACAGTAGTGGGGACGTGGCATAATAAAAAAGGCGGTAATCTGAAAAAAACGGGAAAGAAATCAGTGTATTCGGTAGTGAGCAGGTGTCTAAAGATTGTAAAAGTGGAGGTACAAATAAAGCAATACAGAATTGAGTAAACTACTGCACTCTGTGTATTATTTCCTGACTGTGGGAGTGGAGTTCTACATCAGGTACATACTTCGTTTGAATAATTTCAGACTTACTTATTTACGTTTCGGAGTTATAGTAGTTGTACGTAATATATATAAACGGATCCTCAGGGTGGCGGTGACAATTGAGACAATTTACATCCACACGAAATATTATATTCTCTTTAGTACACGTTACGGTGGGTAGAATACGAATGTAACAGAGATATGCTAACCGTCGGTATTTATACAATCATCTTGACCTATTTTAATACAAACTGAGTAGGTAATATTAAACATTGTTCATCTTAATTACTCTGCTGATTATTTACGTACAATTATTATTTAATAATATCGAATTATGTAACAAATAACATTAAGGCTTATTGCGCCGGAAGCTGTCAAGCGGAAGGCGCCAATAAAATATTATAAGTATAAAGAAAATATGAATGAACTATTTACTTGATTATGAAATTACTAATTATATTATAAGAATAATAAGTTCTATATATTTCCTAAGTTCGTAAATAATTTATTATGTGAGGCCGGAAGTGTTGCTCGATAACATTCGGCCATCCTGTGTATGCCGTGTCCCACGGCGATCAGCGCTGCTATTGGAGCCTGGTTTGTCGCTGGTGTATGGCACCTGAAATTGACATGTTTAAGCAGTAATTATATCTTGTATTATCTAATTCATACGACACACCTTTTATTTATCTTAGATACACACACACCTTCTATTTATCATAGATCACACACCTTTTATTTGTTGTAAATCACACAGCTTTTATTTGTTGTAAATCACACAGCTTTTATTTGTTGTAAATCACACAGCTTTTATTTGTTGTACATCACACAGCTTTTATTTGTTGTACATCACACAGCTTTTATTTGTTGTACATCACACAGCTTTTATTTGTTGTACATCACACAGCTTTTATTTGTTGTATATCACACAGCTTTTATTTGTTGTACATCACACAGCTTTTATTTGTTGTACATCACACAGCTTTTATTTGTTGTACATCACACAGCTTTTATTTGTTGTACATCACACAGCTTTTATTTGTTGTACATCACACAGCTTTTATTTGTTGTACATCACACAGCTTTTATTTGTTGTACATCACACAGCTTTTATTTGTTGTACATCACACAGCTTTTATTTGTTGTACATCACACAGCTTTTATTTGTTGTACATCACACAGCTTTTATTTGTTGTACATCACACAGCTTTTATTTGTTGTACATCACACAGCTTTTATTTGTTGTACATCACACAGCTTTTATTTGTTGTACATCACACAGCTTTTATTTGTTGTACATCACACAGCTTTTATTTGTTGTACATCACACAGCTTTTATTTGTTGTACATCACACAGCTTTTATTTGTTGTACATCACACAGCTTTTATTTGTTGTACATCACACAGCTTTTATTTGTTGTACATCACACAGCTTTTATTTGTTGTACATCACACAGCTTTTATTTGTTGTACATCACACAGCTTTTATTTGTTGTACATCACACAGCTTTTATTTGTTGTACATCACACAGCTTTTATTTGTTGTACATCACACAGCTTTTATTTGTTGTACATCACACAGCTTTTATTTGTTGTACATCACACAGCTTTTATTTGTTGTACATCACACAGCTTTTATTTGTTGTACATCACACAGCTTTTATTTGTTGTACATCACACAGCTTTTATTTGTTGTACATCACACAGCTTTTATTTGTTGTACATCACACAGCTTTTATTTGTTGTACATCACACAGCTTTTATTTGTTGTACATCACACAGCTTTTATTTGTTGTACATCACACAGCTTTTATTTGTTGTACATCACACAGCTTTTATTTGTTGTACATCACACAGCTTTTATTTGTTGTATATAACAGCTTTTATTTGTTGTATATAACACAGCTTTTATTTTTTGTATATAACACAGCTTTTATTTTTTGTACATCACACAGCTTTTATTTTTTGTATATAACACAGCTTTTATTTTTTGTAAATCACAGCTTTTATTGTTAACTGATGCAGCCTCTATCCTGAAATAGTTTAATTTTGTTTTATCAGATACTTGCAATTCTGAGTCAGTAGACTCATTTTTATTAGTAATAATTTCCACGCGTGCTTATTAATCAATTATGTTTCCATTCAATGATTTTGTCTCAGATATTAATTATTTTTAAAAAGCAATCTTTCGACCTTACAAGTCCACCCAAAAGTACATAGGACATGCAGCCCAGCTCAAAATATACAGAATTCATAAGAAATGTTTCATTAGTGTTAATATTGAGATAAACTTGTACCAAAGCAGCACTTTACTGTGATATTATACAGCTGTGTCCTAAATACATCGGACAAGTCTGTCTGTTATTTTATTTCACTAAGAGTACTATTAAAAGTTTCACTACTACCCACGAATTTAACAATTTTGTGGTATTGATATTAATCATTGATTCTCCGATTATTAAATCTATATCAGCGATGTCGTAATTCGTTATTTCCACAAAGCCACAATAATGTTGTCTATATGAACATTCACGGGGATGTTCCTAAAGAGGTCGACGAGTATGAGCCTCCAAAACCTCTCATTGTAACCACGGAAGACAATCTTTAATTTTTTAACTTATCAGCATATGCCACACAGAATATTTAATTTGCTGCCCATGTCTATGTATGCAATGAGACTAGAGCCATTAATTAACACTATTTTTTTTTTGCAAATCTATGCATACGCTGTATGTTGTAAATAAGATATTACTCACTTTTGGGTGTGAAGAGCTGGCCGCATACCATCAGCTGACCGACGTGTGTCCCGGGCGATGTCACACCTCGCAGCGCGGCTCTTTGCAGTTCTTTGTTTCATGACCTTCTCTTCGGCAGGCGTAACATTTCTTTGGTTGAAAGTCGGTCCATCTTGCAACTGGAGCAACAGCACCTTCTCTTCTCCATGTGGTAGCCATTCGCGGATGTGTAGTATAGTTGCGGTGGTGTATCGCACAATCCCTAGCCGACCCACGAAGACATATCTGCATGATGAACTGGCAGTCTTTGTTGCCCCATCCATATACGTGATCCAACTGGTCGATCTTGTGCAGCCATCCCTAGACGTTGTTAGATTTTTCATCCGGCCGGAACGTAGGAATAACCTCCGCATCGGTTTGGGTGACACGTCGCATTTTGTATCGCCTGTGTTTCTCAGCGGTCTCAAATCCGTCAATGCATGGGCCTGGCATAATCCCGCTTCTGAAGTATAAACGGATCCTCAGGGTGGCGGTGACAATTGAGACAATTTACATCCACACGAAATATTATATTCTCTTTAGTACACGTTACGGTGGGTAGAATACGAATGTAACAGAGATATGCTAACCGTCGGTATTTATACAATCATCTTGACCTATTTTAATACAAACTGAGTAGGTAATATTAAACATTGTTCATCTTAATTACTCTGCTGATTATTTACGTACAATTATTATTTAATAATATCGAATTATGTAACAAATAACATTAAGGCTTATTGCGCCGGAAGCTGTCAAGCGGAAGGCGCCAATAAAATATTATAAGTATAAAGAAAATATGAATGAACTATTTACTTGATTATGAAATTACTAATTATATTATAAGAATAATAAGTTCTATATATTTCCTAAGTTCGTAAATAATTTATTATGTGAGGCCGGAAGTGTTGCTCGATAACATATACTTTGTGAAGGTAATAACCAAATTTGATCCCAAAGAATTCCAAGGAACTTCAAACAAATTTCGTTGTATGGTTGATCCGTTGGGAAATATGAATTTGATTGATAGTAATATTGATTAATTGATTGAAAACGGCGAAATAAAATCATATTTTTTTTACTATTGCAGAGTTAAATAATTGTTTTTCATTATCGTTATGCCACTAAAGTATTTCCGACCAGGTGAACGAATTGACGTTGAGATCATCGTTGATGTATAAATATTTCTGGAATGTTCTACGTGATATAATTAATAGAGCCACCAGTAGTTAAGCCAAATAAGACTAGAAATATATTAGGGAATATCAAAATTAATCTCAAATCATCTTTAATAACTTAAGATTATTTTTCGATCAGCGTCTATGTCAATGACAGAACAATGTTTGAATTTTGCTCCATACTGCACATTGGGTGAGTGCCCAGTATTGTCGACCTGTGTCTTCTAGTGATAATTTATAACATTTATTAATTTTGTTGAATCGTACATTTAATTTCAAAAGAGCATGATCTTCTGTCAGATTTTTCTCAGAGGTGAAAACGTAGTTCAAATAGTGGCCAAAATCTTGACGGCTTTAAGGCGCTCGAAAAAACCTTTTATCTCCTTTTCGTGGACCCTAAAAATTAATCGTCAAATAACAATTTTACTAAGAATAATCCTATTTAGAGTAAAGTCAATTTAAAAAGCTAGTGTACAGTGGAGTACAGAAAAGAAATCCAAGTGTAGAGCGTGCTTGTTTAACACTCGTTGTCATGAAAATTTTAGGAATCGAACATCGTTTTATGTTTAAAAATTTTATACATTTTGCAAACAAAGCATTTTCATATGAATGTTAACAAGCACGAGACCAGAATAATGTATACATGAAAATTTCAAACTTCGCTCACTTTTCGTTCTTATCCCAAATATTATTCGTGAATAAATCAATTCACTGTTCCGAGAAACACACAAGAAATTTTAACGTAAACTGTAATACTTCGACAGCGCTTACTTCAAAATAAATTTGATTACTAGATAAAATAATTAAAATAACCTCCTCTTTCTCCTTCTTTTGATTTTAGATTAGATTTGAGATAAAGAAATTAAAGGCTACTACTTTAGCTACTCACTTATTTAAATATCTGTTGATGACGATATTTGTCTTTTGCTCTCTACTCTCTACACATACTAATATTTCAAATAAGTGATTATAAACTAGGCGCCTAATATATCTGTCCCATCTTTTTTTTTTTATTGCTTAGATGGGTGGATGAGCTCACAGCCCACCTGGTGTTAAGTAGTTACTGGAGCCCATAGACATCTACAACGCAAATGCGCCACCCATCTTGAGACATACGTAACTGAAACACATCACTCCTTCACGGCAGAAATAGGCAGGGCGGTGATTACCTACCCGTGCGGGCTCACAAGAGGTCCTACCACCAGTAAAAAATTTTTTCTTTATTTTTCTCCTTTTTTTCAAAAACTAGAGCTCATTTGTACATAAGTAACTTGTTGCATTACTACTGATTAACAATAAATTAACACTTAAACATACAGTACAGTCACCATTCCTATTCGAGTTACAGATTACGTTCAATGGAGAACAAAAACACTCACTACTTGTGTTGCTAATTTTCGATATGCCCCTCTCTATAGACTACGACATTATTTTAGAAGACTACAAAACTAGATATTTTTATTGCCCAGTTGTAAAATGAATTAATTTATATGCGCGTGGAAGTTTCCAATATATTTCTCCCGCAAACGTCCTTTGTAAACTGACTAACTTAACTATGGGCTTGCCTCAGTGGATCTTTCTTTACTACTCTTCTCAATCTTTATAAATTCTGTCAACAGAGTAATGGCTCATACCCAGCGTCATTACGCTGTTGATTCACAGATATGTCATAGAAAATTTCTCTAATTCAGACTTATTCAAGCAATTATTGGCTACACTGGTAGGACCTGTTATCTTGTAATCACTAAAGCGTTACTAAACAAACCTGAGCGCTTAGAAATTTTGAACAGTTGCTTTAGATCTGTTTTAAGATCGTGCTTGATCATGTCTCGTGTTATCGGAAAGAACTTGTAAGTGTACGACGAACCTTTAATTACGTTTTTACTTATCGGTATACTTGTCCTTAAAAACATGGAAGTTTAATGGCTGCTATTTAATATCTTTCATGGTCATTTTATATCTAGCCACTTACGTAATTATTTCTCTTATCCATCGATTATTTCCTATAGTACATATCCGCAAATTGATGAAGTTTCTTAAGCACATAATAGTTGTTACTCACACTCCTTCACTGTTCACATTGTTACGATTATATTCTATACCGTCTTCCTATAAAACTTGCTTTTCTTCTTTGCTCAGTACAAACAGTGATCACATTTTTTTCTTAAGCATCAATTTCATAATGCTCTTTTTTTCCACACCTTTAGAGTTTATTTTCAAACGATGAAAGCGAAGTGTGTATTTGATAACGACTATTATTATCACATAAATGTAAATAATAAATTTTAAGTCTAATAAATTGAATAAAAATTATTAGTTTCATTTGTCAACAATTCTCAGAAATCTTATGTCTATGGCGCTAATTAACTATCCGCTCTAATACCATTGATCTAGCAGTGCATTAAGTGCCGCTCGTCTTCAACGCTTGCATTGAATCTACTGTGATTGCAAAGAGCTGCGTCAGCCAAGATTTACCAATTAAGTGAATCGGGAGCGGAACCGCCCGCCCACTCAGCGAACTGCGAGCGCAGTTGAGCGCACCACCCGACTAGACCTACATATGAATACGTACTAATGTCGAGAGCCACCGAATACCCCACAAGAGCTGTGCTAACGTACGCAAATAAAACCCTAAAACGATTCCTCTATGGCTGTTCGTGAATAACTTCCAGTCAATAAGAGTTCGAAACCTGAAAAACCCCGCTGGTATGTCCTTTAGTTAACCCAAAAAATACGTAGATAAAACTGGAACAACTATGTCGGATACCGTTATGATACGAAATTTACTTTGCGAAAAATCCTCCAAAAACTTTAACACAACACGGATTTTTTCTCATAATACTATTAAATACAATTAGGGCTTTTGCAACGTAAAAGAGTATAAGTTAGGACTCGAAATTTTCATAAAAGTACTTATCAAGGCAAAAAAGTAATTCAATTCTAACGAGGTCGGCATGGAATACGCCAATAATAATGTCGACCGAACTTTCGAACCGGGCGGCACCCTTAGAGTGTTTGCAAAATAATGAGATTAAAGAAAGTATTTCTTTTAAAGTTATTATATACTATATACATATTACGAGCAAAAAACCCTGTACTCGATGTATAAAAAATAGGGGTGGGAACGTGGTACAGGTAAATTAAACAACAAAAATAAATATACATCACGTTTGAATGTGATTCTTTTCGCTCCCTGAGAACGAACACCTATCTTGGGAATAACATCCCTGTATGGAGCAGGGCTTTTATAGGAACGACGAGGAAATGAAGTCGAGAAATAATTGCTTTTGATCTTTTTATTTTTTTATGTTGAATAAAATCTGTGTTCAATTTTTGACGTGACAACGTCTTATAATTAGATGGAGCCGGCTGCACGCACGAAAAAACATGACTCATGCGGCGTCACCTCGCTCTGAGGCGTTCCATTTAAGGCTTGAAGTGCAACCGAGAGCGCGCAACGAGCGATAAAGAGGCACAATCGGCCTCTGCGTTCGGCAGCGTTTGACATCTGTTTCTCTCCTACTTGAGTGAGCGATGCATCCGCGTGGACAGCTGCTATACAATAATACATTTACATGTTTTTGTCAAGTAAGAAGTTCAGTGAAGAGTGAATGTGGTGTCAATTGTTTATAGCAACGATAATTGCGATAATTGAAAAATGAAACCGTTCCATCTGTATTTTCTTATGACATTGCCACGTTCAACTATCGTCAGTAAGCCGACTTTACGGATAACCGATTTTTAACTCACAAGCTGTCACGTGTACATGATGATTCACGCAACTTGGGCCATCAAATTTCCAAGTTTCCGTATACCTACACCAAGACGAATCTAATTTTGCTTAGACGTAAACAAAATAGATTATCTTTCGCTGACATAAACTCGTCTGTCGACATCAAAAATTAATTAAAACTCGATGCTAATTCGAGTAAGGCAGTGACAAATAACTCGACAACTTCCCGAATGTATTCGGCGTGACTCTCTTCGATACTAGACAGCAATTAATGTGCGGAGAAGATGAAATACTTCTGCGAGACAAACTTTAACGATTTATTTAGCTGAACTTAACATTTACTTACAAATAAACTTTTTAATCCGTTACATGTACATACATATAAACATACATACACCATTCCCGAAGCCAAGCCGTTTGATGATTTGTATAGATAAGTGCAAATAACTTGTCGTTTAGAAAAAAAATTTATTGAACGTGCAATACAAAGTGAGGGTAGTGGCCAGCGTTGCTCGAGGCCGTTGACATTGTTATTGTGTTTCATTGCATGTATAAAACATTTGAGTATTAGAAAGAAAAACGTGTCATCTTTCACGAGACAAACTTGAATTAGTTCTTTCGTTTTCGGTAACAGGCCCTTATCTATACATATAAATAAATATGGAGTGTCTGTTTGTAATATTGAAATAACCGCTTGTGACTACGTGCATATGAATATATATATACGGTACATACAACAAAATAACATTTTTTATATTTTTGTCGGTCTGTCTGTCTGTCTGTCTGTTTGTTCCAGCTAATCTCTGGAACGGCTGAACCGATTTTGACGAGACTTTCACTGATAGATAGCTGATGATATAAGGAGTAACTTAGGCTACTTTTTTTAGACTAGCTTCGCCCCGCGGCGTCACCCGCAGTTATTGTCGTACAACATCCGCCATGACTTGCCTATCAATAATAAAATTTAATGTTTCCGAAACGAAGCGATACTCAATAATAAAATTTAATGTTTCCGAAGCGAAGCGAGGATGGGTCGCTAGTACCCAATATAAGCCTGCAAACGTAAGCTACTTAGAATTCCGTGAGCTCGGAACCGATAAACCTTTATTAATACCACTCATCTTGTTATTGTGATCACAGCGCTTCATTCCAATAATTAACCCTTTAATTGAATGACTATTGTTTGCTTTATGTAACACTAAACTTCCTTCAGATATATTCCATCAGCTATTCAACTAAGATTTTGGTAGTTTCAGATTAAATCTTCAAAGGGGTAATAATATATTGACGCATGATCATTCACCTACATAACTGAGATTTTGCACACGTCATTGATAATTGTACAGCAAGTTACGTTAAAAAGTTGCGTTTTTCGTGAATACGAAACATGAAAATTCATTATAAAATGATTACCTATAGTCGGATTTTTTATTAGACGAAGTAAACTGACGTTTACTGTGTTGTCAGGTTTTGATGAAATAAAAATAGTGCTGTGACAAAGTGAACGATTGAAAAAACTCCTGAATTAATGAAATTGCCTCGATTGTCTAGTGAATAGTTGGTGTGCTGAATTGCCGATATCGGGTACGGGGTTCTTATTTTAGGCGTGCTTTGTACATACCAACGAGTTTTCGACGAAATATTTTGTTCCTATAGTATCTACCTGTACTGAATACCGAGTGTTTTAAACATTAAGAAAAACATTGCGAGGAAGCTTGTAAGACTGTCCTATTTCCAATACATCATATAGTTGAAATTATAGATGTATAAAATATAACAATTATAGGTATGTAATGAAAATAAAAAAACTGATTGTAGTTACATACTACTAGTAACATATATTGGAGCACTT
This sequence comes from Bombyx mori, assembly GCF_030269925.1. Taxonomy (NCBI): domain Eukaryota; kingdom Metazoa; phylum Arthropoda; class Insecta; order Lepidoptera; family Bombycidae; genus Bombyx; species Bombyx mori. Next base: position 9,108,578 of record NC_085123.1, read on the forward strand.
TAATACAATTTTATTGTAAAATATAAATAATATTCTTTTATAGTTTGAAATTAATGATTAATTCTTCACACTCATTGTTCATTCATGTGATTGAACGAGAACTGAACGCATCACTATTACTTTAAATATAGCAACATTATTTCACAAAGTGACATTAGCTACTGTCAGCTAGCTTCGTCTAATTAAAAATCCGACTATAATTAAGGTATGATAGCCCATTGAGTTTCTCGCCGGATCTTCTCAGTGGGTCGCGTTTCCGATCCGGTGGTCGATTCTGCAAAGCACTGCTCTTGCTAAGGTCAGGGTTAGTAGCACTCCGGTTTGAGCCCCGTGAGCTCACCTACACGTTAGGGCGAAGCTGATATAGTCTCTCAAGGTTATCGGCATAGGTATGTTAAAAAAAGGTGTGATTTTAACAAAAAAAATATTAATTATTTTTCATTTTTTTTTATTGCTTAGATGGGTGGACGAGCTCACAGCCCACTTGATGTTAAGTGGTTACTGGAGCCCATAGACATCTACAACGTAAATGCGCCACCCACCTTGATGTATAAGATCTAAGGTGTCAGTATAGTTACAACGGCTGCCCCACTCTTCAAACCGAAACGCATTACTGCTTCACGGCAGAAATAGGTAGGCAAGGCGGTGGTACCTACCCGTCCGGACTCACAAGAGGTCCTACCACCAGTAAAATCATCATTAATCAAATGTCACCAGATTTACATGGTATCTACATATTTTCTGAAGCGTCTTACAAAATTCGCGCTACACAATATTTCTACAAACGGAATGTAATAGTTATTTACTTTAACTGTTCACACAAACATATTTCGGTTTGATTGAAACATAATAACTTGTGTATCTGCGTGTTTACAACATCGTTGTTACTGCCCTTATACAAATATCAGAATATATAGCGAGCGGATTGCAATCAACGTTAACAGGGGGATGATTAATTTCCATCCCCTAAACGCGCACTTTGAAATTCCGATCGGCCGCAGCACCCGTGTTACTTGCGGGTATTTGGTAGCGAAATACGCGTGCAATAAATGTCACCCGTGTCCCATGCTCTGGACGGTGTCAGACACAGGTGTCGCGAAATGTAATACACAATATCGCCTCGTCTAGGTTTTGTTTATCCGAAATTGTTCGCTGTACAACGTCCGTATTGCATTCTTTTGTCACAAACTTGTACATAGCTTCGTTCATAAACTTATACAACTTTTATGGATGTTTTAGATATACAGCTTACTAGATAGTATGTAGCTAAGGGTGCGATTAAGAACAGCTATGTAAGGTAAACAAATACCTCTAAGAGTTATTAGTCGTATCATGTATTTTTCTATTTTATTTTGAATTTTTGGGGCAAGGAAAACGATTGATTGCCCGACCCTGCTTCTCGCCTCCAAACATCGCTCGCATCAATCCTGCTGCAACATTTAGAGATAAGATTTTGGGATTCGAGTAACTCTTATCATATTACGATATCGTGCTTATGGCAGGCTGCTGTGTGCCTTCTATGTAGTGCTCTCATTGTTTTGAGTGACTCTAGATTTTTGTAAATTTAGAACTAATCTAAAATTATCTCAAATAATCTATAATATATATTGAGTCGAAACTATAATCTAAATATAATCAGTTTTTATTAAGATTATTATATTACAATAGCGATTTGATATATCGTATAATAGATCACGAAATTGGTTAAATTTAATAAACAAATAGAAAACACTCTATCATTTCACTTTAACTAATACATAGCATCGTTATTATTGACACGCGAACTCAAATTTTGTGCCGCCGACTCCTATTGAAGCGAAACCTTAGGGCCCACGAGACAGTCAAATAAGCAATCCCGGGAGAGGCAATCACGGGAACAATGAATTCCATTAAAACCCATACGTCGTTTACGAGGTAATTTCCTTTTCAAAGACTTTTACTTTGGACTACATTTACCATGCTATTAATGCTGACACGTAACGCCCTCTATTTTATTATTGGTAATATTTTTGACCCCCCTTACCAAAATCAAAAGATTGAATTATGAAATATAACTCTTAGGAATCTAGTCCACTATTCTGCCCAGGAGTGACAGGAAATATTCATATCTTTAGAAGTCGGCATGGCCTAAGGGATAAGACGTCCGGTGCATTCGTGTTGAGCGATACACCGGTGTTCGAATCCCAGGCGGGTACCAATGTTTCTAATGAAATAAGCACTCAACAAATGTTCACGATTGACTTCCACGGTGAAGGAATAACATCGTGTAATAAAAGTGAAACCCACAAAATTATAATTTGCGTAATTACTGGTGGTAGGACCTCTTGTGAGCCCGCACGGGTAAGTACCACCACCCTGCCTATTTCTGCCGTGAAGCAGTAATGCATTTCGGTTTGAAAGGTGGGCAGCCGTTGTAACTATACTGAGATCTTAGAACTTATATCTCAAGGGGGGTGGCGCATTAACGTTGTAGATGTCCATGGGCTCCAGTAACCACTTAACACCAGGTGGGCTGTGAGCTCGTTCACCCATCTAAGCAATAAAAAAAAAATTAAACCTTTAAGTTGTATTAATAGAACAGCCGTTTTAACAATATAAGACTCTTACTTTGTGAAATTTGGCAGCGGCCTTTGCAGCGTGATCTATGTACTTCAATGATTTCATTATTTCCTCTATCAATTTGCTGGTAGCCAAAGAGGCTATTCGCGCTGACGAGCAGATGAGCTCATGGGTTCAACCTGAGAGAATTTGCTTACCACAGCCCCAGCAAGAGCAGTGCTTCGCAGAATCTACCACCGGATCGGGAACCTGACCCACTCAGAAGATCCGGCGAAAAACTCAGTAGTCTATGGCCTATATACCTAAAATCAAACGTCCCAAAATCAAGATCGCGTTCCTATCCACATAACTATAAATAGATTTTTATGAACATTTCAATTTTAACGCAAAAAAAGTCATTCTGTATGTACGATTTACATTCATAAAATTTGCACGATACGAAATTTTATGGCTTTCAATACCATAGGTTTCATGTGGATATTATTTTTCCGAGTGAATTTCGTTGATGCTCTTAATTTTCTTTTTATTGCAGACTTTATCGAGAGTGTATGTGTATATGAAATCTATACATATAGCTAAATTAATTCAAATGATTTAAATATATTGTTTTGTACATCATGCGTTCCTCTCGTGTGCGGGCTGACATTGACAGTATTTTAGCTTTATCTTCTATATATTATCGCACTTCTGGTACTAAAACAGTAAACACAAAAATTGATAATGATAAGCAAATGCATGATGGATCAAATATCAGAAAATCGAATGAAAGCAAACCCCTCGAGTGCAAGCCAGTACGTACTCCGTCCACCACTATCCTTTATAGTTCGCAGTTTGATTCGTTTTATTTGTTGCCGGGTATTTTCCGGTCCCCGTTCACATGAATCAAACCGTACGGACTCATTTATTTGATACCGATGGACAAGATACACTAGACCACGCTAAATTCGTGCGCACCGACAAAATACGAGTGAGAGCGTTGAAATAGTGCGTGGTGGCGTTAAATTAATGTTGCTAAAACGAAATTGATTAAAGATTCTTTTTGAAACAGAAATGTTTCAATGATACATGAGTGTTTTGCAATTCACGAGCAGTTTTTTTATTTTTTTATTGCTTAGATGGGTGGACGACCTCACAGCCCACCTGCCACTTAACGGTTACTGGAGCCCTTAAACATCCACAACGTAAATGCGCCACCCATCTTGAGATATAAGTTCTAAGGTATCAAGTATAGTTACAACGGCTGTCCCATAGGAGTGGGTGATATAAATCGTATATAGATTCAATATCTATATATCGCAGCAATATCGTTGAATCCGATATCGCCCCGCACGAAATCTATATATCGATATCAGCCGATACACGATATTGCTCGATGTGATGCGCATCGGCATATCGTACCGATTCGTTAATATCAGCAATATTCGTTTGGTTCGTATCGAATCGGCCAGAGTGAGTGAGCGCACGATAGGGATATCATGTGATGAATGAAACAGAAACAGGCATTATCCATACAATTGTAAACCTTATATTTAAGTCCATATGTCTGTAGATTATTCTTAGCGTATCAGCAGGATACAATTAAGGAAAGAAGTTTCAACTTTCGACCCTAACTTGAATGCAGTATAGCCTATTTGCATCGTTGAATTTAATTTCACGCGCTTTGACCTTGAACTAGAATTTTTGGACAAGTGTTTATAAATACTTAAAAGTTTTTTGTGTTTAATTTCTAAAGTACACATATTTCTATTTTTAGTTGAATCCAAATAATTGAGTTTATTTCTTGTGTTTGTATTAAACTTTTGAAATCTACACTCTTTTGGTATATTTTGTAATTTTAAATTAAGACACAAAATACTAAAAACTGAAAATAATGTAGCCAGTCCTAAGCCTGGTAAAAGCATGAAGGAAAGTTTTTTTGATATTTTTATTTTCATGTTCTTTTTATTACTTTAAGATCATATTATAAATTGATATCAGAAAACCAACCGTATAACGTTGACTTAAATCTATCTATATCTACTACGATATTATATCAGCGTATCGTTTCAAATCTCAAATATCATGAATCGAGAAAATCTACTAGCATCCATCAATATATAGATTCAGAAAATATATAGATTCAATATCCGATATTGATCCTCAATATATAGATACGATTCGATACGCGGCAAAACCGATATTACCCACTCCTACTGTCCCACCCTTCAAACCGAAACGCATTACTGCTTCACGGCAGAAATAGCCGTGGTGGTGGTACCTACCCGCGCGGACTCACAAGAGGTCCTACCACCAGTACAGCTTTATGCTGTAAATGCAGCTTTGTGCTTTATGCAGTTACAGCTCTATATGGTGATTAGTAAGTGCTATGACACCACTGCATCATAAACTGGGCCCACTTTGTAATAGGAGATTGAAGTCTCAATTCTGTATTGTATTAATCAACTTCAAACGCGAATGTATGAATCTTACAGTAAAATAGGCTAAATCTACTTATTTATTATAGCGGCCCGCCCCGGCTTCGCTTGAGAAATAGCGCACGCGATGTAAAGAATTTTAGGTAATTTTTTTACACATTGGGTTACATTATTGGAGTTTCAGTAAGGATCCCTATTTTTTTTTTAAATATAATAAATATAGCCTATGTCACCCGGGAATACCGTAGTTTTCCAACAGTGAAAGAATTTTTTAAATCGATTCAGTAGTTGCGGAGCCTATTCAATACAAACAAACAAACATTTCCTCTTTATAATATTAAGTATAAGTATAGATGATTTTGATAACTCAGTAGGTCCTTAATCTTTAAGTTTGCAATAATCCAAATCAATCCAAAATAAAACAATAACATTTGTACGTTGTTCAAATACCTTTTTCCGGTTCACTATAAATCGTTCTTTCAAATGTAACGTTGATAATTTCACTAGCCATGTTATCTTTCATAGCTGAAATGAATTTATTTCTCAAATCGTTTATACTTTTGTACGTTACTTAAAATACATGGTGGTATGACCTCTTGTGAGTCCACGCGGGTGGGTACCACCACCCTGCCTATTTCTGCTGTGAAGCAGTAATGCGTTTCGGTTTGAAGGGTGGGGCAGCCGTTGTAACTATACTCGAGACCATAGAACTTATATCTCAAGGTGGGTGGCGCATTTACGTTGTGGATGTCTATGGGCTCCAGTAACCACTTAACACCAGGTGGGCTGTGAGCTCGTCCACCCATCTAAGCAATAAAAAAAAAAAAAAAACGTCGTTTTAAGCGACAGAATCACATTATTTCACAAAATTCTTCAATAAATTTACGAGCACGCTCATTTCCGTAAACCTAAATAACGTCTCAGTTGTAATTCTACAACTACAAAGCAAAATTTTATTATAGCTATACAAATTGGACTACCTCATTCACGAACTGCGTTAACAATTCGAACGATAACATCTATATAATTTACTTCATCTGCCTATTTAACGGCCTTATTTGATAAAAGCTATCTTATTTCATTAAGTAAATGAAGCGTCTTCGAGTAATTTCCTAATTAACACCGCAGAAAGTTTTGTTTAGATAGATTAGACTTGAAGCCTTTAGTAGACTCGGAAATACGATCAAGTTATCTCCCTTATGCAATAAATCAAACGAAGAGTTCTAAACTTATAACGACTAAAATAAAACGACATTTTCATTGTTTTTTTACTTAAAAATGTTTTTTTTTTTTATAGGTTAGCAGTAAATATTTTTATTAGTAATCGATAAGCCCCTAAAATAGTAACTAAAAAGACGGGTTGCGTTTGCAACCTTTTAATACGGCGGTAAATTTAGACACGACTCTCAAACATAAAAAAAACAGGATAACTTAATTTTCAAAAATGTAACACACGTTCCGTAAGAACTGTATAAAAGATTGCGTTTTTTTTTTAATTTTTTTTTTTTAATTGAGATATTGTAATGTAACTAATCTATACATATAAATAAAATTAAACAAAATTAGTGTGTCTATTTGTAGTATTGAAATAACCGCTTTTTTACTAAATGCATATGAATATATATACGGTACATACACCAAAATAACATTTTTTACAATTTTTGTCTGTCTGTCTGTCTGTTTGTTCCGGCTAATATCTGAAACGGCTTTACCAATTTTGATGAGACTTTCACTAATAGGTAGCTGATGATATAAGGAATAACTTAGGCTACTTTTTTTAGACTAGCTTCGCCCCGCGGCGTTACCCGCAGTTATTGCCGTACCGCGCGCACCATGGCGGGCTTCGCGTATCAATAATAAAATTTAATGTTTCCGAAGCGAAGCGAGGGCGGGTCGCTAGTATTAAATATAACGATGGCACAGTGCACTGTAATAAAAACATCTTAATGTCTAATAACAATTAAAATAAAGAAATTCCGGAAATACGAACGTAGCACGGGACGTGATTAGCGATAGACTTTTCGAAAATTAATTAAATGTTGCCTCGGACCTTACCCGGGGCAACTGCGACAATGAACGTGCCCAAAATACTTTCCAACTTCGTTTTTATTCTATTATTTTTATCTGGAATTCGTCGTTTGCAGCTATTTTTAAAAGCCAATGTTTTTTTCTATAGATCTTATTTGCATGTTTTGAATTGTTAAAATTAATATTAAAATTAAATGGTATCTCATGCGTCTGACGGTAATTAGTGTTAAAATAAACTCACTGAAATAAGCTTAAGACGAGACTCAACATGGTTTCTTAACGTAGAAATTCAAAACATACAAATGCGATCTACAAATATAAATATACAATAATAATATCGTATACTGGTTAAAAAGTTCTAGAAAGATCGAGATGCATGCAGATATATAAATTATATAACGATAAATTTAAGAACGGATTCTGTGTAAAATTCGATGTAATTTTTATTCGGTGTGTTAGTATTTTCTTCCACCTAACAGTTCCTGCCTTTTCATTTTTCAGAATTAAATTTCACCGCTCAGTTGGAAAGATGAAGAAGCTAGGACAGATTCTGTATTACTGTTGAGCACATGTTTATTGAGAATAGACTAAAAGTGTTTATTTACTTTGAATCCTATCAGTAAATAATGAAAATGTTAATGTCATACTAATACATTTTTTTTAAATCTTCCATTTACATGCGTAAAAAGATAATGCTTTTATTTTGATTTTCACTTTTGCATGCGGCTTACTTATAGGACATACTATACAAATTTCCTGTATCCAGTACAAATATATTTCGAGTAAAATTCCTTGGAAATTAAACAGACAGACGGTCTTAACGATCTTACGGTCTGGATGAATGTGTAAGGGTTCCGGTTTTCCCATTTTATAGCAGAACCCTAAAATTGCGTAGCGCTGTTTGTTACATTTCAAAATATATTCTCAGACTACTAAGACTTACACAAACAACGTGCATTTCGGCTTTTATAGCTAACATGCCATACCGTTTGCAATTGACGAGCTTATAATAAAACTAGCGACCCGCCCTCGCTTCGCTTCGGAAACATTACATTTTATTACTGATAGCTGAGTCCCGCGATGTTACCTGCGGTTATTGTCGTACCGCGGGAGACGCCGCGGAGCGAAGCTAGTCTACATAAGTAGCCTAAGTTACTCTTTATATCATCAGCTACCTATCAGTGAAAGTCTCGTCAAAATCGGCCCAGCCGTTCCAGAGATTATCCGGAACAAATAGACAGACAGACAAAAATTGTAGAAAATGTTATTTTGGTGTATGTACCGTATATATATTCATATGCATGTAGTAAAAAGAGGCTATTTGAATATTACAAACAGACACTCCAATTTTATTTATATGTATAGATGTATAGATAAAGAGTAGTTACTACGGAAAACATACTTTGGTAATTTACAATTGCATACCTTTAAGATGTTATGTGAAGCTAAAGAGGAAATATTAATTTCTAGTTAATTAATTGCTTATTTAGAAATAGCTTACGTTACAGAGCATGACGCGCCATGGTCTGCTGAATTAGAACAGCGTTCAACCTAATCACTAAGATTATAGTTTTTTTTTTTATGATGGAGAATGAATTTCTGTTGGCCCATAGGTATTTAAAGCTTTACAAGAATAGAAGGGCGGGCTTGGGTTGAGCCAGATGCGGTGGAGTTTGCTAGTAACTGCCTGAGCGTCTCCGAACGAGGCCTAACTGCTAGAAAGTAGCTGTTTAAAATTTGAATGATACCGCAACCCGCTGATTTTTTTGTGTGACAAAGATCTTTTTTTTTATATTGCTTTGATGGGTGGACGAGCTCACAGCCCACCTGTGTTAAGTGGTTACTGGGGCCCATAGACATCTACGACGTAAATGCGCCACCCACCTTGAGATATAAGTTCTAAGATCTCAAGTGTAGTTACAACGGCTGCCCCACCCTTCAAACCGAAACGCATTACTGCTTCACGGCAAAATAGGCAGGGTGGTGGTACCTACCCGTGCGGACTCAGAAGACGTCCTACCACCAGTAGAGCGTTAGCGTTAGCGTTAACGAGAGATCGAGTTGTTGATAAAGGAAGAAGTCGTTTAATGATAACAGAAAGCACATTGAGTCAGTATAGACCATTACCGCATCCTTTACTCCACGGGGAATGCCTTTAGATACTTTCGGAACGAGTTTTTAGCTCCTATCAAAATACTCGACCTCGAAGTGAATTTGCTAGTTTAATCTGAAACCTTCTCCGGTGTCGAGAATTTTCAAATATTTTTCCTTCCTCGTAAGCTAAGCGCCCAACATTACAGATATTCACGAACATCGGTGTTGGTTTTCATCAGTCGCCTGCTCTGATGAGCTACTATTTTTTGTTTTTGGTGCTACAAGTAATAAAATTTCGCGCTGAAAAGATTGATTATCTATATCAAGCATTCTATGAAACTACTAGTGAACCCTACAGACGTTGTTCTGTACACGCGTTTTAAATCTGAAATTTTCAAACTCTTTTGAGTAAGTTGTAATGATCTGAACAATTTTGAGAAACTAAAAAAAAAGACTACTATATTCAATTGTAAATCTAAATGATTCTCAAACTCACTGGATACACACAAATTTCAGCAAAATCGGTCCAGCCATTTAGAAGGAGTTCACTAACATATCACGGACCAAAAAATTAAATATTATTTGTTAATATTACAAAAATCGATAATTAGTCTTATCTTCAATACATTCAATTTTAAAAAAAATTACGTTATCAAAATAAATATTGGGATGTAGCTAAACAAACTTACATTATAACTGAATTTCTTCCCACGGTCCAATCACTTCTTGATTTACAGCAAGATTGTGAATACCTATAAAATGAAAAAAATATATTAATTCATCGTTTGAATCAGAAAGCGCGATCATTTGCCAAACCAATACAGCCAAGCCAAGGGTAACGATCCGTAATAAGAACAGCTTTATGCATTTCAACTTATTAACATCGACTTATTAACAACTTATTAACAACTTATTAGCATAGCTTTATGTGAAACTCAATAGAAAACCGGACAATTGTCATTGTTATTGCCCTTGTAGGCAGACGAGCATAGGCCCCCCTGATGGTGAGTGGTTACCGTCGCCCATGGATGTAAGGCATACACAAATTAATAGTACACACAGCGTAGTATTTCTGGCCATATTCACGGCCTGATTCGCTGCGGTACGATCAGTAGCGGTGTAAACTATACGTAATTTATGTACACTATGCTTTGTGACCATAGGAAATGAGAAGGATACTTATTTATTTTCAGTCGCTTACCGCGACTATGTAGCGTTGTGTGTCTAGGATAATATCACCTCCAAAAAGGTGACTGTTTTTCACGTTGACTCGCATTAGCTTGTTATCTCTGCCTTATTCAATTCATATCAATGTTAGTCCCGCTAGTTAGTTAGTTAGTAAATCAAACCCGCAAAATTATAATTTGCGTAATTACTGGTGGTAGGACCTCTTGTGAGTCCGCGCGGGTAGGTACCACCACTCTGCCTATTTCTGTCGTGAAGCAGTAATGCGTTTCGGTTTGAAGGATAGGGCAGCCGTTGTAACTATACCTGAGACCTTAGAACTTATATCTCAAGGTGGATGGCGCATTTACGTTGTAGATGTCTATGGGCTACAGTAACCACTTAAAACCAGGTGGCTGTGAGTTTGTCCATCCATCTAAGCAATAAAAAAAAATAGTAACTCTGCTTATAATAATTTATAATACGTAGGAAATCTGAAATACGTAAGACAACTGAAGTTCATGAAACAAGGAGATTATAGGACCATTAATATTCAAGTATGCATTTAAAGTATTGACCGAAATCGTTTGCCTCAACCAAAACAATAATGCGATGTCCGTTAATATCAATAAAACATGGCCGTTCTCCGTTTTAATTCCGCTAAAAGCGTCCATCTCATTGTGGTCGCTCCGATGATTTGGAACTACTGCGTCCCCATACAGCTGGTGTGTTGCAGACAGATTCATAAATTTATAATGTGGACGTTTAAAAATACGTATTTATCTGTAACATTAAAAAAAAACTATGAGTTTCGAGAAGTTTCAATATACCGAATAGAAGTATCAATGTAAAAGCCTTTGACCATGTGATTATTGTTGATGGCTTGTCCAATACCTTTTACAAATACAACAAAAGAGAAAATCAACTAAAATATTTTCTTTCGTCTACCATGTAGTGCATAAATAGGGACTTGTAACAAGTAGCTATCATACATAGAACATAAGATATTCGAGAGATGTCTGAATATCGCTGCCGCCATTTCTATGATAAGTTGCATATACATACTTAAACAAGTTCTGAACAATAACATACTCGACCGTCGGTCTGCCGAACAATTTCACTTGCTCGGTGAAAGATCTTTCTTTGTCTGTGTGTCCCTGTTATTATACCCAAAGACTCATAAAAATAAATTTTTGTTAGTGTATAATCGCAGACATTAACAATTTCATCCAAAGTCAAACACAGACCACAACAAAAGGTAGACGAGTACACCATATATCTCATATAGACTCCCATGTGCTCTCCAACGACCATTGTGAGTTAAAACGAAAGTCATTCCACTGATATCCGTAATCCTTTTGTAGTCCCATACCGAACACAAGTTTATTGTGTACGTACTGAATGAATGTTCTTTTAACTGCAAATCGAAGTTTTAAAACGACCGTCTACCGATTTGCTATTTAATAAAAGTAACTCTGTTTGTAAGTGTACCTACGTGTTTGTATGTGCCAATTCGAGCATAGAAAAACTATCGCTGTGTATATGTTGCATATAAACTCAAAGTAACTTTATTTATGCTCATTTTTAAAGTTCATGAACTCTTTTCACAAAAGTTTTTTGAATCATTAAATTTTAAAGGTGTAACCACCTTTTTTGACACAAATGTTAATGTAAACCTGGATTGCTTTTGCCTTCCAAACCAGATAAGCGTTCGGCCCTTCGCCGTTTGTCACGTCTATAGTACCATGAGCAGAGTTAAAATGCTACCCGCCAATAAAGTATTGTAAATCCTCGATAATCTTTTAGTATACAACAAAGATAAAGCCCTAGATCGGTGTTTCCCATCGTGAGGCCCACGCCCCACAAGGGGACAATTTCATAATTAAGGGGGCAATTTCACTAAATTAATATAGAAAATCTGTATTAAAATTATACTTAATTTGAATTTCAGTTTTTTATTATATGTTTTGAAACATTACTTACTGTGTTCTGATAACAATTTCATAATGAATTCTTCCTAAAACCTATCATTTATGTTTCTTAAGTGAACAAAACAAGTTTTTAATGTAAAAAATTATGTATGGTTGGCATAAACATTTTAGAAATGTTACAGTGGGGCAATGCACAAAAAAGGTTGGGAAACAATGTTCGAAATAATAAATTCAAAAAGTATGTTTTACACCCTTACAAGTATAATTATATGATTATCGCAAAAGGGTATAACAAGACAAGCGTGTCTTCCCCACAAAACTGGTTTTATTTTAATAAGGGAAAAACAAACACAGTTCGCATAATGAATAACATAATAATAACACACTCACGATTTTGTTTGACTTTCATGTTCCAATGTAACACAATATTCCAAATTTATAACATACAGATACAGATATTTTTGTGCCTTCTATAAATTATTACTTTTAATTGCGAAAACCATTGATTCTGTTATATTTTTTGACGAAAACGAAGCATATTCTAAACAATGACCATTTGTCGTTTATTCTTTTTAAGCTCGGGCTAGTGTTTTATCTTATACCTTTAAACGAGTAATTCTTGTATATATAGGTATATATAATCTGAATCTCGGAAACGGCTCCAAACGATTTTCATAAAATTTAGTACACAGGGGATTTCAGGGGCGATAAATCGATCTAGCTACAATTTATTTTCAGAAAATGTTGTTTTATTCGTGTTTTCAATAATCAACTTTATGACTCTTCCCGACATCTATTGGCGAATAATAAAACTATTTTTCTTAATTGAGGGCAACTAACCGCTTTAAGGACACAACAAGATGGCGTTATAAAAAAAAAAAACGAGCAAAGCTCGGTCATCATCTGGTTTTATCAAAAGAAAATAAATTAACAGTATTAAGTAAATTTAAAAAGACTAAATAGATTAGCGGTAGCAAAAATGTGACTTAGAGATTCGAATCTCTAAAATTTAGATTAATCACTTAGGTACTTCATTGATTACGATTAAATTCAGTGCTTAAACTCTATGTACATATATAAAATACGTTGCCATCGCTTGATTTCATTGCTCCCACGCAATTAGTATTTAGCCTTTGTATAGGTGTGGGTGTAATTATGTAATTAGTCTATTTTAGAGGTATTTAATTAAGATTTCAAACAACTGTAGATTTTTGCTGAAAACCTTAAGAAGTACCTACTTAGGTACATTTTACTTCACTCTTAATGTCCCTTCACAGTATTATACCCTTAAGCAATGTGGACAGAATTAGAAAAATCACTAACTTTTACTGGTGGTAGGACCTCTTGTGAGTCCGCGCGGGTAGGTACCACCACCCTGCCTATTTCTGCCGTGAAGCAGTAATGCGTTTCGGTTTGAAGGGTGGGGCAGCCGTTGTAACTATACTTGAGAACTTAGAACTTATATCTCAAGGTGGGTGGCGCATTTACGTTGTGGATGTCTATGGGCTCCAGTAACCACTTAACACCAGGTGAGCTGTGAGCTCGTCCACCCATATAAGCAATAAAAAAAAAAACTTAATAATCTCGTTGTGTATGGTTACATATTATATTGGCAAAGGGAAAATCCTCTTTGGAGAGACAAAAGTTATGACTGTCTTATTGCAAATGTATTCAAATTTATGGCCGATGTTGAATAACATGGGTAATGTGTTCGCTAATATTATGTTAATGTAGGAACTGAAATTATCCGTCTGTCTCCTAGTCATGACCCCGAATGAGTGTCCATTTTATGAATGAATCTAAACGATATTTAAACATATTATGTTACAACTCGAACGTATCTTTAGGAAAATAATATAACTATCCATTTCATTACTTAATTATCTAAAATATTATATTCATATAGACAAAATTTTCAATATTCGAAGAGCTTACGGTTCGACATTTAAAAAAAAAAAACACGCTCTAAATAACGAAAGAAAATTATGAAAATCAAAATAGTACAATAAAAATTTATGTTATTAATAAAGACGCCAAAGTACCATGCAACATGCAAGTTTTAATTTAATTATTCTCTGGATAGACCAACGTTAGCAGAGAGGCTCGGTATGTGCGGCGCCTTCCAAATGGGAAAACAATTAAACCTGCGGGAACTTCAACTGAGCGGCCGCATTGCGTATGTGCCTTGCAGTTCAAAAGAGTCTAGCTATTAATTTTTTTGCTCAGAAAGCTTAAAGTATATTTTCTTTGTTTGTGGTAGAGTAAATTGTAGGCACTACTGAACCGGACTATTGTTTGGAATGCAACGGAGTCAGAACAGAATTTAATCTAAATTGTTCTTGTTTTTCAGTGTTTTAATTTTATCCGTTGTACAATATATTTTTTGGGATGAAGTTTCTAATGGGATGGTGCGGAGGCGTACCCTAAGCGGGAAAAAACGTCCGTAACGTAAGATTTTTATTAGTAATGCACACAGTGTACGACTTAACTGTGATAACGTACAAATTAATAATGCACACAGTGTACGAATTAACTTTGTAATAACGTACAAAAAATGACATATTTTTATTACATATTTTTTATAAATCATTGTGAATAAAATAAAGTTGATAACTTTGTAAAGCAGTTTTTATTTTTATTTTTATCAATTAAAAAATCATAATAAAAAATGTATACCCGAATAATTATTTTCTTTATACCTCGAATAGAACTTAAAATTAATATTTTTATAATAAGGAACTTCATTTCTATCCGGTGTCCCACACCACACATTTTTTTTTATTGTCCTTCTAGGCAGACGAGCATACGGCCCATCAAAAAATCGATTATCAAAATTCGATTATCGAATATCGGATGCGACATCGAATATAATTGTAATATTTTTGTGACGTAATGAATAGATATTCTTTATTATATGGCGATATCATATAAAAATGTACATATCTCAAGACACTAAAGTAAACGGAAAGATCAATGTCAGATTATGCAATAAGGCATAGAGAATTATGTGGACTGGTGCCGAATGAAAATCACGAGATATTCGTCGCGTTGTTATCAAAGCATTCCGGATACGAATACTAAATGGTTTTAACAAATGAAATTTTTAAATACATAATGTTTCTATTAGCAAAACTTAAAATAAAAAAACAATAAATCACATTTTCGAGATTACCAGCGTTCATGTATTAATTAACAACTATCAATCGTTTATCGTCGAAGCTATCACCGGCGATTTTATCGGAACAGAATACACAACACGGATATGTAAAGTTGCTGTGACGGGATAAACGCCCAATATTGCATTAGGTCAGACAAATTGGGATCGGCCAGTGAATATATTACGGTCTCCGCTACTAGCCATCGGTTTGTTAATCGCCCTCGGTTATTTATGTTTGTTTTAACTGTTTATCTTTAGGGTGCGTATGACGAAGCCGTGATTGCAAATCGATCGCATTCCTTTTGAATACTGATTACAGGTTTCGAGAGGAAATACCTCAGCTGGATGATCATTAAAAAGACATTAAGTACTTCATTAAATTGCCGTTATTATCTTAGTAACTTGGGCTAATCGCTCAATAATTAGGATTTTAAGAATTAGTTTCCCAACGCTGAGGTATTGCTGTTAATTAAGCTAGTTATACGCGTTATAATTATTTTCGTAAAGTAATTTAAGTAACAGAGGCGATATTACTAATGTACAATAAGCGTCTACTTAACATTTACAAGTTGACACATATTTAAATTATAATAATTAACCAAGCTATATTAAATGGTATAGATATGTCTATACTGACATAAATAGTGCTAGAAGCAATACTGTTGAATATTATTAAAAATATGCTCGCAAAGAATTCTAACTGTAAATGTGTGTGTGTAATAATTTAATTTGTCTACTTATTTTGTATGGTGAAAAAAAATTGAGCCGATAGACTAAAAAGTTGATAACGACAGCCACTTAATTGAATGACCAGTATTATTAAGACAGATAAAAAAGTTATTTATGTAGGTTTATTTATTGACTTCAGGCTCTAATCTCGGCGGCCCATGCTGGAGGCGTGGACCTCGCCGTTTGGCGAACCCGTACTATGGTTTACGGACCGTCAAGGCGGTCCGCCCCATCCTTGCAGTTTGGTTAGGCCGCGACCGAAGACGTCACATCTTCCGGCTGATGCAGGTGCTCACCGACCACGGTTGTTTTGGCCGGTACCTGCACCGTGTCGAACGGAGGGAACCGATGACGCAGTACCACCACTGCGACGACTGTGACGAGCAAGACACTGCAGAACCTGCCAAGTGGTGGTACCTACCCATGCGGACTCACAAGATGTCCTACCACCAGTAAAAACTGCCGTTTGGTGGGTAGGGCCCTAAAACATCCCTGAACCCGCGGTTTGCTCTCAACATCTGCAGCGGTCAAGTCTCTCATACCCCGCGCGCCCACTAGGGGCGGAAGCCTCACATAAGGTTCGGCCCCCTGCCTGAAAAAAAAAAGAAAAGGTGCTTATTGACTATTCTGGTTTGAAATGCTGCCTGTACAGACCACCAACACCGTAGTGTATTCAGAAGTAGATGCATTCGCAAAAAAAACCAGTGTTGTACATTTAGCTACAATACATGCAAGATATACTTTTAAAATAGGTAAATCTATAATGGATCAATTCTATCTAGTAGTCAAACCATGAAATTTGTTTAGTTTCACACAACGTGCGACTGACTGAATCGAGATAATTAAAGTTCCATTTACATTGTATATATTATTACTTTTCCGCAAATAAATAAAGCCTCTTAAAGAATAGCATAAGTGAATTTTGGCCGAAAAATTCTATTTATTACAAGAAACTCAAGCAGGATAACAACGAAATGATTCATGATTAAAAAGACAATCACAACGTTTTGATCGTTTTGACTTTGACTAATATGTTTTTTTTTTCTCTTAAACTTTTTATTGGTACGACACATACGAAACTAAATCCACACACTAAATGTAGATTTGAAATTACAGTGCTAAATAGTAATGAAACTAAATCGCAAGCCAATTATATAACATAATTTAACCTGTTTAATAAAATTAATTGAACAAACACAGACACACAGCTTTATGTATTGTATCGCGAACTTCTAATCTTCTAAAACCATCGCGGGGCTTTAACGAGTTCTCTCCCTAAACATAAAGGCAGCCTAATTTAAAATTACGATAGGTTTAAAGCAATTCACGCTTCCATTTTCATGAACAGAACTTAAAATTACTTAATAATAAGGATCGTTCTTAGACTGTAACGCTCTTTGTATTTCCACTGTATTGTAGACAGTATGTTGATCACACGGCCTGTTTTATACACCATATAGGATTAGTTACCTACTTATAAACCTAATGAGCACTGAAGCAAGATCTACACAATACTATTATTTGTAACTAAGGTTTTGCTACAAAAAAAACTTTACTGGTGCTAGGACCTCTTGTGAGTCCGCACGGGTAGATACCACCACCCCGCCTATTTCTGCCGTGAAGCAGTAATGCGTTTCGGCTTGAAGGGTGGGGCAGCCGTTGTAACTAGACCTTAGAACTTACATCTCAAGGTGGGTGGTACATTTACGTTGTAAATGTCTATGGGCTCCAGTAACCACTTAACACCATGTGGGCTGTGAGCTCGTCTACAAACCTAATCAATAAAAAAAGCGTGATTTTTAAAGCAGCTGTAAGACGTTCCGCGAGTTCATACGAAACTATAAATCCTACGCGTTCTACTCTCTTTAATTACTAGTATTCGCTCAATGATTGACATTCTACTCGATAATCAATGATATCTCAAGGCATTTGATATATTACAATTTCTGTTTTGTTTTTTCATCGTAATTTTTTCTTGTTTGTATGGGAAAAGAGTTAAAAATGTAATCTTTGCGTTACGCTTATGCAACATTGCACCAACAATACGTAAAACCGTATTCTGAATATTATGTTACGAACGTAATAGTTGTAATGTATGAATTGTTTTGTTTTCTGTTTTAGCAGGAACATTAATCCCAAAACACCACAGATTATATACTTACAATCCAAATTATAAAGGGCCTAACAACACTGAAATTCCCGAACGATTGTCTTTCAATGCAATATGGTTCATAATACTAAGTGTCACTAGTATATTCCCAATCACCAACAAATGAACTTGCCTCTCTTATCTCGGCCTACAGATTTCATTCATTGTATGAAAGGATTTGCCTTATTCCTTTTTCGGGCTCTTTGCATAAAGTAGGCTCCAAGCATAAATTGTAGGGTAGGGACAAATTGCGTTTCCCACTGAAACGAATCCCGTGATATTACCGCTCCGTATTCGTATTCAGTTGAATTAAAGTAAATTAAACTTTTCAGGTGCTGCTCGGTTAGCTAACTCACTTCAATGAGTTGGATATGTTTTATTATAAGTCGCGTGCTCTTTTGAATTTTATGCTTCAATTCCGTTCTGTATCTGGAGTTGACTTTTTGTAGCTGATTCTGTAGAAATGCCTTCGGAAGCGTTGTACACGAGTCTCCCGTAGGTTAGATCTTTTTGATACATACGTTCTTTTTCTTTTTAGTGTTGTATCTTCATTTAATCTAGCTTCAAATCACAACGACGCTAAAGAAGTTTTAACTTCAATTCACCCAGAAAATAATTTACTTATATTCATCATAATATTTTAAAATAAAAAGTAACATGATTGTGTTCTAAAAAAGTGATTATGTTACATTAAGCTTTGCAAGTCGTCGTGGCCTTAAGGATAATACGTCCGGTGCATTCGTGTGTAGCGATGTACCGGTGTTCGAATCCCGCAGGCGGGCATCAATTTTTCTAATGAAATACGTTCTTGACAAATGTTCACGATTGACTTCCACGGTGAAGGAATAACATCGTGTAGGAAAATCAAACCCGCAAAATTATAATTTGCGTAATTACTGGTGGTAGGACCTCTTGTCAGTCCGCACGGGTAGGTACCACCACCCTGCCTATTTCTGCCGTGAAACGGTAATGTGTTTCGGCTTAACTATACTGAGACTCTATTTCGAGGTAGGTGGCACATTTACGTAGTAGATGTCTATGGGCTCCGGTAACCGCTTAACACCAGGTGGGCCGTAAGCTTGTCCACAAACCTAAGCAATAAAGAAAAGGTATTTACAAATTCAATGGCAACAAATAAGTTGAATAACTTTTATACGCTAGAACAAGCAAAACAGACGCATAAAGCGTTATTAATATATATTTTACAAAATAGCGAGAGAAAACCCGTTCGGATATTGACTTCGTCGTTTATAGTTTTAAAGGGTACTTAAACAGTTCATAAATCAATACGATATGTCGGGAAAATGCCCTGTTCATCGGAGGCTTTGCTTCGCTGAAATATTACCGGGATCATTTATACTTACAGTGGATATTGCTTGAGATAAAAAAAGTGGTAGTGTGTTCTTGGGAAATATGTTAGCAAGTCCGATCATAATGACACATCTAGAGTTGAGCATAGTATACATAAATGCAGAAGAAATAGTAGCAGTGAACAGCATTACTTTTCTTCTTGTTCGACTAATTAAACCCACTTAATACTCTAATTAGTTCCGAGAACGGTACAAAATATGTCTCATTTAAAACAACAGATAATTTATTAAAGCTACTGACGGACTTTGAGGTAGATAATTGAATCGCAAACGGAGATTAACTTTCCTTTGTCAAAAGTCAGCACAGAAATCTCAGCGCAGATTTCACAATTTAAAAAGGTAGTTAATGAAACGAAAAATAAAAATAAAAAAACTATGTACGTATTCAAAGTGAACGAGTTTTATTGTAGACCAGAAGGACCGCGGCACAGACTTTTAATTAAAGGGTCCCCTTCACACTCTGCATTATACAGGACATTTACACAACCACAGCTCTGTATATGTATGTTTTATCTTTTTCTATCGTTTAGCCATAACAAAACGTTGGAAGTAATGTTTTGACGTGACAAAGTCTTATAATTCGATGGAGCCGGCTGCACGCATGAAAAATCATGACTATTGCGGCGTCACCTCGCTCTGAGGCGTTCCATTTAAGGCTTGAAGTGCAAGAGAGAGCGCGCAACGAGCGACAAAGAGGCACAATCGGCCTCCGCGTTCGGCAGCGTTCGACATCTGTCTCTCTCCTACTTGAGTGAGCGATGCATCCGCGTGGACAGCTGCTATACAATAATACATTTACATGTTTTCGTCAAGTATGAAGTTCAGTGAAAAGTAAATGTGATGTCAATTGTTTATAGCAACGACAATTGCGATAATTGAAAAATGAAACCATTCCATCAGTATTTTCTTATGACGTCGTCACGTTCAACTATCGTCAGTAAACCGACTTTACAGACAACCGATTTTTTTAAATCGAATGATTATGTTCGATACGATGCTATTTCGTCATGGAAATCTTCCCTAAACAAACATTGGCATCGCCATGTACGCAACGAAAAAAGTCTGAGTTTCTCGCCGAATCTTCTTAATGCGTCGAGATTCCGGTCTGGTGGTAGACTCAGCAAAGCTCCGCTCTTGCTAGGGCTAATGTTAGCAAATTCTCTCAAGTTCAACCCGTGAGCTCACCTACGATAACCGTATAATAGTTGTTATATTTTACTGTGGGTATTTTTTTTTTTTTATTGCCTTTGTAGGCAGACGGGCATACGGCCCACCTGATGGTGAGTGGTTACCGTCGCCCATGGACTTCAGCAATGCTGGGGGCAGAGCCAAGCCGCTGCCTACCGCTAAAAGGTAGGGCGTCTTTTGAACTCGCACAAGTAGGTTCCACCAGACTGCCGTTGTTTTCAATAAAACGTTCGGAGTTAAAGGGTAGCACAGCCATTATACTATGCAATTAAAACTTAGACCTCATGTCGCAAGGTAGATGGTGGCATTCTCATCATGGGGCTCCAGTAACTACTTAACACCAGATGGACTATTCCAACACCAATAAAAAAAACATTTTATAATATTCCCATTTCATTCCTAGTACAATTAACAATTTCATACATCTGTGATTCCTATAAAAGAAATTTAATCTACGTTCAGAACACTTAATTAATAAAATTAAATGTAGAAATTATACACTGAAATATATGAAGTCCTTGTCCGCAGTCCATCATTTACATACACATATACATATGTAAGTTGAAGGAGCTCTACATGCGACGATTTGCAGTACTTTTTTTGAGGACCTCAACTCATAGCACTCATAATAAACCTTTTATCAACGATGCCAGAGACCCCACAACTATTCCTGAATTAATACAATAATAAATCTATTGCTCAAACATGTGAAGGGCGTTTTTTTAACGCATTAACACGCAATAAGACACAAACAAAAAAGCAACAAAATTATTAATTTTTTTGATGCATCAGACAATTTATCACGAAGAAAACCCTTTAAACAAAAGCCTACGGATATCACTTGTTATCATTGTTGTTTATATTCAATATTATGTAAACGACGTCTTGCTATTCATTCTGATGAACCATCTTTGTCGAAAACCCACAAAAGGAAGTTGCTACAGTAATTTTTGGTTAGTAATTTTCGTGAGTATTGTTATCACAGCGGGACGCCACAAAGAGCGTTCGTTGCTCTCTTAAAGTAAATTGAGCATCTCAGTAAATGCCTCCGGTAATTTCGAGCTTTACTTCAAATTTAGGACCCACGTAAGCCGCTAAGAAATTTAATCTTGGAAATTTATTCGTCCCTTTTTGTTGAAACGAAACAGTTTCGAGAATTTTAATTCATCGACTCAATAAATTTGTTGACAATGGCATCATGAATGCCCTCTATAGTCTCAGTGTTGCATCATAAGGACCTTAATAAACTAACATACCTACTTGGCTAACGTACTTATTATAGTAAAATCAAGACTATTTTAGAAAATATTTTGGACTCACTTTGAATCCTAAATTTAATACTTAATTAGAAAACAAAAGTTTCTGTTCAGTCTAAAATCAAATAACAGATCGATTTTAGGATAAACAGCAATTCCTAAGTTCATAATTTTTTTATAGAATTTTTTAAAACTAAATAAAAAAGATAGCACGAGAAATTCCGACAAATAGCAATTCAGACATCAACCTATAACCATAACCTAGTGTTGCAACATAAAAACTCAAAGGATCCGAGCTATTTAACTTGACTCGTATTCAAACCAGCATTGTTAATCAACCGTTGCATTGCATTGTGGACAAATGGCAATAATCACGGAAAATTTAATTACGCGAACGGGTCATAGCCCCGGATATCTAAACACAGTAGGACGAGGTATGCTTCGCATTTGCGGTGACGCGTTTTAATGAGATTCTATCTGCTTATTAGCCTGCCCCAATTGTCGATGCACGATTGGTTGTCTAAAACTGATAAAGGGCTATAATTTAATATTAACTTAGATGTTACGATTAAGCTATTGCATAGCTTCTATCGCGAGCCTTGAGCGCGGCGACTGAATCAAGAAATTCCTCTACGACTACTATGTAGCTCGCGTTCAACACATTCACACGTTGCGCTTGTGTAGTGTTTGTGAATAAGCGCGCGGCGTGACGTCGCACTGCCGCATGCACATCATGAAAAGTCTGCCCATCTCTCCCTCGCGCGGTCTAGGTTATGAGTGTGAAGGGGACAGTTAATGTTTTGCTTTTGTTAATGTTTATAAATATAGCGTGGTCTTATTTTATTGTTGTTTTAATATTAAATTATTATTGTCGATTTATAATTGCATAAGTTGATAAAAAATGCTATGCGCGGCAGTCTCCGAGTGCCACACGTGTTTTTTATGAAGAAATAGTTTTTTTTGCTTAGATAGGTGGATACAATTTCAGCGGCTACCGGAGCCCGTAAACATCAACAACTTAATACCGCCACCCAACTTGAGATATGAGTTCTAAGTTTTTAAAATACAATACAAGTAAGTTTTTTTTTTTTTTGCGTTAAGGCCTTACACGAGAAAATGCAACGTACAAAATTAAATTCGTAAGATAAAAAAAAAACGAAAACACGTAATTAAAAACGTATAATTAGAAACTGTAATAAAAAAATTTAATTCATGAATTACATATCCGCTGTTGTGTTATCGAAAGAATTGGTCTTGAAATAGCAATTTATTCAAAAAGCGAATTTCTGTAATGAATCTTACGATTCATACTATTATAATTACAAGCCACTACATGACACGCATATTTTTCAATTTAACGTTCTTAAATTGGAAATACTAATAAAATTAGAAATAATTTAAATTGAAATAATAATAAAGCAGCTGTAAATATGCCAGTTAATTCTGAAGTCTATAGCGTAAGTGCAACGTGAGGTAATTTTAAATTTCACTTAACTAGCGTCGGAGCAAGAGTCGATTTATGAAAAGGGAAAACTTTCCATAATGTACTACCACTTGCATGGAAAGCTGAAGTTTATTGCTAGTCGTGCATGGAACTAGCTACGTCAGTCTTCCGGATATACTGGGACATAATTTCTAAATCCGTTAAGGTTGGAAAATGAACAAATTCACAAAGAATTCACATAAAATACACAATGGGATAAAATATTTTTACTAACCTATTCCAAAGGCATTCGTAACGAAACAATATTATTGGAAGCGTTTGTTGTCTATATCTATACTAATATTATAAAGAGGAAAGATTTGTTTGTTTGTTTGTTTCGAATAGGCTCCGAAACTACTGGACCGATTTGAAAAATTCTTTTTCCATTAGAAGCCGACATTGTCCCTGATGAACATAGGCTACTTTTTTTTATTTTTTTTTATTTTTATTTTTTTGGTTTCATGTGTGTTTTAATGTTTCCGAAGCGAAGCGAGGGTGGGTCGCTAGTATTATGATAATGCAAAACTAGATTGCATTTTTGTTTTTGTACAATTAAATTACTAATAAAAAAAAATTAATAATAAATCCAATATAAGTAAATATGTAGTATTATACAAAATCCACATAATAGTAGTGATTAAGATTTCTTACAATGACATAAAATACCTACTGTAGCTGTAATTTTAAAGAAGTCCATTGAAAATAATTGTAAGAGTTATACAAGCAAATTGTTTTTATTTAATATCTTATATTAATTTCGCAGATAGTCTCATACTTTACTCGGTTTTAAGCGGTTACACTGGAGAAACCCCATTCTGGGCCTCAGCGTTACACGAATGGGATATGTACCAAAAAATTCGTCTATTTTGCTTGATTAACCTATTGAAATCTTAGCTTCATTGACAATGGCCAAGTGCAGAAAATAAGTTGAATTCAATTTTTTGTTTTAAACAATCATTGTAAACATCTGCAACACTTATTTCAATATACGTAACTAGCTCCACAAACGTGCGGATTAGAATTTAAGCATCCATAAAATAGGATCGATTTAGTGGAAATCGAGTGTAAAAAATAATTAATACTCTTTTGCTTTAGGATAAATGACTGTTTTTATAGGATTTTAATCAATGTAAATAGAGTATGGCCATCGAATCGTGGCACAACTACTTACAATGGCGGCAATTCAAAATATCTACAACTGACAACATTAAATATAGCATGAAAGGGTAGTTTGGCATTTTTATATTAATGTGACTATGTCATAGAAAAACACAAATGTATCAAATCGTGTTATGTTATCTTTAATGTTGCCAACTGAAGATATTTTGGATTGCCGCTATTTAGTTGTGCCATGATTCGCTGGCCAGACTATAAACTTAATCTCATTGAATAACGTAACGTAAAGCACCAAAATCTACTAACAAAAATCATTAAAAGAAATAAATAACTGTGCCATTTAGTTATGACACGAAATCATGTCGGCAACTGCGGAAATTCAAAATATTTTCAACTGGCAATCTTAAATATAACATGAAAAAGTCGATTTGGTACTTTGAGTTTTTCTATGGTGTAGTTACATTAATAATTTTACTGGTGGTAAGATCTCTTGTGAGTCCGCGGCTCCTGCCCGCCTATTTCTGCCGTAAAGCAGTAATGCGTTTCGGTTTGAAGGGCGGGGCAGCCGTTGAACTATACTGAGACCTTAGAATTTATATCTCAAGGTGGGTGGCGCATTTACGTCGTAGATGTAACCAGTAACCACTTAACATCAGGTGGGCTGTGAGCTCGTCCTGTGAGGCTGTGAGTTTTTATCTAAGCAATAAAAAATAAAAATAAAAAAGGCATGAAATAAAATGAAATGAAATGTGATGAGATAATATGGCAGCACGTAATGATTTATATTTTATATAAAAAAGTTGTCATATAAATATAGTTTTTCTTAAAAAAAAGTTTTCATTAAAATTAAAATAAGACTGACTGAGAAAAGAAGAAGAAAGGTCTTAGTTACCAGGTCATAAAATCCCTTAAAAAAATCATTTCGTGCGCAGCGCGTTTCGCATTACGTTGTTTTTAATTTTTGGCTTTCGTTCGTTTTCGTAAACAACCTAACGCGCGATTTCTCGTAACAGGTTCCATTTTTATTTTCAAGCAACCTGTTGCTGCAACAGGTTTCGTAAAAAATTACTCATCTTTAGTAGGAAACAGCCTCAAAAATATCGTTTTTATTAAAATATCTCGAACAATAAACATAACCTAAAATGTAAACATTGTCTGATTTTACCAATTTGGCCATTGCTGGGAGACCTGAAAATTGGGCTCATTAAACCTTCTTAGGTATTGCAACTTATGCCCAAATTCTAGCACTGTAACGCCAGGCCCAAGTTTTTATGGATTTCGGGTTTGTCCTTTATTAATTTAAGATCATCGTGTATTGAGGACGATTCGTCCGATTTCAATTCCGGTGGTAGATTCTGCGAAGCACGGCTCTTGCTAGGGTTCGTGTTAGCATCGTCGTCAGGTTTGAGCTCCGTGAGCTCACCTACTAGCCACGGTTACGCTGAAATAGCCTCTCAAGGCTATCAGCTTAGGTAGGAAAAAAAAAAAAAACGATTTCAATAAAAAGCACTTCTCTTTAAAGCAATAATAAGCTAAGATTTTAAGGTTTTATTGCATTTTTACTGCTGATTTTTGTACTGTTTTCACTTTATAATAAATGCAAATTACTGAGAGCGACATGGTTCCATTTAAATGAACTTTAATTAGCGCTAAGATATCATAAACTCCGAAAGGTAAATAACCCCGAAATAGTTTCGACTTCGTTAATTGGAATTAATATTCTTTATATTCATAATCGCCTAACATTAACGGCAGTATCTTAATTCAATTAGACGGATCACTTACCATTGAGGAGTCACTCAGTGCAATATTCATAGTAGGTATTCTCAATAATTTATACAGTACGTGAGATTTCAGAAGAGAATAAAGTTGCAACCTTTTTATTTTTTTATTTTTTTATTGCTTATATAGGGTGGACGAGCTCACAGCCCACCTGGTGTTAAGTGGTTACTGGAGACCATAGACATCTACAACGTAAATGCGCCACACACTTTGAGGTGTAACTTCTAAGGTCTCAAGTATAGTTACAACGGCGGCCCTACCCTTCAAACCGAAACGCATTACTGCTTCACGGCAGAAATAGGCAGGGTGGTGGTACCTACCCGCGCGGACTCACAAGAGGTCCTACCACCTACCTACTTACTATTAATGTAACATTTAAACGAACATTTAATTCTTAAAATGTGTGTAAAAAATTATCAAATTATGATTTATTAAATTTAAACAACCAAATTAAAAAAGTTCAATTCAAGTAGACTATCACGGTATTTTCAAAGATGTGACTTTATCACCGAATCAGAATGCAGTATCACACGTTATCCAAAAAAAAGAAGACCTTCCTTAAAAGTAATAACAAAAAAACAAGTAGAACACAAAAACAACATATTGAATCCTGCAATTCGTGAGAAGCTGATTTGATATTTGTTTTAAATCCTCCATTATTGGCAAAGGTATGTGCGTTGAAACCGTGCTATTAAAAGAAAAAAAACCGAACCGTCTAAAGCTAATGTGGTATTATTGCTGTTTTTTTATTTACTGGACAACCATTTACGACACCCGATTTTAAAATTACTTAACAACTCGAACTTGCATGCAAAGGATTCTTGAATACTTTGGCCACATCGCAAGGAAAGACAGTGACAACTTGGAGAAATTGATGGTCACTGGAAAGGTCGAGGGCAAGCGACCAAGAGGCAGGAACCCGACCCGTTGGACGGACCAGATTCGTGCAGCCCTGGATACCACAGTGCACGATGCTCTGCACTCAGCTGCAGATAGGAACAGATGGCGGTGCACTATGAAAAACAAACTGTTTCAAGGCCATGACCACGACCCTCAGGAACCCGACGCAAGGAGGAGGAGGAACAACTCCAAAACTATAGATGCTGTGCTTAATTACTCACATAATTGGATTTGGAAGTAGTGAGTGCGCCGTTCAACCCACAACCGTCTTTAAGTGTAACACGAACGTAACGCAATTGAATTTAAATTGTAGAATAGTTATGGAATTTGAATCGCTTCGGTCTAATTGTGTAAAGATCAGTTGGCAATATCAAGCAACAAGAGCTTTCGTGACTCAAACGATCTCATTTTGAAGAATCCTTAATTTATAGCAGTGATAGTTTATTGAAATGTATCAAATGAAAATAGTGATTTATTGATAAAATATTATTACTCATTCACTTATATATTGCTAGCTATGACACGCATGATTTTTATAACAAAATACAGTCATGAGATAGATCGTCTTAGACTTATTGTGAAGTTAGCTGAGTCGATGTAACGAAATACAAAATTGTCCACGGTAATTATGTTAAAATTACACTGTATACTTAAATAATTACTGATCTAGAGTTTTTAAGGCTGGGCAAACTATTACCTTACGCTTGTACCCTTGAGATCTTTGTGTTATTAATAAATTATAACCAAAAATTAGATACATCTAACTATATATATTGTTTACTCAGTACGCTTGACTAAGATGACGCCGGTCACCGTTCTTGTCGAACCCGTCGCTTGCGACGAAAGGCTCGACGAGTGAATTAACCCATAGACACAGCCCACTGAGTTTCTCGCCGGTTTTTCAGTGGGTCGCGTTTTCGATCCGGTGGTAGATTCTGCGAAGCACTGGTCTTGTCAGGGCCAGTGTTAGCAACACTCCCGGTTTGAGCCGAATGAGCTCACCTACACGTCAAGGAGAAGCTGAAATAGCCTCTCAAAGCTATCAGCATAGGCACTTCTACTGGTGGTATGACCTCTTGTGAGTCCGCACGGGTAGGTACCACCACCCCGCCTATTTCTGCCGTGATGCAGAAATGCGTTTCAGTTTGAAGGGTGGGGTAGCCGTTGTAACTATACTGAGACCTTAGAACCTATATCTCAAGGTGGGTGGCGCATTTACGTTATACATGTCTATGGGCTTCAGTAACCACTTAACACCAGGTGTTAAAGCCGTCAGCCACCAAAGCTCGTCCACCTATCGGGGCACTAAAAGAAAAAAAAACTAAGATGACTACTATTAACCACAAACGTTGTTCATTCAATGCAGAAATTTAAATTAAAAGATATCATGTCTGTTTGCATTGCATAAACGAGATGAAACAAATTAAGATACGTTTCAATATCAGAAGATGAAAACAAACAAGCCGTGTGTGTGTGTGTGTATACTCTTAGTCGAAGGCCAACTTGTTCGCTACAATCTCTTTGATAAACTTGTTCGTTGAAACTTTGGATTCTTGCACGGCTTGCAAACTTGCACTTAACGTGCGGCTTAATTGAATCGTCCAGAAGTCAATTTGATTCTTCACTGGAAACTTTGTGGCACTGATTTTGTTAGATGCTTGTTTGTAGAAATCCTTTTTATAGTAAATACTCAGCAAGTTATATAGGTTATGGAAACTTTGCTGATTTTTATTAGTTCATGTGATTTTTTTTTATATATATTATATTAAATGCATTCGACGTCATAGGAATGAAATTTTGAAAACAGGTATACTTTATTAGAGAAATAGGAGAAAAAATCGAGTGCAGATTTCCTTTGCTAAACAAATTTGTACGCGAAATTATTTAGACATTGCATTTCGAGATACAGGACAAACATATATATTGTTATTTATTTATTACAAATTAATCATGGTGGTGGTAATACTGGTGGTAGGGCGTCTTGTAAGCCCGCACTGGTAGAAACCACCTAGCCTGTCTATAGCAGCAATGGGTTTCGGCTTGAAGGCTGGGCAGCCGTTGTACTGTAAAAACTGAGACTTAGAACTTACGCCTCAAGGTAAGTGGCGGCATTTATACTGGGTCTATGGACTCTTGTGAACACTTAACACCAGGCGGGCCGTGAGCTCGTCTAACCATGTAAGTTTACAAAAAAAACAGTTTTTATTTGACGTACTTGTTGTTAATTGAAGTTTGTCATGACCTAGTTCCATTACCACAATAGATGGTATCGTCAAATTAATGTAATCAACAACAGCTCGAATTACGAGATAGACATCAGGTGTTATATGGTAAAAGCGCGAAGGGTGCTCGTGTTTGCATTACGATGAAATTAATGGATTTAGCGTAACGAACTTCATATTTAGAAATACATTTTAACGTAATTAGTGCGATGAAATATTGGTCAAATTTATAATCAACGCTCAACGTTTGCCGGCTAAGTGGAGTGTGACCGAAGTGTATTAAGTAAGAAATATTATTATGGTAATAATTTTGTCAAATCCTAAACAATTTCAGGTCATGTTGAGTTAGGATAATATGCAGCGGGCCGGGGGTCGGAGGAGGGCGTTTGTCCAGCTCCGGCTCCTATGAGGAGGCAGTCTCCTCCCGGTGATGGTCACGGGGCGACCTAAGGGGGTTGAGGCTGCGCCGCACGCTACCGTCACTCTAGCGCGCTGGCACCAGGAGGACGGGACGGCGCGTCGGTGGCTGCGGACTGCGATGGGGTCCGCATTTTCGTCGTCGCTGTCGTCGCCGAACATACTGTTGAAGAGCAACCCGGTCGGGGGTGTATCGCGTTCCGACCCGGCAGGCTGGTTCTGGCCCAGCGGGGTATCCCGGAACACCAGCGGCACCGCCCGAGCGGCCTGGTAGGGCCGCCGTACCGCGGAAACTGACGTCGTTGGTCGTCGACTATCGCCTCGACGACCCGTCGGTCGGGCGTCCTCGGGGTGGCGCCGCGTGTCTGGTTGTAGTGTTGACCGCGGGAACCCCCCTACTCTGAACGGGTTCTGACCCCGGACGGAGATCGGACGTCGGGTGTAAGAGTGCAGGGGAGTCGTTTAGTGGGTGGGCCCTAAAATCCTTGGACCCGCGATCTGCTCTCAACACCTGCAGATCGTTGAGTCTCACATACCCCGCGCGCCCCCTAGGCGCGGGGACCCCGTAGGAGGTTCGGCCCCCGGCCCGAGAAAAAAAAAAAGGATAATATGCAGGCTTGTATATTGATTATTTCCTACAGATAAACACAAATTACTTGGAGTTTCATATTCCAAAAAAATATTATCTAACAGAAAACACGTTATTGATAGAACACATTGAATTTTACTAGCAGTCTAAACGGCAATGGATTATCAAAGGCAATGGAAAACCAAGAACCGAAGCTGACGAGTTCTTAAGGGTCAGCTGAGAATTTGTCGGCGTGCAGGTTTTTGATTATTAGCTGCAACAAGCTGGAGCTTTCGGCTTACCTGAAATTAAGTGGTTACCGGGCTCCATTTGTTACTAAAGATGTAATGATAAGAAGGGTCTGATTAATACGCGGACAGAGAGTTATTATCATTAACTTTTGACCGCATTACAATTAGACCGCGGCTTTGGCGAGGCTGAGGACCCATAGAGCTAGGAACTGTCCAACGGCCAGGGCAATTGCGTTGTTAAACGATCTTCTGTCCGAAATGCAGGATGCTGACGTGTTTGCTGATAGTCGGAGAATACTTTTGTCTAAAATAATGTTATTTTTAGCATAATAATAATACTTAATAATTTTGATAATGTTCTTTTGTGTTAACGAGTTAGGCGTTTTGGTGCAAACTGTAAGCCTGACTTTGTATTGAATTGAATAAAGAAATAAATAGTAATAATAATAATGAAAGCCGAACTTTTGATTTACATAATAAACAATACATAATATGAATCTACAATAGTTTTATGTGAGCCGTGATTTTAACTACAAACAATGGAATAGGTAAATTCACTTAGAACTCTTTTCTTAAATATCATACAAGCTCGTGAAACAAAATTGTCTAACCGATTCATAATTCATCAACTCTCATTGAATCCATTTTTATATTTATACAAGCGAAACCATTAAACACAACAATAACAAACCGATAAAGTATCCAGTTGTTTACATCCACCCTTAAATTGTTTTTGGCACTATTTCAGCCATCATTCGCGCACTAAAACATATCATTTCATTAATATTCACTGGCTCTGCCAAAGCGGTTTCCTCTTGCATTGAATATCGAAATGTTGAAGTAGTCATTATTCTTATCTACGACGGACAATATTGATCTGTTTATGAGCGCGTGGTCAGCATTATTCATGATAAATTGATTATATGAATATTATTGTGTATTAGATAGTATCGGTCTAGATTATTCGATGAACGTATAAGGAAGGTTGGATTAGAAGATTTGTTATATTTTATATAATGTGTTTAGTTAGCCGTTATTTTTTTCAGAAATTAGCATTCATTTTGAAGTCGTCGTGGCCTAAAGGATAAGACGTCCGGTGCATTCGTATCGAGCGATGCACTGGTGTTCGAATCTCGCTGGCGGGTACCAATTTTTCTAATGAAATACGTACTCAACAAATGTTCACGATTGACTTCCACGGTGAAGGAATAACATCGTGCAATAAAAATCAAACCCGCAAAATTATAATTTGCGTAATTACTGGTGGTAGGACCTCTTGTGAGTCCGCACGGATAGGTACCACCGCCCCGCCTATTTCTGCCGTGAAGCAGTAATGCGTTTCGGTTTGAAGGGTGGGGCAGCCGTTGTGACTATACTGAGACCTTAGAACTATATCTCAAGGTGTGTGGCGCATTTACGTTGTAGATGTCTATGGGCTCCAGTAACCACTTAACACCAGGTGGGCTGTGAGCTCGTCCACACATCTAAGCAATAAAAAATTAAATAAAAAAAAAGCATATATAAACGGCTTATCGAAATAATTATTATAAAAGATCGGAACGTTTTTTTATGTTTTGTCTGTCTTTATCCTTGTATAGAGATATGTTATTCGGGGGCTTATACTAATCAATTTGATATTAATAAATTTGAAAATATTCTGGTGTTAATGAATATTTATTGATCATTAAATTTACTCAGAATTACGAAGAATTAATAAGACTCCCTTCGTACACATTATAGTCTTTAAAAACTAGAAGAAAATGTATGCGATTTTGAAAAAAATCATTAAGGTTTTCTAAATAAATTAAAAATGAATAGTCAATAAAAATAGCACTTTTAAAGTTCGCCCAAAAAAAAATTTCTGCCTTTAATTTTTCAAGTCAGTAGACAAATTCAGAATGAAAAATGTAAGATACTTCGATGCTTTGGTCGGTGCTTTAGGTAGTACTTTGGTTTCAACAACAGTTTGGACCTTTTTACTGTCTTTTAAAGTCCTGCGATGGTAAATAGTCACTCATGGACATCAGCGATACAAGGTGCACAATCAAACCTCATAACCACGAGAACCGAACTTTAAAATACATTTTTAAAACCTCGTAATGTTTAAATTTTAAATATTTTTTGAGAATTCCACCTGGAAATTCGTATTCCGTGTTACAACTACGGGCCGTAGTCAATTTGGTTTCCGGAACGGGCTTAGATTGTTCTCTAGTGCACGATAGACGCGGCGCGCGGGCTCTTTGTCTTGCAATCTCCTATGCCCGATAAACAAACCGTCCTATAAAGAGATCCGACCGGGAATAATTCGAAGAATCTTCGTAACGTTATGAGGAAAATACTAAGATAGAAAACGTTATCTATTCCGGCGCTGATTGGACAACATGTAGCTTAGATTGATTCCTTTGTTATCTATATATTAATACATGAAGCAAAAACTTTGTACCGCTTTTTACGAAAATTTCGCGGACGTAGGAGTGTGAAATTTTCCACACTTATAGTTTATATGGGGAAGGAGTGTAGAATGGTAATCTTTTTTAAATAGTGCATAAAAATACTTTTTTCTAAAGCTTAGATGGATGGACCTCACAGCCAACCTGGTGTTAAGTGGTTACTGGAGGCCATAGAGATCTACAACGTAAATGCGCCACCCGCCTTCAGATATATGTTCTAAGGTCTCAAGTATAGTTACAACAGCTGCCCCACCCTTCAATCCGAAACGCATTACTACTTCACGGCAGAAATAGGCAGGTTGGTGGTACCTACCCGTGCGGGCTCACAAGTCCTACCACCTGTTTATTGTTACATACAGCCTGTGGTCAAATTGAGAATAGATCAATATTGTTTGTCTTCAACATTATTTATCTATAGTGTAGCCTTGCTGAAATTTGTTATTATAGAGGTCTAAAATAGTCTTTGACAATGGACCCTTAATAATGTTCAAACTTTCAATTTAAATTAGTTATAGTCGAATTTCGACTACCGGGCGACCACTAGTTATAGTAAATCAGCTTAGAAGCTACATAATCTTTATCTGTCCAAGACAAGCGATCGTTTAGCCTACCAGGTGGAATTAGTTACTGCCGTCGGTCGCACCGGCAATACGAGAGCTACCAACAGGCCGTTGTGTGTTATAAAGTACCTTCCTTGGGGAAATAACACTACAGTAATTACGAAAAAGATATTATTACTTCTGGGAACACACATAGGCAAGAGATTTTCAGCATAGATAAAATACACAACTCAATCAAAGAACAAAGATAGACAGGACGGTGGTACTCACCCAGGCGGACTCCTAACATATCCTACCTAGGACCAATAATGAATAAGCTATGTATTTAACTTTTTGTAATATAAACAAAGCTAATTTTTGCGAATCAGTATTAAACTTTGTTAAAATTCAAATGTGTCATGAAATATTAAGCGACAGGCAGGGGCTTGGCTCTGTCCCTGGCATTGCTGACGTCCATGTGCGACGGTAACCACTTACCATCAGGTGGGCGGTGTGATTGTCTGCCTGCGTGGGCAATGAATAAAAAGAAGACTCTGAGCTTTATACGATTACATACATTTTTACTAATTTAGAATATTGAGACAAATCAGTCAAATAAATGCCCATCTTATATTTTAATAGTTTATATAGGCAGAAAAGCTGACGCCTACATCCATCACCGTTTCCAGTCGCAATATAAATACTTTGCTTATAAGCTGCCACCTCTCGGAGTTTCTACACCCACTTTACCGTGCTTAAAAAAAGTGAGAAACTTGAAAATGTAACAGTATTTCCTCAGCGAACCTGCGACCCGTCTCACTGAGTACACGCGTCACACTACATTGTACAGATGTACTTCTTAAATATCACTTCGTTCAGTCAAAATTCATTTCCTTAACACATTGTCGTATTCTGCTACTAAGTACCTGGATTGCCTCACTTTGCCTTTTTTTTGTTTGTTAAAGTACGCTTTAGTCTTTTAGGTCTCTTAGAAATAGTTCTCGGTATTTTCGGATTCGTCTTTCCCAGAGTCTACTAAATATTCCGGCGCTTTATTAAGAAGATCGAAGAGCGATATAATTACTACAGTGCACCGCTTAGGGCACCGGTGACCTTTTTTATTTATTTATTGCTTAGATGAGTGGACGAGCTCACAGCCCACCCGTTAAGTGGTTACTGGAGCCCATAGACATCTACGACGTAAATGCGCCACCCACCTTGATATATAAGTTCTAAGGTCTCAGTATAGTTACAACGGCTACCCCGCCCTTCAAACCGAAACGCATTACTGCTTCACGGCAGAAATAGGCGGGGTGGTATAGTAGACCTACATGGTAGTCAACGTGTTAAAAACGACTCCATTTTAATTCGTTAGAAACTTAATTAAAAATAAACCTTTCGAATTGCAGCTGTCTCCACGGCTATTCATTCTGAGCGGAGATCTCTCGTGACATTCCTCACGTACCTGACACCGACTGCGCGCGGGTCTGTCGAGAGTTACAAAAGAGTTATAAATCTTTACAAAGCTAATCCGAACGGAGTCCGTGAAAGAAAAAGTACCCGCAGAAGTGTATCACGTACTCGGAGTACTTTTATAAACTTAGTACGTTCGCGTTTAATGTTGTATACCATGGAAGCCGGATTGGGGGCTTATTTTGAGAAGGGACGAAATGGAAAGTAAGACTGTTAAGGCGGTATATGAGGCACATGCG
Organism: Bombyx mori; assembly: GCF_030269925.1. NCBI lineage: Eukaryota > Metazoa > Arthropoda > Insecta > Lepidoptera > Bombycidae > Bombyx > Bombyx mori. Next base: position 9,144,057 of record NC_085123.1, read on the forward strand.
AATTTGTTTATGGGGATTTTGTAATGCATTTCAGGAGCATATAGCTCTCTCTCCGGAATAAGAATGAGGATGTATTGAGAAAAGAAGCCTTAGAAGCTGTTTTAGAGCAGCATAGCTACATTTTAAATGTGTTTTGATAAGTTATTGACATTGTGAGACACCCATACAATGATTTTCTATGATACATAAGTCGTAATCAGTTTCATTTTTAACATCTATTTGGCGTTCGAAATATAGTTATTTAGGATTTCTCGATACTAATATGGTTTGAATTCAAATAAAATACACCATCCATTCATTCCATTCCAGTCATCTGTCTTCAGTTTTTCAGTTTCTTTTGCTGTTCTTATACAGACTATCAAAGGTTGTAAGCAAATACTCAGTCAGCTTTCTTCAATCTCCGTTCAATATTAAACAGCAAATATTTCAGCAAGGCGTGCTTGTTTTTGCGTAAATTTCTAACATCCGAAAACCTAGCCTATAAAATGCTTAGGATAAAACACTATTTTTTGTATATACCTACCATTCCTAAATATCGAAAGGCTTATTCTTTCACATATTTAATAGTTGTGTGGAAATCTCCAGTAACACCATCGAAGTCGTCATAGCCTAAAGGATACGACGCTCGGTGAATGCATGTCGTGCGATGCGATTGGGTCGGTGTTCGAATCCTGCAGGCAGGTATTAATTCTAATTTCTAATTAAATATACATCACGTCTAAATATGTATGGCACGTTCCATAGTAAAGGAATAGCATCGTGTAATAAATATTAAGCTCGCAAAATTAATAGTTTGTGTAATAACTGGTAGTGGGGCATATTATGGCCCGCATGGGTACATTTTAACCGTAACGGACAACCGTTACACTATATAATTGAGGCTTAGACCTCATGTCTCAAGGTAGGTGGCGGCATTCACGTACCCACACCTGGTGGGCCGTGAGATCGCTCAATCAATCGTTTCAATTTACCAATTATTTTTAAAGGACAGTGCATCTTCTAATTATGCCCTAGCCACTCAAATTTATACTCATACTAGCTGACCCGGTAGACTTCGTAGTGCCTCAAACGATAAATAAAAGACCTAAACTTTTGTATAAAATAAACTTAAAACAAACAAAAGGAATCCGTCAGACGAAAATAACAATATTGTTTTCAAACAAAATTGTTATTTTTATTTAATTCAGAGCATTTTCATATTTATCTACCTTTTAAACCTTCTCTGGACTTCCACAAATAATTCAAGACCAAAATTAGTCAAATCGGTCCAGCCGTTCTCAAATTTTAGCGAGACTAACGAACAGCAATTCATTTTTATATATATAGATTACTACATAAAAATACCTACTTCACTAGATAAAGTCAATAAGAAATGTAATAGATCGTTCGCTAAGATCCTTTTATATAAAGATGGGCAGCGGTAAAACAGAGGATTTTCCAAGGATTCCGGATCTAAATTGTTTTTCCTCCTTCAGACTGTTGTAGTGTACGAGGGATGAATAATATTTAAGGATGTTCTTTGTACTAATGATTCTAGCATTTTACGTAAATAGCCCTTACGTTGTGCAGACATATTGTTTAGTTTATTAGTCTAGAGTCTAGGAGATAATAGTGAGGCGTCCACTGAGCCTTCACGTCGCCAATACGTCTTCTAGGTTCGAGCAAAAATCATTGCTCATAATAATTTACGAATTACGAATCTTACGGAACTCTGAGAGTGGTTCACTGGGTTCTTTTATAATTATAGCATGAATATTATCATCGACAACTTGTGTTCAGATAACACAACCATTAGTGCTGGTATTCCAAAAGGGTTATTCTTTCATCTTTCAAATCACGGGTTTGTTGTCGCGAAGGATACGTGACATGGCAGTCATAAGAACATCGAACGATGCAAGAAGAGATTAGGTACGTAGTTGGAGAAGTATTTGTAACTGGTCTCCAAGGGTTGATTGATACATTTTCCCTCGCGCTATGAAATGTCCTTTTGAAATTAGGTTTCAACAGAGTTCTTAGTTGTCTCCTGTGAGTTGCGCTATTAATGCGTACTAGTGGTCCCGCAGTAGTTGAAATTCGACTATAATTAATTGAAATTGTAAGTTTGTACACTATTATGATTCTATTTTCAAAGACTAATATACTTCTATAATCACTAATTTCACCAAGACTACACTATAGAAAAATATTAATAAAGACAAACAATATTTAATCTATTCTCAATTTGACCACAGACGTCAAGAACAAAAATTTGACAATAAATAAATAGTATGCATGCGTGTGTGCGTCAAATACATGGTAGTAGTGTTTTTTTTATGAATTTCATGTATTTTTAGGCAGAATTTAAAAAAAATATTAACATTCTGCACTCCTATAATCTATAAGTGTGAGAAATTTCATACTCCTCCGTCCGCGCAATTTTCGTAAAAAGGGATACAAAGCTTTTCCTTCACGTATTAATATATAGATGACAGTAATAGCTTGTTCGAGTTCGTTTACATAAAACAGCAACACAAAACCGTTACCAGGTCGAAGTTGAAATTGTATTTGCATTGAACGCATACCATTCTAACCTTCAAACTGGAAAGTATACTAATTGGCAGAACTAGATTTATTTCACAGTGCTCTCTCATACATACTTTAAATTATAAAAAAAAAAAACGTGTGTCACTCGGGAACTGCCGCGGTAAAGCTATTGCATAGCATTTTTTATCAACTTATGCAATTATAATTAGACAATGATAATTTAATATTAAAACAATAATAAAACAAGACACGCTATACTAAACATTAATAAAAGCAAAACATTACTGTCCCCTTCACACTCATAAGCTAGACCGCGCGAGAGAGAGATGGGCAGACTTTACATGATGCGCATGCAGTGTGACGTCACGCCACGCGCTTATTCACAAACACCACACAAGCGCAACGTGTGAATGTGTTGAACGCGAGCTACATAGTAGGCGTAGTGGGGGTGTCAGGTTATTTTCGTTACGGAATTTCTTGATTCAGTCGCCGCGCCCAAAGTCCGCGATAAAATCTATGCAATAGCTTAAAAATCGTTGTTCGAACGTATTGCAGACCGGCCTTCTAAATTTTCATTTCTTGCAACAAACGCGATAGACATCTGAGTAAGTTATTATCATCATCATAATTGCAATACACCATTAAAATTCAAACTAACATTCAAATGCATTCCTGCACACAGTGTTACAACACAACGACTAAACAAGTCGGTATTTCGTTTTGCTTTTATTAACTACGTTTTGTAAGTAGTGGAATGAATTATGATTTTGATACGGCAATTGCTAGGCACCTGCTCGCAAGCAAGCAATGCGCTTGCGCAATAAATAATTTGACATAATAAATAAAGCCGCCACATTTTTTATTTACTTAATGGTGTATTTATGTCAGTCAACGACACAATCGACATAAAATAACTAACAAATAGAGAGACTTCTCTGATCTCTCTTCTTTATGATAAATTCGAACATTAATTATTTCGACATCACACTCTCGACCTTTGACATGTAAATATAATTATCTACCTGACTTTTGACACTGAAAATGATGGATTATCATAACGACGTGAAAACCTACTTGGTAAGTAATACAGAAATATATACAGTTGAAAAACAATTTCATTTCTAGAACAAGAGAGACACCTGCAGCCTAACTATGTCAAATTACCTAAGAACTTCGTGGTCATTTCGTACTATAACAAAAGCGAATGTTTTGCAATTCTAACCAAACAAAGAGCGCAGCACGTCTTCAAAGGACCATATATAAATCAGTTTTACGGCTTCTTAGACGTTAACTTATTATTGAATTAAAATAAACTGCAATAAGAAATGTTTATGCAAGGCCCGTCGCCCTTGACATATACTTTGAGTGTACTGGTGGCTGCTACAACAACTGGCTTTAATTGCATTATAGGCTCTATCCTCTAAGACATATGGTCCAATTGTAACGATTATGTTTTGGAGGCCCTACTGAGCAGATGTTGACAGGTATTTAAAAGCTCAACCACGTTCTATCAAATATGAATAAGGCCGCCCGCTTCACTTATGAAAAATGCCTCGAGAAATGCGTGTTTCTTTATCGTTAATAGACACGCTGCTTATATGTAGATATAAATGTTGGCGTTTATAAATGAATGAATTCATTGTTACTTTTTGCGAAGGACTTGTATAGTACAGTACTGGAACTTGCTGCGATGTGTTGATATGTTGTGTTTGCTGAAAATGTCCTATACCTACTAATATGAGTCTGTCTGACATGACTGCAGTGGCCTATAGCTACTGCGAATATTTTTTCTTGAAGTCACGAACTTTCTCTCCTTAACTACTTCATTCTCTCCGCTGTAATAACTTTGCTTAAGAAATCGTTGTAGCTTATGTATCAAGCCATTCAACTTTGCCAATGTTTAAATCTGGTATATAAAGCCGATTTTTTAAAGGAGATACTTAGTTAAGACATTTTCATGAACCACTTCCACAATGAAGGATAGTCATGTCATAAAAATATAACCTTTCAAATTTATATACTACTACTACTACTACTACTACTACTACTACTACTATCCGTTCCTGTTCCCATCATCTGGGGTCGGGTCTCCTCACTCTACGGCGCCAGGCTGATCTGTCCTGGGTTGTCGGTTTTGGCAATTGGGCTTTCTTAAGGTCTCTTTCGACGTTTGACCACCAGGTCGATGGCGGGCGGCCTCTACCTGTCTTTTGTTCTGGCAAGCTTAATGCGAACCTTTCAAATTTATATATTTTTATAAATATATTTTATTTATTATTACCAGTGGCTGGGCACACCGTAAGCCCTGGCGAGTAGCTACTGCCCATTTCTGCCGTAAAGCGTTTCAATTTTGAAACTTAGGATATTCACTAAAGAAGCTGAATTTGACATTTGCACATTGCAGCTTCAAATTAATGTTTCTAACTAGAATACTACGTTCACATTGTGATATCTACCGTTAACAATCTAAAACCAAGTATATAGTGAATTCAATGAAAACTAATTTTATCACAATTTAAGAATGAGATGCATCTTTTCCGACTGGTGGTAGGATCTCATGTGAGTCCGCGCGGATAGGTACCACCACCCTGCCTATTTCTGCCGTGAAGCAGTAATGCGTTTCAGGTTGAAGGATGGGGCAGCCGTTGTAACTATACTGAGACCCTTAGAACTTATATCTCAAGGTGGGTGGCGCATATACGTTGTAGATGTCTATGGGCTCCAGTAACCACTTAACACCAGGTGGGCTGTGAGCTCGTTCACCCATCTAAGCAATAAAAAAAATGCGGTCGTGTTAAATCGCGAGGTTGTAATAAATTTATAAAACAAATATAATTTTTTAACGATTATTGTCTGTTTATTTGTTGGCGTGTTTAGTTTTATTGCCGTTTCGTGAAGGATTTTATTAAATACGGCTTACAAAACAAAAAAACTTTCAAATTTTAATATTAAATTAGTACTTAAGCGAAAAATATTATAGCTGCGTGTTAACACAACATTAAATAGGATTATATTTAAATGCCAAATCACACTTTACGAAGTGTACATAAAATTGGTATCTCAACTTTTAAATAAATAAATAAGTGAAATCGGTTATTTATTGAAAACAATATTAATAAAACATTTACGTAATTACACGTTGAAGACGTCGGAGTAAATTTCCGAGACGAAGATGAGATCGTCAATGTAAATGCAATTTAAGGATATCTCTTGCCGCTGGGTAAGATCATTTTGCAAATTGTAGTGGCGTGGAGTGATAGGTAAATACGACCCGCGGCAAATGTAAAATTATCAACACATGTTTTCCTGGAACTTTAACTGCAATGCACCGGTTCGAAAAATAAATTATTTTAGTAGTATAATTGATATCAATCTATATGAAAATTCAAAATAAGCTAAATTTTTTAAAAATGTGTTTTTTTTAAAGAATTAAACTTTTTTGAACGGAAAAACTACTTGATCTTCTATCTCTACAGGTTAAAAATAAAAAGATCAGAAAGCTATGAATAATTTTTTGCTAAAACATTTTTTGGAGGCTATGATATAAAAGTCAACCTTATTTCGTTAAATTAGTGAAATTTGTAAGTTAGAAGTTACTTCACCTTGAAGACATTCGCCGAAGACAAGATTTTTCTAGGGTTGTTACATTACGCCGTAACAGATATCCAATATTTAGTTCTGGTAAATTAGTAGTTTAATACTTGTAACCACGCACTCTTACCACCACCTTACCAGTTTGACGCGTAGGACAGCGGTATGCAGTCTCCCAGGTTGAGCTTCGTGGGCGACCCAAAGTAGCGAGGCCACGCGGCGCCCTTCTGCACTAACGTGCTGCATGGAAGCGGTTTACGAAGCTGCTGTGTGAGAGCAAGCCGTTGGTGGTGTATCGCGTTCCGATCTGGCAAGCTGGTTTTGGACCATCGGGGTTTTCCAGAACACCAGCGGCACCGCCTGGGGCGGCCTGACGGATTGCCGTACCGAGACGGCTGACTTTCACCTCGACGATCCGTCGGTCGGGCGTCCTAGGGGTGACGACTCGAGTCTGGTTCGAGTGTTGACCGTGGAAGCCCCCCTCCCCCCGCGTGCCCCCTAGGCGCAGATGCTTCGTATGAGATGTGGCCCCCTGCCCCAATAAAAAAAGATTGAGCCCCGTGAACTCGCCCACACGCTCAGTGAAACTAGTAACCCCCCTGAGTAACTAGTAGGAAGTAGGAAAAAAAAACAATTCTATCAGTGCTATTGAGATTTAAAAGCGTCATTCCTTGTTGCATTGTTCATAAGCTGCCGAAACATCAGACCAGGTAGATCGTATACCTACTTTGACATAAAACTACTAACAATATACGTGATTAATTTTTAATTTTAACAATTCACTTATAGGCAACATTATTAATGGTTTTTTTTTCGTTTCTGCAAATACATGCGCTGTTAAACGGCACGCCCAAACAGTGCCAGAAAACACTTTTTTTTATTGCCCTTGTAGGCAGACGAGCATACGGCCCACCTGATGGTGAGTGGTTACCGTCCCCATGGACTTCAGCAATGCCAGGGGCAGAGCCAAGCCGCTGCTTAAACTACACTTTAGTGAATCTTATTATAATTAAATCAAAGTTTTAAAAAACAAATAATGTCATAATATTGTAGCGCGTAATTAAAAATGGTTTTCAATATTTGATCGAAAACGTTAATCAAATATAGTTTGTATGCGGATTCCTACGCTCTCAATGCGATCCCACCAACCATAGGCAAACATGAAATATAAATAACACACCTTTTTTTGAATCAATACAGTTTTTAAACGAAGTGCTTTTAAATTTTGTATTGATACACTTTTTGAACGAAGGTATTATTAATAATTTTTATTTGTGTAGCTCTTGCATTATAAGCAAAATTTAAATTACATATCTTATTACATCTTAATCGAATTTGTTTATTGTACATTAAATATATGATGGTCATTACCTAAATATACTATACTGGAGTCTAAAAAAGAATTTCCTGATTATTTTTTTCGATTGATATCTATCTACCTTGCATGCAACCATAAACGTCTACATTCTACAACTACTTAGCATTTGACGGATCATAGGCTCGCCTATCTTTCAATAGTAATAGAAAAAATTAAACCTATGATAAAGTAGATATAACAACTTTGTGCTAATGGTTATGCAAACCTGTATACATACATACATATATACAAACATTCTGCCGTTTTCGCAGTAAATACCTTAAGGATTACGTTAACCAGGCAGCCTTGACTTCATCGACCTATCCACAGAGATAAATAATATGTTTTTTTGGCGTTTGGATAATCTAGTAAATTAAAAAAAATATTATTTAATAATTAAAATAGCTTTTACCACGAAAGCTTTAATGTGGTCCTTAACTAGACCGTAAAAGTAGTTTAATTATGTCTAAGTGGAAGTACTAAATTAATTTAATGCTATTATTATGCTATGTAACATTCAATTATTCCACATGCTAAAGTGTAAGGTAATCGTTAATTAATCGGCTCACAGTAAACCGCGTTATGGTGTTATTAAAGTATATTACCATAATTTATTGCCCCAGCTCATAATGATAAATTTAACAGGATCTAGTTGTCGGTAGAGATTGTGTAATCATCACAGAGCAGACGCGTATTAGTTTCAGTTGACTTACAATTAACGTAATTTCCCAATCGATATTCTCTATTACATAACAAGTATCGTGATATCAAAGGAGTAATAGTCTTAAGACGTAACCACGTGCGTATCTTTGTGTGAAGTGGCACCAAATTCCATAGATTGTAAATATGAATACTGTCGAACATATTCGGAAAATTTCAAACAAATTCGAATTTTTTTTTCGGCTTTTGAGCGGCGGATAAGTTCACGGCTTGCTTAGTGTTAGATGATTACGGATCCTCTTAGAGTTCACAACGTGAATGTCACGAACACCATTAAGACCTCATTGATTATTATCAAAGTTCATCTCAGTTGTATAATATTACAGGTGTTCTGCTCTTCAAGCCGAAACAAATGGAGCATGTTGGAGCAATCTACAACTACACAGAGCAAATTGCTATTACACCACGGATTCTTCAATGTAGCAAGTTTGTATGGTGAGCCGATTTTGGAATTATCAATTTAGGTTTTCTTAGCAAAGTCCTTGCTGTAAATCATAATAATGTTAAGCATAATAATAAATTATATTGCCTTAAAAAAGATTCAGTGGCATAAATTAAACTTTTAACCGATTATAACAAGAATACTGCTTATTCCGCGATTTTATTTCCATTCTCAATTCCTTAACATAGCGCTATTCTCAGATTGTAGTTAAAACTTTGAAATAAATTAAAATACACAATCAATTTTAAACTTTGTTTGTCACAGGCCAAATGTGCGCAACGGAAAAGTGATCTGGTAGAAACTAAGAGCCGTAAATCCGAATTAAGTCAACACCCAAAACACGGGCTGATCAACATTTACATATTAATTACAGAATCCCAAAACATCAAGTCCAGAAGTTAAACGATGTGAAACCACGACACCTGAACATGACATTTGAAAAGCGAAGTCCTCCAAAATTACTAGCCAGTCAGAAGGGCTCAGACAAAATTGAGTCCCTTATTGCGGGGAATAAACCAATTTAGTGTGACAGTAACGCGTCCGGGGGACTACGAAAACTCGGGATTTTGAGATAAATGACTGACCGAACTAGCTATCGTATTGGAACTTAAATTTTATTTATTTATCGCTTTTACATCGAGAGCAAAGTTTTGAGTATATTTTTATATTTTTTACAGGTGGTAGGACCTCTTTTACTGGTGGTAGGACCTCTTGTGGGTCCGCACGGGTGGTTACCACCACCCTGCCTACTTCTGCCGTGAAGCAGTAATGCGTTTCGGTTTGAAGGGTGGGGCAGCCGTTGTAACTATACTTGAGAACTTAGAACTTCTATATCTCAAGGTGGGTGGCGCATTTACGTTGTGGATGTCTATGGGCTCCAGTAACCACTTAACACCAGGTGGGCTGTGAGCTCGTCCACTCATCTAAGCAATAAAAAAAAAAACTTTTACCGTTTTGCTTTACCCACATTATTATTCGGATTACACTTTTCTATCTAAGAAAATGCCCGCGGGAAGATGGCGTGCGGCGTTGTTTACCTTCCCCCTGCCGAAGCAGGTTAACGCCCCACTAATCAACTCACCTGCACTCTCACTCGAAGGTCCAAACCCCAACGGGGACAGAAACAGGGAGTACTAGAGTGGCTAAGGAAGAGCTCTCTTTCTCACACCGCGCTGCTTCTCTCTTTAGTAGCGGCAGGCTGCTCTTCCCAGGTGGGGAGGACAAGCAGCATGAATCCAGAGCGGTCACCGTCCTCGCCGAACCCGTCGCTTGCGATGAAGGGATCAATGAGTAAATTAACCCATAGACACAGCCCACTGAGTTTCTCAGCGGATCTTGCTAGGGCTAGTGTTAGCAACACTCCCTACCTACACGTCAAGGAGAAGCTGAAATAGCCTTCTCAAGGCTATCAGCATAGATAGTAAAAGAAAAATAAAGGGAAAAAAGTGGATCCGTTGTGTTTCTCGCTGAATCTCCTCAGAGATGGTCGAGCGGTTGTTTGTAAATCCCACCACCTTTCGGAGCCCATGTTCGCCCGGAGAAGGGTTCCTCGGTGAAGTGGTAAAGACTACGAGGCACAAATAAATCCCTTCATTTCCACTTAAAAAACCTGGTCCGTAAATGTGAGTACACAAAAATAATTTCTACCTTTTTCCTCTTTTCTACCTTTTTTTGTACCCCTTCCTATTTTTATTACCTTTCTTCAGTGTGTAAAATGATTCGTTTACAAAACAATAGATAATAATGGAATCGCATACTGAAATAAATGACTAATCAAATTTTTTAAGTGAGTATGAGTAAACGAAAATTGGAACCAAAGCATGCTATTAAATAAAAGACCATCCACATTGTAATTATGTTTTGTGTAAAACAAATTTTTAATAACATTAAATAAAAGTCAGGGAATCAAATAAATGGCCACTTCTGTTTATGTCAAGCTCCAATTCAATAATAAAACTGGCTGTTGACTTTAATTGCCTCGTTACCGACATTTCAGTACTTTCTGCATGCTTTTACCGCGGGTACTTAAACGATTGTTGATTAATCGACCATAAATGCCATTTTAAAAGACGTTAAGTTCACCGCAGTACAGAAATGTCTAATAAAAGGGAAATTTTATGATGTAACAATGTCGTTTTAAGAATCATATGAGTTAGACTATTAATTATTGATATGTTTGATTTATGACTATTTTCTATTTCTAGAGATTATGAAAACATCTTCCAGCGCAGCGGTAAATAGTTTCGGAGAAATAACATCTTGCCTCACGCCCCGCTGCAGAAGGATAGGTTCCGAAGCCCAGTCCTGTACTCGGACTGACATAGTAGCGTTTTCATACAAACACCTCAACACTTCGATATACCGATAATCAATTTGGCACCGTTGGAGAGACTGCAACACGGTCCAGATTTCAATCGAATCAAAGGCTTTCTCGTAGTCCACAAATGCTAAGCAAAGCGGCAGGTTATATTCCTCGGTCTTTTGTACAATCTGCCTGTGGGTAGGCCTCCCGCAAGGTGGGCCGACGACCTATTGAGATTCGCAGGGATCCGCTGGATGCAGGCAGCGCAGGACCGGTCTTTGTGACGAGGCTTGGGGGAGGCCTATGTCCAGCAGTGGACGTCCATGGGCTGATAGGATAGATTATGAGACAAACACTCGGGCTACCTGTTGGTAAATGGCTCTGCTGTGGAAAGCCGAGTATGACTTTTTTTATGATCGAGGGATTAATGTTGGCTCGGGGGCTTTTCCAGTTTCACCAGGACAGGTGAGCTAGCAAGGCCTCAGCCAGTGGGGATGAGATTTGCTAACAGCTACCCGAGCGCCTCTAATGGAGATCTAACAGCTCAAGAGTAGCTGCTTCGCGAATTAATCTACTACTGGATCAAAATCGTGACCCGCTGAGCAGATCCGGCGAGAAACTCAGCGGGCTGATGATTAGGTTTGGTTGCACGTCGAACTCTTTGCCGAGTACGACAAGTACGGTTACCGGGAGGCCTAAGCCAGCCCCAACCGTAAAAGCTAAAGCGAGTATGACTGAATGCTGAGAAGCGCCCACCTTTCAGGTATAATCTATTACACAGACATCAATATTCAATTCAACAATAAGTTTCTCTAATCTACCTAGTTCTATTTATTTATAGACTTTTAAAAAAAAATCACTTCAAGGGTGGCACTCATTATCTGCTAGGTTAGAGGGTTGGGCCTCAACATAGCGCTCAGTAAATTGCAGGCTCTGTGTATTCAAGAGTCTCGGGGAAAGCTATCAGCCGATGTCCATGTTCCTGTTGGAGGCGTCCGCATTGAAGGCGGGATACAATCAATTTATTTCGGCTTTACAATAGATACTCGTTAAATTATCTCATGGTCACTTTATTTAACTAGTCCTTTAGCTGTTAGACATGCCGGCGCATTGGATAGACCGTTCCAATGAGGGTTCCATCCGGGTAATACCGTCGCGTCTATATGAGAATGATGTAATCGATGGGCCTGTACCGCGTTCTCATATAAAAATATCATATATAAAGTCAAAGGTTGAATTATAAAACGACACTCTTCTCTTTCAAGGTCGTACGTATATTTTGGCAAAAATAGACACGATGGTGGTACCGACCTTTTCAGACTCACAATACATTCGACCATGAAAAATCCATTGTTATATAATGACAAATGAATATCAATTTACCAAAATAATTTATAAATACTTTTGCGGCTTGAACTCGCGTTTATATTTTTGATTACTGAGAGTCCTCTCTTATTTTCTTCAATTGGCTTTACGTTATTTCGACTGCGAAACCTAAATATCAGTTAACTGTAACCGCAAATCAATATAAAGATTCGAATATCATCAAAGATGTTTACCAATAATAAATTGGACGTAAACACGACCAGGCACAATTTTGTTCTAATAATAATTTGTTTTACTTGCCCGTTTTCATAAATTAACGCTGCCGGCGTCTATCAAAAGGGTTTCACGAATATATTTACGAAAATTATGCGAAACAGAACACAGAAATTAAGCATTAATTTGCTATCCTTCCAGCAGAAATTTACATATTCATCGAAGCGTCAATTCATTATTTGTGATCTACACGAGGAGAGGCGATCGTACTAAATGAGCTTGACTTCCCTATGCGGGCATTTACCGATCAATATTTAAATTCAACTTTGAGTGATGCTGTTAAGCAAACAATTTGATTTAACAGTCGAAGAGTCAAGAACTATTTGTATCTAAACTACATACTTTGTAGTGGTTTGACTGTGCCTGTGGTATTTACTATATAGAAAGACAACGGTAGACACCTTGAAGAATTATCTTGAAATTCTCATTAGATTTTAATACATTTTTACTACCTAAATTTTAAACACTTGCATGTATCTTATAAATAAAATCAATACTTACGATCTTGCATCCAATATTTTACTGAGAATTCTTCAAAATAACTTACCTGAAAATAAAGTGGATTTTATTATAATATTTTGTTTTATTAAAAATGTGTTGTTTAAAATTTTAATAAATTATTTTATTTGTTATTAGATTATCAAAATGATTCGCTTGTAACAAATATGCTTCGAATCAGTGGGATATATAAAACGTATAAAATACTTTTGAATAATAATATCACGTCCCACATTTACTGGATTTATTTAAATTTTATTCGACGATTTATCTTTTACAATCGAATTTAGTATCGAGAAAATGCGCTTCTCTATTAAATTCACATTCAAAACGAATTCTGATTGAATTTCACCAGCGTCTGGAAGTCTCACAGGTAAAACGGTGCACAAGTTTTACGAGTTGTTGTTTTTAGCGCACTAGATTAACATAATCATTCGAGTAGAAAATCGTTTATTGACTCGAATTCCGTTCGTGGCGGTCGTGACATCAACCAATACGTTGAACTAGCTGTAAACTATCTATATATTAATACGTGAAGCAAAAACTTTGTATCCCTTTTTACGAAAATTGTGCGGACGGAGGAGTATGAAATTTTCCACACTTATAGAGAATATAGAGTAGAAGTGCACAATGCTAATATTTTTTTAAAGTAATGCATAAAAGAACCATTATATCAATAAAGAAAACATTACACACACTACATACCATGTATTTGACGCACACACGCATGCATACTATTTATTGTCACACTTTTGTTCTTGACGTCTGTTGTCAAATTGAGAATAGATTAAATATTGTTTGTCTTAGTTAATATTTTATATAGCGTAGTCTTGGCGAAATTTGTGAATTTTGTGATTATAGAAGTATAAAATACAATAATAATAGTGTACAAGCTTACAATTCCAATTAATTATAGTCGAATTTCGACTACTGCGGGACCTCTAGTATATTCAAATTCATAACAATGCTTTTCAATACTTTTTTATGTGTCTGTATTTGTAAATTATGACGTGACCCAGCGTGTTTCGTTCAATGAGCTTAATGCGAGTTTTTTAACGTTCTCGATAGCGTAAAAGTTAACTCAAATACCTGGATAGGTATTCTGTCACGATGTTATATAGAAATATGTTTGTTTGTATGCGAATAACAATCACGTCCTTTCAATATGTTATATAATAAGTGAAGAGTTGAAGTGTATTATCTAATTACGTAGACTCGGAGATAAGGAAGCTAATCAACAAAGTAATAACGGGCCATTGCCTATATTAGTAAACTTGTAATGGATAAAACGATAACTTCTGACATAAAATGGAACGATATTGTAGATGGCCAATTACCTCTAATAAACACGAACCTATCCAAACTTAGGCTGTATTACACAGGTCAAATAATATCGGTAGGTAGACAGCTACTGAATTTCCAAAGTAATATTTTTGTTAAGAGCTGATAATTGATACTCTGAAACTCTCAACTAAGCGGCTTGGCTCTGCCCCTGGCATTGCTGAAGTCCATGGGCGACGGTAACCAGTCACCATCGGGTGGGCCGTATGCCCGTCTGAATACAAAGGCAATAAAAAAAAAAAAAAAAAACACCACATTAAAAGATAATTGGTGAACGAGTTTCAACGTATAATGAACTTTACGAACAATGTTATATTTTTAATATCCTCTTCAATTCGAGCGCTTTAAGGTTTGAATATGAATTCGATATAAAACGAACAGTTAATTGGTGTTGCCAAGATTCAACAGGAAATGAAACATCGAGGACGTCGACTTCAGAACTCGCACCGTACGTGAGCTTTGCGCTGTTCTTTGTTAATACTAACATTTTATCTCAAAGTTTTGCCGGAATTTTGTCTGTGAAAAAGAAAAGCTTCAGAGCTGTGCCTGTACAGGAAACTGATATGAAAACTATTTGGTGCTTAATTAAAATAAACTAAAAATCGACGATTTATTTTTCTTAACAACTGTATCGAGTAAAAAGTAATGCAACACTTCAGAATTTGTACGTCTATACTTAGTCTGGCCATAAATACTGTTACAATTAAAAATAAACAAAATATTACATTTTAATTTGGAATCTGTCATTTTTATATGATTGCTCATTGAGTTTTCTCATTTTGGCGCCAATACACTGTACAATATTTTGCGATATTAAAATGGAGTGGGGTGATAAAGAGAAACGAATCGCTGTAATTGCATTACACAAAGTAGGTGTGGAGCCAAATGCAATTTTTAAAACTCTCCATACGCTTGATATTAGTAAAATGTTTGTGTACCGGGCTATTAATAGGTTTTATTGATAACTGGCCTCAACGTTTAAAGGACTATATTGCAGCCAATGGAGACCACTTCGAATAAGCTTTTTATACTTTAAATTGTTTTACATTTATGTATTAAACTAACACACTGTAAAAGTAATAAATGTTATTTGCAATAGAATTTTTTTTATTTTTAATTGTAACAGTATTTATGGCAAGACTAGGTTTATATAAAAATCTATATATATAAAAATGAATTGCTGTTCGTTACTCTCGCTAAAACTCGAGAACGGCTGAACCGATTTGGCTAAATTTGGCCTTAAATTATTTGTGGAAGTCCAGAGAAGGTTTGGGGGTTGATGCTTCCCGCTTCCGTAGGTTTAACCCACGATTCCCTACAAGTAACCCCTGGGTGGTGCTAAACGGGAGCCGAAAACACAATCGGTGGTAGGACCTAGTCCGACTGGCTGGCGACCACCCTCCAACTAGAGTCTGCCGCCAAATAGCCTAGCTGTGTTCCGGCATGTGGGTTGGAGAGCCAGTTCTATTCCTTTCCTTTCCTCCTCCTTGTTGGGGGTGAGTCTTGGTGATACTTGGAACATGCAGAGCAAACGTGCGCGCAAGTCCGCGGGGCGTGGGTTGCTGACGGGGGTATAGGGAGACCCAGTGAAACGGTGCCTGCCGCCGCCCGCCGGTCAGTAGGGGACCTGAACCTGGGTGTCACAACTAAACTCCGCCCCAGGAAGCTGTCCCGCCAACCGGTGTAAAATCCTGTCATACGGTCGTCGTGCCGGAGTCGGAGACCGGAGTGGATCCCGGCGATCGTATGCAGGGTGGACTGGGGGCCCTTCCATGCCCTGCGTCAGCTTCTCGCGCAACCCCGGATCGAGTGTTCATTGTGCCCTGCGCTTTATTCAGGTATTGCCTTGATCTCACCTCTAGCATCCTACCTCTCCAAATCCTTACTCTCCAACTAAAATTAATAATAATATGAAAGTCGACAAAAGAAAAAGAGTTTTTTCGGCGGATCCCCATTCCACGTTTAATGTGGATTTCAGCAATGTCAGGGGCCTACACAGTAACCTTGACGCCGTACATCACCATCTTGAGACGGCGCAGCCTGCCCTCTTTTTCCTGACTGAGACGCAGATATCTGCCCCGGACGATACGTCGTACCTCGGATACCCCGGCTACGCATTGGAGCACACCTTCCTGCGTAAAGCCGGGGTGTGCGTGTTTATCCGGGAGGATGTCTGCTGTCGTCGGCTTCGGGGCCTCGAGCAACGGGACCTGTCCCTCTTGTGGCTACGCGTGGACTATGGGGGCTGTACCAGAGTCTACGCTTGCCTGTACAGGTCTCACAGCAGTGATGCGGGGTCAGCTCTGTTTGAGCATGTACAAGAGGGGACTGACCGCGTGCTTGAGCAGTACCCATCTGCGGAGGTGGTGGTCCTTGGTGACTTTAACGCTCATCACCAGGAGTGGTTGGGGTCCAGAACCACTGACCTCCCGGGTCGGGCTGCCTACGATTTCGCCTTGTCCTACGGCCTCTCACAACTGGTGACACAGCCCACCCGTGTCCCAGACATTGAGGGGCACGAGCCTTCTTTGTTGGACCTTCTGCTGACCACTCACCCAGCTGGATACAGTGTGGTGGTCGACGCTCCACTTGGATCGTCTGATCACTGCCTTATCCGTGCTTCCATACCACTCTCTCGTCCTAGTCGTCGAACGACGACCGGGTTTCGAAGAGTTTGGCGGTACAGGTCAGCAGACTGGGATGGAATGCGTGAATTTTACGCATCCTACCCATGGCTCTGCTTTTCCTCCGATGATCCTGACGTCTGTGCGGACCGACTTAAAGACGTGGTGCTTCAGGGAATGGAATTATTCATTCCTTCTTCTGAGGTGACCGTTGGGGGTCGCAGCAAACCCTGGTATAATAAAGCCAGTAGGGATGCTGCACGCCTCAAGCGGTCTGCATACGTGGCATTTAATGTTGCTAGGAGATGCCGGGATCCTGATATCTCGGAGAAAAGGCGGAAATTTAACGCCGCCTCTAGGTCCTATAAGAGGGCTATTGCCAAGGCGAAGTCGGAGCACGTTGCCAGAATTGGCGAGCGACTGAATAGCTATCCCTCTGGGAGCCGTGCTTTCTGGTCGCTAGCTAAGGCTGCAGAAGGTAACTTCTGCAGGTCTAGCCTTCCACCACTGCGTAAGTCCAATGACAGTCTGGCTCATAGTGCGAAGGAGAAGGCTGACCTTCTGGTCCAGCTCTTTGCCTCATACTCGACTTTGGATGACAGAGGAGCCACGCCGCCCAACATCTCCCGGTGTGACAGCTCCATGCCTGAGATTCGCATCACACAGCGTGCGGTCAGGCAGGAGCTTCGGCTTCTTGATGTCCATAAGTCGAGTGGGCCAGATTGCATCCCCGCAGTGGTTCTAAAAACATGCGCCCCTGAATTGACACCCGCGCTAACGCGTCTATATCGCCTCTCGTACAATACCAACAGGGTTCCGTCTTCATGGAAGACTGCTCATGTCCACCCTATCCCCAAGAAGGGTGACCGGTCGGACCCCTCGAATTACAGACCTATCGCGATAACTTCCTTGCTTTCCAAGGTGATGGAGCGAATCATAAACATCCAACTTCTTAAGTATCTTGAGGATCGCCAGCTGATCAGTGACCGGCAGTACGGTTTCCGTCATGGTCGCTCAGCTGGCGATCTTCTTGTATACCTCACACATAAATGGGCTGAAGCCTTGGAAAGCAAGGGCGAGGCTCTCGCTGAGCCTTGACATCGCGAAGGCCTTCGACAGGGTCTGGCATAGGGCTATCGAAGCTTCCAGCATACGGGATCTCTGAGGGACTCTGCAAGTGGATCGCTAGCTTTTTGGATGGACGGAGCATCGCAGTTGTAGTCGACGGCTGCTGCTCCGATACCATGACCATCAACGCTGGGTTCGGTGCTCTCCCCCACGCTTTTCATACTGCATATCAATGACATGCTATCTATTGATGGCATGCATTGCTATGCGGATGACAGCACGGGGGATGCGCGATATATCGGCCATCAGAGTCTCTCTCGAAGCGTTGTACACGAGAGGCGATTAAAACTTGTGTCTGAAGTGGAGAACTCTCTGGGGCGGGTCTCCAAGTGGGGTGAACTGAATTCAGTTCAGTTCAACCCATTGAAGACACAGGTTTGCGCGTTCACTGCGAAGAAGGACCCTTTTGTCATGGCGCCGGAATTTCAAGGAGTATCCCTGCAGCTTTCCGCGAGTATCGGGATTCTGGGGGTCGATATTTCGAGCGATGTCCAGTTTCGGAGTCATTTGGAAGGTAAAGCCAAATTGGCCTCTAAAATGTTGGGAGTTCTCAACAGAGCGAAGCGGTATTTCACGCCTGGACAGAGACTTGCGCTTTATAAAGCGCAGGTCCGACCTCGCGTGGAGTACTGCTCTCACCTCTGGGCCGGGGCTCCCAAATACCAGCTACTTCCATTTGACTCCATACAGAAACGGGCTGTTCGGATGGTCGATAGTCCTGCTCTCGCGGATCGCTTGGAACCTCTGGGTCTACGGAGGGACTTCGGTTCTCTCTGTGTTTTATACCGCATGGTCCATGGGGAATGCTCTGAGGAATTATTCGAGATGATTCCCTCATCTCCTTTTTATCATCGCACCTCCCGCCATCGGAGCAGAGTTCATCCATATTATCTGGAACCGCTGCGTTCATCGACAGTGCGTTTCCAAATATCTTTTTTGCCACGTACCATCCGGCTTTGGAATGAACTCCCCTCCACGGTGTTTTCCGAGCGCTATGACGTGTCCTTCTACAAACGAGGCTTGCGGAGAGTTCTTTATGGTAGGCAGCGGCTTGGCTCTGCCCCTGGCATTGCTGACATCCATGAGCGACGGTGACCACTTACCATCGGGTGGGCCGTATGCTCGTCTGCCAACAAAGGCAATAAAAAAAAATAAAAAAAAAAAACGTTTAAAAGGTAAATAAATATAAAAAAAAAAATTAAAATTTTGTTTTTGCTTCCATGTGTCCTCCGTTGGACGGATTCGTTTTGTTTGTTTTAAGTTTATTTTATACAAAACTTTAAGTCTTTTAGTTATCGATTGAGGCACTACGAAGTCTGCCAGCTCAGCTAGTTTATAATAAATACAAAAAAACATTTACAAGATTTCTAGAGTTTAATGTTAATGCGATTCGAGTTTTTTACATATTCCGTATATTTCCCGCTAGATCTCGCTGCAAACAAAAATGTAAATGATAAAATATCGTGCTCTGTATATTCGTATCTTTTTTTTTTGATTGTGTTGAAAAATTGCAGTTATTCTTGACGCCTTAGTAATAATTTCGGCAAAATATTATTATCATTTATGTATGACAGGAGTTTCATGAAATAGATGTATTTAAGAACAGTCACAGCGCAATGCAGCCACGATTCCCTATTTAGTTTGAAATAAAAATTCAGTTTAAAAAGAAAACTTTGGCAGCGCCTTTCTCTATGCAAACGAAGCAGTCGCGTCTAGGGTCCGACGGCGAAAGTTCGGTCGACGTCCATGTCTAACTTGACAACTACGTCAAGAGTCGCCACAGTAGCAACTGCGACACAAGGTCGTCAGAAGAAATTGTTATTTTATGCTTCGTTGGAAGCAGCTATTTAAGCAGCTGATGTTTTTTTTACACAAATAAGAGAAAAGTTCACGACCCCGTTTTGAATGGGTGATTTCTATCTAAGATAATCCTCGTTTTGATACCGTTTTGATCACGGAATAGATAAATAAAGTTGGAATGGTAATGTAGGCGGGGCAAGCGTGCCACAGTTATGATTGTACAAACATAACTCGACCGATCCTTTCATTCACCGCGTTTAGTGCGCTTCGGACTACTTTAGCGAACAGATCTCCGCTTTATAGTGCCGTGTTGTGCAATTATAACTTGTAAAACAAAAAATCAGTCCTCAAGTATAGAGCGAGGAGGTATATCTTTCGATCGGTAAGTCGAAATTACCATTTAATTACAATATTATTTGTCTAAAACATAAAAATATACTGAGCATTATGAAATTCCAAACATTAACAATATTATTGCAGCAAGTTATAAATAGCATACATTGCGCGATGTGTACTCGCCCAATGAACGCAATGACCAAGTCAGCTTCCAATGTACTACATGCATTGCGTTCTCTACACTTCAATCTTTGAAATTTCGGCGTTTGCCCTGATTGGCCGTGGTGCAGTTGTCGATAGTGAGGTGACCATGTGGTGAAATAAAATCATTGACAGAATTCTCGACTATATTTATATTTGACATGGATATTTTTTGCATTATTTTATATTTAATTAATGATACCTAGTATATTCTTAGTGAGACGTATTTTGAGTAAAATAAATATGTATTATTATTATTGAATTATTATCATTGAATTAATGTGAAGGTATAATATAAAGGGACATGTAGACCTCTCATTTACGGGTATTTACTATATTGTCTTAGACGTATTAAAATCTAAGTAAAATGCTATTTGACTTATGCAGTTAATTAAAAATTTTAGGTTTCCTAAAGAACCTAACGCCAGCGAACAATGGATTGACGTGACAGGTAGAGGAAACTGGAGACAAAGACGAGTACTATTTGCTCTAAACATTTTACTGAAAATGATTTTACCATAAAAAAATCAGAATACACTTAGTTTTGAAAAATTCATTCGCAATTAATAGCAAGCGCCAACTGCATAACAAATACGTTTTATTCCAGGGACAGTGACTATTTGTAATTAATAAAAGTAAAATAGTTTTTTTTTTCAATATTTATTCCATGTTTCATTTTCTCCATTCATTCATCAGATAATTTATCGACAAAGATTATCGATTTTATCAAGCACTAGCGTGTATGAACATTTTTATTGCCTTTTTGTGTGTGTGAGTGTATATGTCTACGGGTGTTTTGTGCTAGTTTGCGAACGAATATCTGTCCTGAGATTTATGTGTGGGTGTTTTTGTTGTGTGCGAAATACTTGTAATCACAGTATGTGTATGTGTAGAAATTAAAATAGTGGGGATGAAGCGGCGACACTGGTTCTAATACAAAATTAGAGCAAAGGCCTTTCCAACCTTATTTAACTATTCCGTGGTTTTGATGCTATATTTTTATATTTTCCAGAATTTCTCTAAATTAAACGGTTGCCAGGAAGAGATCGCTTTTAGCGATAAGACCGCCTAATGTACAAATCTATCTTCTTTTTGACTGTTTTTTAATTTGAATTGTGTTTTGGTGTGCAATCAAGTTATTATCTCTCTCTCTCCAAGACCCACTAAATACTTTAAACTAGGTACGTCGTAAGCTTCTATCATAATGTACCACATTATTGTTAGAACCTACAGAATCCCAAAACACGCAAACAAACTGCATTACAAAGAATATGTTTGAAAATTTAAAGGGTGATACAATCTGATTTCGTCTCTTATATTCCGTACAATTAAAAAGTCGTCGTGGCCTAAAGGATAAAACGTCCGGTGCATTCGTATGTAGCGATGCACCGGTGTTCGAATCCCGCAGGCGGGTACCAAATTTTCTAATGAAATACGTACTCAACAAAAATATTCACGATTGTCTTCCACGGTGAAGGAATAACATCGTGTAATAAAAATCAAACCCGCAAAATTATAATTTGCGTAATCACTGGTGGTAGGACCTCTTGGGAGTCCGCACGGGTAGGTACCACCGCCCCGCCTATTTCTGCCGTGAAGCAGTAATGCGTTTCAGTTTGAAGGATGGGGCAGCCGTTGTAACTATACTAAGAACTTAGAACTTTTATCTCAAGGTGGGTGGCGCATTTACGTTGTAAATGTCCATGGGCCCAACCACGTAACACCAGGTGGGCTGTGAGATCGTCCACCCATCCAAGCAATAAAATAAGTCATGTTTATGTAGTCATGAAGACGTCGGTTGTAGACAAGAAGTATATTATCTTGATCCTGAATATCCAAAAATTTTCACAGATATTCTAAATCCGATCGGTAATGAAAATCAAAACCCTTGGTACCGTGGTCACCAACCATTCGACCTACGAGATGTTAATTAGAAGTCCGAGATTCTTTATTTTCGTGCCTTTAACAGCACATAAAGCCAGGGGAGATTTCAGTATACAGTAATTTTTAAAAAGCTTCGTGATGCACGGCACGTTGCGTCATTTTCACTGAGCTTTAGAGAACACTGGGCTGGGCATTTACCTCAACTTTAGTCTCCGAGTATCCATTATTATGTTTTCATTTTTTTACTAAGTAACACAAAAGGCTTTGAGAATTCACCTCGACTGCATTGCGACAAATGTGTGTTGGAGAATTTTAGTTTTAATGGCTATAGCTAGATGTGTGAGGCATTAGAAGTATCGAACTATATCTGGCTTAATTTTGGACATCACGAATGAAAACTGTACACACGAACGAAGACTCACTTCTATATTATTTTCTATAGTAAACATCTGTGTGATTACATAATTTTTGCGGGATTTTCACTCCTTACCGTCAACTAGCTTATCTTCACAGAGCCTGAATAAAATCACAAACTTAAATTGAACAGCGAGCACCGCATGCAAGCCTCGTTTCGCAAAACTTAGTAGCAAAATTGGTAATAGAAAATGCATCAAGTGTGAAGGAACGGATTTTTCATTTGCAAAACCGTTGAATAAAATCCAACGCTCTCGTTAGTTTCAACATGATTTATATTACAAAATGCCTTACACATGTGCTCGGCGAGTGGTAGTTTAATAAACTGTTGGGCTGACAGGGTTATTGCATAGTTTTATAGCTTGTAACGAATTAATTTCAGCTGTTGGTCTTGTTGGTTTGTTTTTGCGCTCGATCAATAAATACAATTCGGTAAACAGTTAAGTCATTTTATGTTAATGTGAATCAGGTTTCAATCGAAATCAAATGCTATTTAAATCGGAGCTAGCTTATGTAGTAAACTGTCAGAACCTATACCGAATAACACTAAGTTCTTCAAAAGTAACCGAAATCAAAGATCCTATGGTGAGCCCATGCTTTTAGTGCGTAGTCTCGTTATAAAACAAACTATCAAACCAATGAAAGCAATGGCCTATCAGATTGCCCTCATTACCAGTCTTCGTGGAGAGCAAGCGATGAAATCTCACATTTATTGCCAAACCCAGACGTGATCGGAATGTCAACATTTCAACAGCCAGCGAATCTATGTGCATTTAATAATTCACAATGTAACTTCTCTAATCTCGCATTATTCGTGTCTTATCCACGACTTAAGGGTGAAACTTCGGAGTCTTGCCGTAATAAAGATCCTCAACTGAATTACCCTTAACGTTTTCTCCTGACGGCGCCTGTGTGTTATCACTAGTTCGGTTCCCCGGGGAGCAGTATTTACACTTGCTGTGTTATTCATGAACATCGTTTGAATAAAGATGAACGATCTCTGTACATCGATGTACTTATAGGTACATCAAACGGGAACGTGTTGTCATAATTATCTGCGTCATAAGAAGTGGAAATACTTTAAGTCTTAAGTCTTAAATGAAGAATAAAGTCCACATATCAACAGGAAAAAAAGGTGATCTCACGTTAGTTTATTTTAAATTAACGTTAAATAAGCAAATAAAAAATTTCAACTCGATGACACTGTAGGAAAAATCAAAATGAAAAGCTTAAAAAGAAACACTGCGGCGATGCCCCTTAAAAGGAACTTTTTTTAAGTTTTGCCAGTTAAAGCAATGATGCTGAAAATTTGCGGGCGATGTTTATGTTGCAGTAATTTATTCAGTGATATGATAGACAGCACGATTTTTCTCACTTCTCACGACGTGAGAATGCGTAAACATACTGCAATATTCAAGAAACGTCGAATAAAGATGACGCCATTACTGGGAGAGAAAAGCCGACAGTCGAAGTAAACTGTTTCGGGTTGACTTTGAAGAGCAGGAAATGACGGAAGGGTGGCACAGATATTCTGCGAAAAACGATTCGTTACACAATTCTAAAGTGCAAATGGTTTAGTACATCGACTTACTACCGTGACAACGTAATATAACATTATCATATGACTTACATAAATTAACGAATTACATCTATCAAACTTAACTTTAGTATTATATGCCCGTCCAAAACATCAAGAAGTGCACTTGCTTGCAAACAATCTATTGCAAAAAAACTAGAATAAATTATTTATCCCTTGCGACTGTTTACTTGTGACTTTGATAAAGCTTCTCTTGTTCTTAATATAATAGGTTGGGGAAAAAGTTTTTTCACATTTTTTAAGAAAATTCACAACATTTTTAATATAGTTTATTTACATTTAACTAAAGTATGTAGGTACCATTTTGTTCGAAAACTTTTTGGCATCTTGTAGGTGGCATACGAGATTTTGGACTGGTGGTAGGACCTCTTGTGAGTCCGCGCGGGTAGGTACCACCGCCCTGCCTATTTCTGCCGTGAAGCAGTAATGCGTTTCGGTTTGAAGGGTGGGGCAGCCGTTGTAACTATACTGAGATCTTAGAACTTATATCTCGAGGTGGGTGGCGCATTTACGTTGTGGATGTCTATGGGCTCCAGTAAACACTTAACACCAGGTGGGCTGTGAGCTCGTCCACCCATCTAAGCAATAAAATAAAATGAAAATAAAATATATGATCCCA
The DNA here is from genome assembly GCF_030269925.1 of Bombyx mori. NCBI lineage: Eukaryota > Metazoa > Arthropoda > Insecta > Lepidoptera > Bombycidae > Bombyx > Bombyx mori. The sequence continues at coordinate 9,169,033 of NC_085123.1, forward strand.
TTGCTATAGAAATTTTGGGGCTTCTGATCAAAATACCGGGACAATTGGTTTTGGCAGTAATCTCGTGATGTCAACCTGACACTGCCTAAAGAATTCTGAAGAGGCCGAAACAGGTGAAAATCAGTTTTGTGTACCCAGTTTTTTTCAAATGCGCCAAAACTGTTTTGTGGTCAATTCCCAGTTCTTCAGCTACGTCGTAACTACTGATATGCCGATCTTGCTCCACCTTTTCAAAAATGGCATCCATTTTATCCGTAATAGGTATTAGGTAATAGGTATTAAACCAAATTTGTGCTACTCTCGCAGACACAGCACTAGGTCCATAAACATCGCAAATTTTTTTCGCGGCTATTGTTGCATTTTTACCATTTTTGTAGTAAAATTTTAAAATGTATCGAATTTCTTCATTAAATTCACTCATCTTGACAGTACGAAAATATAAATAAAAATCACACATTTTCCTAATTTGAATTTGGAATTATCTTCTTTAAAATTTAAACTTTTAATGATACCAAAACCAGCCAGATGCAAATAGTATTAGTCAAAGAGATTTTATTACAAGTTCATACATACTATAATGCGAAAATACTTTTTCTCCAACCTATTATTCCGCTCACGCTTTATCCTGCATTCATAGTGTAAAGTCAAAAAAAGGTTGTTAATTCTTAAAAGAATGAAATTCATTCTACAGATGTTGCAGTTAATAGGTTCAACAGTAATATGCACGTGGCGCGTTCTGAAACTCCGACAACATTCATTTATCATGAGAGATGAGAGGCATAAGTAGCTGTAAAAGTGCTGCCCGTCTAACTGCAGGGTTGCCGCGTTATTTCTTTCGCTTTTATTAACGAGGATTGATGCGCCAGGTGTTGATGAGATGGGCATATTTCTTTTTACGGCTTAAAACTTTCCTTTTCCCCTAAAAACAAGCCTCCGCTAATTTAATTAACTAGAAATTCGTATATTAATTAATTACAACACTTTCTCGAATTTCACGTTCTTGTTATATTTTTAGGAGATCTTGTTACATTGTTTTGTTTTAGTAACGTTACCTAGTTTATTAGTCTGTTACTCAAAATTCTCCGGAAAGAGGACAGATAGTATTATTTTAAATCATCACATGACCTTTTTTTTTTGCTTAGATGGGTGGACGAGCTCACAGCCTACCTGGTGTTAAGTGGTTACCGGAGCCCATAGACATCTACAACGTAAATGCGCCACCCACCTTGAGATATAAGTTCTAAGATCTCAAGTATAGTTACAAACCTTCCCCACCCTTTAAGCCGAAACGCATTCACGGCAGAAATAGGCAGGATGGTACCTACCCGCGCGGATTTACAAGAGGTCCTACCACCAGTATTATTCGATATCTAAAGAGTGCCTGCGATAACTTCCAAGCTTTATAAAAACGGTAACATCAAGCACGCCTGCTCTCACGGAAATATCTAAACTGATAAAACTTTTTAAGCCGTCCGTCCGCTCCGTATCATACCAGAGCCGGCTTCACGGCAGTTACTAATTAGGGCTCTCGTAATCGCGTTTTGTTTTGTGTTATTTTAAAAGAAGTCACGTTGCTGCGGGACACGTCCCGTAAATTTGTTTTAAACATTTTACGTCTACATGTAAGAGTAGGTATGTTTTATTTTCAAACGTCGGCCAATAAATGAAATGATGGTATATATTGAAAAGTGTTCACTTTGTTTATGCTGTACTTTTTGTAAAGTGGACGTTCCTAACGTGAAAACGAGATAAAGCTGCAATCCTAACGTGTATCTATACAAATAAATAAAATTGGAGTGGCTGTTTGTAATAATACCCACTTTTAACTAAATGCGTAAGTATGTATACCACAATTACATGTACAAATTTTTATTTTTTTATTTTTCTTTATCTTTCGGTCTATTTGTCTGTCTGTCTGTATGTTCCGGCTAATCTCTGGAACCGCTGAATCGGTTTTGACGAAAATTTCTCTAATACGAGTAGGTAGCTGATGAAGTAAGTTTTTTTTGGACTAGCTTCGCCCCGCGGCGTCACTCGCCACTTAACACCATTTGGGATGTGGGCTCGTCCACCCTCATAAACAATAAAAAATATATAAAAATCCGAGTACTGACATTAGCAATGATCGTAAACAGAAAGAGCTAGAGCTGTATCTAGGGGTTAGGAAATTTGTTTGACTTAAACGCAAGATTAAACCTAAAAAGCAGTTTTAATGAGGAGTATAAAACAACTTATAAAAAGCAGAAATAATGCAGTAAATAAATCATGCATATTAAAATAATATAATATTAATATTATTCTGTTAGGAATCACCAAGTCTGCAATTGTCTGAATTGTCTATAGTTACCGTCGATCCTAGTTGTTGAAAAATTTTCCGAGTAACTTTTACCAAGCGCCCATTAGTTACAAGTTGCCATTTTTGGTTGAATATTTTCATCTTTATTCAAACGGGTCCATGAATAAAACAACCGATACGCTGAGTCGACAAGACATTCCTGGTATAACTTTGTTCATTTCGTTAACTTAATTAAAATAGAGGCTATGATATACGAGGTACATTAATTACAAAAACTTCGAAATTTAAATATATGGCAACGATTTTAATTTGAATGCGTTAAAATGATACATCCTTAAACTGAAATTTTAAATTTAGAATAACTTTCGTTCATCTCAATTAGGCTTTTCTACAATTTTATTTTCAACTAGCGACCCGCCCTCGCTTCGCTTCGGAAACATTAAAACACACATGAAACCAAAAAAATAAAATAAAAAAAAATTGAAAAAAAGTAGCCTATGTTCATCTGGGACAATGTCGGCTTCTAATGGAAAAATAATTTTTCAAATCGGTCCAGTAGTTTCGGAGCCTATTCGAAACAAACAAACAAACAAATCTTTCCTCTTTATAATATTAGTATAGATATAGATATTTCAATCGAAGTTAAAAAATAATAATTTTATCAATATAGCTACTTGATAGCAGTAGTAGTTTTATTTTCCAACTGAAAAGGCAAAGGTGTCGCACCATACAGCCGAATCTTTTATATTTATATTTTTTTTAATATGAAAAATGATAATATGAGGTGAAATGAAATGAAGTTGATTAATATGAAATAATTATGACATGAAATGAGATGATATGGGATGAAATGAATTACGTCCAACGGCTTTGTTTCGTTTTCCAACAATTGTGCACTTTCACAGATTTTAAAAAGTTAATAAACCACATTCTTAGACATTCAAGCCTGAAGAAACACTAAATAGACAAAACAAAACAAATCACACAACTTCACTTCTCGCGTTCGCGCCCAAAAGTCTGGCTACTTGGTTGAATGAATTGCCTCGTAGCAACCTTTTTTTTTTTCGTGGCTCTAATTTTGCAGACGAGCTCATGTAGTATTTGGTTTACTCAATAGTATTATAAAATGACTGATTATTTAAATCAATGATTCAAGGCTAGAAATAGGCAGTATTAGTATTTCATACACAGCATTAGTATGTAGTGAATGAATGAATGAATGAATGATTTATTTTATATCAGACAACAACAAGTCCATATGTGTACATAGTATCATTGAAACATAACAACATTGATACATTTATTAATAATAATTATCAGTTGAATACATTTCAAATATTCCATTCAACTGGATACTTACTTCGAACCAACCATTATTATTATTATTTAGTCCGCAAGTGATGCACCTCCCAGAGCAAAACACACATCCTGTCACAAATAATTACGCAGTTTATAGTAAGTTTTGCGGTTGTGAATTTTTTCACAGGATTTTATGATGGATGATGGTGTTGTAATGAACGTTAACATATTTTGTTAAGTAGGTAGGAAAATTGAGTGCTAGACAAAACTGACTCAGCAGAGTAGCAAGAGCTATATTCTTCTTTTTCAGGTTTCAGACGTTCAGACTGGCGGACATGAACCTCTCTCAAGGCCCACTATAGCGACTGATACTTCGCTGCTCACTGTGGGTCAGTGGATTCGAGCCTCAACCTTCAACAGGTCGGGATACCGTACTGACAGTAAATTACATAACAGTAACAGTTCTTACTGGTGGTAGGACCTCTTGTGAGTCCGCATGGGTAGGTACCACCGCCCTGCCTATTTCTGCCGTGAAGCAGTAATGCGTTTCGGTCTGAAGGGTAGGGCAGCCGTTGTAGCTATACTGAGATCTTAGAACTTATATCTCAAGGTGGGTGGCGCAATTCCGTTGTAGATGTCTATGGGCTCCAGTAACCACTTAACACCAGGTGGGCTGTGAGCTCATCCATCCATCTAAGCAATAAAAAAATAATCGTAAATGCTTTAGTTATAACATTTTTTTCTTCAATTTTACACAGGAAGCTTTTAATGTTGAATTTCATATTTCTTCCTTCAAAAGTGACGAACTTCTCATTTAAACTTTCAACCCCTAACTCCCTTCTTGAGGGTGAAATTTGGAAAAACGCCGAAATACGTATACATTTACATATTTCTAACCAGGTTTTAACCTTAGAAAGTATGTTTCCTACTTTGAAACTGACGGGATATAAAGGTTCATTTCTCATATCCCCTTATGGATGATGTTCTCAAAAAAAAACCCTATCATAAGTAGATGCTTGCAACAAAAAGGCATTTACTGTCAAAACTGCCAAACTGTATTAACGAATCTGTCATTCAGGACAGCTAATTATGTATGTATAGAAGAAGTAACGCAATTTTTACTGGTGGTAGGACCTCTTGTGAGTCCGCGCGGGTAGGTACCGCCCTGCCTATTTCTGCCGTGAAGCAGTAATGCATTTCAGTATGAAGGGTAGGGCAGCTGTTGTAACTATACTGAGATCTTAGAACTTATATCTCAAGGTGGGTAGCGCATTTACGTTGTAGATGTCTGTGGGCTCCAGTAACCACTTAACACCAGGTGGGCTGTGAGCTCGTCCACCCATCTAAGCAATAAAAAAAAATCATCTCTCATGTGCTCATATTATGGATGATGTTCCCAAAAAAAACCCTATCATAAGTAGATGCTTGCAACAAACAGGCATCTACTGCCAAAACTACCAAACTGTGCCTTAACGAATCAGTCATTCAGGACAGCTAATTATGTATGTATAAAAGAAGTAACGCAATTTATTCAAGAAAGGGCCCCTTCCAAAGTCACTTACAAGTAAATGTATTTAAAATTGACATCGACGATGACAAAAGGGTCCTGGTTATTATTGAATCAACGAATGTACGTGTGTCGCGGCCCGGAGCGCGTCAACACTTGCCTCCCCGATAAATAAAAGTGACTGAGCTGCGAACACAATTTAACTGGTAATAAAATTCACAAAGGGTATTGCTACTCTGTATCTATTAGGCCGGTGCAGTGCGTAGCGAAGACGCGATGCTCAAACAGAATGAGTATTGAGCTGGAATAACAATATTTTCTTTGGTTAAAACCGAGGGTTAGAGGATCGATAGTACAATTTCCTTTTATTCTAAAATCAGACGATTAAAAAGTCCGTTTAGTTATTATTAAAAACATGGAGTGTCGTTACTAGAATGCGACGAAGACACGGTGGAAATAAAGCTCGTAGTCTGATCCGCCTGGATGGGGCTACGTCGAATCTTCGTCGGACCTGTCGCTACCGACCCTCATGATTACGACGCTCAGCAACTATGAGTTCTGGGAGGCTATAGCATGAAGAGACCTGACACTCGACCCAAAAAATATATATTTAGAAGATACTGGTAGGCTCGTGGTGCGTAAGTCCATTTTTTTTATTGAGTTTATATGCTTAGTCTTTAAAGTGTATCCGATACATCAGAAATTATAGGTTATACAATTTTCAAAGTCCCTGTCTGTTTTATTATTTAAGCACTGACATTTATCTATATTCTATACTAATATTATAAAGCTGAAGAGTTTGTTTGTTTGAACGCGCTAATCTCAGGAACAACTGGTCCGATTTGAAAAATTCTTTCAGTGTTAGATAACCCATTTATTCAGGAAGGCTATAACATCACGGTAAGGCCAATACAAGTGGAGCACCAATAAAAAATGTTTCAAAATAAGGGTTTAAATAGCTCCTTAACATTCTATAATTGAAAAATATTTGCACTTTATACGTAAATGAAGTGGGGGTAAAATTTAGCATTATGCCAAAGTAACTATTCCACGCGGACGGAGTCGCGGGCAAAAGCTACTACTACATAAAACTAAGAATTTCATATCGCCACTGCGCATTCTCGCTCACGACTCGGTCGTGCGCGGACGTGCTTTCCGATCCGTGGCCCGCTTGCGAGCCGCGTCTCTGAACTCACAGTTGTGCTCGACAGTGTAGTGACCGTGAATACATCGTGCGTACAATTCGGTAGTGCGGACGTGCCGATCCGTTGGTTGCTTGCGATCTGCGTCTCGGAGTCCATTTTTGTGCGCTAAAGTGTTGTAACCGCGAACCCACCCTTTACCAACTGCCTTTTTCAAGGCAAAACCAATCGCTACGATCAGGCTTCCTGTGGCACTCACAGGCTAGCGATTTCCTAACCCTTCCCAAAACAACAGTCTTTTTCAAGACTAGACCCCCGCTCGCGATTCTGCCTGCTGTAGCACTATACAGCCCGAGCGGGTTCCTTTCCTTTTCCCCGCCGATTGCCGTTTTCACGGCATAGGCATTCCCCCCCCCTGCTCCTTGCTGTCCTGCAGCACAGGGGGGTTACAAATCCTATCCGGGGCCTCGCCTTTCGGCGAGTTCAACAAAAGTCCCGGGGCCGCCCCCCCCGGGCAAGAAGACCGAAGATGCAGAACAGTGAAAGTGTCAGTGACAGTGATTTTGTCGGGTTCCTCCGGGAAAGGTACCCGACAATTAGGGCCGAATATTTAGCCTATAGGGCCTCCCGTGGCAATCCCTCCCCCCCCGCGTCCGTCGCCGCGTATTTCAACCGTGCCTCGGAGGCACGCCGCGCGCCCCCCGCCGCCGCGTTAAGTTCGAGCGCACGTTCCGACGATGCGACTCACGAAGCGCCTAGCGCTACCCCCACCCCCGCGCCCGCGTCGGTTACGTCATCACGCGCTACGTCCGCCGCGACCTCGATCGTTTCAAGTTCAGGCTCCGATACCGAATCGGAGATGGATTTCGAATCCGCGTCCAGCCCTCAGCCCGGAACCTCGGATGGTTTCCAAACAGTGACACGTGGAAAGAAGCGTACTCGCGCCGTGGAGTCCCGGAACTCCACGACAAAACAGACGAAATCCGCGTCCGCCTCTCGACCGAAAGTAGTAGTTACACCGGAGTCGGACTCCGCGCGCCGCGTAACCCCACCGCCGCGTCCCAAGCCCGCGCCCGCTCCCAAAGTAGCTGCCCCGCCCCCGCTGATACTTCAAGAGAAGAAAGCGTGGAATCGCGTGTCCCAGGCCCTTCAGGCAAATAAAATTAACTACACCCATGCGCGTAACGTCGCGCATGGGATTCAGATAAAGGTCGCAACGCCGGGCGACCATAGGGCCCTCTCTTCATACCTCCGAAAGGAGAACATAGGTTTCCACACCTATGCTCTTCAGGAGGACCGCGAGCTCCGCGTAGTGATACGCGGAGTCCCTAAGGAGTTAGACATCGATTACATAAAGGAGGATCTGACCGCTCAGTCCCTCCCGTTAGTTAGCGTGCACCGGATGCACAGTGGGCGGGGCAAGCAGCCCTACAACATGATCCTGGTAGCTCTAGAACCCACCCCGGAGGCCAAAAAGAAGATCGCATGTCTCACGACAATTTGCGGCCTATCCGGGATCTCGATCGAAGCCCCCCATAAGCGTGGCACTCCCGGGCAGTGCTACAGGTGCCAACTCTATGGCCACTCGGCGCGTAATTGCCACGCGCGCCCCCGCTGCGTGAAATGCCTCGGCGATCACGCTACGATAGATTGCGTCAGAGATAGGGAAACCGCGACCGAACCTCCCAGCTGTGTCCTATGCCTTAAGCAAGGGCACCCCGCGAACTACCGTGGATGTCCCAGGGCTCCGCGAAAACGCCCAACTCACCCAGCTCCGCGAACCGTCGGCCCAAAGACTTCGGCACCTTCAGTGCCGAAACCCGCCTTCGTGCCGGCTGCAGTTCCCACGGTCTCGGCGTGGAAAAAGCCGCTGCCGTATACGAAGGCGGGAACGGAAACCGCACCCCCGCCCCCGCTCGTGACACGCCCCGCGCCCCAGCCCCTGCTCGCACCTCGCCCCGCGCCCGCGTTCCGTCCCCCGCAACCCTCTGCCGTCAACGACTTCGCGCTCGTACGTGACTTCGTCACTGCGGTGAACTTCGACCGTCTGCGATCGTTCGCAGACGCGATACGTAGGTCGGTAACCCCCGAACAGCGGCTCGCGGCCGCATTCGATCACATGGACGTCTACGAGTCCGTGTCCCGCACGTTATAAAAATCTTTACCGGTAACCAATGGCGCAAAAAGGTAGAGAAAAACCGTTTTCCCTTACGTTAGCATTCTATAATGCTAACGGACTCGCGCGGCAACGCGATCAAATTTTTGAATTCCTCCGCGACAATCTTGTAGATATTCTATTAGTGCAGGAAACCTGTCTGAAGCCCTCGCGTCGTGACCCGAAAGTCGCGAATTACGTCATGGTTAGGAATGACAGACTCACCGCCTCCAAAGGCGGGACTGCCATTTACTATAGGCGGGCCCTGCACGTTGTCCCTCTCGATACTCCCTCGCTCTCACATATCGAGGCGTCAGTGTGCCGTATCTCGCTGACGGGACACCAGCCGATCGTCATCGCATCCGTTTATCTCCCCCCGGACAAGCCCCTCCTGAGCAGTGACATCGAGTCACTGTTCGGCATGGGAGACTCTGTCATCCTGGCAGGCGATTTAAATTGCCACCACACTAGGTGGAACTGCCATCGTACAAACGTTAACGGTAGGCGTCTCGACGCGTTTATAGACGACCTCACCTTTGAAATAGTCGGCCCCCCAACTCCAACATGTTATCCGTATAACATCGCGCTCCGTCCGAGCACTATAGACCTGGCATTGCTTAGGAACGTAACTCTGCGCTTGCGTTCCATCGAAGCAATGTCAGAGCTCGACTCAGACCACCGACCTGTCGTTATGCAGCTCGGTCGCCCTCACAACCCAGTCACTGTTACGAGGACCATGGTGGATTGGAATAAGCTGGGCACGTGCCTAGCCGACGCCGCTCCGCCAATCCTCCCTTACGGCCCGGATTCGAATCCATCCCCCGAGGACACCGTCGAATCCATAAACATCATTACCGATCACATCTCTTCCGCGATCATTAGATCTTCTAAAGAAGTCGATGTGGAGGACAGCTTCCACCGCATCAGACTATCCCCCGATCTTAGGAATCTCTTAAGAGTTAGGAACGCGGCAATCCGGGCCTACGATCGTCTTCCCACGCATTCAAACCGGATTCAGATGCGTCGTCTACAACGCGAAGTCCACTCCCGCTTAAGCGACGCGCGTAACGATAATTGGCATAGTTATTTAGAACAACTCGCGCCCTCCCACCAAGCATACTGGCGACTAGCTAGGACTCTCAAATCCGAAACTACCGCTACTATGCCTCCCCTCTTACGCCCTTCAGGCCAACCACCGGCATTCGATGACGATGACAAGGCTGAGCTGCTGGCCGATGCACTGCAAGAGCAGTGCACCACCAGCACTCAACACGCGGACCCCGAACACACCGAGTTAGTCGACAGGGAGGTCGAGCGCAGAGCTTCCCTGCCGCCCTCGGACGCGTTACCCCCCATTACCACGGACGAAGTTAGAGACGCGATCCACAACCTCCAACCTAGGAAGGCACCAGGCTCCGACGGCATCCACAACCGCGCGCTAAAATTTTTGCCAGTCCAACTGATAGCAATGTTGGCTACAATTTTAAATGCCGCTATGACGCACTGCATCTTTCCCGCGGTGTGGAAAGAAGCGGACGTTATCGGTATACATAAGCCGGGCAAACCGAGAAACGAAACTTCTAGTTACCGTCCGATTAGTCTCCTCTCGACGATAGGAAAAATTTACGAACGTCTCCTTAGAAAACGCCTCTGGGATTTTGTTACCGCGAACAAAATTCTCATAGACGAACAGTTCGGATTCCGCTCAAAACACTCGTGCGTACAACAAGTGCACCGCCTCACGGAGCACATTCTGATAGGGCTAAATAGGCGTAAACAAATCCCGACCGGCGCCCTCTTCTTCGACATCGCGAAGGCGTTCGACAAAGTCTGGCACAACGGTTTAATTTACAAACTGTACAACATGGGAGTGCCAGACAGACTCGTGCTCATCATACGAGACTTCTTGTCGAACCGTTCGTTTCGATATCGAGTAGAGGGAACTCGTTCTCGTCCCCGTCAACTGACTGCCGGAGTCCCGCAAGGCTCCGCGCTCTCCCCGTTATTATTTAGTTTGTATATCAATGATATACCCCGGTCTCCGGAGACCCATCTAGCGCTCTTCGCCGATGACACGGCTATCTACTACTCGTGTAGGAAGATGTCGCTGCTTCATCGGCGACTCCAGATCGCAGTAGCCACCATGGGACAGTGGTTCCGGAAGTGGCGAATAGACATTAACCCCACGAAAAGCGCAGCGGTGCTCTTCAAAAGGGGTCGCCCTCCGAACATCACTTCGAGCATCCCACTCCGTAGTAGGCGCGCAAACACCTCCGCCGTTAGTCCCATCACTCTCTTTGGCCAGCCCATTCCGTGGGTCTCTAAGGTCAAATATCTAGGCGTCACCCTCGACAGAGGGATGACATTCCGTCCCCATATAAAAACGGTACGCGACCGCGCCGCGTTTATTCTAGGACGACTCTATCCAATGCTTTGTAGTCGAAGCAAACTGTCCCTCCGCAATAAGGTAACTCTCTACAAAACTTGCATACGCCCCGTCATGACGTATGCAAGCGTAGTGTTCGCTCACGCAGCCCGCACCCACTTGAAATCCCTTCAGGTTATTCAATCACGATTCTGCAGGATAGCCGTCGGAGCGCCTTGGTTCCTTAGGAATGTGGATCTCCACGACGACCTGGAGCTCGACTCTCTTAGTAAGTATCTACAGTCGGCATCGCTGCGCCATTTTGAGAAGGCGGCACGACATGAGAACCCTCTCATCGTAGCCGCTGGAAATTACATACCCGACCCAGTAGACCGAATGGTAAACCGTCGACGTCGCCCAAAGCACGTCATTACGGATCCTCCTGATCCATTAACGGTGCTTTTAGGCACCACAAGCACCGGTCACCGTCCTCGTCGAACCCGTCGCTTGCGACGAAGGGCTCGACGAGCGAACTAACCCATAGACACAGCCCACTGAGTTTCTCGCCGGATCTTCTCAGTGGGTCGCGTTTCCGATCCGGTGGTAGATTCTGCGAAGCACTGCTCTTGCTAGGGTCAGTGTTAGCAACTCTCCGGTTGAGCCCCGCGAGCTCACCTACTAACGTTAGGGTGAAGCTGAAATAGCCTCTCAAGGCTATCAGCATAGGTAGGAAAAAAAAAAAAAAATAAAAACGCCACTGCGAGCTGCCCTCTGCAATGAATAGGATGCTATATGGTTCAGAAGGAAGGGACCTTTCCTATCTCGATGTATATCGGTCTACTCACACATCGTAGTTTCCAATCCTCTGACTTCTTTGTGTTTTATGGACATCTACTTGTGAATATACCGTATTAGGTTAGGGCTCGATTCGCTGTCGGAATTCAATCTCCATTATTACGAATCAAAATGGATAAATAAAAACATTGTTGGTATAGGGCTTTTTCTGGTATCATTAAAATAAATAGTTCTTCTCATTAATTCTTTTTCATTGAACAGCACACGTACATCCAAAAAACCACAGATAACCAAAGAGTGCGAGAAACCTTTTTTAATCATAGACTAAACAAAATTCCAGCTTGGCTACTCGTAAATTTAATATAGTAGATGGGACATTGCTTCTTCCAACAAACATCAAGTATTAACTCAATTTTAAAAGTAATTCTCAAATAAGATCCACCGAAATCCCAACGGGAAAAAAATCGGAAATTATCAGAATTCCCTCCGATCTCGCGCCAAATCGGCGTAACTATATTACGCAAACTCGATATTTTCCCCGATATCAAAAATTTTCCTCGTCCATTAACACGTAAACACGACCGTGGGGCAGCAGTAAACATTCTACATCGGCATCAGTATTAAGCGTTTTCGCGTTACAACATTTTTATCTTTTGTTCGTGATTTCGTCATTGTTATAGCGAATCACTATGAGCAAACACAGCATTGTGTGTAGATAATCTGATATCAATTTCACGCGGCTCACATGAGGAAGACAAGAATAAACAGGACGGATCGCTGCGAATCGACATGGATCCGACACCCGTGTGAAATGTAACGTCTGAGACACGTGTCCATTGTTATGCCCACTACAAATTAATCATTATTTTTCCGTAGAATATTATTATTAAAAAACGTGTCATTCTGTTCGTAGTGCTAGTGAAAGCTAGTTAAATTTATTTTAATAATTCAATTATGCATTGGAGTAGAAAAAATCATGAACTGAGGGCGTAGGGACAGAGACAATGTAAAATCGGGCAATAGGGACCAAAGAATAGAAAATACGAAATAAAGTCTATTTGCATAAATTGAACGCTGCCATTGCAGTTGGCCGCTTTCCATAAGTTAAACAAAAGACGAAGACAATCCAATGAATTTTTATCGTGTTATCAGGAAAGTTTCGTGTCTATAGTGCCGTTTTAAATTAAATAAGCGACATAAGTTGCAATGCGTTTTAAAAAAATTGCAAGGCTTTCTGATATTGAGATTAACTTATTCCGATGATATACTAAGTGTATTCACTAACGACGGCTGTAAGTGAACTCCTCCTGAATACGAAAACAACCACGATAACACAATACTGTGTTCCATGAATTGTAATAATTCAAATAATTTTAGATAGTCTCGCAATCTACGGCAATGAAAATAACGACGAAAATTATGACGATATTCGATAAGCTCTTAAATAGAACAGGGCACCTTTGATTTAGTATTTATCTAAACTTCTGTATTCCTTTGATTATAAGTGATTTTCTAAAAAATATCCATTTTCCTAAATAGAAGTGCCAAAGTCAAGTGCCTCGTTAACAAATTTTAATGTGTATATCTATACTCACAGCATGGTCGGATTTTTTAATGTTTCGCAAATTGGTTTCCATTTATTGAAAATTTAATATAAAATGTGTTGCAGTAAATATCATGACAAATTTCCTAGGACATATTTGTTTTAAAAATTATTCCCTGTGCTGTCGCACAATTGTAATGTTAGCCTGGTCTTTTGCAAGGCGCTCACACATCGCTACAAATATAATAGGTTGGGGAAAAAGTTTCTTCGCATTTTTTAAGAAAATTCACAACCTTTTTTAATATAGTTTATTTACATTTAACTAAAGTATGTAGGTACCATTTTGTTCGATAACTTTTTGCCATCTTGTGGATATGGATGTGGATATGTATCTTGTGGATAGGGACATGATCCCATTACTATAGACATTTTGGGGCTCCTGATCAAAATACCGCAACAATTGGTTTTGGCAGTCCTATCGTGATGTTAACCTGACACTGCCTAAAGAATTCTGAAGAGACCGAAACAGGTAGAAATCTAAAGGTGCAAGATCAGGACTATACGGCGGATGCATTAACACCTCTCAGCCAAGCTCTTTTAATTTTTGCTGAGTGGCTAAAGATGTGTGAGGTCTAGCGTTATCATGATGAAAAACCACACCCCTTCTGTTAATTAATTCCGGCCGCTTTCTCTCAACTTCTTGCTTTAATCGTCAATCGTGAACATATTTTGTTGAGTACGTATTTCATTAGAAAAATTGGTACCCGCCAGCGAGATTCGAACACCGGTGCATCGCTCGATACGAATGCACCGGACGTCTTATCCTTTAGGCCACGACGACTTTTTTTCGCGGCTTGCGTTGCATTTTTACCTTTTTTGTAGTGAAATTTTTAAATGTATTGAATTTCTTCACTAGTTTCACTCATCTTGACAGTACGAAAAATAAATAAAAATCACACATTTTCCTAATTAAATTTGGAATTATCTTTCTTAAAATTTAAACTTTTAATGATACCAAAACCAGCCAGATACAAATAGTATAGCTAAAGAGATTTTATTACAAGTTCGTACATACTATAATGCGAAAAGACTTTTTCCCCAACCTATTATAATAACATATTGTTAAAAGAGAGAGTTGAATAAACATTTAGATAAACTTTGCAGAATTCCAAGTATTTTATTAACATGACAAAGAAATATAACAATTTTGTTTCCGAATTGTCTTGCGTTTATGTTGAAAGTAAAAATATGTAAGTGGGTCGGGTCGAATTCTCGCCGATTCATTGTCCATTCGTTCAACCATTCGATCACAGAAGAATATCTATGATCGACCGCTATGTGAGTGACTAGTGACGCTGATTATTGTACCGTGGACTGAAGGAATATACTCAAATTTCATATAAATAATGCACTTCACTGAACATTGTAATTGTACTGGTGGTAGGACCTCTTTTGAGTCCGCGCGGGTAGGTACCACCAACCTGCCTATTTCTGCCGTGAAGCAGTAATGCGTTACGGTTTGAAGGGCGGGACAGCCGTTGTAACTATACTTGAGACTTTAGAACTTATATCTCGAGGCGGGTGGCGCATTTACGTTGTGGATGTCTATGGGCTCCAGTAACCACTTGACACCAGGTGGGCTATGAGCTCGTCCAGCCATCTAAGCAATAAAAAACATAATATTCCATATATGTATATTATACATAAAACACAATGCGCGATGTAGCTCAATCGCATTAATTGTTCCCGTCAAACGAATAACAGCAGCGGCGTTGTTTTGTTTATCAGAGCAGAGCTCAAATCTCTTTCGCGGAATCGTTGTTGGTTTAATTAACGTTTCCTCGGATGTCACCATTAAGGCAGTGTTGTCTGTTCGCTACAAATACAATGGCAGCAATGAACCTTTGTTTGTGCTACGTAAAGACACTAAGACAATAAGTATGTATATATATATATACGCGTATAGGGGAAGTACAGGTGCATGTACGTGCGAAATTGACTATTCATAGCTCGATCGTAATATTTGTTTGTGTTCAAATGAATGTGCAATTTCGAAAAGGGCACATCTCTGAAAATGTAAAATGTTCACAAATGAAAAAAAAAACTGATTATATTTTCTAAAGCAGTGTAAAATTAAAAATATTAACTTTTGAGATATATTTTAGTGTTAATTAGCAATTGAAAATTACTGGAATTATTATAAAATGGGTGTAGGTAAGCCTCAAAACTACGTGTATATGAAAAAACGTATTTGACAAAATATGCGACAAGTGCCCTTTTCGAAATTGCATATTCAAATGTACGCTGGGGATGCTCATTTTTATAGCAATGAATGTTAATTTAATTAACAAAGAAACGTGTAAAATTTCTAAATTAAAATATTGGAAAACACAATATTGTTATGCTTTATATTATTTGTTCACTAATACTCCGGTATTAAATTCGTCGCACGTGTGTGTGTGTTATTTAAACAGAATGATCACAACCGCTAACCCAGTTCTATCAGGAAATGGGGTGATTTCACTCCAATCTTATTCAGGAGCCTGACCAATTTTCCTGAAACAATATAACACTTGCAATGAGTGTAAGATGCCTTCGTACCTTCGTAATGCGTGTCAAAAACATTTATCCAGCATACTCACCAGACACCTCCTTGAACCGAGTTAGTGGACGCTCAGATTTATCCTCCATTCACGATGTATCTAGCTTCATTTATGTTACCTAAGATGTAGCAGTCTCCTCGCCACAACAAGAGGGAATAAAGTGGGAGAGCTAAGCCATCAGTTAATACCCATTCTATTCAGAACTAAAAATTAATTATTACTTAATTGACCTAATAATTTCGCTTACTGAGAGTAAATAGATTTCACAAATATTTACAATGTTTCTTATAACATAATAAAAGCTCTTAAATATTCTTCTATTATTTATTTAATGTAACTATGAATATATTACTGCATTCTAAAATTCCGGTGTTATCGCTTAATAAGGTTTTGTCAGTAAATTTAGATGAAGTGACTCAATTTCGCGATGATAATAATTGGAATCGCGCGATGTCCCTTGTGTTATCCTTTTGTTCCGCTGAATAATGGCTTTGTAGGAAATTGGAAGCAGAACTAGCCTGAATACTGATACTATTTAAATGATATGCAAATTTCATTTATCTATGTTTAGTAATGTAACTATATTTTAATGTAAAATGTGTGAAGCTTCATGATCAGCGTGCCGCATAATTGCGTCGAAAGTCGAAATTGGCTCTGCATTACGTGCCTGCGACGTGACACTTCACTAGCCAGAGGAGACACTAACGATCTGGATAAGGTGGATGTATTTATAGGTCACTTGGAAGGAAAGTGGAATCGAGGGAGATCTGCAACCAAGACATTGCTAAAGTACGTTACGGTAGGCAGCGGCTTGGCTCCGTCCCCGGCATTGCTGAAGTCCATGGGCGATGATAACCACTCACCATCAGGTGGGCCGTATGCTCGTCTGGATACAAGGGCAATAAAAAAAAAAATTATGGCTCAACGAGGGCCAATGTACCCGCTGCTTGATATTTAATTTCAGCATTTCTTCCATTTTCAGAAGTATTGTCATGAACATCGTTCATGGTGACCGCGACCTTCGGTCATGAGGAATTGATCAATAAGAAAAAACTACTAAAACAATTAAAATATTCATACTATGAATTCAGATTACATAATGTATATTGTTGTTATAGTTGTTTTTTGAAGTTTATTTGTTTGTGATCCATACTCTCGCGTCTGTTTTGCGATCTAGTTGAAACTTGTATAATTATTTTTGGCACTTCTAGGAAGGCTTTCGGAATAGTAGGTATAAATGGTAGCACGTGAGCAGTTTAATCAATAAGGTCTTTTTAGTAGGATTATGGCCAGTTTTGACTAATAATTAATAACAAGATCTCTTGTTTGTTTTGTACATCAGCTTAGTAACTTTTGCTAATGACTAACAAACAAACTTTAAAAAGTACCCGAGCTTGATTTTGGGAGTGGGTAGATAGATAAGAAGCACAACCAATAAAGAAATGGCTTAAAAACATTGAAAATATTCAGCATATTCACTAGAGAAAGTAATTGTTTAACTACCAAGGTAACAATAAGGAAGTACCTATTACTCAAGCTCCGTACAGAATAGTGTGCACTTAAGAGAACATGTTTGTGGATGTGGCAATTTAACTAATCGCACTGAACTTTTGTTACGTCAATAACGTGGAATTACGAAGAAGCAAATGAGTCTTTTGACAAATACTATTTGTAAACTTTCTTTCTTTTTAAGTGGACGTTGCTTGCTTAAAAACACATTGCATTCAAATTCGATAAAGACTACCCATTCACTATTTAACTTTCTGGAGCTCATAGACAGCAGATATTACAATTTGATATTGTATACCTTGAAACATGACCAAGTATTTCTACTTGTCTTTTTTTTTTATTGCTTAGATGGGTAGACGAACTCACTGCCCACCTGGTGTTAAGCGGTTACCGGAGCCCATAGACATCTACAACGTAAATACGCCACCCACCTTGAGATATAAGTTCTAAGGTCTCAGTATATTTACAACGGCTACCCCACCCATCAAGCCGAAACGCTGCTTCACGGCAGTAATAGGCAGGGCGGTGGTACCTACGCGTTTGGACTCACAAGAGGTCCTACCACCAGTAATGTTGTCTAGTTTAAAGATCATAACAAATTGGAACGTCCCAATATATTTTTTAGTTTAAATGTAAAATATATCGGAGGTAATAGGCAAAGGTGAACAGCGAATAGAATAGAATAGTGAATTCTATAGACTAAATATAGTACCTACAAAAGATTTTGTAATTTTGCATTATCACGTCCTCTTATTACAAGAGCTATTGATAAATTGTCGATTTTTATCTACGCACGCTGGCAAGTCATTTTCGACTTTACCACAGTGAGAATAGGTTACTTTTCGAAATTTGTAATTGTTTTTCAATTAAATAAAAACCTTTCCTGATTATCATTGAACTTAAAAAGTAAAAATTTTATTATAAAGTTAAGTTTTGATCGGTCTATTTTGCATTGATCTATCACGACTGCAAGTCCATGGCTACAACTAGAACCTATTCTCTTTTGCTAATAAACAAGCGAACACACAATACGCCTTACTGCCAGCGATTTGTTATTTTTATTTATGACTAGCTGACCGGGCAGACTTCGTAGTGCCTCAATCGATAATTAAAAGACCTAAACTTTATTTAATTCCGAGAATTTTTATAGTTATCTACATTTTAAACCTTCTCTGGACTTCGACAAATAAGTCAAGACCAAAATTAGCCAAATCGGTCCAGCCGTTGTCGAGTTTTAGCGAGACTAACGAACAGCAATTCATTTTTATATATATAGATATATAGATTGATTACCTTAGCTTATTTATTTTTATTTATGCTTAGATGAGTGAAAGGGCACACGGCCCACGCGTTATTAAGCAGTTTCCATAATCCATACAAATTACAAAATACCTTGAGTACTGTCACCCATGAGCTATGAGATCATTAAAGATCGTATGCTCCATGGGAATTGATCTGAGTCATGTTTAAAATAATCCCGCCACTTCGTTTTTGCACTGTGTGCATTACCAGAGATTTTGCCTCATACTATCCGTCTCTGGAATGAACTTCCCTCCACTGTGTTTCCAGAGCGCTATAACATTTTTTTCGTCAAAAAAGGTTTGCGGAAAGCAACAAGGGCAATAAAGTAAAAATTAAAAACGTCAAAATCTAAAATGTTTTTTTTTATTGCTTGAATGGGTGGACAAACTCACTGCCCACCTGGTGTTACCATCTCACACGTAAATGCCGCCACCTACCTCGAGATACAACTATATAAGTATTTTGTAATATAACGGCTGTCTTTATACCTACACCTACTTATGCTTCGAGGCATAAATAAGCAGGTTAGTAGCACTTGGTCATTCTTGAGTAAGACTGTGTGTTCGGGATCGCCGTCGATCGTTCTCATGCTTGTTAAGCGGATTACATGTAAGCGAAGACCGGACATTTTGTGCCAGGGGCACGGAAAATTGTCGTAAATGTTCAAGCAAATGCGTTATGAAACAATGGGACGTTAGGGTTGACAGTGCTACGTTCTAGCCACAGTATCCATGATACTGCCACCGTGATCAGTCCACGTCGCTTCGAAAAAGTGCATTTTATTGTGTCAGCCCATTTATACAAATACATGTATCTGGATTGAAAACCTCAAACGCTCTTAGCTATTATGGAGATTTATGAGCACAAAATAACTATTTGAAACTATCATTAAAATTACAATTTCATTCAGATGAAATGAAATCGATTTTTTTTTTAAATTAATTTTTTTTAAATATTTACTAACAATCACGCCACATTAACTGGGCCCGTGCTAAGTTTATAAAGAACTTGTGTTACAGGTGCCAGATAACGGAAATAAATGTAAGATTTTTATTATACACATACATATATTTAATATACATCCATAACCCTGGAAAATACTTTATATTTATCATACAAATATCTTCCCTTGGCGGGATTCGAACCCGCGACCCCCTTGTGTAGTGACCATGTCACTTACCACTACACCAGACGGCCGTTTAAATTCATATTATATTTAAAGCGTTGTCATAAACATTGCATTTACATTATCTTTCATTATCAAACTTGGGCCACCCGACGCTGAATATCATACATCTTTCTCTTCTCTTCTTAGACTGTTCGCTAATCTTGTGTTGTGAAAAGGCAAGGGAATATGAAAGACGTTTATCCGCCCTTTTTTAACACAAGCGGGTGTGACGGAAGACAGCACTCCCTGCGACAATGTTTCTGATTCAAAGGAGTATCACAACGATCTATGAACAGTCAGTACACCAACGAACAAGATTCGGAAAAGATTTCCGTTCGAGTTGGAGTCACCTTCTAACTGTTTTCCACTTTAGAAAAAAAATGCATGCCAAAAAGTTCATTAAGTCATTTGGTCGTCTTAGGCAAATTGAAATCATAGAACCAAACACGGATGAAGCAAAATAAATTCCAAAAGTAGAAGCAGAAAGTCCCTTCCGATGGCACTTTGCAATGGATATAGAGAGAGGAGAAAGATCCTCAAGAGGGTTGACGTCAGCCAGGCGGCTGGTCTTATAACGCTATGCAGTAGGTATGCTACGAGAACATGCTGCACCGACCACCATTATCTGGGATAAAGGCACGAAAAAAAGTAGAAGGTCGTCTTTTGTAGTCGTCGTGGCCCAAAGGATAAGACGTCCGGCGCATTCGTATGTAGCGATGCAACGGTGTTCAAATCCCGCAGGCGGGTACCAAGTTTTCTAATGAAATACATACTTCAATGTATAAATGTTCACGATTGACTTCCACGGTGAAGGAATAATATCGTGTAGTAAAAATCAAACCCGCAAAATTATAATTTGCGTAATTACTGGTGGTAGGACCTCTTGTGAGTCCGCATGGGTACGTACCACCACCCTGCCTATTCCTGATGTAAAGTAGTAATGCGTTTCGGTTCGAAGGCTGGGGCAGCTGTTGTAACTATACTGAGACCTTAGAACTCATATCTCAAGGTGGGTGACGGCATTTACATTGTAGATGTCTATGGGCTCCGGTAATCACTTAACACCAGGTGGGCTGTGAACTCGTCCACCCACCTATGCAATAAAAATAAAAATTAATCTTAGTGGAAAAAAAAACCAAAATTTTATTATGCAATTATTTCCTCACATATTAACTATAAAATAAAATTACGACATCATTACTATGATGCCTCCATCCGATGTGTCAGTCATTGAACCGTGAAACGAAAAAAAATAACCTCATTAATTAACGAACGGATCGCGAAGTTTCAAAAGAATTTCATGATACAATGAAACAATATTGAAAGGTATTCAGTTTCAGTGATGTTCACAACACATAATTTAATTATAAAATCTATTAATTTACTTTTTTGTTTATTTTTTTTTGTTTTCCTGTTTGGATACAACTTGGATTATCATGAAATGATAATCGAAGTTCATTGACGCGATATCAAATTCAAATTCAAGCCGTATACTGCGTTTTTCATTTGTAGACGACTATTCGCTTTCTGGTTCAACTGAAAAACTTGTCCAAGCGATTAACCTGTGAATATTGCTATAATGTTAATAAGTTGTTATGTGAACACTCATGAAAACAGTTCGCGTCACGTGACAATGTATTGAAAACTCTCCCGAAAGCAAAAACAGTGCTATAGCCCCTAGTAATCTATTAGCACAATAAATTAATAAATAAATAAAAAGCACATAATTTAAACATTGTAACTTTAAAATCTGCCAATCGTATTACGAAAATTTCGCTTCCCTATGACTCTCCATTTATAGACTAAAATCTTGCAAGAAACTGGTCCTTAAGTAAATTTTATCAAGACGAAATAAATCAAATATTTCTCAGCTGGCGCATTCAGTGATCTTGATAACAAGTTTCTGGTGAGTTCTTCTACTATCAATTGCTCCATGATAATTTACGGTATTACAGGGGAAATAAAACGAGGAGTAAGTAGATATTTAGAATGTAATAGTGTAATGTAACTTGCGATAATATAACGCGGACATGATAACGCTATAATATAACTATAACGCGGACATTATGAAATTAAAAACGTTGCATATAAATAAACTTATATTATATCGCTGCTGTTCCGAAAATATATTTTGTTCCGCAAACTTCTTTGTACACTGGTGATAAGACTGGTGTGTTCCACGGCTAATTGCACGGCTAATTACTACCGTGCTTTCCATTTTTGATCATAAAATAATATTGCTTTCCTATTTCAATTTGTTTTTCCGGTTATAAATTGTCTTTAAATATCATTTGTCACCACGTAATCTGTGAACTAATCTACCTATCTAAGCTAAAAACATTAAATTGGACAACTAGTTAAAAAATACATTACAGTTATGTTATTTTATATATTTAAAATTCAATGAAAAATGTCACGAAAATTATTCTTATGTATCGTTTAGAATTATAGAATTTAATGTGAAAGAAGACAAATTATCAAATAACGGTACAATGACCCGGACTAAAGCAAAACGAATTTTGTACTCTGACATCGAGGGAAGATGCGTAACGGTCTAAAGAAAGAGCGTCGCCATGTAGTAAAGGACTTATCTACTTGATTGCGGTTACAAACCAAGATGAACTGCTTCGTTTAGCTTATCATCTTAAGTAAATTCTGGAAGCGATTGTACACCGACTGGGATAAGATAAGCGCTTTATTTTTTTAATTGAATTCATGCGTCATCGAATTCTTTACTATTATATGTAAAAGTAGGGTATGTAAGTATGTACCGTCTTTTAAGAAAATATAAGCTATACCCCATTTTGCGGAAACGTTTTGTATATTATAATGTTTTTTGGAACGAAGTTTTTTTTTTTTTTTTATTGCCCTTGTAGGCAGACGAGCATACGGCCCACCTGATGGTGAGTGGTTACCGTCGCCCATGGACTTCAGCAATGCCAGGGGCAGAGCCAAGCCGCTGCCTACCGCTTAATACTCTCCACAAGCCTCGTTTGAAGAAGGACATGTCATAGCGCTCAGGAAACACCGTGGAGGGGAGCTCATTCCATAGCCGGATGGTACGTGGCAAAAAAGATCTCTGGAAACGCACTGTGGATGACCGCAGTGGCTCCAGGTAGTATGGATGAACTCTACTCCGGTGGCGGGCGGTGCGATGGTAAAAACGAGATGCCAGTATCATCTCGAACAACTCCTCAGAGCACTCCCCATGGAACATACGGTACAAAATACAGAGGGAACCGAAGTCCCTCCGCAGACCCAGAGGCTCCAAACGATCCGTGAGAATGGGATTATCGACAATCCGAACGGCCCTCCTCTGTATGGAGTCAAATGGAAGAAGCTGGTATTTGGGAGCCCCGGCCCAGAGATGGGAGCAGTACTCCACGCGAGGCCGGACTTGTGCTTTATAAAGCAAAAGCCTTTGTCCAGGCGTGAAGTACCGCTTCGCTCTGTTGAGGACTCCCAGCATTTTGGAAGCCAACTTGGCTTTGCCTTCCAAATGACTCCGAAACTGGACATCGCTCGAAATGTCGACCCCAAGTATCCCAATACTCTCGGAAGGTTGCAGGGATACTCCTTGGAATTGCGGCGCCATGACAAAGGGGTCCTTCTTCGCAGTGAACGCGCAAACTTGTGTCTTTATCGGGTTGAATTGAACCAAGTTCAATTCACCCCATTCGGAGACTCGCCCCAAAGAGTTCTCCACTTCAGACACAAGTTTTGATCGTCTCTCTTGCACCGCGCTCCGAGAGAGACTCTGATGGCCGATATATCGCGCATCCCCCGTGCTGTCATCCGCATAGCAATGCATGCCATCAATAGACAGCATCAGTTACTTATGGGACGCTGCGGAGGGATACCCTAACCGGGAAAAAGCGTCCGTAACGTAAGATTTTTATTAGTAACGCACACAGTGTACGACTTAACTTTGTAATAACGTACAAATTAGTAATGCACACAGTTTACGACTTAACCTTGAAATAACGTACAAAAAATAACATTTTTTTTTATCATTCATTGGCCACGATCTCAAAGCGTTCGTTTGCGCAATACACTAACTCTTATGCAAACAACCGTGAATAAAGTGTACCACAATAAGTTCGCACGTTTCCGAATGACCGTGGGTCGTTGTTGTCCAGTTTTATTTTCTTTATATCTCGAATAGAACTTAAAATTAATATTTTTATAATAAGGAGCTTCGTTCCTATCCTGTTTTCTCACGATACGACACTTTTTTTTCTTAGGCTAGGGAAGGTTTTGGGCCCGTCCTGCAACACTCATATAAGTTTTACCTTAAAGTTGCGAGATGAATTTCAATTGAGACTAAACTTTTATGTCAAAGTAAGTGATTTTATTCATGTTACGCAGCGAACATGTTTGTCTAAATATACTGATATAAAAGTTATTACCCAAAGTTGATTTTTTCACAAACTACATATCTTAAAATACTTAAATAGTTTTTATAAATAATTTAAGTAAATTTTACAAGTATCTAGACGGGCGATTCCAGGGCTCAATTGTAAAGTTTTGCTCTAACCAAAACACACATACTTTGAGGAATTCAATCTAGACTAGTACTCTCAGAACGACCGTAACCCACGCCTATCCAGATTACCAGCTTCTTTGTACCAAAGGTCACGAGAACACGACCCGCATTGCGTAACGAACTCAAACTCATATGAAGGATTAAATGCAAGGAATCCTTAGATCGATTGCGTTTCCTTCTAAACCATTAAGTCAAGGAGCATATTGTAAGCCTTCTAAGATTATGAGTAAATGACGTCTGCAGAATACTCACAAGATTACCAGATTTATTAACTCAATCTAGAGCCGAATTGATTAAGATTCGTGATTCCTGAATAACAAATGAAGCTAGATTATTGTGTGCTTAGTTAAAGTTACGGCCGTGACGTTAATAATGTCGTTTTAATGTGACGCGTGATTTTGTTACAGTTAATAGTGTTTTAATGATTGCTCAGCCAAAACAAGATGCATTTCGGATCTTTTTAGTAAGTTCCAAAAAAAATTCTTGAAATATTATATTAATTTTTGTCTCTCTAACTATTTTACACATACTAGTGGGGAAGCTCTTGGGACTGATAGTATTTGCTAACATCTACTCTAACAAGAGGACTGCTTCGCTGAATCTATCAACGGATCGGAATCGTAACCCACTGAGAAGATCCAGCGTGAAATTCGGTGGGTTGTATCTATGGGAAATAATTGAAGGTCGACAAGTACTCACATCTACTTGTTATATATTTTTTACAATTTAAATAAATCAATTTGCTAATATTAGTAGTATACAATATAAAAACAACCAATCGCAGTTACACAGATTAAGCAATAGCATTTTTCTTTTATTGCTTAGACGGGTGGACGAGCTCACAGCCCACCTGGCGTTAAGTGGTTACTGGAGCCCATAGACATCTACAATGTAAATGTGCCACCCACCTTGAGATATAAGTTCTAAGGTCTCAGTATAGTTACAACGGCTACCCCACCCTTCAAACCGAAACGCATTACTGCTTCACGGCAGAAAATAAGCGGGGTGGTGGTACCTACCCGTGCGGACTCACAAGAGGTCCTACCACCAGTGAAAGCATTTGTCTGTTAACATCTAGAATACATATAAATTACAAAATCTCCTAGCTTATAAACATCAGTTGCGTTTAAAAATAAAATAAAAACTCATTTCATATGCTCTCACAAAATTGAAGTGGAAGCGCAGAAATTGTTCCGTCAAACTTCAAACAATAACCAACTGGTGCCATAAATAAAACGTTGGAGTGACTGCTTAAATGTAACGTTCCACTCATATAAATCTCGAGTAATTGGATAAGTTTATGCGAAAGCGAGGCGGCCTGCCCGGGAGTACAATGGCTCTCCCCGAGCCTGCGTTGTGGCATATATTCTCAATAATTTGGCTCGTCTCCACCACTATCTGACTATCAAGAAACAAAAGATTTTTCGAAATAACTATAAAAATACACGATACGTCTAACACAAAGGCAGATTACATAAGCTTTAAAATCAAAAACGTTCCAATTTCATAGTATATAAATATATATTATGTTTAATAGGCGAATTATAAAATTGAGGTCTCTATTCCTGTGTTTATCTTTGTCACAAGCCATGGGCATTGGCTTGGAAATAAAATTTTGTCAGAACGGACACTGTGAGCGTTGACGCTTCGTTTTATGGCCCTCGATTTAACGAAGATTTATTATTTTTCCTTTTGACTTAGTCTTATTCCAGTTCCACTCCGGCCAACGCTTTCGTACCTAATTCTAGAGGACGTGTATCTCTAAGTTTTATGGGATGTAAAATTTGTCCTTCGAAACAAACGATTTAGTGTTTCGCAACAGTGCCATTTATGACCTTTTTGTGTTTGTCTTTCCTTTTTTCCTACCTATGCTGATATACTTGAGAGGCTATACCAGCTTCTTTTTGACGTATAGGTGAGCTCACGGGGCTCAAATCGGGTGGCCCTAGCAAGAGCAGTGCTTCGCAAAATGTACCACCGGATCGGAAACGCGACCCACTGAGAAGATCCGGCTAGAAACTCAGTGGGTCTATGGGTTAATTCACTCGTCGAGGCTCGACGAGGACGGTGACCGGTGCTTGAGGTACCTAAAAGCACCGTTAATGGATCGGGAGGATCCGTAATAACGTGTTTAGGGCGACGTCGACTGTTTACCATTAGGTCTACAGGATTTGGGTATGGGTTTGTCTTAAGACTTTCACCAAGCTTACTGTATTTTGATACTTATCGAAAATCACGAAAAGTTTACATACAAAATATAAACTGCAATAAATTGTCTCCTAATTTTATTATAGACGCTACAAAACTTCGCGACACGTGCCCAAGATAAACAGCTAACCAGGTGCTACGCAGTCTGCTATACTGTATCCTCCGGCAACTTTATTTCATCTCCGACGAGACTCGCGAACGAGAAGCCATATATTTACAACCCCACGCACCTGAGATAAGTTTAATATCATAAGAGTTGCGACCGCCCATACCTGCTGTACTCTATAATGTATTCTCGGGTAATTGTTCTGAAGGGCTCGACTCTGTTATTCGATGAAGTGTAAAGGACCGGTAGATTTATACGACAAGTTTGAAACCGCGAACTACATTCATTATATTACGTGGACTTTTTACTATGGTAACGTTATTCTTTAATGTTCATCGTTTTCAAAGACATTCTGAAATTAAATGACATAGTGTACAAACGAGTTAACATAATTGTAATTTTTTTTTCAGTAATTCACTGAATGATTTATTTTAGTTAAAGACGGGTATTGGTGTATTACGGTTACTAATCAATTTTTAAAATATGTAACGTATACCTAAATATACCAAATAAAATTTAAAAAAGAAATGTAAAATTTTGTTTCTTTCAATGTTATATTTAAATCCTCAGAATATAAATCTTGTTCATTACACAATATCAAATCGGTACGCCTACTTAGAATGACTTTCAAAGGTCAACAATTCAGTTCGTTGTCTTGATCTGCATAATTTATCCCATACCGTGCAAGCTTACCTGAAAACAAAAAGAGATTTTTTTGTCAATATACTAAACTAAAATTACGCCAAAATTATCAGCCATGGCTAGTTAAATAATTAACACCGAAACGAAGTGAGTATATTTGAAACATAATTAGATCAAACGAAATACAATTAATAGTTTAAACAAAAGTAACAACAGATAAAACTTGGCCTATATTAGTCCCTGGCGAGCGTCAGGCCGCACTCATTCGGGAACTTAGGACCATAAAAGATAAAGGGCACATTACGGCAAGTAATAAGCGAACAACGGACCCCTAAATTGGGCAGACGCTAGTACTGGCCTCGATCTCTAAGCTCTTTCTCTACTCGGACGTTAAATATTATTATTCTATTCTATTAAATGCACAGCGCACGATTACTTCAAACGCTATTCCGAATATTGGATTCTGATTCAAACGACTGTACGAAAAAACAATTCGATTTCTGAATTACAATATGAAGGAAGGTCTTACATGGTTATAACTTAAACTAATGTTACATTCTTACATAAATGTTCAGTAAGCCATAGTCAGTCTAGTAGCTAAGTAGATAATTGAATATTTATACACAAAAACGACAAAACAATAAAATATAGTAATTTAAAACCACAGACTTGGAGTCAGGATCTACATAGAAATAAATCTCAGAGTCTTTCCACTAAGCTAATGATTTGAATTAAAAAAAAACGTGTGGCACTCGGGAACTGTCGCGATAAAGCTATTGCATACCATTTTTTATCAACTTTTGCAATTATAATTAGACAATGATAATTTAATATTAAAACAATAATAAAACAAGACCACGCTATATTAAACATTAATAAAAGCAAAACCTTAACTGTCCCCTTCACACTCATAAGGTAGGCCGCGCGAGAGAGAGATGGGCAGACTTTTTATGATGCGCATGCAGTGTTACGTCACGCCACGCGCTTATTCACAAACACTACACAAGCCCAACGTGTGAATGTGTTGAACGCGAGCTACATGGTAGGCGGAGTGAGGGGTGTAAGGTTTTTTTCGTTACGGAATTTCATGATTCCGCCGCGCTCAAGGCCCGCGATAAAAGCTATGCAATAGCTTAACAACAAAAATAAATCATAAAAATAAACCGTTTCGTGCAAATCAGAAAAGAGATTTCGTACAATACATTCACGAAGCGATTCAATCTGAACATCATTTACTGTAGCGTCACGAATACGTGTACTATCGGTAACCGATTTCCCAGTCGCCTTTTTGTCGGGTTGACTTTTTATTCGTCGCTGGACGGGGCCTATCTCGTATCTGCAAAAACTGGACGTTTATAGCCGGAGCCTTTAGCTATAATTTACGGGTAACCTTTAACCGAATCAGAGAAACAAAAAAAATATATATATTGGTGCCGTTAACGAAAAATGTTTTCGCTTTTGACGCTTCAAATATTACGACCGTAATAAAATTAGGTAGCTCTCGAGCGCTTTATAGGTTTGATAATTTTTTTTAGTTTACAAAATACACAGTATATATTCTCACCATTTATGATGGCAGAAGTAGCATGAAAGGATTACGATTTTCTTTTGTTTTCATCAATGAATAAAAGACCTAGTTTTTTGTGTCATGATACACTACAACACTCTATTACTGAGCTATAGTAAGTAACATTCAAAAGACAATGTACGCCGAAATAATAAAATAATTAATATAATTATAACAATTGCATCCGAAATGTTAAGCTCAAAAATTATTTCATGAAACAATAGCTCTAAATTAATACATTCATCTCATCAAAACAATAAAACAACATATAATCAAATAACAACTAAACACTATAAATAAAAATACACAGCTAATGCTTACTTTTCGTGAGTTAAGACCGTTTGCAATTCATTTAGTTTAGCGTTTATTGAAATCCATTCCCTTTCAACATTTATG
Organism: Bombyx mori; assembly: GCF_030269925.1. Classification (NCBI taxonomy): domain Eukaryota; kingdom Metazoa; phylum Arthropoda; class Insecta; order Lepidoptera; family Bombycidae; genus Bombyx; species Bombyx mori. The sequence continues at coordinate 9,198,182 of NC_085123.1, forward strand.
TGTGGGTTCTAATGTCTTGTCCTACATAGAGCTGCACGTTCAAATCAAATGTCGAAATAGAATACGTAGCTTAAAACATTCACACTTAGAACAGCCATAGACAATTTAGAAAAAATCGTCATAAACTCTCTAGACTCTTTTTATAATTTTCCAACTGTAGAACATCACATTCAAACATATCGTGTTATAATTTAATGTACTAAAAGTGTTTGACGCAATAAATTCAGAAATGAACAAGAAATCCAAACTACAATGTAATGTAAAGCCTTAAATTTAAGCTAATCTTTAAATTGGGTAGTAAAATACATGTAAATAATGTGATGTAACATTGGAATGAGTGTGAATTGGAACAAGTGCGAATGAGTTGCTCGCTCCGGGCATTTCAATATTGTTAAATTGTTATGCTATATATGTTATTACTTATTGTAAAAATGAATATTTAAAAAATCTAATATTAAAAAAAAAAAAAAAAGACTTGCTCGCTGAGTTTCTTGCCAATTCTTCTCAGGACGGAGGCTAATTCTTGTGAATTGGCGGCAGTTCTTTTGACGTTCAACAAGTATGTACTTTCATTTATGTTGAATAAAACTTTTTTGATTTGATTTGATACATACATTTTATTACAGAGGCGCATAACACCTATTTTAAATATCTAGCGCCCGCTGTAGGTGTTGCCTTATATTGTAAAAAAACCTAAAAGCCATATACCAGACCAAATGATAAATTTAAACTATTCAAGGACCCACTTTTTCACAAAAAATGTCTTCGATATCTATCCAGATATTTTCATCTACGTGTTTCACTGGACGACTGGATAGTCGTAAACACGTAAAGTCAGTAGAATAGGTAAGAAAAAAGAAGAAAATCGCGGAGAATAAGATAATTCATTAATATATTTTTCTTATTCATGCTAGAGAAATGACTTTAATTACGACCGACTTCCGGTGAAGCTAGGTTAACCCCTCGAGGTTGCTAGCATAGGTAGAAAAAAAGAAAAATAATATTTAGTTATAATATAATTAATTAATAAAAAATAACGACCTTTTATGTTTGCATAATTACCTACTCGACTAAAGATAAAAAGAAGGTATCGTCAGTATCATAAGATATTGGACATCCGGATCATGTCATTGTCTATAAATAAAATTGCGTAACTCGAATTAAGTGAAAGTTATGACATATGTGCGTATAAAATACACGTGTGGCTTGTGGCTTAAGCCCGTCGCTGGTCATCTATGGGACAAATACGAAAGTGGCGACACGGCATTTTTTGTCATTTTCTCCCTCCGCTAACTTTCTCTGCGCTTGTCGCATTTCCGATACTGCATTACTTACTAACTTTATAAACAAATGATTGTCGTTATTATTATTATAGAGCATAAGGTACCTTTTTCCAAAACTGAAGACAGGGCTTAACGGCTACTTATTTCTAATATTAATATTGAGATATATTCAATGAGGCAAGAACAGTTCAATACATTTATTTCCTTGATCCGTTCGTCAACCGATTTTTTTTCCTTTGTAGCTATTTACGAACTCTAGTGTTATCAATAAAACATTTTCGTATAAGCGTAATTTTTTATACGTCTGTACAAAAAAATGTTCACTAACAAAACAAAAAATGAAATGTGAATCTGAATCTCGAGGTGTTAGTGCTTAAGGTCGAATTTTGACGAGCAAACAGTTTAAATAAAAATACAAACGTTCCACATTAAACTTCTTAAACTTCTGCTGGCTCAATAGGAATTAAATCCAAGCCCCAAGTGGCGAAAACGAAAAAATAATAATAAAAAATGCAGTCCTAAAAATAAACAATTGTGATCTTATTGTTATGAAGCACACAGTGTATACTAAAGTAGTGAACGAGATTAACGCTCTCATGTGACGCGGGGTTAATTTTTCAACTACCTTCGTGTTTGAATTCAGAAAATAAAAATATGTTAGTCGTGTTTTCGATTCCCTTAACAATTGAATTTCGTTTTTCATTGGGTAATCAAGCAGTAACATTACCCATCATCTCACAAACGATTGAATTTATTGATCAATAAAAATGAAACAATATGTGCCCAATACACAAAATACAAAAAGTCTCATATAGCATTAAATATTTTGTGGTTACTATAAAAATGCTACTCAGAAATCGATTTACAGCAAAATTTACAATAACGCTTAGAGTGATAATCTTGAAAGTTTTTTACTGGTGGTAGGACCTCTTGTGAGTCCGCACGGGTAGGTACCACCACCCTGCCTATTTCTGCCATGACGCAGTAATGCATGTCGGTTTGAAGGGTGGGGCAGCCGTTGTAACTATACTTGAGACCTTAGAACTTATATCTGAAGGTGGGTGGCGATTTACGTTGTAGATGTCTATGGGCTCTATTAACGACTTAACACCAGGTAGGCTGTGAGCTCGTACACCCACCTAAGCAAAAAAAAAAGAACAATTATTACACTACTTTTTTTTTTTATTGCCCTTGTAGACAGACGAGCATACAGCCCACCTGATGGTGAGTGGTTACCGTCGCCCATGGACTTCAGCAATGCCAGGGGCAGAGCCAAGCCGCTGCCTACCGCCTACAAGGGCAATAAAAAAAATCACAGACCGTGCTAAAGGCATTAATAAACTGTTTTTCTGGTGCAGTCGGGTAATATCACGCAGCCTATTAAAAGAAGTATCTACGCGCCTGCACCTTATGTCTGTCGGTTACGGCCCATTGCGCACCCCCCAGGTGATAAAGGCGTTAAATACGATTAAGAGATCCCTAATGGAACCGTCCCAATAATACCCGATACTCTTTCTCTCTCTAGCTTATCACGCGCTCCGTCCCAATTTCCTCAATTACAGGATCAAGTAGAAGTAATGAAATGACTCTAATCATTATCCCATTCTTTTCGTACGCCTTCGCCGGTCGCTTCGTGTAACATTAAAGACTACACCGGATTATCGCGAAATTTATTCAGCCGTTTAATTCCACCGGTGGATATTTTATTTCCAACTCAGCGCAATTTAGACTTTACGTTCACATCTATATTAAATGTATTCCAACAACTATACCGAAAAAGTATCACAACGTAAACTACTTTGATACTGGTGGTAGGACGTCTTGTGAGTTAGCACGGGTAGGTACCACCACCCCGCCTGTTTCTGCCGTGAAGCAGTAATGCGTTTCGGTTTGAAGGACGGGGCAGCCGTTGTAACTATACTTGAGACCTTAGAACTTATATCTCAAGGTGGGTGGCGCATTAACGTTGTAGATGTCTATGGGCTCCAATAACCACTTAACACCAGGTGGGCTGTGAGCTCGTCCACCCATTTAAGCAATAAAAAAAGATGTGTGGTGTCGTGGGACACCGGATAGGAACGAAGTTCCTTATTATAAAAATATTAATTTTAAGTTCTATTCGAGGTATAAAGAAAATAAAAATGAAGGTTTCGCAACAACCCACGGTCATTCGGTAACGTGCGAACTTATTGTGGTACACTTCATTCACGGATGTTTGCTCTGAAATCGTGGGCAATGAATGATAAAAAGATTGTTATTTTTTGTACGTTATTACAAAGTTAAGTCGTACACTGTGTGCATCTATACTAATATTATAAAGAGGAAAGATTTGTTTGTTTGTTTGTTTGTTTCGAATAGGCTCCGAAACTACTGGACCGATTTGAAAAAATATTTTTCCATTAGAAGCCGACATTGTCCCTGCTGAACATAGGCTACTTTTTTTATTTTTTTTTTATTTATTTTTTTTGGTTTCATGTGTGTTTTAATGTTTCCGAAGCGAAGCGAAGGCGGGTCGCTAGTTACTAATAAAAATCTTACGTTACGGACGTTTTTTTCCTGGTTAGGGTACCCCTCGGCATCGTCTCATAAGGAACTTTGTTCCAAAAATATTCACTATCAATAGTAATTAAAAAACAATAATTGCATTGTAGAAACTATTCATCACAACAGAAAATGAGAGGGTCCACTTCGAAGTTATAACGAGTTACAAGCGCATTTGGAATTCCTAGTTCCGGGCATCGAGGCTCGTCATGCAGCGCCGAAACATTCAACGGTTATAGAAGTGCAAATACGCATTAGATTGAACACACACATTCCGAGTGCAATCATTAAACTAGCATCATAGACGTGAGCGGGCGCGAGTCGAATGCACGCTGCGATTACTCTCGACCGAGAGGTTGGCACCACAATCGAAACTTTTGATTAAAATCAAGCAAACCTTGGTGCGCGGATCGTACGCTCCAACGGAAAACGAACATCTTTATTTGAACTACATATGAAATGTTCATATTGGGAAATACGATTGGAACACGATGTTTATACAATCGATTAACCCGTAGCGTGACCGTTGCCTCTAGAGCTCACACGTTTTGTAATAAAACGTATTATCGGATTTTGTGTAATACGATTTAATGTTCCCTTTGTAGAACTGAGTGTCTTATCTATGACGATAATATTTATTATTATTTTTCACTTCATATTACTATCAAATATTTGACCGAGCACCACAAAACAACCCCTCGTATTCGATAGCCATTTTCATTCAAAAAGCTCGGCAATATCCGGAAGGTTTTCTTTACGACCCATTCCTTTTTCGCGCCCACTTCATCATTTGTCCAAGAAAAAAAATTAAACATGTCAGCACTGAAAAGATTGATCGTCGTTTGGACTCGAACTCGAAATCATAAAACGCCATACCGCACGCTATGATTTTGTTTATCAATATTTATTGCCGACTAGCCGACTCGGCAGACTTCGTAGTGCCTCCTCAATCGATAAATAAAAGACGTAAAAGGAATCCATCCGACGGGGGTCACAACAAAGGGAAAACAAAATTGTTATTTTCATTTAATTCGGAGCATTTTCATATTTATTTACCTTTTAAACCTTCTCTGGACTTCCACAAATAATTCAAGACCAAAATCAGCCAAATCGGTCCAGCCGTTCTCGAGTTTTAGCGAGACTAGCAAACAGCAATTCATTTTTATATATACATATAGATTGCAATGTAAAATAAAGGGACTGTCTCTCTCTTTGTGAAAGTTGCATTAGAGAGAGAACAAAACGCTACATGCAAGAATCAGTTTAAAAAAACACCGTGATCGGTGACTATAGAAATTAATCCGATTAATGCGTCGGTTAGAGTAGCAACGCGGTGGACTCATCCAGTAGTCCGGACTCCCACCGGACGCGCCCCTATCAGCCTCTGGTGCGGAAATTTCATTAACGGCTAAGAATCTACAGCTATTCCAAGTATTCAGATCGCATTAATTTAGAATAATAATTAACTATTTGTTTCCTAATAATCAATTAATAAAATTGAGAATCAAATAATCATTTGTCCAATGTTATTGTATTCAATAAACGATGCATTCGTTTTCTTGCTGCTAAGGAAGATATCGCCTTAAGTTTAACCACTTAACCCGCCCGCCACACGTAAATATCTATAACGCTGGGGTATAGCCAAACTCTTTGCTAACGACGCGACGCCTTAATAATAGGTGCATAGGTTATATAGTAGCATCTGACTTGGGAGTCCGTTCCTACTCAGGGAAGCAAGGAAGCATGCCTTAGTCAGAAAGTAGCATCTGACTTAATAAGTTAGATGTCCGATGATCTCGTGATTAAACAAATCAGACGTCACATGGGTAAAGTATAATTGTTATCTAAATAATTTTGTGATTTATTATTTTAGCTAGTGTTTCATAAATTATTGGACACCAAGCGTCAACTCATTTAAATTATTAAATAAACACGTCACGAACCACAGATCACAAAAACATACAAAATTTACTTTGATGAAGCACTTATGTTATATGAAATGTCTTTATGTTTAATACACAATATTGTTACAAACGCGTAACCAGAGAATCCATGTATGAAAATTTAATCGAATACAGTGAAAAAAAGCCTTTCAATTATCCTCGTGAAGGTTCTAATGCATCACATACCGAATAAAATGTATTATTACATTTAAAAATGCAAACAAGAGTGATGAAAATTTTGTGGTTTTTTGTGGCAAACAAACTGGGTCGGCCTAAATAGATTGTATATTGACTAATAATAAAAAAAAGGTAGACATTTTTCATTCAGAGCCGTGTCTTTGTGGCCAGTAAGTAACCTTCATAGCTTATCACGGATTACGAGTGCGATTCCCAGTCGTCATGATATAATGTGGAGTTTTTTTAAAAATGGTGAGGTTACTTGTATTTCAGGGACCTTTCTAGACACACCAGGATAATTAGACGAGCATGGGCTCAGCCAGGAACTGTGGGACTGGTTAATAGGTGCCCTAACGGCTCCGATGGAGACTTAATAGCTCAAGGCCGGCTGCTTCGCGAATAAATCTACTACTGGAGTCATAGTGATATCGAATGAATCTTTATCAAATATTTTTGGGTTTGGCAGTCCGTATGTATGTTTACATATCTTAATTGTGATTTGCGATGTCCATAAAACAGGAAACTTTTATCTTAAATCCATTGAAAGCTAGACGATCGTACATTTATCGTCCTAAATTCGGTCAACATTCTCAAGAGTATTTTTTGTCGGAGGTGATTCCAGTACAAGGTTGGCAACGCTTCTTATTAAATATATTACGGAATTTAAGATTCAGCTACCGAAGTAAATATTACTACTATATATTAAGTAAATATTACTTCGGTAGCTTCGGAATACCGGACACTAAAAAAAGCGATTGAACGGAATTTTCTACAAAATATATTAATAATTAAATAGTGTAATGTAACAAAAATAAAAATCAGCCTAAATTAGCCGTGAAAAGTTCTCAGCAGTGGATCAGCTGCTTTGCGAAATACGTCGCGAGCGCGGGCTAATTAAAAAACATCATTAAAACCTTTAGTGTACTGATATATATAAACGGATACTATTTTCTATTTACGTTAAGGTAAAAATAATTACTGTTGGAGATTGGCCAATGGTTGGATTTCGTATTATATCAACAGACGTAACCTACGCAAATAATGTAAGATCCGGTGCGAGTCAACGAACTATTAAATGCTGTTAGCAGTGAAAGGTGTTTGTGGAGCAACTTGTCAATATTAATCGAATAAGCCATGATCATTCTGCTCAAGTTTATCCGCATTATGATTTATTTATAATTAAACCACAATATTAGATGTCTTAAGTTTGATTTTTTTAAGTAATTACTGGCAGTTTTTAGTGCCGAAGTTCTGCATTCTGATACAAAGCAGTAAAACGTCGAAGCATAGGAAATGCAATATTCATCTGCGAAGCACGGCTCTCGCTAAGGTTCGTGTTAGCAACGTCGTCAGGTTTGAGCCCCATGAGCTCACCTACTAGTTAATGTTACGCTGATATGGTCTCTAGACCAAGAGTGTGCAAATATTTTGACAGTACATTGCAGATGAAAATTTGACCTCGGGCCAAAAGTTTTTTTTTTCTAATTTTAAGTATCGTTTTTGCTGGAATTCAATTAATGAATTTTAAAACCAACATTTTTGAATCAAAATATTTATTTATCAAGTCACCAAGACAGACCTAAACAGAGTGTAGAATAGTAATTGGCTAATTTCAATTTCCTTTTTTTTCTCACTGTAACCTTTATGTATGTATCAAGTTAATTAAAAACATGTTTAAAGTGTATAGAGACCATGACGTATGTGCCTACCAACGTTGAGCGGCGAGATCGAAGGCGCATCGTCGTTTTTTTATTGCTTAGATTGGTGGACGTGCTCACAGCTCACCTGGTGTTAAGTGGTTACAGGAGCCCATAGACATCTACAACGTAAATGCGCCACCCACCTTGAGATATAAGTTCCAAGGTCTAAGTATAGTTGCAAGGGCTTGCCCTACTCTTCAAACCGAAAGGCATTACTGCTTCACGGCAGACATAGGCAGGGTGGTGGTACCTACCCGTACGGACTCACAAGAGGTCCTACCACCAGTAATAATAGTATACTATCTGAACTATCTTGACAGTGATGATGGTTCTTATTAAAACGAGCGCATACGCAATACGATCTACCATCATAATTACGCAAATTTGGAATGCTTTTTACTGAATTTAACAATTTTTTTCCTTATCTAAGTAAAAGTAGGCACGAGGGCTATTCTAATTTCGCTGGACTGGATAGTATGCTCACGAGGCTCAGTCTGAGACACTTTACGTTAGCTAGCTGTGATTTGCTGAATCTATCATCGGATCGATTTAGATATTAAAATTCAAAGTTTTTTTATTAGAATAAATGGGCTAAGCTTACTTTTTTTTCCCTACCTAAGCTAATTGACTTGAGAGACCTTATCAGTGTCACCGGGCAAGTAGGTGAGCTCACAGGGCTCAAACCTGACGTTGTTGCTAGCACGAACCCTAGCAAGAGTCGTGCTTCGCAGAATCTACGACCTGATCGGAAACGCAACCCACTGAGAAGATCCGCCGAGAAACTCTGTGGGCTGTGTTTGTGGGTTAATTTACTCGCCGAGCCCTTCGTCGCAAGCGACGGGTTCGACGGGAACGATGACCGGTAAACTTACATCACAATAGAACGAATACTATATATTTCAAAATTGTTTTCCATATTTAATAACTAACTAAAACATTAAAATAAAACACGTAAGAGAGAGCTCGTAAATCAGTTGTTTAATCTGAATCATTTTACATTTCATAATAGGTATTACTTTATTCACCATTTTATAAGTTGATATAAGTGAAAGTGGTAGGAAGTCAATATACCAATTATTTAGCTGGCTTTCGACATATTGATCTATTCGTATTTTGCGTAACACTAAAATATATTACATTTAATTTAAATATCAATATAATGATAGATTGCTTCAAGCTTTGGCGGTTACTTGTACACTTTTAATTTGACGGATTCTTACTGCGAATATAAATTAATTTTTTAGCGTAAGGTCGGAAGCTCATTAAATTTGAATAGCTTAAATAAAGCTATTAGTAATGAATATAACGGAACAGAACATTTGAATAATATCAGGGTATACGGGTCATTCCAGGTGAGCCTTGAAGTCCCTTGAATATTGCAATTTTTACGTAAGCATTTTAAGCCTACGGCGAATGTTAATTTAGTTCCATCATTCACGATTATTTACGTAACTTTATCTCATGAGTACTCATTACGTGTCATCTAATACTCGGTAATTTGCCAGTCTCCTACATGGGCATTTTTGTTAGAAACTGAGCTGCAACATTTCATTCTCATGTTTGATTTAGAATTCATTTAAGAGATACTTAATATATTTAAAAGAGAAATGCCTGTAAGTTTCTGTATTTCGGGCATCGGTGTATTCGCTCAATCACATCATTGAAATACACTGATCACTGCATTTTTTTCAATTAGATGTGTGATTCTAAGCACATAGAGGTCACAGTGTCAATGACGCCACTCACCTTGCGGCATGAAGGCGAATGTTTTTTGCCTGTTTATCTGTCGGTAGTCTCGGAGAGATAGTTAGGCTTCCCCTTACTTAGTGGGCTACTCTGAAAGAATTTGCTAAAATCTGCCCCAGCAAGAGCAGTGCTTCGCCGAATCTACCACTAGGTCGAAATCGCGACCCACTGTCAAAATCCAGCGAGAAAATCAGAGAGTTGTCTGTTAGTTAAGTTATGCGCCGAGAACGATGACCGGTGCTTGTGGTGCCTAAAAGCAACGTTAATGGATCAGGAGGATCCGTAATGACGTGCTTTGGGCGACGTCGACGGTTTACTGGAGCAACGGTGGTTGTTTGTCGCCCTGTCGTCTGGGTTGGGGATGTAACTTGCGCAACCGAAGTCCTCAGTTGTATTTTATAACAGTTGTCTCATACTTCAAACAGAATGCAGTGATTCGTTGCAGATAAAGCAAAATGGTGATATCTACCAGTGCATGCTCATTTATACGCCCTACCACTAACTAGTAAATGAAGTATGGACAATAAACCAGATCTTCGATTCATATTGACCATAATAATAGAAAAATACCAGTATATTGAAAATGTAAATAAAAAGATAAAAATATATCTTAATTAAATACATTTCTTTTGGTTAACTTCAGTACCCGGTAAACTACTTTCTATTCTTTTTATAACCATCATCCATCGTTTTCGTCCATCCTTTTGTAGTCTGAAAGAAATTTCTTTCAAGAAGAACTATCTGTACAATAATATAAGTTTATGCTTACGTAATAGGATCACTATGTTTTCGTGTATAGTAAAGCATGTTATTTGTACAAATTATAGGAAAAATAATGAATATAGGTGAAAAAATGGGGGCACTAAAAAATAATTGTTTCTCAAAGTGGGCAGTAGAGAAAATAAGTTTGAGAGCCCCTGGTCTAAAGAATAAGACGACTGGTGTAATCGCTATATGTAATATAGCGTATTCGTTTTTATTTCTTACTTATATGTGTGGACGAGTTCACGACCCAACTGTTGTTTAACGGTTCCCGGAGCCCATAGACAACTACAAAGTAAATGCCGCCACCCACATTGAAAAATGACTTCTAAGTCTCTATACTATAACGTCTGCCCCACCCGTTTTCTCCTTCCCTTTGCGAGTCGTAAACATAATTAAAACTATTTGTACGGTTTAATCTCGTGTTTATTATTCTCGTTTAATAATTTTAACTAACAAAGTCTGAGTCGTCCGTACCAACCGTATGTAAGTACTGTAAAGTATTCAAAATGTCGGATTACAAAAAATAATCAATAAACACAGAAGAAAAAGAATCAATAAATCTTAAAAATCGTTTTAATTCATTCTTACATTGACTAGTAGGTATATACAATGATTATTAAACTTTTGTAAGTAGCTGAAGAAATACACAGCTCGTAACCGTGGCCTCAAGCAATTCACGCGTGAACTCCAGGTGTGCGTGCTCACAGCGAACTTACGAAATTTGATGACGTAATTTTGTCTTTGAAGAATATTTAGACGCTTTAAAATTCATAGTTACCCGTGGAGCTATTTAAAATTTAATGGACCGATAGTAGATTTTCGAAAACATTCGTGTTTTTTTTTTATTGCTTAGATGGGTGGACGAGCTCATAGCCCACCTGGTGTTCAGTAGTTCCCGGAGCCCATAGACATCTACGACGTAAATGCGCCACCCACTTTGAGATATAAGTTCTAAGGTCTCAAGTATAGTTACAACGGCTGCCCCACCCTTCAAACCGAAACGCATTATTGCTTCACGGCAGAAATAGGCCGGTGGTTTTTCCTACCCGTGCGGACTCACAAGACGTCCTACCAACAATAATTACGCAAATTATAATTTTGCGGGTGTGATTTTTATTACACGACGTTATTCCTTCACCGTAGAAGTCAATAGTGAATACTTGTTAAGTACGTATTTCATTAGAAAAATTGGTATTTGCATCCGGGAGTCGAACACCGGTACATCGCTAGATACGAATGCATTGGGCGTCTTATCCTTTAGGCCACGACGAATTCGAAACTTCGACTTTGACTTGATGGTTGCAGTACCCTTTTATTATACTCAGGAACGCTACTGCCTATTCTCTGGTGATAGACCTTAGTCGTCGTTATGACACTGACGGTGAGAGATGGGGAGTGCTTTTCAAGGCAGAGCACGACCGCTAAAGCAGACTTAAATGCTATGTCTCGATGAACAGTAGTATTAGGCTGATAAGGATAACGCCATCTAACGCCGAATAGTCAAACGAATATCGAAGGATCTAGTAGCATCTAGAAAGCTCGAGAAGTGCAATGCTATCTGTAGTGCTGCAATCTATTGTCAGATAGCGGAAACACACAATACTAGACTATTGTGGAATATTCTTGACGATTCTGGGGATTTCGTCTCGACTATAAAAGCAGTGCAGAAGTGGAACGCATTCAGTTAGTAATCGGAACTACTCGAAGCGAAACAGCAAACGGATTACCTGAAGCGAAGCGGAAGAAGCGAATTGATAGTTTTAAGGTGTTTTAAGTGTTCTAAATGTTGAATACAGTTTTCAATTTGTAGTTCAGTAGAATTTTATTTATCCGGAACCCCAGCGCGTAACAGTAGCATTCAGATTGTATAAAGTAAATTTCACGTAAAATCCATGGAAAGATAATTAACTGTAACGTAAAGAAATGTAAAGTAATTTCAAAACGATCACTTTCTACAATTGAACGCTAATTTGAAACTCACATTACGGCAGAGAAAGCCAAAACAAATTTTTGAAAAAAAAAATTATATTGGTATCCAATGTTCTAGTGAAAGTTTCGGTTTTTATAACGAACATTCATCAAACTATCGATCGTTAAGAAGTAATTTGATGAAAATTCTAAAACTAAATGTTTTCAGAAAGATGGATTGTTTTTTTTAATATTTCTAAATTTTTTTACGAATGTTTATATACTGATAAATTAAATGTTAATTTTTTTTTTTTATTGCCTTTGTAGGCAGACGAGCATACGGCCCACCTGATGGTGAGTGGTTAGCGTCGCTCATGGACTTCAGCAATGCCAGAGGCAGAGCCAAGCCGCTGCCTACTTATAATTAAATGTTTACATAATATTTATAACTGTGAATATATTATTATATTTATAAATAGAGTAATAGTACTTTAAAAGTGGCGTAAGGGACGAAAATTAAAAACTCATGAAATTCAGCTATTTCCAAAGTAAAGAAACTCAATCCTGACGAGGGTCCTTCGACCGCACACATTACTTTTTTATTACACGATGTTTTATACCTTCGTCGTGGAAGTCGTTCGTGAACACGTGTTAAGTACATACTGCCCGTGAATTATTGGTAGCTGCCTGCGGGATTTAAGCACCGGCAAAATCGCATCGCTCGATACAATTACACCAGGTGTCTTATCCTTTAGGCCAGGGGCTTTCAAACTTATTTTCTCTACTGCCCACTTTGAGAAACAATTATTTTTACTGTCCCAATTTTTTCACCTACTTAAATAACACTATAGCGAGGACTCAGTCGGTGTCTAAGAGTCCTCCTAGATGAAATTACAAATCGCCTCCCAAGCTTCTGCACAACGCCCCCATTTTTTTCTGGGTTTCTTACCGCCCCCTTTAGGCCTGCAGCGCCCACAAGGGGGCGTTATCGCCCACTTTGGGAAAGGCTGCCTTAGGCCACGATGACGTTAAATCCCTATGTATAAACAGCATACATTTTAATACATCTTAAAGAATCAACATTAAAACAAATTTCATTATTTTAGTGACCTTAGTAGCTCCAGTACTGGATCGATTCTTGACAGGGGCAGTTCTGTCATTTGGTTTAGCTTTGTAAGTAGATCATTTCTCATACGCGTTTCCCGCACAGGAACAATTCTCGCTTGGAGCTTATAGCAATTTTAGGTCCCGGAATTTTGTTATAGCATCATCAGCATACGATAAGAGGATCGCGAGTAGTCTCAAGAAATCGTTCATTTTCATACAGCTAGGCACATTCACCATGGAGCATGACTTGTTTCACTAGCACTAATTGAAATTTCAAATATATATGCACAATCCATTTTATAAAATAAATATTAGTTCAATACCCAACGAACGAGTTATTGATCCAAAAAATTATATAATTACTACATACTATTAAGAATAAAATTGCAAGAAAAGTCACAAACACCATCGAAATAGTGAAAACAAATCATTTTCACGGTCAGTGAAGATCTGTCGTCAAAATATCGATTTTAATTATGTCCCGTGGCCGAAAATTTAAAGAATCAATTAATCTATACTAATATTATAAAGAGGAAAGATTTGTTTGTTTGTTTGTTCCGAATAGGCTCCGAAACTACTGGACCGATTTGAAAAATTCTTTTTCCATTAGAAGCCGACATTGTCCCTGATGAACATAGGCTACTTTTTTTAATTTTTTTTTTTGGTTTCATGTTTGTTTTAATGTTTCCGAAGCGAAGCGAGGGCGGGTCGCTAGTTATGCAATAAAGAGAATATATGTAACAACACCCTAGCACAATTGATTTTAAACTGATCTGAAGTTTAGCTTGAAATAACAGTAGCGGTAGGCAGCTACTTCGCTGTGTTCCTAGCGTTGCTGATGTCCATTAAAAATGATAACCACTCACCACCACTGCTCTGCCTACAAGACAATAAAAAAAGTTATCTGATCAAAAATACAAATCGATTTTGCTATCCCCACCTTAAAGGTCAAATAAACACATCAATTTAAATATTTCACATAAAATGGTGACATTCGCGTAATTAATGTAATATGGCAATCTAAAAATTCATTTATAGAATAAAAATTGCTTTTCAAACTGGTTCCAAGATACAAGGTTAACAGTACACTCAAAATTGCTTATTGTTGTTTTGCAAAAGTACAACAGGGTACTACTCTATTAGGGGTGTGCATTTAAAGGATTAATTTTGATTAAAAGAAAAAAACAAGATTACAAATCGATTAGCGGCATACTGTGAATAATGCGTTCTTTTTTTAATTACCTTATGTTTTAAGACCTTTGGTATTATAAATAAAATTAAAAAATACCGTAATATAGTTGCTGTTTTATATGTGTTATTGTTTACTCATTGTTACTATTACGAATAGAATAATACCTGACCGTTGGTAGCCTAAGGGGGTAAACCAACTACGCGCGGGCCGTAAGGTCAGCTCAACCTGAGAGAATTGCTAACACTGGCCCTAGCAAGAGCAGTGATTCTCTGAATCTACCACAGGATTGGAATGGCAACCCATTGAGAAGATCAGGCGACAAACTCAGTGGCTTAGTTAAAGTTAAATCCATAAATACGCTCAAGATACTAATTACGAATTGCATGATCATTGTAACTATATATGACCACATAATCGATAATTAAAATGCGCAATGCAAAAACATACTTTGCATCGGTAAAATAATTATTACCTTGAAAATAAAGATCACGTAGATAAATCGTACTATTTAAGTTTGTTACTCAATTCATTTTTAGCAATGGCGCTAATTGACGCGTTATCTTCAGTCTAATTACACATCACTATTTGTGTTAAAGTACTAACCTAAAACAAACAGTTTTGTTCTCATTCGCCGTTCACTTCGAAAACTGTAAATTGGAGATCAAATTTTTATGATTCTATAAAAGTTATTTATAGTTGCGTCGCGAAATATTTGTTTCTATCAATGTTTGAATCGATTTTCATAAAACGATATATCAAAGCGGACATCCCTGGTTGTCAATAACGGTACCGACATGGCGAATTCCGACACGTCCACTAACGGTCCGTTCTCCTGTCTCCTAAGAATGCCACTCTAAAACCGCTCATCTGCCTTGCGTGAATAGAATTTAATAAGAATCGAGATGGCTATGAAATTAAAAAAATTAAAGAATGCCTTTATCGACATGGGAGATGTATCGAGTTAATTACATTGACTATGTGTGTTGGCGGTCAAGTTTATCTTACTGCTTTGTATACGAGTTTGAGCTCCCCTTTATTTTGTTGTTTGATGATCACTGCTCTAAATTGTTATTTCTTGCGTATTCAGCGTGACATGTATTTTCTTGACCAAGCTTACCAAAGTCCTCAACAGAGGAGTCAAGAGCGTCCTCATTAAGACATAAAATGCTATGAAATGCATCTTTAATGAATACGAATGAATGAGACACGAAGTTAATAATTACTAATGGATCAATACGTGAAAAATTACCTAAATAGGTAATCTGGCGAATTGTAGATGTCAAATAATTTCAGTAAAATATGTTTGTTCACATAATTGTTTTTCATTTAGTTCGTCGCCTAACCACAGATAAGAAACGATGCCTTCTCTAATAAATCGCCAAACAGCCTCATTTGTATAGCCGATATAGTTGCCATTAATTCAAAATTACAATTGTTATACGAAACAAGATCTAAAATGAGAACTTTTTGTAAACGTACATAGTCGACAAAAAGTAATCAAAGTTTTCTTCATTAACCTATATACGGGCTGTATACGGTCGAATTCGCATATACAATAGAACCTCACACCGTATCGAACAACCTTGGCGAGCGAACATCTCGCAATCAATAATTTTTCTGTTGCGCACGCTTCAAATAAAAGTGCCGGTTTCCTAGTTTCGAACTATTGTAATCATTTTAACATTGGACCGTGAAATGTTTCTCAATGTTCTTAATTACCAACGTTGAAGTGAGTTTAAAGTTAAAAATAACGCACACATGTAACTCAAATGCTACAAAATTTATATAAAAGGTTTTAAAGCTCCAATTTTAAGCTAGTATTAATTTGCCGAAGTGGCGGAATTAAATATTTAATAATAATAATCAACTTTACAAACTAATCGATTTCTTTCATCGTTCAATTATTGTATATTTACATATATATAATATAAAAATAGTTTTTTCTCTGCAATCCGTAGACAAAGTGTTAACTAATAATTTAAACGTGACAAATCACGCAATCAGCTAACTGCATTAGGAAGAGTTTAAGTGCTTATTATTACAGCTTATTGCGCTTTTACTGATCTAAGCAACGTAATATTATAAAACTCGTCCATGACTTTAAGCCTAGACAGGGATATTGTTATTTAAAAATCGGAGCGACAATCGGATTGATTTATTGTGTGCTTTTACGCGCTAGATGAATACGACCTCAGATTACCACCACAAACCACCAACATTGAGACATGAAGCTGTAATATCAATTGTACTTTATAACGAATGTCGTTTCAAACAGAACGTATAATTGTTGCCGCGCTGGTTAACAATACGTCTTAAACCTAGAGTTTATAGCCGAATAATCTAAACAACCACAGATAACAAAGTCGTCGTGGCCTAAAGGATAAGACGTCCGGTGCATTCGTATCGAGCGATGCAACGGTATTCGAATCCCGCAGGCGGGTACCAATTTTTCTAATGAAATACGTACTTGACAAATGTTCACAATTGACTTCCACGGTGAAGGAATAACATCGTGTAATAAAAATGAAACCCTCAAAATTATAATTTGCGTAATTACTGGTGGTAGGACCTCTTGTGAGTCCGAACGGGTAGGTACCACCGCCCCACCTATTTCTGCCGTGAAGCAGTAATGCGTTTCTGTTTGAAGGGTGGGGTAGCCGTTGTGACAATACTGAGACCTTATAACTATATCTCAAGGTGTGTGGCGCATTTACGTTATAGATGTCGATGGGCTCCAGTCACCACTTAACACCAGGTGGGCTGTGAGCTCGTCCACACATCTAAGCAATAAATAAACAAAAAAAGAATAATAGTTGTGATAAGGAAGACATTGAGTTCTTTGATACTAATACTATGTATAATACATTTAATCTACGTGTACTGAGGTAATAACTAAAATGTCTGAATCTGGGGCGTGACTCGCGGTCTGGTCCTTCGTGACGACTCGCGGTGTAAATGTCGCAACGCAATGAAATGTAACGTAATCGAAACGACACGAAAACGTTTTTATCGACTTACTCTCATTGATGTAAGCGTGTCACGATTTGGGGGTTAACTACTCATTTCGGGCCACTCGATCCCGCCAACTCCGAAAGTGAGAGTTCAATGATTTATGTCTGTTTCCGGCGGTTTTCTAACGTATTAAATATATTGATAGGCAACGATGACACTTTCACTGAAGATTTCGGATTTTGGATACGACGATCGAAACGTACTAACGTGTAATTATTGGAACTAGAGGTCCAGCAGTAGTCGAAATTCGACTATTGCAATTAATTGCAATTCTAAGTTTGTACACTATTATGATTGTATTTTATACTTCTATAATCACAAATTTCGCCAAGACCACACTATAAAAAATATTAACAAAGACAAACAATATTTAATCTATTCTCAATTTGACAACAGACGTCAAGAACCAAAGTTTGACAATAAATAGTATGCATGCGTGTGTGCGTCAAATACACATGGTACATGGTACGTAGTGTGTGTAATGTTTTCTTTATTGATTTAATGTATCTTTTGTGCATTATTTAAAAAAAATATTAGCATTGTGCACTTCTTCTTTATATTTTCTATAAGTGTGGAAAATTTCATACTCCTCCGTCCGCGCAATTTTCGTAAAAAGGGATACAAAGTTTTTGCTTCAATTAAGATTTACATATTATGCAACCAAATTTCTGGCGAATTAAAAACCTCTTGGAACATATCCGTTTTAATATAAATTAAAAGATACAATGAAACGGATATCTCGTGCGTTAGAGAAAGGATTGTTGAATTATCAGTTGGAGAGGTCAAACGGGTTGTATGCGAATCAGAACAATCGAACCCGTCAGAGGTCTATTTCAGATAAAGGCTACTCGTTACACCGTCGCGTAATAATGTTTTTATCGATCGCTCTGTTCGTTGGAGAAAACTCTTAGAGTTCAGTTTTTATCGACATCAATGGCAAAAACAACCGCGCCCAGCTTTCCCTGATTACTGCGTTTAGAATGTAACGGTGTAAACCTGTTATTCTACGATGGTATTTACATGCTGTGGGCAACGACAAAAATAGTATGATGGTCTTAGTGAAATCTTGTCATGTGGCATATGTATGGTTTTTATCGACCGTAAAAGCATTTAAATCTTAATTTACATTGAAAATGCAACAACTCTAATCTACATAAAAAAAAACTTGATTGATTTCACGACATGTATTTTCGTCGAATTGATTTTAAAGCTTTCTTCTGTAAAAGCAATAATGACTGAGTCTAGTAGATTTAATATTCTAGCTATTATATGATTTAGCAAAAATATTTAGAGTATTATAAGTTTTTTTTTTATTCACTACAAATAAATAACCAGTTTTTGTGGAAAAAATAGTTATTAGCGCTGCCTTAAACTCTTTGTCAGTTACTATACTTCTAGTTTTTTTTTATTTATTTTTATTGCTTAGATGTGTAGACGAGCTCACAGCCCACCTGGTGTTAAGTGATTACTGGAGCCCATAGACATCTACGACGTAAATGCGCCACCCACCTCGAGATATGAATTCTAAGGTCTCAAGTATAGTTACAACGGCTGCCCCGCCCTTCAAACCGAAACGCATTACTGCTTCACGGCAGAAATAGGCGGGGCGGTGATACCTACCCGTGCGGACTCGCAATAGCTCCTACCACCAGTAAATTGTAATCAGTAGTTAAAGCTTCGGTGTAAACATAGATCTATGTGAGGAGCTCCACCCCTGTCATTAATCTCGTGTCTCGCTAGCCAAGTCACGCAGCGGAAGGGCGAGACGCGACCGAAACTTCGAAAAATCATGTCTGTCCCGAGTGCCAAATTACACTCTGACCGATCAAAATCAATATCGCTTTACGATTTAAAATTACAATCTCGTCCCTGGATTGCCATTTCGTTCTTGATATTTCCCAACGGTATATCAGTCCATATACCGATTTTAGACTGTACTATATTAAGATCAACTTAATTTGATATTACGGAAAAATGCAAATATTTTAATGTAAAATATACTGGTAGTAAACACTATCATTGTTTAATGTTCCTATGTTAGTAACCTCACTCTAGTAGATTCACCGAACATCTAGACCATCTCACAGGACTCAGTCTGGCGAATTGTCTAACACCAGTCTAAGGAAGGGCAGTGCTTGCCTGAATCGCCCACCGGATCGGAATCGCGATCCACTGAGAGGGTCGGGCGAGAAACTGAATGGGGTAGTTTAATGTCTCAGATATTTCAAAATAAATACAATTTGAGTTGACTATTAAAGACACATGACGCAAATGGTCTTTATTTCTATATAAATAGCTTTCTATCTATAAATTTAACGGATCGACGAATAGAATTTCAATAATGTTATGTAAACGAGACATGATGATTATGATGATAATGTATTTTTAAGCTTAAACTAATAATAACACCATAGCCGGATTGCCTTCAATTAGAATAAACACACGCCTCCGAAAACATACTAAACTATGCAAAAACATTACAAGCAAAAGAGTAGCATTTATACAATGCATATTATACAATGCAATTCAATACATATTATACAATGTATTCAATACAATTTCTTTAAACTTTGCAGTTTTTTTGCTGTTATCAAAATTATTTTGATGTGTGTATTGAATAAGTTTTATAATAATGTTTTCTTTATTTCTATAGTGGTAACTTCATAACTTTGTTAAAAGTACTATATTTTTTATCTATTTCTAAAAAATTATCTAAAATTACCACCGAACTAATAACGCATGTACAACAATAAATAGTAAATACTGAGATTAACTACAAACATAATTGCTTTCAAGCGTATAAAAAAATAATTTTATTGTTCATAGCATCTCATTATTATTACCATTCTCAGTCATTCTGTTGCTTTC
The DNA here is from genome assembly GCF_030269925.1 of Bombyx mori. Lineage (NCBI taxonomy): Eukaryota > Metazoa > Arthropoda > Insecta > Lepidoptera > Bombycidae > Bombyx > Bombyx mori. Next base: position 9,218,424 of record NC_085123.1, read on the forward strand.
ATCTGATAAACTTTAATTTACGCTTTCCTACTTCATTTTACGCATATTTTTATCTCCTCCCCCCCCCCCTGAGTAATTACATTTCCAGATAACTTTTCCAAATTCTAAGATACTGTGATTAAAGACGGATTTTTTTTTTCTTGACGAAAGTAAATAAGAAGAATAAATGTAATCACGTCGAAACTTTTATAAAAAATTTTCGCGGATGAAAAGTCGTCGTCACAAATTCGATTTATTTTAAATAGCGTGAGCAGGAAAAATATTTCGAATTCATAAGAGAGCCCCAATCTAACCTCCGTGTCGGACATTATATTACCATAAATTAATTATGTATTCCGTCGAACATAAACATAACTTTTGAAATTTTATTTATAGTCTAAATGTCAATATTTGCGAGTCCTATAGTTGAACTCGTTAATTCCATCCACGGTGAAGGCGTATCAAGCAATACTCTTAGTCAGTTATTAAATGGAGACCTAATTAACGAAAGCCAACAAGTAATTCATTAAAATATTAAAGATATCATACAATAAAATATTCAAGTTGACACGATAGATTTTGTGAATGTATCATAATTATTATTACTGCCATGGTGACACCATAAGCTCGCCAGTCACTGTGCCCCACGTGGATCTATTGTGACCACCTCAGAGTATTAAATCTCTTCTTGTACCAGGCCAAATTCAACATAAACTTAAATACTTTTCTTGAATAAATATTGTTTACCTCCTCGGGGCAGAGAACGTGCTCCCCAAGCAATAAGTATCTTTTTCGGCCTCAGGCCAAGCATCCCCGTAGAAAGTATATAGGGTTTCTTTCTCGCAGTACCTGTCGACTGGATTAGTTCTTCTATATCGTTCCCTCACTACTGAGGATCGCGACCACATGTGACGTTCTTCCACTGTGTTCGATCATGGGTGGCATGGACCGCATGGTACAGACTAATTAGTAGCAAGGTCGAATCTGTGCATGTGCCGTCGCAATGTAAACAGCCCCAAAATAACAATATGCCACACTACACATTTTTGTAATACAAGTAACCCAATATTTAAATTAAGGGAGAGAATATAATATGAAACCGGCATGACGCAGCCTGTTTGAAGTCAGACGTGGAGTCTGTCAATTTTTTTGTGACCCATTTCAAACAAGATAATCTACCCTTTATCTTACTTTCAACTAAAGTCATATCTCAGAAACCATACCCGATACTTCGAAATAATATATAATGTTTGTGATATTAGATGAACGTTTATTCAAAATTGTTTTTTATAGCGCTTTCATTATTATAGCCGACTTGAAAAGAAAAGGAGATTCGCAATTAAAAAACCTGTGTTTTATTTTCGGTTAGTTAGGTGGCCGCGAAGTCATATATGTATGTATATATCCTACTTATCAAACGGGAATGTGTGACTGTCTCATAGCAGAAATAGGTTGGATGTTGCTACCGGTACGAACTCTTAATACGTTCTACCGCAGGTAAATATAATATTAACAATAATGAAAAAACGACATATAATATTTTTGACACTGCTAATAATTTTTTATCACTTTAACACAACCTCTTTGTTGTGTTTTTTATTTTATTTTCCCTATACTTTTTTTTATTACCTGCTGAAGTCGAAACGTTAGCAATCATTATAGAGACAGATATTTTAGTGCAGTAAGTTTCACTTATTGCCTATTACCTACTACGAGTATATCTCACTACATGGCCAAAAACTACATACATATTTTAAATGCAAATTCATGTAAACAGAACAGTTCCAAATTGTATTTTTTATATGTTAACTGTTCCGTCTTTTAAATGCCATGGTAATTTAATACTCTAAGTACATCTCTGCATTTGATACCTACGATGCATACTGATCAGCGGCATGTCAATACACTCCAAATTTAATATTTTTCACACAAGACATTATGTTTGATATGTTCCAACGATCATATTTGGAAGGCTTTTAAGAATAATGTGCTTTGAGATTATTATTTTTTTTGTACAGAAAGGACAGAATAAGCCCTCCTTCAACCTGATACGTGTGAGAGCGAATTAAATTTCTATCCCACAAATACATTATTATATTTTCCTAACCAAAGAACAAAAATCAATCCCGATTTCATTCAGTCCGACCTAGATCAAGATTGGACCTAGATCAAGATGGTAAGTTATGTATAAGCCGCAGTGGAATGATGTATCAAAAAAAAGAGGCTATAAGAGAATATATGAACGAATCATTCCGCTTAGACAACCGCTGGGCAGTGTAATTCTGATTATCAAACCTTGTCTCTATAGCTTACTGATCGAAAAATGTTACAGGTCATTGTTTTATAGGTCCTAATAAAACTCATTACTCAACTGGATCTCTTTGTCTCAAAGGGGATATTAGCATACACATGGTGATACCTATGGCCTCCGAGTACCGTTAACCCATAGCCTATGGCTTCACGCAAATGTCACACTTGTAAGAAGAAAACATGCTCATAACAGCCCTACCTATTCGCTGATAACCTAAGCTACGGCCGGATGAGTAGGTAAGTTCACGAATTCAACCTGAGAGAATTTGTTAAAACTAGCCCTAGCAAGAGCAGTGCTTCGCAGAATCTACCACCGGATCTGAATTATCACCTACTGAGAAGATCCGGCGAGAAACTCAGTGGGCAACAGTTTGATCAAATTAAAAACGCAATATAAACATACATATATTATCTTTATCATCAAAGACCCATCAAAATATAACAGATCGCTTAGTGTATAACAACCCACCACTAGCAAGAACTCAATCAAAACACCATTTTAAGGCGAATCATTGCCAACAGCAACTTTCTTCTAACTTAAAAATTTCTTTGCCGTGGCATATGGACAAATTGAACATTATAAAGATTATTCTTTTAGCCGTTTCGTTACGAGACCCTAAAAAGAAATGAACGTACAAGCGCTTCAATTTTGAATTACAAATATGTTCATAAAATAAATAACTGCCGCGGTATTATAAAATTAGCATTTTTATTTTTCTTGTGAATACTTTTATTTTCCGTTCCCCCATTATAAGCCGGCTAGAAGTCGTTTATAAACCAATTTACATTAATCACCGAGATTTGTGCTTATAAAATTCATGACTTTAGACTAGTAGCTATGTCAAACGTATAATTAATATAGAAAAAAATGTAATCTTTGAAATTTACAGCATTTATGCGACGCATATAAAACTTTTGAATATTGAAATGTAAATGTACTTACCGTTAAAGGGAATTGAACAAGCACATCAATAGTCTAGACACAGTTTTAAATAAAAAACCGTGCTGATATCGAGATGCGTCTAAAAGTTTTCGTTTATCACGCGAAGAAGCCTGTCCACTGTTGCGAAGCACTTCAAATGTTAACACCAAGCAACAAAATCTGTACACAATGTAAAATTTGTCACGTCCTAAAATGCAATTTCACTTTCTTTTCGTCCGTGGTCATTCATGAATAGGGTAAGGACGTCACGATTACGCCGCCGGTGCGTGATCTCGACAAAACTTATGCCGTAGGGAGCAAAAGCCGCAACGAGAGAATCCAGCCGCCCTGATTCATGCACGCCGCCCGACCGTCGAACAGCGACTGTGATAACGACATTAACGACACTTCCTACCAATGAACCTGCAAAACTCATAGACAGTAAGCTCGCCTCTCTCTCGCCGCTTTTCGACGCACGCAACAAACGCTCCTTAACCCGATATGAACTCTCGCGTCAACACAACAAGACACACATTCCCTTTGCTCTCATTAATACGAACGTGTCTCGTTCGAAACGCGTAACGAGTTTACGGTACGTAAATCGTAGTGGATTTGTTTTTCGGAATCGCCACAGTAATCCGGTTCTTCGCTCCGGAGCCCACAGAGCCCTTTTTTCCGAATCAGTTCCCATTAAATAAAGCCTTCCATTCTTACACTAGGTTGCCGCCCGGCCGCTGGTGCTAGAAGCGCGGAATAACTGCGATGGACAAGATGTCAACTTTCTAAACTAAATCTATAAAGTAGTAGTGTTCGAATTGAGAGTTACGTCATTGTGGTGCGCGGTGACCACAATACAGATATTACAGTTTTATTGAAAAAATATTGAGACTAAAACGCTGCGTGTTGTAATTTTGTAAAATGATTTTGTTTCGCGGTCGCACTTAACATTTTCCGTCTCGTAAATTGCGGTTTTGCTTTCGGTGTCAATTACGCGGGTTGCGGTGGAAGCCATACTCGGCGGCAAATTGGATATCAGCCCTCTGAACCAGATTATACCACCTTTTGAAGGCTATGCGTGGTTACGCAAGATGCTCGTGAGTGAGGTATCCAAAGTTAAAATTAGGTTAAGACTTTTTAAAATAGCCTTTTCGTTTATAGAATGCATAGAAATGGCATTATGGTATATGTGATGGATATAGTAAGGAAATACGTAAAGGCAACCAAATATTGGACCCGTAAGCCTTTCCTAGTGAACCCGCAACGATCACAAACTGGGTCAGCGATGTTCCCTCATAAAAAAATCGGTTCAATGCACATGGGACGTAAATCCATTACATTAAAATTTTAAACATTTATTATATAGGTAAAATATTTAGCTTTGTCTTAAGCCTCGCTTAATAAATTGCATTATCAACATGGATAAAAAATTCTCGTTTAGCGTTATTGAAGACTCCTGTTGGTCAGGAGGAAATCACCGAAGATCTGTCTATGAATTAGGAGTCGTAGGCAGGAAGGGTGGGGCAGCCGTTGTAACTATACTGAGATCTTATAACTCAAGATGGGTGGCGCCATGTACGTTGTAGATGTTTATAGGATCCGATAACCACTTAACACCATGTGGGCTGTGAGCTCGTCCATCCATCAATAGCAAAAAGAAAAGAAAGAAAAAAAAGGAATTGAAATAACTAAAAATCCCTATCGCTCAAAAACCAACGTCTGAACCTCAAATGAAACAGGACTAAAATGATGCTGAGTGAGGAGTTTCGCGTGAAGTATCACTAACCGCCACTGTATCCCCATGAGACCTTAAACCGACAACGGTACTATTTATGCCACTAATCATCGTGTCTCTCGATGGGCGGTCTTGCAGTTGCTCTTGTGTAGGAAGTGTGTAGACCAGTTTATAGACGTTAAATAAATCGCGATATGTAAGGGACCCGAAGTATCTCACAGATCGTTTGGAACCTTTGGGTCTGCAAAGGGACTTCGGTTCCCTCTGTATTTTGTACCGTATGTTCCATGGGGAGTGCTATGAGGAATTGTTTGAGGTGATACCATCATCTCGTTTTTACTATCGCACCACCCGCCACCAGAGTAGAGTTCATCCATACTACCTGGAGCTACTGCGTTCATCCACAGTGCGCTTCTAGAGATCTTTTTTGCCACTTACCCTCCACGATGTTTCTCGAGCGCTATGACATGTCCTTCTTCAATCGAGGCTTGAGGAGAGTATTAAGCGGTAGGCAGCAGCTTGGCTTTGCGCCTGGCATTGCTGAAAGCGGACCTTTTGCTCGTCAGCCTACGTACAGCCGTCGTACAGCCTAGATCCCTATCCCATCCTCCAACTTGATGGCTACGGGACGTACAAAAACACTTCCTCCCTCGTCTCGACACTCGCTTCTGCAAGATATTATAAAATTCTAGAGCAACATTCTGGAAAACTCTATAAATAAAAAATAAAAACAAGTTTGTACGAGGCTTAAGTTAAAGATGTGTTCGTTCGATATCATAGGGACTTTCTGCTTCCATAGCTAGTTTCGTCTCCACTTCGACATGAGTGACGACTGTAATAAAAGTGTTTCAAGAGAAAACCAATAAAACGAGTACGTTGTTTTGCGCGGATCACTGAACTGTTAATTCGAAATGTAAGGAAATTGGTTAACTTCGAATGAAATTTACATATAATATTGACAAGCTAACAGGAAAAGAATGAAGGAAAGCGTTTATTTGTTATTTGAAGATGTTTATACGTATAAACAAGTATCAAAGAATAATAAAAACAAATATGTATTGCGATACGAACCTTTTTGATAATCTGAAAAGAAATAACACAAAAATATTCGTTACAAATTAGGACGAATTAATATAAGAACCATTTGCTTTCTTAAAACTAAGTGAGATCAAACGAGTTTTGACTGACAAAATGTTTCAATGAGACAAATAAAACACGTCTTTCTCAAACAACAATAATTTAATTTCATCATTTTCCTGCTCTTCTCCCGGTCACCTGTGGTCGGCGCAACATGTTTTGTCCTTCCATACTCCTCTATCATATACCATTTCTTCGCTCACTCCCTTCTTACACATAATATCGTCTTTCATGCAATCCATCCATTTCTTCTTAGGTCTACCTCTTCCTCAATATCCTTCCACATTCATAGTTAACACTCTCTTACCAACCTCATTTTCATTTCGTCTCATCACATGTCTATATCATCCCAAACGCGCACTTCTCAACTTCTCTGTCACAGGTACCACAGACTCCCTCTACAATCTACGACAATAATTTAATTTATATTGTTTTTTGTTCAGTAAGGTTTATCTATAAGTATATATTATGTCAACCGGTTTCATTAAATTACATCAGGGATATATTTTTTTCATAAAAAATCAAAATCATTAACTATATTATTCGAAAACAAAAATCAGAGCAATTTCGATGGACACGTCTGATAATACGACGCTAGAGTCCGGCCAGTACGATGAGGGTGCCACACATTTTATGACCCTGTTATTTTTTATGTTGTCAGCAGTTTGCACGCCATGGTGATTCTCACTACAATTTGACATGAGCTTGGTTTCATACTCAATTTGTTAGTTATTAACAAAGTGTAAATGCAAATATTAATTGTTATAAGTTGATGGTATCTGAAACTGGAGCGCTCTTTTTACGAACGAACAACAGTATTGTGAATGGCAGTCGTTTAAAATTTGTGTACATAGAATTTCTACTGGTGATAGGACCTTTTGTGAGTCCACGCGGGTAGGTACCACCGCCCTGCCTATTTCTGACGTGAAGCAGTAATGCGTTTCGGTTTGAAGGGCGGGGCAGCCGTTGTAACTATACTGAGACCTCAGAACTTATATCTCAAGGTGGGTGGCGCATTTACGATGTAGATGTCTATGGGCTCCAGTAACCATTTAACACCAGGTGGGCTGTGAGCTCGTCCGCCCATCTAAGCAATAAAAAAGGATGTTTTGTTATTATAATTCTAAAAATTTATAATGACTGCAGGAGTTCTGTCTACGTCATTTCATCGATATTTTAATAAAAATAAAAGAAAAACGAATTATAACATCAATGAGAACATGTAATTTATAAAACAATTCTGCTACACGTCAAGGTTATATTCTATCAGCCTCAAGTGTATCCTCGAATATTTTGGTCACATCGCTGTGAGGTTGAGACCTTAATCACCATGAAGAGTTGTTGCTTGTGGAATGCAAAAGATTACGAAGTCACAGTCGATATATGGGTCCGATTGGATTCGCTCCGCGGCTTGTCCCCCAGGAGAGCCCAATATCATATGGCCTGACAGAGAAGGTCTTAGTCACGGAACTATAGACTATGTATGTTTATCCTTTTTGATAATCTTCAAACCTTATTTTTGCATTTCGTTTCTTAAACACAAAAACGTTTAAAACCATTTCATTAATAACTCAATAATAATTTTACGAAGTATTATATTTTTCTAACATCGAAAATTTTCATAAGAAAAATTTAAGAGATCATGATTTATTTAAGAGTAAACGTGAATTAGATACCGAAACGTTATAAATGTTGGGGAAATCGAGAAATAGAACCGGAATAAAAGTAGGATTTGCGATTTCTGAACGAATCGACAGGAAATTTCCTGTTTCGCAGGAAATCGAGACCACAAACGGGAAAACTACGCACGCTTAGACACTGTTTGTTTAAAATTAATACTGCTTTCATTTTACTCGTTTAAAACATGACAGATTACAGACATGTTTTATCTCTTTGAAGACTGCTGCGGAAGTATCTATATATTAATACGTGAAGCAAAAACTTTGTATCCCTTTTTACGAAAATTGCGCGGACGGAGGACTATGAAATTTTCCACACTTATAAAGAATATAGAGAAGAAGTGCACAATGCTAATTTTTTTTTTAATAATGCCTAAAAGATACATTAAATCAATAAAGAAAACATTACACACACTACATACCATGTATTTGACGCACACACGCATACATACAATTTATTGTCAAACTTTTGTTCTTGACGTCTGTTGTCAAATTGAGATTAAATATTGTTTGTTTTTGTTAATATTTTTTATAGTGTAGTCTTGGCGAAATTTGTGATTATAGAAGTATAAAATACAATCATAATAGTGTAGAAACTTACAATTCCAATTAATTATAGTCGAATTTCGACTACTGCGGGACCTCTAGTAATGAAAATTAGGTGACATGATGTTGCGTACAGTGATATTACTTATCTGTTAAAATTATAAATTTACTGCTGTGTGTCGTTTAGAAAACCACCATTGAATCTCTTCATATGGGTATAACGCTACTCATGAATTCCCAAAGAAAGGCAACAGCGTTCTATGAGTACGCTATCGTACTTCGATCGGCAGTTGGTATTTATTGGTGGTAGGTCATATTGTAAATCCGCACGGGTAAGTAGCTCCATCCTGCCTATTTTAGCGTCAAAGTAGTCGTTTATATTTTCTAGCTTGATAGGAGGGACAGCCGTTATACAATTGAGACTTCGACCTCATATCTTAAGATGAGTGAATGCTGCCACATTGCGATATCTATGGAGTCTGCTAATCACATAATACTGATTTGGCCGTGAGCTCCTTCACCCTTCTAAGCAATAAATGAAAACCGGGGCGTCTTTTGAGCCCGCACGGGTAGGTACTACAGCGCTGACTATTTCTACAGTGAAGCAGTTATGCATTTCGGTTTGAAGGTCTGGGCAGCGGTTGTACCGTAAAAACTGAGACTTAGAACTCGTATCTCAAGGTCGGCGGGTGACAATTACGTTGTTGATGTCTATGTGCACGAGTAATACATAACACCAGGTGGAGCGTGAGCTCAGCACCGATCTGAGCACAAAAAATTTAGTCTTCTATTTTTTTTTATTCATTTTCACTTATAAATAAGCAAAGTACAAGTACTACTGAAATATGATACCATAATTATTTCAGTTGAAGCTTTAAAGCTCATTTGAACGAGAATTAAAAAATTGAAACATATTGTTATACCGGTAAGATTCTTGAATGTTCTAGAATATTTCCTCAGTGTTCCATTTGTATCGAGAGCGTTTAACTGGCTTCAACAATATTTTTAACATAAGCGGAATGCGGAGAAGAAGAATGTTCTAAAAAATTTAGCACATTGTCGAAAAAACCTTAAAGCGTGACATAGGCGACATGAAGTGGTGAGTGGTTACCGTCGCCCATGGACTTCAGCAATGCCAGGAGCAGAGCCAAGCCGCTGCCTAGCACTTAATACTACCCACAAGCCTCTTTTAAAGAAGGACATGTCAAAGCGCTCGGGAAACACCGTAGAGGGGAGCTCATTCCATAGCCGGATGGTACGTGGCAATTAGTATTTTGTAAAGAGACTGACCCCAACTAGTAACAATATTATTAGATACTTAAATAAAATGGGCTAACCGGGCTTAACTAATCTCCGTGAACTTTTAAAATTATTCGTATCGAACAATTCGTTTTTGTATCATATAAATGAGAAATGTGGGTAATAAATACTCAGACGCGACCGTTGCTGGCTGATTGCCCAATTATTGGAAATCGCCAAATTAATCCATTACTAGTTGCGTAATTAACGAAATTTATATTTGTTAGCTTAAAATAATGTTTTAGTGTATGTACTATTTACTGTTCCTCGTTGTAAATTTCGCGCTTTCTATTCGCTTGATATCCAAAATTTCAAAGTCTATTTTGTATGTATACCTATTTTGTATATAACCAAGACCTGCTTGCGCACATCCGACTTTTTTTGTCCCGCGAACTTCGACCAAAACACTTCGAAAACAGTGATTCATAATAATACGACTAACGACTATAAAAGACTACATCAACTAATCGTAGTCAAATCTCAAAACATCACCGTGGTTACTGGTAATAAGATAGGAGGGATGGTGGTGTGGGATTGTACCCATTACCATTCTGCCCATATCTGCCGAATCTACTTTACTCTAAAGCCTAGGATTGGCATCAATTTGCGATCTACTTAGTCTGGCCATAAATACTATTACAATTAAAAATAAACAAAATATTACATTTGAATTTGGAATCTGTCATTTTTATATGATTGCTCATTGAGTTTTCTCATTTTGGCGCCAATACATTGTACAATATTTTGCGATATTAAAATGGAGTGGGGTGATAAAGAGAACCGAATCGCTGTGATGGCATTACACAAAGTAGGTATGGAGCCATAATTTAAAAGAGAATAGGGTGGTAAAATCGAAACCACTACTGAAGCGGTACGCAAAGGGAGGTCATAGAAAATTTTTTTTTACGGATGAGAAATTTTTTACAACTGAGCAACATTTTAACAAACAAAATGACCGTATTTATGCTCAAAGCTCTAAGGAAGCTTCGCAATTAGTAGACAGAGTGCAACGTGGGCACTATCCGACTTCAGCGAAGGTTTGGTGGGGTATTATTAGCTATGAAGGAGTGACTGAGCCATACTTTTGTGAAAAAGATATCAACACATCGGCACAAGTGTATCAAGATACCATTCTTGAGATGGCAGTGAAGCCCCTTAAAACCACCATGTTCAATAATCAAGAATGGTCCTTCCAGCAATACTCGATGCCAGGTCATAAAGCTCGGTCTTCGCAGTCTTGGTTGGAAACGAACGTTTCGGACTTCATCAGAGCTGAAGACTGGCCGTCGTCTAGTCCCGATCTTAATCCGCTGGATTATGATTTATGGTCAGTTTTAGAGAGTAGGGCTTGCTCTAAACGCCATGATAATTTGGAGTCCCTAAAACAATTCGTAGGATTGGCAGTGAAAATTTTTCCCATGCGTGCTTATATTGATAACTGGCCTCAACGTTTAAAGGACTGTATTGCAGCCAATGGAGACCACTTCGAATAAGCTTTTTATACTTTAAATTGTTTTATATTTATGTATTAAACTAACACACTGTAAAAGTAATATGTGTTATTTGCAATAGAATTTTATTTTTTTCCTTTGTCTCAGTATTTATGGAAAGACTAAGTATAGACTACGGTAAACTTATAATAGTAGGTGGGTCTTAGGACACGCATGATACTTCTAAGTCACGATCAAGACTTTTATATTATACTCTTAGAAGTTACGAAATAATATTAATACTAATTTTAGTACCCACTTCACCACCAACATGTAATGTAGCAGAACTATAAAGCACGTGCTTCACCCTATAATCCCTACATTAAAATTAAAACGCTGAACCTGTTAAGAAAACCTCAAAGATAAATATATTATAAGACAACTCACAAAGAACAGAAAGCTTTCAGTATCGACTTGTGACGTCACCGTACATACCCGACAATATACTCAAACTCTCCTCCGCTTCAATAGACGTACATGAATTATTCATAGAACAATGGTCGTGCTGGATAAGAAAAAAAAAATACGAAGTTTTTCTTTAAAAATATATGAAGTGCCAGTTTTTCGGTACAAATTTATCAAATAGATATAAAGTTTTTGAAATAATTGCTTTGAAGCTAATTCAAATAATATTATGGATTCGTTTGTATTAGGGTATTACGCCACTTAGGGTACCAATGACCTACATTGCAGTCAACATGTCAATCAGATCGTTCGTCACCACGGAAAGTAGGCAGCGGCTTGGCTCTGCCCCTGGCATTGCTGAAGTCCATGGGTGACGGTAACCACTCACCATCAGGTGGGCCGTATGCTCTTCTGACTACAAGGGCAATAAAAAAAAAAACTTTGAATGATTCCAAAAATCACAACTCAAACGAGATGAGATCAAACCGTGACTGTATTTTAAAATATCGTTGAGTTTTATAAAGATATGCACAGACTTGGTAATATTTTATTTACTCTTTCTTAATAATAGGCAAGCATAACAGATAAAAATAAAATCTCTTACTGGTGGTAGGACCTCTTGAGAGTCCGCGCGGGTAGGTACCACCACCCTGCTTATTTCTGCCGTGAAGCAGTAATGCGTTTCGGTTTGAAAGGTGGGGCCGCCGCTGTAACTATACTTGAGACCTTAGAACTTATGTCTCAAAGTGGGTGGCGCATTTACGTTGTAGATGTCTATGGGCTCCAGTAACCACTTAACACCAGGTGGACTGTGAGCTCGTCCACCCACCTAAGCAATAAAATAAAATAAATAAATAAAAAATACGATGAAAACTATATGAAATTATCAAATTTCCATAACTAAATTTAATCTTAGGTTTGTTTTAATAATAAATTAAACGAACAGAGATCATATCTTGCAACTACGCGAATCAAAATCTGTCAAATCAGAATTACTAAGTAAATTTACATTAAATATTCACGTTAGATCAAAGATTAACCAAACAGATTTAGTGACTTAAAATGTAAAGCAAATTTACGTTTCATACGAACCTTCTTGTCTTGATATCAGATAATTTTGTATTTAATTACTTTCTGCCAACAAATATTTTCTAGAACTCTTCGCTTATATTCCTATTAAGACGTATGTTCCAACGTAATAAAGCACCCAAAGTGAAACAAACAAGGCAATTCTATTTCACTTTCTTGTTCACAGGAAATAATTACGCAGCATGTGAAATCGTGAACTTTGTAGCAGACGAATTAACAGCTAATCTATCTTATCCTTTCGTGATAATCCAATTAAATTACCTAAAAACTCGTTAGCAAGGGCGTTTCCATGGAAACCATTAGGATTTTTCTCATTTTACTTTACCGAGACAAGAGCTCCTACCGTTCACTCCTAAACTAATTCTCTAGGTAAACAAAAAAATATTTGAACGAATTCCCCTATTGTTCTAACCATTGCATCGGGCAATTTTATCGTAAACAATGAGGCTTTCTTGCGGGAAGTTTCCCCTTCTTCAATGCAATTGCTATTTCTAAGGAGTCAGCGGGTCGGTATAGTGTCGCCAGCAGTGCGATCGATGTCATGTGAGTCGAGACTTAACGGCTAAGTTGACATTCTAGTGGGAAATTTCGCGGAGAAAATGCTTTGTCGCAATTATGTATAAGGGTGGATGGAATATTTGCTTGTATTCGTGTATTTATAAGACAACGTTCCTTCAGGTTTCAATGTAATTTTACACGTACCTATACAGTTCTTCAATTTATTATTTTGAAATTGCATATTATGTTATTGAATGACATATCGCAATGTCACCTTACTTAAGTATTGTTACGCGCTGGGGTTCGGGTATAAATAAAAGTTCGACCAAAGTACAAATTAAAACTCTATTTAACACTTATAACACTCACAGAACACTTTACACCTCGTAATTCCCTTCTTCCACTTCGCTTCAGGTGATCCGTTCGCTGTTTCGCTTCGAGTACATCCGATTACTAACTGCCTCCGTGTCATCTCTATAACACTTTTATGGTCGATTCGACATCCCTAGAATTATCGAGAACAGTCCTGACAAGTCGAGTAGTTTCGACGTGTGTTTCCGCTATTTGACAATAGATGGCGTTGTACTTCTTGAGCGCTCTCGATTTTACTAGTTCTTTGGATGTTCGTTTTTGCTATTAGACGATAGATGGCGTTGCTCTTACCGGCGTAACAGTATTTAAGTATTTTTGTTACTGTCGTTGTTGTTGTTAAATCTTGTTGTTGACTGACTCGGTTATGCAGTAGTTAGCGCCCTTGACTGTTGAGCCGAGGGTCGTGAATTCGATTTCCACATCGGGTAAACGTTCGTGTGATGAACATGTTTGTTTGCTTTTTGTTGGGGTGTTTTTTATCTACATATATGTATATAAATACTTAAAGGTATATAAGTATCTATGTCAGTCTCTAGTATCCATAACACAGGGAATCCTAATTTGAAACTGGATCACCGTGCGTGATTTGTTCCCAGTTATTATTATTATTATTACCTGAGTAACGGTCACCGGATTCGACAGACATGCGGTCGAAAGGTCACTAAACAATGTATACTTCGACATAATATCTCATCGAGACTGTCAGCATTCTAGTTATAATAGCAAGTACAATAAAAAAAACTAATTAGCTTGTTTGTTAGCAACTCATTAAGCTCAAACACGTCTGGAACACACAATACAATGAATCGTCGAACAAAAAATACAGTTCAACAAATCGCGTCGACCGCGGCCCATAAATTCGCAAGAAAAAACTGCAAAGCTTTAAACTCGTAACAAAAAGCTGAAATAATACGGGTCATTTACCACAAGTAAACTTGTTTTAATGGACGGCATACATACAGCGCTACTTAATTATAATGAAGCGATCGTTCACACTGCAGGATCTGCACTGTGAATTAAGTTTTAATGTTCATTATAGGATCGTATGCAGAAGTTCATTATCAGCTAGTTAATAACTAATGAGTGGAACTGTTCTGTTTGTAATATCGATTTTATGCAGTTGTCAAAGTTAGTATTAACCCAGTTCAGAAAAGGAGGAAGTTCTCAAGCGCATTTGTTTTGTTACGCATGGTGCGCATTCCTAGAACCTTTACTCAAGAATGCTACTGCGCTATTTGTAGAAAATTTCTTCAACGTCCTAAATTCACAAATTATAACAAACGTCGGAAATAATACTTCAATAATTGCATACCACTTCTACTGGTGGTAGGACCTCTTGTGAGTCCGCACAGGTAGGTACCACCACCCTGCCTATTTCTGCTGTGAAGCAGTAATGCATTTCGGTTTGAAGGGTGGGGCAGCCGTTGTAACTATACTGAGACCTTAGAACTCGTATCTCAAGGTGAGTGGCGGCATTTACGTTGTAGATGTCTATGGGCTCCGGTAACCACTTAACACCAGGCTGTGAGTTCGTCCAACCATCTACGCAATAAAAATAAAAATAATAATACATGAGTGGTGTCCTCTTGAAATAAATTGAGAGTTAATGTGAGACAACAGTTTTAAGATGCTTCCTGGCTTAGCAATAAAATACGTTTAAAGTACCTCTTCTATGTACGGTATAAAGGCAAAGTGCCCTCAGTAATTCAGTGCTTGAAATTAACATGCGTTCACAAGCTCTGCATGACTTGTTTTAAGCTCAGTAATTACGATTGTTAACATACATTTATTAACACCTGATTCTCGTGGAAAATTAGATTCACGTTCACGTTTCCTCTGGAATATTCTAGTGAGTAACAATGTTGCAAATGTGTTAATTCGAAATGAATAAGACGTTACGCTAATAGTTCGTTTTTTTTTGCTCTGAGCGAGTAGTCTAGCTCACGGCGTCTTAGAGCCTGTTAGAGGACACCATAGACGTGAATGTGGCACACCACGTTAATACCTATAAGGCTTTTTTTAGGGAATATCCGTTATGAATGGATTGTTCTGTCTCTGGAGGAAACCGAAGAACCAATTTCGCGATGTTGAATAGAACTAGAGGTTATTGGCCACCCCTAATTACGATAACCGTACGATACGATTTTTACTGGTGGTAGGTCCGCAAAATTATAATTTTCGTAATTACTGGTGGTAGGACCTCTTGTGAGTCCGCAAGGGTTTTCTTTTTTTTTTATTACCCTTGTAGGCAGACGAGCATACGGCCCACCTGATGGTGAGTGGTTACCGTCGCCAAAGACTTCAGCAATGCCTTGGACAGAGCTAAGCCGCTGCCTACCATCACCCTGCCTATTTCTGCCGCGAAGTAGTAATGCGTTTTGGTTTGAAGAGCGGGGCAGCCGTTGTAACTATACTTGAGCCCGGGGACTACGAAGGGGGCGAAAGGGTATATCGACCACTTACACAAACAATAACTTAACCAACCGCTAAATTGCTAAGCATTTTGAGTCAATAAGAAAAAAAGACCAGAAATAAGTTAAAAAGAGGTTACTTACTTACTATAGAGGTTTAAAGTATCAGTTGAGTCCGCGCGGGTAGGTACCACCACCCTGCCAATTTCTGCCGTGAAGAGCAGTAATGTGTTTCGGTTTGAAGGGTGGGGCAGCCGTTGTAACTATACTTAGACCTTAGACTTAGACCTTACAACTTATATCTCAAGGTGGGTGGCGCATTTACGTTTTAGATGTCTATGGGCTCCAGTAACCACTGAACACCAAGTGGGCTGTGAGCTCGTGCTCCCATCTAAGTAATAAAAAAAAACCACAGGAAGAGGTGGATTGGTGTTATTCTACACCGGCACTACAATTGGCAAGGTTCTATCAGTACAACAAAGATATATGCTGGTGTTAAACAGCAAGTTGACATAATATAATCTAATATTATCCAACCGAATAATTCCGACCTATGAAATTTAAGAAAGAGGTAACGAAACACGATCGATCAACCAAAAACCTACTTTATTCGGTTGTAACAGGTGTTACGTCCAGCATAAATCATTGTCAACATTACGCTCGGCTAATGAAACGAGACGCATTGTTCCCGTGCTAACCAAAACAAGCAGCGTATCGGAAATAACAAATCGTGAACGCTTATAAAAGTTGTGAATGTCTAACGTCTCTGTGCCTGTGTACATAGCCCGTACATTATTCTCTTTGAGGCTGTGTTTTCAACCGTGCGATAAAAATTATCCATCAAGTAAATGATTACACAATTAAACAAAAAAGTGACACAATTGTTTTTATTTGATTCGTCTCATTGTATTTTTTGATTTACAATTTTTTTATTCATTCGGAAGAATAACTGTTTTGTGATAATTGAAATACCGGACTTAATACTTTACTAAAAACATTAGAATCTTAGCAATCAGTACAACCTTTTTTTTTTCTGAAAAAATAAAATTATTTTGAGCTAATACAATATTGAGAGCACGAAGTTCCCAGTTTAATTTGTATTTCTGTTATATTATCGTCACATAAAATTAACTTAATACCATTAATCCAGCCGTGAAATGGTTTGAGATTGGCTGCTGAAATTGTTCAATTATGAGCTTAGTATTTTTTTAATTAACATTTCTGTCCGTCTTAAATACAATCGAATAACCTAAAGCTTTAAGACTAACTATATATAACTCGGTCACTTAGAAATGACGGGATATTATCCTGCGAAGTTTTTGGAACCAAGTTCCTTATGGGACGATGCGGAGGGGTACCCTAACCGGGGAAAAACGTCCGTAACGTAAGATTTTTATTAGTAATGCACACAGTGTACGACTTAACTTTGTAATGACGTACAAAAAATAACATATTTTTATTATATATTTTTTATAAATCATTGTGAATAAAATAAAGTTGATAACTTTGTAAAGTAGTATTTTTTTTATCAATAAAAAATCATAATAAAAAATCTATACCCGAATAATCATTTTCTTGATACCTCGAATAGAACTTAAATTTAATATTTTTATAATAAGGAACTCCCTATCCGGTGTCCCACGACACCACACATCTTTTTTTCTGTTTCTGAGCCATAGCCATTTGCAAGTCACAAAAATGATCGGACGTTTACTATAAACAAAAACAAAATCTAAATTCTGACTAGAGCACAATTACATGGTAAAGTGAAACACGAAGCTCTAACAGTCATAATATTATTTTTCCAAAAATTGTTTCTAGTTTTTCTTTTACCAGTAACAATTTTTTTTTCTAATAATATCAAAAAAATGTATGTGTACCGAAATTTGCTCGGGAGTTTCGGAATAATTTTGCTTGTTAGCGAACTTAGGGGACAGTAACGCTCCGTGAAAGGCCATCAATATTCAGTAATCCCTTTTAATGCCGTAACAATAAAATTTCAATTTGACGATGAACAAAATGCTGATACTGTATTCTAAATGTAATTTTATTAAACAAAAATCGAAGAAGAACGGTAAATGCTGCAAAATATATTTTAATAAAATATATTTTGCAGCATTTACCGTTCTTCTTCGATATAATTATTAAAGTATATTTTAGTGAATCTGTTTTTTTTTGTAGCATGTGTGGCTGGAGGTTATCTAGCCACTCACGCTCACCTGGTGTTGAGTATGATTAATCACCTAAATGCCGCCACCAACCTTGAGACATGAGTACTAAGTCTGAGAATTACAGTACAATACCTTCCAAACCGATACCTATTACTGCTTCACGGCAGAAATAGGCACAATGGTGGTGTACCTACCCGTGCGGGCTCACAAAACGTCCTACCAGTGATTACGCAAGCTATAATTTTTGCCGGTTTGATTTTTATTACACGATGTTATTCTTTCATATCTTTCTTGGATAAGATTCGTAGGCATTTATTAAGTACGTATTTGATTACAAAAATTGGTACCTGATTGCGAGATTCGAACACCAGGAGAGTTGTATCGCTCTATACGAATGCCCCGGCGTCTTATCATTAAGGCCACGACGACGAATTCGAACATTACTTTATTTAATAAGTAATTAACCTTAAATAAACCTTAGTCTATTTAAATTTAAATAAAAATACAATATAAAATTTTTAAATTTAATTAGCGTTGAGATGCTAATTTCATACTGGCATTGGCTAAGTTACATTACAAATCTCATGAAGCTATATGAGTAAGAGAAAGAATCTATGGAGTAAGAATATAAATAGGTGTTCATTCAAAGAGATTAAATTCCAAAGATTAAGGTGTATTCCGAATTAACAATCAAATTCTAATCAAGTAGAAATAATATAACAATATGGTAATAACAATTGCATATAAATATTAATTTTATATGCAAAAATTGAAAATACTTTACACTGTAAGCAGCAGATAATGACGTTATTAAAAGATGCTTTGTGGAATTTCGGAAGCTCATTACATCGACGGAATTGGTCGGGTTCCGGTCATACGGTGCCTCGCAACGAAAGGTCAAAGAAAATGTCTTTTGACCCTTACTTTGTCTTCAGTCTGTGATATATATGCCGGAGTGTTCAATGCAGACGCCCGTACATTCAAATATCGTCTTCTCGCATTAAAACTGTATAATCTATTTACTAATCTTACAGGAGAGTGTTTTAAAGGCTTAACATGTGATATTTTTAATATTAATCATCTTTGCAACATTTATTTTTTTATTTTTTACCAGTTGCATTATCTGTCTTTTAAAGTAATATAAAATTATGTATTAATTTTGTTAATAGTAGTCAAAACATGGGTAAACTAAAAAAAAAACTAAAACTAAACTACGCTCTTTTGACAGTATTTATGAAAAATACTGGTGATACCAAATGATTCCGCATATTAACTCAATTTCTAATATTTTTGGAAATTGTACACTTTTATCGCGAAAATACGTTAAAAGTTAGAAAATCTTTATGATTTTATGTCGAGTTATGTTTTCATTAAAAATATTATACAATCAAAAACTTTTTTGTATCTCAGCTCTTAATTACTTCTAAAAATATGTTATTCCCCAAGTCGCAGGTCGTTTTGACACTAACGTAACTCTGTTTAACGTTTGCTAGTTCTAAAGGAAAATAATAATTTTGAGGCAAAGCATCAGGGGTCCTGAACACTGCATTTGGCGGCTTTTGAAGGATATTGAAGGTCCATATATATACTTTTTAACATTTTAGAACATAATAGGTAGGTGTTTATTCGATATATATTTTTGAAGGTGCTTAATGCGTTCGGATAATAAAAGACTTTGCAAATAAATTTCTGTATACGTAGTCTTTGGATAATGATAATGCTATAAGTGATGAAAGCAAAGTTTTTTTTTTCACACTAAGGGAATTAATACACATGTAATCCGTTCGTTAACTCTGCGTTGCCGTCGTCACGGTCATAATCGACAATTGGCTTTAAAACAACATACTAGTCTTGTCTAAAAATAAGTCAATAAAATACAATACATAAACTCTTTTACAAACTTTAAAAAAACCGGCTAAAAACAAGCTCTCTTCGTTCATAATTTGAGTAATCTTATTTCAGAATTGATGTTGATGAGAAAAGCGTTTGAAATTGCCTTCGTCCCGAGTACTTCAGACTAGGCGACAGTCTAGACAAATGAGAAAAGTGTATTTCAATGAACGCGATGAAAACCGTTTAAATTTTTTGTACTTTCTTTCAAGTTGTTTCATTTCAGCAAGGACAGCAAATAAGCTGAATTCTCCTGGCGTTTAAATCTTAGCAAATGTTATTTTAAATCGCTTTTTGATTTATTTATGAATTTTGCTTCAGTAACAAGATCTATGAAAATCATTGTTTCCATATAACATCAGTGCGCTTAGTGCGAGTTTTTTAACTTTCTCGATAGCGTAAAAGTTAACTCAAATTTGTAAGTAGTTGGAACGGCGCCCCTAGAGGCACGCGTAGGCACACGCTCCAACCCCATACAAATTTGAGTTAGCTTTTACGCTATCGTAAAATTAAAAAAACTCGTACTTAGCACACAGATAATAATTTACCAAAAGTAGAGTGTTTTGTAAGTTTGCAGGTCTGCATGGCTAGGTACCATTCCGCGTATTTTTGCCGCTATACAATTGAATTTAAATATCGAACTCATGTCTCAAGGATGATGGCGGTATTCACCCAATGTTTAGGAGCAACGGTAAGATGTTCTTAATAAACAGTCAGAATCTTTGATGGGCTGGGTGAGTCGTGGCGGAGGATGCCTCACCTTTCGACTGGTGCAGGTGCTGACCGGGCACGGAGGCTTCGGGAAGTACCTGCACCGGATAGGAGCTAAGCCAACGACGAGGTGTCACCATTGTGGACACGACCTGGACACGGCGGAGCATACGCCCTATCTGCCCCGCTTGGAAGTAGCAGCGCCGTGTCCTGGTCGCAAAGACAGAAGCGGACTTGTCGCTGCCTGGTGTCGTGGCGTCGATGCTCGACGGCGAAGAGTTCTAAAAGGCTATGCTTGCTCGAGCTCTACGAGTGCACCATCTCGCGGAAGGAGGCGGCGGGACGAATGAGGCAAAGCTCTGCTCACTACGCAGAAATCCACCGCCGCCGAGCAGGGGGTCGGAACCCAGGTCCCATCCGTGATTTAGCCCCCTAAGAGCTTCGGGCTCCACCCGCTTTATGCGGGGAGGAACCCAGGCGTGGGGCGGCTCCCGGCCCGCCGACCGAGGGAAGCGGTGGTCGTGTCGACGGCGACCGCCGGTCCGGTGTCTGGGGAACGGCGAGATAGATGTAATATGCTCTGCGTCAACCCTGTCCCGCCGTCTTAATAACTCCAACTGAGCTTCGGCCCGGTCCGGGGTAGGACGCCGGCTGTGAGCGACAGGAATTTTTAGTAAGGCTCAACTCCCACATACCGCCGTGCGGGAGTGGATCCGGTGATTTTATCCAGTGTAAAAAAAATCAACTAATGTAGTTTACGTGTAGCTGTGTTCTAAATAATTAATTCAAAAAATTCTTTTAACTGCTAAATGAGTTAGCTAGTTTATCTATATAATTCTAGACGAGCACCTCATGCAAACGAAAATAGTGATGCGATGGTTGTTGCATCATGAAAATTAAAACAATTACTAGGAACGTTATACAAATGTTTATTTATTTATTATATAATTTGACCATTAAAATAAGTTCCACAAAAGTAATCCTTTACCTCCTTTACCTCCTATATCTCCTATATAGAATATGCATTCGCCTCATGCTGTGAGCACAAAAAACATTAAAACATACTAATCGAGGTTGTTTTTTATGATTAAAAGATTACTAGTGTCCCGGAGCCCTTTCTGGTTTCACCAGGACAGGTGGGCGAGCAAAGGCTCAGTCAGGAGGGGTGGAATTTGCTAACAGCTGCCCGAGCACCTCTGAAGGAAATCTAACAACTCAAGAGCAGTTGCTTCGCGAATGTATCTACTACCGGATCGGAATCGCGACCCACTAAGAAGATCCGGCGAGAAACTCAGCGGACTGATGTATGGGTTAGATTGCACGTCGAACTCTTTGTCGAGTTCGACTAGTACCTACGGTTACCAGGATCCCTAAGCCTTCTCCTAGTGTTAGAGCTGAAGGCGTCTCATCCAAAGGTTAACCCAACAAAAGCATAGCGATGCTCTTCAAAAGGAGTCGCCCTCCGAATATCACTTTGAGCATCCCACTCCCGACTAGGTGCCCACTCCCGCGCAGCCACATCAACCAACCTTGAGATAGAAGTTCTAATGTCTCAGTCTTTACAGTACCACGGCTATCCCACTGTTCAAATCGAAACGCATTACTGCTTTACAGCAGATATAGCCACGTTGGTGGGTCCATACCTAGAGTATCGTTTGAACTCACAAGATACCCTACCATCAGACTTTACCCCAACTTTGTTCGTTTGAAGAAGCTTTTATCCAACAACCCAATAAATATAGCATTAGCCAATAATAAAAATCAAAAAGACAATAAATAAAACATTAAATTTAACATCTTTCGCAAAGTCATAAATCGCTTTAAACATATTTGCGATATCCGATGCATTCATGAAACATTACCAGAACAATGCGATAAAAGACATGCGTATAGTCAGTGTTAATACATTATCAAGGGTATAGCCACGGATATGACCAATCATTCATGTTAAACGCCAATTTGTTTTATCAACCTCAGGTCATCCAGGTCATCAAACTTGTTGTCTTCTATTCAATTACGTATTAAGTAATGAACAATAATTTCGTTAATCACAATAAAAATACAATAAATTTGTTTAAAAAGGCAATCCTTCTCTTTAACAAAGGCAAGACATCTCTTTTATTTTCTTGTTCTTAGTTCTACAATACGATGGTGGTACAGCCGGCGAGAAACAGTCATCCGTTCTGTTTTAAAAACTGGGGCGTTACACCCTACAATTGAAACTCGGACCTCATGTCTCAAGATGGCATTCAAGCTGTGATACCTATGGGCTTCGGTAACCACTAAACACCAGGTGGCTCAAGGGTTTCTTTAATTATCTAAGTAGTGCAATTAAAAAAATGGCCAAAATTGTAATTTAAATGAATTTTCATTACATTCATCTATACCCACATACATAGTTACATACAAAACGTAACACCGGCTCCACACGTTGGCCCCATCATTCTCGCTCACGACTCGGTCGTGCGCGGACGTGCTTTCCGATCCGTGGCCCGCTTGCGAGCTGCGTCTCTGAACTCACAGCTGTGCTCGACAGTTTAGTGACCGTGAATACATTCTCGTTTACGACTCGGTTGTGTGTGAACGTGCCTTCCAATCCGTTGGTCGCTTGCGACCTACGCATCGGAATACACATTTGTGCGTGATAGTGTTGTGACCGTGAATACCCACCTCATACCAACTGTCTTTTTCAAGGCAACCAATCGCTACGATCAGGCTTCCTGTGGCACTATCACAGGCTAGCGATTTCCTAACCCTTCCCAAAACAACAGTCTTTTTCAAGACTAGACCCCCGCTCGCGATTCTGCCTGCTGTAGCATTATACAGCCCGAGCGGGTTCCTTTCCTTTTCCCCGCCGATTGCCGTTTTCACGGCATAGGCATTCCCCCCCCCTGCTCCTTGCTGTCCTGCAGCACAGGGGGGTTACAAATCCTATCCGGGGCCTCGCCTTTCGGCGAGTTCAACAAAAGTCCCGGGGCCGCCCCCCCCGGGCAAGAAGAAAGAAAAATGGAAGACAGTGAAAGTGTTAGTGACATTGTCGGGTTCCTCCGGGATAGGTACCCGTCAATTAGGGCCGAGTATCTCGAGTTTAGGGCCGCTCGTAGTAATCCCTCCCCTCCCGCGTCCGTCGCCGCGTACTTTAAACGTGCCTCGGAGGCACGCGCCGCGCCCCCCGCCGTCGTATCAAATTCGAGCGCACGTTCCCACGATGCGGCTCACATAGCGCCTAACGCTACCCCCACCCCCGCGCCCGCGTCGATTACGTCATCGCGCGCTTCGTCCGTCGCGACCTCGATCGTTTCGAGTTCAGGCTCCGATACCGAATCGGAGATGGATTTCGAATCCGCGTCAAGCCCTCAGCCTGGAACTTCGGATGGGTTCCAAACCGTAACGCGCGGCAAAAAGCGTACTCGCGCCGTGGAGTCCCGGAGCTCCACGACGAAACAGACTAAATCCGCGACCGCCTCCCGCCCGCAGGTAGTCGTGACACCGGAGTCGGACTCCGCTCGCCGCGTAACCCCGCCGCCGCGTCCCAAGCCCGCGCCCGCTCCTAAAGTAGCTGCCCCGCCCCCGCTGATACTTCAAGAGAAGACAGCGTGGAATCGCGTGTCCCAGGCCCTTCAGGCCAACAAAATTAATTACACCCATGCGCGTAACGTCGCGCATGGGATTCAGATAAAGGTCGCAACGCCGGGCGACCATAGGGCCCTCTCTTCATACCTCCGAAAGGAGAACATAGGTTTTCACACCTATGCTCTTCAGGAGGACCGCGAGCTCCGCGTAGTGATACGCGGAGTCCCCAAGGAGTTAGACATCGATTACATAAAGGAGGATCTGACCGCTCAGTCCCTCCCGTTGGTTAGCGTGCACCGGATGCACAGTGGGCGGGGCAAGCAGCCCTACAACATGATCCTGGTAGCTCTAGAAGCCACCCCGGAGGCCAAAAAGAAGATCGCATGTCTCACGACAATTTGCGGCCTATCCGGGATCTCAATCGAAGCCCCCCACAAACGTGGTACTCCCGGGCAGTGCTACAGATGCCAGCTTTACGGCCACTCGGCTCGTAATTGCCACGCGCGCCCCCGCTGCGTAAAGTGCCTCGGCGATCACGCCACATTAGATTGCTCGCGAGTTAGGGAAACCGCGACCGAACCTCCTAGCTGTGTCCTATGCCTTAAGCAAGGGCACCCCGCGAACTACCGTGGATGTCCTAGGGCTCCGCGGAAACGTCCAACCCACCCGGCTCCGCGAACCGTCGGCCCAAAGACTTCGGCACCTTCAGTGCCGAAACCCGCCTTCGTGCCGGCTGCAGTTCCCACGGTCTCAGCGTGGAAAAAGCCGCTGCCGTATACGAAGGCGGGAACGGAAACCGCACCCCCGCCCCCGCTCGTGACACGCCCCGCGCCCCAGCCCCTGCTCGCACCTCGCCCCGCGCCCGCGTTCCGTCCCCCGCAACCCTCTGCCGTCAACGACTTCGCGCTCGTGCGCGACTTCGTCACCGCGGTCAACTTCGACCGTCTGCGATCGTTCGCAGACGCGATACGTAGGTCGGTAACCCCCGAACAGCGGCTCGCGGCCGCTTTCGATCATATGGACGTCTACGAGTCCGTGTCCCGCACGTTATAAAAATCTTTACCGGTAACCAATGGCGCAAAAAGGTAGAGAAAAACCGTATTCCCTTACGTTAGCATTCTATAATGCTAACGGACTCGCGCGGCAACGCGATCAAATTTTTGAATTCCTCCGCGACAATCTTGTAGATATTCTATTAGTGCAGGAAACCTGTCTGAAGCCCTCGCGTCGTGACCCGAAAGTCGCGAATTACGTCATGGTTAGGAATGACAGACTCACCGCCTCCAAAGGCGGGACTGCCATTTACTATAGGCGGGCCCTGCACGTTGTCCCTCTCGATACTCCCTCGCTCTCACATATCGAGGCGTCAGTGTGCCGTATCTCGCTGACGGGACACCAGCCGATCGTCATCGCATCCGTTTATCTCCCCCCGGACAAGCCCCTCCTGAGCAGTGACATCGAGTCACTGTTCGGCATGGGAGACTCCGTCATCCTGGCAGGCGATTTAAATTGCCACCACACTAGGTGGAACTGCCATCGTACAAACGTTAACGGTAGGCGTCTCGACGCGTTTATAGACGACCTCACCTTTGAAATAGTCGGTCCCCCAACTCCAACATGTTATCCGTATAACATCGCGCTCCGCCCGAGCACTATAGACCTGGCATTGCTTAGGAACGTAACTCTGCGCTTGCGTTCCATCGAAGCAATGTCAGAGCTCGACTCAGACCATCGACCTGTCGTTATGCAGCTCGGTCGCCCTCACAACCCAGTCACTGTTACGAGGACCATGGTGGATTGGAATAAGCTGGGCACGTGCCTAGCTGACGCCGCTCCGCCAATCCTCCCTTACGGCCCGGATTCGAATCCATCCCCCGAGGACACCGTCGAATCCATAAACATCATTACCAATCACATCTCTTCCGCGATCATTAGATCTTCTAAAGAAGTCGATGTGGAGGACAGCTTCCACCGCATCAGACTGTCCCCCGATCTTAGGAATCTCTTAAGAGTTAGGAACGCGGCAATCCGGGCCTACGATCGTCTTCCCACGCATTCAAACCGGATTCAGATGCGTCGTCTACAACGCGAAGTCCACTCCCGCTTAAGCGACGCGCGTAACGATAATTGGCATAGTTATTTAGAACAACTCGCGCCCTCCCACCAAGCATACTGGCGACTAGCTAGGACTCTCAAATCCGAAACTACCGCTACTATGCCTCCCCTCTTACGCCCTTCAGGCCAACCACCGGCATTCGATGACGATGACAAGGCTGAGCTGCTGGCCGATGCACTGCAAGAGCAGTGCACCACCAGCACTCAACACGCGGACCCCGAACACACCGAGTTAGTAGACAGGGAGGTCGAGCGCAGAGCTTCCCTGCCGCCCTCGGACGCGTTACCCCCCATTACCACTGACGAAGTTAGAGACGCGATCCACAACCTCCAACCTAGGAAGGCACCAGGCTCCGACGGCATCCACAACCGCGCGCTAAAATTTTTGCCAGTCCAACTGATAGCAATGTTGGCTACAATTTTAAATGCCGCTATGACGCACTGCATCTTTCCCGCGGTGTGGAAAGAAGCGGACGTTATCGGTATACATAAGCCGGGCAAACCGAGAAACGAAACTTCTAGTTACCGTCCGATTAGTCTCCTCTCGACGATAGGAAAAATTTACGAACGTCTCCTTAGGAAACGCCTCTGGGATTTTGTTACCGCGAACAAAATTCTCATAGACGAACAGTTCGGATTCCGCTCAAAACACTCGTGCGTACAACAAGTGCACCGCCTCACGGAGCACATTCTGATAGGACTAAATAGGCGTAAACAAATCCCGACCGGCGCCCTCTTCTTCGACATCGCGAAGGCGTTCGACAAAGTTTGGCACAACGGTTTAATTTACAAACTGTACAACATGGGAGTGCCAGACAGACTCGTACTCATCATACGAGACTTCTTGTCGAACCGTTCGTTTCGATATCGAGTAGAGGGAACTCGTTCTCGTCCCCGTCAACTGACTGCCGGAGTCCCGCAAGGCTCCGCGCTCTCCCCGTTATTATTTAGTTTGTATATCAATGATATACCCCGGTCTCCGGAGACCCATCTAGCGCTCTTCGCCGATGACACGGCTATCTACTACTCGTGTAGGAAGATGTCGCTGCTTCATCGGCGACTCCAGATCGCAGTAGCCACCATGGGACAGTGGTTCCGGAAGTGGCGAATAGATATCAACCCCACGAAAAGCGCAGCGGTGCTCTTCAAAAGGGGTCGCCCTCCGAACATCACTTCGAGCATCCCACTCCGTAGTAGGCGCGCAAACACCTCCGCCGTTAGTCCCATCACTCTCTTTGGCCAGCCCATACCGTGGGTCTCTAAGGTCAAATATCTAGGCGTCACCCTCGACAGAGGGATGACATTCCGTCCCCATATAAAAACGGTACGCGACCGCGCCGCGTTTATTCTAGGACGACTCTATCCAATGCTTTGTAGTCGAAGCAAACTGTCCCTCCGCAATAAGGTAACTCTCTACAAAACTTGTATACGCCCCGTCATGACGTATGCAAGCGTAGTGTTCGCTCACTCAGCCCGCACCCACTTGAAATCCCTTCAGGTTATTCAATCACGATTCTGCAGGATAGCCGTCGGAGCGCCATGGTTCCTTAGGAATGTGGATCTCCACGATGACCTGGAGCTCGACTCTCTTAGTAAGTATCTACAGTCGGCATCGCTGCGCCATTTTGAGAAGGCGGCACGACATGAGAACCCTCTCATCGTAGCCGCTGGAAATTACATACCCGACCCAGTAGACCGAATGGTAAACCGTCGACGTCGCCCAAAGCACGTCATTACGGATCCTCCTGATCCATTAACGGTGCTTTTAGGCACCACAAGCACCGGTCACCGTCCTCGTCGAACCCGTCGCTTGCGACGAAGGGCTCGACGAGCGAACTAACCCATAGACACAGCCCACTGAGTTTCTCGCCGGATCTTCTCAGTGGGCCGCGTTTCCGATCCGGTGGTAGATTCTGCGAAGCACTGCTCTTGCTAGGGTCAGTGTTAGCAACTCTCCGGTTGAGCCCCGCGAGCTCACCTACTAACGTTAGGGCGAAGCTGAAATAGCCTCTCAAGGCTATCAGCATAGGTAGGAAAAAAAAAGGAAAAAAAAAAAAAAAAACACGTTGGCCCCAACGTGGCTACCAACGTTGAGCGGTTAAATTGGTGAAGTGTCCACACGTTGGCTGTTAAACTAGTTCCTTTCCGACAGAACCAACGTGAAGATGTGCGATACCAAAATTTAAAATGCTCTAACCGCTTTTACCGTACTGAGTGCGTATAATTTATATTTGTTATTGAAAAAAAAGAAAAAGCCACGTCAAATGCGATGTTCCGTGCGGGTTGCAATTTTGTTGATGAAGACATCGCGACATGCATAGTCGACGCATATTGCATCAAATATTAAGTGTATAATCTAATTAATCTATGAACGGGACTGAGCAAAGCGCCAAATGTGGACGGATCGCGAACGTTGGCACCACCACAGATTCCTTTGATAAAACCGACACTCGACTACCAACTACAAACGTTCGCTCGCAACGTTGGGGCCAATGCTATTTTCTAGATCCACACGTTGGGCGAGTGGCATTGGGGCCTATGTTGGGGCTAACGTGTGAAGCCGGCGTAATGAAAAGCGTCGTCTAAACACCGAATGTGGCCAGTTGACAAGAAACACTATTTCAGAACTAATGAAATCGGTTAAAATCGCAAGAACAAAGCACTCGCTACTAATGTTTCAAACAATAGAATGAGTAATTTGTTAATTGTCGTCAGGTAAACATTTTATTATATTTTTGAACGAAACGACCTAAAATCCACAACAGCAAACAAAATTGTTTGTTCACGTGTAGTTCTTCGATGTTCATCAGCATTAATGATTCATGTTTGTTATGACTAAGTTGATACAATACCAGTTTAGGGTTTCGTGGTAGAATTAGAAAAACACGGAAACTATAAATTTCATGAGTTTATATGCGCATAGAGAACTATAATAAAAAGAATACAAAATATTAACAAAAAGGAAAACCAACACTTGAACAATTGAAAATGAGAATACACAATGTAGTCGAAGTCAGTTAAATGTGCATTATTAAGGATAACTCAAAAACTATGGACATGAGAATCACTAGCTCCCAAAAAATCAAAATCGGTTACCTGGAAAAAAGTTCTGACAAAGGAAAGTAGCATCGTAAAATAAAGTCGAATTGATAACCTCCCCATTTTTAAAATAAAGGAGATGGCTTTAACAAGTTAAAATCAGTTATTTTCAATTAAATATTAATCGTACTCACGTACTTTCCCAGATTTTTTTCTAATTGTTATTTGTAGCTTGTCATGATTATTTCGCTTCGCTACATTTTGTACGAGTACAAGAAATATCCACACGATCATCGTTCCTTAAACAGTCCGTGAATTCACTTTGTAATGTTTATCATATGTGCTCCAATAGCTAAACACAGGGTGGACTATGGGCTCCTAAATCGTCAATATACATCTTCTGATTAATAGCTGGCCAAGTGATTTCAATCTAACTTAAATATGTTATTAGTAATCTATAAAAGCATTGTATTAAATCGAGTTGAGTGGCTGCAAATAGTATAGAATTAAAATTAATTATATGAAACGTTTGAAAACGATTTTGACTATTGTAAGCAATTGTTTTATTAGAAACATGTTTATTATATACCTACACACAGTTCTGATTTTAATTTCACTTATGTCTTAAACTAAAACCGTAACGCAAAGTTACTTCGATAATTATTCTCATTACTATTAATCATGTTTACCACAGCTTACTAATTATTGTTTAGCTATTTTGGGACTCCGGACCCAATCGAATTAATTTGAAGCAATTTCGCTGCGATACAAAACAAATATTTGCTAATCATTGTGAAGCGTTTGACTATAATCTTTGTTTGTTTTATCGGGAACACGATGTACGTACATAAGTAATGTTAACCCTCCCAATAAAAGCGGTCAAGCGCTGCCTGGCCTCAGTATCGCGTGAACCGACGCAATTACACGGCGTGCGAACACCAGATATCAAGAACCACAAGCGGCCACGGCTTCGAGCTCAGTCGTCGCGGTACATTCGTTAGATTTACCCGTCCATTCGTAAAAAAGTCTGTTATAACAGAAAAACAAAAAAAATGTTTATTTCGCGTGCGGCGTATGTTACGCTGGTGTGCGTTCTTGCAGCGGCCAAAGACTTACCGCATCCACTCTCCGATGAATTCATCAACACGATTAACCTAAAGCAAAATAGTTGGAAGGCGGGACGTAATTTTCCGCGCGACACATCGTTCGCGCATCTTAAGAAAATAATGGGAGTTATCGAGGATGAACATTTTGCGACCCTGCCAATAAAGACTCATAAAATCGATTTAATCGCCAGTCTGCCGGAAAACTTCGATCCCAGAGACAAATGGCCTGACTGTCCAACGTTGAATGAAGTCAGAGATCAAGGGTCTTGTGGCAGTTGTTGGGCTTTCGGTGCCGTCGAAGCTATGACAGACAGAGTATGTACCTATTCTAACGGAACTAAACATTTTCATTTTTCTGCCGAGGATTTGCTTAGTTGCTGCCCTATTTGTGGACTGGGATGCAGCGGAGGAATGCCGAGACTAGCTTGGGAATATTGGAAGCACTTCGGTCTAGTATCAGGAGGTAGTTACAATTCCAGTCAAGGTTGCAGACCTTACGAGATCCCTCCGTGTGAACATCACGTACCCGGCAACAGGATGCCCTGTAGCGGTGACACGAAGACTCCAAAATGCACAAAAAAATGCGAATCTGGATACGACGTTAATTACAAACAAGACAAACAATACGGAAAACATGTATATACTGTGTCCGGAGACGAAGACCACATCCGCGCGGAATTGTTCAAGAATGGTCCCGTCGAAGGTGCTTTCACAGTATATTCAGATTTGCTGTCGTACAAGAGTGGTGTATACAAACACACACAAGGGGACGCTCTCGGCGGGCACGCCGTCAAGATATTAGGCTGGGGTGTCGAAAATGATAACAAATATTGGCTTATTGCAAACTCGTGGAACTCAGATTGGGGAGACAATGGCTTCTTCAAAATTTTGCGCGGCGAGGATCACTGCGGTATTGAGAGCTCCATTGTTACGGGTGAACCGTTCTTAGATGAACACTAGGTAATAGTTAAAATCAATATTTTTATAATAATCATTTTACGTACCTTAAATGGTGGATTAATTTTAAAAATGTACATTTATAACTCAATAAAAACTTTGATCGTAATACCGTATTTTGTCTATTTTAAAAAAGTTTACCCGATAAGTATGATTGTACACGCCTAAGAATGTGTTCCCGATCGAAAGGTGACCACCACTTATCGCCAATGGTGGGACAGCTGTTATACTATAGAATTGAGACTTAGAGCTCATGTCTCAAGGTGGGTGGTGGCATTTACATTATCGATGTCAATGGGCTCTAGGAACTACAGAACACCGGGTGAGCTGTGAACTCACCCGGTGGTGAGCTCACCCCTTACTGTTGGTAGGACCTCTTGTGAGTCCGCGCGGGTAGGTACCACCGCCCTGCCTGTTTCTGCCGTGAAGCAGTAATGCGTTTCGATCTGAAGTTCTTCGACCCGTTGTAACTATACTGAGATCTTAGAACTGGTCAATGATCAACTGATCTTAGATCAAGGTGGGTGGCGCATTTACATTGTAGATATCTATGGGCTCCAGTAACCACTTAACACCAGGTGGGCTGTGAGCTCGTCCACCCATCTAAGCAATAAATAAATAAAAACCTGTCTAAGTATATTTTGAATCCTGGTATAGTAACATCGCTTGACACAGATACAGCGGACGTCTTACCTATTAGATCACAATACTCTCGGAGTCGTCTATTGACCTTAATTTTTAAATGGTTCGTTTTCTATATAACAGTTTGCTCAGTATTTTCATTATGTGCTCTTTGTAATATTCTCCGAAATGTTCGCCATATTATAAGTGTCTACTAATTGTGTAAATAGAAACATTTTTACGCTTAATTTCACTTCATTTTATTTATTTTGACTTTTCAGTCATTGCCATTATTTTCTTATGTTATGACGATCGATGATTGCCGATGAGTTCTATCCAAAACGTGTATTTGTTCCAGTACTATAAAATTGATTTCTATTTATATCTGATCTGGTTGTTCATTAACGCGATTATAAGAAGAAAATGTATGACGGTAAAATGTATTTTTATTGCATAGATAGGTGAACAAGTTCACGGCGTCATTAATGTGCATCGTCGTGTATCAATTACAGTTACCTACACTGGAAAAACATTGATCCGCCCACAAACATATTAAAGATAACGAATAAACAGACATTTAAAATAGCATGATCCAACCAGATGGCAACAACAATAGCGTGATAATTACGATTCATTTTAAACTATCGAAGTAAAACAGATGTGATATTTTATTGCTTAAATGGTTGGGCGAGCTCACAGTCCATCTGGTATTAAATGATTACTGGAGCCTATAGACATCAATCACCTAAATTCTGTTATCCATCTTGGAACATGAGTTCTAAATTATAGTTTTACACTAAAATAGCTGCCCCACCGTTCTAACCGAGACGAATTACTGATTCACGGCAGAAATATGCAGAGCGGTGATGATACCTGCTCGTGCGGACTCACAAGACGTTCTACCGCTAGTAATTAGGCAAATTATACGAATATATTTTGTCGGTTTGCCTTTTTTTATTACACGATATTATTCCTTCACCATGAAAGTGAACAATGAATTCGTGAGCATTAAGTACGTGAGTAAATATTGTTATATAAATTTTGGAAATATGAGTCGTCTATTATCAAAGGTGGCAATCTGTGCATTTGAACAAAAAAATGTTATTGATACGTCAATACAGATTGATTTGAATATAATCGTATCCTTCAAAGAATACGGTTCAAAACCTGCATTAAATAAAGGTTAATAGTTAACCTGTTATTTATCTAAGATGTCGTTCCGAAGAGTTTTGTGACTGCCAATGGAATACAAAGTCAATAATTCGTTTTTTTGATTTACCAATAATTGTCCAAAAGTCACATTGCCGGCTTTGATACTAGTCGACTCATATGTACATATATACAAAATGTGAAATATTTTTTTCACCTCGGCAGCTCAACACACCGCTTTTGCTGCGAGACAACAGTGAACAAAACGCGATTTTGATTCGAGCGTGGTCAAAGTAGCTTTTTAATTTTTAAATCTTCAGTGCCACGAATTAACATTGTTCAGCCATAGATTTGAAACATTTGAATGTTACTGTGCTTTGTCTCTTTCACATGTATATAAAAAAGCGAGTGAGAAAAACAAACCCCTTCGAAATTCGATTTTGAAATTCGACCTCAAAGAAAACACGTTCTGAAACGCGTAATACCCTAAAATTTAAAGATATTTATAATAAAGAAATTACGTTTTTTTTTAATAGCTATTTCAATCTATTCGTGTTCGTTTCTATATCTCCTAAGTAATATGCGTTTTCACCTCAGCCGTGAGAGCACATATTACTTAGGACTCACTGCTGAGGTGAAAAGCAATGTGTGCTACACGAGAGCAAAGTTTTTTGCATCTCGTGCTGTTGAGTCTCACACTGCGCTCAGGATTCTAAATATAGAATCCTAGAATCCTAGAATATAGAATCCTTCGCTTGCTCGGGGCTCAAAATCAGCACTCGAAACAAAAAACAACTTTGCTCTCTTGTTGGCACAAATAACTATTTGTATACCGTAAATAAGCAGACGACTTCGCGTATCTGGTGTTAAGTGGCTAGCGATAACCATAGACAACACAGTCTACTCTGCCAACTACCTTGAGGCTTTAGTTTGGTTTCATTTTTTATTGGAGTAAATAAATTAGTTCATCGTATCCTACTATTCAGGCCGCGAGTTTTTCGGCGTAGAAACAGACAAAAGTCAAGTATTGTGTTAAAGGCCATTTTATTAAGACCGAAACACATGAATATCTCACTGCGTAAGAAGCAGCGTGCTGTGTATACCTATTACTTCTTCTTTTTCGTCGCTTTCTTCATTGCTGAAGGTCGTGTCCCTGAAACTTGACCGTTGCCTGTCTCGTGAGCTGTTTCCATCTCGTCCGGTCCTCAGCTGCTCGAATGGCGGTTGCGACTGGCAACCCAGTTAGAGCGGTTACTTGATCACACCAACGGCTAGGTAATCGGCCGCGGGGTCTCTTTCCTTCTACTTTTTACCTATTACAATCAGTCTAAAACCTTCACTTTCCCATTGGCATATAATTTTACTCATTTCACTATAATTCGTTTTACTGAAATTTAAATTTGTTGTTTTTTTATTAAATACATACTTTTGATATACCTAGTAGTATACTAGTCGTACTCGCCCGCTTTGCTGCGCATTTAAAATTAACATTATTATTTATTGTCATTATTATTAGGGAGTCCAACACTCATATAAATATTAGTCTATCCATTAAATACATGTATTTTCTACATGAATTCCAAGTTTCAAGTCAATCGGATGCATGGTTCAGTAGTTATAACGGAACATCCGTAAAAACCACAGTAGATTTTTATATTAGTATAGAAGAGTATATTATTAATAATACTAGTATAATAAGTAGTGTAATATTAATAATAATAGTACGCAGAATGAGGCTATTTTGATTTGGTGAAGATGTACGTTCTGGCCGTCCAGCTCGCATTATCTGGTTACCGTAGCCCGGGGACTACTCGTACTAAGGGGGCAAAGGGTATATCGACCACTTAAACAAACAATAACTTAACCAACCGCGAAATTGATAAGCATTTTGAGTCAATAAGAAAAAAAGACCAGAAATTGGTTAAAGAGTTTACTTACTTACTATAGAGGTTTGAAGTATCAGTTGGCTCAGTCTATGGGCTTCAGTAACCACTTAACACCAGGTGGGCTGTGAGCTCGTCCACCCACCTAAGCAATAAAAAAGAGCGATAAAAAAAACGATCTCACTGCCCACCTGGTGTTAAGTGGTTACTGGAGCCCATAGACATCTAAAACGTAAATTTTTTATTGCCTAGATGTGTGGACGAGCTCACAGCACCTCTGGTGTTAAGTGGTTACTGGAACCAATAGACATCTACAACGTAAATGCGCCACACACCTTGAGATATAAGTTCTAAGGTCTCAGTATAGTTACAACGGCTGCCCCACCCTTCAAACCGAAACGCATTACTGCTCTTCACGGCAGAAATAGGCAGGGTGGTGGTACCTACCCGCGCGGACTCACAAGAGGTCCTACCACCAGTAAAACCACCCATCTAAGCAATAAATAAAAAAGTTCAATTCGAAAAAGGGGATCCTGTGTCCAAAATAGTTTGTAAATCCCTACCGTAGCCCCACATTAAGTCTCTGTTGTACGGCTATCCTATTTTTATTTTCTTATATCACTTTACTTAAGAGTTACTATTAGTACTAATACTCTTTTAGATTCCAAAGATTAAAAAAAACCCTTTCTACACAATCAAGCTGTGTTCCAAAAGTAGCAAACATTAACGAAAACTTTTACCATTCAAAGACCTTGCTTAAAATTAAACAGAGGTTGGCTTCCCAAGCGCGACTCGTAAAAAGGCTAAAAGAGTTTGCCGCTTAATACTGTTCTCGTGTATTCGTAACACGATTAAAGATACTTATCTACTCGGATACCTATACCGGGCTTAGAAAGTTAAAATGTATAATTCAATGTCTCACTCGAATGATTGCTTCGTTTTAAATTACTTATCCTTGAATTAAGCTTTACAGTCTTCCATTATATTAAGAGATAAACACGTAAAATATTATTAGTTAATTAGGCTCTGTTTTACATTGTCAAATCCCGTTACGGATACCCGACCACCGTTTACGGGATCCGGACTTCTGAACCTCCGAAGACACTACTTCTTGAGTAAGGAGCGTGTGGCCACGTGAACCACACGCTAGTACCCTACACAGTCTGCCGACTAAGTCCTAACGAGCTCCTCCTGTACCGACTAAGCAAGACCCACGACACAGCAAAAACGCGCGCCGCGAAGTCAACTGGGTTACTGTTGGTAGTGCGTCTTGTAATACTAAAGGGAGGACGTATTGTGAGTCCACACGAGTAGATACCGAACTCACTCTCAAGGGAAACACATGCAAGATAAGAACAAGTAGATACGCGCTAACCCCGAAAACTCCTCTACAAAGATAAATATTGTTTCCGAGTGGGAATCGAACATAAGCCGCGTCGTTCACTAGTCACGGTCGCTAATCACTTAACCAAAGAGAAAATACCTATACTTTTTAAAAAGCGGACCGCTCCGGCTCCGCTCGGGTCGCTAACAAAAATTTCAACGATATTTGACGTTTTCTTTTGTTAAATAAAAGAACACTTATTGCGGCATAACTATAATAGTTAGACACTTTTTGTAAATAATAATGTGTTTTACAAAGTCGTAGTATGTACATTATTTTATTCTATCATCAATAGTTTTCGCAGGGCACGCGATGTAAAGAATATTTTAGGATTTTTAGGTAAATTTTTTACACCTTGGGTTACATTATTGGAGTTTTAGTAAGGATCCCTAATTTTTTAAAAAAAAATTATGGCCTATGTCACTCCGGAATAGTGTAGCTTCCAAACAGTGAAAGAATTTTTCAAATCGGTTCAGTAGTTTCGGAGCCTATTCAATACAAACAAACAAAACTTTCCTCTTTATAATATTAAGTATAGATGAAACTCATAACGCTATTTATATGTATGTACGTAAAAAAATGAACTGCTGTTCGTAAGTCTCGCTAAAACTCGAGAACGGCTGGACCGATTTGGCTAATTTTGGTCTTGAATTATTCGTGGAAGTCCAGAGAAGGTTTAAAAGGTGGATAAATATAAAGTTTAGGTCTTTTATTTATCGATTGAGGCACTACGAAGTCTGCCGGGTCAGCTAGTGTGTAATAAATATACTTATGCTTCTCATGATTGGCATTCTAATAGTAATGTATTGACATCATGACGATATCTGGCTTTTACGCTGTTTGTTTGCCTGACCCCATATTAATGAAGTCACTTGATAAGGTATATAAAGCACTGAACTATAAGTAACATCGCAAATATTACATTTCGTTGTAACGAGTTCAAAGACCTTTATTTTCACATCTATAAGGCAAACACGTACTGTTTAAATATAATTCATTATAACACAACACACTTGGTATGTCCCAGTTTTATTATTGACCCAAAGTTCAAAATGAGATCACAGAATGAAATCATTCAGTACATTAACAAAACAATAACTATAAAATTTATCAGTATATCATCATACGGGGTCAAGCTTGTAATTAAACACTATATATTTATCATATTTTTAATTTTATTTTTTTATGATTGAAGGATTACTGGTGGCCCGTAGGCCTTGCTAGTTTACCCAGGACAGGTTGGCGAGCAAAGGCTCACTATCACTATATTTAATTATGTGTTTGAAGGGGTTTAGGGGGTTGATTGCTTCCCGCTTCCGTAGGTTTAACCCGCGATTCCCTACAAGTGACCCCTGGGTGGTGCAAAACGGGAGCCGAATACATAATCGGTGGTAGGACTTATCCGACTGGCTGGCGACCACCCTCCAACTAGAGTCCGCCGCCAAATAGCCTAGCTGTGTTCCAGCGTGTGGGTTGGAGAGCCAGAGTTATTCTTTCCCTTTCCTCTTCCTTGTTGGGGGTGAATCTTGGCGATACCTGGAACATGCGGAGCAGACGTGCGTGTGAGCTCGCGGGACGTGATTGTTTGACGGGGGTATAGGGAGACCCAGTGAAACGGTGTTCGCCGCCGCCCGCCGGTCAGTTGGGGACCTGAACCCGGGTGTCACTACTAAACTCCGCCCCGGGAAGCTGTCCCGCCAACCGGTGTAAAATCGTGTCGTGCGGTCGTCGTGCCGGAGTCGGAGACCGGAGTGGATCCCGGCGATCGCACGCAGGGTGGACTGGGGGCCCTTCCATGCCCTGCGTCAGTCGCTCACGCAACCCGTGGTCGAGCACGTACTGTGCTCCGCGCTTTAGTCAGGTATTGTCACGATTTCGCCTCGAACATCCTACCCCACCCAATCCCACTCTCCAAATAAAATAAAAATAAAAAAATAATGAAAGCTCGAAAAAGGAAAAGGGTTTTGTCGGCGATTCCCCATTCCACATTTAATGTGGATTTCAGCAATGTAAGGGGTCTACATAGCAACCTCGACGCCGTACACCACCATCTTGAGACGGCGCAGCCTGCCCTCCTTTTTCTGACGGAGACGCAGGTATCTGCTCCGGATGATACTTCGTACCTTGAATACCCCGGCTACGTATTGGAGCACAACTCCCTGCGTAAAGCCGGGGTGTGTGTATTCGTCCGGGCTGATGTCTGTTGTCGCCGTCTACGAAGCCTCGAACAACGGGACCTGTCCCTCTTGTGGCTGCGCGTAAAACCAGGGGGTTGTACCCGAGTGTACGCGTGCCTGTACAGGTCCCACAGCAGTGATGCAGGTTCAGCTCTGATAGAGCATGTGCAAGAGGGGACTAACCGCGTGCTTGAGCAGTACCCATCTGCGGAGGTGGTGGTTCTTGGAGACTTTAACGCTCACCACCAAGAGTGGTTGGGGTCCAGAACCACTGACGTCCCAGGTCGGGCTGCCTACGATTTCGCCTTGGCCTACGGCCTCTCCCAGCTGGTGACACAGCCCACCCGTGTCCCAGATATTGAGGGGCACGAGCCTTCTCTGTTGGACCTTCTGCTGACCACCGATCCAGCCGGATACAGTGTGGTGGTCGACGCTCCACTTGGATCGTTTGATCAGTGCCTTATCCGTGCTGCCACACCACTCTCTCGTCCTAGTCGTCGAACGACGACCAGGTATCGAAGAGTTTGGCAGTATTTGTCAGCAGATTGGGATGGATTGCGTGAGTTTTACGCATCCTACCCATGGGGGCGGTTCTGCTTTTCCTCTGCTGATCCTGACGTTTGTGCGGACCGTCTTAAAGACGTGGTGCTCCAGGGGATGGAATTGTTTATCCCCTCCTCTGAAGTGCCCGTTGGGGGTCGCAGCAGACCCTGGTATAACAATGCCAGCAGGGATGCTGCACACCTCAAGCGGTCCGCATACGTTGCATGGGATGATGCTAGGAGACGTCGGGATCCTAACATCTCAGAGGAAAGGCGGAAATATAACGCCGCTTCC
Source organism: Bombyx mori (assembly GCF_030269925.1). NCBI lineage: Eukaryota > Metazoa > Arthropoda > Insecta > Lepidoptera > Bombycidae > Bombyx > Bombyx mori. Next base: position 9,257,906 of record NC_085123.1, read on the forward strand.
AGGTCCTACAAGAAGGTTATTGCCAGGGCGAAATCGGAGCACGTTGCTAGAATTGGCGAGCGACTGAAGAGCTATCCCTCTGAGAGCCGTGCTTTTTGGTCGCTCGCCAAAGCTGCAGAAGGTAACTTTTGCAGGTCTAGTCTCCCACCACTACGCAAGTCCGATGACAGTCTGGCCCATAGTGCGAAAGAGAAGGCTGACTTTCTGGTCAAACTCTTCGCCTCGAACTCGACTGTGGACGACGGGGGTGCCACACCACCGAACATCCTCCGTTATGATAGTTCCCTGCCGGAGATCTGCTTTACACAGTGTGCAGTCAGGCGGGAACTCCGACTCCTGGACGTCGATAAGTCGAGCGGGCCAGACGGCATCCCTGCAGTGGTTCTGAAAACGTGCGCCCCTGAACTGACGCCTGCGCTAACGCGTTTGTATCGCCTCTCTTATTGCACTAACAGGGTTCCGTCTTCATGGAAGACTGCCCACGTCCACCCTATCCCCAAGAAGGGTGACCGGTCGGACCCATCGAGCTATAGGCCTATCGCGATAACTTCCTTGCTTTCCAAGGTGATGGAGCGAATAATTAATATACAACTCGTGAAGTATCTGGAGGATCGCCAGCTGATCAGTGACCGACAGTACGGTTTCCGTCACGGTCGCTCAGCTGGCGATCTTCTTGTATACCTTACTCACAGGTGGGCTGAAGCCTTGGAGAGCAAGGGCGAGGCTCTTGCTGTGAGCCTTGATATCGCGAAGGCCTTCGGCAGGGTCTGGCATAGGGCACTTCTGTCGAAGCTACCATCTTACGGAATCCTCGAGGGTCTCTGCAAGTGGATCGCTAGCTTTTTGGATGGGCGGAGCATCACGGTCGTTGTAGACGGTGACTGTTCTGATACCATGACCATTAACGCTGGCGTTCCACAAGGTTCGGTGCTCTCCCCCACGCTTTTCATCCTGTATATCAATGACATGCTGTCTATTGATGGCATGCATTGCTATGCGGATGACAGCACGGGGGATGCACGATATATCGGCCATCAGAGTCTCTCTCGGAGCGTGGTGCAAGAGAGACGATCAAAACTTGTGTCTGAAGTGGAGAACTCTCTGGGGCGAGTCTCCAAATGGGGTGAATTGAACTTGGTTCAATTCAACCCGTTAAAGACACAAGTTTGCGCGTTCACTGCGAAGAAGGACCCCTTTGTCATGGCGCCGCAATTCCAAGGAGTATCCCTGCAACCTTCCGAGAGTATTGGGATACTTGGGGTCGACATTTCGAGCGATGTCCAGTTTCGGAGTCAAAGGCAAAGCCAAGTTGGCGTCCAAAATGCTGGGAGTCCTCAACAGAGCGAAGCGGTACTTCACGCCTGGACAAAGGCTTTTGCTTTATAAAGCACAAGCCCGGCCTCGCGTGGAGTACTGCTCCCATCTCTGGGCCGGGGCTCCCAAATACCAGCTTCTTCCATTTAACTCCATACAGAGGAGGGCCGTTCGGATTGTCGATAATCCCGGTCTCACGGATCGTTTGGAACCTCTGGGTCTGCGGAGGGACTTCGGTTCCCTCTGTATTTTGTACCGTATGTTCCATGGGGAGTGCTCTGAGGAATTGTTCGAGATGATACCGGCATCTCGTTTTTACCATCGCACCGCCCGCCACCGGAGTAGAGTTCATCCATACTACCTGGAGCCACTGCGGTCATCCACAGTGCGTTTCCAGAGGTCTTTTTTGCCACGTACCATCCGGCTATGAAATGAGCTCCCCTCCACGGTGTTTCCCGAGCGCTATGACATGTCCTTCTTCAAACGAGGCTTGTGGAGAGTATTAAGCGGTAGGCAGCAGCTTGGCTCTGCCCCTGGCATTGCTGAAGTCCATGGGCGACGGTAACCACTCACCATCAGGTGGGCCGTATGCTCGTCTGCCTAAAAGGGCAAAAAAAAAAACAGGAAATTTATATAGATACCGATCGGCAAAAGCTACAAAATGATATTTTTTAGTCTAGCTACAGGTAAGGGAAGTAATACATGGTCATCAGCAGTGTCTGGACTATATCTAGACCGCTGACAACATGGAGGACATGTTATTGCGCTCCAAATACAGTGGAGGGGAGTTCAATAAAAATCTGGATAGTACGTGGAAAAAACCAACTCTGAAAACGCACTGTGGACTTATGCCTATTCCAAGTAGTAGTAGATGTACTGATCACTTTTCGATCAATTTTGAAGTCGTCGTGGCTTAAGGGATAAGACGTCCGGTGCATTCGTGTTGAGCGATGCGCCGGTGTTCGAGTCCCAGGCGGGTACCAATTTTTGTAATGAAATACGTACTCAACAAATGTTCACGATTGACTTCCACGGTGAAGGAATAACGTCGTGTAATAAAAATCAAACCCGCATAATTATAATTTGCGTAATCACTGGTGGTAGGACCTCTTGGGAGTGTCCACACGGGTAGGTACCACCACCCCGCCTATTTCCACCGTGAAGTAGTAATGCGTTTCGGTTCGAAGGGTGGGGTAGCCGTTATAACTATACTGAGACCTTAGAACTTATATCTTGAGGTGGGTGGCGCATTTACGTTATAGATGTCTATGGGCTCCAGTAACCACTTAACATCAGGTGGGCTGTGAGCTCGTCCATCCATCTAAGCAATAAAAAAATAAAAAAGTTGTTTTATAGTACTATTGTCATTGTCACTCCGTCTTAATGTAGATCCCCTCAAATCACGCCCTAATGTAACTACTTTACCCTAAGACAGGACATGGGCTTATTCAACCAAAAACTAAATAAAAAAAGATTTCGTACAGAAAAAAGTTCAAGGACAAATAAAGTAAAGCATTGTTAAATAACATTTTATTTCATTAACTTCTTTATACAACGAATACGCGTTCAAACTTTCAAGTCAGAAATGTAATACGATCAGATTAGGTACTTAGTCAATATTGAATAATAATAATTTATTTTTTATTAATTTTACATTATTTAATCTGAAAAACGGGTTTCTATTATTATTATTATTATTTTCTAATAAGCTTTCCATTAAAAAGAAACGGTTGAATTCTATTTTACGTCTATTTATTTCACAATTATATTTAGGGTTATAACTCGTTCTATTAATACATTTCTGACGTATAAACGCGATGATCAGCTGTTCCGCCACTATAACTAACATATCACAAATTACGATTAGTTATATATTCAAATATACATAGTCTATTTTGAACTATAAATTAAGATATTATTTCATGTACAGACTTCATCACGATCAGTAGACGAAGGTATAAACAATTACCAATTACACTATCTTGACTAGGGGATGTGCAGAAAAATTTTGGAAAGGGCATCATTGATGTGTAAACATTGAAAAGGAAAAAAATAAAGCAACAAAGCAAAACCGTATTTAAAGCTAGTCAAATAAGGTCGACTCGTAATATTTTCCATTGTATAAACAAAATCATTGTACCGCGCCCAACTGCACATCATTCGTATGCTTAAAAACACGAGATAGTGTAATTGTTAACAATAAAATAACATAGCATATCAATAAATGTTATACCAAAATAAAATAACGCACTAACATCTATAATACACATACACATAAACTTTCATCAGTCTGTAGGAATATTAGTTTAACAACGATGTCGATTTGGTAAATCTTCTTTTTTTTTTAATCTATATAATTCAAAATATTAATACTTTTATCCTTGAACATCACACTATTATTTAAATACAAAGCTTTCTGATCATTCCCTTAATAGATATCAAAAGAAGAAGAAAAACAAATCTAATCTTAACTGACGCGGTTCTGTGTTGCCATTCATTAATTAGCTCCTCAATCAAATTTGGTTTCAAATGACAGAAGACATAAATTAATAAATTCTGCCAAATAGACTATTCTATAGTGTAATATTCTTTTTTTAACGTTGGCACTTCACTACTGTTTACAGGAAAACGCCAGCAATTCAATTCACCTTAATTTTGCGATATTGAATCAACTCAAAATCTACCTTATATTAACAAATGCAATGTTAATTTTCGTTCAATATAATCGCACGTTTAAATACGGTAAGCCAAGTCTGATAATTATTCTCTATATATCGTTAAAGCACTTAAGCCGAATACATGAATGATTAGTGAAGTACCAACATTTGATGATCTCGAACTTCAAAATCAAAAGCATATATTATAAACTATTTTTCGCGTACAAAAATATAATTTCCTCACATAGAAAAGAACATGATTAATTCATAAAATTCATATCGGCATTAGAAGCATAAAGTTCGTGATTTAATTCAATCATGATCAAGTTCATTGACCCGTGACATCAAACTTATCAAATTTAACAATTTAAAATGTAATTGGTTTTAATGTATTATATTACATATCTGCGACCATTGATTAGTTTGTCATGTCAATTGTAATCTACGTAACAGAATCTTTTCATGTTATTTCAATTAATGTAATTTTAAGTTTTTATTTATTGCGTACGTGGGTGGACGAGCTCGCAGTCCACCTGATGTCAAGTGGTTACTGGAGCCCTACTACATCTATAACGTAAATGCGCCACCCACCTTGAGATATAAGTTCTAAGGTCTCAAAAGATTAATTAATGTAATTAAATTTGTAACGGATTTCAAAACGCAAAAAAAATGTCGTCGGAACTTCTCGGTAGGTCGCGACTCCGATCCGGTGGTAGATACAGCGACGCAGTTCTCTTGTTAGGGCAAATGTTAGCAGTCTCTCAGGCTGAGCCCCGTGAGGTCGTCTACAAGTTCAATGAAGCTAGTGTAACCCGTCAAGGTTGCTAGCAGTAGGTAGACAAAAAAAATCAAGGACCTATGACGTTATAAGTTTATTACTTTAGTCTAATCCGCTGACCAGAATCAAGGGCTTAAAAAAATAATTGCTTAATTTTTAGTTCAGTTTACAGCTAACCTATTAATTTACACACCCAGAGATCGAGACCAAAATTTTATTATTGGAAAAAAATATCCCCCCTTATGCTTCTCATGTCGAAAGTTTAAAAAATCATGTAGAGATGTAACAGTAATGTAACACATAAACAGTCTTGATATTCAATCAAAATGATATCATTCCATTAATTCAAACCATTTACCAATATGATTTCCTTTATAAATCACAGCCTCGACGATTGAAACGACAGACCTTAACGGCGCTATCAATCTCCTGCTATTTACAATTCCGATTAAACGACAAACCAAGAAGCAAATGTTTTCTATAGCATACTGTTTCTCTTATTATTCGGTTCTCCGTGCAACGCTTCAACATCGTACGAAATTAACATTATTCAAAATGAACATTGTTAACAAAGATGATTTTTTTAAGTATTTCGTTCGTTTTTCGCGCGTCTTAGACATAATCAAAACCAATTTTCGATTTAATCTCTCGTTTCTTTTAATAATTTAATTTCGCCGGATTTTTTTTATTGCCCTTGTAGGCAGACAAGCATACGGCCCACCTGATGGTGAGTGGTTCCCGTCGGCTATGGACTTCAGCAATGCCAGGGGCAGAGCCAAGCCGCTGCCTACCACAAAAATACTATAATGCCAAACAAAAAATACGAGATTAAACCGATAAATTAGTTTATTTTATTACATATTATTAAGAAATTTCGAAGTCAAAAGCATAAGGTCTGATTTCATTTTCTGTTATAATTAGCATTAGCTCTACGCTATATTGTTTATCAATTCTTTACACTTACGCTTCCAATGGACGAATGCATTAAATAGACTAAAACCCATTACAATAAGAAGTCTTCAATTCGAAAAGTTTTTTAATCACGCATATCCGACCTTTTGCCTGTCGAAAAACTAACGACAGATCAGTAAAAAAAATGGAACGTTCATGAATTTAGCTTGACACGTAGAGATACAGTTATTGCCCCAAAATAAGTGTTCAAGAAACCTGGACATTTTTATAGCAATTTTATAGGGTCATACTAATAACAATTCCTTTTTAATCTATTATTTTAAGAATACTTTGATTGCGATACGACCAAGATATAACATGATTAAATCTTCAATGAAAATAATTGAGAGATCCACTTATCTTTCGGGGGAAGGGGGAGGGGAGTTGGGGGGCGGGTGATTTCGTCAACCGTCTATTCCAAGATCTGTTAAAGCACTCATCTCGAGACGCCAACCGCACTTCTTCAATCTTACATCGAAACGGCAGGGTTTACGTCATGGAATCATATCTAGTGTCCGGTGTGAGCGGCTCCGCTTCGTCTCCACGTCCGAAGTGGAACGCGTCCCTGAAGCTGTCGTGAAGTCGTTCGCTGAACGTTTTATATTCCGGATTCTCCTGGCCGAAATCGAAATCTGCAACTTCTATCGTGTACCTGTAATATTAATAAAAATATGATAAAAAATACGAAATCTATTCTATACTAATATATAAATCTACAGTGGTTTTTACGGATGTTCCGTTATAACTACTGAACCATGCATCCGATTGACTTGAAACTTGGTATCCATGTAGAAAATACATGTACTTAATGGATAGGCTAATATTTATATGAGTGTTGGACTCCCTACACCAGTTGCGGGGGCGTTAATAATGAGAATCTTTGTGGAGGTGAGAAATAACAATGTTAATTTTAAATGCCCAGCAAAGCGGACGGGTACCTAGTACCTAATAAAATTAAAATTTACAACAGTACACCTTATTACAGCATTAATTTACCGTTCAACGTCCTCGCCGAACCCGTCGCTTGCGACGAAAGGCTCGACGAGTAAATTAACCCACAGACACAGCCCACCGAGTTTCCGGTGGTAGATTCTATGAAGCACTGCTCTTGCTAGGGCCAGTGTTAGCAGCACTCCCGGTTTGAGCCCCGTGAGCTCACTTACTCGCCCGGTTACGCTGACATAGGCTCTCAAGGCTATCAGCTTAGGTAAGTAAAAAAAGCAATGGTTTCAGGTGGAGCAATCAACGTAAAACCTACTAACACTCCTTCAAACATTGGCGTGTACTAAATGAAAACTTCATTGGCGCCATTGTGATTTGAAACTCAACGAATAAGCGACACTAAAAAGAGCCAAACGAGCACATACATAATATATATGATTTCCGCCAGCGAGAGCGAAATAGAATACTTATAAGTTTCACTTCTACCGTGTTCGTATTGTGCACAACAAATTTTATATACCCATTTATGTACGTAATAAAAATTAAGAATAAGGATTATTAGTTACTTCGATCTCGTGTCTCAAGGACTATGGTGACCTAAATAAAAAAAAAAAGATGTGTGCTGTCGTGGGACACCGGATAGAAGTTCCTTATTTTAAAAATAATAATTTTAAATTCTATTCGTGGTATAAAGAAAATAAAACTGAAGGTTTCGCAACAACCCACGGTCATTCAGTAACGTGCGAACTCATTGTGGTACACTTCATTCACGGTTGTTTGCATAAGAGTTAGTGTATTGCGCAAATGAACGCTCTGAGATCGTGGTCAATGAATGAAAAAAAATATGTTATTTTTTGTACGTTATTACAAAGTTAAATCGTACACTACGTAATGCACACGCATTACTAATAAAAATCTTACGTTACGGATGTTTTTTCCCGGTTAGGGTACTCCTCCGCATCGTCCCATAAGGAACTTCGTTTCAAAAAATAAATGAATAAATACGCAGCAGTAAAACTTGAAATATTCCACAAGTATTGTTAATGTCAGTAATGTTTTTTAAAAATACAAATACCATGAAGGTTACATACCTTGATCTGTGTTGATAATATGCAATACCGAACACTACGAGAATCACCGCAACGAGGCAGAAAAACACTGGCACCACGATCACAGATAACTGCGTGGGTACCGCAGCTGAAAACATTATTATTTCATTATAATCTATGGAACACATGTTTATTAAATATAGGAACAATATCGCACAAAAAAAATTCAACGATACCAGTTTTTAACGGGTTCGTACCGTATTATAATACATCACAATTAATGACAAGCTATTGCAAGGCCTATGGTAACGGTAGACTGCAATCTTCCTCTTCTTGAAAAAAGCTTCTACAGATCTTTTCTTTTTGAGCCCCATAAATAGTAGTTTGTACGCCAAAGTTTAAAACAGTTCGTAAATTGAAACCACAACAAAAAATACGTAATTACTGACATTAAGATATATTATAAGGCCCGCCATCGCGCCTGGAACAAAGCCAGTATGCAATTTATGACATCCATGGAGCTATTTCAAATCAGGTAGGCCATGGGGACTATTTTCCTAACTAAAGCAATTCAATAAATAACTAAATCGGGGTATTCACGTATCGTTGCAAACCGTATCGCGGGTCTTCAAATTTGGGAGGTAGTAAAACAACCTTCTAATCTAACCTAACTAAGTCGTCGTAGCCTAAGGGATAAGACGTCTGGTGCATTTGTGTTGAGCGATGCACCGGTGTTCGAATCCCAGGCGGATACTAATTTTTGTAATGAAATACGTACTCAACAAATGTTGACGATTGACTTCCACCGCAAAATTATAATTTACGGTTTTTAATTTATTTATTTTTTATTGCCCTTGTAGGCAGACAAGCATACGGCCCACCTGATGGTGAGTGGTTACCGTCGCCCATGGACTTCAGCAATGCTAGAGGCAGAGCCAAGCCGCTGCCTACCGATGGGCCGTATGCTCGTCGCCTACAAGGGCAATAAAAAAAGCCTTCGCGTTATATCTCCAGTACTTTATCCATTGCAAAGTGCAATATGGAAAGACGTTTTTATGTTTCTTTTAGTTCAACCGTTTTTTTGGCCTATGCATTTTATTATCATAAACATTTACATTAAAATTTACATTCTGATATACCAAAAAGAAAAGAAAAAAACATTTCTATTCTTTTTTCCGTATTTTCATAATAAAAACCATAGTAAAAGACAATCAAACAGTATTTATATTTAATATAGAAGATGATGCCTACCTCGAGTCGACGTCGAGGAAGGCAAAGTTGAATACTTATACCTAGTCTTGCCATAAATACTGAGACAAAGGAATAAAATTTTTTTAGCAAATAACATTTATTACTTTTACAGTTTAATACATAAATATAAAACAATTTAAAGTACAAAAAGCTTATTCTAAGTGGTCTCCATTGGCTGCAATACAGTCCTTTAAACGTTGAGGCCAGTTATCAATAGAAGCACGCACTCTTTCCATGGGAAAAATTTTCACTGCCTATCGTACGGATTGTTTTAGGCACTCCAAATTATCATGGCGTTTAGAGCAAGCCGTACTCTCTAAAACTGACCATAAGTCATAATCCAGCGGATTAAGATCGGGACTAGACGACGGCCAGTCTTCAGCTCTGATGAAGTCCGAAACGTTCGTTTCCAACCAAGACTGCGTAGACCGAGTTTTATGACCTGGCGCCGAGTCTTGCTGGAAGGACCATTCTTGATTATTGAACATGGTGTTGTTAAGGGGCTTCACTACCTTCTCAAGAATGGTATCTTGATACACATGTGCTGATGTTTTGATACCTTTTTCACAAAAGTATGGCTCAGTCACTCCTTCATAGCTAATACCCCACCAAACCATCACTGAAGTCGGATAGTGCCCACGTTGCACTCTGTCGACTGATTGGGAAGCTTCCTTAGAGCTTTGAGCATAAATACGGTCATTTTATTAGTTAAAATGTTGCTCAATTGTAAAAAATTTCTCATCCGTAAGCAAAACTTTTCTATGACCTCCCTTTACGTACCGCTTCAGTAGTTGTTTCGATTTTACCACCCTATTCTCTTTTAAATTATCAGTTAAGAAATGACCAGTACGTCTCTTATAGGCTGCAAGTCCTAGGTCATCTTTTAAAATACGCGACATGATTCTAGGTGCAATCTTCATCTCCCGAGATAAAATATTTTGCTTTCGGACAGGATTTCTTCGAATTCTTTCCCTTACTGCTTTGACCACCTTTTTCGTACGAACACTACGTGGACGGCCAGATCTTTTTCTGTCACAAACAGAGGAGGTCTCATTGCACCTACTAATAGCCCGGTACCCAACATTTTACTAACACCAAGCGTATGGAAAGTTTTAAAATTGCATTTGGCTCCATACCTACTTTGTGTAATGCAATCACAGCGATTCGGTTCTCTTTATCACCCCACTCCATTTTAATATCGCAAAATATTGTACAATGTATTGGCGCCAAAATGAGAAAACTCAATGAGCAATCATATAAAAATGACAGATTCCCAATTCAAATGTAATATTTTGTTTATTTTTAATTGTAACAGTATTTATGGCCAGACTAAGTATTTACTGGATCTTATAAAATCATATGATAAACAAATTTAAAGTCACGTCAACACTTTCAACTAATATGTTATTGTTATGGAATTTTTGGCGGGAACGCGAGGAGTGAAGTTGTGTGATTTGTTTTATTTTGTCTATTTAGTGTTTTTCCAGGTTCCAGTTTTAAATGTGTAATAATTGTGGTTTATTAACTGTTTAATATCTGTGAAAGTGTACAAATGTGGGAAAATGAAACAAAGCCGCTGGACGTAACTTCTCGGGATACTCCAAAAACTCCAATGAAAACATCTCAGTAAATGACCAACATTTTACTGAGATTACATATCATCCCATATCATCTCATTTAATTTCATCGCAGCTAATTAATGTCCCAAATTAATCATCTTCATTTCATGTTATTTCACTCCATAATATCATTTTTCATAAAAATAAGAATATAAATTAAAATAAGACATGACTTAAAGGTATCAGTTACCAGGTCATAAAATCTCTTAAAAAAATGTTAATGTTATAAAGATCTGTATGTAATGTTGCAAAGATAAAAATATACAAACAATATGAAAAAAAAGGGTGCGTGTACTTATGTACGCGCGAAAGAAATTATACTTTATTTTTATTAAATTTATTTCTTTTTTTTTTAAATATTATATAATTAATAATTAATATTTAATGTTAATAATTTAATAATATTTAGTATGAATTATATTAAATAATAATTTTGTCATTTATATTACTAAATAATACATACGGATAGTTAACCTCAATTGTATTCGAGCACTTAGGAAGGTTGATGAGCAGTTTTTTCACAAATATTTTCTAATGTTAATTAGTATTGATTTAAATATTCAATTTAAATCACTTCTGATTATAATTCAGACGCACATATAAAATTCGCACTTGTTTATTGAAAACAAAATGAAAACACGTGTTTTAAATGTAGAAACTCAAAGCATGTGGATAAATATTATAAATATAAATAAATACACAGTGAACAGAGGCGGCGTGCGTGCCAACATGCGCCACTAACAGAGGTTCCATTTCTGTTTTGTTGGTAGCATTTTTTACGAGTGTACATGTGCGAAAGTTCACCTGCGGCTATATTCAGACTCGCCAAGTTACGTCAGTCGTATTGTAATGAGCGATTTAGTGGGCAACTTCATTTCTGATAATTTTGTGTCACGGTGCGCGCGCATCGTAAAATTTCACTCTCATCAATTTTTCATAACGCGCCTAAAGAAGTATAACTTCAAAAATATATACACTAATGTGTGTTAATTGGTTAATTCTCCGTCCTTCAGGCTTCCGGAGCAACGAATCGACAGAATTTTTATCTAGAATTAATTAATGTACCGAAAACAGTTTTATATTATTGCGTTGATGGGTGAACTAGCTCAAGGATCACTTTCTGTAAACTAGTTACCTGGGTACACAGACATCACAAGGTTGTATGTTGATACACACCCGTGCGGTCTTAAAATAAACCTTATCACAAATTTAAAAAAAATGAAATTTTTGCAGGTTTAAATTTTCATTGCACGATGTTATTCCTTCATCGTGGAAGTTATTCGCATACATGTATTAACCCTTTTAGTGCTGAGCTTATTTTCATATATTTTGCAGAAATTGCCATAGAATACTTGAAAAAAAAAAAGGTACTTTACTCGACTGTACATATTCTATGTCACATTTTCTAAGAGAAAATTTCTGTAGTAGCTACGCGAGAAATGATCGCTTTTATCTTTAGGCATAACAAAGATAATAATGTAACAGTGCTACAATATAATGATCTACTCTTCCATAGCCCAGATAGTGGTTACGGCTGTTAAAATACTGTCAAATATAACATACTTGTGTTATTTGTTATTAAGTAAATAATTAACTACTTGTAGCTTGTCATTGGTAAAATAAAATATCGCTTACTCTTCTATTTTATATCGTTTTGATGATTCGTCGAAATAAAGTTTAAATGTTATCGCCAAAAAGATATAAAAACGTTTTAATCGTGTATTAAATTCGTTACAATTTGAAACTTCAAATGATTCTTTAAAATACTTTAGCACTTAACTGGTTGTCATTTCTTTTCTATCTGTGCAGATAGCCTTGAGATGCTAATTTGGCTTCTCCTTGACGTGTAGATGAGCTCATGGGGCTCAAACCGGAGTGTTGCTAACACTGGCCCTAGCAAGAGCAGTGCTTCGCAGAATCTACCACCGGATCGGAAACGCAACCCACCGAGAAGATCCGGCGAGAAACTCAGTGGGCTGTGTCTATGTATTGGTTGTAAGATTTAGTACCACCATCCTTACTTTTTAAGAGGCGGTCACGCGCCTTTCAATTAGGTATGACAAACACATTACGACGATACAAATAAAACTTTGACCTCATGTGTCGATTTCGAGGATCACTTAATAGTGGTTACGTGGACACGACACGTAGACACAACCGGTGGATCGTGAGCTCGTTCCCCATCAAAAGTTACAATAAAAAATTAAAAATATCTCACCTCGATAGATAGTAACAGTCTCCCTAGAAACGATCTTCGTTATTTCATTCTCAATAATGATGACGACAGTGTGCTGGTCGCTGTCCGGGAAATAATGAATGAAACGGAAATCTGTCGCGTGTGTTGTTGTTGTCTTAGCACAAGTTTCGTTTCCGGTCACATTGTATTGTCCCACTTTGTACTGGACACAATAGTCGAATGGAGGCGATCCTGCGTACGTGACCTTAAGATCCAATAAATCTCCGTGCTGTAGCCAATTTCGGCCACTAATATTAACTGTTGTTATAGGCTCTGAAAATTTAAAAGCACTATTGTAATGTAAAAGTATTTTTGAACGAGATGAATACAATTGCGTGAAGAAATCACAATAATTTACGAAAATTACAGCCATTTGTTACATTTACACTAAATTTACATATTCGATCGCGGCCTTTCCTAGGTCAAACAATAAGTCTTAAGCACTCTCTAATAGGAATAAGTCTCACCTCTAACACTGACTATTTGTTCAAATCGCCCGACTGTGTAATTTTCACCGACAGTAATCGTATTATTGCATTTGTATACTGCTGGCGTTTTCTTTGAAGTTCTGTTCGAAATACCTCTTTTTTTAATTTTATGAACTTCCGTAGAATTTTTAATTACAGTGGCCGGTGAAGGTTCTGTCGCTGCAGTGGATCCTTGTTTAATTGTCTTCGTGCTTAAAGTTTTAGGGCTCGTTGAAGACTGGGTCGTTGGAGGTTTGGGTGTCGTGGTAGTGGTTGTTGTTGTTGATGTTGTGGTAGTTGTTGATGTTGTCGTTGTGGTTGTAGTTGTAGTTGTAATAGGTGGTATTGGTTGATTATTAGCCACTACAATAGCCTCGACATGGTGACTGCTCATCACGTCACCGTAAGTGTAATTAAATGAGAAATCTATTGTGTTATCATATAAGACACAATCTATAAACCAGTAGGTGTTAATCGTAGACGCGTTTTGCTTCAAAAAACTCATTTCCTTTTCTGGTAGCTTCACATAGTGATACACTGGTTTATTGACAGCAACAAAACTATTTGGCCTGTCTTTATTGTTCTGATTCAGAACTAATTTACCATTTAGCGAATCTGAAATTAATATGTTTTAGTTAATATTGCATCATGATTTTAAATAAACTATCAAGTGAGTCGACTATTATCAAAGGCGGCAATCTGACTTTTGGACAATGATTGGTAAATCAGAAAAACGAATTATTGACTTTGTATTCCATTGGCAGTCACAAAACTCTTCGGAACGACATCTTAGATAAATAACAGGTTAACTATTAACCTTTATTTAATGCAGGTTTTGAACCGTATTCTTTGAAGGAGACGATTATATTCAAATAAATCTGTATTGACATATCAATAAAAAAATTTTGTCCAAATGTACAGATTGCCGCCTTTGATAATAGACGACTCAAGTGTAAGAAACATCAAGTCGTCTTGGCCTAAAGAACAAGTAGTGTACTTGTATCAAGCGGTGAAACTTTGCCAGTTTTTTAATCCCACAACGTATACATTCTTATAATGAAGTAATGTATGACACATATTAATGAAAGTCTTAGAAGACTAGACTAGACTCAGATGATGTTGGCGAATACAATGCCTGCAGGATTGATACCTAGTACCATAGTACACCTTGTTAGATAATTGACGAGGTTCTGACAATCAAGACGTGGCGGAGTAACCATACACCTAGATCATACACCAAACTGAACATTCAGTCTCCCAAAAAAAATCCTCAAGCGGTCAGTTTAATGATGAAAATTGAGATAGGTCTGGTCATAAAATTGTGTAGGCTTTTGGTCATTGTATGGTCAGTCAAGCGAACGATTCATACAGACTAGAGACTAGACGTAGTAATAACAAACAGTTCAGACGATTAATATCATAACCTGATCCATTATATGAGTCGACTATTATCAAAGCCGGCAATGTGACTTTTGGACAATTATTGGTAAATCAGAAAAACGAATTATTCACTTTGTATTCCATTGGCAGTCACAAAACTCTTCTGAACGACATCTTAGATAAATAACAGGTTAAGTATTAACCTTTATTTAATGCTGGTTTTGAAAATTTATTGCCATGGAAAATTTATTGCCATGATAAAACAAGCAAGCAAAGATATCTACATATTTTCAATCAAGTTGAAATCTTATCTGTTCAAAAAAAACTGCACCAGAACAAGCCATATTTGTAAAAGGTAAATAAATAAACCACTTAATAAACTCAAAAAATTTTCAAGTCAAGTGTTTTTAATCGCACTAGTCGATATTTAACAAGAATTCACTGTAGAATGGGCAAAGGGATTCTCTATTTTATTGAAGCATAATGGAGCTCCCATCCTGCATTTAGTAGTCATTACTGGGCTCTTATCTAAAACATACATTGTTATTAGTATGCATGAATAATATTTTATTATCTTTAAGGCCAGTTGGGGATTTTGGTTGTAGATTATTATTCATCCTTCATCAGGGTTGATAGATTAATAATGTAGGGTATTATAGGCTTTTGCTCCAAAGTGGTTATAATTTCTCTACTTAGGAATGAATTCATATTACATTACAGACTTGGTTGGAAATTATAATTATAAACTTTCTCTAAGCAGTCTAAGCCCCAATTTTAACCTAATTTAAAGACAATAAGCCTGAAATAATCTTAAAACGTACCTGTTAACTGAAATACAGTTTTACTTGTTGAAACTGGCCACCATATACCTAAGAAATTCTTCTCCAGGGAAATTTTAGTAACATATTGTCCAGCTTTATACAAATGACGTGGATATTCTACTATCCATGTACATGAGTTTTTCGCTTCGATAAACTGCAGTTGATAAAATATTAGTTCTTTTAGTTATATATTTATTTATGCCAACCACTGATAGCAGTAAATAGTAAACTAGAGAAAACCATACAGAAAATGTTTTAGATTTCATCTTTAATAAAATCTCAGAAGGTGCAGAAATGTTTGTTTACATGAGACAAATAGCTCTTTTAATTATTATTTTTTGTTATCAGTACTCATGTTATCCATAAACTAGAGCCCATTGACAGCTCAACATGAATGCCAACACCAACATTTGGATTTAAGACTCAACTTTATTGGAACAAAAGCTATACGGTCCTTCAAACTACAATTCATTGTTGCTTCATGGCAAAAATAGGCAAAACTGTGGCATCAAATTTATTTATTCACATAGTTTCTGGAACTTAATATTTATATGATAGTAAGTCGGTACTTACAGACTCACTATGTCGCAAATCATCAAAAAATGAATATTTAAGAGTTTCTTCGTTGTAATCTGATACAATTGCTCTAAAAGTAACGTTGGAGCCCAGCACAGCAGGTCCATTGTTTGTAATTGACAGTTTCAAAGCAGAAACAGCTAAAATATCATTATTATATATTAATAAAGCGATAAATCCCGGAATTATTAAGTAGTTCTGGTAAACGTGCAGAAAACTCACCTATGTCTAAGGTAAAAGTTAAAAAAAGGTAACAAACAAAGGGGGCCATTATGAAACGTTTGCAAATTCAGATTTATTACTTTAAAAACTGAATAAAATAATCCAATTTTATTGTAATTAAAACAGTTACACTACACAAAATGCACATTTAATTTTCAAAACCAATTTGTCAATCGCTGCGCAAACAAAACGAAAAATATATGAAAATCATGAATTAATTTTTATTTACAGATACAGACAGAACTCGGTGTTGCCGGTGTTTTTTTGGTGTATTTTCTGTGCAATTTACTGTCATTTTATACACGGCCCTAAATCATAGACCTTTTAGGTTTCATATTTCAGTGCCCTAAATACACTAATGCAAGGTAATTTATTTTAATAGGTAACATTTGACAATTCATCTAAATTCAACAACGTAAACTTGTAACGCCGGACATAAAATAATATATTTTTTCGTTTTGTTAAAACTGCACACTATTTTCAATTACCATTACATATTTATAATATTATATAGTAATAATTACCGATAAGATTGTTACCAATTTATATAATTTTTATCTATAGTCGATAAGGCAAGAATTGATGTTAAGGTACTTAATAGTTTTAAAAATACGCCTTTAAAGAAAATTCAACTAAAAAATAAAAAGTAAATAATAGTTTAAAAAAACTAAAAAAAAACGCCTTATATAGAATTGAACTAAAACATAGAAAATAACTTTTAATAAATTTAAATTGAAAATAGTGTAAACATATTTAAATTTTATTTAAAAAAAAAGCGTGGGGTATTTAGCCACTAAGCAAAAATTAAGAGAGCTTGGCTGGGAGGCGATAACGCTTCCGCCGTATGGTCCTGACCTTGCACCTTCAGATTTCCACCTGTTTCAGTTTCTTCAGAATTCTTTAAGCAGTGTCAGATTAACATCACGAGAGGACTGCCAAAACCAATTGTTGCAGTATTTTGATCAGAAACCCCAAAATTTCTATAGCAATGGGATCATGTCCCTAACTACAAGATGGCAAAAAGTTATCGAACAAAATAGTACCTACATACTTTAGTTAGATGTAAATAAACTATATAAAAAAATGTTGTGAATTTTCTTAAAAAATGCGAAGACACTTTTTCCCCAGCCTATTATTATGAAATGAAATGTAGTTGATTAATATGAAACATGGTGTGAAAGCAAGTCCAACTTTAATAAGTTGAGATGTTAAATCTGGTAAAAGCAACTAAGCCATCCAAGCTCCGTTATGTAATTGATGAACTAGAGTATGGACACGAAGTTGTTCGATTGCCTCCCTGCCATTGTCAGTATAAAGCCACAGGGACAAATAAAGGATCATGCAGCAAAGAACAATACTGAACCACTCTTCAGTACTGCTAAAATGATGATGAAGACTAGAGAAACCTCGTAGAGAAAACAAAGAAAATTGTTTTACAAGATTTTGATCGAAATGTGAGAATAAACAATATTATTGAAAAAAAAATGTGTGCGTGTACTAGTGTACACACGTAAGAAGTGAAACTTATTTATGGCCTTATTTTTCGAAAAATGATCTACATGCAACTTTCTAGAAATTGGTTAAATAAAGTTAAATTAGATAAAGTTTAAACAAAAGGATTTTATTATCATAGACATGAATACAAAAAAGTTAAATTAGATAAAGTTTAAACAAAAGGATTTTATTATCATAGACATGAATACAAAACAGATGGCGCGTAACGGAAAAATGTGACGCGTAACCGAAAAACGTGACGGTAAATTTTTTTCCAACGCCGATAAGGAAGTTTCACTTCAATGAATTATTACTATATCTGAGTGCTGACAGCAGATGTGATGATGACAAAACTAATAACAGTTCCGATACTTCACGAATAAATGTAATATTTTTTGTTAAATTATGTACTTGTCTTATTTTGCTCTTTAAATTTCCGAAAGAAAAAATAATAATGGGACAGGGATTCGCCTGATGATTTTTAAAATTCACATATGTTTCAAGTCTGTATCGATTCATTCGCTTTAATCGATGTTTTTAAGCAGGTTACCTCACTATGAAGATAAAACTGACAGACGTCAAATGTTACTAAAATGCACTGAAGTAGGTATGCAGCCTAGTCTATGCTAAAATTACCTCTACATTTACCTACTTAAGTAATATCATGGAATAAGTACGGTACCTACAACTAACTCTATGCGTAATATAGATTTACCTTAAAGTTAACTTTTTGGCGGGAACGCGAGGAGTGAAGTTGTGTGATTTGTTTTAAGTTGTCTATTTAGTGTTTCTTCGGGTTTAAATGTGTAATAATTGTGGTTTATTAGCTGTTTAATATCTGTGAAAATGCACAAATGTGGGAAAATGAAACAAAGCCGCTGGACGTAACTTCTCGGGACCCTCCAAAAAGTCCACTGAAAAAATTTTACTAAATGACCACCATTTTACTGAGATTATATTTATCCCATATCATCTCATTTCATTTAATTTCATCCCAGTTGATTAGTATCTCAAATTAATCATCTTCATTTCATTTCACTCCATAATATCATTTGTCATAAAAATATGAATAATATAAATTAAAATAAAACATGACTTAAAGGTCTCAGTTACCAGGTCATAAAATCTCTTAAAAAAAACCTTAAAGTTAGTATTTTAAGTAGTAGTAGTATTAGTTGTGGGTGCTTATTAACTCCATGGGATTTACTATTTTATATTAAAGTATAATCTGTATTGGCTCACTGAATTTGGCCCCCCTTTTTTGGATTAACAGATTTTTTTATTTTTAATTATTTTTTCGTTGTTTGTTCGTTAATGTTCGAATGTAAAAATAGTTGGTTCGTCTTTTGTTTATTTATAATTAATTAAACAAATGATCACCCTTAAGTTGGCTCCCTTTACTAGATATCTTTATTTTTATCGCTACAAACATGCTACGGACAAACGACGAACAGACAATTAAAAAAAAATAATCGAAAATCAAAAAAAGAGGGGCCAAATTCAGTGAGCCATTGTTGAGTCATGACGTCATGATAAACTTAATCAATGTGTAATAGACAATATTTTCTAAATGAAAACAGATTGCACACAAGAATGATCGAATGTTAGCGATTTTTTTAATTATCGATATTATGTTTTGAAATCATCGATTAACATGCCCAATCGAAATAGTCAATCCGCAAATTAGCAACAATCAAACTTATTTGATAACGAATGTGATTGTTGTACGTTTACGCTTGTAACAATTGTATATTACCTACGGTGTTACATGGTAATTAGGTGCAGTGAAAGTGAAATTAATTAAAAATAATGAACTTTTAATATCAAACATTATTGTTTTCGGTTCAATTGAGAAGATGGCTACCGTATTTGATAGCCCGTTTATACGACAACGTTTACATCGACTTCGACATCGTGATTATGATTTCGACGAAGACCAGAGATTTGGAAGATGTGATTGCACTAGCTATTCCTATTTCGTACTTTCCATGGTTTTGTTTTCCGTGGGTACAGTAATAACTGTATTAGCTTTGGGTGACGGTGATGGATACATTCTCAACAATTTGGGACACATGTGGCTTGTAGGTCCGATTTTTATATGTTCGGGAATGATGGTTGCTGTTAAAAGTATGTTGTATTTACGAAGAAAAAGTGTTATTCAAATGCTTTTACATCAGAGAGCTATTATACGGGTGAGTCATGTCTGTAATCACGATACTCTGTAATCATTAAAAAAATTCCTTAAGAAACCTTTAAGCTTTGGAACTCATACATTAGCGAAAGCCTCTAGTATGCTTCTAAAAACATTAATGATAATAGCAGGACATTCTCATTTACATAAAAATGAGAAATGTGCACATATTTGTACAATTACAGTTCTACAAATTTTATCGGAAGTAGAATATTTTATGTGGTGAAGTTTTCTTTATAATGAACATTAGGCATGTTACATGCAGATACCAAATTATGGCCATAAATATAGCTAAAAAGAAAAAAAAAACAATCTTTCTTAAATATTATTTTGAGTTTGAAGGATTAAATTACAATTACTTAGGTGAGTAGTGTTTGTGCTCATTGAATTAATAATTTTACTATGCTTTTTACTGAACTGTTAATAATTTTACTGAATCGCCTTGTATCTCTTCCTGCATGGATTGTTCTTATAAATACCCTTCTGAAAAAGTAGTAAGACTGAGATAAAAAATCATAAAAATAAGAAGACATTATCACTACTTGGCAGACGACTGAGAACCGACTACTTTCTTAAATAATTCGCTACAGCAGTCACAGTTCCAAAATAATATGAAAGAGTAAGTTCATTCAGTGTGCAAACCACGTCATTATTATAAACACACAATTTGTCACTTTTCACCTGAAAATTTCAACAGCTTTAAATAATTTGAATTATGTTTACTGCATATAAGAGTTTACTAAACGAGACAAGGATGTAATTGTCAATTGCTCAAATAGACTGCTAGACATTTTTTTTATAGAGTATGCTTAGGAAGAATTGTGTGACCAATTCAGTAATAGATGCATTCATAAAGGTGGAACCATAAACTTGTCTATCAGCATCTGGAATAAATAATACAATAACAATACAAATTTTTCAAACTTTTTTTACATACGATGTTGCATTCTATTATCATTCAGATGTATTTTAAACATAATATGAATGTCAGAATTTCATTAAATATATTTTTTTATTTAAACAAAGTAACTTCAGTAAGAAAGTCAAAAGGTTCAAGAATCCTATATGAAAAATGTTTTCATATTGTCCCAACAGACCTGGCATTGCTGAAGTCCATGGGCGACTGTAACCACTCACCATCAGGTGGGCCGTATGCTCGTCTGCCTACAAGGGCAATAAAAATAAAATAAAAAAAGACCGAAAATTAACTAAATAGAGTTATGTACTTCTTTTTTCTTTTATAATACGAACCACTTTATTAGGCTATTAAGTTCTCGCTGTTTCGTTTTGAAAATAAAAGCTTTATTTCAATTAAAGGAACAAAAACATTTTATTCACAGTATTGACCATCGCTAGTGACTACTTTCTCCCATCTTTCTGGCAGTATATGAATTCCGTGTCTGAAAAACGATGTGTCTTTTGAGAATATCCAAAAATCGGTCCATTTTTTAGCTTCTTCATACAAATGAAAGTGCTGGTCAGCTAGTGCAGCATGTCAGCATGTGCCATCAAACAGTATAGGTAAATATCAGAAGGGGTTATGTCAGGTGAATATGGCCTCGCCGCCTGGCGGCCCCGCCTACGTGCGACGGACCGTCGAGGCGATCCGCCCGGTCCTCTCGGACTGGGTGAATCGCGACCGAGGACGTCTCACCTTCCGAGCGACGTAGGTGCTCACGGGACACGGCTGTTTCAGTCGCTACCTGCACCTCGTCGCCCGGAGGGAGCCGACGCCGAAGTGCCACCACTGCAGTGGCTGCAACGAGGACACGGCGGAGCACACGCTCGCGTACTGCCCCGCTTTCGCGGAGCAGCGCCGCGTCCTCGTTGCAAAAATAGGACCGGACTTGTCGCTTCCGACCGTCGTGGCTACGATGCTGGGCAGCGACGAGTCCTGGCAGGCGATGCTCGATTTGTGCGAGTCCACCATCTCGCAGAAGGAGGCGGCGGAACGGGATAGGGAGAGTTCTTCCCTCTCGGCGTCGTGCCGCCACCGCCGAGCCGGGGGTCGGAGGAGGGCCTTTGTCCAGCTCCGGCCCCTATGAGGAGGCAGTCTCCTCCCGGTGATGGTCACGGGGCGACCTAAGGGGGTTGAGACTGCGCCGCACGCTACCGTCGCTCTAGCGCGCTGGCACCAGGAGGACGGGACGACGCGTCGGCGGCTGCGGACTGCGATGCGGTCCGCATTTTCGTCGTCCCTGTCGTTGCCGAATATACTATGGAAGAGCAACCCGGTCGGCGGTGTATCGCGTTCGGACCTGGCAGGCTGGTTTTGGCCCAGCGGGGTATCCCGGAACACCAGCGGCATCACCCGAGCGGCCTGGTAGGGCCGCCGTACCGCGGTGACCGACGTCGTTTGTCGTCGACTATCGCCTCGACGACCCGTCGGTCGGATTCGGAGTGGCGCCGCGTGTTTGGTTGTAGTGTTGACCGCGGGAACCCCTCTACTCTGACCGGGTTTTGACCCCGAACGGAGATCGGACGTAAGACTGCAGGGGAGTCGTTTAGTGGGTGGGCCCTAAAATTCCTTGGGCCCGCGGTCTGCTTCCAACACCTTGCAGATCGTTGAATCCCACATACCCCGCACGCCCCCTAGGCGCGGGGACCTCGTAAGACGTTAGGCTCTCGGCCCGAAAAAAAAAAAAAATGTGAATATGGCGGGTTATGTAAAACTTTCCATTGAAGCATTTCCAGGTCGATTTTCACTGATTTTACAACACGAGGCCGAGCGTTGTCATGTAGCAAAATCACTTTGACGTGTCTCTGCTCATATAGTGGTTGTTTTTCCTTTAAGGCTCGGCTTAAATGCATCAATTGAAGTTAATAGGCATCCCCCGTGATAGTCTCATTCGGTTTGAACAGCTTCTCATAAATGACACCCTGCTGATCCCACCAAATACAGAGAAGAAGCTTCAAACCATTAATATATGGTTTTTCAGACGATGTTGATGCATGGCCGGCCATAATCCCGGGCTTACCCCAACATTTTATACGCTTGGGATTATCGTAGTGTATTCACTATTTATCGCCAATCACAATGCGGTGAAAAAACCTTTTCTTTTCTACCATTGAAGCAGTAGTTCACACATGAGAAAAAGCCGTTCGACGTCTCTCGGCTTCAATTTGTACGGTACCCAATATTCTCGCTTCTGGATCATTCCTAAAACTTTTAAACATTTTGAAACATTTGACTCATCTACTTGTACACTGAAATATGGTTGATGAACATATTTTGTGTAATATATTACTATTTGTTAAGATCACATCGAGTTAATATCAGATCGCGGATTGCAGTGAAAACTGGCTATAATTGCAAATATTGCAACACAATGTGAACCACATGCTGCAAATCTGTGCCTAGAAAGTTTGTTACTAACAATCACGTCATTTAGGATCCTCCCGATCCACTTACGGTGTTTTTAGATACCTCAAGCAGCGGTCATCGTTCTCGTCAAACCCGTCGCTTGCGACGAAGGGCTCGGCGAGTAAATTAACCCACAAACTCAGCCCACTGAGTTTCTCGCCGGATCTTCTCAGTGGGTCGCGTTTCCGATCCGGTGGTAGATTCTGCGAAGCACTGCTCTTGTTAGGGTTAGTGTTAGCAACGTCGTCAGGTTTGAGCTCCGTGAGCTCACCTACTTGTTAGGTTACGCCGACGTAGCCTCTCAAGGCTATCAGCTTAGGTAGGAAAAAAAACTAACCACATGAAGACTATCTTTGCTTAATCCTATAATTTCCACTTTAATTAAAAATTATACATTTTCTGATTAAGTAAAAAATTACTTTTATCTCAACTTTTTTTTTAACAATGAAAATATTTACTGTAAAAACTGTCAACTTTTTTTTTAACAATGAAAATATTTAGATTATACTGTAAAAACTGTTTAATCACATTTCAGATCGATGAATTCCCTATGAAATTGTAGAAATGCAATAACAATAATAATTGCATGTATTGATGATGATGAAGATGAATTAAAAACTTAATGTAGTTAACATAAAATTCAGTAATACATTAAACTCATTGGCAGTATTTGTTAATCATATGACCCGTGAAAATTAAAATTTCTTAATTATCTATACAAAACTTTGATCTTGACACTAAAAAATGTTTGGATTTTATACCTTCTATCCAGGCCAAGGTGGAAAAACTTAGCTATATTGTCTCGTTTTTTGATAAATGTTGTCTTAGTAAACAATGTTTTTTTTTACAGGATATGGCTGCAGTCCAGGCTGAACAGGCATATAGTGGACATATGCCTCGAACAGCTTCAAGTGTTACTCTTCCCCCTTCTTATGATGCTCTGATTTCTGGTGCTGCCACAAGCAAACCACAGCCATCTAGCTCCGAGCCTCCACCTCCAACATATGATGAAGCTATGTATCTTATAGGTGATGAGAAAATGAGAATCGAAGGTAAAAATGACGAAAATCCCAAACAGGAAACAAGTAATCAGTCTGATTCAGATAGTAAACCATGAAAGGAAAATCAAAAGGGATATACTGAATTAGTTCTGTAAGGAAAACATAACTCTTCCTTTTGTACTTATTAATATTAGATGCTTAGTTACTTTGGTAAAGTATTCTCGAATGTGCCTAAAATATAAATTTCTTAGTTATTATATTGTATGTAAAAGGTTACATTTACTTAATACCCTTAAGATATGTATACTTTTAAACTTGTAAAAAAATTATACTAACTAGCATTTGCTTGGAACTGAATACCACAAAGCTATTATATACTTGTTTTTATTTATTTATTAGCTGTCAGAGAAAAGGTAGAAATATATAAATAACAAATAATATTATATATTATTGTGCCTGTATGATGCACATTGATTTTAATTTAACATCTGTACATGACAGATTTTTGAAGCAGATTGCTATGACATAATGTTGACTTAAATAATGTTATTAATAGATAATATAAAGCATTTCCGCATTTTAATGTTATATAAATGTTAAAAAAACCTGTTTATTTGATGGCTAAAATGTTGCTATCAAAAATTATCAAAATGGTAAATTGATTTATTCATCAAATATGATGTCAATTCAGCCTGTAATATTTCGATCAGAAGTCAAGATAGCATGGACCACTCCCAGTGTTATATAAGATCATAGTTGTCACTCAATTATATATATAACATAGTGACTGCCAATTACAAGATAACTCATAGGTTGTTTACCTGCCCAGGTCACCAGCTCACTATGCTACCTTGCTGCTCGTTTAGAGATCAATTTTATACAGCTATGACAAAGGTCATAGAATAATAGTGTAGATATAAATAGTTGGACTCTGGGAGGAGAAGAAAAATCAGGGTTGGCCTAAATGAACAGAAAATTTATTAAGACATGAACAAAATATGTACTTGATTAATATGTACTATAATTAACGTTTTTAATAATATAATATGATTAAATTAATTAAATTAGCTTCTGGGACCGGAATCCTTGAAAGTGCTGTGGCAGTCAACTTGTTAAACTAGTTTTGTAATAATGAAAACTATTGCATTTAATGACTTTTTGAATGAATGATTTTATTTTGTCAAAAATTAAATTATGTATATCGGCGCAACTCTGCTATTTAGATAACTAAGATGGTTGGAGTTAACCGTTTCGTCAATGTTAAAATTGTTGGATAACTGTTAAGTCCAATGCATGTCAACAATTGTGTAAGACGGTATTCAGGAAAAACTATCTTAAATTTAACTAAACCACGTTTTATTATAAATACGAGTTACTTTTGTTGCACAACACATTCCGGATCAAGCACTCGAACGGAGCGGACCTCTGTGTGCTTAGTGCGATTTTTTTAACGTTCTCGATAGCGTAAAAGTTAGCTCATATTTGTATGGAATGGGATCGTTTGCCTATGTTTGCTGTTAGGGGCGCTGTTCCAACTGCATACAAAATTGGGTTACCTTTTACGCTATCGAGAACGTTAAAAAACTCGCACTAAGTACACTGATGGCGTCAGTCTCTCCGTCATGTATTATGTATTTCATCGTCATGTATTTATGAATCCAATCTTTGTTTGAAACTATTATTTTCCAATTAGTCTAAATATCAGATTTTCAATTGTATTAAGTAATAACAGTTAACAATTGTAATTAACTACATACTTCATTGGAAACTGAATTGCAGTCTGTAACAATTATTAAAATTATTTTTACGGCTAGTTGCACTTAACATGAGATTTTTATGGTCACAAACTACAAATGAGGTTACGAATCGCCTGGATTCCTAAAATATTAGGTTTCTAGCGAAATTGCTATTTAGAATACAGAAAATTAGTGATTTTTCGATAGATTTTTTTTATTACTCGAAATATGCACCCATGGCATTGGTGTATCTGTGCCTGTGATTCTTCAACTTTTTTTGCTGAATGAAAGGATTGCTGGTGGCCCGGCGGCCGCTCCAATTTCACCAGGACAGGTGGGCGAGCAAAGGCTCAGCCAGGAGGGGTGGGATTTGCTAACAGCTGCCCGAGTGCCGCCAAAGGAGACTTGTTAACTCATGGGTAGCTGCTTCGCGAATGAATCTACTACCGGATCGGAATCGTGACTCACTGATCCGCCGTGTAGCTCAGCGGGCTGATGCATGGGTTCGGTTGCACTAGTACGGTTACCGGGGTCCCTAAGTCTGCTTCTAGTGTTAGAGCTGAAGGCTTCTAGTGTTAGAGCTGAAGGCGTCTAGTGCAAGGGCTATTGGATCTGATGGATCCGTAAGGATGTGTCTAGAGCGTCGACTGGCTCCTGCATGATCAGAATTCGAGGAATAGTCAGCGACCGCAACGATAAGGCTATTATCATGACGCATAGCCTTATCGACGTAACGTTCCGACGCTGACTTTGTGTTTTCGGATCTATTCGAAGCTCAGGTCGTGTAAGTCGACGTTCCTCACGAACCACGTTGCTCCGACGGCTAACCTGCAAAAACGAGACTGTAGAGATTGGAGGGTGTCTATGTGTGTGTTTGGCCACTTGAGCGATCGCCACACTCGCGCAAGTAATGACAGGCCTTATGCAAGTTTTGTAAAGTGTCACCTTGTTCTGAAGAGACATTTTGTTCTTGTTCATTTTGCACTTGTGTAGTAAACGGTTGCCGTCGGTGAATAAGGCTAACTGTGTCGGCGGCGACCGAGGAATTTCGTTAATTTGCGCGGAATCCCAATTGTTCGTCGATGAGAATGCCCTTGGACAAACTCTTCAAATATATTTTGTACTGCGTCTCGGGTATTACATTTTTTCCCTGAGAAGAAGCTATCCAAACTTTGGAAAAAGTAGAAGTCTTTCGGCGTGAGATGGTTGGTGACGCAAAACTTCCAACCCTAGCACTTGTAGCTTAGAAACTGTCTGTTGTGCTGCATGACGTCAATCGTTGTCGTTTAGGAGTAGCGGGGATGAGCGATTAGCCATGGCTAGCCGGATCCATCATTGTGTCCAGTTTCTCCCAGTACACGTTCTGTTATACACCAGTACACCAGTAATGCTGGTGTCGTTTGGTAAGAAGCTGTCATGAATTATACCAAACATGATCCACGACTTTTTAGGGATAAGTTTCCGATTGGGGCATTCCCTAGATGCTGAAAAAAAATGAAGACCGCTTGCGATTGTCAAAAAGAAAACATTTTTCGCCCTCAATGACAATGCCGTTCAAAATGGCTTTGTTACTGTGATTGTCGCGCTGGCGATCGTTCATTTTGTGCTATTCCCACTTTTATTTTTATTTTGCCTTGCCAATTTGACGCAATTTCACTAAAATTGTTTTGATGCCAACGTTGAAAGCTTCTGAAGGTTGCAGTGTTCACACCGTACACATTATTTATGTTGCGATCGTTTGTGCGGTATTGCTACCACGACGATGCTCGTATTCCATAATAACTAATAAACAACTAGTTGAATTTGAACATACAATTCCATATTTTTAATGCAAATTTAATTTTAAATCAGAATTTATTGCCAGCCGTATGTATATAAATTACGTTTCAAATGACTAGTATTGTAAAACGGAAACTTCATAGGTAAAGACCTATTATATAAAATAACCGCATGATTAAGCCGTAAAAATATTTTTAATGGTATGTATGAACGACTTGCAAAATACCGTAATGAATAGTAGTAGTAATAGTTCTAAACATTACTCATGCACTTTACTTCCAGTTTATATTTTTGTGATCAAATTTTAATAGTGTTCAGTTATTAAACCCGTATTATAATATTGTCACAATAAATTGCAATTAATGTTATTTATATTGAATAAGAAAAAATAAGTACTTTGGTAATTTGTCGTCGTCTATTACTTTTTTGAAAACATAATAATACAGATACGTGTTCAATTTTATGGTGCTAAAACACTTACAGCTTAGCTAACGAAATAGTAATAAAATGCCTTTTTAATTGTAAGTTAGGTAAAATTATTGCTATAAATAAAGTACTTAGTATACCTACAGTAGTAGGTACTGTTATGTGGTTATATATTTATGAACCTACACAATATTCATGGTGTGACATGAGGAAAAACTTTCAAAATTGTACTTATATTTGAAGCCAAATGTAGCGTATTCTGCGCAAAATTGCATTGTATTGAAGGTCATAGTGATAAGTTTATTTATTATTTACGTTATACTCGTGCGAATGCTCTAAGGACAGCCGTCCGCTTATTCCTACGCTCCGCAATCTGCATGCGCGATACGCCGGGAGTGGACTCTGACTAAAGCAAAATTAGCAAAAGTGCATGGATAACATAGGAAAATTATCGCATGAATCCATAACGC
Source organism: Bombyx mori (assembly GCF_030269925.1). NCBI lineage: Eukaryota > Metazoa > Arthropoda > Insecta > Lepidoptera > Bombycidae > Bombyx > Bombyx mori. The sequence goes on from NC_085123.1 coordinate 9,286,630, forward strand.
CATCTGTGATCTATAGTAAATATATGTAGATGGCATTTTGCTACTTTAAAAAATGTTAATGAGTAATTTCATCAGTTAAGGGTGTCACACATGGCGTAGACACTATAATATTTTATCTTAACAAACAATATCGCTCGCTATAGATTTTGTGTGAACTATCACACATGGTTATAATAGTATATATTTTCATAATATTATAGTATCTTCGCCGTGTGTGACGCCCTTTACAGTTGTTTTAAAGACCAACTGTACAAACATTAGTTATTAACAATTTTATAGCAAGGTTCAAACTCAACACTCCTAAAAAAGCTTGTTTTCAAAAGCCACTCGACCATCATAATCAAACATTATTATTTTTCGAAACAGATCACTAAAGATTGTTTTCAACTAGTATTATAATAGTAAGCATTGTGTAGATATTTTATGATTTAGAAGTGAAATAATTGGATGCAGTTAACCAATTTTACTGCTTGGATTGAAATGGTAGTTCGGAAAAAAACAATTAGATTTTAGCCGGGCGTTACCTAAGTCGCATGTAGTGAATAAAATCAATGTCATCTAGCTTAATTTAGATCTGTTTTCATAGGACTATAGAACTTCGATATCCATGCAATTCTGCAGCTGATCGTACCAAAAATAATACATTAATTATTTTTGTTCTTTATTTGATTATTATACTTATTTAGACGTGTGAATATTGTTGCCTTATGTATCGAATAGTGGAATATTGTTCTTCAGTATGGTTTTAGCACATTCAGTGGTCCAACGTATTTGGTATAACGGTTAAGTCGTAATTATATAATGGCTTTTAAATGAATAACTGTTAAAGGGAAGCAGATTGTAAAAAATGTATTATTTTTATGATACCAAAGGAGTAAGGAGCAAATTTTTTTTAACGGCGTACATATTGTTATATTATACCGTTTTATATGTTAAAAATACTTCAAATCAATATACATAGTTAGTATAGATCTGTTAATGTACTTGAATGTGATTGTAAGTTTAGTTATGATTTATTTTATCTATAGATCTCCCTTGATTAATTATACACTATTTTGAGTTACAGAATGTTTTATTTAAATATTTAATATACCCGCTAATTTAGGAATCGCATAAATTTTTTTTTTAATGATTCTTAAAGATATTCTACAGTGGTCAAATATACCTCTACTCACAATCTACCCACATATTATTTAAACATCATAAACGGAACATTTACACGCATAAAATTAACTAACTAAAATTCTATCCAACTATTTATATCCAAAGAAAAAATAGTGACGTGTTTTAATCTGCAAGATCACGAACAATAAATGACTTTTTTCCCCTACCTATGCTGATAGCCCTGAGAGGCTATTTCAGCTTCGCCTTAATGTGTAGGTGAGCTCACGAGGCTCAAACCGGGAGTTTTTTTTTTTTATTGCTTAGATGTGTGGACGAGCTCACAGCCCACCTGGTGTTAAGTGGTTACTGGAGCCCATAGACATCTACAACGTAAATGCGCCACACACCTTGAAAAGTATTGCTAACACTGACCCTAACAATAGCAGTGCTTCGCAGAATCTGCCATCATGACTTACGCGAGTGTGGTGTTCGCTCACGCAGCCCGCACACACATAGACACCCTCCAATCCCTACAATCCCGGTTTTGCATGTTAGCCGTCAGGGCTCCGTGGTTCGTGAGGAATGTCGACCAACACGACGACCTGGCCTCAAATCGATCCGCAAACACATGAAGTCCGCGTCGGAACGGTACTTCGATAAGCTATGCATCATGTTAATCGCCTTATCGTTGCCGCAGCTGACTACTCTCCGAATCCTGATCACGCAGGAGTTAGTCACCGTCGTCGCCCTAGACACGTCCTTACGGATCCATCAGATCACATAACTCTTGCATTAGATGTCTTTAGCTCTAACACTAGGAGCAGGCTAAGGGACCCCGGCAACCGTACTCGTCGAACTTGGCAAAGAGTTCGACGTGTAACCTAACCCATGAATCAGCCCACTAAGTTTCCGGATCTTATCAGCGGGTCGCGATTCCGATCCGGTAGTAGATTCATTCGCAAAGCAGCTGCTCTTGAGTTGTTAGGTTTCCTTCGGAGGCGCTCGGGCAGCTGTTAGCAAATCCCACCCCTCCTGGCTGAGCCTGTGCTCGCCCACCTGTCCTGGTGAAACTGGAAAGGCCTCCGGGCCACCAGTAATGCTTCAATCATCAAACAAAGAATCTGCCACCTGATCGGAAACGCGACCCACTGAGAAGATCCGGCGAGAAACTCAATGGGCTGTGCCTATGGGTATATGTGACAACGGTTAGGTAATGTTTTATAGGTAAAATTTTATGATGAATCACTTTATCTAATGTTTTGAGTTTAATTTCAATTTTATATCCTAAGATTGTTTGTTATAATTTTCACATTCCGTTTAAGTTTAAACGCTCACACAGAAAATCACTGTAACTAAAACATACTCAAATTTTGGCATATAATAGGGGTTAAAGTATGAAATTGCCATTTCATTGTAATAGGTACTTCGAATTGACATAGTATTAGAACCTTCATGGTTTCAGATTTTTGGGTGAAACTTTTTTCAAAATAAATCGTATTGACATTGACAATATGAAGTTCTTCTTTTAAAAAATGTGCAACATTCGATTATCGACTTTCAGATGTTTTTTTTATTCAACTTAGACAAGAAAGATGGATACTTAGAAAATTCGAGTGATTTTTGAATAAGAGTTCCGATGCGAAACTAACGCTGCAGAAACAGCTCGCAATATCAATGTTGCGTTTGGAGAGGGGACTGCTAATGCACGCAGCGTGCGATTTTGGTTTAAACACTTTTGTGATGGAAATTTTGGAACCCACTTGGAAGACCGCTCACACATGTGAATAACAATGAATTGAAAGAGATGGTGGAAGCCGATCCGAGCCAAACTATACAGGGATTAGCGGCATGGCTTGGGTGTGGGTAAGGCCTTGAAAACATCCTTGGGCCCACAGTCGGCCACGGTCTCAGTCGCGGATCAGTCCCACATACCCCGCGCGCCCCCTAGGCGCGGGGACCTCGTAAGAAGTTCGGCGCGGACCGAAAAAAAGGCTCTTTTCCTACAAGGGATGCAACATTGCAAATGATATAAAATAGCTATGACTAGAACTAGAACAGGTCCACATTGCTGAGCAGATCAAATATCTTGATGGGGTATAATTTCAAACTCACACGGTTTTGTCAGTGAATTAGACGCAGACTTTAATAAGCTTTAATTTGTATTCACAGTGTTAAATCTGTAGCTGTTCTGCCGATTTTGCTGTGATAAACAATGACCAAGGAACAAATTATTATTCTGAAGTGAAACTTCTAATGCGACTTCCAATTTAACGTTACTAAGTATACTAGAAAGAGACCGAGCGAGAGTGAATGCGCGGCACTCGAACGCATGCGCTTATACCTATTACAGGCCAGCGCGAGCGTTATAGTAGGAGAGCTGGCACCAATTTTTGGGTAGGTATTTGAGGCAAGCTGAAAACTTGTCACATACCTCTCCTATTATATTCCAACACGGAATTGCAGACCTGGCTGGTGAGTAGTTGGGCTAAGTCAACCCCTACATTTTTAAAAATATTAATTATTTTTTCCCAAAAATATATTTGAGGCAATACGCAATTTACATATGTTGCAGTGTAATACTTAATAAATACGAAAAAAAATAAGCCAGACAATTCAATCGGGGTTGTAACATTACCAAAAGGACAGATCATTTCGGTAGGGCTTTCTACCTGCCAGGTGATCAAACATATAATGGATGGGTACGGGCCTGTACTGCTATAGACAAGCTGTAGTGTGAGAAAAAAAAACAATTTTTAGTTTTGAATGTAGGGGCAACAGAATGAATTGAAAAATTGTTGAAAAAGAATTTCATTTAAAAAGAAATCACAAAAATATGTCCCTCTAACGTCCATAAATCAATACAATCACTTTTATGCAAAATGTATTTAGTACAAATTCAGAAAATTTTATATTTTTTACTTCGAAATTCTAACTAGAAACCTCATGGGTTATTGTAAGTCACGTGGCCTCGCTAGAGCCAATAGTAACGCGGCAAGCAAGAACGAAGACAGCTTGTCTATAGCAGTACAGGCCCGTACCCATCCATTATTTGTTTGATCATCTGGCAGGTAGAAAGCCCTACCGAAATGATCTGTCTTTTTGGGAATCTTATTTTTTAGCTATAAATAACACTCCATTAAAATTTCAAGCTGCCTCAAAAACATTTTTTATGATTTTTAAAAAAAAATTTTTGCCCGCGTCTGGTAATGTTACAACCTCGTTTAAATTGTCTGGCTTATTTTTTTTCGTATTTATTAAGTATTACACTGCAACATATATAAATTGCGTATTGCCTTAAATATATTTTTGGGGAAAAAAAATGTAATATTTTTAAAAATGTAGAGGTTGATTTAGCCCCGCTACTCACCAGCCAAGTCTGCAATTCCGTGTTGGAATATAATAGGAGAGGTATATGACAAGTTTTCAGCTTGCCTCAAATACCTACCCAAAAATTGGTACCAGCTCTCGGACTATTAGCAACGAGTAGCGTCCAATATTTTAATGAAGTAGGTACATATTTATGTATTTAAAAATACATATATATATATTTATTTTCCTATTTGTAGTTTAAAATATATATAATATAAATGTCGAAGATGTCGCATTTCTTATACACATTATTCCCTATTACAAGAGCAATCTGATTCAAGGATGAAAAATGAAGACAAATGCTACACATTGAAAAAGAAGTTTCAGCTCATTCACGTGCACCAAGTTGCACGCGCACCGTTTTTTCTCTAGGAGATACATAAATCAAGCTTAGAAGACAGCTTAAAGCTACAGTGCCATCCCTTGTTGAAGTTTGGCAACAATTATTATTAATTGTACATAAAATTTCAACCAATGGCATTTAATGACCTTTAATTATTTTTTTACTATTTAAAATGTAATGTTTACATCAATTTCATAGTTGAACAGAAATATAATTTAAATACAATTTTACATTACACATGACATTTTCATTATTTCGAACCAGTTAATAAGTTCATTCATTAGTTACACAGATAATATGAATGTCTTGAAAATTCTGTGGCTTTTGCAAATAAAATAAAACAATATCAATACAATGGTGTTTTAATTTCATATTGGCTGTTTCCAGACAATTCAAACTAAGCTGTCACCAATGTTATTATTAACATAATTTCATTAATAACATGATTTCCAGCCAGGTGCACTTGTAACAACCTTTACATTACATACATAAAGTTTTCAGAAAAAATGTAAAATCAAAGGTACAATCTAGTCTTGAATCAGTAAACAGAGCTCAGAGAAAAAAAAGCATCATCAGTTTTAACAAAGCTATGCTGAAAAGTTTAATAATTCAAATAATGAATTAATGAAATACTAATTTCTATACATCTTATGCTTTACTTAGTTTTTTTCTTTTTACTTTTATTTTTATACCATAGATGAGTTAAGAAACTCATACCCCCTGACACTAAGTGGTTGCCAGACATGGCAAGTTTACATGAGTTACCCATTTATAACACAATAAAACTCATTAAAAATTAAAAGAATGCCAACAATAAATTATCTAAGACCGTAAAATATATTTACAAATCCATGGTAAACCTGGTTTACCATACCAAACCATGGTTCATAAACTGTCCTAAAACCAACATATTTATTATGAATGTTTTTATTCCAGAATATTGTTTAAATGCATTATTTCTCTATCCTGTGAGAGTACAATTTTTTTTGGATCATAGGCAGACATGCATGTGACCCACCTGACAGTGAGTGGTCACCATTGCTCATGTACATTCACAATGCAGGGGCATTGCCAACCCTTTGCTTACTGACTGTAAAATTGAATAATTAAAAAAAGCTTAGTTTCTTATGACTTAATTATTTATCAATTAGTCCATTCATCACGTTATTAAATTATGTAAGTCTACCAAAATATTTAGCACGAAGACTCACATCTCTCAGTTGTGGCCATTGCACTACAACAAGATCTGCAAAATATTGGAGAATTTTCCCTGTCAATGACAGTGATCTTACTCTACAAATACTTTCAATGAAAACAATTCTACAATCCAGTAAAAATAAGATTCTCAATATAAATGCAACTACACAAATTGGAATACAAGTTCCTGGACCGTTACAGAAAATAACATTCGGCTTAAATTTATAGATAACAGGAACAGTAATTAATGTAGAATAAATTGTACTGAATACAGAAGAGAAATAGGATTGGTTGACTTTTCTACTCCTGGGTATTTTATTAAGCAAATAAGTACTTTGTTTGTTTTCTGCTTCAAAAATTTTTGATTCACTGTTGATATCGTTATCGGCAAGAATGTACAACCGTGGATAGTATTTCCGACAATTTAAATTCCTCATGAAACGCAGTAGTTCAGTTGTATGGCCACCGGAGCCAATGCAAAATATTGTTCGTAAATTCGAATCTTGATAAAGTGCGCACTCAGTTGTAAAAATTTTAATCAATAAATAAATAACTCTGGCTGTTACTCCGATCACTAGAGCAGTAAATATTAAACATAGAAACGATAAAATTTCCATGATGTGAAATGGCCTTTTGTAAATAATTCAAAATTTATGTAGGTGCCATAGGTGCTAATACCATAAAGATTTTTTTTTGGTACAATTTTTCCTTGTTAGGAAAGGCAAGGGGATCTAAGCCCATAAAACCTTTAATACCATAGAGTTTTTTTTTGGTACAATTATTCCTTGTTAAGAAAGGCAAGGGGATCTAAGCCCATACAGCCATTAACACCTTTATTATCTATGATCGACACCATATGTGTTTTTAGTGTGGGCATTTTTGGCGGGAACGCTAGGGCTCTTTATGCAATTATAGTTGACATTGAAATATATTTTTTTTAGATTAGATATGCAATATCAAGCTTCGATCTTTAATTTAAAAAAAATTAAGCTAATATTTTTTTTTAAATATAAACTTCAAAATATTTGAATTTATAACTGTGTGACTTACATATCTTTATCATTTTCACATTGTTATTCAAGTAATATAGATTCTTTATTAATTAATTTCATAATTAGACAGTATAAACGCACTTGTTAACAAAACGCTAGTTTTTTATTTATTTTTTATTTATAAAATTAGCCGGATACAAGTCCATTGGCCGTCTACATATTATAATACAATAATAAAGTTAATATTTACAAAATGTCATACAGTATACAAAATTATTAAATTCCCGGTTTTTTCTCAGGTTTTCATGTTATTTTTTTCAGGTCAGATTTTTTCTACAGTCGCTGTAATAAATTTATATAAGCTCGGGAAAAGTCTTTCATTGCTCAAAAGTTCTTGAACGCGGCGGGTTAAGTCCTCTGACACTGACACATAAGTGTCTGACACTGAGAATGACATTCGTAAGTCATCATCTTCAAGGGCTGTTCTTGTTTTCGTTAATTCAAAATGTTCTTCCAGTTTTTCTGTTATTTCTGTTACTAGGGTCAGTCTTTGTGTGGAAAAGTTGGAGCATTTCAATATTATGTGCGTCAGGTCTGCATTTTCATCATTACAGAATTGGCAGTGGCTGCTATTTGTTATTTTCATTCGGTGCAAATGGGCAGGTGTCAGGCAATGACCAAATCTCATTCTGTTTATGATTGTTATGAATTTTCTTTCCTTAAATAATTTGATATTGCAATACCACGGCTTGCATGGGATCTTCTTTTGAATTTCCTTATACCATATGCCTTTATTCTCTGAACATAATTGCCAGTAACTCTCCCATAGCTGTCTTTTCTCTACTTTAAGTAAAGTTACATAGTCCGTGAATGGGACTTTCAATACTTGCGAGTGGTCCTCATCATGTTCAGCATTTGCCGCCCTATCTACTGTCTCATTCCCACAAATACCGCTATGAGATGGAACCCATTTAAATGTTACAGTTTTACCACTATCAAATATAATTTTTCTTATTAAATATATTAGATAATTGAGCTTATAACTTAACTTATAATTATCTAAAGAGAGAAGAACACTCATGGAATCTGAAATAATAAGTACATTCTTTTTCTCCTTTTCCATATCACATACATACAATAAACATTGATAAATAGCATATGTCTCTGCTGTAAAAATAGTACAATGATTATCTAATTTAAAACATTTAGTTAATTTCTTTTGCGGGTCATAATAAGCTGACTTAGTATTATTACCACTTTTGGATCCATCAGTATACAACACATAAAAATCATCTTTTTTAGATAGAAACTCATAAAATTCAAATTTACTGCCAACATGGCTAACATCTATTTCCATTTTAGCAAATAAAGAATAATATGAAACCACATATAAAGGCCATAGATCATTTTTGTAAATATTCTTTGTTTTCTTAAAAACTAAATTAAAAACACCTAACAGTTCTGGAAATTGTCCTGTAACCACATTATTTACAGTTATAAGTACATTGGATTGCTGAGAAATAGACAGAGTGTCAGGCAGTTTATTTTTTTTTTTTTTTTTTTTTTTTTTTTATTGCTTAGATGGGTGGACGAGCTCACAGCCCACCTGATGTTAAGTGGTTACTGGAGCCCATAGACATCTACAACGTAGACGCGCCACCCACCTTGAGATACAAGTTCTAAAGTCTCAGTATAGTTACAACGGCTACCCCACCCTTCAAACCGAAACGCATTACTGCTTCACGGCAGAAATAAGCAGGGCGGTGGTACCTATCCGCGCGGACTCACAAGAGGTCCTACCACCAGTAATTACGCAAATTATAATTTTGCGGGTTTGATTTTTATTACACGATGTTATTCCTTCACCGTGGAAGTCAATCGTGAACATTTGTTGAGTACATATTTCATTAGAAAAATTGGTACCCGCCTGCGGGATTCGAACACCGGTGCATCGCTTCAACACGAATGCACCGGACGTCTCATCCTTTAGGCCACGACGACTTAATTTATTTAAGATAATAGGGCTATTGCATGCTAGTAACTTGGTAGAGAATTTTTCAGCAAATAGTATTCTTCTAATAGGTAGGGGCTCAATACAAGTCTCTACTTCCATTGAAATAATGGGAGTAGTGCGCATGGCACCACTTATTATGCGTAATGCCATGTTTTGAATTACGTCTATTTTTTTTAGAAAGGTTGGTCTAGCGTTCATATAAACTATGCCACTGTAGTCAAAATGGCTACGTATTAAGCTCTTATAGATTATTGATAAAATATTAGGGTCAGATCCCCAGAATGTACCTGCCAAAGATCTCATAATATTAATACCTTTCATGGCATTGTGACATATGTAATCTATGTGGCTTTTAAATGTTAATTTATTATCAAAAATAACCCCTAAAAATTTTTTCTCATTTACTAGAGGTATCTGTTTATTATTATAAAGAACTTTAACTGATGTGATGTCATTTCCTAAAACCATAACTGAACTCTTTTCACTGTTAATTTTAAGTTTTAAATTTAAGGAATAAAATAGATTTAATTGTTGTAGTGCTAAGTTTATATTTGTTTCAGCTGATTTTATATTTCTGTTTATAGTATATATCAGGACATCATCAGCAAACTGTAGAATTGAAGTATTATGAGGAATAAAATTAATAATTTGTGAAGTATATAAATTAAATAATAGTGGTGACATGCAAGCTCCTTGCATTAGGCCTTTCCATGTTTTTTTTGGTCCATGTAATTGATTGTTATATTTGACATATAGAGTTCGATCAGATGAAAAATTAAAAATCCATTTTAACAACTTTCCGGGTAAACCAAGATCATGTAAAATTTTAATCAGCTGTATAAGATCAACATTGTCGTAGGCTCCTTGGACATCCAAAAAGACACACACTGCAGTGGATTTAGATAGCTGGCAACTCTTCATATCATTAAGGAATGTTATCAAACTTTCAGCTGTACTCCTACCTTTACGGAAACCAAACTGACAAGGGGGTAATAGTTTATTTGTCTCTACAAAAAAATCTAATCTTACTTTGATCATGTGTTCTAGTAATTTACCAATGCATGATGTTAGAGAAATTGGCCTATAAGACTTATAATCATCTGGTGGTTTATCAGGTTTCAAAATAGGTACTACACACTGAGTTTTCCATGATTCAGGTATTTGTTGACTAAGCCAGAGAGAATTGAGAATATCAAGTAATTTGTTTTTCACTGAAATATGCAATTTCTGTAACATGATATATGGGATGTCATCTAAACCAGGCGCTGTGGATTTTCTTGATGTCAGAGCTATATCTAGTTCATGTAACATAAATGGTTTCAATAAAAAATTATTGTTTAGGTTATTATTGTTGTCAAAATACAGCTGAATATTGTCTAGTTCGGGTATGTCAGTCTGGGATAGTTTATTAATAAAATCATTTATCCATTCGTCATTTCGATATACGTTTCTATTTACATATATTCTTTTAAATTTTCTGATATCGTTCCAAATTTTAGTCAATGGAGTGTGTCTATTGAATGAATGACAGAGATTTTTCCAGCCATTCAATTTTGCCTGTTTGATAGTTATTTTTTTATGTGCATCAGCTTTTTTGTATTCAATATAGTTTTCTAAGGACATGCAGTTTCTATATTTTAATAAAGCTTCTCTAGATTTCCTTACAGATATAGCGCAGTCCTGACTCCACCATGGTGCAGGGGCATTAGAGACACGAATATTATTTTTATGAACAGGAATACAATTAACTTTAAGATTGTTTAAAATTGAACAAAATTCTTTATAACTTTTTAGAGGATCATGACAAGTAGTTGTTAAAAAGCTATCAAACATTACTTTAGATGTTTCCATATATACATCCCAATTTGTTCTTTTGAATAAATACTTTTGTGAGCTATCCTTAATTTGATACTTTTTAGGGGAGGTAATCAGATCAATAAATGTTGGATAATGGTAGCTACCATGAGGGTCATCCCCGACTTTCCACTCACATAGTGGAGCGAGGACTGGGCTGACACAAGTAACATCTATGGCTGAAGAATTGAAGCCTGGTCTCTGTATAGTAGTGGCTGATCCTGTATTCAAGATGCATAAATCCAATTCATCAAAAATATCTATTAATTCTCTACCTCTTGAATTCGTAGTGCTACAGCCAAAAGCAATATGGTGAGCGTTAAAATCGCCAGAAACTATACATGGCTTCGGTATTTTACTAATAATATTTTTTAATTTATTCAGTCTAATCGAATTACGACTATTATTGTTTTTAGGTGGACAATATACACAAAGAATGGACACTGGTCCTGATACTGTCGACACTACAATAGCGATACTTTGAATATCCTGATAAAATGCTGTTTTGATAGTTTTGTATTGAAGAGTATTTCTTATCAATATACCTACACCGCCATGCTCGTTTTGTGCATTTTTTCCAATGTAATTGTATCCGGTTATATTAACAGGACTAGATTTTTTAAGCCAAGTTTCATTGAGTAGACACAAATCTATGGAATTATCTTTAAGTATAGTTTTAAGTAACCATTTTTTATTGTTTATGCTTTGAATGTTAAATTGCATTAATTTAAGTGGATCCATTAGAGGGTTAAATTTTGTTTAAGTATATCTTTAATGTGTGTCATAGTTTTTGCAGAATTTGAATTGGCTATCATTACTATAGTTTTAACAATTATTTCCAGGAACTGATTATCATTTAATAAATTTTCATAAGATACATTATTAGTTGAGTTTAATTTAGTAGGTTGTTTTTTAACAGAATTAGGATTATCTATTAAGGCCTGTGATTTAATTTGATTCTTTTGTATTGAATGATCTGGTCTGTTCTGAAGTCTTTGCAAAGGTGGAAATTCTTTAGATACAACTGTAGCATATTGTTTTGCTAAATAAACATTTTTATGTTTTTCATAAAGGGCTTGTTTCACTGGACAAAATCTTGAGATAGCTAAATGATCGCCTTGGCAATTACAACATTTCAGAATTTCACTTGAACAATCTTTGTATGAATGATTGCCTGAACATTTAGAACAGACCTGTTCATTCCGACACACTTTGGCACTATGTCTAAATTTAAGGCATCTGAAACACTGCATCAAAGGTGGTACATATTGGAATACCTTATATCTCCAATTATCTAAATATACAAAATCGGGAAGAACAGTACTCGAAAAGGTCACACTTATTATGGACATTGGGACTATATTTCCGCCTACTTTTTTTGTGAAACGTCTAACAGCAATGATTTCTGAATCTGATATTAATTTGTCGAAGAGTTCAGTGTTACTCGTTTCTGTAGGAATGAATCTTATTTTCCCCACACGCTCCACTGAAGATGCCGGAATGTAAGCTTTCATGTTATTTTCTTTAAGGCAATTATGGTTTATAAAATCATTGGCAGCCACTGCCTGTTTAAATATAAGCATTATTTTATTAGCATTAATGCGCCTGTTCTCTTTGATGCCCTTCACCGACTTAAATATTTTTGATAAAAGTAAAGGATTTTTGTTACCAATTTTATCTTCTCTACTGATACCTTCGATGTAGACAGGAAACTCGTCATTAAGAGAGTTATCAGGATAACTACGACGGTACCCAGGTTTGAGAAAAGGTTTATAAATGTAGTCCGAATCTGATTGTCCGTCGTCCCCTTGATATCTGCGTTTTTTCGCCTCGTTTCTTTTTCCCTCATCATCGCCGTCACTTTCTGACGACATTTTATAAACTTTTAATATTTACAAATATTAAATATAATTTTTTTTGTAAAAAAATTTTCAATTTGCCGCCTTCCTATTTCCCGCCACACAAAACGCTAGTAAATACGGCCATTGCCAGCTGACCGACAAAACCGGTGCATGCGCAATGTATGCGTGAGGTAGTGGTTTGCTTATTAGATATAAAATAATTAATAATTGGGAATTTAATTGTTTTTATGATCGAACAATCACCAATAGTTGTTGAACCGTTGAACAAACGATAATTGATCAAAATTAATTATAATAACCGGCAAACTTCTTGAGCATTTGTTGACGTAGTGGGGGTAAGTTTGCGCATGGTACACTCACGTGCAAAAACATTACTCACTCTGCGTCATAATGCTATTAAATTATTAAAATCAACATATGTATTTATTTATATATTTATTAGAACATCAACAAAACATATAGGTTAATAATTGTAATAATTTAATCTTGGGGTAAAATAGATATTCCTTCTATTAAGTCAAAACTAGAGCTGTTGCCAGGTCTTGGTTCAGTTAAAGCGAAGCTGGTATTTGTAATTTTTTTTCGTTATCATAATCTTGACCATCATCATTGTTGTAACCTTCTTTTCCATATTCCATTATTTGAAATATACTTCAAACACATTGTCATTTTTGCTACCTATCATTATTATATTTTATGCTATGTCTTGAAAACATTGTTTTATTATATTGGCGACGAGTTAAAAGAAATTAAGATGAACGATGAACAATTCGCATTATTTTTACATGCACAACAAAACCAGCAAGAGCAGATTTTACAAATCTTGAAATTGTTGGTACCAGCAGTTTGCAATACAACAGCCAAGAGCGTGACGAACGACTCTTTTACAAAACATGATACGGATAACAAGATAAGTATAATCAAACATTTCAATATGGATAAATACAATCCAGATACATTCAGAATTGACGATTACATTGATTTTTTCGAAAACAAATGCAAAATTCTTGATATCGATAACAGCGACTTACAGAAAGATTTGCTTCTGAATTTACTAACACCAGAGATATTCCACGAATTAAAAGTAGCTTTAACGCCTGATTTCGATATAGCTACATACAGCGAAATTTGTAACAAATTATTAGACCTCTATCGCATAAAAACGACGAGGTATAGAGCCTTAACAGAATTTTGGAATTGCACTAGAGAACAAAATGAAACGATGGAACACTATGCAAACAGATTAAAAGGTCTTAGTCGGGATTGTGGCTACACTAATGACTTCCTGGAACGACAATTACGTGACCGCTTTGCCACTGGATTGAATCATCCAGATTTAGAAACCGACTTGAAACAAAAATGGCCTGATTTAGTTCAAATGGTAGACGGAATACCACGAGAAGTAACCTTCCAACAATTTTTTACAATCTCTCAATCAAGAGAACAGGCAGAACAAGACACACCACGAACAAGTATTAAAAAAATAAATAAGAGCAAAACCAAAACCGTACCATTACATCAAAATACAACACGAAAATTAAATCCAATGCATTGTTTACGCTGTGGAAAGAAAGAACGGCACAGCCTATCACAGTGCTCAGCCAAGGACCATATGTGTAAAGAATGTAACACGAAAGCACACTTTGAGAGTTGTTGCATTAAGTCTGGACGGGCATACATCAGCTATTCAGAAGGGAGCCGAAAATCAATTAAAAAAAATAACAAGACCTCATAAATCCTCAACATCATCATCATCATCTATCAGTAATAACAAAGAAGAAAGCGATGATGAAGTTATCTGCAGCGTCTTGGGTACACGTAAGAGAGAATGCAAACAAATCGATGTACGCATCAATGACATACCTTGCACTATGGATTGGGACCCCGGCTCTGCGTATTCAATAATAAACACGACATTATGGAAAAAATTAGGATCACCATCTTTACAACCCGCCCCGAAACTTAAGGCCTACGGTAACACAAACTTAAAAACAAAGGGAATTACAAAAGTAACAGTCGAAGTCGACGGACTGCAAAAACTTCTACCTGTGGTCGTAATGAAAAATGCCAAACCAATGTTATTTGGTTTACATTGGAGTGAAGTTTTTGAAATGGAATTTCCAAAACCAGTATACTCCATCAAAACATCAACACCGATGACTCTTAAACAAATATTGGATAAACATGTACAACTCTTTGATGGAAAACTAGGAAAAGTTAACAATTATTACGTAAACATACATGTCAAACCAGAAGCTGAACCGATCCACCTTCCTGCACGGCCTATAAAATTCAGCATGAAAAAGAATATAGAAAGGGAGTTAGATCGTCTGATCTCAGAAGGGATAGTGGAAAAAGTAGATCCTAATATTACACCTATTGAATGGGCTACACCCACAGTTAACATTCTGAAATCTACAGGGGAAATTAGGATATGTGGAGACTACAGAACTACACTTAATCCAGTACTTATTAAACATCTACACCCAGTTCCGGTTTTCGATCAACTACGCCAAAATCTCGCAAACGGTAAATTATTTTCAAAAATAGACCTTAAAGACGCATACTTACAATTTGAAATAGCACCAGATTCGAAAAAGTACTTGACGTTGTCAACCCATAAAGGGTATTTCCAATACAATAGAATGCCTTTTGGAATATCGACTGCTCCTTCAATTTTTCAACATTTTCTGGATCAACTGCTAGGCGATATCACCAATGTAGCTGTATATTTTGACGACATAGCTATAGCAGGGAAAGATCTTTCAGAACATTTACGAACTTTATCTATTGTATTCGATCGCTTACAAAACGCTGGCCTAAAAGTTAATTTAAAGAAATGTAATTTCTTACAGAATCAGATTGAATACCTAGGTCACATAATAGATAAACATGGCATACACCCAACCAAATCTAAAATTGATGCCATAACTAAGGCCCCAGCACCTAGTAATGCAAAAGAACTACGATCATTTTTAGGACTAGTTAACTTTTACGAACGGTTTGTACCACATCTTCACGGAATTTGTTCGGATCTTCATGATCTAACTAGTAAAAAAAATAGATGGCGTTGGACTGATCATGAAAACAGAATATTTGAAGATACAAAGAAATGCATAACGTCTTCACAACCATTAATTGCATTTGACGAGAAACGTCCCCTTTATTTAGCATGTGACGCTTCCGAAAAGGGATTGGGTGCAGTATTATTCCACAAGGACTCGAACATAGAACAGCCAATTGCTTTTGCTTCAAGGAAACTACGACCAGCGGAAATGAAATATTCCGTTATTGATCGGGAAGCTTTAGCAATAGTATTTGGTATAAAAAAATTTGATCAGTATTTGAGAGGAACGAAATTTAATCTAGTTACGGACCATAAGCCTCTTATACATATTATGGGTGCACGCCGCAACCTTCCTAAACTAGCCAATAACCGATTGGTAAGATGGGCCCTAGTAGTGGGAAGTTATCAATATGACATTTACTACAGGAAAGGTGAAAATAACACATTAGCTGATTGCCTTTCCAGATTACCAAACCCTGAAACTGAACCCTCCGAGACAGAAGGGCTTGTACATAAAATAGATCTACGTCTTTTGAGCACTCGAATGACTGACCTTAACCTATCAGAACAGTTACTTATGAAAACAACTGCAAAGGATCATATACTCACAAAAGTTTGTCATAATTTAAAAACCGGCTGGAGAGAATCAGAATACAATCCAGAAATGAAACCATTCTACAGAAACCGGACTGAATTATCTGTTGAGAATAAGATACTTATGAGGCAAGGACGCATCGTTATACCTACAGCACTCCGAAAAGCCATTCTTACATACCTTCATCGAGGACACCCTGGCATTTCTGCTATGAAAGCACTTTCACGTTACTATGTTTGGTGGCCTAACCTTGACGAAGACATAGAATTATTTGTCAAGAAATGTACCAGATGCCAACAGAACCGCCCTTGTAATCCTGAACTTCCTGTATTTTCCTGGTCCATACCAGAAGAAGTATGGGAGAGAATCCATATCGACTTTGCTGGACCGTTCGAAGGATCGTATTGGTTGGTATTGTGCGACGCTCTCTCCAAATGGGTGGAAATACGACCGATGAAACACATCAACACCAGATCACTTTGTCTTACATTAGATAACATATTTTGTACATTTGGCTTACCAAAAATGATTATATCCGATAATGGACCTCAATTTACATCTTATGAATTTAAAGAATATTGCACAAAACAGTCTATTTTACATGTCACATCATCTCCATATCATCCTCGGACAAATGGGCTGGCAGAACGTTTAGTCAGAACATTCAAAAATAGAATGGCATCGGTAGACAACACAAATCTCGAGCGCCGACTATTAGAATTTCTGTTTACATACAGAAACACTCCGCACTCGTCCACTGGTAAATCTCCAGCTGAGATGATGTTTGGAAGACAATTGAATTGCATACTTTCCAACATTCGGCCAGACAAAAGAAGGTTAATGCAGTATTTACAAGTAAAAGAAAATATTCGTACCAGATCACCGAGTTACCGACCAAGTGACCAAGTATATATTAAAACACGCAATGATAAAATATGGGAACCAGCGGTAATTACATCCCGAAAACATAAATATTCATATATTGTTTCAACACCAGGAGGACTAGAAAAACGAAGACACGCTGATCACATCAGGCCACGCGAGTCTTCCACCTCAGAAACCCCGAGGAATGAAAGGGCGCATTCTTCTATGCTGCCGACGACTGCTTCTCCAGACATTGGAATGGAAACATCAATTAGCGAAAGGCTAACTAACAATAAGAATTCGGCAGCAGTACCATTACCTACACCGCAGTCGCCTACAAATGTACAAATTTCTCCAAATTCACCTTCACAGCATTCGAAGTTATACTCCTCACCTGCTCCGGTCTCCACTCCTGTGCCATTTGCTCCGCGTCGAAGTAATCGACCTAAACAGGCACCCCGCCGTCTGATCAACGAGATGTAGATGGGGAGGAATGTTGTAACCTTCTTTTCCATATTCCATTATTTGAAATATACTTCAAACACATTGTCATTTTTGCTACCTATCATTATTATATTTTATGCTATGTCTTGAAAACATTGTTTTATTATAATCATCATCACTGTTTTCATCACCCGAGTCGCTATCATCGTGATGAGTCGACATAGGGCTCATCGGCGTAGTTTACAACTCGGTCGATTCGGTCTTCTTTTTTGTCTATAATTAATTATTTTTTGAAGATATTCGATTCGTAGTAATCGAATGTTACTTTTTTCATTTACCAGCTTCCGATTATTTTCTGTTCTTTTTTTCCATCTGAAGCCTAGCTCTTTCATAATTCGTCGTAAGCTTCGTTCCGAGCTATTAAAATTTATATCTTCTTTAAATTCTTCGAAGCCTTTCTACGGTACGGAGTTTCGCTGCTTGTTATGTAGTTATTATGATTACATCTTTTTATTACAGATTGAACGAAACTATCCATTCCGGTAACTTTCTTCTTCCCTGATCTTTTCTTACCTGGAGTACGAAACACGGCGACCAAGTTAGAGCCCTTCGCTTCATTAATAATACGCCTAACAGTACTGACTGATGTTTTTGTTGCCTCTGAAGTCTCTTTTACCGTTTCCATATCATTATTTCCCTGCTTTTTAAGAAAGCAATATACGTCGTACACCATTTTTCTAGCTTGTCTTTTTAATACTACACCAGTTTGACGTGGCATAGTATATTTTTTATAAAAAATCAAGAAACACTCAACAAATAGCAATAACAACAAAATCAACAAACAATAATAATTATAACAAATAACTTCAACGATTAATATTAATAGACTTTTCACTGTACGCAAGCGTACCTTTGGGAGTAAGCGGAACGAAGGCGCGGTGCGGGACGCAAGGTTCGACTGATCTACCAGATTCTACCAATAACGCGCTCGATACGATTTCCCCTGCCGTCGCGCCTCACCCTCACCACCAAAGTGACCTAAAATTCGGTTCTGCGCAGTCAAGGTCATTTGCTCAAGAAGTTTGCCGATTACTATACTCTGAGCGATAAAAATAAAGACACTTAGTAATGGGGTCAACTTAATGTGATCATTTGTTTAATTAAATATAAATAAATAATAGACGAACAAACAATTTTTATGTTCGAACATTAACGAACAAACGACGAACAAATAATTAAAATTAAAAAAGTCTGAAAGTTAAAAAACGGAGAGCTAAGTTCACTGAGCCTTGAGACATTTAAATTTGAGAGTTTCTGAACCATAGATTATACACTTAAATAATTTTCTGAACTGTTTTGTACCAATAATTTTTTTTTTTCTTAACTGTTGTGTTGTGTTTTGTGGTGACCATTTCAATAAAATTAAAATAACTATTTCAATTTAGTAATACTCTGAAAACATGAAAGAATTGACACTAAAAACTACAGATGCATAAATAAAGATAAATTTATCATACAATCCCTAAACATCAAGCTTTCAAAATGAAACTAATGAAATTAATACGTTCAAGTATTTTTCAAGGATTGTCACTATTATTTCTTCTGGGATATCTTTTAGGAGTTTTAAATTTGCATTTCAGCGACAAAAATAACTATTGTTTCATGACATATATGTTTGAATATCCACAATTTGTGGTGAGTAATTTAAAGTGCGATTTAAATAAAACGTTACCTAATAATGTTTACAAATTTTATTTTTAGCATCTGTCTATGCCAGAAAACAAAATTTATCCACAATATGCCTTATTTGCATATAGTGAAGGCAGATTCACAGAGAGAGCAAGAAAAATGTGGTATGTTCTTTCACAGTTATCAATAGGAAATAGTTAAACAAATGGCATGGTATCAATGTTTCATAAAGAATGCATGTATATTTAAACTAAATATATTGTGGCTATGTTGAGTTACATTAGCTCTTCTTATAGGTTTGACGGAGTACCAGTGTTATTCATACCAGGCAATTCTGGTAGTCACATGCAAGCAAGATCACTGGCATCTGTGGCCTTAAGAAAAGCCTTGTCTGGAGGATATGATTACCATTTTGATTACTTTGCCAGTAAGTTATGAGTTAAATAAACTTATCATTCTATTCATAATTAGGAATAGCTTTAAAATAGTAATTTTCACTTTATTACTTCAATAAGAAATCTCAAATAATATTGAATGATTCACGTGGAGATGTAGAGACATAATGAGATTGCACCTATTACAGTAAAAGATAAAGTAGCCATAGAAGTAAGGTACATTAAAGTACATTGAACATTAAGGATCTTGTGGAAAAAAAATACATTTAATTCATTACAGTAAGCTATAATGAGGAGCTCTCAGGCCTTTATGGAGGAGTTCTACAAAGTCAAACAAGATTTGCAGCTGCTTGTATAGAAAAAATATTGGATCTGTATAAAGAAAATAATTATATTAAATCTGTACCAACATCTGTTATCCTCATTGGACATTCAATGGTGAGTATTAATAACAATTTTATTTTAAAGATTTTTTATTGATTCCAATAATAATTGGTTGCTATTCAAACTGTGCTGAATCAGTGGACTGTTGCAGACATCTTAAGACGAGATGGCATATGATGCATATTTTTTTTACTTTATCACTTTTTATGATAGGCTTCACAGATGATCTATATGGAGCCTGAATGAAGGCAGGCAATACATCTGTATATGTGCATTTATTTATTTTTCTTTTTGGCATATAAACAGGGCCTATCAGTAAAGTGGGTAATGAAATCTATAGACAACAAAATCTGTTTTCATTGTAAATGTCATGGGTGTATTTAAAAAATTTAGTGAAAGTGAAACACAAATAAAATAGTTTTGGTGTTAAAGTTTATAATTGTTATATTAAAGTAAAAGTTTTATTTTATTGAATTTTTAGGGAGGTCTTGTAGCCAAGCGTTTGTTGGTTCATCCAAGTACAGTCAATTCGACAAGTATAGCAATCACTTTAGCAGCTCCTTTAGAAGCCCCACTGATTAACTTTGATATAGCTATGAATGATTACTATTTAAGTATGAATCATGAATGGGAAAATTTCGTAAGAGGCAATCAATTGATGACGGATAAGAAGATGCTTTTAAGTTTTGGAAATGGACCAAGAGATTTACTAATGCCTTCAGGCTTAACATTATCAAACGACAGTGATATAAATACATTGGTATGTATTGATTAGTTAATTAGTTAAAGCTTTTGGTTAAAAATTATGAGAAACGGGCCTTAGAGGTCTTACTTATTGATACTCTGCTTGTTTTTTAGTCAGAATTTCTCTTTATTTTTCTTTTCTCTATTAATCTCTATTTTAATATAATTGAGATCTGTATCATATGTATGGGTTTTGGAGACCTTTGCTCATCTGCCTGCAATAAAAAACAAACGAATTTCTGTGGAGTTGAGTCTTCCCTTCAACTTTCCCTATATTTATGACAGTTGCAGATTGATTTGGAACAGAAATAATCAGAATTTTCGCTTTTCTATATGTGTGTGATCACAGTACAGTCAAACCTGGATAAGCGAGAGTTCAAGGGAGTACAATCTCATTCTCGTTTATAGAGGTATATATCACTAACCCGAGTTTCTCGCTAATGCTCCCTCTGAATTTCATTTCGCGATTTTCCGGATTCAAACGCATTCACTATTGTATGTTTATCACTTAATGACAGTACTTTAATTTTCCGTTTTGACATGATGCAGAACAGAACTTTCCTTCGGAATTGATTAACGATAAACTGAGTAAGTCTGACAAACAGGACGGTACACAGGCACACGTGTCCATTCGAAGAGAATGCGATAAAATTACAACGTTATTTAGTTCCACGAAATAGAATAGGTTCAATATTGACGAGAAAACAATACAAAAACAATGGATGGAAGTTCCACAAAAGTTAAGAATGAGTCATAAAATAGCAGATGTTAAATTTGTAATTTGTTTTGTCATTTATTCCTCCTAAATAATATAAATAAATAAAGCTCGACTGTCGCTTATAGAGGTATAGATAAGTAGCAGCCTCACTTACGGAGGTCCATGAGGGAAAAACGACTCTCTTACAGAGGTTTCTATTTCTCGCTAATAGAGGTTTTGGGAGCTTAAAATGACGGGTCCTGGCTATTACTCTCACTTATAGAGTTTTCTCACTTATCCAGTTCTCACTTATCCAGGTTTGACTGTATACTATTTTACAAAATGACACACAGTGACATGATCTAAACATCTATCGTGTTGTGGTGTCTTCGAATTTATTTGTGTCATGTATATATTTATTTACAATTAAAGAAAAACAAAACACTATGAAACAGTTTTGTTTCAGACAACAGCGATACCAGGCGTCTGGGTATCACCAGATCACGTCTGTATTGTATGGTGCAAGCAACTTGTTATGGCAATAAACAAATACCTATTTTCGATAGTTAATCCAATGACGAAACAAATAAGTTATGATAAACAGTTGCTAATGTCGAGAGCCAAGCAGTATTTTCAGGTTTGATATTTTCTATAAGATTTGTTGCTTGGAAACAGCAAGAGATCTAAATAGCTGTGAGTAGGATCGGAATATGCTATTTACTTAATTACACTAGTTTTCACTTTTATAGTTCTAGTAGCAAACTTGGCCAGATTTGCTGTTCAATGTTTGACTTGACTTTGATCTGATCATCATTCATATGTTCAGCAGCTAGGCCAATCTGATGATTCCCCGGAAATTTCAATGAAATCAGTATCTGAGCTGTCTCGGAACGATAGGGAACAACGCAAGCTTATAGACCTAGATTTGGTCACATCCAGCCCTATATAGAGTAATTGTGCAAAATGCTCAGCTAGAGCTTACGAACTGGGCGATTCGATAACTGGTATCAGAGCCTATAGATATCACGATCTGAATGCTGTGGAACTTTGCAAAACATTTGCCAATTATTTCCTTAGTCACCTTGACAAGGCTGAAATGAAGAATTTTTTTTTATTTGCTTATATGGTTGGACGAGCTCACAGCCCACCTGGTGTTAAGTGGTTACTGGAGCCCATAGACATCTACAACGTAAATGCGCCACCCACCTTGAGATATATGTTCTAAGGTCTTAGTATAGTTACAACGGCTGCCCTACCCTTTAAACCGAAACGCATTACTGCTTCACGGCAGAAATAAGCAGGGTAACCTACCCGCGCGAACTCACAAGAGGTCCTACCACCAGTAATTACGCGAATTATAATTTTGCGGGTTTGATTTTTATTACACGATCCTTCACCCTGGAAGTCAATCGTCAACATTTGTTAAGAACCTACGTATTTCATTAGAAAAATTGGTATCCGCCTGGGATTCGAACACCGGTGCATCGCTCAACACGAATTTACCGGACGTCTTATCCTTTAGGCCACGACGTCTATCATGGTGGTACTACTATACTTTCATAATAAACTTTTTTTTTTACCCGTGAAGTTATTCGATATTATACTGTCTACCAGATAATCTTCTACATAGTATTAAGGAAAATATGAGTTAGCCTTTTGCATTTTAAGCGTTTCCTTAAAATTTTCAGGCGAATCGTTCAATGACAATTAATCCAGAAATTCCTAAAGCCAATGTGACTATGACAGCGGATGCGTTCTGGTACGAAGATAACCGGAGGATGTATCAAGTGCAACGACCGGAAATTGACAAGTAAAACTAACATCCTGTTTTTTTTTTTTTTTATTGCCGTATATGCAGACGAGCATACGGCCCACCTGATGGTGAGTAGTTACCGTCGCTCATGGACGTCAGCATTGCCAGGGGCAGAGCCAAGCCGCTGCCCACTGTTTTCTTAACATTTGTCTATTTTTTGTTAACTTCGCTATCTATTAGTCAGTAAACTGAAATTTCATGCCAGCTTGTCAAAATTACGTCATTGAGATTTTTATCTAAATATCATTAAACTTCTATGACTAAAATCAAAAGTCATTATGATGACTACAAGCTGTGATATCTATAGTTTACGACTTCCACTTAATACAGAAGATTAGTGAACCCGCCTGTCGATTTCCAGCAATAAAAAATAGATACGCCAATATTTCGTTTGGTGTTTCAGAAAAATTGTATAAAAAGTTTTGATGCAATGAAAAGAAATACTCGAAATACATAATTGTACTCATTATAAGAATTTGGCCGTATCTTCGAAAAGTCATTTGAGAAATTGAATGACTTACTATTCTAAATACAACAGAGATATCAGTAGTGTAGTACTGCTCAATAATCCATACATCACAGAAACGTCAACGCGCTAAAGATTGATACGACGGGTTTTATAGAGAAATAAGTACTGACCACGTGTTTACGAACGACTTCCACGATAAAATTATAAGACCACGCAATAAAAATAAAAATGGGAAAATTTTATAAAAAGGCTTAATTGCTAACTACATATTTCACATACCTATACCGGCTGGAAGACATCTAAAAACGGATGCGCTCGCAATCGGAGCCGATCGGCTACGCGACCGAAAAAGAGCTCGCAATCGCTCCTCTTATTATTTCACACGCAGCGCGTTCAAGCATTCTTAATGACAAAGAAGTGCACATGCAAAAATAAACTTTATTACAATTACTCAAAACTCTGTTTCCAACTTGATCAAAATCTGCTCTCCTCTCCGAGCCGATCTGTGTGAACGGAACCTAAGGGGCGCTACGCGCGGACCGGTAGGTGAGTTCACGGGCTCAACCTGAGAGAATTGCTAACACTAGCCCTAGAAAGAGGAGTGCTTCACTGAATCTACTACCGGATCAGAATCGCGACCCACTGAGAAGATCCGACGAGAAACTCAGTGGGTTGTGTCTATGGACTAGTTCGCACGTAGAACTCTGCGACATAGTCGACAAGTCCGATTATTAAGGTGGCGTTATGTGAGTCCGGACGGGTGGGTGCTATTAATGTAATTATCCTTTCCGTTTGCACGTCAGAAGGTGATGTTGCATTTTACATTAGGCGGTGAGTGCTATTATGTCTCTTGTACTACTAATGACCATGCTCCACGAAACTACTCTACTGGTGGTAGGACCTCTTGTGAGTCCGCACGGGTAGGTACCACCACCCCACCTGTTTCTGCCGTGAAGCAGTAATGCGTTTCGGCTTGAAGGGTGGGGTAGCCGTTGTAACTATAATGAGACCTTAGAACTTATATCTCAAGGTGGGTGGCGCATTTACGTTGTAGATGTCTATGGGCTCCAGTAACCACTTAACACCGGGCGGACTGTGAACTCGTCCACCATCTAAGCAATAAAAAAACCTCTATTCTTTATTGCAGAACAACATATCTAATGATAAGATTAGTTAAATTCCCGCAGAACAGATTCGTAGCTGTCGAGGCTGTTAATGTGTCTGATAAAGATTGGATATATGGATGTAACGCGAAACATACATACAACACGCACAGATATTGGTGAGTATTAATAAATCGAATGTCAATATAAGAAATGTCAATATGAGGCTTAAAGCACGAAGGTTGTGATCTTAAAATTATGCGGCAGAATAATCTTAGTATACGTACTTTAAGTAGATAAAAAATTACTGGCTTGATCCTAAACTGAAATTGTTTATCGTATTACAAATCTGATAATTTTGTTAGTTTGTATTTTTTTGTTTGTGGATAGCCGATCTCACGGCCCACCTGGTGTTAAGTGGTTACAGGAGCCCATAGACATCGACGATGTAATTGCCGCCACCAACCTCGAAACATGAGTTCTAAGACTCACTTGTACGGCTGTCCCATCTTCTCACAATATAAGAAATGTCAATATGAGGCTTAAAGTACGAAGATTGTGATCTGAAAATTATGCGGCTGAATAATCTTAGTATACGTACTTTAGTAGATAAAAAATTACTGACGTGATCCTAAACTGAAATTGTTTATCGTATTACAAATCTGATAAATTTTTTAGTTTGTATTTTTTTGTTTGTGGATAGTCGATCTCACGGCCCACCTGGTGTTAAGTGGTTACAGGAGCCCATAGACATCGACGATGTAATTGCCGCCACCAACCTCGAAACATGAGTTCTAAGACTCACTTGTACGGCTGTCCCATCTTCTCACAATATAAGAAATGTCAATATGAGGCTTAAAGTACGAAGATTGTGATCTGAAAATTATGCGGCTGAATAATCTTAGTATACGTACTTTAGTAGATAAAAAATTACTGACGTGATCCTAAACTGAAATTGTTTATCGTATTACAAATCTGATAAATTTTTTAGTTTGTATTTTTTTGTTTGTGGATAGTCGATCTCACGGCCCACCTGGTGTTAAGTGGTTACCGGAGCCCATAGACATCGACGATGTAATTGCCGCCATCAACCTCAAGAATGAGTTCTAAGGCTCACTTGTACGGATGTCCCACCTTTTCAATTAATATAACCACCGTTCACACCGAAACGCATTACTGCTTCACGACAGAAATACACGAGCGAGTTCACAAAATGGCTTATCGCTATTATAAACCATCAAAGGCATCAGACATGCTTAATTATTCTATAAATTCCATAATTATTTTTTAAGTTGATTAAAATATAATACACAAGCAGCCCGCTCCGGCTCCGTTATTTGACGTTGTTTTATTTTTTTTAATAAAAGAACACTTATTGCTGCATAACTATAATAGTTAGACATATGCTGTCGCGACACTTTTTGTAAATAATAATATGTTCTACAAAGTCGCACGTAAAGAATATTTTAGGTAATTTTTTTGTACCTTGGGTTACATTATTGGAGTTTTAGTAAGGATCCCTAATTTTTTCAAAAAAGATTATAGTCTATGTCACTGGGGAATAGTATAGCTTCCAAGCAGTGAAAGATTTTTTCAAATCGGTCCAGTAGTTTCGGGAGCCTATTCAATACAAACAAACAAACAAATTTTTCCTCTTTATAATATTAGTATAGATAAGCGTTCATAATATGTTGTTTGATTCGATATTTACAGTAAACACGCAGTATCGTTAACAGAATTAAGTCGTTGGTCCGGAGCTGCGACCGAATTTCGAAAGAGGAAGTTAGCAACAGTGAACCTGCACAATGTGATGGAACATTACCCGGATTGGTCTCATGTTGTCGTCAAGGTATCGCCTACACGAAAACCCGTAAGTTTGGTATATGAGCTGAAATTATATAAATCACAAGCGACCCTCCCTCGCTTCGCTTCGGAAACATTAAGTTTTATTATTGACTGGCTGAGTCCCGCGATGTTACCCGCGGTTATTGTCATACCGCGGGTGATGCCGCGGGGCGAAGCTAGCCTAAAAAAGTTACTCCTTATATCATCAGCCACCTATCGGTGAAGTCTC
Organism: Bombyx mori; assembly: GCF_030269925.1. Classification (NCBI taxonomy): domain Eukaryota; kingdom Metazoa; phylum Arthropoda; class Insecta; order Lepidoptera; family Bombycidae; genus Bombyx; species Bombyx mori. The sequence continues at coordinate 9,313,703 of NC_085123.1, forward strand.
GTCAAAATCGGCCCAGCCGTTCCAGGATTAGCCGGAACAAACAGACAGACAGACAAAAATAAATTTTTTTAGTATATGTACTGAATTGTATTTTTTTTATTGCCCTTGTAGGCAGGCCCATATGATGGTTAGTGGCTACCGTCGCCCATGGACGTCAGCAATGCCAGGGGCAGAGGCAAAACCGCTGCTTCCCGCTAAGTACTCTCCAAAAGTTTCGTAGTTTAGTTTACTAACACGATTATTTCTTATATCAAGATGCAGATAGTTAAATTTGAGGTTTGAACTCATAGTTTAATAGTAAATATAATGTTATTTGTTTATTGTTGGCAGCTTACTTCAATACTTGAACATTGCTCAAGTACAAATCGATGCCTCCAATGAACACTACTCTAACTCCAAATTCGTAGGTTTACAGGAGGAGAGTTTAAACGAAAAAAGTTGATAAATATATCTGCAATAATAAAGATTTTATGGTTTTTTCTTGTGTAACTAGCTGATTTACTCTTGCTTCGAACCCCATTAATAATGAATTTGTAATACTTTTAAAATAGTGATGGAATTTGCGTGAAAAACGAAAATTTCAAAATTTTGAGTGAGAGTAGTGTTCATTGGAGGCATCGAAATGCTATTCGCATCACTCCATACGAGCTCACGGAAGCAAGGCTTTATTATAATGAGCTCTTATGTTTTTTTTCAGGTAACTATGAACATCGACATCAACGATTATGCGTCCCGGCAGATATTCGTGGATCTACCCACGTTTTTTGAATTCGGAAAGAGGATCGTGAAACCAGAAACCGAACGAGACAGTTTGTATTACGAATTGATCTTGCGAGATTTTAATGCGATACACGAAGCGTACCTCCTTTACGTTGAGCCGACTGCGAATTGTAAAGCAAGCCGATATCACGTTTCGGCGGAGTTGCATGTTCCGTGGGCGAAAAATCACGAATATTATCATTATTTTACGTAAGTCTAGAGTTTTTGAAATTATCTTTTTTATATATGAGTCGTCTATTATCAAAGGTGGCAATCTGTGCATTTGGACAAAAAAATGTTATTGATATGTCAATACAGATTGATTTGAATATAATCGTCTCCTTCAAAGAATACGGTTCATAACCTGCATTAAATAAAGGTTAATACTTAACCTGTTATTTATCTAAGATGTCGTTCAGAAGAGTTTTGTGACTGCCAATGGAATACAAAGTCAATAATTCGTTTTTCTGATTTACCAATAATTGTCCAAAAGTCACATTGCCGGCTTTGATAATAGTCGACTCATATATTAGTGGCTCCGCAGTAGTCGAAATTCGACTATAATTAAATGAAATCATAAGTTTAAACATTATTATGGTTCTATTGTCAAAAACTATTATAATTCGATAATATAATCACAATATTCGTCAAAACTGCACTATAGATCAATAATATTAAAGACAAATAATATTAATCTATTTTCAATTCGACCACAGACTTTAAACATATACCTAACAAAAGTTTCCCAATTGACAGCAAACAAAGAGTATATTTTTATATATGTGTTGTATCAAATACATGGTTGTGTGTAATGTTTTCTTTATTGATTTAAAATATCTCTTAAGCATTATTTAAAAAAAAAAATAGCATTGTGCACTCCTTCTCTATATTCTCTATAAGTGTGAGAAATTTTATACTCCTCCGTCCGCGCAATTTTCGTAAAAAGGGGTACAAAGTTTTTGCTTCACGTATTAATATATAGATATTTTTTCTGTGCGTGTGTTTGTCACTGAACTCCTAAACGGCTGGACCGATTTGAATGATTTTTTTGTATGCGTTTGGATGGCACCCTGGATGGCTTAGATTCACAAATCAGCCCGGCAGAGGGTGCTGCAGTCGGTACCTGGGTTATTTGTCTTTCCTAGAAATCATTTATATGGCAAAACAACGTTTGCCGGGTCAGCTAGTAGTATTATGTAACTATTTATGATCATATGCCTCAATAACAAAGCTAAAATATAATTAAAAGAGGCCAATAACAGGATTTAGGTACTTGATCAAAGTGTAATAATGGATTCCTTTGTCAAACAACATTAAAATAAGATCATATATTGTTGGCGCCGTTGCGATGAGATGTTGGGTGCAAGGCTTATTCAAATAAAAGTGGACTTTATTTATAGCTGGTTTATTAAATTGGATCAAAATTAGTACAGTTTTACGGGACCGAAAATGATTGTGCGTTTTTTCGTTGATGCACGTCGTTTTATTTTGCAAGTCCACGCCTCTCCCGCTTCCGCCGCGGTGAGGAAAATAGGGTTGCTATGTTTCGAACATATTTGTATCAACACAAAACATTTTGTTATGTGATAATCCTATTTTTAGGCATTTGAAAAGGTCGCCTATGAAGTTAAGGCTCTTTAAAACAAACCCTAATTTAACACTTGGGTTGGAAACCACCGAGCACGCGAAAATTACTTTGCTATTGGATCCTCAATGTCAATTTATTCTCAGGTGAGTTATACTTGTGATTTTGTGTAGTTTTAAATTACAGTTATAATAAGTTTGTCCACTTGGCTATGTGTGTGACAGAGTATGATAAAGATACACGGTCTTTATTTGATGGACAAATTTAACCAATTTTAAATTAGAACAGAAGTCTTCTTTCTGTATTCCACACGAATATTTTTTAACTTATTTCCAGGGTGAGTTTTATAAACGTAACTGAATACTATATCGATATGTGTCTGGGTTTTTTAATAGAAATGTTTACTTCTTAATCTATGTTTCAATATTTGAAATTCTATTTTTAATTTGACAAAAATATTTTTTTGTTTTTCATTAATGCTAAATTTATTTTTTATTCATCATACAGTATATCGTCATCGTGGTACAATCGCCTCGCTCAGTTTACTCGAAATTACGGTCCAGTACTTATTCCGTATGTAGCCGCCATAGTGTTATTAGCTGCCAGAAGTATTATTATGAACTTTCAAGAATCTGGATCATGCTTGACCATTCATGGAGCTTTAATGAGCGAAGGCGTCAAACCCTATTATTGTCTCGTGTTTTCAAGATTAGCAACTAAGATTTTTTTGTAAGTAACTTTTCGGTTTGAAGAATTTTTGCAGATGAGCCGGTTCTGTTAGAAACCAAAATGTAACGGATCTTCATAATATGTATTTGATTGAAGGCTACGATAGTTGTTTTTTTATTATTGGCATTGTCGGCAGACGAGCATACGGCCCACCTGATGGTGAGTGGTTACCGTCGCCCATGGACTTCAGCAATGCCAGGGGCAGAGCCAAAGCCGCTGCCTACCGCTTATTACTCTCCACGAGCCTCTTTTGAAGAAGAACATGTCATAGCGCTCGGTAAACACCGTGGAGGGGAGCTCATTCCGTAGCCGTTATTGTTAAAAAAAATTATACATTCGACGTCATATCTTTCAGTAGGCGGTCACATTATGTTGTGATGTCTATAGGGCGGTGAATTTATGATTAATGGCCGAAAATAAAAGCTCAATACGTTCAGCTGTTTCAACTTGCTCATAATCATTTAACAAACTTTTGGGACAACTGGGAACTCATTGCATTCTTTTGCACACAAAACATAACGACGATCATAGCGTCGTGCATCATTCTATAGAATATAAAAATATAACATCAGCCACTCTTCATTTTAAGCCTGTTTTATTCTCTTTTTATTGTATTATTTCAGGGCGATTCCGCTGTTCTCATTTATGTTCGAAAGCGCAAGCTGGAGGGATCTCGAATTGCAGTATTTTATCAAATCCCTGTTAGTGTTGCCAGCTTATATGACAGCATTAGGGATTGTCAATATTGTAGCTGCTGCTATAATGGGTGCAATGGTGTTTTCATCACAGATAGCGCATAGATTACTGTTTAAGTAAGTACTTTGATTTATGATTATTTTCTAAAAATATACTATCGTCACCACAAAGCTAATATTACATCTTTGGAGTATTAAGAGTCTATATATATATATATATATATATAAATGAATTGCTGTTCGTTAGTCTCGCTAAAACTCGAGAACGGCTGGACCGATTTGGCTAATTTTGGTCTTGAATTATTTGTGGAAGTCCAGAGAAGGTTTAAAAGATTAGATAAATATAAAAATGCTCTGAATTAAATAAAAATAACAATTTTGTTTTTCTTTTGATGTGTCCCCCGTCGGACGGCTTCCTTTTGTTTGTTTTAAGATTATTATACAAAAGTTTAGGTTTTTTATTTATCGATTGAGGCACAACAAAGTCTTTTCTTTTTTTGTTTTTTTTTTATTGCCCTTGCAGGCAGACGAGCGTACGGCCCACCTGATGGTGAGTGGTTACCGTCGCCCATGGACTTCAGCAATGCCAGGGGCAGAGCCAAGCCGCTGCCTATCGCTTAATACTCTCCACAAATGTGCCGGGTCAGCTAGTATACAATAAGTCAGCCTGACATATTTTGTAAAAGTGAATCTATCATTTGAATAGTCTTTTTTTTGCTTCAGAATAGTATGGCGAGGCGGTGGTAGTTTAGCAGAGAAAATGGCCACCGGATTGCACAAGCTCCCCATGATCGTGAGTGCAGCGCTAGTTTGTGCGGTTCCTTTATCATGCGGAGCAGCTTCATTGGCTGCCGGTGCCGCATTTTATGCATTTATGGTTAGTGATGATCAATATAATGAATTTATCATTGTTTATGACTATTAAAATCTAGCAAACGTCACTAAATATCGCAAAAAAAAAAAATTGCCCTTGTAGGCAGACGAGCATACGGCCCACCTGATGGTGAGTGGTTATCGTCGCCCATGAACTTCAGCAATGCCAGGGGCAGAGCCAAGCCGCTGCCTACCGTAAATTAATTAATAATTCTGTATTAACTTTTACAGCTCTCGAAAATGTATGAAGAATATTTAGAAGATTACGTTTACAAAATAATGGCAAAGCTAGCTTCTAAAGTCTGTCGTATGTTCAACTCGACAAGAAACAAATATGAAAAATCTGAAACCAATTTGATTTCAAAAGCTTTATCGGATGCAAAGGAAAGTAATCTCAGATCTAAAGAAATTGACGAAATTGAAGGTAATGATAAGGATTCAACGAACAATGTAGGACAAGACGGTTCTTCAAACACAGACTGTGCTTTAGTTTCTGCGAATAAAGAAAGCGAACGAAAGCCCAAAGAAGGCAGTATTAAAGGTGAAAGCAAAGACTTGGACGAGGATTTTAATAGCATTAACTTCCACATGATGTTGTTTTTCATGTGGATCACAGTAACTCTAGTCAATGTTCCAGCATTATTAACATGGGCGCGAAACTTTAAGTAAGTTTAAATTGACGTCATGATCAGTATTATGGTATGTCACAATGTAAAAAAAAGTATAGAGAAAAAATATTTAAATTATTTGCGCCCCGTTTGCATCTTCGTTTACCGTAGTATTTTGTATAGGCGGAGACCCGTGTTCAGCAGTACGATCAAAGGCAGTCTATATTCTTTTCCAGGGTTCAGACCAATTCTTTCGGTAAAAAAGTGATATCGATTTTTTTTTAAATGATACTAATTTTTTTAGTACATCCAATTTTAATGAAACTTAGCCAAATTAATAACTACCTGTGATGACTATATGAAAATTAATTCAGTTGTTCAGATGTTGTGAACAAAACAAAATAATGAAACTCCTAAAATAGTGATTTTCTATTACTGTTATGTTGTTAATCCCATTTGTATTTTTTTTACCTCTATTCAATGTACAGACACCAGATTACATTTTTTTTATATGTATTGATGAAGGCAAGATCCCGAGTGTGCTCAGACCAAATGATGAAATTTAACTAACTAAATAAAATTATTACAACAGGTATTCCATGGTACTAAAACCAGATACGTCATATCACACTGGTCTAGTCATGTCAGTTTGTTCCAGTTGTATCTGGCAAATCAATGGTCCCAGAAGAAATTTGTAAGTGTGAGAACTATTTTACAGTCAAAAAAATTGCAAGAAATTAATTTCTAGTATTTTCCTTTTATTTGTTATGATCCCAAGGTCATTCTTTGCTTTTACATATACATATTTCAAGTTAATAGTGTAATTTTGAAACACACATGGTCTCATCTTAGTCCTTACACAGTGGTATAAGGTGTATTTCATCATGTAAGTTTATAGCTCGCATTAATTTATGTACTTAATAACTTTGCTTGTGTAATAAAAACTAAATGAATCACACAATACACACATAAAATTAAACATTTTGTTATATATTGTTATAGGAAGCATTATGAAGCGGTTTCATCTTTACTATTTACAATGGCTATATTTATATTAGCTTTGGGACCCCTATCACTCACAATAGTCAACTATGGAATCACTTTCACATTTGTCGTTATTACATTACAACAAGTATGTGATAAGGAAGATGTTCAAAGTTCTACCATTGAAGGTACAAATGAATCCAAGAATGATAATGATGAAAAACCAAAAGAAAACCAAAAAGAAGAAGCTGATAATATTCAAACGAATGATTGTGATCCATGCAATGAGAACAGAATATTTGATGCTTTTAAGAATCTTCAAGATAAATTTGATTTAACTACAATGGATAATTTGTAACAACTTGTGTACTTGTTTTGTTTTTGAAATATTTATATAAATAGTATTTGTAGGATTGTAATAATGATAAACATTGAGCAACAATGAATGCCATAATTTGTCACAAATAGGAAACAAGTAAAATTTTTGTTGAAATGTTTGGTTTGCATAAGGAATATATGTGATTTAAACAGAAAATGTTTTCTTTCATTAAGGTACCAATTTGGATATTCATACCTATCATTGTTCATAACATTGACATCAACACTGAAATACTAATAAGGAAATACAAACCGAACCTGTAAAAATGATAATTTTTGTAATTATTGGTGTTAAGGCATCTTGTTAGCCCACATAGGTAGTTCCTACAACCTTATTTCTGCTGTAAAGCAGTAATGTGTTTTAATTTGAAGGATCAGGCAGCCATTGCTCTATAGCACTAACATTTAGACCTCATGTTTCAAGTATGACATAATTTATGTTGTTCATGCCTATGGGCCTCATAACCACTTCACACTAGTTGGACTGTGAGCACATCTATCTAAGTAACTAATAATAGTTTCATTTTAAAACATTTGTCCTTAATAGTAAGAGTTTATTTTTGTAGTACGTGCATATATTTCTTAGCTAGTTTAAAAGTTCAAAAGATTAATTTGGTACATATTTTATAATAGTGCGTTTAAGTGTGTGTAAACTAAGATTGACAGTTATGTAAATAAAACAAAATTAAAACTTATTAACTATTGGATATATTTGAGAAGTAAAAGTTGTACAGACAAATTTTGAGATAATGAATTTCACTTCTTTCCTTTCTTGGCTGCTGGTTTGTCATCACCGTTCTTAGGAACCTGCCAGTTCAGAGGATTGCGTCGGTACATTGGCCATGGAGGAACAGTAAGAATGGCAGCAAGCAGAAATCCAGCACCAAGAATATACACTGACTGCGAGAATTGCTGAACTATATAACCCCATACAAAACCAACTATACTGAACAATGTAATTATTGCCCTGTATAATTTCTCTGCTTTTGCTTGTCCGACGTAATCTATGTGGGTTGGTATAGATGTAAAGAAATCCATCTTGCTAAATTAGATTAATATCACTTGCCACAACAACAAATTATTTTGAAGAAACTTATCAGAAGTAACCAATTAAACGGTCTGACATTAAACGTCAAGCAATAGACACGTCAATACTAAATTGACGTCGTCATAAAAGATATTACCAGTATTATAAAACTGATTTCTAAACGTTTCTTTTTATTAGCCAATATTTTTTTTGTTCTTCCTAAATTTTATTTTATCAAAAAACTTTTAGCCATATCTTAAAATTTAGATGGCTTGCAACAAAGCTATGTTGATAGTAGTTTTAAGATATTTTCTAGTAATACTGCTTTTTCCTTTCCGTCAGTCGATTGTCAACATTCAGTACGATCAGACTCATTAGGTTAATTTTAGTTTTACAAAAAGATAATTTAGTTTTATTTTTCCAAAGTACAACAATCAAAATTAATTTAACAAAATGACAACGCTTAAACAAGTTCCTCTTACATGCGGTGGCCACACGAGACCAGTCGTGCATTTGGATTTTAGTGACGTTACAAAAGACGGATATTATTTGATTTCTGCCTGCAAAGGTAAGTTTTTATTGTTTATTCGTTTGGGGTGCTTTTGCCTTAGTCGTGACATATATAGGAAACATAATTTTTTCTAATATTAGTGGGGTGTGTTTCACGTTGACAAATGTCGGGCGTCGTGCTACGTTTATGAGACCTTCACTTTAGTTGTTTTGTTCTGAACAGTAGGTTTGGCCGGCGTGCATTCTATGCATGTTGCGACCTTCTCTTTCCGGACATGCAGGAAGCACCTTGAATATCCACTTGTGTGTTTCCTCGGCGCCAGTTTGCCTTGGGCCGCGTCGTGCTTTTTATTCATGTACTAGAGGCTAGTGCATGACATACAAGTTTTTCAACTTTGAATGCATACAAATTTGGAGCGAGCTCGGAAGTTTATTCCTGTATTAAATTAAATGTTGACATTTCACTTATTCTGGGTCACCTTGTACCAGCTCAAGGTTTGTTGTACTTGACATTATTAATAATGATATGGGAGTTCTGACAACATAATACTCTAACACAATGACTTATCTGTAAATTTTATTATAATGAAAATCAGAAATAAATGATAATTATTATAATTTTCACTTCCTTGTATTGCTAATGTGAAATTAATTATATTCAAGTCTTGGCTTACATGTTTTGTTTGTATGATATCCTTGGTTTTAGCTGTTACCTGTTTTGGTTCTGATTTAATAGTTCCATTAATCTCTGATGAATTAATCTTTTTTTTATATGTAAATAAGTATAAAAATCAGGAAATAGCATACTTGAATGTTGTTATTATGTAGTGTAGTATTGTTTATTTATTTCCTTGTATAATTAATAGTTGTTATCATGTTTTGTGTTCTTTTATACAAAATCAGAATTTTAAAATAATATCAACAGAAACTTATTATGAGTTATAATCTGGACACTGAAAATAATTTAGTAGTTGTAAAAAAGCAATAACCAGATATTTTTAAACATAACAAAACTAAAATGTAATAGCAACTAGTTAATTTACAAAGAGCTTTAAACAATGTATGAGCTATGATTGTCTTTTACTATCATTATATACTATCTCATGTATCAACATAGTTTATGTATGAATGCTTAATTTGTCTAATTATTTACATAAATGAGCTATCTTCACTGTTAACAAGGTTGTTTATTCCTCATATTTTATTAATATGATTTCTGGTTTTGCTTTTATTCAGATTATAATGTAATGGCATGTTTTGTTATTAAGATGGCAAGCCTATGTTACGACAAGGTGAAACTGGTGACTGGATTGGAACATTTGAAGGTCACAAGGGTGCTGTTTGGGGTGTGGCACTTACACAAAATGCAAACTTGGCTGCTAGTGGGGCAGCCGATTTTACAGGTAAATATTAAACAAGTAAGTTAAACTGCTTTTATTGAAATGTAAATCTGAAACTGTACACTTCAAATAAGCTACTAATTAGATTAAGGATATCACACTGTGAGTGATTATTTTGTACTTTAATCTCATAGGTTTGAATTTTTTGTTTTATTAATATGATCTAAAGTTATAATATTTTTGTCATTTACACAAAATACCATGGTCTACTTTAGCCACTGACTTACTAAAATAGTAATGAAAGAAGCCAAAAATATTAAATGTTTAAGCTCTGAGTATTTTCTTAGATATGTACTTAAAGTGCTTTGTGAAGCTAAAATGCTGAACAAAATACATATTTTTTGAAATAAATATAATAATATAAAAAAGTTTTTTCATATTAAATTTCCATTCCACTCTGTGATATGTGACCGATTTCACGATTTGAAATAACTAAAAATATGCCTAACCTATTTCGAGTGTGTAGATTTTGAGTTAATGATAATTTTTGGTCACAAAACCCAAAATAGTAAATTTAGTAAAAAGTGATTAAAATAACTATTACAAATTACTTAAAATCAAATTTTATATTTACAGCAAAATTGTGGGATGCTCGATATGGTGATATGGTCCACACTTTTGAACATGAACACATTGTGAAAAGTGTCAATTTCAATGCCGATGACACATTGTTGGTGACTGCTAGCAATGAGAAACTTATACGAGTTTTTGACCTCAACAAGCTTGAAGCTGGACGTATGTAATTGTTGCTTAATTTGGTTTATGTTACTGTTTAGACTAGTTTTTGAATGAATTAAGACCACTATAGTAACTATGAACTAAAATTTCTTTATATAATCTTATTATTGCTTTATTGTTACGTAGTTACTGGAGACCATAGATATGACAAACTGAATACAGCAAAAAAGGCTGGTATATATTATCAAAGCCTACAATATGTGGTCTGAATTTTAATATTAATCTCATAGAAAAATTATGTTGATTTCTTTTGTTAACTGATGACAGTCAAAATATTTTTGACAATTGTGGATCACTCCTTTTATTAGCAATAGTGGTCCGATCAAAATCCTGCTTACTTGCCTAGCATAAATGTTCTTGGTGGGCGGGTGGTTAATTAATTTTACTACAAATAATAATGTTTATATTTCACAGCAATCGAAAAAATAAACGGACATACAAGTAGCATAAGACACGCAGTGTTCCTGAATAACTCTCGAATCGTGAGTGTCAGTGATGACAATACTATGCGCGTTTGGGATCGTAACAGTGGAGAAGTGAGTAATCGAAATGTATACTATGAATCGTCCTATCACAGACTACAGTACATACTTGTATAGGATCATAATATTTTTTGACAGTTTTATCAAGATAATTTTATATTGCCAGTGTTGCTATAAATTTCTTATTTTGCTATAAACTATAAAAACAACTATATTTTTTAGTAAGTAAAATATGTGACATAAGACAATAAGTGAGAGCCTTTATAAATATTTTAGGAAGACATTGAAATCCTCATTCAGTGCTAAAACATCATACTACCAATCTATGTATTTATATTTTTAAATATAAATTCTAAAATTGTAACGAAATAATAATAATTGTTATATTTATTGTACTTCTTCAAGTCAACTTCGAAAATAGTCCTATGGTCAGAGGGGTTTTAAGCTGGCTTTGTATTTGTTGGTAACAAACGCCATAAAACTTAATATGGTTAATACATATTTGAATTAATAAATAAAGAGAAGAATTTCATACTTACAATGCTACTGAAAAATAGAGTATATTGGAAAAGATTGAAGTATTTTGTAATTTGAAAATGTGGTATCTCCAATTTTAAACTTACGAAAGCTTTATATTATATATATCAGTACACGAAGTACGTCATGTGGCTGTTCATGAAACAAGAATTATTACAAAAGAATACGCCAATAGTGAAAGCATCATTTATATAGCGAAAAGTTGTCTTCATACAAATCAAATTTAAAATAACTTTTAAGAGAAGCTTAAACATAAATAATATAATAAAATAATAATATAATATAAATAAAATAATGTCATTTTCTGTGATGATAATTTAAAATGTCATATTCTCAACATTTTCAGGAAGTCCAAAAGGTTGAATTCCAGTCGGTCCCTAATAGTCTAGAGTTGTCCAGGGATGGAGCCATATTGACTGTTGCACACGGTACTTTTTGTTTTGTTAGTAAAATAACATTGTTGTATAAGTTTTAAAAAAAATACAAAATTGGGTTCTGTACAACTGCAATATGCAGTTTAAGAAATTTGTAACGAATATCTTATGACTTGAGATAAAACCTTTTTCACTTTTGTGAAAGTAAATGACACACAGAGAATATGCTGTAAGCAGTAAGATGGTGTCCATTGAAAAAAAATCTTAACGCTCACAACTGTGACGTCACAAAAGTGCTTGCGTGTTAGCGGTATGGAAAACTTCAAGAACTATTAGATAACAGCTGAAACGCTGCCTACCATCAGAATGCGATGCGATAATTGATTCGATAAATCAAAAGGCTCTACTCGGTTTTAGTGTGGCATCTGCAAAATATATGGCGAATTAATATTGTTACGCGCTGGGGTTCGGGATAAATAAAAATTCTACCGAAGTACAAATAGTAACTGTATTAAGACTTAGAACACTAACGAACACTTTAAAATTCTTAATTTACTGCTCCCGCATCGCTTTAGCTCATCCGTTCACTGTTTCGCTTCGCATCTCTGCAACGCTTTTATACTCAATATGACATCCCTAGAATTATCGAGAACATTCTTGACAAGTCGAGTAGTTTCGACGTATGTTTCCGTCATTTGATAATAGATGGCGTTGTACTTTACGAGCGTTCTAGGTTTTATTGGTTCTTTTGATATTCGTTTCTACTAATCGACGATAGATGGCGTTGCTCGTAAAGGCGTAACAATATTTAGTTTTTTTTTTCCAGGTACAAACGTATCGTTTTATACGTCGGACACGATGCGCAAGCTACGCGAGTTCCCCGTGCCAACGAAGTGCTATTCGGCGTCGCTGGCTCCGAGCCGGGCGACCTTCGTGTGCGGCGGAGACGATCTAAAAGTCTACAAATATGACTACAATACTGGAACTGAACTGGGTTAGTTGGTTGAATTTTTATTTTTGAAATGAAAGTTTATTTTTTTACATGTAAATCGCATTGATCGAACAAACGTGATACAAAATAAATAATATATTTAAAAAAAAAATATATATGACACGACTCAAGCGCCATAGCCGATATTTTGTAGAAGGGGAAAGTATTGCCAGACCATCTATCAATTTGGCCCCAGACTAAAGTTTCAATGGCGCGTTCAGTTTTATTTACGGCGACAATGACGTATAAAAATAATGTCGCCTAAGATGTCATCAAAGAATCAGTTATCTATTACTAAAAGTATTTTAGCAAAAATAGTATTTACAAAATACTAAAATATCAAACAAAACTTATTTAAAATGAAAGTTACAAAATGAATTAAAAAAAGTTTTATAGTTACAAGATGAAAATACGTATTATATTACATTTTGTATTTCAGATACTTGTACTTCTCGATAGCGTAAAAGTTAACCCAATTTCGTATGTAGTTGGAACAGCGCCCCTAGCGGTAAACGTACGCAAACGATCCCATTCCATACAAATATGAGCTAACTTTTACGCTATCGAGAACTTTAAAAAACTCTCACTAAGCACACTCAAGCTAATAAAAGCGTATTAAAAAGCTAAACGTTTGTAACAGAGTCGAACAGGGGTCACTTCGGTCCGGTGCACTGCGTGCGATGGTCCCCGGACGGAGAGCTGTACGCGTCCGGCTCGGAGGACGGCACGGTGCGGCTGTGGCAGGCGGTGCCGGGCCGCGCCTACGGGCTGTGGCGCCGCGCCAACGAGACCGTGCCCCTCGCTAACGGGTACAAGGAGGTGCCGGCCAACTGACACGCGTGCCAACCCTCCACTAGCCAGGTCATATCTTAATTATCTTTTTTTGTATTTTCCCCGTAGGCATACGAGTTTATGCAGCCCATCTGATAGTGGTGAGTGGGTACCGTCGCTCATGGATATCAGCAATGCAGGGGCAGATCTATTCCCTACCTACCGTTTAATACTCTCCACAAGACTCGTTTGAAGAAGGACTTGTCATAAATTTTTTTTTGGAGCTGTAAAAAGTACTCTTAAATGCTAAATTTGCGTAATTACTGGTAATTACTAGCCTGCTTATTTCTGCCGTGAAGCAGCGTTTCGGTTTGAAGGGTGGAGCAGCCGTTGTAAATATACTGAGACCTTAGAATTTATATCTCGAGGTGGGTGGCGCATTTACGTTGTAGATGTCTATGGGCTCCAGTAACCACCTAACACCAGGTGGGCTGTGAGCTCGTCCACCCATAAGGCAATAAAAAAAGCTATATTAAAATATAATAGTGATCTGAATAATTGCCTTTGAGCGTCACTTCAATATCCCTAATGTATCTATTATTGTATTTTGTCAGATTAACACTTGAGAAACTTATTCTGCACAAAATATATCTTAAAAACATCTACAAAATATCGTGTATTGCGAAATTCCGCGAATTTTTGTTCGATTTCGAAAAATCTATAATAAATACAAACATTTAGTAAAATATATCCATTATTATGGATAAGTCAAAAACTGCTTTCTTCTACTATCTTTATAAAATAAAAATGGCACCACATAGGGAAAAAGAACCATCTAGAAAAAAGTTCTAAGGGCGGAATGTATTTCAGATATATACACAAACAAAAAGTCGAATCGAAAGTCACTTACTTTTTTGAAGTGGGTTAAAACAACAATAATAAAGTTACCAAATTGTCAACAGGGCTACATGTGATCAGCAGTGCAATCAAAATTGTGCATTTGGTGAAGTAAAAACAATGTGTTGTTTTAGTCACCAAAGCATGTGTATAACGGACTTGTGAAGATAAGTAGCGTGAACAAATCAAGACTTTACAAACTGTTCGTAACATTTTAAACTGTGTTTGTGTTGTTTATTTTATTGCAACACTTGTTTTTTATACTCAAACTTATGTATTTATTGTAAAAAGGAAACTAAATAGACTTGATATGCAACAAATAAAGTGATTTGTAAATATGTTTTGTAGTTTTCTTAAGATTAAGGGATTTTGGGTGATGCGTTCGTGATTAATTTCAGTTTCTCTCGAATTACAGGCGTGTGAGGAGCGCTATATAAGATCTAGTGTCATTGTCTATTTATGTTGTAAAGCCTTGTTCGGACTAGGCGAGTATTTTAGTCGAGTACCGAGTAATTTAGTGGCTAAACTACTCGCTACTCGCTCAAAAAAATAGAACAAAATGGATTGACTTGACTAAATTATTTACTAACCTACTCGACTAAATTTTTTGGTGCTCAGACACATTTAGCTACTAAATTACTCGGTACTCGACTAAAATACTCGCCTAGTCCGAACAAGGCTTACGGGATTTCATATTGAAAGTTGTAAAGGGACCGCTTCCGAAGAAACAGCAATAAATGAAATACAATGACTAAAGTGCAATCAGCTACAGTGTTTAATAGTTACATTAAATTGTGTAACTATACTTGAGATCTTAGAACTTATATCTCAAGGTGGGAGGCGCATTTACGATGTGGATGTCTATGGGCTCCAGTAACCACTTAACACCAGGTGGTCTGTGAGCTCGTCCACCCGTCTAAGCAATAAAAAAAATCCTGTGAACACTTGGATAGTTGTGCTTCATATTTAACTACCATTGTATATGTTCTAAATAATATTGTTCATCATTACAGTACAACGTTACAAAGTTGGTTTTGGTTAACCAGCAATGTAAAGGTACCATCAGTTACAAACGATTTATTTACTATACCAACTATCCATGCACTATTGCAACCATGTAATTGTTATTCTGTATAAATTACATAAAAATGTTAAACAAAATACACATTTTTAGATATTATTTTATCAGCATTGCAACTTATCATTAGACGTATTTATAACGTGTTTTTTCACTTATTCTCTGGTATCATAATGCGCTGTTCCATTTTCAGCTACGCGCAGACGGGTAGGTGAGGTCACGAGCTCAACCTGAGAGAATTTGATCTCGCATTGGAATCTCGACTCATCGAGATCCGCCGAGAAACTCAGTGTGTTGTGTACATAGGTCGCTCGTAGAACTCTTTGTCGTTATCGAAGAGTTCGATGTCGACGGCAACCGACAACCGACCGTATATTAAGTAAGCACTGGCTTCCAGTTATAGGTTCATCGAAATTAATTAATTTCATGATTTATGTTACGGGTGTCTGTGTGGTTAGTGCGAGTTCTATAAAACGAATCGAATGACTTAACAACTGCGTAAATCGAGTGTACGTTCGGTGAAGAGTGAGTCGCACTCTGAGTGCGTGTGGACACGAGTTACTCGATTCGCAGGTCGTTTCTTCACCGTGAGCAACGATAATTTTTTCTCGTATATTGGTAGCACGCAGCGTTTTTTCTTTAACGAAATGCCAAGATTTCTAACAGCATTTGAATAAGGACTGCTTGCTATCATAATTCATCGCTTAATGGATAATGTCACTGTGCTTAGTGCGAGTTTTTTTTACCTACTCAGTCGATGTTGATGTCAGAACTAATTTGTATGAGATTGTATCAGCTCTGCCTAGTAGGAAGCATAAGAATCCCATTTTGTGGGAGAGAGAAGGTTGTATAAGTTGCCGTCTCATGTATCGAGTAACTTTACTGAAGTGAGCATCTCGAATAATGTTTGTGCGATTGCGAGTTACAAAATAATGATTTTGACAGTTCGATCGAGTATTTCTTCACCTTTGAGCAAGTAAAGTTGTCACTAAAATTTGGTCGTGAAACCAATACAAAACCAAGGTTTTTTTCTTTCGTTTTTAATAATAGTGTTGTTTTAAGTGATTTTATCCAACTAATGGTTTATACACATATATGTTTTCGGTTAGAAAAAATTGTCGACGGCTAGCTAGTTGTAATAATAATAAAAATAATAAGCAAGCATTCTTCGAAAAAAAAAAATCTTTTTATTTTTTTTTCGCAACGGAAACTTATCAACTGACAGTGGGGATTTAAAAAATGTGTTTTAAAATAAATGCAGTGTTTAAATTCAACAGATGCCTAGGCTTTGTGGTGGAAGCCATCATACAACAGAAAGATATATGACAGATGCCTGAATCTAGTTTACGACATTTTCAAGATCCTCCTTGCGTCGTATTCCTCACTGCTGAGGGTCGTGACCACCCTTTTGTATCACCTTCGCACGCACGATCTTTCTCAATCTATTCGTTCCGAACAACAACATTCGGAAAGCTCACTGAGCTTTTCGCCGGATCTTCTCAGTGGGTTTCCGATCCGGTGGTAGATTCTGCGAAGCACTGCTCTTGCTAGGGTTAGTGCTAGCAACGTTGTCAGGTTAGAAGCCCGTGAGCTCACCTGCTCGCCCGGTTACGCTAATATAACCCTCTAGATTACCAGCATAGGTAAGAAAAAAAAGCGGTTTTTGTTTGGGTTCGTTTTCAACATTAAAAGAACAATTACCAAGTTTCTTTATTTTTTGTTTTTAGGTGATATACCAGATAAAAAACTAAAAAAACCTAAAGCTACAACATAAAAACTATTACTTACTCAATATTATACAAATAATTTACAAGAGTTCTTAAACTTTATTTTCTAGGCAGTGAAGGTACAAGAATAAACTTAATTAAATTTTTATCTAATATTGTTGTTTGTTGTTCTTAGTTTACGGTAAAATATGGTAACATTGTGGTTTTATTAAATATTTTCTATCATTTATGTTTGATATCACTACAGTTTGTACAGGGAGAATTGTGAGTGTCTCGCCCAGTTACGCTGGAACAGCCCTCTGGGTTACCAGCTTAGGTAGGAAAAAAAGTGAGTGAGCTAATCTATGGTAATCATGGCGTTAGTGAAATAATTATAATATCTATAACGAAAAAAAAAACATTACGAAATATCGGATCATGGAAACGGTTTAGTTTATCGAAGTTTAAAAAAGCTTATTTTGTGCGACTATTTAACAATTTTAATTAAGATGTCCCAAATATTTTTATTTAGTTTAATTTTGTTTGGGAATTAATTTTTGCAAATATTAGCTATAATTAAAGAAACGGTATCTCTAGAACTTGTACGGTAGATAGCTTGATATTTATCGGATAAATGAATATTGTCATCGTCATCTATTCATGGAAAATTAACAGTCGAAGATGTTACTTAAATATATTGTTTTATTTAGTGCGCAGTACCTTACGAAAAAATCTTACAATTATTTGTTGACGCACCTTTAGACTAGTTTTATTTACATTTAAATACTAATGAGGCCTATAAAATCAAAGGCAGCTATATCCAAGTCTGTCAAATATGTATTCAGGTAAACTACAAAAATCGGCCCTAAACACGTCATTACGGATCCTCCCGATCCATCGAAGTACTGCTCTTGCTAGGGCCAGTGTTGATAACACTCCCGGTTTGAGAATCAGAAATAACTTTGTTCGTATAGCTACGATATTCTGTATTTTAAAACAGATTTATAAAAAATGAGAATATTACTAATAATCTGAATTTTAAATGATAAAACTTCGTTTATTAGTACTGAATACAAAGTAAACTTAACTTTTTTGAACTGAATTTGTTAGAGGTTTAGCTGCATTTGATAAAACATGAAAACACTAAAGCATGTTCAACTAACTAAACAAGGTAGAGCCATTGTTAATACATTTTACGACATTATGGCGTTTAGCTGCCTTTGATTTCATAGGCCTCACTTCTAGAACAAGCTTGAAGACCAAATTTTTATCTCTTAAATTCAAGTCAAATGATAGGTATATTACAATGAAATATTAGAGTGGAATAATTTAAATTTTAGTTTATTTAAAAAAAAAAAGATGGTCAAAGCTGTTCTTGAACACTTGTGATTCGATTCGATCGCCAATCGATTTTCCAATTCAGTAACTACATAATACTGTGAACTTTTAAATTTCATTTTACGTAATCATACAATATTGTAACTACTTGATTGAGAGACCATATCAATTTCTCTCAATGTTTGCAAGAACGATTTGGCAGACAAGGCCATTTGAGATTAAACTCCGTCGTTTACCATCGGCTTAAAGCCGAGTGCCACAATGGGTTAATAAGTAACTGTTATTTTAAATTCAGCGTGAAAGCCTACCACTGAACTTGCATTACTGCTAAGTAGCTATCATACTTTTCACTTTGTGGGGTATGATATCCGTTATAGTATCTGCAGTATAATCTATATATATATAAATGATTTGCTGTTCGTTAGTCTCGCTAAAACTCGAGAACGGCTGGACCGATCTGGCTAATTTTGGTCTTAAATTATTTGTGGAAGTCCAGAGAAGGTTTAAAAGTGGTGAGAGAAGGTGAAAAAAATATGAAAATGCTCGGAATTAAATAAAAATAACGATTTTGTTTTTCCTTTGATGTGTCCCCCGTCGGACGGATTCCTTTTGTTTGTTTTAAGTTTATAAAAGTTTCGGTCTGTTGTTTATCGATTGAGGCACTACGAAGTCTGCCGGGTCAGCTAGTCTGCAATATAATTAGGACTTCGAGTTGAAGTTTTAAGGTGAACGACGGTAAGCGAGGCGATGTGATTCTGCTAAGCACTGCTCTTGCTAGGGCCAATGTTAGCAACACTCCCGGTTCGAGCCCCGTGAGCTCACCTACTCGCCCGGTTACGCTGACATAGCCTCTCAAGGCTATCAGCTTAGGTAGGAAAAAAAAAGATGCGAAGTCTATAATAGGCTCGGGTAAATTGTCTGCATATTTGTGCCAGAAAATAGTAAAATTCGTATGTAGTGACTGAAGTTTGGAACGTTTAGCTACCCAGAGAGTAATCGGTTCACTCGAGGTCAGGATGAGTCCGACTATCGTCAATGTCCGATGGTGTAGTTGCTCACTTCGCTATGTAGGGTGTCAGGTCGGGGAATTTGAAGTTAATGGTCTGTCTTCGAGGCGGGCGAGGGTGTGTGACGGGCGCGGGGGTGGGACACTGCGCGGTGCACACGTCATCGCGCAGGATCGCCTCGCGCGGCCACTCGCGGACCAACTGCGCGCAGTCGGTGATACGGAGAGAGGCGCATTGTGCCTGAAACAATTATAAGGACATAAATTCATTTTCTAAATTACGATACGATATCGGCATGATTGATTACGCAGTACGATTAAAATTCAACGTGGTTACGTTTTTTTTTATTGCTTAGATGGCTGGACAAGCTCACAGCTCACTTGGTTTTAAGTGGTTACTGAAGCCCATAGCCATCTACAACGTAAATGCGCCAACCACCTCGAGATATAAGTTCTAAGGTTTCAAGTATAGTTACAACGGCTGCCCCACCCTTTCAAACCGAAACGCATTACTGCTTCACGGCAGAAATAGGCAGGGTGGTGGACTTCGCCAGAGGCAGAGCCAAGCCGCTGCCTACCGCTACCTATAACGAATGATTCAATTCGTTTTAGTACTTACTCCTTCTACAGTGCAGATACACGAAGTACACGGTGATGGGAAAGCGGACTCGCCCACAGCGACTGAGCGGCCTGCGATGAGACAGCCCTGCGTTGAGCTTTCACGCCACGCTGACAGATCCAACTTAGGTAGAGATGCGCATGGTACACGTGGATTACTGAAAATACATCCAAGTTATTGTGTAATTGACTATGACAGAATGGTTTCAGATCGATTCAATATAAGATCTTTAAAAACTAGACATGATGGTTAACTATCCTTGCATGTATGTATAAAATTAATACTGTCAATCGTCTTCTAATATAAACCCAGTTAATATTACGTAAATGTTATTGTCTGTAAAACTGATAGTATAGCTGTAAGTCTAAGCAATTTAAACCTGCGGTTTCTGGTGTGAGGCAAGAATGAGATGGATTAACGATTTACACGACTTCCTTTTAACAGGTAGGTTTCGCAGGAATCGTAACGGCTTGATTGTGTCCCTAGTTTTGCTATTTCGTATGTCGTTCATTATGTAATTTATTTATTTGGGAAACAAACAGTACAATACAAACATATAATATTTAAAAAAATATAGCTAAAACAATAACCAAAAATGTTTCCACAATCAAAATCACATATAAGTAGAGAGTGAACAAGAAGAGAAATTTAAATTACAAAAAAACAAAAGCAACACAAATCCGCACATATTATTTTATACATCAACTATACTATTTATCGGGCTAAATCACCTTATAAAAGTTTTAAAATAGCTTTTCTATATGCTACAATGTGACCATTAATTCTGAGCCGAGTGTTCACCTGCCCTCAAAGGAAGATATGTCTTGTTAAATCCATTATAAGTCTATAAGGTACTCACAGGAAGTTGCTGGGTAGGTCAAAGGCGGCTCTTTGAATGTCGCCGGGTATGTCAAAGTTATCACAGAGCACCTTCGAAAGAGTCGCTTTACGGATTTCGGCAAGTTGTTGTTCGGTAAAACGAGCAGCCGTATTGTCGTTTTCGTACCTAAATCATAAGATTTATTTTAAAAATACACAAACAGATTTTGTTGAAAGTCCTTAAATATGCGCAACAAGCTTCTTACCAAAAACGATCGCATTTTCTTAGCTGCCTGAATTGGATAGCAATGATGCAAGCAAAGGTCGGTCCGATAAGCCCTCCTTGAAGTGGCCTTTCACTCATTCCACCGGGGAACAGATCAATATCATCCACGGTTGCATAAATTCTCTTAAACCTAAAAAGTTTATATGAAAAAAAAATTTTTAAAAGTGAGAATAGATCATATACCTAAGATTTAAACACTGCTTAAACTCCATGTTAGAATTGAACTCAACCAATCTCACCTTGCGATAACCTCATCAGGAATTTCTCTAGCCAAGTCATCGAATGTGGTAGCTCTTTTTAAATTACACAGGGCCCTGTAGTTATTGTATCCAGGAACACCGTGGTCCCTAGCTCTTTGGATGTTGAGAGCGATTAAATCGATCCCCGAGAACGGGATACGACGGTCTTCGAATAGATGGTTAGTGACTTCGCCGGTGATGAACTGGTCAAGGGTTTCCATCGGAGTTGAGGAAAGACCCCGCATAAGCTCGTCGACAAGTGGAGGATGCTGGAAAAATAAAAAAAATCTTCTTGGCGACTCTTCTTAGTTCAAATTTGGACCTTTGGCTACAGGTTTAAGGTTGCCAATTAAGCCTCGTTTTTTTGGACCTAATAGGTGAACGCGCTTATATCGAAGTCAACATCCATTTAGGCTCATTATATACCTCAAAGTACAAGCAGTACAATACGTTTCCTAGAGACTATATGAATTATTAGAAATACTTACAGACATGAACATATCGGTTCTGAAAAAGCCGTCCCTTAGGAGAATTGGTGGTTCCACAGGCTGGTAGTTGGGTGAGAGGCGCGGAAGATGTGGTCGCAGTAATGAATGTCCAATCCTGAAGGCTGCTGTAGCGAACTCGGTCACGATTGCAGGGTTACAGGTAGGAGAGTACTCTTTGTAGTATCCTGCAAATAATGTGTTAGTCAGGTAACTTTCGTCTTTCATCATCAGGCTTCGAATAATTCATGGTATATTAACAATTCATATTAGGAAGTAGTAAGTTGACAATAACAAATTGAAAAAAATAATTAATTAGGTCTAATATCGATCGCTAAACAACTTTTTTGTGTTACGTTTGATTTTTCCGCAAAAACGTATAAGTATACGTAAACTTATAACCTCAATATAAGAAATCGGAAGGGAACAATTAAATATTCGTTATATCAAGTAATTCGGTAAACTGAGGTCTATTATAGAAAGATTTTGGGTTGACAAAATTCGGTAATTAGAGGTATTTACACTTTTTTGATAGTTGTAAATTCGTTATAAAGAGGTTCTTTAGGTATATTTTACATTGACTCATATGGACAGTTCAAGCGGATAACCAATAATTTGATAAATCGAGGACGTCGTTATATTGAGGTTCGTTATATTAAGGTTGCACTTTAATGTGAAAGTGTAAAAGCAGATATTATTTTTACCGGAAGGCAACAGTTTCAGGCCATAAAGGTTGACAGCGTTCCACGATAGCAATCTGGGTAGGAATTCATTATAGATTATATGCGTGAACTGGGCAGCCATAATACGACGAGCGTGTTCGAAGAGCAATTCTGTATCCCAGTGTGGGTTCACGCCTCTCAGGCCTTCGACAATTCGGTTATGTTCCCTAAGGAAGATGGTGTGAATCGCTGTCAGTGCCGGTTGCTCTGAAGCTCTGCCGTCACCTGTCAACAAATGTAAGGTATACGTATAGTATTTGGTGCTAATTCATTTTAGAGCTACTACTAACCCAGTGGTCGGGGAACCGGGGTAAATTACCCCGAATGTGGTAAAATGAAATTTTGGGTGATAAAAATGAAACTTTTGCGAGTAAAAAGTATATATTGAAGTGAAACTTCTTTAGAATCGTTAAATTTTTAGTTATCGTTTTCTTTTCAAAATTATCATGGGGGCTATAATATGAAAGATGCTAAAAAGAAGCGATTTCGTTTTTTTTTGTTCTTCGCCATGTGGTAATATCAACTCACACAAAAATATTTTGGGGTAATAATTAAACAAATTCCCCGACCGTTGTACTAACCCATTATCATTTATTGGAAGTTATTCAAATCATATTATAATTTGCATACCTAAACATTATGTTTATCTCAGTTTGTAGAACAAAAGACAAGAAGAATAATGTACATGACTAATTTTTAAATTAACTAAGACTAATAAAATAGTGTTGTGCAGCCGATAATGTAAAAAGCAAAGAAAATAATCGTAGGTAAACCCTGGTTAATCTTTGACGTAGGTGAATTATTCTATATCTTTGCATTCGTTCGTAAAGATGAAGTTGGTTTGAGATGTCATTTAATTCATTTAAATCATAATTTTTGAACAATGCCTGGTAATAATTATATATTCGAGAGTCCTATTGTACCTAGATCTCAAATCGTCGTAATAAATTAATGGTGTATAAAATTCAACGTGATCTATTTCGATTATAATTTAATTACGTATTATAAATATTTAAATACTTTTTCATTTATATCTAAAACAAACACATCTAAAACATCTTTAGGATTTTAGTTAATTTACCAGCAATGAAGCAATATCCACTGGCGGCTTTGCATTCTGGATGGCTGTCAGATCGCGGCAACAAATCTTTACCGTTGAAAGGATTGTTTGTAGCGTTCAAACGTCCATTGAAACCACGCAATTTGCGGAATATGCAAGGATTCTCTCCATAAATCACGGAACCGTCAATGTACGGCGTATTCTGATTAACTTGTTCACGTGGTCCTGGAAAAACGAGCAAAATAAATACATAATTTGAGAAGGGCCATGGAAATTTATTTTTGCAACCCATTTACTGAATAATCTAACTTTGTATGCAATGAAACAAAATGCAGTAGAATTAATCTATATACATAAATAAAATTGGAGTGTCTGTTTGTAATATTGAAATAACCGCTTTTTACTACATGCCTATTTCCGCCGTGAAGCAGTAATGCGTTTCGGTTCGAAGGGTGGGGTAGCCGTTGTAACTATACTGAGACCTTAGAACTTATATCTCGAGGTGGGTGGCGCATTTACGTTGTACGTTGTACTTTGTAACATCGCGGGACTCAACTATTAATAATAAAATTTAATGTTTCCGAAGCGAAGCGAGGACGGGTCGCTAGTTAAGTATAAAATACAATTTTATACAAATTGAAGCAATTTTCTTCGGCGTTCGAGATATAACCTAAGAAAATGTAAATCAGTTAAATACCTAACTGCTGTTGTCCTGGCAAACTTCTCATGAAGGGGAAGCATAGTCGTTCTCCGGAAGTGACGTTGACTTCTGGATAGTAATGGTCGCCTCGTGGTACTGGGAATGGATTGCATTCAGGATGGACGGTGCGAGGCGAATCGCAAGATCTGCAGTCCGGTATGGACTCGTGGAAACCTGTTGCATGTCAACATAATTTTGTTAAGTCACTATCATTTGTAGCTGAAATAAAACAGTCCTTTTATGACAACGAATATGCATATATAGTTCTGTAAAAAAAAAGTGTCAGACTATTGTCAGACTTGTCGATATTCAAAATTTCAACTGATAGATTTGATTACGACTTGATAATTTTATACCAAGTTAGACTCATTAATAATTAATAATAGATAGATAATATGAATAATAATTAATAATTAATTCAATTAGTAATTAGCTAGATACGAAAGTGTACAATAATCATAGGTTTTCACGTAAAAGTGTTTTGTTCTGTTCTTTGTTCATCATATTACGAGTATTCATTGTGTGTTAATTATTTTATTTAAGATGTTGCTTATATTATAGAGCAATTGTGACATAAAAACAAATTTTCGATAAAATTTTGGGTGTGATTCTTTTGTTGAATGTATTCGGTAAATTAAATTAAAATTCACTCAAATCTAATTAGACAATTATAAGTTTACCTTAAATATGTATTAGTGTACGTTTAAGATATGAATATAATTTGGCAGAGTTATAGAATACTTAAAACAATACCTTTGTGAATCGGTGTCATGGTGAGCTCGTGGTCCAAAAATTGTGCGAACTGCATCACCATTAGCGTATATCGGGTATGCAAGTTAGATATATCAGGATGGATTACAGTTGATATCACACGAGGCGACGGTAAAGGAGTTCCGGTAACTGAGTTAATGCGGGGACGACTGACTCCTGAGGAAGAAAAAACTGCATTTAATAAAGAAAATAAAGGTTTTTTGTTTGAAGCACAAATGGGCCATGGTAAACTAGTTAAGTATAGTGATAGATTATTAACAATAGGACTTGATCATCTTCGCCCAATTTGTATAATGAAGTTAGGAGTTTAGATTTCAATCCAATCCAATACCACACTTTAAACTAAATTATTTGACCCTTTTGCGAATGAAATACATCAAATGGCAACACAGCTACAATTTAGAAAGAATTGGGTTGGAGAATAACGACTTTTACTATGAACGTATTGTAGGGAAGATAATTGGTGGTAACTGGAAACGGTACCGTATTTGTATCTTCTGTTTTTAAAGCACAAACAACTATAATATTAGCAGGATATGATAGGCCCCTTTAATCACTTACGGTACCCAACTCGATTTTTGGCGCAAAAGCAAAAAAGGTAGGACATTTATTACCGTCTTCATACACCGGTGGCAGCAGTCTAGCGAAGGTCGTTAAACTCTTCCCGAGGTTTGGGTTCCTCAAGTTGTTGCAGTAGCCGGTGTACGTTCTGAACGGACTGTTAGCGTCGCACGGGCCGCTGTCGTCACATTGCGGTTCTATTGTCGGCCCACCGAGTTGATCTTGTCCGAGGAAGCTGCTAATGTCGACCGACTGCAATGAATCAGCGAAATCGTTGGTCGTGCCGAACCCGAGAGCGTCGTCGAAGATTTGACGTTTGCGACGATGCCTGAAATTGGACGAAAATTATAAAAATCAAAGCCTCTATAAGGATTCTTCTTCTTCTGCTTGTTCTTAACCCACTATGTGGGGCTGGGCACCATATTTTTCCATTCAGGCCTATCATACCTCATCTCTGCACTCACATCCTTCTTTCGCATATTCCCTTTCACACAGTCCGTAGTCAGTAGTTTTCAGTTTGTTTGCATAACTGAGTTTTTATGATTCGTAACTTGTTCCATGAACACTCCATGGTTTTTTTGTGAAGATCACATTGCATTATTAAAGATTTTCAGATAATTACTACCATCACACACACAAACACACTATTGGTTGTAAATATAATGGTATATTGTAACTTTTTTTTTAAAGTTTAAGTATGGTATATAAGTTACCTGTAATAATGCACAGTTGTAATTAAAAGGAAACCTTAATGTAAACTTACCCTTCCCCAACGGAGTTGATCAGTTCATTAGTAGCAAACTCCAAGAACAGCGAAGTGTTGGCCAGTTTCAAAGCATATTTGTTGGCTTTTGAGAACGACGCGGCTGTACCGACCGGGGACTTAGGGTCTGCACCTCCACCTATTTTTTTTCCAATTAAGAATTTAATTCGATTAAGATAATTAACACACGTGCAATTGTAATTGTATTGACAACGTACCTACAAACATATTTATCTCTTAAACTACATTTTCGTTAATGTGTAAAAAGTACACGAACTTCGGGTGGTATGACTATTGATGGTGGTATTGAGACTTAGTGTTTTATAGAAATCTAATCTTTGTTAAAAGCTACCTTTTTTTTAAACCTTTGTTTTCTTGTCTGATTTAAATTGATCAATGTGTATAACGTGATTAGCCGAGTCCACAGACGTCGTAAAGTAAATGCCACCACCTTGAACCATGAGGTTTAAGTCTGAATTAGCTATACCACACTTCACACGAGAAGATGTGACTGTTTCGTGACAGAAATATACAAGGTAGTGATACTTATCAACGTGGGCTTACAATACACAATTCTAAATATGTAAAATATGGTTTTTTCAGGTTCTGATTTTTGTCACACTATGTTATTCCTTCATCGTGGAAGTCATTGATATATTTATAGAAAAAATCGGCATCTGCTTGGAGGATTTCAACACCTACATAGAAGTGTAGCTTGATACAAATACACCGAGCATCTTATTTTTAAAGCCACGATAACTCACACAAAATTATCACAATGGAGTTCTACTTTATAAAATAATAGCGACCCGCCCTCGCTTCGCTTCGGAAACATTAAAACACACATGAAACCAAAAAAAAAAATAAAAAAAAAAAAAAAAGTAGCCTATGTTCATCAGGGACAATGTCGGCTTCTAATGGAAAAATAATTTTTCAAATCGGTCCAGTAGTTTCGGAGCCTATTCGAAACAAACAAACAAACAAATCTTTCCTCTTTATAATATTAGTATAGACTAGCCGCACTCGGCCGCTTCGCTGGCTATTTAAAATTATCATTATTATTTATTGTCATTATTATTAGGGAGTCCAAGACTCATATAAATATTAGCCTATCCATTAAGTACATGTGTTTTCTACATGGATACCAAGTTTCAAGTCAATCGGATGCATGGTTCAGTAGTTATAACGGAACATCCGTAAAAACACTGTAGATTTATTTATTAGTATAGATTACGTGCATTGAATAGCCAAATAATCGCGTATAATCGTTTTTCTGTTCAAAATCATAGATGAAACAGTATTCCTGGTGACTCACGTGATTCCCACAGCATATATTCCAGTTTCTTTCTGTCGATCATTTCCTGCTTAGCTTTTTCAATAGCGGCGTTCAACATATCGTGGGATAAACGTTCAGCTGCTTTGGCGCCAGTTTCGTCTCTCCAGGCGGCGAGTTCCAAACGATTGTGTTGGGAGCAATGCTGGGCAGCGTTTCTGAGCGAAAACAAAATATGCTTATTAAACTAGTGACAATCGGATAGTTGTGGTCGATTTAATTGGATAAATTTTAATCTCACGTTAACTTACTTAAGTAGTCAACTTAAGCAGTTAAGTAGTAACTGCTTAAGTAGAGTACTTAAGTCAAATGACTTATGAAAAGTGTATTTAGCATTCAGAATGTCGAAAGTCGAAAAAAGAATGAAAACGCGTCATTGAACCTTAAATAATTTGCTAAATTGTTGTAAATGTAATTTGCTAAGTGTTGTAAATTGTTGTAAATGTACGTAGTAATTAGTGTATGTGATCTTCCAGATTTGTTAAATTATTTGTATTAAAAACATTTACAAATCCAAGAATAACGTTTAATCATAAACAAAAAATAAAAGAAATATAAACTTATCAGGTCTAAGTTACGATTTTTTTGTATTAACTTACAAGAAGGGATCTTCCTTAACAAAAGCCTTAGGTTGTATGTTCACAATCGTGTCGTCAGCTGCACAGAGTAAGCCGGACAAAGAAACTTTCCTGATGGCGGCCAGTTGTTCCGGTGCGAACGATGAAGGAGGAATATCATTTTCATACCAAAATCTAAAACAAAAAAATTGGTTTTTTTTTTATTGCTTAGATGGGTGGACAGGCTCACAGCCCACCTGGTGTTAAGTGGTCAATGGAGCGCATAGACATCTACGACGTAAATGCGCCACCCACCTTGAGATATCAGTTCTAAGGTCTCAGTATAGTTACAAAGGCTGCCCCACTTTTCAAACCGAAACGCATTACTGCTTCATGGCAGAAATAGGCAGGGTGATGTTACCTATTCGCGCGGACTCACAAGAGGTCCACCAGTAATAAAATAATAATCAGTAATTTTTGTTAAATATTCAGTATGTTTTTAAAATGTTTTCAGATTTGCTATTGTCTTTGTATGCATGCTCGAGTACACTTGATGTTAATTATAACCAGCATCATAGTAACAGGCATACATTACTGCCATCAAACTGGGACGAAATATTATTATTATTATTTTGTTGGCAGCGGCTTGGCTCTACCCCTGGCATTGCTGACTGACAATAACAAAAAGAGCATTTTGCTATACATAAGTTGCGCGGCGCTATGTTGGTCTACAACATGTCTTACCAACGGCTATTGAAATTACCTGTCGCTTTTCTTCATGTTGGCAAACTGCAACGCTAATACACAAGCGAGTGTTGAGCCCACGACAGCACCGGACGCCGGTTTCTCCATTGCACCGCCTATCATTAATTCCATGTCTTCAGCGTTCCTGTAGACGGGGGAAAATGAATTATTTTCGGTATATACTAAAAACAAATTTGAAGTTGTTCTCGACGCAATAACACTGATGAAACATAATATAATCAAACATCTATGTGTTACGATGCATGTAAATTTGGAACAAATTTATGTATTTACTCAGTGGTCATAATGGTTTAAAAGCGCTTCTAAAAGTACAATTCAATAAAACTATCCTCGATTTATGTATTGATTGAACTGTGAGTGTGTATAAAAAAAATCATAATAAAATTTTTTCTTATCATGAAACTAATTTCATTAATTTTCACTAACAAATTAAAAGTACCTGTACAAATCAGCCATCATCTCTTGCTGGGTCTGATCAAATCCCATTTTCTCCAAGTCTCCGAATGTCTTCACAGCAGCTGTCGGTTCGCACATTTTTAAGGCCCTCAAATATGGGGCAACACCGTGATCTCTTGATCTGTTCAGGTCCCATTGTGTTGAGGGAGGGAATCTTGAGACGTGTTGGGCGCTGGTGTGGATTAAATGTTCAAGAGAGATCGTAGTGTTGACCTGAAATGTAATTATGATGTATGAGTAGTACAATTAATTGTTTTTATCAAAAATTTCTCAAATATGATTTCTTAAATTATTCTTGTTTTAACTATCATAACGAGTATTGTGATATGGTAAATTTGTATTTCAAATCAGATACAAAAACAATAAAATAATTGACGATCATGTTCTTTTTTATTGCTTAGATTGATGGACGAGCTCACAGCCCACCTGGTATTAAGTGGTTACTGGAGTCCATAGACATCTACAACATAAATGCGCCCCCACCTTGAGATATAAGTTCTAAGGTCTCAGTATGCTTACAAAGGCTGTCACACCCTTCAAACCGAAACGCATTACTGCTGCTCGGCAGATGTACTACGAGACAGTGATTATCAATCGATTTACCCGAGTTTTTCTTTAGAATTCGAAGATGATTAACACAGGAAGTGATCTACTTACCAATTTTTGATTCATCATCGCCTTGAAAACAGGCGCTACCGCCACCAGTTCCGTGTAGATTCCTGCGCGGTTGGCACTTGAGTAGCCTCGCCAAAATCCGAGGGAAGTCAATTTCAATTCTGCTTTGGCCATTCCCACCTGAACATCAGATTAGACACTAAAATCACGTTTCACTTTCGTAGCTCTCAAGTATTACGTACGTACCTACGGGACGGTAATGAAAATAATTTAAATTACTTCATATAATTTTGTTACATAATATTAATTTGTTTCGTTGTCCAATAAAAAAGTTTTCTATAAGCAATTTTTTTTTGAGGTAGGCTGACGAGCGTACGTCCCACCTGATGGTGAGTGGTTACCGTCGCTCATGGACTTCAGCAATGCCAGGGGCAGAGCCAAAAAGCTGCCTACCAGCAAAGCCGCTGCTTACCTTTTAATTCATTTAACATTACTATAATATAATATATAATATACCAGCTCCAACAGTATCCTGAGCATGATCGCAAGCAGGCTGGACTGTATATACATGGGTCGCTGTGGTGCCATCTCCCATGGGATGTTACCACAGTAATTCATTGTGATGTAAATATAACTACTAACATAGGTCTAAGTCTTATTAACAATTTATATGAGTCATGGATACTTGAAATAAAAACATTATTATTATTATTATTATTTAACACACTTTTTTGGTAAAAAATTGAGATTTTATTAATGAAAACGCATCGTACCTCGCCTAGTAATACCGGCAAGAACTCATTGTAGGTGATATGCTGAATGATAGCGGCCATAGCACGTCTCGTTTCCAAGAACAAGGTGGTGTCGTCCCAGAAGGGATTCAAAGAGTATAGTTGTCCGGCGATGCGGTTGTGCTCCGATAAAAGAGCTTTGTACAGAGGAGCTGTCGGTGTCTGAATGTTGCATCTGAAAGTTTACAATCCATTCAAAATTGTTTTAGCAATAAAAATATAATATAAAGTTTATATATTTTATAATAATATAAAATTGACAGGTCAATAAAAGACGCGGAGTAGTTGATCCCAACTTACAGCACGTTTGTTCCTCTTCTATCGTGTTAAAGCCATGTAAACTATATAATTTTATATGAATATCTCTATATATAAAAATGAATTGCTGTTCGTTAGTCTCGCTAAAACTCGAGAACGGCTGAACCGATTTGGCTAATTTTGGTCTTGAATTATTTGTGGAAGTCCAGAGAAGGTTTAAAAGGTAGATAAATATGAAAATGTAATGAAAAAATATTTTTTTTTTTTTTTCCTTTGATGTTTCCTCCGTCGGACCGATTCCTTTTGTTTGTTTTAAGTTTATTTTATACAAAAGTTTAGGTCCTTTACTTATCGTATGAGGCACTACGAAGTCTGCCGGGTTACTAATGAATATGAATATGTTTATTAGTAATATTTAAATATAGTATTTGGGGTAACGAATCATTGATCAAATCAGATAAATGGAAACTATCTATACTAATATTATAAAGAGGAAAGATTTGTTTGTTTGTTTGTTTCGAATAGGCTCCGAAACTACTGGACCGATTTGAAAAATTCTTTTTCCATTAGAAGCCGATATTGTCCCTGATGAACATAGGCTACTTTTAAAAAAAAAAAAATTATTTTATTTTTTTGGTTTCATGTGTGTTTTAATGTTTCTGAAGCGAAGCGAGGGCGGGTCGCTAGTAATGAATAAAAAAGTAGGATTCCTATTAGTCATAAATAATTGTATATATTACTTTTTAAGTCAATATTCAAATTAAGTTGTAGTAAATGCAAAATGAAGAATTACTAGTTCGAATCGTTAGAAGTATAATTCGCGTCATGTGTTAGTTAGATTTTTTAATTTTTTTTGGGATGCTATCTGATTTTGTTTCAAAAAAGAGATCATTTACGATTATTTTCTGCAGATACTAAAGTCAAGAGCCATTTGACACTTTTTTTTTTAAATTGGATGTAAATAAAAAAATATGTAGACTTGTCTTACTACTTTGTTTGTACGAAGGTTAAGTGACGGTAATTTCAAGTATTCTTTGGTGACAAGGAAGTTGTACGCGTATTTTTTGCGGACTATTTCGATCGATCGAAACATCGATTAAGAAAGTCAATTACCAGAACCTCTGTGGATCCTTTAAAATTGTCTTGTACTGTTTTGAAAGCGATAGACGATTACATCGTCTTTTTAAATTTGGTTATAATAACTGTCGAAACAATTTTTATTTTCTACTTCGATATAATGGCCGTCCGAATGTTGGTGATTTAAAATTGTTTTCAATTATAAACGTCAAACAGGAGCACAATTGTGTATGTGTACATGTCTTTGAATAGGCAACGAAAACAAAAGCATTTATTAACTCGGTAAACACTGATGTAAATATGTTAAAGATTGGAATCTGTACGTGAGAATGCATATCATTGCAAGGTTAAGTAGTTCATAATTTGCATACAATAACTTCATGTCGTACAGCCTGGATTGATACGAACAGATGGTACACATTGTTATGAAAATGGAAATTATTTCAAATTAATGAAACAACTGATGCCTTTTATAATACGAGTAGTTATTAAACGGAACAGATTATTTGTAGCGTTTATTAATTTAAAGGTGAATGAACCGTACCATTCATTTAAAACATTTTTATTATTAACATTCTAAAATATCGATATTGATAAGCTGTTTTTAGAATCGATACCAGATTTATTTAATCAATGAAATAATAATTTGTTTTGATGTATAATTTTTTTTCAATTATTTTATATTGTTCATCGCGGTTAATCCCTATAGGTACTTCTGAATATTTCAATGGTAAATAAGGGCTCTTGATATGTTTTATCTATCTTTCAACCCACAGACGTACATTGAGGAAAATAGGCCTCGTCCAAACCTCGCCACAATGACTAGTGTTGCACTGCCTACATGCTTACACCCAGCGGATACCCGCGACCTCTACAGGTCGTCGGTCCAACTTGTGGGAGGCATTCCCACGCTACGTCTTTTGGTACACATTCATCACTCTAGAACTTCTTGGCCCCAGCGGCCATCTGTTTTATGTGTATTATACCCTGCTCATTCAACCCACTATTTTATTTTTTTATGATTGAAGGATTACTGGTGGCCCGGAGGCCTTTTCAGTTTCACCAAGACAGGTGGGCGAGCAAAGGCTCAGCCAGAAGGGGTAGGATTTGCTAACAGCAGCCCCTAACAACTCAAGAGCAACTGCTTCGCGAATGAATCTACTACCGGATCGGAATCGCGACCCGCCGAGAAGATCCGGCGAGAAACTCAGCGAGCTGATGCATGGGTTAGGTTGCACGTCGACCTCTTTGTCGTGTTCGACGAGTACGGTTACCGGGGCTCCTAATGTTAGAGCTGAAGGCGTCTAATGCAAAGGTTATTGGATCTGATGGATCCGTAAGGACGTGTCTAGGGCGTCGACAGTGACTGGCTCCTGCGTGATCAGAATTCGGGGAGTAGTCAGCGGCGGCAACGATAAGGCGATTATCATGACGGTAACCCGCTATAAGATGAGCCAAATGTTTAGTCACGTGAATCGCAAGTGTAATTAATTAGTCATAATGGAACAGACTGTAAAACAGCACCAAGACGCTCAATCGTCGGGATTGGTTCCATTGTAAAATTTACGATAGAATCACTAATGTTTTTATTTTTTTATAAATGATTCAACGTATATGAACTTAAAAATAACCTGCCGGTGCGTTTGCCGCCTTGCATGACCACGAACAGCGTCACACAACTGTGAATTTTATTTTCCGTTCACATTAAGATGAGCGTAACGTGAAACAATTATCATTTTTACATATGTATATTGTTAAAGCGACGAGTCAACCCAATGTAATAGCCGTCTTTGTTTATTTTGAATTCCGAGATTTTCGATGATGACTAAAACCAACATGCTGATTAGTTTCGCAAATTCACATGATTCATCACACGATATCCGCGTTTTGTTTAGTTGTAAATCGTAATTACAAAGTGATTTGCAATGTTTGCAGTAATGCGTTTCGGCTTGAAGGGTGGGGCAGCCGTTGTGGTTGTAACCATACTGAGACCTTAGAACCTTTATCTCATGGTGGGTGTCGTATTTACGTTGTAGATGTCTATGAGCTCCAGTAACCACTTAACACCAGGTTGGCTGTGAGCTCGTCAACCCATCGAAGCAATAAAAAAAAATGGTTTAAATATATATAACATTGACTATAGACTATTATCATAAAATATTGTAATGTTGTTGTTTTTTCTTATTTGTTTTGGGTTTTTTAATTCTAATAAAGTATTATGTTTATGAAGCACAATTGTAACTTACTGGCAATTTTGCTAATTTTACAATCGTCAAATTATTATTTATCTTTCTGTCTGCAATGTAATAAAACAACCTTACCAATCTGGTGGTGGTAATATACAAATTATATGAATAACAGTGTGATAAATCGTGTAGGTACAAGAAAATATATATATTTTATTTTTAGGTAAAAATTTACGTTCGATTTTCTAGGAAATGCTGTGTTCAGTTAAGCTTTAGTGAAAGTCCTTAATTGGTGTTTCTGGGAACATTATATTCTAATAATTGAAAAAAAAGCAATATGAGTCGATGTCGTTGTTAAGTGTGATTATGAGAATAATTCACACATTAATGTTGTGTTTCAATAATATCTGAGAATCAGTATTGTATGAGAAGATTTCCTTAATAAAACGACTGTGATGCAATATGATACAACGTTGTTTCCTCAATTTAATTACCTTTTAAACTTTATGTATACATGTAACATATAATTCTTTGGTTAATAACGAAATTGATTTATGCTTTATATATGCTTGTATTTTCGAATGTTTCTCTTTCTGTCTGGCTGCCTGTTTGATTTTGACAGTGCAGTAAAGTAATATTAGCGAATTTGAGATCGATTGTACTTGATATTTTGTATATAGATAAAAATGTATTCCTGTTCGTTAGTCTCGCTAAAGCTCGAGAACCGCTGGATCGATTTGGCTAATTTTGCTCTTGAATTATTTGTGGAAGAAGTCCAGAGAAGGTTTAAAAGGTAGATAAATATGAAAATGCTCGGAATTAAATAAAAATTACAATTTTGTTTTTCTTTTCATGTGTCCCCCGTCGGACGGATTCCTTTTGTTTGTTTTAAATTTATTTTATACAAAAGTTTAGGTCTTTTCTTTATCGATTGAGGCACTACGAAGTCTGCCGGGTCAGCTAGTTAGGACATATTTTCAGCACAGAATTTCTGGTATTTTTATTAAATGGATGTAGGTGTGCAAATTTTCTATAGGTATCTGACACCGAAGTTGTAAGCTGAATTAGCAATAGAACAACACAAAACCGACAAAACACATCACCAGCTAAAAATATACATAAAAAACACAAGTAAAAAGAAACAAAATATGGCTTGCAACATAAGGTATGTGCGCACGACTAAACAAGACAAAGTGCTGAATTTGTACACAACGTTCCTTACAACTATACTAACTAATTCTGGCCAGATGTGTTCATGTTGTAATAACCATACCCATACCCTAACCATAACCTCTACCAATCGCATACGAGTTTGTCTCTCAATTTATATGTACGTATTAACACAAAAAAATGTTGTACTCACTTTCTGCACGAGGCTATATCAACTTTCCCAGCGTCGTATAGACGTAGCGACCGCAGTTCCTTCTCCGAGCTTCCGTATAACGCGGAACCGTCGAGGAAAGATGTAGCCAAGTTCATCTGTTCGCGGTGCTCTGAGAACAAAGATTATAATTAGAATGGTGTGGATAAAACATTTGTATATATTACTAGCTGACCCGACAGACTTCGTAGTGCTATTAATCGATAAATAAAAGACCTAAACTTTTGTTTAAAATAAACTTAAAACAAACAAAAGGAATCCGTCCGACGGAGGACGCATCAAAGGAAAAACAAAATTGTTATTTTAATTTAATTCCGAGCATTTTCATATTCATCTACCTTTTAAACCTTCTCTGGACTTCCACAAATAATTCAAGACCAAAATTAGCCAAATCGGTCCAGCCGTTCTCGAGCTTTAGCGAGACTAACGAACAGCAATTCATTTTTATGTATATAGATAGGAATTAATACGTCCCGTATCAAAGTTAACGGCTTTCTGTACAACGTCCCTAACCCGGCTGGATAAAGAAAGTTTCTTAAGGTGAGGGTCGAAACATTTCGCTATCAAACCGTGCACCAACACAATTATCAGAATAATCAACATGCCACACGGTGGTAGTCTCGTAGGCCAGGTCTAAATATTTTATTAAAATGACAATTGTTCATTTCATTCTAAGACAAATTACAAGTAGAATAGTACACTGGAGTCAGCTTTTTAAGTGAAAGACCGCTTGTATCGGGAAACACCGCATTTCATTAAATTAATACTTTTTTTTTTTTTTTTAAACTGGTCCCGTGATAAGTTCGTAAAGAACTTGTATTACAGGTACTAGATAACGGATATAAATGTAAGATTTTTATTATACACATACATATATTTAATATACATCCCTAACCCTAGAAAAGATATTTATATTTATCATACAAATATCTTCCCTTGGCGGGATTCGAACCCGCGACCCCCTTGTGTAGTGACCATGTCACTTACCATTACACCAGACGGCCGTTTGTTTGTTTTGTTCTTGAATCAATGGTGTTGATATGATTTTTACATGATAACATATTTTAGCTGAATTGAGATGATTCAAGTGACGTTGTATTTTTCGTTTTTCAATATCATTCACAGAATAAAGGAAAAGCGATTGAGGATATGAATTTTTTGTACTGATTAAAACAAATATGGCGAATTAAATGTAAAAATCATAATAGCACAGCGACCGGTTTCACCTCTCAATTACATTCAGTACATTATTATTCTTGTAAAAGATAATTCGCGTATAATATCTGAACGAGACACGCCCGATTTGGTTTGTATTTGGTAACGAGCTTGTTGCGAGGTCACATGCATTATGGCATGAATATCGACGTCCAATCTGGTTCGAAACGCGCGATAGCTTCGCGGCAGAAATCGTCATAACCTCCCAACCTATGCTCACGACATACGTTATACAACATTGTAACCCCAAGTCAAAATATATATCAGGAAGATTAAAAAGTTTGGTTGACTATCTGATTTTATTGAGTGAAGCTTATATTATACTTCCCGGAAACATTGTTTATCGCGCATATTTTTGACATTCCGGAACAGATTTAATTACTTCATTGTAGCCTCGCGGTGCGGTGGTAACAGTACGTGCCTCTTGACGTATATCCTTACTTATACCTATATTTTTAAAGTCACATTACGGACTGTTAAGAGACGGTTGACATCATTCTTTATAGTAAAACACTTTTAATTTGATTTCAAACTGACGTGCCCCGAACGTAAGCGTAATTGTATATCTAAAATTCTAATGAAATTCTTTTACTAATTACCCTCATGTAGTCGGGTACACAGTTCGTGTGATGGTGAATAGTTACCGTCACTAATGATCATCGGCCAAGGATACAACGAAGCTACCTAATTTACATACCTGTGGTGTCTATAAGATAGGCCTTGGACTAACCTAAGTAGAGTAATATTATAAAAAATCTACCTAATTTCGTTCGAAAAAAATTATCACAGTTCGTTAATTATAACTACAGCGGTAGGCAGCAGCTGGGCTAAGCATTACTGACGTCCATGAGTTTAACCACTCACCATCAAGGGCCGTCATCTGTCTACAAGGGCAGTAAAAAAAAACTACATATATCCATATTTTCATTACGGCAATCGACTTATTCACTATTTATTACTCGAGTCTAGTTTAAAATTCGATTAATTTGCAAAGGTCTGGGTCATGACTTCTACTTCGACGGAAAAGGACACGGGAAATAGATAAATAACATATTTTATCAATATAACATGTTTATATAGACACGGTTTCGCAACTATATCGCCTAGCTTGAATCTCTCGTTGTGTTCCAGTGCTATTTCTCCGCCTCCAATGTATAGGATAATTAATTAGTAGATACATATAGTACAGCGGTCGGGGAACTTTTTTAATTATTACCTCAAAATACGGAGAACAAAGAAAAAAATGAAATCGGTTCTTTTTAGTATCTTTCATATTATAGCCCTCATAATAATTTTGAAAAGAAAACAATAACTAAAAATTTAACGATTCTAAAGAAGTTTCACTTCAACATATATTTTTTACTCAAAAAAGTTTCATTTTTACCCCCCAAAATTTCATTTTACCCCATTTGGGGTAATTTACCTCGGTTCCCCGACCGCTGATATAGTACGATTGAGTTAGTATATAAATAACTATAATTTTTTGAGTAATATGTCTGTCGATTAAAATTATATTGATAAACATACCAAAGCCACATGAACCGATGTCTCTCGTTGGCGCAGAGCGTATGTACTCGCAATAGGAATCGCCGCAGTCCTGAAATAAAATCAGCTATTACTTCATATCTTATACCTTTAAACGAGCAATTCTTGTTTATATATATATATATAATCTGAATCTCGGAACAGCTCCAACGGCAAAATTTTATGAAAATCATAAAATTTAGTATACAGGTGATTTCGGGGGCGATAAATCGATCTAGCTACGATTTATTTTCAGAAAATCTTGTTTTATTCGTGTTTTCAATAATCAATTTTATCGATAATCAACTTTATGACTCTTCCCGACATCTATTGGCGAATAATAATACTATTTTTCTTAATTGAGTGCAACTAACCACTTTAAAGACAAAACAAGATGGCGTTGTCAAAAAAAAAAAACGAGCATAGCTCGGTCATCATCTAGTTGAAAGTTAATCGTGTAGTAAGTAAGCCATTTTCGTGGGATAGGCATGTGTGACATGTGTGATATGTGTTATTTGTGTAAGTAGCAAGAATCATCATACAGTTGATATTTTACATTTGAACAAAATCCAAAACACACATTCAGATAACTGTACTCTAAAAAAAAACAAATTTAATTTAAAATACCTACTACTACAGTGGTTGGTTAATTTTGAAAACAAAACAAGACACGATGCCAAACAAATCCATCCTTGACCTCTTGTTGTAAATACGAGTATCTAGAAAGTTCACAAATGCAAAAGTTCAAATATTAAGATTACAATTCGTGAACATGAGTTAAATACCTATTTCACTAGGAAACTTGGTATTTGCATACGGAATTTAACTCCGACATTGTCTTATCCTTTAGGCCACTACGACTTCTAGATATCAGTGTTATAACGTAACGTAGTTCTAATATACTAGCTACAGATACTAGATACTAGTATTATAGTAGTTGCAGATGTTATAAAATAGTAACGAATTCTAGTAAACAGAATTAAAAATGGAACTATAGACAATAATATGGCTTTGTCAGACTTATGTGCACAAATCAAATCAAATCAAATCAAAAAAAAATGATTCAACGTTAGCTGACCCGGCAGACTTCGTAGTGCCTCATTCGATAAATAAAAGACCTGAGCTTTTGTATAAAATAAACTTAAAACAAACAAAAGGAATCCTTACGACGGGGGACACATCAAAGGAAAAACAAAATTGTTATTTTTATTTAATTCCTAGCGCTTTTATATTTATCTACTTCTCTGGATTTCCACAAATAGTTTAAAACCAAAATTAACCAAATCGCTCCAGCCGTTCCCGAGTTTTAGTGAGACTAACAAACAGCAATTCATTTTTATATATATAGATAAATGAAAGTACATACTTGTTGAACGTCAAAAAAAACTACAGCCAATTCACAAAAACTAGCCTCCGTCCTGAGAAGAACTGGCAAGAAACTCAGCGGGCATGTTTTTTTTTTTAAATATTAGATTTTTTTAAATATTATTTTTTATAAGTGTTATAAGGTAACAATTATTGCAATATTGAAATGCCCGAAGCGAGCAACTCATTCCCACTTTGTGCAATCTTCTAGTACCTAAGGTATGGTCGTCTGAATAAATAAAGAACCAGTGCGCAATAGTATTGTGGGGAATGCGTCAATTCTGAAATCGAAACTTAATGAGGATATACGGATCCTGAGCCTATAAGCGACAAATATGTGTGGTCTGATCACACATTATGTTGATTACGACGACGACATTAAGATAAATTATGTAAATTCAATTGATATAAAACTATTTATGACAATTTTATTGGGCTAATTATCACATTCGAAAATCGAACGCTATTTTTTAGGCCTTATATTTTTTAATAGAGTTTTAACGTTAAGTTACACGTTGGACACGGCGTTCTGAATTTCTGCAATAATCATTGATTACTAATAACGAATTTAAAAGTATTGTAATGAAATATTATAATTAATATTATAAAGAGGAAATATTTGTTTGTTTGCTTGGATTGAATAGGCTCCGAAACTACTGAACCGATTTGAAAAATTCTTTCACTGTTTGGAAGCTACACTATTCCCGAGTGATATGGGCTATATTCAGTCTCTTTTTTTTAAATTAGCGATCCTTACTAAAATTCCAATAATGTAACCGAAGGTGTAAAAAAAACACTAGGTGTAAAAACAAATATTATTTAAATGAAAATAAATGTTCATTAAAATAATCATATTCAAACTATCTTTATAATTTTTTATTTTTAGAAACCTGACGCAAATACAAGGGTTATTATAATTTTTTATTTTGAAATTTATGTTAAAGACCCGAGCGAAGCCGGAGCGGGCCGCTAGTACTTTAATAAGATGAATATTTTATGTTGTGCTTGTTTGTTAATTTATTCGCATTCTATCCGTTCTCTTTTTTATTCGGCGGGCATTGCTGAAGTCCATGGGCGACGGTAACCACTCACTATCCGGTGGGCCGTATGCTCGTCTGCCTACAAGGGCAATAAAAAAAAACTAATAGTTTTTTCCACTTAGCCCCAGGCAGACTCAGATTTTTTAAAGTCCGCATAAACGATGCACGAACAAATAGTACAAACGAACGAGGTCACATTTGTTGTATTAGATAAGATTTGTACTCGTAAATTGGATTACTTAGACAGCAATTTTAGAGACAAACTCTAATTTTGTGAATCATGTCAGCATCACGCAAACAATGGCCAACAAACAGTACAACATCACGATTGTTAGTTGTGCCGAAATAACTTTCACGAAGGTACGATTTAGATGTATGTATGTATGTAGGTGTGTTATTATTGTTTTACTGATGTAAATGAGTGGACACGTTCACGGTCATTTGGTTTTAAGATGTCCGTTCACTAGTACCTAGTCCAGCAACCAAACATTTTATTAAATAGTGAAAAGTCTTTTCCATACAGTTGAAACCATAGAAGATCGAACGATGCGAATCCAAATGAATAATAATTATTGATAACTATAATATATTTACGGGTGGATCCGTGAAAATTAGTATTACAATTATTTGGTGGTCACAATTCAGTCGAATCGTAT
Organism: Bombyx mori; assembly: GCF_030269925.1. Taxonomy (NCBI): domain Eukaryota; kingdom Metazoa; phylum Arthropoda; class Insecta; order Lepidoptera; family Bombycidae; genus Bombyx; species Bombyx mori. The sequence goes on from NC_085123.1 coordinate 9,355,413, forward strand.
TTACTTAACTGATTACTTTATTAAAAAAATGATTCCCAATTCGGTACATATGTATATTAAGATATTATTATATAAAATGCAAATATTCTGTCGCCGTAATTAAGGAAAAAAAAATACAAGTGGTATCGATCATTACTAAGTTTTAAAAATGTATTGGAGGTTCCTATACAAATTATTTTTATTTCTTAATTAATACTGGTTGGGAAAATTACATGAAATATTACGCTTAACACGTTGACTGCGATACGCGGCTTAAAAAACCCCATGCGCGACCCCATTCTGTGGTTTTGCAGTCAAACCTGCGTTCTTCTTATCAGGTATCATACGGAGTGAAAGTCACACAAAAATGATTCGGCAGTCAACGTTTTAAATGGATTTTGGTCTAAAAGTGATTTTGCATTCCTGTATTAAGTAGAACAACATGCTATTATATGCTAAGATAGCGTAGGATACTGGTAAATTTAATAAAATTTCGAATAAGAGTACAGCGAGACGTTTCTTTAATAACTTTACTTGCTCTTGTCTCGGTTTCCGATACTCATAATACAAGAGACAACCCTAGTTTAGGGCCGTTAAATTTAAAAATATATTCGTTCGCACTTACACCAGCGTTTACCGTGTCACTATTACCTGTGCGTAGCTCTGATGGCACAAGTCCGCAAGGAACTAAGATCACCTTTCATTGCTTCATCGCTTTCACTGTGCCACGTAACCTTTCTATAAGCGACCTCGCGAACTATCACGAATATTACGAAACTAATGTAGATATGTGGTATAAATTTTACACGTTTAAAACCATATATCATTTCATCAGATACCAGTTAATATTTTTTATTTATTAAAGAGGATATCGCAGTTTTATTCTTTAATTGAATTACGCAAAAAACTGGACCATATTAAAACATACAAAACGAGTTTTGGATTATCGCTAAATAATAATAGTCACGTGAAATAGTTTCTTGGATAAAATTCGCAAGGTTCCCATTGCGGTAGTAAATGTTTTCCAAACATTTTAAGTTAGTTTCGCGTGATAGGTCACATGTTGCCGATCACAAGCCATAGCGTAAGACAAAATGTTTTTTCTGTTTTTTTTTTTTGTAATCTTCATTTATATATTTCTTCTATGCGTGTGTTTGTCACTGAACTCCTCCTAAACGGCTGGACCGATTTTAATGAAATTTTCTATGTACTTTCAAGTGGATTGGAGAATGGTTTAGATTCAGAAATCAGCCCGGCAGAGGTGCTGCAGTCGGTATCTAGGTTATTTATCTTTCCTAGAAATAATGTATATGGCAAAACAACGTTTGCCGAGCCAGCCATTATGCATTCATATATTACATTAATATGCCGAAAAATTAAAAGCCTCAATCATCTAAAATTACTCCTCATTAGCCACAGTATTTGCCACTTAAAGTTAAAACATATGTATTTTCTATGATTGTTTAAAGCCTAATAATGGTTTAAGGTCAAGTTCAAGACGAGGTACTCGGATCATTAGGTGCGATTATTAACATCGGATGTGTTTATTGCGACACTGTCGGTTCTTCTCAATAAAAAGCATACGTCCGTTGGCCTTCTACGTGACGTGTGAATCTTCAAGGCACAAACACATAAGAGTAATTTAATTTTGAATTGTGCTTCAATAAAATAGATTATAGATTTGAATGGTTTGACCTTACATGCATTGATATATTAAACGTAAATAAAATGAATTGACCTGCGAGAGTGATGAGGTGTGTTTGAGATTAGCTCGATTGGACTTTGTATTAAATGCTGAAGTAGAATAAAAAAAATGAACCAGAAAAGATTTGCGAAATCCTGACAACTTGGAAAAAATAATAGTTGTAGGTCACGTGGAAGGAAAGAGAAGTCGAGGAAGATTGCCAACCATGTGGACCGGCATTGTCAAGGAGGCCACAAACACCAGCGTCCCGGGCGCCATTAAGGAGGCCGAAATCAGGCAACATTGGAGGAAGCTCGTGCAAAAACTGGACCAAGGTAATCACGACCCTCAGTAATGAGGAAGCGATGAAGAAGAAGAAGAACTGATGGTGCTATAAACTAAAATACTTATCGGTACAAAGTGTAGATTACTATTTGATGTCCTTTATTGTTTTCTAATTCTATATTCTATATTCTTCTGACAAACATTCGCTGTGTAGATTGTAGTACTTTGTTAAGGCAGTACGAAAATTCAAAATACCTTATCGCCATTAGAAGTTTCAACGAGATCGTCGATAAGAAATTGCCCCCAGGCAGCCAGCATACTGGTCACGAAGTCATGGTCGGCTGGCAGAGACAAGTGTGCCGCCGCACGGATGGCCAGCGACGGCTCCGGCAGATGAGGCGTTGACAGAGGCAGCGATACATCTGAGTAATAAAAAAAATTAAATTAATGAACATAATTGATTATTATCCACAAGGTTTGCCATCCCCGCCTCATTATACGACTTCCTTGACAATAAGTGCTGAGTAATAAACTTAAATTATTTATCTACCCTCTAATTGTTGCTCATTAGCAGAGGGGCTCAGGGCCCTCCTGGTATTGAGTCGTTATTAAAGTTCATAGCTATCATATAACGTGAATCCCGCCCATCTTGACTAATCTAAGTCGGCGTGGCCTAAATGATAAGAAAACGCAACATGATTTCGTAGAAAAATCGAATTTAATATTTGGAATTCCCACAAAATCATTTAAGAAACCGTTCCAGTGATTATAGCTGTAAAATTTATTGGCAGATTTCGTGAGTGCATCATTTAGTTATTTGAATAAGTCCCCCTATACAGGATGATGTCTATAAACGATTAATAAAATGATAATCGAAATTTTAAAGGTGATGCAAAACACGCCGACGTTTTAAAATCCGTAATTTAACACATAAAAAACGGTTTATTGATATTAAATAATTACGAGTATTGTGTTTCTCAAAAGGCACGTTCACATGTGGATTCTGTTCTTGAAAGGCACCATGAAAATTGATCGGTAATATCAGAGTTCATTTCCTGTTACGTCTTCTACTGACCTTACATTTCCCAATTAAATTTAAGGTTCGACATTATTCTTTATTGAACTGAAATTGTTAAAATGACGTCATCAATATCTTAAAAAAATAATTCAAAATGTGATCTGTACCATTTTATGATTTTCACTTTTAATGATGATAGTGTATTCAAACCAAGAAGTTTTGATAAATATGTGATACCTATTTAGAGGTTATTGCTATATTAAACAAACAAGTTGCAACAGACCTAAACGGTATGCCTCTAATTATAAAACATAAATTTGAATTATTTCCAAGGTGTCTTTGGGATTCGAATCGATAATATGACTTTTACGATTGAAACAGATGCGATGTAATACCCTCTGGGAACAAACAAAGGCATTTTTTCATATTATTATACAACTGTTTTATTGCTTAGTATTATGGAAAAGCTTACGGCCCCGGTGATGTCTCAATGTTCATAAGCTGATATCTATAGGCTTTGCGACCCTAACCTAACCAGTTTAGCCTGAGTCATTTGATTATTTATATTTATCTAACATCAAAATACCTAAAAAAGTGAATCTTCCGTTAATAACATACGTATTTTAAAAGTATGCTTCAACCAAAAATTTAACATTTTATTAGGTATTTAAGAGCAAAAAACAATTCAGTACCCAAATAGGTCAGTTTAAAATGGCCATCGGTCGTGACTTTAACAGAATGTGACCTTAACTAGATCAAGTTTCTGTTTCCAAGTGCGAAATTCGTTAAGGTACATTATAAATCCGATACGATTTCGGTATTATTTTATGGTTTAACATAATTTAAAGTTTTCATAATTTGGAATCCACTGATATGATTTTTTTTTTATGGCCCGTGTAGGCAGACGAGCATACGGCCCACCTGATGGTGAGTGGTTATCGTCGTCCATGGACTTCAGCAATGCCAGGGGCAGAGCCAAGCCGCTGCCTGCCGCATGAACGTGAATATATTGGCTTTGTTCATTAGTTTATTGGATTTTCGTTTAAATTTTCGTACAGCGTCTATTCTAACTAACATCTTCAAGGTTTCTGATCTAGTATTGATCATTTTAGGGCCGTAATCGCGCGAGTTTGGATGGATAGGCATATCTATTTCATATTTTGGGGTAATCACACTAAAGCCAATTGTTATTGCCTTTAACGGCCAAGGTGAATGCTCGCCATTTATAGTATCCATCAATATTGCAATATGAATGCTGCTTAATGGAGAGACGAAATCGAAATCTATAAGCTTGGAGCAAATATAGGCAGGATGTAGAAATACGTACTGATTCAGAACATACCTGTACAAGTACCTGACGTGTTATTCGCCCCCATTAAGTTACATGATTGGTGAAATGAACACGATTTTTCAAATGAATTTCATTTAAATACAATTAGAACTCATTGTGACAGATCGTCATAGCGCTAAAAGCTAGGTTGCCGTGTTTATTATTTATGTTCCATGTAACGTCAGTTGTATTATAAAATTTACTCCTCTCTCCATGCGTTCAATTGTCTTAATGTGTCCTAAATAGTGATTAATAATCGGTTTATCCTAGTTTTAGAATTACCGTTAACAATGTCTTAATAAGCGACGATGATTGCTTTCGATCAGATGATCCGATCGACTGTTCGTCTGCTACAATAAAAAACAGCGTTTGTAAATTTTCGTTGGATGGACCAGAAAGCTGTCGTCTGGCATAAGACCGATGTAGAAATGCTTTAAATCGCTCAATTACGACGATGCTTTTTTGGAGCTTGATTGGAATGTTTCTTTAATAATTTTTTTAATAAATTCCTTTAATAAATTCTTTAAAATGCTTTGAGGTCAACTCCGTCTCAAACAAAGTTAGAACGAATGTTAAAATAAGGCATCTGCATCATAAAGAGTCGTTGATTAAAAATAGCTCATCAAATATTTCAAATATTATCAAAACTTGAATGTACCCAAGACTCGTAAGCGAAAAGGTTTGGAGTATGACAATGTTAGCGATTATTATAGATAATAATTATTGATCTATAATTGTAATCCGAGATTGTAAAAACGAGATAAACGACGTAATCGATCCAATCCCGCATCAATTTCCTCATTTAATACCAATCAACTTCCACCGATTCACATCTTTATGATGACTAAGAAGTACGCAATATATAAGAAGTATATAATTGATTTGAACCGTAATGAATAATAATTGTTCATTAAATATTTCTTTAATACAAACCGAACATCTAACATTCATTGATTCTCAGAATACGTTCAAGTAAGTTCACTGATTATGCAGATAATTTAAAAGCAAATTTTCGGCACTGTATTGACGTTGACATCATCAATCATTTTAGTCCGATTACATGGCTCAGAGTTAATGTCTATTAAAATTGACAGGTGACTAGTAAAATTACGATTATCATTATATTAAATATGAAGAAGAACTTAATGGCACGTTTATATGGTTTCCTAGGCATCACAAAAGATTACCAAATATTCGGCTAGAGTGTCAAACTTTTCCCAAACTTATTATCATACAATCTTTTTGCTACGTATAAATAATGTAATGTTATTAAAATGACATTTGCAGAATATATAAATCAGCGTATTCACTAATGGTATGGCATATCCTGAAGTCGCATGAGTTTGTTTAACGTAAAGTAATAACGTAACGTAATAAAAGTAACGTAAATGAAATTCACGTTGTGACATCTATAATTCCCGGTAACTCGATCACGTGGTTACCGAGTGGTTCCCTTTTTTTACCTACCTATACTGATAGCCTTGAGAGGCTATTTCAGCTTCACCTTAACGTGTGTTAGGTGAGCTCACGGGGCTCAAACCGGAGTGTTGCTAACACTGACCCTAGCAAGAGCAGAATCTACCACCGGATCGGAAACGCCACCAACTGCGAAGATACGGCGTGAAACTCAGTTGGCTGTATCTGTGGGTTAATTCGCTCGTCGAACCCGTCGCTTGCGACGAGGACGTTGACAGGTGCTTGTGGTGCCTAAAAGCACCGTTAATGGAGGGGGTCGGGAGGATCCGACCTATTCGTTGGTAGCCTAAGGAGCTATTCCAGCTACGCACGGACGGGTAGGTGATCTCATGGACTCACGCTGTGAGAATTTGCTAACCCTAGCCCTAGCAAGAGCAGTGCTTCGTTGAATCTATCACTGGATCGGAATCGCGGCCCACTGAGCGGGGTAGAATGATAGTAGGTTCTGTCTGTTAGGCGGATCTCTCTCGGTGAATAAAAACATATTTCACGATTGTTTTCTCTTTCAGTAATCGCCTAATGATCGGTGACACCACTGTTATGATCTTTGAATCTGATGATAGTGATTTTAGCGTTCATACACATCCAAATAACTAACGATTTAATTTAAGCAACACAACCCCATCTGCGGTACCTACGAATTATTTTGATAGACTTGTAGACGACGTAAATGTCTATGGACTCCAATAACCACTTAACACCAGGTGGGCCGTGAGCTCGTCAACCTAAGGAATAAATAAATGAACAATTCATTTGTGATTCAAAAGCCCATGAAAATTGTTTTTTATTATGTGGGTTAAGGCAACTTTTATTAAGCGACTAGCGACCCGCCCTCGCTTCGCTTCGGAAACATTAAAACAAACATGAAACCAAAAAACAATAATAAAAAAAAAAAAAAAAATAGCCTATGTTCATCAGGGACAATGTCGGCTTCTAATGGAAAAAGAATTTTTCAAATCGGTCCAGTAGTTTCGGAGCCTATTCGAAACAAACAAACAAACAAATCTTTCCTCTTTATAATATTAGTATAGATTGGCCAATAGAATGATGGAAAACTGTTAAAAATTCCATTGGGCTTAACTCTAACATTGGTAGTTTATTGGTTTGAACAAAATTGATATTTTAACGCACAAGTTTTATTCTAGACTTCAGAAGCGTATATGGTTGAGTTTCTATTTTTAAAACGCTTACTTTTGATGTCCTTTGTGGCCTCAAACTTTCCATAATAATTTTTGAAAAAATTATATAAAGAATTAATAAAATAAAAGGCGGCAAATTTAATACAATGTTATTGTACAATTTACAATGATACATTTTAAAAAAACCGACTATGGCGCTTTCTTAGTCTAACTTTAGTTTAGAATTTATAACTTAGTCGTGATAAACGTGACAAAGAGGGTGATTAGTTCTGCGCAATAGAAAACAAGACTTATTGTTTAGCAGTAAGCAGCCTTAGCTCTGCTCCAGTTACTAACGGTGGTTATTTACAACATCGTGGACTGTGGCTTACTGTATTAAATCATCATAAATTATCATCATTCTCCTGCCCTTCTTTCAGTAACCTGGGGTCGGCGCAACATGTTTTCTACTTCCATACTCCTCTATCATATACCATTTCTTCGCTCACCCCCTTTTTACACACATCGTCTTTCAGGCAAGCCATCCATTTCTTCTTAGGTCTACCTCTTCCTCTATAGCCTTCTACATTCATAGTTAACAGTCTCTTACCAAACTAATTGTCATTTCGTCTTATGACATGTCTAATACGTCCCAAACGCGCACTTCCCAACTTCTCTGTCACAGGTGCCACTTTCAGACTTCCTCTAACATAAAATCATCATCGTAAATATTAACGACTAGCTGACCCGGCAGACTTCGTAGTGCCTCAATCGACAAATAAAGGACCGAAATTTTTGTATAAAATAAAGTTAAAACAAACAAAAGGAATCCGTCCGACGGGGGACACATCAAAGGACAAACAAAATTGTTATTTTTATTTAATACTGAGCATATTTATCTACCTTTTAAACCTCTTCTGGACTTCCACAAATAATTTAAGACCAAAATTAGCCAAATCGGTCTAGCCATTCTCGAGTTTTAGCGAGAATAACGAACAGCGATTCATTTTTATATATATAGATAATATTCTAAGCTTACCATTAGCGTAATTAGGTGGCATCAACCGTAAGAATATATCTCCTCTTCTACCCCAGGGCCTATGTCGAACGTTGTTGCATTCTCCGCTCGCGCTGCGATACTTGCTGGGTGGACAAGGGATGTTGCTGATCTCATCATCGTACGTACAGTTTGATCTGCAACAAATAGTTTTATTACAAAGCCGTCATGGGAGATTGTTTAGGTACCTATGATATAAGTTAGACTTTTATTTTGGAAGGAGGAGCTCATAGCTAATCCGGTGTTAAATGGGTTCCTGGGCCCATAAGTATGACAACATGAATATTGCCACCCATCTCGATACATGAGGTCTGAATTGTAATGTAGAACTATTTTCCTAATCTCCAAAGAGAGATTTTTACATATTCGGATATAGTCCCGTTTCTTTTAATACTGTGGGGATATATTCTTATTTTGTCAGCGTCAATAAAAACTGTACATATATTAAACCATCCCGGGGATTCTTTAAAAAAAATATTTTGCCGACAAAAAGCAAACTGGTCGAATTTCTGAAATGTATTCAACAAATTTTACGGGTTTTTTTCTCTCTCTAAACTATTCTAATACATACGACTAGACCAAAAATTAGTTCACGAACAACCGGTCGTTCAAAAGGTATCCGTGCGGGTGAGTAGCATCATTCTGTTTGCTTCTGGAGCAAAGCAGTCATTAGTTTCTGTTTGAAAGGTGGGGTGGGAAATAAAACTTCGATTATAAATATAAAGGTGATGGCATTAACGCGATGTCTATGGTAGCCTTGTCTTTGATAGCCATTTAACATCTCACTTGCCCGAGTTCTTTTTTTTTATAGCTTAGATGTGTGGACGAGCTCACAGCCCACCTGGTGTTAAGTGGTTACTGGAGCCCATAGACATTTACAACGTAAATGCGCCACCTACCTTGAGATGTTAGTTCTAAAGTCTCAGTATAGTTACAACGGCTGCCGCGCCCTTCAAGCCGGCACTCATTACTGCTTCACCGCAGAAATAGATGGGGTGGTGGTACCTACCCGTGCGGACTCAGAAGAGGTCCTACCACCAGTAATTCCGCAAATTATAATTTTGCGGGTTTGATTTTTATTACACGATGTTATTCCTTCACCGTGGAAGTTAATCGTGAACATTTGTTAAGTACGTATTTCATTACAAAGATTGGTAGCCGCCTGTGGGATTCGAACACCGTTGCATCGCTAGATACGAATGCACTAGACGTCTTATCATTTAGGCCACGACGACTTCAACACGAGTTCGACACCCAACATTAAATAAAGAAAAACATATGAAAATCCGGGAATTTGTGTGCTATAGTGTTACATATTTTATACTCACGCATCATTAGCGCCTAATAAGAATCTTCGTTCCAAAGCGAGAGCTTCGTTGACCATTCGCCTTAGATCGCTAGGGACTGACTGTACATTACTGTCGTCAGCTTTGTTCTTCGCTACTTGTGTCTCTGCTGTGAGTGCTAACGTGAAGAGTAACAGGCTTCGTATTGATCTGCAAAAAAACAATAGGAATAAGAAAACGATAGAATATAAATGTTTGGAGAATATTTAAGTGTGGTGGAAGGAAAGCTTTGAGTACGAGGTCAGAAGAGAGAAGAAAATTTGCGTTAAGATTGAGATGTTTATAGAATCCGATAACCACTTAATCTCAGGTATATTATAAGCTTGTTTGTCCATCTACAAGATATAGACAAAAATATGTTTATGTATTTAGTCGCTCAAGTTTCGACGAATATTAACATTATTTTATGATTTTGCGTAAAGTTAGCAGTTACTAGCCGTACTCGCCCACTTCGCTGGGCATTTAAAATTAACATTATTATATATTGTTATTATTATTAGGGGGTCCAACAGTCATATAAATATTAGCCTATCCGTTATGTGCATGTATTTTCTACATGGATACCAAGTTTCAAGTCAATCGGATGCATAAGACCACTGTACATTTATATATTAGCAGTTAAGCATCTATCATCATATCTATGGTAAAAAAAAAATCAATTACCGTAATCGCATTTATTTGTATAGTAACATGTTGTATTACGTGATCGATAGTGTACATAGGTGTATTTGTAACAGGAAGCGACATTCGTGAGACCACAACCGAATGTACCGACCGCAGGTGCGCTTTCGTTTTATCCGACATCTATTATGACATACACCGGTTATACTTCATACTTTCTACTTGTATGTCATTGACATTGTACAAAAACTTAATCGTACATAACAGATTAACTGCATACTTGCGACACTACCGCCCACGTCTGATCTATCGTTAAGAACTTCGGTCTGTGAGCACAAATAATCAATGCAACGCCTGCTTGTCGTAATGGACTTATACGAAAAGTGAATATTAAAATTATTTTCGCTTGATAAAGGAATAGATTCCACAAATCCAGTGTCTTTACCGGTTATATCGTCACTCTTAATTTTATTATCTGTATTTACTGAAATTGTGGCCGATGCGATTCTGTTTTTTCCGGATTTTTCTTACACAATAATACATGACACGGCTATAGATGATCGTTATTTTTACGTCTTGGGCTCTTTTTAATTTACTTTTGACTAAATTACGGATGTGAGCAGATGAGCTCACGCAAGTGATTACTTGAACCTGCAGATACCAACCACAATGTCGATACCACTGCGCATCATGAGACAGGTCTTAATTTGCTGGTTTGCGGTTGGTGCCGATGGTCTTACCCGTCCTTGCTTACTTGCTACAGGCCCTACCGTTAGTAGTTAAGAAAACATAATATGTACAATACAATTCCGCGGATTTGCTCTTTTTTACTATGACTTTTTTGGACCTGTACTAAAGCTAGTTTATTTGGGCGTCCAATAAGTTTTGAAAATTAAATCCCGATAAATAAAAATTATCTAAAAACAGTTGAAACTTTGATCTCTTTATAAGCGCGGTCTACCCATTTCTACATATTTCGCTGCAATGTAAAAGAGATTGCTACACAACTTTGTTCGAATTTATGAATAGGTTATTTAAATCCACAGTACGCTTCCAGAGATCTTTTTTACCACGTATCATCCGACTTTGGAATGGGCTCTCCTTCACGGTGTTTCCCGAGCGCTATGACATATCCTTCTTCAAATGAGGCTTGTGGAGAGTACTTAACGGTAGGCAGGTGCTTGGCTCTGCCCCTGACATTGCTAAAATCCATGGGCGACGGTAACCATTCACCATCAGGTGGGCCGTATGCTCGTCTGTCTACACGGGCAATTGATGGTCAGAATTATAGACTGATAGGTACAATCAAAATTTTGTTTTAATTTTTTGAAGGCAGATATTTGGAAATTCTTATTATGGCTCATAAAATGGACAACACAGAGAACCGTATTTTAATAAAACAGAACTCGCGTATTCAAAATGGTAATTACTAAAAATAATGAAAGTAACGAAACACAAGTGTCAGAGAAACCTTCTAATTTGCACAACAATACGATTTTTACTGTAAGTAAAATGTTTTCACAATCTTTTAAAAGTTTCGTTTCGTTTTGTTTATTTCGTGTGCAATACGGTATCAGTAGCAACTATTTGTAGTAAGGCGTTATTTAGGGATGGCGATTGATAATTTTTGTATTTGTAGTAAGGTACTATTTAGGGATGGCGAATTGATAATTTTTTTAAATATTTACCTTGAAATTTTGTATTTATTTTTATTAGTGACAAAGGCAGCATATTTATTAATGTTAGCTTATTAGTTTTTAGAAATGGAAGTGATTTGCGATTTTTATTTAACTAAAATTACTTAATAAAGAAAGTAAACATCATTGAAATTTTTTCAATTTAAATTTAAATTTGAGTGGTTATCGCAGCCCATAGATATCTACAGCGTAACTGCCGCCACCTACTTTGATATCTGCTGCCCCACCCTTCAAACCGAAACGCATCACTGCTTCACCGCAGAAATAGGCAGGGTGGTGGTACCTACGCGTGCGGACTCACAAGAGGTCTCACTACCAGTAATTACGAAAAATTATTATTTTGCAGGTTTGATTTTTATTACACGATGTTATTCCTTCACCGTGGAAGTCAACCATGAATATTTGTTAAGTTCGTATTTCATTAAAAAAATTGGTACCCGCCTGCGGGATTCGAACACCGGTGCATCGCTATATACGAATGCTCCGGACGTCTTATCCTTTAGGCCACGACGACTAAACTGTCTAACTTATTATTACAATTTGATTGTTATTTATAGTTAACATATAGTTCATTTGTCTCTTTTATATAACAGTCATAACTAAAGTTCAAACCGTTTATATCCATCACCTTGAAAGGGAATAGGAAGCTGAAGTGTCAGTTAATCGTGCATGCCTCCGCAAATGTCAAGCAACTTTCACGTTCGTTCCATAAGTAGAGTACTTTAATGTTCCATAGGTACCTCAATCTAATGTGTCATTAGTAGGAATTGTTTTAAGCTGAACTAGTGATATTAGTCTCTTCATTGGATCAACTGTCGCGTCCCCATGTTGTGACATAATCAGTCGTAGTCGTTTGAATTCGATGGTATCACGATGTACTTAAAGTGTTTTCTTAAGTATTCGTTATTTGTAAACTTCATAAATAGCTTTGTTACTTTTAGCTATTTGAATATCTTCCAGTATAGGCAAATAAAAATCATATATAATTTATTATAACTTAAAAGAAGTTTTTTGATTGCGGACAGAACGAACAAGTATTCACATAGGTACGTTCTGTTTCTAAAACTGATCATTGTTCAACTATACAAGTCTTTGTAATTAAAAAAAATTAAATCAAATCAAATCAAATTAAATCAAAAAAAAAATATTCATAATAAATGAAATTACATACTTGTTGAACGTCAAAAGAACTACCGCCAATTCACAAAAACTAGCCTCCGTCCTGAGAAGAACTGGCAAGAAAATTAGCGGGCATGTATTTTTTTTAAATATTAGAGTTTTTTAGCTATTACATTTTTTTTTCTAATATTCATTTTTACAATGAGCATTATAACGTAACAATTATTGCAATATTGAAATGCCCGGAGCGAGCAACTCATTCCCACTTTGTGCAATCTTCTAGTTTAAATTAATGTTTAAATTATAGGTGACTTTGGAATATACAAAGAAAAAATATGCAAAATAACTATAAAGCTACTAATGACTTAATAAATTAGGAGGGTCTCGTGTTTCGAGCGACGTTCTTAACGTAATGATCTTTTTCTAAAATTGCGGTTTTGCGGTAAAGTTTTGGGCTTTCGTTGAAATATCGAGGTACCACATCATACAATAAAGTATACACCAGTTTCAAAATTAGCTTAGCGTTTTTTGTGTAGTGCGGATTAACAAATGGATTGAAAAAAAAAGTCATTGTCAACTACGTCTCAACATCAGTAACGTTTTTTATAACTACATATAAATATTTTTAATCTACAGACACATTTCTGCAATATTTTGATTTATAAATAAATGTAATTGGATCGTCGACCAGATTTTATGATATTCGGTGTAAGTACTGTAATAAAATTAATGTATGCACGAAGAACTGGGTTAAATTATCTGCGTTATGTTATAAAGTTGATATTATGCAACACTGACAAAGTCGCAGGCTATTATTCTTAATTATGACACGGTAATTGGAATATATGAATAAACTAGTTCACTTTGATGTAAATGTTAGATACTTTATGTGGCATAAAGTCGTATAATTCAAACGTTATTAATTTTTAGGTAGTATAAATTTAAGAACTTGCAGCGGCAGCTAATTTTAAAATATAAGAAACTCGATAAAAAAGCTTCTTAGTTCTTGTAAATGTCGTTTACGTGATTCAGATTTTGTTTGCAATTTTTGGTTTTCCGAACAGCTGCCGCCACAGCGTGACTGCAAATCACAAAGTTTACAAAAATCACAAAGGATTCTAAATACGTTAGTTTCTGATAAAAGTTTTTCAAAAATATTTTATATGTTAGTGACTTTTATAAAAATAATGTTTTTGCCGAATTTCTTTTATTCTAAAATAGCTTGATGGCTATTTTAGTCGCTACGCCACGCTCACCAGTACTCGGAAGTCGTGCCATTATTGCCCATACGGGTATTAGCTGGCAAGTGGTAGTCAAAGTCTGCGGTGGGTCATTGAGCTAAGGCAGTTTGGTTCTTTTGTTTCTAAGCCCATTTTGGTTTTTGAAATCGGTTAATATAACAGATAACCGAGCTCCCTAATAACAATGACCTCAATCTAGTAAAGTACGAGATGTTGATCACTAATTTGATACTTTTAATTACTTTTTCAACTCAAATGCATGAAGTATGCCGATGGTTTTAAGTCATGACCTACTATAGTATCTAATATAGTTTCATCATCATTCATCAAGCAACAATCATAATTTTTTTTAAACATTCTTCTTTTGTTTTAGAAAAGCTGTGAGAATGACAATTTTTGTTTAAATTCAAAGATAGTTTCAATTACCGAAACATTAATCTAGCAAATTCATAATTTCAATGTCGACTACGCAACAATGCGCTGAAACGTTTTGACATTACCAACCTCAAAGCGAAAGTGCGTTCGTCAAGAATACGTGAGCAAAAACTATAGAATACTAAATGTGGATATCACTGTATGTTGGACAAGGGCAAAGTTGACGAAACTTCCACGAAAACAATGCGAATAGATGAGACATTGACGCTATGTTGACATAGTCTGAATGTAGTCTGTGTGCCTAATCCTATGCTCTGTAATATATCATAATATGTTTCAAATTATAATTATTAAACTAGAACGTTTTCGATTTCAATTACTTTTTTGGAGTAAATGAAAATGGCTTTTGAAATCGTCGTGGCTATTATGTACTGTTTAATCCGTCGGGGTCCAAATTATGTAAGCAGGAATATCTAAGAAAGTGTGTATTGATATGTGCTCACGAAGAACTTTCATGATAAAAGAATAACACCGTCTAGTAAAATATAATAGCGAAGAATTTATTAATGTGGATAATTATTTGTGGTAGTGCTTCTGGAGACATAGTGAAAATGCTTCTTCGAGAAAATTACGCGGTGCTCATATCGTAGCTGCTTCAAGTTACATCTCCAACCCAGGAGACGGGGCAACGCAAACCCACCGTAGACCCTAAGTATGTTCTATCGGATCCTCCCGACCCACTATCCTTGAGTGATCGAGTACTCCAAGCATCGGTCATTGTTCTCGTGGGACGTGCAACCTTGCATATACACATATTGACTGGTGGTAGGACTTATTGTGAGTACGCACGGGTAGGTACCACTACCCCGCCTATTTTTACCGTGAAGTAGTTATGCGTTTCGGTTTGAAGAGTGGGGCAGCCGGTGTATATATAATGAGACCTTAGAACTTATATCTCAAGATGGGTGGCGTATTTACGTTGTAGATGTCTATGGGCTCCAGTAACCACTTAACACCAGGTGGGCTGTAAGCTCGTCCACCCATCTAAGCAATAAAAAAAAACACAACCCGTTGAGTTTCTCGCAGTGTCTTCTGAATGGGTAATTATTCCGATCCGGTGGTAGATTCAGCGAAGCGTTGCTTTTGCTAGGGTTACGTTAGCAAGTTTTCCTAGGTGAGCTCAACTAGCAATCTGCATGTAGTTGGAGCTTTTTAGGCTTCCCAATAATTAGGTAGGGCACTAAAAAATTACTGCATACTGTAACGACATGCCGTCCCTATTTTTGCGGATAAGCAGTTGTGCGATCCGGTTTGAATCGTGGAGTAATCGTTACAATTTAGTTCTGATCTCTATTGCCTCAGGTAACCTCTTAATACGGAATGAGCTTGTCTACCCATCCCCAGCAAACAATATATTAGAAATACAGAAACAAACAATGTTATTTTTTGTCAACAAAATCTAGCTTATCCAGAATGAATAGTGTAAGGGCCTGGCCACAGCTACTGGCGGTGCGTTTTGCGGTGCGTTGCGAGGCGCGGCGGGCGGCGTGATTTGCGGGGGTATGCCACAGCTAGACTAGTTGCGACGGCGGCGGCGTCAGAGGTGCACGTATTTAGAAAGCCCTATCAATTTCCCTTTCAAAAGTGGCACGATATTACCTTGAAATAAGTGCGTTCTTAGCTGAAGATATTATTCAATCAAGAATAGAAGCGCACCCAGTTAGAAAAAGAGAGAACTTGGCGAATTTCACCCTATTTATTAGGTATTATATTAGGAATATTAGGAATATAAGAACTATCCCGATAAATAGATTATTAATAGATTCAACCTTCAAATCTCAATTTACCATACGTGTTAATTGTTGATAAAGCCTATTCTCTTAAAAATTATTTGATGCGCCCATATCCACCGGGTAGTTTAGATGCGGAACAAATAATTTTCGACAAAATATTATCCCGGGCAAGTGTCACAATTCAGTACGCGTTTGGTATTCTAACTAATAAATTTCGTATTTTTACGAAAAGTGTAAAGGCAAACAAAAAGCACGCGATATTGATTATAAAGGTTTCGTGCCTTAAAAGAAAGAGATGGAGACAGAGATGCAGATTTTCAGCAGTTTGTTTCCCAGTTTGGAAACTCCAATATTCACAATAGCGTACGCAGATCAAGACGGAAAATCGAGCAACGGTTCAAGCATCTAGAATACGAAATCAATTCAAATTTCAAATTTTATTTCAATAATCCTATCCAAGAGTATCTAGGAAACCATTAGTACCAGAAAATTGTTGTTTTATTTCGTCCCACATTTTTTTATAACATGCCTATATTTATGATGTGGATGTATTAACATCCATATTTCTGGTCTACTCAGTATTTCACTAATGAATTGTTCCACATCCATTATATTTTATTAGCTCAACGCGCGGTAAAAACAAAATGATTTGTTTCGGTCGCGCGATGCCTCAATGCGTCCACCGACACCGCCGCGCGCGCCGCTCTGAACTGTGGCCGCCTCCATATTGTCTAGTACATTTGTTTCACTCGCACATCGTGCAGCTCGTCACCGCCAGATGTCACGCGCCTCTCACCGCGCCTCGCAACGCACCGCAAAACGCACCGCCAGTAGCTGTGGCATACTTCATAGGTTGTCTACCATTTGTTTTTGCCGCTCCCGCTTGCCGCGCCTCACGACGCACCGCAATTCGCACCGCTCTCGGCTGTGGCCAAGGGGTAAGTAATATCAATGTATATAGAGACACGCAACATTACGCAAACGCATATTGTTCTTTTGGGAAGGTTACGAAAACGCTAGCGTTTATTTGCGCTCAATGGAAACATGTCTACGTTAACCATAACAATTAGATTGGTTCGCAGTTGAAACAATGGTATGGGTGTTTGTACTTTATCCTTTGGAGTGTGCAGCTCTGAAATTAATTGTTTTAATAAAAAAACTAGATGCACCTTGGTTATGCAGTTTCTCAATTTAATAATACTAGATGCTGACCGGTTTTTTTGGTAACGCCATCTTGTTGTGTCTTTAAAGCGGTTAGTTGCCCTCAGTTAAGAAAAATAGTATTATTATTCGCCAATAGATATCGGGAAGAGTTGATTATTGAAAACACGAATAAAACAATATTTTCTGAAAATAAATCGTAGCTAGATCGATTTATCGCCCCCGAAATCCCCTGTATACTAAATTTTATGAAAATCGTTGGAGCCGTTTCGGAGATTCAGATTATATATATATTAATATACAAGAATTGCTCGTTTAAAGGTATAAGATAATAATAAGCCACGTATAATTTTTCAAGACTAAAAACTAGCTTATTTCTTAAAGTTCCTAAAAAATAATAATTAAACACTAAAAAATTTTGCGCATTTGCGGTATTATTATAGCATTTAAAGTGTTATTCTATGATCATCGAATACATAATTATATTCATGTTTGATGTCACGTAGTCAATACTTCAAATCACTAGCTTATGTTTGTAAGTTATTATGAAAGATGAGCATCATTATGTTACTAAGTGAATCTCTAATTTAAAATGTATTCGTAGTTGAGTGAGATTTACAATGTTTTGTGGTTTTTTTTAAATAAAACCTTATAATATTGAATTGAAGTCGTCGTGGCCTAAAGGATAAGACGTCCGGTGCATTCGTATGTAGCGATGCACCGGTGTTCGAATCCCGCAGGCGGGTACCAATTTTTCTAATGAAATACGTACTCAACAAATGTTCACGACTGACTTCCACGGTGAAGGAATAACATCGTGTAATAAAAACCAAACCCGCAAAATTATAATTTGCGTAATCACTGGTGGTAGGACCTCTTGTGAGTCCGCACGGGTAGGTACCACCACCCCGCCTATTTCCGCCGTGAAGCAGTAATGCGTTTCGGTTCGAAGGGTGGGGTAGCCGTTGTAACTATACTGAGACCTTAGAACTTATATCTCGAGGTGGGTGGCGCATTTACGTTGTGGATGTCTATGGGCTCCAGTAACCACTTAACACCAGGAGGGCTGTGAGCTCGTCCATCCATCTAAGCAATAAAAAAAAAATATATATTAATAGTATATTGCAAAAATTATGTTACTGAATTCATTACGGTTCACATACAATTATTCATGAAGTAGACAGTTCCGTTTGACAGAACTTATTTGACATCTACATTTTTAATCAAATTTCGTACATATGTTAATGAAAAAAAAAATGATCTTGTTTCCTATTCGCAAATTAAAAAACAAAAAAAAACATTCCAAAATTATCATATCACATGACGCGAACACACGGCGATGACCTCACATACCGGACACTGGTCGACCTTTGCCTCACAACATCCTGAATGCTTTTTCGATACGTATAAAGTCGAAGAAGTCACAGACGAACATTAATATACGTAATTATAATTCGGAGATGTGTTATTTATTTATTTTTTCAAAATATTTTACGCGACGAACCAATCATTAGAATAATAAAGTGGCTTATTTTATTTCTTTACGAGTTCGTACCGGTGGGTAGCAACCTGTATATTTATGCTGTAGCAGTAATTCGTTTCGAATCGCGTTCCGATGTAAAGGGTGAGACAAATCAAATCAAATCAAAAAATTTTTATTCAACATAAATGAAAGTACATACTTGTTGAACGTCAAAAGAACTACCGCCAATTCACAAAAACTAGCCTCCGTTCTGAGAAGAATTGGCAAGAAACTCAGCGGGCATGTCTTTTTTTTTAATATTAGATTTTATGTTTTTTTAATATTAGATTATTATTTTTTGTTACAACTATACAATTCAGATTTAGATTTTATTTAGTTGATGTCTATGGGGCTCCGGTAACCACTTAACAACAGGTGAGTGGTGAAAACGTTCATTCATTTATACAATGGGAAATAACACTATATAGAATGCTGTTTATAAGAATAATATAAAACATAAAATAAAAATATTCACAAATTTCACGTTGCCGGGTTTATTGTTTAATAATAGAGATCGACATAGGCAATCAAAAGCATATATTGTGTTATTAAACGTAATTTTATTATCATAAAGTGCTTGTAAAAAACGAAGCTATGGGGAAATTAAAAAAGTAAATTCGTATTTTCTACTGTTTTCATGTTTACTTGACCTCTTCTGAGTCCGCACGGGTAGGTACCACCGCCTTGCCTATTTCTGCCGTGAAGCAGTAATGCGTTTCGGTTTGAAGGGTGGGGCAGCCGTTGTAACTATACTGAGACCTTAGAACTTATATCTCAAGGTAGGTGGCGGTATTTACGTTGTAGATGTCTATGGGCTCCGGCAACCGCTTAACACCAGGTGGGCCGTGAGTAAGTCCACCCACCTCAGCAATAAAAAAAAATAGATGTTCCAAAAGTACATGTCTGTCTATAGCGCCATCGCACATAGCCTCTTTAACTTCATAGTTGGTGTGTAATACATATAAATTACTGCTAAAGTATGTCATATAGTCATTCCGTCTTATGTAACAACCGTTTATATTCACTGGTTCTTAATTAAGGGCTCTCAAAATTTACTTTCGTGTGACATATCAACTATTACCGTAGTAAAGTTTTGAGCAGAAATATTCAGGATCGTCATCCTGGTACCGTCGTACCTAATTAAACTTGACGATTTAATCTGACTTTTATTTTATTGTCATTACATTATTTCCGACGTTTCAAATAGTTTACGGTTTAATATAATGACAGCAACAACAAAAAATGCCGGACCAAATCGTAAAAATAATTGAAATTATGTCTAAGCCTCGATAAAAAAAATCGAAGAAAAAACTAAGATTAGGCCTTCCCACTTTAAAAAATAATAATGAAAAATCAATATCAATTACAAACAATATGAATATCAACTTGCTTGAATCAAAATACCACACCAACGTTGAACACACAACGACGGGCTTGAATAAACAGTATTGTCAGCGGTTAGGTAATCGTTTTCCCCGAGCTACGGATACTTTTCGCAATCGCATTACCACATCAGGTCTCGGCTAATTGTGAACGTCAGAAGCACTTGAACCGTTACCTACTCAAAATCTGTCTGTTTTGTTAGTCTCTCGGCTTTTGGTGGGTTGTAGTTTACCTGACTTTTGCTTAAATGCATTTAGGCAGCAATAACCTGTGTCAGATCGATGATTTTACAGTTACGTATTTCAGCAGAACGAAGTTATTAAGGACATTAGATTTTTTTTATTTTTTATTGCCTAGATGTGTGGACGAGCTCACATCCCACCTGGTGCTAAGTGGTTACTGGAACCCATAGACATCTACAACGTAAATGCGCCACACACCTTGAGATATAAGTTCTAAGGTCTCAGTATAGTTACAACGGCTGCCCCGCCCTTCAAACCGAAACGCATTACTGCTTAACGGCAGAAATAGGCGGAGCGGTGGTACCTACCCGTGCGGACTCACAAGAGGTCCTACCACCAGTAATTACGCAAATTATAATTTTGCGGGTTTGATTTTTATTACACGATGTTATTCCTTCACCGTGGAAGTCATTCGTGACCAATTGTTAAGTACGTATTTCATTAGAAAAATTGGTACCCGCCTGCGGGATTCGAACACCGTTGCATCGCTATATACGAATGCACCGGACGTCTTATCCTTTAGGCCACTACGACCTTTTGTTTGTTAAATATCATGTTATTTAAAACTAAGTGTCGATCGGCAATCTGACATAAAATCTTCTGGTAGTGAAATGAATGATTTATCAACAATACTAAGTCAGTGTTATTAAAATTAAACCAACGATAAACAAAGATCGTTCACTTAGTTAAAGCGTTTCTGCCTCGGAATAATTAATTATGTATTACGGTCTGTAGGGTGAAACGGTTTTTTAGGATTCTTAGAGTAACAATAACCACTTAGCGCCAATTGAGTGCGAACTCTAGTCTTCTTTTTCTCCACCTTATCTCACTAGGTGGGGTCGGCACAGCTAATTTTTCTCTTCCATTCTCTTCTATCAGCCGTCATCTCAACACTCACTCCTCTCTCTCTCATATCGTCATTCACACACTCCATCCATGTCTTCTTCGGTCGACCTCTTCCCCCTTTACCTCTAGTGCGAACTCTAGTCATCCAGTAAAAATAAAGGCGGATCAGCTATTACTGTAGACTAGATGTATGTTTTTAGAAACGTCTAATAAAAAAAGCACTGTACGCTATGTAGGCAAATAACTTAGTAACATGACATACAACAGAATGGCTTTATACATATAATAAAAGTTCCTTGATATTTAGTAATTAAATGAAATGAGTTTTATCGATCCATTAATAAATGAATACTGCCTTGCTACTTTAATTTTTCATGCTTCGAAAATAAATTTTCGTGGATTTTAAGTTTGATGAATATTAAAAAGGATAAATAAATTATTGAAGTAGTATTTAGAATAGCTATCTATTTTTACGTGAAGTATTGAGACGTCGGTCTGTAATAAATTGGAACTTGAATTAAATTAGAATCAATTTAAGATATTTAGATAGGTATGTTTGTATTAATTTCAGAACGAAGCGTCAAACTCAATAGCTAAAAGAAAAAGGTATGTGAAACCTATATTCTTTTAATATTTAATAAAACAGTGACTTTCAAAATAGAACATGCTTTCTGATTTACGTACGCGTGAATCTTAATTTTCAATACTGAATTCTGGTTAGTTTTAGGAAGTAAAGAGATTTTGCACAATTATTTAAAAATATAGAGAAGTGCACAACAAGATGGAGGTTTATCAAAAAATATCATTGTACAAGTAAACATAACTAGATTAGTTTAAGAGCACATTGAAGAATGGTAAAATTTAAATCCTTATTAATTCCTTAGACGTGGCGAATCAGATACGTTTCAAGCAAAGCAAGTTTAATCTCATCATGTATTATTTTGGAGTATGTTAGGCTGATGTCTATGTAGTACATGTATAAGTTAGTCCGCATATTCTAAGTTACAAACCACAACATATCATTTTCAGCAATAATCGGTATTAAGCGATACTTTAGCTTTTATTATATCTATATATTAATACGTGAAGCAAAAACTTTGTATCCCTTTTTACGAAATTTGCACGGACGGAGGAGTATGAAATTTTCCACACTTATAGAGAATATATAGAAGAAGTGCACTATGCTAATATTTTTTTTAAAATATTGCATAAAATATACATTAAATTAATAAAGAAAACATTACACACACTACATACCATATATTTGACGCACACACGCATGCATACCTACTATTTATTGTCAAACTTTGGTTCTTGACGTCTGTCGTCAAATTGAGATTAAATGTTGTTTGTCTTTGTTAATATTTTTTATAGTGTAGTCTTGGCGAAATTTGTGATTATAGAAGTATAAAATACAATCATAATAGTGTAAAAGCTTACAATTACAATTAACTATAGTCGAATTTCGACTACTGCGGGACCTCTAATAACATTAAATATACAACAGCAACCGACTATAGATAGATAATAATAGCTCATTTTTCACACTTCTATTATAATACAATTATAGAAAGACCTAATATAAATCGCATGGCGACAACGTTGACCTCTTACCGGTTTGCCGGTTTGAAGGATATAAAATGATATTGAGAACTCATATCTTAAGCTGCGGGATTAACTTTATGATCTCTATCTACTTAGGTAACTACCAAGCATCACGTGGTCTATAATCTCTTACACCCATATAGAACAATAAAAAAAAAGTATTTAACTATAAATTAAAACCTTTTTCATTATAATCTTCGGGCCAAAAAGTCAATTTCTTTTAATCCAACACATAGAACGTTGCGTAATCATTTTAAAACGGATAATTACAAAGCCGCGAAGAATAAAGTTAATTCTTCACGTTAATTTTACGTTTCATCGCTTCGTAGGCGGTCTCCGTATATTATTTATAGTTTTCTATCTATTTCTCACGTTTGTAATTAACGTGTGCTTAGTGATTATTGGTTTCCCGAGGAGAGGAGACCAGTTTGCGGGTTTGATGCGTAAATAATATCTATAACTTAAATTTATGATGATAACAATTATAAATCAAAATTCAATTTGAGCTGTTAAAATGAAAATCACTATAGGCTGTTAATCGAATAATATAATTTAGAATAAACATATAATTACTTTAATTTGATACAAATCAAAAGTTGTTTTTCCAAAAAAAGAACTTTGATAATAATAATTCGCGCCTTTTTTTCATTTACCGAAACAAATTTCGCACGTCCGTATTGCGTGTGATCACATCGTAAAATCGGTTAATTTTCGAACTAACTTTTTTTCTTGATCCGTTGGCGTATACGATTGAAGTGTCAACATTGATTACAATGAAACAGCCGTATACAATGTAATAGATGGTAATAGCCTTTAGTTTTTTGCACAAATCCGCTTAGAGTAGTGATGGTTCAGTCACGTGGCAGTTTTTTGTACGAATCTCACGAAACAGGTGTCTGCCTGTCTTTTTTATAACGTTCGTTGTAATAAGGCGTATTTGTTTTATTAATTTGCTTAGTTTGTTGTTTAATTCGAAGTGATGAAAATTCCAATATTTTGAGGTTTGGTTCCTTTTTTTTTTCAAGTTTATATTGATGCTATTATTTTATGTATAATAATACACACACACACACACACACACACACACACACACTCAAATGTGATGTCTACATTTAGAATTTAATTCGTTTTTTATCTTGTTCTATCAATGACTTAATGTATTTACTATCTATGTATTTACTATATAATATATTACTATATAAATGTATTTACTATCTACCAGCGAGAAAGAATTAAAAAGAGATATCTTGCTGAGTTCGTGAGCAGAGCATCGATCAATAAATACTTTTCTGCTGGTGGTAAGACCTCTTGTGAGTCCGCGCGGATAGGTACCACCACCTTGCCTATTTCTGCCGTGTAGCAGTAATGCGTTTCGGTTTGAAGGGTGGGGCAGCCGTTGTAACTATACTGAGACCATAGAACTTATATCTCAAGGTGGGTGGCGCATTTACGTTATAGATGTCAATGGGCTCCAGTAACCACTTAACACCAGGTAGGCTGTGAGCTCGTCCACCCACGTAAGAAAGAAAAAAACTTATAGGATTAGTCAACCAATGTTGTCATTGAAAACAAAGTAAAAATCAAGTAATAGCCAGCAATTACCAATATCATTACAAATCGTTATTACAAAGAATGGCCGTGCGGTGGGAGACTTCGGTTCTCTTTCTATGCATTGTACAGCATGTTCCATGAAGAGGGTTTTGAAGAATTTCTTGAGATGAGCCGATTGTCTCCTTTTTCTTTCGTTATAGCCAAACGTCACCGTAACAGAACTCATCCGAGGTTCTCGGAGATTATTTCTGCTATGCATCACGCGGCATTAAAATGAAGTATAGGGTATAGTGATATTCCGGCCTATCGCTATCGATATCATTCGGTCGGTCATATCGCGCGGTGATCATTCAACATCCGAATGACTCCGTATTCTCGTTTTTTTTTAATACTAAGATGGGTGGACGAGCTCACAGCTCACCTGGTGTTAAGTAATTACTGGAACCCATAGACAACGCAAATGCGCCACCCACCTTGACATATAAGTTCTAAGGTCTCAGTATAGTTACAAGGGCTGCCCCACTCTTCAAACCGAAACGCATTACTGCTTCACGGCAGAAATAGGCAGGGTGATGGTACCTACCCGTGCGGACTCACAAGAGGTCCTACCACCACTAGTTCTATAAATTTGCCTATAAATGCAATAAAAGTATCCGTGTATTTTTCAAATCTTGTCCATTGTTCATTATTATGATTGTTTATTAGTCGGCTTAAAGTGAAGCGTAATTAATGTGTCGATAATAAGTAAGATCGGTTGATTAGACTTTGATTACTTCCTAACGTGTGTTTGTAATGTAAAGGTCAGTTTGTACAAACTACTTAACGTTACAATCTATTAAAACACATTAAAGACACACACAAATGTATCTACTTTTTCTGATTGTGTTTTTAATGTAAATTGTGTTTTGGTGTGCAATAAAGTGTATTCTCTCTCTCTCTAAAGGGAATCCACGATGAAGCGTTTTTTGTTAAGACGTGAAGGCGAGCTATGATCTATTTAATTATTAATAATTAGCTACCGGGGATCATACATGTCTTATAGCGTGGATATAGTCGCCACCATCTGTATGAGCTGGATATTCAATTAGCTTTATAATACGGTAATTCCATTCTTTTTTTATTTTGTTATGATAGGGGGTGGACGAGCTCACGGTCCACCTAGTGTTGCCAATGGCATTGATAATGGCGCCGCCCATCTTGAGACATGAGTTCTAAGTCTCGGATTTACAGTATAACGGCTGTCCCACCTTTCAAGCCGAAATGCATCACTGCTTCTTGGCAGAAACAGGTTGGATGGTAGTACCCATCCGTCTGGATCACTAAACGCCCTACAATCATTAAAAAATCTTCTGATAATACTGACAAGTGTGGCCCTACAATATGCTCCACCACCAGTTCAAATAGATTATATTGCAGACCATAAGTTTGATCTGATCATCGGCTGGTATGAAAGGATTTTCAAAGATGACCAAGGCTATACTGATCAGTCAGATTTAAGCAAAATTTTAAACAGAAAAACAGCAACTGACGACAAAATAAGAAAACAAAATTTTCGGGTCAGTGAATTTATTTATAATCTAAATTTCGCTGTTAATAAGGAGATAAAATATCCCATCTCTTCGAGCTAGTTTTGCTAATTGAACGCAGTAGGGCATTTTATCGTCGTCTATATTCCTACCCACTTTAATTTCCTAAGTTCCTGTCCCGGAAGCAATCATGCGTTTCGATCTGTAATGTACTTGTAGAATAGTCGTGAATACTCTTAGGAATTCCGCACGTCTCAAGGTGGCTAGTGACTTTCTAGTTGTGATTTTGGAGAGGCTTAAACGACGAAAGGGAAGATCTTCCACCGAGCGGATGATATTGCTCGGTAGACCGACGGTCCGAATGTTGTTGTTCGGAACTTGTATATATGCAAGCTTATCTTGAAAATGTCGTAAGCGAGATTCAGGCATCTGTCAAATATCTTGCGTTGTATGATGGCTACCCGCCACAGTCATATTTATGGGCTTCGGTAGCCACTTAATACCGAGTGGTACATAAGTTCCTATGTAATATTTTAATTAAAAATAATCTAATATTACGGTTAATAAATTAAAAAAATATGGTATCTCGAGATATTACTTTAATAATTATTCATGCAGACGCGCTTTATTCGACGTTACTCGTAAGTCACGACGTGGAACACACAACATACAAACCCACGGCGAATAATTAATTTCTATGGTATGCCGTTAATATTTCCTACATTTTTTATAAGCTTAATAGCTTCCTCGTTTATTAATTTGTAAAGAAAATTATCATAATCATGGTTGCATCCAACTAAGTATACTTTCTCTTAGAAATAATGTCATTGATTATTCGGGGCTCATTCAGTACATTGGTTATTGGTCTCAAGTGAGTACTTGTACTTACTTTGAGATATGTTGCTGAACTTTCAAATGCGATTTAAAATCACACCCTTTAGGTTACAGTGCAGGACTTCTTTGTAGGCGAAATCGGAAGTATGGTTGAATTCAATCGTGTCTTTTTTTTTCTGGTGACCCGGATGAATACCAGCTTCACCAGAACAGGTGGGAGGCGTTTCGACGCCTATTGCCGTTTTTATATTAGTGTACATTATCCGTATGAAGCTGCTTAACATATCGTTTGAATTGAGTGTTGTTGCATATTATAATCAATAAAGTAAATTGTAACCAAACTAGACTTAACGACTGGTTAGCCTTCGGTTAGAAAATGTAGTTACCACAGACAAAATCATTATTATGTTTATCTGTTTATTTTCGTGCAGGTGTTCAACTTTGGTGTCTCTTTATATCTTACATGCGCCGGTCAAAGGCGTATTTTCAAGTATTTCAACTTTTATTTGCTTTTACTGGTGTCAATAGGTTAAACTCTCTTTTTCTTGTTTTGGAATAAGGGATATATCCTTAATACCGGTATACTTAAATGCCTTGTGGTATGTACGGGTTCTACTAAGCATTTCAATCCAGTTAGGATCTGTGCCGTAAATAACACAAAAGTTGTATTGTTTTTAAGTTGTGTTGTGTTTAAATAAAAGTAAATTGTTTAATATATATGTCATCACAAACAGTTCAAAAATACCGCAAATGAAACCGGACAAAGTGATTCCGCCAAATAAAATGCTAACTAATTAATGTTATACGAAAGTAAGCCTTATTAAGTCGTGTTTAAAAATCGGAATAACTATTAATGCAAGTTATTTAATGGCGTGTAATCTTGTGTAATAACTAAGGAAGGAAGAATATATAACTATAATACGGTAATGCTGTTATGATGAGCACGCGTGATCTTACGTAATCGTCTAGTGACCGTAACATATGAGTCTAGTCATTGTGCTAGTAATTTACTTTTAGATTAAACTGTTCTCGACCGGTAATTTATTTATCGCGTCGACAAAAGTTTACCGAAGTCAAATTTCGTAAATTACTTTCTTTCTATTGCATATTAACAGTTAGATAGATTTTTGGTATTACTAATAATAGTGGAATAAAATAGAATAAAAGTGCTCATAGTTTTGATCCTTCAAACAAGAGCACATGACTGGTTGGCGGTAGAACTGGGTAGAGGTTAGACAGTGAAGATAGACACAAGGGTTCAAAATTATTTCAGTGTAATTAGATACGAGTGAAGAACATTAAAATTTTTAATTTAATTATTTTGACATCTATATATCTACTTCTAGAAGTAGTATTCGTGTGTTATTTTGTATATGGCGTTCTAAATTCTATTTTACATTATTTATATTTTCTAATAATATTTTTCCTAAAATTCGTTTATAGATAGATATCTGTGCCTATAATATCGTAAAACAAATTTGAATTGGAAAAGTTTTGACTATTGATCTTAAGCTTCTTTGAATTCTTATTTGATGTATTTATCTGATTATCAAAACTGTTTCACAACCAATTGCTCTCCCTAGAACCGATGAAGTGGCAGTATGTGAGAAAAAATCGCACAAGATCCACGTCAGGATCTCACGGGTGTTACACTGAATTCCATTATCCTCAATCTTTGCATACAAAAAGCTTTGAACGGCCTGACCCACAACTACAAAAAGAAAAGCACCTATCTCTCTTCTTTCTTTCAGGATTCGAACCAAATTTGCAAGTGCAGCACTTATTAAAGTTCAATGGATGATGCGCGATGAAACATATACTACAATGAAGCGTATCCGGGATTCACTAATTAAAAAAAACCGAGTAAGGAAGCCAATAAGGGCCGGATAATAAAAGCGAAGTTGACGCAACATCGCCGTGACACCGACAGAAATGCGGGTCGCGATTGTAACGTGGATCACGCGCGAAAGTCGCTTCGTTATTACGCAACTTACGATACCGGATTACGCACGCTCATTCCTGATAATCGTTTTAGGGAGTGTTTATAATAGCTTAATTATCTATACTTAATATTATAAAGAGGAAAGATTTGTTTGTTTGTTTGTTTGTATTGAATAGGCTCCGAAACTACTGAACCGATTTGTAAAATTCTTTCACTGTTTGGAAGCTACACTATTCCGGAGTGACATAGGCCATAATCTTTTTTGAAAAAAATTAGGGATCCTTACTAAAACTCCAATAATGTAACCCAAGGTGTAAAAAAAATTACCTAAAAATCCTAAAATATTCTTTACATCGCGTGCACTGCGAAAACTATTGATAACAGAATAAAATAATGTACTACGGCTTTATAGAACAAATTATTATTTGCAAAAAGTGTCGCGACAGCATATGTCTAACTATTATAGTTAAGTCGCAATATGTGTTCTATTGTTTAAAAAATAAAACAACGTTAAATATCATTGATTTTTGTTAAAGACCCGAGCGGAGCCGAAGCGGGCCGCTTGTTCTCTAATAAACAAATGGTAGAATTGGTTTAAGCTGTGACAGTAGCTTGGTTATTGTTCCCTGCGATCAACATTTGTGTGCGAAATATGAGTTTTTTAACTTCTCGATCGCGTAAAAGTTAACTCAAATTTGTATGGAGTTAGAACACCACCCCTAGCGGCAAACGAAAGAAGCTGTTCCAACTCCATACAATTTTGAATATATTTTGAGTAAATGTATATTTTTAATTGGTTTTCCGTTTCTGCATAACGGCAGATCAATGAGCTTACAGCCCAGCTGGTATATAAACTGTTCATCGGTTCTCATATATAACATAACGCGAATGCCACTGCCTACCTTGAGACAAGAGATCGAAAGGGTGGTGGTACATATGGGCTCAGAACACGTGTTACCACCAGTAAATGCTTGGTGAATGTTACTGTTTATTCTCCGACCAATTCCTGAGTTGCCTTTTACGATAATCACAGGCAGATATTTATGGATGCTAAGCTGACGACATCCAACATACTCGTAATTAGATAGCTACCGGAACACAAAGATTCCTTTTATTGCTTAGACGAGTGAACCCTTACCGCTGACTATTACCAGTAATTACGCAAATGATATTTTTTGCGCGTTTGAGTTTTTACACAGTTTTACCACAACGCGTCACCATCCGATTGGAGATATGAAATCAAAATCTCAAGCGCATTCGATTATATGGCCTATACCACAAATTAAAAATCATGACTGTTTCACGTCGGGATTTAGGCAGACCCCTATTGTTAATAATTAAAAGTATTTCTAAATGTTGAGTTCGGTATTCGTTGCTTTAAGTTTTTTCGATGTTCCTTTTTAGTTTAAGTTAATTGTGTTTTAGGCGGTATACAGGCTTCTAGTTCGTGACTTAGGCTTACTACCCGCTTTACCGAATACAAGGTCCCGTGACCCAGTTGAATTTGAACCGACTAGGCTTATTGTAAACCTTTTACCCTTTAACCAGTCGTTGGTGACCACGAAAACTGTAAAGAATTCGAAATTTTGTAAATAATATAATGACAGTAAAAACCGAGATTAAATGGTAAAAAAATGTTTTAATTGTATCTACGACTCGCGAAAACTGAAGAAATTACGTGATGAAAATATTGGCTCATGATAAAGTTAATCGCATTAGTTTTTAATAATATGTTAGATATTCAATATGTTGTTATCATGCACGTGCATTAAATTAGAAAACCTTCAACTGACAGAGGTCAAGTAAAAAAAAAGCTAATTACTGCATCATTCTCCATAATGATTTGAAGCAATCAATTTTACTGTAAATCATTTTGCTTGATTACGAGCAAGCGCTTTGTGTTGTCATTAGGCACATGTAATATTATATCCAATGATGAATCCTTGACACAAATCATTTTTCGTTTATTTAGCTTGTTTTTAACGCAATGGAAGTGTCAAAATTGCCTTCGATCTGTAAGGGCGTGTAAAGTGTTTATTCTAGGTCAAATAATAGACAAAGATTCGTCATAGCGTAAAGTTTTTTTTATTTTTTTGTTTTTTTATTGTTTTGATGGGTGGACGAGTTCACAGGCAACCTGGTGTTAAGTGGTTACAGTAGCCCATAGACATCTATAACGTAAATGCGCCACCCACCTTGAGATATAAGTTCTAAGGTCTCAGTATAGCTACAACGGCCACCCTAGTCTTCAAACCGAAACGCATTACTGCTTCACGGCAGAAATAGGCGGGGTGGTGGTACATACCCGCGCGGACTCACAAGAGGTCCCACCACCAGTAATTACGCAAATTATAATTTTATATATAATAGGGCGGTTTTATTACTCAAACCGATGTCTACTAGACAACTATTCACCGAAAATAAGAACAAAGTAAGTAAGGAGTAGGTAGACTGCTTTCCATTTGAATTTATATCAACAATTTTTCTTGTAAATTAATAAACTAGTAAAATACTTATGTACATACCTGTATAAATATACAAAGCATACATTAATTATAATTTTAAAATACACGTAATGTAATAAATATACTATTAACATCAAATATTACGTAAATATAATTACATAAATGAACATTTGTAAGAAATAATGTGTGTTACCCGTACGTACGTATGCTGTAAGAAGAAATAAAACAAATCTGTCATTTATGTTATGAAAATTTAGCATTCGTTTGAAATAACACAGCGTCGAAACACTTTTCATTGGTCTCAAAGGTGACTTGTGTGTTTATATTAATTTTTTAGCTATATAATATTGGCGAATTCGAAAAATGAATATCAAAATATTAAAAAAGAATGAATGCGCTTATATGTAATTAATAGTTTTTTTTTTTTTATTGCTTAGATGTGTGGACGAGCTCACAGCCCACCTGGTGTTAAGTGGTTACTGGAGCCCATAGACATTTACAACGTAAATGCGCCACGCGTCTTGAGATACAAGTTCTAAGGTTTCAGTACAGTTACAACGGCTGCCCCGCCCTTCAAACCGAAACGCATTACTGCTTCACGGCTGAAATAGGCAGGGAGGTGGTACCTACCCGTGTGGACTCACAAGACGTCCTACCACCAGTAAAATCTAAACTCATTCAACGTCGGTTTTGAAATAAAATTTATTTGTGTTCATATTTATGTAGAAATAACCAATTAAGCTATACATCCCACGCAGAAAAAAAAACCGATTGGCTAAATATTAATCTGTGAAGAAATTCGAAATATCGTAAAAAAACGTTATAAACGGATTTGTTAATCGGATGGAATCCACCGTGAAAATTAATTAAAACATGATGGATAGCGGAACTTTTAATAAATTTACTCATAAATAGTGATCAGTGTAAACGAGGTTGTTGACATTTGATGGTAGAAAATTTAAATTTTTAATGAATAACTAAAATGTGGTCTTTTCGTTTAACAACAATGCTTGCAATGCGTTTCATGTTGACAGATTAACGTATGTTATTTATTGTTCATCGTGAAGGAGCTGTATTGTATTTTCATAAATAAAAATTATATTTAATGCTACTATGCTCTATTCTCTATGACTCATAAGATCAGCATTGATTCCCGCCATTTCAAATTTTCATTAAATGTTTGTGACTACAATTCTCGTAGTATTATTTATAATCACTATGGTTTATTATCGCAAATAAACTAATTAAAAAGAGTACTTTAAGACTTCAACTTTTATTAGGCGTACTAAAAATCTTCGATGCGATTAACATTTCTTAGACAACATTAGTTAAGCAGTTTGAAATAAGCTGTACTGAGATAGATAGATAGCTGTAATAAGAGAAAAACCGTGTTTTGGTGATTTACTGGTGGTAGGACCTCTTGTGAGTCCGCGCGGGTAGGTACCACCGCCCTGCCTATTTCTGTCGTGAAGCAGTAATGCGTTTCGGTTTGAAGGGTGGGGCAGCCGTTGTAACTATACTTGAGACCTTAGAACTTATCTCAAGGTGGGTGGCGCATTTACGTCGTAGATGTCTATGGGCTCCAGTAACCACTTAACACCAGGTGGGCTGTGAGCTCATCCACCCATCTAGCAATAAAAAAAAAGTTTTAAGGATTCAACTAATTCGTTTTTTTAGCGTATTATTGTTTACTTTCAGGTACAGGTCAAAATTACACAGATATATCTGTACTTATTTGATGGACACATTAAATATTAATATTCTTTTATTTGCATAAACCCAGGAAGTTACAAGATGTCCGTATTAAATGACACGGTTGTGTAATATTCTGGGGTGAAGCTATTCGTATCTATGTGGAGCATACATGTACATAATAATATGTAGTAGATTGGGTTGAAAAGAGTCAAACTTTTATTTTCATTTGTTTTGAATTTCGATGTAACACGTTATTTAAAAATTGATTCGGTTTTGATTTTTGTTCATAGTGTTTTTATTAAAACAAAAATTTACATGTTTTATTTGTTAAGGTTTAGACATTTTTATGTGTTATTTTTTTTGTAAATTTTTATATAATACAAATTTTACAGATTGATATAGGTAATGTTGTTTTTAATTAAACATTCTTATCAGTGTATAATTTATTGAATATCATATTTATTTCACCTTAGCCCCGAATGGCATTGTCCTACATTTTGTAGTTGAAAGGAATTTCGCTAATTTGGCGCAGTGTCATTGTCAACATTTTAATTCCCTAAGTCCATATTCGTCGCTATAAATTATCTAATGAGTTTTAATGATAAAACCGGAAATTAATGTAAGTTTTTGGAACGAAGTTCCTTATGGGACGATGCGGAGGGGTACGCTAACCGGGAAAAAACGTCCGTAACGTAAGATTTTTATTAGTAATGCACACAATTTATGGCTTAACTTTGTAATAACGTACAAAAAATAACATATTTGTATTATATATTTTTTATAAATCATTGTGAATAAAATAAAGTTGATAACTTTGTAAAGTGGTTTTTTTTTTCAATTAAAAATCATAACAAAAATGTATACCCGAATAATTATTTTCTTTATACCTCGAATAGAGCTTAAAATGAATATTTTTATAATAAGAACTTCCGGTGTTCCACGACACCACACATTTTTTTTTAATTACTAAAAAAATCCGACTTACGCTTTAAATGCTCCCATGTTGTCGCCAACAATAGTCAAACGAACAAAGGACACTCAATAGAACATTTACCCTACGAAAACGAAGCTGAGAAGCACGACTTCTTTGAACGGAATCACTTTTTTTTTTTATTGTACATTCGAATGTAAATAAAATATAAATGTGCACGAGTCGGTGGTGTGATGAGCGCACACCGGTCGCGACGACCGTGCTGGCTCGATGGGTGACGCGGAATGAGGCTGACGCAGGCTGTACCGCAGCCAACCACCGAGAGAAAGTTACCAAAGTTATCAAACTTCGCGGTTACGTCCGACGATGACGCCTATCTTCCTCGCGCTTATTGCGTATGCAGTGACAAAATTCAATTTTCCGTCCACCCGCTAAATTGGCGCGCCACTGACACAGTGATCGTTCAGAATACATAGGCGTCCCACTTTTTTAGCAGCAAAACATTTACTTTCTTTCGGTAAATAAAACGACTTGATTACATCACAAAGTGCTAAGAGTTGTAAGTGCGTGTGTTACAGTTTTGTATTCGTGAATCT
This sequence comes from Bombyx mori, assembly GCF_030269925.1. Lineage (NCBI taxonomy): Eukaryota > Metazoa > Arthropoda > Insecta > Lepidoptera > Bombycidae > Bombyx > Bombyx mori. The sequence continues at coordinate 9,389,851 of NC_085123.1, forward strand.
CTAATCTAATCGCTGTTAGCGGTTACAGAATTTTTGTTCAAATAATATTATTGGCTTTTTATCCTAAAATCGAATATGAAAACGGATGCACCAAGTTTTAAAAAATATATAGTATAGCAAATAAAATCATAGTAACTTTAGATCTAGTGTAATTTATATAAATTTTAACGTAATCTTTACTATCATAGTACGCTATAAAAACGTAATTTTCTGATTTGTAAATAATATATGTAATATCAATAGCATTAGTTTGCATACCAAAATACATTTCTACAATTAACAGCTAATAAAGGATTGAAGGGTCTCTAGATATTTTAAATTATAATCTAAGTATCAAAAAGTTGATCACAGAGTTCCGAGTATTTTAAGTATACTGCTGGTAAGTCGAAAAGTCACATGTGGCTATTACCATCTATTTTTTATTTTTTTATTGCCTTTGTAGGCAGACGAGCGTACGCTCCACCTGATGGTAAGTGGTTACCGTCGCCCATGGACTTCAGCAATGCCAGGAGCAGAGCCAAGCCGCTGCCTACTGCGAACATATTTTCTTAACATATTTTCTTTATATCTTGACATCGGTTGCCGAGGTCACCACCTACATGGCGCTAAGTGGTTATCGGAGCTTATAGACATCAATAATGTAAATGCCGCCACCTATCTTTAAACATGAGTTCGCATGCTTCTTCATATTCGAAAGAGGCGGGTGGTACCCACTTGTGTTGGCTCACAAATACTTTATGCTGTAAAGAAATCATACGTTCCACGTAGAATAGAATTATTGTACCTTTTTTATGAATGAGGTATTATTGGCAATCCAGAGGCTTTTCCAGTTTCACCAGGACAGGTGGGCGAGCAAGGGCTCAGCAGGAGGGGTGGGATTTGCTTACAGCTACCCGAGCGCCTCCAAAGGAGAGCTAACATCTCAAGAGTAGCTGCTTCGCGAATGAATCTACTACCGGATTGAAATCGCGACCCGCTGAGAAGATCCAGCGAGAAACTCAGCGGGCTCCATTATTATGCCTAGTACTAGGAACTTTAATTTATAAAAAAACTATTTGATAAAATTAGAAAGAAAAAATATAGGTGAAGACGTATTAGCAATGAAACGTTTTGTGTATTTGAATCGTGATGTTTTCTTTTATCTTGTATCCCATATTTTCATGTTTTTTTTTGCTTAGATGAGTGAACTAGCTCACAGCCCACCTGGTGTTAAGTGGTTACTGGAGCCCATAGACATCTACAAGGTAAATGCGCCACCTACCTTGAGATATAAGTTCTAAGGTCTCAAGTATAGTTACAACGGCTGCCCCACCCTTCAAACCGAAACGCATTACTGCTTCACGGCAGAAATAGGCAGGGTGGTGGTACCTACCCGCGCGGACTCACAAGAGGTCTTTCCACCAGTCATTTTAATCTTTATATTAATCGATCGATTTAGACTCCATTGTTTTAGTTATAGCGGCAATAGCGAAAACACGACATTATACCTTTTTGTTATACGCAAGATCAAGTGGATATGTTGATCGTCATTACATAATGTACGGGTTAATATTTATTCGATTGTAAGTGGTGACCGGCGCAACTGACTTTCACTTTTGCGACGACCCCGACGCGTTAAGAAAAGTCACGTGATAAATCGAACTGGACGTGTGAACGCTTTGTGAAGAGCTTCCCAATATTCGCATTAAATATGAATAAAATTGGACGAGGTTGTATTAGAATAAAAAAAAAAAAAGACATTCTAAATTCAAGGGCTCATAGTGTTAGGTATTATTTGTTAGGTAGTATTAGGTCATATGATACATACGTATACAGGTAGACTTCATAAATTTACTGAATCGTACGAAAAAATGTTTTTTATAAATACTTTATTATATTATTTGACTCCCAACAGGTATAATTTTTGTTTCATTTGTTTCATTTTTTGTAAATTTATGTTTGGAATAAATGTTTACTATTATTATTATTTATTTATATTTATTTAAAATCTTATTAATTACATAATATTTTTTAAAAAAGATATTAAAAATACAATTTTTAAAAAACACTATATAAAAATAGATTGCCGTTGATGGCGGTGTCTACGACACAAGCCACCGGTGGTTAGGACTCCAGAGTGAGAAACCTCCTCACAATGCGTGCAGTATCGAGGATAACTGCCTTCTGTATTAGGCCCTTAACCCAGCTGGATAACGAAAGTTTCTTAAGATGTTGATCGAAACTTTTCGCTATCAAGCCGTGTACCGACACAACTATTGGTTATTATTAACTATTATTATTATTATTAGTATATCGCTACTTATATTTTTTTTACAAATCTATAGTTTTTTTTAATAGTACCGAAAGACCTAACAGCTCAGCAGATGTTTCGCGAATGAATCTACTACTGGATCGGAATCGCGAGACTGAGAAGATCTGGCGGGAAACTCAGTGGTTTAATGCTATGAGATAGGTTAGTTATACTCTTCGACGGGTTCCATTTGTAAGATGACTTGGAGATATCTGATCCCAGCACTAAAGCTTAAAGCTAGAAGCGTCTATTAGATTCAGAAGAGTCTATTAGAGCTATATAGTATCGTTTATATTTAAAGAAGCTTGGCCTGCCGACGGTTAACACCACAGAGATAGTATCAAGATTGATTTATTTCTGTGGTTAACACTGTAGTACATTGCAATGTTATTCTTACAGTTTTTATATTGTATATTTCATAGAGTTAGATATGTCACTCTTCATTATCAGAAGCACTTCTAAAATAGTTTTATATAATCTATACTAATATATAAATCTACAGTGGTTTTTTACGGATGTTCCGTTATAACTACTAAACCATGCTTGACTTGAAACTTGGTATCCATGTAGAAAATATATAATATGTATATACTGGATAGGCTAATATTTATATGAGTGTGAGTGGACTCTCTAATAATAATGACAATAAATAATAATGTTAATTTTAAATGCCCAGCGAAGCGGGCGAGTACGGCTTGTAGTTTATATTCTTGTAGTATTTCAATGTGGTTTAGTTTCAATGTTATCCTAATATTCTTTAAATTCATGCCTTTTTATAGGTTATATAAATAATTATACAGAGTGCGTCAATTCAAAAAAAATAACGTACGGACATCTTCAATGTAATTGTGAGAAACGTCCCAAATCATAACAAAAGGTAAGAATCGCCATGTTCGTTTTTTGTTTTATATATGTACATTGTTATGCAACTCGAAAGCGGTAAAGTTTATTTCCGTTATTGGAAATAAAATTCTGAAAGCTTTCTAAAGACGAGCGTCCGTGGTGCAATTGGTAAGGCACTCGGTTCGCTCATATCGAATGATGTCACTGCGATCAAGCTAAGGTTCAAGTCGTGGTGAATTCTGATATTAGTTTCTAATGAATACGTATTTAATGAGTGTTCACAATCGTTTTCTAGGACGTTCGAATAACAGTAATCGTTTAGTAAAATTCAAAATCTAATTAATTTTTTCTCCTACCTACGCCGAAAGTTCGGTTTTCGTCCCGCTGTACAGGGAAGAAAGTGTAACTTTTTCCTCCCGCTGTACAGGGAAGAAAGTGTAACTTTTTCTCCCTGAGTACAAGTGCGCATGCGCGTTAGTGTCTACGTCTACTCTCGCGCACCTAAAATTCTCCACCATTGTTGTGTTCGGGTAATTTGCAATATTGTGTTTAGTGTAAAAGTGAAATAAACAAAAGGCAATAAAGTATTAAACAAAGATGAGTTCATCAGACAGTTCTTATTCAATTATTACACCAGGGCTTCGCCCCTGGGCCCCGGCTCGGTATTCCACGGGTGCTAAGTATTTTACAATGTCGAACTTTCGGCCTAGTAGGAGATAAAATAGTATATGCACCGCGGGAAAAAAGTCAAAAAGGGAGTCACGTATCAATCGCTTTGTAATGTCTATTGGCTACAGTACTCACTTAATACCAGATAGACTGTTTACTCGTTCGCCCATTCGTACAGTTGAAATATTTTGAAATTTATAAAATTAAACAGCTTGTGTTGTTTATTGAGGCCCACCTGATGGCGAGTGGTCCCTGTCGCTCATAGACGCCAGCAATGCTCCGCGCATAGCCAAACCCTGACCTCACGTTCGGAAACATATTGGCTTTATCTTTATAATATCATTGACCTGTAAGGTAGTATTTTTGTACACAAAATATAATTAAAAAATAACCAAAGACATTGCTACTAACAAATTATTGCACTAGTCAAATGACTGTAACAACAAATTTTAATTAGTTATTGTTACAGCGGAAGGTCAAGGCTGATTGAGTGAAATAAAAATTTAAAACCATAGACTATGCGGCCGAAGGTTGAATAGTGTCAGATATCTCTTAATACGCAATCTACGAGTCAAGTGATATTTTTATTGTCTCGGAAAAACAAAATATTAATATTAAAACAGCATCTGTTGGACGGTTAAATTTGAAGGGATTGGGTTCTGTAGGTGACGAGGGGCTATTTAAAAATACACTGCTTCATTATAATTATATTGCAGATAGCTTGAACACTTTTACACCATTATAAAATTATTATCTTTATATTTTTATAAAACTATTACATGTTTCTTTGACCGTGTCAAGATGAGAAGTCTGACTTTTTCTTACGAGAATACAATCAGCTGTTTTTTAAACATTTAAAATAATTCTAATATTCGAAATCTGTAATCATGTGTCAAGTGTTGCCTGCCATTAATATTATATTCAAACTCCAACAGCATCAAACAAATAATTATATTGAATAGATATTTTTGGGATTGTGGTAGTAACCGTTAGTAATTTATTGTAATAAAAATCGAAAAGTTGATTACTAAATTTATGTAATACAACTGCTGTACCTTTTCTGTGTAACATATGTGTGAAAATTGACGTATATAAGTAAAATACGGGTCCTGAAAATGGCGGAATCTTAAACGTTTGTTTGAAGAGTCGAATTGAAAAAAAAAGAGCTGAAGCGAAATTCAAAGTAAACCAAAAACAATAGGCTCATTTCATAATACAGAAAAGCTTGACGAATCGCCTGTACATATATTGAACAGTATACATAGATGCAGCCAAACCACTTGGCGTCAAATTCATAGGTCATACTTATACAGGGTATGGCTTAATCATTTTATTCAAAGCAATACTTTGATCTACACATGGCTTTGTTCATGTGAATATAGATGTATCGTCATGACTCTTTTTAGCTCTGTTTTATCTATTAGCAATATCTGAAACTGCGGAGTAGCTGTGACGATGTATTTAGAAAACAGATTTGAAAGAGTAATATAGCGAGTACTCTGGATACAGTATATTTATGTTTACAAGTACATTTACTAATATATTTTTTAGTTAAGTACTTCTTTCTGGTCTGTAGTGCAACTTTTACTGGTGGTAAAACCTCTTGCGAGTCCGCACGGGTAGTTACCACCACCCTGCCTATTTTTGCCGTGAAGCAGTAATACGTTTCGATTTGAAGGGTGGGGCCGCCGTTGTAACTGTACCGAGACCTTAGAACTCATATCCAAGGCGGGTGGAGGCATTTACGTTGTAGATGTCTATGGGCTCCAGTAACCACTTAGCACCAGGTGGGCTGTGAGCTCGCTCACCCATCTATGCAATAAAAAAAAAGAACTAAGATATAAACCAAAAAAATTTATTTAGGGTGGCAGGGGATTGTTCAATGCTCTGAATTTTGTATCAGCGACATGGTGGCAATCACTGATCACCGAGCATCATTTGTGTGCATAAAATTAATGAAAAAGAATCGTATAGCTGATCAGATTGATTTCACATTTTCCTATTTTTTTTACAAATTTGCTTGTAATAAAATTTCAAATATTTACTTATTTTCGAATTCGAATATTTCGAAATAATCATAAGGCATATTAGACTAAATACCTACTATAGATGTGGTACTCTGTTTGGAGTTTAACGAAAGTGAAATTTCCGTCAATATTGTTTCAAGTTAAATATGTAAATGTTTGCTTACAACGTAATATTGCAGATATTTCGAAAACATCAAATAAGGCCTTCAAAATCACGTGCGTAATGATAAGTTGTTTTATGTTCCTGTTACGTTTTTATTTCGACTTCAACATTAAATTAACTTTAGAGGAAAAACGTTAAAATTACGTCCCATCTTTATTTACTTATGGCTGGATATTCGCAAAGACTTTTGAGATTTAAGGTTTTTTTTCTGTATGGCACAAAAATCCTATTCTTAATGATTTCATTAACTCAACTAAACAGTTTGTCATTTTATCATTAGTCGTATGAATTTGTAGTGAAATGAACGTTGAACCTTTTTTGAAGCTAGTGATGTCACCGAACTGGTTTCAAGCTTTCTGCAGCTTTCACTGTGAGATCATATCGACTAAGTCTGTTATTGTGTAATAGATTATCCTAACTAGGAACTATTGTACCGAAATGATAGCGTCTGTGTGTACATTCTAAAACATTTTTCATGTTCATTGTCAAATTTGACAATAATAGTGCGGCACCGCTTAAAATGTCATTCGTTTAATTTTATTGCTTGTAGCGGCGAGACTGTTTGACATTTGTTGCTTTGTCCAAATAATTATCCACAGATATCGTATCTGGGTCTAAGCAGAAAATTATTACGTACATAATTATTATGAACGTAAAAACGGTTTTATGTTTGAATACGTTCGCTGCTGCTGAGATTGGTTGGTTTTCGAACGATTAATTCTAAAGAATTATTAAAGACTAGCTGACCCGGCAGACTTCGTAGTGCCTCAATTGATAAATAAAAGACCTAAACTTTTATAAAATAAACTAGAAAAAAAAAACAAAAGGAATCCGTCCGACGGGTGACACATCAAAGGAAAAACAAAATTGTTATTTTTATTTAATTCCGAGCATTTTCATATTTATTAGCCAAATCGGTCCAGCCGTTCTCAAGTTTTAGCGAGACTAACGAACAGCAATTCATTTATATACAGTCAAACCTGGGTAAGTGAGAACTGGATAAGTAAGAAAACTCTATAAGTGGGAGTAAGCAAGGACCCGTCATTTTAAGCTCCCAAAATCTCTATTAGCGAAACAGAAACCTCTGTAAGAGAGAGTCGTTTTTTCCTCATGGACCTCCGTAAGTGAGACTGCTACCTATCTATACCTCTATAAGCGACAGCCAAGCTTTATTTATTTATTTATATTATTTAGGAGGAACAAATGACAAAACAAATTACAAATTTAACATCTGCTATTTTATGACTCATTTTTAACTTTCGTGGAACCTCTTATCATTGTTTTTGTATTGTTTTCTCGTGAATATTGAACCTATTTTATTTCGTGGAACTAAATAACGTTGTTATTTTATCGTATTCTTTTATCGCATTATTTTCGTATGGACACGTGTGCCTGTGTACCGTCCTGTTTGTCGGACTTACTCAGTTTATCGTTAATCAATTGCGAAGGAAAGTTCTGTTCTGCATAATGTCAAAACGGAAAATTAAAGTACTATCATTAAAGTCATAAACTTAAAATAGTGAATGCATTTGAATGCGGAAAATCGCGAATCGAAATTCAGAGGGAGCATTAGCGAGAAACTCGGGTTAGTGAGAAACCTCTATAAGCGAGAATGAGATTGTGCTCCCTTGAACTCTCGCTTATCCAGGTTTGACTGTATATATAGATTAGTTTTGAGTCAGTTATGCTATTTCTGAAACGCGACGTCCTTATTCAAACGAAGTTTATGAAGAGGCTGTGTCCCCAGTCGTGCTGATGTCTATGAGCGACGATGAATACTTATCATCAGGTGGGCCATCCGTATGTCTGCCTGCTACAGTAATAAAAAAGCTAAAACGACTTAGTAAACTTATTATCCGGATGTAATAAAAAGACAAAGTTGGCTTACTAAAAACGATTGCATAAAAATTTTAAATTAATTGTTTTTGTATTGCAGTAATCACGTTTAACACAAATTAAAATATTAATGCGGAAATATTTTGGTTCTAAATTCGAACTGTCTGGTGTTCAAGGAGAGTGAAGGCCATTAGACTAGCTTAGGCGACTGACATCAGTTGATAAACGCCAATTTTAGTTTTATTGCAAAACATACTTAAGCAATAAAAAAGACACTAATAGACATAGGGTGTAAAAAAGAATAAGGAGATGTTAATAGAACTCAAGCCTTTTTTTTTGTTTGTGAGATTACTGGTACCCCAAGGACCTTCCAGTTTTTCCAGGACAGGTGGACGAGCAAGGGCTCAGCCAGGAGGGATAGGATTCGCTAACGACTACCCGAGCGCCTCCAAAGGAAACCTAACAACTCAAGAGTAGCTGCTTCGCGAATGAATCCACTACCGGATCGGAATCGAGAACTCAAGTCTTGTAGGCTTGTAGGCAAGACTTGGATGGGCCTTTGGAATTACTGACTTCCATGTGATGTGGGGGGGGGGGCAACCACTCAACATAAGGAGAACAGTATGTTCGTCTGTATAAAAAGGAAACCAAAATTAATGTCTAAGGATTTTAACCGACCAAATGGTCATTGGACCAGTTTTCAATATTAGCCAAGTCAAAGCTTATTGAAGGGAGATTTGTAACATTGTATCGCATTTTTAATTTAAATCGTCTATAAAAAAAATGTCCGTATTGAAGTGCATCATGCATCAATGACACTCTTGATTTACTTGAATGTTTCGAAGTTGTGTTTCTTAATAGGATGCGTAGATGTCGCAATGACACATTGTGTCCGTGCATTCGCAGACACACGCTGATCACGCAACTTCATTGTACAGATTCTCAAGAACATTAGGAGTTACTTTAAAGATGTTACCGATAAGTTATCTTTTAGTGGCGTTGAGAGACAGAGAAACTCAAGTTAAGCTTGATGCTCATTTGTACCCAGAGCTCAGAAAACACCTTGAGATATTAAATTGAGGTTTCATTGTACAACTAGCTTCGCGATTACAACCGTGTTGTATTTTGTAATTCAGATATAATGAAGCCTTTTCCCGGGATAAATAGCTGCTTGTGTCATTCTCCGACCCGAACAGTATCGGTTGACTTGTAGATCTGTTGTTACGTAAACACACGGACCGCTGAACACACTGTCATATTTTATAACAGCAGCAGATGTATCCGACGTTACCCGGGACATTTGGCTATAACCGCTTAATTCCAGTTATAAACTCCCTTGATGCGAAATTTCATTCATGCAAAAATAGAAGGTATCACATAAAATATCACTGTAGACAGGTGTCCTACTCTCAAAGCCTGAAACGGTCAGTACCTGCCTGCAGTACAAGGTCCCGATTCGATTTCCTATCCCAGTGAGTATTTATGTGAATATTTCATAACTAGAGTCTTGGGTGAAGGAACTTGTTTGTGGAAATTCCTAGCGTAGGGTCGGTCAATTTAGTCAAAAAACGTTCCACTTGACTACTTCACGATATTAATAAGGCGTAATGTACCTACCTATCTGGGCTGAAAATAGGTGCCACCACCAGTTGTGTTAACATTTCGACAGTCTGTAAACTAGTGCTTATAAGAAAATTACTGCAAACACACGTGACCGATTTCACAATAATTGTGTAACGTCACCAAGGATATATTATGAAATTAATTTAAAAGTATGATTTTTTATTCAATTTTAATTATTCATAAATCCGTGTTTTTATACATTAACATTCGATATTGCAATACAAAATGTTGCTTTACAAATTCTAAGATTATTTTTAAAAATTAACCTTTTCGTATATTTTATTAAATTCTAAGTCCTATTGTTTTATAGCATATTATCTATTTAACTGCCTGAACTGTGTGTTAATTTGAATTAAAACCCGTTTTATGTCTTAGTGATAAAGAAGTTTTATTAGTTAGCGTATTTTAGATTTGGGGTCATGTATTATTTAAATAGAATTGCAAGTCTTGGCAAAAAAAAATACAAATTTACTTTGTTCGTGAAACATGTTCACTTGCATATAATTCCGCAATTGCTTTTTTACCGATTTTTATAAATTATATGGCACTAAATATACGTGTTATGCCATTCAGAACAGTGTTAAAACAATGATTGAACTTGCTACTGTAATTGTGGAGAATGAAGAGAAGAAATGAACGGACAAAAATGATGTGTATAAATGAATTCAAAAGTCATTCATCAACAATTACTTCAATATCAACTATTATAAATGGGCCATGACCTACCCGATGTTGAGTGGGTTTGATGGGCCTATTTTAATACAACGCGAATACCTCTACCATTCTTGAGAGATCTCTAAGTATGATTTGGATTAATTTATCGTCTATATCCAATATACCTATAAATATGGTATTAATATAAATATAATATTATTCAAATATGGTATTATATAAAATGGTATTATTATTTTGCGTTATAAAATTTACAAAATCAATAATCTTCTACATCGCCATAATGCGCTTTACAAAAAAAGAGCAAGCGTACAACATGCACATCAACGTGCGTTTGTTAAGGATATCTTATGGACAGGCAATGTATTACGACTAAAACAATATCATATATCTTGGAAGGTAGATTGCGATGCTTGTGAACCCCAGCCCAGAAATATACCTCAAGAGTCCGCCACGCTTATATCATCCTCCACAAGCTGCTCACTCATTGCTTCTGATTGTCATAAATTCGATTCCAACATCCATCAAATCCATCAAATATAATCATTTATTTACTGGGAAACTTCAATAATATCAGGTTCACCCACTCACCACCGTTGTTTTAAACGTGAAATAAATAAATATTTTTGAAATATTTGTGCATTATATTGATTCCAGCAAGCTTAATATTGCACAAGCGTTTATAGTTATCGCATGCTGATTCGTGAAACTCGTGATCGGAGGAGAGAGGAAAATCCTCATTGATCTATATTTCGCAACCCGCTGCAAAAGTTTACTTGGCCAACGAACGTTTAACAATGAGACTAACTTCATGATCGATTAAATGTATGCCCGAATATATTGTTTGCATTAAAATGAAATCAAATTATTTTGGACTATATTGTTTTCTTTTTATTCGAGATCAAGAATCTAATGGTTTGTTGTTGTACATTTAGTTTGGTTTTGTTGAAATTACTCATGTGACAGATTCCCTGCGTTGAAATTTATATCAAATGGCAACAAATAATGAAAAGTTTCAATTCAACGGGGTAAATAGCACGTGTGCTTCTAGAACACAACAAACAGAGAATCAAAACCGCAGGTATTCATTTTGAGTATTAGATTTATCTGATACACCACGATGACAGTTCCTATTATTAACTGACTTACTTTGAAATATAGTATTTTTATCTCACTATTTGGTTGAATCAGTTCATGCTCAGGGCATATCAAATGGTAACTGGAGCTCACAGAAATAATAACGAGCTATATCGACAATAATGAGTTGATACAAGTACCAATTATTTTAAAGAAGGCTGCTTCACCCTTCGAACCGCAACGCCTGATTGATTCGCGTCAGAAATAGGCAGACTGATACAGGCACGTGCGTGCTCACAATACGCCCTAATAACAGTAATTAAAAAAATTATAATTTATTAATCGTACAAGTCATTTAAAATCAGAGTTATCGGTACAATATGTACCTTAGATAGATCGGATCTCATTTGCAAGATTCGATCCTCGCATCATCCGAAATTCATTCATTCAATGGCCTTTTCATTTTTCATTATTATTATTATTATTATTTTTAATTGTATTTTTTTGACTTGTTTTTTCTTTTATTGTGAATATTTCTATTTATTTAAAAAAAAGAAAATATTTGAGAAAAAACAAAAAAAAAAGCCCGCTGAGTTTGTTTCGCCGGTTCTTCTCAGGACTGTGGCTTTTTTTGGAACCGGTGGTAGAGTTAACATTGTTATTTGTATTTTGACATTCAACAAGTGTGTCATACTGACATCTAAGTTGAAATAAATGATTTTGAATTTGAATTTGAATTTGAATATCTACATCAAGTATCTTATCCTTTAAGCCACGATGAAATATTATTGAATTGGCTTGGTATTCCAGAGTAGCATTCCCGACAACCTTTGGCCAATTATCCAGTCCTTCCTTATCTTCCGTTTTACATACACATTTTGTCTATCTTTATGTAAAAATATAAAATGTCTGTTACGAATATTTTAAAATTTGGTCTATCTTTATTAAATACATTATTATTTATGGCGTTCCTACCTCGATCTTCAAATACAATAATATAATGTTATCTACCCATGATTATGACGCTTGTTAAAATGCCGAAATATCGGGACCTCATTCAACGTGAAAATCGTGGTAAAATCGTGGTGTTAAATAATAGTGTGTATAATATACCTATTAGAAGCTGTTATCAAGAACAATTGCAGACAACATATAATAAAAACTTACCTAAATGTTGTTTTTAGTTTTTACGAACACAAATTTCCTGTCGAAGGTTTTATTTGATCTCATTTAAAGAATGGTGTCAGTGTTAATGGTTTCGATAGTTCTAGATTAACATAATTCGTCGTATTGTGATTCATATTTGAATATCTTAATTAAGAGGTCAACAAGAGATCAATTATATGCAGATGGCTGACATATAAAATGGATCGTTTGCAAGAATTTGAGACATTTGTCAATTTTTTAAGAAGTTTATTCTGGTGTATTGAACTAATAAACCGAGTAAGCGTGATTTAGGTCAATCTCAGTAAAGAGTTCTGTAGCTGAAATGAAATTTCAATCAATAGATATTTTTATTACGGTTTTCAAAACTGAGGAGGGGGCTTCTTAAAAGTCTTGAAAATAATGCGTGAAGGAGGATATGCGAGTGTGTAGACATGAGGAAAGAGAGGACATGCTGTGCGGACCACAAATATTGGGATAAGAGCAAGAAGAAGGAGAAGTTTTGAAGTCGTCGTGGCCTAAAGGATAAGACGTCCGGTGCATTCGTATGTAGCGATGCACCGGTGTTCGAATCCCGCTGGCGGGTACCAATTTTTCTAATGAAATACGTACTCAACAAATGTTCACGATTGACTTCCACGGTGAAGGAATAACATCGTGTAATAAAAACCAAACCCGCAAAATTATAATTTGCGTAATTACTGGTGGTAGGACCTGTTGTGAGTCCGCGCGGGTAGGTACCACCGCCCTGCCTATTTCTGCCGTGAAGCAGTAATGCGTTTCGGTTCGAAGGGTGGGGTAGCCGTTGTAACTATACTGAGACCTTAGAACTTATATCTCGAGGTGGGTGGCGCATTTACGTTGTAGATGTCTATGGGCTCCAGTAACCACTTAACACCAGGTGGGCTGTGAGCTCGGCAACCCATCTAAGCAATAAAAAAAAAAAAAAAAAAAAAAAGAAGATTTTCAAAACTCAGTACAAACTCATATAAGAATTTAGATACATGTTATTATTATAATTATGTTGACAAAAATAGGTATTCATATTAAATAAATGAAATCTCTGTGAACTCGGGGTTCGATAGAACTTCTAAATTATTTTCGACTTCACATTAAACGACGGTGCGGAATCGGTTTAAACTTAAAAGTAAAAGTTAATTAAATAATCTTTTAACCGAAAAATTCAATCCCTAATTTTGATTAAATTTCAAGACAAGGATGACGCGGTGTGCTATTACTATTTAATATTGAAAGTGCTATTTTTTTTAATATATTCGTCTTCCCTACCTTATGTTATATGAGGTAATGACTGCCTAATCCTTCAAATTTAAACAGATGAATGCTATATCTCAGCTAACTATGCTTCAATATGCAGACTCACCAATACCTACCCAAATTTGTAGATTTACTTTAGAATCCAATCTGTAGTAATTAAAATAGAAACAATATTTTAAATTTACATTTTTTACAACCACTTGCATAATGAATACATCTACAGACCCTAAAAGCTCACTGCCATACTTAATTTAAATAACGCGCAATCTTAGTTGTACAGAAATTCAAATAAATATATAGTAACCCGTATGTAGTATCTTTAGTACTCATCTTTAATATCAATTCCATATCTAGGTGTTATGTAATATGTTTTGTATATGTAATAAAATGTCTGTGAAATACAAACAGACAAACCAGACGAAGTCATGAAGGTTTTGTGTAATATATTATGGCTACGGAACCCAAAAAAGTGACTATTTTAAACGCTAAAAATCTTTTTTTTTATATCACGAATATAATTGTTGTATTGCGAATAAAATATTCACATTTGCATACAGAAAAATCTTTCATTTAAATATTATGTGAACTAAAACAGATTTATTTTTAACATTAAAGTCGTAAACAAATCTGTAAGTGAAACTTTTACAATTATCAGCAATTAACGAAATTCAGTAATTCAACTTTAGTGTCAATTTATATAATGACTGCTTTCGCTTTAAAGTGTTGCATTAGTGCTGTGATGGAAATATTTGAAAGGCTCTTTACAAACAAATAAAAAATACAAATTATTTCGATATAGTAATGATTTTTTAAGTATGATTTTCAGTTATTTATTGATTTGGTTCACGTTTAAACACTTTTATTCTTAACAAAATATTAAAATCTACAGAAATACGCGTTTAGTCCGAGAACAATATTTATAAGAAGTCTACGCAAAACATTGCAGTTCTATATGTCATTCTGGTTAGAGATAGCCTTTCTACATCATAAAGTTGTCTGAAATAGCTTCACAAGACATTGATTTATATTACGATATTGTTTTATATCGTTATAGCAGACCCGGCCACACGTTGCTGTGGCTAAGATTTTTGTTTCTAAACAACACGTGGCCGGCTATGCTAATACCAAAAATTAACTAAGTAAGAACAATTGGATTTCACTGTATTGCGTTTACTACGAAATAAATTTCACTTATACTTTAGCTTCAGCAACACGTGGTGTTTATGCCATTAAATTGTAGCTTATGTGAAACATTGGTATTTTTAGCACAGCACCCTCTATGAGATATTAATGTCAGACAGTATTACAATTGTCTGTAAAAACTGATTTAAGGCGCCATCTGTTTTAGACTTATGAAACTTACAATTAATAACCATAACTTAAGAAATCATTTTATTGTTAATTAATAAATATTGCGACCATTATATCGATATAAAAACCACCCATAGCTCATGTTTACGGATTACTTGACCACGATGGAGGAATCTTCTGAGTTGGTCTTCTTTATTGCTGAAGGTCGTGTCGAATTAGAAATGTTGACCACTCAATGCACAATGCTTCCCCACGTCTTCCTGCCCTTGGGGGTCTTTATAGCCTCGGTTATTGGCAGGCCGGTGAACGTCTTTACCTGATCAGACCAACCGGTAGGTGAGCGTCCGCGTGATCTTCTCCCGTCAACCTGACCAACTACCATCAGCTTCTCTAAGTTATCGGGGCCTCTACGAGCGATGTAGCCGAAGTACGTGAGAATACGTAAGAAGCAGATAGCGGACAGCCTTGTGGCAATATCGAGATCCTTCAGAATAGATAGTTTGGTCCGGCGTGTTGTTCATGGAATTCGCAACATCCGTCTCCAACAACACATTTCAAAAGCGTCGATCTTTGCCCTCTCACTTCATCTTATCGTCCAGGATTTGGCGCCATAGAGAAAAACTGAGAAGACCAATGTACGTACCAGCCTCACTTTGGTTTTGCGGGATACATTGCAGTCTTTCCATATCCTAGTGACGAAGGAATAACATCGTGTAATAAAAATCGACCCCGCAAAAAAAAAAAAATTGCGTAATAACAATAGAATTGTGATATATACCTCAAGCCTCAAGGTAGGTGGTGGTACGTTGTGAGCTTATTCACTCATCTATGCAAATTAAAAATTTAATAAACCTTTGGCTCCAGTGCGATCTGCATTTTAATATTAATTAACGATGTCACATTCCAAAGTTTGCATTACTGGTTTTGATGGTTTATATAAATATTGATAAGCACTAAGTAAGTAGTATTCCCAGCTGAGTCAGGGTCGGCAACCTACGAGGCAGAGAAGGGACAATCGTTAACTGAAGCCAAGGATGCGCGTGAGATCTGCTCGTGACCGCGTAACATTATTGTTACCCTACGGTTAGTGTTGCTAGATGTCGCCTTAAAGTTTACACAATTTTAATAGAGTCATATCCAAAGTGTCTTGCAGCCAAAACTAAAATGTAAGCCGTCCGATATGAGATGTGAGTACTTGAAAATCCTCCCGATTTCATCGCATCGTTTCTCCTCTATAAAAATAGAACGGATACTAATGATTCAATAGAATTAACATGCATTTGCTGGTAAAAAATATGTTGTTATTTTTTATAAGTCTATTTATAATCGTTCATTTAGAACCAGATTTTGTGATAAGGGGAAATTTATATAAATCATTGAGATATCCCACAAACAAGAGACTAGTGCTGATAAAGGAGGAAATTATGAAAACATAATAAAACAAAACACTCTATTGTATTTGAATAGTCTGACAACACTATAATCAAATAATGTTCAGTTGATACTACACGCGTTAAACCTTCTGCGGCTACGTTAAATGTTTCTGTAATCCTACAATTATATTCTTGAATTAACTTTTAGTACGTGCCGTAAAGTTTTGATCAAGGCTTAGTACCGACCTAGAGCTTAATAATGACATGACGAATATTTGAATTGTTACTTGGAAAAACAACGGACGCCAACGGAGGTTGCTGCGGTAAATGGAATCGAGGATTCTCAGAATATTTAATCTGCATGAGGTACTGAAGACGTGCTTTATCAATATAAAAAATGAACCTACGGTACAACTCATTATCATCGACGCTCATGAAAGCCAGAAATTTCAGGGGCGCAATTAAACCGCTGCTGGCATCTAGACTTTTTATAACCTGATTTAGAAAAAAACATGTTCTTCTGTTCTGAAAACGAATAGTAGAACTTTTTGCGCTATAATTTGGGAGCCCATAGACATCTACAACGTAAATACCACCACCCACCTTGAGATATAAGTTCTAAGTTCTCAGTATAATTACAACGGCCGCCCTACCCTTCAAACTGAAACGCATTGCTGCTTCACGGCAGAAATAGGCAAGGTGGTGGTACCTACCCGGGCGGACTCACAAGAGGTTCTACCACCAATAAAGACACGAGTAAGTACACGAGTAAGCACCGTCTTGCCTATTTCTGCTGCGAAGCAATAATGCATTCGGATTTTAAGGGTACAAACGCTCTTATACAATACAACTGAGACATTGGTCTTATGTCTAAATTAAGGGGATTTCTATAGACTTTGATAACCATTGTACATACCTTGGAATGTAAGTTCGTTCACTCATTTATACAATAAAGGAGATATGGCATATAGTGATATACGAGTTGTATGATCGAATTATAGTACAATGCAATTGAGACTTTGATCTAATACAGGGGCTCCCAAACTTATTTTGTCTACTGCCCACTTTGAGAATAAATTATTTTTTAGCGCCCCCATTTTTTCACCTACTTAAAAACCACTATAGCGAGGGCTTAGTCGGTGTGTAAGAGTCCTCCTAGATGAAATTACAAATCACCTCTCAAGCTTCTACACAATGCTCCCATTTTTTTCTGGGTCTGTTAAGGCCCCCTTTTAGGCCTGTAGCGCCCACAAGGGGGCGTTATCGCCTACTTTGGGAAAGGCTGGTCTAATACGTTAAGCAGGTCTATTTGTGTTTGTAACAATGAGTAAATATAATTCAAATCAAATCGAACGAACTTCGAAACTGCAATTTTTCTCTATAAATAAATATTCGTTCCACGACGAACTTACGACAAGGTTTTTTTTAACTAAATTCTTTTTGTTCGGGTCGTTGAACCGGATCCAAGAAATAGCTTGGCCCCTTGTTACCAGGGAATTTAGCAAACGTTCGAAATTTTCAAATTAAAATGTAAATACATATATGCATAAACAATCTCGTGTAATCAAACGTGATGAACGATATGATTTTAAGATGTTTGTTTTTAATTGACTCACAACATCCTGAAGCAAAAAATATTTATATAGGTAATCATTTATCAATTAATTGGGAATGACGCGTATAATACTGTTGGAAGTTTGCACGAGCGGCTCGTTACCATCTTGCATATTTCTGTCGTCTTACAATGTTGCGTTATGGTTAGCACATCTGCTATACTGTCTCTTATAATGTTCCAACATGACTTCATACATTTGATGATGTCTATGTACTCGTGGAATATCTTAGGACAAAGTGCATAATGAACTGTAGAGTTCGTGCAATAGAAACACAATACTGGTGGTAGAAGCTCTTGTGAGTCCGCGCGGGTAGGTACCACCACCCCGCCTATTTCTGCCGTGAAGCAGTAATGCGTTTCGGTTTGAAGGGTGGGGCAACCGTTGTAACTATACTTGAGACCTTAGAACTTATATCTCAAGGTGGATGGCGCATCTACGTTGTAGATATCTATGGGCTCAGTAACCACTTAACACCAGGTGGGCTGTGAGCTCGTCCACTCATCTAAGTAATAAAAAAACAATATCGGACTAAAGTCTGACCAGCTAATAATCAGATACGGATATGGACAGGACACTCTTTAGTTACTCGCATCACTTACTCGACATTCGTCTGTAGTCTAGAGCGTAGTTATTTTGTCATTTTCAATTTCCTACTATATTTTATCGTCACTAGCCTACGAGTACCATCCCTATAGAAGGTTGATTCGTCATAATCAAAAGTCATTTGAACAAATATTCATTTTATGGTTTTAAGGGTAAAAAGATGTAGGTACAAATTGTGATATTATTTTTTTAAGTCTGATCGGGGTCGGGTCACGGACGGAAGTCCAGTCCCGACCCCGTGCTCGGCGGATTTCTACGTAGTGAGGAGAGCTTTGCCTCACTCGCCCCGCCGCCTCCTTCTGCGAGTGCACCATCTCGCAGAAGCGTAGCCTTTCAGGACTCGTCGCCGCCAAGCACCGATGCCACTACGCCAGACAGCGACCAGTCCGGTCCCATCTTTGCGACCAGAACACGGCGCTGCACCTCCCAAGCGGGGCAGACAGCGAGCGTATGCTCCGCCGTGTCCAGGTCGTATCTACAATGGTGACACCTCGTCGTCGGCTCAGCTCCTATCCGGTGCAGGTACTTCCCGAAGCATCCGTGCCTGGTCAGCATCTGCACCAGACAAAAGGTGAGGCGTCCTTTGCCACTATTCATCCAGTCATCAAAGACCGGGTAAGCCACCTCCACGGTCTGTAAGCCCCACGTGGGGTTGGCCAACCGCTTCGACCACGACCACTGCCGAGAATGGGCCTTCCTTGCCCGCAATTCACTATTGGGGAGACGCGCCACTCCCAGAGCACGAAGCTCGCTGCGCCACCGATAATCAGCGAGCGACTCCACCTCCAGCTCCCATGGTGGCGTCCCCGCCAACACACACGCCGCCTGAAGGAGACGGTGCGATATCCAGGGATGACCCTGATAGCAACGGTGTGCTGCGGCCGGCGCAGGAACCGAGCCATAGCGGCCCGGTTGCGCGGCTCAGCCCATACAGGGGCACCGTACAGGGCCATCGATCGCACCACCCCCTCGTAGAGGCGGCGCACAACCTGACCCGGCTCTCCAACATTCGGGAGCAGTCGGCTCAAAGAACCGGCCGTCCTCATCAATCGAGGGATCAGCTCCGCAAAGTGAGCACGAAAAGCCCACCGGCTGTCCAAGACGAGGTCGAGGTACCTCAACTGCACCCCAACCCCTATCCGGATGCCTCTAGCCACGATGTGGGCGTCGACAGGGGGCGCTTTCCGGGGCCCTCGAAACCCCAGAGACTCGAAGGTAGTACCTACCGTTTCGGTTTCAAAATACCAACATAACATTACTAAAAAATTAAATTTAGCAGCCTCGTAAATTCGTCTAAGCAACAACTAAAACGATTAAGCGCGGTGTGTTTTAGGACAAAAACATATTTAATAGTTTATTGGTAAAGATTGTTTAACGAATGTCGTGTGTTTGCGAGAATACACCCACACAGCTACAAGAAAATCATGTGATTCGCATAATGGCACGTAAAATAAACCAACCGGTTCGAGATACCAATAAAATTGTCTTTGGCTTACGTAATCTAGCGGACGTGAGGTTAAGCATTGTTCACAAGAATCGCTTCGAATAAATAAAGAATACAAGATTACGAAGTTTTTTATTTTGTTAATGAAATTTTTTTCTTCTTCTTCTTTATTCTTTATTGTACACACAGTTAATATTACAATAATTGCGTAAGATATAAAAAATGGCGAGCTTAACTCAACAATTGAGTTTTCTACCATTATTTATTTTCTATTTTTTTCTTTATTACGCATCTTATGATTAGCGCTCGGGAAATTCGTAGTGTTGTTGAATTTAGTAGTACCAGGGACTGTTGTTGTAGGAATATGACGGAAACATATCAGATTCGAGTAGGTACTAGCTCTTCTGTTTTTGTAAAATTGTAATCTAAGACCGTTTAAAGTTTTCAATGCGACTAGCTATTCCACAGACAGATAGCTGTAAAATGTAACTCAAAGTTGAATATAAAATTTCTATTTCAACATAACAAAAACGTCTTGCATTATGTTTAATGACGAACGAATGTAATATTCATAAACAGATTGGACATCAAATTACATATTTTAGGTAAACAACAATAAATCTTGTGTTTTCAATGATTGTGAACACTCACTAAGGACGATTGCAGCGATCTTGTAAGTCACATGACTAGGTACCTAATCGAAATCCGCCAGAATGAAATGATTCACCGAAACTCGTTTAGGAATTTGTTTTTGCATCTATTAGATACGAAATACGAAGATCCTTTGTTAGCTTTATTAATTGAGGATAAGAATGTGTACTGAAATTATGAATTTTAATTTTACGTAGGTATTGTAATTATATCCACTACAAATAATTTAACTGTGTAATAAAAATACCAAGAGGATGTTAATGATCGTTCAGGTTCTTACTAATCAATAGATAAATGTGCGTTCTCGACCTTCAAGGGTTTTGGTTGTTACTGCCGAATCATCGTAGTGGATCTTCCTACCTATCTTAAATACTGGTGGTAGGACCTCTTATGAGTCCGCACGGGCAGGTACCACCACCCTGCCTATTTCTACCGTGAAACAGCCAATGCGTTTCGGCTTGAAACGCATTGCTGATATTTTAGCCGATAGCATACTCTTTTTCTTCTTTATTTCCTATTACCCTCTGCTGGGGTGTAGGGCTCGGATCAAATCCTTCCATTTACATCGATAGCATACAGACAATGAAATATTGTTCCAATGCAGTAAAATTATAGTTCTTCGTATTCATTTTCCTCTGCGCTACTGAAAGCAGAGTTGTTTATTCAATAAGCTGCACACTTTTAATTCTGAAACTTTAAATAAGATATTCACGTGCAGTCTAAGTCTGCGGTGTTGTACTAAATACGCTATCATATTATCAAAGACACGTTTACGACTAGACAGATAACAATTGTTCGTGTCGTGAAATGTCTTTGTTTTGTTCTTATTTGTAGAAATTGCCTCGTTATTTAAATGTTTATTTGTAACAGAATATACCTGTTTGGGAATCCCATAAAGATATTATCAATTTGTTTCATATCCTGTGAAGCCGTATTACTGTTACGGAATTCCCGACAATATAAATTCTATATTATGTTGAGAGATTCAGATGTTCTAAACGAATTTCCTGTTCAATTTTCAAATCGTGTTCTAAGAATGTTGATTTTTTTGTGAGGATCCGAATTGACGGGTGTTATTAAATTGTTTATTAGGTACTTTAAAAAAAATAATACATGATTTAGTTACATGTCTTTTTAATGTTTATTTTTTGTAAGTTTTTTTGATTTTGTTAGTAAGCGTAAAGCCATCGATGTTTCTTGCAAATGTAAATAGAATTCAAAGAGAAACGGTCTCGAACAAAGCGAGCGCCCTTTACGTCAGGCTTGGTGGGGGCTCGTAAACACGTCAAGTAGTAGGCGAAAGTGATCTTCCGCAACCACACCGGGCGAAGCATGTGACTCGGCTCATGTGACCAGCGCGACCGCGACGTCTGGAGAAGGGGCGCTCCCGCCAACTGACAATGCCTTGCGAAAACGAGCACAGTACAGATTCGATGCAGTTGCGTCAATTTATTCCGTTTGTACAAAAACAAATTTTACGCCCAACAAGCTTGGTTAACGCTCGGTTACAGAGAATGTCAGAATATTTATTTTTATTTTTTATTGCTTAGATGGGTGGACGAGCTCACAGCCCACCTGATGTTAAGTGGTTACTGGAGCCCATAGACATCTACAAAGTAAATGCGCCACCCACCTTGAGATATAAGCTCTAAGGTCTCAGTATAGTTACAACGGCTGTCCCACCCTTCGAATCGAAACGCATTACTGCTTCACGGCCGAAATAGGCGGGGTGGTGGTACCTACTCGTGCGGACTCAGAGAAGTCCTACCACCAGTATAATTCATCTAGTTCATCATACTAGTTACCTCTTTACTAACATAAGGTTCTATCGTACTTTTTAGTTTGCAATACCGTATGGCTGTTAAGTGATATAGATAACAATCATTAAATTATTTCAACAATTTAATTGGAACGGCTTAAAACGTATGTTTACGAATAATTAAGATTTGGTCGCAACATTATGAACGAATTCTCATAGCGTCCAATCTGAGGATACTTTTACAATTTTTTACATTATTATTATTTATTACACTACATTTTTTACACCCCTTGTTTTAATCTTACTTTCAATCAATATTTAGTAAAGAGTCTCTTAATGTAGATCGAAGTAAGCTGACTCCAATTCAGGGATCTTTAGATCGGATATATGATATGACTATAGAAGATAACCGTAAAATCTTTCAAAATTAATTGGTAGTTGATTTACTAAATTACTCGAAACTGTGGCTACACGTAAACTAGGCTACGCGGGTTACGTTCACATTACGTAGTATTTTGTATTGCTGGCATGTGTTTTTATTGACATTATAAAAGAGATTGCACAAAGAAGACCGTGCTGGTATTCTTTGACGTCCTTTCTAAGAATTCATTACAATTAGTTCCTGTATGATATTTTTAATTAAACAAAAGTATTGCGATGTTTATTAGACCTATATATTGGAGCTTCCAAAATAACAAGACAGTGTTTTTTTTTTTTTTTTTAATAATCACACCTAAACTTTTCTATCAGCTGCCATGACGTAAGAGCAATATCAATAATTGCACTGAATTACAAGCAGCACGTTGGAATATGAATTTCTAAAAAAGCTCTTAATACTATTGCCATTCTTTCATTGTATTATTACTGTCCAAATACCTTATCTTGACTACCGATAGCGTGTTTTGAGCTCGTAATAAAGATAGGATCACTGCTAATCCGATGAAATCAGGAGTTCAACTTAAACTCTCAATTCAAGGCGGAATCCAGACGTGGTGTTCTTTGGGTTTAGTTAAACATTCAACACTGATTTCAGTTTTGATCGTCAATTACCATATCACCTATGATAAAATATCGCGAGAGAGCGGCTCTATCGGTCAATCAATTTGTTTCATTTCTTTTTTATTGTGTTCGTAATTATCAAAAATTTTATATATGAAATTCCACGGGATATTTAATCCAATCAACGATAATACTCAGCGAAGTGTGATAGGGTTTACTAGCAGTGTATATTATAAAAAAATGATTGATGACGTCACTGAGCGAAGAGATCCGCTTAGACAGAGAAAAAAGATTGAATGTCATTCTAGAAGTAATAGTGTTCTGTGTTCGTGACGTGTTTCAACAGGATAAGCGCGTCATGAGTCGAGTGTAACGAGTTTTTTTACCTTCGCAAACGCTTCAAACTTCCAGTTAGACTACAATTTAACGGCCGTCTGGTGTAGTGGTAAGTGACATGGTCACTACACAAGGGGGTCGCGGGTTCGAATCCCGCCAAGGGAGGATATTTGTATGATAAATATAAATATCTTTTCCAGGGTTATGGATGTGTATTAAATATATGTATGTGTATAATAAAATCTTACATTTATATCCGTTATCTGGTATCTGTAACACAAGTTCTTTACGAACTTATCACGGGACCAGTTAACGTGGCGTGATTGTTAGTAAAATATTTATTATTTATTTATTTATTTAATCATTTGAATCAAAAGGAATTTGAATTAGATTGATTGTTACAAATTCATGAATGTAACCGGTTGTTCATTAAAACGATAAACAGTCCCTATAAATATTGTTTTACGATGAATACGGAAGAGCAAAGTTACATAATTATTTCAATATATTTACATAATTTAACAACATTACCATATAAGGTTATAGGTAACATATTATTTTAGATGACCGATATATATTTATGCAACTGTAAATAATGTATTAATCTGGTAATTACTACAAGTTTTACAATAAAAAACACATATCTACGTTAATTGACTGTCAACATGAAAATTTATTGTTTTATTTTGATATTTGACTAAAGCTCGGGTCGATTGTATAGTTGTTATTAAGTAGATGTGTTTTCGGATACAATCAAAATGTTTTTCCACCATAGCTAATAAATCTTTGACACATTTTGCTACGACTATTAAGTGAAGGGAGGCTGTACTCCTCACATTGTTGATATCTCTTTTTGAAATTTAAATATATAATTTATTTGAAATTTAAATATATAATTTATTTAAGCGACAAAAGCGCCACCATTTTTTGTTGTTGTTACTATGCTACCAACTATACTTGAATTGTCTAAAAAATAGCTGTACATAATTACATCATTAATTGATCTGTTCTAATGAATTGTAATTTACGGAACGTTGACACGAAAACGTCTTTCATATACCTACGTAAATTTTGATTTTTTTCTTAAATATCGAACTTCAGAGGAATTGTTCCTTAAATTAAATAGCGATCTTTTCTAATATTAACACTGAAATATTTATTTAAAATATTTTTTTGTCATAAAAATTAAACTACTAGAAGTGATCGTTCAAAGCATCCACTCGGCGTAAAATTTTTAAATCACAACATTTTTTTTATTTATTGCTTAGGTGGGTGGACGAACTCACAGCCCACCTGGTGTGAAGTGGTTACTGGAGCCCATTGACATCTACGACGTAAATCCGCCACCCACCTTGAGATATAAGTTCTAAGGTCTCAAGTATAGTTAGAGCGGCTGCCCCACCCTTCAAGTCGAAACGCGTTACTGCTTCACGGCAGAAATAGGCAGGGCGGTGGTACCTACCCGCGCCGAGTGACAAGAGGTCCTACCACCAATAATAATATTTAAACCAAATATTTTACTAATATTGAAACAAAAAATGACTCATCTGTTTCTGAGAAGATTTTGAGCCGGATAAATCAAATATTGACAGATGTAAATTCGTGTTTCTATTTAGTATTCAATTTATGGTTCTGAATTATCTCGATACGCCATGAATGCAGTTGATCGTTTCCTGGTTGTAATATTTTATTGAGATTGTTTGAAGGTGACGTAGATTTTGTTATGATGTTATTAGATGATATACCATGGTCATGGTTATGGTTCAGTGGCATCAAACTTTGCTACGCGAGAAGTTTCAGGTTCAAAACTAAGCACCACACATCATTTAGATTTCCTGAAATTAAAATTAAATATATGTGAGATCGTAGAGCGAATTCTAGTGGATTTTAATATAAAATATTTATTTCATAAAACCACTCGTAGCGTCGTAATTTCAATCGATGATTCATGTCGACAATCTTCGTATTTTAAAATGAATCTATTATGTCAGTTTGAACTAACTAAAAAATACCGATCTTCCCACGTATGAGTACTAGTATATGAGTCGACTATTATCAAAGCCGGCAATCTGACTTTTGGACAATTATAGGTAAATCAGAAAAACGAATTATTGACTTTGTATTCCATTGGCAGTCACAAAACTCTTCGGAACGTCATCTTAGATAAATAACAGGTTAACTATTAACCTTTATTTAATGCAGGTTTTGAACCGTATTCTTTGAAGGAGACGATTATATTCAAATCAATCTGTATTGACATATCAATAACATTTTTTTGTCCAAATGCACAGATTGCCACCTTTGATAATAGACGACTCATATACTAGTGAACCCCGGTAGTCGAAATTCGACTACAATTAACTAAAATTTTAAGTTTGTACACTATTATGATTCTATTGTCAAAGACTATTTGTTTATTATAATTCTGTAATCACAGATTTCGCCAAGACTACACTGTATAAAGACAAACAATATATTTTAATCTGTTCTCAATTTGACCACAGATTGTAAATACTGCATATTTTAATCTTGAGAATAAGAAACAAATAGTATGCATGCGTGTGTGTGTTAAATATATGGTAGTGTGTGTAATATTTTGTTTATTGATTTAATGTATTTTTTATGCATAATTTGAGAAAATATTAACATTCTGCACTCCTTCTCTCTAATATACTCTATAAGTGTGGAAAATTTCATACTCCTCTGTTCGCACAATTTTCGTAAAAAGGGGTACAAAATTTTTGCTTCACGTATTAATATACTATAGGTATAGATGTTTGTTGTTAATGACAAGGTATATAGGTGAAGTTATATTACATACCCTTGTTCTGGTGCCAGCACGAAATAGTCATAGTTCTCTGTTTTTTCCCCGTTTTTTTCTTGATAAAATTGAACTTCAAAAGTATATTTAGACTAGGTTTTACGTACAGTTACCATATCTGTATAGTATGTATAGTTGATTTATTTATTTATTGTTAATATAGAAGTAGAAACACAATCATTATTTGTGTTTCAGTTGCTAAGCGGACAGTTGTGGTACCACGCCTCCCGTGGGCAGTTTTAATTATAATAAATTCTTAATTAGTTCAACCTGGCACACTAGATTTATTCCAAATGAATGTGAATGTCAATATGAATCATCGAATAATTACGAGAATTGGAAGAAGCCGAAGTTGGAGAGTATTTCGAATCTACCAAGCTCTCACAGGGCCTGATATAGATCAATTAGCTTCCGTCGCCTGGTTACGATTCAATAACCTCTTTGGGTAAACTGAAGGTTTCAATTTTGCAGTTATGGACGAAGTTATCATGATAAACAACTACCAGAAATATGTATATATTTATACTAAAGGATGGGACGGTCACCGTCCGGGAGAATCTATTAGACATATTGTTCCTGGCTTTACTCGTTTTGCTAATGGTGAGTACTTGCATAGACATAAGCAAGTGGGTAGGATTGATTATCCATCAACAACTTGCTCTAAAATATGGTTTTTTGCTGTACCTTATTAAATTACCGATACCAACCTCAACCAGTTCTTGAAAATGGTCATTTTATTTTATGAGAGCTTAGAACCTCGTAAAGGCAGAAAAGGACAAATTAATAAAAAAAAATATTGCTTAGATGGGTGGACGAGCTTACAGCCCACCTGGTGTTAAGTAGTTACTGGAGCCCATAGACATCTACGACGTAAATGCGCCACCCACCTTGAGATATCAGTTTTAAGATCTCAGTATAGTTACAACGGCTGCTCTACCCTTCAGACCGAAACGCATTACTGCTTCACGGCAGAAATAGGCAGGGCGGTGGTACCTACCCGCTCGGACTCACAAGAGGTCCTACCACCAGTAGATCAGGCGCACGAGACTACCATCATACATACCAGTTGTTGTTGTATCCAATAGCTCTCTCGGTACATGATTTGACAGCGAGGAGTTTCGACTAGCACCTTAAGAAACTGTCGTTATTCTACTGGGTTAGGAGCCTGATACAGAAGACAGTTATTCTTGATACGGCGTGTATAGTGAGGAGGTTTCTTACTCTGGAGTCCTAGCCGCTGGTGGTTTGTGTCAGACGACGCCATCAGCGGCAATCTATTTTTATGTATAGTGTTTTTTAAATTTTTATTTTGATATTTAAAAAAAAAAATTGTATAATTAATATGATTATAAATAAATACAATAATAATAATGTTTATTAATAATAATTATTAGAGTTGTCCCGTCATTGGGTAAGTCAGTAAGTCGGATGTTGTCGCAACACGGATGATCGATACTGTACTCATACAACGAAATGCGTTTGTTACGCAATGTTTTTAATTGGTTGTGACATCAAAACGATATAATGAATGATTTCTAAACAATATTTAGTGACAATTATTTGTTGCTTTGTAAAAATAAATTATTCCTAATTCCGGGCTAAGCATCAATGTCAAATTCTGATTTGTATTTATAGATATAGAAAAAAATTTACAGTTAGCACTAGGCAGCGGCTTGGCTCTGCCCCTGGCGTTGCTGATGTCCATGGGCGACGGTAACCACTCACCATCAGGTGGGCCGTATACTCGTCTGCCTACCAGGGCAATAAAAACAAAGTTAAGTTAAGAGCTTGATAAAAATCTTATTGTTTCTATCGTCACATAATTGTCGGTAAACCTGTTGACTCTGAATGAATCTCAGGATTGTTGTTTGGCAATCAGACTGAATGTTCGCATCTTGAATTCAAATACGCCTTAAGTGTTTCGTTATTAATGATAGATTGTGGAATGTTTTGAATCGAGTCACGTGCTTTATGTATACATATATTATACATATATATTCATTGGTTCAGTTTAAATTGCAAAACTTAAATGATAATTAGTGCAGTAATCTGATTAATTTTTTTATTAGTATTGTGGGCCCATGTTTGTTAATACACATTTTCTAAGGTACCGTCTTCTTGCCTCTGTATCATATTCGTTTTATTCGAGAACTCTTAGCAATATACAGGGTGTTCAGTGAATTGCTCAATGTCAGTTGTTTGTATTAACACCTTTTTTATTTGCTTGAAATGTAACGGAATCTTAAACATAATTATCGCCAACTACTGTGAGAGTGTGCAACATATCAAGGATCAATGACAGCACTATACTTTCTTAGTTTAGCTCTAATACACAGACTAGAATTAAAAAAAACATACCTTACATTTTAAGTTTATTTTCAAACCTGTTTTGTTAAGCTGTATTTACTTATTTGATTTAGTAACAAGTAGCTATCTCCCGATGTATGAAATAAGCTGCATTAAAAGCCCACCTTCAGCAGAAGAGAAGCACCATAAGATACAAAATAATTCTATGTAATAATTTATAAAAGTATAGATGATATTTTTTTATTGATACTTAAGAAATTTATTTCACAAAATAAATTTAAATCTTAAAATTTTTAAGATTACCTAAATGCCGGTGATATGACGTATTATAAGTCTGTATCTGTAGATATCACTAGGTACTTACTATACCTGATTTTGACTTGATGATGCAGTGTGTTTCGGTTTGAGAGGTGTGACACTCGTAATGCGATACCACTGAGCTTTTAACCTTATGTGTCAAGATGAAATGCAAATGAGTAATGACCTTAGCTGCCCATTGTCATTTAAGGTTTTCTTAAGTTTTGTTAAGTTAGTTAGTTTAAGTTTTGAAGGCTCTAGGAGTTTGAAGTGTAGCTATTATTAGAACACCGTGAGCTTTTATGCTCACCTGTAAATTCATATATCAAGTCTTTGGGCTCGGAAATGAGTAATGACCTTGTCTGCCCATTGTCGTTTAAGTTTCTTGTTAAGTTAGTTTGATTCTTAAGTGTTGTTTAAGTTTTGAAGGATCTAGAAGTTTGAAGTGCAGCTATTATATGAATACCGTGAGCGTTTATAATGCTCACCTGTAAAAAAAGGAAATTCGTTTTCTATTTATAAAAAAAAAACAGTACAACGTTATCGTGAAAATCGCGACCGGTTGCGGCATCGCGCCGTCCTCATCGGGAAATGTCAAGGCTGTAGTTGTTCGTGGGTCACATGACGGCTGACGATGCTAATGCCTCCTCGATTACAAATAACCGACTACTGTTTACGTCTACAAACATTATGTGTAAAGGTTATCTTGGTTTATTTGTAAATGGGACGGGTTTTCTCTATTGCGTAAAAGCCGTCGCGGCTTAAAGGATAACAACGCCCTGTATCCGTGTGAATAGGCTGATTATTAAAACAAAATAAAAATCGAGTATCTAACACGTGATTAATACCGTGACCAAATAATAAGATTGTATAGTAAAATCAAACCCGTAAAATTTCTAAAATTTGTGTATTTTTTGTATTAGCACCACTATTGTGTTTCTGTCAGGAAGCGGTGAAGCAGTTTGAAAATTGGGACAATCAAATCGTATTTGAGACTTCGACCTCATGTGGAAGTGATTGAACTGCGGATCCATTTTCGGTGCTTTTACGCTCTTCAAGCACCAGTCACCGTCAGGGGGCAGTCAGGGGGCAATAAATTTGAAGAAAACAAAACGCGTATTTCTCAAGTAAATTTGACGGAGAACATTTTTTTTATTGCTTCGATGTGTGGAGCTCAAAGCCCACCTGGTGTTAAGTGCTAACTGGAGCCCATAGACATCTACAACGTAAATGCGCCTGAGATGATACCTTGCGATATAAGTTCTAAGATCTCAAGTATAGTTACAACGGACGCCCCACCCTTCAAACCGAAACGCATTACTGCTTCACGGCAGAAACAGGCAGGGTAGCGTTATCTACCTATGCGGACTCACAAGAGGTCCTACCACTAGTAATACCGCAAAATTGACTCGTTGAGTAAGGAAATAAATTAATGACATTTTTGTTAGTTTATAGTTTGTGAGTCCGCAATAGAATGAGAACAAAGCTGGTAGCCGGAGAGGGTAGGTATTTTCTCGAGACGGTTTACCCCATGGTTCGGTTAATTTTCAATTTCCCTGCAATAACAAAGTACATTGCGTCCCTTTGCGCATAATACCGCGCAAGTTAAATTTGTCTAGTTTGCAGCAAAGACAAAAAATAAATAATATTTATATAGTCTAAAGATTTTATTTGAAGCCGATACTTCCAATCAATGCGTAAACTAATATGGCGTATCGTGTGACTACAACTTTTTTGAGGAAGCTAAGCGAGGATATATGAAAAAAAAATGGGTCTGATTTTTCAGTATTGTTATTTTTTCTTGTTGGTGGCACATGTCTTTGTTTCTAGGACAGTTTCAATACACCCTGTATGCAAAAATACAAACAAAAAAATTTGTATTCATTCTTTTAGCTTTAGATTTATCGAGTACAAAATGTTTATTTTGTAAATGTATATTTTGTACTCGATAAATCGGACTTCATGAAAGGCAAAGGCAAGTTAAAGGGCTCGCATGAGATTGTTGACTGCTATTTTTTTTTTTCATGCCGATTCGCTGGTACTCTTAGGGCCTATTCCGAGTACGTCCAGACGGCTAGGTGAGCTCACGGGCTCAGAGAATTTGCCAACACTAGTCCTTCAAGAGTAGTGCTTCGCAGTCTACCACAGGATCGGAATCGGCGACCCACTGACAAGATCCTGCGAGAAACTCAGTGGGCTGTGTCTATGGGTTAGTTCGTTCTTCGAACTCTTAGTCGCAATCGAAGAGTTTGATGAGGAAAGACTGCTGCTTATTAATAAAATATTGCGTGTTTTAAAATATTTGTTAATATATCAAACTTGATTTTTGTGGTTTTCGGATTCAAAATCACCACCAGTACTGTTCATTTAGTTCTCAATACACTCGTCACACGGCAAGTGAGCATCCTACGCTAAGCTTACTTATCAAGGTTCCGGGCTTAGAGCCACATGTCCGCCTACTGTCACCTCAGCTATGAGATATGTGGTCGAAGTTTCGATTGCATTGTAACGATTGCTATTGGCTCAGGGGCCAGTTTCACCAGGACAGGTGGGCGAGAAAAGGCTCAGCCAGGAGGGGTAGGATTTGCTAACAGCTGCCCGAGCGCCTCCGAAGGAGACCTAACAACTCAAGAGCAATTGCTTCGCGAATGAATCTACTACCGGATCGGAATCGCGACCCGCTGAGAAGATACGGCGAGAAACTCAGCGGGCCGACGCATAGGTTAGGTTGCACGTCGACCTCTTTGTCGAGTTCGACGAGTACGGTTACCGGGGTCCCAGCTAGGAGGATGAGATTTGCTAACAGTCCTCCGAGCGTGAAATCCATGGGCAACGGTAACCACTCACCATCAGGTGGGCCGTATGCTCGTCTGCCTACAAGGGCAATAAAAAAAGAAAAGCCGAGATGATCCAACAAGATACTCAGTCGGCTGATGCTATGAGCTAGGTTTCACATTGAAATCGTTGACGAGTTCGATGAGTATGGAGACCAGTGCGTTGGTTGCTTCTACCAGTAGCTTCCAAAAGAATGTGACTGGTTTAGTTCCTTTAGAGTGTATATATGGCGATGCGATGACCGGTTCCTACACGAGCCAGGGTATTCGTTCCATTTCTTGTCCTGGACCAACTATACTTGAGACCTTAGAACTTATATCTCAAGGTAGGTGGCGCACTTACGTTGTGGATGTCTATGGGCTCCAGTAACCACTTAACACCAGGTGGGCTGTGAGCTCGTCCACCCATCTAAGCAATAAAAAAAAATTGGAAACAATTATGCAAAGTGTGAAGGAATTGTAACTGAATGGTAAACGTAGCAATATTTACTGACTGAATACTGAATGTAAGTAGGAAACAATAATATTCATTTCTCAATATAGATACCTACTGACAAAGCCGAACCTTTTTTTATTTAACCGATTTTTTTTGTTATTTGTTAGCTATTAACGTTCTTCAAAATTTCTCTGAAAAAAAAATTGAAACAGGTTTTCTTTAAGCTATTAAAAATGCCAATTACGATGTAAACAAAAAACAGAAGATTAATACACAAGATACCTTTAAATCTTGAGGACGTAGTGATTATGGCCTTTGACTATTAGTTTTCTTAAGCCCCTGATATTTTTATTTGATACCTCAAATTACTTTGTTAGTTCATAACTCTATGTAATTAGAATTGAGTGTATTAGAGCTTACTGTTGAGTTTGATTACCTACTACTAACGACATCTATCGTCTGTCGGATTAAATGTTACACCTTTCGATTTTTTCTGTAAATGCAATGGTTGTCTAAAACATGAATTTGGATGGGAATTAAAGTCTCCGGTGGTCACTAGATGGCGTAGCATTACCAAAAAGTATATTCATTTTCGGAACTAAATATAAGTATGGACTTAGTCGAATTATAGAATGAAGTATAGTTTTATTAATTGTCTATAAGTAGTATTCTTAGTGTCACAGTAGAACAAGAATAATTCAGGCTGGTATGCTTTGCCGTAAAGCTTTAAAGCGCGTTGATGTCTAATACGTGAAAAGATTGAAGATTTGTGTATTGTTCCTGACTCTACTAGTACTAATACCAAAAAATTAAATGACTTTAAAATGTCCCCACTATTTTTTTACTTATCAAATACAATATTTTGATTATGGATACTCAGTAAAATTCAAACGGTTTTCCCTAAGTTAGAACTGTTTACCTAAGAAATTAAATTCAAATTCAAAAAACATCCCACAATATCTCAAGATAAGACTTACAATCAATGTATTTTACTCACATTAACAAAAACTTGGACCCTTAATATTGAGACTAACTACAGAATGGACATTGTATAGCTAGCAATGGAACGCCCTATGCTGGGGATCAATCTGATAGATCGATTCCGAGGAGTTGGAAGGGACGGAAGTTGCCGGTCGTTGGACCGTCTTCCGCTTCCTCCAAGTCCTAAGGTCAGCCTGTTTCCGGCTGAAAAATCACCCGGCGCTGTCAAGACCTTCTCCCTTTCGTAGCTTGTGCTGCCACCCCCTTCGTATTGGCAATCGTTGTTCCTCCGATTACTTGGAGGCACGGAGGGATTCTTCTCCCGCCGAGAGGGAAGATAGCCCCTCCTGGGGCAATTTTTTTTCACAACAAGGTACTGCAACAGTAACTAATGTACCAACAATGCGAATGCTTAACTATTTATTATTATTTCGCGGGGACTCTACAAATCTTAGATCAACGCTACTTCAATATTTGTGACGTCATTTGAGGGTAAATTTTACTACAAAGCTACATATATCACAATTCCATGTATGACGTCAAGTTATAGCGATTAGTGTGAGGCTTGACGTGTAAAAATGTAAAAATTGCTAAATTTTATTTACTAAAATATATATAGTGTGAAATAAGTGTGAAATAAGTGTGAAATAACCCATAGGGGTATTCGACCATTGATTGGGTGGAACAAGCACGTCCGCAGTGCTCACCGGGTGGCTA
Organism: Bombyx mori; assembly: GCF_030269925.1. NCBI lineage: Eukaryota > Metazoa > Arthropoda > Insecta > Lepidoptera > Bombycidae > Bombyx > Bombyx mori. The sequence continues at coordinate 9,423,975 of NC_085123.1, forward strand.
GACAAACTTTTCTTTGCTGGGTGTGGAACGGGAAACCTCGGAAAGGAACTGTGTATAGGGATATGGTGGAATCGAGAAAAATATTCAAAAAACAGCTTAAATTTTGTCAAAACCATCAGGAACAAATAAAAATGAATATTCTTGCCACAAAACACGAACAAAAAGACTTCCGAGGTTTCTGGAAACAAACAAGGAGATTGAGTCCAAAAGCTGGTATCCCGGTGAGCATTGATGGCGAGTGTGAGCCTGTGAGGATTGCTAATCTGTTTAGAAACCATTTCAGGGTACAATCACCCGGTCAGTTAAGTAGAGGTGCTGATGCTGGGGTGGTGGACCCGAGTCGACCCTCGCATGTACCACCTCGGATAACAACGAAGGAAATAACTAAAATTATAATGAATATGACTAAGGGTAAGTCTCCCGGTCATGACCACCTCAGCATTGAGCACTTTCAACACGCCGGTCCGCATTTACCTAGATTGCTAGCGCTCTTATATACCTTCTGTATCAGACATTCGTATCTGCCCGGGGCGTTAATGAGAACGGTCGTTGTCCCGATTTTAAAAAATAAAACAGGCGACGTATCGGATCGTAACAACTATCGGCCGATCTCCCTGGCAACCATAACTGCTAAGGTACTCGATGCAGTGCTCGAGCGGCAGGTGAGTGATCATCTTACATTAAGTGATGCTCAGTTCGGTTTTAGACCGATGTTATCTACCGAGTGTGCAATCCTGTCGCTAAAGCATGTGGTGGGATACTACACGGAGAGGAATACGCCTGTTTATGCAGTGTTTCTCGATCTTTCGAAGGCTTTCGACCTAGTCAGGTACGACTTGTTGTGGGGTAAGTTGAGGCAGACGGGTGTACCGGGACCTTACGTGGACTTGTTCTCCCATTGGTACGAGTATCAGACCAATCAGGTAAGATGGTCAAACACACTTTCGGAGGAGTACAGGTTGGAATGCGGGGTGAGGCAGGGGGGCTTAACCTCACCGGCGCTTTTCAACCTGTATATTAATGAGTTGATCGAGGCACTCGGTGAGGCACGTGTCGGCTGCTCGATTGATGGTCACTGTGTGAACAGCATCAGTTACGCTGACGACATGGTGCTGTTGAGCCCATCGATCGGTGCTCTCCGGCGGTTGTTGTCCATCTGTGAGAGGTACGCGGAATCTCACGGGCTCCGCTATAATGTTAAAAAAAGTGAACTGCTCGTCTTTAAGGCAGCAAAGACAAAACCGAGTTATGTGCCACCAGTGACGCTCGGAGGTACTCCACTGAAGAGGGTTACTGAGTTCAAATACCTTGGCCATATTGTAACTGAGCACCTTAAAGATGATGCAGATATTGAAAGGGAACGGAGAGCGTTGGCTGTCCGCTGCAGTATGCTGGCCCGCAGGTTCTACCGTTGTACCGCACAGGTTAAGGTAACCTTGTTCAAGGCGTTTTGCCAGTCCTTATATACCTGTACCCTGTGGGTTCGATATGCGCGGCGGACATACAATGCTCTCCGAGTGCAATATAATAATGCTTTCAGGATGTTGTTGGGGCTCCCGCGGTACTGTAGCGCATCAGGTATGTTTGCGGATGCTCACGTGGATGACTTTTCATCAATCATCCGCAAACGAACGGCCTCACTGATGCGTGGGGTTCGTGCGAGTACTAATAATATCCTGATGGTTATAGGTAATAAACCCGAATGTGCTGTTTTGAGACACTGGGTTCATATACATACCCATATACCAGGTGCCTCAAAGCAGCGCAGATTTATGAATTAAATGTATAAATGTTTTAATTGCTAATTTTAATTTTAATTTTAATTTTACTAACATAGTTCTAAGTATTATTCAACTTACAACATATGGACTTGAGAGGGTCTGAATTAAATGAATTTTATTTTTATTTATTTATTTTAATATTCCTTAATGTTTCCCAATAGTAGTGTTTTCGTGATTATTTAATTTAATTTAAATTACTTATGACTACTTTCCAAATTGCTTTGTCATTTATCACCTACTGAGTCAATAACCTTTGACTGCGTATAAATTGAGAAAATGAAACACAAAAATCGCAAAATTCAAGTTTATAACGAATTCATTATGACGGCATTATACAACTTTCATTCGAAAGCAATTCTGAGTAAACTGAAGGAAAAATTTCTAATGCGTTCTGATAGTTCATTGGGTTCTACGTTCCGACGGGCTTACAATAATGTAAAAATTTTTCAACATATGATGAATTTGCCTAATTGAAAATTCACACCATATTCGAATATATTGAAATAGCTGTGTGTTGGCATCAACACTGTTATACCTATAGGCTTAACGTCAACTTACTGCAACATATTATTATGCTGTGAGCTTTTCACAACAAATATAGAACTTATAGAACTTGTAATTAAAATTCATAAAAACTTCAAATCCGTAAAAAATTAAAACTTTCAAAACGTCCGAAAATTTAAAATAAACAAATAGAGTTTAAATGTTTATATGAATTTAAAAAATTACAATGAAAAATGTCGCTTATACCAAATAGCCTTTCATCCTTCGAAATTAATATCAACTATTTTACGCAAAATTTAAATAAGTATATAAAAGTGTTGCTGATCAATGTAGGAAATGGTGATTGTGTGTCTTTGGATATACATACGTAATGTTAATGAACAATAAATCATTATTAAAATTTCACCAACATTTAAATTAAGCTTTTATTCGGATAATTTATTAACATAACGTAACGTTATTTTCTTAAAGCATAAGCGTATTCAACGTTGCAATTATGAAAAAAGATAATTTTTTTATTTGTAATCAAAATATAGTTGTGTGTAATCAAAATGTCACATCATACATTTTTTAAACTTAGACCCTATAAAAGTAATAATTAAATGTAACGTAAGCGAAACTGCCACCTCCTTTGTAAGTGGGCTGCAGGAGTCCTTGTGCCGGTTGCGTGGAGGCCCGCGGCAGGCGGAAGTGACAACTAAAGAAAGTAACCACAGCGCAACCGGTCGCATTTGTGGGCCAGGCGAGTTCACGGCGCCCGTTGGTTCTCGGCCATTTCTATCGATATCACTAAGCCGATTTAATTAAGTTGACTTAAATTTTACGACTTTTAAAAGGGCTGTTGGAGACAACGGAGAGATTGCGATTCTTTAATTAATGGTAGTTTTATTTATTTATTTCACTGCACGTATTTACATATTTAAATTGGCGGACTTAATGCTTAAGACACTCTCTACCAGTCAGCCAAAGATAGTGCAGAGTATATAATGGTAGGTGCATTAAAATGTAAAGTAAATATACAAACACATACAAGTATATACAGATAACAATACGCCCATTACCTTTGCGCCTGTATTTAAACACAGTCCTAAGATGCCATCTTAAAAGATTACAGTTACATTGGAATTACATTTTTTTAGATAATGTGTTCACGGATGTCTTTTTTGTTTAATATCCTAGCAAGCTAACATAGTATAAATAAATCGTATAATGAATGAAATGAGCGAATCGTGTAGTCGTAGCCTTGAAGAATACACAAATATAAGAAGTATTTCAGTCCGAACGGAGATAATTGGTATATCCTTTTTTATCGCTGGGGAACCTATTTATGGATATATGGTCGAAGGGGTTAATAGACCAGGTTATGTCCGACTCCGGTGCCTCTAAAGAACGGGAGGGAGAAGAGAAAGACCAAGGTCATCTCCTCTTCTTTCAATTCCTTCTAGGAGACTACACCTTGAGAAGGCATTGGTGCATCCTAGCACGACAGCACTAAGAACTGTGTACGAAAATTTGTATTTTTCTATGCTTCTTGCAATTTCGACGGTTTTGCAGGCATGCCTTCTGGTTTGAAGGATGGAACAATTGAAACTTCAACCTCATATACGCGAGTGGCGGGTCATAGGTGAGCGGGCGTAATTACGAGCTAGTTTATCAGATCTCAACCCACCCTTTGTAGATTTTAAATTTTAGGTTTCTAATTTGTATTCTTTGAATTTTTTGCGCATTGAATTTGTTTTTTTTTGTTATTCAATTGTCATTTAATATTTAATATTATAAATAATAGTGTAAAAATTTGGCTTATTAGAAAGTTAATGTATTAATTTAGCTGTTAAAATACAGTCCTTAAAACTAATTTGTTTTTCATGTTGTAACATTTTACGTAACTTAAAGTCGAATGAATTGATAATTAATGAGCTGTTTAAAAGTAGGTACACAAATCTTTGACTTATATTCAAACACTGACAAATGTTAACAAATTCTTAGAAAGCTGTTACATAAAACATTTCAATTATAATATAACGGCCAGTAAAAGTTGGGTAGATTAAATTTTTTTATGTGATAAACATATATTTTATCAATGAAAGTAGAATGTGCTTTCCTTACGTGGACGGGTCAATTTTTATGTACTATTAAAACGGTAAAATTTTCGGTAGTAATAATAATAAAAACAGCGAATGAAAAGCGCGAAGTAAAAATAACTTTGATTTTGTCTACGACACAAAGAAATCCGAAGAAAATAATTTGTTATGAAATTCTTAAAATAGGTTGTTTGTTACAGTGTCATTATAATAAATAATTGTTTTAATCGCAAATAGCTCTGCAAGAATATAATATATTGTATGGATAATTTAGGATCATTTTAGTTCTCATATTCTTGCAAAACCGACAAAGTACGTATAACAGCAATATGTAAAATGCGGTAAAAATGTTACTACAGCAGTTTCCAGTATTGAACGGAATATTTGATTAGAAGCCGACACGACTTGATCTTTGGCGACAAATCAGCCACTTAAATAGGACACGGGTAACGTTAATTTGGCCTAATGACGGACGCCGACATCCAATTACAGTTTTGAAGGAAGCAAATACTAGTTTAACACGATTGATCTAACGGTGTCAGTCTGTTTGCGAATACGTTGACCTTAGTGCAAGCAGAGCCGCAGTTTGTGAGTGCAAGCTTGTAGTAGCGCTTTTTATGGGTGGTTATGTTGCAGGCTTAGTAAAATTTTCGGTTTTTAATAAATTGTCTGAACTTTTGAGAATAAAAATGTATGTCATTGACATTAAATAGACGTTACATACTATTTTCATTTATATATCTTGTCCTTAATATTTTATGTCACTATCTACCGTTGATTACAAGCACTCGAGTTACCAATGGCACCGTTTATTAGAACACTTGTTATAATGTAAAGCTTCAATATACCTATACATAATATTAAGATATACTGAGATACTGCGTATTCGATTTATGATGTTAATGTTTATGAGGTGGTTTTTTTGTAAATGAGTAACTTTTTTTATTGCTCTTGTTGGTAAACTAGCATACGGCCCACCTGATGGTGAGTGGTTACCATCGCCCATGGACGTGAACACAGCCAGGGGCAGAGAGAGCCTACTGCCTACCGTAACTACATGTTATATTTTTCTGATAAAACCCTAATACGATTCGCTGTCTCAAACGTCAAGTTTATGAATTTGTAATCGTTCCATGAAATCTATTCGCGTGTCACTTATAATGTGTTAATAATACTCTGCATTACATCATAAACCTTCCTTTAAGGTTAGAAACGGTTAAAATGGATAAAAAACGCATATACATAATAAAATTATACTTGAGACCTTAGAACTTATATCTGAAGGTGGGTGGCGCATTTACGTTGTAGATGTCTATGAGCTCCAGTAACCACTTAACACCAGGTGGGCTGTGAGCTCGTCCACCCACCTAAGCAATAAAAATGATCCATGGACTTCGAATACCACTGAAACAAATCTGGATTCATTTTTGCGAATAACTAACGGTCAGCTTCCACTCGGCTGTTGACATTTTTCAGCGAGCCAACTAAATGACATAAACACATTTCACACTAGATTCATTCGCGAAGCAATTGCTCTTGAGTTGTTAGGTCTCCTTCGGAGGCGCTCGGGCAGTTGTTAGCAAATCCCACCCCTCCTGGCTGAGCATTTCCTCGCCCTCCTGTCCTGGTGAAGCTGGAAAGGCCACCGGGCCACCAGTAATCTTTCAATCATTAAAAAAAAACCTTTCACACTACGTATACTCGCACTAATGCGTATTGTTTCTTTCGGTCACAATCGGAGTTTTGCAACTAGTTTTTACTATATTTGAAGTAAGATAGCTTTGAAAATGCCCAATCCTCCTACATCGGCATACAACAAAACGTATACAAACCGTCTATGCTATGGTGTACCGACACCAGTTAGAGAATCAGTTGAACGGAGAGAAAGTCCTCGGGGTTCATTCACAAGTCGCATACAAATATTTGTGGACGCCTACAAAACCAAAACAGGTTTAGACCTTTCTACGTTTGGAAGCTATGTCGCGATATCAAGTTGCACCAGAATTCTTAATTGTTTTTGTAAAAAGATTGAGGTAATTAGCATTTCTTTGTGTATAAAATTACCCGTATGATTGAAGACAATGTTGCTTTTGATCCAAATCAGCCGTATAACGTCAGACCTGATGAGAATGAAGTTTCATGATCATCATCCAACCCTTCTCAAATTTTTTATTTTTTTATTGTTTAGATGGGTGTAAGAGCTCACAGCCAACCTGGTGTTTAGTGGTCACTGAAACCCATAGACATCTACAACGTAAATGCGTAACCCACCTTATGATATAAGTTCTAAGGTCTCAAGTATAGTTGTTACAAGGGCTGCCCTACCCTTCAAACCTTCAAATTATAATTTGCGTAATTATTGGTGGAAAAACCTCTTGTGAGTCCGCGCGGGTAGGTACCACCTACTTATTTCTGCCGTGAAGCAGTAATGCGTTTCGGTTTGAAAGGCAGGGCAGCCGTTGTAACTATACTGAGAATGTAACTATATCTCAAGGTGGGTGACGCATTTACGTTGTAGATGTCTATGGGCTCCAGTAACCACTTAACACCAGGTGGGCTGTGAGTTCGTCCACCCATCTAAGCAATAAAAAAGAAAATTTAGTTTTAATTAAACATTTTTGTTTGTTGTTAAAGCACATATAGTACAATGAGCATTTTTTTCATAACTTCAACTTCATATGAGATTCTTTCGGTACGGAATTTCATGGTCGAACGTTTATTTATAAATTATTTTAATATTTAATGTTAACGAAAATCGTTTTTATGGTTTAATTATGCTAATATTATTTTTAAGATTTCTAACCTTATTTGAATAGCCTAAAATTCGAAATTTGAAATGTAACCCAAAATGCATACATTTGTTGAAAATCTTTTTTTACTGTCCAAATATTCAGATTTTTATTCAAAGATTTTTAGTTTGTAAATAATTTGTTAAGCCAACAGCACACATTGTTCTGCTGTCGCGACGACTTTACTTTTAAGATTTTCATTTTATTAAAATTATTACAAAAACAAATTAATTTGTTGTTAGCTAATTTTAAAAGCCAGCCAATAAGATCTGATATGGGAGCTTCTACGTGCTGCTGCTAGTAAACTTTCAGATTTGTCGATTTTATTAATATACTCACCTTATTTCCTTTGCTCGACTTTGACACTGACAGTCGTATATCGTAAGCTCGGGTGCCCTTGCCCATTCTGCCGCAAAGGAGTCACTCATTATTAATCTTATTACAATATAATTGAAACTTCAGCACAATCTTTACATGCAAGCAGTGGAATTAATTTCATGGTGTGAAACTTTACAGGTTATTTGCCAATTAGCCAAATTTCATTATCTAATTATTTCAATAGTTCATTTGATAAGTTTGTTTGTCCGTTTTCAGTAATAAGTTAATAAAATAATTATTATTCAATTTACATTTAAAAAAAAACTTGTAGGCATTAATATAATTCAATAGAAATGCTTAGAATAAGAATGCGCGGTAGGAATTAAAAATCATGTACACATTTAAAAAGCTTTTTTTTTATTTGTTGCTTATATGTGTGGATGAGCTCACAGCCCACCTGCTGCTAAGTGGTTACTGGAGCCCATAGACATCGTAAAATGCGCCACACACCTAAAAGCTAGGAACACTCGTTTAGTTAACTACGTATAAGATACATTTCTATTTGAGAGCTTTAAGAATCGCTCACGTTTTAGTATTTACGTCATTTCCACCGTAATACTTAAGGCGCGTTTACATACATAACCTTAAGTGAAAGTATGGGTCCGGTCCACTCATACTAATGTACTGAAATGTTTATGATTCCGGCACCACACTAGCGTTGACCACACTTTTCTCTATCGAGACACGTCGACTCGGTAAATAAGTTGAATAAATTAATCGGACGAGTCTGTGCAACCCCTCTTTCGTCAAAGATCAACCGTTATTAACTTATTACAGATATAAGAAGACAATTAAAACTATTCGAACGGTTGAATCTCGAATTTTCGAGAATATAATAATATGTATTATGATTCTCGTGGTCATGGACAAATAAATCATTTCGTTTAGTTTTTAAACATTCTAATCGCCCGATATTGTTTACTATTTCCAGGCCGTGCTAGTCAATGTAGTATTTTCTTTATTTTTCACGAGTCGTAAATAAAACTAAAACTACTTTTACGGTTTAATTTTGTGGTTTTTTATTGTCACTTATTTCGAGGTTTCGATTGCTTTACAGAGTACGTGGTTAATATGTCAACAATTCCCGAATACTGAAGAATTCTTTTTTGTTTTTTTTTCTGCCCTTGTAGGCAGACGAGCATACGACCCACCTCACCCAAGGACTTTAGTAATGCCAGGGGCAGAGTCAGGCCGCTGCCTAATAATTCCGCAGGGTTGGTTACAACCGAGACTTTAATTTCACGTTTCTATGTCCATACGATGAAAAGAAAATTTGTTGGAGTCCATTTGCTGCCAGAAAGTATTTTTCGCTTATAGTTTCTAACGATTTATGTTGTCTCCAAGTGCACTATTTAATTATTATAAATATACAATGGTTTCAAATAGCTCTAAGTTCAAATCGATCTATTCACTAATTTACTCATTACTCAGATATGAAAAAAAAAGGAAATCCACATTATGTTTGTATTTTTCAGTTCGTACTACAGGGTTTGTACAGAGTTGGCAAATAGATAAGGCATGATCAAATTAATTTTGTACATTAACAATTTTTTTAAAAGTTGCAGATATGTAGTTCTCTAACTATGGAATTTTAGTGTTAACATTGATTTCTTTAATTAGGGTTTAACAAAAAAAAAATACGTATACTTGTTTCTAGATTTTTACTGTTTGTCTTTTAAAGAATGAGAAAACTAGCTTGTAGATATGCTGATGTTTAACGATTATCTTAGAACAGTCTTAATTCAATCAGAGATAATAAGGCCATCCCGCCCCTAAGACTTCAGCATGATTGTTGCTTCGCCAGAAATAAACAAGTCGGTACTAATTCGTCTAGGTTCACCCTAGCACCAGTGGATGGAGAGTAGCAGTAGGAACAGAGGAGTTAAGCCTAGATAATTAAGTAAACGTATTAGCTTAGGAAGGCCGCAATCGCAGACTCATGTTTTCTGTTGAACGGTTAGGTACACTTTTTGTTTACTATATACCTACAGGATTCTTCTTAAATGGCGTGTCTCGCCACAGTGGCAGAAACTTTGGATAATAGTTTCAAATAGTTTGCTAAAATGGGCTCACATGGAGTGTGTACATAAATTGATTGTCAAAATTAATAAAGAAATACAGTTTTGCAATCCCGGACATGGACTCGCGCACATTAAAATTCGGGTTTGAATATTGTGAAGTCGCTTCTGCCTTCGTTTATACTCTTTGGTGGCGTTGAGTCGGTGACTACCATCACTACTTTCCTTTCCAGCGTGTGTGACGTAACTCTATAAAAGAGTGCGCGGTGAAGACGCCGCCGCTATACCGTTTCCGCTCGTCAGGCTGGGCCATAACGTCCCGACCACCGGCAAACAAAGACGCGAGCGGAACCTCTTCCGCTAAGAGCCCACGAACTCAACAAGTGACAATCAAAAGGTGAAGTGTCATGGACACAGTGCATGTGCTTGTGAAGTGTGTTGTGTTTAGCAACGGTGTCGTGTGCGCGTCGAGCGACACTAGACATCCCGGTGGCGTTATTAAAGGTGTGCATTTGTTTCAGATACGAGATGAGGTCGTTGTTCTATTTGGCGGCGTTATGCTGTCTCGTTTTGTCAGCCTACGGGAATCCTATCTCGCGGCCTGAAGAGGATAAGGAAGTGGGGAGGCAGGCCGTCGCTCCAGCCGCTGTAGCGCCAGCCGCGTCCGCTGATGACGACGACGACGACGACGATGATGACGATGACGATGATGATGATGTTGGTCTTGATTTGCCAGGTCAGACTTCCAACTGTGCTTAATTTTTTTTTCATAAGTTTTTTATTTCATACTTATTTTAAAAACATCATTCTCGGAAAATAACCAAGGGAGATTTGTAGGTTTATTTGTTTCGATGTTTCTATTAGTAAAATTTTGAACTTGCTTGTAGAACTTCAGGAAATATCTCTGGCATCACTAACGTATAAACGGTGGCGCGCGAGTAGTTTCAAAATAGGGGCGTATTTAGTACACTTCGAATTAGCTATTTAGTGTTGTGTTGGTTTGCCTAGTATATGTGAAAAATATCTATTGAAATATTTTTTGTAAGATCTCACGGCTATGTCCAAAAAACTCAAAATTATTTTAAAGGCTTACTGTTATCGATATTTATGTAATAAATAATTTTAATTGAAATTGTAATTCAAGCTATTTCGAAAAATGTTTAACCCTTATGAATACTCAGTAATCGCGTTTTATAATTTTGATATCTACACTCAGATAAATACCTAATTTAACAAAGTATTGTATGAAATAAAAAATAGAAACTGAATAAACCGCGTCGTGGTGCTTTAGCACAGTATAGAATTAGAGAAACAATCAATAATAGTATTACAAGTCGTCGATAAAAATTCCTTAGAATCAGGACACGTTCGCTCAAACACGGAATGCCAGTCGATAACCGTGACAAGCGCTCTCATTAGCTAATTAATTCTCGTAGAAGACTTAATCAAAGAAATTGATGCAAACCTTGCTTTCTCAGAAAGCCTAAGTGATCAGGAAGTCACGCATCGGGAACCAACGGCGCGTTCAAACTGATTAACTGTTTCTTTAACAGTTCATTTCTGCTACCCGCTAATCAGTGGTGCCAATACGTTATTATCATTGCCGTAGTTTTGAGACGTGCCTAAATAAACACAGAATCCTAACGGTAGACACAGACTTTATTTAGTTTAGTATTGCATCTTGAAAATGGTGAATGCTAAAGCAGTTTTTGTTCAATGCAGTAGATGACGACGATGAAGACGATGATGAAGACGACGAAGAAGAAGCTGATGATGATGAAGACGATGACTACCTGGAAAGGATTTTCGATGAAATTTTAGGGGGTAAGTGCGAATGGATAGTATGAGTTTCGAATTTCTCGAATTCAGAACTGTAAAAAAGAAGTCTATTTTATGTTGACAAATAAACAAGTTCATCATAAAAGTTCGTAAAAATGGCTTGAACGACCGATTTTATGGCTCTGATTATAAGAACTTAATGGCAAATTGTTTGTTTTAGTAACTGTTTACGAATTGATATTACATATCATTTTCAGGAGACGAAGATGATGATGACGAACCAGCTGTAGCAGCTGTACAGCCTGTAGCAGCCCCAGTGGATACTGCAGCAGCAGCACCCGTAGCTGCTGTTGCTGAAGAAGCTGCCGCTGCTGCTGAAGACGTCGAAGCATCAGAAACCGAAACCGTCGCTGAAGGCGAAGAAAACGAGGTGCAAAAGGATCCCATTAGTGCTGAGACAGAAGCCGTTGCAGCTAGTTCAGAAGCTGCCGCTGCCACCGAAGCCGAAGACGACGACGACGACGAAGATGACATCGACGACGCTCTCGAACCAGAAGATGATGATGAGGAAGACGAGGAAGAAGATGACGACGAAGAAGACGATGTCACTGACGCTTTCGGCAGAAATGTCTCGGCTAAGCACTCACGTGAGTCCAAAAAGTTGAAGGCGAACATTGCCGTGTATGCCAAAAAATCAGGGAAAAAAGCCAGTTATGCGGCTAAAATAAAGAAAACCAAAGCAACAATGGCCGCGGCGGCAGCAGCCGAACACAAAAAGTTCAGATAGTGATTAGGCGACGGCGGAGTCCTCGTCCATTCATCCACCTGAGAGACCTCCACGGTCCCCTCCTTTAGCTTAGCTATTTATTGACTATTTATTTATTTTAATATTTATTTAACTTATTAAGTGTGCGTGTTTGATGTATGAAAGTGATTTTTAGCATGGAACCGAGCGAGATAAATTAATGTCTAGATCGTGTCACACTGGTCACGTGGCAATTTATTTGAAATAAATCTGTTGTTCTAATTTGTTGTATGAAATTTATTCTCGTACCTTTTCGAGCATTCGTGCGTTGAATACATCAAATCTCGACTGAAATATATCATAAATTTTCGTCGAATTTGAATTACATAAAAATCGGTCAGAATACTAGTTGGCTGTTTCAGTGTTAGATTTCGGTTAAAAGTTAATCGAGTGACATTATCTAGTAATTAATTTAATTTTGATTGTTATAATAAATGTGTTATACTAGTCAGCTATAGTATTTATATTCTCTTTCCTTCCCGTTCATATAAAAGTATCCTATAAAGGTTGTCAAATGCATAACATAACATTATTTATTTATTCATTTTTTGTACATATAACAATAAATATATAACGAATTATATTTATATGGTATTAACTAGCTTTTTGACCGATTTATCTATGTAGTTTAACGCATAAATCATCCTTTCCTATATTTTGTTCATTCCCTAAATAATTTCAAATGTTAACGCCTAATGCCACACGATAAAGTTTTGCGTGAATTATAATACTAATAACGTTTGAAAACTCCCGTGGTAATAAATTAGAAATCTAGAGCTAAGTCGGTGCCCGGTATATGTAAGGTAGCACACAGCAGGTTGCCCCGAAGGAACTAGTTCAGGCCCCATGTATGTTATGAGGTCGTCCGTCCGCTTACTTTCCCAACGAGTTCGATGAACTCGCCCGATTTCTTCTAAAACCTTGACACTTTCTTTCTATGACCTTGCTTGTTCAATCTTAGGAACGACCTTGGTAGGAAGTAAATTCGAATTTCAATTCAGATAGAAAGTAAATCGAGTTAAATGTTTACTCTCACTCGATTATGACGTAATTCACGAAATTTGCATTACGAACGTCCGGCTCGGTGAAACTAGACAACGAGATGTGAAAAGAGAAATTTTTTAAATGTTTACCGTCGTGAAACGTGGGGAGTGTCGCGAGAAGGCACATTCGACCCAAATCGAACTTGTTTGAGATCGGTTATTGACGCCACTGCCGCTATCTCGCCGACGGGCTCCGATCACGGATGTTTATATGTTCGTATGGTTTAGAAAACGGATTTATTAACATGATTTTATAAGCTTTACGTGAATATTACAAAAATATCTAAACACTCTGAATCCAAAAAAACAAACTTGGTATAGAGCTTTGAATTAGGTTCAGTGAAGTATCAAAGTGTGTTGTAACTAGATTTCTTTGAATGTGCGTGGCGCGGCACGCAATTTCTTTTACGTGTGGAAAATAGAAAATTCACCGTTCAGTGGACGTATTAATTGTAATCAATGATTAGAATTCAAACGGCTCTTCGAGAACGTTACGGTTAGTTCGCGTGCCGGTGCTCAACGTGTCTCGAATGGGGCTATGTGGCTGTTCCGATGAATAATTATAAGGTGTAACTTACACATCGTTAGGTAGCCACGTCGGAATGACAATGTGCATCTGATAGTTTTGAATATTTAAATGAGAAAAGCCATATCGCGCCGGTCAAAAGAGAAATTGTTTACAAATGAAGTTTCTCTGATTTTGTAATCATTATTTAGAAGTGTGATGTTGGTCACAAGTGAAAGCCGAAAGTATATTTATTAATAATATATGTAAAATATTATTTTAATAATAACATTTAAATAATGTAAAGCAAGCACCTTTGATGTTTCACGATTATTCACGCAAAACTTGCATAACGGATTTGGATGAAATTACGAACAAAAATAATTTATAATCTGGGTTTGTTTGCATACACTCACACAGGATACTTTTCATCACAGTAAATTATTTACATTACCCAGGCAGCTCCAGGTATATCTTAATAAATACGAAAGTATCTGCTCATTCGTGATTTTACGTACCGAATTATCTAAAAATCGACTGTTCGATTATAGATCCAAAAGCCGTTCTTTCTCCCGAGAAAATAAATTATTTTATATCAAAGCAGGATGCAATATTATCTTATTACTCGTAATGACGAGTGACTGTAATCATATGTTCGTTGCAGTGCTAGTAAGCTTAACTTTAAACCTTTCAAGAGTTTACAATAGACTACCACTTCACAACAGAAAACCACTTAATCTCATATCTATGTTTAATCGCAGAGTTAGTGCTATTTACAAGCATTCATAGAATTAGAAAAAAAAACCTGTTAAAAAAGTAATGTTGCATTCTAATAGGCGCCTTGAGTGATGAACCGAACAAGAAGCCTGCTCCTGAGGCTGCGGCGCACAACGATATTTTCAAAAGATATAACAGATTCGTAGATAATATCCTGCAGAAGATGAACGACATTTTAAGGAAGTCCTACGACCCAGTGAACGTAAAGCTACAGCCGATAGACGCAAGTAAAAAAAGTAATAAACCCAAAAAGAACAAACCAAAATCAAATAAAAGGTACGTTTTGTTAGTCAGTCAATTAGTAGTAAGAGATTGTCATCTTTAGACAGGAATTTTGCAATACTTTCACTTTCTCTGATTTTGAAACCTTTTGTAATTCGAATGATCTACTGAATGAGATAATATTATGTCGATTTATTACATTCACTTTAAATATCCTAAAACGTTCTACGTTTGGGCAATTTGGCTATTTCCACCCACTTAATTGATTAATCAATACTTTTTCTGCAACGCCAATTTTCAAAAGGAAATACGTTTATTTTCAGGAAAACAAACAAAAAGAACACATCTCGACGAAATTCGACTAAGAAAAATAAAGTTAAGTCAACTGAAATCCCTGAAACTAGAAAAGAAGAAATTGTAGAAAATAGCGATGTTAAGCCTATCGAAAATGTCATTGAGGAAATTACCAATGCTACATCTGAATCTAGAGCTATTAAAGACACAAAGGCTAAGCCGACAACTATTAAAGCTAAACCGCCAACGAAAGCCACTAAACCAAAACCCAAGCCCCCAACAAAGACAACAACAAAGAAACCAGTCACAACAAAGAACAAGACAAAGACAAGTGAAAAAAGCAGACCGAGAGCCAAAGGGACTCTATACGGATTATCTTCTTTGAGGAGAAAGGGAGACGTTTCTGTCAAAATAGAGGCAGATCACACGACTGTTAAAAGTAATTTCGCAGTTGGACCTCTTGTTTTAAGAGTCGAGAAAGAGGTGAGCTTCGGAAATATTTCAATATGCGTTTCCTAGAAATATTTCGAATCTGATATACAGTTGTAGATTCCTTGAAGCTTTCTATGTGAAAAATAATTAATTTATCGCGAAATTATTTATTCATAGGTCGGACGTGGAGCTAAGAAAGAGTTGAAATCTGCCACCGCCACCACGGAGGAGATGATCGGGAAATTGAGTTTCAGAGTTAGTAGCCAGGGTGTCGCCACACTGCATTCGATCAAGGTTCTACAGCCGAAACAGGTAATGAATTCAATTACAATTTGAACATCTTGAATCCAACTATAAACTGCTCTCCATTCAAATTACCTTTAAAAGAAATTAGATAATTATTTCTGTCCTTCTTCAAACGAGGCTTGTGGAGAGTATTAAGCAGTAGGCAGCGGCTTGGCTCTGTTCCTGGCATTGCTGAAGTCAATGGGCAACGGCAACCACTTACCATCAGGTGGGCCGTACGCTCGTCTGCCTATAAAGGCATAAAAAACTGATTCCAAAGTGAAAATGTTTATGATTGGTTTATGTACAGTCGTCAAAGTAATCAAACTTTTTGGTTTCTTTTTCTTTCGTACACCCCTATCTTTGATGAATACAATCTATTTCATAGATTATATTGGCATATTTTTTCATAGGTACGAGTCGTCAGTAATCACGAGCGCACTCGTGAGTTAGTATGGCAACGAAGCTCAAGAATAGCTCACGTCGTCTCTGAAAAGTTGTTGTCCGCATCTAGACCTATGTTCAACCAACATACTGTAGTAAAACAGTAAATTTTCACACACATTTTTTCTGAATTTAAAATATTTTTCTATCTAAAATGAATGAATGAAAAGAGTTATCGATTTAGAATTTAATTTATAATTATTAAAAAACTTGCATTTACTATTTCATAATTGGCATAACACGGTAGTATTCCTTAGCTTTAGTGAAATCAACATTTTGCATTGTTTACTACAATAATGAAAATTACTGATTTATAGACAATATTACTGATTTTCGGTTTGTTGATTTTCTTGCTATGGTGTACTACTGCAACTATTGGGGTGTTTAGAAGAATAAGAGGTGATGGTACAATTACAGAAGAATACTATTTGACTGATTTATGAATTTGTTTGTGTATTAATTAAGCAAAAATAATTTAGTATTTTAAATTTATGATACTCACTGTGTACTGTAGTCAGAAAAATGCATTTATTACTTTGTAACGAATGGTGCTAAGTTATGTGAATAATTATATTTATTTAACGAAGAAAAAGGATGATTTTCAATTCTGTCAATATTAAGCAAACGCAAGAAGCAAAAAAGCGTACAAATTAGTTTATCAACAACAGCACTGCCGACTCATGCTGGTTCGGTTAAACTACCCACTAAATATTATTTAAAACTTGTATCAACTAAGTTGTAGATATAAACAAATTGTGGAACATAAACCAAAATACCAATACTCTCTCTCTCATTGCGGGCTTGGGAAATATGAAGATACAATTGAAAAAAATATTTACTAGTTAAAGACGTTGCTACTGTTTTGACTTCTCTTAGACCCTTAATTTAAAATCATTGTCGATTTGTCTAGTACAAAATGACGTCAATTTATCAGTTTATCATAAGCAATCAATAAGTATAAACTTATTGATTGCTTTAAGTATTGAAGATTGAGTTAAGTATAAACTATATAAATGCTGGTATCAAATATGGGGAAATTTAATACTCCGATTAAAAGTATTCATTCGAGTCAATAGTTATTCATTGTTTAAGATAAATCGACATTTTAAATTTTAGCTTTGAAAGTACGGGATTCAGTATTTATTACGCGATTTATGTTCTCACACAAAATTTACAGGTAAAAACGTTGAGACAAATCTAATGAGACCAAACTAGATGAGTTGACGAGTGGCATATCATGAGTTCCATTCACAGCTTCTAGGTTCACCATTAGACCAGCTCTTTGGTCTTATATTGTTAAGTTTTATTAAAAATAGATGAAATTTGAATTTAATCATCTCACTATGACACATGCAATTAAAATTAATAGAGTGTGTAAAATGAAAAATTTCTAAGAATAATCTCTGTAATCAATAAATAATATACAAATAAAGTTTTTGAATATTTTTTATTTAAGGAATGTACTTGATTAAAGTTTCAAAGCACAAAACGAGCACACAATAAATTAATATTGAAAATCAAACCGATTCGGTATTTAATTATTTCGAAAACTCTAGAAGATTCTATCTTCTATTAAATACGAACAAAATTACATTTTGTTACAGTATTTTATTAATAAACTATCTTTTTGCGAATAAAAGAATTAAAAAAAAATGTATATAATAGTATTATTTTCTTTGGCACATAACAATTATTTACGAAAAACTTGGTATAAAATCGTGAATTTTGTATGTCATGATTTTTTATTTACGATTCATTTAGGTACTTAATTATACGTATTTTATAAAACATTTATAAAATATTATTCACTTATTACACTATGGTATGTATTTATTCAGGAACTTTTTACATATTCGAAATTGTTATAATATTATATAAGTTAATTGTGGAACGCAATAATATTTATATGCATATGTAAATTATACATTTGCACGCTTACGTGTTACTGAAATAAATAAAAAGAAGTAATTTAAGTTGGTAAGTACCTCTTTTATTTCTACTATTATTTCTGATAATGGCTATTTTTTAAATATTGATGGCTGTATGATTATCCAACGAATGTTGCCACTTTACAAAATGATTTACTTCTTACAAAACGTACAAAATCACATCTAATTAATTAGGAAGCATTTCTATTGTACCTGAGGTTTATTATTAAATAATTTCCTCATCGTACGTGATATGTCTTTTTCAAACGACGATCGAGAAAACTTCAAAGGTAGGAGGAATACATCCTGGTTGTATTCCCCGGATTTGCTGACGTCCAGTGTACTTATTGTGAGTTTTTTAGCTTCTCAATAGCGTAACAGTTAACTCAAAATAACTAATCTATATATTAATACGTGAAACAAAAACTTTGTACCCCTTTTTACGAAAATTGCGCGGACGGAGGAGTATGAAATTTTCCACACTTACAGAGTGTATAGAGAAGGAGTGAAGAATTCTAATATATTTAAAAAAAAACTATGCTTTAATAATACATTAAATCAATAAAAAAAACATTACAAATACTACCATGTACGCACACACATAGATATACTCTTTGTTTATTGTCAAACTTTTGTTATTATTGCAAATAGTCTGTGGTCAAATTGAGAATAGGTTAATATTGTTTATCTTTAATATTATTTGTCTATAGTATAGTCTTGGCGAAATCTGTGATTATAGAATTATAATAGAACCTTAATAATGTTCAAACTTATAATTTCAATTAATTATAGTCGTATTTCGACTACTGTGGGACCATTAGTAACTAGGAACAGCGCCCCTAGCGGCAAACGTTCCAACTGCATACAAATTTGAGTTAACTTTTACGCTATCGAGAACGTTAAAAAACTCGCACAGAGCACACTGAAGTCCTACCACTACTATTAGGTGGGCGGTATGCTTGGCTGCCTTTAGTTGGATTAAAAGAACGCTCACCAATGATTCGATGACGTAACATACACGTGCATACTTACTTATTAATTCGCTTCAAATATAATACTTTAAGAATATAAATGCGATAAATAATTCGAGATATCCTTTACGATTAACAGTATCTGGTTGAGGAAATAAACAACAAAAAAAAATTTTTAGAGAGCCGTTTGATGTATGTGAGAAATGAGAAATTTGCCTAATTGTGTAAAACATTAAAATAATTAAGTATTTTTTTATATTAATACAAAAATAGCACCTCAATTTTAATATTACTATATACTGGTAACGCAGCGTTTACGTAACGTAATAGAAAAAAACTAAACTGTTATAATTAATTAATTACATGCAACTTTACATTGTACTGACTAAGTCTACTGGTGATATTTAGTACTATGACGTCATGTGTTATTGACCTCGTTGCTGCGCGGTTTGTTTCCGTTTCTGTTTAGAAGAGGGGTCGTATTTTTTTCGTCGGTTATGACTATCTCTGTGACGTCATCGTCGACTCTTAACGACTCGTAGTTGGGCGGGGGTGTTTGGCGTTTCTCCTGCCCATTTATCACTAGTAAAGGTACCTGGCCGGTAATGTCTGAAAAAAAAAACAAATTTGTGAATTGTGCTCTATGACAAGCGCAGGTTAGCTCAGAGGATAAAGAAAGATTCTAGCCATTAAGGATGCATATGTAAGTATGTGAGTGTGGGATAACTTTTAATTGGTTTAATTAGTCGAAATTAAATTTATTATCCGCTTATATTTCTGTTTGCCTACAAGTACATTAAACCGCCAGTAGTGGTTACAATTTCTTATGACTTTGAATGTGATTAAATTGTTTCACGGCCAAAGTCGTTGTTGAGGGTGTGAGGTGAGAAACATTCCCGATCCACTAACGGTGCTTTTAGGAACCTCAAGCACTGGTCATCGTTCTCGTCGAACCCGTCGCTTGTGACGAAGGGCTCGACGAGTAAACTCACCCACAGACACAGCCCACTGAGTTTCTAGCCGGATCTTCTCAGTGGGATGCGTTTCCGATTCGGTGGTAGATTCTGCGAAGCACTGCTCTTGCTAGGGTTCGTGTTAGCAACATCGTCCGGTTTGAGCCCCGTGAGCTCACCTACTAGTTAAGGATATGCTGAAATAGCCTCTGAAGGCTATCAGCTTAGGTAGGAAACAAACCAAGAGGGGCCATCGTACTCCCTTACGGGGGCACGGAACGGGCCTCGAGACAAACCCCACTGCCCGGGCAGAAGCTCCCTGCCGCACAGGACAGGGGTGAGGTGGATGCAGGATGAGATGAAGGGGGGACTGTTCGCAGCGTGCTCGTCACAATTACATCGACAAAAAATATATACTTATACATAATACGATGGGCTTGGTTAATTCCGGGAATGACTTCCGGCGGCAGGACCCTTCGGCGTCGTGTTGTCCTCTGCTTGCGGATTCTTTTTTTCCTTAGAACTAACTACAAACTATCTACAACTTACTAAAACTACACTACACTACTATTTACAAAGCGAGGACAACAGTCAGCATACGAGGGTCCCGCTACCGGCCCCACCTCTACAAAACAGAGGGGGAGCCGCGGCACTAATTTAGGCGCTCACCCGCTCCGGGCTCCCCAGAAGGGGAAGACTGAAGCGGGGAGGGACCGACTTAACAGACACTCCCCAGACGGGGGAGTGGTCCACCCACGGGGGTGAAATGGATCCCCATAGGGGGAAATCCCAACAATGTGGGGGGAACGATGAGTGCGGACAGCTCAGTCCCATGGGGGCACTCATTATGAGCACTCCCATATCACTCCGGTCAACTTAGGTAGGGAAAAAACTAGAAATATTTTTAACGATAAGCAGTGGCTTGGCATTATGCGACCCCGGTCGTGTTGCACATTAGGACATTGCGACGGGTTTTATGATAGATTCAAAATGTCCGCTTACTTTGTAGCGTCGTGTCGAGTTCAGAATTAGTGAGCACGACGACCACACTGGAGCCCGCGTTCCTGAACACCGACGCGACGCTGGCTCGCGGGGAAAGCAGGATCAAAGGCTGACCGCGCGACGACAGAGAGTTTGACAATGAACACATTCCTTTAGCTGCCGTGAAATCCGCTCCTGAAACAGCATCAAGAAAAACAACTTACATTTTTTTTTTGCTTAGATAGGCACCTGGTGTTAAGTGGTTACTGGAGCCCATAGACATCTACAACGTAAATGCGCCGCCCACCTCGAGATATAAGTTCTAAGGCCTCAGTATAGTTACAACGGCTGCCCCGCCCTTCAAACCGAAACGCATTACTGCTGCACGGCAGAAATAGGCGGGGTGGTGGTACCTACCCGCGCGGACTCACAAGAGTTCCTACCATCAGTTTGGTTTACTTACCGAGAACATATCTGCAGTCTATAACGACGGGCATACTGCACCCGCCCTGCTTCTTAGCGACCCTCTCAACGTACTGCCTGATGTATTCAACTCCGGGGAAATATAGACTATTCCCAACGGTCACCATTAAATACGAAAAGCCCGATCCATTCTACAATAATTCAAAAATAATAATTATTATAAATATATATATATATTTCGATATAAATTACAAATAACCTTTCTATGTTTAAAGTTTTGATATTGCTATTATTGAAAAATTGAGATAGTTAAATTTGTTGGCTAATAAATAATACTACGATGTTATGTATATCTTTCTTTATATGCCTTGATGCAGCCTTATAGGACGAAAGATATGTCGTAGCGCTCTGGAAACATTGGAGGGAAGTTCATTGGACAGTCGGATGGTAATCGCTATAAAAAATATCTATGAAAGTATTGTAGATGCATGCAGTGGTTTTGGGTAGTTTTATTGCTTCGCAGGCGGGCAGTGCGATGATAAAAACACGGGTATCCGACTTTGAAGTTGCACTATCGACGAATCGATTCGGCTTTGGAATGAGCTCCCCTCCACGATGTTTTCCGAGCGCTATGACATGTCCTTCTTCGAACTAGCCTAGTGGAGAGTACTTAACGGTAGGTAGCGGCTTGGCTTTGCCCTTGGCATTGCTGAAGTCCATGGGTAACCACTTATCATCAGGTTGGCCGTACGCTCATCTGCCTACTTCTTCTTACTTCGGTT
This sequence comes from Bombyx mori, assembly GCF_030269925.1. Taxonomy (NCBI): domain Eukaryota; kingdom Metazoa; phylum Arthropoda; class Insecta; order Lepidoptera; family Bombycidae; genus Bombyx; species Bombyx mori. The sequence continues at coordinate 9,446,150 of NC_085123.1, forward strand.
TCCTCAATACTGAGGGTCGTGACCTCCTCCTCGCAACAAGAGTTTATTACGGACCATTCCACGCCATTTGCCTCTATCTGCCGCCGAGTATAGAGCATCGTGAGCTGTGGTGTCGAGTGTAGTGCGGATCTGGTCAGTCTAACGTATCGGGCCTGTACCTCGTGGTCTTCTTCCGTTCACCTTGCCAGTCACCATTACCTTCTCCAAGCTGTCGTGATCCTTACTTGCAATGTGGCCAAAGTAATCCAGAACTCTATGTAGGCAGATGGTAGAAAGCCTCGTCTTTATCAGGAGTTCTTGGAGGATCGACACGTTGGTGCGATGTGCTGTCCAGGGAATTCCTAGCATCTGCTTACTAGGGCAGTAAAAAAATATCCTGTTACCGTTATGACTTCAGAGTCCAGCTGTGGCCTCGCGCTCGGGTACAGAAGCAGCAGCACGTTCACGGCCACGCCCGCCAATATCCCGAGCTCCACCCCGATGGCCAGACACAGGGCGAACGTCGCGAACGCAGGCACTAAATCGGCCCGACGAGAACGCCACATCGGTTTCACTACCTGTTCATGGAGCAATATAGGGAGGTGAAATGCTATTTTAGTTTAAGCACCATGCTATTTTGGTTTAGCAACATGCTATTTTGGTTTAGCAGCATGCTATTGTGGTTTAAGCAACATGCTATTTTGGTTTAACACATTCACTGCCATGTAGGTCACCGGTGACCTACGCGGCGCACTCAAGTAATTATGTCGATTTCTGTTACTAAGCGCCTGGATTTCCTAACTTTGCCTCTTTTGTTTGATAATGTATGTTTTAGTCTTTTAGGTCTCTTAGAAATAGATTCATTGTCAGTATCTTCGGATTGGTCTTTCCCAGAGTCTACTAGATATTCCGGCGCTTTAATAAGAAGAACAAAGAGAGAAATTGTTGAATGTACCCTAAATGAAATATGTTAGGGTATTGACGTTGTTAATTAATCAGGCGAGAGTTGCGGCTCAGATGCTGTCTAATGGGGGTAGGACACAAGAAAAGTACGTTTAGTAGCTAGATTCCCATTGAAGTGCTTATAAACATGAAATTTTCTGTGTACAATAAGCGTGTAAAATGAACATGAACACAAGGAAGCTAGTCGTGATCTAGTTTGCTATAAGAACAAAGTGACAAAGACTGATAAGAGAAGAAGATTTATATACAGCAGAAAAACTAGTGCACTTTTCAAAAATATTTTTTTTTAGGAATTTATATTTACCTCGTATTCTATCATAAATATCACAGCGCAAATGATGACCGCCGCGAGTGCCGCCTTTGGTATGTAGTAGAAGTATGGAGTGAGCAGACTTAAGGCGAGAAGTACCAAAGCACCTGAGAATTAAAAAAGGAGCTCCATAACTTTTCTTAAACATATTTTAATTCTTTTATTTTAATCTACTAAAATTGAGGGTAGGATGGCCGTCAAACTGTATAAATAAGACTTCGAACTCATGTCTCAAGAATGGCGCAGCATTATGGTGTGATGATGGATTCCTGTAACCTAGCGCCAGGTGGGCTAGGAGAACTCGTTCTCCCTCACTATTCGGAGGGATAAAAACCACCAGTAATTAGGCAAAATATAATTGTTGTGGTTTTTTTATTGCACCATATTTATTATTCCTTCACAGCGGAAGTCATTCGTTGACATTTGTATTTTGTATAATGATTGACAGGAAAAATATGTATATGATATAGATGTTTTAATTTACAATGCCATGAACTAATTCTAATGGTTATGAAGGTTCCCCTAATCTCAACAAATATCGAACGTGGCATGTCTCTAATCTAAATAATTACGAATACTTTACTTAGGTTATGCTCCGATATATACTCCGTGTACTGTAATGTGCACCCCTCGTAACTATACTTAACTTAGAACTCATATCTCAAGGTGGGTGGCGGCATTTACGTTGTAGATGTCTATGGGCTAGAACAGACAAGGCCATATGGGCTTAGATCCCCTTGCCTTTCCTAATAAGGAAAAAGTGTACCAAAGAAAAAAATTCTATGGTCTCCGGCAACCACTTAACACCAGATGGGCTATGGGCTCGTCGACCGATCTAAGCAATAAAAAAAAATACTTTACACCTTATTTTCTATTTTAATCTCTCCACTAATTCCTCTTCCAAATAATTATTTCTATTGGCGTCTGTAGTTTCCAGTTGCGAATGAATTTAAAAATAAATCAGGTTTCGTGAAATGATATTTTTTTATATTTAATGTAGTCTAAGTAGTTAGATGGTACTTCGTCCCGCCCCGGTTCAGTTGCAGCTTCAGCAGAAATTACAAAAAAGCGGAAGTATTCGGGTTTGAGGTCTTCTTATTCTTTTTTGCCTTTCGCGGTTGAGACGATGGGCCCTTGGGGCCCTGAAGCAAAGAAATTTTTAACAGAAATCTCCAAACGCTTGAAGGAGGTTACACATGATGCTAAGGCTGGCTGGTACTTTGCACAGAGAGTGAGTCTGGCTGTCCAACGAGGCAACGTAGCCAGTATCTTGGGGACTGTGCCTCCTTCAAGCGCGTTGGAAGATCTGTTCTACTGTGTGGGTTGAGTTATGTTAAATTATTTTGATTTGACTTTTTGTTAATAAAAAATAAATATAAATAAATGTAGTCTAAGTTAAATTATTAATTTAAATATCTTTAAAATAGTGCTGTGTGTCTTTAGCTTATAAAGGTGCTTAAATGCTTTCTTTTTTTATAAAGAAAGAAAATAACATATCCATTTCAAGTTCTAGATAAATTTTAAAATTGGAAAATAAAGTTTTTTTTTTTTAATTACGCGTGTAAGCTTACCGTATCTGATATTTGATAATGGTTGTTCGTAATTTATGAGTTCGGGAATGCTTTATCCGATAGATATGGAATTTGATACATTTGTTGGCATTTAGGGACAGTTTTCATCAGCGCAAGATAACGAAGTTTATCATAATGGACATGAGCCGAGTCTCGTTATTAAAACAAGATTTACAAATAATTGGAGCATAATAAAAAAAAATTTTATTGCCTAGATGTTTTGACGAGCTCACAGCCCACCTAGTGTTAAGTGGTTACTGGAACCCTTACACATCTACAACGTAAATGCGCCACACACCTTGAGATATAAGTTCTAAGGTCTCAGTATAGTTACAACGCTGCCCCACCCTTCAAACCGAAACGCATTACTGCTTAACGGCAGAAATAGGTGGGGCGGTGATACCTACCCGTGCGTACTCACAAATGGTCCTACCACCAGTAATTACGCAAATTATAATTTTGCGGGTTTGATTTTTATTACACGATGTTATTCCTTCACCGTGGAAGTCAATTGTCAAAAGTAAAGCAGGAAGTATTTAAAATACATAAAATGAAAAAAATAAACACTTGCTTTTACTTTAAAAGCAAATAATTTGACGAAGCATGACTATTGAAATTGAAGAATGGTATAAACCAGACATTACAAACAATTCGTTCACGAAATTGTATTATTATTTAAATGTGTTATTATATTTTATACGAATCTATTATATTAAAAAGGAAATGAACGTTATAGTATAGTATTTTATTCGCATAAATATGTGAACGGTCTGCGTGTCTACCTGACGTTAAGTGGTAAGCGGAATGAACATCACGAGATGAGGTTGAAATCTTAGTTGTATTGTATCTAGGCGCGGGTAGGTACCACCACCCTGCCTGTTTCTGCCGTGAAGCAGCAATGCGTTTCGGCTTGAAGGGTGGGACAGCCGTACTAACTATACGGAGACCTTAGAACTAACATCACAAGGTGGGTGGCGCAATTACGTTGTAGATGTCTATGGGCTCCAGTAACCACTTAACACCAGGTGAGCTGTGAGTTCGTCCACCCATCCAAGCAAAAAATAATAATTCAAAAAACACTTGTGTAGTTTGAGTTGGCATTAAACATCCGAACGTGTGACATTGATGACATTTATTATTATTGACGGTGTTATGAGGGTGACCAAGTTTAGACGAACCTGTGTATATACTCCCGAACTGTGTTGCTACACCGCTGGCGTGGTTCACAGCACTTCTCGAAAACGAACCCGTTATCGGCATTGCGCCAACAAACGAACCAAAAATATTCGCAAACGATATGGTTATCAGTTCTTGGGTCGCGTCTATCGAGTCTCCGCTTGCTGGAACATATTACATAGTTACATAGTGACCTGGATTCTAGTCCTTTGAGCGGAATCTTGAATAACAATATTTGAAATGGGAAGTAAAAATGAAAAAATTTAGATGACTAATATGAAATTGTTTTTGGGATAAAATTAAATAATGATAATTCAACCATAGAGTTCAACCATATGTATTTAGTCCAGCGATTTTGTATCTTGATACTAAAAGCATAAAAAGCAACTATTGTTGCACGTATAATTCAGAAGAATCACTTGACACATCGCGATACATCCAAGAAATCCAATTAATGTTTTCGCATCCGTCAATTTCTTTTTTCCTACCTAAGCCTGATGGCTGATCTCGACGTTGCTAACACTAACCCTAGCAAGAGCAGTGCTTCCCAAAATCTAGCACCGGATCGGAAACGCGACCCACTGAGCAGATCCGGCAAGAAACTCAGTGCGCTCACCAATCAAATGATAGTTACATAAAAGGGGTATTGTAAATATTACCGAAAAAGTAGACCGGCGATTTCTAGAATGATACCTCTCAAAAAAATTCGAAAAGCATTAGTTTACTAATTACATACTACGTAATTGCAATTAAAAAAAAACTGAAGTGTAAAATTACCGATCTGGGGGGAATACTGGCGACTGCCACCTATTTTGCGTTACATTGCGTGTCAATGTGATATTAATTAAATCGACAATTATTTCGTTCCGGTTACGGCTTCAGGGACAGTCTGCCTACTTGTATGTTTAGTTGGTAGGCATATCCAATGTTGATACATTGTTAACAGTCTGTCAACTGTGAATAATCGCCAACGAGTACTTCACGTGAGTGTGATGTCAGAAAAAAATAATCACTACCAATCCCGAACACCAAACTAGCTTTAGAAGCTTGTTATCGTTCAGATCACGAACACGATGTATGGTATTTGCTTAACTAATATGAAGAATTCGATAGGAAAATACATTAATGATACGGACTACTATAGGCTTCGATCATTGGGAATGTATTCAATGTGACTCGAAGTGCTTGTCTCGGATCTGCTCTTATCCTCTGAGATTATTTTTTTCTAAAACAAAAGTTCTCGAATGTACGATTTCTTAAATATACGATTTCTTAAATAAAATCGACGCTTGAAAGTCAAACGTGACTAAGCGACAATGCGTGAACTTTACAGTAGACTAATTTAAAGTTGAAAAACCAAAAACTAAATTTATTTTAACGAATCTAGCTACAGCTACTACAGTAGAATCTAGCTAGTAGCTGTAGGATTGAAATGATTTTAATATACCTAGAAATATATATTTTTTGCGCATCGAATATGGTTATTGCCTATCATTTATGTACAAAGCAGTTATTGTCGCTTAGTCACGTTTGCCTTTCAAGCGTCGATATGTATTTTACGCTAATTTCAATGTAAATTACTTCATGGAAATACGTGCAATAGCGGAAGCTTCATCCACGTTTTACCTATAATTAACAAAGGCACAAGGACCTGCGACTCACTGTAGTTCGATGATACGAGAATTAGCAGCGGTACTAACTATCAATTTTTATTAAGTTTCTTTAACTTTGCATTAGATGCGACATAAATTAGCTTGTTATCGATATAAAAAATAACTTAATATAGTTGTTGACTCACCAAAAGCTTTAGCAATAGCCACATTGCCCAATACCGCTATGATAGGAACTAAAACTATGGAAGAACCGAGATCGGAGCACATTTCTATGAAGGTGACATTTTTGCCGCCGTATTCCGTGCTGAACGGCGGTAGCTTGAACGAGGGAAGGCCTTCTCTGAAAAAAAAAATCACAATTTCACCGTATAAATACTAACATAAAGGTCACCATGACTTAGGGTTCAAAGGTCGTAGCTCATACAGGCTCTCCTGCTACTACGGATTAGTGCTCTCTAAAACTTAGTACACCACACGAACACCTCGGAGTAGCAAATTGCCATCAGTTCCCGTAATACAAAACAACTTAGATTTGAAACGGACGCCACAAAATTCAATATATCACAAATAAGGGGGCACGTACATTAATCACGTGAGGCATTTTTGTAAATTTTTCGATGAATTTTCCCCCCCCCTCTCGATGAATTTTCGTAAGATTTTCCTCAATTCTCTCCCTCCGCACCTGCTTTCTCCATATTCATTCTTTTCAAAAATTCTTCTTCTTCAAAATTTATGTTTTGCCTGTAGGCATGTTGGATTATTGAGAAAAAAAAACATAACTTGTTCTATTACTTTTATTGAAGACTAGAAAAGATTAGTATTTGTGAATATTACTGTAATATAAAATCACAATCATAAAATTAAATAACGACGTTTGTCGAACACATGTCGATACAGCTGGTCGATAGTGCTTAGACGATCGAGCGATACTTTGCTGATCTGTGGGGTTCGGACGAATACGACAAGCACTATTATGTCAGATTTGGCCATTATTATTCTAGATATAAATTTTCACGCAATTTTACACGGTTTTCTGAAAGATTTTTTACGTGATATTAGCTAAGACTCCCCCTTCCATTTAAGTGAGATTTGGAAAGATTTAGCTTTCCCCCTCCTGACTTCCTCAACCCCCCTCAACACCTCACGTAATTAATGGACGCCCCCTAATGAATATCATTATTTTTCAGCTGCAGATATCTGTGTATTAATTGTAAATTTGTTGTAGATTGTACTTAATTAATTGTAAATTTGTAATTTTAAATGTTAATAATATGTATTATAATATTAACCATTTACTTGGGAAGTGTTTCTTTCCTTCTTAATTTAGTATCTTACTCTAATAGTTTATGGCGCTATTTTTTAATCTTTCCACTTGCTACTATGGCGCCACCTTCGTAGGATCCGTTTCGGCGGACACTTTTTAATACACTGAGATTCCTCCTTACTTCTATCCTCCATAACTGTACACTATTCGTTCTCATGAAGTCGGTCGTAAAAGCACACAGTTTTGATTTGTATAGTATTTTTCACAATTAATTACTATACTGTTATCTTAATTGCCGACCTAAAGCGAATGTCGAATGCGATTGCGACCTCCCGATATAAAGATTGGTTAAATGTTGATGTAATAATATATGAGTTAGTGATAAAATGTTGTGAAATTAATTCTCTCAAATATCGCGATAATCTAAAGTTTATCAGAAGGTCAAAGATCTAACCGAAATCGTATTTTCGGTGGATGTTTTTAACGGCAGAGCTGCCGAACAACAATAATAAAAAAGGCGAAAAAACAAACAATTGCCTCTGCAATTGGTTCATTTTTAATGCGGAAATTGAAACAAAAAATTAACATATCGATGGGGTAAAAGGCTATTTGGTTTAAGTGTCATTTTTGAAGCCTTACAGCCATTTAAACTTTAAAATTTGGAAAAAATATCGTAACAAAGAAACATTTTCAGCTATTTCAATGGAGTTGTTTCGGACAGTGGACTGCATCTTGTGTGGTTGGTTAGCTTCGATAAAATTTGATTTAGAAAGAAGGCTTTTTATTTCTCTTGGTACACAATACAACACACATGCTAAGTACGATCAGATATTTTGTACAACTACAAGGACTTGTTGCCACAACAGAAACAATTATATATAAAATGTTTATGATTTTCCTAATAAGCTTAACTAAAGTTCCTGGCTGGGACGTCGCCTTGGGTTCTGGAAGCGGAGGCGCTCGCTGCTGACTGTCAGTGGTGGGCTGTCCTTCGTGCCCGGGGCGTGGCGCGTCCCAGCCCCAGTGTGGTCAGAGCGCGGAGGGCCTAATCTCGGCGGTCCATGCTGGAGTCATGGTCCAAACACCTGGCTGATCTTTCGGCTGGTCGTAGGACCGTTGAGGCGATTCGCCCGGTCCTTGTGGACTGGGTGAATCGTGACAGAGGACGTCTCACTTTCCGGCTCACGCAGGTGCTCACTGGGCATGGTTGTTTCGGCAAGTTCCTGCACCGGATCACAACCGAGCCGACGGCAGAGTGCCACATTGTGGTTGCGACTTGGACACGGCAGAGCATACGCTCGCCGCCTGCCCCGCATGGGAGGGGTGGCGCCGTGTCCTCGTCGCAAAAATAGGAAACGACTTGTCGTTGCCGAGTGTTGTGGCATCGACCCTCGACGACGACGAGTCGTGGAAGGCGATGTTCGACTTCTGGGAGTGCATCATCTCGAAGAAGGAGGCGGCGGGGCGCGTGAGAGACGCACAATCCCGCCGCCGTCGAGCGGGGGCCAAGGAGGCGGATCTCGCCCAAGCCCTGGCCCTTTAAGTGTTTCCTCCTGACCAAAAAAAAAACTGAAGTTCAACTAAAAACATCGTACTTTCGATGCTAATACCAAATAAAACGCACCTTTAATTACAAACATAAATATCGCGTATTAAGTGAAATGTCGCTTAAACCAAATACCCATTCCCCACTCGATAACATTTTTCAGCTGCGAATATTTTTTGTATTGAACATTAAATTATGAGGCGTGAAAAGGTAATATTCCACTTTGTTCGTTCAATACAAACACTTTTTGAAATTCTTAATTGAAGTTGGTACGTTGTAAATTTTATTCATTATACTTGTTACAAAATGTTATCAATCCGAAAATGTATGCATACTTAAAAAAAAAATCTATTACCAATTTTAACGCGAACGCGTTCTTTTTATATCATTTCTGAGAACAATTTCAATCTATCATTATAAAAACGAAAGAGAGGTCTCTCTCAAGGTCCAACACAACGATCAGTCTGCGCTGTTCGATTATTTTTCATTACTTACAAATGCAGCTAAGCACACTGACCGACGCTTAGGGTTCACCGTCATTCATAGTATAAAAAGTGCTTGAGTACAACCAGTGCCTGATTTCGCGGATTCCTGCGACCTTGAACAGGCACGGTCTGGAGTCGCCGATATAATAAGGACGAGTAGTAGATAGCCGTGTCATCGGCGAAGGGCGCCAGATGGGTGTCTCCGGAGACAGGGGTATATCGTTGATATACAAACTGAACAGTAACGGGGAGAGGGCGGAGCCTTGCGGAACTCCGGCTGTTATGTGACAGGGGCGAGAGCGCGTTCCCTCGACTCGATATCAGAACGACGTATGTTGTTGTTCGGAGCTTGTATATATGCAAGTTTTTTTTTTTTTTATTGCTTAGATGGTTGGACGAGCTCACAGCCCACCTGGTGTTAAGTGGTTACTGGAGCCCATAGACATCCACAACGTAAATGCGCCACCGACCTTGAGATAAAAGTTCTAAGGTCTCAAGTATAGTTACAACGGCTGCCCCACCCTTCAAACCGAAACGCATTACTGCTTCACGGCAGAAATAGGCAGGGTGGTGGTACCCACCCGCGCGGACTCACAAGAGGTCCTACCACCAGTAGAGCTTATAGTAAGCTTATCTTGAAAATGTCGTAAGCGAGATTCAGGCATCTGTCAAATATCTTGTGTTGTATGATGGCTATCGCTACACACTGCTCAGGTTAGGGCAGTTGTTCGCAGTCTCCCAGGCTGAACTGCGTGAGCTTACCTACACGTTCGACAAGGCCAGTGTAACCCCTCGACGTTACCACATACTATAGGCAGGCAAAAATTATGTCTAAGCTCCGTAAATCGCATTGAGTTATAACATTACCATACCAAAGAATATTATCAATCCACTATGTCTTAGTGCATTCGCACTTAAGTTCAAAGAAAATCTTATAAACTTTATCTTCATGTTATTCTTCCTATTCGTACACTCTTGACAGAGTGGTCGCGGTCATGCATCAGTCGGATCCTGCGATACCGATGCTCTCGCGATGCGACGCCATGTGGCACGATGTTTCACAGAGTGAGAGCAAACTTTTATGTTGGAGTGAGTCACAGATTTTATGAGGTCGGTCCATCGTGTTGGAGATCGTCCGCGAGATCTTTTGCCCTCGACTTTCCCTTGCACCACCAACCGCTCAATGGAGTCCTCATTACGAGTGATGTGCCCGAAGAACTTGAGGATTCGTAATTGGAATGTTGACGATAGTCTCTCCTTGATTTTGAGCTCTTACAGGATCGAAATGTTGGTACGGTGCGCGGTCCACGGAATTCTGAGGAGACGTCTCCAACACCACATTTCCAGTGCGTCAATCTTACGACGGTCTTGCATCCTCAGCGTCCACGTCTCAGCCCCATACAGAAAGATTGGAAAGACCAGGCATCTCATTAACCGAACTTTTGTGTTTTTGGTTATTCTGCGGTCTCGGAGAGACGAGATTCTTCATGTTATAAAACTCCAATAATGTTTATTATTTGCAATTTGCTAATTATTTTTCATTCTTAAATAGAATGAGAACAAACGACGGCCGATAATTTTTTTTCTAAATCATTTTGTACCAAATACGACATTACGCTAATTAAACAAAAATGGAACGCACTCTCGTTTTTTGGATTTTTGGGTCAGAGCCGCCGATCTACCCTGCGCTAATTACGGAATGTCCTAATTCTTGTTGAAAATAAATGAACTTACTTAACTTTTCCGGTCAGCTTGAACGGAGTCAATTGATATTGTTTCAGTATAAAAGCCGCTACGGAGCACAGAACAACAATGACTGCATTTCTGGAAGTCGACAGAAGCCATAGTGTTTTCTTCAAGCCCTTTCTGCTGGGTGATAAATTTATAGCTTTTATTTTCTGAAACAAAAAAACATTAATTACTACTACATCGTTAATTCTAAATAATTTTCGGCATTCAACCGTGTCAATGGTTTTGATTTAAAACATTGTAAAAAAAATCTACTATGGCGCGTAAATAATTGAAATATTGCAGTAAGTAGGTCACTAGGCAAAAATGACATTTTTCATCCTTATTTTTAGTGTTCTAAAACAAATAATTAATTAATCACATAATCCAATACTAATACTTTTTTACTTATCATTAATATTTTATAAATATATTATATTAAGATAATTTATATAAATTTCAGTAAGTGAGAGTACAATGCATTACAGTTTAATAATTCAATATATACTTACTCTCATTAAAAGCAGAATGACTATGCACGAAATACCCAGCGTGCTGTCCTCAACTCTAGCTTTGGGTATATTTGTAATAACCTAAAAAAAAATAGAAAAAAAATCCTTTAAGATTGATGTTTTTACGTCCACTATTTTATAAATAAAGGAACTTTTTTGTGTTGAAACTATCTTGGGGATTATTCAAACGTCAACTCAGGAAAAACTTATAATGACATCTCTAGTTATTTTGTCGAGTATCAAAAATAGGAGCATATCGTATGTCGTCACAATTATTAAATCAGCGTGCGACAGAGATAACACGATATGCCACTAAACTACTATTCGACCTTAAATTTTTAATTTTAGGATTTATTTCAAGTTCGTGGAAAGTAACCTTTTTGAATGGTGGTTTGAATCGGAATAGTTCCAATCGTCCCAGTATCGGATGGTATCTTGGTACAAAAGTTCCTAATCACTACCGACAACTAGTGTAACATGTGTGCTTAGTGCGATTTTGTTAACGTTCTCGATAGCGTAAAAGTTAACTCAAATTTGAATGCAGTTGGAACAGCGCCCCTAGCGGCAAACGTACTGTAACCTGTAATCATCGTGTAATTTGAAAAACACACACATGTAATTCCAAACACGCACACAAGTCGCGCGCACGCATCGAACACGAGTCAGCGCAGTTACAATTAGTCACTTTTGTATTACAGATACACAACACTTATTCAGATATCCTTGTGGAAAACTTATAAAACCGATCATGGAGCCGTTCGAATGGTATTTGCGTAACAACGGAATTAATTAATTATTAAAGCGAATTAGAAACGGCGATTAGTATTTAATGGTCTAGTTCAGAACTTACCTACCAAAGCATTTGTTGTAGTGACGATTTGTCGAATATAATATAATTTGTATTATATTGTAGTATACATACAAATATAATTTGTATTATATTTTTAGATATTATGATATTATGATATTATGTAGATATTATGTTATATGTAGATATTATGTTTTTTAAATAATAACGAGACGGATTTTTGTTTATTTAACATGAGATGTTTGCATTTTTTCTTTACTTTACTTCTTACTTTTGTTGTTTCTATTTATTTAGGATTTTTTGCTAAGAAACGTGTCGCAAAAGAGAGTTCTTTAAAATCTTGCTGAATACTGTAGCAGAAGATAGCTATCCGAATTTATTAGTGGTAAGGTCCACATTATGAGATGAAGGGTGGGACAGGCACTATAGAAAACCATTTAATACTCCGATCTCATTTCTTAAGATGAGAGGTCCAGTCCAGTAACCTTTTTTTTCTCCTACCTATGCTGATAGCCTTGAGAGGCTGTTTCAGCTTCTCCTTGACGTGTAGGTGAGCTCTCTGGGCTCAAACCAGGAGGCGTTGCTAACACTGGCCCTAGCAAGAGCAGTGCTTCGCAGAATCTACCACCGGATCGGAAACGCGACCCACTGAGAAGATCCGGCGAGAAACTCAGTGGGCTGTGTCTATGGGTTGATTTACTCGTCGAGCCCTTCGTCGTAAGCGTCGGGTTCGGCGAAGACGGTGACCGGTGCTTGAGGTACCTAAAAGCACCGGTAATGGATCAGTAGGATCCGTAATGACGTGTTTAGAGCGACGTCGACTGTTTACCATTCGGTCCACAGGATCGGGTATTGTCCAGTAATCAATTAATAATATGTACCTGTCCATCTAAAACAAAATAAGAAACGACCATTTCCCATTTTCCCCATTTTCATCGTATGCCTATCTGGGTAGTAAATAATGTCGCCAGGCACCCATGCTATACAATGTTTTTTAAAAAAAACACCAACAAATCCTTACCTTTTTCAAAGTATCCAAAAACCCACCAGACTCAAATTGTAGGCCGAGTAATCCTTTCAGTTGCGACACGGCTATTATCACAGACGTGGCTGATGTGAAACCGACGGTTACAGGCACCGATATGAAATCAATGAGGACGCCTGTGAGGAGCGAAAATAAGCGATTATTGGAGCGTGTTTAAACCCTGAATGATCCGAAATCCTGCTTATATTTACAGCAGGGTAGTCGCGCGCAGGGCCTTATAGTTTTCAATACAAAATATCGCAGCACCTATGCAGTACTTAGCGTCTCTGTTGAAGATATTGTGTGTTGTTGTTCGTTATCTTATAATATATATAAAAATGAATTGCTGTTCGTTAGTCTCGCTAAAACTCGAGAACGGCTAGACCGATTTGGCTAATTTTGGTCTTGAATTATTTGTAGAAGTCTAGAGAAGGTTTAAAAGGTAGATAAATATGAAATTGCTCTGAATTAAATAAAAATAACAATTTTGTTTTTGCTTTGATGTGTCCCCCGTCGGACTGATTCCTTTTGTTTGTTTTAAGTTTAATTTATACAAAAGTTTAGGTATTTTATTTATCTATTGAGGCACTACGAAGTCTGCCGGGTCAGCTAGTTGGTGATAAAAACAAAGAGGCTTATTGAAATAGAATGTAATCACATTATCAAAGTTAGTATTATTGTAACAGATTTTTTTTTTATTGCTTAGTTGGATGGAGGAGCTCACAGTCCACCTGGTGTTAAGTGGTTACTGGAGCCCATAGACATCTACAACATAAATGCGCCACCCACCTTGAGATATAAGTTCTAAGGTCTCAGTATAGTTACAACAGCTGTCCCACCCTCCAAACCAAAACGCGTTACTGTTTCACGGCAGAAATAGCCAGGATGGTGGTACCTACCCGCCCGGACTCACAAGAGGTCCTACCACCAGTAAAAATTATTTAGCTTATTTTGGTCTGATGGTAAAACCATAGTAAAACCATAAACTTATTTAGTTCGATATCTGATCTTATAACACTATACTTAAAAATACAAATTACCGTCACCGTTTATGTGTGAAATGAGAAAGTTCGACTCAAATTTCTTTTTAAACGTTGTTTGAACGTTGTGACGTATAGAAAGTGTGTGCCGCAGATCATAATCACCACAACGTGGGTTCAGACATAAAGTCTAAGTCAAAAAAATTTTTTTATTTTACCAATTTACTACTAACTAGACGTCCCGCAGTAGTCGAAATTCGACTATAATTAATTGGAATTTAAGTTTGTACACTATTATGATTGTATTTTATACTTCACAAATTTCGCCAAGACTACACTATAAAAAATATTAACAAAGGCAAACAATATTTAATCTATTCTCAATTTGACAACAGACGTCAAGGACAAAAGTTTGACAATAAATAGTATCCATATGCGTGTGTGCGTCAAATACATGGTATGTAGTGTGTGTAATGTTTTCTTTATTGATTTAATGTATCTTTTATGCATTATTTAAAAAAAATTAGCATTGTGCACTTCTTCTCTATATTCTCTATAAGTGTGGAAAATTTCATACTCCTCCATCCGCGCAATTTTCGTAAAAAGGGATACAAAGTTTTTGCTTCACGTATTAATATATAGATTTATTAATGCAATTTATTTCCAAACATTTACACAAAATATTATTTTAATAACCTAAAAGTACATATTATTATCCGCGACACGCTTCGTCAGATTACAGAAACAGAGTTATCAGCAACATGCTTCGTCAAAAAGTACAATACTTACTTTCAGCCACAAGTGTCGTCATAGTCAAGTCTAAAATATGGAGGATAGAAGTAAGGAGCACCATTTCGGTGTATTAAAAAGTATCCGCTTAAAGGGAGCAAGGAAGAATGGCGCTATAATAGCAAGTTACAAAAAAAAAAAAAAAAACAGCATTATAAACTACCACAATTCACCTAAATCCAGCACACCTTACTCTATTTAAAACTGCTATAGTCATATCATTTCCACTTACTACACTAATGTATCTAGCGGTGCACTAGTGTTCGAATCCCGCAGGCCAAGTACCAATTTTTCTAATGAAATACTTAGTGCTTGACAAATTTTCACGATTGACTTCCACGGTGAAGGAATAATAACATCGTGTAATAAAAATCAAACCCGCAAAATTATAATTTGCGTAATTACTGGTGGTAGGACCATTTGTGAGTACGCACGGGTAGGTTTTTTTTATTTTTTTTATTGCCCTTGTAGGCAGACGTTCATACGGCCCACCTGATGGTGAGTGGTTACCGTCGCCCATGGACTTCAGCAATGCCAGGGGCAGAGCCAAGCCGCTGCCTACCGCTAAAACCACCGCCCTGCCTATTTCCGCCGTGAAGCAGTAATGCGTTTCGGTTTGAAGGGCGGGACAGCCGTTGTAACTATACTGAGACCTTATAACTTATATCTCAAGTTGGGTGGCGCATTTACATTGTAGATGTCTATGGGCTCCAGTAACCACTTAACTCCAGGTGGGCTGTGAGCTCGTCCATCCATCTAAGCAATAAAAATATAAAAAAAACTTGTCCCATATACAAGATGGTACTCCTTACCTCTACCGTCCATAGTATAAAGTGTGTCTAAAGTCAACATTTTATATATACTACAAATAATGTCCAAACCGGAATGAATGTGTGCTTTGCGAAACGAAACACAACTGAGCGTTTACCTATCGCCGCTGCACGCATAAATAGAATTCGTTTACACTAATCGCAATTATTAACTAATCAAATTTTATGATGGTGTAAGGATAATTTCACACGGTCCTGATAATTCAAATAGTGGAGAAGCGGTTCTACACGATACACGAAAGAGATTGGAGTATCTAATTACACATCACATTAAAAATAGCATAGGTGCTATTTACTGTTGGTTATTGGGTGTCTTGTCAACTCCTACGGTAGATACCACCGCTCTGCATATTAGAATAAATAATTTTATTTGTATCTTCCATTTTTAAATGGTGTTTTAAACTGTTTTCGAAATTTTAAATTAAATATAATTTTCGAAGTTGTCGTCCGATGTAAATAATGTAAGGAACCGTTACAATATTCGAATCCTAATAATCTCACTGAAAATAATGTCTATAGCGATTGTGACGTGGTCAATGTTAGGAGACAGCATCTAGTGTTTTTAACTATCGCACTTGAAATAATTTAATGTGAGTTTAATGTATTTTTCAAATTGGAGCGTTCCCAAAATTGTTTAACACAAAAAAACAAATGGTGATACAAAAACACCTTGCACTATTGTTTGAGGGTTCGATTAAATTCGATTTCAGTTATAATTTATTTAATAAAATAAAAAGGGCGTTTAACGCCAACTTGGCATAAACTAATTACCAATGCCCAAAGTGGTATCACAACGTGGATACAGCCTGTCAGAAGCTTACCCTTCAACGCATTCACAGAATGAGCAAGACTGCATTAGTCTTTGTAGGCTTTTAATATTCCCCACTAACAAGCTAGTATGTATATGTGTTGAATGTCCGTAAAATTTGTGTCTGTGGATATTAAAAAGCAACATGACATCGATTACTTCATAAATTTGTGACCCCGAAGCCCACGAGAGAGTGAACGTTGCCTGATTTTATTGTATTCATACATCGTATTACGTATATGGGCCGTTTCAATTAAATGATAACAAAGGGGAAATTATTGGGATTGGCTAGCGTTGATACGAAAGTAATGAAAATTTAATTTAAATTTCACATGTTACGTAGGCATTTTATTATAGATGATGAACAATTTACTTTGTTTATGTTTAAGCGTGATTTATTAGGCCAAGGCTCAAGGTTCGTTGGATTATGAACATTCATTATTCAAATGTAGAAGGCACGTGTGTGGTACACGATATTTATGGTAAATGATTACATGAATATATGATTAGAAAGCGTTCACAAAAAGCTTCGAAAAATTATCATTGATATTTAAAAAATGCTAAATTTTCGAAAAATATCGCATTTACAAACTTTTTTTTTAAGTCTAACAAGAAGGTTTGGGTGGTTGGCCTCAAATTTGACTTTTTCTTTATATTTTTAGACATTCAAAGTATGTATTACATTAGATTGATGAAAAAGCTTCGGTAAAATCTCTTTGGTTGTACTGTTGGTATCTGGCTGGTATTGATACTGTTATTAAATAGATAACGTTTTGATAACAGAAAAATAAAAAGTAAAAACGGTAATGTTTTATGCCATTTATGTTTTTCTATCTGCTAAAATAAGTGAATTGAATGATAAACTTCAATACGTTTTGATGTTTTAATACAAAAAAAAAGCGACACAAGAAGCAAAAAGAATCTGTGATGTTTATGTACTTAGCGCATTGTCAGTAAGATTAGCATAAAATTAATTTGAGTGTTTTTAGTTCGGAGATTTTGATCACATAGCATTAGAGCTTGATAAAGAATATGCCATCTTCTGAAAAGTGGGCCAAAATAAAATTATTATTATATACGGTATTCTTGAATATTAGAACACAAAAATATGTCATAATGATAAAATAAAATATTACGAAAAAATAATTTGTTTTCAAGTAAAACACAGGTTATGTGTACTGTAGTAAACAACGCTGTATACACTACGGAGTATACACTATAGGTTTCCGAGCTCAGTGTAGCGAGAGAGATGGCTTAACGCCGGATCAAGTGGGAGAGAATCGCACAGTCGATTGCGCATGCCGTGGCGACGCGTCGCCACGCCAGAAATCGGTTTAACGTGCGGCTATAGATGTTTCACATCAAAACCTGGATTTATGGGCTCGATATTTGGTTACAACACAAGCTCACTGAAAGAGACCTAACTAATCGAGGATTCATTTACGATTCTCTATTGAAACCTAATGAAATCGAATCGTTTATTAAAATTACTAGCGAAACGCGGTTAACTAGCAATAATATAATGCTGTGTGCACGGTGGGATTGGTAGAGCATCGTTTGTTATAAGTTTTTACCGCCAGATGAAATAATCCATTCGGATCTGTATTGCTTACAGTTGAAGATACTTCAATAAAGAAAAAGAGAAAAAACTGCCTGAACTTATCAATAGATAGAATGTGGTTTTCCATCACGATAACACACACTTTAGATACCAGAAAATATTGAGAGCTTGGTTGGATGGTGTTAATGGATCTATGGTTTAGAGCGGATCTTGCACCTTCAAATTCTCACTTGTCTCTTTAGAATTATTGTATTTAGATAGTACTAGCTGTACCGTCCGCTTCGCTGGGCATTTAAAATTAACATTATTATTTCTCAGCCCCACAGAGATTCTCATCATTAACGCTCCCGCAACTGGTGTCCAATGGAGTCCAACACTGATATAAATATTAGTCTATCCATTAAGTACATGTATTTTCTACGTGGATACCAAGTTTCAAGTCAATCGGATACATGGTTCAGTAGTTATAACGGAACATCCGTAAAAACCACTGTAGTTTTATATATTAGTATAGATTAGATTAACATCAAGATAGCAATGCCTAAGCTACTTGTCGTAGTTTTGGTTCAGAAATTCAACATTTCTACATCAATGGGATTATGCCACTACCTACAGAAACTATAGACCAAATGGTACATTTATTTATAACCAAATGACTTGAATTTACATATAAAATACGAAAAAACTTTTTCCCTACCTATTATTACTTCGGAGTGGTTTTCTCTTTCGCAGCGCTTATTACATCAAAGCGACCTTGTACCAAAGAGGAAGTTATTATAATACAGTGCTATTGTATTTGATAGGTACTGTAATTGGCATATAAGGCAGAAATTGTTATTTTTAAAAAAACAACCTTCAAGGCAATACTGAAATGTAAAAATAGTAGGTTTATGAGAAGAATGTGTGTTTTGGATACGAAGACAACAGTTGGTAGTATACTATTAACATTATTTTACCGCAACACATATTTCGCCACCTTACCACATAATTTTGTGTAAATTTTAAATGTCTTTACTGAAAAAAACAGCTGTATTTCTTAAATTAAAATAATCATTTCACCACCCGTTTAATATGATAATTAAGGTGTTTTGATAACAACTTTGTATCTACCTATTACCCATTAGTTGATTTTAATCGATTAGTCATCGAAGGATTGATAGATTGACATTAATAGTTAAATAGTTCATATTAGATTTTTAATAAATACTAGCTGACCGGGTAGACTTTGTAGTGCCTCAATCGATAAATAAAATACCTAAGCTTTTGTATAAAATAAACTTAAAACAAACAAAAGGAATCCGTCCGACGGAGGACGCATCAAAGGAAAAACAAAATTGTTATTTTTATTTAATTCCGAGCATTTTCATATTCATCTACCTTTTAAACCTTCTCTGGACTTCGACAAATAATTCAAGACCAAAATTAGCCAAATCAGTCCAGCCGTTCTCGAGTTTTAGCGAGACTAACGAACAGCAATTCATTTTTATATAATATATAGATTAAGTCGTACTTATGCGATAGTCATTTCGATGGCAACCTTAAGTTTTTTTCCTAAGTTAGGTAATGTTATGTTAAGGTTTATGGAAGAGTTATCGAATATACGAATCTAACCATTTTAATAGTTGCATACTATTCAAGCACGTCACGATGCGCTTCTGTCCGCAGAATTCTCATATCTTAATCTTTTAAAGTGAATATTGTCACGATGCTTTTATTCTTAATTGTACAAGTCTCCGTCCAACTAATCCGCCACCTGAAGAGCGCATGGACCGTGAGGACTTTAGCACGAGATATTGGCATCACAAGATTTTACTTCCTATTAAATCGGCCAAAATAAAAGTTAACATGATATTGACAGAGCAGGTTATCCGGTTTTGTCATTGTTTTTTGATGTGGTAAACAAACAGCCACGTGATCTAAACTCAAGTAGATTTACATGTTTTCTTAATGATGTACACAGGAAGACATAATCATAACTTTAATGGCAAAAAACTGTCACCAAAGCTTATAGGCACCGAATGAATACAGTTTTTGACGTTTAGACATTAGATCCAAGTTCTAATTGTTATTTTTATAAGCTCAACAAAGTTTCCAGTATCTGTCAATGACTGCATAATATAAATTTATTTTTATATTGCTCGTGTATTCGTGTATATAAAATATGTAATAGTGAAGATATGTAGTGTTTACTGTGTAGGTGTATGCATTTCTAAGCTTACCTAAGTGCAATATTCCCATAGCCAACTGCACCACTCCGGATAAAAAACAGAGCAATATAGCGTAGTCTGTATTCCTTCCTAGTATCTGCTGATGCGTCATGAGAGCCAATAGAGCTGTGGGGCCCAGGGTGATATCTTTGCATGATCCAAATATGATGTATATAAAGCAGCCCACGAATGACGAATAGAGACCGTACTGAAAACAAATGCGGTTAGAAAAATGTGACATCCGTGAATAAGCTACACAATGCTAGCTAAGTTAATGTTACATACACACTACGCAGGTTGCATTACAGAATGTATTTTGCATGTCGTTTGTATTTTAAAATTGGTACACACGGGGTCAGGTGATTGTCGGAGTCCATAGACACATGATGTTGAATTCTCAAATGTACTCTATGACGACTGCTGTCCCACTCGCACCAGAACGTATAGCTGCATAGAAATAGGCAGTGATATCTATTCGTTCGGGCATGTAATACTATCATCAGTAGTGCAAGCTATTAGGTAAAAAAATCTATTATTTAAATAAAAGATTTCCTAAATTACTACAATTTAGAAAAATGGAAGTGCCCTTTTTGAAATTTCAGTCGGACCATAGGTTGACTATTAAGGCACTTGAGTCAGTAATGTTGCTATTTCATAATAATTATGTAGATTTTACCTGTGGTTCTAGCCCGGCCAACGTGGCGTACGCTAAAGCCTGGGGAATGACTGTCAGTCCGACTGTGATCCCGGCTATCAAATCTGCAACGGCTTTACTTGAGTTGTACTCTGGGAGCCATTTTGAAATTGGAAGCCTTTTGTGCATTAACCTCTTGAATTTCGATTGCTTTTTGGAGCGATGTTTCGATGGAGACGACATATTTGCACCCTGATGACAATAGACAATTCCTGAAGAGCACTTGTAAGTTGATAAGCGTGCTAATTCGTGAACGCAACGAAGGTTATAAGGTAGCCAAACTCCTCTGTGAATATTTTTTTATTAATAAGATAATATCGCCCTTTACACGATATTAGTACACACAACATTTACATTTTTTTTAAATATAATTGTGGCTCAACATAATATAAAAAAAAATCGTTCCCTAAAGGATAAAACGTCCGGTGCAATTGTGTCGAGCGATGCAACGATGTTTGAATCCGGCAGGCTAGGCGGGTACCAATTTCCCTATTGAAGTACGTACTTAACAAATGTTCACGATTGACTTCCACGGTGAAGCAATAACATGGTGTAATAAAAATCAAACCCGCAAAATTATTATTTGCGTAATAACTGGTAGTACAAAATTCTTGTGAGCCAGCACGGGTAGGTACCACAACCCTGCCTATTTTTGCCGTGAAGAAAAAAAAAGAAAATAGTGATTTGTATGACCTTATTGTTACTATTTTAAAGAAGTTCTTTGACTTTTTCCTTCATACAATGTATGCGTAATTAAGACGTTAATTCGCAATGTTACTGACTGCTATTTGAAGAACACAAAACAACTACACGTTAGATAAAGTTTAACGATACACTTTTAGACGAAGTTGAAATGGAAAAGTCATGACCTCTTGTTATTTAATTGGTTTGGATTGTATTTTTATCGCAACTAAAAGGGGTATTCTTTTTGAATGTCTGTTGGTATTGTCTACTAATTCCGTGGTGTTATCTTTTGATGTATATAGTATATATAAGTACACGTGTGTATGTTCATATTATGTTCTCTTTGGACTCCGAAAGGGCTGGACCGATTTCGAAAAAAAATTGACGAAAGGTTCGAATTGATCTAGGGGATGATATTGAAATTTTTAGTAGGGATTTGGTCAAAATTAAACCAAAGATCGGCCCAACAAACCGTGTCGGGATTCACTAGTCTGAATATAAATAGGCAAGGACTTCTGATCTGGACCATTTTCTTTGTTTGTCAACGATTTTTAATGTTTTGCGATTAAAAAAAATGGAACAGCAAGGTTTTTTTTTTTTCTGTCATGTTAAAATTTTCACTGTCTCTATCTTATCTCTAGGTGGAGTCGGCACAGCGAATTTTTCTATTCCATTCTTTTTTATCAGCTGTCATCTCAACACTCACTCCTCACTCTCTCATATCCTCATTCACACACTCCATCCATGTCTTCTTCGGTCTCGGTATAAAATGTATCGCTTTAGGTTTTCGTAATTATATTATTGTTAATCATGCATCGAACAGATAAAATATCAGAATTAATGTAAAAATATTTAAAAAATAAACTATGAATAAGAAAGTATTATTTTTACTTCGAGCTCACAATCCACCTGATCTTAAATGGTTACCATAGCTCACCGATAATTAGAATGCCACCACACACCACTTTGAGGCCTGAGTTCCAAGTATTTTTTTTTTTTTTTATTGCCCTTGTAGGCAGACGAGGATACGGCCCACCTGATGGTGAGTGGTTACCGTCGCCCATGGACTTCAGCAATGCCAGGGGCAGAGCCAAGCCGCTGCCTACCGCTTCATACTAATTAATACTATTAATTATTATATCTATTACACTACACAGTACAATTGAGACTTCGACCTCATGTGTCAAGGTGGGTGGCGGCATTCATGTTGTGATGTCTATGGGCTCCGGTAACCACTTAACACCAGGTGGGCTGTGAGTTCGTCCACCTATCTATGCAATAAATAAATAAAATAAAAACGCTAGTATTAAGCTTGAGTTTCACTCATCTATGCAGTGAAAACAATTTAACAAAAACTTTTTCACATATTGTGTGTTCAAATGCATTTATTATATTATAACTTAACTTAATATAATACTAAATATGAGTACGTAAAAGTTCGATATAGCAGACACATAAATGAGCAAAACATTTAACTCAAATAACTCTTTTACTCGAGTTCGCATTTGAAAATGTTTGTGAAACTTAGATCGCTCCGAAATAAATGAAGGTCTTTTGAGAACAAATTAATAGTTAATCAAGAACATGAAATATAGTTTAGTTGTAAAAGTTTCCAGATAGATAGCTTCGATTCCTAACTAACTAACTATCCTTATTGATCTTCAATATTAAATGCTACCTTATATTTATACTTTATTTTGACGATACATTGATACTACATTTAGAGCCACAGACTATCAGACAGAAATAAAGCTCACTAAAATTGTTGATTTTAATTTATTATAAAAGTTATTTCACGTTTACTTGTTTAATGGAACTAAGACAAAATAGCAAGTTATATAGAGGCCTCTCACCTCCCTACCCTCTATGTAGTCCTAAAGGGATATTAGGATAGTTGATTTAATTTAAGATCCTTTGTGTGGTACATTTCCAATTTCCTAACAAAGGTCGGCCATTTCGATATGACCAACGTAAAACAAAAATAAAAAGCCGTTTCAGATTTTATTATAGACATTATTTTGTATTCGATAGGGTCAAACCTAATCAAAGCAGAATATTATTTGTATACATACCTAATTGTTAGGTATTCATTCATTCAAAAGACTTCTAAGGTATATAAAATAAAATAGAAATAATACAATTTTAATCAGACTATAACGATAAGCGAGAACAACATAAAACTAAGTTGGATGTTACAAGTCAGAGAGAGAGATACGCGAACCGACATACGAAAGAAACAGATCAATTACTGCCAATTCATCTCTTCGGCAGTGGATGTTTGAAGAAAATTACTTATTAAGGAAAAATATGGTTCAGATGGAAGTCGTTGGTCATGTTCTGCGGTCCGGTTCCGTGTTAATTTGCGATGGAATGTTGCGTACGCTACTAATAAACCCACCCCGAACAATGAAACAGGGAACCTTTGTTGCCAAAACCAGGTGCGTCTAACCAATTATTTGCCAAGATTGGATTGAAGATTTCCATTAACTCTCGGTGTTATATTTGGACACCATTATATCTTACTATTACTAATGTAGGGAACGGAATATAAACGTCACTGATTAGCGGAGGTAGTA
Organism: Bombyx mori; assembly: GCF_030269925.1. Taxonomy (NCBI): domain Eukaryota; kingdom Metazoa; phylum Arthropoda; class Insecta; order Lepidoptera; family Bombycidae; genus Bombyx; species Bombyx mori. The sequence goes on from NC_085123.1 coordinate 9,470,258, forward strand.
TTCTGTTTACTTTTATTAAAAATATGAGCAATAAATTATTATAATTCTTGGCCGTACTGTTTCGTTTTCCATATATGTACTATTAATACAATTAGTCGTCGTCGTGGTCTAAAGGATAAGACGTCCTGTGCATTCGTGTTGAGCGATACGCCGGTGTTCGAATCTCAGGCGGGTACCAATTTTTCTAATGAAATACGTACTCAACAAATGTTCACGATTGACTTCCACGGTGATGGAATAACATCGTGTAATAAAAATCGAACCCGAAAAATTATAATTTGCGTAATTACTGGTGGTAGGAGCTCTTGTGAGTTCGCGCGGGTAAGTACCACCATCCTGCCTATTTTTTGTCGTGAAGCAGTAATGCGTTTCGGCTTGAAGGGCGGGGTTGTAACTATACTTGAGACCTTAGAACTTATATCTCAAGGTGGGTGGCGCATTTACGTTGTCGATGTCTATGGGCTCCAGAAACCACTTAATACCAGATGGGCTGTGAGCTCGTCCACCCATCTGAGCAATAAAAAAAAAACACTAATATACACAAAATATCTTAATTTTTATGTTTCACAATTAACTTATGAGTTTATTGTAGAATCAATGACACGCGTAAAACGTAAATAATATCCTTGAACTTAATGTATAGAACTTTACTTCCTAGTTTTTTTATACCCTACAATCGTACCCATTTAATTAATATAGGTAGTACGAAGCTATGCCATTCGAATGAATTTTTTTGGTGTAAAAAAACAGTTCTTGTAATCCAACTAAAATATAAAAAAAATATAAACAAAATGTTTTATTCTTATGAATGCTTTGCGTATAGATAGGTACTAGGAAATGCTTTTTTTTACGAAAGTGGTGTAAAGTTTCCCAGTTCCATAAATCTGCAATATCTAACTGATAAAGGCCGAAAATAGGGTATTACGATAGGCAGGATCCTCGGTGATGTGGCGGTTCAAAACGACCGTTGGAATCAACTATCACTCACTAAACGCCTATCTGGGATCCAGTAATAATCCGCCATCCCAAGACAGTGATCTATCATTTTGAGGGTTGGCCACGCAATTCCTAGATCAATCAGTCGACCTCTATGTCCCCTGTCAAGTTATCAGTCAGTGTCGGGATGTAAAGAATGCAGAGATAACCGCTCGCTTGATTTGTGTTCATCGAATGTTTTATGAATTTAAATTTTAGCGGTATTTTCAATCGTAATAACAATTATGTATCTCCGTTTGGAACATACTTATAATAACGTTTACTATAGCTATAAACCATCCGGCCTATTAATATAGGGTGGGACAGCCGTTATATATCATAATACAATTGAGATTGGTTGGGGCAGCCGTTGTAACTATACTGAGACCTTTAGAACTTGTATCTCAAGGTGAGTGGCGGCATTTACGTTGTAGATGTCTATGGGCTCCAGTAATCACTTCACACCAGGTGGGATGTGAGCTCGTCCGTACATTAAAAAAAAATCGACCTTAAGCTTCAATGTGGTTGAGGGCATTCACAGCATTACACTATTTGGGTCTTGAGTTCACGTACCCTGTTATGTAATAAAAAAAAGAAACTTTTCATTGTTGTTATACAGGACGATGACAAGTATCCAACATTATTTTCTTATGATTAGTATTCATCGTCGATTTGAATTGCGTTTTGAATGCAAATTGCAAAAAATATCGTCGGCCGCATCGTCCCAGTAACTATCAAATAGCTTTATGTAATAACGGTATAGTGCTTTATAATCCGTGTATCAGTGGGAAGTACGAATCAAGGGTAAGACCATTTTCGTGATAGTCTTCGCATTAAATGTATTCTCATACTGCAAGTCGAATCAAAAGATATAACTCTAATTTGTTTATATAGTTACTACAAAATATGCCCTACTAATGTTTGTCTGATAAAGCTGATACGTTATTTTTTTACCAGAATTTTTTTTTCACTGACTTACCTACCCCAAGGTTGTTTTATGTCAATCGTATGACGTATATTTCGAGCATATTTGACTTAAATTCACGCAAGTATCACAAAAAATTATCTACCTCTTTGTTACAATATGCCTGAATACTAAACATTAACAGCATTAAAATTAGAAAGCAATAGCGTTGCGTCAGACCTTGAAGTACATAATTAAAGCACTAAGTTTTGAAGGGAGATAATTTTAGAAGCGTAATCTGTTACGTTTAAATAAATTACAAGTTATAAAGGGAGGTGATAAAGTTTTTGTGAAAAATCGCTAGAAATGTCAGTCTGTCGATTACGAGACATCGATTTGTTTCGCACCCTTCGAGGTCAGCACGTAGATGTCATTAATACAACCTCTCGACGTTGTTCCTACGTCTCAAACAAAAAAAAAAGGAGTTCTTCGATCGCCGGTGATCAAAAATGTGTTAAGGAATACAATTTTTATTGTTTATATTTACTGTGCAATCAATAACGAAATGTTAAAAGAGTTCATTGTTAAATTTATTTTTTAGCGTAATATTCTGTGTTGTCATTTTCAATTCTTTGAAGTTCATTTAACAACAATGTGCTATTAAATTCTAGATACGTATCAAATAAACAAATAGCACAAACATTATATTTTTTTATCACCATCAAATTATCTTTTGTCAGCATTAATTTTACTACTATCACAAGTAATTTAATGAGATTTTTAACACATACACACCTGGAAATTTATAAATATTGTAGGAATTTTAATTTGAAAAACTAACTCTTATTAAATAAATAAAACTACTTTTACGGTTTAATCTCATGATTTTATTGTCATATTATTTCGGAGGTTTGGAATACTATTGTTACCACAACCGTACCGGACCGTAAAATTAGCTTTAATTATGTCTACAACAGGCAAAAAACCGATCAAGATATTCGATCGAAAAATTATGAGCTCCATTATAGAATCTAGTGCGCAGGCAAAAACGGAAGGATGACGTTCAGTAATTTAAAATCTGGTCGCGTAATCGTTCAACAGATGACTGTGCACATCTGCAAGGGGCCTTACGAACTCTCCCTTTAACAAATTACTGGACCCGTGTTAGTTTAACGATTACAAGTCGCCGATTCATCAAGTACCGCTTTCGGGGGCACAACACGTACTTCTCCCATCTATTCTCCCCGTCGTGGAGCCGATCAGTCAGCGCTATCAGAAATCAAGTCCGGCAGCAGCGTTCTCTCTCTACTGAGCTGTAAAATTAATTTTCTACACTTGCTTGTATATACTTAGATACATCAATGACAAGTACGAAAATATTTCATTTTAATAATTTTTTTTTTTTTAAACATGTTAAAAGACCTAATTTAAATCACTCTATAAGAAAATAAACATAAATGTTAAGTTTTTTTTTTCAAATTAGGCGGTAGTTACTATAGTATAATTTGTATTCCAATATCTACAAATAATCTGTGATCACGAAAACTATGAAATACTCGTAACGTCGGAAATAATAAAATGCTAATAAGTAACCCGAGATTAAACAGTAAATACTGAACATACCATATTTAATCACTTACGAACTTTTTTTTTTTCCTACCTGAGCTGATAGCCTTGAGAGGCTATTTCAGCGGAACCTTAACTAGTAGGTGAGCTCACGGGGCTCAAACCTGACGAAGTTGCTAACACGAACCCTAGCAAGAGCCGTGTTTTGCAGAATCTACCACCGGATCGGAAACGCGACCCACTGAGAAGATCCGGCGAGAAACTCAGTGGGCTGTCTGAGGTTAATTTACTCGTCGAGCCCTTCGTAGCAAGCGATGAGTTTCCATTCTTTCTGCAGGATCGGGAATGTAGGTACCGGCGGCCACGATGAAAGGGTTCTCGTGTCGTGCCGCTTTATCGAAGAAAATACATGTTCATATTGCATTATATGATAAATATCAGATTAATTACTGTAAAGTTTTTACCTACTTCAAATTTTACAACTTTAAAAATGAAGTCGCTTCTGTGATGGTACGTTTTCAAGATCTATATTTCGAAATCTATAAATTGCACTAAGATATTGTTTTACTAGTATCAGAATTACATATTAGAAAAAATTAAATAAGTTCCATTACACAAAAGTTCCTCGAAAGCTTATGTTCAGCTTATATTAAAAGTATAAAAAACAAGATACACAATAAACAGACAGCGTAAGCTTGAAATACTTTCATATACCTGCTGAGTCAGTCAGTACCTTCTCTAGAAGTATGGAACATATAAAGAATTTGCGTATAGATTTGACTTCGGTCGAAACTTATATTGGCGAACCCGTAAAACTAGCGCAGCTCAAGAAAATGACTGGTGTTGTTCCTACAATATTACGAGAAAGATACAACTTTTAGATGTAATACTTGTACTTTTGTTATATGAACACCGAAAAATTCTTGTATCGGGACTTTGAAACTATGTATGTATATGGTTAGAGAGTATGTAAAAGACGATAAATAACGTATCTAGTTTTCGGTGATCGCAAAACGAGCACTGAAAAATATTATACATATCATCAGCTCAGCTAATGTCTTCTATTAAAATGTTAATGACATTTAAGACGCGGAATTAAATTTCACAGCATTATTAAGACAAATTAATATTTAAGACAGAACTGGCATTTTAGTTTCAACTTAAATTTAACTTGGTAGTCGTTTTTTTTATTTCGTATGTTTTTAATATGAGTTGACCAATATTCATTAGGTTACAGACATTTTATCAGAAATTCATCGATAAGCAGAACATCAAAGAACGAAAAATAATAAATAATTGTACATACATCCTCTTTTAAAATATTTCGCAAATCTGTATTTTAAGTTCTGACTAGCTAGCTATCTTAGGTTTTTAGAACAGTTCCCTAAAACCCAGAATATTTTGCTATTAGGTAACCGTTATTAGGCTTTATCAAAATTGAACAATTATGCAAATTGATCTTGTAATATGTTTACCATATTTCCGTATACATGAAATATATGATTACATATAAGAAATATTGGTTGTCTCGTGAAAAAGGCTTCAGACATTTATCGCATAACAATGAGCTTTGTTCGATCTATGTACACAAAATAAGAAAAAATGTCTGAACTGTTCAGAAATATGTACATGTTTGTGACTAACGAAGAATCACAAAACATGTAATATTATAATCTCGGTTGTATTATGTATTCATACTAAAAGCTTCACTGCCTCGCGGTTAAATAGGTCGGCTAGTGGTTCGCACCCGCGTGGTACCGCTAGTATTTGCGCTAATTTATAAATTTAGCTAATCTCATTTTTATTATACGATTTTATTTATACCATATTGCCTCTTGTGTCTATATTGAGTAATCTTATCACTAAATAGCGGGTCTGTGAGCTCATTGACTCCTAAACAGCAATAAGGTGGTACTGGTAAGGAGGTTACTGGTGGTAGGAGCTCTTGTGAGTCCGCACGGGTAGGTACCACCGCCCCGCCTATTTCTGCCGTGAAGCAGTAATGCGTTTCGGTTTGAAAGGTGGGGCAGCCGTTGTAACTATACTGAGACCTTAGAACTTATATCTCAAGGTGTGTGGCGCATTTACGTTGTAGATGTCTATGGGTTCCAGTAACCACTTAACACCAGGTGGGATGTGAGCTCATTGACTCATAAACAACAATAAGAATATCTTTTTTTTTATAAGCTGCCATTTACTGCGTCGTCATCATCAAACCTAAACTTCTTTTCGGATCCGTCGATTAATTTATATCAAAATTGGCCGCAGTGTTAATTACTGTTTGGAGATGGTTTCAAGGTAATATATTGCGATAAATACATTTAAAAAATAGATTTCATAACATTGTTGACTGCTTTGCTATTTTGATCACTTTTAAAATAATCGATAACCTATCTTGTATTTACATTCGATTTATTTTAATTGATTTCTTAAAAATTTTAATATATTTCGGTAATGCACGTGTACACTTTTCGCTTCAATGAAAATATTTATATTTAGGTCAATGAAAGACGTTATGTTTTAATTGATATTTTTATTATTCGGTTATATCTTCAAAACTTATTTTTTCGATGTTTGGGTCCAATAAAAAATGCACATTAAAATTTAATTCATACATTTATGTATATATGTATATTCTTTTTAATTGAATAAAAATCAATGTACGAATGGGAAAACAATATTGTGAAAGATACTGTTCACATATGTACACTGTCGGCCAAAAGTTTAAGACCGCAGGTCTCCGGAGACCCATCTAGCGCTCTTCGCCGATGACACGGCTATCTACTACTCGTGTAGGAAGATGTCGTTGCTTCATCGGCGACTCCAGATCGCAGTAGCCACCATGGGACAGTGGTTCCGGAAGTGGCGCATCGACATCAACCCCACGAAAAGCACAGCGGAGCTCTTCAAAAGGGGTCGCCCTCCGAATACCACTTCGAGCATCCCACTCCCTAATAGGCGCGCAAACACCTCCGCCGTTAGCCCCGTCACTCTCTTTGGCCAACCCATACCGTGGGCCTCGCAGGTCAAATACCTAGGCGTCACCCTCGACAGAGGGATGACATTCCGTCCCCATATTAAAACGGTACGCGACCGTGCCGCCTTCATATTAGGACGTCTCTACCCTATGCTTTGCAAGCGAAGCAAACTGTCCCTCCGTAATAAGGTAACTAACTCTCTACAAAACTTGCATACGCCCCGTTATGACGTATGCAAGCGTAGTGTTCGCTCACGCAGCCCGCACCAACTTGAAGCCCCTTCAGGTTATTCAATCCCGATTCTGCAGGATAGCCGTCGGAGCACCATGGTTCCTGAGGAACGTGGATCTTCACGATGACCTGGAGCTCGACTCTGTCAGTAAGTATCTACAGTCGGCATCATTGCGCCATTTCGAGAAGGCGGCACGACATGAGAACCCTCTTGTCGTGGCCGCTGGAAATTACATATCCGACCCAGTAGACCGAATGGTAAACAGTCGACGTCGCCCAAAGCACGTCATTACGGATCCTCCCGATCCATTAACGGTGCTTTTAGGCACCACAAGCACCGGTCACCGTCCTCGTCGAACCCGTCGCTTGCGACGAAGGGCTCGACGAGCGAATTAACCCCTAGACACAGCCCACTGAGTTTCTCGCCGGATCTTCTCAGTGGGTCGCGTTTCCGATCCGGTGGTAGATTCTGCGAAGCACTGCTCTTGCTAGGGTCAGTGTTAGCAACTTTCCGGTTTGAGCCCCGTGAGCTCACCTACACACGTTAGGGTGAAGCTGAAATAGCCTCTCAAGGCTATCAGCATAGGTAGGAATAAAAAAAAAAAATTAAGACCGCACTTAAACAACATAATAAAAGAAATGCACATCTGCATATTCTATTATTAATATCGAATATTTAAAGAGGTAATTCTTTTGTTTACTTTGAAGTTATTGGACAATAAACATCTATTGTTTTCAAACACCTTTTTTTTCCTACATATGCTGATAGCCTTGAGAGGCTATTTCAGCTTCTCTATGAGGTGTAGGTGAGCTCACAGGGCTCAAACCGGGAGTGTTGCTAGCACTGGCCCTAGCAAGAGCAGTGCTTCGCAGAATCTAACACCTGATACGAAACGCGACCCACTGAGAAGATCCTGCGAGATCCTGCTATGGTAGGCAGCGGCTTGGCTTTGCCCCTGGCATTGCTGACGTCCATGAGCGACGGTGACCACTTACCATCAGGTGGGCCGTATGCTCGTCTGCCCACAAAGGCAATAAAAAAAAACCCAGTGGACTGTGTCTATGGGTTAATTTACTCGTCGAGATCTTCGTCGCAAGCCACGGGTTTGGCGAGGACGGTGACCGGTGCTTGAGGTACCTAAAAGCACCGTTAATCAATCAGGAGGATTCGTAATGAAGTGCGACGACGACTGTTTACCATTCGGTTCACAGGATCGAGTTTTATTGTTTATATGGGTGGACGAGCTCACAGCCCGCCTGGTGTTAAGTGGTTACTGTAGCCTATGGACATCTACAACGTAAAATGCGCCAACCACCTTGAGATATAAGTTCTAAGGTCTCAAGTATAGTTACAACGGCTGCCCCACCCTTCAAACCGAAACGAATTATTGCAGGGTGGTGGTACCTACTCGCGCGGACTCACAAGAGTTCCTCCTACCACCAGTTAATAATTTACAATTTTATTGTGTCGTCTTTGTCTAACTGGAATTTAGTTTCCGCAAATGTGCAAATTGTAGTAAGTTTTGTCATTTAACTATTCTATGTAATTCGTTATTATTATTTTTTTGCCTGCGCACCTGTGTTCCATTCGAAAACGACTGTTGTTTGAACAGGTGAAGAACTTATTTTCAAGTTCTCGAGGCCAATAAGATTACTCATTCATCTTAAGCTCCGTTTCTGTTGAATATTTCAGTTATCATATTTGTTTTTACGAACGTGATAAAAGCCTGCTCGGCCTCAAGAAGTGGTCCGTCCTCGCCGAACGGCTCGGCGAGTAAATTAACCCATAGACACAGACCACTGAGTTTCTCGCCATATCTTCTCAGTGGGTCGCGTTTCCGATCCGGTGGTAGATTCTGCGAAGCACTGCTCTTGCTAGGGCCAGTGTTAGCAACGCCTTCGGTTTGAGCCGCGAGAGCTCACCTACACGGTAGGGTAAAGCTGAAATAGCCTCTCCAGGCTATCAGCTTAGGTAGGAATAAAAAGTAGTGTTAAATAATTTCCTTGATTTTTTTTTGATAATGAGTGCTGTTGTATCAACCTCACCGAACATATACTTTAAAAATGACGAAATACGTAATTTTTTGCACGACAATTTATAATAGTTACAATTTTTATAATTGATTTGTAAAGACAGATGGCTCCAGCCCACCTGGTGTTAAGTGGTTACTGAAGCCCATAGACATCTACAACGTAAATGAGCCACCCACCTCGAGATATAAGTTCTAAGGTCTCAGTATAGTAACAACGGCTACCCCACCCTTCGAACCGAAACACATTACTGCTTCACGGCGGAAATAGGCGGGGTGGTGGTACCTACCCGTGCGGACTCCCAAGAGGTCCTACCACCAGTGATTACGCAAATTATAATTTTGCGGGTTTGGTTTTTATTACACAATGTTATTCCTTCACCGTGGAAGTCAGTCGTGAACATTTTTGTTGAGTACGTATTTCATTAGAAAAATTGGTACCCGCCTTCGGGATTCGAACACCGTTGCATCGCTATATACGAATGCACCGGACGTCTTATCCTTTAGGCCACGACGACTTGTATTCGGTGAGCGGGCACACGACATTTTGAAACTAAGCTCAGGATCAAGGCAAAACAGGAAAATAAGTTTTTTAAGACGTCATAATAATATATACTTGTTCCATAATACTCGTCATACCTATGTGCATGGTAATGGAATAATAATAGACATACCTAATCTCTATTATTCCAAGCTTATATAAATTAATCATTGAAAGCTGATTTCGATTTTATTTAGCGCTTGTTGAGATTAGCGTGCAAAAACGCAGCGTGTTAAGACTGTTAATAATTATACCGTATATTATAGTTACACGATATTTCGATAGAGATATAATGACGTATATTTTTCAAACGTAACATAATCTAAGAAGTATTTCGTTCAGTCATTTAGTACTTCGGTTTTTGCGAATAACTTTAATTATAATACACGTTAACTCTGAAGTATACAATTTCAAAGTAATAAATTTGAGGTAAAATGCGGCATAATAATATCCAGTGAAGCTAATATCCTTTTTATTCGTAATTAAAAGTTCAATGACTCTTTAAATATCGTTATAGTTGATACATAATAAAAATTAATACTTCCTTTAGAAAGAAGCCTGTTTATATTATATAAATTCCATTAACAGGTAGTAGTAGGCGTTGACAACATTTAAAAATAACAAAAAACATGACAAAATTACGAGTAGGTAACATAACATTTTGTAATCCTCAGTTCTTGCTTAAGGTCAATGAACTATTTGAAATGTTTAAATTTATTTCAAATTGGAAGTACATATAATTATAAAATTGACTCAAATGGCAAATTCGTCTACACAAAAAAATACTTTTGTGTCAATACAATAATGAACTTACCACAGATAACAAAAAAAAATCACGATTTTTTTAATATACTTTTTTTTTTATTAAACCTTAAACAAGCGCCAACAACATTCGCGACCGTTAAGTAACTGGCGCGAAGTCGAATGTTGCGGCAACGAGCTGCGCCACGTGTGGTCATTCGCGATTATGTATTGCGAATTTGTACAATTTAATATCTCACATTTACCAAGCGTAGAATTATTATTCTTTGATAACTACATAAAATACTGCATGCAATAAGGTATTTCGTGCAACTTCCATTTGTTAGGAGTGATCGTACGAATGGCGATCTTAACGTGAGAATTCTAGCAGATATATTTTGATGAATGCTGTTTAGAAACAGTGTACTATCATGTTGATGGCTTAGCCTTAGACCCTTCCCAGTGCAGTTGAAAGTAAGCAGTTTGGAAGAGTCAACACCATTGCTATAATCAGTTACTGTTGGCAACACAATGTATTTTAGTAGGATGGCAGCATAAATATATTTTAGCTTTCTTTACAGAATTAGATAGTTACAGACAGATGGATACCACCAAAATCATTTGCATTCAGATCACCAGAAAAAACACAGCAAAAGTTGGACACTTATGACATTGTGAAGATAAACCGTCAAACACCAGATCAAAATACAGTTATCCCGTTGTTTTAACTAGAGTAGTCCTGAACTGTTTTAAAGGGAGAATGATGTTTATTATGATTTTCCAGAATATTACTATGCATAAGTATGTTCTTGAGTTTTATTAAATATTTAAAAAAAATCTACCTATCTCTTTGAGCTCTGCATATAGTATAACCATTTTAATAATAATAATAATAACTGGGAACAAATTACATGTGGTTATCCAACACTAATTTAGGATTCCCTTATATACATACTTATATATATTTAAATATATATATAATACAAACCCAGACAACGAGCACGCATTCATGTTCATCACACAATGTTTTCCAGATGTGGGAATCATACCTACTACCCTCGGTGTAACAGTCAGAAGCGTTAACTATTACTTCTCTGAGTCAGTCAGTTAACAGTTTAATAAATTTTATAAATAAAATGAATGACGGATGCTAAAATAAAAATTAAAATATTTTTTGTTTTAATTTATTTATCGAAAATGATTGTTCTAGATAACAAAACTAGAAACGGGGAGAAATCATTTCAAATTCAATGATTTTAATCTTTAGATTCAGGTACATGGAAAAAAATTGGCTTGAAACATATTTTAAATAAAAGTTAGTTACTGTATTTTTTATTATAATATTCTTCATTTTATTATATCCCTTTAATGTTTAAGAATATATTAAAGTATACTTTTTTTTATTTATTGAAATAATGCAATTTTGAGGGAGGGTATTTGAATAATACTACTTGCTGTGCAGCCTAATTTTCAACAAAATCTATCTAATATAAATTATAATAACTACTTTGTAGAAGATAAAACAAATTAAAGAGTAATAAAAATTGTTAAATATTTTTGTAATATCTGATTACTTTGTATCATAAAACAATGTTATTGAATAAAACGATAGAATACATATTTTATTATGCAGATTTCATAAAATTAAATTATATCCTAATGCGAAAACATTTAAAAAAACTAAAATTGCTTACCTAAATCAGATTCACTCAATATGAATGAAAATAGATATGAAATTTCGATATTCAGTAAATTTCGCTCAGTGTATCATATCAACAGCATTCTTAAGAGACACTAAAATTACAACTAGTACGTCTAGTACTTAATATGTAATCAGTGGTTTAAACACACTTTTCACAAAAAATTCAAACTGGAATGTAGACAGTAGAGTAGACACTTCCACGCATAAACATTCTTTTTTCACAGATAAAAAATAAATTTCACTGAGAAGTACTCTGTGCGATATTTGTTAACTCTCCAGCTGTGTTTTTTTGGTTTTTGTTTGAGGTAAACAAAAGAAATGTGTCCGACCCACGACTACTTTTATACTTTATAGCCGAAGTTTTGTATTTTGGGGGAAAAATCGATTTAATATATAAATAATCTCTAAAAAAAAAATTGTACACTTTCACGAGCATTCGAACATTTAAACAGTTAAAAAGATACCATTATATTACATTATTTATAAAAAATATATATATTACAGAGGACTCTCTGTGTTTTATGCATCCCCGAATTAAAATGATTTTAAGATGGCGCTACTGTAGCTAATTTACCAAATATGAAAAGAAGCGCTATAATATTAACAAAATTATTGATCAACAGCATGGAAATGGAACATTGAAAATGACAGCCTCCTATAATTCCATTTTCCAATTCAGAATTATTTACTTTTTATGTCATTATTTAATTACATATGTACCTGTATTAAATTACGTTACCATTTTAACTTAGATGTTTAACTTATATATTTTAGTATTTTCTAAAATACATAACTATCACTCTCAAAACAATACAGTATACCGAAGTTTATATATATATATATATATATATATATATTTTAGTATACATGTATAAATATATACATACATATTATAAACAAATACTCTCGTTACGATTAGCGCAAGTGCGCACAGTTATATCTGTTACTTATTAAATGATTTTACATGGACACTTTGTAATTAAGTTTTATGTAAGGTTACCTTTAGATAGCATTACGGTTCAGTAGAGTCAACACAGCGTCGATGGCTTATCAATGGCAACCGTGTAGCAGGAGAAAACCTGGTTGCTCCGTATACATTTGGCGACGTACCGTGGAGGGGGAGATGAGGACTGCCGGCCTGACATGGAGTGATGTTAAGGAGCAAGTGCAAGACAGGGTGAAGTGGAAACAGCTTGTGGAGGACCCTATGTACCAATGAGGTACTCTAGGACCACAACAACAAAGTTACCTCAGAGATACTTTTTACTGGCTAGGCCTTTCAAGACCTGACAAAACATTAAATTTGTAAATTGTGCTTAATCATAATGCAATAAAAATGTATTTTTGACTCGCTATCCCGTCAATGTTCCTAATACTGTCAAGTCAATCAGTTTTAATAAATTGAAATTACCCGGTTCGCTAGATAGGTACTGCTCTTTTTCTTTTTTTTTAGTTTGGCAATTGGCTTCTTGTGATCTCATTGTTGCCAGTGTTGAGAAATATTTTCATTCAAATACTACCTACCTAGGTACGGCTCACTGAATTGGGCCCCTTTTTTGTATTTCGGATTTTTTTTATTTTGAATTATTTGTTCGTCATTTGTTCGTTAATGTTCGAATGTAAAAAATATTTGTTCGTCTTTTATTTATTTATAATTAATTAAACAGATGATCACCCTTAAGTTGGCCCCTCTTACTAGATATCTTTATTTTTATCGCTCAGATTAATTAATTTAATTGTTCGATGACTATTAACAATTAAATTCCCAATTATTAATTATTTTATATCTATTAAGCAAACCATCACCTACAATGCACATTCCGAAAATTAAAAAAGGGGCCCAAATTCATTGAGCCCCTAGGTACGTATAAATATTTTAAAGTTTAAATGAAAAATGGAGTGCCATGAAATAAAGTTGATTTATTTGAAATGGTAATATATTGGGCGAGAAACTCAGTGGGCTGTGTCTGAGGGTTAATTTACTCGTCGAGCCCTTCGTCGCAAGCGACAGGTTCGACGACAACGATGACCGGTGTTTGAGGTACCTAAAAGCACCGTTAGTGGATCGGGAGGATCCGAAATGACGTATTTGGGGCAATGTCGACTGCTTTCCATTCTTTCCGCAGGATCGGGAATGTAGTTACCAGCAGCCACGATGAGAGGGTTCTCGTGCCGTGCCGCTTTATCGAAGTGGCGCATCGACGCCGACTGCAGATCCTTACTGCTGGACTCTATGTCCAGGTCGTCATGGAGGTCGACGTTCCTGACGAACCACGGAGCTCCGACGGATATCCTGCAAAAACGGGATTGAATGACTTGGAAAAACTCAACTAAGTTATGGTCTGTAAATGTTGTTATAGCTACGTAAATTATTAGAATACAAATGCTGAATATGTGTTTCTTTCGTTTTCTTTTAATTTACATTTTAAAGCAACAAGGTTTCATATTTTGAAATTAACAGTTTCGAATTCTTCTTTGTGTTTCTGATAGTTAGTTTTTATAGGTAATTGTTCTTGTTGTTTTTGTAAGCAAAATATGCCTTATCCTAAGGTGGTGTTCACCGTTGCTCATAGATGTTCGTAAGCACAGTCAGGCCAGTGCACTATCGGTTTAATTACAATTATAATTTGTCTCAGAATTAAGTTATCGACTAAAATTAATATATTTTTGTTTATGCTCAGTATCACACCAAATTGAATATCATTTTAGCCTAGCTCTTCGCTCATTCCATTTATTTTAATAACTTTGAAGGCTTTGTAAGCTTCACTAGTGAAACTGACCAAGTCTTCGAAATAATTTAATTTTGCCAGAGTCTTGTTCAGATATAATTGAAATAGCAGCTATCCAGTCTTAAGACCATATTGCATGAATGATAGGTTTTGTGCCTGTGCTATATCATAATACTTCCTAACTCTAGTACGTAACATGGATATTGGTGGTTACGACTCCGGTCACCGTCCTCGTCGATCCCGTCGCTTGCGACGAAAGGCTCGATGAGCGAATTAACCCATAGACACAGCCCACTGAGTTTCTCGCCGAATTTTCTCAGTGGGTCGCGTTTCCGATCCGGTGGTAGATTCTGCGAAGCACTGCTCTTGCTAGGGTCAGTGTTAGCAATACTCCGGCTTGAGCCCCATGAGCTCACTTACACACGTTAGGGTGAAGCTGAAATACCCTCTCAAGGCTATCAGCATAAGTAGGAGGTGGTTACGGTTGAAATTAGTTAGGAAGAAAAATAGGAAGTCAGCGAACAATTGACAGATTCCGAGAATTTGTGCAAAATCAGAAAACTATATAAAATCAGGAAAATAAACTGCGTATGTAACCTTTCATCTGTAGAAATTACTTAGGTACACTAGGCTGCGTGATCTTTATCTCTTATTTTCTATCACGTCCTACATCAACAGTCACGCATGAGCGTACCTTTTGATGAGAAGTAACTAACAATAGGTACTTAGATGCCTCCCAGTCGGTCGAGTTCCTAACGTAATACGGTTCAGTAAACTTGCTTAACATGTTTCTACTTTGTTATTCATTGGGCCGGACATTGGATACCTGTTCGTACTTACTTACATAGTTTATTTGTTTTGTAACTTAGGTTAGTGTTCCTTTCGCAAAATAAACATATATGATAATTCGAACACACAGAGGTCGAATGTATATTGTTAAAACGAATTTTATTGGTGATAGGATAAAAAAAGCCCGCACACACGTGAACTGTTTTACGCCCGTTTGAAAAGAACGCTCCTTAATCCTAAAACAATTGGAACTTTCGCCGGTGTATCTTAGGGCTTTTTTATAGTATATTACGTTAAAAAAACTAGACGGATCAACGAGCCCACGGCTTGTTTGGCGTAAAGTGACAATTGGAGTCTATAGCCATCATAGCGTCAGTGTCGCTGCGGCATAAGATCTAAACCAAAAATGTATTAACCTAAAAACTCACAGCAATCACGTAATTCTTTTATCGCAGGTATAAAAGTAAAAGAATGAGACGAGCTTTTATTTTTAATGATGTATTTAATTAATTTCACTGGGCCTTTCTTCACTGCGGTGTCAGCGTTCGAATCTGCGAACAAAACAGAACAAAAAGTTTCACATAAATCCTGAAAATGAAACAGGCACCCCTCTTCAATGGCGGTCGAAAAACCGTTTGTTAAAACGTGCTCCCTCAACCAGGAAGGAGTATAACTCCGAAACTTGACAATTCTGAGTTATTTACGACTTAGAAAATCCTTTACGATTGATGAGTTGGTCTAATGCAGGCTGTATCATATTTATCAAAATAACTCTGTAGCATGATTAGGATAAATCGTATTCTACCTACATTCATTCTTTGAGCTGCATGAAGTGCTAATCACCTTCTGACATGAGGTCGAATTCGCAATATAAATGTTCAAGAGTATACAGAAAGTCCCACATTGCGCAGAAAGCAAGACGTAAAATGACCTTCCTTTTTGTTTTCTTTCCTACCTATGCTGATAGCCTTGAGAGGCTATTTCAGCTTCGCCTTAACATGTAGGTGAGCTCACGGAGCTTAAACCGGAAGTGTTGCTAACGCTAGCCCCAGCAAAAACAGTGCTTCGCAGAATTTACCACCGGATCGGAAACGCGACCCACTGAGAAATTCCGTCGAGAAATTCAGTGGGTTGTGTCTATGGGTCATGGGTTAATTTATTCGTCGAGCCTTTCGTCACAAGCCACGGGTTCGGCGAGGACGGTGACTGGTGCTTGTGGTGTCTAAAAGCACCGTTAATGGATCGGGAGGATCCGTAATGACGTGCTTAGGGCGACGTCGAATTTCCTTCCGCGCGACGCAATAAACTATAAAACTTTGCAGAAATAAGAACGTGTACTTCATTTAGCCATAATGAAACTTTGCTATTAAATCCAAAAAGGGTTTTCGAACTTGTGTCATTTTTCTTTTAACTCCATGGAACTGACTTGTGGTCATACATGCATATGTATGGGTCACCGAATCTGAAACGAGATAAATCACAGAGCAGGCGTTATGCACATAACTCTCGGGCTACGGGCCACTTGACATTAGCAAGGTCTCCTCTCGTCGAAGAGATAGAATCGGTCATATTTTATCAGAAACTGACACGAGATTATGTGTGTTCTTGATCGGTTAAGATTTAGCACTGGGCACAACTATAAGTGATACTGCTGTGAAAATTTGTGAACTAGATAGGTATAGGTTTATTGAAGGTCACAATGGGATGTGATGAAGCCTCAATAATATTATAAAACATATACCTACCTTACCCTACAGACCGACACGTACGGTTGTCACGGTAAGAAAAGGTTTTTACTGCCTTAGAAAGCAGACGAGCATACCGCCGAGGGAACACGGGTGTGTGGACTTACAATACGCCCTACCACCGTTCTTTGAAGTGATCCCCGTGGAACAATTTTAAATCGTACGAAAATACCTCTACGCCTGAAGCGGTGTAAAGAGACGCCAACGTCTACGATTACAGGACTTAGAAAACGTTAGGACATAAGCGAACAAGGTCACTTTATTTTTCTAACTTGGTAACTGTGCAACAAAAAAAGTTTTTTGCGGTAACTGATAATCGTAGAATTCGTCATTTTATTACAAAATTAAATTTTTTTACCAACTTCAATCTGACTTAAATCGTAATATTAATATTCTGTTAGTAAGAAACAAATAGTTGTTAATAGTAAGTTTTTGAGGTACGTACAGTAACTTAAATATTATCCAACATCTTAGTAATATACGTCACTATCATGATCATATTATTATATCATACCTCATAACTATTTAAATTTGAACGACTGTTTGATACTGTTTGATATATTACGAGTATTCAAAACACCGACAGGTAAAATGAAAATAAAAATGAATTAACAAAAGAAAGTCATTATGGCTTTTCATTCAAAGGACAAAACCCTTGGTTCATTCGTATCCAGCGATGTGGCTATACCGATGTTCAAATCATGTAGGTTGCTACTAATTTTTCTAATCAAATACGTAGCTTATGAACTCATTGACACGAATTACTTTCATTATGAAGGAATAGCATCGTGTAACAAACAAACCCGCCAACAAGTACTAGTGATAGAGCGGATTCTGAGCTAGAGCAGAACAAAATCCACCGCGAATTCGCGTTTTAGTTTGAATGTAAGCGTTCTTACAACGCCGTTTCGATTTTGTGTACAAGAAATAATAATTATTACAGCTTACTAGTCAAACCCGGCTACTCTAACTGTTGTAAAAGGAATGAAAAATACCAATCTATTGAAACAATATACCATTTTATATTACACTAACGACCCGCCCTCGCTTCGCTTCGGAAACATTACAATACACAGGAAACAAAAAAAAAAAAAAAAGTAGCCTATGTTCATCAGGGACAATGTCGGCTTCTAATGGAAAAAGAATTTTTCAAATCGGTCCAGTAGTTTCGGAGCCTATTCGAAACAAACAAACAAATCTTTCCTCTTTATAATATTAGTATAGATATAGATGTGATCATGATTAATTAACGCACAGGTAAGACGATATGAACAAGTAATTAGGAAGATAAGACGTCTATTCTTCCGAGCGTTTTGAATAATGTGTTCATCTACCTAGCCTAATAGCAATTAAATGTGTTTTGTAAAATAATTTTATTGTTTAAACAATCAAGTATAATCAATATCATTGGTAATATTAAGAGCTGACAGTTTTTAATTGGCATAGTTTTTGTTATGTATTGGATATTGGCAAACGTAAGATAATTTTAATAAATTCATAAATGTAACCAAATCTATCGGCTTTAATCCCGTGTATGCTTCGTAGAAAGCCGAGATTGCGTACGGAGGTTATCAGTGGAACCTAATTTAATTCATTATGCCGCCTCTATGGACCCTTCCGTTCGGTTGAAGCGTCCCTATGCAAAATTCTTTAACTTGCATTATTAATGTGGCCTCGTTAGAGTATCTCGATCCTGGATTGGCGAGATCTATTCCATTTATAATGTGTTCAAGAGACAGCTATTCATCGTAATCTTATTTGGGACGAAGATATAAAAATTTAAAAAGAAAAACTGCCTGCATGGCCTTCACATTCAACCATCTTCTTGTTTTATGCTTAGATATTATTTTTATTTAATCATTCAAAAAAACCCAAACTCATCGAAACCATAATTAAATTTTTTGTTAGAAAATGATATATGTTCAAATAAAAAGGATTCGATAACAACCGGATTATCTTAAATATCAAATGGCAAGTCTAAATTTAAAATATAAGCGGCTTAATTGGACATATTCAACGCTGTCTTTAGACAAAATAACTAAAATCTATCGGTCAAACTACGCAGAATACCAATTTTACTGTTTTATTATAATTGGTTATTATTGGTAGTTGGAGGATTTTGAGCTCGCTTTGGCCGGTACAACTGACCTGTCTGATTCTACGGTGAAGCAGTTATGGACACAATTTAAATAATAATTCGTTAAACAATACAATTGATATTTGATGTTCTTGTTTCAACGTGGGTCTGTTATATCACATTGTGATCTAAACGGGCCCAAGTAGTCCAGAAAAGCCACATATTGGCTCAATTCTCGTTTATCCATTTAGAGAAAAAAATGTCCCTGAAAAATAATAATTCCATTCCCACAGTAAAATTATCAAGTCATCGGTTATCAAAACAGGTTTTACATCTCGGCCGCAAAAATCACCATAAAGAACAATATGTTTATATAAAGCACATAATAATAATACGTACGTACGTACGTAATGAAATAAATAGTTGCATTTTATTGGAGGATTACGGAACTTAGCTCCGATATCCTTGCGATATCGTTGAAATGTTGCAAGTAAGCCTGATTATTCTCTGTTTATCAATGATTTCTCTGTCGTTGTAATATTTACTAGTGCTCCCCCAGTATAATATATAATATGTATGTAATATGTAATTGAAATTATAAGTTTGATCATTATTATGGTTCTATCATCACAAATTTTGCCAAGACTACACTATAGACAAATAATATTAAAGACAAACAATATCAATCTATTCTCGATTTGACCACGGTCTTTAAATAACAAAATCTTGTTAAACAAATAATAACAAAAGTTGTAAAATATGTGTTGTGTAAAATACAGAGCAGTGTGTATATTGTTTTTTTTATTGATTTAATGTATTTTTATGCAAACTTGAAAAAAATATTAACATTCTGTACTCCTTCTCTATAATCTATATAAGTGTGGGAAATGTCATAGTCCTGCGTCTGCGCAATTTTCGTAAAAAGGGGTACAAAGTTTTTGCTTCGCGTATTAATGTATAGATTTTATTAAATTTTACAATAGCATTTCTGTTTAATGTACTAATATTATAAACGAAGGATTATCTAACTCATTAGAACACCTTTGCATTTGTCCAAAGGATTTAATATTAGAATTGACTTTTTCTCACAACTTGCAAATGCATGCGGGTATTTTATCGTTTCGCAATCGTTATTGGCTGGTAAACCAGCAGAAACCAGACGGCTACATGGGTTTAGAAGCGCTTGGACGTTGACCCAGAAGCCCCGTGAAAAGAGGGGCCTGGAGATTATGTTCAAAGTGTTATGATAAACAACAAAGTATAGGAATTTCATATTATGTTTAAAGTGTAAATCCATCTTTACTAAATACGTTACATAATGTCCAATATATAGGTAATTATTAGCTGGAATAGCTCGTTAAGCTACCATCGAATAGGGAAAAAAACAATTCTATTCATATATAATTCTAATATATTAGGGCCGCTTACTTTCACCGTTTTCGTGTATTTCTAGTAATTAATCTTTGTGTGCATAGCGTAAATCCGTAATCGAGTTTATTATTAGTTGTGTTGTTACCGTGCGAGATCAATTGCCAGGTATTATAGTTTGTGTCTGAAGTGGAGAACTCTCTGGGGCGAGTCTCCAAGTGGGGCGAATTGGACCTGGTTCAATTCAACCCGTTGAAGACACAAGTTTGCGCGTTCGCTGCGAAGAACGACCCCTTTGTTATGACGCCGCAATTCCAAGGAGTATCCCTGCAACGTTGCACGAGTATTGGGATACTTGGAGTCGACATTTCGAGTGATGTCCAGTTTCGGAGTCATTTGCAGCAAAGCCAGGTTGGCATCCAAAATGTGGGGATTCCTCAACAGAGCGAAGCAGTACTTCACGCCTGGACAAATACTTTTTGTTTATAAAGCACAAGTCCAGCCTCGCGTGGAGTACTGCTTCGACCTCTGGGCTGGGGCTCCCAAATACCAGCTACTTCCATTTGACTCCATACAGAAGAATGCCGTCCATCCTATTCTCACGGATCGTTTGGAACCTCTGGGTCTGCGGAGGGACTTCAGTTCCATCTGTATTTTGTACCGTATGTTCCATGCGGAGTGCTTTGAGAAATTGTTTGAGATGATCCCATCATATCGTTTTTATCATCGCACTGCCCGCCACCGGAGTAGAGTTATCCACAGGGAGTTTCCAGAGATCTTTTTTGCCACGTACCATCCGGCTTTGGAATGAGCTCCCCTCCACGGTGTTACCTGAGCGCTATGACATGTCCTTCTTCAAACGAAGCTTGTGGAGAGTACTTAACGGTAGCCAGCAGCTTGGCTATACTCCTAGCAATGCTGAAGCCCATGTGCAACGGTAACCACTCATCATCAGGTGGGCCGTACGCTCGTCTGCTTACTAGGGCAATAAAAATATATAAAAAACGTTTTGAATGTTTTTTGAAAAGAAAAAACTATTTACTTACAAAAACGTCTTTAAAAGTATCGCAGGTTCAGTTTTTTTTTTTTTTTTTTTTCGCAGGAGAAAATCGCCGGATCCCCGTATGTGGGAGTTGAACCTCACTAAAAACTCCTGCCGCTCACAGCCGGCGCCCTACCCCGGACCGGGCGGAAACCCAGTCGGAGCTATTGAGACGGCGGGACAGCGTTTACGCAGAGCATATTACATCCATCCCGCCGTCCCCCAGACGCCGGACCGGCGGCCGCCAGCGACACGACCGCCGGTTCCCTCAGTCGACGGGCCAAGAGCCCGCATTGATGGCGCCGCGCTACACCTTGCCCCGGAGCGGTCGGGGGAACGCGGCTTACCACGCCGCCCCACGCCTAGGCTCTTTCCCGCACAAAACGGGTGGAGCCCGAAGCTCTTAGGGGGCCGGGTTACGGACGAGACCCCGGTCCCGACCCCCTGCTCGGCGGCGGCGGATTTCTGCGTAGTGAGGAGAGCTTTGCCTCACTCGCCCCCGGATAGCACAATTTTACTTTGTTTTAAAGTTATACCGCTAGTACTGGGGCGCACGTGTTACGGGTGGTGGTTGGTGGCATTGCTTTTTTAAGCCTGAACGCATTTAAAAATGTTTGGAACAAAAAATAGGGAGGATACTGCTACATTCGCGTGAGGATCAATCAATACACTTTAGTACGAGTAATTGTGGAAAAAATAAAAAAAATACTGGTTTAAATTTAGTAAACGATATCGTGCCATAATCGTAGAAGTTGTTAATGTTAATTTTTTTTTAATTCATGGCGTACACTTGTGTACGAATTCACGGTGCATCAAGTGCTAAGTGTTTAGTGGAGGCCACAATTATCACAAAGCGTCCATTGTATAATCTTTACATAAATTCTAATGTTTGCGAGTTTGATGTTTATTACACAAGTTATTTCTTCATCATGGAACTCGTTCCTGTGAATTAGTGAAGTACGTATTCCCTTAGAAAAATTGGTAATCACCGGCGGGATTTTAGTACCGGCATAGCCGCATCGCCTAATAGTATTACTCCGGGCGTCTTATCTTTTAGCGAACAGCGTGTTTCGATAGAATCGATTGCCGGATTGGAACCTCGGCATACTCATATTTCAAAAGGGTAATCATGTATCTTATTTTACAGGTCGCGGACACCTCTACAATTACGTTATGTGAATGCAGGTACATTCGGTAATAGTTATAGAAATGAGATAAATAATTCGAATGTGCACTAAGTGAGTTTTCCCAAGTGTAACAAATTTTTTGGTACGATTGCGCGATGGATTGTCATTGAATACGATAGATATACTTATATTGAGCTGCAAAACGACCATAGGGACATTCAGGGAATCGGTCGATGTATAGATTTTTTTGTAAATAACCTTATTGGTATTTTCTTCGATTTTCACGCATCATAGACGAGTGTTTGTCCGTGACTACGAAAATTGATAAGTATTTGAAACTTCGGAAATGATATATAGACAGGAAAAGACGTGAGATTAAGCTTCTTTAAATATCTCGTTGAAACTTTACAAAGATGGAACGTAAAGTTCTGAGAGACACGTATTATATGTTTCATATGAATTCGCCAAAGGAATACATTTTCTCAATTGAAACGTAATCACCGTATTGCACATACCATAAGGGATAGAGTTCTGATTTTTTTATCATTTAATGAAATAAATAAATAAATAACTTTTTAGCCTTTTTTTTAATTTTAATATAAAAGAAGGTTCAAAAAAAAAAACGCATTGTGTAAGATATTTCCATACTAATCCCCTTAAGGGAAGGATGCTTGTTTTTAAAATATTTTTAGTAGTCTATGAAACGATAGGAAAATTCTTTAAAAATTCCAGCTTTTCAAATTCACCGATTTGTCTATGCACGCCTATGAAACAGTCATAGACAAAATAATTTTATCATTTATGTTTTATTAGTTTTAAATAGTTTGCATACCCTAATTTACCGCGCTTCGAAGATGATCAATAAAACCAGCGAAAACTGAATTTTTGCGAATTGTTTTAAAGTCATATAAAATATGTAGTTAATGAAATTAAAATAAAAGAAAAACTACCTACCTTGTCAATCTTTATCCGAGCGACGCCAATTCAGAAGGCGAGTAGTCCGCGAACATGTTTATATCAGATGAGGAATGTTTGTTTTTAGCGTTCAGTTCAATAATGTCCTTCAAGTTCTGCACGAAGTAAGTGTAACGCAGATTGTATTCGGACTCATCTTTGTACTGCCTCTGGTAGTCCGTAATAAATTTCTTGAACAGTTCCGGGGCTTCGTTTAAGTTGTACGATGGCTTTTCTAAATTTTCCGGATCACCCCAATAATCTTCAGATTCAGAATCTTTCTTATCACCATTGTTTTCATCATATTTATTAACGTAATCATACGAATAAACTTCGTAAATACATATAGTTAAAGCGATGAATATTATTTTGTTCATATTGCACACGTGCGTAACATACGAGGGATACACGGTATCTGAGAGAATGTACTATTTATATTGTAAACCTGCATCAGGCCTCGTGAACCAGTCTCGGTGTTTTTTGCATTGAAATTATTTTATTAGCATTGTTATTATTATTTTTTTCGTTTTCTACTAAGACATTCATTATCTATTATAAACTATTGAAGCCAAATATTTGAGAGATCATCTTTGAAGATACCAAAACGACATTCTTTGATTTACATACATACTAATTAAGTACTTTATTTTATTACTTCGATTGATGGTCACGGCCGAATTGAGGATAATTTGTTACCGGAGTGTATAGACGTTACTACGTAAATGTCGCCATCCACCGTCAAGAGCTGTTCTTCAAGCCGGAATGCATTACTGGTTCGCGGTCGAAATTGGTAAGACCGTGGTACCTATACGTGCAGGCTTACATTATGCCTGGTGGTTTATTACCGGTGGTAGGACCTCTTGTGAGTCCACGCGGGTAGGTACCACTGCTCTGCATATTTCTGCCGTGAAGCAGTAATGCGTTTCGGTTTGAAGGGTGGGGCAGCCGTTGTAACTATACTGAGATCTTAGAACTTATATCTCAAGATGTCTATGGGCTCCAGTAACCACTTAACACCAGGTGGGTTGTGAGCTCGTCCACCCATCTAAGCAATAAAAAAAAATTATCTGCCACCGGTAAAAGCCGGTTGGCGATCGGAGTACCCTCCTAAAGTATTCAAGAAAGCTTCTGTCTGTTCTCCAGTGAGTCCCTCAGTGGCCTGGATATTCTATATTATTCTATGCCGAAACCACGTACCCTAAACTATGCGAGTTCTATATTTAAAATTAAATTACGTAACATCCTTTTTAACCTCAATCGGATTAAAGTATGATGCGACAATACAATTTAAATGGTGCGATTCGATAAACTGCATAATAATTAATTTGGCCGTGTTTAATATCATAGAAATAAAATTATTAATCGTTAGTTTACCGTGACCACTAAGGCTGAAATGAGTTCGATGTTGGATCATAGATGATAGCTATTGTTCATAGTAAAGATTTGCTTGGCTTGATTTGTATCTATTTATCTACGTAATGGAATTTTTTAAAGTAGTTTTCAATAACTTTGAGATGTTCGATTTACTTTAATGTTTGTGTGAAGAACAGATGATATAAGTTACAGATTATATAGTTCACTAAGTATACTTAGTTCAATGCCACCCGTTGAAGACACAAGTTTGCGTGTTCACTGCGCAGAAGGACCCCTTTGCCATGGTGCCGCAATTCTACGGAGTATCCCTGCAGCCTTCCAAGAGTGGTATTGGGATACCTGGGGTCGATATATCGAGCAATGTCCAATTTCGGAGAATTTTGCAGGGCAAAGACAAGTTGGCGTCAAAAATGCTGGGAGTCTTTAACAGAGCGAAGCGGTACTTCACGCCTGGATAAAGACTTTTGCTATACAAAGCACAGGTCCGGCCTCGGCTGGAGTACTGCTCCCACTTCTGGGCGAGGGCTTCCAAATACCAGCTAACATTCCATTTGACTCCATACAGAAGAGGGCCGCTCGGATTGTCGATAATCCCATTCTTACGGATCGTTTGGAACTTCTGGGTCTTCGGTGGGACTTCAGTTCCCTCTGTATTTTGTACCGTATGTACCATAGGGAGTCCTCTAAGGAATTGTTTAAGATGATACCATCATCTCGTTTTTACCATCGCACCGCCTATCACCGGAGTAGAGTTCGTCCATACTACCTGGAGCCATTGCGGTCATCCAAAGTGCGTTTCCAGATATATTTTTGCCACATAACATCCGGCTTTGGAATGAGCTCCCCTCCACGGTATTTTCCGAGCGCTATGACATATCCTTGTTCAAACGAGGATTGTGGCGAGTATTAAACAGTAGGCAATGGCTTGGCGTTGCCCCTGGCCTGAAGTCCATGGGGAACGGTAATCAATTACCATCAGGTGGTACGCTCGTCTGCCTACAAATGCAATAGAAAAATAAAAATATTTAAATATAAAATATAATTTTGCCCGTATGCCCTGGCCAGGATCAGGAGAAGAAAAAATGATTATTTTCGTTTTCAAACGGTGTTTTCTTTACCTTTTATAATTTTAATTTATATTTTCTACGGAACCATTTTGCGGACTTGTTTTTACGTAGGTTGCTTTTTGTACATCCTGTTAAGTTCTAAAAACATTTCCAAGTTTACACGATAAAACCGTCGTGTTATCAATTAGCATTTTCCGAAACTCGTCTAGTGAGATTTTTTTCTGTTGTATTATATTAATATACTTAGTCTGGTGACTAAAATACTTGACGATCGTGTTTGCAGCTTATACAAAAATTATACAACTTAAACAGCAAGACATCTTTTTTTATTTTATGGGTGATGTTCTTTGAATGCAAAGCAAAAAAACCTTACATTTTTGTCGAAGGAGGGATAAATGTTACAGCTTGCATTGAAGCGTGAATGTGTTAGGAGTGGACATTACGGATTTAAACGTCTGTCGAATTTCAGCGGGATCCCTAGTTGCTCGGTCTTCCACAATTCTTAGACAGTCATCGTGGCAACCAAGGCCGATTTATTTTTGTTTTTACTTTTTTTCTCCTTACCTATTCGCTGGTAGCCTAAGAGGCTATTTCAGCTACGCCCGGACGAGTAGGTGAGCTCACGGGCTCAACCTGAGAGAATTTGCTAACACTAGCCCTAGCAAGAGTAGTGATTCGCAAAATCTGCCACCGGATCGGGATCGCGACTTAGAAGATCCGGCGAGAAACTCAATGGGATGTGCCTATGGGTTAGTTCACTCGTCGTAATCGACGAGTTCGACGAGGATGGTACTAGAGAGCCCTAAAATCACCGATATTGAATTCGGAGGCTTCGACAAAACATGTTTCGGGTGACGCCGGGTTGCACCGTCACGGTCGGGTATGCAGAGGCCGACTGGTGTCTATTTGTTTTACGCTTTCGCGTTTATAATCACGAACATTATAAACGCCATTATTTTACGGGCTTTTACCACTTTTTTCACTAGATCTGGAAGCATCGAGAAGCTATTTAATGTGAAAATCATGGTACATTAGAACTCGTTAGTTAATAATCACCTATATTATTATATTATTATAAATAATTACGTCTAGTTTTTATAAAATACGTGCATCTCTATTCAAATAATGTTCAAGAGCTAGAACAACTTCTTTGTCTTTGTAGATAGAATAGCCTGCAACCCACCTCATGGATATCAGCAATGCCAGGGGTATAGCCAAGACGGTTCCTCCTGCCTCTTGCCACCGCTGCCACCTCTTGTTTTCCAATATCGTTTGGGCAAGCGTCATTGCGGGGTAGATTTTTAATTCACCATTCTACCTATTTATGACACAATCCAGTCAATTTGACGGGTAGGATAGTAGTTATTATAACACAAGAGAAATTTTGACCTCATGATTCAAGATGGTTACATTATCGTGCCTATGTGTTCTTGTCATAGCTTAAGAATAAGAAACCCACGATGTTAACTGCAAAAGCCTACAAGCGATGAATTCTAAATAACATCATTTCATTAAACCTTGTTTTGTCGAGGAAAAAATATTAGAGGTTTTTTTTAAAGCTGCAAAAGTCGGCCAGTCTCGTTCTTTAACAAAGAAGCATATTTTATTGTCTGTAGATTTTTAATTGTAGTGTAACGTGGGCCCAGTGGCGAGGAGAGATAAACAGACAAAGGTTTATCAGCTCATTGCAGGGCCGCAACCAGACAATCGAATATAAAATTAACTAAAAAACACAAAGAAGCTCTCAGGGGCAACGTTGGCGAAAAGCTTACTATTCATAATACGTATATTCTTTATACATAATATACTACTAAGCAATTTTACTAATAACTATACTATGGAACATTAGCGCCCCGCAAAAAATCCTTGGTGCTTAATCTACAAATCGATTTGCACCAAATTCTGATCTAAATATTTCTTAGATATTTATTAAATCGTATTTGTGGACGTTATTAATTTTTCTCAACTACGGTCCTGTTTAGACTGTAGGCACGTAGACTTTCAAAGCCGCCGAATTACGTTGTGGCGGAACACGACTTGGCTCAGTCTTATCTGTCAACAAAACATTACCTGTTATCTAACGAAAGGGTTTGTGAAAATATGAGGGTAGAGTTCGTTACGGCACGACCATAAACAATATTGCTGATGCATCTTTATGTATTTGTAGGCTACAAATGCGTAGAAGCAATTAATGTATTGTTTGATACGTAATCCGTTGGTATGGCTTTAATCACTTGATTTGTTTTTGTTACATTTAAGTGATCAACCGACTTTCTCCTTTTTCTTGTATATCAATATTATTTTTTTACCAAACTCTAATTATTTAGAACATAGTTTTTGCATATGATAAAGAAAACTAACACATCCAAAAATTATGACACAAAAAAGAACGTACACACAAAACACATGCTTAAATAAATTTTGTGTGTTGTGAAGAAATTTTGGTCAAATTCTGATTTAGGTGAATTAAATATTAATATTTAGATCTCAGATGTCGTTATCACTGTCGGTTACGACTACAAATAGTCGAACTTGTATAGTCAAAATATGTCCACGTATAATCACTACATAGTATAAAACAAAGTCGCTTTCTCTGTCCCTATGTATGCTTAAATCTTTAAAACTATGCAACGGATTTTGATACGGTTTTTTTAATAGATTGATTTTAATAGAGTGATTGAAGAGGAAGGTTTATATGTATAATAACATCCATTAAATAGTGGAAAAATCAATAATAAATTACAGTTTCCGAAGCGAAGCGAGGGTGGGTCGCTAGTATTTTTATAAACGAAAACTTCAAAGTGTTCGTAACGCCAGAATTAATCTACTATAAAATATATCGAAGTTGATAAAATGGTTATAATCGTCAAAATGTTTCTCTGTTTGTGTACCTCCTGAAGTTGAATCTCCGAACAACCCGTCATAGCTTCTTGTAGTTGTCATATCTTTTTTAGTTGCATACATTTATTTTATCTGTTTGTACAGCCTGGTCTTGAATAATATTACTAATAGCTATCCATAAATTGCAAGGACTGAGAACTAATTAAGGTGAGTATTGTAAAAAAAATAACGAAAAACAACCTCTATTATAGATAGGTGGAGGCGGTCATGTTTTATTTATTCACTGACTACGGTAATTATCAACAAACAGATAAGCTTACGGGATACCTGATGTTGAGCGGTAGTAGGACGTCATATGAACCCGTACGAGTATGTAGCACCCGAGGATACTACCCATTTCCACTTTTTTTCCCCTACCTATGCTGATAGCCTTGAGTGGCTATATCAGCTTCTCCTTGACGTGTAGGTGAGCTCACGGGGCTCAAACGGGGAGTGTTGCTAACACTGGCCCTAGTAAGAGCAGTGCTTCACAGAATCTACCACTGGATCGGAAACGCGACCCACTGAGAAGATCCGGCGAGAAACTCAGTGGGCTGTATCTATGGGTTAATTCACTCGTCACTCGAAGCCTATACAATTGAGTTTCAGACATGTCTCGAAGCGGGTGACAGTATTCACGTGTGTATTGTCTATTGTTATTAGTATTGTCTATGTGTCATCAGGTCTTCTTTCTCTTGCCCTTAGTCTACAGTATGCAGGGTCGGCGCAACCGGCTCTCTTATAATTCTGCATAGGGATTTGGCATGAGTTTTACGATCGGCTGTCTGCCAGATGTCACCTCTCCTTGTGTCATATCTTTAGTAGTTTAACGTGCCATAGGGAGGGGACCTTTTTTTTGTAATGGTCTTTTATTTACTTCATTCATTTTTGGTTCGTTAATATGCATTACAACATTTACGCTAAAGTTTTAAATTTAAAATGCCGAAACGATAACAGTCGACGAATAAGACTTTTTACATTCGTTTTTCTGTATTTCCGGTAACCGTAGTAAAACGAGTAATTTAATACCGGATACGCCGTGACTTCGTACAACCATCTATTCAATAAATAAATACATTTAAGTAAGTGCTTAGCGTAACCTTTCAACAACGACAGCATGAATGGCGTCACCCACCTTGAATGTCAAAGTCTCATTTGTATCGCATTAAAATAATATGATGGCTAATCCACTCTACAAACTTGTTTCGCGTAGGAATAGACAGAACGGTACACATCCGTGCGGGCTCATCAGTACACTTTGCTCCGGTCACCGTCTTCGTCGAACCCGTCGCTTGCGACGAAGGGCTCGACAAGCGAATTAACCCATAGGCACAGCCCACTGAGTTTCTTGCCGGATCTTCTCAGTGAGTCGCGTTTCCAATCCGGTGCTAGATTCTGCGCAGCACTACTCTTGCTACGGTAAGTGTTAGCATCACTCCGGTTTGAGCCCCGTGAGCTCACCTACTAGTTAAAGTTACGCTGAAATAGTCTCTCAAGGCTATCAGCTTAGGTAGGAAAAAAAAACAAAACACTTTGTGACTTTATTTACCAGACTCCTGTAACATAAGCGTCCGAAAATAGGTTGACAAACGAACCATTCGGAGACCAAGAACACAAAACTTCGGCATGCAACCGAAACATTTTTGTACTTAGAAACTGTCCCGCTCGGGGGTCATTCAGGCACAATGTTTAGACATTCAGACGTGACCCTTGGCTATAAACGTGAAAGTTTTATGTAAATGCGACTCTCTTGTGGCAGCCATCCGTCCGTATTGTATAAGTTGACTAATAAATTAGTTCGCCGCGCTAAGAGATAAGTAAGCCGAATAAAGGATTACCTTGTTTCGGGCGTGCTTGGGTTGGAGGCTACGGAATACGAAAATAAACTGTGAAGTAATGCCGGGGAGGCATGCGGTCTCGTCACTTTGTCACCATAGTGAGTCTGACTAAGGTGAGATTAAAATAAGACGTACATTAGATGCCGAATTAAAGCTATATTTGCGTAAACTTCAAATTATTTTTAGTGTTTTTGCCGCGCTTGCGACATTGTCGTTCCTCTAAAATTCGGCAAGGTTCTCATGGAATTACAACAATGTAATTAAATGATATTAATAAATCCACTATTGGTGTTCTGCTTATTCATGCTTACAGGCACTTTCTTGTGCGTGGCGGCATGTATTATTCAATTGAAAGATCGGCCCGGCCTTATGTCTCAAGGTGAGTTGCGGCATTTACATTATATCTTTGATAACGATTTCACGTCATCTGAACTGTGAGCTCGGTCCTATACGCATCAAGAACAGTACAATAATATAATACTAAAATATAAATGTGTAAACTTGAGGGTAGACATATTTCTTGTTGAACACCAAGTAAAACGATGTCACTTTTGATTCCTGATTTAATCAACAATATGTTATCTTAACAATTCACTTTAACACTTGTCCAACTTTAACCAGTACGTACAACAGTCACTGAATCACACAACGTAACAAGGATATAGTAAGTGCACCAGGCAAGCGCAGTCCAACGAATGTTCATTTCTTTTTTTTTTTTTTTTTTTATTATTGAAAGTTTACTGGTGGCCCGAAGGCCTTTCCAGTTTCACCAGGACAGGTGGGCGAGCAAAGGCTCAGCCAAGAGGGGTGGGATTTGCTAACAACTGCCCGAGCGCCTCCGAAGGAGACCTAACAACTCAAGAGCAATTGTTTCGCGAATGAATCTACTACCGGATCGGAATCGCGACCCGCTGAGAAGATCCGGCGAGAAACTCAGCGGGCTGATGCATGGGTTAGGTTGCACGTTGACCTCTTTGTCGAGTTCGACGAGTACGGTTACCGGGGTCCCTAAGCCTGCCCCTAGTATTAGAGCTGAAGGCATCTAATGCAAAGGTTATTGGATCTGATGGATCCGTAAGGACGTGTCTAGGGCGTCGACGGTGACTGGCTCCTGCATGATCAGGATTCGGGGAGTAGTCAGCGGCGGCAACGATAAGGCGATTATCATGACGCATAGCCTTATCGAAGTATCGTTCCGACGCTGACTTCATGTATTTCCGAATTGATTCGAGGCCCAGGTCGTCGTGTAGGTCAACGTTCCTCACGAACCACGGAGCCCCGACAGCTAACCTGCAAAAGCGGGATTGTAGGGATTGGAGGGTGTCTATGTGTGTGCGGGCCGCGTGAGCGAACACCACACTCGCGTAAGTCATGACGGGCCTTATGCAAGTTTTGTAAAGTGTCACCTTGTTCCGAAGGGACATTTTACTCCGCTTACAGATCATGGGGTAGAGTCTACCGAGAATAAACGCGGCACGGTCACGGACTGATTTTATATGCGGGCGGAATGTCATCGATGCATCCAGGGTAACGCCCAGGTACTTGACCTTCCTGGCCCAGGGTATGGGTTGTCTAAAGAGAGTAATCGGGGGTGTGAGATTCCTCCTCCTAATCCGGGAGGAAATCCGTGTGGAGCTTCCCCTCTGAAATAGCACCGCAGTACTTTTCGCTGGGTTGATGTCTATGCGCCATTTTCGGAACCACTGTCCTAGGGCTAGGGCTGCGCTCTGAAGCTTCTTCGCGATTAGGGACTTATTTCTACTAGAATAGTAAACAGTCGTGTCGTCGGCGAATAAAGCTAAATGGGTCGGCGGCGACCGGGGAATATCGTTGACGAATAAGCTAAATAGGAGGGGTGAGAGGACAGAGCCTTGCGGGACTCCAGCTGTGAGAGGTCGTGGGGAGGAGCGGGTTCCCTCGACACGATATCGAAAAGAGCGGTTCGACAAGAAGTCCCGTATGATGAGCACGAGACTATCCGGCACGCCCATGTTGAATAGTTTGAAAATCAAACCGTTGTGCCAGACTTTGTCGAACGCTTTTGCGACGTCGAAGAAGAGAGCTCCCGTGTATAACGGTTTTGGTCGATTAAGCCCCACAAGAATGTGCTCCGTGAGGCGGTGCACCTGTTGAACGCATGAGTGATTTGTACGGAATCCGAATTGTTCATCGATGAGAATGCCCTTGGATGAGACGAAATCTCTGAGGCGCTTGTAGAGCAGACGCTCATACAGCTTGCCTAGAGACATGAGGAGGCTAATCGGGCGGTAACTCGTCGGATGATTTGTTGGTTTACCGGGTTTATGTATGCCGATAACGTCCGCTTCTTTCCACACCGCGGGAAAGATACAGTTCGCCATAGCGGCATTGAAAATAGATGCCAACATCACGATGAGTTGGACGGGTAGAAGTTTAATAACGCGGTTAGATATACCGTCGGAACCGGGAGCCTTGCGAGGGCGTAGGTCTTTGATCAAGTCTTTAACTTCCATCGGGGTGACGGGTGGTAACGCATCCGAGGGTGGCAAGGAGGCTCTGCGTTCTACCTCACTGTCTACTAATTCTACATGAACAGGGTCCACGGATTGAGTGCTGGGCGTGCACTGGGTTTGCAATGTATCGGCCAGCAGCTCTGCTTTTTCGTCATCATCAAAGGCCGCGAGTCGGCCTGAGGGGCCTACGAGGGGGGGCATAGTTACTACCGTATCCGATTTGAGAGTACGAGCTAAGCGGTAGTAAGACCTTTGGGAGGGCGCGAGTCCTTCTAAGAAATCAGACCATCTGGCATCTCGGACTTCGGCGATGCGAGACTTTACGTCGCGTTGTAGGGCACGCATTCGAATACGATTTTCCGCGGTAGGATACCTGTCGTAGGCGCGTATCGAGGCGTTCTTAGCTCTAAGGAGTTCCCTAATATCGTCGGACAATTTGAAGCGGTGAAGGAAGTCCTCCGCTACAACTTGTTTCGATGACCTATCTAATGTCGAGGTGATGTGTGATGTTAAGATGTCTATGGCTTCAGCGGTATCCTGAGGAGACGGGGTAGAGTCCGGGTTAAACGGGAGCGATGGTGGATCAGATTCAGCCAGGCTGATGCCCAGCGTGTGCCAATCCACCACAGTCCTCGTGACGGGAACGGAATCGGGAGCGCGACCGAGCTTCATAACGACGGGACGGTGGTCTGAATCTAACTCTGAAACTACTTCGATCGAGTGTAAGCGCAGAGTTACGTTTTTTAATAACGCTATGTCGAGTATATCCGGGCGATGCGCGATATTTAGCGGGTAGTGAGTCGGGGTTAACGGAGCGACGATATCGAAGGCGAAATCATCGACTAACGCGTCAAGCCGCCTGCCATTCGGGGTTGTGGTGTGTGAGTTCCACCTGATGTGTTTACAATTTAGGTCGCCCGCCAGAATGACAGAGCTCCCCATACCGAGCAGCGCCTCGATATCACTGCTTAGAACGATCTTATCCGGTGGAAGATAAACGGACGCGATAACGATCGGCGCGTGTCCCGTCAGTGAGATTCGGCACACTGATGCTTCGATATTAGCGAGCGCGGGAGGATCGAGCGGGACGCAATGCAGGGCTCTTCTATAGTAAATGACGGTACCACCACCACGGGCAGAGAGCCTGTCGTTCCTGACCATGTTATAGTTCGCGATTTTAGGGTCACGGCGCGCGGGCTTAAGTAGGGTCTCCTGCACTAAAAAGATATCAATTTGATGGTCACGCAAAAAGTCAGAAACCTGATCACGTTGATTTGCGAGACCGTAAGCGTTAAAAAATCCTATCGTTACGGATAGGGGCTTTATTCTACTTATATACGCCATTGATTACCGGCGGAGTGAGGGGAGGACGTACGTATTTAATGACGCGTATACGTCGGTGTATTCCTGCACAACGGCGATAAAGTGTTGTGCAGTGGAGGCAGCGCGAATGGCGTCGCCCAAAGCGTTAACGCGCTCAAAGTTGATCGACTGAAAGAAGTCGATAGCTAAAGCGAGATTTTCGGACGCGGTCGGAGGGCAAGTCGCGGGAGAGGGACGAGTCGCGGGGGCAGGACGAATCGCGGAGAAGGGAGTTGTAGCCGTGTTCGTGTACGGCAGCGGTTTCGCCCAGGCCGAGACACTGGGCACCGCCGCCGGAACGAACGCTGGCTTAGCCTGCGACGCAGAGGGTGCCGAGGCTTTGATGTCTGGGCCGGAAGCTCGGAGGCGGTTTTGGCGGGCGACGCGGCGATTTATTTTCGGGGCTCGGGGGCATCCGCGGTAATTTGCGGGGTGACCCTGTGTTCGACACAGGACGCAGCTAGGCGGTTCCGTCGCGGTTTTTTGATCGCGAGTGCATAGGGCCGTGGCGTGATCGCCTAAACATTTGACGCATCGGGGGCGCGCGTGACAGTTACGGGAAGAGTGCCCATACAATTGACAGTTATGGCACTGGCTAGGAGTGCCTTTTTTATGGGGGGCTTCGACAGCGATACCAGAGAGCCTACAGACGGTCTGTGTGTTAAAGATTTTCTTACCCTCGGGGGAAGGCTGGAGAGCGACTAGAACCATATTATATGGCTCCCTACCGCGACCGGTGTGCATACGGTGCACAGAATTCACTGGTAGGCCTTGTTCTAACAGGTCGGCTTTTACGAGCTCTACATCTAACTCTTTAGGGATTCCGCGTATTACAACGCGGAGTTCGCGCTCCTCCTGAAGCGTATAAGTGTGGAAGCTTATACGCTCCTTACGGAGGTAAGAGGTGAGGGCCCTATGGTCATCAGATGAATGCACCTTTATTTGAATGCCGTTCGCGAGGTTACGGGCATTCGTGAAATTGATATTTTTGGCCTTAAGGGCCAGGGAAACTCGATCCCAAGCTGCCTTCTCTTGAAGGATTACCGGAGGAGGGGACTGGGTTTTATTTTGTGCCACCGGACGCGGCGACGGACTGGCACGGGCTGGAGGCGCAACTGGAGTCTGGGGGCGGGGGCGCGACGCGTTCGCGGCTTTGCTAATTTTAGCGGCCGCGGGAGCTCGAGACTCCGCGGCACGCTTCTTACCCTTTTGTACCAGGGTAAATCCATC
Source organism: Bombyx mori (assembly GCF_030269925.1). Taxonomy (NCBI): domain Eukaryota; kingdom Metazoa; phylum Arthropoda; class Insecta; order Lepidoptera; family Bombycidae; genus Bombyx; species Bombyx mori. The sequence continues at coordinate 9,506,000 of NC_085123.1, forward strand.
CGTCGATGAGGCGGGGGCGAGGTCGACCTCCATCTCCGAGTCAGAGTCGGAGGACGAGGAGGCGGGCGCCGGTGACCTACGAGCAGGTATTTTGGAGGGCGCGACGGAGGCCGCGGATGATCGCACAGCTGGAACGGTGGCCACGGCGGACGACGCAGCAGTTTTACTCGCCAGTATAGGCGACGCGGGAACGGCAGGCACGACGGAGGTTGCGGTGCTCGATGCAGAAGCTTTGCACGCAGGTACAGGCGACGCAGGAGCAGCGAGCACGGCGGAGTCTTCGAGAGAGCTCGCAGTGTGATTGGCCTTGAAAGCCAGAAACTCTGAGGCGAGCTGTGGATGACGAAGTCGGAGGAATTCCGCGAACACAGCGTCCATGATCGCTGAGTGCCCAGGTGGGGCGGCCCCGGGTCTTGAAGACACTCGCCTTGCGGCGAGGCCCCAACTTCTCGGACCTGAGCGGTTCTATTGAACACAGGTGGCGATGCGGCACGATTACTACAGGACAAAGAAAAACACAACAAAACGGAAATAACAAAAAGAAACAAAACAATTAAACACTTCCAGGAAAGCAGTTTGTCGGCAGATGTAACACGAACACAGAAATAACGAAAGGAAACAAAACAAATAAAAACTTCCAGGAAAAAAAAAAAAATACACTTGGTCGGCAGATGTACCACGAACACAGGCCGCGCGAACAATGGCCGGGCTAACAAAAGCCGGGCGAACAAAGGCCGGGCGATCGAGTGGTCGATGGGCACGTCCGCACGTGACGGGTGCCTCTATCGGAATGATGTTCATTTCAAGGCACGTTCCGCCTTCTTATACTAGCCGACGCAGCTGGCTTATGAGTCACTTCTGTTGCAGCTGTTGTTTACGAGTGGAATGACACGGCCGGCGCACCTGGCTTGTGTGAGTCACTCCTATTGCACGTGCTATATAACATAAATATCGTTAACGCCGTCAAATGCATTAATATTAAAATTGTATACTGAGTTTTAAATTTTAATGCAAAATTCATAAAATTTGAATAAAAACCTTTGCGGTACTAAAACCGAGCATTTCAGATATGAAACTAAAATAACATCTATATTAATGAATACTAAATAATAAAAACGTTGTAAAACTTTATAACGTGCACTAAATATAAATTTTAGGCGAAGATAATAAATCCTACAGGCCCAGCTACAAATTTATCTCGCACTGCTAACTTAAGCGAGGCTGTATACTTGTAATAGGTCGTTAGGGAAATATAGCGAAACATCTGCGTTCAGCTAAACTCCACTAACCCGCTAGACGCCGATTTTTTGCCCACTTTTACTGTCCGCGAGTAAATAATATACTAAGTGACAAACGTCTCATTCCTTTTTATTCCCGGGAACCCTTGAACCGTACAAATTGCGGACAATTTTCGGGGTCGTTTACCACGCGTCGGCTCGCCATTGATACGATCCTAAAATTCATAAACAAATATAAACTTACTATAAGCACACGAGTTTGTTTTTCTTTAGGCTTAACGAATTCAGTTGTAGTTATTTAGGAAATTTGTCTTTTCACTTTAATTCTTTTAATTAAAGCTGTTCTTTGTTATTACTGTAAAATTATCTTACATAGAAATCGCTTTATCCGATAATGTTTTGTAATGTTACATTTAAATAAAATCATTCGCCCTCAGTACGTCACTGCATACATAGTATAAGATACAACAAACTAGCCTATATCGTGGCCTCTGTTTGTAATTTTTGGTTCCAATAGGTCCCCGGGATTGTCTCGGGGCGTGTTTTTGTCAACAGTCACGTCCCGAACGGTTGCTTAATCATGAATGACACGTTTACGTATTCAGTGAGCTCGTCCCGCCAGCTAACGAGAAGACGAGATAAGTTTACAAACGTCGTAATCTCGAATTCCCGATGGCTTTTAGTCTGAGCGTTGATTATCCAGGATTTGAAATTAACATATTAGCGAATGCTGGGCGTTCACCACACGTCTCGTTCGCGGTGTAAAGCAGCGTTTAAATGCGTAATATGCGGAGCGTCTCATGATGCCCATTGACAGATATAAGAGAAATAATTTACGGCGTACTAAATTCACGTCAGCAGGATCCGGGATGTGCTTGTTATTTACCTAAGGCGTTGAACTTTGTTTATAGTCTTGTAGGCCTTGCATTAAATTACTTGTTTACATACATATAGGTAATAGTGACATGCAAAAAAACTTTCAAATTAAAAATATGTTTAACGTTCCAATTTGATTATCTCATCTTATACCGAACTGGATACAAATATGTAAATAATATAATACATTTGAAAATACACAGGGAAGTGCATTTAGAGTTTGAATTAATTAATCAAGGACACTGACTTCGATCGAGGATCATACGCAGCTCGATACAGAAGTCAACTACCTCATAAGGCGAAAGCAAGGCTAATATCAACTATTTGGCAGTATCTGTCATAGAATCCAAGATATTTGAGGAAAACCTGAATCCTGCCAAGGATTTTTAAGAGAAGTTGACATATACATACAATTTCCGGATAACAACATACGGGCTAATGTACCCGACATTATCCGGTGGACAGATAGTGGGTAAATCAGTTCTGTGGATGATTTTCCCTATCTCATTTACTCCGTAATATTACTAGATTGTATTACTAGCTAGACTAATATTATTAGATGTTAGTATATACTAACGTCTATTATCTATCTAGTATTTGTATATACTAATATCTAAAAATGTAAATTTTACCAATATGACTGCATTGTATCTTATGTACCTCGAGATCTGAGTTCGATTCGCGATCTAAGCCAGTCTTTTTGTGAAATATATAATTAAGAATTATGGGTGCAATAGTTTATATCTCGCAAGTGTTTCTGGTAAAACCCTTTCTTTGACCCTGACTTTGATTATGGTTAGTTTTAAGACAGCTAAACCTGGAATTCAGTCATCTAAGTATACTTATTCGACATACGAAAACAGTGTGAACGTTTCCGTACTGGATGTATGTTTGTGCAGAGGATTGGTCTCTGGCGTTGTACACATTGCATATATCGGGTTACCGGTTTTAATACGAACTTCGTTGTGCGTACAAATTCCTACGTTGAGCTACCTATATGATGAGTTTTCAGATCGTTTTGTTTACGAAAACATATCCAGAAACAATTAGATTTGATTTGGAAATTATGTACAAAAAATTTTGTTGTAATAATTATTATTACTAGTAATCAATTCAATACGCGGATGCATCAGAAAAAAAAAAACGTTTGACAATATTATTTTGGTTGAGAGATTAAGTCCTAGACTTCATTCAAATAGAAATATATTATAGATTAAATACATTCAAATTAATTATTTCATAGGACCGTTTAATGACAAGTAGCTAAATGTTATTTTCGACTAGTACAGCCTTACAATATCTGCGAGTATCAGTATTTATCGTAATTATTAGGATATTGCTAATAAATGGTGTTATTATTGTCGTAAATTAAATATTATTTTTAGTGAGAAGATGACTAAAAAAATAGTAGGTTTTCACCAGCCATAAGTATTAGGTCTCGAACATTTTCAAATACTCTTCTTATTCTTATTTATCAACGTGTTAAATTCAATCCTTCAAAAACGGTACGATCATAATAATTCTGCCTAATGTACCGTAAAGCAGTCATAATTTCCGGTTGACTTGATAGTGCGTTAAATACTTTAAAATGAGATTAAAATCTCGAGTTGCAAACTCAGAGGCCGTTTTCAAGTTGTGATGTCCACGAGAATTTGATAATCATTTAACATGAGCCGTGTCCGTGAGATTGTCTACCCTCCGAAAGCAATAAAAGAAAATGAAGCATTACGAATTTACGAAAAGCTTTTTGGAATTAACGAAACGTTATTAGGCTGTTATTTTACATTTTACTTTACCTATTAGGTAAAAGGGAATAATAATTTCATTAATAATTCCGTGGAAGAGGGTAAATAGAATGGAATGGTAAACATTTATTCAATTTAGGCTCTGTTTAACTTTTGCGCAAGACTTATCTGGGAGATTAATTCATAAAACGAACTCTTTAATAATACAATATTTACTGGGTCTGAGGCGAGGTTTTAGATGCTCGAAAAGATAAAGACAAAGCCAATTAACAATGAAACCACAAATAGTAAAATATTCGATTTAATCATCGTTTTTGAAAGTCTACACCTAAATTAGTTTATCCAGTTTTAACGAGTCTTAGGAATAATTCATATCTAATTTAATTAATTCATTTGCGTATCTTATATGCGACGGGTCGAATACTTTCGAATATTTTGGGTGGTCACGTCACGAACGCGAGATAAAGCCATAAAAGTAATTTTAATCGTGTTAATAATACAATTTGCATAAGAAGTGCAGGTGGAATGGCACATGTACGTCCAATGAATCATTAGTCCTAAGCAAACAGTTATTATGTATCGTGCAAATAAAGAATATCAGTCACACCTATGTATAATATCGCGGACGGGGTTAGACAAGTTCGTCCAAGCTCTTGTTTCGTTTCAAGCGAACGTTCTTTCATTTTCTAATGGATCGGCACTGAGGGAATATTTGTTGGCAAACTTTCACCAGGCGCCGATATTTACATAACAAAGGAAGGGGTAAGGCAACCGAGTGTCCCTGAAATGTATTCCTGTCAGGGACTCGGATTTCACGAAAGTATTTGTCGGTCAATTTCACGCTGGTGCGTTTTTGTTGAAGTCATTTATGTGCATAATGTCGCTTTTATCGTAACGTTTTTCATTAAGACGGTCTTTCATTCGTTTGTTTTAAAAAAGCAAAAGCGCTGTGTTGCAAAAAACCTTTGTACTTAAAATGTAAAATCTCATTTCGAATGGACAAAAGGTTGTTATTCTTTTTTGGAAGTAGAATGATATGGATTTAATTGGAGTGTTTGTTACAAAGAAACCAAAACCCGTTTTTTAAGGTCAAAACAAGTTATAACAAGATAGTAAAGATTGGCGCAGAAATAGATTGTTTTTATTGAACTTTGTTGTCATCATATCTCCGTGAAGCCTAAGGGAAAGGGTCTCCCTTGACAATGTTATCGACACGGAGAAAAATACAGGATAACAAACAAAGAGAAAATAAAGTTCAGAGCGTTATTCTTGTGTTGCTTTTTCGAGATAAGTTGCTTAAAGGTCGCCTTTTTGTCTCTGTATCCTTACCTAGAATAATAAAATGTATTGAATTGTACCGAAGACAGGTATTCTATTTTTATTATTACCGCGATTTGAAATGAGCTTTGTAAGAAGAAAGCACACACATTTAGTTAATAAAAGGTAATCTCAATGGACATTGAAAAAAAATATTCAAAGTCCCTTCGATAGTGGAGATTAGCGTACATAATATGTACAGACTTTAAAAAAACGAGAGTATATTAGTTTAGCATTTGAAAAAAAGCACTCACTACATTCTTTGAAATCCTATTTTTGAAAATGTAAAAATATAACTGTTTTACGCATAATTTGAAAACGCATTTTTTTAATTACGATGAGCGTATGTTCATTTGGTTTTTACATTTAACTCAAGTGAAATCGCTGGGTAGACCTCGTAAATAATATACAGAGTTAAAATAAAAGGAACATTAGAAGAAAACGAATTCAAGTTTGCCCATCTTCAATAGTAATGGGAAAGCTATGGATAGTTCAAAGCTTCAATATTATGTCTTCGCAATCACTAAAATCCCATTCCCGATCCTGCGGACAGAATGGAAAGCAGTCGACGTCGCCCAAAACACGTCATCTCGGATCCTCCCGATCCACTAACGGTGCTTCAAGCACCGGTCACCGTTCTCGTCGAACCCGTCGCTTGCGACGAAGGGCTCGACGAGTAAATTAACTCTCAGACACAGCCCACTGAGTTTCTCGCCGGATCTTCTCAGTGGGTCGCGTTTCCGATCCGGTGGTAGATTCTGCGAAGCACGGCTCTTGGGTTCGTGTTAGCAACATCGTCAGGTTTGAGCCCCGTGAGCTCACCTACTAAAGTTAGGGTTACGCTGACATAGCCGCTAGGGCTATCAGATTAGGTAGGAAAAAAAAAAAAAAAAAAATATATATATATCCAAAACCATCCATTTATGTCTGTTGCAAAACAGCCATGTGGTCTGTTTTAAAAAATAAGATAGGATCAACGAATTTGACTTCGTAGTGTGTCATAGTAGTGAAATACGTCTACTCGAATAGGAATTAGAAGCTTAAGTGCTCATATGGGGAATGCTTGGAACTCCAGGCAGATCTAATGATGATTTAAGAGTCTCTTAGTCTTATCTAGATATCCATTTGCGATCACCAAGGTTATTATCTTGGCGTCCACGACATCATCGTGGGATACAACCCCAACCAATAGTCGAGATCAGGCATAGTGGTCAATTTGGGTAATAATGTTAGAATATGCACATGTATTGAAAGTACTTGTTAAGGCGTGAATAACAAGAATTTTCATAAAAGAGTTTTATCGTTGAATCAAATATTACTACTACATATTATTAATTGCTACTAGATCCATTCTAACTTATGTTTCATTTAGGTTTTTTTTTGTGCCAATTTCTTCTGTGATTCAATTTTATATCAAAAAGTGCTATTTGTACTCTGAAAACCTAACTACAAACTTTGGGTTATCATGCAGTATTTTAGCTGTATGTAATTGAGACGAGCTAAAACATAAAGAAAGTTGAAAAAAGATTAAATAATCTTAATTGAGCTACGCGTTTTGATGTCATTTTTCTAGGCTAGATTACACTGGGAGTATCCTGTGTCTAATAGCCTCGCTGCTCAGCTGAAAAATTGGAAATGGAGCATGTATTTTAGCTTATTTTCCCAACTTACGGCTTATGGAAAGCTTTTACGTAAATTAAGGATTTTGCTTGAACTTTTGCTCGGAGCATAATAAGCTCCAAATAATTTGAGCAAGTTTAAATAGAAAAAAAAACTTCTTTTTCTTAACTTCTTTACTTTATTTGAAACTAAGTGATTCTCGTAGGAAAAAATATTTTTAGATTTCAAAAACTTTGCATAATTGTTGGTTGTTGTTCTTGATATCCGTTCTAATAATTTCTACTGTATAGCGTATCAGTGGGAAGGAGATAGCTCTGAGGCAACTTAATTGAAAATTTCAAGTCATGTTTGTAGGTGTGTCATTGCACTTACGCTGTGATATTCTATGCGCTCCGTTAATGACATGAGTGATTGACTAGGCTCATCAATTTACTGTAGCAATAGCTATCATCCATTTTCTAATCTCAGTCTTCTTCTTGCTAGTTTAAAAGTAGACAACAGAGTATGTTGCGAACTCACACTACTATGACGTTTACATACATACTAGTGGCCCCGCAGTAGTCGAGATTCGACTATAATTAATTGAAATTATAAGTTTAAACATTATTATGGTTCTATTGTCAAACACTATTGTATTTCGATAATATAATCACAGTATTCGCCAAAACTGCACTATAGATCAATAATATTAAAGACAAACAATATTAATCTATTTTCAATTCGACAATTGACAGTAAGCAAAGAGTATATTTTTGTGTATGTGCTGTGTCAAATACATGGTGGTTTGTGTAATGTTTTCTTTATTGATTTAAAGTATCTTTTATGCATTATTTTCAAAAAATATTAGCATTGTGCACTACTTCTCTATATTCCCTATAAGTGTGAGAAATTTCATACTCCTCCGTCCGCGCAATTTTCGTAAAAAGGGGTACAAAGTTTTTACTTCCCGTATTAATATATAGATATTTTAATACAGCTGTTGTGCCGATGCAAATGGAAAGAACAATTTTACCTATCAGGAAATTTACGATGACAAGATAGCTCTTCTAAAAAGTTTGGAAAGCTGATTAGCTCGTTCAAACTGAACGAAATCACAAAAATAACGATCGACATTAAATCGCACAGTACAATAGTCACGATTCTTTGTCAATGCTTAACACATTACATTCGAAAACTTTCCGCGTTTCCCCTATCTAGTCACCGCTGGAGGAAAATAAATAGGACCGCGTCAAAATGACATTCAACTTAGTTGAACTTATAACGCTGGAGGGTTGCCGACCGAAGAAACTTTGCTCAAATGATAACATTTTCATATCCACTTCGCGCTGCGTACGTTTGTTTAATATTTTCACGTTGTTGTCCTAACAAGCGGGGTTGCCACCTTTTAACTGTGTTTCGGCATTGTCAAAATGCTACTCATTAAATTAATTAGGTTGGGCTGCCGTAATCTGTTGATGTGATTATGTGTTCATATTGCTCGTTAATATTTACTATGGATTACGTTAATAACATTAAACCAAAATTTGCGTATTATTCTATGTTATTTTTATTGTTTGTTTTGTTTGGGTTCCCCTGGTATTTAAAGGATTGCCAGCTTAACAGTGATCAACAGCATGGTTTCCTTCACCGTTGTTAGGGTTTTATATATCTGTGATGCAGGTTCTTAATTTTTATTTATTTATCCCATAGTTAGGTAAAAGACATCACGGCTCACTTGGTGTAGTTGATTTGTCGAGCCCACAGACGTCACAACGTGAATGCCGTCAGCTTAAGACATTGGGTCGATGTGTCAACTATTTAGTAGTACCTATCCCTACTTTCAAATGGGAAGTATGGCAGGACAGCAAGACGGTGAATCCTACTACAGCGCGCTGTATGATATCAGTTCAACGGAACTGCTGTGTTAGAGCAACTGGTTTGTCGGTGTATCGCGCCTCCGATCCGGGTTGCTGGTTCTTGTTCAGCGTAGTTTTATGGAACGCTAGCAGCACTAACTAAGGCACCCTAATGGGAGAAGTTCCGTGCCAGTAGATGTTCACTAGTGGACCATTGCAAAAATCAATATTACAGGTAATGTAATGGAATTAGCTCGACAAATAGCGCAAATGGCTTTGCGAATTACTTATCCATTAAAGAAACGACTTGAATGGAAGCTTTTATCCCCTTTTTGCGATTTTATTCTAAGGCCAATCCTTTTCGAAGTAATTTATTTTCAGAGTCTCCTAATTAAGAAGCTTCTTCGTCTCAAATACAGGTGCTTACTTTTACATTTTATTGGAGCCTTTGAATTGACAGTCGAGATATTCTTTTTGTTCGAAGCTGTTTTTTACTCTGCGTATAATTTCATTGTAAAGCTCGATCTAATGAAATGAATAGAACTAAATCAGATAACTGATTTATTGCGCTACTTTATTCTTTTTAAGAATTTGTTACTTAGTGTTTTTTGTAGAAAGCAGATTCCAGTATTGCGAACCTTTTGTTATTCATTAGGGCTACTAATTTTCATCACCGAGGAAAAGAAGAGTACTAATTATAGAAGGTGCAATAGAGTATATAATAATATATACAGTCAAATAATACGGTGAATCGTTGAAATAAAAAGATACGGTGACTAAAAAAGTCGTAGTGCTATTCTGAAAAAGGTTTTTTTCCCTACCTATTTGCTGGTAGCCTAAAGTGGTTTTTCAGCTAAGTCCAGACGGATAGTCATGGTTACTTTCATAATATCCCTTCCAAACTTTCTAAGAAGATATTGGGCCCCATACCTCACTCACATCAATGAGGAAATTATCAACTAAATATTTTTTTGTTCATTTTGAGAAATTTATAGAAATATATAGATTGTGTTAAAACGTATTAGAAAAAGATTCTTGTTCTAGTTTAAATTTTTGTTTACAATAATCTTAGCGTAAGAGAAATTGGATCGTCCAGTCTCATATACCCCTCGCGGGCCTTAGGTGCGGAGACATCGTAGGGAGTTTGGCCTCCGGTTAAAAAAAATATATATATATATATATATATATATATTGAATTTGAAAGTTTGGATATTGCACTATAATTGAGATTACTTACTAGAAATTATTACTATAATTGATCTATCTATCTACTATATCTCATTTTGATCGAAAATAACATGCATAGAGGTAAATTCCTCCTGGGGATTTTTATCAAGTCGTCAAATAAGGATACGTAGCTGCTGTGTTGTATTTTGGTTTTTTTATTTTACAGATAGATGAACAAGCTCACGGCGCACCTGGTCTTAAGTGATTATCGGAGTCCATAGACATCAACTACGTAAGTGCCACCTTGGGATTTTTTTATTTATTTTTTATTGCCTTTGTAGGCAGACGAGCATACGGCCCACCTGATGGTGAGTGGTTACCGTCGCCCATGGACTTCAGCAATGCCAAGGGCAAAGCCAAGCCGCTGCCTACCGCAGGGCATGATGTCTAAATTTCAATTACTGTCCCACACTTCAATTCATCATGCATTGCTGGTTCATGGCAGAAATAGTAATTATATATCTGTTGTTGTCGAGATGCTTATTAGCGACGAGAAAAAATATATTTAGTAGGATGATAGAAATAAATCTCTAACCCGTTAGCACAAACACAGAGTTATAATGTCAGTTCGGTATTCTGTTAACAATTTCAATACGTTGTTAAATGAATGAGCGATGGTTCCTCTAAGCCACTTGCTTCTCTGTCAGCGGAAGCAAATTATTGGGTATGCTTTGTTCCCTTTTGTACATCTGATCTATACTTATTCTGTTGGCTTCGAAACAGATACTTGCGTCAACATGTCTCAGCAAACAAGTAAAGAAATGAGATTGTTTTATTTCCACTAAAGTCGCAACTGTCTAATGGAGTAAAGTACTGCGTGTCATCGTAAACATTGTAGTTGTTGTTCCTTCGAGTGATGTTAGCGGAAATATAACTTTCTTGGCATTTGTAAAGGAAACTATGGCATTGAATTATCGCGCTAAAACTTTTGCTAACGGCTTGTCGATATCATCACGCATTTTGTTTAGACTTGTTCGATAGTAGTGGCTTTCGAAACAAGGCAAAACTTCGTTTTTATGCCTTAATATGGGCAGTCTTAATACTTCTCAATTCTGCTGAATATCTAATAGGTGTAAGTTATTGGCAATAGATTCAGTTACTTGTTTAAAAAAATATTAAAAATTGTACACACCTATCACAATATACTCTTTTAATTTAATGAAATTTGCATTTAATGATAATGTACTCGTACCTTTGTTATAAAAGTATTATATTAAAATAAGTAAAAGTATTATATTAGAGTCCGCACGGGCAGGTACCACCACCCTGCCTATTTCTGCCGTGAAGCAGTAATGGGTTTCGGTTTGAAGGGCGGGGCAGCCATTGTAACTATACTCGAGACCTTAGAACTTATATCTCAAGGTGGGTGGCGCATTTACATTGTAGATGTCTATGGGCTCCAGTAACCACTTAACACCAGGCGGGCTGTGAGCTCATCCACCCATCTAAGCAATAAAAAAAAAGAATAAAAACAAGTAAAGAAAATATTGCGACAATATTGTCGAGTTTCGATAAGAAATATTTATGATTTTCTCATTTTCTCAACACGTTCAATGGATCATCAGACATGTTTCCTTAACAAACAAAATTCAAGAGCCGCTTAAGATACAGTTGCGCACATAATTGTTCCGTTGTTCCTACTGCTTTAGTAAAATAAACAAAAATCCAAATTTAATACAAGATACCTCATTATTCTTGTTCAAGCGGAAATATAGATCGCCGAGTAATGATTTTATACTATTATAATATATTAAATCTCGTCTACTCCTGATCAATAAAGGGCTCATCTCTTTTCGTGAATCAAGTAACAATTCCATTGTCGATTGTCAGCGAAATTACATAATCGTCTTTCACTTAACTTTGAAGAATTATTGAAAGAAAGAAAAAATCATCTAATTTTTTTTATTTTTTTATCGCTTAGATGAATGGACGATCTCACAGCGGTGGTGTTGAGTGGTTACTGGAGCTCATAGATATCCACAACGTAAATGCGCCACCCACCTTGAGGTATAAGTTCTAAGGTCTCAAGTATAGTTACAACGGCTACCCCACTCTTCAAACCGAAATGCATTACTGCTTCACGGCAGAAATAGGCAGGGTGGTGGTACCCAACCGCGCGGACTCACAAGAGGTCCTACCAACAGTAAAAAATGATATGAAAGAGCATACAATTCTGGATGGCATAATTGTGACTTGAAATAATACACTGAGTTTAGACAGCTCAGTAGGCCGTGGAAAAGCTCGTCGAGAACTGGCGGAATGTTGAAATTTTGACAAATTACACCCGTGGATTACCGCCCGGGAATATGAAGAAAACCGCGCGTTGCCACAAATTACTGACTCGTGACAAATGTCTTAGTAGATGACCCGCAATTTATTCGCCTCCATACTAAATCTAGTTAATGCCAACAGCCTGAAACATAATAATATTGTTGGAAAATGATACGTTCAGTGTAATCGTGTGTTCTCTGCCTCCGCGTTCAAGTTTCTTATGTGTTTACGTCGTCGTTTTGATATAATTCATGTAGCCTCGGGCAGAAATTAATGTGGCTTAATTTAGGAATTGTATGAGCTAATTATGTTGGAAGCGATCCATTAGTCTCCTAAAACGTAATAGAATGTGGAGTTTATTTTACTAACTTATTGGTAGAATTTTATTATTGTTTTGTTCTGAAAAGTACAAAGAAAAGTTTATCTTTTAAAGTGACGTCATTTAATTAATTCTACGTTATTTAGTTTGATAGCGATCGCTAAAAAGAAATATTATAGGAATTTATTTAGATCCGCATTTCCAATACTTCAACAGAAGTACTGTAAAGCATGGTTATATTAACATCATCAAAGCTCATTGTTGGCCCGCGTATTGTCGAGGGGACATGTCAATTTATTTTGTTGAGATATAAAATGGGGATTTACTGTATTATCATCTAAAAAGAAGCAGACGCGTTACATATCCGAAAAGGAGATAAATATTTTATGTCATAATTCATCTGAGCTATAAAAAGGGTGTCTGCGCACACCCGACCGTCTTAGAATGATTTTGCTTCGTTCGCTCCGGACGAGATGGTTATATCCACCGAACATGCGATGAGAATGTTGATTCTTCCTTAATCTCGAAAATATAGATAAGTTTCCGTGGTGAAATTTAGAAGACGCTTATTTTCGTTTCATTTTTATTGTAATAAATTCACTGGTTAACTTTAATTGATTTTGAGTAGTTTAGTCAGTGTTTATGACTTTAGGAAACAATAGTTTTATTTTTATCTTTTCTGTATTTACTTACTAATAATTCAAGATACTGTGATCTGAAAAATACGAAGAAGAAATAACACGGTTCCCCGATTGACGTAGTTAGGAAATGCAAACGTTTTGCATAAATGCAAATATTTATTCGTTTCCTTTGATGTAAAAGATTTCAGTGCATATAAAAATTTATACGTCATTTAATTTATAGAAATTACAATTCAAATAAACTGTCAATATCTATACTAATATATAAATCTACAGTGGTTTTTATGGATGTTCCGTTATAACTACTGAACCATACATCCGATTGACTTGAAACTTAGTATCTATGTAGAAAATACATGTACTTAATGGATAGGCTAATATTTATATGAGTGGACATTGTGGATATTGGACTCCCTAATAATAATGACAATAAATAATAATGTTAATTTTAAATGCGCAGCGAACCGGCGAGTACGGCTAGTCGGTTAATAAACGTTAACTTACTGGTGGTAGGACCTCTTGTGAGTCCGCGCGGGTAGGTACCACCGCCCTGCCTATTTCTACCGTGAAGCAGTAATGCGTTTCGGTTTGAAGGGTGGGGCAGCCGTCGTAACTATACTGATATCTTAGAACTTATATCTCAAGGTGGGTGGCGCATTTACGTTGTAGATGTCCATGGGCTCCAGTAACCACTTAACACCAGGTGAGCTGTGAGCTCGTCCACACATTTAAGCAATAAAAAAAATTAAAAAAAACGTGTTGAGCCCGAAAAGCCTATAAATAAAAACAAATACTAACTGAGGGCAATTTTGTGAAATTTCCATTAATATAATTGGGGAAGTTTGACCGCAAGTCGAGGGGAGACTGGAGGAACTATAAAATTGCAGTTAACGGAAACCAAACGACATCTCAATGCCATTATTCTGAAATACGATCTAATTGAGCGTCTCCTTGCTCCTCGCGTATAATGGAACCGACTTTGACCCGTCTGATTGCGGGTGTGATTTCTAATTTGCCAATCATTAACGCTAATGTAAGTGGACGATCCCATTATTTTGTATGCGCTAATATATTTTTGATATATAGAAATGATGAGATATCTATGTAGTTTTAAGTCTTTACTTGCGATTTTGAGGTGGATCAATCTGTCAATAATATTGAAATAGTACCTATCAATCACCAAAAAAAGGGAGAAGCCATATTATTATTAGAATGTCCATTTGGGGTTTCTAAATTGGAAATAACTCCTGACAGAAAGATCACAAAATAAGTATTCGTCTTGACTAAAAGACAATTTACCCGTTGTATTCGTATTGAGATGTGACACCGGCAGTGTTTAATTCTCGCAAGTACGTATTTTTATTTAAGATTATACGTACCTACTATATGTTGACGAATGATTTCCACAATGAAGGAATTATTACATCTATTCAAAAAAATCATATCTATAAAGTTGAAAATTTTGCGCGTAATTGTTATGTTGTTTATGTAAAGTATGTGCTGTTTGAAGTATTTGCATATGTATCGACGATGATTACATTTAAGCTGCCTATTCATCTTCCAGCGACAGCTGATAAAAATGATAAGAAGCAATGTATAGAAAGAACACTTCGATTAAGTGATCATCAAAAAATACTAAACTAGTGTGTATTCAAGCATATAATTTAATGTAGGCTTCAATTTATTGATTTGACATGCAGTCATAGAACTCAATTCTAATAAATGATTTAAATGTTTCCAGGTACAATTTTTCCGTAAAATAAATTCTTCGTTATAAATTGCTTTCAACGGTACAGTTTAATGGGGAAGCAAGATTGTCTTTAACAGGGCCGAGTTTAGTATTGGAAATAACTATTTGTTTTTTTTTTTTTGCCAACAGTACATATATGCATTCTGAACAGTGTGTTAAGTGGTTATTGTAGACCATAGACATCGCAACTTCAGTTCCATCATCCACCTTGAGACAAAAAGTGAAAACCAAAATTTTATTGTTGAAAGACTGCCCACCAATCAAACCGGAATTAATAACTCGTCTTCTCGAATTAAAACTCTATAATCTCAAAACTTACTAATTTTACAGGAAAGTGTTTTAAAGGTTTCACATGTAATATCTTTGATATTAATCATATTTGCAACTTTTTTTTACCAGTTACATTATCTGTCTTTTAAAGTAAGATAAAATTATGTATTCATTTTGTTAATAGGAGTTAAAACAGGTAAACTAAAAAAAAAAAAAACTACGCTCTTTTGAAAGTATTTATGGGAAAAATACTGGCGATACCAAATATTAAGGCATATTAACTCAATTTCGAATATTTTTGGAAATTGTACACTTTTTATGCGATAAGGTGAACTGTGTTCCGTCCTCTCTTGGATTTACCGGGACTTACAATACGGGTATATTACCAATACCGATATATAGGTATATTATGAATATATATGTATTGTTGGTTGAATCTTGCGGGGCGTCCTAAAAATAATTGGATGGACTCTGTGATAGAGGATATGCGACCAAATGGTCACTTCAGACATGACGTTTGATAGGCCTCAATGGAAAATAATACGAGCTTTTATTTATTACCCTTGTAGGCAGACGAGCATAGCACCCATCTGATAGTGAATGGTTACCGTTGCTCATGGACATCAAGAATGCCAGGAGCAAAGCCAAGCCACTGTTTACGGCTGAGTACA
This sequence comes from Bombyx mori, assembly GCF_030269925.1. NCBI lineage: Eukaryota > Metazoa > Arthropoda > Insecta > Lepidoptera > Bombycidae > Bombyx > Bombyx mori. Next base: position 9,521,780 of record NC_085123.1, read on the forward strand.
CACCGTGAGCTTATTTTGAAAAAAGACATATCATGGCGCTCGAGAAACATCAAGGAGGGTAGTTATTTACAAAGCTTAGGTTAGCAGCAGAAAATATCTCTGGAAAAGTACTGTGGGTGAACTCTACTCCGGTGGCAAGCGTTGCGATGGTTTTTTTTTTTTTTTTTTTTGTCAGGAGGAAATCGCCGGACTTCCGCCCTCCACTGGGATGGAGGGCGGGGCATGTCAGAGTCGAACTGACTAAAACCTCCTGTCGCTCAACAACCAACGTCCAAACCTCGCATGAGACAGAACTCATGAAGAGGCAGAGGGGGTAAAGTGAAGCGTTTAGTGCGGAGCACATCTCTCCCATCACCCTCCCCCTCGGGACGCCGGACCGGCGGTCGTCGGCGCCACGACCACCAGCCCTCTCGGTCGGCAGGCTATCCGAAGCCCGCCTAGATGGCGCCGGTTAGAGTGAGCTATCCTACGGAATACCCCGCTGGACCAGAACCAGCGTGAGTCGAGGATAGCCGGCCTTCCATCACCCGGATGCTCTTGCGTAAAACGCGTGCAGAGCAGCTTGCACGTCGTCTTCTTAGGCCCCCCTCGCCGGTCCCCAGACCGACATGTGAGGGGGACCCGAAACACTTAGAGGGCCAGGGCTTGGGCGAAATCCGCCTCCCTGGCCCCCGCTCGACGGCGGCGGGATTGTGCGTCTCTCACGCGCCCCGCCGCCTCCTTCTGCGAGATGGTGCACTCGCAGAAGTCGAGCATCGCCTTCCACGACTCGTCGTCGCCGAGCATCGATGCCACGACACTCGGCAACGACAAGTCGTTTCCTGTTTTTGCGACGAGGACACGGCGCCACCCCTCCCATGCGGGGCAGGCAACGAGCGTGTGCTCCGCCGTGTCCAAGTCGCAACCACAATGGTGGCACTCTGCCGTCGGCTCGGCTCCGATCCGGTGCAGGAACTCACCGAAGCAACCATGCCCAGTGAGCACCTGCGTGAGCCGGAAAGTGAGGCGTCCTCTGTCACGATTCACCCAATCCACAAGGACCGGGCGAATCGCCTCGACGGTCCTACGACCGGCCGAAGGATCAGCCAGCCGTCTGGACCATGACTCCAGCAAGCGTTGCGATGGTAGCCCCATATAAAGTGGCTCAAGTAAAAGGGTCAGAAAGAGATTATTGTTTTTATTTCATTACACGATGTGGAATTCACGATTCATTGTGGAATTTATTCGTGAGCGTACGAGATGTGAATTCAGAAATATTATTAATAGAATTTGGGCTAAAGTATACTTGAATATGCAATTTCGAAAAGGGCACATGTCGCCTATTTTGTCAAATACGTTTTTTCATATACATGTAATTTTGAGGTTTACCTACACCCATTTTATAATACTTCCAGTAATTTTCAATTGCTAATTAACACTAAAATATATCTCAAAAGTTAATATTTTAAATTTTACACTGCTTTAGAAAATAACCAGTTTTTTTTTCTTTCCTGAACATTTTACATTTACAGAGCGTTGCATATTCAGTTGCATTAGTCGGTACGAGCACAAAAAGTTCACAGCTTAATTTGAATGTACTATAATATTGCTTAGAGAGTCTAGATTCCGACCCTGTCTTTCGCCGTAAATCTGGCTGGCTGTCGGCGAGGCTCCGAGACCGCAGCGTATCTTTTGTCACTTGTCCACAAACGTCTTCTCCTTCGGCCGAGTTGGTACTACAAACGTTTAATCACCCGCTTCTGATCGATGAAGACTTAATGCTCCTCGGAAACGTATTGTTTATTTAAATGGATTAGATGTCGGCTGTTTGATTACGGCTTAGGCAGTCCAGATTTAATGAATGAATGAATAATTTATTTTATTTCAGACAACAATAAGTCCATATGTGTACATAGTATCATTGAAACATACTTAAAATTAACAAAGCCAATCAAATAAAAAAGATACATTTATTAAAAGTAGTTATCAGTTGAATACATTTCAAAAATTTCATTCCACTGATACCTACTTCGAACCAACCATTATTATTATTATTATTGTTTAGTCCGCAAGTGAACCATGGTACAATGGTTCAAGTACCGTTAATGTTGAAAGATATATGAGAAAATTTTCAGCTTAACAATTTTAGTTTAATTTCTGTTTATTGTGAAAATACTGTTTTCTCGGGATCAGGACGTATGTGAAACTAGTATCGAGTTTATTATGAATCAGTAAAAGTTAAATTATATAAATAAACAAACATAGTATGAGTGTAATTAATATCTAAATACTTCTCGGCATTGTCGCTACTCCTGGTACTGTCCGACGAATTTCTCGTGAATACTAGGAGTGCATACAAACATTACAATATTATAATGTTTTAGTATATTTATGTGGTATAATATACATTGAACTACTTCGGTACAACAATGTTAAACTAGACAAAGAATATTATATATGTATATGTATTAACGACTTGAGACTTGGGCCTCATGTTTCAAGGGCTCAGTGTGCTTTAACGTTCTCGATAGCGTAAAAGTTAACTCAAATTTGTATGGAGTTGGAACGTTTTCCTATGTTTGCCGATAGGGGCGCTGTTCCAACTGCATACCAATTTTAGTTTACTTTTACGCTATAGAGAAACATTAGAAAAAATTGTACCCGCCTGCGGGATTCGAACACCGGTAGAGTCGTATCCCTCTATACGAGTACACCGGACCTCTTATCCTTTAGGCCACGACGATTTTTATGCCATAGAGAAGGTTAACAAAATTCGCACTAAGCACAAGGGTAATTGTTTAACACTAGATGGACCCTAAGCCATATGCAGCAATAAATGTTTCCATATTTGACATGATGAGCTTCGTTTAGTGAAAGTGAAAACAATTTAAATAAGTAAAAAATACAATCAAATTCTGTGATATTAAATGCTGATATTTCCTAACTAATGATTAAAGCTACCAGAATTACTTCGACATAAATTCGTGTGGGTGATGGTACCAGATGTTTTCGTCTCAGGGTTGAACCAAAAATAACGATTAAAAGATTGGTTTTATGCACAACGGCCGCAAAATTTAGACTTCATTGAATAAGTGTACATATGTACAGTATAAAGTACTGTATTGGGGGCAAACCTAGTAAATGTTAGACGTCGATTTTCATTATGTGAACCGGTCATCGTTCTCGTCGAACCCGTCACTTGCGACGAAGGGCTCGGCGAGTAAATTAACCCACAGACACAGCCCACTGAGTTTCTCGCCGGAGCTTCTCAGTGGGTCGCGTTTCCGATCCGGTGGTAGATTCTGCAAAGCACGGCTCTTGCTAGGGTTCATGTTAACAACATCGTCCGCCCCGTGAGCTCACCTCACCTACTAGTTAAGGTTACGCTGATATGGTCTCTCTAGATCATCAGCTTAGGTAGGAAAAAAAAGTGAACATAACCGAACGTGTAGCTCAATCGCACTGGCGAATTATTCTCGAATCTTCCTGTTTGAATTTCCGCAAAAATATCAGAATATAACCAATCATTACTCTTGTTTTATTTGTAAATATGGAACTGATATGAATACGCTTTTAGCAACGTAAAAGTAAAATAAAACATTAGGGGTCTATTGAATTTCAGGCAACTTTCCATTTTAGCACAAAATGAAGGCATTGAATAAGGTGTAGTAGGAAAAAATCGGTATAGCTTGTAAATATAAAAAACAAGAGTAATATTAAAAGTAGGCTAAACTCCAAGATTCACCTTTTTGTGTTACAATAGAAACAGTACCTTAGAAGATTACATGGTAAATTGGGTTTGTAAATTAAAGCTTGGCATTGTATTTTAGTCAGTCAAGTAACATTGATTTTGCTTATAAATTAGATAGCGACTTTGGTTTTAATAAGGTCAAAGGTAAAATATTTTTATTTTTTTAATTTAAGTGAGTGTTAACAAAAACATTACTCTTCTTGAAGATTCCATCCAAGTTAAGGTTGTCACGTTTTTGTATTGGAAATGTATAAAATAAAAGACCAGCCATAGTAGTCAGCGTCAGTCACCACTAAGACGAGACAGTCGAAAGAAATAAAGAAGTTTATGAATATAAATTGTGAGTTACATTAGTCTATTTACAAATGAGTAAAACTTTTGAATTTTAACATAGCTGACAGCCCTGTTGGCGAGGCATGTGCGAAATTCGTTAATCAGTGGCAAAGCTCCGCACTCGCCAATCAGTGGCGCGCACCTTTCAGCGTTTCGGGCCGAGGCTGTCGTTTTTTCCCGACAATCCCCTTTGTGCCAAAACGAGCACTGTGAATCCCCGTGCACTCGATATCATGTATTCGAAGTATTCAAATTCCAAATTTGATTCGGTTATTCAAAAATATGAATCAGCTGACATGTAAGGGCGTTCCTCATTCGGCTTAACAAAGAATTCGTTGTGTTTCAGCCAGTGGACGTGTTCACTTTGACTTAGAAAACTGTAGAACTAAATAGCTCAGCGGCGATAATCTTCTCAGCTAGTATTTATATTTTATTCGCTTTTCTGACCGATGTTTTGTTAAATACTAATATCCTATGCTTCAAATCGGAAAGAAATCGGCAGAATGTTTGCACCTATCTCTGCAGGCGTACATTACGCCCTATCACCAGTAAATCTCGGTTGGCGATCGCAATTCTTTGGTATAATACTTAATGAATGCTATCCATTTTTTGGTAAATCCCTTTATCAACTTTTACGACACCCACGTGAAAAGATGGTGTATTGTCAATTTTAGGCTGAGACCATACCGTCAATTGCATGCATGATTCGATGGTAGCTTTTGGTGATTTTTAAAGCTATTTAAAAAACAGCTATAATTGCTACAATAAATAATTTCTGTAGAACAAATAAAGCATTTCACTGCGAGGCTATTGTTATATTGCTCACTAGTTCGTGGCTAATTTTCAATTTAAAGGAATTAGCCGTGTTAAAATTGATTAGTTGGCAAGAGGTTGGAGTAATGTTCAAGTAAAAAATTGTTCCACTGCAAAAAGCACTTCGACTTCATAGCTCAGGTTGGGTGCTGATAATTGTGCTGTATTAGTTTTATAGTACAACAGTTGCCCCATCCTTGAAACTGAAACTCATTATTGCTTCACGGCAGAAATAGACAAGGTGGTGGTACCTACGCGTGCGGGCTCATAACTCGCCCTATTACCAGTAAATACATTCAAAATGAGAATAAGTACATCCAAACCTCAAATACTCGTTGAAACCTAACTCCGTAGTACAGACCTCAAGCTTAGTCGGTACTAGTGACTCAAATCTGAAGTTAGGGATGTTAGTCTAGTGACTATCTCTTCCGGTTCTCTCCCTGGGCTCAGATGCTCGGGCGAAAATAGCAGAGGAGTCGACAAAGAGGGAGTTCCACATATACTGCGCCGCTTATCGAAGTGGACTTTTGTAAGAGATTGGACTACGAGGAGAGCATGATAGTCTGATCTTAACTCGGCTTCCATATTACATCACATCGCTAAAGGTGCTTCAATTAAATTAAATAATCTGAAATCAGAATCGCATTATCGCAACATTAAATAAAGCAAGCTATTTAGTGTGGATATTACGAGTACTTTATATCAGTTAAAATAATTTCGTAGTTTAAATCGCAATTGCCTAAGCCGCACGTGTTCGCAAAACAGCAAGTACTTTTTGCTAGCCGGGATAATGTCAAAAACATATGAAGCTGACCGCACTGATTTTGCATGCGGACTAATTACGCGGCCCGACCACAATCCTCGTGTATCAAAAGCCTAACTTCAACTTGTTCAGTTACATCAATAGTTTAACAACCACTATATTTACACCTCTTAGTAACAATATTATTTTATTGCTGCCGCTCACCTTGAAAATTAAGGTCTATGTCTTAACTTTATAGCAATTACGCATATTGATTCTTGCTACATGATGACAATCCTTCATCGTGGAGTTGATTCGTATCTAGTACGTATTTCATATAGTAAAGATAGATTCCATTGTATTTAAGCACCAGCGTAGTCTCATCGTTTTAAACGAGTACATTAAGCATCTTAAACTTTAGGCACCACGAGTTCGAGATAAAAATATTTTAAAATTTCCTAGTTCATTTATCAATTGGATAAATATTTGTCCGAGTTATTTTTGGCATCTATCTGTCATCAACATCATAGTCGGCTACTCTTGGCAGAGCAGTCGTGTTCATGTGGAATTCTTGTTTATTAAAGCCTTGACAGCTGTTTTCCATAGTTCGCGAACTAAGGCCTGGCGCACGCACTCGTTAAGTGGGATTTTGGTAAGGATTTTCGTCTGATCAGTCCAGCACATGGGGTTTCATTCACGTGACCTTTTACCATTGACCCTACCTTGAACAACAAGTTTCTCAATAGACTCTGTTGGCCGTCGCGATACGTATTCAAAATATTGGAGAATCCTGTTAGCTATCTGTATCATACCATAAATTTAAGATAAAAATTTGCATAACTTATCTACATTTTAATTGTTCAGAACTATCATAGCTAAAATAGGAATTGCATAAACATCTGATAGATTTCAGGTCCTCATAATTTCTCAAGTAATCTTGTTTTTGAACGTTTTAAACACATTAAATACCAAACTTATCCATTTCTTTATCGTTTAAACAGTCAATATAGAAAAAAAACCCGAAGATAAAACCAACAGGTAGTCAAACACAATAAAGATAAAACCTAAAAGTCATACTTAATATTTTACTTTCTGTTTTCTTGCCAATACATTATTTTTAGTGTAAACAAAAGATATTACTGACCACTTCTAATACATTATCGGAAAAATACGATCATAAAACAAAAGAGTAGTAAAACAGTATCTAATGGAGCAGCGCTTAATCCTATTGGGGCTATTCGAGATATGACCGCGACGAATAATGGATTTGCTGATCTTATCCGAGGCGAAAACTGGTAAATTTCTATGCTAGCTTTATACGAGATCGCAAGCACCCGATATCTGCTTCTTGTTTTTGTTTGAACGGTGTCTGAATTGGTAAAATAGGGTGATTTAATTATCGATTCAGATAAGAGCAACATTTGTGAATAAGATATGGCTCTAAATCTTATTAAGGATTAAGGGGACAAACACCTACCAAAAAAATTAATAAAATTCAACACCAGCTTGTTTTGACGACAGATTTATATTATAGTAAACTATGAGATAAAATATTTTATTAGGTGACACAAACTACGTTTTATTTTAAATTTGCAAATAGCTGTAACTAAACTAAGCTTTTTTAAACCAATAACAGAAATAGTAGAATAAAAATTTAACAAAAAAAAGTCTTATTAACATTTAAAATTATTCATTCACTTAATGTAGCTAACCTGATTTGAGGCTATAACTAAATTTAAAAAAAATACAGCAAAACCCAGATTAACAATAGTGTACTCTAAAGAAAAGCATCAAGACTGACATTGAACATCAAATACTTTGTGAAAGTTTCGGGAAAGCTACAGATTGCTCAAAAGGCAATTACTGAAGGTAAAAGGCCGTTTATTGCAATTTAAACAAATTGAGAAACTTGGATTATGTAAACGCTTAATAGAGGGAATACTGTGGAAATAGCAAACGTTGATAACTTTAGGTAGCAGGGAAACAGTTCAAGCAAATTGCATGTAATTTGCGTGGCTCACTTGAAAAAGGAATTTACTAATGGTCGAGCGGATTCCGTTTCTATAGGTGAAATTTACAAAACACGAATTGGATTATAACCGATGGTTCAAAAAAGCATTCCCGGTATTTAAATAGTTTAATACAGCTTCTATTCAGAATGTTTATTGGTTTTTTTACTACAAGTGTTCCTCTTGTGAGTTTTGTATTTAATATGCAGATGTAATGCTGATAGTAATCATTGGTTAAATTCGAATATCGCTCAAAAGCAGTGACTGTTCTAGCGTATATTGGACGCATATTGTTTTGGTTAATGAAATGTCGGTTTAATTAAGGGCTTAGTGAGTACGTAGCGATGCAGCCCGACGACAGCCAATATTTAATCTGAGCTGAACATGATGGGCCATGTTTAATCAGCAAGCAAAGTTCCAAACATCCACGAATATAGCGTCGATTTTGAAAACAATTTCGGTGATGACTACATTGCTGGAAATGCTGCCACATTGTGATCAAACGAGTAGATCTTAGTTCAAACAAGCATTTAATCTATGACAACAATGACGACTATGTTTTCATTAATGCTTATTATTATGATCCTTTTTCTCTGTATTTATATAATAATATGTACTAGCTGACCTGGCAGACTTCGTAGTGCCTCAGTCGATAAATAAAAGACAAAAGGAATCCGTCCGATGGGGGACACATCAAAGGACAAACAAAATTGTTATTTTTATTTAATTCTGAGCATTTTCATATTTATATGCCTTTTAAACCTTCTCTGGACCTCCACAAATAATTTAAAACCAAAATTTGCCAAATTGGTCCAGCTGTTCTCGAGTTTTAGCGAGACTAACGAACAGCAATTCATTTTTATATATATAGATTTATTTAGGTACTTTAAAAGTTAATTAAAGTATATATGACTGTGTGTACTTTATGTTACTATTGATATGTTCATCAAAAAATAATTGTTAATGACTTTTGTTGGACAAGTCTAATATTTAATGGAGCTTATTATTTAGTTTCGAGTGACCAATATTTACCAGTGTTCCCGCAGTAGTCGAAGTTCGACTATAATTAATAGAAATTATCGGTTTGAACATTATTAAAATTCTATTGTAAAAGACTAATTATACCTGTATAATCACAGATTTCGCCAAGACTACACTATAGACAAATAATATTAAAGGTAAACAATATTAATCTATTCTCAATTTGACCACAGACTAAGCAATAAGAAAAGTTTGACAATAAACAAGGTATACCTATATAAGTATATTATATGTGTAATATGTCAGATGGTACTGGAGTAAATAACGCAAATTTGATTTATCTAAAAATAGAAAAGTTTATTGTTATTATAAAATTAAACACTAAAAACATTGTGAATCTATTTACCTAAAAATAGAAAAATCGACAATTAAAGGTTTTTTACTTCCAATATTTCATAAATCACTTCACGGTTAAGATCAAATTCTCTATCTGAGTGTGTCAGTGCCAATGTCATTCTTATATATCATCTTACTCTATGGCCACGTACACAACATGCAGTTTACAAGCTTACATCTCCCCCCCTCAAAAGTGCAAATTAGTTCGGGCTAATTTGAATAATCCAACTGGGGAATGAGTTTTGTCACATGGTACAATCCCAAAGACTTTTTATTCTTTCCAGTGTTGATTCTACATACTGAATCTGATATCATTTCTTCGATCTCAAAAGGACCTATTCTTAGTTCATCCATTTTAGATCTGTTTAACTTATTACAGTCCATTATGTAAACCATATCACCTTTTTGAAACTTGTAATTTATTCTGTTTTTGTCAAAAATAGCCTTGTTCAATTCATGTGATTTTTTTGATCTGAGATATGCTGTATGACGGTCTTTTTCCAGTTCTCCTGGTTCCACTTGTTTTTTTATTAGATTCATTGGTAGTACATCGGTTGGTTCCCCACTTAACAGATATAGAGGCGAATAACCTGTCACTGTGTGGTTTGTTGAGTTGTAGGCTTTCACACAATCCATTGCCACGGTTGTCCAAGCTGTTCTTTTCTCTTTGCTATTCAGGACACATCTAATCCTATTTACCAGCGTCTGGTTCAACCTCTCATTATGACCATTTGAAAAAGGAGCATCTACTGCTGTAAAAATTAAATTAACAGAGTAGTCCTTTAAATATTTTTTAAACTCTTTTGAATTCAGTGCTGGATATTGATCAGAGAGCAATATTTCAACTTCATTATCCTTGATTACTTGGTCTACCAGTTTTATAAAGTCCTTAGCCAGTTGTGTCTTCGAGCATGATATGTAAGCATAACGTGTGAAATGATCTATCAACAAATGTAGATACTTTTTTGAAGATCTGTTACCACCGAATCCTCCTATTGTATCTAGGGACATGATTTGGAAAGGTTTTTCTGCCGGTCCTAATTGTGACATGAGTCCATAATTCCTATTCAACCGTGATTTGTTTTTTATACAAACTTCACATTGACGGCAAATCAATTTTATATTATCCAGTAGATTTGATGCTGTGTAGAAAGGTCTTATTTTTGACTCAATCTGATTTATTCCTACATGACACAAATGCTCATGCACCTTTTTTATTAATATTTTACTGTAGTCTTCGGACAAAATGATTTTTTTCCTCTTGTTGTTCCTTTTGTAATATATACCATTTTCTCTAATAAAACTATGTCTGTTCTGTATATTTAGATTTTTGTTCTGGTCCTCCAATATTTCCTCAATCCTTACAATATTTACTGTTTTCAAATTATCTTCTTCGTTTTCGTGGCTTTCAAACACAGGATTTCTGCTTAAGCAGTCCGCTTCTATATTATTTCTACCAGGGTTGTATTTTATTTCAAAGTTGTATTGTGATAGGTAATGAGTCATGTCTCCCAGTTCATCATCTGTTCTGTTTTTTATGTTTAAATTTTCTAGTGGCTTGTGGTCCGTATAAATTGTGAACGATTTTCCTATTAGCCAGTGTTGCCAAAACTTTAAACTTTCTTTAATGGCTAAGCATTCTAAAAATATGGCTTTCTTCTGCTTTTGTGATTCATTCAACTTCTTTGAAAAGTATGCCACTGGTTTGATTTCTCCACATTTCTGTGTTTGTTTTAGTATTGCGCCAATTCCTTTTATACTTGCATCAGTGTATATAAAGGTTGTCGCTTCTCGATCGAAAATAGCAAGAATTGGGGCAGAGCATAAATTCTTTTTTATTGTTTGGAAAGCTTTTTCACAATCAGCTGACCAATCAAAATTGACGTTTTTCCTAAGTAGATTGTGTATTGGGTCAAGAGTTATTGTAGCATTCGGAATGTATTTATTATAAAAATTTACTTTACCTAGAAACTGTCTTATTTGTTTCTTGTTTTGTGGTGCTGCAAATTCTGCTATAGATCTGAGGTTATCTTTCAAAGGTGTGATTGTATTACCTTTTACTACGTGTCCCAAGAATTTTACAGACTGTGCTGCAAATTTACATTTTGTTAATTTCAGACGGAATCCTTCTTCAGCAACTGCATCCAGTAGTTTCGATAAATGGTTCATGTGATCACTAAAAGTTTTCGAAAACACCATAATATCATCAATATAATTAATCACAAAGCTTGACAGCTTATGTTTTCTTATTACATTAGTCAGGATTCTTTGAAAAATTGCCGGAGATGTTTTCAGTCCAAAGGGAAGGCAAGTCCATTGATAATGACCTTCTTGTGTAACAAAGCCTGTCTTTTTTCTGTCGCTAATCCTTAATGGTATAGACCAAAAAGCAGAATTAATGTCGAGGGTGGTAAAATATTTACAGTTTATCGTTTTTACCATTAGATCTTCTATTAGAGGAAACGGCTGTGGCTGTGGGGTAATAATCTTATTAAGATCTCTAAAGTCAATACACAATCTTGACTTCTTTCCTTCATCCCGTTTGAATGCCAATGTTACTGGTGCTGCGAATGGGCTGTAAGATTCTTCAATTAATTCTTTCTTTAGCAATTGTCCAATTTGCTTTTCAATTTCTTCCTTATCATCTAAGGAGCATCTATATGGTCTTTTTGAGCAATATTTATCTATTTGTAGGTCTATAAATGCTTCATAGTTTTTCACTTGGCCTACATCATATTTATCTTTGGCAAATATGTGCTTATAATCATTTAATAATGTACTAATTTTCATTATTTGGTCATGTTCCAAGTAAGTAGTATCTATATCAAAATTATTCACATCTATGCCCTCATTGAAATTTATTTCATAATTAAACTCCCTGGTTTCCATTTCTTTAGTGGGGCTGACATATTTATTTTCAGTTGGGTTGGCACCTTTCTGTAGTTGGATGTTTAAATTCCCATCATGAGTCAATCCAAACCGCTTTATTGTATCCAGTCCCAAAAGTAAATCATGAGTGAAGTTTTTATCCTTGCAAACGAATGCATTTATTTCTTTTTCAATATTCAGTATTTTTCCCTTTAATCTTATTAAACCTGTTGTTTTTCCCCCACCACCAATTGTATTGAATTTACTTTCTATGTAATTTTTCTTTGAATTTGTTACTTTTATTAATTTGGAATTTATTAAGGTTATATTTGAGCCAGGGTCATAAATACCTGTGCAGTTCAATGTGTCATCCAGTGTAACTTCAACATCTATTAGTGGGGGAATATTTAGTTTTTTGTATCCTGAAATTCATCAATCTCCAACATCAAGTTTTTGCAGTGTCTTACACTGTCGTTACTCTTCTTGTCTTCTTTGAACCAGCACAAATCTTCAGAGTGAAATCTGTTTTTCTTTCCCATCTTGTAACATATTTGACAAGGTATTTTTTTTTTATATTCAGCTTCTGTTTTAGTCCAGCTTTTCTTTTCAGTAAAATGTTTTTGTACATATTTATTCTGACTTTCATGCATCCGTAAGGCATTAAATAGAAGAGTTGGGTCGGTTACCTCTTGTCTATCTAGTTTACTTGTAATATAAGTTGGCAATCCTATAACAATTAAATCAGTGAGAGTTCTGGTATCTATATCACTATTATACTCGAGTAACAATCTCTGCTTTTTCAATGCATATTCCAGAAGAGAGCCATTTAAATGTTTGAAACTCAATGCATACATTACAGAGGACCAACTTTTATCTGCGAACGTGTTTAGGAAACTTGCTTGCCATATTTGCCACATCGAGTTTAAGCTGTGTTTAATTAACATAGACTCATACCAGTCACTTTCTGAGTCATTTAAAAATAATCTCAAAGCACTAATTTTCTCTGTATCATCATTTAAATCAAATCTTGTACATTCACTCTCAAAATTTTGCAACCATTGTTTGGCGTTAGTGATTTTGTTATCAAACTTCTTTAAAACAAATTTTTCATTCAATTTGCTTAACTTGTTATGTTTTTCTTTGTTGACCTTGGTTTTATCACTTAATTTCTCTAATATTTCTAATAATTTTCCATCTGTAATAGATTGGCTTGTGACTTGAGTCATTTCTTGTAATAAATAATCATTAAATACCATATTTTCAGCATCATCCATGTATAGTGCTAAAACATCACTTGGCATGGACATCCACATCTTTCTATTATGACCTCTTCTCTGTAATGTTTTTTTTATTTTCAAAAATTCTGGTAACTTTACCAATTGAGGGTGATGTTTCGCTGCTTGCAAACATGGTGGTATGAGATATGTTGTTCCATCTTCTTTTGTTACTGATTTTATAATCAAGATGTTATTCTTCGGGTCTTCATCTGCCGCCAGCTCAACTTCAAATTGTAATTTTTTCATGATCTACTATTATCCAATCAAACTCTGACAATTGTCGATTTGTAATATGTCAGATGGTACTGGAGTAAATAACGCAAATTTGATTTATCTAAAAATAGAAAAGTTTATTGTTATTATAAAATTAAACACTAAAAACATTGTGAATCTATTTACCTAAAAATAGAAAAATCGACAATTAAAGGTTTTTTACTTCCAATATTTCATAAATCACTTCACGGTTAAGATCAAATTCTCTATCTGAGTGTGTCAGTGCCAATGTCATTCTTATATATCATCTTACTCTATGGCCACGTACACAACATGCAGTTTACAAGCTTACATATGTATGTGTGACAAATACATGGTAGTGTGTGTATTGTTTTTTTTATTGATTTAATGTGTTATTTATATAAAATTTTAAAAATATGTTAGCATTCTGCACTCCTTCTCTATACTCTCTATAAATGTGGGAAATTTCATACGCCTCCGGCCGCGCAATTTTCGTAAAAAAGTGTACAAAGTTTTTTCTTCACGTATTAATAGACAAGTTTACGATTTGTTGTTTGTTGAAGATGTAGATTAAAATAGACAAAAACATTCAATCTTAAATCGTACTGAAGAACAAAGTTATTTTTTTAAATAATAAATGAGATGTTCTACACCAAGAAGTCAAAGGTATCGCCGTGCGAATATCGTGACAAAAATTCAAAGACCTCATTAGTCCTAAAACAACATTAACTTGTGACTTGAACAAACAGGGGTCCACAGAAATCAAAACCCGACTCCGCGTTGTATAAAACATCGCAGAAGTTGGTGAGGACGTGGGTCCCTTTGACCGCACCGCTTCACAGGTTGATCTAAGGGATGACATTTAAAGTTCACTTTTGGGACGTGTAGTACCGTTTTCGCGGAATATAATGAGATGAAATTTCATTTATCTTGACAGTTTTAACACTTGCAGGTAAAATTTTGTTTTAATGGATTTTGTTACGAGTTAAAACTATGTGAATAACTATGATTAACGCATTCTCACATAAACGTTCAGTTCTTACTAAATATAAGTCACCGATTCTCTAATTTATTCTGAACCAAATAAGAGATGCGTAATTCTTTGATAAAGAAAATAGTACAAGTAGTTTGATGTAGTAGTAAAGTTTGAGTTATGGTTAATTCAGACACGTTCCTTTCCGATATTGTTTGTGTAAAATGAATTATGACCCGGTGTTGATTCTTGCCGAAAAAAGGATTCTTGATTGTGAAGTCTGATGCTGTTAAGATTCAAAATGTTAATAATCACCTTCCACCTTCTTATGTGTGTTGTTTTTTTTTATCACAAACTAACGTTTATGGTACACACTTGAGCTGATGTTTTGAAAAATTTGCTCCAAAAAGGGCTTAAGTAACAATACCTCATACTCCACCGAACAATCGTTAAAGTCGGATAATGCTAACGCTGTCACACGATTAGCGCTTTTTATATTCATTCCCCTAGATAAGCCATTTTGCTTTCGGAACAGATTTCTTTAGACTCTTTCCTTTATTGCTTTGATCGTTTTTTTAAGTTCAAAACTTACGTAGACGGCCAGATTGTTTTCTCACTAGTTTAGAATATTTCACTATTCTTATCGAATCCTGTTCTCCTAGCATTCGACCGATACCAAGCTGATTGAGTAAAAATGTAGTTGGCTCCATATCTACATTGTGTAATGCTATTGCAGCAATCCGGTTCTGTTTTAATGGTCGAAGAATATTTAACAAAGATTGGCGCAAAAATTCGTAAACGCAATGAATATTGACAATGATAGTTTTCAATTTCAATGGTTACATTGTATTGTGGTGCGATCAATGGCCCTATACGGGGCGCCCGTGTGGGGCCAGTCCCTGGCCGTGGGGGTGGCGAGGCTGCTGCAAAAGCCGCAACGCACCATCGCGGTCAGGGTCATTCGTGGTTATCGCACCATCTCCTTCGAGGTGGCGTGTCTACTGGCTGGGACGCCGCCTTGGGTTCTGGAAGCGGAGGCGCTCGCCGCTGACTATCAGTGGCGGGCTGACCTTCGTGCCCGGGGCGTGGCGCGTCCCAGCCCCAGTGTGGTCAGAGCGCGGAGGGCCCAATCTCGGCGGTCCGTGCTGGAATCATGGTCCAGGCGGCTGGCCGATCCTTCGGCTGGTCGTAGGACCGTCGAGGCGATTCGCCCAGTCCTTGTGGATTGGGTGAATCGTGACAGAGGACGCCTCACTTTCCGGCTCACGCAGGTTCTCACTGGGCATGGTTGCTTCGGTGAGTTCCTGCACCGGATCAGAGCCGAGCCGACGGCAGAGTGCCACCATTGTGATTGCGACTTGGATACGGCAGAGCATACGCTCGTAGCCTGCCCCGCATGGGAGGGGTGGCGCCGTGTCCTCGTCGCAAAAATAGGAAACGACTTGTCGTTGCCGAGTGTTGTGGCATCGATGCTCGGCGACGACGAGTCGTGGAAGGCGATGCTCGACTTCTGCGAGTGCACCATCTCGCAGAAGGAGGCGGCGGGGCGCGTTAGAGACGCGCAAGCCCGCCGCTGTCGAGCGGGGGCCAGGGAGGCGGATCTCGCCCAAGCCCTGGCCCTCTAAGTGTTTCGGGTCCCCCTCATATGTCGGTCTGGGGACCGGCGAGGGGGACCTAAGAAGACGTCGTGCAAGCTGCTCTGCACGCGTTTTACGCAAGAGCATCCGGGTGATGGAAGGCCGGCTATCCTCGACCCACGCTGGTTCTGACCCAGTGGGGTATTCCGTAGGATAGCTCACTCTAACCGGCGCCATCTAGGCGGGCTCCGGATAGCCTGCCGACCGAGAGGGCTGGTGGTCGTGGCGCCGACGACCGCCAGTCCGGCGTCCCAAGGGGGGGGTGATGGGAGAGATGTGCTCCGCACTAAACACTTCACTTTCCCCCCTTTGCCTTTTCATGAGTTCTGTCTCATGTGAGGTTTGGACGTTGGTTGTTGAGCGACAGGAGGTTTTTTCGACTCCGACATGCTCCGCCCGCCGTCAATAAAAAAAAAAAAAAAAAAACATTGTATTGTGATGTAATAATATTTTATTTTAGCCGTATTAGTGGTCTAACTAATATATATATATACCTAGTCAGGTCATACATTCTGTCACATGTTTAATGTCAAATAATTGAAACAAGTTTATTCATTATGTAATCATTCATATACCGAAATGAACTTAACAAAACATAGATTCTTATGACACTAAAGTTTATTCAAAATGACCTCCGTGATTTTGAATACAGGCCTTCAATCTGCGCGGCCAGTCGTCTATCGCAGCACGAACGAGGTCCATGTCAATATCGGCGGCTGCCTTAATCAAGGATGTCTTGAGTGACTCCAAATTGGGATGAGGCTTTGAGCACGCCTTTTCCTCCAAGTGTTGCCATATCTTGTAATCTAACGGATTCAAATCTGGACTGGAGGAGGACCAGTCTTCGTGCCGGATGAAGTCGATTTCACGCGCCGCCAGCCAGTCTTGTGTGCTCTTCGCTCTATGGCTGGCGCCGAATCTTGTTGGAATACCCAGTGCCTGTTATTGAACATGGTATGAGAAACAGGTTCCACAAGGTTCGTCAGGACTGTATTTTGATACACAACTGCATCGTTTTTACACCTTTCTCACAAAAATGTACCTCTGTTAAGCCCCAATAAGAAACTCCCAACCATACCATGAGCGAGGATGGAAAATGACCTCGTTGGACACGCGGAATACGGTTGCTCGCTTCTTCACTACTGTGTGCGTACACCTTATCATTTTGTCTGTTGTAGCTCTCTTCTACGGTAAAAACTTTTTCATCCAAAAAAAGAATTACCCGATATTTTTTTCCCGCGTACCGCTTCAACAAAGCGCGGCATCTCTTCAGTCTCAGATCCATTAGACGAGCATTCAAACGATGTCTTGTTTTTCTTCGATATGCCCGAAGCCCTAAGTCTTCATTTAACACCCTTTTCACCGTGGTTCTGCTTAACCCCATCTGAAGGGCCAACAGTTTCTGCTTACGTTTGGGATTTCTTTGAATTCGCGCCTTCACAGCTTTTATCACTGCTGGAGTCCTAACAGACCGAGGGCGACCACTTCTTGACCTGTCATCTATACTAGAGTCTTCATTGTATCGTTTGATGGTACGATAAGCGAATCTTTTGGTTATATTCAAATTTTTCAGTATGTTACAAATTTGAATTGGCGCGTAACCGCAACGATGCAACGCAATAACTGCAACACGGTCTTCTTTAAGCGTCCACTCCATATTTAAAAATGAGTAAAATTCTTAAAAGTATACATTTTTATTTTCATGAACAATTCGATATTCGAATTCAATAAACTTTTTTGTGGCCAGCATACTAAAAGAAAAGTTTTTACTGTATGACAATACTTATGACCTGACTAGGTATATATATATATACAATATGTTCTATGATCGAAAGGTGTTTCTAAGATCGAGAAACTTGTCTCTTTAGTAACTATATATTTAGTGAGTTTATAATCTGAAGTTAACGTACTCCGCACAATATATGATTTTTAACTGGTGGTAGGACCTTTTGTGAGTCCGTGCAGGTAGGTACCACCACCCCGCCTATTTCTGCCGTGAAGCAGTAATGCGTTTCGGTTTGAAGGGTGGAGCAGCCGTTGTAACTATACTGAGACCTTAGAACTTATATCTCAAGGTGGGTGGCGCATTTACGTTGTCGATGTCTATGGGCTCCAGTAACACTTAACATCAGGTGGGCTGTGAGCTCGTCCACCCAGCTAAGCATTAAAAAAATTTATTTAACATTGCGTGTATACAAATTTAAGAATAAAAAATTGTACACGGATATACCCTTCTTCAAACGTGATTTGAAAGGGATTTTCAGTAGTAGATCGCCAATATCTATGAGCTACGATGACCACTTATTATCAGGCTGGTCTCATAATCGTCTGTCTTATTCACATGTTTTTCTGTATGTATTTTTATATAGTCATATTATGTATAGGATATATAATTTTCGCGACAATTTTAATATAATGAACACTTCCACAATTTATGCTTCAAAATGTGGCAGGCTCTACAAAAAAAATGATAAAAATTATCAATTTCACATATATAACAAAAACAATTGAAAAGTTACAAAAATTAGTCGCAAACTGAAAACTAACGAAAGTGGCAAATAAATAACTCTGCCATTCAAAGTTTAAATTAGTTCCGGAGTGAACTTCACGAGCATGCATCAAACTGTTACATTTTACCTTCCAGTTTTATTTATCTAACCTTTTAACTGACTGCCAACTTTAAATTACTTTGGAACTATTTAGGATACCGATATCTTTCACCAAAATTTACATTGAATAACTGGGCTACAAAAAAAACAAGCAAGAATGAGAATCTGTTCTAGCGTTACTGAAGAATTAGTTAGTGGGAGTAACTACAGAGCGGTAGGCAGCGGCTTGGCTCTGCCCCTGGCATTGCTGAAGTCCATGGCGACGGTGACCACTCATCATCAGGTGGGCCGTATGCTCGTCTGCCTACAAGGACAATAAAAAAAAATAACGCATTTTTCAACGGTGTTTTTACAATATTATTATACCGGCGTACTGGTATCGCCAATCGGGATTTACTGGTGGTGTACCGTATTGTAAGTATAGTGCGTTCTATTCTGAAGAGGAGGTGGGCTGTCCGAGATTGGTTGAAATAGTCTCGTAGGATACCAGCGAAGGTATATAATAAATATAAGAATCAGCGTAGAAGGCGGGGTGGACGGCGCGTGCGAGAGGCCGCCGCTCAGCCCTCGTAGGGACTATCGAGTGCCGGGTGCGGGGGCTCCCGGCACTCGACTGTTGGTCCGGTGGTGAAGCGGTGCAAGGTGGCTCCTGTGCGCCGCTCACGGTGTGTCGCCCGAGACGAGGCTCTACGGGATTTTCCCGGGGATGAAATCCCGTCTTAACATTGGTACGGGTACCGCCTAAGGCGAGACTTTCGGCGCGCATCGCGGTACCGTAAGTTTCGTGTAGTCGGTGTGGTGGAGCTCGATGGGGTTTAGTCGGTAGTCGTTCTGCGGGGCAAGTGCTTCGCGCGCCTTTTTCAAGGCGTAGTCTCCTGTGAGAAATTGGGGGAGGTGAAGGACCTCGGCCCTTCTCTTCTCTCCTTCTTCCTCTCAGGAGGCGCCGGAGTCCGACATAACCCGGTTCGTTACCCCCCTCGACCGGGTATCCGTAAATGGATTCCCCAGCGTTAAAAAAAAAAAAAAAAAAAAAAAAAAAAAAAAAAAAAAAAAAAAAAAGAAAAGAAAAGAAAAGGATACCAGCGAATAGGTAGGGTAAAAAAAGAGGTGGGAGAAGGGTCATATAAATATAATGGAGACTTTAAGCTCGTACCGGAAAGAGTTCGCCGAAAAATGGAACAGCTAAAGACACCAGTGTGCTTAGTGCGAGTTGTTTAACGTTTTCGATACCGTAAAAGTTATCTCAAATTTGTATAGAGTTGGAAAGTTTGCCAACGTTTGCCGCTATGGGCGCTGTTCTAACTGCGTAACAGTTTGAGATAGCTTTTACGTTATCAAGATGGTTAAAAAAAACGCACTAAGCACACTATAAAAATGGCGTGTTTTCCTAATTTTGGAATGTCCCTAATACTCAAAAAAGATACATAGAAACGAACGATAGATCGAATCGTGTAAAAAAACTGTGGTTTCATTAGCCGAGGTAGAAGCATGACTAAGCGCAGCCTTGCTATTATTTTCTAAAAGCATTCTTGACCTTTCCTGGCAGTTTTCTAGAACAATTCCATCATCAGCTAATGATAGGTGAAACACGAATTGTACATACATATTTATCGATGATCACAGTAACATCATCGAAGTCGTCGTTGCCTAAAGGATAAGACGTCCGGTGCATTCGTATCTAGCAATGCAACAGTGTTCGAATCCCGCAGGCGGGTACCAATTTTTCTAATGAAATACGTACTTGACAAATGTTCACGATTGACTTCCACGATGAAGGAATAACATCGTGTAATAAAAATCAAACCCGCAAAATTATAATTTGTGTAATTACTGGTGGTAGGACCTCTTGTGAGTCCGCACGGATAATTACCACAACCCTGCCTATATTTACCGTAAAGCAGTAATGCGTTTCGGTTTGAAGAGAGGGGCAGCCGTTGTAACTATACTGAGACCTTAGAACTTATATCTCAAGGTGGGTGGCGCATTTACGTTGTAGATGTCTATGAGCTCCAGTAACGACTTGACATCAGGTGGGCCGTGAGCTCGTCTACCTATATAAGCAAAAAAATATATAAATATAATATAAAATAAATATAAATAATCTCTCAAGTCTCATCGATCTAGTCAAGATATATTATTAATATCAGTTAAAATCACAAAAACCTTTTAAATTATTCATGTTTTCATTATGTTAAGTCGCATCGGGCAATCACTCGATGCATTCAAAGTGAAGGCTTTTCGTTTTAAATCGAGTACATTCCCTCTGATTGTACCTCAGTTTGTAGTCTGGCTCTAAAAGTTGGAAGCCCGTCAAAGTATTAAGCACACAGCATGCTTATTTCGAAATAGTTGTCTTGACTATTGTCATTTTACATTTTCAATTGTTTCAAATGTTAAATCGTGTAGGTTAGAAGGTATTTTTATTTTCTTTTCTTTGTTTATGTTTGTCAATACGAAGAAGTGATATACTTATTAATTATTAATGTTCCTAATTTTATTACAAAAAAATATAAGTATTATTAAGTACATATTCAAAGTTTATAATAACCATTAAGCACACTACAACTTATTATATAACGTTATAGTTTAAACATATAGCATCAACATTTTGTAGTTAATTAAGAGAATAAATTTGATCTTCAATTGACACCGTTGAAAAGTAGTGTTAATTAATTGCATTTGCTTCTAACCTTAGCGTCACGCTAGATCATTTGATGTAAGAAAACAACTACATACTTATTTATTAAATGTTATAAGAATTTCTTTTATTTATAAGCCTGAGCCTTTATGAGCCTGATGAACTGATGAAAGATACAAATCTTTTGCAACTTTTTTTTTCTGGTCGGGGTCGAGCCTTCTACAAATCTCCCGAGTCAGAGCGGGTGCGTGGGATATGTGTGACTCGATGGGGCTTCCTCGTTGCTAAGCTGAAATCGACGTAGTGGCCTAAAGGATAAGGTACCGTACTTTCATGGAAATTCGACTTCCACCATAATGTGAATTAATGCTAAATATATCTAGCTAGGTAGGTAGTTTAAAAACACAAAACCCCGGTTTAATGGCAAACGAAACTAGATATTTTGCAAAAGTAATAAAATTATTATGCTGTGAACAATCATTGATACGTGGGCGATTTTTTTGTTTAATTGGATGGTTAATCTGTGAAAATTACGGTGAGCATTTTCGTTACTTAGGATTGATGCCGGTCGTTAAACTTGTGTGTTAAAATCGAAGAACAGTATTGAATCAAGTTATACTACCTCGAATGATAATGAAGATTTGGAGCTGGGTTAGGCGTTTAGGTATATAAATTTTGTATAAAGGTTAGGTTAGATCTGTCACATTTGTCGGATCCATTCAATTTTGGGGGATATTATATTATATTTAAATATAGTGCTCGTATTTTTTCCATTTCATTAACCGCATATACCTACCTACTAAAGATTTTTATTGTTACAGATTTACGCATTTGTTTTATTAGTCAAAATAACCAGATGCTTCAGACCTAGCGGTTGCCCATAAAAAATTAAGCGGGATTGCCGCCGACCAATAAGATCGCTGTTCTATAAAACTATATCTATCGTCCTGTGATTTTGCACCATAATAGGAGAGAATAGAAAACTCTCCTTTGAAATATAAATGAATTATAGAAACTTAACACAGAACAGAGTGTTTAATCAGCCCCATCGGCTTAAGCGATCTCTTGCAAGCAAGCTTGTAAGCAGAAAAGCGGTTTTAGATAAAAAAAATATAATTTTATACTTACGAAATACTTATTGTAGAAAATATAAAAAATACAATAGATCTACACATATTTAATATGTAAGTACATATGAGAATAAAAAGCATAATGAAATACTTGTGTCGTCCAAAACGACAAATCAAATCAAATAAATAAAACTATTTCATATTAATTTCACAATCATTTAATTTCCTCTTGTTTTATGATTTGTCTAAGTGTTGGGGCTTAAAGTGAGATTTTGACGTTTGTGCATGACGTTTCGACATCAACATTTGCAGAGTACTCTTCACTGGGAATAGATGAGTCTGACAAGTGTGGGGCTTCGAGAGGCACTAAATTAAATTCTCACAACGAATATATAGCTGACCCTTTTACGATAGGCAAATATTAATCAGCCATTATCATTTGAGTATTCGATTAACAATATTTTGTGGTTGCTGTTTACATTTATCCTGCCCATTATTTAGAGACTGAGTAAACAATTATCCGATATTTTGAGCTTTAGGATATTTTGTATCATTCTTCTTCTTTCTACTCTTTAACTCCGAACATCGCTCGGATACTCAGTATTGAAAAAGAGTTTGGAGGTAAGAAAAGATATCATGGCCTTTTCTGTTGCGATGTCACATTTCATGACGACTTTGGTAATAATACATAAATTCAACACTGTCACTAATGTGAAACGCAAGCCGATTTAATATAATCACTCCAAAAAATATTCCCTTAAACTCTTACATTATTTAGACTAGTGAAAGTTAAATGCTTCTACAGCTCGGGAATCTAAAAACATAACAACGACTGTGGCCTTTACTTTAATTAATATTTTCTACAATTACAAAATGAATTTGTCAATTTTAGAAAAGCTGTGTGCAGCATACCTTATAATATACATCCTTAACTTGTCATTATACACAAGTTTGCAGACGCGATGATAAAAACGATTAGAGACATTCGAATAAGTTCAGGAGTTGATTAGTTATAAATAAATTTCCTCGGCGAGTAATGTGACAAATAAAGGTACAACCGACTACTGCGACTACAATAAGTAAGTAAGAAGAAGATAAAGGCGTCGACAAAAAATATTGAGAAATTTTATCACATCATAATAATCTTAAAAAATGCTATATATCTATACATCCATCGGAACATTCGCATCTCTGCTGCATGGAATCGCGACTAAAATGGTGGATGAAAGGCGATTGCATGCAGCAGAGATGCAAATGTTGCTATGGATGTGTGGAGTAAGTAGAATGGATAGAATACGGAATGAATATGTTAGAGGAAGTCTGAAAGTGGCACCGGTAACAGAGAAGCTGAGAAGTACGCGCTTGGGATGGTATGGACATGTGATGAGACGAAATGAAAATGAGGTTGGTAAGAGAATGTTAATTATGAATGTGGAAGGATATAGAGGAAGAGGTAGACCTAAGAAGAAATGGATAGATTTCGTGAAAGACGATATGTGTAAGAAGAGAGTGAGCGAAGAAATGGTATATAATAAGAGGGGTATGGAAGGAGAAAACTTGTTGCGCCGACCACAGGTGACTGAGAAAAGGGCAGGAGAATGATGAATAATCTAAAAAAATACACTCGCTCTCTAAGAACTTTAAGGAAATCGTTTCTTGGTAATATTAATCAATGTTTTTTTCTTCTTCTAATGTTTTCCTTTACCATTATGAACAAATTCAACAAATAACAAGGAAGTAAAAAATACAAATATGTTGATTATTTACAGCCCCGTACCTTTGCCGTGCCCTTGTGATGTCATAGGTATTGACCCTTTTGAAGAACCCTCCCACTTTTCCTCCCATGAGGTTTGACGCTTCCCCGCCCTTCTGAACTTAAGGGTTTACGTACCTATTTAATCCTGTTTGCAAGAAATGAAAAAGGGTGTTCAAAAGACTTTGAAGCTGTAATATAATGAACGATCACAGAGGAGTACACTTTTATAAATAAAATTTTAGTAAGCCAATTATTTTAGTACATTAACTTTACTAAGTTTTGTTGGAGCGATATCATTAGTTCGTAGGACAACTTTCACAAAGCTGAATTTAATTGTTTTGTAAATGTTGTAAAGGTTAAGCTTTTAAAGTTGCCGAAGGGGGAGTTTATGGTGTTGTTCGAACCTTTTCCCGCACAGCTATTGTCTCCATGGATTTTCATGACGCGCAAGATCATTGAACAGGGATAACTGTTTTATTAAACACGACTAGTAAGAAGTAAGGTTTGATCTACTTACATTGGACAACATTCATTTTATCTTATAATAAACAGTGTTCTTTGTTCAGCATCAAATGAAACAGTTCATATCAAACGTATAAATTATATTTCGCAAAGAGATTTAATTTCGTTTTCGTTGGAATTATGTACTTCTGCTTTTTTATAAGACTAGATTGTATTTTTCAAAAGTTTCAAGGTAATCCAACATGTCATCATCATCTTAGGCCTTATAGCCCAGGGTGGGCCTTAGCCTGGTCCAGTATGTCTCTCCAGACTGCTCTGTTCAGGGCTTTCTCCTTCATGTGGGTACATATTAAATTAACAAAAATATTAAACTAAAAGTTCATTTATATTATAATACATCAGCTTAAACAGCAAATTCAAATGGAAATAAAATAAGTGTATAGAAATACAAAGAAAAAGACAAAGATAAAGTTGTATGTAATTTTTTTATAAAGACTTCTTATTAAGTCTTATGAAACGATACAAAAGGCAAAGTCAATCTTTAAACATTTCTACACAACTATTATTTCTGATTAAATAATTTCAATGTATAAAAAATACCAACTTCATATAATACTCGTAGACGGTTGAGCGATGGAAGTAGATAGTTATTATTATTATGAGTGGCTAGCAGGGAGTGCTATGTCCAGCAGTGGACGGTTGTGGCCTGAAAGAAAAAGAAGAAGTTACTAGCCTAATTAATCGGACCATTCTAACCGGCACTATCTAGGCGGTCTTCGGATAGCCTGCCGACCGAGAGGGCTCGTGGTCGTGGCGCCGACGACTGCCGGTCCGGCGTCCAGAGGGGAAGGGTGATGGGAGAGATGTGCTCCGCACTAAGCGCTTCACTTTCCTCCCTTTGCCTTTTCATGAGTTCTGCCTCACGCAAGGTTTGGATGCTGGTTGTTGAGCGACAGGAGGTTTTAGTCGGTTCAACTTCGAGATGCCCCGTCCTCCATCCCCAGTGGAGGGCGGAAGTCCGGTGATTTCATCCTGACAAAACAAAAAAAAAAGCACAATTAATCGAGTATTTCAGTACATTAAGCATACACCAGAGAAGAAGTATGACACAGTTATGTTTTGAAATATATCAAGGTTTCAAATATGTCGAGTAATAAAAAATAACTATTAATTAAAAAGAGCATTTCAAATCCTACGAAGCTGTGACTGTCAAAAAAATGCTTCGTCGCTGACAGTTCGCGAATAAACAACTTGTTTGCATTATTAATTACTCCATTATCTTAATCACTGATGCAAATTCGAGAGGTCTTTGTTAACAACATCAGAGAGACTATAATTTAATTGGTACGCTTTTTCAGCCAATTAGTTACCGCGTCCAATATTCTGCGAACTTTTTGCAATATATCGGTTCTATTAAAAAAAAAGTCCTAATTTGTGAATTTATAGAATGAAAAATAGCTATTTAGAATCTGTTAAAAACACATTCATAAAATTGATCTTTTTAATTGTTACGTCACTATACTGAAATTTACATAAATAAATCGCAAGTGCTGTAAACAAATGTAATTTATTTCCTTACAGTATACAATAATATTCTATTTTACTTTGCTTGTTGTTCGAAGGAAGAAAATTATTAAGTGAAATGTGGCCTTTGTAGATCCTCTGGAGTACTACTTAAAACAGCTACACTCATCGAGTACATACAAAGGATCCCTGGTGTACGAGACGTCGCCGACAAGATACAGGGAAGTAGGATATGATTGTATGAGCACGTAAAATGGAGACCATCAGGCTACGTCGGGAATTTGGGTTTAGAGGTTAGAGGTTAGAGGTTTGAAATTCCCGGTCGGAGACCTAGTGGAAGTCTTAAGACACCGTGGAAAGATGTAGTGCTGATGGACAAAAGGGGATGCAATGTTAGTAATGACGATATCGAAGACGAGCGAATTGCAGTAGAAAAAAAGGAAAACTGACCCTACCACCATGTGGCATGAATAGCTAGGGAGAGAGAGAGAGAGTTTTAAAGTCGCAAATAACGCTAGTACATATGAAACAGAGTACCCGATATGCACGTTGCTTTCCATCTAACTCCAAAGGGTCCTTGAATACTTCGATTCCGGCGATAGGCAAACATGGGCAACGTGAAACCAAATTGAATAAGGTAAAATATGGATCTGTGTTGGTTTGATACATTTGCGTCGTAGGCAGGAAGCTTTACGATGTCATAAAATTCATAAATAACGGAAACAAGGTTTACTACGTTAGGATAAAAGTATTAACATTATTGTGTCTATATTTTATGTCACTTATCATGTACTTTCCCTAGGTGGGTGGCCAGTACGAGGAGAGCCGAAGACTGAGCTTAATGGTGTGAATTGGGAGAGGCCTATGTCCAATAGCGGACAGCTATGGGCTGCTGATGACGATGATGATGATGGGTAGATGGATGCTCAATCTGGTGTTTATTCTGGTGCCCTTTAAACTAACGTTAATGTTGCCATGTACCCTGAAACATGAGAAGTCTCGAATGGTGTTTTATCTACGAATTAAAATCTGGTAAATTTATTACCTTTGTGCTCAACAATCCAAAGCCAAAAATATCTTTTCATAGTGTTCAATGCTGTTAGTAATGTAATTAGTGACAGTGAGGCGTTTTGTCGGGAATTTCTCGATACTAGAGAATCTAAGGAAGCCTGTAATTTCGGATACTGCGAATATTTTGGAAGACATTCCTAAAACTGCCCGAAAGTAACTAAAATTGGAATGTATATGGTATGCAATAATTACAAATTACGAGTGTCATTGACCCTAGCTGCTAGTTATTAGATTCGATTCCTTTTTTCTATGTAAGTAATTTTTTATCGACTACTTTTCAAATTTCGTATTCTTTTATTAATTGAAAAAAATACATTGCTTTACTTTACATTATTGTTTTCCCTACAAGTTTATTTTTTCCTGATATCGCAAAAAACATCTATAGGTTGAATTTAGGCATTAATATGATAGGATATTATAGTCGTTCACCAACATTTTGCGCGTTAAATTCCATTCATTAGTTCGGACCTCATTGTGGAATTTGTCGATAGAATGCTGTTAATCAGTACTGTATTGGAGTACTAGACAAATAATAAGCAGTATGATAAAGAAATACCAAAGAGCTCACCAAGCCCTACACCATGTATCTACTAGAAATTGCCTATATCATAATACTATTTACCTTACCACGAAAATAATCTTATTTATCGATGCGAATAAAATGCTTTAAAACAAGAATTTACGCATAACGTACCTACATTTACATATCAAATAACTTGAAGCAAAACAAGCAAGATTACTTAAATCTTGTTAGAAATTTTGCATGTTATTAAGGGCAAAGTTCTTATCGTATGTAGATAATTACCGCGTACGAACTCCCTGGGCGTATTACGACGTACAAAACAAACCGCCCTTCAACATTGTCTTAAACAGGTTTCTTTGGTTGGAGAGACCTAGGTTTGAATTCTACATGAGATGTGGATAAAGTCCTGGTTATTTCATTAAAAATACATGTTGCTCTTGTGACGTTCTCTTGTATTATTCAGTAGACCGCAGGATGCGTGATTGACAGGACGGGACTTATGTGCGAGAAACAAAGCTCACTATTTAACATAGTGAGCTCTCCGTTGACTTTTGTTTTGTAAAGGAGGTTTTGTTATTTTCTCTGTTATTTATTTGGGTGCTTTTCTAATATTATGAAATCAATTTCAGGCGAACAAATGAAAAACATATGTTTCGCGAAAACAAAACAAAAATCGTGACCAAAATGAAACGAGCCGAGCTTGAACAGACGTGATTCTAATGCTGTTTTATAATCCAATTTACAAGAATAAATTTGTACAAATAAAACAGCGAGCTTCGGTTGTCATATCATAATGTTCTTACAATCATACAGTAAATTGAACTTAAAATTTTTATCACGTACTCGTCGTCCCTTTTTTGTTTGCTCACATACGTCAGCACTGGTTTTATTAAATGTCGTGATTTTTGACAATGAAAATATACCGTCTATACTAATATGTAAATCTACAGTGGTTTTTACGGATGTTCCGTTATAACTACAGAATCATGCATCCGATTGACTTGAAACTTGGTATCTATGTAGAAAATACATGTACTTAATGGATAGGCTAATATTTATATGAATGTTGGACTTTCTTTTAAATTTTAAATTTCCAGCGAAGCGAGCGAGTACGGCTAGTATTTTTTAAGTGTATAAAACGTTCGAAATTTCTGGTTACTCTTTTTAAAAATTTTTATAGTTGCAAATGGGTAAGATGGTCCTGGGCTCACCGGCTCGCACAGGTTGGCGGTAGGGCATAAATGAAGTCGTCGTGCGCTACGGAGCACGATACGGGCCAAGGGACGAACCTTTCTACCTGGACTTGGGCCTCCCTATCGGGACCCCCAAGGGTAAATAAAACCAGTCTGCCTGTGTCTACCGCGAATTATTCATGCATTTGAAGGGTGAGATTGCTGCTATAAGATTCAATTTAAACTTCGATTTGACATAAAATAATAATAATAACAAATGATGAAATTCATATATTTTACAAGTATTCTACTATATTATTATCACACAGGCTTAATTTTATACACATACATACATACATAGTATAAGTTTCTTTAATGCAACATCACATTTTTTAGAGTCATTTCCATTTCATCATGTTTTAAATCACAGCGGTGCTGAAGAAGATTTTACCTAAAACTTAAATATACACCTGAACCCATAGGTGAAACAATAAGAACAGTAAATATTTTTTTTATCTTAAAAAACAAGGATAAAGTCTCCATTGCTTTAGATTGCAACTATACTACCATAAAAAGTGTAAGTGTGATTTTTCCCAACTGAACACGTTGGAATTGATGTAAGTTGATGAAGGTTGCTACCCACGCAATTGGAGAACAAACATTCCCTGCCTACATATGTTATATTATAATATTTCTATCATCAACTATTCGTTTATTTTATTCAGAAAGCTACTTTTATTTTTAGAGAATAATTCGAGAATAATCGTAATTGTAATAATAATCATGCCAAAAATCATAAAAGAAACTTTAAAAGATTTATGTATGCGTTTGATGTCAATCTTTACAATGATTGAACAAGTTACGTGTGGATTCTGTGAAGTACATGTGTATAAGCGAGGAATAAAATCTGAGCTGTTTTAGTAAAAAAAATCCTGTAATTTGATGATAGTTGTCCGCCTCGTGACTACAAAAATCATTGAATTTCTATGCATCTAGAGCGTGTTGAACATACCTGTTACTTGGTACTCCTAGCAGTTGAGAATGTGTCTTTATTTTAGAAGGTATCTTGAATAATTAAACAATACTAATTATAGCAAATAATATGTTTTTTAGCAATGGAGAAACATTAAAATGAAGTAATCTTTCATTATTTCGGTATTAGCAGAAAGAGTTGATGCATCGACCTTAGGTAACTTAAATTTACTTAAAGAGTAACATAGGTCTTAAGTTATTTTCAATACTAACACACTGTGATGTCGCGAATTATAAGATTTTTATTTTATAAGTTTTTATTATATATCATTGTAGATAACAACAACATTTTATACTTTTTATAGAACACAAAATTTATACGCGCAACATTTTTCAAATCCACAACACAAAAATCACTGTAATCTCTAAAAAAATGTATAATTTAATAAAATAATTGACAAGTAAATCGTCTAAAACGGAATACATTTTTTTAACAAAATTTAAAAGGAAAGTTTAAATCCCCGTAAAGTCTCGTGTACGTTTTGCGATCTGACATCCACCGATGTGTTAGTTTGAAGCATATTTTAAAATCGCATTCGATATAGTTATTAAATTCCAATTTTAAGCTTTATGCTCCTGTACGATAAGAGGATTTTGATTCCCTCGCTACCTCGTTTTTTCAGGGCTGTCATAACAGGATCAAAAGAAATGGGAAAAAAATATTTCTCGCGTTCACATTACATTTTGTATATACAGAGACATAATTCTTTGTACTTATAGAATGGCTGAGCAAGTTCAGAGATATGGGTATACGAATGCTAGTCGGTTTCCTCATTTGCCTAAGGCTGTACGTAGCTCACGATTGAGAGAAACAACTTAAAGTTTGTTTGAAGAACCTTCAGCTCGTATATTCATATACTAAATTCGAAGCCTTTGCTGAGAAAAGAAGACAAGAGAACACCAATAATTTATATACATAATTATATAATGTCACAGTGCATGCAATTTATTTTATGTAAAATAAAACTTGCTTGAATTTAAATGCAAATCAATATAGCGATATTCATGACTTTTCTCCTCGCGTCGTTTCCTCACCGCTGAGGGTCGTGACCATCATATTTCGACAGGATTTTAGTCCTTGTTTTTTTTTTTTTCTAACTTATTTGATAGCCTTGATAGGCTATATCAGCGTCGCCTTAACTAGTAGGTGAGCTAACGGGGCTCAAACCTGATACTCCTTGTAATATCCCTCCAGCGCCTCCGATCATTGGCCGCATGAAGGGCTTCGATGACTTTCCATTAGTGTAGTTATACTTATTTGGTCATTCATAAAAAGCTGTTCATTCGAATTTCATTAGAAAATTTGGTACCTGCTTGCGAGATTCGAACGTCAGCACACACGATACGATTGCACCGGGCGTCTTATCCTTTAGGCCACGACGATTTCAAAAGTACCATCTTTAAAGTGGCATCTTTAAATTAGCTCATATTGTATCAGATTTATCGAACTGTTCATTAAAATAGGTCAGTTATATCGATCTGCTGCACATGATCAGTATGCTTAGTGCGAGTTTTTTAACGTTCTCGATAACGTAAAAGTTAACTCAAATTTGTATGGAATGGGATCATTTTATACATACAAATTCAGGTTAACTTTTATGCTTTCGAGAACGTTAAAAAACTCGCAATAAGCAAGCACACTGAAGTTAAATGTAGCTTTTTCAATTTTGAGATTGTTTTTGTTTCATTTTAATATCTAATAAGGTAATGTAGATATTTTATATAATAAACAAAGAATATCATACCGCTCGAACTTATACATATTTTTAACGTTCCTTCTTCGAAGTGTTTCCAAGAAATGTTCGCGTTCTAAATCTCTTCCAGCGTACTGTCAAAACAAGGCAGCCCTGTACTCTCGTATCTAGTCAGCAAAGCGTAAAAATGCGTACCCAGCCCGTACGGATTACGATGTCAGTGTAAACAAGATCAGTAGATATATTTTTCATATGATCAACGAATATGGCTGTCATTGCGTCATTCTATTCCATTTAAATATCGATAGTTTACATGTGTATAACAATACTCAGCGAATTGTTTTTCTTTTGATGTGAAACATCCATAGCTGCACGTAAAACCGATTTCTGGCGTGGCGACGCATGCCGTGGCGACGCATCGCCACGCTATACGATGGTATATATACAGTCTTTATGCAGTAGTGTGTACGGTGTGGCGACGCGTCGCCATGCGCAATCGACTGTGCGATTCTCTCCCACTCGATCCGGCGTTAAGCCTCTCTCTCGCTACACTGAGCTCGGATACCTATAGTGTATACTCCGTAGTGTATACAGTGTTGTTTACTACAGTACACATAACCTGTGTTTTACTTGAAATCAAATTATTTTTTCGTATTATTTTATGTTATCACTATGACATATTTAGTTACTATCACAATCTGTTCTTTTCTGCATATTACTTTTGCAAAATAAAGTCGATGTTTCACATCTGCCAGGCGTCCCGTGACGGCTCACATTTTTTTTGTAATTTTAACTTTTGTTTACTATGCGTTGCTTAGCTATATTATTATTATAATCACAAAATAATAGGTGTGTCACTCACTCTGAAAATAGGAATGTTGTATTGTGTTAATACATGACATTTTTGAAGTTGTCGTGGCCTAAAGGATAAGGCGTCTGGCGGGAAACGGTTGCCTTCTTTACCCTACCACATCAGCTCATTTTTAGTTGCGTAACATTGCGTATAGTAAACAATACGTATAATGAAATTATTTTTTTAACACTGATCGAGGACTTTCGTATTGAAACACTGCGGTATTTGGGAGGAGATACTTTTCCGCAGCATCCCAAATGCTGTCTATCCTAGCAGGATCCAATGATTGACCTTAAATTTTTTGCCAGTTATGGCATACGATACAAATGGAAAAATTTGATTCGAGCCCTACACCCCAGCAGAGGGTAATAGGAAAGCATGATGATGATGATGGCATACGTCACTGACATGTAGTAGCTCAAACTGGTCTTATTAGAAGGCCCAAAGTTGCTTAAAGAGCAATGAAGGTCTAAATTTCTCGACCTAGTCTGGAATAAGGAGATTCGCAGGGGATTCATGGTAATAGACAGTGGCAGAACTATTGCGAGATTAAAGCAGAGCATAGCATTGTTCGTAGAATAGGTGGCCACTGTCGCCAAAGAGTTCTCAAGTGGTCTCAGTTACCAAACTGCGCACCGAAAGGTATCTGGATAGGCTGTTGAGATAACTTTCTGCAGCATCCCAAATGCTGTCTATCCGAGAAGTATCCAAAGATTGACCTTAAATTTTTGGCCAGTTACGGCTTACGGCACTGACACGTAGTCGCTCAAACTGGTTATTATAAGGTTTAAAGTTGCTTAAAGAGGAAGGCTTAAAGATTCTTAAAGAACAATGAAGGTCTAAATTTCTCGACCTAGTCTGGAATAAGGAGATTCGCAGGGGAATCATGCTAGTAGACAGTGGCAGAAATATTGCGAGGTTAAAGCAGAGCATAGCATTGTTCGTAGAATAGGTGGCCACTGTCGCCAAAGAGTTCTCAAGTGGTAACCGCGCATCGAAAGGTATCTGGATAGGCTGTTGAGATAATTGACTGACCATTTGATGAAGGTCGAATCCGCCAGATGTGCGCAGTGCAAGACCGGTATTTAAGAAGAATTTTGTAAAAGGCTTTTTTCCAGCAGTGAACGTCTCTAGACTGATGATAATGATGATGACTTTTTTTGTTACTGAGCAAGGGATAAATAAATGTATATCTTTCATTATTAATCTCTAGATTTTCTGATAACGGCTTTTATCAAATTTTGTGTGAATTATGTTCAAGAGTTGGCAAGTAAGTAAAAATGGTCCTTAATTATATGTACATCTTTTGATAACTGAGCATGAAGACAATTACAGTTAATTTTGAGTAAGTCTTTAATCTTTACAGCGCCTGTATCGATTTGTGGAGTACAGGTGAAGGTCACAGTAACTAAATAGATAATTACAAATGTGTCTTTCATTGTGTTGACACTCTGACATGGACTAAATTGATAATTATGTTACCTATTCATTCGTTTTAGCATACCGCCTTGTAATTACATTTCGTTTTGTATTGCTAGTAGCGGATAATAGCTAACTTTCTGTTTATCTAAATGACTGGCTTACAGCACATGTATTTATTTGTATTTGACAGATCACGGATAAGTTAAAATTTATTTGAAACTAGCTGACCCGGCAGACTTCGTAGTGCGTCAATCGATACATAAAAGACACATTCCGATAGAGGCACCCGTCACGTGCGGACGTGCTCATCGTCCACTCGATCGCCCGGTCTTTGTTCGCCCGGCTTTTGTTAGCCCGGCCATTGTTCGCGCGGCCTGTGTTCGTGATACATCTGCCGACCAAGTGTGTTTCCTGGAAGCTTTTATTTGTTTTGTTTTAGTTATTTTTGTGTTCGTGGAACATTTGCCGACAAAGTGGTTTCCTGCAAGTATTTATTTTGTTTTGTTTCTTTTCGTAATTTCTGTTTTGTTGTGCTTTTTCTTTGTCCTGTAGTAATCGCGCCGCATTGCCACCTGTGTTCAATAGAACCGCTCAGGTCCGAGAAGTTGGGGCCTCGCCGCAAGGCGAGTGTTTTCAAGACCCGGGGCCGCCCCACCTGGGTACTCAGCGATCATGGACGCTGTATTCGCGGAATCCCTCCGACTTCGCCACCCACAGCTCGCCTCGGAGTTTCTGGCCTTCAAGGCCAATCACACTGCGAGCCCTCTCGAGGACTCCGCCGCGCTCGCTGCTCCTGCGTCGCCTGTACCTGCGTGCAGAGCTTCTGCATTGAGCACCGCAGCCTCTGTCGTGCCTGCCGCTCCCGTGTCGCCTATACTGGCGAGAAAAGCTGCTGCGTCGTCCGCCGTGACCATCGTTTCAGCTGAGCGATCATCCGCGGCCTCCGTCGCGCCCTCTAAAACACCTACACTTGCTCGTAGGTCGCCTGCACCCGCCTCCTCGTGCTCCGACTCTGACTCGGACATGGAGGTCGACCTCGCCCCCGCCTCATCGACGGATGGATTCACCCTGGTACAGAAGGGTAAGAAGCGTGCCGCGGAGTCTCGAGCTCCCGCGGCCGCTAAAATTAGCAAAGCCGTGAACGCGTCGCGCCCCCGCCCTCAGACTCCCGTTGCGCCCCCAGCCCGTGCCACTCCGTCGCCGCATCCGGTGGCACAAAATAAAACCCAGACCCCTCCCCCGGTTATCCTTCAGGAGAAGGCAGCTTGGGATCGAGTTTGCCTAGCCCTTAAGGCCAAAAATATAAATTTCACGAATGCCCGTAACCTTGCGAATGGCATTCAAATTAAGGTTCAAACACCCGACGACCATAGGGCCCTCTCTTCTTACCTCCGTACGGAGCGTATAAGTTTCCATACGTATACGCTCCAGGAGGAGCGCGAACTCCGCGTTGTAATACGCGGAATCCCTAAAGAGTTAGATGTAGAGCTCGTAAAAGCCGACCTGTTAGAACAAGGCCTACCAGTGAATTCTGTGCACCGTATGCACACCGGTCGCGGTAGGGAGCCATATAATATGGTTCTAGTCGCTCTCCAGCCTACCCCCGAGGGTAAGAAAATCTTTAACACACAGACCGTCTGTAGGCTCTCTGGTATCGCTGTCGAAGCCCCCCATAAAAAAGGCACTCCTAGCCAGTGCCATAACTGTCAATTGTACGGGCACTCTTCCCGTAACTGTCACGCGCGCCCCCGATGTGTTAAGTGTTTGGGCGATCACGCCACGGCCCTCTGCGCTCGCGACCAAACAACCGCGACGGAACCGCCTAGCTGCGTCCTGTGTCGAACACAGGGTCACCCCGCGAATTACCGTGGTTGCCCCCGAGCCCCTAAAATAAATCGCCGCGTCGCCCGCCAAAACCGCCTCCGAGCTTCCGGCCCAGACATCAAAGCCTCGGCACCCTCTGCGTCGCAGGCTAAGCCAGCGTTCGTTCCGGCGGCGGTGCCCAGTGTCTCGGCCTGGGCAAAACCGCTGCCGTACACGAACACGGCTACAACTCCCTCCTCCGCGATTCGTCCCGCCCCCGCGACTCGTCCCTCTCCCGCGACTTGCCCTCCGACCGCGTCCGAAAATCTCGCTTTAGCGATCGACTTCTTTCAGTCGATCAACTTTGAGCGCGTTAACGCTTTGGGCGACGCCATTCGCGCTGCCTCCACTGCACAACACTTTATCGCCGTTGTGCAGGAATACGCCGACGTATACGCGTCATTAAATACGTACGTCCTCCCCTCACTCCGCCGGTAATCAATGGCGTATATAAGTAGAATAAAGCCCCTATCCGTAACGATAGGATTTTTTAACGCTTACGGTCTCGCAAATCAACGTGATCAGGTTTCTGACTTTTTGCGTGACCATCAAATTGATATCTTTTTAGTGCAGGAGACCCTACTTAAGCCCGCGCGCCGTGACCCTAAAATCGCGAACTATAACATGGTCAGGAACGACAGGCTCTCTGCCCGTGGTGGTGGTACCGTCATTTACTATAGAAGAGCCCTGCATTGCGTCCCGCTCGATCCTCCCGCGCTCGCTAATATCGAAGCATCAGTGTGCCGAATCTCACTGACGGGACACGCGCCGATCGTTATCGCGTCCGTTTATCTTCCACCGGATAAGATCGTTCTAAGCAGTGATATCGAAGCGCTGCTCGGTATGGGGAGCTCTGTCATTCTGGCGGGCGACCTAAATTGTAAACACATCAGGTGGAACTCACACACCGCAACCCCAAATGGCAGGCGGCTTGACGCGTTAGTCGATGATCTCGCCTTCGATATCGTCGCTCCGCTAACCCCGACTCACTACCCGCTAAATATCGCGCATCGCCCGGATATACTCGACATAGCGTTATTAAAAAACGTAACTCTGCGCTTACACTCGATTGAAGTAGTTTCAGAGTTAGATTCAGACCACCGTCCCGTCGTTATGAAGCTCGGTCGCGCTCCCGATTCCGTTCCCGTCACGAGGACTGTGGTGGATTGGCACACGCTGGGCATCAGCCTGGCTGAATCTGATCCACCATCACTCCCGTTTAACCCGGACTCTACCCCGTCTCCTCAGGATACCGCTGAAGCCATAGACATCTTAACATCACACATCACCTCGACATTAGATAGGTCATCGAAACAAGTTGTAGCGGAGGACTTCCTTCACCGCTTCAAATTGTCCGACGATATTAGGGAACTCCTTAGAGCTAAGAACGCCTCGATACGCGCCTACGACAGGTATCCTACCGCGGAAAATCGTATTCGAATGCGTGCCCTACAACGCGACGTAAAGTCTCGCATCGCCGAAGTCCGAGATGCCAGATGGTCTGATTTCTTAGAAGGACTCGCGCCCTCCCAAAGGTCTTACTACCGCCTAGCTCGTACTCTCAAATCGGATACGGTAGTAACTATGCCCCCCCTCGTAGGCCCCTCAGGCCGACTCGCGGCGTTCGATGATGACGAAAAAGCAGAGCTACTGGCCGATACATTGCAAACCCAGTGCACGCCCAGCACTCAATCCGTGGACCCTGTTCATGTAGAATTAGTAGACAGTGAGGTAGAACGCAGAGCCTCCTCGCCACCCTCGGATGCGTTACCACCCGTCACCCCGATGGAAGTTAAAGACTTGATCAAAGACCTACGTCCTCGCAAGGCTCCCGGTTCCGACGGTATATCTAACCGCGTTATTAAACTTCTACCCGTCCAACTCATCGTGATGTTGGCATCTATTTTCAATGCCGCTATGGCGAACTGTATCTTTCCCGCGGTGTGGAAAGAAGCGGACGTTATCGGCATACATAAACCCGGTAAACCAAAAAATCATCCGACGAGCTACCGCCCGATTAGCCTCCTCATGTCTCTAGGCAAACTGTATGAGCGTCTGCTCTACAAGCGCCTCAGAGATTTCGTCTCATCCAAGGGCATTCTCATCGATGAACAATTCGGATTTCGTACAAATCACTCATGCGTTCAACAGGTGCACCGCCTCACGGAGCACATTCTTGTGGGGCTTAATCGACCAAAACCGTTATACACGGGAGCTCTCTTCTTCGACGTCGCAAAAGCGTTCGACAAAGTCTGGCACAATGGTTTGATTTTCAAACTATTCAACATGGGCGTGCCGGATAGTCTCGTGCTCATCATACGGGACTTCTTGTCGAACCGCTCTTTTCGATATCGAGTCGAGGGAACCCGCTCCTCCTCACGACCTCTCACAGCTGGAGTCCCGCAAGGCTCTGTCCTCTCACCCCTCCTATTTAGCTTATTCGTCAACGATATTCCCCGGTCGCCGCCGACCCATTTAGCTTTATTCGCCGACGACACGACTGTTTACTATTCTAGTAGAAATAAGTCCCTAATCGCGAAGAAGCTTCAGAGCGCAGCCCTAGCCCTAGGACAGTGGTTCCGAAAATGGCGCATAGACATCAACCCAGCGAAAAGTACTGCGGTGCTATTTCAGAGGGGAAGCTCCACACGGATTTCCTCCCGGATTAGGAGGAGGAATCTCACACCCCCGATTACTCTCTTTAGACAACCCATACCCTGGGCCAGGAAGGTCAAGTACCTGGGCGTTACCCTGGATGCATCGATGACATTCCGCCCGCATATAAAATCAGTCCGTGACCGTGCCGCGTTTATTCTCGGTAGACTCTACCCCATGATCTGTAAGCGGAGTAAAATGTCCCTTCGGAACAAGGTGACACTTTACAAAACTTGCATAAGGCCCGTCATGACTTACGCGAGTGTGGTGTTCGCTCACGCGGCCCGCACACACATAGACACCCTCCAATCCCTACAATCCCGCTTTTGCAGGTTAGCTGTCGGGGCTCCGTGGTTCGTGAGGAACGTTGACCTACACGACGACCTGGGCCTCGAATCAATTCGGAAATACATGAAGTCAGCGTCGGAACGATACTTCGATAAGGCTATGCGTCATGATAATCGCCTTATCGTTGCCGCCGCTGACTACTCCCCGAATCCTGATCATGCAGGAGCCAGTCACCGTCGACGCCCTAGACACGTCCTTACGGATCCATCAGATCCAATAACCTTTGCATTAGATGCCTTCAGCTCTAATACTAGGGGCAGGCTTAGGGACCCCGGTAACCGTACTCGTCGAACTCGACAAAGAGGTCGACGTGCAACCTAACCCATGCATCAGCCCGCTGAGTTTCTCGCCGGATCTTCTCAGCGGGTCGCGATTCCGATCCGGTAGTAGATTCATTCGCGAAACAATTGCTCTTGAGTTGTTAGGTCTCCTTCGGAGGCGCTCGGGCAGTTGTTAGCAAATCCCACCCCTCTTGGCTGAGCCTTTGCTCGCCCACCTGTCCTGGTGAAACTGGAAAGGCCTTCGGGCCACCAGTAAACTTTCAATCATAAAAAAAAAAAAAAAAACATAAAAGACCTAAATTTTTATATAAAATAAACTTAAAACAAACAAAAGGAATCCGTCCGACGTGGGACGTATAGAAGGGAAAACAAATTTGTTATTTTTATTTAATTCCGAGCATTTTCATATTTTTATACTTTTTAAACCTTCTCTGCACTTTCACAAATAATTCAAGATCAAAATTAGCCAAATCGGTCCAGCCGTTCTCGAGTTTTAGCGAGACAGGAACAGCAATTAATTTATATTGTATATATAGATAGGTTGATATAGGTCTCCCAGACAGCAACGTCGTCAGGCTTAAGCCCCGTGAGCTCACCTACTAGTTAAGTTTTCGCGGAAATAGCCTCCCAAGGCTCTCAGCTAGGTAGGAAAGGAGAGATTGTTTATAGATTGAGATTGTTATATATGACTGCTCGCAAAGCACGACATTTTGAGGGTTGAATGTATAAGTAAGCTGCATTCTTGGCTTTGCATGCTTCATTTCCTACCCTTTTTATTGCGGTCCGCAAAAACCAAGCGATCGCATTCCGTACAAACTTCGAACAACCCTTGCTCCATTGGTAAATTAGATCAACAGCCAGTTACTCCCTAGAGTCCAAAAACAACGACCGAGCCCCATCAACCCTGTTACGTTATTCTCTTTTTATTGACTGCGAACCGATCAGCAATTTTCCAATGACGATCTCGTATGAATATCGGCAGCGGAGAGGGGGAAAGTAAACAGAAAATGTTTATAATTCGCAACGGATGTTTGAGTAAGCAATTTGTTTAAAATCGAACGCGATCGGTAGGAAAAACACGAAGCCATTTGACAATAATCATTTCATCCGAATTCAATTTTATCGCGTTTACGGAGATTAAATATTTCGTTTTCGGAAATTTATTTGGTTTTTATTTTTATTTTTATAATGTGATTGCGAATTCGACGTTACTAAAGAAAGTAACGAAAAGTGCGTTTTACGCAGGTTTTCTTGAAGGTCCTACTTAATAAATGTAATTGTGTGATTGAATTTTTGGAACCTTTTTATAAAAGACCTTATTGAATTTCGTGAAAGTCTTTTTTGTATCATTCTATTACGGTTATTTGTAGTAAATCTGATTAAGCCCCAAATTTATGGACAATTTATTATAACAGTATTGCTATACAACTAATACTAGCTTTTGCCCGCGACTCCGTCCGCGTGGAATAGTTACTTTGGCATAACGTTAAATTTTACCCCCACTTCATTTACGTAGAAAGTCAAAATATTTTTGAATTATAGAATGTTAATAAGCTATTTAAACACCTATTTTGAAACATTCTTTATTGGTGCTCCACTTGTATTGGCTTTACCGTGATGTTATATAGTCTATAGCCTTCCTCAATAAATGGGTTATCTAACACTGAAATAATTTTTCAAATCGGGCCAGTAGTTCCTGAGATTAGCGCGTTCAAACAAACAGCT
Source organism: Bombyx mori (assembly GCF_030269925.1). Classification (NCBI taxonomy): domain Eukaryota; kingdom Metazoa; phylum Arthropoda; class Insecta; order Lepidoptera; family Bombycidae; genus Bombyx; species Bombyx mori. The sequence goes on from NC_085123.1 coordinate 9,562,471, forward strand.
TTATAATATAATAAAGAAATGACACTACGTACAATGATGACATGATTTTAGGTGTTCATCTAAAGTTTTTGTATAATTTAATTTTATATTAATCTCATTATGTCACAAAGTCGTGTTTTGTCGAAACGTTAAAGTATTACAACATTTAAACGAAGCGTCTTACATTATCCAAGTATTTTCTTTTTAACTTATCAGTTTCAAGCTTATCCACATCTCGACGACATAATCGTAGCTGCCGCATTTTACAACAACGCATGAACTCACATAAGCCCGTTAAAAATATTTCATATTACCATTTTTATTAGAAAATATACTTAAAGGCGAGGTGTATGTAAGATGGGACACCGCGAATAAATTGTGCTACGTTCACGCCAGCATTTGTCACCCTTAGACCCTTGGCGTTTGTGAAATTGTGCTCATATTGTAAGGGCTAATCCTCAACGTGAATTCATCAGGTTCTAACGTGGGTCCTTATCGGTGCGACCCTCGCCTTCAACATTCATCTACATTATTTTTTGTCACACTATAACTCTACGACACAGCTGTCGTAATGATACTCATAATATCTCATTCCTTGCAGTTTTAAACGTTAATAATATTTTAGGAGCACGTGATTATAATTTTTACGTCTATTTATCTCGATTTCTACTACGATTTTACCATTATCATTCTGCAGATGTAGTAAAACCACTGTCCATTATATCTGGTTCTATTTTGGCTACGTACCAATTCATTTAAGTATATATGGACCTAACACATTTCCACGAACAACTTCTATGAATAAAGAATGGTGCAGTAAATCAACATTTGTCGAATTTTCAGGTGTGTGGTGTCGGCCCAGAATATCGCCATGTGACGCCATGTCATCTCTTCCCGCATGTCTCGTGAAAGACGACTAAAGGAGTTTCCGAAGAATAAGCAACAGTATTTTATAAGTATTCTATTATAAGTATATATTATAAATATTACAAGCCATCGCCAACTGGCGTTAACTGGCTTTAATAATAAGTCCATATGGGCACCACTATCTCACGTATTTGGGCTTTGAATCTGTTGTGTATTTTGAAATGTAATGGGTGGCGGAATTCACATTATGACGTCAGGTAAGCACAGGAAGTAAGCCGTGAGCTAGTTGACTCATCTTAACAATAAATATATGTGAATCGGTCGACACCAACTCAATACCGAATTAGCTATTTTTGCTGAACAACTAACGATCGCACACTGCCCCCACACAGCTGATGATTTATGGTATCATTACCAGACTATATCCACCCTCTAGAAAGTTGATCAAGTCGTCGTGGCCTAAAGAATAAGACTCCTGGTTCATTCGTATTTTTTACTGGTGGTAGGACCTCTTGTGAGTCCGCGCGGGTGGGTACCACCGCCCTGCCTATTTCTGCCGTGAAGCAGTAATGCGTTTCGGTTTGAAGGGTGGGGCAGCCGTTGTAACAATACTGAGACCTTAGAACATACATCTCAAGGTGGGTGGCGCATTTACGTTGTGGATGTCTATGGGCTCCAGTAACCACTTAACACCAGGTGGGCTGTGAGCTCGTCCACCAATCTAAGCAATAAAAAAAACCTATCGAGCGATGTAACGGTGTGCGAATCCCGCAGGCAAATATTATACCAATTTTTCTAATGAAATACGTACTTAACAAATTTAAATGTTCACGATTGACTTCCACGGTTAAAGGAATAACATCGTGTAATAAAAATGAAACTCGCAAAATTATAGTTTGCGTAATTACTGGTGGTAGCACGTCTTGTGAGTCCGCACGGGTAGATACCACCACCCTGCCTATTTCTGCCGTGAAGCAGTAATGTGTTTCGGTTTGAAGGGTTAGGCAGCCGTTGTTCTGTACATAGAATAATGAGAGCTTAGAACTCTCATCTCAAGGTCGGTGGCGGCATTTACATTTTAGATGTCTGGGGGATCCCGTAACCACACCAAGTGGGCCGTGAGCTCGTCCACCCATCTAGGCAAAAAATAAAAAAACAGCGTTTTCCGACACTACATAACTCTACAATCATGTGGTTCATCTGTTGGATGAGCATATGTTTTTTAATTTTTGTATTGCTTTGATGATTGGACGAGGTCACACCCCACCTGGTGTTAAGTGGTTACTGGAGCCCATAGACGTCTACAACGTAAATGCGCCACCCACCTTGAGATATAAGTTCTAAGGTCTCAAGTATAGTTACAACGGCTGCCCCACCCTTCAAACCGAAACGCATTACTGCTTCACGGCAGAAATAGGCACGGCGGTGGTACCTACCCGCGCGGACTCTTAAGAGGTTCTACCACCAGTAAGTATATGCTAACGATTATTCTAATGTAATTAGGAATTCGAGTCATGTCTCAAAGCGGGTTGGGTTTTCCAATTTTAACACAAATTCACTCCAGATCAAATTTCGCTATTTTAGCTTTTACATTGATAAATAGGCTCTAAAGAGACATCATGATACCAAGTCGTTACACTTCAATTGAGGCAGTTAATATAAATACGGATCTCACAGAATGAAGCTTTGAGAAAATCTTATACCTTTAAACGACCAATTCTTGTATATATATATACCTAGTCAGGTCATAAATTCTGTCACATGTTTAATGTAAAATAATTGAAACAAGTTTATTCATTATGTAACCATTCATATACCAAAATGAACTTAACAAAACATAAATTCTTATGACACTAAAGTTTATTCAAAATGACCTCCGTGATTTTGAATAGAGGCCTTCAATCTGCGCGGCCAGTCGTCTATCGCAGCACGAACGAGGTCCATGTCAATATCGGCGGCTGCCTTAATCAAGTATGTCTTGAGTGACTCCAAATTGGGATGAGGCTTTGAGCACGCCTTTTCCTCCAAGTGTTGCCATATCTTGTAATCTGACGGATTCAAATCTGGACTGGAGGAGGGCCAGTCTTCGTGCCGGATGAAGTCGATTTCACGCGCCGCCAGCCAGTCTTGTGTGCTCTTCGCTCTATGAGCTGGCGCCGAATCTTGTTGGAATACCGAGTGCCTGTTATTGAACATGATATGAGAAACAGGTTCCACAAGGTTCGTCAGGACTGTATTTTGATACACAACTGCATTCGTTTTTACACCTTTCTCACAAAAATGTACCTCTGTTAAGCCCCAATAAGAAACTCCCAACCATACCATGAGCGAGGATGGAAAATGACCTCGTTGGACACGCGGAATACGGTTGCTCGATTCTTCACTACTGTGTGCGTACACCTTATCATTTTGTTTGTTGTAGCTCTCTTCTACGGTAAAAATTTTTTCATCCGAAAAAAGAATTTCCCGATATTTTTTTCCCGCGTACCGCTTCAACAAAGCGCGGTATCTCTTCAGTCTCAGGTCCATTAGACGAGCATTCAAACGATGTCCTGTTTTTCTTCGATATGCCCGAAGCCCTAAGTCTTCATTTAACACCCTTTTCACCGTGGTTCTGCTTAACCCCATCTGAAGGGCTAACAGTTTCTGCTTACGTTTGGGATTTCTTTGAATTCGCGCCTTCACAGCTTTTATCACTTCTGGAGTCCTAACAGACCGAGGGCGACCACTTCTTGACCTGTCATCTACACTAGAGTCTTCATTGTATCGTTTGATGGTACGATAAACGAATCTTTTGGTTATATTCAAATTTTTCAGTATGTTAAAAATTTGAATTGGCGCGTAACCGCAACGATGCAACGCATTGACTGCAACACGGTCTTCTTTAAGCGTCCACTCCATATTTAAAAATGAGTAAAATTCTAAAAGTATACATTTTTATTTTCATGAACAATTCGAAATTCGAATTCAATAAACTTTTTTGTGGCCAGCATTCTAAAAGAAAAGTTTTTACTGTGTGACAATACTTATGACCTGACTAGTTATATAATCCGAATCTCGGAAACGGCTCCAACGATTTTTATGAAATTTAGCATACGGGGATTTCGGGGGCGATAAATCGATCTAGCTACGATTTATTTTCAGAAAATGTTGTTTTATTCGTGTTTTCAATAATCAACTTTATCGATAATCAACTTTATGACTCTTCCCGACATCTATTGGCGAATAATAATACTATTTTCTGCTTTAAAGACACAACAAGATGGCGTAATAAAAAAAAAAAAAAACGAGCAAAGCTCGGTCTTCATCTAGTATTCTATATAACTTTTTTTTTTTTTTTTCCTGCCTATGCTGATAGCCTTGAGAGGCTATTTCAGTTTCACCCTAACGTTAGTAGGTGAGCTCGCGGGGCTCAACCGGAGAGTTGCTAACACTGACCCTAGCAAGAGCAGTGCTTCGCTGAATCTACCACCGGATCGGAAACGCGACCCACTGAGAAGATCCGGCGAGAAACTCAGTGGGCTTTCTATATAACAACTGTGAACTCTTCTTTTAATAATCTCTCGTTATATATACGTATGTATGTATATTTATTACAAATGGTACATTATTTTGTACCGTTCATTTATGATATGGATAAAGCGAGGGTCTTTTGAAATGAATTCTCTTCGTTAACAACCACATCATTATATTTAGTTGCGGTATTGTCTCATAGACCGAGAATCAGGAAATGTATTTCGTACGTACATAGCCCAGTCAAGTATAAACAATAGAAGCTACAAATTTATTAAAATACGTGTTCTTTCTAGTAAACTCATGGAAACTGCAACGTAAATGCTGGTTTTTTTTTCGTTGTTGCTTAGTTGGATGGACGAGCTCACAGCCCACCTGATGTGAAGTGGATACTAGAGTCTATAGACATCTACAACGTAAATGCGCCACCCACTTTGAGATATACGTTCTAAGGTCTCAGTATAGTTGCAACGGCTGCTCCACCATTCAAACCGAAACGCATTACTGCTTCACGGCAGAAATAGGCGGGGTAGTGGTACCTAGCCATGCGGACTCACAAGAGGTTCTACCACCAGTAATTACGCAAATTATAATTTTGCGGGTTTCATTTTTATTACACGATGTTACTCCTTCACCGTGGAAGTCAATCGTGAACATTTGTTGAGTACGTATTTCATTATAAAAATTGGTATCCGCCTGGGATTCGAACACAGGTGCATCGCTCAGCACGAATGCACCGGACCTCTTATCCTTTAAGCCACGAAGTCTCTGCGTTCCAGCATAGTTTGACACCTCAACTGCATTAGTGTAACCACGGTCTTCCTGTCGAATCGGAAAGCGGGTCTGGAAATAGGAAGGCGATATCAATTCGTCTAGACTAACAACACATTGTACCTTCTGAATATTTTTTCTCTAATATATGGATGAACGAAGTCACACTTCTCCTGGTGCCAAGTCTATTTAGATAACAAAGTGAATACCACATTAAATGTGGTATTTAAATTTCGACTACATATCTCAAGGTTACCTTGAGATATGTAGTCGTATTATGTAATGTAATATCTTTATTATTATATAAAGAATATTATTATATGGAAAACGGAACGCAATTCTATTTGGTCCCAGAAATAAGATGAAAAATTATACATTAGGTAGCGTTGGTCGAAATATTGCATAATGCATATAACATTATGACAAGGTCAGGAACTTAGAAGTTAGTTTGAAAAATAAGCGAAGATGCTGCTGCCGTGGGTGGACGAGTGATATTAATGCAGTAATTTAATAAATTAACTCCCAAAACTATTTGTTTATAGACTTATGAATTTTTTAACACAAAAATAATGTATTAGAAAAGAAATAATTCGAATGGTGTTGAAAAAGCTCGAATTAACCTTATACACGACTTTTCTCCCAAACACTGGTAATTCCAGTGTTATAAAAAATAAAGTAGAATAGAATTTGCTTTACTTTCTACCAATATAAAATCACAAGCAAATACAAAACGTTAAAGACAGAAGGTACAATCGACGCTAAGTTTTGCTGATAAGAGCGATCACGCCCAGACATTAACATAATTTAGGGTAATTAAACGTTGCCTGGAAGAGTGGGCAATAATGTATGTTCTCTCTCTCTCTCTCTCTCTCTCTCTATCTTTCTCTCTCTCTCTCTCTCTCTCTCTCTCTATCTTTCTCTCTCTCATAATATATAGATAATATATTATTAATCATATTACTAACTTTATATTAAAGTCGTGTATTATATTCAAAGTAGATAATAATATAAGCAATATGTGCGAATACTTGTGGTAGAGTGCATGCAGGGGCACGACTGTCGTTAAGCACAGTGAGATAAGACACCGCTGGTGTTCTCACAGAAACTACAATTTTGTTAGCTTTATTAAATTCCATATGTATGCTAATGTGGAAAAAAAAAAGCGGATATAGTTTATTTATAACATGTTCCGTCTTAAATATCGGTGTATCTAATTATTAAGATTTCTCCGGCAGTCTAGTGAAAATTTCTCTTCATTTTTCTATGTGTCATCCATCGAGAATTAAAAGAAAATCTACTTACTTTTTAGATTTAAATAGATTTTAAATTAGTAAAAAAAAAACAGGCGTTGAATCTTTAATGAGCCTTTTATTTTAAAGATAATAAAGCAATAACTATTCTTTGAGACATAGAGCAGTTTTTGTGGGATTATGAAACTAATATTAGTATGGCAGCCATACCTAAAAGGATGAGCCCTTTTACAGCTAAATCTCGCGTTTATTATCTTCGTGTTTCGAATACTTTACGTTGGTGGTAAAAGATGATTAAGTTGTTATTTGTTGACACTTGAATCTTGTGCTAACTGCCGTCTATTCTGAAAAAATAAACGCAATATTAAGACACAAAAGCAGTTTCAATTTAATTTGCGAGTCTCGAAAACTGAAGAAAATATTACATAGGTAGAATCCAAACTGAATTACGGGTTTGAGTTGATTACAGGATAGTAAATGCTATTAATATATATTATGTATTTTTATTTAAACAATTGAATTGATGGCATCTACAATGGTGACCGCTTGCTATCAGGAGGACCATGTGGTCGTTTTGCCTTTAATTGCAACAAATAACATTTTATTAGTTTAAACATTTTTGCTAATAATTATGGGAAACCTTATTATTTAAGTCCAGATAGAAGATATAATCTTTTAATGTGTTTTCTCAGTACGCCTTAAATTAAATTTTTTACCATATAACATGATGTTTCATATCTTACGTATACGTATATACATTCGCTTTTGGTTCTGGTAGTACAGGGAGTATTAGTTCGGCGCTAGATGACCGTTTGTGATTTATTCCCGATTCTTTATTGCAATTTAGAACCGGGTATCGCACTTTTACGACTCTGCCCACGCTCATGCAAAAAGCGCAAATGCGACTAATTATTCGGACCTAATTAAAAAGACTAGAGGTCCCGCAGTGGTCGAAATTCGACTATAATCAATTGGAATTGTATGTTTGTACACTATTATGATTGTATTTTATACTTCTATAATCACAAATTTCACCAAGACTACACTAAAAAATATTAACAAAGACAAACAATATTTAATCTATTCTCAATTTGACAACAGACGTCAAGAACAAAAGTTTGACTATAAATAGTATGCATGCGTGTGTGCGTAAAATACATGGTATGTAGTGTGTGTAATGTTTTCTTTATTGATTTAATGTATCTTTTAGGCATTATTTAAAAAAATATTAGCATTGTGCACTTCTTCTCTATATTTTCTATAAGTGTGGAAAATTTCATACTCCTCCGTCCGCGCAATTTTCGTAAAAAGGGATACAAAGTTTTTGCTTCACGTATAATATATAGATTTACGAGACATTTATTAACAGTAATCCGCACTAGATATTAAAAAATTAGAACTTTTTATTTTATTACACCTGAAACTAGATTACAAACCCAGATCGCTTTTTTCACGACAACGCTGTATTTATACCTGTTTTTCTGTCTTCTTTATCATGTTATTTGTATTCCGAGTTTTCATCTATATTTGTCCATTTTTAATACTAAGATACATTGAAACAAATGCATAAATGATGAATTGAAAAGTGATTAAAACTAAGGCATTAAGTAAAATAAAAAATATTAAGTACTAGTCACATTGACAAAAATAGAAATGATGATAATTTGCTATTTATAGAGAAATGCAGTGTTGCTTGGGCCAGAGCAAGATAGCTGGTACAATAGATAGAAAAATGTATAAGATAAGACTATAAGGATTTCGTGGCTGATCACATGGCTAGTGGCCTAGTAGAGCACACAAATTAATACACAAAGATAAATAAATTTGCATTTTTCCTTAAAATTAAACAGACATTCCAATTTGAGTCAGTGGCGTATTTCTTATGATGGTTGTACAAAAACGCATTCATACGGAAAGTAATTTTAGCGACTCTATTTCACGGTGATGCCAGTGCCAAGTTGTCAACCTCGACTATATTCATACATGGTTTGATATTCAAACGCAAGTGTTACTTTATGCAAAATAGTACTGCTGGTGATTCAAACTCTTTGCATTCAGAAACGAATAACCTTTCGCATAAGTAAATCGTTCTCTTTGGTATATTTATTTTTATTGTAGTCCGACACAATATTTAATTAGAATCACGTACTATAAATAAACTCAAAATTTACAAGTTAATACAGGTACTGAATGTAAATTATGTAGAGGGCATGTTTAGGTCGATACCTTCATCCGTTGTAATAAAGTAATCAAGCTTCATTTTAAAATGCTAAAATTGCCTGTGAAGAGGCCGTCTATCCAGAGGTTAGATTCAGATGGGCAGCTACCTCTGGGCTAGGTATCCGGAAAGTAATATTCACGAATGTCAAAAAAAAAATTCCGTATGTCAGATTTAAAGTTAATAAAACAATAAATACGTCAACTTTGGAATTCACTTCCACTGATCGCCTAACTTTCAAAATAAACGTTCGGCAACTTTTTACGAATGAATTGGCGCAAACTTAAAAATTCGACTCGCAATCTAGTGTGTTCTATGCAATATACTATTATAATCTTATTATACTTATACTATATTCTTCTTTATATCTGATAAATGTGTTATATTTTTATGTTGTGTATAAATGTGTATATGATTATATATGTATGTGAATTTATATATAGACAAGCGGCCCGCTCCGGCTCCGCTCGGGCCTTTAACAAAAATTTCAACGATATTTGATGTTGTTTTATTTTTTTAAATAAAAGAACACTCATTACGGCATAACTGTTTGTAAATAATAATGTGTTCTACAAAGTCGTAGTACATTATTTTATTCTATCATCAATAGTTTTCGCAGGGCACGCGATGTAAAGAATATTTTAGGTATTTTTTTTACACCTTGGGTTACATTATTGGAGTTTTAGTAAGGACCACTATTTTTTTTCAAAAAAGATTATAGCCTATGTCACTCGGGAATAGTGTAGCTTCCAAACAGTGAAAGAATTTTTCAAATCGGTTCAGTAGTTTTGGAGACTATTCAATACAAAAAAACAAACAAATTTTTCCTCTTTATAATATTAGTATAGAAGTATAGATATATGTGTAAATTTTATATTATTATCATGATATAATATTGTGTACGTATTGTACGTAATGCGACTCTACGTCACCCTTGATTGACTGATAGAGAATGAATGCCTCAGCCATTAAGTCCGCCATTGTACCTTTGTGCATGAAGTTGAATAAATAAATAAATACGTGTCTCCTCACTTTCTCTTTTACTATAATACTGTGGTTGTATGTATGTTGTATGTGTATTGTGGTTGATTGAAAACATCAATGACCAACAAATCTAAAATCATAATGTTAATAGATGAAAGAATAATCAACTTTTGTTTTTGTTTGTCTGTTCTTTTGTTGGTTACGTTATTGATTTTACGAACAAAAATCGTGTCCTTAACGATCCACGATAATCCACATAAAAATTGTTTTGATTGATTGTTATAAAACAACAATGTGAAAAAATACATTCTTATATCCTTGTAGGAACAACCATTGGAATGGAAATATGATACCATCTATTCGTGTTAACTACTCTTTTATAGTTCTTAAACGTAATTATGGCTTCATGAAAACGTAGTTATTAAGTTGCGGACGAAGCCAAGTGTCAACCTCTCGCCAAATTACGTGCGTTCGTTTTTTTTTTTTAAATATGAATTAATCTAATTGTTTCGTAAAACTGCTTTTGTTTGAATTATAAATAAGATTGTATTTAATTTTGCTTATGTTTGATTATTTCGTCTTACTTGACTGAAATACGTGAGGCGTGCCTAAGTTACGCTACACATTGAATCGACTAAAAGATTAAATTAAATTAATTAAAATTAAATAACTTAAACAGCTGAATTGTAGGCGACTCAAAAAAAATTCGCAAAAATAAGTAAACAAGGGCGAGTTTATTTAAGATATGCGTTCTCTTTCAGCTAGTATACTTATAGCGTTATAATTTAAAATATAATTTATACATTATGGGCAACAAAACATAATTTAACAAAATTTATTGAAAAAAGAAAACATGGCATTCAAATAAATTTAGTAAATAGTAGTAATACCTTCAAAAGTAATAATTAAAATGTACGTTATTGCTTATGACATAAACATAATATAAATTATGTCAAGCAGTGAGGCTGTCAGCTAAAAAAAATATACACGAAATTGAAACTTAAACATGTAAGTTATGCTGATGCTTCGGAGGGATAATGAACCCTACTTTGATACCATGTCCGAATAGTCAAAGCATTTTTTTTCCTTCCTCTGCTGATAGCCTTGACGAAGAGGTCACGATATTTATATCTTCTGGTCAATATCCCAACACACTATGGTGAAAAATACCTTCTATGGTATGATTTCATGATACTAATGTATGATATAACTGAGTTTACTGGTGGTAGGACCTCTTGTGAGTCCGCAGGGGTAGGTACCACCACCCCGCCTATTTCTGCCGTGAAGCAGTAATGCGTTTCGGTTTGAAGGGTGAAGCCGTTGTAACTATACTTGAGACCTTAGAACTCGTATCTCAAGGTGGATGGTATTTACGTTCTAGATGTCTATGGTCTCCAGTAACCACTTAACATCAGGTGGGCTGTGAGCTAGTCCACCCATCCAAGCAATAAAAAAAAAGTTCCCAATTGACAGATAAAATTGCGTTAAGCCGCTGTAATACTTAGCTAGATTACGGTTAAACTCATTCACCTGCATTAGATTTCTTTCTAAGGATTGAAGACACGCCTTATATCTCATGTCGTCAAGAGGGAAGATAGCGGAAAGATAGACAAAGCGATGGATTGCTTCCATTTCGTGTATTGATTTTTTTGGAAGGTGCCGTTCGTGACTATTGGGGGATCTTTCTAAATTGGACAATCCTTCCGAAAGGTTGCCTTTCTTGTATCAGTATCTAAATACCTGCTCCCCAATTTAATTACATAATTCGAATAATCACAGCAATTTACCAGCCAGCTTATTTACCAGCCACTTCCAGATATAAGATGATTGCCTATTTTTAACACAGTCTTATTTTTTCTTGAATTAACTTAAATTTGGGTTTGACAAAGAAAAGGCTAATGCTACGAACAGCTTAAGTATTTTTCTCCTTGCACCAAAGCTTGAATTGCCTCATCATCATGGAACGTGTTAAGACTTGGTGGTGGATACGTGTGCGTTAAGCCCACTAAAGTTTCAAGGATAACTATACCCTGTGATCCCAGAGATATTCTTCAAATGAGAAACTAAGTTATTTCTAAATATTCTGTAGATGTTCAGTCTTTCGTTGCTAGAATCCGTAATTTAGGTTCCATTTAGAGAGGCCCATAAAAATAATGTTTTATAAGCCTGCGATAAGTATCGTGTTTTGGGTTGTTCGTTTTATTTAAAAGTTTTATGCTTCCACTGTAATAAACATTGTGTTTGTTGGAGAGCTGTTAGAATTTTATTATCTTTCCAATGAAAGTATGCTATTTAATTGTAAGATAAAGTTTGTACTATCGACACATATGTGAGAGACCTCTATTCAGTCAGCCACTCAGTATTGAACGATGATACTACAATTCCAATTTTGATCAACAAACAAGCAAATTATTAAATTTTAATGTATTCAAAGATTTATACCACATTTTCTAAAGCAAAAAAATTCGATAATACAAAAAACATACATGACAATAGACAGAAACATTCCATATGTACATAAATGTATTTCAACCTACATTCTTGTATTATGAATTTATGTTTATGGACCTAAATTCCAATTTTTTCTGAAGATTATTGCCTCAAGCCGCCCATTCTCGTCGTAATGTTAGACTGTGTATATTGAAGTCAACGATCTATGTCTCGGGAGTACCTTATATGGTCGCATTAACAGAGAAAAATACGAGGTGACGTATATTCGTACCTAAGTAAGTTTTCGTAACTTACTTAGGTACCGAGTTACGACTCCTCGGACTAAGAACGCGTCTAGGTGACAACTTGAGCAGTCTCCCCAGGTACAAGGAAAGGGACGGTCTCATTCGGCCATTAGCTGGTCACTACTCACTGTGACCCGCCGAAACTGCACTTAGGAAGCTGTTTCAGCAAGTCGTAAAGACTAATGTCTTTTTCAAAAGATATTCTGACTCGACGTTTTTAGCGGAGTGTTTTTTCGGCCTATGTCGACTGCTCGAAAAATCTGTCAACGCAAATAGAGTTTGCTTTCCAGTCTTTTTAGTTATCTATATTATTATGTTATCTTCGAATTATTGTTGTTATTACTATAATTAAAACTCATAATTTTGTTCCGTTAGTAATGCTAGTAATGTTTGAGCTCTAGAGTTTTATTATAAATCATAATATCGAAGTACTGATACGTTCCATTCTCTGAGACATATTCCTGTCACAGACGAGTGACTTCAGTCTCCTTGCGAAGATACATTTATATCCATTTATTTGGCGAATATCCTCAACTGTGAAGCAACGACGGCGACGGAATGAAACGGATGGATACATTTCTATTGCCTTTGAGATATTTCATTGGCTTTTATAAATGGGAATGCCTCTGCGTCATCCAATTCGAATGATCGTACAGAGTGAATTGCGACCGCATAGTAGAATTTATTTGATTGTCAATACAAAATACTTAAATTTTAATCGTTCCTTATCAATTGTCCCGTGCTAGGATTATCTCGGGTCTAATCCCAAGTTTCAAGGAAATGTTAATAGTTTCGTTTATCGTATTGTCATCAGTTATCGATACGTTTGCAAAAGTTTCAAGATAACTGAAGGTTGAATTTTTGTGAAACAAATTAAGTTAATAGATTCGATGAAATAGCCCAATACAGGTCAAGCTAATAAAGGGCATGTTAAAAGTTGCTTAGTTTTAGGAGAACTAAAACAAGTTGATCTTTGAATAATATATTTAATAATCAGTAGCGCCGTAGTACGAAGCAAATTTCGGGCAGTGTGTTTTGATTAGGATCCGAACCGGCTCTTCTACAAGAAAGGGGTTGAGCAAGTCAGCCCTCAGGCTCAGTGCTATGATAATTAAAACATCCCGAAAGAATACCCGACGTTCGCTTTTTATGGTCACCCGAAACTCTTTTAGATGCCATCTGCAGTTAAGATTAAATTTCAGATTGTAATTTCACGCATAAAATTTCACCGTAATATAATTTTATGATGGCGACCAATCAATTGCCTAGCAAAGATTCATGTTATCGGAGGATACGTTTTTACGACATGGAAAATTTGATAGCAATTATCGGAGTGTTTTTTTTCTGCAACGTGTTTTTGTTTTGCGCGCAGGAATTGAGTTATCCTTTTGTTTATAAACTTGAAAACGCCCCTACAATTTATGCTCATTTTGTGAAGAAATATAACAAAACGTTTAAAGGACAAAGTGATTACCAGAAGCGTTATTTTAACTTTTTGCAAACCCTAAGAAAGGTTAACCGTATTAATCTTCAACCAAACTCTATGAAGGTACAAGTAAATCGTTATGCCGATCTATCAAAAGAAGACTTTCCCATCCAAAAGCAAAAAATTGATCCAGAGCTTGCAAAAATTATAAAAAAGCAGCAAACACCTAATCTCGAATCCTTGTTCAAATTTGCATTTTAAATTAAACACGCATTGAAGTTTTAAGCACCTTGTTTATTATTTCCATAAACTTTCAAATAACAAAGCATTAATAAAGTTAACAGTGATGATTTAGAACTTCGAGCGAATGGTTCAATTAAGGCACTAAGATCTGAAAACAGTTCAATTCCAAACCAAATTGTTCGGATTTCCTTAAGATGAGAGTTCTCTCGAAGGGTTAAGCTAGTTTTGAACTTTATGTTTGTATTCAAGGCGGGAACTTGTCATAAATATTGGAGCCTCTGCTTGTCTAACTCGAACGAACTACATCAAACTGCTTTGTTGACGTAAAAGTTAGCCAGCTCAATATCCGGTGCCCCGTAAAGAGAGAGATTATGAACACTCAAGTAAATACTTTCGATTATGAGATCTTCTTATGTTTTTGTTTTCGGTTTTGTTGAGAAATTTACTTAACGAAGTCTGTACAATTCTCGTGAATATTCCTTATTAAAATATTAATTATAATTATTTTGTTTGCAAAATATATTTTTTAAATTAAAGATACAAGCGTTTTTTTTTAAAACTTACCATTAAAAATTGGTTCAGAAGAAATAGTTTTTGTTTTTGAAGTTACTTTGTTCGTAGTGACAATCATTGTGGCGTTTAGATATACGTAATAGTTTTTATTTTCTCAACTGGAAAGGCTCAGGTATCATACCATACAGCCTACTTTTTTTTAATGATTGAATGACTTCTAGTGGCCCGGAGGCCTTTCTAGTTTCACCAGGGCAGTTGGGCGAGCAAGGGCTCAGCCTGGATGTGTGGAATTTGCTAACCGACTCTGATCTTTTGTATAGTGTTTTATGAAAAATGATATGGAGTGTTTTTTTTTTATTGTCTTTGCAGTCAGACGAGCGTACGGCCCAGTTGATGGTAAGCGGTTACCGTCGCTCATGGACATCAGCAATACCAAGACAGAGCCAAGTCGCTGCCTACCGTTTAATACTACTCTCCACAAGCCTCGTTCGAAGAAGGACATAGCGCTCGGGAAACACCGTGGAGGGGAGCTCATTCCAAAGTAAAAAATCCTCAGTAAGATAGTGTTCATTTACTGAGACTTTTTCAGTGGACTTTTTGGGAGATCCCGAGAAGCTACGTCCAGCGGCTTTGTTTCATTTTCCCACATATGTGCTCTTTTACAGATGCTAAACAGTTAATAAATCATCGTTATTACACATTTAAATCTGAGGAAACACTAAATTAACAAAATAAAACAATTCACACAGCTTCGTTCCTCTCATTAAGTCCATTTAAATTTATGTATAGTTATGTGGCATCTGTCAAATCTTTTAAGGCTCATTAAATCTTATTAAGCATTGTAAAAATAGCACGGAGCCAAGTAAAATTTGCCTCAACGTATTTTTGTGACCTTCTCTTTTGTCTTAAATTTCCATTACAAAGATCTTCCTTAATCTCTGAAAAAATTAAACAACATGCGTCCATTAAGACAAGAAAATTACGGGACTTGTTGAGCAAAGTTTACAAGTGGAGTCTTCATTTAACCTGAAAAAATGGTTTCTTTCTATTTTTAAGCTGTCGTTTCTCGTGTCCCAGCTTCTAGATAGACTTTCGGTAGCCAATAGTGACCGTACTACGTGACTTTTAATGCTAGAGAACAAGACACCACGCCGATGTATTTTTCATTGGAATAAATGGTGCTCAAGGATAAATTGAGTCTTTTAGAACGATATTAGTGAATTGTGGTGTGGACTGTCACATCACAATTTTGAGTTGATTTTATGAAAATCGTGAGTTGGATACAGGACATATTTGAATATTTGGAATAGTCACACTATTTATTTTATGTACCAACTGGAATGGGTTTGTGATCGGATCTTTTTTTTGGTTTTTATCATATGGTACATGGTGATTGCTTTGAGAAATTGTTTGGGATGACCCCTTTGTCTCTGCCTGCCTACTACCGGAGTAAAGTTCATTAATACTATCTAGAATCACCGCATTCTTCCATAACGTGTTTTTCGAGACCTTTTTTACAATTAACCGCTTTTGGGTTAAATTTTTCTGGACGGTCTTTCCTGAGCGCTATGACACATCCAGCTACGAAATTTTAGGAGAGTTCTTGGACTTCAAAAATGATTGAATATAACAATATCAAACGTATGACAGAAGTGAATTTTTGTTTGGTATACCTAGCTAAATAAACAATATCGAATATCCTCAGTAAAACCTCAGAAAGGCAACCTCATAGCCATCAACTTGGATATGAGCTACGTATTCGGTAGCCTTTGGCAATAGCCATCGTGTGGCCCAAAACCGAGGACTAATATCTCGACTTATCTTCATGACACGTTTCTTAGCTGTTCTTTTTTTTTATAACAACTAAGAGGCAAACGAGCAAGACGGGTCACCTGATGGTAAGTGATTCACCGCCGCCCACGGTCACCAGCGTTTACGCCAGTGCGTTGCCTACCTTTATTCTTTACTATATTTACGTTCAACTAAAATAATGCCATATACTATTGTTATTTTTTTAATCCGATTTCGATCAACTCGACTGTCAGCATCGTTTAATTGATATTCAATTCTTGCAAATATTTTTTAACTTCTTCACGACCCACATATCCTTAAAGCTGGGAGACGTATCGAATATCGGATCACATTTAACTGTAACTGCGGATAGTGAACACAACAAAGATTCTGACGTTGCTTTTGGAGCGACAAATAAAATGGGGACAACTCCCCGAGAGGTTAATCCGGTGAGCTTTGGGATTCTGGCGAAAACCAAAAGAACAAAAGGTGAAAACGAATCTTCCTTCTTAGTTGGAAATAAAACGCTGGTAATAAGATAAACGGATTATGTTTCTGACTTACATTTATTTAACGCGATACAGAAAATCCGAAATTTAAATCCGTCGTTGACACGTTTGTGCCTTTTGCACTTTTGCACGACTTATTTGTTAAATTTAATAATTACTAGCTGTACCCGTCCGCTTCGCTGGGCATTTAAAATAACATTATTATTTCTCACCCCCACAAAGATTTTCATCATTAACGCCTCCGCAACTGGTGGAGGGAGTCCAACACTCATAGAAATATTAGCCTATCCATTAAGTACATGTATTTTCTACATGGATGCCAAGTTTCAAGTCAATCGGATGCATGGTTCGGTAGTTATAACGGAACATCCGTAAAAACCACTGTAGGTTTGTATATTAGTGTAGATAAGTGTTTGTTTAAAAATCACTTTAATGTACATGAATGCGTTTATATTGACAAATAGAAATCAGATAAGCACACGGCTCAACCGATGAAGAGTTCTCGACGTCGCTCATTGACATATCGCTAGGATAATGCGAAGGAATTTTGGTATGTAAAGAAGAAATTGTGGGATAACACCAAACAATTGTTCCAATGAAAACCAGTTTACTGACTTCATCTTTTGAATTATATGTTTTAGCAATATTATTATATCAACAAATAGTGTAGTTATAAGACAAAAAGCGTTTTAAAATGCCATGTTTATAATTTAACTTGAAATAAGGGTAATTAATTGAACGATCTCTCCTTGATAATCTCGCTGAGAACTATTAATGCTTTTAAAAAACGATTTCCAATGCATTTGCAGCGAATGTTCGATTGAGCCCTGTGTAGTATGAATGAATGCGCAGTTTATAAATCGTAGTAACGTAAAGGGCTCTTCTCACTAAGCATCAAATCAGAAATCGAAAAGCAATGAGTGAACATTTTTTAATTATATGATTTTTGATTTTCATCATATCATTTGGTCTGAAGACTTAAATATCCGTGGTTGTGGTATACTAGCCTAATTTTTTGAGCTTGTCCACGGTTCTCCTCCGTGTGTTAATTCCGATCCAGCGAAGTACTGCTCTAGTTAGGTCTGTGCGTTGGCAAATTCTTTCAGGTTGAATCCGTGAGTAATTGAAATTGTCCCTTAGTCTATCAACGAGTAAGCAGGGATAAAAAAAACTAAAATAGATCGTGTCCATAGATTGTTCTTAGAAAGCATTAAGTATAGTCTTTTGGTTGTGTATGCAAATAATTATTAATGAGTCAAGTAAAATATCTGAAAGAATTTCATAAGTTCTGTTAAAATTACACATATTTTTGTGATGAGTGAGATCGATGCCTCCAATGAACACTACGCTAACTCCAAAAATTCTTAGGTTTACAGGAGGAGCGTTTAAACGAAAAAAGTTGATAAAATCTTTATTATTGCAGATATATTGATGGTTTTTTTTTGTGTAGCTAGCTGATTTACTCTTGCTTCGAACCCCATCAATATAATTTGTAATACTTTTAAAATAGTGAAGCGATTTGCGTGAAAAACGAAAATTAAAAAATTTTGAGTTAGAGTAGTGTTCATTTGAGGCATCGAGATAACAATTAACAGTCAGCCGATGAGACAAAGAAAGCCTGCCTTCCGAAAGTTTCGTGAACACAGTGTCCTTCTATCCGCATTCTTGGTGCGGTTACCCACGGGCCAAATAAATGTGAGCAATTTGCGCGAACGTTTATCACCTAAAGAAAAGTTCTGGTGACGTCTGAAACTGCCGTAATTCTGCGCTGAAATTCGAGGGTTAATCACGTTGGTCATATATCAGAGCTTAATTATAGTAAGAACTTTGTTTGAGCTTTAGTTTATAATGGAGCTCGTATCCATCAAATTTGAGTTGATGTCCAGAGAGCACAAATCACCTCGTCAAATTATCTTTGCTTTTTAGTGTTTTTTTTAATATACTTTTATTAAATACATCCATTCGTTGAAACAACGTATTATGACAAAAAATCTTAAGTTCCAACTACAATCCTAAAATGCAAAGAGCATGATCAATTCGCTATAGAAATAGGCAGGAGATTTTTTACTTACCCTTACTGTCCTATTAATGTAAATATGTAATTTTTTTTCTTTTGATATTTGAAAATTTAAATTTTAGTGTATATCTTTATAATAATAAAATGGAAATCGTAGAACCAAAAACGGATGAAGTAAAAGAAATACCCCAATAAAAAACAGAAAAAATCCTAATTATGGTACACTGCAATTAATGTAATATGGAGATCTAGCTTAAGAAGTATTGACGTCAAACAGGCGGCCGGTCGTGGAACCTATGCCAAATGCCTATACAGGAAAGAGGACATACTCACGCAGGAGCCAGTCACCGTCGACTCTCTAGACACGTGCTTACGGATCCATCAGATCCAATAACCCTTGCATTAGACGCATTTAGCTCTAAAACTAGGAGCAGGCTTAGGGACCCGGGTAGCCGTACTCATCGAAGTCAACAAAGAGCTTGACGTGCAACCTAACCTAAACATCAACCCGCTGAGTTTCTCGCCGGATCTTCTCAGCGGGTCGCGATTCCGGTACGGTAGTAGATTCATTCGCAAAGCAGCTACTCTTGAGTTGTTAGGTCTCCTTGGAGGCGCTCGGGTGGCTGTTAGCAAATCCCACCCATCCTGGTTGAGCTCTTGCTCGCCCCACCAGTAATCTCAATTATAAAAAAAGGACATGCTGCGTTGACCAAATATGGTGTGGTTTAAGGGTAAGAACAAGATGAAGTTGATCTACCCGTGCTGAATCACAATACACCCGACAACCCATTAAAGTAATGATGTGTGGGTTATTTTCTAATGTGTCCATATTCATCTTCTCTCGTAGGTTCATGATTATATTCGATATCACAAATACGTTTCAAAACTTACATTGCATATCGGTCCCTCAAATCTATCAGATTAGTAGGCTCAACGCGCTATTCAGTACATTGTCCCTTGTACTTTCAGATTCCACGAAAACCATAACGAAAACGGCGTCTTCACGATAATCCGTATGGATGTTTGATACTCAAATTAAAATTTTTTTTTTTCATGCCCATGTTTGTAAATGCAATATTATCTTCTTCGGTTTTTTAATAATCGATGTAAGTATGTCCAAATGGAAGTAATAAACGCGTGATTGATGAAACCGAAAAAAATATTTTAATTATTCTAAAATCCGTTTATAGAACAAAGTTTTTTTTTGAGGTGCAATGCCGTTTCCTTGTAATTATGTACTTGCCTATATTTTTTAGTAATACATAACTTCCAATTCCCGGTTGGAGTTATTAACTTATTAAAACAATTTACAATTAATAGTATTTTGGATCTGGACATAATTAGACTCTTTTCGGTAAAAAAAATTCTAGTTTAAGGCTCTTTAATGGCTTGACTGGGTGGGCCGCGACCGCGGATGCCTCACCTTCCGGCTAACGCAGATGCTTACCGGCCATGGTTGTTTCGGCCGGTACTTGCACAAGATAGCCGGAAGGGAACCGACGGCGCAGTGCCACCACTGCGCGGACCGCGACGAGGAAGACACAGCGGAACACACGCTGGCGCGTTGCTCTGGATTCGACGAGCAACGCGCCGCCCTCGTCGCGGTCATTGGAGAGGACCTCTCGCTGCCGCGCGTCGTGGCTACGATGCTCGGCAGCGACGCGTCCTGGAAGGCGATGCTCGACTTCTGCGAGTCCACCATATCGCAGAAGGAGGCGGCGGAGCGAGAGAGGGAGAGCTCTTCCCTTTCCGCACCGATCCGTCGCCGTCGAGCCGGGGGCCGGAGGCGGGAATACGCCCGTACGTCCCGGCCCCTGTAGGTGGCGGCCTCCCCCCGGTGAAGGTCAAGGGGCGACCTGAGGGGGTGAGGCCGCGCGGCGCGCTACCAGCACTCTAGCGCGCTGCCGTGGAGTGATTAGAGCGACCGGTCGACGGTGTATCGCGTCCCGACCCGGCAGGCTGGTTCTGGTCCAGCGGGGTATTCCGGGACACCAGCGGCACCGTCTGGGCGGCCCGACGGGCTGCCGTACCGAGACGGCCGACGTTTCAGAGCCTTCGATTCGCCTCGAAGGCTCCGTCGGCTGGGCGTCCTTGGGGTGAGCCGCGCCGTCTGGTTGTAGTGTTGACCGCGGTAGCCCCCCTACCTCATCCGGGTTCTGACCTCGGAGGGGATCGGACGTCGGGTGTAAGAGTGCAGGGGAGTCGTTTAGTGGGTGGGCTCTAAAATCCTTGGGCCCGCGGTCTGCTCACAACACCATGCAGATCGTTGAGTCTCACATACCCCGCGCGCCCCTTTTGCGCGGGGACCTCGTAGGAGGTTCGGCCCTCTACCCGAAAAAAAAAAAAAAAAAAAAAAAAGGCTCTTTAATGGCCCGAGAACCATAATGCGCGAGAGCCGTCAATCATCTCGTCTCGGAGTACCTCGTGGTGGTACAAATTACAGACGTAATGCATTCTTTATAAGAGCTGCTAGCAGTTTCAATGCTCTAGTTGACTTCCCTGAACTGGACATTTTCAACACTTCTACTAAGAGTATTAGGAGAAAATTAGTCAGTCGATGGTTGAATGCAAATATTTAATTAATTATTTTCTATTTACTACGTTTTTCTGTTTTTTTTTTCTCAAACTGTTTTACTTTTGTTTTAGTTTTATGTTTTACTTTAATTTTTTAATTCTAGGCGATGCGACGCCACAATCGTTTGTAGTTATTTAAATGCGGAGACATTTAAATGGTGTCTAGTTGTAAGGTTAGAGTTTATATAGTTTAAGTTCACTGTTTGTCTTCCTAATAAAATAAAATAAAAATAAAATTAATGTGTCTGTCATTATAACCACGATAAAAACGCATTCCCTAAAAAAAATTTCTTGATTGCTTAGATTAGTGAACGACCTCATTTCCCATCTGGTATTAAGTGATTACCGAAGCCCATAGACATCAACAACGTAAATGTCACCCATCTTGATACATGAGCTCTAGGTAGGTATCAATTTTACAACGCCAACACTGCCCCACCCTTCAAGCCGAAATTACTGCTTCACGGCAGAAATAGACAGGGCGGTGGTACCTACCCGTTGTAGCTATCTAGCTACGGAAATTTAACCTCGCACTCATTTTAATAACCGAAACCTCTTAAGGCGAAACATCCACACTATACCGACATTCAAATACGAGGTGCTCTTAACTGCGCGAACACCCACGAAATTCCCATCAGAATATCATTTTAATCCGCTTAATGGAGCATTGCAGCGTAATTGTAAATGGAAAGAGTAAAAGCATTTTGTGAGCTCTCGCATTCCGGTTTACAGTGACGTTTTGCTGACACTGAGTTGATCCAAGCGTACCTAGCAAATTTACAATATATCCTGTTCGAAATCAATTTACCCGGATAAACGTTAGCCATGAGCTGCTGTGTTCTCATCTGTGAAAAAAGTCACGTATTATGGACGTTGTGAACGGCTTGTAAAAGAATAATAGCGTCGTAAGATAGGAGATCGTGTCGCGACGAATTATGTACACGAACCTGTGTTATAAGAACAATCACGGGTCGAATTAAATTGTTCCTAAAACAAATTCGAACAGAAATTTCTTACTTTCTGGAAGTCTGAGGACTTTATGTTATGTAATGCCTTGTAATGTTTCCTTTGCTCGGCGTTCCATGTGTCGTATAACACGTCTTTCTCTTCTGATGTCGGCAGTGTTGAGATTTAAGCAGAATATATTCATGTATAATTATGAATTACTAGACGCGCCCCGCGACTTCACAAGCGCCAAATTTGTAGCTCAGAAAGAATTACACACGTCTAATGGTCCCGGAGTAATGCCTTATTTGTGTCACACTCCGGTATATTTGTAGATCTGTTGCCACAGGTGGATTGACGACTTAGTGCGCACGGCAGGAAGTCGTTGGATGCGGAAGGCGGAGGACCGCATTATGTGGAAGGCATTGGGGAAGGCCTATGTCCAGCAGTGGGCAGATAAAGGCTGGTGATGATGATGATGATGATGACGTTGCCACATAAAATCAACCAGCGAAAACATTATCTTATTTATTATATCGGATAATCTATTTTTTAACTTGCAATCATACAGTATCTCATGTGTTAATACAGGTTTGAAAATAAACTTTAGGTTAAATTTCAGTGAAAAGCGTTCTGTGGCTTTTGTGTGCCTGAGTAGCAAAAATTCAATAAGACAAACTTATTTATATATACGAATGTTATAGAGTGGGTTCGTTCATTGTGAATAACAAAATCTCTAAAATATTTGGAGATTGTGTTGTGTATCATTTTACTTAAATATTTGTTATATATACCAAGTCACCTATTTCAATATGTAGCGTTGAAATTTGAGATAAAAAAATAATGTAATACATATTATATTCCTATATGTTGTCTGTATGTATACTAGTTCGTAAAAGTAATTAACAAAGAACAAAGAGACAAAATCTTATATCTTAAAATGTGTCCCCTTTGATCTTTGTATAAATTTGCACATCTCGTAATACTTATTTTGGTAATCAAACGAATTCGGGTCAAGTCGGACTTTTGCAATTACAAACTTAAAATCCGCCGAGTAAAACCGTTTACGTAGACCTGACTCGTTCCGGGTTCATTCTGTTATTTAATGTTTCAAAAAACCTTTCATTTGCGTCGTAAACCATTGATGTATTTTGTGTTATAATAATTGTGAGGATACATTTTTCACGCGTCGATTCGTCACGGGTCGCCCATGGGTAGTGATACTTGGGTAATAAATCAACGAAATGGTTTCAGGTTGATGATCGTGTTTGAAAAGGGATGATACATAAAAATCTATACAGAAAAATAACATGCCTATATATCTAATACATACACGATAAATGGGCAGGGTTTTTTATTAATTTTTTTTTTGTTTAGACGGATGGACGAGTTAAGTGGTTACTGGAGCCCATAGACATCTACTACGTAAATGCGCCACCCACCTTGAGATATAAGTTCTAAGGTCTTAGTATGGTTAAAACGGCTGCCCCACCCTTCAAACCGAAACGCATTACTGCTTCACGGCAGAAATAGGCAGGGTAGTGGTACTTACCCGTGTGGACTCACAAGAGATCCTACCACCAATAATTACGCAAATTATAATTTTGCAGGTTTGATTTTTATTAGACGATGTTATTCCTTCACCGTGAAATTCAATCGTGAACATTTGTTACGTACGTATTTCATCAGAAAAATTGGTTCCTGCCTGCGAGATTCGAACACCGTTGCATCGCTGGATAGGAATAGGTACACCGGACGTCTTATTCTTTAGGCCACGACGACTTCAAAAGTCGGTTCGGGTTCTTATAAGTTGGCCAATTTGACAAGCTCACAGTTATCTGATTGAATATTAACTTTGCTTTCGGTTACTTACGCGCTTCGGTAGATATTGCGATAGTTTAATTAGTTTTGTTCTTGTACTTGTATGAAAGATTTTCTTCAAGTAATGTTAGCGTTATTCTAGTTACTCACTTCAGATAATATTTGACGAAGTTCTATACTAAATGGGCATTAATTTCGTTTGAAAAATATTGTGATATTGTATCAAATTGTAATTATATAATTATTCGTTTACTTTTCTTCACACGCTAGAATCTTCTTTGATTTCCGGGTCCGTTTTATGGTGATCAAAGACTATCAATTTTGTATGAGTCTTATGCCTTAGTGAAGGATGAATTGAGAGCGCAGATGAGTGAATTCACGCCCTACCTCATATTAGTGATCACCAGAGCCAATAGAAATAACAATGTAAATGCCACATTCCACATTAAGATATGACATAGTATTGTAGAACGGTTGTATCAGCCTTTAAATAATATAGAAATAGGCAGAATGTTGGTAACCGTAATCCCTGTAATTATACATTTTTTTAATAAAACTACAAACTACTGACTGAATTATATTTTTATGAAGCCGATTTTCACTTGTATTGAATTAATGGACGGGTCTGAAATTTACCCTATCACTAGTACTTAAGGCAAGATCAAGGGACATAGTACCTCCCTTATACTTCGTAACCTGGAGGTCTCATGAGATATAACGGTATTCGGCTTAAAAAAGTAATGCAAATCGAGATGGACGACTGGGAAATAATAGCAAATAAGGCGAGGAGAGTGAATTCGCATATCGATTCAACTAGTTCGCTTCTATCTAGTTTTTAAAAATGCTGTTATTTAGATTCTTTGACGTCATTATAAGAGAGAGAAAGAGACAGAATACACTTTATTGTACACCAAAACACAATTTACATTCAAAAAACAATCAAAAAAGCAGATACATTTGTACAATAAGCGGTCTTATCGCTAAAAGCGATCCCTTCCAGACAACCGTTTAATTTACAGAAATTCTGGAAAATATAAAAATATAGCAGGTATGTTGCGGTGTACTATATATAGATAATACATTATTATAGAAAATATATACATACAATCAACAAAAGGCTTTGATAGGCTTTATATAAGGATATAAGGCTTTGATGGAATGATTGATTTTATATATCAACAGGTTTTATTAATTCCTCATGCGTGGTAGACATAATCGTTGCCGAATTAAAAATAACACAAATCAAGAAACTACTCACTTTTCAGCAATTTAACTTCAGAGTAAGGCGGATTAAGAAAGTAAGTATCGATTAACCCGGACGGCCTATTTGTATCGAATAAATCGAGCACGATTAATCCGAGCCAGTCCCACGAAATAGCTTGTATTCCTAATGAGGGAAAATTTTAATCGCCCGGCTTTGGATGGAGCATGAAGAGATTACTGATGGTCCTAACGCATTTAAAGTTAACGCCCGGGAATATAACATTAGATCAAAGGGCCAAAATTAAATTCGTGCCATTGCCTGAGATAGCGAGCGTTTATTTAGTTCACGCGTGAATATAAATTATACTGGTCTTGCTATGGACAGTGGAATACTGAATTGATTGAAGCAGCTGTTTCGCTAGTAGGGTCCAATTTATAAAATATGCAACTTATATAATAATATAAATTATCAAAACTTACAACAACAAATGTGCATGACTATGGTGGTTAAAATTCTCTTGAATATTATATAAAGGCGAAATTGTTGGAAACATCTAAATATAATATTGAAAACCGAAATAAAATGTGTAATGTTGAATATACGCAAGTTTTAAATTATCAATCTGATTAAGGGCGGTAGGAAAGCGCGATATAGAAGCAAGTGATAAATGAAGATTCCGTTCTTGTTGTTCGATAGGCTTCCGATGACCATATTATTTCGCTTCGCCTAATCCGAAACATGCCCTGATCCCAGCGACTGTAATTTCACGTCTGGAATGTTCCTTTCTCTTTACGTTTGGAATGTAAATTTTCCTTGTCCGAACAAGAACTTTGTTCAAACTCCTTTTGTCTTGATACAAGGTAAGATAACAAGAGATTCAATATAAACAGTGCCAATGTACTTAAACAGCGCCTAATTCCAATTTGGTTATTTCTCGGTTCAATTCATGATTACACAGAAGGTTCATGATACGTCCTTTATGATGTTAGGATATTTCCAAGAACAACTGAGAGAACCTTCAATTAAGGTGTGACAAACCAATTACTCGGGTTTTGCGTATTGGAAATCGTAATACTAATCAACGAAGAAAATTAAATTTTAGTAACACGACAATCGCTCATCTAGAATGGCCACTGCCAATATGTCATATTTTAAAAATACTGTGTTAATGCTTCTAGTGTTCCAGAATTGTATTTATCGTATGCCAATAAGAGCTGAAGCCAGTAATGACGATTTGAAGAAAATGTTTAATTATTTCAAAGAAAAGCACAATAAGGTGTACAAGGATAGCGAAAGTGAACAACAAGCAATGAAAAATTTTGTTGACAACATCCATATGATTGATCAACTTAATGAAAATACTTTAGATAAAGATGTAGTGTATGCTGTCAATCAATATGCTGACATCAATACCGATGAATTTCAGAAACGTTATGCTTTGACTTTAAGACCATGTAAGATAAAAAGTAATTTAGTAATTATTCATATTAATAATATCAAAACCTCTTTAATAGTATTATCAAGGTATTTTTTTCTATTTGGAACGTGTCGCGTAAAACACTAAATTTCTAACTTCACTGTTCTAAAAATGATATCCAACTGCTTGCCAAACTTAATTCTAAGTATAGCGCGGATGTCTTGCCGACAGCCGGAGTTTCTTTCGTAAAATGCAGTTTTCAAATGTAAGTCATAGTAGATTCGACAATTTTATTTACCAATAAAACTCAATGGTAATTGTTTTTATTTTTATTATACAGATTTAAACCTAAGGAACCACGAAGAGTCGTTAAGAAATAAAATTCAAGATAAAGTGACAGTTGATTTAAATAACTTGTATGATCTAGACGAATCCGAAGATTTATATGAGGAATACAAGAAAAAGTTTAATAAAACGTATTCTAAAAAAAGAGACAAATTACATTATTACAGATTCGTTAAGACTTTGGTGGAAATCAATAAAAAACGTTTCACGGGAGATCGTAGCACGATTTTAGATGAAAATGCAGACATTTTGAAAGAACCAAACAAATACGTTTTTTAAAAAAAATAAAAAAAAACTTTGGCATTATATTACTACAAAATGGTATTTCATTTAAAAAGTTTGAGTAAATTGTCTTTTCAAACGTTGTGAATTACGAACAGCAAAAATATACGATAAGTCTTTTTGGAATTCACGGAGGGCGCTCAAGACAATTTATACGTAACATACAGCAAGCTGTTTGCGGGAAGAATTATAAGGAGTGTTTTGTTGTAAAACGAAATAAGAAACCGGTCCGCGATATGTCTACTAGCGTTTTCTTAGACTGCGGATTTACAAGGATGCATAAACAAAGACACGCTTGGCTCTTCAAACCTTTTAAAACTAAATTCAGAGACGTTAAAATAAAGTTTCGTGAATTAAGCTGTCATGTTATTTAGGTCAAAAACATCCTATCCGTCACAGAAGCTATATCACTGGCAGCGTTCCAGTTAGCATTTAGATTGGGTGAAGGATAACATTCAACGAGAGTTGTGGATATTAATGTTGCATGTACCCACATATTTCAACCCCAAAACTATCTAAATTAGCCAAATTAGACAACTGTATGTTTACAGTTTTATCGTGAAGTCATCATTAGCTTTT
Source organism: Bombyx mori (assembly GCF_030269925.1). Classification (NCBI taxonomy): domain Eukaryota; kingdom Metazoa; phylum Arthropoda; class Insecta; order Lepidoptera; family Bombycidae; genus Bombyx; species Bombyx mori. The sequence goes on from NC_085123.1 coordinate 9,590,454, forward strand.
TAATATTCCATGATTAATATAAATAGTTGTGGATATTAATGTTGCATGTACCCATGTATTTCAACCCCAAAACTATCTAAACATATTAGACAAGTTTACAGTTTTATCGTGAAGTCATCATTAGATTTTTAACATTCCATGATCAATATAAACGAATAAAATGCTATTAAAATTCTAGGTATAAAACTGAGGCAATGAAATTCAGATTGCTATTCTAAAATTAAAATTCAGCTCTTGTCCACGTACAGATTACGGCTATAAAAACGTTATGTCCTCTAGTTTCTAAAAAGCGTGCAGCAGTTATGCCTGATCCCACTCAAGTGGGCGCTGGATTGAAAGCTTTACATCGAACGTTATTCAGCCACTACGGAATTTCTCTTGGGATGAATCTATGTTTTAGATAGCTCGAACAACGTACAAACGTCGTTACGTTTAGTATCTTCACCGTTTTTCGGTATCGCTCCTTCGAAATATCTAACGGTCGTGCCCTGGATCCTTATGAATATGCGCTCGGAGGGAACCAAGCTTTCGCAAATATAAACATGTCTATTCAATTTCGTTTTTCAATTCGTTTTATGTTATTTGGTTTTTTACTTACACTCGAGCACTTTCGATTTTTACAAATGTTTTTTTCCAGTTTTATATTTCGATGCCTCCAATGAACACTACATAGGCGGCACTGAAAATTTCGGGAATTAACGAAGTGACACAACATTACTATTTAAAAATGTATTTATTGCTTTTCGAAGTATTCTCCGCGAAATTTGACACATTTTTCCATACGATGGAACCAATCATTGAAGCAACCATTCCATTCGGAAGTTGGGGTCTCCAAAATGGCCGTTTTGTAGGCGTCCACAGCTTCTTCAGGTGATGAAAATCTCTGTCCACGCAATTCATTCTTTATTTTAGGGAAAGTATAGAAATCATTAGGGCTTAGGTCGGGGCTGTACGGCGGATGGTCTAATAATTCTATGTTTTCTTGATCTAAAAACTCTTTTGTTCTGTGCGCGGTGTGAGAACTCGCATTGTCGTGATGGAGGATGATGCGGCGGTTGCATTCTCTTTACGGAGTTCAGAAACGACCTGTGGCAAACAAATGCTAGCATACCATTCTGCATTAACCGTTCTTTGTCCCTCAAGAGGAATAGTCGTAACATGGCCGGTTTTGGAGACAAACGTGGCCACCATTTTTTTTGCAACACTCTGTGAACGAACAATTTTTGTTGGCTATAACTCATTTTCGAACACCTAAACTCGTGACTGGTTTTTTGTTTCGGGTTCGTACGCATATATCCAGGATTCGTCACCTGATACAATGTTGTATACAGCATTTGAGGATCCTGCGTGGAATCTTTCGAGAGTTCTGACGCACCAAGTAACGCGAGCCGCTTTTTGCTCTTCACAGAGCGAATGCGGTATCCATCGGGAAAACAACTTTTTTACACCTAATTGTTCATGCAAGATTATTTGTATTTGACTCATGCCAATGTCTAAAGTTGCCTGAATTTCGCGGTATGTCACATGTCGATCTTCCTCAATCAGCTTACGCACAGCATCAACGTTTTCTTGGGTGACTGCAGTTTTTGGACGACCTTGACGGGGATCATCACTGAGCTTGACACGTCCACGTTGAAACTCAGCAAACCAGCGATAAATTGTGGTTTTGGATGGGGCTTCATCACCAAATGCAGAAATCATCCGGTCAACACGCTGTTTTTGTGTTATACCACTTCGAAAGTCATAATAAATCATCGCTCTTGAATTTTCTCGAGTCAATTCCATTTTCTCATCGACTAAACAAGTTTGACAAAACCTCGTGACAAGACCGAGAATCTTTTTTGAAATAAATAAATGGTATTCGATTTTTAAAACCAAGGAGTTTTCAATTAAAAAGATTTTAATATGACAGGAACAGTGGAAATATTCCATTCCCGATACTTTTAGTGCAGCCTTCGTACTCTACCTCAACATTTTGAAATTTTCGTTTTTCACGCAAATCGCTTCACTATGTTAAAAGTATTACAATTAATCATTATTGATGGGGTTCGAAGCAAGAGTAAATCAGCTAGTTACACAAAAAAAACCATCAATATATCTGCAATAATAAAGATTTTATCAACTTTTTTCGTTTAAACGCTCCTCCTGTAAACCTAAGAATTTTTGGAGTTAGCGTAGTGTTCATTGAAGGCATCGATTTCATTTACGAGACATTTATTAACAGTAATCCGCACTAGATATTAAAAAATTTGAACTTTTTGTTTTATTACACCTGAAACTAGATTACAAACTCAGATCGCTTTATTGGCCGATCTTTGACTTGAGTTTGATTAAATAGCCATATCCGGATTCTATAGGGAATATAGTACATAATTATCTACATATATACGCAGATTGAGCATGCTGCATTCCATTCCCTTCTGGCACGTTATTAATTTATTTCTTATGTTACACGTAAATTTCCACGTTTTTTTTTATTGCCCTTGTAGGCAGACGAGCATACAGCCCACCTGATAGTGAGTGGCTACCGTTGCCCATGGACTTCAGCAATGCCAGAGGCAGAGCCAAGCCGCTGCCTACCGCAAAGCCTACGTCTGGCAAGCGTATGCACGATATTTAATACGACGAAGTAAAACTTACTACAGTATCGATGAAATAACATATCTATCGGTATATACCTAGTTTACAGTATCAATCAACATCAAACAAGATAAATTGGAGTTCAGCATCGAGTTTTAGTATCAATTCGATTTTGAAATTTCTAGTTCAACTACAATAAAAGTTTGAAGACGCCGTACACCGAAATCTAAAGTTTTACTTGGTTTTATCGTATGACCCGACGTGGTCGGATCGCAAACTAAGTTAGAGGGTTCAATAATATTGAAATTCAGTGGCCTTACACCGTACGCAGTCTGAGAAGGTTACTTCAAGACATATTTTTCTATTTTTTTATCACTTAGCTGGGTGGACGAGCTCACAGCCCACTTGGTGTTAAGTGGTTACCGGAGCCAATAGACATTTATAACGCAAATGCACCACCCACCTTGAGGTATAAGTTCTAAGGTCTTAAGTGTAGTTACCACGGCTGCCCCACTCTTCAAACCGAAACGCATTACTGCTTTACGGCAGAAATAGGTGGTGGTACCTACCCGTGCGGAACACAAGAGGTCCTACCACACCTACCTCGCAAATTGTAATTTTGCGGGTTTCATTTTTAATACACGATGTTATTCCTTCGCTGTGGAAGTCAATCGTGAACATTTGTTGAGTACGTATTTCATTAGAAAAATTAGTACCCACCCGCCTGGGATTCGAACACTCTATTTGTATCCATACCAGTGTCATAAGTTTATTACTTACAGAAGAAACCAATTCAACAATTAATAGATTTTAACAAGTTGATGGAGTTTTTTTTTACTTCATGAGTAGCATTGATTTCGGCAAGAACTTCTCTCCACAGAGTTCCTTGAGCGCTATGATATGTCATTTTCAAACGAGATTTGAAGGGATTCCTTAGCGATTTGCAGCGGCTCGGCTGTGCCCTTGACATTGCCGACATCCATGAGCAACGTTCACCACTTACTGCATTCTCGTCTGCCTACAAAGAAAGTTTTTACTTTCCTGCCCCTTTTTGGAAATATAAAAATATAGACGGTGTGAAAATATGAGTTTAGTTCAAGATTTTCAAAACATAGGAATAAACTTGTAATATAGTATTTCTTTTGGTTTTCGCAAGCCGCAGACTTAATTAAAACTATAATAGTTTTACGGCTTAATCTTGGCGACTGAACATCGTCTGTGTCCAGGATAGCTGTGAAGTATTCGAAAGTAATATAATTACAATAAATGCGAGATTAGATCGTAAAAGGTCTTAGGTTTTAAATTTAATTAAAGTTGGCGCATTTACGTTGTAGATGTCTATGGGCTCCAGTAACCACTTAACACCGGGTGGGCTGTGAGCAACCATCTAAAAAAAAAGAAAAAAAAGTTTAACTATCCGTTAGTTGTAATTCGTAGTAGCTACCTATTGGAGCCAGTAAATAATCTCGCATATTTGACTCGTGTAGAGATTTTCTTAAGATTAAATCTGTTTTCAAATCGATTTAGTTTGTGTCTGACGACATTGTGAATTGTATAAAGTTTAGAACTAGTTTCACTAATGATCTAAGTTAGGTATCTCCTATTCAGTGACTTTGAAATAAAATCTTACCATGTAATCGTATTGAAACTAATTATGTTCAGAATTCGAGGACATTTTGAAGTTTAGATACTTGATACTGTTTTAAAAAATAAAAAAGATTATTGGAGTAAATTATTATTTGTTATTTTAGTTTATGATGATCAATTTGAAGAAACCGTTGTAGAAGAAAATGTTAAATATGGAATTAATAAGGCACAAATGGCTGAAGAAAAAAGATTCAAAACATCAAACAATCAGTTAATAGCAAATAGTACAAAGAAAACATTAACGTAAATATGCTATCTCAATTTTTGTTTGAGTTTGTGTGTTATTTGTGCAAGTGATGAATTTTATATAATGTCATGAAGAGGTCAACAGTCTAGACAGTCTAGCGTTTAGAAATATTTTTAAAGAGAGTTTCATGCTATTTCCGGGGGAACTTTTTATTTCACAGCGTAGATGTTGTCTGTACCCTTTATTAGTCAACATAATGTCGAAGTCTAAATTTTATTGTATTATTGACTGTCCGCTCTTCAAGCTGGAGCGCTTGACTGCTAAACGCAAAAGAAAAAAACAGTAGAAACTCTACTTGTGCGGGTTTACGCCTTAGCACCAGTAATTGTTGGATCTCGTTAATGTTTTTTATTTGAAATGCACCATGCTTATCGGAAATTGAGGTTACTTTTCCGGAAACCGGTCCTAGCGTGACAACAAAAGAGTACGGAGTTTAACTCAATTAAGGAAGAAAACGTAAACATCATAAATTCTGGACTCTTGACATTATTTAAATGTGAATAATATGTTGAAAGTTTGTTGAAATCAATAGGTTCCAGAATGGTTGTGGTCAACGGACACCCAATTTATACTATACTATACTATATAATTTCATTTGATGATATTTTAAAACACTTTTTCTTTAAATACATAACTTGAACCTAATTTCCCAATTTAAACATATAAATTAGTGCAGCGACGCATGGTCAAGCCGTGTTGAAAATGTCACATAGATTGCTCTAAGCGTCTTCTTTTTTCCCTATCTATTAGCTTATATACCCTTTCCTTTTTGGGGGCAGTAGACGAACCTCATGCGAAGTATCTGCGCCTGAGGGATGTGCGTGGTATGTGGGACTTGATAGACTGCAGATGTTGGGAGCAGAGCGCCCGGGCCCAAATATATTTTGAAGCCCTATCCACCAAACGACTCCCCTTGCATTCTCTCACCCGACGTCCGATCTCAGTCCGGGGTCAGAACTCGGGAAGAGTAGGGGTGTTCTCGCAGTCAACACTACAACCAGACTTACGGCGGCACCCCTAGAATGCCCCACCGACGGGTCGTCGAGGCGATAGTCGGTGCGGTATCCACAGATCGCCCTGACAGCAATAGCACACTGCGCGCGTCGCCAAATCCTGTTCCTGCGAGTCAGGACGTGGCACCATACAGGGAACCCTACAGTGCCATGGACCTCACTACAATGCGCCGGTAGCCTATGAGGCTATTCCAGCAACGCCCAGACGGATAGGTGGAAATCAACCTTAGGAAATTTGCACAACACTAAGCCTAGCAAGATCCTCGCCGAATCTAACACTGTATCGGAATCGCGACCCATTTATAAGATCAAAACGCTGCCTCCGGTACTTGTATTTATTTAGAAGTCGCCGTGCATTTGGGATTTTATGAGTACTAACATTCGTATAAAGTACAGTCACATAAAACAGCTAAAGCCTCCTTTCCACACATACCAATGATACGAACCGAGCTCCGAATAAATCCCTTTTTTCTTTCGCCCGATCAAGAGGTCAAAGTGCTAACTTTTTGTTATTTGACACGTATGAAATTTCAGTGTTATATAGGTGCGTAAAGTAGACGTAAGTTTACGAGGGCCCGCGGCTTGCAAATATGACGTACGACGAATAAATTACTTTTACTCCTTTTTTTTTGTTTTGGATGTTTGTCTCCGCGAAGTTTCAACGGCGACAATTTTTTTTATCTGTTTCTGTATTGTTTGTTTGAGTTCTGAAAGGAAATATTGCAGTTTGATACGTTTTACCACTCAGTTATATTGGGCTTTTAACGACTTGATATCGGTCGAGATTAAAGGTATTACTTCGGTTTTGGCTTAGGATCCGAAATGCCTTTTTTCGGATCGGATATTAAAGGCTAAATGTTAGCTTTTGCATATCTTACAATGTATTTTATATATGTTTTGTAAGATGTTCTTATATGTTGTTTTAAAATATTGCTAGTTACAAGGAGCCGTAGTATTAAGAAGAACCGGTGGAATCGCCTTACGCGGCATTTTATATTTTTGATGGTGTAGACAAACAGATGTTTTAGAATCCGCCTGTTGTTTAGTTGTTATATTATACCATACACTATGTATATAGTTTATAGACTAATACAATGTATTAAAGCAATTCATAATGATATGATATAACCATGTTTCATCATGTTATGTTCATATTCAATATTCACCATGTGAATTCTATAATAAACAATTTTTTTATCTAAGTAAATTCAATGTTTATGTGTGCAGATTTTTAGCCAGTTGTGTAAATATAATAAAATAAAATAAAAAATTATGCTCGAAGTCCCATTAATAAAATCTAACCTTAAAGCCCCCCTTGATAAAGAGTTGTCCGGCCAATCATATATTATATTCTAAAAACAGCACATCGCTACACAGAAGTGAGATAATGAAAAGTTCACAAAAACAAAATTTTACGAATACACAAAACATCGGCTAATTATTAATTAAAATACACAAAGTAATAATGTTACTCTAAGGCTTGTTTGATACGACTCAAGCGAGGAGCTTGAATGCTATTTTATAACGACTTTTTAGCTGATAGCACATTCAAGATTCGAACTACTTGAACAAGAATAGAGTTGGCAAACAAACCAGATTATGAACTGTACTGAGATTTTTCAACTGCCCGCATTGTCTTTGATACAAAACCATGCAGACTTACACTCACTAGTATATTATTAATTGGCGTAGTATTTGGCGTAATTGTGTTGATGATTTAGCTGTGTTTACAGATACCAATTTTCTAAGCAAAAACTTTGCTATTATAGAAATTAACGCAAAAATCCTTAAATTATTTAAAATTCCAGAATCCCTAGTAAGGCATAGAGTGAATACGCACCGCCATCTGTCTATTTTTGCCGCGAAGCAGTGGTGCTTTCGATTTGAAGAGTAAAAGAGCTAGGTGTCTCAAGGTGGTTGGCGGTATTCATGTTATGAGGTCTATGGGCTCCAGTAAACCATTAACTGAAAGCGGGTCATGGCCTTCCCATATAGTTATTGGAGCCCATAAATACCTTGAGAGATGAGGTCGAAATTGTTTGCTTCTCTGTGTTTAATTTCAAGAAATCATTATTAATCAGGTTATTCCAATGTAAAAATACTTACTATAATGACAGTTGTTTTTGTAAACGCTTGGGAAATTCCTTTATATGCAATAATTGATGCACACGTTAGATGAACCTAGTATAAACCTCTACTACTACTACTTTTCGCTCACGGTGAGTAATGAAATTTCGTAAAACCAACAACACATTTCGTAACGTTCACTTTTCCTGTGAAGAATGTTCCAACATCGTAATGAATAGATCGAATAATGACAAGGGTTTGACAGTCAAATTTGGTACAGGATAATAACATGGATGAAAAATTTGACATTTCCATAATTTGGTCAGGAATCCTTGGTTTTCTTAGGCATTGTAATAAGGTGTCAGCCTATATCCGCCGCTGGACCTCTGCCAAGAACCAAGCAACGGAATGTTTTAAATCTAAATGAGTTTGCTATTTTGTATAAATACGGAATTTCGTCGTCGGCTGATTCATAAGTTTGCTTCAATTCTGTACCGTGATTTACCTAAAAAACGATACAAGAAAAACAGAATTGTACTGGAGTGTAATGTTTATGATATGCTATAACACGTGTATCGGAATTTAGCTATGTATCGAATTCTATTATACTGAAGGAGGTAATATAATATCATCGATGATATATTTAGCGTCGATAATGTACAAAATGCATCGAAAACCTGCTTTTTTTTTTTTTCCACAGGAGAAAATCGCCGGATTCCCACACGCACGGCAGGTGGGGTATGTGGGAGTCGAACCTCACCAAAAACTCCTGCCGCTCACAGCCGGCGCCCTACCCCGGACCGGGCGGGAACCCAGTCGGAGCTATTGAGACGGCGGGACAGGGTTTACGCAGAGCATATATCGAAAACCTGTTGCCTAACACTGAGAATTCTTAGCAAGTATTACTGGTGGTGGGATGTCTTATGAGCTCCCACGGGTAGGTACCTCCATCCTTTCTATATTTCTGCAGTGAAGCAGTAATGCGTTTCGGTCTGAGGGGTCTGGCAGTCATTGTACTGTAAAAAACAAAGATTTCGAAGTGATGTCTTAAGGTATCTGGCAGCATGTGCATTATTGATATTTACGGATTACGCTTAGCATCAGATCGGCCGTAAGCTTGTTCATCAATCTAAGCAATAAAAAATAATAACTTGAACGATGACATAGTACTCGTTAAGCACCGAGAATAAAGCAGGCAATATGATGAATAGTATGTGGCAGAAAACCATCTCTGAAATAGCACAATAGTTAATCAATCGCAGTAGCCAATCAGAGTTGACCTCGGCTTTAAATAATTCTCTTGCATTAATTCCTCGGAGCACCACCAATGCCAAAGGATAAGACGTCCGGTGCATTCGTATTTAGCGATGCAACGGTGTTCGCATCCCGCAGGCGGGTACCAATTTTTCTAATGAAATGCGTACTTAACAAAATGTTCACGATTGACTTCCACGATGAAGGAATAACATCGTGTAATAAAAATCAAACCCGCAAAATTATAAGTTGCGTAATTACTGGTTATAGGACCTCTTGTGAGTCCGCACGGGTAGGTACCACCACCCTGCCTATTTCTGCCGTGAAGCAGTAATGCTTTTCAGTTTGAAGGGTGGGGCAGCTTTTGTAACTATACTGAGATCTTAGAATTTATATCTAAAGGTGGGTGGCGCATTTACGTTGTAGATGCCTATGGGCTCCAGTAGTCACTTTACACCAGATGGGCTGTGAGCTCGTCCACCCATCTAAGCAATAAAAAAAAAAAAGCCAATACGACACTATTAAGAAATAAATAAAATAAGAAAACGCGTTTATTGTCCACAGAAATGCCTTTAACAACTTTTCACTTTAGATTTACCCAAATAAACTGGATCTCATTTTATCAATTGTCAAAGTTTAAAAAACTTAATCCACTTAAGGACCCTTAAAGGGGAGTGCACACTGCGCATGACTTTACCCTAGCGGGAAAACCAAGGACATTACGCGGGCAGACAGAGCGGTGTTCGAACGCTCCCTCATCGTATCATTCAAACATGAAACGCGAAAGCGGCGACTTACGTCCGATAACAGACAACTTTTAAATTTCGAACATAAAACTTGTGACTAAAAGTGCCAGTGTGTTAAATTACAAACTCTTTGTTGAAGTGCCAAATATGTGAGAGACTAGTTTTGTTAGAATCGTTTTTGGAGCAAATTTAAAATCTTATCTTTTGCGGGGTTGATGACTTTTTGAACTCATTAACGTAAAATTTAAATAACAATGTTCTCGATTTAAAGAAATCATTCTCATTCTATTAAATTAAGTATTTAAGAAGATAAAATTCGTTATGTGAAAGAGGAAATGATGGAAATCATCAAAATGAAGTTCTCCGCGTTGATTGCATTGTGCGGTAAGTGAGATTTTTTTATAGATTAATTTTAATAATATTGTAAAATTATAGGGAACGATACTCAATGACTGACATGATTGCTATTAATACTTAAATTATGAAATTTAATTAAACAAATTATTACATTGTTTTACACGTTTTTATATTTCTTTGTTTTGTTTTTTTGTGTTCAAGAAGTTTTTATTATTTTGTATAAAAATATTCACATTTTCTGTGATTGTACTTAAGGTGATTTAAAAATGTTAAATCCCATAATTTATCTATTCAAATTATTTAAACACACACACGCATACAAAATAAACAAAATTACAATCTCATTAACAACTGGTCATTTGCAATAATGACTGAAATAAAATGAAAGTTGAGTAAAGTACTCATTTAATTAAATCTACCAGAAACTTTTACGACAATGCCTTAAATTCTACAAACAAATTCAAAGTCGGCGAACAAAAAAAATAACTTTTCTTTTTTTAAGTCTTCATAATTACACGGTTCCATGACCTTTCTCCCTTCCCTATAATGTGGCGTGAGATTTATGGTTATGTCCACAATAAATGGTCCGAAGTTATTGTAGGGGCTGCTATGACTGGGCAGCTGGATTGTGACGTCATACCTTTACTAATCCGAGCTCGTTAATACACGGGACGAGAGTATCGGCCGGCCTAAAGATACAATCTCCGAGCGCTGTACCGGAATAGCTCCAAAGTTCGGAATTTTGATGTTGAACAGAATTCAAATTTGCTTTTACTAAAGTACACAAACTAAAATCTTGATTTTTGATTATCATAACAAGCTAACGAAAAATATTGTAATGACTGATAGATAGAATTGAGTTCAAAATATGTTTTTTGGGTTTTTTTATTTAATACTAGCTGACCCGACAGACTTCGTAGTGCCTCAATCGATAAATAAGAGACCAAAACTTTTGTATAAAATACACTTAAAACAAACAAAATGAATCCGTCCGACGGGGGACACATCAAAGGAAAAACAAAATTGTTATTTTTATTTAATTTCGAGCATTTTCATATTTATATACCTTTTAAACCTTCTCTGGACTTCCACAAATAATTCAAGACTAAAATTAGCCAAATCGGTCCAGCCGTTCTCGAGTTTTAGCGAGACTGATGAACAGCAATTCGTTTTTACATATATAGAAGATAGAAGATTAGCAGCTTGAATTTCATTTTGCTAATAGCATACAATTTTAAATTAAAAAAAAAAAAAATATATTGAACGTTTGTATATATTTATTATAAAAATTATATTTATTATTATTACACAATTATATTTTATTATCGCTATTTTATATTAGCTAACAAATGAAGTAGCTATGTTTATTTTTATATTTCTATATCCAAAATTGTGTACGTAGAACTAAGGCCCACATAAAGCGTATTCCGAGTAAACATTATTCATGAAATTTAAATACGCACTTCGACGAATATAATTTCCGTAACGTAAATCGATAAAACAAAAATTTATGTTAATGGAGGACCAGCCGTATCTTCGCCCATCTATATTTACCCTTGAAATAAAAATAAAAATCTATACGTCTTTATTCGAGTGGAACGATTTCTGGGTAACGCTGCGTATTCTATAAATACTAGAGGTCCCGCAGTAGTCGAAATTCGACTATAATTAATTGGAATTGTAAGTTTTTTCACTATTATGATTGTATTTTATACTTCTATAATCACAAATTTCGCCAAGACTACACTTTAAAAAATATTAACAAAGACAAACAATATTTAATCTATTCTCAATTTGACAACAGACGTCAAAAACAAAAGTTTGACAATAAATAGTTTGCATGCGTGTGTGCGTTAAATACATGGTATGTAGTGTGCGTAATATTTCCTTTATTGATTTAATGTATCTTTTATGCATTATTTTAAGAAAATATTAGCATTGTGCACTTCTTCTCTGTATTCTCTATAAGTGTGGAAGATTTCATACTCCTCAGTCCGCGCAATTTTCCTAAAAAGGGATACAAAGTTTCTGCTTCACGTATTAATATATAGAATAGTTTAGTGCGGTCGAGGACCTCTCTGTTCAACCCTCCTAGTGTTGTCTGTTCGGTCGAATTTATCCTAAAAAGGTTAGTGCCTATAAAATCTCGGCTAATAATTTAGATTCGGCTTCGCCTTACCTTCCCTCGTGAATCGTTACTTTATGCATGTACTAAATTTTACGTTAACAGTATTCGGTGTCAACGTTTTGTGAGCGATTGCTATTTATTAGGGATCGCAGGTGGTTAGAATTTTGGGTCCGCGAACGAAATCAGTTTTGCGTAAGCTGAATAATGTTTGGTTTAGACGACTTAACTCAATATTATAATAGTTCTGATGTGATCTCAGTACTAGTGTTCAATACCGGAAACTTGCCCTTGTAGGCAGACGAGCATACCTGGTGGTGAGTGGTTACCGTCGCCCATGGACTTCAGCAATGCCGCTACCTACCGTTAAGAACTCTCCACAAGCCACCACAAGGCTTTTTGAAGTAACATAAAATGGAAATTTGGTTTCTTCTAATTAATCTTTTTTATTGCTTAAATGGATGGACAAGCTCATGGCCCACCTGATGTAAAGTGGTTACCGGAGCTCAGAGACATCAACAACGTAAATGCCGCAATCCACCTTGAGACATCAGTTCGAAGGTCTCAGTTTGAACAGTACAACATCTGCGCCCACCCTTCAAGCCGAAACGCATTACTGATTCACTGCAGAAATAGGGAGGGTAGTGGTACCGACCCGTGTGGACTCATAAGATGTCCTACCACCATAATACCTTGGTTTTAATGTTTAATGCTCAATGTTATGGATATTCATATTTCATTTATAATATATTCACGTCGTTCGATTTTCCTCTGACATGTTATATACGACAATGAAAAAATACATTTAATACGGTATATTATCTACGATAATACTTTAGAGTGGCTTTAGGGTTATAACTTTTCCTCCCCACCCGTTTTGTATTCCCCGAGATATTTCATTAAATTCGGTTGGTTCGATCCGAACCCAGCGCCTTCGTGGCAGCCTAGGGCTGCGGAAACCAGCACGAGGTATCCGTCGAACATGTGCCGCGATTCGCGGCGCCCGGAATGGGTAAGGATTAGTGATAATGCAAATCGTTAGCGTAGACCGTCACATATGAGGGTATCGTCCCGTTCGAGAAGCAACCAAAAGTGACAGATGTCAAGTCGCGAAGGCACCGTCAAATCGCGATCCGTGTTGCCATGGTAAAAATTCAAATACCCACGGATTGGTTTCGAACACGGTTAATAATGTGAATCCAGGAAGAGTTGTTTAGTTCTCCGAAATTCGGTCGGTCGTTCTATGATATGTACGGTAAGCTTTGTCACGGCGCGATGGGCACCTTAATCTACTTTATCTGTGTACTTATACTAACAGAAATAAGTGAGGTAAAAAAAGGCTTTACAAATAAGCACTTTCAATTTACTAGCATTAAATTTACTAAATTTACATATTTAAAGTATTCGACGAACGAAAACGTTCGCAAATTCTTTTAATACACCTTGTGGCGAAGAAATAAAATCTTTTTTTTTAATAATCTTATTATTCTTTCCAAATTTTGTTTATTACATAAGAATATTGCATTTTGTAAATATTCTTACGGATTCGACATTAGCATTCGAAGTCACGGGTGAGAATATGGCTACTGTATAAAAAAAGAACATATTCTCTGTAAATTCTAATCAATGTCGGCTGGAGATAAAATTATTTAAATTTCAGTTAATATTAAAGTGTTCGTTAACACGTAATAGATAATTCTGCATAATTCCTTTAAAATATTGGCGCCTGCTAACGAGGTTTCAAAACCGGCATAGTCGTATCGCTTAACATAAGCTTAATATGCTTTCTATCTTTTATAGGTCACAGCGACTTCATAGAATTCATATTAAGAAATGTTTTATAATATTGACAATAATATTCCGTAGGGTTTTCTATAGAATTAAATATGGGGAAGTGCTTTGAGGAATTATTCGAGATGATCCCTCCATCTCCTTTTTACCATTATACCTAAGGCACCGGAGCAGAGTTTATCCATGCTATCTGGAATCGCTGCGTTCGTTGACAGTGCGTTTCCAGAAATCTTTTCTGCCACCTACCATTCGGTTCTGGAATGAACTCCCCTCCACGGTGTTTCCCGAGCGCTATGACATATTCTTCTTCGAACGAGGCTCGCGGAGGGTACTCAATAGTAAGCAGCGATTTGGGTGTGCCCCTGGCATTGCTGACTTCCATGAGCGACGGTAACCACTTACCTTCAGGTAGGCCGTATGCTCTTTTTTTTCCTACCTATGCTGATAGCCTTGAGAGGCTATTTCAGCTTCACCCTAACGTGTGTAGGTGAGCTCGCGGGGCTCAAACCGGAGTGTTGCTAACACTGACCCTAGCAAGAGTTCGCGGAATCTACCTCCGGATCGGAATCGCGACCCACTGAGAAGATCCGGCGAGAAACTCAGTGGGCTGTGTCTATGGGTTAATTCGCTTGTCGAGCCCTTCGTCGCAAGCGACGGGTTCGACGAGGACGGTGACCGGTGCTTGTGGTGCCTAAAAGCACCGTTAATGGATCGGGAGGACATGCTCGTCTGCCTAAAAGGACAATACGAAAAAAAGAATTCAATATTCGTAGAGTCGAATTTTGAAAGATCATTTAGAAAATTGATACACACATTTATTATATCACGTACCACCACACCACGTACTTGGACAAAATGAGAGAGCGAAAGATACAGTAGTAAGTTAACTGACAATTGAGTCAAATAATATTTTTTTAAATAGGTGAAATTGATTACAAGCATGTTTCATATATATTTCAAAACCTTATTATAACAAAAAAAAACCTTATCGTAATTATCAGTTTGGAAAGCACTAAACGTAATAATATATTATGTTACAGTATCCCCATGATGATCTGTTTGTGACGTTTGGCAATGGCTGAACGTCGCGAGAGATAACGAAGGTTTGGACGGCAGCCATAATTCACACCCACCAACTATTTTATCACCTATTATCCGAATTAAGAGAATACTGTTTGATTTGAGAGATTGGGTACCCCAATGTTGGGATGCCAATGAATGATATGTCGTAGTGATAGTTTATCACCCAATAATATAGTTATAAAGAGACATTCAATACATGTATACACGTGCTTAATGAAGATAAGAACAGATAAGAATAACGTATAACGAATTAGACGAAGCCAAAGCAACAAAATAGTGACGGGATTCAGTAAAATCAAATTTACAATAAGCCTAGTTGGATAGTGAATACAACAAAATCAATTAAAATAACTTTCTTGTCTCAAATCCCATGGATATTACAGTATAGAAATAGAGACAACAAGTTTCCGATACCAAGTTTGCTCTCGTTGGCTCAGAGGTATTTATAAGTTTCAACTTAGGGTTTTCGCGTACAATATAAATTTGGACCAACAATTTTATTAGCTGTTTTTATTGGCGTACTGTATACGTAAATAAGAACTGATAACTCGACAAATTCGATGATTATATCCTATAAATAAACTTGATATCGTACAATACCTACATGGGCTTTTTATCAATTTTGAGATAGATGAATTATAAAAAAAAACTAATCGAATAACTAAACTAAATAACGTGCAAACTTCATATGGCATTCCTAATAATATTGAATGAATTGAATTAAAACCTTCGTTTTCTATATAATGTGTAGTTAGTTTTAAATCAGTTCCAGTTGCAATCTATTAATAAAATCACGATCTATGTCACAGAGTCTCGAATTGCAAACTTTGACTTTTGAATTAGCTATAAGCTTGAAGTTTTCGAGTCCTTTCGAGCAGAGCGGGTAGCGCAGTTCATCATTATTCTTATTCAGAATTTAAATTTTCTGAACTGCTGCGACATAAAATATGTAATGTAGTTTTCTACATGATTCTGCATAGTTCTATTTGTTTTCTGTTACAAAGATTTTGTCACGGTTTTGTGAACAGTTCATTTGTCCGAATACATGTTAGCATGGTTCGGTTCGATTAATAGTTTTTAGCGGTTGTTGACATCTTAAATATTTTTTATTTTTTACTAAGTACATACAAATAACCTAAATAACTAAGAATCCTAACCGTACTTTTTATGTTTTGAAAGAGTTTAATTGAAATTTTTAAAATTTTTTTGAAATTTTTAAGAGTAAATAATTGGTTGTAAGCAATCAACTAATAGACAAAGGTTGAAAGAAATTCTTATGAAGGCGGGTACCAATTTTTCTAATGAAATACGTACTCGACAAATGTTCACGATTGACTTCCACGGTGAAGGAATAACATCGTGTAGTAAAAATCAAACCTGCAAAATTATAATTTGTGTAATTACTGGTGGTAGGACCTCTTGTGAGTCCGCGCGGATAGGTGCCACCACCACCTTGCCTATTGCTGCCGTGAAGCAGTAATGCGTTTCGGTTTGAAGGGTGGGGCAGCCGTTGTAACTATACTGAGATCTTAGAACTTATATCTCACGGTGGGTAGCGCATTTACGTTGTAGATGTCTATGGGCTCTTGTAACCACTTAACACCAGGTGGGCTGTGAGCTCGTCCACCCACCTAAGCAATAAAAAAAATAAAATAAAAACTAATTTAACACTATTAATATCTACCACACAGAATCTACTCATCAGTCTCTGATTTTGTTCTTATTTTCGCTCAGCGTTTCTCTGGAACAGATCGTTTTAACCGATATGACCGCCCATTGTGCTTCTTTATTTTAATCCTGTTAATGTGTTTTCTTCTCTTGGTCTATAATAGACTGCTATAGGTTAGCAAAATCATTACCAAACTTAAGTTAATTTTTTAAAAACAGAGAATATACTTTATAGCACACCAAAATAAAATTAGCATTGAGCACCAGTCGTTAACAGGCATAATTGTGCAATAGGAGATGTTATTGCTAGAGGCAATCTCTTCCAGTCAACCGTTTTTATCAAGAAAATTTCTAAAGTGATTATACTTACCCTTACATAATTATACATAGCAGATATAACAGGGATATTGCAGTGTACTATTATTGACAACATTCAGAGCGATCGATCAAAATACACCGAAATTTTATATTTTATTTTTTCTATTACGCGGAAAGTCTCATACACGAAGGTGTGTGTTGTAGTGAATTGTCATTATAATAAAGTGAAAATTTTGAAAACTTGATATTGTTGTTTTCAAGGTTCGTAGACATGTTTAAAAATCTATTTATTTAAGTTTACTAATATCAATCTATCTATATGTATAAAAATGAATTGCTGTTCGTTAGTCTCACTAAAACTCGAGAACGGCTTGACCGATTTGGCTAATTTTGGTCTTGAATTATTTGTGGAAGTCCAGGAAGGTTTAAAAGGTAAATAAATATGAAAATGCTCGGAATTAAATAAAAATAACAATTTTGTTTTCCCTTTTATGACTCCCCGTCGGACGGATTCCTTTTGTTTGTTTTAAGTTTATTTTACACAAAAGCTTAGATCTTGTATTTAGTCTTGTCTTGTGGATTGAGGCAGTACGAAGTCTGCCGGGTCAGCTAGTATTAAATAATTCTTCAATGACTATTTTTATCATTTCGTGAATCAATTTCTTTTGACTAAGTTACAATATTTGAAGTTGTAAAACAAATAACTAAAAGAAATATACATAGTAAGTAAGCGTCTACTGGACTTTAGTGTAATTAAATTAAGATAGCGTTTAATTATTATAAAAAAAGTTCTCAAAACATTAAAAAACTTTACATTACACTGAGCATTTAATTTTATCATCCGGGTTATTATTTTAAATATTTTGAATATAAATTGTCTTCGATTTCAATACCATTAGACTAGCACACTAGAGACATTCATCGGCTCCGACAGAGTTCTCGAAAATTGCTACCACAATTTTAATATAGCATTGAATGTTAAAGACAATCCACAATAGTTTAGCTTCTTTGTTTTGTGAACAATAGGAGTCGATAGCCGAAAATCAATCAAAACTATTCATCCAACATGCGAACCGATTCTTAGACTATGACTAAAACATATTCTGAATGAGAATCTAACGAGGGATTTGAGTACAACCTAAATAACAGATCTCGAGTCTAGTCTAGATGCCGCAATGTAGTTCATACGGACGAAAGCGGCAGATGAAATTGCGCGGACAAATCTACGTCGTCAGAATTTATTCAAGCGTATAACACGATAAAGCTAACCAAATAAAAAAATATTTTGGCGTATTAGCAAAATTGAGGGATTATCGAAGTATATATTTACAATACACAATAACCACAATCGGCTTAGATATAGTGATGTAATTACAAATTTAATCTCGAATCGCGAACTCGAAACAACATCCGTTGGTTGACAAGTTCGTAAACGTCTTCAAATTAATTTCCCATTAAAATTTGTCGATTGTCGTAGAAATTAAACGAAGTTTGTCGTTTCTTGACAACGCGAGATGGCTGGCTCTCGGCCAACTGTTATTTTATCTTGACTTCGTTCTTTATGTAGCGAACGAGTAACAATTTGCTCTAACAAAACAGCGCCACCAAACGTAATAGTTATTTATCGTGAAATTAATTAAGCGCTGCCCGATCTTATGTTTACCGAAGGCAAATTCCAATTGTTTTATTGAGCGTCTATTATTGCTGTCGTAATGGGTGATATCTTAATAAACTAATTCACAATTAAATAAAGGTATTTCCAGCATGATTTTAAATAATTTCGAATTCTCCGTTCTTATTAGAGTTGGGCTGTATTGTTATGTATTCAAAAAGGTCGCTGAAGATAATATTGCTTGTTAAGTACAAAATTGAGTTGAATTGTTTTAACTTATCTTGTGATATTAGAGCCCGCAATTGTTTGATTGAATAAGCCGTGAAGAGCGATGATCATATTATCATGAGCTTCCGCTATTGTTTCATTGAATAAACGGTGAATAAAGTTTGTAGCGGTTTTGGTTGCAGCATTGTTATGTATAATATTGTTTTTGTCTCTTCAAAACTCTTCGAATACTATATATATATATTTTATCGCTTAGATGCGTGGACGAGCTCACAGCCCACCTGGTGTTAAGTGGTTATTGGAGTCATAGACATCTATGACGTAAATGCGCCATCCACCTTGAGATATAAGTTCTAAGGTCTCAAGTATAGTTACAACAGCTGCCCCACCCTTCAAACCGAAACGAATTATTGCTTCATGGCAGAAATAAGCGGGCGCGGACTCACAAGAGGCCCTACCACCAGTTGTTCACAGTTAGTGATCACAAATGACTGAGGTATTATTTTTCGATTTTTGTGCTGACCACAATTATTATTAACGAAGACAAGCGAAAAACGATTAAAATTATTGTAACACGCTAAACACTGCAGACCGTTCAAAATAAAAATAACGATACAAAAGAATTGACGCCAACATTTCTGTTATTTAGCTCGTTTTCGTAGATGGGTAGGAATTGTTAATTCCGTTGAAGCGAATCACATAGGAAGCCACGGTCGCGTATAGACAAACGCCGAGACGTTTTGGCATTCTTCCAGGCTACAATTGTTCTTTACAACGGCCATCCACCACAATTATTTTTGCTAGTGCACCATCAGAAACTCCGGCCACGGATGAATAGACGTGAATAGCGTGCAACTGACGTACGCATGTAACGAGGGTCGATTCTTTTGCTGAAGTCATTTGGAAATTTTGAAGTACGGTTCACTATATTTGCCATTCTGTCACCAGATTCATGCCTGTCGCATAGCATCCGTGAAATTAAGATTCTAATACATATATTTGTAGTAAATATTAAATATTCAAGTACTATTTTTTGTTTAAAGTATTTATGTAATATTTAAATAAGTAAATAGAAACTACACCTGGATGTAGTTAAAGTGTTTATTTGTAAATAATGGGAAGTTATGTTACTGATGTCGAGATGCAATTATAATTTGAGTGACTTAGTAAAAAAATGTAGTTATCTTTTTAATAAAACAACTGAATTAAAAACTTGTTAATGTTTTGTAGAACAAAGCACCAATGTTCGAATTTGAATACTTAACATTCGCTTCAATATTATCAAGTAATAAATCACAACAAAAACTTGTTTACTTAGCTTAAAAGTAAAAAAATTAATGCTACAGATGTTTGAAGTAAAAATCCTCGCAGCGTATGAATTGTGTTTATTCACGGAAACGTTCGTAGTGCTTACATCACCATAACAAAGGAGCATGTGTATGGCATCGCAAGACGCGGTAGCGAGCGCCCGCTGCTTTGTGCAAAAACCCGATGATGGATCGGGCCATACAATCTTATTATATGTGTATCTTTTGTGCATGCGTTAATACAGTTTAGTTCATTCAGCTACGTAAGTAGTAAGTACATAATAATATGCATCAGAGTTCTTAAGCTATTGCATAGATTTTATCGCGGGCCTTGAGCGCGGCCTAAGAGCCGAATCACGAAATTCCGTAACGAAAAAACCTTCTAACACATTCACACGTTGCGCTTGTGTAGCGTTTAAAGTGAGAAGTCTAAACACCGATATATTATGTACTATCAAAATATGTGATATAATTTCGTGGGTAACACAACGATAGTGCGATTCAGCTTTTGCGTCAAGCGACATCTATCGGTGACAAACGGAATTGTAAAATAGAAAATTATATCTTATTAGAAGGCGTTGGGCGTGCCATTTTCTATCGCTTAGTCGAAGAATTTTATTACTACCGTTGATTCTGGGCGAATGAGAGTTAGAACTAGCATCCAAAAGCGTGTCTCTATCCCATGTAGCGCCCTCTAGTGAGTGCGCGGTCAAAATGGAATACTCACAATGTAGCAGATTCCTTAAAAGTTAGCCCACTGAGTTTCTCGCCGGATCTTATTTTATTGTTGTTTTAATATTAAATTATTATTGTCGATTTATAATTGCATAAGTTGATAAAAATGCTATAACACGTCTTTTTTTTGTTTGACCATCTATAGCTAGCCACCTCAAGGGGTTCTCTTCTCCGAATCTGTAGGTGAGCTTTCGGAGTTTGGTCTGAGACTTTGCTAACATCAGTCCTAGAAACAGCAGTGCTTCGCTGAATCTACCACCAGATCGGAATCGCGGCTCACTGATAAGATTCGGCAAGAAATTCAGTGGGCTGTGTCTGCGAGTTCAGAGTAATAAAAATAGAATAGCAGAGAATACTTGCGAACAGAAAGGCCTTTAATGTCAATAAAACCAATCCTGTTCTAATAAGTACTGTACTCATATCCAGAGATGCGACTATGCCAAGTATTAAAACTATTACCAATTTTTCGAAGTTAAGACGTACCTAAAACGTATGGACCAACGACTTTCATGATTAAGGATTTCATGTAACAAAAACGAAGCCTGCAAAATATTTAACTATTGCGCTGTTGTATTCTGAGCCCCTTTTTTTTTTTTTTTACGCTGGGGAATCCATTTACGGATACCCGGTCGAGAGGGGTAACGGACCGGGTTATGTCGGACTCCGGCGCCTCCTGAGAGGAAGAAGGGGAGAAGAGAAGGACCGAGGTCCTTCACCTCCCCCAATTTCTCACAGGAGACTACGCCTTGAAAAGGCGCGCGAAGCACTTGCCCCGCAGAACGACTACCGACTAAACCCCATCGAGCCCCACCACTCCGACTCCACGAAACCCACGGTACCGCACAGTGCGTGCCGAAGGCTCACCGTCGCCGGTACCCATCCTGTTAATAGGACGGCACTCCATCCCCGGGAAAATCCCGCAGGACGTCATCTCGGAGACACACCGTGAGCGGTGCACAGGAGCCGCCACCTTGCGCCGCCTCACCACCGGACCAACAGCCGAGTACCGGGCACCCCCGCACCCGGCACCTAACGGCCCCTACAGGAGATGAACGGGAGCTTCGCGCCCGTGCCGCCCACTCCGCCTTCTTCGCTGAGAAGCCGAAGAGGGATCCCACTCCCTTTCGCGCTCCTCAGCCTCACGGAACGCCATGACCAGGTCGCAAAACCTGGTCATGGCCTCCCAAGAATTCTGGTCCTCTAGCATGCGGGCGATGACAGCCCGCAAGGAGAGGTCTCTCCCCAGCACCGCGATAAGGTCTCGCCGCGAGCGCCCCCAACGCGGGCACGCTTCGAGTGCGTGCTGAGCGTCATCGTCCGGATACCCACACTGGTGGCAACCCGAATGTGGCTCTCTCCTGCAGACCTTCCACAGGTACCTCCCGAAGCAACCATGCCCCGAGAGGACCTGCGTTAGGTGGAAGGAGAGGACGCCGTGTCGTCTATCTGACCATGCCTCCAGCACGGGCACCAGGGCCTCGAGGGTGCGTCGGCGAGTGACTGAAGTTTGGCCAAGCTCCTCCAGCAACCGCTCCCTCCACTTGGCATACGCCAGATGACGCGCAGCACGCCTCCACCGACCGTATTCTGAGCCCCTACTGATAAGTACAATACAATAATCTGGGCTGAATCATGAGTTGTGATTCGATATGCTGGATAACCGTTACATATTACTTATGAGACTTCAACCATAATATGGTATGTCTTAAGATGGGTGCAATGATTCAACATTTAGAGAAAAATAAGCCCATATTTAAATTTCGATCATACTATATGCTTCGTGAAGTTTCTATAAGTTCCTAAAACCAAGTTCATGAATTCGAATTCGTTGTTATTTCGAGATCACAGTAAATAGAACGAATCTTCTCTTGTGTTTTTTTTTTACTTTAATGAAAATGAAAATTTTATTTCATACACTTCAGTCGATTAAGTTCAATATAATAGTTAAAGTCGTAACTTAAATTATCAAGTGGTAATAGCAGTCTTTAGGTATTAAACGTGAGTGCAGTTTCCTATTATGCGATGGAAGGCCGAAATCTCAATGGTTGTTATCAACTAGCTTTGGATTATTGATAAGTTACTATTATTCCCTACGACGTTCCCATGGTTCCCATTAGATTAAAACCAATTTAAATTAAATTTTAATTGATTTTAGAACATGGCGTCTTCCTTCATCATGGAGTTGTTTAAGACCTCGCACTTGTCGTAAGATTCAATCCATGAAATGTCGCATAGCTTGATACATATACATCGAGTCTTTGTGATACAAGACCACGGATCGACATAAAACTCTTTCATCGAAATTCCCAATCAACCTGTATTTGTTAATTAATGGCGCCCTACTAATACACCTTCAACATGCCAAATCGGGGGCGGAAATTCTTCTTAGAGCACATCAGTCGGCATCAATCTAACCTTTCGAAACCCTTCACGATCATCCCGACCATTAGTCTGTCGTAATTACTTCGGCCCTTGTAAAATACTGATGCTATTCACTCGATGAAGTCAGCCACACCGCATAGGAATTGTCAATTTCGCTTAATGGAACGATAAGTGCACCTGTCTATGGCGCTGTAATTGGTTTTTATTTGCATTTAATTAATTACTTATTAATCGCTTTGGCCGACCTACAGTTGCTAATGATCTTTACGCCCAATGGTAAAATTACCTGTTAATGAGATGTTGTTTGACATAGAAAGGGATCGGAATGTTAACTTTATGCAGCGCGTTGCAACTTTATCCTTTTTACCAACGAGTACATCTCGTTTGAACAAGCTTGGGATTGGGAATCGAGTAGGTATGTTTTAAGTTTTATCGAAATTCGTCAAGTGAGCTCGAGAACTTAGGAGTCTACGGTTAGCGTGATCTTGTTAGCTATGTATAAATTAACATTAATAATGGTAGGGTTGACGGTTGTGATTAAATTTAATTAGCTATACCCCGAGTCTTAGAGTCTTTCACGCGACAGAAAAATGCAGTTGAGTGTGCGTTGCTCTAATTTGCTAATATAGTCACCTACCCTAGAGGATAACTCGCTCGGTATATTTCTTCCGTATATTTGTGTTGAGCGATATATTTATACTGGTGTTCAAATCTCGCAAGCAGGCACTAATCGCGACATGAAAAAATTATAAACTTGCACAAGTACAGGTGACTTGTCATATTGTTCATACGGGTAGATACTATGATCCTGCCTATATCGCAGCCTCTCTATTTTGCAGCAAAGTACGCGTGTGCTCACAGGACGCCTCTTGCAGGGGTCCAAGTTGAGTAAAAGCCATACTTGGCTTCACTTCTCCAGCGATAGCCAATCGATGCGGAGAGGGATGAGCTCTCCCTTTCTCGTACTGCTGCCTCCTTCTGCAATTGTGGATGGACTCAAAGAAGTCGAGCATAGCCTTCTATTCTTTATTATCTATTCTTATACTTCAGTATATATAATAATTCTAGAACTCGTTGCTGCCCAGTATTGTAGCCACCTACTATTTGCGCGACGTTGCGTACTTTCTTGAGGAGAAATATATCATATTATCTGGAACCGCTGCATTCATTTACAATGCGTTTCCAGAGATATTTCTCACCACGTGTCATTCGGCCCAGTAATGAACTTCCATCCACGGTGTTTCTGGAATACTCTCGCTATAACATGTCCTTTTTTTAAATAAAGCTTTAAAAGAGTCTTCAGTAGTAAGCAACGGCTTGACTGTTTCCCTGATATTGCTGATATATAAACACGACCGTGACTATTTAGTCTCAGGTAAGCCGTATAATCTTCTGCCTACAAGGCAACAAAATTATTAACTTTAGCGTATTCAACTAATTTTCACTATCACTACATAGTATAAAACAAAGTCGCTTTCTCTGTCCCTATATCCCTATCTATGCTTAAATCTTTAAAACTACGCAACGGATTTTGATGCGGTTTTTTTTAATAGATAGAGTGATTAAAGAGGAAGGTTTATATGTATAATAAAATCCATTAAATAGTGGAGAAATCAATAATAAATTCCATTTTCCGAAGCAAAGCGAGGGCGGGTCGCTAGTTCTATTATAATCTGTTTTCAGGATCAAAATACTATAATCAAAATAATCACCCACAAATCAGTTCGATATTAACTGAATGTTTCAATAATTACGGAAATTCTTTACTGCTTTCCAATTAAGTTGTAACATAACTTAATAATCATTGAAGCTTAAATTATTGACCTCAAAATTTCAATCACGTACCTACTTTTTGTAATTTACATCCAACAGGATATTGAAGAGTCATGTAACCGGACCGGTTCTTTTTCAAAAATCAATGCTTCGGCAATGAATGAATTCGTCACGAACCATTAGCATTCGTTTCATTATTAATTTATTTTTCCTCGTTCCGATAAATATTGAATATTCCGTAGATTAAAAGCCAGGATGTGATTGATGTTTGAATGTTCGTTTTTTAAAACGTATTGCATATTTAGATTATTTGTAGGTATGAAAGTTGATAAGAAGCGTTTCCTTAACGATTAGAAATTTTGAAAATAGGTCATTTTTGGAAAAACTAATGTGATTGTATATTAGACACATTAAGCATTCTGCTTACGCGTATCAAACTACGATTCAATATTCAACCGGATTATTTTCAGCTCATGCGTCACAATATTATAAACGTATCAACATTTTTTTTGCGACTGGTGTTTTCGTTAGAGTTTTAAGAAGCTTCTATTTATTATGTTACGTTAATTTTATCATTTTATGTACTTAAAATGAGACAAGCACACTCTCTAGGCTTCGACGCAGGAGCTCTGCTCTAAGATATCTCCATAAGGTCTGATCATAAGTTCTTCAGTCCTCCACACAACTTCAACTTTACACCTGAAACTACAACCTAGTTTTTTTTTATTGCTTAGATCGATGGATGAGCTTACAGCCCACCTGGTGTTAAGTGGTTACTGGAGCCCATAGACATCTACAACGTAAATGCGCTACCCACCTTGAGATACAAGCTCTAAGATCTCAGTATAGTCAACGGCTGCCCCACCTTTCAAACCGAAACGAATTATTACTTCACGGCAGAAATAGGCAGGGCGGTGGTACCTACCCGTGCGGACTTAAGAGGTCCTATCACTAGTAATTACGCAAATTATAACTTTGCAGGTTTGATTTTTATTACACGATGTTATTCCTTCATCGTGAAAGTCAATCATCAACATTTCTTAAGTTCGTATTCCATTACAAAAAATGTACCTGCCTGCGGGATTCGAACACCGGTACTGCGCCAGATACGAATGCTTCGGATGTTTTAACCCTTAGGCCACGACCACTTCAAAAGTGGGACAGGGAGCTCAAATCTCAGATATAGAGGGGTTGCTTGGGTTTGGTGCTAGCAGGGGTACACGACGACACAGCGGGTCATCTGATTTAGTGGTTCATGTGATTTACTAGCGTTCCTCTGCTTTCTTGTCCAAAGCGTCCGAGAAAAGATCAGTCATGCGCAAAAGAAAATTATTTATAAATCACCAACACACACATTTCCGGATATTTAGACCCATGTATACAGATTCACACATTACCACCGCTATACTCGTAGGTACAGTAAAAATAGCCAACCTCGTCAAAAAATAAACATTTGGAATCAAAAACATATATCTTTTCAATGTGAATCCAGACAGACACATTTAATGGTCGTATGTGTAAGGGCTAGCAATATTTTCCCACTTTCTGCCATAAATAATTCGAAAATTTAATTTACTATAACGTGAAGTTGTACGCGACTTTGTTTGTTTAATCTTCGGGACGAAACGTTTTAACCCAATGTTAATGGATTCAGCAGTCATTTTATCGAGGTAAATAAAATAGTAATTCAAACGTATACAAGACTCGAGTCAGATTAAAAGTTTCTCTGATAAAAAACGGTGCACGTGCAACTTGGTGCATGTGAAAGATGTGAAAACTCTTTTGTGGTTTTTTTCATTTTTGATCCTTAAATCAAATGTCTCTTGTAATAGGGAATGATGTCTATAAGAGAAATGATCTAGCTCGGTTTGTCCTTTCCCTCTCTCCACGGTCGAGTGGTTCGCGAGACGCTCTGTCTATTTTCTCACACTCGCTTTTCCTAAATTGTATCCTTTCTCTCTAGCCGTAACGAATCTCTCGCGAATTAAATTTTACTCTCAGCGCTCCGAAAAAAGATTCACTGCAATAAATGTAGGTTAGTGGCCAAATTTAAAACAACAGTAGAATAAGAATATTGTTACTTGAGAGTCAGTGATGACAACACTCTCAAAAAAAAGGACGTGTGGCACTCGGGGACTGCCGCGGTAAAGCTATTGCAAAGCATTTTTTATCAACTTATGCAATTACAATTAGACAATAATAATTTAATATTAAAACAATAATAAAAAGAAGACCACGCTATTTATAAATATTAACAAAAGCAAAACATTAACTGTCCCCTTCACACTCATAAGCTAGACCGCGTGAGAGAGAGATGGGCAGACTTTTCATGGTGCTCATGCAGTGCGACGTCACGCTGCGCGCTTATTCACAAACACTACACCAGCGCAACGTGTGAATGTGTTGAACGCGAGCTACATAGTAGGCGTTGTGGGGGTGTCAGGTTATTTTCGTTACGGAATTTCTTGATTCAGTCGCCGCGCTCAAGGTCCGCTATAGAAGCTATGCAATAGCTTAAAAACCTCGTAACCGAAATTTAGTTTTAGTAATAGCAAAACTACAGACTTCACAGTGTGCCACCTCGAAGACTTATTTGTACTCGTATAACATCTGTCAAACAGGAGGGGATAACTGCTTCGCTGTCTAAACAGGCAATATGGCGTGTGGGCTTAGAATGTGCCCTACCACAAGTAAAACGTTAGCTATTTCATGTCAAATGTATTCACGAGTGTTCATAAATTATAAAAATTCAAATTGACATTAAGCACGATTATGCTTACGATAAATTGCGTAGTCAGTTTGCCAATTTATAAAATTATTTACATTATCAAAAATATGGGAAGAGCAAAGGGATTTCTGATTAAGACCCTCCCACGTAGTCGGTTACTAGATGTCACAAACGCCCCCGCGTTTTCATTGTTTGAACAATGCTTTGAATAATGAAATGGTGTTCTAGTGTTAAGGCTTTAATTAAGACATTCGAATATTGTTGTATATTTATTTATGGTGACCTATATTTTTTGTACAATCTCGCATTCTTTTTTGTCACTAAATTATTCCAGACGTTTCAAACACTACAATTTACGTAGTCACTAATTACTCTTGTAATAATACTTATAATAATAAAAAAAACTCAAGATTAAGGGTGCATTTTCAGTGCTCGAGAGAATCGTCGCGGCCCGCATCGTCCGACACCTGACCGAGATGGGTCCCGTTCTTTCGGCGGAACAATACGGCTTCAGAGAGGGCCGCTCGACGATAGACGCAATTCTGCGCGTGCGTGCCCTCTCCGACGAAGCCGTATCCCGGGGCGGGGTGGCGGTGGCGTTATCCTTAGATGTAAGGAACGCCTTCAGCACCCTGCCCTGGTCGGTGATCGCGAGGGTGCTGGAGTATCAAGGCGTCCCCGCATACCTCCGCCGACTGATCGGCTCCTATCTTGAGGGCAGGTCGATCCAGTGCATCGGACACGGTGGGGCGATGTACCGCTTCCCCGTCCAGCGCGGTGTTCCGCAGGGGTCTGTCCTGGGCCCCCTGCTGTGGAACATCGGCTACGACTAGGTCCTGCGGGGCGTCGTACGGGGTCCCCTCCCCGGGCTGAGCGTAATCTGTTACGCCGACGACACGTTGGCCGTGGCTTTGGGGAGGGACTACCGGGAGTCTGCCCGTCTGGCGTACGCAGGCGTGGTACATGTCGTCACAAGGATCCGACGGTTGGGACTCGAGGTGGCGCTCGACAAAACCCAGGCCCTGTTGTTTCATGGGCCGGGACGAGCGCCGCCTCTGGGTGCCCACCTCGTGATCGGAGGCGTCCGCGTCGGGGTCGGGGTGACCGGTCTTCGGTACCTCGGCCTCGAACTGGACGGTCGGTGGAGCTTCCGCGCTCACTTTGAAAAATTGGGCCCTCGACTGATGGCGACGGCCGGCTCTTTGAGCCGGCTCCTTTCAAACGTCGGGGGTCCCATCAGGTGGCGCGCCGCCATATGCTTCTTGTCAAATCTCGTATCTACAACATTATGGACACACAAGATACCGTTATTATGCTAGGAAGACAAATTACTGTAACACTGGAGGAAAACCGAAGATTTTGTTTTGCTCTGGCTTCAACATCATTGAAGGATGAGCTCACTAGGCTCATTTGCCCTAGCAAGAGCAGTGCTTCGATAAATCTACTACCGGATCGGAATCACGACCCACTGAGTAGATCCGACGTGAACTCAGTAGGTTGTATCATATGGGCTTAGTTGCACATCGACTTCTTCATTGCAATTGCCGAGCTGGACGAGACCGATAACAGGTGCTTGGAATGTTTTAAGCCACTGAGAGCGGATTGAAAGTATCAGAGAGAGCATTTTTGGGGCGACGGCTGTTGTTTGCTGTCCCGTCATCTGGGTCAAGGGTATAATTTACAACGGCCACGATAAGAGGGTTATCGTGTCTTGTCACTTTTTCGGAGAAGTGTTCTGACGCTGTCTTCGGATATGTACTTACGGATCGATTTTAAATCCAAGTCTTCCCGAATATTTATATTTCCATGAAGCTCCTAAGGCTATCCGGCAGAAACGAGATGGTATTGTAAATTGAAGAGAAGGTAAGGAAATTATATGAAGGAAAACAACATCAAAAATTTTGGTGTTAATAAAAAGATGACGGGGCTTAGAGGCGTGGCAGGAAAATGCCAAATAGATTTAAGGAAGAAAAAACGGCACAAATAATCACGTTCGTGTGATGTTTCTCTAAATCCAAATCAGCTTTTTTTATAGTAGAAATTTCTGTAACTCTATAGACTCTTACACTTACTTACTTACTAATTACAGTAATAAAAAAAAAAACTGTTTGTTCGAATAAGAAAACAAATAGAATGTAGAATTGCCTTGTATCTACAAAATTCATTTAGTGTGCCTTTAGTTAAAATTCGATTCCTCGATAAAATTGTAAATGCGAAGTTGCCACCTCTTTCTTAGTTGTTGTGTGGTATTTATTATGGTTTAGATTGGTGAACGAGATCTACCCAGTATTAAGCGATTACCGGAGTCAACAGGCATTATAACGTTGAAAATGCAGTTATATTAGTGCTGCTTCTAACTGAAGCAGCACTAATATAACTGCAATATAACTCCGGAAGGAGGGACGCCCTGCGGACTCACCTGCGGGGTATCGTCCCATCGTGTTGCTGGACGAGGCGGGAAAACTGCTCGAGCGGGTGGTGGCCGCCCGCATCGTCCAGCATCTGACGGGGGTGGGTCCCGATCTGTCAGCGGAGCAGTTTGGATTCAGGGAGGGCCGCTCGACCATCGACGCGGTGATGCGCGTGCGTGCCCTCTCTGATGAGGCTGTCGGCCGGGGCGGGGTTGCACTGGCGGTGTCTCTTGACATCGCCAACGCGTTCAACACCTTGCCCTGGTCGGTGATCGCAGGGGCGCTGGAGTATCACGGCGTCCCTGCGTATCTCCGTCGGCTGATCGGGTCCTACCTCGAGGACAGGTCGGTCGTGTGCACCGGGCACGGTGGGGCGGTGCTCCGCTTCCCCGTCCAGCGCGGTGTTCCACAGGGGTCGGTCCTTGGCCCTCTCTTGTGGA
Source organism: Bombyx mori (assembly GCF_030269925.1). NCBI lineage: Eukaryota > Metazoa > Arthropoda > Insecta > Lepidoptera > Bombycidae > Bombyx > Bombyx mori. The sequence continues at coordinate 9,620,966 of NC_085123.1, forward strand.
ACATCGGCTACGACTGGGTCTTGCGTGGCGCCCTAAGCACTCCTCTCCCGGGTCTGAGCGTAGTTTGCTACGCGGACGACACTTTGGTCGTGGCCCGGGGGAGGGACTTGCGAGAGTCTGCCCGTCTTTCCTGCGCGGGGGTGGCCTTCGTCATCGGCAGGATCCGAAGGCTGGGTCTGGAGGTGGCGCTCGATAAATCCCAGGCCCTGTTGTTTCACGGGGCCCGGAGAGCGCCGCCTCAGGGGGCCCACCTCGTGATCGGAGGCGTTCGCGTCGAGATCGAGGCGACCGGGTTGCGGTACCTCGGTCTCGTACTGGACGGTCGTTGGAGCTTCCGCGCTCACTTTGAGAGATTAGGTCCCCGACTGATGGCGGCCGCCGGCTCGCTGAGTCGGCTGTTGCCGAACGTCGGGGGGCCTGACGTGGTGGTGCGCCGCCTCTACACGGGGGTGGTGCGGTCGATGGCACTGTACGGGGCTCCCGTGTGGTGCCACGCCCTGACCCGCGACAACGTTGCGGCGTTGCGACGTCCGCAGCGCGCGATTGCGGTCAGGGCGGTTCGTGGATACCGCACCGTCTCGTTCGAGGCGGCGTGCGTACTAGCTGGGACGCCTCCCTGGGACCTGGAAGCGGAGGCGCTCGCTGCGGATTACGCGTGGCGATGCGATCTCCGCTCCAGGGGGGAGCCGCGTCCTGGCGCGGCGGAAGTTCGAGCGCGGAAGCTTCAATCTCGGCGTTCCGTGCTCGAGGCGTGGTCTCGCCGCCTGGCGGACCCCGCCTACGGGCGACGGACCGTCGAGGCGATCCGCCCGGTCCTCTCGGACTGGGTGAATCGCGACCGAGGACGTCTCACCTTCCGAGCGACGCAGGTGCTCACGGGACACGGCTGTTTCGGTCGCTACCTGCACCTCGTCGCCCGGAGGGAGCCGACTCCGAAGTGCCACCACTGCAGTGGCTGCAACGAGGACACGGCGGAGCACACGCTCGCGTACTGCCCCGCTTTCGCGGAGCAGCGCCGCGTCCTCGTTGCAAAAATAGGACCGGACTTGTCGCTTCCGACCGTCGTGGCTACGATGCTCGGCAGCGACGAGTCCTGGCAGGCGATGCTCGACTTCTGCGAGTCCACCATCTCGCAGAAGGAGGCGGCGGAACGGGAGAGGGAGAGCTCTTCTTCCCTCTCGGCGCCGTGCCGCCGCCGTCGGGCCGGGGGCCGGAGGAGGGCGTTTGTCCAGCTCCAGCCCCTATGAGGAGGCAGTCTCCTCCCGGTGATGGTCACGGGGCGACCTAAGGGGGTTGAGGCTGCGCCGCACGCTACCGTCACTCTAGCGCGCTGGCACCAGGAGGACGGGACGGCGCGTCGGCGGCTGCGGACTGCGATGCGGTCCGCATTTTCGTCGTCGCTGTCGTCGCCGAACATACTGTTGAAGAGCAACCCGGTCGGCGGTGTATCGCGTTCCGACCCGGCAGGCTGGTTCTGGCCCAGCGGGGTATCCCGGAACACCAGCGGCACTGCCCGGGCGGCCTGGTAGGGCCGCCGTACCGCGGAGACTGACGTCGTTGGTCGTCGACTATCGCCTCGACGACCCGTCAGTCGGGCGTCCTCGGGGTGGCGCCGCGTGTCTGGTTGTAGTGTTGACCGCGGGAACCCCCCTACTCTGAACGGGTTCTGACCCCGGACGGAGATCGGACGTCGGGTGTAAGAGTGCAGGGGAGTCGTTTAGTGGGTGGGCCCTAAAATCCTTGGGCCCGCGATCTGCTCTCAATACCTGCAGATCGTTGAGTCTCACATACCCCGCGCGCCCCCTAGGCGCGGGGACCTCGTAGGAGGTTCGGCCCCCGGCCCGAAAAAAAAAAAAAAAAAAAAGTGCTGCTTCTAACTGTGTTAGGTAGGCGCTGACACGAAGGATGTTTTACACAGAGAGTATAAATATGTACTGCTTTGAATGGTTTATTGAAGATAAGTATGTACACAAACAAACAAGAGACGTACGTAACAAGAGTGGTACGGTAAAGAATTAACATATAGGAGTAGCAAAGCACTGACACGAACGATGGGTAGCACAGCGAATATCGATGTGTACTGCCCTCAGTTTCTTAAGATTCCGAAATGTTGAACACTAATAGATGATTGCCTGAATTCATAAGCGACAGCGATTTTGTTGAATTGTAAGGCGGTTGCCCAAGTAGTGGCGAGTAAGTGAGTCGCCACAACGTGAATGTTTACTTGCTTGCATAAAATCGTATTATACAATGACTATCCTACTCTTCAAACCAAAATGCCTGAATAGTTGGCGGCAGAAGTAGACCGAATAGTGGTACCCTATCCTACCCTTGCAGGCTTACACTACATCCCAGTAAGTCTAATTACGCAAATTTGTACATTTTCTTGATTAACTTCTCATTACACGATGTTACACCTTCATTGTGCTTAGTACACATAATGTACTTTGAAAAATAATACTTCAATACTTCTTTTATTGATTATACTCGCGCATCATCCATTGCAAAATAAAGGCAATTTATATAAAAACTTTTACGATAGTCCTATTAATATTTTTATAAAGTTTTAATTCAACTGAATGAATCGTGCCTGATAAACAAAGGGTTATAGGTTAAGAGTGCAAAAGATAAACTCAAGATGATAGACTTATTTCTTATAATTTATTTCTCCGAGCACAAATTTGATTTCTTAGGTCCGAATAGTCTGGCGAATGGAAGAAAAACGGATTGCTTAGCGGCCAGTTGCCGTGTTTATTGAAAAAAAAAAGGTTTAAAACAAACAGGTGCTATAACTATGAATATTGAAAATAAATAGTTAAAATTTTAAATTTTATTAATCTTTAAGAATACTTCTTTTATTTTTAATAATATTAGCTATTGCTCAATGCCATCGTTCATATATTATATATTTGTGGTATGTGGAAATAAAAAGGTTAGAAGATAAAACTATTTATGCTGCAAAATAAAACAAAAATGTCTACAGATAATTGCGGCAGAATTGAGTGCATTTATGCTCTCTATATTAAGTACTCTTAGATCTTATCGCAGTGGACTTCTCGAATAGCAAGTAACAAAAATAATGTTCTCTTTGTAAATATATGTGTGTGAATTGGTCCGTAAAAATTTGTGTGAACGCCGATAATGTATTATATGTGAGGCGAAAAAATCAAAGGCCGTATCGATGATCGCTCCAAGAAGGGAGATTTTTTTTTTTCTTTCTTGTGTTCAATTATTATTAGTGTATTTTTATCGAGATTATTTCTTATTCGACATTTATGTTCTCGAGTTCTATATAAGCTTAAATTTTTTGAAAAATAGTAAACAAGACTCAGTTTTGAATAGCTATAAAATCGTGCTATAAAAAACAAAACTTCACCGAAAACTAGCTCAATGTTTATGACATTACACTACTACACTACGTAAATAGTAAGCCAAAAAAATCGCTTCCTAAAAACAAAATAAGTGCGAAGCAGAGAAAATTACTGCACTGTACAAAACTGTTGTCTTCGCTTTTTGTGTTATGAATACAGCGTAATACCGACAACAAGGGCGTATAAAACGTTATATAACAGTAGTGCAGAGTTGGATCGAAGCCAGCCTCTGCTACAATACTCCTATCTTTTCGCTGTCGATATCATTTGAAATAGTCATAAAATTTTTCACCTACAAACGTTACGATGGAAAAAGGAGGAAAAAAAAAAGCATTCGGATATCGCTCCGTGAAAAATATGACTGGCGAATTTTGACGATTTACATATTTCACATACGGATGAATGCGTACGTTTTATCTGTTTTTTTTCTCCGCGATCGAAAATCAATCGATGGAAACACCCTCGGAACGTAACTATCAATGAGATTAGATTTTTTTAACAACGTCTTAAGCATAACAGTAAAAACGTCTTAAATATGGCTACCTCAAAGTGTAATTTTTTGTTGTTTCCGAAAACAACATATCCCAACTGACAGAAGGAGGTCACAGACACCCAAGATTTCAGCAAACCAGGCCCAAAACCAAGCCAGCGTCTAGAAATTTGATTGTTACTGGAGTTCATAGACATCACAAGATAAATATCGCCACCCACTTTAATATTTATGTATTATACTAATGTATAGTATATGTACCTTATTTTAATATGTCTAAATACCATCGTGAATTTTTAAATTGATAATCAGCTGAACAAGCTCACGTCCCACCGGGTGTTAAGTGGTAAGCGGAGCCAATAGACATACGTGAATTCCACCGCCCACCTTGAGACAAGTACCATAAGTCTCAATTGTGTAGGAAAACGGAGTTCCTACTCTTTAAATTAGAATGCCTCACTTCTTCACGGCATGATCGTACCTACTCATGCGGACTCATAAGACACCTTACCTACCAGCAATGGAATAAGATCTATCTTTCGTCGTTTCAACAAACACCAAATTCATTTTATAAATTTGGATTTTATTGCCCAAAAAAGTAATAAACTTGAAAGTCACTAAAATATGTACCGCATGTGACTCGCCAAGACCATTGTTCCGTCTGAATCATTCATTTGACACGACTAATAAAAGTTAAACAGCCTTGTTCTAATTAATAGCCGTGACCAGCAATTATTATGACAGATCAACATTTATTTTTATTTAGTGTCATGTTCGCAAATTCAGCTATTATTGTGACTGTCACTAAGCGTAAGATTCAATATAGAACAACTTTAGGTATATGGACTAATAATTTTTAATATTGTTTGATCTTTTGTACAATGTCTTACCCTAAGAAAAACCGCTATAAATTTGTGTTGGAATTGGAAAGTGTCCCGGCTCCCCCCAAATCTACAGTAGCAAATTGAACTAACTACGACTATTAATTATTAAAACGAGATAAAAAAAATGAAATTAATTTCACATAAATCAATTTGATATTAGTGCGGAGTTATAAAATTATTTTGATTTCATCGGTCCTTGGTTAAAGGCGGTGTAAATAACCTTCAGAGATTCCATTACATACAAATAAACATGTTTAATGAATAGTAAACCAAGCTAACTTGAAGTCGTCGTGGCCTAAAGGAAAGACGCCTGGGGCTATCGTGTCGAGCGATGCAACGGTGTTCGAATCTCGCAGGCAGATACCAATTTTTCTAAATACATACTTATTTAACAAATGTTTACGATTGACTTCCACGATGAAGGAATAACATCGTGTAATAAAAATCAAATCCGCAAAATTATAATTTGCGTAATTATTGGTGGTAGGACGTCTTGTGAGTCCGAACTGGTAGGTACCACCACTTGACCTATTTTTGCCGTGAAGCAGTAATGCGTTTCGGTTTGAAGGGTGGGACAGCCTTTATACTGTAAAAACTGAGACCTTAGAATTCATATCTCTAGGTGGGTGGCGGCATTTACGTTGTAGATGTCTATGGGCTCCGCTAACCATTTAACACCAGGTGTGCCTTGAGCTCGTGCAAACATCAAAGCCATAAAAGTATATAATATATTAACGCGTGTCAAAAATGATGAAAGTAAACCTGAAATCACTCTCAAGCTTCACGGAATTTTCGATCGAAAAAGTGTCCTACCTAATGTGTCATTAATTCGATGTGTTGTCAAAAATAAATTAAAAAATTCGGTCCATTATGGACCCAAAATACGTAAGCGTACTGATCAGTCTTTTAAAATATTGCTGGTGCTGTAAATGAGAGTGTCGCCGAAAATGACAATTCGCAATCGTTCTCAGTAATAAAACACAAAAAAAATACACTAAAGGGGATTGCCCACTCTCCATAGTGTGCTAGGCCCAAGATGGACATCAAATATTACTATAAAAATGTACTGATTCAAATTCTTAAATGTATTTGATATCTAAAAAATATATTGAAATTGACGCCACTATTATAAAAAATATAATAAAAATAAAAACTCGTTTTGAGGTTAATTTTCTATATAAATAAGTGTCGGATTGTGAGATACTTCAAGAACTTTTCTTTTCTTAATGTTTAAGATGTTCCTAATGTATTTTTATCCAATAGGGTATAAAAACACACTTAATTCTTTAAATATCTATATTTTCTTCATCTTCATACACAATTAGTATCATCTAAAAATAGCAAAGGAGAGTATATACACGGTTTTAAATCTCGGTCAGGGTAAAACCACAATTCACACAATGTTTTTTAGTCGTAGTATGAAACGTTATTGATAAAAGTAAAATAAATCGAAGAAAAATCAAAACACATCCATTTTGTACGCAAGCACAACACCACAAGCAGCAAGCGAAGTATCAGTCAGTCAGATTAAATTCAGTGTTGTCAGTATAAAGAAAAATAATTACATGAAATTCATATATCATTTATTTTTTTAAATAACCGATAATTGATTTATATCTTAATCTTTTTTTTACGAGTACACATTATTTTTTATGTTTTTGTTTTAGTTGTACATATTTAAATAACAATACTAGTAAAGTTTTTTTTATTGCTTAGATGGGTGGGGGGCGAGCTCACAGCCACCCTGGTGTTGCTAAGTGGTTACTCGAGCCCATATACATCTACAACGTAAATGCGCCACCCACCTTGAGATATAAGTTCTAAGGTCTCAAGTATAGTTACAAGTTAAAGTCCAATGGGTATGTCTTCGATGTTATTTTATGTGCATAAAATCCATTAAAATCGTTTGATTAATGATAATACTTAAAATGATTTATTTATATGTTTTATTTATATACTCAAAATATTTACTTCATACGTAAAAGGATTTGAAGCTGGCAATATTTTTCCCGCAAAAATAAAAATCCTTGTTTTTTCAATAGAGTTACTTTTTTTAAACTACTTATTGTAAACTATAGTGGCGCTTATTTGCAAGAAAGTAAATGCATATTTATTTATGACAAAATTAATGCACTAAGTATTTTTTCTATAATCTATTGTCCGCTTTGGGCCTAAAATGGGCCATCCCCTTTAAATAGTACTCTTATACAGATTTTGGGCGTCCTTCGCGAGATTTCTCACTAACACTAGTATGTCCACGCTGGAATTCTAAATACCAAATTATAATATGCGTAATTACTGGTGGTAGGACCTCTTATGAGTCCGCGCGGGTAGGTACCACCACCCTGCCTATTTCAGCCGTGAAGCAGTAATGCGTTTCGATTTGAAGGGCAGGGCAACCGTTGTAACTATACTTGAGACCTTAGAACTTAAATATAACTTAAATATAACTTAACTTAGAATCTCAAGGTGGGTGGCGCATTTACGCTGTAGATGTCTATGGGCTCCAGTAATCACTTAACACCAGGTGGGCTGTGAGCTCGTCCACCCATCTAAGCAATAAAAAAAGGCCTCTTCTAAAGTTGTAGAAAATTATTGCACGAACATTTTCCTTAGAAAGATTCATTTTCGTACGTAACCTGACAGATTCCGATCGACGCTGTGACTAAACAATAGCATTAATCCTAATACTGTCGACTGTTTTGAGACTCAACATTTAAACGCATTCGAATATAGAACAGTTCCAAGTTCAAAATTTCCGGGAAATATGGAAACGACAGAACTTAAAAAACATGCCTAGTTTTGAGACATTCTATAACAAATTAAAATTATTTCTGTCGAAGCTTTTTTTATTTTTTTTTTATTGCTTAGATGTGTGGACGAGTTCACAGCCCACCTGGTTGTTAAGTGGTTACTGGAGCCCATAGACTTCTACAACTTAAATGCGCCACACACCAGCTATGCGTGAAAAACGAACAATAAACATATATTACTATATATCCCTATATTACTATATACCCCTATAGGGACATATAGGGATGTGAGCGTTATAATTCCTTATATATGACATTATTAACTATTATTAAATGCTATATTAATATATTCATGCATGAACGCAAATTAAAAAAATATCTTAAACGGTAATGCGTTTGTATGAGCCAGTTTACCATCTTAAGTAATTTAGAGGAATACATCAAATGATTTGAAATGCGTTGGTAGAGTGGTAGGGTTGTTATTAAAAATCTCACTAAGTTTCTCGCCGGATCTTCTCAGTGAGTTGCGATTCCAATCCGGTGGTAGATTCTGCGAAGCACTACTCTTGCTAGGGTTAGTGTTAGCAAATTCTCTTTAGTTGAGACCGTGAGCTCACCTATCCTTCCGGGCGTAGCTGGATTAGCCTCTTGGGCTGCCAGAGAATAGGTAGGAAAAAAAATACAAAAAAAATGAAAACAGTTTTATTTTGAATATTCACCCCAACTACGGAACCACTAATAATTAACTTAAATTCTTTTTGCATTAATTAGCTATTTCAGTTAACGAGACTAACAATTTACCTAAATTAAATAATTAATGTATGTATGTAATCCAGTTAATTATAAACGTAATTTAAAAACTTTGTGTAAAATGAAACCGATAAATATCAAACATACTTATCTGATGTACAAACACGACTTCAATTAGGTTAATTACGTATACATATTATAGCAAATTTTATCGATAAAATACAAACTGTACCGTTGGTTAGTTGTCGCAAAATTAGTTTATCAGCCAACTCCCTTAGGATTGTACCTAGTCCGTAACACACGCTAACACGTGCATTCTAAACTGTCACCTAGGACACAGCCATACAGATCGAATTGCCTTGGTAGTGTAACTGTGTCGGACTGCATTTGCCTTTTCTGGAAATGCGAACCGTCCACAAACCTAAATTACGTCAGTGTGGAACTTTCTCACCGAATGTCGTATTACGAAGGGTAGATAACAATTCTTGTTGTTTTGTTTTGTAATAATATTTTTGAGTTGATAATTTTGGTTCTTAGCGACTTAATTGCATTATTTTTAGAAATATAGTCACGTTTCACTGTGACAATCACTTAATCAACGAAAAGCTCATGGGAAATAACAACGTAGCAATTTTTGTGTAAAACAAGTTTGTAATTAATAATATTCTCGAATCGCTTAGATCTAATAAGGTAAGAAAATATTCTCAAACATTAATTTCGTGCTCAGAATATCATGTAAAAGCTGAAATATGTAGACATCGTACACATTCCTGAATGCCCTTCAATTGTATTTTTTTTTATTGCTTATGTGTATGGACGAGCTCACAGCCCACCTGATGTTAAGTGGTTACTGGAGCCCATAGACATCTACAACGTAAATGCGCCACATACCTATATCGGCTAATTCTAACGAAACATTTCTACGTCATCATTCAACCCTTTAAAATTGTAATTTAATATTTAACTAGAGCAGGTATAACAACAATATTATAAATAGCCTTGTTAATAATTGTCTCTGTGGATTAATAAAAGTCATTCGAATTAATGAAACTGTTACTAACAATGAATATTCAAGAGTCGGTGACTTCGAAACTTCTCGATATTTCGAATGCGGAACATCAAGCTCGATGATCGCTGGCAGTGCTCATCGTGAAGTAACTTAACCGAATTACTTAAAGGGGACCTTCCATAATTATTATTCAACCTTTATCCAAAGCAAATCAAGTAAATTTGTTCCGAAATTACTTTTATTAAAACGTTTCTTTTCCTTCGCGGGGAAGCAAAGTGCTAAAGTAGAGTAAATGGACCGGAATTTCCGTTTCACGAATAAATTATATAAGGATATTATAGTAAATAACTCTTTGACGAGGCTGCGGTACGAATTCTCGGGATATAGAAAGAAATGGTCGATAAAATGATAAAATTTTGTAAATAGGGAAGGTTGTAAAGTGCTTTTCGTTATGAAGGGAGTAATTACAACAAACCAAGATTATTTTGTCAAGTTAAGCTTGTCAGTGAAGTCGGAAACTTTGTTAGGACGGCCCGACCCTTCGAACTTTCCAGTTTTGGATGTACTTACACAGTAACTTACTATAACAACAGTTGCGATTGACTTTTGGTTAGGCGACTTTATGATTTTATCATTTTTAGTACATGCCCACTTGTTGAAGATAAGACTTGAATTTAACTAGATAATATTTAACTTAGTATTATCTTCTAAAAATGGATTCGTTTATTCGACTTATTATATTTGACTGGTGGTAGGACCTCTTGGGAGTCCGCACGGGTAGGTACCACCAACTTGCCTATTTCCGCCGTGAAGCAGTAATGCGTTTCGGTTCGAAGAGTGGGGTAGCCGTTGTAACTATACTGAGACCTTAGAACTTATATCTCAAGATGGGTGGCGCATTTACGTTGTAGATGTCTATGGGCTCCAGTAACTTCTTAACATCAAGTGGGCTGTGAGCTCGTCCATCCATCTAAGCAATAAAAAAAAAACGAAATTTTGCTAACGAAAATGAAGATGCTTCGCAGCAAGAAAAGGCAGGCTGGTGGTACCTACTTGTGCGAGTATACAATACGACTATTAGTTTAACGGTAAGTAGCGACTTGGCCAGGGATCATTGCTGATGTCCATGGGCGACGGTACCCACTCATCATCAGGTAGGCCGTATGCTCGTCTGCCTAAAAGGGCAATAAAAAAAACACGCATGATTAATTATTCATTTTCCGACTATGATTTTTCTTCAACGGTGCCATCCCTTATCGGTAAGGTTTGTGAAGTTCTTATACATAAGTACATGTTTTCTGTGAAAAAATTATATGTACACCGGGCATTATATTCTTTAAGAAACGACATCTACGCAGTTATGGCAACTGAAGAATTATTAACAGGAAATAACACAAGTGTTTCATATCCGATTAGTTATAATATTAATACTACTTTTTTGTTGTTGTTGGCTGTATAGACAGATAATGTTTTTAGGTAGTAAATGTATATGAAACCTGTATCGGTGGCGGGTAGTGTCATGGTAAAATATTGTACCGAAATAATCTTAAATGGGGTTTTTTCCTTTGGTCTAAATTAAGAAATTCTGCTTAGATCTACTGAACTTCAATCATTTTTTTTTACTAACAATCACGCCACGTTAACTGGTCCCGTGATAAGTTCGTAAAGAACTTGTGTTACAGGTACCAGATAACGGAAATAAATGTAAGATTTTTTATTATACACATACATATATTTAATACTAGCGACCCGCCCTCGCTTCGCTTCGGAAACATTGAAACACACATGAAACCAAAAAAAAAAAAAAAATTAAAAAAAGTAGCCTATGTTCATCAGGGACAATGTCGGCTTCTAATGGAAAAAGAATTTTTCAAATCGGTCCAGTAGTTTCGGAGCCTATTCGAAACAAACAAACAAACAAATCTTTCCTCTTTATAATATTAGTATAGATACATCCATAACCCTGGAAAAGACATTTATATGTACCATACAAATATCTTCCCTTGGCGGGATTCGAACCCGCGAACACCTTGTGTAGTGACCATGTCACTTACCACTACACCAGACGGCCGTCATTGAGAATAGTTTGTCGTAATTGTTTCAAATAGCAACAAAACCAGCTTGTTCACAGTCATTGCTTATTTTTACTGTTCCTCTTCTTACTTCTAAACGTTTTCTCTGGAAATAGCACGTGTGTGTAAATGAGTTCGTTTCTCTGATCGTAAAAAGTTATTACACGCTTTCTTGAACCTCACTTCCAATTAAATATTACTGAATCGCTCGAAAGGAATGTGTGAAACATAGAATTCAGGACAATACCTAATGTTCTGCGAGAAGATTCAGGCATAATAAAAAAAGAAATAAAAGGAATTGTAAATGAATAATAATATCGGTGTATTTAATTTTATTACTTACGCTTTTGGATGAGAGCCGTTGGCTATATGTTAGAAGGCGATTAGGCATTTTAATCGTTTCAAAATAATGCTTTGTGATACAATTAATATAAATATTTGTTCAGAAATCGTGTAATAATTTTTAGGTTAAAGTGTGAACTCCTCTTTCGAAAGCGAAGCGGTCTCTTTAAAACTAAAGAAATAATAGTGGTGAGCATCTGTTGGTTACGCCTCTGATGTTGTCCACAAGCGACAATGACTACTTAAAGTCAGTGAAGCTGATATTTTAGTTGTCTTGGCAATAATAGAAGAATCTGCGTCACTCGAAATTCGAACACCAATCAAGTGATTTATAGCAAAATTATTACAAAGGCTTAATTTTATTTGCTATGTTTTCTTTATAGACCCTTTTTTGTTATTATTCTATTATTATTAATATTAGCCTCAAATAATAAATAGTCCACCTATTTTCGATGAGAACCTAGCTAATCTTTTGTGATGTAATGATGTCGTCGTCGATGAATGAAGTCGTCGTGGCCTAAAGGATAAGACGCCTGGTGTATTCGTATGTAGCGATGCGACTGTGATGGTGTTCGAATTCCGCAAAAATGATAACTTGCGTATTTACTAGTGGTGGGACGTATTGTCAACTCGCATGGGTACGCACTGTCTTGTTCTGCCGTGAAGCAGTAATGCGTTTCGGTTTTAAGGGAGGGGCAGCCGTTGTACTGTAAAACTGAGACCTAGAACTTATGTCTCAAGGTGGGGGCAGCATTGTTGATATTTATGGGCCGCGGTAACCACTTAACACACAAAATAAAATATAATTATTTAGGAGTATGAATAATGTCGTTTTCAATTCTATTTTCAAATTAACTTCACGTATGAACTTTTCGACAAAAACAGTTTTAATTTTCACTGAACGCAATAAATTGTTCAGAAATGTTTTATTCCGCACCTAATGTATTACTTGTTGGGTCTATTGTACTGAGCCTTTTGTATTCAAAATAGTCTAAGTACGGTATTCATGTAAATTTATAACAGCAAGCCACACACACGTACATACATGCGTGTATTATATATTAGTGATTTGGTCGAAATTAATAAGGAAACTTTAACTGACTTAGACGATTAGATGCTTAATAGCATTTTTAACAATAAAACAACGGTACGGTCGTCTGGTGTAGTGGTAAGTGACATGGTCACTACACAAGGGGGTCGTGGGTTCGAATCCCGCCAAGGGAAGATATTTGTATGATAAATATAAATGTCTTTTCCAGGGTTACGGATGTATATTAAATATATGTATGTGTATAATAAAAAATCTTACATTTATTTCCGTTATCTGGTACCTGTAACATAAGTTCTTTACGAACTTATCACGGGACCAGTTAACGTGGCGTGATTGTTAGTAAATATTTATATTTATTTATTTATTGATGAACCAGAAGACTGGGAGGTCCACCCACTGTTATGTGGCTCTACCTAGAGATACGAGGTTGAAGTTACGAAAGTGTTATCTATACTAATATTATAAATAGGAAAGATTTGTTTGTTTGTTTATATTGCATTGGCTCTGAAACTACTGAACCGATTTAAAAAAATCTTTCACTGTTGGAATGAATGCCACGTACGCTATCCCCGGTTGACATACGCTATATTTATTATATTTTCAAAAAAATTAATGATCCTTACTGAAACTCCAATAATGTAACTCAATGTGTAAAAGAATTACCTAAAATTCTTTACATCACGTGCACTACTAACCAAGCGAAGCCGAAGCGGGCCGCTCGTACTTTATAATAAGAGCTCCAATAGTTCTTAATTTTGAAAGGTGGATTTTCTCTTCAAGCATATCTCGACTGTTTTTCTGCAGAAACTGGTAGAATAACTGTACTAGCGCTGGTCATAAATATATCCTACTGCAAGTATAAATTCTAATATCTGTATAAATTCCGCACGTTTGATTTTTATAACTGAAATTTATTAATCGTGGGAGTATTTCCTGAATACATGTTACGTGTGTGTTTTAATAGGTAAAATCGCTACCAGCATCAAGATTAGAGCAATGGTATAGTCGCAGAGCGAGATATGAGTGACCCGATCATCTAAACTGCCAGCATGCGGTTGTTTCTTTCAAGATTATTAAGTATAATCCACACGGGCGTCATTGAATTCCATCATTATATAATGATATGTTAATGAACATTAAAACAGATTTAATTCAAAAAATCCCCTTTAAAAACGGACCACAATAATAAATTCATATTTGTTATAACGTATTTTTGACGTGATATTGACCTTAATTAAGATACACTCGAGCTGAACGTCAGATGTAAATTTTGAAATGTTACATTTGGGAATATTTTTCAGAATACAACGTTGATTACTTGACAAAGTGCGGCTCTGTGTGTTTAGGTTCTTGTTCGGTTGTTTTACAGAATAATATGATTCGATCGAATGTTTGCGTTATAGTAATAATAATAATAATAACCCTTCCCAGTCTTCCCAGGCGTGGCAGTGTTTAATACATAATAATAATATAACTCTTTATTAAACACCACATGTACAGAGTAAGCATATAAAACAATAATAGTCGGTGACATAAATTAGCGGCCTTATCGCTGAAAGCGATCTTTTCCAGGCAACCTTGCAGGGAGAGGAATAAGTAAGCTGGACGGTGCTATATGTTACTAAGCTTACATAAAAATAAATACTTATATACACAACATAAATACTATACAAGATAGACTTACATACGATTAAATAAATACTAAAAATATGCAAGTAAATACAAAATAAGGAGCAACTTGTACGAGTCATATTATTGTGCAAGATAGTGCGGTGTTAATTTGAACTTGCAAATTTCCGGCGAGGACGATTGTTTGATGCTTAAGGGTAGTGCATTCCATAAACGGATTGCTTCAACCGTAAAGGAATGGTCATAAAATTTAATGACGTCCCGTGAGCCGATAACTTCAGTATTGTGTGCTTGAAGTTTTACAAGAATAAATACGTAGCCGTTATATGATTATTTTGTACGTCTCTTCGCTTGTCGGTTCTGTCAAGACCCTTTTCTCAGTCAGACGTGTTAAAATCGACGCTTCTAACTTAACTTCACGGAAATATACTTTCGTTTATATCACTTATTTTGATTCCGCAGAGCAACAATCGGTCAATAGTAGTATAACCAGTACTGATTATATAGCAAGATTATATAGCAGTTGAAATAGCAAAATAATAAAATAATTTCTTTGTCTGGTAGTAGGATAACCTCTTGTGAGTCCGCGCGGGTGGGTACCACCACCCCGCCTATTTCTGCCGAAGCAATAATGCGTTTCGATTTGAAGGATGGGGCAGCCGTTGTAACTATACTGAGACCTTAGAACTTATATCTCAAGGTGGGTGGCGCATTTACGTTGTAGATGTCTATGGGCTCTAGTAACCACTTAACACCAGGTAGGCTGTGAGCTCGTCCACCAATTTAAGCAATAAAAAAAATCTTGATCCTGTTTCGTTTTAGCTGTGTGTTATTCAGTAAGCCCGCAACGTAAATTGAACAAGACTCGTGGCTAACAAACTCGCTTTAGTTCAAAACTATATTTGACGCAAGCTTATAAGCTTTACCTAAAATTGTATTTGACATAAGTCTGTAAGCTGCACCTAGAATTGTTTTGACACATGTTTAGTTATAACTTAGTAGGCAATGGAATATACACAAATGCGCGCAGATGTCGCGGTCGCAATTTTATATGTATTTATTGATGGTTTTTGAGCAATAAATAATACCTACTCAATATCCGATCAGTTAGATCTTAGACTAAAAAATAAAACTCTTTTTGGTGTGGTAAATGACGTAATTAAAAACTGTGAGGAGGTAAATGATATTTATTTCTTTAGGTTCTGATTTTTTTGTTTTCCTACGATACCTACACTATTTGTTGTATGAATTTTCAGACTGTCATTTTGTTCTTGGACGACGAACGCGCATGCTCGGGCACTTGTAACAGACATTAATGTCTCATTATAATATTTCAAACCTAGGCCACTACACTCACAATGCCGCTAGTGTTAAATTGAATCATGTTTTGTTCACAGCAATAACATCGGCGTACGACATCACACAGCTGAAGGTGCCGCTGTATGCAGATCCCCGACGTGCGGCCGAACTGAGCTGCCATTTTCAAATGGACGACGAAAAACTCCACTCCGTCAAGTGGTACCGGGATATGAACGAGATTTTCCGGTACAATCCGTCTCAGAAGGTGCGTTAAATTTAATTGAATATGCAATTTCGAAAAGGGCACATCTCTGAAAATGTAAACTGTTTAGGACATGAAAAAAAACTGTAATTATTTTCTAAAGCAGTGTAAAATTTAAAATATTAATTTTGAGATATATTTTAGTGTTAATTAGCAATTGAAAATTACTGGAATTATTATAAAATGGGTAAGCCTCAAAATTACATGTATATGAAAAAACGTATTTGACAAAATATGCGACATGTGCCCTTTTCGATATTGCATATTCAATTAGCCTTGTCACATGACTGTCAGTACAGTTTCAACGCACCGAAACTGATATTGTGATTCTGCGCATCGCTTGCTGTCTACTGAAAATGTATTCTGCAATGCCTTTTGGATAATTTTACGTTTAATTGCGTAAAGTTTTTGGAACGAAGTTCTTTATCGGACGATGTGGAGGGGTACCCTAATCGGGAAAAAACGTCCGTAACGTAAGATTTTTATTAGTAATGCATACAGTGTACGACTTAACTTTGTAATAACGTACAAAAAATAACATATTTTTTTATCATTCATTGATCACGATCTCAGAGCGTTCGTTTGCGCAATACACTAACTCTTATGCAAACATCCGTGAATGAATTGTACCACAATAAGTTCGCACGTTACTGAATGACCGTGGGTTGTTGCGAAATCTCCAGTTTTATTTTCTTTATACCTCGAATAGAACTTAAAATGAATATTTTTATAATAAGGAACTTCGTTCCTATCCAGTGTCCCACGACACCACACATCTTTTTTTTTATTCCTACCAACATTTGGGTTTTTTTATATTAAAATAAATACGGCTTAATGTAGTGAATCTATGTCCAAGGTTAAATCTGGGTTGGTTTGAAGTTAGCATCGGGCAGCCCGAAAGCTCTTCGAGAGTTCGCGTAATTCAAATTGTGACCTTTAAAAATGGCGACATCAAAACTTTACTAAAATTTGGTCAATTTTTTTTAGAAGATTTAGATCAAGAAAATTCTTATTTTATTTAACAATGAATTTTCTAAGTTTTTTAAGAGATGTTGTAATTATGGTGCTTATGAAAATCATTTGAAACACTTGTATTTATTAACTTATTACTAAATTCGAATGATTAATACCACTAGATAATCAGAGTAGCGCACGGCCTAACTGGTTTTAATTTATTACCAGAGCACTGAGGCGCGCAGGCTAGGTAATAGCAATTTTTTAATCCGTATTAGCCAACACAGATTAAAAACAAGCAACAAAAAAAAAGGTTTTTTTAATTGAAATTTCAGCTTGAACATATTTTATGTCCAACCTAAATTACAGTAAAAGTCTGGCCTTGAGAAACGAAATAAGTAGCTCTTTCCGTTTGGAATTTCGAAGTATTTCTATTACACCAACTCCAGTGGAAAAGGGGTAAAGTTGAAAAGTATAAAATAGTTGGAAATTCACACCATTCAGCTGAAGAAATTTACAGTCTGCAATAATTGTGACGATCTACGCTTTATACGTGATTGTGGTCTGGAAAATTCCTTTATTAAACTACAAAAAGCGTAGTTATGTTTTTATTATCTGTGCTTCTATTCCTTTATCTATTTATCACTACATAGTATAAAACAAAGTCGCTTTCTCTGTCCCTATATCCCTATGTATGCTTAAATCTTTAAAACTACGCAACGGATTTTGATGCGGTTTTTTTTAATAGATAGATTAATTGAAGAGAAAGGTTTCTATGTATAATATGATCCATTAAATAGTAGAGAAATAAATAACTTAATAATAAATAAATAAATTTAATAATCACAATAATTTAATAATAATTAATAAACCAATAACAATTTCTGAAGCGAAGCAAGGGCGGGTCGCTAGTAATGAAATAAACTAAGTTTTTCTATTGGCTGGCAATGGATTCGTAAGGAACTAGGATTTTTTTCTAATTGTATTTTATTTCATGCATGTGTTTTTGTAACTAATACACAGTTTTGCATTTTTACAACCTTTAATCTTTTGTTCTATAGCAGCAGTTTTAAAATGACTGAGTATTATTCATTGTTCTCAGCCGCCAATACGACTGTTCAATATAACGGACATCATGGTACAAGGCGGAAAATGTGAGGTAGACTCTTGCATGGTCCGAGTTATGCCTCCACCCATAGCTACGAGAGCCGCATACACTTGTGAAGTATCAACGGAAGGGCCAAAGTTCTTTATTGCGAGAAAGACAAAACATATGACTGTTGTTGGTGAGTCGTTTTTATTTGGTTATAAAATTTAGTCATTTTATATTTTTAGATAAAAAAAAATTATGGCTTAGAACGGTGGACGAGCTCACAGCCCACCTGGCATTAAGTGGTTACTGGAGCCCATAGACATCTACGACGTAAATGCGCCACCCACCTTGAGATAATAATAATATAAGTTCTAAGGTCTCAGTATAGTTACAACGGCTGCCCCACCCTTCTACTATCCTCCTAATGCTAAGTCATTATCGAACGTTAAAGACATTGCATAATTTGAATTTTTATCTATCGCACCCTTCCGACCGGAATACATAATTGTTTCTGCCGAAATAAGTCGCATGCTTGCTGATAACCATGCTAATCATCTAATAAAAAACTGGTTTTTAAATAAAAATTACTAATAACGTTCAGGAAAATTTAACCTCGTAAAATTACTTTTGATTATAAAATAAGCACCCAGTCGAACCAATGTTTGAATACAACCACTACTTCTTATAAATAAAAGAAAAAGAAAAATATAACGATTTATCAACAGTTTATTTGATTTTCTGCCATGTCCTCGAAAAGTTTTATGATTGTGTTTACCCTACTAACAAACGTAGAACACAATAAACAAAACTCTATTGTTATCTAAAATATTTCCCTAACAATATGTCCTAATATTATAACTATGTCTCACATAGTCCCATGTATAGCAAAGTTCTACACAAAGGACATTATATCTCGATTTCTATTATTAAAGCATCCGTTGGGCTATTAGTACACAATACTGTCGAACGGTCACTGAATGACCCTATCCACATTATTTCCCGGTCCAAGAGGCTGTTTAGATTAAATCAGCGACGTTTGCATTCGAGTCTTGAAATATTTTGTTGATCTTATTTGTGGTTTTGTTATTTCTGGTCACCGTCCAAACGTTGGAAATAGTAATGGTAGAATTATTCTTGTTCTATTCTATACTATTACTGGTGGTAGATTGTGAGTCCGCACGGAGAGATCTAAATGCAAAACATAATTGTCTGCTTGAACTAGGTTAAAAATCTGCATGCTATTTCTGAAGAGATACTGCTGTGGGCTAAAACGAAGGATATTTAGAACATGTTAATTATGCAAAAGAGAGTTAGTTATTCGAACCGTTTAAAATATAAAATTCGAATTTCACTTCGGCGGGTTTTGACGACAGTTGATATGCTGTATCGTAATATATTTATAGTAGTATCATGTACGTCCATTATAATTTTAAAATGTGAAATTCGTTTAGTAAACGAAGTAACATACATTAAAAAATAATGGATATCAAAGTAAGCCGGATAAGCCTTTAAATCGCCTATACAAAATTAATAACTCGCTCCTTGGCCGGGGTATAATTTATCACAGTAAACTTCCCACTGGTATTTTGGATTTTAGAGCTTTCAGAGTTTTAAAATAAAAATAAAAAGAGTTTGAATAGCGAAGACGTATTAGTCAGCGATTATGTGAATGATAAAACAGCTTGGGTTTGAAGTTGTCCTCTACACAAAATAATACTGAACAGATCTTTAGTCAATGTAGACTGGTTGTAATATTACATATCACACGGATCCATGTTAGCAAAAGAGCAAGTCCTGAGTTTCTTGCCAATTTTCCTCAGTGATGAGCATTCCGGAACATTACAAGTCATGACGATTTGAAGGCACCTACTTATACAAAAAAAAACATATTGATTGTTACATTTTGATGTTCAATGTTAATTTTATATTCAATTCAATCATTCTTTTTCAAGATTTCATAATACTCGTACATCACTAGCCAACCAAGCCATAACCCGTAAAGCCACATTCACATAATGAAATTTTCACTACTATAATTTTCGCGATGTCTTGAACACAAACAGTTTATAACTTTTGCTGTCGAGTGTACTATCGGACTAAAAGTTTAGTGTACCACAAAACCAAACTGCACACCGCACGGGCTCACAACAAGTTTTATCCGCGCAATTATCTCGGGTAAATTTGAGTCGACATCGACATTAAGACGGTTGCTCAACAATAGTACCGTAGCTTGGAATAAACGGTTTAATCAACTTAAGAATTAAGGACAATATCGAAGAAGGACGAGGTCTCTCGAGCGAATCATCATCAAATACGAAACTTAGTAATGAACTTATGATACCTAGTTTCTGTAATTTATTCAAAACTGCTTTTAATTTAGCCATACCGGAAATGGATCCTGTCATAATTGGAGCTCCGAAAGTACTGAAGCCGGGGGAACAGATATTCCTAAACTGCACGTCGGATTACTCGTTGCCACCGTCCGATATTAATTGGTACATCGATGATGAGTTTCAAAAGGTTAGTACTACACAATTTCT
Source organism: Bombyx mori (assembly GCF_030269925.1). Taxonomy (NCBI): domain Eukaryota; kingdom Metazoa; phylum Arthropoda; class Insecta; order Lepidoptera; family Bombycidae; genus Bombyx; species Bombyx mori. Next base: position 9,641,465 of record NC_085123.1, read on the forward strand.
CGTCTAATAACCAGGGTTATTCGATTGCTTAACGTGAACACGATTGGATTTGTGATAGGAAAATCGAACGCTAAACGATTGCAACGCAATTTGACTTATGGCTTCATTTCGCAAGATCTTTTTAACGATATACTTACAATCTTGAGTACGTTTCTTTATGTTATATTTAGTGTTGTATTAATATTTTTTTTTAAAATTGTACTAAATTTGAAATTTTGAAAAAAGTTACTGCTCCTCAATCTAAATTTAAAAAAGCATTTAATTAAAGATTAAAAGGCTGATTTTCAACTAACAGACAACTCACGAACTTTCGTGGTAGTTTAAATTTTTAACAGCGTTTGAATACTAGGCCACGCCGTCAAATTATATGTAATACAATACATTTCATTTTTAATATTAATTAAGGAACGAGGCTTTTGAAGGTAATGCCGAACGTTTTGTAGTCGTAGACATGAGAGTTAACATAATTTTATAACATTTTTAGCTATTTATTTATTTCTACATTCAAAATTTTAAGGAGAGGTTATCGTAAGGAGGACGTACAAAAAAAATCGCATTACAACCCGACAGTCATTAAAATGGCAACGTTTCGTATTTTAGATTTTTGATAAACCGCATATTTATTATTTCTTATACAGATTTTTATATTCCTAATGGTGGTTCCATGCATTCGTATAATTATTATAATTATAATTACAGAGTTAATTTAGGTTACTAGTATTCCACAATATATTTAAGGAGGTTTTATGTAATTTTGACAGCTGTCAGATTGACATTTGCGGTGGGGTGGTATGTTCCGGCCTGTGTGAGTCATCGTCAAACACCGCCGATATCGAAGCACAATCCACTCAGCAGATAGCTTGAGTTGATTCTGTTTGCTCTCGTCGTACACGAGTTCAATTTGAGAGGATTAGGTAGCCTATTCCGAGATGTGATCGAAAACCATGAATGGATGTGTTCATGTGAAATTATTGGCCCGATTTTTCGGATTTTTTTTTCATGGAAGGGAAAAGAATGGAAAAGTCGTCGTGGCCTACAGCCGCTGTTGTAACTGTACTTGAGACCTTAGAACTTATATCTCAAGGTGGGTGGCACATTTACGTTGTAGATGTCTATGGGCTCCAGTAACCACTTAACACCAGGTGGGCTGTGAGCTCGTCCACTCATCTAAGCAATAAAAAAAAAAAAAACTTTTCTAAAGTTCGCTAAAATAGATTTTCTTTAGCAACAAATGCCCTGCCCAAGTCTCTTGATTGTAATTTCAAGTTAAAAATATTGATGGTACTCCAAAATATATATGTAACATAAATAAATCGAAGTCATGTTAAGTACAAGTCAACTTTATTCAATTATTATTTATACAAGTCAATTTTGAAGTCGTCGTGGCCTAATGGATAAGACGTCTGGTGCATAAGTGTTGAGGCGATGCACTGATGTTCGAATCTCAGGCGGGTACCAATTTTTCTAATGAAATACGTACTCAACAATTGTTCACGATTGACTACTACGGTGAAGGAATAACATCGTGTAATAAAAATCAAACCCGCGAAATTATAATTTGCGTAATTACTGGTGGTAGGACCTCTTGTGAGTCCGCACGGGTAGGTACCACCACCCTGCCTATTTCTGCCGTGAAGCAGTAATGCGTTTCAGTTTGAAGGGTGGGGCAGCCGTTATAACTGTACTTGAGACCTTAAACTTATATCTCAAGGTGGGTGGCGCATTTACGTTGTAGATGTCTATGGGCTCCAGTAACCACTAAACATCAGGTGGGCTCTGAGCTCGTCCACTCATCTAAGTAATAAAAAAAAATTTATATATATATATATATAATAACAGCATATTCAATCTCTGCGATATTCCAATTTCCATCTGGCTATGCAGTTAACTTGTGCTTGCAAAGTATTATGAGTAGTCTGTTTCTAGTGGAGGACGTTGGCGCCATTGTGCGGAGTACGTTTGCTTTGTTTGGAATTACGGTAGCTCATTGTTAACTGACTTTAAGCAGTCGAGATACTCTTTAAATCTTCGCTAATGGCCTTTTAAAACGGCCTATATATTCTACCCAAAATGGGTTTCCTTTATTCTCGGCAATAAACCTTGAAATGTGTATATATTTAATATAAGTCTAAATAAACAGGCCCACCACGGCAAGTGGCAACTGGCCGTTGTATATTATGCATTATCTGCCAAGGAACACGAAGCGAACCTTAAATGTTTTGTTAGGGGAACCCTTATTCATTAACAACGAGCTCAGATATTTTGTCAATGTGAATTTTCCAGAAAATACAATTAAAAATGACGTGGATTCATACAACACAAATCGAATGATTAGACAAAATAACGGGATTTTAGTTTCGTTCGTGGAAATGAAAAATGTTTTTTTTTGCTTTAAAACTTCGTAGAGTTCTTTTCGTAAATGCAAAAGGCAAAACACATTTTGAAAAACAGCTTTTTACGTTTTTCGTAGTAATCTGATTTAATATGTCGCATAATATATTACATTGATTGGATGCTTAGGAATTCCAAAATACGTAAATAGAAAAACAGATGACAGTGCATTTAAGTCGTATATGAAAATTAGCACAAATTTATCGTAAACCACGGTAATAAATATGACAAAAACAATATAATACGGCCTAATCCCTATATTATTATATATATATTATTATGTACATCAACTTACACTATAAAACTGTAATACTCATCGGACTAAATCTATATATATAAAAATAAATTGCTGTTCGTTAGTCTTGCTAAAACTCGAGAGCGGCCGGACCGATTTGGCAATTTTGGTCTTGAATTATTTGTGGAAGTCCAGGGAAGGTTTAAAAGGTAGATAAATATGAAAATGCTCGGTATTAAATAAAAATAACAATTTTGTTTTCCTTTGATGTGTCGGGCGGATTCCTTTTGTTTGTTTTAGTTTTATTTTATACAAAAGTTTAGGTCTTTTATTTATCGATTGAGGCACTACGATATCTGCCGGGTCAGCTAGTCACCTTATAAATAATCCAAAATAGCTTTTCTATATGCTACATACAAGTGACAAGCAAAATATGTCTTAGAGAATTTAGTATCATACATTTTGTGGAAGTTTTATTTATTTGCGTTTAATAAATAAAGGAGTCCAAAATTCTGTTCTTTAGCCTGAAGCGTGGCAACGGACGGAACAGAGTGCGCCCCAGCCTGGAGGTCTGCGTCGATCGTGGCGCGTACTCCGATTGCGAGTTCCACCGACGGCAAGCGGCACGATCAGAGTGAGATGCGAAGCGATCCTGCTTGTCGAGCCGCCGGTCGTGCGAGACGCCAATATCATCATCACTATACATTCTCGTACGCAACCTTCAAAATACGTCTCGAATAGTGTAGGTAAGTCAGATTTAGTATTTTTTTATTGGTGTTTCTTTTAAAACATACGTTGACTGGAACCGCGTTACGTGAAATTAAAATATGGCAACACCTCATAATATTAACTAATAAGCCAAATCAGTATTTCTGTTAGTAATTGAACAGACGAACTTCATTGTTGAATTTTTCATCGGAGCTAATACAACATCACTTGACTGTCGTCACCCACCTTTTGGTATGAGGTCGAAATCTATAAGTGTGCTATACTAGTAATCATCCTACCCTCAAAAACGCAGACATGATAAGTATAGTCAGAAAACTACTACTATAAGTGAATCATAGGATTCTGGTGACAATGATGGTAGATAGCGACACGTAGTCACCAGTATATTAAAATAACCCAGTACACTAATAAGATCGTAAGGGCCAGACCTTATAAAACCCAATTCCAAATGAAAACCTAAATAAAATTTAGAACGGCTAGAAGTTGAAAAGAATAAGTAGAAAATTGAGAAGAGAATGATTTGTATAAATGATCATTGAACAAATTTTTTTTTTCCAGGTACTAATAAATATTTGAATGAAGTGTTACTGCTCACTATAATATGGACTATCAAACATATATTGAGGTTTGTTCTTATCTAATAAGATTCAAATTGGAGTAAGTTGTAATTATAATATTAATTGTAAACTAAACATATAAATGTCAGTAGATACAAACAGCGTAGCGTTACAAAAAAGATTATTTGTGAAATATTATGATTACATCTGAATGTTTTTAGTTAGTGGTATTATTTATTTACTCATGCATTCCAAAATTCATTTCAAAAAAATAATTAATAAATAAACGTGCGGAGTTTAGATTCCTGGCTTCTTATAGATATATAAAGATGTCAAATTTTCCAATATAAAAAAGTGGATTGTTATTTTCTATTGGATGAGAGCTTTAATTGTACAAAACGAAGTTTTGTTATAATTTCATGTAGAACATTTGTGAGAACTGAAAAAAAAAACATGTTTATTCTGTGATTCTAAGTTGTGCGTGAGAAAATCCTTAGCTTTTAAAATCCTTAAGATCTCAATTTCTTAGATTATTTACTTCGGATGATACAACATAATAATATGAATTATCGAATCCCGACAATTTCATACACAGCTCGCGTCCTTGTTACACCAGCAAGTTGTTGACCCAAGTTTTCAAATCACGACGTGATCCGTGATTTGTGTTGAAAATCATATACCTATTTACATATAAGGGGAGCGTTAAACATAAGAATACATTTGAGTTTGGATAAGAATTTTTATATAGAAATGTAAATTTTGAGGAGTTTCCGTTAAAAGTGTTGTTTAAGCTTTTAAAAGTAATATTTAATTATTCTTCTTCTAAAGAGGTAAAATTAGAAGAATACGTGCTCAATGAATGATGAATTGCCTACTATGTTATTTTTTATGAGAAAGAGTCCCTGAAGTTTTAACATACGCACCAATGAACCCGTTATGTTAAGGGAATGCTCTCGACAAAAACCTTAATCAGTTGATGTCGTGCTTTAGTTAAGAATATTAAAATATTTCATTAAAGACATATAACTTGCATTGGGCACTCCTCATTTGATAGAACGCGGAGAGACATAATAATGTGAATAACGTTTAATTTATTAAAAAAAAAAAACACTCATAAGATTTCATGTAACGCTACGCATTGATGTAATTTCAAATAAAATCTATAAATACCCCATAGAATCTTAAATTGATGCAATATGAAGATAAAAATTATTTTTTGTACATTCTGTATTAAATTTTAGCAATTAGCGAATTGCTGTTGATTAACAATAAATATTAAAAGCATAGAAAAAATAATAAAAATTCAAAGAAATTAATTGCATTTTTTGAAAATTACATTACATTCATCCGTAACTTTTAATGTAATATTGCGAAACAAATTCACAGCAGCAAAATTGAAACAAATGAATTGTTACTGAATGTTAATGTAATAACAAATTGAATATAAATTATCTCTTGAAGCATTTTACTAACACAAATACACAACTTGGATACATACAACTACACACGAGAAGAATCGGTGGAAAAATTTATTTCTTTGCTTCTAATACAAAGTGTAATTATCACCAATCATTTCAGAATCCCGAAGAGAACCGCAATTTCGTAGCTTTTCAGAGTGTGATTAGTTTCGTAAATAATACTCAGACAACAGAATAAGGTAGACGTTGTCGAGAAATACATGATGTCGTCCATATTGAAACAGTTATGAAAGAATTTATATTAATGCAAAAAAATACCAAGCTAATCAATTAATGATAAGTTTCGAAAAGCACACTAAGCTGAACAATCGAGCCGTTTCTCATTATTATTTTTAATCAAATGTTTTCAATTATACTACACAAGAGCCTGGCCAGAGCCACGAGACAGTTGTGCGTACTGGTTTGAGGGGTAAAACAGTATTTATATAATAAAGCTTGAGCTTCCTACCTCTCGTCTCAAGGCTGGGTAGTTATGGGCCAACACAACACCAAATGCTACAGACCCAGGTAGACAAAGCAGGTATCCTTGGCTAGGGGTGCTAAGCGAGGAGGTTTCTCACTCTGAAGAGCCACTCACTTGTGGCTTGGGTAGTAGAAATCGTCACCGGTGGCGATATACCGGGAAATTATAATATTATGTTCCTTTAGGTGTACATTTTAATCCTTTTAAAATATATTTATTTTTGATATTTTTTTGCTGAAGTAAATAAGAGTCTGGGAATATCTAATAATCGTTTGAATTAATTGAAGATAATTTAAGGTTAGATGAATTAATTCTTCGGCTGCTAACGTAATTAATTAAACTTACTTTACTTTGTTACGTCTACCTTAATCTAAGCTTCTGACGAATAATATTATTATTCATAGGCGTTAATCTATGGCTGTGTTTCACTTAAGATAATGTCAATTCTTTGCACGACATCATCTATAACTATATTGTACAGTACACGAAAGGTTTATTTGTTAATTAATAAGTATTGTGAAAATAAATGGGAATACGTAAATAAAATTTCGAAAACTATACTTTTGTTGTTTATTTTACCCTTTAAATTTTTTGCCATTTAAACGTATGGTACAAATAGAGGATTTTTCCTATGAGTTAAGAATTGTTGTACCGAATGTAATAATCCAAGCAAATTATTTCTTACTTGTTTTTCATAAAACAGATCTTTGAATTTAATTTGCTTAGGAAAATAAAATAATGAAAAATGAAGGAATTAAGTTATTCTGCAACAAAGCAGAACGAAGTACGCAATTCATTAGTGTACAACCATAGAGGTTACAGACTAATTAAATGGTTCATAGAATTTAATTAATCTTGTAAATTAATTTTCGTAATAGCCGAAGCAAAATACAGAAGCTCTGGACTTTATTAACGCCTTTATTATTCTAATTTTAGATATAATTAAAATTTCAAATTTAAAACGAGTCGTTAACTTTTAAAAGGGTTTTTTTTTGATACGAATAAACTCCATGACCTGAGAATATTTTTTTCACTCTTTGCCCATCTTCAACCATTCGATTTGACTTACCCAAATAGTAATTGAGTATAAAAATAGTCAATGTATTCTACGTGATACCGGTATTGGATTATGTTTGGTTATTACGTAGCATAATTAATTGGATGGCAGCACACTTTCTATCCGTTTGTAATATTTCCTTTAATGTTAGAATGTGGTGAAATACATTAGTAGTGTTTTAGTAACGTATTAATTTAATATCTAACATATTACAACTTAATGTACATGTGTTATTATATATGCTAACGTCAAGTTGAGATGAGAGTTAAAATAACTGTTGTATCCTACTGATTCTGGTTCGAGCTTTAACTTTCATAAATCAGAAATTTTGTTGTATCTATAGAAGCATAATAAGCAAAGTAAATCGCGGATTCCGTCAAAAAAAAACAACATAAAACAATTGTAGTCGATAATTTCGAGGAATATAACCCTGATACGTGATAATCGAAGAAGCGACGCAAATAAACATGAAAACCAGCGTATAGACTGGATAAAAGAATACAACACGAATCGACGATAAAGTTAATATATTCATACGGCGTAATTATTTTTGCCGAATATTCCTTTAGCTTTATGTTTACAGGGGGAGCTAGGAGCTTTCCAGAAGGCTCGTAATAACGAAAACGACTAACTCTCCGAGGGGCGTCGTGTAATTTAGTCGCTGCCTCTCGGATCATATTATCCGTATTCCTAATACAAATGATCCGTACTTCCGTTGGGACGTGCCAAAATGGGTAAATTAAAACGGAGTAGATACACTTCTGCTTGAAAAATTCGTGCGTACTATATAAAAGACCGCAGAGTTTGGCGAGGTCTGGCCGAACTCCAGAATGGAGTGGCTTGTCAACGAACCCACAATCGCTGAACTTTATCAGCTACAAATAAAAGAAGCGGCATTGAGTGCTACGTTTGAGGAGTGCGAATAAATTTGGACCAATTGCGTAAATGGGTACAGGGGAAAAAAAAATCGGGAATGAACGTATTTATGGCGTTTCGTCTTCTCGCATTAAAACTGTATGATTTCAAAACTTACAAATTTTACAGATGAGTGTTTTAAAGGTTTTCAACATGTGATATTTTTAATACTAATCATCTTTGCAACATTTATTTTATATTTTTACCAGTTACATTATCTGTCTTTTAAAGCATTTTAAGATAAAATTATGTATATATTTTGTTAATAGCAGTCAAAACATAGGTAAACTAAAAACAATGTATCTAATACTAAGCCACGCTCTTTTGACAGTATTTATGAGAAAAATACTGGTGATACCAAATGATTCCGCATATTAGTTCAATTTTGAATATTTTTGGAAATTGTACACTTTTATTGCGAAAAGACGATTTATGTAACGCTTGTCGGATATCAACGGGTATTTTGACAGGTGCTGTCCTTACTTTATATACCTGTGAGTATGGCGAGTATGGTGAAATATTAGTCTAACTAATTTTGTTTTCACATTGGACAGAATAAATTGTTATTATTCTCGTTATAAGGTCAGTGCTCTTTTGAATTCGTACTTAATTCTTTCAACATTACTTTCGGACCGTTTAAATAAACAAAGTTCAGCAAAACATTAAGACTTAACGATCTAAAACAGCATTTAACACAATTTGACATCGTTTATTTAAATACCGCTCCAACATTCATTGTTGCAGTAGAGGTGGTTAGCGTCCGACAATACACGTTGAATATTTGTGAAATACTTGAATATTTGTGAATTACTGGTGGTAGGACCTCTTGTGAGTCCGCACGGGAAGGTACCACCACCCTGCCTATTTCTGCCGTGAAGAAAAAAAGGAAAATAGTAATTTGTATGACCTTATTGTTACTATTTTAAAGAAGTTCTTTGACTTTTTCGTTCATAAAATGTATGCGTAATTAAGACGTTATTTCACAATGTTACTGACTGCTATTTGAAGAATACAAAACAACTACACGTTAGATAAAGTTTTACGATACACTTTTACACTCAATGAAAATTACGAATGAAGCACTGTGTAGGTTGGTGCCCATGTTGGCTCATACTATATCTTATCACTTGTTGTAGTCCTAGGGTATTATAAGTCATCGTGGCCTACAGGATAAGACGTCCAGTGTATTCGTGTTGAACGATGCACCGGTGTTCGAATCCCGCAGGCGGGTACCAATTTTTTCTAATGAAATACGTACTTAACAAAATATGTTTACGATTGACTTCCACGGTGAAGCAATAACATCGTGTAATAAAAATCAAACCCGCAAAATTATAATTTGCGTAATCACTGGTGGTACGACCTCTTGTGAGTCCGCACGGGTAGGTACCACCACCCTGCCTATTTCTGCCGTGAAGCAGTAATGCGTTTCGGTTAGAAGGGCGGGGCGTTGTAACCATACTGAGACCTTAGAACTTATATCTCAAGGTGGGTGGCGCATTTACGTTGTAGATGTCTATGGGCTCCAGTAACCACTTAACATCAGGTGGGATGTGAGCTCGTCCACTCATCGAAGCAATAAAAAAAAAGGCATCGAATATTATTCAACAACAAAGTGAACGAAAATGTTCCGAATAAACACGAACATATTGGATGACTCATAAATTGTGAGAATGAGGAATAGCAGAGACGAACATTCGCAATTCAGAGCCTCTCGACTCGAATAATATCCGTGGCTTTATGCAGGTCCCTTTTAAATTAGAATAAGCAAAATGAAAAACGGATAAACAAAACACAAAACGCAAATTACAGGAAGCGAAAGAAACTAAAATGCGGCAGGGCTCGCTCGGGCTTGAACTATAAAATATTTGCATCCAAACGAGGCCAGAGCAACAATAAGATAGAAATGCAAACTCTTGCCTCGAAATAATGCATACTGACGCTAATGGTAAACGCGCACTTATTGTAACTGAAGCTAAACTAACTTTAAAATTAGCTGTACAGAGGTACAAGTACCGAAAATTGCGATCTAATATTAATAAAGGTTTCATTTTCTTCATAAAGTTTACAGGTACAGGGCTACAAAATAATATTATACATACATTACATGAACACAGCTGTTGTTTCTTACACGTACAGAAATACTAAAATTGTTGCAGTCTGACAAACTAATTCAATTGTCTTTTTTATTTTTTTATTGCCCTTGTAGGCAGACGAGCATACGGCCCACCGGTCAGTGGTTACTGTCGCCCATGAACTTCAGCAATACCAGAGGTAGAGCCAAGCGGCTGCCTACCGTTACAACCGTACAAATTCGGATACATTGAAATGTAAATGCTATTTAAGTTTTTTATAAAACATATTTGCTCTCAATACCGTCGTACGTTATAATGACATTTTAAAAATAATGACATTCAGAATTCACAAGTCCTTAGCTTGCTTTTGAAGCATCGAGAGAGCAAGCTTTTATTGTGGGGATTTCACGGCACTCGAGTATCTTGTAAAGTATTCGAATGGAAGACAGTAAAATTCAGCCGAATTTAATACGACGAGAGTCCCGGAGGAGCGTGTGCAGGGCTCTCGCGTTGTGGACTGATATTGTGAAACTTTTCTTCGACGCAATCTACATAAAAAATGAGCTGAGGGTTCGCGGTGACCCGCCGGTAAATGAGAGCCTTTTGAACTGTTAATTTTGTTTGCATACGAAATGAAATCTGGCATGAAAGTTATTTGCGCCTTGATCTTAACGGAGGTCTTTCCTTGTATGACCCTCAAGCGGTTTGCTCAGATTTAAATTAAGATTTTGAATTTACATTAAAATATACGTATGGTCCGGGCGGTGTGACGAGTGGTTCTCAAGCTAGAACCCGCAATGTCAAGACTAAGAATAAACAACCATAGATTAGACACTCAATAACATTGAGTCATTCCTGAAAGTGAAATAGTTTGGTAAGGCTCGTGACACTGAACTGATATGTAAACGAAAACATAACATTATTTTGATACAAAAAAAATACAAAAAAAATTCTTACCACATGCATTGTAATACAATCGAAAAAAAGCTGAAATGTGCGTGACTAGTTTCCGTACGTTCCGTGCTTAGTAATAACTGCATTATGTGATATAATGTTTACTAGTGGTAAATATAATATTATGGCCAGTCACTATCTCTAATAAAGATCTCTGGACTAAATGTGCCAATCTCCTATCGCGCAAGACATTGCTCACCGGAAATGGCGTTGAATAAGTCACAGTTGGCAGCAGAGTCTACGGAGCATCGATCGCCTTTGAGTGGGAATCGCGTGGCCGGAGATTATCTGGTCGCCCTGTACACACTTGAAGACGCACCGTGAAGAGTGAGATGAGGACTGCCGGCCTGACTTTTTTTTTTTTTTTTTTTCCACAGGAGAAAATCGCCGGATCCCCACCCGCGCGGCAGGTAGGGTATGTGGGAGTTGAACCTCACTAAAAACTCCTGCCGCTCACAACCGGCGCCCTACCTCGGACCGGGCCGGAGCCCAGTCGGGGCTATTGAAACGGCGGGACAGGGTTGACGCAGAGCACATTACATCCATCCCACCGTCCCACGGACGCCGGACCGGTGGCCACCAGCGACACGACCACCGGTTCCCTCGTTCAGCGGGCCGAGAGCCCGCTTTGATGGCGCCGCGTTACACCTTCCCCCAGAGCGGTCGGGGGAACGCGGTCTACCATCACCCGGCTTCCTATTGCGGGTGAACGTGCAGAGCACGCCACCCCACGTCTGGGTCCCTCCCCGCACAAAACGGGTGGGACCCCTAGCTCTTAGGGGGCCAGGTCACGGATACGTGCCGGCCTGACCTGGAATAATGTTACAGAGCAAGCGCAAGACGGTAAAGTGTAGACAACATATTATTATGAGGGCCCTATGTACCAGCGTGGTGCCCTAGGACTACAACAAGTGGTAAGATATAGTATGAGCCAACATGGGCACCAATCTACACAGTGCTTCTGTCATTCGTAATTTCATTGACCAGCTCTATCGGTTATTTTAATTAAAGACAAAGTAGCAATACCTACCATAAACGGCTCTTCAATGCACTAATTAGTGTAAAATATTGCTAGACCATATAACAAATAACAGTTGTGAGTCTAGCAACTCACGTATGACATGGTCTTAATAATTAAAATGACCGGTCACCTCTTACTATCAAACCAACCATAATGTTCATCTAAAGTAGTCCCGCATTCTGGTTTGAAGGATGAAGAAGTTGTGATTTGAGACTTTAACTTCAAGTTCTAAGATCGATAGTGGTGCTCATGTTGTTATGTGATCGGGTGGCTATCTAACACGAATGAACCATTGAGTACATACATTATCTTCATCAGTCCACTGACATTTACTAATGGACATAGGCCTCGCTATATTGGACGGTCTTGCGCTGCCCGCATCCAGCGGATTCAGGATCTTCAGCATGTCATCATTCCCTTTCGTGAGAGTCCTACCCACGCTCTGTCTTCCAGTGCACTTTACTAACTTTATTAACTACGTACATAATCATGTGTGTAAATGTGTCTGTAAATAAAATGTCAAGATCTCATATGACCCTAATTTGATGAGTCCTTAAGTTGTTGCTTTTAGTAGGCATTAGTTAGTGACTTCACTAACTTAGTATAGAGCTTTATAATGTAAGTTTAAAGTTGAAGCCGCGGGTTTCACGAGTCGCGTAAAATAAACAAAGTTCTCGTTACCAAGAGAGCACATCGCTAACTTATTAACAACCGGCCAAGTAGTAAACGTGGGCGACGCTCTGCATAATACCTTAATTCTGATACTCTTGTAGTTTCGGGAGGCTTATTTTTACTGTCCTGGATTTGTGAACGAGCCCAGTGCCCATCTGGTGTTGAGTGGTTCGTGGAGCTCATAGATATCAAAACATAAGTGCCGCCAGACATGAGGTCGAATTCTCAATTTTATCATGTACTAGCTGACCCGGCAGACTTTGTAGTGCCTCAATGGATAAATAAAAAACCTAAGCTTTTGTATAAAATAAACTTAAAACAAACAAAAAGAACAAGGAAGGAAGGAAAAGAACAAAAGGAAGTATGTATATATAGTTTGATATATTATGTATTAGTGTTTTTTATTTTTATTATTGTTATTGTGTATTGTATCAATAAGTAAATTGATTAGATTGTACTCTTCTACCCTCTCATCATCGCTTTCCCTCTTTAAGAACGGTTAGCTGGTAGATAACTCAATTGTTGAGTTAAGCTCGCCATTCTATAACTTTTCGCAATTACTGTATTATATTTACACAGTTAGTGTGTGCAATAAAGAATAAAGAAGAACCCGTCCGACGGGTGACACATGAAAGGAAAAACAAAATTGTTATTTTTATTTAATTCCGAGTATTTTTATATTTATCTACCTTTTAATCCTTCTCTGGATTTCTATAAATAATTCAAGACCAAAATTGGCTAAATCGGTCCAACCGTTCTCGAGTTTTAGCGAAACTAACGAACAGCAATTCATTTTATACTTTTTTTTTTATTGCTTAGATGGGTGGACGAGCTCACAGCCCACCTGGTGTCAAGTGGTTACTGGAGCCCATAATCATCTACAACGTAAATGCGCCACCCACCACCACTTATATATATAGATCATGTATTTTATTTTATATTATTGTCCCACCCGTCTACTCCGATCACATAAACTCGATGGAAGATCATCCAGGATATTTTTGTTGCGCAGTAATGAAATAAAATGTAAAATTTCCATATTTTTTTATTGCTTAGATAGGTGGACGAGCCCACAGCCCACCTGGTTGTTAAGTGGTTACTGAATCTAATAGATATCTACAGCGTAAACGCGCCACCCACCTTGAGATATAAGTTCTAAGGTCTCAGTATAGTTACAACGGCAGCCACACCCTTCAAACCAAAACGCATTACTGCTTTACGGCAGAAATAGGCAAAGTGGTGGTACCTACACGTGCGGACTCACAAGGTGGTTCTACTACCAGTAATTTTATTTTAGTTTGATTTTACTTAAGCACTACTTTGTATGTTTATTTATGAGGCCAAAGGAGATTTTGATCGTCTCCTTTTAAGATTATTCTCGGATTATCCTTTGCAGATATTTATCTATTGTAAGCTTAAAAGTAATAATAAAATATATTTTTTCGTAGTTTGTCTTTTTCTCAGGTTTTTCTTACTAGTTTCCTTGTATACCAAGGAAATATCGTTTTTTTGTATATTTCTCCTTATTTTATATTTTAAAAAACCTTTAGATTATTCCATTCCCATAAAAGCATAAAATATTATCAGTATTTAATTAGGCATAGGCAAAATTGTTGAATCAGTTTTTTAAAGGATTTCTGGCCTAACAGACACAAAGCCCGATGAACATTCGTTTCGAATGATGTTACGATGCTGGAATTCGAAGGTTCTAGAAGGTATTATTTAATGTAAAGGCGAACCTTGGAGCAGTAAAGAAATACCCACAAACTGTTTAACTATGAGTGTTAAGACGTAGTATAATGGACATGATGAAGATGAAACTATTTAATATAAAACGGTGTCATGAAAGCAAAATTCAAATCTTGTGAAAGTTATTAAAATTTTGCGAAACATAGCTAGCTAGCTGTCTTGAAGCAGATATGAAATCAAATACTAAAATTTTTGTAAATTTTGCGCGAAGAAACATTGCATTAAATTTTTTTTTATTGCTTACTTGAGGTCAAGGCCCACCTGATGTAAAATTTTTTTTTTTTTTTTTTTTTTTCCTACCTATGCTTAAATAGCCTTGAGAGGCTATTTCAGCTTCGCCCTAACGTTAGTAGGTGAGCTCGCGGGGCTCAACCGGAGAGTTGCTAACACTGACCCTAGCAAGAGCAGTGCTTCGCAGAATCTACCACCGGATCGGAAACGCGACCCACTGAGAAGATCCGGCGAGAAACTCAGTGGGGTGGTGTCTATGGGTTAGTTCGCTCGTCGAGCCCTTCGTCGCAAGCGACGGGTTCGACGAGGACGGTGACCGGTGCTTGTGGTGCCTAAAAGCACCGTTAATGGATCAGGAGGATCCGTAATGACGTGCTTTGGGCGACGTCGACGGTTTACCATTCGGTCTACTGGGTCGGGTATGTAATTTCCAGCGGCTACGATGAGAGGGTTCTCATGTCGTGCCGCCTTCTCAAAATGGCGCAGCGATGCCGACTGTAGATACTTACTAAGAGAGTCGAGCTCCAGGTCATCGTGGAGATCCACATTCCTAAGGAACCATGGCGCTCCGACGGCTATCCTGCAGAATCGTGATTGAATAACCTGAAGGGATTTCAAGTGGGTACGGGCTGCGTGAGCGAACACTACGCTTGCATACGTCATGACGGGGCGTATACAAGTTTTGTAGAGAGTTACCTTATTGCGGAGGGACAGTTTGCTTCGACTACAAAGCATTGGATAGAGTCGTCCTAGAATAAACGTGGCGCGGTCGCGTACCGTTTTTATATGGGGACGGAATGTCATCCCTCTGTCGAGGGTGACGCCTAGATATTTGACCTTCGAGACCCACGGTATGGGCTGGCCAAAGAGAGTGATGGGACTAACGGCGGAGGTGTTTGCGCGCCTACTACGGAGTGGGATGCTCGAAGTGATGTTCGGAGGGCGACCCCTTTTGAAGAGCACCGCTGCGCTTTTCGTGGGGTTGATGTCAATTCGCCACTTCCGGAACCACTGTCCCATGGTGGCTACTGCGATCTGGAGTCGCCGATGAAGCAGCGACATCTTCCTACACGAGTAGTAGATAGCCGTGTCATCGGCGAAGAGCGCTAGATGGGTCTCCGGAGACCGGGGTATATCATTGATATACAAACTAAATAATAACGGGGAGAGCGCGGAGCCTTGCGGGACTCCGGCAGTCAGTTGACGGGGACGAGAACGAGTTCCCTCTACTCGATATCGAAACGAACGGTTCGACAAGAAGTCTCGTATGATGAGCACGAGTCTGTCTGGCACTCCCATGTTGTACAGTTTGTAAATTAAACCGTTGTGCCAGACTTTGTCGAACGCCTTCGCGATGTCGAAGAAGAGGGCGCCGGTCGGGATTTGTTTACGCCTATTTAGTCCTATCAGAATGTGCTCCGTGAGGCGGTGCACTTGTTGTACGCACGAGTGTTTTGAGCGGAATCCGAACTGTTCGTCTATGAGAATTTTGTTCGCGGTAACAAAATCCCAGAGGCGTTTCCTAAGGAGACGTTCGTAAATTTTTCCTATCGTCGAGAGGAGACTAATCGGACGGTAACTAGAAGTTTCGTTTCTCGGTTTGCCCGGCTTATGTATACCGATAACGTCCGCTTCTTTCCACACCGCGGGAAAGATGCAGTGCGTCATAGCGGCATTTAAAATTGTAGCCAACATTGCTATCAGTTGGACTGGCAAAAATTTTAGCGCGCGGTTGTGGATGCCGTCGGAGCCTGGTGCCTTCCTAGGTTGGAGGTTGTGGATTGCGTCTCTAACTTCGTCAGTGGTAATGGGGGGTAACGCGTCCGAGGGCGGCAGGGAAGCTCTGCGCTCGACCTCCCTGTCGACTAACTCGGTGTGTTCGGGGTCCGCGTGTTGAGTGCTGGTCGTGCACTGCTCACGCAGTGCATCGGCCAGCAGCTCAGCCTTGTCATCGTCATCGAATGCCGGTGGTTGGCCTGAAGGGCGTAAGAGGGGAGGCATAGTAGCGGTAGTTTCGGATTTGAGAGTCCTAGCTAGTCGCCAGTATGCTTGGTGGGAGGGCGCGAGTTGTTCTAAATAACTATGCCAATTATCGTTACGCGCGTCGCTTAAGCGGGAGTGGACTTCGCGTTGTAGACGACGCATCTGAGTCCGGTTTGAATGCGTGGGAAGACGATCGTAGGCCCGGATTGCCGCGTTCCTGACTCTTAAGAGATACCTAAGATCGGGGGACAGTCTGATGCGGTGGAAGCTGTCCTCCACATCGACTTCTTTTGAAGATCTAATGATCGCGGAAGAGATGTGATCGGTAATGATGTTTATGGATTCGACGGTGTCCTCGGGGGATGGATTCGAATCCGGGCCGTAAGGGAGGATTGGCGGAGCGGCGTCGGCTAGGCACGTGCCCAGCTTATTCCAATCCACCATGGTCCTCGTAACAGTGACTGGGTTGTGAGGGCGACCGAGCTGCATAACGACAGGTCGGTGGTCTGAGTCGAGCTCTGACATTGCTTCGATGGAACGCAAGCGCAGAGTTACGTTCCTAAGCAATGCCAGGTCTATAGTGCTCGGACGGAGCGCGATGTTATACGGATAACATGTTGGAGTTGGGGGACCGACTATTTCAAAGGTGAGGTCGTCTATAAACGCGTCGAGACGCCTACCGTTAACGTTTGTACGATGGCAGTTCCACCTAGTGTGGTGGCAATTTAAATCGCCTGCCGTAGTCTCCCGTGCCGAACAGTGACTCGATGTCACTGCTCAGGAGGGGCTTGTCCGGGGGGAGATAAACGGATGCGATGACGATCGGCTGGTGTCCCGTCAGCGAGATACGGCACACTGACGCCTCGATATGTAAGAGCGAGGGAGTATCGAGAGGGACAACGTGCAGGGCCCGTCTATAGTAAATGGCAGTCCCGCCTTTCGAGGCGGTGAGTCTGTCATTCCTAACCATGACGTAGTTCGCGACTTTCGGGTCGCGACGCGAGGGCTTCAGACAGGTCTCCTGCACTAACAAGATATCTATAAGATTGTCGCGGAGGAATTCGAAAATTTGATCGCGTTGCCGCGCGAGTCCGTTAGCATTGTAGAATGCTAACGTAAGGGAATACGGTTTTTCTCTACCCTTTTGCGCCATTGATTACCGGTAAAGATTTTATAACGTACGCGACACGGACTCGTAAACGTCCATGTGATCGAAAGCGACCGCGAGCCGCTGTTCGGGGGTTACCGACCTACGGATAGCGTCAGCGAACGATCGCAGACGAAGTTCACCGCGGTGACGAAGTCGCGCACGAGCGCGAAGTCGTTGGCGGCAGAGGGTTGCGGGGGACGGAACGCGGGCGCGGGGCGAGGTGCGAGCAGGGGCTGGGGCGCGGGGCGTGTCACGAGCGGGGGCGGAGGTGCGGTTTTCGTTCCCGCCTTCGTATACGGCAGCGGTTTTTTCCACGCCGAGACCGTGGGAACTGCAGCCGGCAGGAAGGCGGGTTTCGGCACTGAAGGTGCCAAAGTCTTTGGGCCGACGGTTCGCGGAGCCGGGTGGGTTGGACGTTTTCGCGGAGGATGTTAAATGATAACCGGAGCCCATAAAAATCTACAACGTAAATTCCAGCACCTACCTTGCGCCAAGATTTGTAAAGTATCAGTTTTAGCAGTACAACAGCTGCTCCAATCTTTAAACCGAAACGCATTACTGCTTCATGGCAGAAATAGGCAGGATAGTAACACCCAAGACGTCCAGTAAGTTACAAATAATAAAACTTTGAGAATATAGCATTGCACAGATCTCGTATTGTAAGATTTGATTGGTCATTAGTATTTACTTTTGCTTTTGCAAGTCGTAGATAGAATTAAAATTACTCTTACGTCTAACCGTGAGCGACCACGAACAATGTAAAGTATTTTAAACGTCGCAAATAAAAAACAATGAAACTAATAATAAAATTAATCTACCGTAAAAATGGTTTTTCAGTTTTAAGAATGAATCGCAGTGCTCAGTCGGTTACAACTTACTTAGTACAATTTATATCATCTATATTTGAAAATAATAATATACTATTTTTTAAATACAATCAATCACTCTGTGCTATCTTTTCTTTCCTATGATATGAAATATATCCACATGGCATAAGAATATATGCACCTAGGACTTGAATATCTTTAAAAAGAAACGGACCCCGAAATCAAGAAAAAAGTATCACTTAGTAAATATATTACATAGTAAAGTATCACTAAAGTATCACCTATTATTCATTGTGTTGCTCCATAAAACAGAACCTATTTTCGTCTCGGACAGCAAATTCATATAGAAATTATTTTCCTCGAGTTCTGAACTCTGAACCAACATACAACTGAGCAAGTCAGTTATTTCTTGCTAATTAACGAATGCAAGTGGGGAGAGCATTGTTCTTGTTTAAGAGGCTCACAGTTGAGACATACACCAAGTTTAGTTTAATTAGGTTTCGTGTTGAAGGAACTTAAATGACTTTCGTTTTCGCGAAATATAATATAGAAAATGGAAAAAACGTAAATGAAAATTGTTAATAGTTGAATTTATTGTTAATGCAGCCGGAGGAATCTTAGGATGCTACTACTAAGGTGTATTTACACAAAGCTTAGGATCTATTTACACATAATATTATAAAGGTCGAATTTTCAGTCCATTGTTTGGCCAGCCGAATTTCAAAGCCTATTCAATAACTTACAATAATTATTTAGACAGTAAAATTTTTATTGAATAAACAGCAAATTATTTTGCGTTAGTTTACAGGTGATAACCAGCCACATTCCACATTGACTATAACTGATTGTATAGAAAAGACAAATTCGTTAAATCTACTTGACCACCGCTAATTATCTTTAGTAGTATAACAAAAATCTTCCTCCATACCAACCACAAAATACACGAGTGCCAAAAAACCTTTTTCATTATTACTATTTAACCTTGTTTGCTCAAATTTGAGCCTGCAATACAGTTGGCAAGTAGCAAGCAAGTAGCAGTAATACTATTATCTGTTCTGCCATTGATAATTCTTGTCAATTGAATTCTTTTCTCACTTTAGTAAAGGTGATACTCATCTTGCTATATATACTGGGTTCCGATAACAACCTATCCTCAGATGGGCCGTGAGTCCATGAATCTAGACAAACAGAAAAATACAAAGCATTTGCAAAAATTGCCCTCAAACATAACAATCTATAATGTGCTATTTTATTAAAACAAATGCTTTCCATAGAATAATTATGTAAAGGGTGCCGGCTACAAGTGCCCATTTTCATACACGAAATCATACAATGCCCTTGTATTTGTTGTTCAAGTGGCGAACGTTCGATTGCTCCATACGGCCAAATTAGATTTCGGCTGGAAGGTAAAGTTTCCTCTCAAAACAAAGGGCTAACGTACAATACGATCAAATAAACATTGCTCTCTTTGCTTTTGTATTGAAGACATTCGAGACTCGAATATTCGGTTTGCTTCGGTAATGCTTTCCGTTTGAGTTTAGTGCTTCGATTTTAGAGAATTGGTTTTTCTTTGTAGCCTACGCTAGCAGCGAGCTAGCCTGTTAATATTCTCCCAATAAATAGAATACATATTTAATTTTCACATTACTTAAATTGTTTACTGGTAGTAGGACCTCTTGTGAGACCGCGCGGGTGGGTATCAATCACCACCCTGCCTATTTCTGCCGTGAAGCAGTAATGCATGTCGGTTTGAAGGGTTGGGCAGCCGTTGTAACTATACTTGAGACCTTAGAACTTATATGTCAAGGTGGGTGGCGCATTTACGTTGAGGATGTCTATGGGCTCCAGTAACCACTTAACATCAGGTGGGCTGTGAGCTCGACCACCCATCTAAGCAAGAAAAAAAAAGTTTTTGTCCAGTTAATTCACGTTTAAAACTTAATTTAAAAAACGACTGTAAATATAGCTAGCTGCCTTTTCAATGTTTATTTCATAATTTCTTATAGCACAACATTAATTTATTTACTCCAGCCACCCGAAGAAAATTTGCCACCACTTAAAATTGATGTCATAAAATCTAGACAGAACTCTAGAAAATGAAGCGGACGCGGTTCGCGCTCCAATATAATGCAACTGGGTCAATAACTACTTCCAGTTCTTAAGGGGAAGGTCAATCAGGCTTGGCTCTTAATTGAGTCGAAGGCTGTGACTGTTAAATCAGTTAAGGCGCGGTACACTTCAGAAAACTTTCCGGAGTCAATCTGCATAAAAATTAGATGGGAGCCCTTGAACGTTGGCGCCGATTGCGTTATTAATCCGCTTTGTTTACGTAAATTTTGTCTAAAAATAACTTTCGTAACAACTTTGATGGTACAACTTTTAAACGTCTGACTTAAATTTGTAAATTGTTGTAACGGAACAAATTCTATTGTATTTTGAATGGCATTAGACATTTTAGATAGATTATTGAGAACAAAACTGGTCGTGCGATATCGGCCGTTTTCATATTTTTTAAATTTATTATTTAAAAGGTTATTCGAGCTCACGAGTAACTTGGTCTTAAAGTGGGGTAGGGTGGTTTCTGGGTGCCATAGACATCTATATTTTTTATGTTCTATTTCTGACTTCTTTAAACTTATAATAATTATTTAGCACAATATTATCAATTATTAAATTTAGTAAACGCAAATAAACAATCTTCTCCGGTATGTAATCGCGAAGTAGCTGCTTTTGAGCTTAGGTCTTAGGTCTCCTTCGGAAGCGCTCGGGCAGTTTCCCAAATCGCAAATCGTTAGCAAATCCCACCCCTCCTGGTTGAGCCTTTGCTCGCCCACCTGTCCTGGTGAAACCGGGAAAGACCTCCGGCCACCAGTACTCCTTCCTTCATAAAAATAAAATAAAATAAGCAACATCATACCAGTATAAAATTTATTGCGTGGTGCTTTAACACAGAGATATCTACACAATAGAAAAAATCCATAGTTAGCACTGAAAGAAATTTTAAATCCTTTATTACATTTATATCAAACCCTGCCCTCACTTCGCTTCGGAAAAATTTAATTTTATTATTGATAGCTGAGTCCCGCGATGCTACCCGCAGTTATTGTCGTACCCCGAGTGACGCCACGGGGCGAAGCTAGTCTAAAAAAGTAGCCAAAGTTACTCCTTATATCATCAGATACCTATCAGTGAAAGTCTGGTAAAAATCGGTTCAGCCGCTCTAGAGATTAGCCGGAACAAAAAGACAGACCGACAGACAGACAGACAAAAATTGTAAAAAATGTTATTTTGTACTGTATGTACCGTAAAATAATATATATTCATATGCATGTAGTAAAATGCGGTTATTTCCATATTACAAACAGACACTTCAATTTTATTTATATGTATAGATAAGAAAGAAAAAAAAATACATACTATAAATTTTAAGAATTCAAGTGGTCTAATTCCGCTTGGTTTTTTATTCCTACCTATGCTGATAGCCTTGAGAGGCTATTTCAGCTTCGCCCTAACGTTAGTAGGTGAGCTCGCGGGGCTCAACCGGAGAGTTGCTAACACTGACCCTAGCAAGAGCAGTGCTTCGCAGAATCTACCACCGGATCGGAAACGCGACCCACTGAGAAGATCCGGCGAGAAACTCAGTGGGCTGTGTCTATGGGTTAGTTCGCTCGTCGAGCCCTTCGTCGCAAGCGACGGGTTCGACGAGGACGGTGACCGGTGCTTGTGGTGCCTAAAAGCACCGTTAGTGGATCAGGAGGATCCGTAATGACGTGCTTTGGGCGACGTCGACGGTTTACCATTCGGTCTACTGGGTCGGGTATGTAATTTCCAGCGGCTACGATGAGAGGGTTCTCATGTCGTGCCGCCTTCTCAAAGTGGCGCAGCGATGCCGACTGTAGATACTTACTAAGAGAGTCGAGCTCCAGGTCATCGTGGAGATCCACATTCCTAAGGAACCATGGTGCTCCGACGGCTATCCTGCAGAATCGTGATTGAATAACCTGAAGGGATTTCAAGTGGGTGCGGGCTGAGTGAGCGAACACTACGCTTGCATACGTCATGACGGGGCGTATACAAGTTTTGTAGAGAGTTACCTTATTGCGGAGGGACAGTTTGCTTCGACTACAAAGCATTGGATAGAGTCGTCCTAGAATAAACGCGGCGCGGTCGCGTACCGTTTTTATATGGGGACGGAATGTCATCCCTCTGTCGAGGGTGACGCCTAGATATTTGACCTTCGAGACCCACGGTATGGGCTGGCCAAAGAGAGTGATGGGACTAACGGCGGAGGTATTTGCGCGCCTACTACGGAGTGGGATGCTCGAAGTGATGTTCGGAGGGCGACCCCTTTTGAAGAGCACCGCTGCGCTTTTCGTGGGCTTGATGTCTATTCGCCACTTCCGGAACCACTGTCCCATGGTGGCTACTGCGATCTGGAGTCGCCGATGAAGCAGCGACATCTTCCTACACGAGTAGTAGATAGCCGTGTCATCGGCGAAGAGCGCTAGATGGGTCTCCGGAGACCGGGGTATATCATTGATATACAAACTAAATAATAACGGGGAGAGCGCGGAGCCTTGCGGGACTCCGGCAGTCAGTTGACGGGGACGAGAACGAGTTCCCTCTACTCGATATCGAAACGAACGGTTCGACAAGAAGTCTCGTATGATGAGCACGAGTCTGTCTGGCACTCCCATGTTGTACAGTTTGTAAATTAAACCGTTGTGCCAGACTTTGTCGAACGCCTTCGCGATGTCGAAGAAGAGGGCGCCGGTCGGGATTTGTTTACGCCTATTTAGTCCTATCAGAATGTGCTTCGTGAGGCGGTGCACTTGTTGTACGCACGAGTGTTTTGAGCGGAATCCGAACTGTTCGTCAATGAGAATTTTGTTCGCGGTAACAAAATCCCAGAGGCGTTTCCTAAGGAGACGTTCGTAAATTTTTCCTATCGTCGAGAGGAGACTAATCGGACGGTAACTAGAAGTTTCGTTTCTCGGTTTGCCCGGCTTATGTATACCGATACCGTCCGCTTCTTTCCACACCGCGGGAAAGATGCAGTGCGTCATAGCGGCATTTAAAATTGTAGCCAACATTGCTATCAGTTGGACTGGCAAAATTTTTAGCGCGCGGTTGTGGATGCCGTCGGAGCCTGGTGCCTTCCTAGGTTGGAGGTTGTGGATCGCGTCTCTAACTTCGTCCGTGGTAATGGGGGGTAACGCGTCCGAGGGCGGCAGGGAAGCTCTGCGCTCGACCTCCCTGTCGACTAACTCGGTGTGTTCGGGGTCCGCGTGTTGAGTGCTGGTGGTGCACTGCTCTTGCAGTGCATCGGCCAGCAGCTCAGCTTTGTCATCGTCATCGAATGCCGGTGGTTGGCCTGAAGGGCGTAAGAGGGGAGGCATAGTAGCGGTAGTTTCGGATTTGAGAGTCCTAGCTAGTCGCCAGTATGCTTGGTGGGAGGGCGCGAGTTGTTCTAAATAACTATGCCAATTATCGTTACGCGCGTCGCTTAAGCGGGAGTGGACTTCGCGTTGTAGACGACGCATCTGAATCCGGTTTGAATGCGTGGGAAGACGATCGTAGGCCCAGATTGCCGCGTTCCTAACTCTTAAGAGATTCCTAAGATCGGGGGACAGTCTGATGCGGTGGAAGCTGTCCTCCACATCGACTTCTTTAGAAGATCTAATGATCGCGGAAGAGATGTGATCGGTAATGATGTTTATGGATTCGACGGTGTCCTCGGGGGATGGATTCGAATCCGGGCCGTAAGGGAGGATTGGCGGAGCGGCGTCGGCTAGGCACGTGCCCAGCTTATTCCAATCCACCATGGTCCTCGTAACAGTGACTGGGTTGTGAGGGCGACCGAGCTGCATAACGACAGGTCGGTGGTCTGAGTCGAGCTCTGACATTGCTTCGATGGAACGCAAGCGCAGAGTTACGTTCCTAAGCAATGCCAGGTCTATAGTGCTCGGACGGAGCGCGATGTTATACGAATAACATGTTGGAGTTGGGGGACCGACTATTTCAAAGGTGAGGTCGTCTATAAACGCGTCGAGACGCCTACCGTTAACGTTTGTACGATGGCAGTTCCACCTAGTGTGGTGGCAATTTAAATCGCCTGCCAGGATGACAGAGTCTCCCATGCCGAACAGTGACTCGATGTCACTGCTCAGAAGGGGCTTGTCCGGGGGGAGATAAACGGATGCGATGACGATCGGCTGGTGTCCCGTCAGCGAGATACGGCACACTGACGCCTCGATATGTGAGAGCGAGGGAGTATCGAGAGGGACAACGTGCAGGGCCCGCCTATAGTAAATGGCAGTCCCGCCTTTGGAGGCGGTGAGTCTGTCATTCCTAACCATGACGTAATTCGCGACTTTCGGGTCGCGACGCGAGGGCTTCAGACAGGTTTCCTGCACTAATAGAATATCTACAAGATTATCGCGGAGGAATTCAAAAATTTGATCGCGTTGCCGCGCGAGTCCGTTAGCATTATAGAATGCTAACGTAAGGGAATACGGTTTTTCTCTACCTTTTTGCGCCATTGGTTACCGGTAAGATTTTATAACGTACGCGACACGGACTCGTAGACGTCCATGTGATCGAAAGCGGCCGCGAGCCGCTGTTCGGGGGTTACCGACCTACGTATCGCGTCTGCGAACGATCGCAGACGGTCGAAGTTGACCGCGGTGACGAAGTCACGCACGAGCGCGAAGTCGTTGACGGCAGAGGGTTGCGGGGGACGGAACGCGGGCGCGGGGCGTGTCACGAGCGGGGGCGGGGGTGCGGTTTCCGTTCCCGCCTTCGTATACGGCAGCGGCTTTTTCCACGCCGAGACCGTGGGAACTGCAGCCGGCACGAAGGCGGGTTTCGGCACTGAAGGTGCCGAAGCCTTTGGGCCGACGGTTCGCGGAGCTGGGTGGGTTGGACGTTTTCGCGGAGCCCTGGGACATCCACGGTAGTTCGCGGGGTGCCCCTGCTTAAGGCATAGGACACAGCTGGGAGGTTCGGTCGCGGTTTCCCTATCTCTAACGCAATCTAACGTAGCGTGATCGCCGAGGCATTTCACGCAGCGGGGGCGCGCGTGGCAATTACGCGCTGAGTGGCCATAGAGTTGGCACCTGTAGCACTGCCCGGGAGTGCCACGCTTATGGGGGCTTCGATCGAGATCCCGGATAGGGCGCAAATTGTCGTGAGACATGCGATCTTCTTTTAGGCTTTTATATTATAGGGCTGTTTGCCCCGCCCGCTGTGTATCCGGTGCACACTAACTATCGGGAGGGCCTGAGCGGTCAGATCCTCCTTTATGTAGTCGATGTCGAGTTCTTTAGCTCGCGGTCCTCCTGAAGAGCATAGGTGTGGAAACCTATGTTCTCCTTTCGGAGGTATGCTGAGAGGGCCCTATGGTCGCCCGGCGTTGCGACCTTTATCTGAATCCCATGCGCGACGTTACGCGCATGGGTATAATTAATTTTATTTGCCTAAAGGGCCTGGGAAACGCGGTTCCACGCAGTTTTTTCCTGGAGAATCAGCGGGGGCGGGGCAGCTACTTTAGGAGCGGGCGCGGGTTTGGGGCGCGGCGGTGGGGTTACGCGGCGAGCGGAGTCCGACTCCGGTGTCACGACTACCTGCGGGCGGGAGGCGGTCGCGGATTTAGTCTGCTTCGTCGTGGAGCTCCGGGACTCCACGGCGCGAGTACGCTTTTTACCGCGCGTTACGGTTTGGAACCCATCCGAAGTTCCAGGCTGAGGGCTTGACGCGGATTCGAAATCCATCTCCGATTCGGTATCGGAGCCTGAACTTGAAACGATCGAGGTCGCGGCGGACGTAGCGCGTGATGACGTAACCGACGCGGGCGCGGGGGTGGGGGTAGCGCTAGGCGCTTCGTGAGTCGCATCGTGGGAACGTGCGCTCGAACTTGACGCGGCGGCGGGGGGCGCGCGGCGTGCCTCCGAGGCACGGTTGAGAAACGCGGCGACGGACGCGGGGGGGGAGGGATTGCCACGAGCGGCCCTATAGCTGAGATACTCGGCCCTAATTGACGGTTACCTATCCCGGAGGAACCCGACAATGTCCCTAGCACTTTCACTGTCACACACAAAATCTTCGCTCATCTTCGGTCTTCTTGCCCGGGGGGGGGCGGCCCCGGGACTTTTGTTGAACTCGCCGAAAGGCGAGGCCACGGATAGGATTTGTAACCCCCCTGTGCTGCAGGACAGCAAGGAGCAGGGGGGGGGAATGCCTATGCCGTGAAAACGGCAATCGGCGGGGAAAAGGAAAGGAACCCGCTCGGGCTGTATAGTGCTACAGCAGGCAGAATCGCGAGCGGGGGTCTAGTCTTGAAAAAGACTGTTGTTTTGGGAAGGGTTAGGAAATCGCTAGCCTGTGAGTGCCACAGGAAGCCTGATCGTAGCGATTGGTTTTGCCTTGAAAAAGGCAGTTGGTAAAGGGTGGGTTCGCGGTTACAACACTTTAGCGCACAAAAATGGACTCCGAGACGCAAATCGCAAGCGACCAACGGATCGGCACGTCCGCACTACTGAATTGTAAGCACGATGTATTCACGGTCACTACACTGTCGAGCACAACTGTGAGTTCAGAGACGCAGCTCGCAAGCGGGCCACGGATCGGAAAGCACGTCCGCGCACGACCGAGTCGTGAGCGAGAATGTCCGCTTGGTCATGAACTAAAAGTGCGCGTTCTGAGGCGAATTTCTGTCACGTATTTGCATTCCTGACCGAAAATTTATTACTAGCTCATTCGCAGAAGCTCACCGCAGTAAGGTATACTATAATTGTTATCTTGAACACGTTACACAGATTTTTATAATTAAATATATCTATTATCTTTTAGTTACATCTATGGAATAGGATTCAATATGCCAATAATAATACCAAGATTTGCATTTACATGAGCTCTCAACAAAGATTTTACGGACGGCGGTCTCTCTCCTATACTGTGTTTAATATAATATGACGGTCTAGGGGTAAAGCCATTTGTTCTGTGGATGATCATCCCTGATAATACAAAGTACTAAAAATATATCCAAATTAAATTATAGTTTATATATACAACCAGAGTTTCAATCTAATGAATCGTGAGTGAAATTTAAATTGAGCATATAAGGCTTAATTTTATAAGACACTTTTCATCCAAATTGATATTAAATACTTGCAGCTCTAACTAAAGAACATATTTGTATCTATTTTTTATTACTTATTTTAAAAAACGAAATATAGGTCTTCGATTTTAGCTGCGCTTAGGGCAGATATGACTTTTAAATTGTATATTCCTATATCCTTTATGTTTGGTACCAAAATCGACTTGGCGGTGTAAACTTCATCACGTTCTCTTACGCTGTCATGCCTCATACACGCCACAGCTCTCGAATCTCTTGTGTATGCCGTCGTGTATGATAAACATTTCATTTCTACACCAAGCGAGTTGTATACTCCATGTGTATTTGCGTTATATCACTTCCTTTAGATGACGCATTTTGGCACATACCGCCCGGCCTTGGAATAAACATGGTATTTCCTGAGGGCTATGACAGATCCTTTTCCAAATCAGGTTCGAGGTGAGTTCTCAACGGTAGTCCACAGCTTGGCTGTGCCCCTGGCATTGCTGAAGTTCACGAGTAACGGTTCTTTATCGGGTGGACCACATGTTAATCTGCTTAGACGGACAATAAAAACATATTATTAGGTCCAAGTTTCAAATGTATCGTAAAACGATTATTCCACTTAGAACCAGAACGAATGACTGCTCCACGGAATGAAGTAAGTAGGATAGTCGAAACCACCAATATAAATACGGACTATTACAATATAACAAAATAAATAACAAAAACTAAATAAACTATCACTTTTGTCCTAGTTTTAAATTCACTGGCTCATTCATATTTTTTGTATTTTATGACCAATACGCCCGGGCTATTACTTATTAAAAAGCAATTTAAACACACGACTTCAGAACGTTATTGGAAAACGAGCGATATCGAATGGATTTTAGATGCAGTTTCTACGAATTTTATGCAAAATTGCCGTTTTATGACCGCTTATCCAGTTTCAAGCGCATTCTAAGGTTGTAAAAGATCTTCCGAATATGATTCCACCATCTTATCTTTAACTATTGATCGATACTGGTAATTCTACCTTTTATATCTGTACACTCTACAGTACGTAATCGTAAGTATTTTGGTGGTTATAATTTTTACATTAGCGGCTTTTGGAAGGAATCTTCAGCGGTAGGCAGCGGTTTAATAGTTAGTGGATGGTTAATTTCCAGAACCGACAACAGAAGATCGTCAAAAAAAGCTTCAGTATCTTAAGTTAGGCGATCCAATGTTTTAACTTTGGGTCCGCGGCCTGCTCTCAACATCTGCAGACCGTCAAGACAAACATACATCGCGTCCCCCTAAGCGCAGACACCTCAGATGAGGTTCGACCCTCTGCCTGAAAAAAAGGCGGTACAATATTAAAACAAAACGTATTATCCAACTGCTCCTCGGATTATTTATTTTATTTATCAGTTTAAATTACAGAAAATTGTACTCAATCCCCATTATTTTAGGGCATACATTTACGAGTTTTATTACAAAGAAAAATCCCGTTTAAAACGATGTCCCCGAAGTAACTTAATGCTCTCCTAAACGACCGGCAGGCGTGTCATAATAAAACTTCATGAAAATATGTACGTGGAACTTGCCTTTTTGTCGTAGAGGCGACATACTCTTGGAGTCAAGAATTCTTGCCAAATTAAGTAATCGTGTAAGTGTCGACGCCTACAGACATCGCCCTAATTTGGTCTTCTGACAAATTGGCTCAGACAATTCATTATAGCAACGAGTATTGTGTTGACAACAGCGTGAGTTGTAAAAACGATGTAATGTGCCGTTAGAGGGAAAGGATATTTGTTGATTTCGTACTGTTTTCTTGGTTTTACTTCCCGATAGCAGTAAAACGAGTTCGGATTAATATTTATTTAACAAAAAACACGTTTTATGGATTCGCGGTTTGTTAGTTTTCTTGGGTCATATCAAACCATTTGGCTATTTGTAAATATGAGGATTCGACTATTCTTTCAATATGAAAATTGGTACCTTTAACTTTTTACTCACCTGCTATTGCTCATCTAGTGTTAGGACCTTAAAACATGAGATCGAAGTCCAAATTGAATTCAACACGGTACCCATGCTTTGCAACAAAAACAAGCGGGTACTGGGTACTTACTTATCTGGGGCGTAAGAATTTGAATTAGAAAATAAAAATTAACTAATCAAGTTATTTGCTAATGCCATTTTTCATATTACTTATGCTCACCATGCTTGATATTATAGTGTTGTAAGTATCAGATATTTATTTACTTTAATTTTTAACTTTCAAAACGTGGCTTAATATTTCTCACAACATTACATAAGTTAATTCATTTCTTTTGTATAGTCATTTTTAAAAGTTAGTTCAGACGCGTACTATTTTATTAACTTAGTTTTTACTGGTCGGGAGTAATAAATTTTTTTGTGACCTCATTAAACAACATTAAGCAACCACGTAAAATTTGTAAGGAATTTAATAGATGCACAAAAAGATTGCTTTTAGGTTTCATTATTGATTTTTCCCTTTCTTTTATATTACCAACGCTTAATTTTTGAAAGGAAGACTTTAAAGATATTTAAAAAAGTATTATCTTTGAAGCCCGCCTTTTACGGAAACTGTAAAGGTTTTTTTATTTCATAAATAGGCAGTGAGCCTTTGTAGAATTTAGAACAAGCTCCACATTAATCCGAAAGCGTGTTTTCTATTGCGCTTATCGGAAGTACTTTGGGACAACGCGCTTACAGAATTAACTGCCTACCTACCCATAGCTGGAGCATTTACATAACAGTACGGAGGTTTCATTGCTGTATAAGGAGTTTCTTGAAATTAGCGAAAGGCCCGAGGCAGTCCAGTTGAAACAATGTTGATTTTTGTGCGAAGTAATCATGTTAATAAAAAGCAGTGTAAACTTGGGAGTTACTTAGTCTTACTGGGCCTTGTTCAAGTTTTACTTGTTTATTCTTACGAACATACAAATTTTCCTTGTTTATGTTTCTCAAACGCTGATTCCTCGAGTCAGTTTGAGTCATCAGATTTATTAGAGCGTCTGTAGTCTAAAACGGTTAAACGTCCGATATAGTTATGGAATAATGCCACCCTCAAAATTCGATAAGCTTGTCTGACAGTGTGAGCAGTGTACATTGACAATTTTTTGAAACCTATAATCCGATAAACAAAATAACGTTTTTGATTTTGTGAGACCTTGTTGAAAGTACAGTTCTACAGTCATAGTTCTCTATTTATGCCTAATTCTGCCGTGAAGTAGTAATGCGTTTTGGTTTGAAGGGTGGCGCAGCCGTTGTCTATACTGAGACCTTAGGACTTATATCTCAAGGTGTTTGGCGTATTTACGTTGTAGATGTCTATGGGCTCCAGTAACCACTTAACATCAGGTGGTCTGTGAGCTCGTCCACTCATCTAAGCAATAAAAAAAAATTGACACAGAGGTTTTTATAAAAAATTGCTTTCTTGATTTAACTTATTAATGGAAGTAGCAACGATATTTTCTTCCGAGACGTCAAATTTGTAAATTAAAAAACTATTTTTCTTATCCTGTAATTACTCTCTATCGGACTAGTGCCAGGTCAAAGATAAAATCTAGACAACGCCTATATTAAAGGCGCTAATTTAATTTATTAAAATACGCACTGGCGACACTTCAGTCATGCTCACTTTTTTATAGTATAAACTGAATTTTCTGTTTCGATAAACTAATCATACTCTTTATTGATCTAGATACTTCGAGCTCACTCACGACTTGTCTAGTTTTAAATGATTACTGGAGCAAAAATACATAACTTGAATGCTTTGAAACATGAAGTAGAACCTCACTTGTCATATATAGAACGACATACAATTTACTCATTACAATCACTAAAAATTACCGTCCGCTAGACTTTAAGGTCGGCATAGATATTCCTATTCTGACATAGGCGTTAAGAATAAACTAAGAACGGATTTTACCCAGAATAATGTTTTATTTATCATTCCGTACATGATCGTTGCTACTGGTAACTTATAGACCAGAGATTTACACAAGCGACTATTTACATCCGGAAAATGTAATGTATTTAATTATTTATGAATAATAAATACAACTCGGGTGAAGCCGCGAGGCAAGTCTAATATTTTTTAACGCTAATACTGGTGCTTTGAATCACAACTAAATAAGCAAGATGATGAAACCTACTACTGTGAATTCAAAGCACGATCTGCCACATCTTATACGCAAATCCATACTGAACAATCGGCAAATGAAAAATCATTTGCACCAATATCGTTATTAAAATAATTGCCATAGGTAGGCTAAATTGTGTTAACTTTAAATTTTAAAAAAAGAACGCAAATTTCTTTAGAATTTTCACTACTTATAACTTACTTCTTCCCAACGCTTCGATCTACGCTAGGCGATTTTGCTCAAAGCAACCGCTATGAACTCCGTCTCGATAATAAACAGGACATACACATTTATTTCCTTTAGTAACACACATTTATAAACATACATTTACTAAGCTAAATTGCTCCATTTCGGCCGCAGTCTTACAACTGTGCTAACCCTTTGGATCACTGAGAAGTTTGTAATTACAACTTCTCCATTAACGAAGTGCTAAAATGAGTCGGAAGAGATATGGAGTTTGCCAAATCAGATCCAACAAAACGAACTCGCGTTCGGTGCTTTCAGTTCTCTGACAAGAATAATAAGTAAAAATGAATACTCGGTACGTTGATTAAATTGTTGAATCCTCGGCTGAGGACAATGAACTTGCTCGTTTGATAATTACGTATCAAAAGAACACGTCTATTTTGAAGTGTATGCTTGTTTATGTAACTTTGAAATGTCTGCAAGTTTTTTTTTATTGCTTAGATGGGTGGACGAGCTCACAGCCCTCCTGGTGTTAAGTGTTTACTGGAGCCCATAGACATCTACAATGTTAATGCACCACCCACCTTGAGATATAAGTTCTAAGGTCTCAGTATAGTTACAACGGCTGCCCCACCCTTCAAACCGAAACGCATTACTGCTTCACGGCAGAAAAAGGCGGGGTGGTGGTACCTACTCGTTCGGACTCACAAGAGGTCCTACCACCAGTAGGAGTTTGTGTGTTATATACTTTTATTCTTCATTACCGGCAACTGAGGTAGCAAATTAATTGTCATACATAATGCGTGGCATAAATCATAAGACTGTGATGACAAACCTCCAGTCATTTTGGACATTCATAAGAGCTGGTGTCAATATTTCACGTTTCACGTCACACAGACAGTATTTCAGGTTTACTAAACGTATACAATTTGGATCTTAAAAATAAAACATAAATAAAAGTGGGACATAATATATAGATTCAACCCGTAATCAATCTAAGCGATCACATCTACTTTCCTCTTTACTGTATTAAACTGTTATTGTACATTGAATATCCATGGAATTTAACACTTCGAACACAAATTCTGCCGAAATAAACAAAAGAATAGATGTCATAAAACCGGAGCCTTATTGATTGCGGTAATAAAAATAATCATTGTAAACACGGAAGGGCTATAAAAGGTCAGGCCTAACACCTGAAGTTAACCCTACGACTGCGACCGCATTTATCTGCCCGCTGTATTTACCTAGAGACCAAGTTTTTGTGACGGATTGGCCTAATTTAACATTCTGGTCCCCCTCACCATACGCCTGGCCGTGAGACACAACAAAAGTTTTACAGAAGGTTGAGTTTTTAATTAGAAAACATTTTAGCTTAAATTTTGATGGATTTTTTGGAGCAAGCTTTTTTTTATTATTTATAGTAGAAAAAAACACTTGAACAATAAAAATAACACTTGTCAGGGCTTCTTGCTTATTATTCACGTCTGTGGTAAGTAAAACAGCAGATTTCGTTACAGAAATATCATACATACCACGAGTATAAATAGTGCTGCAGTACGTCAGAGGTGCTTCCAAAAACCGGCATTGTGATGATCCCAATACTATAAGAAAAATGAATTCTTACCTGAACACATGCGCCCGTCATATTATATATTATTATAATATTATATACTATCAACGATATCCCTAGTGGATTGGCATAATGGTTGGAGTTTCTGATACTTAGGCGATGGATGCATCTTTCTCTCTGAGTGCGCTTTTTTGCTTTCACTAATATATAGATAATTTTTACTAAGATATTATGGGGCTTGACCGAAATAAAAGCTCAGTAATCAGATCTTGTGTACTGAGTACTCCAAATTTGCTTTAATTTTTGGCTGGCAATACTGTTAGGCCAAAAATTAAAGCAAATTTGGAGTTGATGTAATCTGTCACGTAACGTTATTTACTAAAGTTTATTTTTTTAAATTTATTTAATTAGTTGTACCAATAAAGTGACATTTATCAGGTATCTGTACCGACTTCTTCTTCTTGCCCTTTTCCCTAATTACGTGGGATCCGCGCCGCAAGTCCTTTTCATCATGCTGCATGGTATTTAGCATAGGTTTTACAACTGGCCGCCTGCCTGTCATCAACTCTACTCGAATCCGTTTCTTCTTGGTTTCCTTTATTTCATCCATTTTACGATCTATGATTTGTATTTTATTATTAAAAACATTTATGAGACTAAAACTTAGACTTTCAAATTCAGAAAAGATAAAAATATCTGTACTGTATCTGTAATGACGTGTAATATATCCCAATTGTAAATATAATACATATAACAATGCAAATAGTTTTAAACGTAATAACGTAAATAAATAAAAAAGATTGATTAACTATACAAATTCGTATTCATAAAGTAAAGGGTTGCGACAATAGTTTCCTTCGATTGCCTGCCAGGCGTGCTTCAATTGCGCACCATGTGTGATCATCGCCAGAAGAGTGTAAAAATAATTTTAATAGTCCTGGTAATTCTACGTTTCAGAATGGAATGCAAAAAAGTTTCGATGCAAATTTAGGCAGGATCGTGGTACTCGTTCGTACGGACTTTTTTCCTACCAACAGCATACACATTGTTATCCACAGACACAGCCTCTGAGTTTCTCGCCGTATTTTCTCAGTGGTTCACAATGCCGATCCGGTGGTAGGTTCAGCGCAGCACTGCTCTTGCTAGGGCAGATATTAGTGATTTATTTGCGACTGAGCCACGTGGGCTCGCCCATCAACTAAGAAGAAATCAGGAAGGTGGTAGGACCTCTTGTGAGTCCGCACGGGTAGGTACCACCGCCCCACCTATTTCTGCCGTGAAGCAGTAATGCGTTTCGGTTTGAAGGGTGGGGCAGCCGTTGTAACTATACTGAGACCTTAGAACTTATATCTTAAGGTGTGTGGGCGCATTTACGTTGTAGATGTCTATGGGCTCCAGTAACCACACAAATATAAGCAATAAAAAAAATTAAAAAACACTTATGATATCTTAAGCGATCTTAAGATATCTTTAATGCGATTTACAATAAGATCAATAAAAAAATCGTATTCGAATGCGTGCCCTACAACGCGACGTAAAGTCTCGCATCGCCGAAGTCCGAGATGCCAGATGGTCTGATTTCTTAGAAGGACTCGCGCCCTCCCAAAGGTCTTACTACCGCTTAGCTCGTACTCTCAAATCGGATACGGTAGTAACTATGCCACCCCTCGTAGGCCCCTCAGGCCGACTCGCCGCGTTCGATGATGACGAAAAAGCAGAGCTGCTGGCCGATACATTGCAAACCCAGTGCACGCCCAGCACTCAATCCGTGGACCCTGTTCATGTAGAATTAGTAGACAGTGAGGTAGAACGCAGAGCCTCCTTGCCACCCTCGGATGCGTTACCACCCGTCACCCCGATGGAAGTTAAAGACTTGATCAAAGACCTACGTCCTCGCAAGGCTCCCGGTTCCGACGGTATATCTAACCGCGTTATTAAACTTCTACCCGTCCAACTCATCGTGATGTTGGCATCTATTTTCAATGCCGCTATGGCGAACTGTATCTTTCCCGCGGTGTGGAAAGAAGCGGACGTTATCGGCATACATAAACCCGGTAAACCAAAAAATCATCCGACGAGCTACCGCCCGATTAGCCTCCTCATGTCTCTAGGCAAACTGTATGAGCGTCTGCTCTACAAACGCCTCAGAGACTTCGTCTCATCTAAGGACATTCTCATCGATGAACAATTCGGATTCCGTACAAATCACTCATGCGTTCAACAGGTGCACCGCCTCACGGAGCACATTCTTGTGGGGCTTAATCGACCAAAACCGTTATACACAGGAGCTCTCTTCTTCGACGTCGCAAAAGCGTTCGACAAAGTCTGGCACAATGGTTTGATTTTCAAACTATTCAACATGGGCGTGCCGGATAGTCTCGTGCTCATCATACGGGACTTCTTGTCGAACCGCTCTTTTCGATATCGAGTCGAGGGAACCCGCTCCTCCCCACGACCTCTCACAGCTGGAGTCCCGCAAGGCTCTGTCCTCTCACCCCTCCTATTTAGCTTATTCGTCAACGATATTCCCCGGTCGCCGCCGACCCATTTAGCTTTATTCGCCGACGACACGACTGTTTACTATTCTAGTAGAAATAAGTCCCTAATCGCGAAGAAGCTTCAGAGCGCAGCCCTAGCCCTAGGACAGTGGTTCCGAAAATGGCGCATAGACATCAACCCATCGAAAAATACTGCGGTGCTATTTCAGAGGGGAAGCTCCACACGGATTTCCTCCCGGATTAGGAGGAGGAATCTCACACCCCCGATTACTCTCTTTAGACAACCCATACCCTGGGCCAGGAAGGTCAAGTACCTGGGCGTTACCCTGGATGCATCGATGACATTCCGCCCGCATATAAAATCAGTCCGTGACCGTGCCGCGTTTATTCTCGGTAGACTCTACCCCATGATCTGTAAGCGGAGTAAAATGTCCCTTCGGAACAAGGTGACACTTTACAAAACTTGCATAAGGCCCGTCATGACTTACGCGAGTGTGGTGTTCGCTCACGCGGCCCGCACACACATAGACACCCTCCAATCCCTACAATCCCGCTTTTGCAGGTTAGCTGTCGGGGCTCCGTGGTTCGTGAGGAACGTTGACCTACACGACGACCTGGGCCTCGAATCAATTCGGAAATACATGAAGTCAGCGTCGGAACGATACTTCGATAAGGCTATGCGTTATGATAATCGCCTTATCGTTGCCGCCGCTGACTACTCCCCGAATCCTGATCATGCAGGAGCCAGTCACCGTCGACGCCCTAGACACGTCCTTACGGATCCATCAGATCCAATAACCTTTGCATTAGATGCCTTCAGCTCTAATACTAGGGGCAGGCTTAGGGACCCCGGTAACCGTACTCGTCGAACTCGACAAAGAGGTCGACGTGCAACCTAACCCATGCATCAGCCCGCTGAGTTTCTCGCCGGATCTTCTCAGCGGGTCGCGATTCCGATCCGGTAGTAGATTCATTCGCGAAACAATTGCTCTTGAGTTGTTAGGTCTCCTTCGGAGGCGCTCGGGCAGTTGTTAGCAAATCCCACCCCTCTTGGCTGAGCCTTTGCTCGCCCACCTGTCCTGGTGAAACTGGAAAGGCCTTCGGGCCACCAGTAAACTTTCAATCATAAAAAAAAAAAAAAAAAGATCAATAAAAAATATTACCCTATATGACCTTCGTTTTCAATTTTGTTTTGTGGCAACAATGTCGCCTCGTCTCTCACGTTAATTGTGTGGTGGTTCTCATTACATTAACACAACTATTGTCTTGATTGTTCCTGTTGACGAGCTCGGTAAAATATATAGGCATTGTTAGCGTCTCATTGGAGACGTATTATTTCGACTACATTTTACGTCTTTTCATGAAGTTTTCACTAAAAGCCACCAATTTTTTTTATTTTTTTTTGCGCTGAAGGTAAATTATATCTACACTCCTCCTGATTGTTAGAGGCATTTACCGGTAATGGGATTTCGGAGAGCAAGGATAAGCAAGAGGCAGGGGAATTTGTTTTAGGTCCTGGTACGTGGTGAATTAATATCTGAAGAGGTATTGTAATTGTGCACTTATAATAATAATAATAATTAACCAAACCTAACCTCACAGTCACAACCTAAAAAAAACAATAGCAGAAAAAATACACAAATATACAGACCTTAAGGATGAAGCTTTAAGAATCTGGGAACAACAAAAACATTGTCCCTCTAGTATTGTCCACAACTGGTGTTATTCCAAAACATATACATCATGGTTTTAAGCTCCTTGACCTGAAACCGAACACTTACATACTTCTTCAAAAAGCTGCTATATTAAACACGTGCAGAATCGTAAGAAAGTTTCTGCAAATAGATGATCAACCACATAATGCAATAGTAGAACACACTTAATTAGCCAACCCCAAGAAACCGTGACATTTACTTGAGCGAGTCCATAAATGTCACTAAAGTACTACCAGCGCAAGTTGAGAAGGTAAAAATTTCAATAATAATAATAATAATACAGAAATCAGTTATCCTCGATACTGCACGCATTGTGAAGAGGTTTCTCACTCTGGAGTCCTAACCACTGGTGGCTTGTGTCGTAGACACCGCCATCAGGGGCAATCTATTTTTATATAGTGTTTTTTAAAAATTGTATTTTTAATATATTTTTTAAAAAATATAATATAATTAATAAGATTTTAAATAAATGTACATAATAATAATAATAATTACCATTTATTCCAACCCTAAATCTCAAAATCGTTCAAAGAAACAAAAAATAAAAGAAAAATAACGAAGCTTGAAGAAGGTTATTGGTCTAGAGGAACTTCTTTATTTATTATGTAATTTGACGAACAAACTCATGGAGCACCCGATGCTACTGATTTCCTGATTTCCACCACGATTGCCACCACCCACCATCACCATCACGAAGTCTCAGTTGTCCTGTATAACAGCTGTTCAAACTTCATACCGGAACTCTTTGTCGAAACAGGCAGTATGTTGGCACCTAAACAATAGACTTATAATGCAACCAAAATAACAAAACTGTTAGCAGCCATCAGTATAGTAATGATGAAAAGTAGATTAGGGAACCTCCTTAAAAAATTCTAAGGTCATTCCTCCCGGAATATTTTCAGAAACCTAGAGGCCTCCAATAGAAGTTAGCTTTTCACGTATGTTTTACGTTTAGTTAGAGGACTTATCGATCAAACCGGTTATCTATTAGAAAAATACGGTTACAATCAATTTAATAGTTAGTTATTTACTGGTGGTAGGACCTCTTGTGAGTCCGCACGGGTAGGTACCACCGCCCCGCCTATTTCTGCCGTGAAGCAGTAATGCGTTTCGGTTTGAAGGGTGGGGCAGCCGTTGTGACTATACTGAGACCTTAGAACTATATCTCAAGGTGTGTGGCGCATTTACGTTGTAGATGTCTATGGGCTCCAGTAACCACTTAACACCAGGTGGGCTGTGAGCTCGTCCACATATCTAAGCAATAAAAAAAAAAAAAAAAGTTAATTTTTTACAAATCTCCAGCCCAACTGTATGCATTACGGTTCAAAGACGAACTGAACGTGATTACTTAGTTCGCTAAACTAGAATCTCGTGCAAGCTGAGCATGAAAAAAGTGGACCAATTCAAAAGTAAAGTAAGTAACTTAACAGTTTTGATTGAAATTTCCCTGGGTATTTCATTAGCATGATATCTGAAAGTAACCGCGACATAATTAATTTTAATTAAATACTTGAGTTACACTTAAACGGAACGCTCTTTTTCATGGTAGACCGCAATCACGTACAGGGAATACCACCGCCTTCTTCTTCTTTTTTTTCCTGTCCTCATCTCACATTATGTTTGGTCGTCAGAGCATATCTTCTTTGTCCACTCATACCATACCATTCATCCTGCTTTATTTGCCACCAAGCACTAATGCGTTCGATGAGAGCACAATTAAGACGTCAACCTCATATCTCAAGATGATATTATTATATACGTTGTGATGATCATTCAATTTCCACAATGCCCTTCATGAAGCAAAGGATCGTAGCAGTTGGAGGGAAATCGTACGGGAGAAACTGATGCAGCGGGAAAGTCTCGACCCTCAGTAATGAGGAAAACGACGCGAGGAGGAGGAGGATGATCATTTAATAGAAAGTGACCCGCGGCTTAGTCCGTCTACATCATTAAAGCTTATACTTACTTATAAGCGTTACTTATAATACATTCAAAATGCGATTTAATTACTTAGATGTAGGTTCGACAATCTATATATATAAAAATAAATTGCTGTTCGTTAGTTTCACTAAAACTTTAGTACGGCTTGACCGATTTGGCTAATTTTGGTATTGAATTGTTCGTGGAAGTCCAGAGGCAGTTTAAAAGGTAGATAAATATGAAAATGCTTGGAATTAAACAAAAATAACAATTTTGTTTTTCCTTTGATGTGTCCCCCGTCAGACGGATTCCTTTTGTTTGTTTTAAGTTTATTTTATACAAAAGTTTAGGTATCTTATTTACCGATTGAGGCACTACAAAGTCTGCCGGGTCAGCTAGTCACTTATAAAATTCGTATTTTATTTATTTCTGTAATCATAAGCAGCAAAACGAATTGGGAGCTCCTATAATAACAACAATAATAATAATATATCGATGCTATATTTCCAATAATGCAATGCTATTTTTTCAAGGGTAGGACTCTGCGAACAACAGTAGTCGATCATACGCCATTTTTAATTAAATTCTAGTTGTGTTAATCTACGATTTCAAATTGAATAGAACTTGATCTCAACTAAAAGGACTCCCGGTCTGCTTCCCGTTATAAAACTTTAATTGAAATATAATTCTTCGATAACGGGTAAAGTTTTCTTTTGGCTCATGCCTGTTCGAGACAAACCCATTAACTTTGCATGCTCATATTTCCAATTATATTATTGTCGACGTTTCGTGTCTCGTTCCAAGCGTTTGTTCTCTCGCACACACGAGTTTCCGTATTATGCTGAAGTTTTAATAATGTATGCTTGGATTACTGGAATGTTTGGAGCGTACAGAGCTCGTTTCTCTTGATGCATTTTAAATTATTTGATAAGCGATGAAATGCTTAGAAAATTATTCTGAAAATATTGAATGCCACTTACTTTTACTGGTGGTGGTAGGACCTCTTGAGAGTCCGCGCGAGTAGGTAACACCACCCTGCTTATTTCTGCCGTGAAGTAGTAATGCGTTTCGGTATGAAGGGTGGGGCAGCCGTTGTAACTATAACTGAGACCTTAGAACTTATGTCTCAAGGTGGGTAGCGCATTTACGTTGTAGATGTCTATAGGCTCCAGTAACCACTTAACACCAGGTGGGCTGTGACATCGTCCACCCATCTAAGTAATAAAAAAACCAAATTCCATCGTCCGTCTACTACTAGACCTGAATACTTCTTCCTCGAAAAATCATATTCAGCTACGTTTAGTATGCAAGTTTTACTATTGAAACACGATCGTAAAATACTTAGAGAAATCAGTTGAATATTCTCCAGAGAATCCTATAGTGGAATTTTATGATAACAGATGAAAATATATAGTATTGCTTTTCTAAGCCGACTCCATCCAACTATAAAGAAATTAAAATTCCAAAATTGTTGAAATGTGTTTGTTAGTTTGTCATTTCTCAACTGAGTAACGGGTAACGAATTGACGTATTTCAAATACGTAGCTTTCACGCCGGCGAGTAAAATGAGCTATATTTTGATTCAAAAATGACATTGAAAATTAAATTTGAATGTACACATAGCCACGTGTATGTTTAAATACCCATCACTTATCTGTGCCATAAACCCGCAGGTGCACGTGCCTACTTCTAGTGCGAAAAAAACATCAGCTCAATTGCTATAGCTAAGATAACAGTTAATAAATATTACAGTGCAATTGTGACTTCTACTTTTTTCTATTCTATTCTATCAGCCCATGGACGTCCACTGCTGGACATAGGCCTCCCCCAAGCCTCGCCACAAAGACCGGTCTTGCGCTGCCTGCATCCAGCGGATCCCCGCGAACCTCAATAGGTCGTCGGCCCACCTTGAAACTTCACCACTTCATTTCACTTCACCACCACTTCTACTTTAAAATGGGGATATCCACGCTGGGGTAACCATGAGTTCTAATGAAGCAAACCGTTTCTCATTACCACTAGTAAAAATGAAACATTTAAGTAAAAAGCACTGTGTGTGGTTCGCACGTTAATTTGTCCGGTTAGTGAATTTGAATTTTTAAATTCGATTACATTTACCAATTTATCTCTCATTATACCGTATAAAATTTAGCAATGAAACTACTTTATTTGCGGTTCGAATACGGCCATTAATATTTGAGCTTCAATTGTGCTTTGTTTTGCTTATCGGCTAATGTAAATAATTGGTGTTGCCGATCTGGATGTTGCGTGCCCACGAGAACCGGTTTATTTGTTTTCAGTACTCTATATTGAAATTTTATTTAAACTAGCGATCCGCCCTCGCTTCGCTTCGGAAACATTAAAAGACACATGAAACAAAAAAAAAAAAAAAAAGTAGCCTATGTTCATCAGGGACAATGTCGGCTTCTAATGGAAAAAGAATTTTTCAAATCGGTCCAGTAGTTTCGGAGCCTATTCGAAACAAACAAATCTTTCCTCTTTATAATATTAGTATAGATACTACTAGCTTTTGCCCGCGACTCCATCCACGTGGAATAGTTACTTTGGCATAACGCTAAATTTTACCCCCACTTAATTTACGTGGAAAGTGAAAAAAAATTTGAATTATAGAATGTTAAGGAGCTATTTAAACCCCTATTTTGAAACATTCCTTATTGGTGCTCCACTTGTATTGGCCTTACCATGGTGTTATATAGCTTATAGCCTTCCTCAATAAATGATCTATCTAACGCTGAAATAATTTTTCAAATCGGACCCGTAGTTCCTGAGATTAGCGCGTTCAAACAAACAAACTTTTCAGCTTTATAATATTAGTATGCACAGACACCAAAGTTTCACGAGGGATTCACGAAGCTGCGACTGGATTGATAAGCGTTCTTCGGAGATTCTTAGCATACGTTTCCTTCCAGGCCAAGCCCTCGTGTTCGTCTGCCCGTCCTGCTGAATCAGCAAGGCCTCCAGATTCACCACAATCCTTCCATTCCTAATAAAAATGACCTCTTCTTTTCTGCCTATATTTGGTAGGTAGGTTTAATGGTAGGCAGCGACTTGG
Source organism: Bombyx mori (assembly GCF_030269925.1). Lineage (NCBI taxonomy): Eukaryota > Metazoa > Arthropoda > Insecta > Lepidoptera > Bombycidae > Bombyx > Bombyx mori. Next base: position 9,684,186 of record NC_085123.1, read on the forward strand.
CTCTACCTCTGGGATTGCTGACGTCCATGAGCGACGGTGACCACTTAGCATCAGGTGGGCCGTTTGCTCGTCTGCCTACAAAAGCAAAAATATATATTTGTAATTGAAAACTTTGTCCGAGCATACAAAATAATGTTTTGAATTAACCGTTCGTATTTCGAGGAACATATATGGAACTTGAATAAACAAACACACTTACAGACGTAATTTTTAAGTACAATATTTATTTTAATAAAAGACAATTCGCGTTTATTTGTACTGTACTACCGTAAATTAAAAAAATATACTACTAGGTCGTCACAAATTCGGTAGACGATCCTTTTAATTAGATTTGATTATATTTTTTCAGCTTTATTAATACCATACATTGTAAGTCGTCGTGGCCGAAAGGATAAGACGTCTGGGGCATTCGTGTTGAAGCGATGCCCCGGTGTTCGAATCCCGCAGGCGGGTACCAATTTTTCTAATGAAATACGTACTTAACAAATGTTCACCACGATTGACTTCCGTGGTGAAGGAATAACACCGTGTAATAAAAATCAAACCCGCAAAATTATAATTTGCGTAATTACTGGTGGTAGGACCTCTCGTGAGTCCGCGCGGGTGGGTACCACCACCATGCCTATTTCTGCCGTGAAGCAGTAATGCGTTTCGGTCTAAAGGGTAGGGCAGCCGTTGTAACCCACCCATCTAAGCGATAAAAAAAAATACACCATAAAGTCTAATATAAATACCAACAGACTACAGAGTTTAAAATAAACACCGTTTTGCATGTTAACAATTCCGACTAAAGTTCTCATTGTACTTTAATTACAATTTTATGAGAATATAAATTTTTCATGGAAAACGCCTTTCCTTTCGTTTGTATTAAAATATGAAAGATAAACCATAAAAGCTTGTTTTGTGTTTTCAAACATTTCAGTGTTTTTTTTTTTTTTTTTTTTTAAATCAATTAATTTTTATTGAATAAAAATGAACAGTATTGGTGAAGGCAATTCTACTGAACCTAAACTCGTCGAGTTTTGTAGTGGATATCCAACTTCCCTACCCGACTTTCTCTGTAGGTTCATCATCAGAGCCGCTTGATGATACGACAGATATCTACGACGATAATACCTACTTTTGCGGTAGGCATCGGCTTGGCTCTGCCCCGAGCATGGCTGAAGTCCATGGGCGACGGTAACCACTCACCATCAGGTGGGTGTATGATCGTATGCCTACAAGGGCAATAAAAAAAAAAAAAACGTAATTGTATCACTCACTAGCTTTCCACAGTTTCACGTGAACTAAACTTTATATCGCTTAGACGTAAAATCGTACTGAACAATAGGATGAAAGGATGAATGGTAGCTCAAACTAACTATACTTCCATTACAAATTTTGTGTAAACCGATTCAGTGGTTTCGCCGTTGAAGCGTAATAGAAAGGCTTATATCATTTTAATTATAAGTAAAATATTAACATGGATTATTCAGATCACATTAAGCATGCTCATGTAATGTGTTGCAACTATGTCAGTGCTTAAATGCTGCAAGCCGATACCAATATCTCGAAGCACGGGTAGGTACCACCGCTCTGCCTATTTCTGCCGTGAAACAGTAATGCGTTTCGGTTTGCAGGGTAGGGCAGCTGTTGTACTGCACTGTACTGAGACCTTAGAACTCATGTCTCAAGGTGGGTGAGCATCTTTTACGTTGTAGATGTCTATGGGGTCTGGTAACCACTTAACACCAGGTAGACCGTGAGCTCGTCCACCCATTTGAGCAATAAAATAATAATAATTTTTTTACGTAACACGTGCATTTTTTACAAAAAAAAAGAAGATTGTATTTTAGAAACCCGGTATATTCATACTGCAAATTTATTATGCGTTCAGGCATTGGGTGAGTCGCCATTATGCTATTCAAACAACATTTCCATCTTATATTTCAATTTAATTTTATTGCTATAGACGGATAGGCCAGTGGACTTAAGCCCACCTGGAGTTAGACGATTTACTGGAACCCCAAGACATTACAGCCTCAATACCGGCAGCTACATTGAAGTTTAAAATGGAAATAAATAAAATCTAAATGAAACAAATAATCTAGTATTTTTTTAAATTGTTTTATTGCTTAGATAGGTGCACGAGCTCACAGCCCACCTGGTGTCTATAGACATCTACAACGTAAATGCACCACCCACATTGATTGATTGATATAAGTTCTAAGGTCTCGAGTATAGTTACACCGGCTGCCCCAGCCTTCAAACCGAAACGCATTACTGCTTCGCGGCAGAAATAGGCAGGGTGGTGGTACCTACCCACGCGGACTTTCAAGAGATCCTACCACCAGTAAACGACAAGTACAAGTTCTGCCCTAATTGTCAGCTGATTTTTTTGTTTAGGTTTTGATTTTTTGAAAACCTCGCACTAGTCACGTTCAATAGTTTAAACATTTCATAACCTCTTATGTGCATAGGACTTAGTTGAATGCTACGAACAAATAATTTATTCGTAGGTTGAATGTTCATTTTTGAATGAATATTATAAGTATGTATTTGCATTGAGCTAAGAAATACCTTAAAATGTATTCAAACATTTATACAAGAAAAGCGATATATTAATATATTTTACCAGTTAATCCATTCAAGGGATAAAGCAGTAAAATAACAATATTTTCTCCTTATTTCATAAACCTACCGCGTCAAGTCGGACGTTTGAAGATAAATAGGGTTGTTCTTGAATTTATCATGTTCTTTCTCCATTTAATCGTTTTTATGTATATACTCGTTTTTATGAATGCTTTCCAAACTGCTATTGCGAGTGTTACCCAATGAGCATGGAGGGTATCTATAAATAAGTGGTTACTATCACTATGGAAAGATAGACAGCTTTTTCTTTTGGGGGCACATCATTAAAGTACTGCTATTTCATCATTTTTTTTTATTGCTTAGATCAGTCTTTCTCAAAGTGGGCGATAACGCCCCCTGGGGGGCGTTTGAAACCTAGAGGGGGGCGTTAAGGGGCCCAGGAAAAAATGGGGGGCGTTGATGTGGGTTAGGGGGGCGCTGTAAAATTTGTAATTTCATTTACTTTATAGTATTTTAAATTTTACTAAAATTAAAACTCACCTACTACACTATAACGAATAATTAGTTTATATTTCTACCCTGTAGGTATGATGTTATAAAAACTTAAAATAATTAACATAGATTTCGTAGGATAGCCCACACACCGTACGCAATCAAGTTGTAACAAGTTTCTGCGGAACATGATCGATGATAGTTAAAAAATTAGAGCAATTTTACCTTAATTACATTGCACCAGAAATTATTTTAAACATTAGAAAAAAAACTACCATGCAGAGTTTTAAAATATTACACATACGTAAACTAACACAAATTGAGGATTTCTTTACTTTCTTTCTTGTTTTTAACATAAGGGCATTTTAAAGCATTTTCCTAGCATTTTATAAGAAATTACTGATGTAAGAATCATAATTTTTATATAAAATGGAAATGCGTATATAATTATTGTTCAAAAACTTGTCTTAGATTATTATTTTTTACAATTTACCTATTACCGTCCAATGTCAAATAGTATAATAGTATAGTAAGCCTAAACAGCTAACTTATTGTAAACATTGTTTACTATTTTATTTCCATATAATAATAGGTTGGGGAAAAAGTTTCTTCGCATTTTTTAAGAAAATTCACAACATTTTTTAATATAGTTTATTCACATTTAACTAAAGTATGTCGGTACCATTTTGTTCGATAACTTTTTGCCATCTTGTAGGTGATCCCATTGCTATAGAAATTTTGGGGCTTCTGATCAAAATACCGCGACAATTGGTTTTGGCAGTCCTCTCGTGATGTTAACCTGACACTGCCTAAAGAGTTCTGAAGAGACCGAAACAGGTATAAATCTGAAGGTGCAAGGTCAGAACTATACGGCGGATGCATTAACACCTCCCAGCCAAGCTCTCTTAATTTTTGCTGAGTGGCTAAAGATGTGTGAGGTCTAGCGTTATCGTGATGAAAAACGACACCCCTTCTGTTGATTAATTCCGGCCGCTTTCTCTCAGCTTCTTGCTTTAATCTCATCAGTTGTTCGCAGTAGAGTTCAGAATCGATGATTCTACCTGGTGGTAACAGCTCATAATGTATAATGCCCTTCCAATCCCACCACACACACAGCATCACCTTGTGGCGAGTTAACCCGGGTTTCACCAGAGTCTGTGAAGCCTGACCGGCCTTTGACCACAACCTTTCTCGTACGTTCTTGTCGTACGTGATCCAATTTTCATCACCAGTTATTAGCTTCTTCAAAAATGGTTCGGTTTCATTACGTCGTAATAAAGAATCACAAATGAGTACACGGTTCATTAGGTTTCTTTCAGTGAGCTTTTTTGTGTACCCAGTTTTTTTCAAATGCGCCATAACTATTTTGTGATCAATTCCCAGTTCTTCCGTTACGTTGTAACTACTGATATGCCGATTTTGCCCCACTTTTTCAAAAATGGCATCGATTTTATCCGTAATAAGGCGGCCAGAGCGACGTGCGTTTTTGACATTAAAATTTCCGAATTGAAAACGCTTAAACCAAATTTGCAAAATGCAAATTTTTTTCACGGCTTGCGTTGCTTTTTTGCCTTTTTTGTAGTAAAATTTTAAAATGTATCGAATATCTTCTTAAAATAAATAAAAATCACACATCTTCCTAATTTTAATTTGGAATTATCTTCTTTCGAATTTAAACTTTTAATGATACCAAAACCAGCCAGATACAAATAGTATAGCCAAAGAGATTTTATTACAAGTTCATACATTTTTAAGCTATTGCATAGCTTTTATCGCGGGCCTTGAGCGCGGCGACCGAATCATGAAATTCCGTAACGAAAAAAACCTATCACCCCTCACTCCGCCTACCATGTAGCTCGCGTTCAACACATTCACACGTTGCGCTTGTGTAGTGTTTGTGAATAAGCGCGTGGCGGGATGTCACACTGCATGCGAATAATGAAAAGTCTGCCCATCTCTCTCTCGTGCGGTTTAGCTTATGAGTGTGAAGGTTTTGCCTTTATTAAGGTTTAATGTAGCGTGGTCTTGTTTTATTATTGTTTTAATATCAAATTATCATTGTCTAATTATAATGTCATAAGTTGATAAAAAATGCTATGCAATAGCTTTACCGCCGCAGTTCCCGAGTGCCACACGTTTTTTTTTTGTCAGGTGGAAATCGCCGGACTTCCGCCCTTCACTGGGGATGGAAGGCGGGGCATGTCGGAATCGAACCGACTAAAACCTCCTGTCGCTCAACAACCAGCATCCAAACGTCGCATGAGACAGAGCTCATGAAAAGGCAAAGGGGGAAAGTGAAGTGCTTAGTGCGGAGCACATCTCTCCCATCACCCTCCCCCTCGGGATGCCGGACTGGCGGTCGTCGGCGCCACGACCACCAGCCCTCTCGGTCGGCAGGTTGTCCGAAGCCCGCCTAGATGGCGCCGGTTAGAATGGTCTATCCTACGGAATACCCCGCTGGGTCAGAACCAGGGTGGGTTGGGGATACCCGGCCTTCCATCACCCGGATGCTCATACGTAAAACGTATGCAGAGCAGCTTGCACATCGTCTTCTTAGGCCCCCTTTGCCAGTCCCCAGGCCGACATGTGAGGGAGACCCGAAACACTTAGAGGGCCAGGGCTTGGGCGAGATCCGCCTCCCTGGACCCCGCTCGACGGGGGCGGGCCTGTGCATCTCTCACGCGCCCCGCCGCCTCCTTTTGCGAGATGGTGCACTCGCAGAAGTCGAGCATCGCCTTCCACGACTCATCGTCACCGAGCATCGATGCCAGAACACTCGGCAACGACAAGTCGTTTCCTATTTTTGCGACGAGGACACGCCGCCACCCCTCCCATGCGGGGCAGGCGACGAGCGTATGCTCTGCCGTGTCCAAGTCGCAACCACAATGGTGGCACTCTGCCGTCGGCTTGGCTCCGATCCGGTGTAGGAACTCACCGAAGCAACCATGCCCAGTGAGTACCTGCGTGAGCCGGAAAGTGAGGCGTCCTCTGTCACGATTCACCCAATTCACAAGAACCGGGCGAATCGCCTCGACGATCCTACGACCAGCTGAAGGATCGGCCAGCCGCCTGGACCATGATTCCAGCACGGACCGCTGAGATTGGGCCCTCCGCGCTCTGACCACACTGGGGCTGGGACGCGCCACGCCCCGGGCACGAAGGTTAGCCCGCCACTGATAGTCAGCGGCGAGCGCCTCCGCCTCCAGGACCCAAGGTGGCGTCCCAGCTAGTACACACGCAGCCTCAAAAGAGATGGTGCGATAAACACGGATGATCCTGACCGTAATGGTGCGTTGCGGCCGTTGCAGCAACTTCGCTACCCTCACGGCCAGTGACTGGCCCCACGCGGGCGCCTCGTATAAGGCCATTGACCGCACCATCCCCGTATAGAGACGGCGCGTCACCTGGTCAGGCCCCCCGATGTTGGGAAGAAGCCGGCTTAACGCGCCGGCCACCCCCAACAAACGAGGGACCAGGTTCTGAAAGTGAACACGGAAGGTCCAACGACTGTCCAGAATGAGGCCGAGGTACTTCAACTGCACTCCGACCCGATACGGACGCCTCCAACCACGAATCATCGACAGGCGGCACTCGTCGGGGCCTGTGGAACTACATGGCCTCAGATTTACTGAGTGTCACGTCGAGGCCCAAACTCCTGATTTTGCCGACGACATGCGCCACCCCAACGGTGGCAAGACGAGCAAACTCAGCAAAAACCCCCCCGGGACACGACCAGCGTGTCGTCTGCGTAATAGATTACGCTTAGGCCCGGGAGGAGGGCACCTCTCAGTACCCAGTCATACCCGATATTCCACAAAAGGGGGCCGAGCACCGACCCCTGTGGAACATCGCGCACGACCAGGAGCCTGTGCACGATCCCACCGTGTCCAGTACACGTGACCGATCTGTCCTCCAAGTAGGGAGCCACCAGTCAGCGAAGGTAGGGGGGCACTCCGTGTCTTACCAGGGGCATTTTTTTAAATAAAAGAACACTTATTGCGGCATAACTATAATAGTTAGACATATGCTGTCGCGACACTTTTTGTAAATAATAATGTTTTCTACAAAGTCGTAGTATATTATTTTATTCTATCATCAATAGTTTTCGTAAGTACGCGACGTAAAGAATATTTTAGGAATTTTTTTTTACACCTTGGGTTAAATTATTGGAGTTTTAGTAAGGATACCTAATTTTTTTCAAAAAAGATTATAGCCAAACAGTGAAAGAATTTTTCAAATCGGTTTAGTAGTTTCGGAGCCTATTGAATACAAACAAACAAATCTTTCCTCTTTATAATATTAGTATAGAATAGTATAGCTATTAATTATTACAAATAATAAAAACGCTCACTTAGGCGGCGGTTTTTATTTGAACCAGTTCTAAATTTTAAACTAAAATTCTATGAAAAATTACCCATATTTATCTATACGAAATGATATTAATTTATTTATCGTAGTTTCCTTCCTTCTTGCGTCGATAATCCTTAGTGCTGAGGGTCGTGGCCTCCTCTAATAACTTTCTCCTGCATCATCTTGCGCCATTCCTGCCTGTCCTCGGCTGTGTGGATAGCAACGTGGACTGAGATATTGAGAGTGGAGCGTATTTGGTCCGACCAGCGCATTGGATTTCTGCCTCTGTGCCTTCTCCCGCATACCTTGCCTGTTACCAGCAGCTTTTCCAGATTGTCACCTCTCTTTCTGGCGATATGTCCAAAGATCTCGAAACTTCTCCGCGCGCATGTAGTGCTGAGGTGCATTGGAATCTTGAGCTCGGTAAGAATGGATTCGTTGGTTCTGTGTTCTGTCCAACGAATCCCGAGCATTTTCCTCCAGCACCATATCTCAAACGCGTCGATGCGTTGGCGATCGGCTTTCTTGAGGGTCCAAGTCTCTGCGCCGTAGAGAAAAATGGAAAAGACGAGGGAGGTGACGAGCTGCTTTTTGGTATTCCTCGAGATGTTTCTGTCCGCCCAAACACGGTCCATTTGGGACATAGCTCTCTTCGCCATACTGATTCGCCTTCTGAGGTCCTTTTCGGAGGATCCATTACTAGCTATGACGGAGCCCAGATAAATGAAATCCTCTACGACTTCCAAGTTTAGCTTATTCGTAGTTTAATAAGTTATTATTGTTAGCAGTATTATTTACTAGTCGAAATATAATTTTTTAATTATCTTATGATGAGAATCTTATATTAATGAGAAAGATATTCAACAATAATAGTTTCGTTCTAATAAATTAGCATAGTAATAGTACAGTGAACTAGTCATTTATTTTGGTAATTCTGAATTTAAACAAACATATTGATGAGAAGAATTCATTTTTACTTTGTAAATTTGTAAATACACGCTCTGTAGCAATGTACGGACATATAATAATATGAAGAAACAATAATAGCATCTACAAATACATAATTATGTACTACGTGGTACTACATTTACTAAAATTAATACAACATTTATTAATTAAATTAATGAAATTGTGATTTTAAAGTTTTAGGGGTGTATAAAAAATGGGGGGCGCTGAAAAATAATTGATTTTCAAAGGGGGCGGTAAAAGAAATAAGTTTGATAATCACTGGCTTAGATGGATGGACGAGCTCACAGCCCACCTGGTGTTAAGTGGTTACTGGGCCCATAGACATCTACAACGTAAATGCGCCACCCACCTTGAGATATAAGTTCTAAGATCTCAGTATAGTTACAACGGCTGCCCTACCCTTTAGACCGAAACGCATTACTGCTTCACGGCAGAAATAGGCAGGGTGGTGGTACCTACCCGCGCGGACTCACAAGAGGTCCTACCGCCAGTAAATTATGCTATGGATGTTGTTTATACTGTTCCATAGGCCCTTATCACATAACTACTATCATCATAACCATTTCAATTTATATCATTCATTAGCACAAATGATAATGGATGATTGAACGCTGACACCGTTTGATAGGAGCAGAATTTACGTCATTAAGCTGCTATTACATTGATTTATGGTTTAATTTACTATTCAATAGGCGAAATTGTTTCCCAACGCAGTTTAGGAAGTCACTTAACGTACATACTGTGGCTTCAATATGAGCGCGTTATTATCTTATTGCATTAAGAACTAAAAATGTTACGTTTATTACTATGTTAACGAATGAAACCTAAAATTCGTCTAATTATTAAATTAACAAACTAAAACCATTAGTTAGAAAAGGTAATTTTGCGTTTTTGTGTTCCTCAAATTCCTCTTAATTTCTTCACTTATCCCTAAAAATTAACTCCGTTGAAAAAAATTTGTGAATCATTTATCAGGGATACCAAAGTGAGAAGAAAATTGTTAAAATATTTTTACTGATTATTATTTACAATTTTGCAACAAAAGCAGATGTGTAACTAAAGGGTAGAGCCATGACAATATTATTATATTCGAAACTGTAACTGTCCGGTCTCTTTCTTCCACGAAACTGCCATACATTCCAGTGTGAATGATGTTTTTTCCATTGACCTACACGACGACCTGGGCCTCGAATCAATCTGAAAACATATAAAGTCAGCGTCGGAACAGTACTTCGATAAGGCTATGCGTCATGATAGTCGCCTTATCGTTGCTGCCGCTGACTACTGCCCGAATCCTGATCACGCAGGAGCCAGTCACCGTCGACGCCCTAGGCACTTCCTTATGGATCCATCATATCCAATATCCCTTGCATTAGACACCTTTAGCTTTAACACTAGGAGTAGGGACCCCGCTAACCGTACTCGTCGAACTCTGCAAAGAGTTGGACGTGCAAACTTTTCTCGCCGGATCTTCTCAGCGGATCGTGATTCCGATCCGGTAGTAGAATAATTCGCGAAGCAGCTACTCTCGAGTTGTTAGGTCTCCTTTGGAGGCGCTCGAGTAGCTGTTAGCAAATCCCACTCCTCCTGGATGAGCGCTTGCTCGCCCACCTGTCCTGGTAAAACTGGAAAGGCCTCCGGGCCAACAATAATCTCTGCAAAAAAGAAAAGAAAGATGTTTGTTCCATTATATTATAATGTGGTCGAAATCGCAATTGTACTGATAAACCAATCTAATTGAAACTTTGACCTCACATATCAAGGTTGGAAGTCACTTCCAAGCCTCCGATAACTACAAAGCTCGTCCATTCATTTACTGCAAACAAACTTTCATCTCATCTCTTAAGGATGACAGCAGAATCCACTTCCAGATATTTATAGGCTCCATGGACCACTGACATGAAATAATCAAGAAGACGAAGAGTAAATATTTTATCAGAACACATTCGCTTGCTCGTTACAACAAGTCCCTGAATATCGAGTCCCTAAGTCTTAAAGCAAACAATTGATGCATATTTATAGTCCGCGCCGACCAGATCTAATATGTAAAGCACTTGTCTATTTGCAGGCTCTTCCGTTGATTACAATGGGCCGAGTTACATAGGGGCTTGTAAGGTGGAATTCGGAATTCGGAAGCAACGTTACCTGCATTTAAATTGTAAAGCAAACAGCGCAGAACAGAACGCCCGAACAAAAGGAGTTTCGTATTTCGATTATGTTATGAAATCGTGACCCCAATTCAATAGACCATTGATTTTGTTTCAGAAACAAATACCATGTTATCGAAAAGCATCGCTTAAACATTAATTGTTAGCAACCGGATCCTTTATACGTTTAATGGTTTTTATGGCTTCATTTTTCTTTTTGAGTGTGTACAAAATCCGTATTTTAGTGTATTGCTCTTGGTTATTTGGTTAAGGCGTGTTTTTTTTTTAATAAAGCGATATATCCATATTATCTTGAAGTACTCTATTTTCTTTGGCGTGTATTTGTATAATTACATTAACTTATAAAGATTAAAGGCTCCTTGTGAGCACACACAGGTAAATAACTTCCCCCCACCTGTTTCTGCTGCAAACCAGTAATGAGTTCCAGTTTGAAGGGCCTGGCGGCAATTCATGTCTCGAGACGGGCGACGCCTTTTACGATATTGATGTCCATGGGTTCATGCAGCTATTTAAGATCAGGTGGGTGTGTAAACAAAAAAAGGAGCATGATAGGTTTAAAAAAAAGAATTGTGATCAATGTTTACCAAAGACACGACAACATGCCTACATCTTAAATTGTACACAGTGGTACCTACATTAATTATTTTATTTTACTCATCTACACAAAGCAGAAGCAGGGACTTTAATGGAACAAATCCAGATTTGGGTATACAGCTCAGCCTATCATTAAAAGACCGCAACTGGTTCAAATTAGGTCATTAGTTTCAACAACAAATTTATTTTAATAATAATTTATTTTTCATTGACGTTAAAAAGTTTTTTACGATTCCGATCCGGTGATAGATTCAACGAAGCCCTGCTCTTGCTAGGGCTAGTGTTAACAAGGCCAGGTGAGCCACGTCAGTTCACCTACGAGTTCGTACGTAGTTGGAATAGCCCCATAGTAGCCAATTAGGTAGGGGGAAAAAATATTTCCACAAATATATTTTATTTTAGTTTTCAGTACATGAAACGGGATAGGTACCCGTCAATTAGGGCCGAGTATCTCGAGTTTAGGGCCGCTCGTAGTAATCCCTCCCCCCCCGCGTCCGTCGCCGCGTACTTTAAACGTGCCTCGGAGGCACGCGCCGCGCCCCCCGCCGTCGTATCAAATTCGAGCGCACGTTCCCACGATGCGGCTCACATAGCGCCTAACACTACCCCCACCCCCGCGCCCGCGTCGATTACGTCATCGCGCGCTTCGTCCGTCGCGACCTCGATCGTTTCGAGTTCAGGCTCCGATACCGAATCGGAGATGGATTTCGAATCCGCGTCAAGCCCTCAGCCTGGAACTTCGGATGGGTTCCAAACCGTAACGCGCGGCAAAAAGCGTACTCGCGCCGTGGAGTCCCGGAGCTCCACGACGAAACAGACTAAATCCGCGACCGCCTCCCGCCCGCAGGTAGTCGTGACACCGGAGTCGGACTCCGCTCGCCGCGTAACCCCGCCGCCGCGTCCCAAGCCCGCGCCCGCTCCTAAAGTAGCTGCCCCGCCCCCGCTGATACTTCAAGAGAAGACAGCGTGGAATCGCGTGTCCCAGGCCCTTCAGGCCAACAAAATTAATTACACCCATGCGCGTAACGTCGCGCATGGGATTCAGATAAAGGTCGCAACGCCGGGCGACCATAGGGCCCTCTCTTCATACCTCCGAAAGGAGAACATAGGTTTTCACACCTATGCTCTTCAGGAGGACCGCGAGCTCCGCGTAGTGATACGCGGAGTCCCCAAGGAGTTAGACATCGATTACATAAAGGAGGATCTGACCGCTCAGTCCCTCCCGTTAGTTAGCGTGCACCGGATGCACAGTGGGCGGGGCAAGCAGCCCTACAACATGATCCTGGTAGCTCTAGAACCCACCCCGGAGGCCAAAAAGAAGATCGCATGTCTCACGACAATTTGCGGCCTATCCGGGATCTCAATCGAAGCCCCCCATAAACGTGGTACTCCCGGGCAGTGCTACAGATGCCAGCTTTACGGCCACTCGGCTCGTAATTGCCACGCGCGCCCCCGCTGCGTAAAGTGCCTCGGCGATCACGCCACATTAGATTGCTCGCGAGTTAGGGAAACCGCGACCGAACCTCCTAGCTGTGTCCTATGCCTTAAGCAAGGGCACCCCGCGAACTACCGTGGATGTCCTAGGGCTCCGCGGAAACGTCCAACCCACCCGGCTCCGCGAACCGTCGGCCCAAAGACTTCGGCACCTTCAGTGCCGAAACCCGCCTTCGTGCCGGCTGCAGTTCCCACGGTCTCAGCGTGGAAAAAGCCGCTGCCGTATACGAAGGCGGGAACGGAAACCGCACCCCCGCCCCCGCTCGTGACACGCCCCGCGCCCCAGCCCCTGCTCGCACCTCGCCCCGCGCCCGCGTTCCGTCCCCCGCAACCCTCTGCCGTCAACGACTTCGCGCTCGTGCGCGACTTCGTCACCGCGGTCAACTTCGACCGTCTGCGATCGTTCGCAGACGCGATACGTAGGTCGGTAACCCCCGAACAGCGGCTCGCGGCCGCTTTCGATCATATGGACGTCTACGAGTCCGTGTCCCGCACGTTATAAAAATCTTTACCGGTAACCAATGGCGCAAAAAGGTAGAGAAAAACCGTATTCCCTTACGTTAGCATTCTATAATGCTAACGGACTCGCGCGGCAACGCGATCAAATTTTTGAATTCCTCCGCGACAATATTGTAGATATTCTATTAGTGCAGGTAACCTGTCTGAAGCCCTCGCGTCGTGACCCGAAAGTCGCGAATTACGTCATGGTTAGGAATGACAGACTCACCGCCTCCAAAGGCGGGACTGCCATTTAATATAGGCGGGCCCTGCACGTTGTCCCTCTCGATACTCCCTCGCTCTCACATATCGAGGCGTCAGTGTGCCGTATCTCGCTGACGGGACACCAGCCGATCGTCATCGCATCCGTTTATCTCCCCCCGGACAAGCCCCTCCTGAGCAGTGACATCGAGTCACTGTTCGGCATGGGAGACTCCGTCATCCTGGCAGGCGATTTAAATTGCCACCACACTAGGTGGAACTGCCATCATACAAACGTTAACGGTAGGCGTCTCGACGCGTTTATAGACGACCTCACCTTTGAAATAGTCGGTCCCCCAACTCCAACATGTTATCCGTATAACATCGCGCTCCGCCCGAGCACTATAGACCTGGCATTGCTTAGGAACGTAACTCTGCGCTTGCGTTCCATCGAAGCAATGTCAGAGCTCGACTCAGACCACCGACCTGTCGTTATGCAGCTCGGTCGCCCTCACAACCCAGTCACTGTTACGAGGACCATGGTGGATTGGAATAAGCTGGGCACGTGCCTAGCCGACGCCGCTCCGCCAATCCTCCCTTACGGCCCGGATTCGAATCCAACCCCCGAGGATACCGTCGAATCCATAAACATCATTACCGATCACATCTCTTCCACGATCATTAGATCTTCAAAAGAAGTCGATGTGGAGGACAGCTTCCACCGCATCAGACTGTCCCCCGATCTTAGGAATCTCTTAAGAGTTAGGAACGCGGCAATCCGGGCCTACGATCGTCTTCCCACGCATCCAAACCGGACTCGGATGCGTCGTCTACAACGCGAAGTCCACTCCCGCTTAAGCGACGCGCCTAACGATAATTGGCATAGTTATTTAGAACAACTCGCGCCCTCCCACCAAGCATACTGGCGACTAGCTAGGACTCTCAAATCCGAAACTACCGCTACTATGCCTCCCCTCTTACGCCCTTCAGGCCAACCACCGGCATTCGATGACGATGACAAGGCTGAGCTGCTGGCCGATGCACTGCAAGAGCAGTGCACCACCAGCACTCAACACGCGGACCCCGAACACACCGAGTTAGTAGACAGGGAGGTCGAGCGCAGAGCTTCCCTGCCGCCCTCGGACGCGTTACCCCCCATTACCACTGACGAAGTTAGAGACGCGATCCACAACCTCCAACCTAGGAAGGCACCAGGCTCCGACGGCATCCACAACCGCGCGCTAAAATTTTTGCCAGTCCAACTGATAGCAATGTTGGCTACAATTTTAAATGCCGCTATGACGCACTGCATCTTTCCCGCGGTGTGGAAAGAAGCGGACGTTATCGGTATACATAAGCCGGGCAAACCGAGAAACGAAACTTCTAGTTACCGTCCGATTAGTCTCCTCTCGACGATAGGAAAAATTTACGAACGTCTCCTTAGGAAACGCCTCTGGGATTTTGTTACCGCGAACAAAATTCTCATAGACGAACAGTTCGGATTCCGCTCAAAACACTCGTGCGTACAACAAGTGCACCGCCTCACGGAACACATTCTGATAGGACTAAATAGGCGTAAACAAATCCCGACCGGCGCCCTCTTCTTCGACATCGCGAAGGCGTTCGACAAAGTTTGGCACAACGGTTTAATTTACAAACTGTACAACATGGGAGTGCCAGACAGACTCGTGCTCATCATACGAGACTTCTTGTCGAACCGTTCGTTTCGATATCGAGTAGAGGGAACTCGTTCTCGTCCCCGTCAACTGACTGCCGGAGTCCCGCAAGGCTCCGCGCTCTCCCCGTTATTATTTAGTTTGTATATCAATGATATACCCCGGTCTCCGGAGACCCATCTAGCGCTCTTCGCCGATGACACGGCTATCTACTACTCGTGTAGGAAGATGTCGCTGCTTCATCGGCGACTCCAGATCGCAGTAGCCACCATGGGACAGTGGTTCCGGAAGTGGCGAATAGACATCAACCCCACGAAAAGCGCAGCGGTGCTCTTCAAAAGGGGTCGCCCTCCGAACATCACTTCGAGCATCCCACTCCGTAGTAGGCGCGCAAACACCTCCGCCGTTAGTCCCATCACTCTCTTTGGCCAGCCCATACCGTGGGTCTCGAAGGTCAAATATCTAGGCGTCACCCTCGACAGAGGGATGACATTCTGTCCCCATATAAAAACGGTACGCGACCGCGCCGCGTTTATTCTAGGACGACTCTATCCAATGCTTTGTAGTCGAAGCAAACTGTCCCTCCGCAATAAGGTAGCTCTCTACAAAACTTGTATACGCCCCGTCATGACGTATGCAAGCGTAGTGTTCGCTCACTCAGCCCGCACCCACTTGAAATCCCTTCAGGTTATTCAATCACGATTCTGCAGGATAGCCGTCGGAGCGCCATGGTTCCTTAGGAATGTGGATCTCCACGATGACCTGGAGCTCGACTCTCTTAGTAAGTATCTACAGTCGGCATCGCTGCGCCATTTTGAGAAGGCGGCACGACATGAGAAATTACATACCCGACCCAGTAGACCGAATGGTAAACCGTCGACGTCGCCCAAAGCACGTCATTACGGATCCTCCTGATCCATTAACGGTGCTTTTAGGCACCACAAGCACCGGTCACCGTCCTCGTCGAACCCGTCGCTTGCGACGAAGGGCTCGACGAGCGAACTAACCCATAGACACAGCCCACTGAGTTTCTCGCCGGATCTTCTCAGTGGGTCGCGTTTCCGATCCGGTGGTAGATTCTGCGAAGCACTGCTCTTGCTAGGGTCAGTGTTAGCAACTCTCCGGTTGAGCCCCGCGAGCTCACCTACTAACGTTAGGGCGAAGCTGAAATAGCCTCTCAAGGCTATCAGCATAGGTAGGAAAAAAAAAAAAAAAAAAAAAGTACATGAAATTAAGAGTTGTGGCTGACTACAGCCTGAACAAGAATAATAAACCGAAAAATTTATGTTCGCATGCATAATTTTTCGGAATCTTACATAAAATTAGACGAAATTATTTAATAGAGGTTTGGTGCGTGAATGCTTAGTGGGAGGCATCGTTTTGGGTGTTGCTGATATCAGCATATCAGCATTCATATGAACGATAGTTGGGTCTTAAACTGAAGTAATACGGATCTTATATGTTTTGTGAGCTAATCCTGTTTTTTGGTAGATTATGTGTGAATATTAAATTAATCATAATAGATGTCTCAACAGAACAATAAACCAGTTCGAAGCTTTTAAAACGGGCTAAGGAAGATTTAAAAAAATTGGCCGAATGGCTTTTTGAGATTCGCTTGACCAAACAAGCTTACAGAAAATTGAAGATCAAATCAATTTAAATCAGTTACTGTAACAGAATTTTTTTATCTCTTATTCTCTAGAATTTATTTAATATTAAAGAACCAAAAAGTACTTGGCGTCATGCGTCAGTGACAAATAGGACGATGGTATCTACTCTGGCGGGCTCACTATACGACCAGTGATTATGCAAACTGTACAATTCCTGCCTAACTTTTAATTTAACTGTAAAATTATAAAATTCTGCATCATAGTGTCATGTGCGATGTTTGTTAGTCAGTTAGTGTAAAAAATTTGTAGAGCATTATTTCAGACTAATTTTAAATTTTATATTTGTTATTAGTTTTGTACTCCGATATAAATAAAATTGTAACTCGGCTGTGAGCGCACAGGAGTTTTTGGTGAGTTTTGACTCCCACATACCCCACCTGCCATGCGGGTGGGTATCCGGCGATTTACTCTTATGAAAAAAAAAAACATATTAAATTAAAGCAAAATTTTTAATTTAACCAACGCACTCATATTCATATTTATGAGCACTTTTAAATTTACTTTACCACTTATTCAAAAAGCAGTTTTAGCACTTAGACACACACACACACACCAACAATAAATTCAGGGTTTGCTTTTTTTTGCAAATTTGTCTTCATTTACGAAATTAATATTTAAATTAAGTATAATTAGAAGTAGAACAGATTTACATTACAGATAGTTGACCAAAAATATGTTCAATAAAACTCTTGTATGAAGCACAATTTCAAACCTAAGCGATTTTGTCATTCACATATTCTCTGGCTGAAATGGATATCCATATAATGACTAATCTACATACATAATATTGTCATTATATTTTCGCTTTAGAGAAAGCGGTATAAACTTGCATGAACGTCAGTCACGATTCTCGAATGTTCGTTTTCATTCAACTTGTTCATTCTAGAAGAAGATTAATTAGTTGGCTCTTCCTCGTTGCATTGTTACTTTGAGTCAAAGCATATTTCTTGTTTGACTACTTTGAGTTTTGTAGTGTTGGTAACGATTTTCCTTTTAATTAAACCATTGCCTTTTATTAGCATTATGCTTATTTTTGGTAGATTATTAAGAATTTTCACTGATGAAAGGAAGTTTGTGAATTTGACCATAGCTGTTTTTGTAATGCTCTTAATGCAATAAAGACTTGTAATATGGAATTACCTGATTACCTAAGAAACACTACATAATTACCTAATTAGTCATAGCTCCTCCTGCCACTAGTAATTATGTAAATTGATAAATTTCCGACCTTCAATTCTTCTTTTTTTTATTGCTTACATGTGTGGACGAGCTCACAGCCCGCCTGGTGTTAAGTAGTTACTGGAGCCCATAGACATCCACAACGTAAATGCGCAACCCACCTTGAGATATAAGTTCTAAGGTCTCAAGTTTGTGAATTTGACCATAGCTGTTTTTGTAACGCTCTAAATGCAATAAAGACTTGTAACATGGAATTAGCTGATCACCTAAGAAACACTACATAATTACCTTATTACTCATAGCTCCTCCTACCACTTGCAATTATGTAAATTGATAAATTTCCGACCTTCAATTCTTCTGTTCTTCAATTTTATGCCATTGTGCTTGACTGCACCGTTCTAACGGTAACTTCACTTGTAGACTAGAGCTTTGTTGGTCTTCTTCGTTTAAATTTTAAACATATAAACATATCATCTAATGAAATTAATTTGTATTCATTTTATGCACCATTTACTCAACCAATAAGCTATGCAGTATGTAGCGACGGCTGAGACTTCTCATCCGTACTATCACTTTCGCGTACTTAGTAGTAAAGTTTTCGCTTTGGAACCGGCGAAGTTGGCGCCTCGACGTGGCGGTATTTCCTTGCTAATTAACGAGCTGCCAGTAGCTGCATTGTTACGTTCATCTTTCGCTTCGTTGGACGGGGTAAACTTTCGGGTTTCATAATATAAGTCTTATTGATGGAAGCCAAAACGTTAAGGGAGATAATCGAAACGGGCGAATGATAGAATTTTTCACACGTTTCGATGTGACACGAAAACTATTTGGTATATCAGACAGCTTATTGAATTATTTTTTATGATTAATTGTGTTAGTTTTGTTTGTTGCTAATGTTTGTTTTGTTAAAAGAAGTAAACAAAAAAATAATAATAAAATCAATCTCATTGGTTTGCACAAACAAAAATGTTGACTCGTTACAATCTCGTTCGAATTATACACATAACATTTGTCTATTTATTTATTTATTTTTTCTTCGATGGGTGGACGAGCTCTCAGCCTACCTGGTGTTAAGTGGTTACTGGAGCCCATAGACGTCTACAACGTAAATCCGCCACCTACCTTGAGATAAGTTTTAAGATCTCAGTATAGTTACAACGGCTGCCCTACCTTTCAAACCGAAACGCATTACTGCTTCACGGCACCAGTATAACAACATTATAATTAACAACAATACGATGAGTTCGAAGACTATTATATACTGCAATAGAGTGTGTATGAAAAACGCAAACCCTACATTTTACGCAAGGAAAGACAGATTAAATTGCCAAATCTGACGGCTTAGAACGCATACAGATGTAAAAATCAAATTAATGCAATAACTGTAAATTTAATGAATACTATAAATATTGAAGCACGAAGCGCAAAACAAGCTTCTTTAAAATAACACAGTAACGAGTGTAAATTCGCAAAGTGAACTAAATGCACGCCAATCTACGTATCCACCGATTGCGGTCCGAGCTAATGGTAGTTACATGCCAATTCCAGCGCCTTCTTCGAGCGAACGGAGTGAAGTTGAGAGTCATTAACTTTAGTAACTTTGTTACTTTAGGTCCGATGCAAGAAGGCAACGTCTGAACACCATCTGGTTTCGAAAATGAACATAATAGGATAATGAGGGACCCGTTCGCTCCCACGCTGACGTTCGGAAAATGTTTAGCGAAAATAAACTCGCGCTCCGGTTTGTTATTTACGTTTATTATGAAAGCTACTTATTAGATGCCTTCGTTGAGGTAAAAACAACATGATTCTCGTATAACAAGCTCGAATGAGGCACTGAAATTCTGTAACAAATTTATTGTTTCATTTTTCTATAATATAATACATACTTCACGGTTATTTTTCTCTGATCTTATTACAAAATGATTTGTTCTGACGCTCGAAGATAAAATATTTGTAGTTTTATTAATAAATTCAAAATTTTCATATTTAAAATTTTATCTAATTGAAATGAATATGAGTAACACAAATATAAATTCACAAGACATTTTTATTGCCTTCGAATGCAGACAGACGACCATACAACCCATCTGACGGTGTAAGTGACTCTACAAGTGACCGTAGCCACTTGGCTACGGTCACTTGTAGATAACTTCAAATCGGTTTGAAGAACATGCAACCGTGTTCAGAAAATACTATAGAGGGCAATTCATTCTAGAGTCAGATTGTTTATGGCGAGAATTAATGAAAGCACTTCCTAAATTAACACAGGCTGAAAAGATGACTTTAAAACTATAATATCTTTTTGCATCGATGCGTAAACTAACTCACGGCGCACAGGTGTTAAATGATTAACAGAGCGTGGACCCAAGGTATGAGTTACCCATACCCACTAAACGAATCCCATGCACTCTCGCCCAAACGTCCGATGCCTTCCCGAGGTCAGAACCCAAGTGGGGTAAGGGAGCTATCGCAGTTAATACGGGAATCGATGGACTTGATGAAGTCGAGTATTGCTTTCCAGAATGTGTCGCGGCCGACGACGGTCGGCGACCATTCCTCTCTTATGACCGTGACGAGAGCGGCACAATGTATACTCCGCGGTGTCCTCCTCGTCGCGGTCGTTGCAGTGGTCGCACCAAGCTGTCGGATCAGTCTGTACACCGCAAGACCAGTTCGTCAAACGGCGAGACCATGCCACCATCACGGACCACCAAGCCTCCGCGCTTGAATCAGTCCGTTGCTGGTATGCCGCTCCCCCTTAGAGGGGACGTCGCTACGCCACACGTAATCCGCGGCGAGCGCGTCGAAAGAGACGGTGCGGTATCCGTGGATCGTATGGATGGCAGGGCGACCACGTGGTGTTTTTTTTATTGCCCATGTAGGCAGACGAGCATACGGCCCAAATGATGGTAAGTTGTTCCGTCGCACATGGATGTCGGCAATGCCAGAGGCAGGGTCAAGCCGCTGCCTACCGTTTAATACTCTCCAGTTTGAAGAAGAACATGTCGTGCTCGGGAAACACCGTGGAGGGTAGCTCATTCTAAATCCAGATAAAGCAGCAAAAAAGATTTCTGGAAACGCACTGTGGGTGACTGCAGTGACTCCAGGTAGTATGTATGAACTCTACTCCGGTGGCGGGCGGTGCGATGATAAAAGCGAGATGATGGTATCGTCTCAAATAATTTCTGAGAGCACACTCCCCAGGAACATACGGTACAAAATACAGAGGGAATTGAAGTCCCTTCGCAGACCCAGAGATTTCAAGCGATTCGTAAGAATAAGATTATCGACAATTCGAACGGCTCCCTTCTATATGGAGTCAAATGGAAGTAGCTGGTATTTAAGAGCACCGGCCCAGAGGTGGGAGCAATACTCCACGCGAGGCCGGACCTGTCGTTTATAAAGCAAAAGGTGGTGGCCGATACCGATACGTTTTTTTTTCGAGCAGGGGCGATCCTACTGTTAGGTCTGTAGAACGCGCGAGATATGTAGGACTTGGTGGCCGCAGATGTTAAAGACCAGGAGCAAAGGGGAGGTAAGGCCCACCCACGTTAGCACTATACCATACATAATAGTTTTCATCAAATTTGTTATGTCTGTATGTAACATCAGAAAGTCCAAGTGTAATTGTAATCGATTTTGAACACGCAGGAATTTATCGAATTTATTTCATTTTATGTAGCCATCTTTACGTAGTCATAATTTTGGGGGTATTGTTTATATTCTCGGATTATATTTAATTAATTTATTTATTAAATATTAGTATTTACTTCATCAGCGTCGGAACGGTACTTCAATAAGGCTATGCGTAATGATAATCGCCTTATCGTTGCCTCCGCTGACTACTCCCCGAATCCTGATCATGCAGGAGCCAGTCACCGTCGACGCCCTAGACACGTCCTTACGGATCCATCAGCTCCAATAACCTTTACATTAGACGCCTTTAGCTCTAATACTAGGAGCAGGCTTAGGGACCCCCGGTAACTGTACTCGTCAAACTCGACAAAAGATCGACGTGCAACCTAACCCATGCATCAGCTCGCTGAGTTTCTCGCCGGATCTTCTCAGCGGGTCGCGATTCCGATCCGGTAGTAGATTCATTCGCGAAGTAATTGATCTTGAGTTGTTAGGTCTCCTTCGGAGGCGATCGGGCAGTTGTTAGCAAATCCTACCCCTCCTGGCTGAGCCTTTGCTCGCCCACCTGTCCTGGTGAAACTAGAAAGGCCTTCGGGCCACCAGTAATCTTTCAATCATAAAAAAAGTATTTACTTCAGATTCCGCGAGTCGTGAAAATAATTTGAATTAATTTGACGGTTTGATCTCCATTGTTTTTAATATCATTAGATCATTTACGACGATTCTTTTTTTATTCCTGATCAATACTAATAATTTATTGACATGTTACTTTTTTACAAGCTGGGAATCAGCTAGTTGTATATATAAAAAGATCGTAATGGTCATTTACCATGGAAGCCTTTTAGTTACAAAATATTAATCTACATAACTTCCCACATATCCTCCTTACATAACATCAAACGTGTTTCAAGTATATTAGGAACATCATCTAACTACTAACAAAGTTTTAGAACTTGCTAACAGATATATATGGTACGTATTACCACGTATGCAGTGCGTCTAATTAACAATCCATCCGATGAACTTGTATTTGACTTCAAACAGCTCTAGTAAAGTACTTTATATGTTTGATTATTTGCGGCTGCAATTAATTTATGAGCCATTTGGTGTTTAATTAATTTTGTATGAGCGATATAACGTTGCTTTCACCGAATACTGGTATTTTTCTGATATCGGAACGCATAGAAAACAATACGCGGATACCGCCATCTTTCTAAAGACTTAAACAAGAATTGAAAGTTTCGTTAAATTTACAGGTCTCTTACTCTACAAATAGATAAGATCCTTCCTCCTATAGATCCTATAGATTACTTTGCAGTATGTCCTAAACGAAAGGAGTGCATGTAACACTTAGCATTGGGTGGACACGGGTTGAAAAAGAGATGTACTGCTTATTTTTAAATTAAGATAATTTGTCGTAGTTTATACTGCATTCGATTTGAATATTATGAAAGGTGTTATTCGGATTCAATAGTGTATATCTTAACACCAGTCTATAATAGGTTTACGAAGAAAATATACTAAACAATTTGAAAAGTGTTCACTTCCTCAAAAAGGCTTTGGAATCGTTCGTAGCTTAGAGAATAAGACTCCTAATAGATTCGATCAAACGACGCGGCACTGTGGGGCTTAATTAAGTTTTCTAAATGACTACGTAACTAAACATTCTTCAAGAATAACTTTTTTGAATTCTTTTTAATATATTGGAGAGGGTCATTAGTTTGATAGCTAAGCGAAACGCAGCACGACTCCCGAGAGATGGCAGTATGATTGCACTATCGTCAGTATACTCGGTTAACTTCGTGCTATGACTATGCCTAGCTGATGAAGGCGCGTAGACGCGATCACACTAACCAACCAGCCTTCATGAAGATCGGTGCCTCCGTCCTAAGAATTGTAAATCGTTTTCGTTTGCTAATGCCAAGAGAAGATTTCTAAATTGTTTTAAGATTTTTAAGACAACAAACGTGATTGGTGTACTCGATATTTCTCTTACCTCGATCACTCTATTCCCCCACTACAAGAAAAAGGTGCGCGTGCAACTTTGTGCATGTAAAAGAAGTTTTTTTTTTATGTTTGAGGTTGATATTGGCTCGGAAGCCTTTCCAGTTTCACCAGGACAGGTGAGCGAGCAATGGTTCAGGCAGGAGGGGTGGGATTTGCTAACCAAAGATTTGTTACTGCCATCTACAGGAGGAATAAGAAACTAATAATAAGCCATCTAGTGGCTGACGCCCGTAAGCCCAGGTTCGCGAGACCACGAAACCGTTTCTTACTCTCGGTCTTCTTAAATTACATATTTTCTCTCTAGCCGTAGCAAATCTGTCGCGAGTTAAATTTTACTCTCAACGCGCCTAATAAAGTCTCACTTCAAAGATAACGAATTAGCAGAAATTTAAATTTGGATGCATTTTTTGCATACATTGAGATATAATACGGTAAGCCAACCTACGATTTTAAGTGAGGCTACTGTAACTTATATACATCACAGCATGTATATGTCACTCCTTTACATATTAATCGCAATTTTATTTTCTAAACACTTTTTTAAATAACTATTTTTTTTGTTTCATTAAGATAACGACACTAGTTAGATTTTGTTTCAAAAAAAATTGCCGAAATTGATTCCGTTTTAGGACTCTAGTTTAACCCTTGAAAAAGAAAACACTGGTCTATAATTGTAAGCCGTAGTCCTATTGGAATAAAACTCCGTAATTGGGTTTGTCTCAGTCAAATTGCCTGGCTCTGGTCTGACTGGCGTCATTAGACCTCACTCCGACATTTTATTGAAAGTAGACCTTTAATTTTATTTAGTACACACTAGCAGACTTTGATATATATTTTTTCGTTTTGGAAGCTTTCATGAAATTACTAAAAACAATTTTGTTCGTCTGATTATTTTTCTTTTGTAAAACTGAGACGCATTAAGTGACTTATAACCTGTGTGTAACCGAGCTAATTCTCTTGAGAATAAAAATATTATACTAGATTCCAGTATTGATTCTGGTAGAAATAAGTGTAGAACATAGCCCATGTAGGCAGCTGTTTAGCTATGCCCTTGCCGTTGCTGACGTCTTTAAGCAACGTTGACGAATAGCATTTTTGTGAAAGATATTTTATATATTAATTTTGTTTTTCCTAGCTTTTCCCACATAAAAACGCGAAAAATTATAGTTGAATCTAGTTTCATTTCAGTATTTTTATAATTTTGTAAAATATTTCTTGTCCATTTGTTAGTAGATCTGAAAGTAAAAAAACATTGTCGTGCATACGACGAAGTTCTTCTATTTGCTTAGATTCTGAAAAAAATTATTCAGTTTTATCAAAAAACGAGTACATATTTATTATATTATATTTATATTTACTTAATTCACTAATACTAACTTTTTTATTGCCTTTAAGTTAACTAAATAAATTTAATTCGTGTATTCAAAGTTCGTTTTTACCGCAGTATTTTCAACAGTTTCAAATTAAAGATCTTGATAAACTTTAATCTTGATAAGTACCTCGATGAAAATTACGTTCCCCTACCCACGGAGAGCTTCATAACGTCAGAATAAATGCAATGGTGTCACCGTCCGTATGCGACCGGCCATTTTAGAGACTCGTACATTTTTAACGTTACCGGGATCTGGGTCCCCGAGACTGCGCCGTCAGAGTGAAGTAGACATTGTAGGAACGACACTCGACGTCTTAGTAAACCGCTAATGGGTTTTACTTTGTTTCTCATATAGCTCAACCTTTAAGCCATTACAAATTTGAAGTATCGATGTGTTTGCCAAATTTAAGTGCTTTACTAACTTTAGATTTCGAAATGCTAAAGCCGCGTTTGTAATAATGTTATAACTGAAAGTGATCCTAATGATAAATACATGTAAAGCATTTAGTTTAGGTTTTTTGTTAGTGTTGATTAGTGCGCGATTCCGACGTCTATAGACATCATAACGTGAATTGAAGCACTGATCTTCGAGTCCCTTTTTTTATTGCTTACTTGGGTGGACGATCTCACGATCCATTTGGTGTCAAGTGATTACCGGAACCCATAAACATCAAAATCATAAATGCTGCCTTTTGACATAAGTTCTAAGTCTACAGTAATACAGTTCAAACCGAAACGCAATACTGCTTCATGGCGGAAATATAGGGTGATGGGAAGGGATATAGGAAACTACTATGATGGGCTCACAAGACACCCTACCACCAGTAATAAATATTTATAATATAGTATTGTAATATTTGTAATTATTTCTTAATGGCATCTACTCTTCAAATAGGAATAAAAAGGTAAGATAGTTTTACGTATCACTAGTTCTTGCGCAATTTGTCAACAGGATTTCAGCTCATAATCACATCATTCGATACAGAAGTACATTATTTGTTATTTGCTTTCTCAACAGCGTCTCTACTTAATACGAAATGAAAAACAAATCGTGTTCAATTGCTTTGCAATGTCTTTTGGACGTAATTACAAAAGGATTCTTGAAACGAGGCCAGGTATCGAAGAGTGAATTGGAATGGAACGCGTTGCATGCTATCTTTGATTTAATCGAACAGACCGTTTCAGTTGGGGCAATTCTACATTTTTGCTCCGGCATCGTCAAGATCTGGTGCGACATCGCTTGATTAATTGCCGTCGACGTCTTCGTTCCCCCCTCCCCCCTCCCGAACTGATTGATTACATTGTAATCTTGTTTGTGACTTGACTGATGTTGGGACTTGTATCTGAGACGTGTTTTTCATATTATTTTTTTCGTGATAATTAGCTGTTCCGGTCCGTTATTTATTTTTACAAAGATTTATCGTTATCCGGGCATTAAGCTCGGTTTTTGGTCGGTACAGGTATTTTGACGCTTGAAAAAGATGAACATAATATAATTTTTTGGGCAATGGACTATAATAATTTCAATTATTAGTAATAGTGAAAAACTACAATGAGGTAATGAGGTCTCCTTTCAGCGGTTGCTGGTGCAAGGGAAAGTCGAGCAAAAGATCTCGTGGACGATCTCCAACACAATGGATCGACCTCATAAAATCTGTGACTCACTCCAACATAAATGATTGCTCTCACTCTGCTAAGCATCGTGCCACATGGCATCGCATCGCGAGAGCGTCGGTATCGCAGGATCCGACTGAGGCATGACCACGACCACTTTGTCAAGAGTGTACGACTAGGAAGAAGAAGAAAAACTACAAAGTAATTAGTTCCTTACCGTCTTAGTATCTTATAGATGCAGTCATGGTCTTAATTATACTGCCATCACGACTAAAATGTGTTCCAGTTACAAGAGTTGTACCGTAATAAGATTTTCACTTGGACTTCACATCATCACAGGGTAGGTAGTGGCATTGTTCACGTAATGATATAGGTGGTAATTGCCTAACGCCAAATGTGTAGTAAGCTCGTAATAACGACTGGAACAAGAAAAAAATAGAGCGACAAAGATCGGAAAGGTGTAAAAACTTTTGTATTGAATATATAATAACAATAATCAAAGTTAATAGATTTTGGCGTTACCTTAAATTTTATGTGGAGGTTGTTGTTCTCATAAATGGAAAAATGACATCATATACTAAGAAAGTATTGTTTTGATATTGTGAAAAATAAATGGTGTAGCACAAGTACCTTATTTTTTCCCAACGTAGTTAAAAATTAAATTGCCTTTGAAGATTAAATGTTGAAAAATAATTTTATTTAAGTGATCTAATATTTTTTTTATAAATTATCTTACAAAAATCTTTCAACTAGAAAATAGGACGAGACAGACAGATTAAAATTCAGTAGTTTTTTAAAAGCTTTTCGCTATACTTAGAATTCTGGTTGATTTTTCATCGTCTGTGTTAACTGATGTTATTTACTGTTCTATTTGCTATGTTTAATAATATATAAAAATATTCTGACCGCTCTCGACACGTATGTACACCTTTCATCCTAGATGTGTCCCCAAAAATTTTATCTAGTCAAACTATTAGAGTTCAATTGGCAATAGAGCTGGTTGAAACGGCTCATCATCGCTACGTTCACATCATACTGTCTGTTCTCTCACATATCAACTACCACTACAATTCACAACTAAAGTCTTCCCTCTCTAACCAGCTTTTTACAACATACATACAAACTAGGCACGATCGTATTATCCGGATATTTCGAAGTGAACTAAGCCCTAGGTTGACATACGCAAAAACGATGGCATAACCACATGCTCCGGTTAATATAATTTTATACATACACACATATAACCGAAATGTGAATGATTATTTTTATTCAGCTCTACAGCAGAATATGGAAGAATAACACAGCGATCGTTAGCGCTTGTCGAGAGATCGAAGAGATTTTTGAAGCACCTTTTCCTTTACCACACAATAAACTTTGCAATGCTCACTTTCTAGTAACTTTGTACAATAAAATTGTGAATTCACGTATCAAAATATGTAATGGTATTCACGTCGTGAAGTCTATCAGCTCCGCTTACCGCTCATTATCAGCAGGGTGGTGATCGATTATCCAACCTCTAAAAGAACAGAAAGACGAACGTATAAAATTTATAATATTGTTTATAAATTGCGCTTGATAATACCAATCCGAAATGCTATTCTAACCCTCAAATTGGGTTATACTTACAAATTGACATCAGGTGAGCCATTACCTCGTTTACTCATCTGAACCAATAAAAATAAATTACATTCGTAATGCGAGTTTGGTCGCGATGATTCAGCATATACAGTTACCCAATTCGATTGGGTATCTCCACGTTTTTTTCCGGTTTGTGTGAGATTGATTGATAATTTCCACTGATCTAATGGAAAAAATAACAGATTACTTCGGCAAAGTTTATTACTAGCTTTTTATACACGTGCACAGTTAGTTATCATGATAAAATAGGATTGATTAATCAAGAATTCTTGAAAAGATACAAAACAAATAAATTCACTCAAACCTAAACAAAAAAAACTTGATGTCGGAAAGTATACTTTCATACAATAAAATACAAACCAAAATACAACGAGTATTTATACAATTACAAACACACGTCATGTACCTAACTTAGGGAAATTATGATGTGAAATAAGCGTACAATGTTCATTGTAACATTAATTATTTATGTTCACTTCATTTATTACAGAGCACTTCAATTATGAACTTTTTCATTCTTATTTTGCTAGTACTATGAATTACGTTATTATTATTTTACTTTAATCTAATTGTAATCAACGTCTACCCATACGCGCCCACTAGACAGCACAACTACAGTACAATCTTCTTAATGGGTTTGCAGATCCATCACGGCACGCTTCGCCTACACTATTTAGCTCCCACACAAATGCTGACTAGACACCGCTACGGAATCCTACACTAGATATGGAGATATCGTCTACAGCGTTCCCACTAAAAGCCTATTTACATTAAATTTGGCGAAAATCCATCTCAATTTAACTTGGGAATTCATGATACTGTAAAATTTATTATTCACGAACCGTGGATGCAATTTGGTGAATATCTGAAATAAAAAAAATGTAATATCATCAAAAAACTACTTGTCGTGCAAACGATTTCATACGTGTCTCTTATTGGAGGATTTGTAGGAAGGGTATTAGTCGAATTTCCATAACCCATTCTGGTTTCAGTAACGATATCATCTTAAGTGAAACAAACGACCAGATTACAAGATCGCGAAGAAACAAAGCGTCAATTTTTTAAAGCCACTACAAGTGGGTTAAACAATAAAATTAATGATACCATGTCAATAATCGAAACGTGTACGCAAATAAAAGTCTTACGGAGTAACCGAATCCAGTAGCAGATTGATGAAAATCAACGATTTGTGGGAAACCAACAAAGTTTCCCTGACAGATTACACAAGATGAAATAAATCAAAACGTCCAAAGCTTTTACGGTACGTCGGTATATATTTTATTTATAACTCAATGAAACCTTCTGAATTAATCTTTTATATTTATTTTTCCATCAATGTATAGCCTAAGACAGACTATTCGAATACATTTTCGGGGTTACGTTTTACTTTAGGAAGTATTTTTACCTTTATGAGTTTTATTTTTATGTTAATTGTATTTTACAATTGCTGTTCAGACGCTTTTTGAGACATTTTTTTAAATTATACGAACCTATTCTATTTACCTTCATCCTAAAAGTGATTTTTAGGTGTTGAGTACGTGTTTAAAAAAAATCTTCCAAGATTTTTGAATTCATGCATTTAAATTAAATAAGGCGTCAGTCACATCATTCAGACAAATACAGACTTCAAGTAATTTGATTTATTAATGAATTATTTTTTATTTTTATAATTTGAATCTTTTGTAAAATATTGTGTTCATAATACGATTTTAAAAAATACAGACATAATAACAACCGAGAACATGCCTCGTAAGGTCATCCGGCCCCAAGTTGAGATTTCCTATACTATGGGAATCGGAAACCAATATAATTATTTATAAGTTTAAATTTATACGTATATAGATTATAAGCACTGAGATAAAGAGTAAAAAAATTTATTCATCATACAAACTTTTGCATGATGGAGCTATCGAATCTACTGTTAGCGGAGCAATCAGACGCGTTAACTACTGCACTGCGGAGACAGTCAAATAAAAAGTTAAATTAAAAGGAATGCAATTCTGTTTTCTCGAAAATTTATTCACAATAAAACTTTTTTGAACCCAAAGTATCAATAAAAATCAAACGAAACTCCAATTCGCAGTGGATCCGACAAGATAAGATAGGGTCAAATGAGGATCCCTCTCGTTTTTTGATACGGGTCTAGCGGAATAAAGTTTTTACTTTGCGCTTGCTAATATTGAATGCGGATAAACACTATATTATCTACAACAAAGGTCGATCCCGAATTGTTTCATGCCGATGGGAAAATAAACATTTGCAGTCGCTCTCTTAAAGAAAGCGAAGTTAAAGGCTTGGAAGTTAAAGGCTTGAATTAAAGACTTCAGTTTTCACTCGACCGAAAAAAACAACAACTAATTGTCTCATCGTACCCGGACAATTCACTTTTACCCAAAAACGCTACGGGCTAATTATCAAAGTCCTTTTTCCTTATCTTCCCTCGATACTTTTAGAAGCGGAGTGCCTAACACAAAGCAAATTGCTAATACCCGATAGCTCTGGGAAAGGGCGCAGAATGGCCCATTTCCTGAAGGAGCTTTATCTTTTTCTTTTCTCGTTGCAGACAGTGGAGGTTCTATAGGTATGTGAATGAGTAGTGAGTAGGCAAGACGTTCGTGGTTCCCCTAATACGAGTTTAAGTTTTGCAATACCATCTCGCTACGACGTCTCTACGTCGTAGAGTTCTAGCTACGCCGTAGTGTAATATTATTTCTAAACTATTTTTTGTTACAAATTACTACAGTATTAAAAGTAGTTATAATAAATATTATTACTGAACTATTTTTTGTTACAAATTACTATAGTATTACGTATTTTAAATCGTTACAGTATATTTTTTGTAACGGCTATCTGGATGAAATCGCTCGGAGCAATTATCGCTAGTTTAGTTTTAATTAATTTACCTCAATATACACTTGCTTTTGTAAATACTAAATATAAGCCGGAGAACTGATTAAGAATTTATAATTTTATATTTTTTGCGTTTTGTCAATTTGAACTCATTATTTTAAATAGTTAACAAATTGTTAGTAATTATTTGGTTGAGTGACAAAGTAATCGTTTGCTTGAATGAAAAAATTAAGTTCATATCTGATTGAGCGAGCTATTACAGGCAATCTTTGAGACATCAAATTATTTTATTTTAATTGTTTTACCGATAATCAAAATGAAAACCTTTGTTCAGCATAGCAAACTAGATATAGGGCTACTTCTTTCTTGATCCATTTTCCTACCTAACTGTCCCTACATCCTGTCATCGCTGTCCCGCTGTCCTCGTATCAAGTTCGTACGGAGCTTACTACGATGTACCGCCATTGCTAAAGATTTCCATTCTCGAAGAATTCTGCCTGTTTGTGAAGAAAAATGAATAAAATAATATTTTTTTGTAAAGAGGGGGGTAACTGATAGAAGTTATAGTGTTAATTGAGTCAATGTAGCTTTTTAAATAGACCAGACCGTGAGTTCATTTATCCAAGTTAGCGAATCTAAAAATTTATTTAAAATGTTAAAGTTAATTGCTTTATGTTCAAGTCTGGAATTCTCATCTAACTCATCTACTTTTGTTAAATCTTGTTCTTCTGTATCTTTTTTTTTTATTGCCCTTGTGATGCAGACGAGCATACGGCCCACCTGATGGTGAGTGTTTACCGTCGCCCATGGAATTCAGCAATGCCAGAGGCAGAGCCAAGCCGCTGCCTATCGTTAAGTACACTCTAAAAGCCTCGTTTGAAGAAGGTAATGTCATAGCCCTCGGCAAGCACCGTGGAGGGGAGCTCATTTAGGTAGGATGGTATGTGGCAAAAAAGATCTCTGGAAACTCACTGTGGATTAACGCAGTGTCTCCAGGTAGTATGGATGAACTCTACTGCTACACAGTTCTATTAAACATAAAGCTAAATATTGTAAGCAAAATTTTTACTAATTAATATTTAGGAAAGGCTAGATATGTGCAGCAACACCGTAGCTATGAGCAGAAAATAAACAAAAAAAGCTAGTTTAAGAGAGCTAGCTATGAGTGCTTTAGTCGCGCAGATTTTCCGAGAATTTCTAATTTAGCTGAGAATTCGTTCACACTTAGACGAAAAGGGTATACGTAACATTTCGCTTGCAATTTTTATATTTTTCAATGTTCCTGTATACTAACTACCATATGTGTTCTTTTTGTTTTTGCAAATAAAAGTTAACTACGAAAAAAAAGTTAAATATATTTTCATCATCATTATCATCATCATCAGCCTTTATCTGCCCACTGCTGGACATAGGTCTTCCCCAATGCCTTCCACATAATGCGGTCCTATAAATATAAAATAAATATATTTTACCAAGGTGTAATTTCCCCATTTCAATTTCCAATAACAATTTTCTCGAGACGGGAAAAAGCGGTGTAAAAACTGCTTGGTAGTATTTACACCAATCGTGTATGTATTGGTCGTCAACGTCCTGCTGAATCCACTTGCGAAATAATCAGAATTTAATATTTGAAAAAACGGGATAACCTATATTTCATGCTAAAATACCTTGAACTTCAATACTATCATTTGATTTTGCTTTGATAAAAAATAATAACTCTCGAGTTAATTTAAAACCATAAAAATTCTTGAGCGTAATAAATGTCAATATTCAAATCGACTAATCATATAATTTATTGTTTAATATAGAAAGCAGGGGTAAGGTTCGTGACAATACTACAAAACTATCCAAGAATATTGAAAATGCATGACCTACGGGCGATGTGGGACGCCTTGTGCAATAACTCTGTCGCTAAACCTCTGCTATTGCGCTGCCAGTGAGTTTTATGTCTTTGGGTTGAAATTTTCCCGATGAATACTGTTTATTTTATGTTTTGAAATATACAATATATTTTAGTAATGGCATTGTACACAATTATATGCATAAGCGAAGAATTTGGTCTATCTTGGCTTGGATTTGCGGTAGGCAGCGGCTTGGCTCTGCTCCTGGCATTGATGAAGTCCATGGGCGACGGTAACCACTCACCATCAGGTGAGCCGTGTGCTCGTCTGCCTACAAAGGCAATAAAGAAAATTTGGATATTTATATTTTTGCTGGTGGTAGGATGTTTAGTCCGCACGGGTAGGTACCACCGCCCTGCCTATTTAAGCCGTGAAGCAGTAATGCGTTTTGGTTTGAAGGGCGGGACAGCCGTAGTTAAAAGTGAGATCTTAGAACTCATGTTTCAAGGTGGGTGGTGGCATTTACGTTGTAGATGTCTGTGGGCTCCGGTAATTACGTAATATCAGGGGGCCGTGAGCATGTCCACCAGCAATAAAAATTTTTTTGTGCTACCAAAGACGGTCGTAAGCTGAACGGGTAGGGCACCAACATCCTGCCTGTTTTCACTAATAAATATTCATGGTTTTTAGTTATATAATAAGGCAGTTATTATTACAAAAGGATTGTGTTTCGCTAACAAAAACAATCTTTCGCAATAAAATATATACATATAAAGTGTCAAAATTATACCCGACGACGAACACGTGTTTTAAAAGAAATAATGTATGTATGTATAATACATTCCATATGAAACGGATTCAGATAAATCCTAGATTTGGTGAGTTGTTGAAAATATATTTTCACCAAAGTGACAAAAGCTTCTCAAACACACAGACATAAAAATAACAAATCGTTGGGTCAGCGAAAAGGTCAACGACGCCGCTTCATCTCTTCGGATTTTGGAAAAAAAAATGAAACATAATTTCGAGAATATCGTTTTATTTCTCTCTGGCAATTTTGAAAATATTGTCGGTTTCCTTTTACGGCGTTCGTCATAGGAAAACGGTTTTTATTATCCCCGTAATTGAACATACCTTCGTCTGTAGATTGAGTAGAAAGGCTGCAGAATCTCGAAGGTCTCACGCGCCCTTGAAAAGGGTCGACAACTGAAAGATTTTGCTCCCCGTGTCATATCAATCT
Source organism: Bombyx mori (assembly GCF_030269925.1). Classification (NCBI taxonomy): domain Eukaryota; kingdom Metazoa; phylum Arthropoda; class Insecta; order Lepidoptera; family Bombycidae; genus Bombyx; species Bombyx mori. The sequence continues at coordinate 9,718,249 of NC_085123.1, forward strand.
ATAAAAACCATTTGGTGATTATTCAAGGCAGTAGCGTATTTTTTATTTACATATTAAGCCATAGCCTTCAGTACAAGCATATTAAACAGAAGCCACACAAGTGTCAAACGTAATTTCCAAACGTTTGAAGTTCTAGATGAAACCAATTAGCTGATTCCCAACTTACGTTATAAGAAAACATATTTTAATATCAATGAAATTGAGTATACTTTGGTTTGTACGTCAAGTAGTGATAGAATAGATTTATTTGTTCTATGTTTTGCGTTCTCCCCGATTAAAAATGAAATGACTACTTTTGCAAAATAACTACATAGCTTCTAATTTATTAAATTAGTCAGTCTAGATTTAAAACAAAACTTGATAAATTTAGCACTTGAGAATAATATTTATGCTCTGTATTCAGAATATATCAAACATAAAACACGTGTACAATATCTTTATTCCTCTCTAACATCGCCACAGCACTTACCTCTCCACTAAGCCACTTACTTTGTAACTTCTCCGAGACAATAATGAAGGTAAACAATAACTGTTTTGATATCTCCCTCGCACACGAGGGAATTCCCTAAAAAACCTGTTCTCCCGGTTTCCTCAAACATCTCGTTGTCATATGTGTTCCCCCTACGCGTCGAGCCAACATTGTTGTCAATTCAAAACATCATTCCTTTGTCCTTCTCTCGGGCTCAGAACGTACTTGTACGAATACGTTTTGTAAGTGTGGTTTTTGACATATTATTTTTTGTACCAAGAGATACATTCATTTATTTATTCACTTTTAGAAAATAAAACTTTGGAGTTTTTGTACGCAAAAAAATAATTGTGAAGTATAATAATGGTTCGTACTGATAATGATGAGTAATTTTAAAAACTATAATAATCTTTTTGTTAATTTTTTTAACTTTTCTAATATTCTATACATATAACTAAGATTGGAGTATCTGTTCGTAATATTTAAATAAGCGCTTTTATATACGGTACATACACCCAAATTACATTTTTTACAATTTTTGTCTCTTTGTTCCGGCTAATCTCTGGAACGGCTGGGCCGATTTTGACGGGACTTTCACTGATAGGTAGCTGATGATATGAGGAGTAACTAAGACTACTTTTTTAGACTATCTTCGCCCTGCGGCGTCACCCACGGCACGACAATAACCGCAGGTAACATCACGGGACTCAGCTAGTCTATAATATAATTTAAACTACAGAAAATTTGATATGTATTTACGTAAAGAAAAACCTTGAATATTTTAAACATTTAAGACTCTTCAGTTTTAAAAAAGATTTTTCTTGGACGAATTCACTGACCTGTCTGTCGTTCATTGAAGAGAGTAGTTTTGTATTTAATAATTGCTTAATTTAATCATTTAAGAAAGAGATTAAAGGCTTTCTTAGTATATTACAGAACACGCAATCTATTTTTTTTTTATATTTTGTTCAATCATTCTAGAACATTCCATAACAGTATATTATACATATATTATGGTATATAATAGGAGAATATTTGATTTGATAAATAAAGCCTTTATTTTTGATCCGTAAGAAATAAACCAAAAAAATCTGCTAATCTAAAATAATGTAGCCCTAACGATAACAATTTGTTTTAAAACTTCCAAGAACCTCAGTTCTCATCCGTACACGGGAAAGAACTTTAGATTAACCAATATGTATGTGTCGGTGAAGTTTTTCTTGATAGATTAAATTCCCTTTTACTGACTACGCTTTCTCTCTGAAAATAGAATGAAAATATGAACTGTCTGCTGTAAATATTCAGGGTTTAATTTGTGAAAAATTGTACTTATATTCTATACAATTATGAAAAACCCATCTAGCGTGTTCGCATGGGAACATCTTTCACAATAAAGTAAAAAGTTTTTTAATTTTATTTATTGCTTAGATGGGTGAACGAACTCATAGCCCACCTGGTGTTAAGTGGTTACCGGAGCCCATAGACATCTACAACGTAAGTGCGCCACCCACCTTGGGATATAAGTTCTAAGGTCTCAGTATAGTTACAACAGCTGTCCCGCCCTTCAAAGCACTTCAAGTATAGCCGTTAACACTAAATAAATCGTATCTTCGTATGTATATTTATCCCAATAAAACAGTTCATAACCACGGGGTTACGAGTTTTTAGTATTCGATTTAATATATAATATATAAATAGTCAGATAGCTTTAAATACTTCATAGACGGAAACCTAAAAATATCCCTTAAAAAGATGAGTGATCAATCAATTCAACGGTAATTAAAGTCTTACTTTTGTGTGCATTTGTCTTCTTGCCCCATGTTATTTTTATATCATGGAAGTTATACAAGCCAAGTACGTAATTATTTAGAAAAATGTACACCTAGGAGAAGTCTTGATTAGCGTAACTTGAGTCTTATACGTAAGATCCTCTAATATGTGTAAAACATTAATATCTCAGAACACGTACATTATTTGTTTGAGAACGTTCTGTGGCGAATCTGATCTTTTTGTGCCACATTTACAATAAATAAATAAATAAATAATAAATAAATATTTACCAGCAATCACGCCACGTTAACTGGTCCCGTGATAAGTTCGTAAAGAACTTGTGTTACAGGTACCAGATAACGGAAATACATGTAAGATTTTTATTATACACCTACATATATTTAATATACATCCATAACCCTGGAAAAGGCATTTATATTTATCATACAAATATCTTCCCTTGGCGGGATTCGAACCCGCAACCCCCTTGTGTAGTGACCATGTCACTTACCACTACACCAGACGGCCGTTGGACAATACATTGACAGAGTTCATTTCAGAAGCAGTCGTACGTCGGCATGGCATTAACGGGCGTGCATTATAAAAGTAATGTGCTAGGAATTAGTGCTGCATACCTTAATGGTTAAGTCTGCGCTTTCAATAATTGCTAGCACTTATCAAAATCTAGTCCGATCACAGAAATAATAATCAGGTCATATTTTTATCTGGCTCTGTTCAAATATTAATATCAGAAGTTTAAAATCTTAAAAAAGAAGCTTGAACAACAAACCCAACTAAGAGTTAATTAACGTTCTTCTATCCTGGTGATACTGTTGAGGATATTAAAGCGAAGTTATCAAATTATTGTATTGTCACGGTCAATTTTAAATAAGGCTTGTGCATATTGTCATGTCAATCGGACGTTTTGAAACTTACGTTCAAAGGTTCCATTACGTGCAAACTAAATATAGATACTTTTTTTATTGCTTAAGTGGTTACTGGACTTAACACCAGGTGGGCTGTGAGCTCGTCCACCCATCTCAGCAATAAAAAAAGTGGTTCCTGGAGCCCATAGACAACTACGACGTAAATGCGCCACTCACCTTGAGATATAAGTTCTAAGGTCTCAAATATAGTTACAACGGCTGCCCCATCCTTCAAACCGATCCGCATTGCTGCTTCACGGCAGAAATAGGCAGGGTGGTGATACCTAACCGCGCGGACTCACAAGAGGTCCTACCACCAGTAATTACGCAAATTAAAATTTGCGGGTTTGATTTTTATAACACGACTGCTTCACGGCAGAAAAATGCCAAGCTAATAGAATCGTGTTAAAAACAAGCACGTTCTCTCCTCCCTTCCCTCCTGATAGTTATCACGAGCTATTCCGATGCGCGGCGAGTATGCAATCAGTGCCGCTGCTTCTCGCTTATTCGATTTAAGCATATTTATAAAGTTTTCGCAGAGTAGTCTTGGCTGTCAATGGACAGGGTTGCATCTCGTCGTCGCCTTCCAAGGCAGCCGCACGTGGATTCCTCCATTGGAGGCGGCTGTTGGCATTGCGAACACATTTCGTAGTGCTAGACTACTTTGCTAAGAGTATCTGACTAGGAAAAATAAAGTTTTGCCTGATTCGGTTGATGCAGTAAATAGCGCCCCTGACCACTGACTCGACCGTCGGTGGTTCGATTCCCACATTGGGCAAAAATTCGCGTTACGAACCAATTTGCTTGCTTTTTGTCTTGATGTTTATAATATACACTTAAATGAAGTATTTATATCAGTCTACGTGTGTATGGTATATCACAAAGTGCAGTGAATTAAAATTTTGACTCAGATGATCATGTGTGAATTTTTCCACGATTTTATTTATAAAGCAATTAGACCACCGCGTTCGGTGTGAAAACTCACTATATGCAATTAATTTGTGTGCTATTTAAAGGCTTTTTAAATACTGTCAATTTATACTATTTAAAAAAAAATTGCTTAAGTGGCTAGACAAGCTCAGTGCCCACCTGTTGTTAAGTGATTACCGTAGCCCACAGACATCTACAACGTAAATGCCGCTACCTACCTTGAGATATAAATCCTAAGGCCTCAGTATAGTTACAACGGCTGCCCCACCCTTCAAACCGAAGCGCATTGCTGCTTCACGGCAGAAATAGGCAGGGTGGTGGTACCTACCCGTGCGGACTCACAAGAGGTCCTACCACCAGTAATTACGCAAATTATAATTTTGCAGGTTTGATATTTACTACACGATGTTATTCCTTCACCGTGGAAGTCAATCGTGGACATTTGTAAAGTACGTATTTCATTTGAAAAATTGGTACTTGCCACCGGGATTCGAGCACCGGTGCATCGCTAGAATGTTACCGAGAATTTTGTTCATGTAAATAATAGTGAATGCTTGTAAACTGCTTTCAAATTACACACGACTTCCTGAAAAACTGAAAATCGACGTGTACAGTCTTTAAATTGAACTCAGACTGAAGCATCAATGACATTGATATCCTATCTTAAATGGACAATTTAAAAAATATTAATTTTGTTTTATCAGATGCACTCGTTCATTCACAAAACGAAAATCAAAATATATTTTAACGACGGCTATTAAAGCAGTTAATTTATGTTTCTACTTCAGGTACAAGTCACTATTATTTTAAGTCAAGTATTCAATTTTTCTTATTATAATGAACATAAACTGATTCTCTTAAGAAACAATAAATAATATTATTACATAATTGGATACTATTAAATTTGAGGTTCACCGAACGTTGAATTTCGGAGTATTAATGAATATATTATATTAAAATTTTTGGATTCCTTGGAATATTGGTTTAATAAATAATTTATACACGAAGCAATGACGAAGTTCATAAATCTCATTACTCGTCTATTTTAGAAGTTGAACATAATGAAATAAGTTCGAATTTCGATCGAATGAAATAGTTCTCGCTAATAATTACAAAGCGTTGTTAATTAATGATGAACGAAATTAATTCGTACATTGGGTGTTCGACGTTTTGTAATTTATCATTCTCCGATCAGAATCATGCGCGCATCTGGCTGATTTCAAATGTTATAAATCCTACTTCAAAATATCGACTACATTTTTGACGTAACAACGTCTTATAATTCGATGGAGCCGGCTGCACGCACGAAAAAACATGACTCATGCGGCGTTACCTCGATCTGCGGCGTTCCATTTAAGGCTTGAAGTGCAAGCGAGAGCGCGCAACGAGCGACAAAGAAGCACAATCGGCCTCCGCGTTCGGCATCTGTCTCTCTCCTACTTGAGTGAGCGATGCATCCGCGTGGACAGCTGCTATACAATAATACATTTACATGTTTTCGTCAAGTATGAAGTTCAGTGAAAAGTGAATTTGGTGTCAATTGTTTATAGCAACGATAATTGCGATAGTTGAAAAATGAAACCATTCCATCAGTATTTTCTTATGACGTTGTCACGTTCAACTATCATCAGTAAACCGACTTTACAGATAATCGATTTTTTTACTGACTTAGCGCGAAATGATTAAATCGATTTTTTTCTTTCTGTTTCTTGTTTTAAGTCCACAGAGCTCCGCGAGACATATCAGAATTGGTATTCACATGAGCAAGCTATAGTCAATGACAATGTCCTGACGGTCGAAGACTACTCATTTGTTTTATCTAGTAATGAAAAAAATTTCACAGTTTTATATGTTTGCGTAAAAGAGTCGTTTTCAATTTTGCGGCCAAAAAAGTAACGATTTCATGAATTTAAACTTTCTCTAATTATCCATTTTTTGTATTTAGGCATGTTCAGAATAAAAAATGCTTCATCACAATCAAGTCAATCACTCATTTATTGATAATATTATATAATATTAATTTATATTTTTCATTTTACGCATTTTATAATGCCAACACGGATGACAATTCAATAGGATTTTTTTTAAAAAGCTTATAAATCGTTTTTCACGTCATATAAGCAATAAAAAATAAAAAATAAAAAAAAGTTAAGTTTTTATCTCATATTCATGTCGTAATGATATTATTCATATAATTTTTTTGACATGTTACTTACTGACTACAAAGTGAAATGTAAAAGTACATACGTAAACCATTTCGCTAATCTATGATTACGCTTCCATATATCTTTGATGTTGGATTCGCACGGAATTTTCCCATATAAAATCCTAGCACGTAGGCCTTGATGATCCGTATGTTAATATCCAGTGCGATAACCTGAAACGGGCTAATGTATGTAAGATGAAAATTGAACGAGTAGGTGAATAAACTCGCTGAATACAATAATGGTAACAATCAATCATCAGCACGTCTTTAGTGATGTAAATAAAAGGCATAAATTTGGTAATTTTTTTTTTATACTGATACTTCAATACTTTCTTTTTCAGTACAACTATTCTACTTTTAATTTAGTTGTAGTCTTCAATGTAAGATTGTTTTTGTTTTTAAACTACTTGAAACAAATTACGCACCGTTACATATTAAATAGATAATAAGCACCCAGAAAAATCAAATCAATCAAATAAAAAAATAAAAATTCAACATAAATGAAAGTACACACTCGTTGAACGTCAAAAAGAAATACCACCAAATTGAAAAAAAAAACTTGGTCATCACACAAATGCTTACCCAATATGGGAATCGAACCCAGGATCTTCGGCGTGCAGTCAAGGCCGCTACAATACCACCTGACTCAGTGTCAGTCAATTATCCTTGTCATATTTTTTTAATTATTCTTTAATAAACACGCGTTCCTTACAGTAACAGTGCTCTGAGGAATTATTCGAGATGATACCGGCATCTCGTTTTTACCACCGCACCGCCCGCCACCGGAGTAGAGTTCATCCATACTACCTCGAGCCACTGCGGTCATCCACAGTGCGCTTCCAGAGATATTTTTTGCCACGTACCATCCGGCTATGGAATGAGCTCCCCTCCAAGGTGTTTCCCGAGCGCTATGACATGTCCTTCTTCAAACGAGGCTTATGAAGAGTATTAAGCGGTAGGCAGCGGCTTGGCTCTGCCCCTGGCATTGCTGAAGTCCATGAGCGACGGTAACCACTCACCATCAGGTGGGCCGTATGCTCGTCTGCCTACAAGGGCAATAAAAAAAAAAATAAAAAAAAATAACCGAAACACGAAAACTATATATGTCATTGTCGTACCGAGCAGCTGTGATTACCACGGATAAGCCGGTGAATCGAAACCGATCTACCGCATCCAATATTCCATTAACAGCTAAAAGAAAACTCCCCTCGCGAGTTCGGATGCAAGCTTCACACGTTTCTCGCCGATAGCGACGCTGTCATTGAAGCGTGAAGAACACAATGGCATATCCTCAGGCGACAGAAATGTACGTACATACGCTTTACAATATTCTTAACGAACCACTCAATATGTTTACGAACTAAAATGATTTTGAAGAGATCGGTTAATTTCAATTTAAATTTTGCTTGTATTGAACGTCTATTGAATAGATACAATCAACAGGTATCGAATACAATAAATCTGGAAAAACCTGAATGGAGCTGGAGAATGGATAAATTAAATCTAGGCTATTTAAGAAGTGTGTTAAAGCATGTACGATATATGAAACGATGTGTGTCAATCTAAATATATATAAAAGAAAGTCGTGTTAGTTACACTATTTATAACTCAAGAACGGCTGAACTGATTTGGCTAAAAATTGGTGGGCAGGTAGCTAAGAACCAGGAGAAGGTTTTATATATTATATATATAAAACCTTTTATATAGAAGAAGGTTATATAGAAGAACTTTTTATCACGTTCCCGTGGGACGTGACATAAAACGTGGTATAACAAAACGCAACTGATATGGAATAACAAAATGCAGCTGACAGCTAAACGTAATGTAGTCTATGGTTAATTATAGTAGAATTTTGAAGTTGACCGGTTGATGTGTTTGTTTCGAATTTCTATTTATTGTGCCGAGATAGGTAATCATTAAGAAAGTCATGTTGCGACCGGCACGATCAAATCTTTCCCGACGAAGCCGTAATGCAACTAGGATTCGAAACATTGCGAGTGAAAGGACTGAAGAAGAACAAGAAAATACAATAATAATAATAATAACAGCTAAAATACATGGCCAATAAAGTATCATTAAACTACTTGCTATTTTAATTTATATAATTATCCAAATAAAAAATTGACCATGATAAAATCGAAAGTCCGCTCATTTATTGCCTCTATAAGTAAGGCGAAACAAAGTTCGCCGGGTCATCTAGTTATTAAATAATATGTTTATTTGTTACTATATTATGAGTTTATTAAGAGATAAGAATCATGGAAATATTGTCTATTATATACTTATATACGATAGTACATATATGAATTTTATGGACTTTCAATTTAAATTTTTTATTTTTTTATTTTTTTTTTATTGCTTAGATGGGTGGACGAGCGCACAGCCCACCTGATGTTAAGTGGTTACTGGAGCCCATAGACATCTACAACGTAGACGCGCCACCCACCTTGAGATACAAGTTCTAAAGTCTCAGTATAGTTACAACGGCTACCCCACCCTTCAAACCGAAACGCATTACTGCTTCACGGCAGAAATAAGCAGGGCGGTGGTACCTATCCGCGCGGACTCACAAGAGGTCCTACCACCAGTGATTACGCAAATTATAATTTTGCGGGTTTGATTTTTATTACACGATGTTATTCCTTCACCGTGGAAGTCAATCGTGAACATTTGTTGAGTACATATTTCATTAGAAAAATTGGTACCCGCCTGCGGGATTCGAACACCGGTGCATCGCTTCAACACGAATGCACCGGACGTCTTATCCTTTAGGCCACGACGACTTCTAAAGTTACTGTAGTCAACTCTCACGGCTAACTCCCATGCACTTTGTATGATCACTTTAAGACGAATTTTAGTGACGCCAGCCACGTCCGTGCCATCCAAAGTCTGGCTACCGGCGACTAGTCGTAATACTACCGCCCTTTCAACCGTAGCTGGTCCGTTTATGCAATTTTAGACTTAATTAGAAAATAGACATAAATTACCTATAGATTTTCAATTGTATTTCCAGTCTTACTTAAAATTTCAACTGTAACATTAATTGGAAATGGACAAAGTTTTAATTATATTTCAGAATAAAACTAATGCTCTTAGATATACACCTCATTACAGAAGGTAGGATCGCAACTCAACAAAGAATATTGTTGCGGAGTAATTTAAACTTCGGTGTATTCTAAAGTAAACTTGAGAATTTATCGCCCTCGAGGAATTAATGTGCTTACAGAATATGAATGTTAATTAATGACTCTTGTTACATAAAACGTAGAAAGAACGAATGAGGAAAAACACAGAGGAAAATAGCACGTATAATTTATTAATTTGGACATTTCCCGTTCGCGCGGCAGCTGTAAATGGGTCGGTCTCTAAAAGTACACAAGCACCAGTGTTTTTTACTCGTGAAGCCTAGAACGAATCTTGCATTTTTCGTCCGAACAAACAGATCGTAAGACGTTGAGATTTTGCGGAAAAATAAAATTTATATATAAACAGTTTTATCATTATTACTGTTTGTTTGAGTACTTAACTAAATACTCGTATAACAAAACAATTAAACGTATTTCTGTATTTTCCATTCAAAATGAGAAACTTGTTTTAATTTTAAAGTGAAACAATTTTGGCTTAATATGTACAGGTGATGTAATTATTGAGTTCATATCACTAAAGAAAATATCAGCACAGGGAGGGATGTGATTATGACATTTATTTTCCAATACACTCATGATCCAAGGTATATTAAGTCGTAAATTATACGAGAACAATGGTTATAAACTAAATTTAATGAGGCTATATAGTAAAATGTTATAAAAAATCAGCTGTAAACATCATAAAAATACTCAGAAACATCAACCGTACGTTTCAACTCGATTTTATGATTTCGTTACGATTAGAGTTACGATTTACAGGAATCGCTCAGATACACCTGATTATGCGGTTACCAAAGTTGATAGGTACAACATGAACCCCACGAGCGTGAGATTTGAGGTATAACAATGACGCGGTACCTTATCCTTAGAACCGAAATGCATTATTACCAGCTTGGGCTCGTAATTAACATAAAAGTGGTTTCTTAACACATATATACACTTAATTATAATAATTGGTACCCATCTGAGTGATTACTGGAGTCACTCGATATAATTACATCCTGTGTGTCATCCATTAGACGACGATTTCAGAACTTTTTACTGGTGGTAGGACCTCTTGTGAGTCCGTGCGGGTGGGTACCACCACCCCGCCTATTTCTGCCGTGAAGCAGTAATGCGTTTCGGTTTGAAGGGCGGGGCAGCCGTTGTAACTATACTGAGACCTTAGAACTTATATCTCAAGGTGGGAGGCGCATTTACGTCGTAGATGTCTATGGGCTCCAGTAACCACTTAACACCAGGTGGGCTGTGAGCTCGTCCACCCATCTAAGCAATAAAAAAAAGAAACTTTCTACATTCACTCGCTGTCTATGGAATTTGGTACCATGATGGTAGATAAAAACAATTTGGTAGAAACTCGATCTATTTGTCATCAATCAAAGGGTTGTTGTTTGAAAAACACATATTTTTCATGCACATTTATTTCACAATAATGTTTCAAATAAAATTGTACACGCTCATCTAGTATTTAAAAGTAATGGTGAAATTGTAAGTTCTCTTAAAATTTCATTAAATTAAAAAGTTTGTAAGTATTAATAATTATTGAAAATGTTAACAGCGACAATTACTAAAGCATTTACTGTTTTCAGTAACTCCATTAAAACATCAAAGATATCGGAACGACCTAATAACTGTAAGAATCCAATAGAACAACATTCCGCCCCCCTGAATCCTGCCGTGAAATATGATAAAATACTTTTTTTTTTTTAAATCAACGCATTTACGTATTCAAAGCGCAGTCGTCGCAAACATTTTTGTCGTGTTGGTCGAATAAAAGTCTGGGAGGCATTCAAATCACGTGTACGATAAGGGCCACCGCTTCCCCTTGGCTTACAGTGACTTTAAAGTATATTGTAGTCACTTGCGCCGGTTATCCGGGTGCAGGGGCGCCGCAACTTGGTATTCGCCTCGTGCTCGCAAACTTCGCGGAGCACGTCTCAGCGCCAGAGGTTATTTGCATCTCACCTTTACGTTTCCCCGCCATTATGTGTCATATTGTAACATTATTTGAGTATTCATTCGGCTGTATGACTGTGACCGTTTTAGATTTGTTCTAACGACATGTTTGATCATGCTGGATATACAAAATGGTTTTGAGAATTAAAAACAAAATGAGTCATCGCAGGAGGGCAGGTGGATGTGAAATATCGATATTATTTTGTACAGGCATAGATGCATGAAAAGATAGTTTGCGGCAGGAAATTTATGAGGCATAATGAAAAATAAAATGTTTAATATTAAGGGACAGTCGCCTGAGCATGTCGACGCGTCGCCACACCGTGCACACTACTACATAATAATATAGACTGTGTATAATTGTGGGGTGGGCCAGTGAAACAGTTGATCACTTCACACAAACTTGATTCTTTATTTCGACTTAATCTATGTAACTAAAATATAAACGTCTTGCTTCTTCAGAGTTACACCGCGTTCGTCTGCCTTAGCGTCCGGCAACTACCCTCCTCTCGCTTAAGAAATAATTCTAAGTGTTCCGCATTCATTCGCCCATCTTTCTCACTTCCTAACACGTCATCTCCTATCTCTCTCACTCATTCATGCTCCATATCTGTCATTCATCCATATCGGTATGTTCCGTTCCTACATATATGTACATACATCTCATAGCTAGGCGATGCGTCGCCACGGCGTGCGTCGCCACGCCAGCAATCGGTTTTACGTGCGACTATATATGTTTCACATTAAAAAATAGACATAATAATATATATCGATCAACTCCACGATATTTGAGGTCGAACGATATTTAAATCTGTGCTCTAACATAAAATCTAAAGGTATAAAGGACAGAAAATATCGCGTAATAATTCGCGTACCCGATCGTCGAGAGTTGCGCAATAAACCGCCAAGTCTCAAAGTCGCGGAGGTGGCTATTCGAAAACTAATAAATTTTGCTGGGACGCTGAATTTATTTGATAAACGGTTGAGATAAAGATGCGGTAAAACCGAGTCTCAACACTGCGGTCAGCGTTAAAGAAAAACCGAACGTTTCCGCACATGCGCTCCTTACATACACGACGTGCCGATAAAATCGTTCCTTAGATTCCCTATAACCAGTATTTCAGAACGTAACAAAATTTACACGATCATTTATATGTATGTGTTTGCGTGAATAGTTTGAGCGGAAATCCATTTTTATTTCTTGAAAGATTACGGAGATCTCCATGTGCGCTGCTGTCTCGCGAATCGCGTCGTGAGGATAAGCTGTGAAAATGCTGCACTCTATCGATATAACAAAATAAGAAACCGTGTCATGGTAGAACTATTCGTGCTTGGAATGTTCAAATACAACAAATGTTTAAGCATTTAGATTTAAATTAAAAAAAAAAACCGGTTTAATCGGGTTTGTTTTGGGTTTTGGGTGATTTGATACCTATCTAAAATACAAAATTTTACGTAAATCCAATTTATTGGATTCCTTTTACAAGACAAATATTGGTTAAGCTTTTATTACAAAGACCCCGCGTTCTTAAAACACTTGAATTATTTTAGTATTCATGATGTAAAGAATATCTGAAAATGTTAGAAACAAAACTTTCAATGATTTATGAGAAAACTTACCTGTTACATTAGAAAGTTTGGTACGTAGATAAAATACGTTAGTAGCTATTTATAAGCTTAAAGTGGTAAATGGTAAATGTAAAATTGTTTTACTTTTCAAATTCTTTTATCACTGAAGACAGATAGCTGGCACGATCCACCTTTTATTAAAAATCTAATAATTTTTATTGCAGTAAGCTTCACAGACGATTTTAAACTATCATGACTTTGTCACCAATTCGGACTGCATTTTGAAACTCAAAGCTTGATCATTTCTAAATAGATGTACATCACAAAAAAATGCCATTTAAAAAAGATGACTTGAATAATCTTAAATGGTAACGGAATCCATATGTATAGTGAAATGAATGCCATCCTCCTTTGCCCTGACTTTTGAAGTGGGGTAAAGTATAGTGAGGAAGTAACTGTCAGATAAATAGGGCTTAAATGCAATAATTGCTTATGGCATACGTGGCCACACAGTACCAAATACGGCCTAAGAAATTAATCTATTCTTCATTGTACAAGAAAACAAAAAGTTACGATCTTTATGGCTAAAAATAGAGTTTTCAGGAAACCAATTAGGAAAACAGAGTCATGAAAAAATATAACCTATAATGAACACCTTTAAGGTCTTCTTACACGCACAATTATGCTTAGAGCAGTAATGTTTCCCTAAAATACTATAAAAATATTAGGTAAATTGACTATAGCATTCAAACTATAATACAAAACATTTGAACATATGTACTTAAATCATCTACATCCAACATATACATTAATTAAAATAAATTTCTGATGTTAACTTAAAGAGAAGCTAAAAGGAAACCGGTCCCGAAACGAAAATAAAACTAACAAAAAAAAGGCCATTTGTATTGGTGTTGGTGGTATTATTGTTAAATAAATACTTAGTTTCACTGATGTTAGTTCTTTCCGTGTGCAAAGAAACGAAAATGTTAACAAATGTAGTTTTTTTTTATTTTTATTTGACGGTAGTTATCATTATAATACCTAATCGAAATGTTGACGAAAAACATGACCGTCCTTGAACCACGGAAAATGTAAAATGTTGGAAACCTCTGTAATAATATTATAATGAAAACAATAAGCCGTAAACGTAGTTTTCATTATTTCACGTTTTAAACAATTCGTACGTACTGGTTAACTAATCTGGCAAATGCTCCTTGTGTTCTCAAACACATATTGTCTCAGTCTAATGTAATATAAATCATTCCTTATCCACAAAAACTAAGAAAGAGCATTTTTGAAGTTATACTTCTTTAGGCGCGTTATGAAAAATTGATGAGAGAGAAATTTTACGACAAACCGTGACCGTGACACAAAATTAACAGAAATGAAGTTGCCCACTAAATCGCTCATTACAATACGACCGACGTACCTTGGCGAGTCTGAATATAGCCGCAGGTGAACTTTCGCGCATGTACACTCATAAAAAAGTATTATTAGCATTCATTTTTTAACGTTAAATATTAATTATTAATTATTTTATATTTAAAAAAAAAGAAATTAATTTAATAAAAATAAAGTATAATTTCTTACGCGCGTACATAAGTACACGCACCCTTTTTTTTTGTTAACAATTTCATTGTTATTAATATGTTTCTCAGTGACGGTACCAATACCTGAATATGTATTATTCAAGATAATCCACGTCATAATAAGGCCTATGAAGAATAAGCCTGTGTCTCTTTCTCTAACGATAAACGTATAATATACAATGTAGTATTATTCACGTCATATACAAACGGTCTTAAGCTTAAGCTGTGAACTGAAATAACTAGGGGCTGGCAGACAATTGTTATGAAATGGAAGACAATTTTTTTAAATAAAGATTTCTATATAATTAGACATATTTTACTGATGGTATAGCATATTGTGAGGCACACTGGTCAACCCTGACCATTTCTGCCGTGAAACAATCATGCATTTCGGCTTAAAGAGTAGGGCAGTCACTATCCTGAGACTTAGAACTCATGTCTCGATGTAGGTGTCGGCTTTTCCGTTGCTGATGATTATGGGCTCCATAATCATCTAACACCAGGTGGGTTGTGAGTTCATCTGCCCATCATCATCATCATCATCATTCTCCTGCCTTTCTCCCAGCCATCTGGGGTTGGCGCAACCTGTTTTCTCCTTCCATACTCCTCTATCATATACCATTTCTTCGCTCACTCACCTCTTACACATATCGTCTTTCACGAAATCCATCCTTTTCTTCTTAGATCTACCTCTTCCTCTATATCCTTCCACATTTATAGTTAACACTCTCTTATCAACCTCATTTTCATTTCGTCTCATATGTCCATACCATCCCATCCCAGTTCATCTACACATCTAAGCAATAAAATAAAAAAAGTACTTTGGAAATATACAGATTTGTTTGTACTTATACATATTAAAATAATTGTAAATTTGTGACAAAGTACGTACGACGATCAATTTTGGTGGTTGAAATGACTACAAACCAACACAGACTCAGTTTTAATTTGTTTGTAATGGAATTAAGTTTACAGAGCATCGCTTTCGGAGAATTTATATTATCAATGTTATGGTTGAAGTGCTTACGGATTCGCTAAACTACTCCATTGTTCAAACTTCTGAATACCTGCCAACCCTGATATAAACATTGAGCTACAAAGACAGAAGCGCGACGCAGTTTGCATCTAACTTGACTTGAATCCTAAAATAAACAACAGCTTGAACTGTTGAAAGTTTTAAACTTAAATAAACATTTGTTTGTATTATTACCATTCTATAGAATATATGCGATCCTCATTGCACAGCCTGGAGAAACTCATCATTCTCGGACAAATGGAGGGGAAGCGCGCCAGAGGAAGAGCGCCAGCTAGATGGGTGGACCAACTCAAGGAGGTGACTGGAGGCCAGTTACAGGGAGCGGTACATATGGCGCAGAACCGGACCGAGTGGAGAAGATTGACATACAGTCACGATCCTCAGCATTGAGGAAACGACCAGAAAGAAATAATAGAACCCGCTATAAAGGGCTAAATTTGCTTGATCTACACAACCAGTTCGATAGTCAAGTTTATCTGACAGAAGCTGAACTTACGTCAAAATATTATTATAGCTAACTACCAGTGAAATTTTGTCGTGAATTGTTAATTAATTAATATTAGAAAATGCAGTCATTTCTCTCACGTGTTTTTCTATCAATCTTTTTCAAAAATTTGCCTTAATTACGTGTGATTGAGCATGTCGTTTGTAATCTTATGTTTCGAATTGAGATGTTTATCTATATACTTATATATAAAAATGAATTGCTGTTCGTTAGTCTCACTAAAACTCGAGAACTGCTGGACCGATTTGGATAATTTAGGTCTTGATTTATTTGTAGAAGTCCAGGGAAGGTTTGAAAGGTAGATAAGATCGGAATGAAATAAAAATAACAATTTTGTTTTTCCGTTAATGTGTCCATCGTCGGACGGATTCCTTTTGTTTGTTTTAAGTTTATTTTATACAAAAGTTTAGGTCTTTTATTTATCGGTTGAGGCACTACGAAGTCTGCCGCGTCAGCTAGTCTTATATAAAACTAGATGACCAACGCAATTCCTCTGTGATATTCCTGGCTCCCCAATAACATAACACGAACTAATGTTGTGTTCACGAACGATGCATACGATTAAAAACTACAATCAATATTGTAACAATTTACGAAAATCAGTACGAAATTTTATAAATTCACACAGCTATTTGTAAATTGGTATCCGCATGTGTCTTTTCCCTTATGGGTACGACACTAGGTGAAACGTCAGCTGATTCCTGTTCTTAACAATGAATGGAAATACAAAAAACTGTATTGTAAATTAAAACAAATAAATTTATGAAATACATGTGTGGTGAGTGTGTTTGTGGTATAATAAACGAAAAAATCACCTCGTCATTTATACTGTTATATTTTCTCATACTTTTTTTTCATAATTGCTATTATAATTTGAAATATGTTTTATGGAATATGGAAAATTATGTAATTTTAATATTACAAATACGCAACAACAAGAAACTTCAATTTTAACCATAAAACAGAAATACGTATCAAACAGAAAAAAAATGAATTACCGATCGCAATAAAACAAAATGTATAATTAAACATCTAAACATTATTATGATTATTGCCTACCGAAATAGAAATGAGATACTTATTATTTCTAATAGTACTTCGGGAAGTAAATTAAAATGCTAAATCCCAATGGATCAATCTCCGGGATATTAAAACGATTAACCAACCCTTCGGACCCATGGTAATAGGAAAGGTAAGGCTCTCTGATCCTAAGTTGAAGATTATTTTCTGTAACGCTCCCTTTGACTGTAACACGTAAGCAAATAATTACTAATGGACCGATTTAAATGCAAAGAAGCAAGAACTCCCTGTAGAGTACATACAAGAGTAGTCGACTGCACACAATAACAGTTACATTTGTTTCATTTCAACCCTTTCAATTTATTTAATTGAAGTGGACGATTTGATGTAATTTACTTCATTTCATTTATAGCAAAAACAAATAATTACTGCTACAAAATTAAAATTCACATGCTAGAAAAAAATTAAAAGATTTCTAGAACGTTCTTTAAAATATGTATGTACAGCTAGATTCGTTAAAATACAAATTTTTTCAGGTATTTCAACTTCAAATTAGTCTACTGTAAAGTTCACGCATTGTCGCTTAGTCACGTTTGCCTTTCAAGCGTCGATATGTAATATGTATACCATGTATTTGTTGTGTAATCAAAATTTTCATCGCAATTTCCATCGTCTTCAAGACGTCCGTTTAACTTTAATCTATTGACAAAACAATATTTTCTTATTTCGGACTAGTAAATATCCTTACCACCACCGCTATGGCGATATTTGGTTTATTTGTTAGTTTTAAAATTTCTTTTCGTTTGCTATTAAAGCTAATGCGTTTTTTTGAACCACTTTAACATGTTTTAATTGTGAAATTAACGATTTTAATATTTAATTATTCAATAAAATTCAGGGAGTCTAGCCTTGTTACCCGCGCTTCACCTCTAGATACTGATCACAACAAATAACACCATAATCTGTGGGGCTATTCATTTTCTATTACTCTGTAATCTATGATTCTAAGTGACTAAGATAGTGATGCTGTAATCCGATGCTAGAGGGCCACATGAATTGTGCAGGGCTAGAAGTTATACTATAAAAAAAAATTCAACCTCCAGCTTCGGCTGATGGCACAAGTGATTATTCAGAGCTAAGTAACGAGCCATGAGTCATCGCGTTTAAGGCAGCAAAATAAAAATCTCTGACACTAAGTCAGTAAAATCGTTTTAATAAAAACCATTAAGCCCATCACCGTGGATATATTTATCGGAGAGCCCGGCTTTACCAAAGGTGAACATAGCGGGCATTAATTAAAACGTCAATCACGTTGCAGTGCTCCGTACAATGATCGCTTTCATACATGGTACGCAAATTCTAGTTCGGTCCTTCATTCAGGAAAGTAAAACAATATTGAATTCGAAAACAAAGAAGTTTTCAGTAAAATTTTCATTTTGGTTTTGAATTTTGTTATTATTAAAGTTAATCTCTCATTAAGCTTAAGAAGGAATTCGATGTTGAAGTAGCTTAGAATATAAAAAATGCTCGGAGTCTTTGTAATGCAATGTAAAATCTTACTAATAATAAGTAAGTACACTATTTCTTCGATTTTTGCAACCTATAGACATTTGTCCTCTAGTTTTTTTTTTTTTATTGCCCTTGTAGGCAGATGAGCTTACGACCCACCTGATGGTGAGTGGTTACCGTCGCCCATGGACTTCAGCAATGCCAGGGGCAGAGCCAAGCCGCTGCTTACCGTTAAGTACTCTCTACAAGCCTCGTTTGAAGAAGTGTTCGTCTATTCAAATAGTTTTAGTTTATCTTTGTTACAGAGAGCTCATAACCCTTGCCACACTCAACACATCATGCACAATGAACTTCAGCATATGAAGCACGTCTTAGAAGAACAACCACTAAAACAATCAACGTCGGTAATGATAATTTTAAAATCATAAACTTAAAATTACATCCTGAAAGTAGTTTAAATATTTTCTATTAATAAAACTATGAATGTAATTGCAACAAGAATTGTCTGAATAGATGTGTCCATACCTTTAATAAGCTTGAAGTCGACGTAGTCTAAAGGATAAAACGTCTGGTGTAGGCGTATCGAGCAATGCGAATAGGCCAGTGCTAAAATCACGCAGGTAGGTACCAATTTCTCTAATAAAATACCCAGGTAACACATGTTCACGAATGACTTCGGATGAAGGAATAACATCGTGTTATAAAAAACAAACCAGCAAAAAATATAATTTGCGCAAACTATTCAACTGAAGCAAAGACCTCAAATTTCCAAGCGATGGTTTCCACGTATTATTAACGTCTACCGTTTCTATTAGCCACTTAACTCCAAATTGGCGTTATATTATGTATGTACAGATAGATTTTGTATAATCGGATATACTTCTTGTTATTAAATAATTCATAATTACACGATTCAATAATCACTCACGTTCATTAACAAGAACGGTCACAGGTAATCCAAGAATCACAATTACAGGATCTGGTTAATAATAACAGCTAATTAGAACAAACCCATGAACCATTGCCACAGGATTCAATCCAAAAACAATATGTATGCTATAGGTTATGTATATTGTATGTATTTTTTAAATGTGTATTGTGTATCTTGAGGGTATTAGCAGAAAGACTAGATGGACCGACCCTGGGTAGGGTACCGCGGACGGAGTTGATAGATTTACTTAAATACTAACACACTATGAGACTATGATGTCTTGAAATAAAAGATTTTAATTTAAACTTTTTAATCATAATAATATTTTGTTATTTATCTACCACTGGACTCTCCACACCACCCTTGTTTGACTGGCAGAGAGTACTAGCGTTGATTGTAACGACTTTAAATAAAACAAATAGCCAGTTACGCTAGAATATCTTTGTTAGAGCAAACCTTATTTTAGTGATTGCCAGAACGGCACAGAACAATAATGTTCGAGACTTCCTAAGGGAATATAAGATCTTGTTAAAAGTTTGTAGCTAGATTTTTGCCGGCAATTTATTACACTGGAATAAAGTGGTGGTTCGGATCGTAATTCTCAATTTTTACGGCGAAAGACTCGTGCGGCACACCAAATAGATACTTTATATTATTTCGAAAAGTTAACTTGCTACGTTCGCTTTGAAGCGTTCTTGTTCACTGAGACGAAAAAGGATGAGACGCCCGGTGTACTCATCGAGCGATGAGACTATGCCGGTGTTAAAATCCCGCAGGCAGGTACCAATTTCGCTAATTAAACACGTATTCAAGACGTATCCGTGAGTGACTCACGCGGTAAAGGAATAAGGTTGTATAATCAAAATTAAGCCCGCATAAATTGTAATTTGCGTAATCACAAACAATTGGGACCTTTGCATCTCGAGACGGGTGACGGCATTCACTTGGTGATGTTTCTGGGCTTCAATAATCACTTAACAGAAGGTGAGCGAAGAAGTCGTTCACCGGTACACGCATTTAAAAAAAAAACTACAGATGCACAGGTCAGGTAACATATAGGATACGATGTCTGTTGAGCCCGGCACGCCAGACCACCTGATGGTCGGGCGCTACCAAGGGAGCCCCTGGAACCCTCTACTATAGCAATATAGTCGGCTTAACAGGAGTGGTATGGGAGTGCTCATAATGAGTGCCCCTATGGGACTGAGCTGTCCACTCTCGTCATTCCCCCCACATTGTTGGGGTGCCCCCCTATGGGGACCCATTTCACCCCTCCTCTGGGAAGTGTTTTTTACTCAGACCCTCCCCGCTTAGGTCTTCCCCTTAGGCGAACAGACCCCCCCAATCCCCCCTCCATCACTTCACCCTTGCCCTTAGTGGTAGGGAGAAAATTCCCGGGTAGTGGGGTTCGCCCCAAAGCCCGTTCCGTGCCCCCGCAAGGGGGTACGACGACCCTTCTTCTTCTTCTACATGTAGATTACGTAATGACAAAAACTTAAAGTACTATTTCGTATATCTATAGAACAGAGAACATCGCTTACTAGGCTGCACTAAAAGTATCGGGAATGGAATATTTTCACTGTTCCTGTCATATTAAAATCTTTTTAATTGAAAACTCCTTGGTTTTAAAAATCGAATACCATTTATTTATTTAAAAAAAGTTCTCGGTCTTGTCACGAGGTTTTGTCAAGCTTGTTTAGTCGTTGAGAAAATGGAATTGACTCGAGAAAATTCAAGAGCGATGATTTATTATGACTTTCGAAGTGGTTTAACACAAAAACAGAGTGTTGACCGGATGATTTCTGCATTTGGTGATGAAGCCCCATCCAAAACCACAATTTATCGCTGGTTTGCTGAGTTTCAACGTGGACGTGTCAAGCTCAGTGATGATCCCCGTCAAGGTCGTCCAAAAACTGCAGTCACCCAAGAAAACGCTGATGCTGTGCGTAAGCTGATTGAGGAAGATCGACATGTGACATACCGCGAAATTCAGGCAACTTTAGACATTGGCATGAGTCAAATACAAATAATCTTGCATGAACAATTAGGTGTAAAAAAGTTGTTTTCCCAATGGATACCGCATTCGCTCTGTGAAGAGCAAAAAGCGGCTCGCGTTACTTGGTGCGTCAGAACTCTCGAAAGATTCCACGCAGGATCCTCAAATGCTGTATACAACATTGTATCAGGTGACGAATTCTGGATATACGCGTACGAAACCGAAACAAAAAACCAGTCACGAGTTTGGGTATTCGAAAATGAGTTAAAGCCAACAAAAATTGTTCGTTCACGGAGTGTTGCAAAAAAAATGGTGGCCACGTTTGTCTCCAAAACCGGCCATGCTACGACTATTCCTCTTGAGGGACAAAGAACGGTTAATGCAAAATGGTATGCTAGCATTTCTTTGACACAGGTCGTTTCTGAACTCCGTAAAGAGAACTGCAACCGCCGCATCATCCTCCATCACGACAATGCGAGCTATCACACCGCGCACAGAACAAAAGAGTTTTTAGAGCAAGAAAACATAGAATTATTAGACCATCTGCCGTACAGCCCCGACCTAAGCTCTAATGATTTCTATACTTTCCCTAAAATAAAGAATAAATTGCGTGGATAGAGATTTTCATCACCTGAAGAAGCTGTGGACACCTACAAAACGGCCATTTTGGAGACCCCAACTTCCGAATGGAATGGTTGCTTCAATGATTGGTTCCATCGTATGGAAAAATGTGTCAAATTTCGCGGAGAATACTTCGAAAAGCAATAAATACATTTTTAAGTAGTAATGTTGTGTCACTTCGTTAATTCCCGAAATTTTCAGTGCCGCCCGTAACAATAAATTTGTGAAAATAAAAAAAGCTCGTATATTGAATAATATTATTTTCAAAAATTCGGTGAGAGTAGACTTTTATATATTATTATATATTTTTGGGCTTGAAATCTCATAATAATGTGGGGGAATACTAATCTATGCTTGAACTCCTCATACTAAAACCACAACTTGACATAGCTAGAGTGTCCTTCGGATCTCTCGAAAGCTCTCAACAGGCGTGACCTGAAATAATTTCTTTTACATAGTAATCTTTCTATATTTAAATCAGAGATCCCAAGATATTATTTATTTATGAGGACTCTTAAGAGGTTTTTGGCATGCATAATATCCGTGATTCAAACTAAAACGTAATACTTTATATAAATAAATGCCGTTATTCGGTTTTTACCCTTTTTTGTGATTTTTTGTATGTTCGAATTTAGTAACCCAACATATAAGTACATCATATGTACCGTTAGAATCAAGATATGAGAAAAAAGAGTTTAAATAGAAGTTTTGCATAGCTCTAAGCAATTTCCGATAGACCTTGACGATAATTTAGTAAATATGATTAATGCATTTATTTTAATGAATATCATGACACCGACTTTGTACAATTTAATAAAAATATTTACTATGCTTAAACAGAATACTGTTCTTAGACTTTCTCGAAATCTATATCTATATCTTCTCTTATATATAAAAATGAATTGCTGTTCGTTAGTCTCGCTAAAACTCGAGAACGGCTGGACCGATTTGGCTAATTTTGGTCTTGAATTATTTGTGGAAGTCCAGAGAAGGTTTAAAAGGTAGATAAATATGAAAAAGCTTGGAATTAAATAAAAATAACAAATTTTTTTATTTAAAAGTTTTGGTCTTTTATTTATCGATAGAGGCACTACGAAGTCTGCCGGGTCAGCTGGTGCATTATAAAAAAAGAGAAAAGCAAATACCGTTAGTACCGTAAAATAGCAAAAAAAAATTGAATTAAATTTTTTTAGAGGCTTGGTGATCTAGCTAGGTACATAATAATTTTTAATAATTTTTTTATTCTTTCTAAATGTAAGCCTGCGTGAGATAAGAACTCCATTAAAAAGCGCATTACATTTTTTTCTCGTAAAATTTGTGAACAATGGGGACTCGATTTTCGTGACGCTTCATTACGTAGCGGCTGTCGTAAACCATATCTTGGTTACGCCTTCTACAAAAATTCCGCCCACTCATAAAATATAATTGATACTCAAGAAGTCGAGCTATCAATATTATGATAACCTCGTTATTACACTATAAAACGACTAACTACCTATTTGACCCACTTTGTATAATACAAAGACGTATCGGCCCGAAACATTATTCCAAAAAGTGATAACTGCTTTGTAATTTGGCCGAGTTAACACGCATTTTCATTGCGGGAAGCCACCCGGAGTGTTTCGTCGCAATGCGAAATATCTATGAATATTCCTAGCATAACAACACGAGTACCGAATCCGGATCGTTGTCTTACATTACGCAGAATATCAATTCGAGAATGTAACACAGGGGCAGCGTTGTACGAAACATCACCAGGAGATTCAACCAAAACAATATCTTTGCATTATTAAGTTATAAAGGCAATATATCTTACTATAATCCAATTACCCGAATGTCTCGCACCTATAACGAACTAGCTAAGTCGTCAACTGAATTGAATATTTTTACTTGTAAGTTAGTGATGTTTATAAAAATGTTCAGAGGCATCCTCTATGTTAATAGTAGATTAAGTAGTGTAATTGTTTAGTGTTTATTGTGAGTATAATTACTTTCATAACATTATAAGTTAGATTCGTTTTTGTTATATTATTTTATCCTATAATCGAAAGGAACATTGTGTACTTAGCGCATTTATCTTGATTGCTCACACATAGCACATGGCTTATGTTACAAACCAGACTTTTACTTGTTGTTCTTTATTGTGTATTCTCTTTTCTTTTTAGCTTGTAGTGTGTATCGTGAGCCTAATCTTTATACATATATATTGCTTCTGTGCGTGTGTTTGTCACTGAACTCCTAAACGGCTGGACCGATTTTAATGAAATTTTCTGTGTACCTTCAGATAGATTCGAGAATGGTTTGGATTTACAAATCAGCCCGGCAGATGGCGCTGCAGTCAGTAGCTAGGTTATTTACCTTTCCTATAAATAATTTATATGGAAAAACAACGTTTGCCGGGCCAGCTAGTAAATAAATAAATTCGGAAAGCTGGCAACTGACCCACTAACATTAAACCAACTAGATCGTTGATAAAAAAAAACTTAGATTATTTACAATCGATAAAAGTCACTTGTCAATTCAATTCTCGTCTGCTTTTTAGTATGCAAAAGGCAAAGAGGACAATCCAATTGTAAGGGAACACGACATACGCAAAGTTGATTATTGAAAACTCCTTGTGCCGAAAAAACTTGCAATGGACATCCCCTCAGTTGGCTTTCAAAACGTTATTGAATTTTACCAACATAATCCGGCAAACGCCAGATGCGCCCGTCGCTCTCAAGCGAATGATCAGCCACCTCTCTATTTACTCTAGTAGGGCGAGTTCCGGTAATGTTTTGTTTTAATAAATAGGTGTACATTTTTTTGTACAGAATTAAAAAAAATTCAGACGCTAACATTTTATAACTTCGCGAGTCGTCAAAAATTTCGGATATTTTTAATTAAAATATGAAGGACGCGAGATATTTTTTTTCTACATTCTTATACCATTAAACAAGCAGAGCAATCACAAAAACTAAGAAGGGATTCCATTCAATTTAAGAAGCCTCTATATCGGTTCCATATTTTCTATTATCGAAATTCGAACATAAATACAGTTGTTGGTGATTTTAATCTAAGCGTTCGTTCCGTACCAGCCAGTTATATGGTTTAGAAACAATTTTTGAAAGGTTTCTTTCCCTTTGATGTGGAAATTCGGAGTTGGAGGCCGTTACAGACCATTATGGTTGTATTGATTCATTCCGTTTGAATCGGAGGGTTACGTTGGGCTTTCAGTTTCCGCACATTAGGTAACCGGACACAAACTTAGCGCTCAATGATCTTTTTTTTTTTTTTTTTTATGATTGAAGGATTACTGGTGGCCCGGAGGCCTTTCCAGTTTCACCAGGACAGGTGGGCGAGCAAAGGCTCAGCCAGGAGGGGTGGGATTTGCTAACAGCTACCCGAGCGCCTCCGAAGGAGACCTAACAGCTCAAGAGCAGCTGCTTCGCGAATGAATCTACTACCGGATCGGAATCGCGACCCGCTGAGAAGATCCGGCGAGAAACTCAGCGAGCTGATTCATGGGTTAGGTTGCACGGCGAACTCTTTGTCGAGTTCGACGAGTACGGTTACCGAGGTCCCTAAGCATGCTCCTAGAGCTGAAGGCGTCTAGTGCGAAGGTTATTGGATCTGATGGATCCGTAAGGACGTGTCTAGGGCGTCGACGGTGACTGGCTCCTGCATGATCAGGATTCGGGGAGTAGTCAGCGGCGGCTACGATAAGGCGATTATCATGACGCATAGCCTTATCGAAGTACCGTTCCGACGCTGACTTCATGTATTTCTGTATAGATTCGAGGCCCAGGTCGTCGTGTAGGTCAACGTTCCTCACGAACCACGGAGCTCCGACGGCTAACCTGCAAAAGCGGGATTGTAGAGATTGAAGGGTGTCTATGTGCGTGCGGGCCGCGTGAGCGAACACCACACTCGCGTAAGTCATGACGGGCCTTATGCAAGTTTTGTAAAGTGTCACCTTGTTCCGAAGGGACATTTTACTCCGCTTACAAATCATGGGGTAGAGTCTACCGAGAATAAACGCGGCACGGTCACGGACTGATTTTATATGCGGGCGGAATGTCATCGATGCATCCAGGGTAACGCCCAGGTACTTGACCTTCCTGGCCCAGGGTATGGATTGACTAAAGAGAGTAATCGGGGGTATGAGATTCCTCCTCCTAATACGGGAGGAAATCCGTGTGGAGCTTCCCCTCTGAAATAGCACCGCAGTACTTTTCGCTGGGTTGATGTCTATGCGCCATTTTCGGAACCACTGTCCTAGGGCTAGGGCTGCGCTCTGAAGCTTCTTCGCGATTAGGGACTTGTTTCTACTGGAATAGTAAACAGTCGTGTCGTCGGCGAATAAAGCTAAATGGGTCGGCGGCGACCGGGGAATATCGTTAACGAATAAGCTAAATAGGAGGGGTGAGAGGACAGAGCCTTGCGGGACTCCAGCTGTGAGAGGTCGTGGGGAGGAGCGGGTTCCCTCGACTCGATATCGAAAAGAGCGGTTCGACAAGAAGTCCCGTATGATGAGCACGAGACTATCCGGCACACCCATGTTGAATAGTTTGAAAATCAAACCGTTGTGCCAGACTTTGTCGAACACTTTTGCGACGTCGAAGAAGAGAGCTCCCGTGTATAACGGTTTTGGTCGATTAAGCCCCACAAGAATGTGCTCCGTGAGGCGGTGCACCTGTTGAACGCATGAGTGATTTGTACGGAATCCGAATTGTTCATCGATGAGAATGCCCTTGGATGAGACGAAGTCTCTGAGGCGTTTGTAGAGCAGACGCTCATACAGTTTGCCTAGAGACATGAGGAGGCTAATCGGGCGGTAGCTCGTCGGATGATTTTTTGGTTTACCGGGTTTATGTATGCCGATAACGTCCGCTTCTTTCCACACCGCGGGAAAGATACAGTTCGCCATAGCGGCATTGAAAATAGATGCCAACATCACGATGAGTTGGACGGGTAGAAGTTTAATAACGCGGTTGGATATACCGTCGGAACCGGGAGCCTTGCGAGGACGTAGGTCTTTGATCAAGTCTTTAACTTCCATCGGGGTGACGGGTGGTAACACATCAGAGGGTGGCAAGGAGGCTCTGCGTTCTACCTCACTGTCTACTAATTCTACATGCACAGGGTCCACGGATTGAGTGCTGGGCGTGCACTGGGTTTGCAATGTATCGGCCAGCAGCTCTGCTTTTTCGTCATCATCGAACGCCGTGAGTCGGCCTGAGGGGCCTACGAGGGGGGGCATAGTTACTACCGTATCCGATTTGAGAGTACGAGCTAAGCGGTAGTAAGACCTTTGGGAGGGCGCGAGTCCTTCTAAGAAATCAGACCATCTGGCATCTCGGACTTCGGCGATGCGAGACTTTACGTCGCGTTGTAGGGCACGCATTCGAATACGATTTTCCGCGGTAGGATACCTGTCGTAGGCGCGTATCGAGGCGTTCTTAGCTCTAAGGAGTTCCCTAATATCGTCGGACAATTTGAAGCGGTGAAGGAAGTCCTCCGCTACAACTTGTTTCGATGACCTATCTAATGTCGAGGTGATGTGTGACGTTAAGATGTCTATGGCTTCAGCGGTATCCTGAGGAGACGGGGTAGAGTCCGGGCTAAACGGTAGCGATGGTGGATCAGATTCAGCCAGGCTGATGCCCAGCGTGTGCCAATCCACCACAGTCCTCGTGACGGGAACGGAATCGGGAGCGCGACCGAGCTTCATAACGACGGGACGGTGGTCTGAATCTAACTCTGAAACTACTTCGATCGAGTGTAAGCGCAGAGTTACGTTTTTTAATAACGCTATGTCGAGTATATCCGGGCGATGCGCGATATTTAGCGGGTAGTGAGTCGGGATTAGCGGAGCGACGATATCGAAGGCGAGATTATCGACTAACGCGTCAAGCCGCCTGCCATTCGGGGTTGTGGTGTGTGAGTTCCACCTAATGTGTTTACAATTTAGGTCGCCCGCCAGAATGACAGAGCTCCCCATGCCGAGCAGCGCCTCGATATCACTGCTTAGAACGATCTTATCCGGTGGAAGATAAACGGACGCGATAACGATCGGCGCGTGTCCCGTCAGTGAGATTCGGCACACTGATGCTTCGATATTAGCGAGCGCGGGAGGATCGAGTGGGACGCAATGCAGGGCTCTTCTATAGTAAATGACGGTACCACCACCACGAGCAGAGAGCCTGTCGTTCCTGACCATGTTATAGTTCGCGATTTTAGGGTCACGGCGCGCGGGCTTAAGTAGGGTCTCCTGCACTAAAAAGATATCAATTTGATGGTCACGCAAAAAGTCAGAAACCTGATCACGCTGATTTGCGAGACCGTAAGCGTTAAAAAATCCTATCGTTACGGATAGGGGCTTTATTCTACTTATATACGCCATTGATTACCGGCGGAGTGAGGGGAGGACGTACGTATTTAATGACGCGTATACGTCGGCGTATTCTTGCACAACGGCGATAAAGTGTTGTGCAGTGGAGGCAGAGCGAATGGCGTCGCCCAAAGCGTTAACGCGCTCAAAGTTGATCGACTGAAAGAAGTCGATCGCTAAAGCGAGATTGTCGGACGCGGTCGGAGGGCAAGTCGCGGGAGAGGGACGAGTCGCGGGGGCGGGACGAATCGCGGAGGAGGGAGTTGTAGCCGTGTTCATGTACGGCAGCGGTTTCGCCCAGGCCGAGACACTGGGCACCGGCGCCGGAACGAACGCTGGCTTAGCCTGCGACACAGAGGGTGCCGAGGCTTTGATGTCTGGGCCGGAAGCTCGGAGGCGGTTTTGGCGGGCGACGCGGCGATTTATTTTCGGGGCTCGGGGGCATCCGCGGTAATTTGCGGGGTGACCCTGTGTTCGACACAGGACGCAGCTAGGCGGTTCTGTCGCGGTTTTTTGATCGCGAGTGCATAGGGCCGTGGCGTGATCGCCTAAGCACTTGACGCATCGGGGGCGCGCGTGACAGTTACGGGAAGAATGCCCGTATAATTGGCAGTTATGGCACTGGCTAGGTGTGCCTTTCTTGTGTGGGGTTTCGACTGCGATTCCGGAAAGGCTACAGACCGTTCGGATGTTGAATATTTGCTTACCCTCGGGGGTAGGCTGGAGGGCGACGAGAACCATATTATATGGCTCCCTTCCGCGGCCTGTGTGCATGCGGTGTACGGAGTTAACCGGTAGGCCTTGTTCGAGAAGGTCGGCCTTGACGAGCTCGGCATCCAACTCTTTAGGGATGCCACGTATAACGGCACGGAGTTCGCGCTCCTCCTGGAGCGTATATGTGTGGAAACTTATACGCTCCTTACGGAGGTAAGAAGAGAGGGCCCTATGGTCGTCGGATGTTCGAACCTTAATTTGAATGCCGTTCGCGAGGTTACGGGCATTCGTAAAATTGATATTTTTGGCCTTAAGGGCCAGGGAAACTCGTTCCCAAGCTGCCTTCTCTTGAAGGATTACCGGGGGAGGGGTCTGGGCTTTATTTTGTGCCACCGGACGCGGCGACGGAGTGGCACGGGCTGGAGGCGCAACGGGAGTCTGAGGGCGGGGGCGCGACGCGTTCGCGGCTTTGCTAATTTTAGCGGCCGCGGGAGCTCGAGACTCCGCGGCACGCTTCTTACCCTTTTGCACCAGGGTGAATCCATCCGTCGATGAGGCGGGAGCGAGGTCGACCTCCATCTCCGAGTCAGAGTCGGAGGACGAGGAGGCGGGCGCAGGTGACCTACGAGTAGGTGTTTTGGACGGCGCGACGGAGGCCGCGGATGATCGCGCTGCTGGAACGGTGACCACGGCGGACGACGCAGCAGTTTTACTCGCCAGTATAGGCGACGCGGGAACGGCAGGCACGACGGAGGCTGCGGTGCTCGATGCAGAAGCTTTGCACGCAGGTACAGGCGACGCAGGAGCAGCGAGCTCGGTGGAGTCCACGAGAGGGCTCGCAGTGTGATCGGCCTTGAAGGCCTGAAACTCGGAAGTGAGCTTTGGGTAGCGAAGCCGGAGAAATTCCGCAAATACAGCGTCCATGATGTCTACGTGCCCAGGTGGGGCTACCCTGGGTCTTAGAAAACACTCGCCTTGCGGCGAGGCCCCAACTTCTCGGACCTGAGCGGTTCTATTGAACACAGGTGGCGATGCGGCACGATTACTGCAGGACAAAGAAAAATCACAACAAAACGGAAATAACAAAAAGAAACAAAACAATTAAACACTTCCAGGAAGACAGTTTGTCGGCAGATGTACCACGAACACAGAAATAACAGAAGGAAACAAAACAAATAAAAACTTCCAGGAAGAGCACTTAGTCGGCAGATGTACCACGAACACAGGCCGCGCGAACAATGGCCGGGCTAACAAAAGCCGGGCGAACAAAGGCCGGGCGATCGAGTGGTCGATGAGCACATCCGCGCGTGACGGGTGCCTCTATCGGAATGATCAATGATCTACAGAGGCCCGTTTTAATGATTCAAATTTAGAATTCTGAAATATCTTGTAGATATTTTTTAATACGCTTTTATTAGCTTCAGACGTATGATGTGAACGGAATCTTTGAACATGATTTTGAACCCCTTCAAAACGTCGGATTAATTCGAAATTTGGTATAGGTACTTATTAAGGACCGATGACAGTTAAATATTAAAAAGAAATTGAAAAAAATGAAAAGGAAATAATAGTTTAAAAAAACTAACAAAATACTTGGGTGCTTTTCAGGATATTATCAAAATAACCCTCCTACACATATTTGTTCATAAAATATTTATAACTACTGATACCATTTTTTTTTTTTTTTTTTTTCGGGTAGAGGGCCGAACCTCCTACGAGGTCCCCGCGCAAAAGGGGCGCGCGGGG
The DNA here is from genome assembly GCF_030269925.1 of Bombyx mori. NCBI lineage: Eukaryota > Metazoa > Arthropoda > Insecta > Lepidoptera > Bombycidae > Bombyx > Bombyx mori. The sequence goes on from NC_085123.1 coordinate 9,749,261, forward strand.
TATGTGAGACTCAACGATCTGCATGGTGTTGTGAGCAGACCGCGGGCCCAAGGATTTTAGAGCCCACCCACTAAACGACTCCCCTGCACTCTTACACCCGACGTCCGATCCCCTCCGAGGTCAGAACCCGGATGAGGTAGGGGGGCTACCGCGGTCAACACTACAACCAGACGGCGCGGCTCACCCCAAGGACGCCCAGCCGACGGAGCCTTCGAGGCGAATCGAAGGCTCTGAAACGTCGGCCGTCTCGGTACGGCAGCCCGTCGGGCCGCCCAGACGGTGCCGCTGGTGTCCCGGAATACCCCGCTGGACCAGAACCAGCCTGCCGGGTCGGGACGCGATACACCGTCGACCGGTCGCTCTATTCACTCCACAGCAGCGCGCTAGAGTGCTGGTAGCGCGCCGCGCGGCCTCACCCCCTCAGGTCGCCCCTTGACCTTCACCGGGGGAGGCCGCCACCTACAGGGGCCGGGACGTACGGGCGTATTCCCGCCTCCGGCCCCCGGCTCGACGGCGACGGATCGGTGCGGAAAGGGAAGAGCTCTCCCTCTCTCGCTCCGCCGCCTCCTTCTGCGAGATGGTGGACTCGCAGAAGTCGAGCATCGCCTTCCAAGACGCGTCGCTGCCGAGCATCGTAGCCACGACGCGCGGCAGCGAGAGGTCCTCACCTATGACCGCGACGAGGGCGGCGCGTTGCTCGTCGAATCCAGAGCAACGCGCCAATGTATGTTCCGCTGTGTCTTCCTCGTCGAACTACTGATACCATGCACCTCACGCTTTTTTTTTCAATAAAATCGTTTTTTTTTCTTGCACTTTCTTTTAATTCAAATTTATTTTCTATTTTTTAGTTGGATTTTCTATAAAAGCGTAGTTTGTTAGTTTTTTTAAACTATTATTTATTTAAGTATACAACTTTAATAGAGTACTATTTTTCTTAACGAAGTATGGTTGAAGCGATTTTATGCAATTAGCAAAGTAAGGCTTTATTTATTAAATATATAATAAAATCTGTCGTTTTATTTATGTCTAGAAGTTTCGAGATCACGATCTCCGCCTTAATAAGTTATTGCCTCACATTCGATTCGCCATGATCAGTCCATAATAATTTATTTTAATATAAATCTTCTTCTAATTTCTATCTTGTACTCGACGTTACCTGCTAAGCATGTATGAAAAGCATTAAATAGCCTTTGAAGAAAAATATTCGGCGCATGCTTATATTTACATTTTTACCTGTTCGTAAGTTATTATAGAATAATACAAATCGGTCACCGTCCTTTCTTACTTACTTTACGATAAAGGTGAAAGACAGATCTTATAATGTGTCATTATAAGCTTTTGTACTGTTTATGCAGACTAATTGACAGACTTAGTCCCAAAAACGTGAGTTCGCTTCATTTGTTTGTATTTATGGCTACAAATGTAGAATAAGGTAATTAATGAAATGCGTCAATTTTCAAACACACATACCAATTGAATAAGTGTTGGTCTTGGAAGCTGACGGCTTACGATATTCACGTGTATGAAATCGGTTTTCTTTTTTTATTATTGCTCTTGTAGACAGCCGAGCATACGGCCCACCTGATGGTGAGTGGCTACAGTCGCCCATGGATGGACGTCGGCATTGCCAAGGGCACAGTTGAGCCGCTGTTTGCCGCAACTACCAAACATCACATGGACCGTGATTTTGTCTACTTATCTTTTTTTTTATTGCCCTTGTAGGCAAACGAGCATACGGCCCACCTGGTGTTGAGTGATTACCGTTGTCCATGGACTTCAGCAATGCCAGCGGAAGAGCCAAGCCGCTGCCTACCATTAAGTACTCTCACAAGTCTAGTTCGAAGAAGCAGATCTCATTGAGCTATCTACGGCTAAAATAGGACACGTACAACGTAAATATTACTCTCAACTATCAATAACTTTAGGTTTCATGTTTTTCGATCGCAGGCTAAGAACATCTGTGTACATCATCATCATCATCATCAGCCTATAGCAATCCACTGCTGGACATAGGCCTCTCCAATTGTTCGCCACTGAGCACGATCCTCCACTCTGTGTGCATGGATAAGTAACATTTCTTCCGATTGTGGTCTGTATAATCAAGACCCATTTTTTGATGTTTTCTTATTACCGTACCGTGACTTTCATACGAGACCTTTAGTTTTTTAGTTGCGCTCCGGCGAGCCGCAGTTTTCATGCGAAACGGTACCACTTAGGAAAATTGACTGTTGATACAATGTCATCTCAGATATGAAAAAATAGCAACGCGTTCTAATTTTAGGAGCAGCAGCGGTGTTTATTATGAACTCTGATGACGTCCTCCTCCTTGCGCCAATAATCCTCGATGCTGAGGGTCGTGGCCTCCTTTAAGAACTTTCTCCTGTATTATCCTGCGCCAGCCCTGACTAAATTCGGCTGCGCGGATATCGTAAGCTACTTTTGATTTGTGTTTGAGGCAATTCCATACATTCACTTTATTTATTTTTTATTTATTTATTTATTGCTTAGATGTGTGAACGGGCTCACAGCCCACCTGGTGTTATGTGGATTTGTCTCTAGCGATGCACGGGTGTTCGAATCCCGCAGGCGGGTACCAATTTGTGTAATGAAATACGTACTTAACAAATGTTCACGATTGACTTCTACGCGGTGAAGGAATAACATCGTGTAATAAAAATCAAACCCGCAAAATTATAATTTGCGTTATTACTGGTGATAGGACCTCTTGTGGGTCTGCACGGGTAGGTACCACCACCCCGCCTATTTCTGCCGTGAAGCAGTAATGCGTTTCGGTTTGAAGGGTGGGGTAGCCGTTGTAACTATACTGAGACCTTAGAATTTATGTCTCAAGGTGTGTGGCGCATTTACGTTGTGGATGTCTATGGGCTCCAGTAACCACTTGACACCAGGTGGACTGTTGAGCTCGTCCATGCATCTAATCAATAAAAAAGCATACCGTTACGCATTTAGGAAATATAGTTATCATTTTTTTTTATTTAATAATAATTGATCACAGCAGTTGAGTCTGGTTGAGGTTCGATTGTGATTTTTACTAAGGAAACGTAATCGAGTACACGAAATAAACCCCGTAGCACTTTATAATGCGTATCTGTAGCAGATTGATTATTGTGAATGAAAACATCTGGTGAATTGTACCTCCTTTTCGCCAAAAGGAAATTGATATCTTACTCGTAATGGAAGTCCTATCGATACGTTTCACTCAAAAACATGATGATAATTTTATTCGGAAATGAAAGTGGTCCAAAAAAAAAAAGATACGTTCTAAGTGTTATGTTAGGTTCAGTTTTACAAAGAAATCCTATTGTATTTATTAAATTAATTAATTACTTTTATACTTTGCAGACAATTAAAGTAAACTATAGTTATATTATAAATGGAATCGTACGGATTGTTTTAGGGACTCCAAATTATTATGGCGTTTAGAGCAAGCCGTACTCTCTAAAACTGACCATAAATCATAATCCAGCGGCTTAATATCGGGACTAGACGACGGCCAGTCTTCAGCCCTGATGAAGTCCGAAACGTTCATTTCCAACCAAGACGCCCGGGACACCAGTGCTACGAGGCCCCTATTGTTTGTGCTGTGCGATTGTGTGTGCCCAAAGTGCGAGTGTTTTGATCTAGCGGTGTTGTTTCGGCGCGGAGACGTTCCGAGCAACGTAACGCAGGACCCGGGACCAGGTGAGTTGTTCGACACTTTCTTTCCTAACATTGGTTAATTGCGGGTAGTTGTCGTTCAGCCTGGAAAAGCTGCGTACTCATTTTATTCTAAGAATAAAAACCGAGTTACGTTAGCGCCTTCGAGTCTGGCCATCTGTGTCCGTTCCCAGTCCTCCCCTACCCTTCGGGGTTAGGAGGGGCTGTTACTAAGCCCGCGTAAGCCGATTTACGGTGGTGGACCTCGGCAACGTCGGGAACCCCGTATACAGTTTGTTTTTAGATATAGTAGTAGTTCATAGTAGTTTTCTTTATTCTTGCTTTATTGTCTTTAAATTGTTATTATTTCTATTACTAATTATTTAAACTAATTTTGAGATATTAATTATAATTCCTATTTTGTAATCACCCACTAGCGCCACTGTGGCAGATCTATTTACTATAATTAAGTTTTTTCAAATATACCCTCCATAGTTTTAATATTTTAAATTCATGTAAATATAAATTTAATTTTTACGTTTCCAATATTGGCGAACCGACCGACCCTTGTAAGTGGTCATTTCAATTTTTCTTTTAGTAATTAGTACGAAACACGCTGTAGGTTTCCCCGTCGTTGCCGACTTACGGTAGTTTGTTTTCTTTGTAGATTGTAGATTCAATTTATGTGTATGTTGGAATTCTATCCCCACCTTACTACAAGCTGGGGTGGAATCCTGCAGGTCCATTGGTATCGTGTCGGGGCGATTGAACGCTCGACGCATACATATACATAATTGTTAATAGTCTCCTTATTTCTTTATTTTACACCAAATTAAATAAATTATTATAGTTTATTATTTACTAGGTTGAATATTTTACAACATTTAGATGCACATAAATAGGAACTCGAGTCTTCAATAGTAAATACATTGTTAATTTTGTAGATTTTTATTATTTTATGTTAATTTTCCTACGCACACTACAAGTGGCCGGCTGCGGCGGATGCCTGCAGGGTGGACCGTTGCAGATTAATTTTAGTGTATGTTCAATTTTTTGTCTTTGCTATTAGTTTAATCCAATTTATTATTATTCTATCATTCTTTTCAAGTAGTTTAAATTATGGTATCTTTGACCAGTTAATTAGTTTAGTTCAGTTAATTATAAGCACCTATTAATTTATTAGTTAAAGCCAACAAATACATCGGTCGGTTAACGGAAGTATATGGTTATATAGTAACTATCACGGATGTACCGACAGTCGTGGGGACCCGTTAAAATAATCGGCTAAAACATGTCTGGGGGGACATCACCCCCCATTATCAGCACCCCCGGCCCGTCCCGTAAGGGACGCCAAGTTATGGCGAGTCTAAGATTCAGACCAGCACCAGCAACCCGTACAGTCTCGATGGGACTCGGGACGGACAGCCGGCCCGGGCCTCCGGTCGCGGCCCAGAGGACTCCGAGGATCGAACCGGAGGAAGATGTCCTTCCCCCGTTGACCGATCCCTCTGGGCCCTCTCGGCCGCGGAAGAAGGCCAGGTCCGAGTCTGACCGAGGCTCATCGAACGAAAAGGACAAGCGTCCTAGAATAGGCCCCTCATCTAGATCGGAGGGAGAGGAAAGTGCGACCACATCCTCTGCACACTCCTCAACCGAATCGGTCACTCCTTCCTCATCTAGGTCTTCGTCCCCCTCTGGGAGTCCAATCCCAGCTCAACCAATTCCGAAGCCTAGGGCTCCCGCCAGGACAGGGACAGCCCCAAGGCCAGTAAGATCCCCTCCTCGCTCTCCTTCCCCAACGCTATCTCCAATCCCGGTAGACTCAACCCGAGGTGCCCCCGCCCTAAGCGGCACGGCGGGCAACCTGGATTCGACCAGGTACATGGACCTCGAGTCTACCAGACCTCAACAAGTCACTAAGCCCAACCCCACTCCCTCCACCTCCTATGCTGCCATGGCAGCTAGGCCAGGTATCCCTACCGCCCAGAGGACTTCCCAATCCTCACGAGTCCCTCCCCCGAGGCCGAAGGGTCGCGCCCAGGAGGAACTGCGCCGACACCCGCCAATTATGGTGGAGGCCCTTCCAAATTGGTCCCGCCACATGGCGGCCATTAGGGAGCGCCTAGGCCGCGCCCCCTCGGTGCGACCCTTCGGCGCCGGTTTTAGATTTCTGCCGACGTCGGCTGAGGAGTATAGGGCGGTCCAGGCCTACCTGTCGGAGGCCTCTGCCAGGGACGGTACCATTAAACGGTACTGTTACGCCCTGGCGGAGGAGATGCCTTCGAAGGTGGCAGTCCGGGGCCTCCCTGCCGACACCGACGAGGCAGAAATAGTCAATGCCCTGAAGGAGCTGGGATTCCCGGCTCGATACGCCAGGTGCATTAGGTCCCGGAGAGGGCGTCCGGGCTGCGTTTTTCACGTAGCCCTGGACCACCTCTCGAAGGACGACCTCGCCCGCTTGTACGCAGTCAACGAACTGCTGTACCTGCCGGGGGTGACGGTCGAAGGATGGCGTCCAATCCGAGGGCCTGCGCAGTGTCATCGCTGCCAGGCCTTCGGACACGCCTCCTACAACTGTCATCGCGCGGTCCGTTGCGTAAGGTGTGCCGGGGAGCACATCGTAGCGGACTGCCCGAGGCCGAGGGACGGCCCGTTCTCCTGTGCCAACTGCGGGAAGGACCACGCCGCCGTCGACAGACGGTGTGCGGTCTTCCGCAAACGGGCCAGGATGATGGGAGCAACCGTCCCTCCTCCTGCACCACAGGCGCCTCGAGCCGGGAGTGCAGCTCTTCCGGCTTCAATACCTGTAGCAAAAGGGAAGGGGAAGGGGAAAGGGAAAACTTCCCAGCCCCCTCCCCCATCCCACTCCGCTCCGTCTGCTGTGGTGGTGGAGGCACTGCCATCGGCGCCTACGCTGATGGCACAGGCCAACCCACCACGGCAGATAAATAAACCCAAACCCACTCCTGCTCCCCGTGGTCGTATCTCTGCTGGTATATCAGTGCCTAAACCACTCCCGACTAGCGGCCCTACGTCCACTAAAAGGGAGAAGAACAAGAGGAAAAAGGCCAAAAGGAAAACAAGAAAAAGGGAAGAAAGAGAGAGACTAAGGGGTACATCTGAGCCCACAGTGCCAGAACCCCAACAAACCAACATAGAAACCATGGAGGTCTCCGAGGCCCCCCTTACTGCCCAACAACCGACATCAAGCCAACCACTGCCTACAGCCCATCCGGCCGAAGGCAAGCACGACTTAAACAACCAGCCCCCCCTCCCCCCCCGCCCTCAGCGCGAGCGCCGCAGCGGTCGACAGGCCTCCCAGCCTGCCGGCTTTGCTGCATGGCTGCTCGCACTGTGGGAGAAATTGTCCGAGGTGATCTCCGGAGTAATCCGTGAGATCGCCTCGGGAGCCAGTCCCTTCGGGGCGCTCCTGTCGGGGTTCTACCGAATGATTGCGCAGTTCAATGGCTAGCCAGGAGCTGCGCATCATTTATTGGAACCCCGACGGGATAAAGTCCCGAAAGAACGACCTGCTTGTTCTCGCCCGGGAGTATAACCCAGAGGTTGTGCTCCTGGGCGAGACCAAGCTACGTCCTCAGGATGCGTTCAGGATTCCAAACTACTTCATGTACCGACGTAACGAGCTTACCCCTGCCGGGCGGCCGTTCAGGGGCACTGCGGCCCTCGTCAGGCGGGACGTGGTGCATGATCAGTTGGATTTGCTGTCCTTCACATCGACAAGGTCAGTCGGTGTGAGGGTACACACCTCGGGGGGAGATATGCGGATTTATGCCGCGTATAGACCCCCGGGGCCTGAATTTCACCCTGAGGACATAAGACGGGCCCTGAATCACGACAGCCGCCCAGCTGTGCTGGTCGGGGACCTCAACGCGAAGCACGTCGCGTGGGGCTCCCGACTTAACTCAGCAGTGGGCAGGCGGCTGTTAGAAGATGCCGATAGGGGCGACTACTCCGTGGTCGGCCCCGACGAACCCACACACATCCCGATCGCCGCGCGCTATCAACCCGATGTGCTGGATGTGTGTGTGCACAAGGGGCTACGGTGCCCCGTAACGATCGAGGCACTGTACGACCTGGGTACCCCACATCTCCCTATCCTGGTGACACTGGGAATGGGGCTCACCCGGGTTGCGACCTCGCCCCTACGACCGAAGGTCGACTGGGAGCTCTTTAAGAGACAACTAGTCGACCTTCCCGTGATTCAGGACCCCAACACCCCTGATGGGGTCGACGATGCGGCAACCCGCCTTGTTGACTCCATCAGGGGAGCGATCGACCAGGCGACGACTCTTGTGCCCAGCGGCGGGCCCAGAGGTATACTCCCGGCCCATCTGAAGGCGATTATTCGCCGGAAGAGGGGCTTGAGGAGGCTCTGGGCGACAACTCGTTGTCCCAGGATAAAGCGCGAGCTTAATGAGCTGGAAGCGGAGCTGGCGACAAAGATTAGCACCTTTCGGGGTTATGCCTGGCAGGAGAGGATCGAAGAGGCCCGCGAGGACCCCTCCTCAGTATCCCTCCACCGGCTTTGTCGCCAGCTCTCAAATCGGCCTGCCCCGACTTGTCCACTCGTGGACGAGAGGGGCAACTGATGCTTCTCGGCTCAGGCCCGCGCCGATATCCTGGCCGAAATGCTGGAGCGGCAGTTCGCTCCTAATGACTCTGCACCCTCAGAGGCCGCATTCCACCAATCGGTGGAAGAGAGCGTAGCAAGCCTACTCTCCTCCCCGGTGCCACCGTTGGGAGATGGTGATCTCATCACTCCCAGCGAATTGCGCCTCATCATCAAGCGGATGAAGAGGCGCAAGGTGCCGGGCGAGGACGGTATTCCCTCCCTCGCTTTTTTCCACTTCCCTGAAACGGTCGTGTCATATATGACACGGCTGTTCAACTCCATTCTGTCCACAGGACACTTCCCGGGAATTTGGAAATTGGGCAAGGTTATCGCCTTGCCCAAACCCGGCAAGGACAGGAGAAATCCCTCCAGTTACCGTCCGATCACGCTGCTGTCGCACGTGGGCAAGTTGTTCGAGCGGCTGCTGCTGAGAAGGATGTCGCCGCACATCCTTCTCAGACCCGAGCAATTCGGGTTTCGTAGCGGTCACTCGACAACGCTGCAATTGGTCCGCGTCATGCATCACTTGGCGGATCGGACCAACGCGCGCCAGTACACGGCCGCGGTCTTTCTCGACATCGAGAAGGCCTTCGACCGTGTCTGGCATGCGGGACTGATCCACAAGCTGTTGCAGAACACGGACCTCCAGCACGCCTACGTGCGACTGCTGGGGTCGTACCTGGAGGGAAGATCCTTCCTTGTCGCGGTCGAGGGCGCCAAGTCGTCGGTGCGCCCAGTCACGGCCGGAGTTCCGCAGGGGAGCGTCCTGGCACCATTCCTCTACGCTCTCTATACCAACGATATTCCCACGCTCGAGGGCAACCTCGAAGCGTGGGAAGCCGACGTGAAGTTGGCGCTGTTTGCCGACGACAGCGCCTACTTCGCGTCATCCAACTTCCCCTCTGCGGCCATTTCGAGGATGCAGAGGTTATTGGACTTACTGCCCCAGTGGCTGGACCGATGGAGGGTCGCGGTCAACGTGGGGAAGACCGCGGCTATTCTCTTCGGTCCGGTCCGCACAAGAGTCGTCCCGGGACAGCTCAGTCTCCGTGGCGCTAATGTCGAGTTTAGATCCAGCGTCCGGTACTTGGGGGTCAATATCGACCGGAGTTTGAGGATGACCGCCCACGCCAATAAGGCGTTGGCGGCCGCTCGCTACGCGAGATTCCTCCTCCGGCCGGTGTTGGCCTCCAGGTTGCCGGTCAGGACTAAGCTCGGCATTTATAAGACGTATGTCCGTTCCCGTATCACGTACGCAGCTGCGGCCTGGTATCACCTCATCCCGCAGGTCACGCGGGTGAAGTTACAGGCCCAGCAGAATCTGGCTCTTCGCACGATAGTCGAAGCAGGGCGTTACGTCAGTAATGCCGTAATCGCCCGGGATCTGGATGTGGAGTCGCTCGAGGAGTTCATCCGGAGGCTAGCTCGTAATCTTTACGAGCGGGCTGACGGTGGACCCCACGAGCATCTCCACAACTTAGCTCCCTTGCACGCTAGACCACCTGATGGTCTGGCGCTACCAAGGGAGCTACTGGAACCCCCGGCTATGGTAAGATAGTCGGCTTAACCGGAGTGATATGGGAGTGCTCATAATGAGTGCCCCCATGGGACTGAGCTGTCCACACTCGTCATTTCCCCCCACATCGTTGGGGTGCCCCCTTATGGGGACCCATTTCCCACCCCCGTTGGGTGGACCACTCCCCCGTCTGGGGAGTGTTTAAATCGGTCCCTCCCCGCGATGGTCTTCCCCTTTTGGGGAGCCCAGAACGGGTGAGCGCCAAACTAGTGCCGCGGCTCCTCCTCTGGTTTGTAGAGGTGGGGCCGCGGCATGGGGCCGGTGGCGGGCCCCACGGTGCTGACTGTTGTTCCCGGCTTTGTAGATATTGTAAATAGTTAGTAGTTTATAGTTAGTATAGTAGTCTAGTTTTAGTTTGTCATAATTAGTAGATAGGGGGGAAAAAAAAAAAAAAAAAAAAAAATTCAAGCAGAGGACAGCAGCCGGCGCCGGGGTGACTCCTCCGCGGGCATCACTCCGCCCAAGAGAACCAAGCCCATCGTATTATGTATAAGTATATATGTTTTGTCGATGTAGTGCAGCCGTGCACGCTGCGAACAGCGTACCTTCCCCAAGTCCTCCCCGCATCTACTTCACCCCTGCCCTATGTGGTAGGGAGTTTAAGCCCGGGTAGTGGGGTTTGCCCCGAGGCCCGTTCCGTGGGTACGACGACCCCTTCTTCTTCTTCTTCTTCTATTTTATTGTCAAATCTCAATAGGCTTTTGTACCTAATTAAAATAGTTCGAGAAAATTATTCCATCATTGAGCTAAGAAATTAAAATAGAACAACGAAACTGCATACATACGTCAAAATCTATGTTGTTATTAATTTCAAAGCCTTTATTCTTTATTTCGATTTTCAAGATAGCTAATACAATAATCAATAAGTACATTGTGCACCAAGGGAGAAAAGAAAAAAACAATTTAATTGTTTTTTATTTTTAAATAAACTACTACTAATTAAATAAGAACTGTTTGATTGTTTGTATGAACTGTCTCATCTTTGTTTGATACTTCACTATTAAATTTTATTGCCTTTTGTTTATTTCACTTTTACACTAAACACAATATGTAAATTACCCGAGCACAACAATGGCGCAGAATTTTAGGTGCGTGAGAGCAGACGTAGACACTAACGCGCATGCGCACTTGTCATTACCCAGGGAGGAAAAGTTACACTTTCTTCCCTGTACAGCGGGAGGAAAAGTTAGACTTTCTGCCCTGTACAGCGGGAGGAAAATCGAACTTTCGGCGTGGGTAGGAGAAAAAATATCAAACTACCCTCATTTGATTTGAAGCTTATGACCTACCGCACGTTTCTGTTGATACTATCTACAGAAACTGGTATACTCGTAAATATATTTCTACATTAGAAGAAATCCTATTTATTTTAGACTTGTCCTTAGAATGTTTTAAACTTTGTCTCTTCTGCACGTGATCGTGCCCTTAGTGCAGCACAAATGTGTGCGAGAACCGCAAGCATTTAAAATTGCGCTTTGCTTCGACGCGCCTCTTGTTATTCAAGTGAATCGCAATTAATCGTCGTTCAGTTGCTCAAACGAACTAACTTTGTTACATTGCAAAACAAAATTCCCTTTTTGAATTTCGAATATAATAAAAATATTCTGATCGATTAGGGAAAAAAATGTATCCGGCTTTTCCAATTGGCGTACGTTATTATTAGTTACTCGACTCTATTTTTCAGTTACTCTAAAAATGGTTAACGGGCTGTAATGGACAATAACATTTTATTTATACTAGAGGTCCCGCAGTAGTCGAAATTCGACTATAATTAATTGGAATTGTAAATTTGTACACTATTATGATTGTATTTTATACTTCTATAATCACAAATTTCGCCAAGGCTACACTATAAAAAAATATTAATAAAGGCAAACAATATTTAATCTATTCTCAATTTGACCACAGACGTCAAAAACAAAAGTTTGACAATAAATAGTATGCATGCGTGTGTGCGTCAAATAAATGGTATGTAGTGTGTGTAATGTTTTCTTTATTGATTTAATGTATCTTTTATGCATTATTTTTAAAAAATATTAGCATTGTGCACTTCTTCTCTATATTCTCTATAAGTATGGAAAATTTCCTACTCCTCCGTCCGCGCAATTTTCGTAAAAAGGGATACAAAGTTTTTGCTTCACGTATTAATATATAGATAATAGACAAACCATTTCATGGATTAGGCTAGCTAACTACAAGTTTTTTTTTTAATGAATAGTAATGAATTACAATAATCATTAAAAAAAAATTCGACTCAAAGTTACTTATATGCGACTACCATATTTGGCACCCGCACTAACACACTAGAGAAGGTCTAAAAAAAGAACGATTTAATTTTTGCAAATGTAATCGAGAACGGAACTGAAATGCTTGAAACCGATTTTCGCTGATGTAAACCGGCTGGATCTACTGAAAATGCCCAGATTCTACTAAAGGTAACCGCACAGTTTCCCCTGCAATGCGCACGAACCGTCATTTGTATACAAATCGAAAGCAAATACTGATGAAAAAATAAGATGATGATGAAGTCGTCGTGGCCTAAGAGATAAGACGTTCAGTGCATTCGTCTTGAGCGATGCACCTGGGTTCGAATCCCAGGCGGGTACCAATTTTTCTAATGAATTACGTACTCAACAAATGTTCACGATTGACTGCCACGGTGAAGGAATAATATCGTGTAGTAAAAGTGAAACCCGCAAAATTATAATTTGCGTAATTACTGGTGGTAGGACCTCTTGTGAGTCCGCGCGGGTAGGTACCACTACCCTGCCTATTTCTGCCGTAAAGCAGTAATGCGTTTCGGTTTGAAGGGTGGGGCAGCCGTTGTAAATATACTGAGATCTTAGAACTTATATCTCAAGGTGGGTGGCGCATTTACGTTGTAGATGTCCATGGGCTCCAGTAACCACTTAACACCAGGTGGGCTGTGAGCTCGTCCAACCATCTAAGCAATAAAAAAAAATATAAAAAAAAAGATGTGAGGTGCATTCTTCGTCTAGCAACGTCTTTGTGGTTGTAGTTACAGACAGACTAGCTCTCGGTTTAACTGTATAGTCGGGCTGAATAGAGTCGCGAAAGACATATTACAACAAAAATACCTTGAACCCTTCAAATCAGAACGCATCATCATCATTCGTGCCAGAAATTAACGGTGGAACCTACCAATATGGCTTCACTATGTATCTTACCATCAGTATAATTTGCTAACATATACAAAAGACTGTTGTAATACATAGCTTAAAGTTTGAGTTTTCATTTTACGTAGCCCAATTTTAACACGATTTCTGCATAGCTCAGTAATAGAAATAGAGTTGATTTGACTGACTCCGTGGCAGAGTAGTTACTGGAACTCCTGAGATAGTTTGTTTGCTTTTTGTCTGAGTATTTGATATCTACTAGTGGTCCCGCAGTAGTCGAAATTCGACTATAATTAATTGAAATTATAAGTTTCAACATTATTATGGTCTTATTGTTACAGATTTCGCCAAGACTACACTATAGACAAATACTCGTAATATTAAAAATAAACAATACTAACCTATTCTCAATTTGACTACAGACTATAGGCAATAACAACAATTTGACAATAAGCAAAGAGTATATGTGTGTGTGTGTGTGTGTGTGTCAAATACATGGTAGCGTGAGTAATGTTTTCTTTATTGATTTAATGTATCTTTTATGCATTATTTTAAAAAATATTAGCATTGTACACTTTTTCTCTACATTCTCTATAAGTATGGAAAATTTCATACTCCTCCATTAGCGCAATTTTCGTAAAAAGGGATACAACATTTTTTCACGTATTAATATATAGATAATATGCATATTTATATTTTTATATGTTCAAATATCAGTATAATAATAATAATAATAATAATAATAATAATGTTTTTGAAGTGAAACTTCCTTATCGGCGTTGGAAAAAAATTTACCGTCACATTTTTCGGTTACGCGTCACTTTTTTCCGTTACGCGCCATCTGTTTTGTATTCATGTCTATGATAATAAAATCCTTTTGTTTAAACTTTATCTAATTTAACTTTTTTGTATTCATGTCTATGATAATAAAATCCTTTTGTTTAAACTTTATCTAATTTAACTTTATTTAACCAATTTCTAGAAAGTTGCATGTAGATCATTTTTCGAAAAATAAGGCCATAAACAAGTTTCACTTCTTACGTGTGTACACTAGTACACGCACACATTTTTTTTATTTCAAGTATCCATGACTCATATAAATTGTTAATAAGACTTAGACCTATGTTAGTAGTTATATTTACATCACAATGAATTACTGTGGTAACATCCCATGGGAGATGGCACCACAGCGACTCATTTATATACAGTCCAGCCTGCTTGCGATCATGCTCAGGATACTGTTGGAGCTGGCCCTCACTCTGTTTACCAGAGATGCACACCTCTTACGCATGGTAGCGTAAGCTACAATATATAACTATATCAGCCTCTAGTTCCCGTAGTATAAAGAATACTAGCTTAATGCCAGATATTTGAGTATCATTTTTCCGGATTATTGTTGTATTGTTTCATTAAGGTTTCGGAAATAACCACCTCATATAACATAATCAGAAACTCATTAATACACTAATGCTCCTGCGTTTAATTTAAAACAATTTGAACGTACATCAAAGGGCTTCCAACAATAAATTTTAATTTAGAAACATAGCTCTGAGATTCGACAACGTTAATCTTGTTTAATTAATTAATGTGAAACTTAAATAAATTATCTAAAGCTTTATAGACTTTGTACAAGTAAAAATAAGACTGATTACTAAGAAATATTGTAGGACCCAAAATATGATTCTCGATTCGTTTAGTTTACATGTTTTATTAACAACAATCTTTTTTTTATTGCTTAGATTCGTGGACGAGCTCACGGCCCAACTATTATTAGGTGGTTACAGAAGCCCGTAGATATCTATAACGTAAATGCTGCATTACACCTTGAGACATGAGTTCTAAGTTCACTTATTACAGAACAACGGCTGTACTATTTTTCGGGCAGGGGCCAAACCTCAAATGAGCTGCCCGCGCCTGGGAGGAGAGGGGGCGGGCGTATGTGGTACTTGATGATTATTGGAGCTGGAGATGCTTGGAGCAGGCCGCGGGCACATGGATGTTATGGGGCCCTACCCACCAAACGACTCCCCTTGAACCCTCTCACCCGACTTCCGATCTCCGCCCGGGGTCAGAACCCAGGCAGAGCGGGGGGGTTCTCGCGGTTAACACTACAATCAAACTCGTGGCGTCACCCCTAAGACATCCGACCGACGGGCCGCATAGAAGGCGAATGCCCCATAACACCAGCCAGATGGTGAGGTCTAATAAAGAACGCGGCTTTTGGTAGCTTATACCGCGCGGCTTATGCCACCCATTACCGAACACTATGGAGGAAAAACACACGTGGTCGCGCTCCTCAGCAGTGAGGGAACGATACCGAAGAATGGTTATTTTAGTCGGTTTATAGTCGCAATTTTTGTGATAGTCTACTATAAGATATGTGTCATGGGATCAAATAATACGAGCCAATATTCTGAATGGTGTTTATATACGATTGGGACAAATGTTTGCAGTGCCAGACTAATACAGACTGCCGTTCCAATGTCTATCTCAAAAGCTATTACTAAAAATACGAGTAATCTATACATCTATATATATAAATAAAATTGGGGTGTCTGTTTGTAATATTGAAATAATTGCTTTTTACTACATGCATATGAATATAATTATATACGGTACATACACCAAAATAAAATTTTTTACAATTTTTGTCTGTCTGTCTGTCTGTCTGTCTGTTTGTTCCGGCTAATCTCTCGAACGGCTGGACCGATTTTGACGAGACTTTCACTGGTAGGTAGCTGATGATATTAGGAGTAACTTACGCTACTTTTTTTTGTGACTAACTTCGCCCCGCAGTGTCATCCTAGGTACGACCATAAACGCGGGTAGGTAACATCGCGAACTCAGCTATCAATAATAAAATTTAATGTTTCCGAAGCGAAGCGAGGGCGGGTCGCTAGGATTAAAATAAAATTATAGATTAATACATAAACATTTTTTTTAAGTTTTTATATGGAGGGACTGCTGGTAGTCCGGGAGAGTTTCAAACAATCGCTCAAACGCCTTCTAAAGAGCTGATTTGCGAATTATTTGAGCCGAAGTCACCAGAACTCGCCCCAATAGCTTTATTACGTGTAGAACTTCTTGCCATGGCCTACTTGAATGATAACTTACTAGAATCAAATATCGACCTAATTAATCGGTTAAAATTATCTGAGCAGTATTCTACCCTTTTTATATCAATGATATACTCGTTTTGGTGGATGCCCATAAGATGTAGATCGCTTAAAGAATACACTAAAACCAACAAAAATAAAATTCTGTACAGAGTACGTAACAAAAGCGACACTAACAGAAAAAAAAAGCGACAAACGAGAAAAAAAGTGAAAACGTAGGCACTCAACAAATATTGTTAGGCACTTTAGGCACTTATCCTCATTCCTCCGGCGATACAGCACATTTCCACGGTACGTTAACATTTACGAGAGAGTGATCCCCATTGTGATATAAGGACTGAATAATAAACCTCAGGTGTACAATGCTAATGCGGGAATCTTCTAGTGACGGCGCGCACCCCGATTACTTACCGCCGGTATTTGTAAAGTTACACACTCATTTGTGTGCAGGGAAGAAAACGCCTCAATATATTAATGCAGAGATCTTTACTTTACATAGTATTCTACAGCGGGCTCGTATATTTCTTGAAGCACTAATGGATGTGCAAACTCTCCATAATACGTTAATCCGCAAACGACCGCTCTCATCAGTTCTAAAAGAGTAATCAAGATAAATGTACTATACATATTTAGAGATCACATTCGTGTTTTTTTTTTAAATATAATTTACCTAGCTCCACGCCCCACCAACTAGAGCCCATAGACGTCACAATGCGATGAGACAGCAGTAACCTTGAGACATGAGGTCGAAATCTAAATTGTATTGTAAGTTCCATCCTTTAAGCCATATGTTTCGCGATATTAATAGACAAGATGGCGGTACCCATAATATAAATAAATAAATACTGATTGGCGATCAATGGGCCGCTAGAATGCTCAGATAATATTGCAAATCGATATATAGGTAAATCAGGTAAATAAAGTTGCTTACTAGTCTGGGTCGAAAAACGGTGAAATTTAAAAAAAAAAAGTTTCATCTTACGCCTACCAACAAAATATAACTGCCATTACCATACATTACAATATTAGTTCTTTAGGATTTTAAGAAATATTTAATTGTAGCCGGCTTTTTTCTTCTTTTTCAAATCAAAATTATCATTATTAGTAATCTAGGAGCCTTTAAAAACTGCAACTGGAAGTATAATTTGCATTCCGTATAACCTCGTGGTTCGCTAGCGGGAACGCTCACGATGTAAACGTTACTCAGATTTCATTTTCTCCTTTTACCTCTTATTCTTTACACATGTTTTGCATTTTTCAGTCCATTCTAAAACTGTAAGGGAACCTAACGAATTTTGTTTTCTTTTGAATCTCCATTCTGTTCGTGCTAGCATAATATGAAACAGAGATTTTCAAACAACACATATTCAACGAATGATTCCCATTGATTGATCTTTGAACAAGTTAAATGTGAATTTAAGAAATCACCGATAACAATGTTTAAAAACCGAACGATATAATTTAGTTTTGATACAGTTTTGATACAGAACTTAACCTATTTATAGATATTTCGAGAATATTCTATTAAAAAAAAAAACGTACGCTATAAAATTTAGTAAATGACACTACAATCAACTTTAGATTACAGTTCCTGGTAACGGCCCGTAAATAAAAGATAAAATACTGAGCCCGCAAAACGGCGATGTCATCAAACCGGGCGTATATTGTTCCGATTGCCCAATAATGGAAGTAATTTAGTTTCTCGCAGATAGCGTTATTAAACGATAAATTCCGATGGCTTCGAGTACCGAAAACGCTTACACGAATCGGTTTTTAGCCAGTGATACGCACTTAATTTATCCTTTGTGAATTTATTATTGCGGATCGCAGGCAGCTCGCCACAGAAAGAGTTATCCGAGCGATAAATAATCCGGTGAGATCTTTTTGTCGTTACGACAACATTCCGACGCGGAAATTTAGCTCCGGTATTTGAATATGTGCCTTTTAATGTTTCTTTCACTCGCTTGTTCCGTAAAATATTAAGTCTTGTGACGACTATGATATAATGTATGGGCTTTGTGAAATTTCACCAAAAATACTTAATTTGTTATTTAAAATATTGCGCTGAACCGTTACAATCTTCTATGGACGGGCCAAAATATCTTGTTTGACAATAGTCTATCCTACTAAGCTTCATCAAATACGATGGCTTTATATTCCGAACTGCTGTTTCTTCTATCATGCATTGGTAGTGTAAGTATTGTGCCTATCATTAAATTACTCTTCATTATAATTTATATATTGAGTACTCATAGTAGAAGATGATGTGACCCTGCACGGATTCTATACTGTGCATTTCTTTTTTCTGCAATGAAGCAATAAATAATCAATTGTAGTCTGAAGGGCTGGGTATATATTATTCTGTCGCAACATTTATCACATCAGAACTTTTGTTCTATGCACCGAGGCGAACGCGGAGTTCTTATGTTTTATTTTAAAGCTGTTTTAGTTTGACCTTTCAAAACTGAAGGTTGGGTATGCAGCCGAACATTATTATATACGAAATTTTATACAAGGAAGAAGATAGACAATTTTTAAAGGGAATGTATTTTTTGTACATGTATTATATTTTTGTACATGTATTGTATTTAGAATGAACTAAACCCATGTTAAACATGTTTTGTGTGAAATTAAATTCTAGCATGTATTTGTATACCTATATTGTTTATTATCTGTCTATTTTTATTTAAGTTGATACAATTTGTTCTTTTAATACTTAAAACTGTGGCGGAAATCTCTTTAAATAAGTATGTATGTATGTTTATTACCTTTTTATATGTTAATTATTGAAAATTCTAAGTATACCAAAATTCACATATTTTTTAAGCTATTTCATAGCTTCTATCGCGGGCCTTGAGTGCGGTGACTGAATCAAGAAATTCCGTAACGAAAATAACCCGACACCCCCACTACGCTTACTATGTAGCTCGCGTTCAACACATTCACAAGTTGCGCTTGTGTAGTGTTTGTGAATAAGCGCGCGGCGTGAAAAGTATGAAAAGTCTGCCCATCTCTCCCTCGCGCGGTCTAGGTTATGAGTGTGAAGGGGACAGTTAATGTTTTGCTTTTGTTAATGTTTATAAATATAGCATGGTCTTATTTTATTGTTGTTTTAATATTAAATTATTATTGTCGATTTATAATTGCATAAGTTGATAAAAAATGCTATGCAATAGCTTTATCGCGGCAGTCTCCGAGTGCCACACGTGTTTTTTTTTTTCATTTCAATTATTTTTCTCTCTCACTCTCAATTCTTCTTTTCAAGTCTGGAAAATAGTTCTATATGTCTATGGGCTCCAGTAACCACTTAACACCAGGTGGGCTGTGAGCTCGTCCACCCATCTAAGCAATAAAAAAAAAAAAAAAAAAAAAGCGATAAGACTGTCCATCGTACTGTTATTTGTTATTACAAACGTTCTTTTTATGAATTATTTTGGTCTACTATAAAACAATCTCTCTCTCTATCAACTTCAATAAATAGTTTGATGTACTTTGCCACTTCCGACGAAGAACTATTGTAATTGTTTGACAGTTTTATGGAAGAGCCATATTGATATAATCGCGTCACAGATTGTTTTTATTAGTTTTCGGAGTAGCAGTTATACTACTACATTGGCCGTCAATCTGATCTTCGCTTATTTTCTTTCTGGGTATGGATACCTACATATACTTTTGTGGTTGATATTGAGCAGTTATGGAGACTACAAAATTAAAACTAATACCATGTTGAAACTTAACTAATTCCAGTCTCGTATAAGATAGTTAATAGATAAGATAGTGGCTTCGCGGCATAAATAGGCAGAAAATACTTATTGGGGATAACAATAGGACTTAAAGCGAACCACATGTAAGTTTAATATTCCAGAAAAAACCCAACGAAACCTATAAAATGTTCTGGCTCTTGGATGGAAATTTCCGTTCAATGATTTTTTATAAGCGGTACTTGAAATACAAAGAAGTGTTTATAAGGTTTCTGAGTTATTCTTAAATGAATGTTACAAAAATTTCCGCTCCCGTCATTTCCCTCCCGTTCATCCCGGTTTTTAATTATAATTCTGCTACATAAAAAAATACTTACTGTTTATTTTTATTACCAAGGCTCATATAGTCTTATTTTCATTCAAGTCATTCTAAGTATGTATAATGAAAACTTCTTTTAATTCTAGTTCTAAAGTCAACAGAGAACAAAAACTTTGCTAAACTTATAAAATATCTATCTAAATATCTAAACCAATGCTGTATTTAGTCGACAACAGTGTATAGACTAATATACTCGAAGTCAGGCTACCAGTACATATTGAAACAGTAAACAAGCCAACTATAAAATTCCATACGTTATTTACAGTTTATCTCCGGCAAGTTTGTTCTTGCGACAACGTTGTATTAAACAATAAAAGTTTGTATTCCGCCATTATTATTCTTTATTTTGAAACTGTTTCCAAAAACTGTTAATTCATTAACATTTAACAGCCGTCTGGTGTAGTGGTACGTGACATGGTCACTACACAAGGTGGTCGCGGGTTCGAATTCCGTCAAGGGAAGATATTTGTATGATAAAAAAAATTATATAAAATGTCTTTACCAGGGTTATGGATGTATATTAAAATATATGTACGTGTATAATAAAAATCTTACATTTATTTCCGTTATTTGGTACCTGTAACACAAGTTCTTTACGAACTTACCACGGGACCAGTTAACGTGGCGTGATCGTTAGTAAATACGTATATATTTATATTTATAGCAAATATATATTTATATATTAAGGAATAGAAGTGGTCCTTCGTAAATAGATTCGAAGATGTTTTTCAAAATTACCGCGTAAAGTTTAGGAATAGCGATTGAACTGATACTAATAGTATAGATGCGTCGTTGTAGTTCGACAGTCTTGGTTGGAAACGAACATTTCGGACTTCATCAGAGCTAAAGACTGGCCGTCGTCTAGTCCCGATCTTAATCCGCTGGATTATGATTTATGCTCAGTTCTAGAGAGTACGGCTTGCTCTACACGCCATGATAATTTGGAGTCCCTAAAACAATCCGTACGATTGGCAGTGAATTTTTTTCCCATAGAAAGAGTGCGTGCTTCTATTGATAACTGGCCTCAACGTTTAAAGGACTGTATTGCAGCCAATGGAGACCACTTCGAATAAGCTTTTTATACTTTAAATTGTTTTATATTTATGTATTAAAATAACACACTGTCGAAGTAATAAATGTTATTTGCCATAGAATTTTTTTGTTTTCCTTTGTAACAGTATTTATGGCCAGACTAAGTATATACCTAAATCTACAGCGGATTTTACAGATGTTCCGTTATAAATACTGAGCCATGCATCTGATTGACTTGAAACTCGGTATCCATGTAGAAAATATATGTACTTAATGGATAGGCTAATAATTATATAAGTGTTGGACTCCCTAATAGTAATGACCATAAATAATAATGTTAATTTTAAATGCCCAGCGAAGCAAGTGAGTACGACTAGTCTAATCCTAAAATCAACGAATAGCCATTGGAATTCGCTGCATACGGGCTGCGCAGGACTAGTCATTATAATGAACCTTGGCAGAGACCACTGTCTAGCAGTGAACGTCTATGAGACGATGATTTCTGTTTTTTTTTTTTTGTTTCATCGGTTTGCGGTTACTATATTAAACTTACCCAATGAATAAATAAATAAATAGGGGATCATGAAATGAATCATCTGTAGCTTGAAGTCTTCATAATATATTCTTGTCCAAACGGTAGGCAGCGGTTTGGTTCTGCCCCTGGATTTGCTGAAGTCCATGTGCGATGGTAACCACTCACCATCAGATGGGCCGTATGTTCGTCTGCCTACAAAGGCAATAAAAAAAACCGGTTTATATTAGAGTGAACTTTACAAAATAACAGCAGTGATACAATTAACAATAGTCTACAATTTACGAAAACACATAATCGATTTACGTAAATAATTAGCTAGGAATTAACCTCAATAAATTTTTGAGTTTTGAAATCGATGTATATGGTATTCTGTTTCATTCACTTCGTTTTGATATCAGTGACCTAAAGTGCAGTTTACCGTTACAAATTTTATATCATAAACGTTTTCAATCTTCGATCCTACTAGACGCTACGGCAGGTAATCCCATAAAGCAGTCAGGAAGCGTTCGCTTTCAGAAACTTCATAATACTGTTATATTCTTCGCTAGGAGCAGATAACTGGGGCAAAATAGTTATTGGCGAAACTGCGATCAAAGGGATTAGGTGTCTTTCTTTGGTGCGCTTACCCGTACATAATTCAACATTTCAAACTTATACGAGTACCTACATAATATAATCTCAACTAAACCGGGAATAGGCTTATAATTATTTGTTACGGCTGTTTTTTTGGTGAAGTTTCGTAAATATTTGGTATACATGTAGTTTAAATCTACTGAGATTTATACATATTTTATCATTACATTTAAAAAAAGTATACTCAGCGAGCTACTTTATTTAAAAAAAAAACAACGATTTTGTTAAATACGATGCTACATAATATTATGGTTGCAATAATGGTAGCAATTAAGGTTTTATATTATATATATTATATTATATATATTATATTATATAATATATTATATGTATATAGGTATTATAATATTTTTTTTATTGCTTAGATGGATTGTCGAGCTCGCAGCCCACATGGTGTTAAGTGGTTACTGCAGACATCTACAACGTAAATGCGCCACCCACCTTGAGATATAAGTTCTAAGATCACTACAATTACAACGGCTGTCCTACCCTTCAAACCGAAACGCATTACTGCTTCACGGCAGAAATACGCAGGGAGGTGGTACCTACCCGCGCGGACTCACAAGAGGTCCTACCACCAGTGAATTATATTGCGACTTTTGATTCGCTATTGGACTACTTGTAATTTTTGTGCCGGGCGTTTTGTAATGTTTTTACGTATTGTGAAAGTTCGGACAGCTGCTGGACAGTAAAGCTCAAGTAACTGTAGCCCGTAGACATCAAATGTGAATACCGTCATTGAGTAGAGACATGAAGTCGAATGATATCAATAGAATGCAGTGAGTGCCTATCTATAAGTTGATTTGTAGATCTGAGTATATAAATGAAGCAACAGTGAATAGTTTTGTATTATCCTTGTATACTTCCTCATTTTGGCGTGATTGAGCAACAAATATTTGCATAGATTCTTTCACAGTTATTGTAGATTATAATACTTGCAAAATACATTTAACTTTTGCATTAAAGCTGATTGAACATTGTTGTTGCTTCTAGAAGTGTCATAGTTAAAATTAGCCCATCTAATTGCGGGAATTTAGCCTACTAAAGAACCTCTGTTTCTACTAGAGTCCCCCATAATGTGGAGTAATAATCCGATGATTCGAGAACAATCACAATCAGCACCAAAAAAGAAGGTGTGTTTGTGTGTTTGATCTTACATGGAAAATGTACCGTTTTGCCTGTCGCTATAACTTATATATCCCATTTTTCAATACTCACAAAATATCAGCGAAAATAAATTTTCCTGTACACGCTGCTGACATAAATGTACTCATAATTAAGTTTTATTACAACTACTGCATAATAATTGTTCTAAAAGATAAGCGCCAATATTGTTCTCGGAAGATTCATTGCCTCTTCGGTCTAGGAGCAGAAGCGAACAATAAAATAACTTTCCACGGTTAATCTCTTGTAATTAATTGTAACATAAATTACCGAAACAATTTGTCGAAAAAAATAAATCACGAACCGTGTTTTGTGAGCAAGTGGAATTTCGAATTATTATCATCTTTATTGTTATTTAACACAAAAAGCCAAACTACTACTAAGATTTAAAAGTTATGTCAAGCAACTTTTAAGCTATTGCATGGCTTTTATCGCGGGCCTTGAGCGCGGCGACCGAATCGTGAAATTCCGTAACGAAAAAAACCTAACACCCCTCACTCCGCCTACCATGTAGTTCGCGTTCAACATACTCACACGTTGCGCTTCTGTAGTGTTTGTGAATAAGCGCGTGGCGTGACGTCACACTGCATGCGCATCATGAAAAGTCTGTCCATCTCTCTCTCGCGCGGTCTATCTTATGAGTGTGAAGGGGACAGTTAAGGTTTTACTTTTATTAATGTTTAATATCATTAAATTATCATTGTCTAATTATAATTGCATAAGTTGATAAAAATGCTATGCAATAGCTTTACCGCGGCAGTTCCCGAGTGCCACACATTTTTTTGTTGTAAAGGGATCCGGTGTTTAGCTCCCTAAATAAAAGAAAAAACATTGAATATCCATTAGACTATTTATGTTGTATTACATCGCATCATATCTATGTTTGTTAATAAAACTATTATCTTATAACGATATGGATGTTTCCTTACTTTCATTTTTTATACAGAAAACATAAAATCCCATTCTGCGGAATTCTTTTCGTGTCAACAACATTAGATGTAGCTGTGAAATGACATCCCCACCGAATGTAGTTCCGCCTTGTCGTGGCGGTGGGGCTTAAGCGTGCATCCCTAAAATCGCGTGCAGAGGAATCTGTGTGGGACGCCGCGACTAAGAGAACTGCGCCCAGCTCTCCTCGGCCGCCTTCGCATTCTGCGGGGGATGCCTTGAGAGGGAGCGAGGGACCTTCTCCCCACGCCCTTTGCACTGACAAAGAGTTCCATTCTGGGGATGAGGGGTTGGTTCTCGGGAGCCTGGTGAGCCAGCGGCACTTTGGTGTCTTCCGGCTGCGGGTTGCCATGTCCCCGGCTTCGGCTACAGGGGAAGGCCTTCCAGATATGGGAGGTACCGGTTCGCCGGCGTGGCTCCGCACCGCGTTGTGGGCGATGGACAGGCTTCGGCCACCGTCGGCCAAACCGTAAACCCCAGTCATGGGGAACGGGGGCTTCTGCCTTACTGGTCGAAGCCGCGAGGATGCAAACCTCTTCAAAAATGCCCTAATCCCAAGCTCGACACCCGGCGATGGGATGTATGGCTGGAGGGTTTCCAGTCCCGAGGGTGTCATAGATCCCAGGGGACCAAACCCCTGGTTAATAAAAAGGCAATATATGATGGCACATTGTAAAAAGTTTGTACCCCAGGAGGGTACCGCCCGCGAGTCGGGCGGAGAATCCCTCCGTGCTTCCACCTCAGTGGAAGCACGCTGCCCCACGTACTCTGGGGGGGGCAACAATTGTCAGGATGAAGGGGGCTGTGCGACGGGCAGCGGAATTCCCGTCGAACCGAGGTGTTCCCCGATCGCCGGCTCGATGCGCTCTGCGCTCGCCAGCGACTCGGGTATAATCAGTCCCACCAAACCATCGGCGGGGAAAAAGAGGGGGAGAAGAAAGACGGCATTACCAATTTCCGATGACAGCTGCGCGTCATCCTCCGGCACTGAGGTGCCGGAAAAGACGATGGCCATCGAGGAGGTGACTCCGGTGGTTCCGGGGCCTGCTACGTCGGAAGACGCGATGCCCGCTCCCCAGTGGGTACCAGTGAGGAGGAGGGGCGCTGTGTCACCAGCAACGTCCGTGGAGTCGATGTCGACGTCGGCCGCGTCCCTGGCTAGCGGGGACGAGACGTTCCGGGACCTCGACCTTGCACTGGTCAATTTGGGCAAGCTGCTGTCGACTGTGGCTGCCAAGGGCGCCGAGCCAGGCAGCAGCTACCGGAAACGGCTCCGGGAGGCAGCCGCTATGGTGAGAACAAGGCTGATCCCCACCATGTCCAAGCTTTATGACTTGGTAGAGAGCCGAGAGGTGGAGAGCAAAGATCTTGTCGCTCATTGTGACTCCAGAGAGAGTCGCATCTCGGGAGATACCCCGGCCTTGCGGGGAGGGACTCCCCTGTTGCCGAGGCCGCCGCTGGCACGCTCTGGCCCCCCCGCGGGGGCGATGGATATTGACGTGCACTTGCGGTCCGCTGTGAGTGTGACGGCGCAAATGCCAGAGCCCAATCCTGTGGCCCCTGTCCCGCTAGCGCCTAGCCCCGCGCTCCCTCGCCCTCCACGTAGGGTCGAGTTAAGGCCTGCGCCGCCTCCGCGGATATCGGCTGCCCCTGCGTCTACACGGAGAGGAAGGCTAAGCCCTGCGCCAGCGCGGGCTGAAGACATCCGTTCGCCACTGGCGAGGATGGTGGATGAGTGGCCGGCGCTACCGCCGCCTCTTTCGCCCTCGCGTGCTGCGGGGTTGCAGGCTCGCGGGCCACACAACACGGCTGCTGGGATGGTAGAGGTGGACTCCCTCCCAAGCAGAGAGGAAATGGTGGCCTGTATCTCGCGGGCGGTGGCGGTTGAGGTCGGCAAGCACTTTGCCGGCCTCGAGGAGATGCTCCGTTCCTCGATTGGTTCCGGAGACTGCATCCCGGCGCCAACAGCCGCAGCCACCCCTCGGAGCCAGGCCGCCCGGCCGACCTCTATCCCCACTCCATCCGCGAGGTTGGCACGGCGTAGAGGCCGGGACCAAAACAACAAGGGTACGGGTGCCCAGAATCCTGCCCCAAAATCCCAACCCCGTCCCCTTCCTGCTCCCCCGTCAAGCATGGACGAGGGCTGGACGGAAGTGGTGAAGTGGGGCAAGAAAGCAAGGCAGCAGACAGCGGCTCTGGCAGCTCCCAGAGGGGGTCGAGCGCCGACCGCTGCAGCACGAAGCACAGAGCTGGCGGCCGTAGCTGCTCCTCGTGAGAATCGAGCACTGGCAGCCAGGAAGAAGAATGGCAAAAAGAAGAGGCCGCGCGCAGCGCGGTCGGCTGCCGTCGTAGTGACGTTGCTGCCGGCCGCCGCCGAAAAGGGCCTCACCTATAATGAGGTGATGGCCCGGGCGCGCGCGGCCGTAAGTTTGGATGAAATCGGGGCAGAGGAGGGCCTCCGCTTCCGGCACACAGCCAATGGAGCGAAGCTGCTGGAGTGTCCCGGTGCCGATAGTTCTGGCATCGCGGACAAACTAGTGGCGACGCTCCGCGTGGCACTGCCGGAGGATGAGGTGCGCGTGCACAGGCCGGTGAGGATGGCCGAGATTAGAATCACCGGCCTGGACGACTGTGCTACCAAGGAGGAGGTGGCAGCCGCGATAGCCGCCCAAGGTGGATGTGCCCTGGAGAGCGTGACCGTGGGCGAACTTCGCTCAGGGTACTCTGGAGCCAGGTCGGTGTGGGCGCGCTGCCCTGTGGAGGCAGCCACTTCCTTGGCCACTCCTCCGCCGGGAAGATCGACGGGGGACCCGGGGAGACTGCGCGTGGGCTGGATAGCGGCCCACGTGCGTCTCCAAGAACCACGTGCCTGGCGATGTCTCCGATGTTTTAGCACCGGGCACGGCCTCGCTAGGTGCACTAGCTCGGTTGACCGCAGCGGTCTGTGTTTCCGCTGCGGCCAGCCGGGCCATAAAGCGGCGTCCTGCACAGCCGCCCCGCACTGTGCTCTGTGCGCTGCGGCCGGGCGCAGGGCAAACCACCGGGCGGGAGGCAAGGCGTGCTTCCCGTCCGGTGATAATACCGAACGCAACCGGCGCCGAAAATCAAAGCGCCGACAAAAGAGAAGGTTGGCCAGAGGAGCACTGGCCAACGCTGTAATCCCCGATGCGGCGCCGGTGCCGGAGGGCGGGGGCAGCGGTGAAGGGGAGGGGGCGATGGATGTGGTCCAACAGTAATGGACCGCACCTATCGCTTCCTCCAAGGAAATCTAAACCACTCCGCCAGAGCTCAGGACATGCTGTCTCAGAGCATGGCGGAGTGGTCCATAGATATGGCTGTGGTCGCCGAGCCGTACTTCGTTCCCCCAGCAAATGATTGCTGGTTTGGGGACGACGGCGGCCTGGCGGCCATAGTCATAAGAAGAGACGCGGCGATCCCCCCCCTGGCGATGGTGACCAGGGGTCAAGGGTTCGTCGCGGTGCAGCTGGAAGGGACCGTCGTGATCGGGGCGTACTTCTCTCCGAATAGGCCTACCGTCGAGTTCGGGCATTTCCTGGGCGGGATCGGGGCGATTGCTCGCCGCCTCGCTCCTCGTCCAGTGATTCTCGCGGGGGACCTCAATGCGAAGTCTGTCGCATGGGGCTCCCCCCGCTCGGACGCTCGTGGTAGGCTACTGGAGAGGTGGGCGCACGCGGCCGGCCTCTGTTTGTTGAATAGAGGTTCGGTTGCGACGTGCGTGCGGTGGCAGGGCGAGTCTATTGTGGACGTTACGTTCGCAAGCCCGGCCATCGCACGCCGTATCCGCGACTGGAGAGTTTTGGAGGGGGCGGAGACGCTGTCAGATCACCGATATATTCGGTTTGATCTCTCCGCCCGCTCCGCAGTCGCGGACGTCCACGGGGACCACCCCCGTGGTGCATCCCGGTCATTCCCCAAGTGGGCACTGAAGCGCCTGAATAAGGCGCTCCTGATGGAAGCCTCTACGGTGGCGGCGTGGGCGCCCATGCGTCCACACCCGGTCGAGGTCGAGGGAGAGGCGGGGTGGTTCCGGGACACGATGCGTCGCATCTGTGATGCGTCGATGCCCCGGATCGGCCCTAGACTCCCTAATCGCCAGGCGTACTGGTGGTCGCCCGAAATTGCGCAACTCCGCGTGGAGTGCGTTCGGGCGAGGCGCGAGTGCGCCAGGCATCGCCGCCGCCGCCTGCCGCGGCGCAACGATCCGGTTGCGTTCGCGGCGGCAGAGGCCCGGCTGCACGGCGCATTTCGCGTCGCGCAGAGGGCATTGCAGCTGGCCATCAGAAGAGCCAAGAACCAACACATGGAGGGTCTCTTGGAGACGCTGGATGAGGATCCGTGGGGGCGGCCCTATCATATGGTGCGCAATAAAATGCGCCCATGGGCCCCCCCGATCACGGAGCGTCTCCAGCCTCAGCAGCTGCGGGACATCGTCTCGGCGCTGTTCCCGCAGGAGCGGGAGGGATTTT
This sequence comes from Bombyx mori, assembly GCF_030269925.1. NCBI lineage: Eukaryota > Metazoa > Arthropoda > Insecta > Lepidoptera > Bombycidae > Bombyx > Bombyx mori. The sequence continues at coordinate 9,778,259 of NC_085123.1, forward strand.
TCGCTCCCGCTATGGACGCGGCGCCGGAATACGACGGCGAAGTCCCTGCTGAGGTGCCCCGCATAACGGGGGCGGAGCTCCGTGTGGCCGTGCGCAAAATGTGCGCGAAAGACACTGCACCCGGCCCGGACGGCGTGCATGGCCGGGTTTGGGCCTTGGCTCTTGGTGCCCTAGGGGACCGACTCTTGAGGCTTTACAACTCCTGCCTCGAGTCGGGACGGTTTCCTTCATCGTGGAGGACGGGCAGACTCGTGCTGTTGAGAAAGGAGGGGCGCCCGGCGGATACTGCCGCCGGGTACCGTCCCATCGTGTTGCTGGATGAGGTGGGCAAGCTGCTGGAACGCATTCTGGCGGCCCGCATCATCCAGCATCTGGTCAGGGTGGGACCCGATCTGTCGGCGGAGCAGTATGGCTTCCGAGAGGGCCGCTCAACGGTAGACGCGATCCTTCGCGTGCGGGCCCTCTCGGAGGAAGCCGTCTCCAGGGGTGGGGTGGCTTTGGCGGTGTCTCTCGACATCGCCAATGCGTTTAACACCCTGCCCTGGTCCGTGATAGGGGGGGCGCTGGAACGGCACGGAGTGCCCCCCTACCTTCGCCGGCTGGTGGGTTCCTACTTGGAGGACAGATCGGTCACGTGTACCGGACACGGTGGGATCGTACACCGGTTCCCGGTCGTGCGCGGTGTTCCACAGGGGTCGGTGCTCGGCCCCCTTTTGTGGAATATCGGGTATGACTGGGTACTGAGGGGTGCCCTCCTCCCGGGCCTAAGCGTAATCTGTTACGCAGACGACACGTTGGTCGTGGCCCGGGGGGGGAGTTTTGCTGAGTCTGCCCGTCTTGCTACCGCTGGGGTGGCGCATGTCGTCGGCAAAATCAGGAGATTGGGCCTCGACGTGGCACTCAGTAAATCCGAGGCCATGTGGTTCCACAGGCCACGGAGAGTGCCACCTGTCGATGCCCATATCGTGGTTGGAGGCGTCCGGATTGGGGTCGGGGTGCAGTTGAAGTACCTCGGCCTCATTCTGGACAGTCGTTGGACCTTCCGTGCTCATTTTCAGCACCTGGTCCCTCGTTTGTTGGGGGTGGCCGGCGCGTTAAGCCGGCTTCTGCCCAACGTCGGGGGGCCTGACCAGGTGACGCGCCGTCTCTATACGGGGGTGGTGCGATCAATGGCCCTATACGGGGCGCCTGTGTGGGGCCAGTCCCTGGCCGCGGGGGTGGCGAAGCTGCTGCAACGGCCGCAACGCACCATCGCGGTCAGGGTCATCCGTGGTTATCGCACCATCTCCTTTGAGGCGGCGTGTGTACTGGCTGGGACGCCGCCTTGGGCTCTGGAAGCGGAGGCGCTCGCCGCTGACTATCAGTGGCGGGCTGACCTTCGCGCCCGGGGCGTGGCGCGTCCCAGCCACAGTGTGGTCAGAGCGCGGAGGGCCCAATCTCGGCGGTCCGTGCTGGAGTCATGGTCCAGGCGGCTGGCTGATCCTTCGGCCGGTCGTAGGACCGTCGAGGCGATTCGCCCGGTCCTTGTGGATTGGGTGAATCGTGACAGAGGACGCCTCACTTTCCGGCTCACGCAGGTGCTCACTGGGCATGGTTGCTTCGGTGAGTTCCTGCACCGGATCAGAGCCGAGCCGACGGCAGAGTGCCACCATTGTGATTGCGACTTGGACACGGCAGAGCATACGCTCGTCGCCTGCCCCGCATGGGAGGGGTGGCGCCGTGTCCTCGTCGCAAAAGTAGGAAACGACTTGTCGTTGCCGAGTGTTGTGGCATCGATGCTCGGCGACGACGAGTCGTGGAAGGCGATGCTCGACTTCTGCGAGTGCACCATCTCGCAGAAGGAGGCGGCGGGGCGCGTGAGAGACGCACAATCCCGCCGCCGTCGAGCGGGGGCCAGGGAGGCGGATCTCGCCCAAGCCCTGGCCCTCTAAGTGTTTCGGGTCCCCCTCACATGTCGGTCTGGGGACCGGCGAAGGGGGCCTAAGAAGACGACGTGCAAGCTGCTCTGCACGCGTTTTACGCAAGAGCATCCGGGTGATGGAAGGCCGGCTATCCTCGACTCACGCTGGTTCTGGTCCAGCGGGGTATTCCGTAGGATAGCTCACTCTAACCGGCGCCATCTAGGCGGGCTTCGGATAGCCTGCCGACCGAGAGGGCTGGTGGTCGTGGCGCCGACGACCGCCGGTCCGGCGTCCCGAGGGGGAGGGTGATGGGAGAGATGTGCTCCGCACTAAACGCTTCACTTTCCCCCCTCTGCCTCTTCATGAGTTCTGTCTCATGCGAGGTTTGGACGTTGGTTGTTGAGCGACAGGAGGTTTTAGTCAGTTCGACTCTGACATGCTCCGCCCTCTATCCCCAGTGGAGGGCGGAAGTCCGGCGATTTCCTCCTGACCAAAAAAAAAAAAAAAAAAAAAGCTGTGAAATGACATAGCCGTTACGTAGGCGTAGACGTTAATGTTTCAAATAAGCGTGTTGTAGATCTAGTCTGCTATTACTCTTTCACGATCGAACTTTACGCAGTAATGACACAAAGAGCAATGAGTTTCTATTTTAATGTGCTTTTGTTAGCTTGACCTCTATCTATCTTTTTTTTTTGTTGCTTAGATGGATGGGCGATCTCACAGCCCACCTGGTGTTAAGTGGTTACTGGAGCCCATAGACATCTACAACGTAAATGCGCCACCCACCTTGAGATATAAGTTCTAAGATCTCAGTATTGTAACAACGGCTGCCCTACCCCTACAGAACGAAACGCATTACTGCTTCACGGCAGAAATAGGCAGGGCGGTGGTACCTGCCCGAGCGGACTCAGAAGAGGTCCTACCACCAGTAAGTATCTAAATGGTTATAATAATATCCAATTTTCATTAATATTGCAGTGCAATACCTACAGTTATAATGATTTGGCTTAATATCATGACTATAAAGATAAATATCATTTTAGTTCATAATTTTTATGCTTTTTTTTTGTAGTTTTAAACTAAATAAGCGTTTTGTTACTTCAGTACTAATTGTACGACTATACACGTATCCGGCAATGGAACTATTCCACTATTTAAAGCCTACAGATACCAATGTTTTTCAATGAAATATTGTATGTATTTAACCAATGCTCACGAATGACTCTCATTATTGAAGAATAAAATTTTGTTGCAAAAACTAAACTCGCAAAACTCTAATTAACATAATTAGTGTACAATTGACATAAATAGCAGTAATGCTTTAAGTGAAAGTTAGTAGGAATTAGTTTTTTTTTTCAAAACACCCCCAACTATATAAAACAATATGTAACACCTAAAATTAATCTAAATTTGAGCTATAAGTCATCACAGTCTAACACCAGGTAATGTAATTGAACGATGTGTACATCTGTTATCCTGATTACACGTGGCAATAATTAACGGGAATTACCACCTAACTATCAAAACATTTGGGTATGCTTCTCCCAAAGGACTTTTGTATCGGTTCGCTTTCAAAATTATATCTTAAGATACGTGATATATAGGTATTAAGATCATTTGTAATTTATGAGAAAATGTTCATAATACAATTTGTTGTTTTGATCTGATATGTACATAGTTTAGTTGAAATCAGCAATCGGTAGCCTATATGAATTCACTGGCTTAAGTTGATACTTTTTATGAAAGTCAACCATGGTAATAGATACAATAGTTTGTAACTTAACGCCATTCTCCTCGGTTCTGCAACGAAGTAACCATGCGTTCCATTATGAAACTTGAGACCTCCAATAAGCAATGAAGTGAAAGACTTTGACTTCTCGTCTCAAGTTGGGTGGAGCCATCCACGTAATATTTGAAGTCCTGCAACCATTTTACACCATTCATGCTCAGGCAGAGGGATTCGCCACGAAGCCCACTTCATACTCCCGTAAAGAAGCATGACGACCCAATCGACGACTACACCGTGTATAGACCGTAAACCATTCGTTCACAAATTATGGAAAAAAAGGAAGTTGCTACATTTTAAGTATTCATTACATATTCATTTTTCAAACATCGGAACAAAACATTTCGATTTTTTTATTCATTAAAAACTTTGTCCTCTGATATCTCAACAAAAAGATATTTTCAATGAGATTACAATATTTTTTTGGAATCAAGAACTTGTTTGGAACGTAATTTTGTCTTTCACCCCAGTTAATTAAAAACTTTTCACCTCGGAAGCATCATAAAGAATGAAAATAATTAGATGCAGATTTGTTTATTGTTTCGTTATTAACCACTTGTTCGGAAACGTATTCTTTGAATTCATTGTACTGCTTCATCGAGATTCGCATTAGTATCGAGTCGGGGAGCAAACAAAATAAATGGAAACAATGAAATTTTCAACGTCAACCACTTATTAAACTGTCGAACCCATTCGTTAAGTGGCACTTTGAAAGCTAACCAATAAATAGCAGATACGATTCGAAATAATAAAGGTATTGTTAATTTTAAAGTTTAATTATATTCGTGGTTAATTCTTTCAAATAATTAATTCTGGAATTCGAAATTCCCTCAATGTAAACACATACGGTTATGTCTAAATAAAAAAACATTTAAAATTTATTGAAAAGTAGATCATAGTCGTTGATTTGTTTAAAATAGCTTCTCCCTCACGGGTTCACATGGAGCGCACTTTTGGGTTATCTACATTTTTTCTGCGGTTTCAAACTAAATAGTTTATTACTCATATTATTAGTATAGCTTTATTTCCACTTAACAATGCAAATATGTAGCAGATTATAAACTAGGTGTTTCTTCTTTTTCTTTGTTATGTGGCCCCTTCTTGGGTAAAAGCTTCATCCATCCTTTTCCAAATTTCCCTATTCTTGGCCAAATGCATCCAACTTGTTCCAGCAGTCTTTATTATAATAATATGATCGACTCATCTTTTCTTCTATTTCTCCACACCTCGTTTGCCCTTTGGGCCCAGCCATTTAGTATTTTGGTAACAGTTCCACTTCTATTTCAAACTAAAATGAAGGGCATCAGTTAATTTAGTTTTCATGTGGATCGTATTTCTCTTAATGTGTATTTGTCGTATTTTAAATATACTTCGCTCCATTGCATGTTGAGATGATGCAATTTTGTTCTTTACTTTTTCAGTAAAGACTCAAGTGTGGCTAGCGTAGGTTAGGCTCAGGAGAACATAAGAATCCATTGTAGCCTTTTTTTATATTAGGACTATAATTCCCTTTTAAGGTTTCTTCTTTTGGACCCAGTATTTCTTCCAAGCTATTCTTATTCGTCTTTGTACCGCGTTGTAGTCTAGCGGATTTTCATCCGTTTAAATAGTTTTCTTTAGATTGTGTGTTAATATTTTTGCTTTGGATGCGTTCATATGAAAGCTGACTGTATTACATTCAGAGTTCAATCTTCGTAACATTGATTCTAAGCCTGTCGCGGATTCACTAAAGAGAACAATGTCATCTGCAAACCTTATGTGTGTTAATTTATTATTTAGAATCCATATGCTTTTATTTTTCCAATTGATATTTTTGAAAATGTCCTCGAGGACAGCTGTAAATGGGAATGACTTTGGAGACAACGGGTCTGCCACACCCTTCTTCCAATCGTGAATTTCTCCCCTTGTTTTTGTAACTTTACACTACTGGTACCTTTAGAATATGCATTTTTTTATAACATTTACACATGTTTTGTTTATGTTGTTATTTCTGAGAGCAGTCCATTGGAAATTCATTATTCCATTGGAATACCTAGCCCATAAAGCCATGTAAAGTGGACTATTGAACCCTAATACATAGTTTATTTAATTTAATACAAATTCGAGATGCAAATCCACTCCGAATTTCTTCAAACGCCGTAATTAAGACGTGAAAACGTAAGAGACAATCTACTTATTTTACGAGAAACTTTGGTATTTTTAATATTAAAAATGGATGTCGAGTGTGGTTCTAAGCACACAAGCTTTTGATAATTTCTGCAAAGCGGAACATATTGTTGGCTAAATATCCTATTTGAACAGACCACTTTATTAACGGCTTATATTCCATTTGGTGCATCGGCCTGCTGTAATTGTAATTGTCTTTATGATGGCTCGCATGATCACATACTGATCTGGAATGTTAATCACTGTGAATAATGTGCCATTCAGTTTGTCCATAGAATAATCCTGATTGATCTTTCTCGGTATTCCGAGCGATTGTTTGAATCCGGCTGAAATTGCTTGTGACCGCTACATGACGCAAGTCGAGTATTTGTGTTTATTAGGATTTCGATTGCAATACGAATTCTCATCGAGTTTGATTTGATAGGTCTCTCTATCTGTATCGATGAATTACATAATATGTATCTATTATTATGTTATTATTATCTATTATTACTTATTATCTATTAACTTATTATATCTATGTGTTTTTTTTTCTTCTTTTCTAAAATGTATCTTACCAAAAAGTTTCAATTCCTTGGTCCGTTTTGTCGAAGGCATAATTATTATACAAGCTTTATAGAAAACAAAATAAACTATTCGTTCAAAGTATGCAATTTTAATGTCAAAGGCTAAATAGTAGAGAATTAATAATGTCTTCTGGACGATGTCAATAGAATCACCTCGAGAGCGGCAGGTACTTAAACAAGGAAGCAAAGAGGCTTCTACTTATCTTTTCTTTACTTTGTGCCCGAAGTGCCGAAAGTACCGGAAAGGTGATTAAGATTCAGCTGATTAGTTAAACTTGAGAATAAGATATTGCTTTTACTTTTGTTCCAGTTTCGGAAGCGAAGATAGCTGGGATTAAATTCAGAAAGGTTTTTCCCGGTCGCCAATGGTCGTGATAGTCTGGGAAGTTTTCAAACTCACAACTTTCGAATGTGCTCTTCATGCCAACCTTAACTTAGATAACGGTTGTATTTGCTCATTTACGGTGTGACCTTTTCGTGATTGTAATATATTGACGACCTGCAAAAACGCATTATTAGCCAGAGCTTGGCGTTTATTTTCACTGGCGACAGGGCATCTTGTGATCCCGCACGGATAGGATACACTAGTCGACCTACTTCTCCCACGAAGCAGCAATGCATTTCGGTTTCAAAGACAGGACACCCGTTATACTATAGTAATGAAACTTACAAGTCATTTCTGAAGTGGTGACATTTACGTTGTCAATTTTTAAGGGCTCCGTTAACCACTTAACACCTGGTCGTTCTAAGCAATCAACAAACGCGAGGTATGATTTTTTTTATATCGCTGGATCTCTGTATGGGACAACAAGCTTGCGGTAGATCTACGGTTAAATTGTTAGATAAGATCAGACCAGCGGGTAAGTGATCTTCTCCCGTCAATCTGACCAACTACCATCAGCTTCTCTAAGATATCGGGGCCTCTACGAGCGTTCTGGCCGAAGTTACGCATGACATAACCGGCTATAAATAAGCAGCATAGTGGTACCAGTTTAACATTCTCGCTCACGACTCGGTCGTGCGCGGACGTGCTTTCCGATCCGTGGCCCGCTTGCGAGCTGCGTCTCTGAACTCACAGTTGTGCTCGACAGTTTAGTGACCGTGAATACATTCTCGTTTACGACTCGGTTGTGTGTGAACGTACCTTCCAATCCGTTGGTCGCTTGCGACCTACGCATCGGAATACACATTTGTGCGTGATAGTGTTGTGACCGTGAATACCCACCTCATACCAACTGTCTTTTTCAAGGCAACCAATCGCTACGATCAGGCTTCCTGTGGCACTCACAGGCTAGCGATTTCCTAACCCTTCCCAAAACAACAGTCTTTTTCAAGACTAGACTCCCGCTCGCGATTCTGCCTGCTGTAGCACTATACAGCCCGAGCGGGTTCCTTTCCTTTTCCCCGCCGATTGCCGTTTTCACGGCATAGGCATTCCCCCCCCCCTGCTCCTTGCTGTCCTGCAGCACAGGGGGGTTACAAATCCTATCCGGGGCCTCACCTTTCGGCGAGTTCAACAAAAGTCCCGGGGCCGCCCCCCCGGGCAAGAAGACCGAAGAAATGGAGCAAGAAGATGTTAGGGATATTGTCGGGTTCCTCCGGGATAGGTACCCGTCAATTAGGGCCGAGTACCTAGAGTATAGGGCCGCCCGTGGCAATCCCTCCCCCCCCGCGTCCGTCGCCGCGTATCTCAAACGTGCCTCGGAGGCACGCCGCGCGCCCCCCGCCGCCGCGTTAAGTTCGAGCGCACGTTCCGACGATGCGACTCACGAAGCGCCTAGCGCTACCCCCACCCCCGCGCCCGCGTCGACTACGTCATCGCGCGTCTCGTCCGTCGCGACCTCGATCGTTTCGAGTTCAGGCTCCGATACCGAATCGGAGATGGATTTCGAATCCGCGTCAAGCCCTCAGCCTGGAACTTCGGATGGGTTCCAAACCGTAACGCGCGGTAAAAAGCGTACTCGCGCCGTGGAGTCCCGGAGCTCCATGACGAAGCAGACAAAATCCGCGACCGCCTCCCGCCCGCAGGTAGTCGTGACACCGGAGTCGGACTCCGCTCGCCGCGTAACCCCGCCGCCGCGTCCCAAGCCCGCGCCCGCTCCTAAAGCAGCTGCCCCGCCCCCGCTGATTCTCCAGGAAAAAACTGCGTGGAACCGCGTTTCCCAGGCCCTTCAGGCAAATAAAATCAACTACACCCATGCGCGTAACGTCGCGCATGGGATTCAGATCAAGGTCGCAACGCCGGGCGACCATAGGGCCCTCTCAGCATACCTCCGAAAGGAGAACATAGGTTTCCACACCTATGCTCTTCAGGAGGACCGCGAGCTCCGCGTAGTAATACGCGGAGTCCCTAAGGAGCTAGAAATAGACTACATTAAGGAGGATCTGACCGCTCAGGCCCTCCCGATAGTTAGTGTGCACCGGATGCACAGCGGGCGGGGCAAACAGCCCTATAATATGATACTCGTGGCGTTAGAACCCACCCCGGAGGCCAAAAAGAAGATCGCATGTCTCACGACAATTTGCGGCCTATCCGGGATCTCGATCGAAGCCCCCCACAAGCGTGGCACTCCCGGGCAGTGCTACAGGTGCCAACTCTATGGCCACTCGGCGCGTAATTGCCACGCGCGCCCCCGCTGCGTGAAATGCCTCGGCGATCACGCTACGTTAGATTGCGTTAGAGATAGGGAAACCGCGACCGAACCTCCCAGCTGTGTCCTATGCCTTAAGCAAGGGCACCCCGCGAACTACCGTGGATGTCCCAGGGCTCCGCGAAAACGCCCAACCCACCCAGCTCCGCGAACCGTCGGCCCAAAGACTTCGGCACCTTCAGTGCTGAAACCCGCCTTCGTGCCGGCTGCAGTTCCCACGGTCTCGGCGTGGAAAAAGCCGCTGCCGTATACGAAGGCGGGAACGGAAACCGCACCCCCGCCCCCGCTCGTGACACGCCCCGCGCCCCAGCCCCTGCTCGCACCTCGCCCCGCGCCCGCGTTCCGTCCCCCGCAACCCTCTGCCGTCAACGACTTCGCACTCGTGCGTGACTTCGTCACCGCGGTCAACTTCGACCGTCTGCGATCGTTCGCAGACGCGATACGTAGGTCGGTAACCCCCGAACAGCGGCTCGCGGCCGCTTTCGATCACATGGACGTCTACGAGTCCGTGTCGCGTACGTTATAAAATCTTTACCGGTAACCAATGGCGCAAAAAGGTAGAGAAAAACCGTATTCCCTTACGTTAGCATTCTATAATGCTAACGGACTCGCGCGGCAACGCGATCAAATTTTTGAATTCCTCCGCGACAATCTTGTAGATATTCTATTAGTGCAGGAAACCTGTCTGAAGCCCTCGCGTCGTGACCCGAAAGTCGCGAATTACGTCATGGTTAGGAATGACAGACTCACCGCCTCCAAAGGCGGGACTGCCATTTACTATAGGCGGGCCCTGCACGTTGTCCCTCTCGATACTCCCTCGCTCTCACATATCGAGGCGTCAGTGTGCCGTATCTCGCTGACGGGACACCAGCCGATCGTCATCGCATCCGTTTATCTCCCCCCGGACAAGCCCCTCCTGAGCAGTGACATCGAGTCACTGTTCGGCATGGGAGACTCTGTCATCCTGGCAGGCGATTTAAATTGCCACCACACTAGGTGGAACTGCCATCGTACAAACGTTAACGGTAGGCGTCTCGACACGTTTATAGACGACCTCACCTTTGAAATAGTCGGTCCCCCAACTCCAACATGTTATCCGTATAACATCGCGCTCCGTCCGAGCACTATAGACCTGGCATTGCTTAGGAACGTAACTCTGCGCTTGCGTTCCATCGAAGCAATGTCAGAGCTCGACTCAGACCACCGACCTGTCGTTATGCAGCTCGGTCGCCCTCACAACCCAGTCACTGTTACGAGGACCATGGTGGATTGGAATAAGCTGGGCACGTGCCTAGCCGACGCCGCTCCGCCAATCCTCCCTTACGGCCCGGATTCGAATCCATCCCCCGAGGACACCGTCGAATCCATAAACATCATTACCGATCACATCTCTTCCGCGATCATTAGATCTTCTAAAGAAGTCGATGTGGAGGACAGCTTCCACCGCATCAGACTGTCCCCCGATCTTAGGAATCTCTTAAGAGTTAGGAACGCGGCAATCCGGGCCTACGATCGTCTTCCCACGCATTCAAACCGGATTCAGATGCGTCGTCTACAACGCGAAGTCCACTCCCGCTTAAGCGACGCGCGTAACGATAATTGGCATAGTTATTTAGAACAACTCGCGCCCTCCCACCAAGCATACTGGCGACTAGCTAGGACTCTCAAATCCGAAACTACCGCTACTATGCCTCCCCTCTTACGCCCTTCAGGCCAACCACCGGCATTCGATGACGATGACAAGGCTGAGCTGCGAGCCGATGCACTGCAAGAGCAGTGCACCACCAGCAGTCAACACGCGGACCCCGAACACACCGAGTTAGTCGACAGGGAGGTCGAGCGCAGAGCTTCCCTGCCGCCCTCGGACGCGTTACCCCCCATTACCACGGACGAAGTTAGAGACGCGATCCACAACCTCCAACCTAGGAAGGCACCAGGCTCCGACGGCATCCACAACCGCGCGCTAAAATTTTTGCCAGTCCAACTGATAGCAATGTTGGCTACAATTTTAAATGCCGCTATGACGCACTGCATCTTTCCCGCGGTGTGGAAAGAAGCGGACGTTATCGGTATACATAAGCCGGGCAAACCGACAAACGAAACTTCTAGTTACCGTCCGATTAGTCTCCTCTCGACGATAGGAAAAATCTACGAACGGCTCCTTAGGAAACGCCTCTGGGATTTTGTTACCGCGAACAAAATTCTCATAGACGAACAGTTCGGATTCCGCTCTAAACACTCGTGCGTACAACAAGTGCACCGCCTCACGGAGCACATTCTGATAGGACTAAATAGGCGTAAACAAATCCCGACCGGCGCCCTCTTCTTCGACATCGCGAAGGCGTTCGACAAAGTCTGGCACAACGGTTTAATTTATAAACTGTACAACATGGGAGTGCCAGACAGACTCGTGCTCATCATACGAGACTTCTTGTCGAACCGTTCGTTTCGATATCGAGTAGAGGGAACTCGTTCTCGTCCCCGTCAACTGACCGCCGGAGTCCCGCAAGGCTCCGCGCTCTCCCCGTTATTATTTAGTTTGTATATCAATGATATACCCCGGTCTCCGGAGACCCATCTAGCGCTCTTCGCCGATGACACGGCTATCTACTACTCGTGTAGGAAGATGTCGCTGCTTCATCGGCGACTCCAGATCGCAGTAGCCACCATGGGACAGTGGTTCCGGAAGTGGCGAATAGACATCAACCCCACGAAAAGCGCAGCGGTGCTCTTCAAAAGGGGTCGCCCTCCGAACATCACTTCGAGCATCCCACTCCGTAGTAGGCGCGCAAACACCTCCGCCGTTAGTCCCATCACTCTCTTTGGCCAGCCCATACCGTGGGTCTCGAAGGTCAAATATCTAGGCGTCACCCTCGACAGAGGGATGACATTCCGTCCCCATATAAAAACGGTACGCGACCGCGCCGCGTTTATTCTAGGACGACTCTATCCAATGCTTTGTAGTCGAAGCAAACTGTCCCTCCGTAATAAGGTAACTCTCTACAAAACTTGTATACGCCCCGTCATGACGTATGCAAGCGTAGTGTTCGCTCACGCAGCCCGCACCAACTTGAAATCCCTTCAGGTTATTCAATCACGATTCTGCAGGATAGCCGTCGGAGCGCCTTGGTTCCTTAGGAATGTGGATCTCCACGACGACCTGGAGCTCGACTCTTTTAGTAAGTATCTACAGTCGGCATCGCTGCGCCATTTTGAGAAGGCGGCACGACATGAGAACCCTCTCATCGTAGCCGCTGGAAATTACATACCCGACCCAGTAGACCGAATGGTAAACCGTCGACGTCGCCCAAAGCACGTCATTACGGATCCTCCTGATCCATTAACGGTGCTTTTAGGCACCACAAGCACCGGTCACCGTCCTCGTCGAACCCGTCGCTTGCGACGAAGGGCTCGACGAGCGAACTAACCCATAGACACAGCCCACTGAGTTTCTCGCCGGATCTTCTCAGTGGGTCGCGTTTCCGATCCGGTGGTAGATTCAGCGAAGCACTGCTCTTGCTAGGGTCGGTGTTAGCAACTCTCCGGTTGAGCCCCGCGAGCTCACCTACTAACGTTAGGGTGAAGCTGAAGTAGCCTCTCAAGGCTATCAGCATAGGTAGGAAAAAAAAAAAAAAACCAGTTTAAGCTGAAGCTACGATCCAGCAACAGCAGTCTTTGCTTATCAACAACTTAAACTACGCTATGCGATGCTTCGATATAATAATATCACAAACGACAAATTGCTATAAAAGTAAGCTACGCTATGCGATGCTTCGATATATCACAAACGACAAATTGCTATAAAAGTAAGCTACGCTATGCGATGCTTCCATATATCACAAACGACAAATTGCTATAAAAGTAAGCTACACTATGCGATGCTTCGACATATCACAAACGACAAATTTCTATATAAGTACTACATCTGCATTCGTTCAATAACACTCATTGGTATTCGATATTTGTCTAAAATCGAACTATTTGAAGGTGAAGAATTTAAATAAAAGAAATTTAACGCAATAGGACTTGGAAATCACCTCAAGATCCCAGCCATCAACTTATCTTCTGGAGAGATCTTATACGCTACAAACACTTTGTTAATTTTAACACGCTTTTATCATCTTGGTTATTAGTAATATGTTTGTTTGTATGTAACAAAATCTTTGAACGTCATTTTCATTTAAAGCCCAAAATCTTAAAGAACGTCCAAATAACCCAAAATTTTTACAATGATCACAATATATATATATATATATAATTATTTAAAACTCCTCTGTTGATCAGGACCAATAAGATAAAAAAATAATGAAATGAATTGTTAGTTCGTAGAAAGTGTTTATAAGAATTGTAGCGCTATGACATGTCCTTCTTCAAACGAGGCTTGTGGAGAGTATTAAGCGGTAGGCAGCAGCTTGGCTCTGCCTCTGGCTGAGGTCCATTGCTGAAGTCCATGGGCGACGGTAACTACTCACCATCAGGTGGGCCGTATGCTCGTCTGCCTACAAGGGCAATAAAAAAAAAACCTTATAAATCCACATTTGATATCAATTATTTCGAATATAAATTACCTTGGCTAGGTGGTGCGATGACCTCCGCACGGTGGCCGGCAAGAAGTGGATGAGGAGAGCCGCAGACCGTGCTCAGTGGTGTGGATTGGGAGAGGCCTATGTCCAGCAGTGGACGTCTGTGGGCTGTTGATGATGATGATGATGATGATGATAAATTACTTTAGATAAACAATCAATTGAACTTTAAAACATGACACCCGAAATGTAATAAATTATAATATGTGAATTAAATTAACAGGTAGTTTGAATCACAATATCTTATTGATGCAAGGATATATAATATATAATGTGTCGTATAGATGTTTCCCAATTACTGTCCAATTAGGAAACACCTGACTGTTATAATGACCAATTGGTGGATTAATACATAAAGCTATTATGTTAGTGCTGAATTTAGTATTATTGTTATTCATTGGTGTATTGTGACAACTTGAAGAGCATTCTCATGTATTGAGAAGTAAATTATGATACTTTCTAAAGCAATATAAAAATATGATTTGGTTGATGAGATTGACTTCTTCGCTTACTCCAAAAACAATTTATAAGTTGAATCTGGCATTTATACGACATTTTTTCAAAATTACATTTGACCATAATCTTCCTGTTGGTTTCCGTAACATTGTATTATAATATTATTTTAATAATATTAATGTTTTGTAACGAATAACTTTTACATGATACTCACATATATGTTGTTAGCATTATATAAAATAAATTTTATTTATATTTTATATTATTATATTTATATTATTATATAAAATAAATAACAACAATATTTTCCGGTAAACATTTTTTAAGTTAAACTAATTTTGGATTGTTTTCAATTTTTTTTACTTTACATAGGTGACAATCCCACGATCCACGTGTTAAGCAGTTACTGGAACACGTGTGTCGGAATAGGTCAATTTATCCGCTCACCTTGAGATATAAAGTTCAAATTTCTTTCACAGTTCATCCCCGGAAATAAAAGAGTCGTGAACTTCATTTCGAATTGAGGTAAGCGTTCGTTTTTCAAAAAGGTTTGGTTGCTCTGTGACGTCATGTCCGTGTATTAATATTAACTATCCCATCCTTCACGCTGTTATATAATCGTCCCACGACAATGAGATAGGGCAGAGATTCTAATCGGCTCACTACACGGACAATCAGTACTTAATATTGAAAATACGAGAATATACACGAGAAAATAGCTGGGAAAGAGACAAGTGGGAGTAACATGATTCCCCTAAACTGCCGAAGTTTCATACCCATGTCTTCTAATAGTTTAACATATCGCCTTTTCACATTAAAAGTGTACAATTTCCGAAAATATTCGAAATTGAGTTAATACGCGTAAACATTTGGTATCACCAGTATTTTTCTCATAAATACTGTCAAAATAGCGTAGTTTAGTTTTAGCTTTTTTTTTTTGTTTACTTATGTTTTGACTACTATTAACAAAATTAATACATAATTTTATCTCACTTTAAAAGACAGATAATGTAACTGGTAAAAAAAAATGTTACAAAGATGATTAATATTAAAAATATCATATGTTAAACCTTTAAAACACTCTCCTGTAAAATTAGTAAGTTTTGAGATTATTATTATTGAGTGACAGAGAAGCTGAGGAGTGCACGTTTGGGTTGACATGTGATGAGACGAAATGAAAATGAGGTTGTTAAGAGAGTGTTAACTGTGAATGTGGAAGGATTTAGAGGAAGAGGTAGACCTAAGAAGAAATGGATGGATTGTGTGAAAGACGATATGGGTAGGAGGGGAGTTACCAGTGAAGGGCGGAAGTCCGGCGATTTCATCCTGACAAAAAAGTGTGTGTGTCCGCTCCGACGCACGACTGGAGTTTACTGGATATAAAAAATTAAACGAAACAATACGAGAAATAGTTCTATATTACGACAACACGATACACTACAGATTATTAACAAATTAACGAGACACAAAACAAACGACTAACAAATATATGAAAATACAATAATGAGAGAAACGCGCGATCAGTACGAGGCTTTGTGGCGGACTGCCGGCGCAGCAGCCCGGCGTCACCTGCGATAACGCGGCCGCGCGTTGGCTCCTGATTGGCGCGCGCACGCATCACGCAATCAGGAGCCAATCAGGCGCATAACGCATTTCGTGTGACATGCTAGTACGATTTTGGTCCCCATAATTTTCATACCCCGGGCCTATATATGTAAATCGATTCTAAAGGAGTAAACTCCAAAAAAAAAAAAGGTGGGGAGTGAGCGAAGAAATGGTATATGATAGAAGAGTATGGAAAGAGAAAACATGTTGCGCCGACCCCAGGTGACTGGAAGAAGGGCAAGATAATGATGATGATGAGATTATTACAGTTTTAATGCGAGAAGACGATATGTAACATATTTTTACTATTGAAACAGTCGCATTAAATTTAACTTCGATAGATAGACAGAATCTATATACGCAGCTTCCCTTTTAAACCCGTATCACTGTCACTCTCCCAAACTGGCAACGAACGCTGATACGTTAATTGTTTGGTTTGCCACAAGCTTTATAAAATGATTATAGTGGGAATCCGTGAACTATTTAGGTACGAAACTGAATGTTATTAATTATTTACAAATGTACATATATGTATATGTTTTTGTATATTTTTTTTGTTTTAACTAACAACGCTTATAGTTTTGCCGCAAAGCAGTCGAAATTTTGCTTTTTAAAAGTAGAGGATAACATTTTAAGACAACTTAAGCTTGATATAAAATAAAGCGGATGCCACAAATCACGTTAGTGGTTTCTTTGGGCTATTGCAACCACTTAAGATATATCATCTTGACCTTGAACTTCTCTACCCCCACCTAATGCAATAAAAAAATTAAAACTTAAATAACATAACGATTTCACCGTTGTAATAACAATTTGATTTTGTTTTTTTTTAGTAACCTGAATATCCTGGTAGACCGGTGGTTTTGCTCTTTTCAAACATGACTGTTTTCTTGTGCTTGCCACACTTTAAGCTTAGACACATTGACATTAAATTATCAGCTTTGTAGCACAGTATTTTACTAGAATAAAATTTCATAATAAAAGGAAAGTTTCGGAAGGAAAAATCAAAATATCAAAACGTCATCAAATTATGAGTAGTACCTATCTGAGAATAATATTGTTTTACAATTGGAAACCAAATTTTACCTAATGATTCAAATCATAAAAATAGAACCTAAACATAAAATGAATTATCTGAGATCAAATTTACTCTAGAAGCTTCGAAGGAAAAATGTATAATGCAAGCATTCCATTCTCTGAAGACTTACCGGTACACAGAGTACGTATCGGAACGCGAACCATCGTTCACGGAGTTATTGCGTTAAAACCCGAATACATTTTTCATACAAAATAACGCATATTTCACAATGAAATTCTTGTCGATCGAGCAGCCGCTTTGTCTTGGCTCTTTTCCTTCATTTTTCCCCTCAGTTGATTTGTGTTCTATGAGTGTTCCGCTGCACTCGGTCCGCTCGCCTAGAGGAATATTGGATATCTGTCATAAGTCATAAGATTCCGCATACCGACTTTATAATGTTCCGAATATCCTGTGAGCTCAAATAGAATACGGACGCTTTATACGAATTCGTATGGCGTATAAATTGCCTTTCGCGGTTCTCACTATTCGTGTTCATTGTATCTTTTTCGGGAATTCCTATAGGGAAGCGACACGGCGTGTAATTTTGCCGTTAATATTGTCTATTTTGGGATTGTGTTTCTAAAGAAGAGCACGCGTCCCGAACGAAGGTTGAGGCATAAAAACACGGCACTACCGCTTCTGATATTTCGTCATTTTTCCTAAAGCGGATCCGAGTGCGAGACTTTGCTTCAGAAATGTAATAATATCTTTAATAATGTCTTGGAGACGGAAGATGGGTTTGTAAACATCCTGAGCGGGCCTAGGGTTATTATATCCTCGCTTTTAGTGTTAACGATACTTTTTTCTTTTTTTTTATGATTGAGGTTTACTGGTGGCCCTGAGGCCTTTCCAGTTTCACAACGACAGGTGGGCAAGCAAGGGTTCAGCCAGAAGGGGCGGGATTTGCTAACAGCTACCCGAGCGCCTCCAAGATAGACCTAACAACTCAAGAGTAGCTGCTTCGCGAATGAATCTACTACCGGATCGGAATCGCGACCCGCTGAGAAGATCCGGCAAGAAACTCAACGGGCTGATGCTTAGGTTAGGTTGCACGTCGAACTATTTGCCGAGTTCGACGAGTACGGTTACCGGGATCTCTACTCCTATTTTTAGTTAAAAAATCACAGCTCTTGCCGTAAGCTCCAGTTCACAGCAATAACATACTGAAAAGAATAAATAAAAATAAACAATTTTACAAAAACTTATACAGTGGACTTGAATCTTCAAGACAATTTTCAGTACGAAAATAATATACCTACATATGAATTTTAATTTTTATTTTGTAATAAATTATTTTTGGAATATGAAATGTTTCATAACGTAAGCAGATGCATGACGTCATTGCTTAATTTGCTTCTCGTAATAACTTGAAATATTATACTAATAAGTACAGTAAGTAGTAATTGCCAAGAAATTGAATCAGTAGTTATTGCCACTGATCATACATTTTAAACCTCTATAAATTAGAAATTACTGAAAATCAAACGGTTTTCCCGCTGTCAAATATATGAACAGATAGCCCACCTGATCATAAGTAGCTAAGCTTCTACCCTTGAGCCTTTTGTGGCGAAGAGCATATCACATTAATGAAATAACAAAGAAGGAATTCATTCCAAAGCGGAATAACAGGCGGAAAGAAAATAACTTTTTTCTACAAAAATAAAACTATTTTACCTCTTAATTTTCCACAGATACTAGATTTTTTTTAATGAAAACATTCAGATGGCAAACGTATTTAAGTATTATGAAGACTTTCATTGTTTCTTTTAAATACAATTAAACATATGTTCATTTAAATATTCATATGGGCTAGTGAACCTTGCCGATATGTAAGTTGAAGAACAGACATTCGTAGTGATATCTTTACGTTAATATACAAATTACAGATTAGAACAGGCTGCTAAAACGTCGTATTTTTTTTTATCAAACTTGTGGATCCAGATAAAGAAAATATGATTACAATATTTTAGACTCAGCATTTCGTTGGAATTTGAACAAGATTTTGTGAGAACATAATTATCTCACAAAATAAATTTTTGTCGTTCGTAACGCTAGCGGATGTGACTAAATGCAAAGAAAAGAATATAGAGAGTTCCAGACCCAAAGTTTCATATCAGTTATTATTACTTTCTACATATACCTAATGCTGGAGCTGCCCCGATAGGTACATTGTTTTAACAGTAACGTAAAAATCTCTAATTACAAAAACAACAATTTGTAAACACACATAGTTTTTGTTTGTTTTTATTTAATAAAAACACTCACTTTATTGTTTTTATTTCATAGAAAATAGTCAAATTTTAGTCATTATACAAATCAGTATTTAAAATTAGAGTTCTTAAATATAAAGTTGAAACTATTAATAACCTCTTCCTACACCAACAAACATCACTTCCGTCCAACGTCTTTGAAAACAAATTTCTTTAAAAGCAAAGACCAAAAGGCATCCGAACATTTCTGCACTAAAATCAAGCATCAATATTTTAAAAATCTCGCAACTGCGAACTCAAAGTACACACGTTCACTCAATTGGCATTACTTTGAAGTAATGCTTGCTTCTCTTAATGCCTGGTCAACATCTAACATAAATAGAATCTATAAGCTTTCCAGTAATATACCGCTTTCGCTTATACACACACTCACACAGGGTATAAAGGTACCGCTACCGAAGCTGATTTTTTTATTTATTGCTTACCTGGTGTTAACTGGTTACTGGAGCCCATAGATATCTACGACGTAAATGCACCACCCACCTTGAGATATCAGTTCTAAGGTCTCGGTATAGTCACGACGGCTACCTCACCCTTCAAACCGAAACGCATTACTACTTCACGGCAGAAATAGGTAGGGTAGTGGTACCTACCCGCGCAGACTCACAAGAGGTCCTACCGCCAGTAATTATTTATTAAATTATAATTTTGCGGGTTTGATTTTTATTACTCGATGTTATTCCTTCACCGTGGAAGTCGATCGTGAACATTTGTTGAGTACGTATTTCATTAGAAAACTTGGTACCCGCCTGGGATTCGAACACCGATACATCGCTCAACACGAATGCACCGGACGTCTTTGTCGTTTAGGCCACGACGACTTTAAATAGGGATAAGCGACTACCCTGAAATTGAAAAAATCATTTTAATGTAGTTTTAATAAGTTAAAACTTTATGTAAATCCAAAATATAGCGAATGCGTTCGACATAGACCACAATATTAAATATCATAGTTTAAGAGGAATTTATGGAAGATTCTTCTGGCATCGCCAAAACGAGTGGGCGATCATGGGCTCAGCCAAGCCGAGGGCTAGAACGATGAATCCCACTAGACCGCAATTTTACGTTATCTACCTCAAATGTAAAAAAAAGATGTGTGGTGTTGTGGGACACCGGATAGGAACGAAGTTCCTTATTATAAAAATATTAATTTTAAGTTCTATTCGAGGTATAAAGAAAATAAAACTGGAGGTTTCGCAACAACCCACGGTCATTCGGTAACGTGCGAACTTATTGTGGTACACTTCATTCACGGTTGTTTGCATAAGAGTTAGTGTATTGCGCAAACGAAAGCTCTGAGATCGTGGTCGATGAATGATAATAAAATATGTTATTTTTTGTACGTTATTACAAAGTTAAGTCGTACACTGTGTGCATTACTAATGTGTACGTTATTACAAAGTTAAGTCGTACACTGTGTGCATTACTAATAATAATCTTACGTTACGGACGTTTTTTCCCGGTTAGTGTACCCCTCCGCATCGTCCCATAAAGGACCTTCGTTCCAAAACTTTGTTCCAAAAACAACATAGAAAATTGTAATGCAAGTAGCAAGCGACATATTATAGCAAGCTCGATGTTTTAACTTTATTTGAACTTGTGCACACCATAAGCGCTTTTCATTAACCGTCAATAAATGCTCATTAAGGAAATACATTCCACCTACAGTTTAGTGATATGTATAATTGCTCCGAAAGATTAATAAATGGACATAAAATAAGCCTTTTTTTTTTAAATAGACATGATCATTTCGCGGGGAACACAAAAACTTTCACAACACATAATTTTATTCGACTTTGACCGAGGAAGACAATGTAAAATGATAATTCTATTTTTACAAGCGACTCGCCTAGTGCATTTTGCGAAATTGGAATAAGTAGTACTACCTCACTGCGACTGTATACAGGTGGCGTAACGAGTCGCGGGCACCGTCTTTGATCTAACCGGCTTCAGCGTCTCCTTTGCGTTTCTTTGAAAACTGATTGAGCGCAGCACTCTGTGTGCATACGAAAACGTCTTCAGCACTGTGGAAGCTTTACTACATTTCTGTAAGAAAGGAGCTCTTTATTTTTAGTGGTTTTTGGCTTTTTAAAATCGCTTAGATAAGAAAAATATACGTCCCTAAAGCTACATGTATATACTTCAGTATTTATGCTAAAGTATAGGTATCTATACTAATATTATAAAGAGGAAAGATTTGTTTGTTTGTTTGTTTGTTTCGAATAGGCTCCGAAACTACTAGACCGATTTGAAAAATTCTTTTTCCATTAGAAGCCGACATTGTCCCTGATGAACATAGGATACTTTTTTTTATTTTTTTTTATTTTTTTTTTTTGGTTTCATGTGTGTTTTAATGTTTCCGAAGCGAAGCGAGGGCGGGTCGCTAGTAGTAAATATAATGATAGGTATTTTGTACTTAGTTTGACTGTTGAAGACTAACAAAAGTATAATTCTTTCAAAATTTATGAATATTCTAGCAGTCTAAATTAGCCCATATCGCAAGCCAATAGTTAGGTAAATTAATCTATTAATTTTAATTTCACAATAAAAAAAATTTCAATTTTAATAATTATTCATAATGATTTCATCGCTACAGTAATCATACATAAATAACACATTTGCGTTGCAACTGTGGCTGTATATTCTAAGGTACTTCATCAAAACTAGTATAATAATATCATGTCGTCTAATCCTGAAGACAAAAAAGGGAAAGCACGTGTTTTTTTTTTTGTAGCGTAAATGAAAATCCGTAAGTATAAGGATTAAGTATATTATTGTTTGGGAACTGTTTACGTTTCGCCGGTTTGCGGTTAAGTGGCCCGTAACAGCTATGGTGTTACAGTCCATTTACGATTTCCTTACACAGTCGTTCACGGTTTCATTTTAACCAATTCGAGGATTGGTTTGCGCTTTTAGCACCTGACATGGTCATAATTCTGGTCATTTATCCGAAAATACAAGATTTACTGCCAATGAAGATAGCAGCTATGTCCAGTGGGTTTTTGGTTCCAGCGACATCGAATTGTTACTACTTTTCTTTATATTGCACCTAATGAGTAGATATACGTGAAGGCGATCAGAAATCTTAAGACAATGAGGTAAATTATATCTTACGGCTGTCCCACGCACAGTACGGCACGATTGTGACACAAACCTGTGTGCGCACTCAACACATCCTACCATGGGCATGTAGAATAGTTTTTTATTGCATTAGTATTCGTAGTACCCTGTGTCCTAGCTTACCAGTAAACGAGTGGCAATAAATGTAAAGAAAGTTTTGAGGATACAATTTCTGTCTACTTTGCCAAATTTCCACACGCAGACTACGACAGAAACAACTGCAGTTCCAACTCAAAGTACCTATGTAAATAAGTTGAAATCGACATTTCGTATTTTCCTGTTTCCTTTTCCGAAACTTGAAGGGTTTTAAGTTTTTTTTTTTTTTTTAAACTAAATATCCTCTTTAGATTCGACTGTATAATTTGCTTTTTAAACTCCATCTTTGGCCAGAGTGGGCTATCTCTTAGCAAATTCATTAACTCTTATTCTGATCTGCATATTATTATACTCATAACACTCGGAAAATTAAGCGATCGGTAGTAAAGCTTTTAAGACTGCAATTGAAAGAAACACTTCAACATGTGTTATATAGTTACTGGAGGCTGTTTTAAGTAACAGAGGATGTACCTAAACAGGGCGAACGCTACTTCGGATTAGAGATTCGCAAATTCCGAATCATCGAATTACCTATCCTCCACGTGTTGGAGCTACGGTAATATAGACGTGAGTTGTTGGTCACCAGTATAGATGTGGATAAGTATGTATGCGTCGTCCGGACGCGTAGCGTAATGTGTTAAAGGTAAGTATGTACCTGAGTAGGCGCCGTCGGTGTTCGGATAATAAATTAAAATCGACACCTTGCACACTAATGAAATGTTTATTACAACTAACACTTAGTCCACACGAGAATACAACACAGTCTATATTATTATAATTATGATTGAAGGTTACGAGCACAGACAGATATTCAGTTTATAAACAGTACACAGAAGACACTTTACACGACAGTATAGTAACGATAAACACAAAGAAAGCGCGTTATCACAAGTGATGCAAAAGCTTCGAAAACAATACAACAGTATATAATTAGCAAAAGCGACGTGCGTTCAGTACGAGGTAAGTTTCGACTGGGGGCGTGGCTAGCCGCGATCAGCTGCGCAAGAGTATGTTTCCCAGCTACCCGCGACATTTCGTTCAAGCGCGCGTGTCCACAGCGCAAACGAACGGGCGACCAGCTGATTGACGCGGTACGATAAATTGTCGTGTGTGTATGTCTGTTTTATATGTAATGTAGTAATAATATATTAATAGATATGTTATGTGTGAATGTATATTCTGTGTGTATTTATAATTATATGAAATAAATATATTATATAAGTTTTATATTGTGAAGAGTTTATATTGTGTTTTATGTGTGTGCATGAAATGTGGGATAAGCCCACATCACTCCCCCCCAGAGACCTGGTTAGGGGCGATAAAAATCCGGGAATCTGACATGTCGACCGGAACGTGTAGTTGTAGGTGCAGTTCTGTCAGGTGGTGGAGCTACCGAAACATCGGGTGCAGGTATGACAGGTGAAAGTGTATTATCTAGCAGGTTTTCATGATCGGTAAGATAATATGCAGGTTTTAAGCGGTCTATGGAGACAGTGACAGAGTTACCTTTAATTAGAAGTTTGAACGTCTTGTCACGTCGTTCTAATACTTTATGAGGACCTGTATATGCTGGCGTAAGAGGAGGGCGCGAAGCATCTTCACGTAGGAAGACGTACTCCGCGTTCTTGAGCTCTTTGAAAATAAAAATATTTTCTTTGTTATGGCGAGAGGCGGGAACCGGTTTTAATTTCTCGGCGAATGAGCGTAGACGAGCCGTAAAATCTGATAGATCAGTAGTACAGGCTGTGCTCGGCTCAAAAAATTCGCCGGGAAGTCTTAACGGCTCGCCGTAAAGCAACTCAGCGGACGAAGTCTGTAAGTCCTCCTTGAACGCGCTACGGATACCGAGTAGTACAAAAGGTAGGACTTCTGACCAATTGTCGTTAGCGTGGCATACGATGGAAGCTTTTAGCTGCCTGTGGAAGCGTTCCACAAGACCGTTACACGCGGGATGGTAGGCAGTTGTGCGTTTATGCTGGAATCCAGTCGTTTTTGCCAGATACTGAAACAGCGCGGACTCGAATTGACGGCCGCGGTCTGTAACAATATCTGTCGGGCAACCGAATCGGGATATCCAGCCTGAAATCAGTGCCTTAGCCACCGTTTCTGCGGTAATGTCAGGTATGGGCATGACTTCCGGCCATCGAGTGAACCGGTCTATAGCCGTGAGACAATACCTGTATCCCTGTGATACCGGGAGTGGGCCTATCAGGTCTATGTGGACATACCTGAAACGTGCAGTTGGTGCGTCGAAAGTGCCCAATGGTGCAGACACGTGTCGACTAACCTTCGCGCGTTGGCATGATAAACATGACCTAGCCCAGTTTCGACAGTCCTTTCGGACCCCAGGCCAAACAAATCGATCGGCTACCAACTTGGCAGTCGCGGAAGCGCCGGGGTGACTTAGCGAGTGGAGACTTTGGAACACCTGTTTGCGGTAATCCTTTGTGATGAATGGCCTGGGTGTCGGTGTACTGATATCACAGTACAAAGGATAACGGCATCCAGGATAGTCCATCTTTTTGAGACGGAGAGATAAGCTGTCCGTTAAATATTGAGCCAGTTCGGGATCACAGTTTTGGGCGTTGGCGAGGTCGGCGAGACAAATTGGAGCCTCCAGTTCATCGACGCGAGATAAGGTGTCGGCCACAACGTTATTTTTACCGGAGATGTGCCTTATATCGGTCGTGAACTGGGATATGAAGTCCAAGTGACGAAATTGCCTGGGCGAACAATTTTGCTTCCTTTCGTGGAAGGCAAAACTGATTGGCTTATGATCAGTATAAATCGTGAAGTGTCTCGCTTCAAGCATATGTCGAAAGTACTTGATCGCCTCGTAGATTGCAAGAAGTTCGCGATCATACGGGGAGTACTTGTTCTGCGATGGACTCAGCTTACGGGAGAAAAAGCCTAGAGGCTCCCACGTGTCATTTTTCAGCTGTTGCAAAACAGCCCCTATAGCCAAATCAGATGCGTCTGTAACCAAAGACAGCTTAGCCTGACAATCTGGATGTGCCAGGAGTGCCGCGTTGGAGAGGCTTTCCTTGGTCTCTGCGAAAGCTTTCAGAGCAACGTCATTAAGGCTAATGGGAGTGGAGCCTTTGACTGAACCCATAAGTAAGGCGTTAAGAGGAGCTTGTATTTGGGCCGCATTAGGCAGAAACCGCCTATAAAAATTGGCCATACCTAGAAACCGTCTAAGTGTCCTAACGTCTTTGGGTGGGGGAAAGTTGTTAATGGCTTGTACCTTCTCGTCCAGTGGTTTGGTTCCGCTCTCCGAGATACGGTAACCTAGAAAAGTTACCTCGGGAGCCCCAAAAACACACTTAGACAAGTTGATTACCATGCCGTAGTCCCTAAGTCTGGTAAATACTTGGCGCAGATGCTGCTCATGCTGAATGCTGTCCCTGCTAAATATGAGAAAATCGTCCAAATAACAGTAAACGAAATCTAGCCCGCGCATCATCTCATCTACAAATCTTTGAAATGTTTGGCTAGCATTTCGTAGCCCAAATGTCATAAACGGGAATTCATACATTCCAAAGGGGGTGGTGATCGCGGTTTTTGGTATATCGTCGGCACAGACTGGTATTTGGTTGTAGGCTTTGACAAGGTCGATGGTGCTAAACGTACTACAACCAGCGATATTGTGCGCAAAGTCGTGTATATGACGCACTGGATACCTATCTGGGATAGTCCGAGCGTTGAGTTGCCTATAGTCACCACAAGGGCGCCAACCGTTGTCTTTTTTGGGTGCCAGGTGTAATGGTGATGACCATGGGCTATCAGACGGTCTAGCTGTACCATCAGCTAGCATGGACTCGAATTCCGCCTTTGCCACCTTCAGTTTCTCGGGTGCTAAACGCCTAGGTGCACAAGCGACTGGAGGCCCTGGTGTAGTCCTAATGTGGTGTTGTGTATTGTGGCTTACCGTACGTTGTGTACCAGCTGGTCGCGTAATTTCAGGGAAATCGCGCGAAAGCAAAGCGTGGTAGTGGGAATCGCCAGTCGGAACCTTCACAGAAAGAATATTGTTAGTATTACAGGCCAGTGAAGCTGGAGCAGACAGGGTAGTGGTGTCGTCAATTAATTTTCGATTCTTACAATCTACGATCAAGTTATAGTGACACAAAAAATCTACACCTATAATGGGCTTCGTCACATCAGCCACTATAAATCTCCATGGATAATTGCGTCGAAGTCCAAGGTCCAGGTTGAGCTGCGAGTACCCATACGTGTCAATGGTTGATCCGTTGGCTGCTGTCAGTTTGTAGCTGGTTGGTGCACGACGCTCTCGTAGCTGGGTCCGTGGGAAAACGCAGAGGTCGCTACCGGTGTCGACCAAAAACTGGGTTTTCGTGGTGCGGTCAGTTACGAAGAGGCGACCTGGAGAGTTGAGGCAGTCGTCTGTCGCCATTATCGACTGCCTGTGGCATTTCCCGACTCGTTGTAGTCGCACGGCTTCTGGCATTTGCTTGCCTTAACCCCGAACTTCGCGTGGTACCAACAAACGGGGTACCGTCGATAGCTGGAAGCAGATCGTGTTCTACTGCGGGATGTCGAACGCCACCGAGGTCGAGAACGGTTCTGGGAGCGGTTTGTGGTGCGAGTCTGGTCTTCGAGCTTTAATGCGAGGCGTTCCACCATTTTCCTCAGCTCTGCGATCTCACTAGACTGGGTGGCACTACTCGTCCCGCATATCGAAGTGGCTGCGACGTTGCATGGAGAAGTTATTTCCTGTATTCGGTCAGCAAGGTCCGACAGCTGTTCTAGCGAATGGGTAGGCTGCGATGCTAGTACCGTCTGGATACTGTTCGGCAGGCGGTTACTCCAGATAGTTCGGATGAACTCATGTGGAACGGACGGTCCAGCCAGGTGCATTAGATGCCTCAGGAACTGCGATGGTTTTCGGTCACCCAACTCCTCATGAGTTAGTAATTGCTTGACCTTCTTTTCATGGGAAGCGGAGAGACGTCTGATGAGCTCGCTCTTAATTTTCTCATAGCGATTGCTGGTCGGAGGATGCACGATAATATCCTTTACCGCCTTCGCGTGAGGAATGTCAAGGTTAGTGATAACATTGTTGAACTTGATGTGGTCCTCTGTAATACCATAGTTTTCGAATTGGCCTTCTAGAAGTGCAAACCAAATTTCTGGGTCCTCTGGAGAAAACGGAGGCACCTTCAAATTAAACTTCCGAATGTCGGACGGCAAAATGTCGTTGTCGTGTACAGTGGAAACGCGCATTTTTTTCATTCGTCGGGGTTTTACGCTGCTACCTCCATGAGAACCAGCGGTCTCGACAGAATCACTGCTGCTCATTATGGTGTTCTTCAGGGGTCACCAGTATAGACGTGAGTTGTTGGTCACCAGTATAGATGTGGATAAGTATGTATGCGTCGTCCGGACGCGTAGCGTAATGTGTTAAAGGTAAGTATGTACCTGAGTAGGCGCCGTCGGTGTTCGGATAATAAATTAAAATCGACACCTTGCACACTAATGAAATGTTTATTACAACTAACACTTAGTCCACACGAGAATACAACACAGTCTATATTATTATAATTATGATTGAAGGTTACGAGCACAGACAGATATTCAGTTTATAAACAGTACACAGAAGACACTTTACACGACAGTATAGTAACGATAAACACAAAGAAAGCGCGTTATCACAAGTGATGCAAAAGCTTCGAAAACAATACAACAGTATATAATTAGCAAAAGCGACGTGCGTTCAGTACGAGGTAAGTTTCGACTGGGGGCGTGGCTAGCCGCGATCAGCTGCGCAAGAGTATGTTTCCCAGCTACCCGCGACATTTCGTTCAAGCGCGCGTGTCCACAGCGCAAACGAACGGGCGACCAGCTGATTGACGCGGTACGATAAATTGTCGTGTGTGTATGTCTGTTTTATATGTAATGTAGTAATAATATATTAATAGATATGTTATGTGTGAATGTATATTCTGTGTGTATTTATAATTATATGAAATAAATATATTATATAAGTTTTATATTGTGAAGAGTTTATATTGTGTTTTATGTGTGTGCATGAAATGTGGGATAAGCCCACAGTAATAATACCCCTACCACCAAAATCTCTCTCAACAAATAAACAAAATTAAATATTCATTGCTTTTAGCAACATCAAAAAGTTTCAATCCAACATAATTGTTCCTTCACAAAACCAGCAGTACAATTAAGGCTTATATAATATTTGAAATTGTAACATGATATTGTGTAACTAACGCACCGCAAACTCAGAAATGCCCAGTGTACTCGCAATAGCGAACTAATTTCCAGCTACGTAATAAACACAACACAAAACAGAGACGGAAACCGGCCCAATTTCTGTCTTCTACACGAAACGCCGTCCGTATATTCGGCTATGAAATATGAACGTTATGGGTAGCACCACAATGTTGTCCAAAGCCCAACAAAGGTTTCGTACTGAAATCTAAGTAGGTACTATTGAGTACTATTGACATTGAAAACAGCCAACTAAATTATGCTATATATTTGTATACTTTTTACTGGTGGTAGGACCTCTTGCGAGTAGGTACCTACGGTACGGTACGGTAGGCTACGGAAGCAGTAATGCGTTTGAAGAGTGGGGCAGCCGTTGTAACTATACTGAGACTTTAGAACTTATATCTCAAGGTGGGTGGCGCATTTACGTTGTAGATCTAAGCAATAAAAAATACTTCACTTTGAGGTTTACTTATTATATAGTTTACACGTGAAATTCTTTATTTATATACGTAACTTTATCGATCGATTGGATTTATATTTTCTTTATTTGGAATTCTGAAAAAAAACAATCATCTATAAATGATTCTATTACTTCCAATCGCAGATAGATCCTAATAGAGGAAGAAGAATCAGGACATAATTTATTATCACAGTTTGAAAATTGCATGCTCCCAACCGTTCATCATGTCCAGGGACTTTTGAAACTTTTCATGATCACTTTATTTTTTAACTAAACTATGTTTGGTTCAACTATAAAGTATGAGACTTTTATCTTTTTGGTATTAAAAAAACATTTGTACATTTTAATGTAAATAAATCTTTATAATAGTGAAAAGTAAATCGTAGAATAAAAAACGGATGAAGTAAAAGAAACTTCAAAAGAAGAAACACAAAAGGTATCTCTCTATGTTACGTTGCAATGCACGTAATAATATGGGGATATAATCCAAGGAAAGTTGAAACCAAGTAGACTTTTTTTATTTTTTTATTGCTATATCTGTGGACGAGCTCACAGCCCACCTTGTGTTAAGTGGTTACTCGAGCCCATAGACATCTACAACGTAAATGCGCCACCCACCTTGAGATAAAGTTCTAAGGTCTCAAGTATAATTACAACGATAGAAATACGATAGACGGCCGATAGAAACAAAAACAAAAGGAAAAACTCTATGCAGCATAATAAGAACATAACATATTGCATTCATTGCACATGATATCGAATAAGAGTAAAAAGAAGTTTATGTATTTCAAATTTTTTTTATTTTATTGCATATATCGATGAAGTCGCTGACGACCAACCTCAACTTATATAGTTATCGGAGTACACAGTCCTCACTTCTTAAATGCTGTTACCTAACTGTAGACAGGAGATCTAAGTCTTAATTAAATAGCATAACAGCTTAACCCTCTAAATCGGAACGCATTACTGCTATACGCAGAAATAGGCGTATCCACCCGTACACAAACACCCTACTTCCTAGTAATTATGCAAATTTATAAGTTTTGCGGCTCTGGGTGTTATTACATGATGTTATTCCATCCAAAACAACTAAAACAGCAGAGCATCGGTAAATCAATTAAAATAAAAACTTTTGTTGAACAAAAAATATATGGTTAAATCTACGCCAGAAGATACTAGGCTGCACTAAAAGTATCGGGAATGGAATATTTCCACTGTTCCTGTCATATTAAAATCTTTTTAATTGAAAACTCCTTGGTTTTAAAAATCGAATACCATTTATTTATTAAAAAAAGATTCTCGGTCTTATCACGAGGTTTTGTCAAACTTGTTTAGTCGTTGAGAAAATGGAATTGACTCGAGAAAATTCAAGAGCGATGATTTATTATGAGTTTCGAAGTGGTTTAACACAAAAACAGTGTGTTGACCGGATGATTTCTGCATTTGGTGATAAAGCCCCATCCAAAACCACAATTTATCGCTGGTTTGCTGAGTTTCAACGTGGACGTGTCAAGCTCAGTGATGATCCCCGTCAAGGTCGTCCAAAAACTGCAGTCACCCAAGAAAACGTTGATGCTGTGCGTAAGCTGATTGAAGAAGATCGACATGTGACATACCGCGAAATTCAGGCAACTTTAGACATTGGCATGAGTCAAATACAAATAATCTTGCATGAATAATTACGTGTAAAAAAGTTGTTTTCCCGATGGAAACCGCATTCGCTCTGTGAAGAGCAAAAAGCGGCTCGCGTTACTTGGTGCGTCAGAACTCTCGAAAGATTCCACGCAGGATTCTCAAATGCTGTATACAACATTGTATCAGGTGACGAATCCTGGATATACGCGTACGAACCCGAAACAAAAAACCAGTCACGAATTTGGGTGTTCGAAAATGAGTTAAAGTCAACAAAAAGTGTTCGTTCACGGAGTGTTGCAAAAAAAATGGTGGCCACGTTTGTCTCCAAAACCGGCCATGTTACGACTATTCCTCTTGAGGGACAAAGAACGGTTAATGCAGAATGGTATGCTAGCATTTGTTTGCCACAGGTCGTTTCTGAACTCCGTAAAGAGAACTGCAACCGCCGCATCATCCTCCATCACGACAATGCGAGTACTCACACCGCGCACAGAACAAAAGGGTTTTTAGAGTAAGAAAACATAGAATTATTAGACCATCCGCCGTACAGCCCCGACCTAAGCCCTAATGATTTCTATACTTTCCCTAAGAAGAAGAAGCTGTGGACGCCTACAAAACGGCCATTTTGGAGACCCCAACTTCCGAATGGAATGGTTGCTACAATGATTGGTTCCATCGTATGGAAAAATGTGTCAAATTTCGCGGAGAATACTTCGAAAAGCAATAAATACATTTTTAAATAGTAATGTTGTGTCACTTCGTTAACTCGTACTATATCAGCATGTCATAGAGATTTAATTATTTATATCATAGACTTTTATAGCTGCCTTATCGCTGGTAGCCTAAGAGACGATTTCAGCTACACTATGATTGGTAGATGAGTTCATAAAGCTTAAGCTGAGAGAATGCTAACACTGGGCCTAACAAGCTTCGCATAATCTACCACCGGATCTGAATCGCGACCTAGTGAGAAGATCCGGCGAGAAACTAAGTGGTTGGTGTCTATGGGTTATTTCGCTCGTTGATCT
Organism: Bombyx mori; assembly: GCF_030269925.1. Lineage (NCBI taxonomy): Eukaryota > Metazoa > Arthropoda > Insecta > Lepidoptera > Bombycidae > Bombyx > Bombyx mori. The sequence goes on from NC_085123.1 coordinate 9,809,912, forward strand.
TTTCATCGTAATCGACGAGTTTGACAAGGGTGTGCTTGAAGAGCTTAAGAGTACCTAAAGTTGATCTGGAGGATCCGATAAGATATGTTTCGGGTGACAGTTTTATTTTTGATTTATTTTTATTGCTTAAATGGTTGGACGAGCTCACAGCCCACCTGGTGTTAAGTGGTTACTGGAGCCCATATACATCTACGACGTAAATGCGCCACCCACCTTGAGATATACGTTCTAAGGTCTCAAGTTTAATTACAACGGCTGCCCCACCCTTCAAACCGAAACGCATTACTGCTCCATGGCAGAAATAGGCAGGGTGGTGGTACCTACCCGCGCGGACTCACAAGAGGTCCTACCACCAGTAATTACGCAAATTATAATTTTGCGGGTTTGATTTTTATTACACGATGTTATTCCTTCACCGTGAAAGTAAATCGTGAACATTTGTGGAGTACATATTTCATTAGAAAAATTCGAACACCGGTGCATCGCTCAATACGAACGCACCAGACGTCTTATCCTTTAGGCCACGAGAACTTGCGACTAGTTACAGGGCAACTTTGCGTTGCCCTGTCACTAGGGTCAGATATCACATAGCTTAAGTGGGCGAACCAACCTACGTCCCACCTATGCTTAGTCTTTAATAGAGTTCATAGAAATAATAATTTGAATGCACTCTTCCGATGAAAGGCATAATAAGGTCGAAATTTCAATGTTTTTCAAATAATCTAATAATACTTTCTTTGATCCTCCTTCAGCTTCATCGATACACAAATCAACAAAACAAACCGACTTTCATCGAACCCTGTACATTGTTAAGGCGACTTCCTGTTAGATTTCATCTCAATTCTTACATATCAAATGCAAAATATTTTGCGTGAATACGCTGATGAAGATTCGTTACAAGTCAGGAATAAATTTGGCAAATTATCGGTGAAGAAGTTGTGGCAATTTAAGATTTTTTTGTTTGATGATTCATTAAAATTGTTACGTTGTCTAAAAATACCAATTAAATTAGCGAAATAAATTTGAAAAACGAAAGAGATAATCCTAAATGAGTATTTGTAGGATGAAAAAATGACGGGTCTGTCAAGGCTACATTTCTATCATGTAACATATTAACGCTTTGTATTTCTAGTTAATTTCTTATAATAGCAATCAAAAGTCAAACTAGTCTCTTTAAAATCAGTAAGAAATAAGTCGTAATTCCACTTCTTACACACCGTCTTACCGTGTTAACGACTTTTATGAAAGCCAAACAAGGGTACAGAAAATGGAGTTTTAAAGGAAGGATAGCGGTAAATAAGGTAATTAGTGAGCTAGAGTAGTTAGGTAGAATGAGACTCAACGTTAGGCCTTTGTTTCGTCTGCACGTTTTATCAGATTTTTATCAACTACGGCCGTGTTTTTCGAAAAATTTAATTTATTTTTTTCAGCTCGCAACAATTACACGCATGAGGTACGCGACAAAATCGTTACAGTAGTGAAATCTACCGAACATTTTTGTTTATTTCAAAATTTATAGTTTGAAAACTAATAACGAGACAAAGGAATGTTTTTTTAAGGTTTATTTGATGGTAAATCAAAGTTCCGGATATTTTTATTAAAAACTAGCTGACCCGGCAGACTTCCTAGTGCCTCAATCGATAAATAAAAGACACATCAAGAGAACACATCAAAGGAAAAACAAAATTGTTATTTTTATCGAGCATTTTCATATTTATCTACCTTTTAAACCTTCTCTGGACTTCCACAAATAATTCAAGACCAAAATTAGCCAAATCGGTCCAGCCGTTCTCGAGTTTTAGCGAGACTAACGAACAGCAATTCATTTTTATATATAGAGATTAAGCGAAGTCTCGACATCATAAATTATTACATTAAAAACGTATGTAAATATAATGACGTTACTTAAAAAACAAGTAAGCATACAAATGTAAATGAGATCGTGTTCAAATGCTTTGTAAATGCAAATTTACATATTATGTAAGTTGAAACAATCTGATTTAAAATAGTACAACGAAAATCTTTTTTGTTCGGTCGAAAAAAAAAGTAGGCAGATATTTTATATAAGTTAGATGCAATCTCTATCAATAATAACCGTATTTGTGGCTCATCACGTGCCCACCGTAAATATATTATCACAAGGGACATAGACTGGAGGCCGAGTGTACAAATCTTTTCGGATTTTTCTCCCAAAAATGTTTGTAAATATGTATTATTATCATGAAGCACTTTAACTAGTTTACAAAATTGTAAAACAATCTTTAACTTTGTCAGTATTTACCTGGTTTGAGTAATTTTAGAGAGGCCTTTTAAATTCATAATAATGCATGGGGTGACTCTTGATCTACTATTGATCTATTATTTCGATATTAAGATAATATCGATGTGTTTTGAGAACAAATAGCTTTAAATATAATGTCTTGTCTTTGACAAATCATTCGTGTGTAGTCGTCAATCGTTAGTGTAGCTATACAATTAAAAGGGGAAGTTAGCATAGATTCTATTCGAGATTATGGTTGCAGAAAATTCTAATGGATTTGATTATATCCGTCTATCTTTCTATCGAAAATCTAGGCAGAGAAAAATAAGAAAGTCTATTATACTATAAATAATTTCAACATGTAACTGAGAAATACAAAATGAAGAGCACGTAATAGGTAATGTGGTTTTAAAAATAATGCAGATTTTTTCGTTCAGGTCTATGTTTAAAAACGTATAGTTCACATTTCTAACTATACATAACTATTCTTTTAAGTACAGACTACTAATACAAACTAAATTTCTCCAAAATGAAGCAGTTCATTGATTATTATTTCCAATAACATACAGAGAAATTCAGGAATGTAAAGGCAATGTTCCGCTCGGAGACATGATCCCAATGTGATTAGCCGATACCTGAACCATACATGTCTAAGCTATATACGGTACTCGGGTTGCAGTTTGCATTCCCTAATTGTCCCCTTTACGTAGCAGCGTCAGACATAGTGATCTTTGTGATTGGCTATAGCCACGTTATGCAGTTTCGCTACATGATGGTTACACGTTTGCCAATAGTAAAGTCTTAAAGGATCTAAACTACAAGTGCTCATTCTATTTTTTTCTCTAAGCGGAATACTCACTTTCCACTATATGAAGCTTTTTTTTTTATCGCTTAGATGGGTGGACTAGCTCACAGCCCACAGGTGTTAAGTGGTTACTGGAGCCCATAGACATCTATAACGTAAATGCGCTACCCACCTTGAGATATAAGTTCTAAGATCTCAGTATAGTTACAACGGCTGGCCTACTCTACGGCAGAAATAGGCAGGGCGGTAGCACCTACCCGCGCGGACTCACAAATGGTCCTACCACCAGTAATTACGCAAATTATTATTTTGCGGGTTTGATTTTTATTACACGATGTTATTCCTTCACCATGGAAGTCAATCGTGAACATTTATCGAGTACGTATTTCATTAGAAAAATTGGTACCCGCCTGGGATTCGAACATCGTTGCATCGTTCAACACTAATGCACCGGACGTCTTAACCTTCAGGCCAAGACGAAGCAAAAAAAAAATTTTGAATGGAGCCCATATACCACAGCCAATGTGCTGCTGCCCACATTGAAATATAAAGTTATAAGGTAAGTAGTAATAAAGATATAGGGTTCCCAACAATTAAAAGTTTTGCAAATAAAGTTAAATTTATTTGTTAATTGAAAATTTTTACTGATATTAAAATATAAAGAGTGATCCTGATCTTCTACTTTGAATCGTTTTTCGGTTTAATATTATTATTTTTCAAATTGTATCATGTTCCAATCGTTATAATTTTGTTACTCAGAAAATTGAATTTGAAGCCCATACATATCAGGGACAATAAACATCGCTATAGAATTTTATTATAATATTAATTTTTGGGAGGAAACGAAAAAAGGGAAAATCAATCGAGCGGATGAAATTGCTCGTCAAACGAACAGTTGGAATGTCGTTGTTCGGAACTTGTACACATAAATGCTAGCTTATCTTGAAAATGTCGTTATCGAGATTCAGATATCAGTAAAATAAGTTGTGTTCTAATCATAGAACAATCTATGATCGATGACTACCGGTAAAAAATCCTTTTTATACAAAAGAAACATCGATATGAAATGTTTCGTCTCCTCAATTTAAGATTTTTTATTTATTTATTGCTTAGGTGGGTGGACGAGCTCACACCCCACCTGGTGTTAAGTGGTTACTGGAGCCCATAGACATCTACAACGTAAATGCGCCTTCCACCTTGAGATAAGTTCTAAGGTCTCAGTATAGTTACAACGGCTGCCCCACCCTTCAAAGCGAAACGCATTACTGCTTCACGGCTGAAATAGGCGGGGTGGTGGTACCCGCGCGGACTCACAAGAGGTCCTACCACCAGTAAATTTTAAATCGGAACCGTGCCTGATCGATGGTGCAAGCTCCAGCTTAAAAATTCCCGGTCGTTTTTCACGAAAACAAAATAAATCATTTTATTCGTCTAAATATTGGTAAAAACAAATCGTTTTGGCAGCGTACGTTTTGCCGGAGTGGAAATAGTGGTCAGCTGCGTATGATGTTGCCGCAAACTAGTGACCGTAGCTCTATTTGATTATCTGCCAATTTTCAGCGATTTGTCGTAGTAGCTACGATAATAAATTGTTCTGTTCAATTTGAATGTGATTTTCATTTATAATAATATTTAACGCATATATATAATTAGAATAAGTTAATATTTTAATAAATTAGTTACGTTTATAAAAACTAGAGGTCTATAATTAATTGGAATTGTAAGTTTGTACACTATTATGATTGTATTTTAAACTTCTATAATCACAAATTTCGCCAAGGCTACACTATAAACAAATATTAATAAAGACAAACAATATTTAATCTATTCTCAATTTGACCACAGACGTCAAGAACAAAAGTCTGACAATAAATAGTATGCATGCGTGTGTGCGTCAAATACATGGTATGTGGTGGGTGTAATGTTTTCTTTATTGATTTAATGTATCTTTTATGCATTATTTTTAAAAAATATTAGCATTGTGCACTTCTTCTCTATATTCTCTGTAAGTGTGGAAAATTTCATACTCCTCCGTCCTCACAATTTTCGTAAAAAGGGATACAAAGTTTTTGCTTCACGTATTAATATATAGATGATCAAGGGCATCCTCCACGTTAGTAATAAGTTAGTAGTGTAATTGTTTAATTGTTTAATTTTATATTGTGAATAAAATTATTTCCTTACATTGTAAGTTAGATTAGTTTTCGTTGTCGTGTTGCTTTGTCGTATAATTGTAAGGAACGTTGTTGTATAAATTCAGCACTATGTCTTGTTTTGTCGTGCGCACATAACTTATGTTGCAAGCCAAATTTTGTTTCTTTTTTCTTGTGGTTTTTATGTATCTTTTAGCTTGTAATGTGTATTGTGGGCCTAATAAATAAATAAATAAAATAATTAGAATTTTAAATTGCACTAGCCGTATTTTCTAATTGTAACTTCTAAAGTAGTTGGTTTTCGTTATTATTTCCGGAAACTTGAAGTAAATATCTACGTCATAGTCCATCAAAACCGGGACGGTCTCGTAACATCTGCCGCAGAGGCAATATCCGGTGGAACGAACGTGCCTCAGACTGTATACTGGAATCGCCAAACTTCATCTTACTCATAGGATGACAAACTCAATTGATCGAATTCTAACTATATTGACTTAAATTGAACATTATCAGTACATAAGATCTTGCCTACCAAGTAGTATACGTACTGAAGCTCATTAACCTGCAAAGCGAAGCACATGACTGATTTGCAACAGAAACGGACAGAGTGGTGGTATTTCCCGTATTGGATTACGATATTTCCCGATGGATATTTCCCTTACGATTATTTTTTAACCATTTTTTTTTGTTGACGTCGCCCAAAACACGTCATTAGGGATCCTCCCGATCCATTAACGGTGCTTTTAGATACCACAAGCACCGGTCACCGTCCTCGTCAAGTCTGTCGCTTGTGACGAAAGGCTCGACGAGCGAATTAACCCACAGACACAGCCCACTGAGTTTCTCGCCGGATCTTCTCAGTGGGTCGCATTTCCGATCCGGTGGTAGATTCTGCGAAGCACTTCTCTTGCTAGGGCCAGTGTTAACAACACTCCGGTTTGAGCCCCGTGAGCTCACCTACAGTTACTAGTTAAGGTTACGCTGAAATAGCTTCTCAAGGCTATCAGCTTTTTTAGGAAAAAAAAACATATTTTTAACAAAGATTATATAAAAGTTAAAGTAGTTAGTCATACAAATGTTGCATGTTTATTAAACGAACATTTTTAGTGTGGTGCCTGCAATAACGATAATACTAAATTGGCTTGACAAACACTACATCGGGAATTTGGATATCGATTATATTCGAGTACTGCGAATGAACGATTTACGAATTATTTATGCACCAATCTCTCTGTGTATTTTAATAATTAATACAATATAGCTCTTACAAAGATGTATCATAAAATGTCAACGATAGTTTTTTTCAAATTTTATGGTCCTCAAGGCAATTACTGTGCAAAAAAACAAGGAAATTTTCCTGAAAATTAAATCGCGGCCTTACTTTAAAACTTTGAACCATAGAAAGATGGGATGGCATATTTGACCGATTTGCATTCAACAGCCAACAAGTTCAATTAGAATTAGCCACAATCGACGGTGAATTCTGCTTCTGGCATGTAATTTCCCAGCACAATGTTAGCGCACGTTGACAATCTGTCAGATGCTAGTTGCACAAATCACTGTCCAGAACTTTGAATGGCAATCCGAAATCTGTTTCGAATCTCGTTTTGCTGTCTGATTAATCTACTATGTTCTAGCGACTAGGTTTTCCGAGTTCAGTTTTCAATGTGAAAAAATTTGTCAATTTGTCAATGTTTTGTATTGATGATCACTTTGTTGGTGCAACTTATTAAATAAATAAATAAATAAATGAAATAAACAAAGAATAATAATTAAGTATGTCACTTAATTATTAAATACTACTTTGTCAAGAAAGTATATACACAAAATGTTAGTTATTCATCCAAATTTATTTTATCATCTTTAAAGTATGGTCCTTTGGAAACGAAACACTTAGACCAACGAATAATCCAATCATCAAACATTTTTTAAATGCTTTTGCCAGTTTTGAGTTCAGTTCTTACGGCAAGTTCTCATTAATGTCATCATTAAAACGAGTGTCACGACGTGGTAATTTGAGACTAGGAAAAAGAATGAAATCAGCTGGAGCCATATCTGGTGAATGAGGTTTTTTCTCGACAGTTTATGTTGAGTTTGTGATCTAAAATTCGTTCATAGTAAAGATCTTGTGCAAAGGCGCATATCATGATGCAAAATCCAAACGTTTTTCCCACAAATTTAGCCCTTTTCACCAAATTTGCTCAAATAACTCTTTATTTACCGTATGACCACAAATTCCGAGTGCAGAAAACCGGAATAGTTAAAGAAAATAGTCAACACGACTTTAACGTTAGATCGTCTATGGCGTGGTTATTTCGGTTTAGTTGGAGGGAGCCGCTCCATAGCTTGTTGACTTGTTTGCATGTCACACTCATAAGCCCACGTTTCGTCACTAGTAACAATGCGTTCGATGAATCTTGAGTCGAAATTCACTTGTTCTAGAATATCCTCAGCGACTCTTGTGATGTGTGATGGCTTCGAATTTTTGGATAAAATTCAGATCTTTTGGGACTAACCAAGCAGCAACAAGTTACATACTCAAGTGATTAATTAAAATAGTACGGATCGACTCGTGAGAGATAGAGAGCTCGGCGGCTCATCTCATATCTCTCAATCTTTAGTGAGAATTTTCAGTCACTATTTCTTTCACTTTTGCGATGCTTACTTCAGTTGCAGACGTTGATAGCTTACCAGAGTAAAGCAAATCTTCCATCGCATCTCGGCTGCTTTTGAACCTTCTGTAGCACTCACAAGCACGTGTCATTGATAAATTTGATTCGCCGTAAGCCTTTTGTAATTCCTGCTCATTGACTCTGAACGCAAAATTCCATTGGCGATGCCAAATTTAAGACAAACTCTTATTTCGATGTTTTTTGTTCATTAGACATTCGCAATATAAATTAGATATGATATGACTAAAACAGTACTGTATTCAATCTAAATAACAGATGCAACTCAAACTCGGCGTAAAATGGAAAACAGTTGTGCCAATCTAACAAAAAAAAAAGATATTTAAGTTTGGAACCATCAACGAATCATCCATTCCCTATAATTTTGTACTATACTGCCTATACTAAATGCATTTAATTGCTTGACTGTTGGACATACATTATATTTACATACATACACTAGGATACAATAGCCACATTGATAGATACCACCCTACCTATTTTTGTAACGAAGCAATTATTCGTTCCGGTTTCAAATGGATGATGACCTAGTTAGTCCCTTAGCATGATAAAAATAAGGTTGAAACTTCAGTCTTATGTTTCAAGGTTATCAATGACAATCTTCTTATCAAATCTATGTGCTTCGACATTCGACTATTTCCATATAACCTATTACATACATTTACATGAAACATACTTCACAGAAATATCTCTGAAATCATGCATCATTGCCCAAATATATATGTACATATATTCAAGCAAATAAATTTAGTAAATATTTAAAATTATATTTGAAGGTTTAATTCTGTTTTTGTCAACACCAAATGCAGTGAGACTAATTAAGATTTTCCCTGTATTGCTTACCAAGTATCTAAATTTATTATACGTCTTTACATTTTGTAACGAAACCAGTCATTTTGTGTATTTAAATGAGGAAAAAAACCAGTTCCAAGTTAAATCCCAAGAAATTTATTTACGTTTATTTCAAATAACGGTCAAATAAATCTGTGAAAAATGTCACTACGACAAACTTCGAAGATTATTTTCGCTTTTTATTGCTAAATAACGCCGTTTCCTTTTCTTTAATTATACTAAAAGTTGTGAATTCCATGAAATTGGTTCGGAGAATTTTTTATTTTGGGATATTCTCTGGAAAAAAATGATGAGTCCGTCATATTACATTAATTAGGTATTCTTTGAAAATACTGTACATATCTCGTGCGTCACTCTAATGACGATCCTAATTGAGCGTATTTTCAAAATATATATGTACACGTCGGCGATTAGTATTAGCTAGTGGTCCCCCGGTAGTCGAAATTCGACTATAATTAATTGACATTATAAGTTTGAACATTATTATGATTCTATTGTCAAAGACTATTATTTTACTACACATACTTCGACAAAACTACATTATAGACAAAATATAATACTAAAGATAAGCAATATAATCTGTTGTCAATTTGACCACAGACGTTAAACAATAACAAAAGTTTGACAATAAACGAAGAGTATGTATGCGTGTGTGTGTGTCAAATAAATGGAAGTGTGTTTCATGTTTTTTTAATTGATTTGATGTATTTTTAGGCATAATAAAAAAAAATAGCATTCTGCAGTCCCTCTCTATATTCTCTTTAAGTGTGGGAAATTTCATACTACTCCAACCGCGCATTTTTCGTAAAAAGGGGTACAAAGTTTTTACTTCACGTATAAATATATAGATTCTATAGAATGAACGTCCTCTCTTTCAGATATACATTATTGTCAAGATAATAATACACAATAAAGCCTGACTCAATACAAAAAAGAATGAAAGTGTAGATTTTATGTCAATATCTCAGAAATCGAGTTTTTTTCAAATCCACTTATTTTGAACATTTTTCATGACTTTGCTAAAAATGTATGATAAATATTCAATCGAGATAAAAGCTAGTGAATACCCTTCTCTTTGACCTAAGTTTCGGGCATCCCGAATTTTATTAAAGCCCCTTGACTTGTTCCAGACAGAGTGACAAAAAATGTTTTTTTTTTTAATTTATAATAAATTTTATAGAAGTGTTTTGTGTATAGCCTAAGCATCGGAGTATGTTTTGTGATGTGGCTAGAATCATCACGTACCATTTTTAGGGAGAGATAGTACGTGACCAAAAAATATCTAAAAAAATACACAATGTACTATATATATTTTTTGTAGATATTTCTAGTGGTTTTTACGCGTTCAAATGAACCGACGTGGTCATTCGCACCGAAAGTTAGAGAACTACAGAATGCCAGTACCAATTTTTTTTGGGGCCGGGGGCCGAACCTCTACGACTTCCCCGCGCATAAGGGGCGCGCGGGGTATGTGAGACTCAACGATGTGCATGGTGTTGTGAGCAGACCGCGGGCCCTAGGATTTTAGGGCCCACCCACTAAACGACTCCCCTGCACTCTTTCACCCGACGTCCGATCCCCTCCGAGGCCAGAACCCGGATGAGGTAGAGGGGTTACCACGGTCAACATTACAACCAGACGGCGCGGCTCACCCCAAGGACGCCCAGCCGACGGAACTTTCGAGGCGAATCGAAGGCTCTGAAACGTCGGCCGTCTCGGTACGGGAGCCCGTCAGGCCGCCCAGACGATGCCACTGGTGTCCCGGAATACCCCGCTGGACCAGAACCAGCCTGTCGGGTCGGGACGCGATACACTGCCAACCGGTCGCTCTATTACTCCACGACAGAGCGCTAGAGTGCTGGTAGCTCGCCGCGCGGCCTCTACCCCCTCAGGTCACCCCTTGACCTACACCGGGGGAAGAGAATGACAGTACCTACCAAAGCGGCCACATAATTACAATATTTAAGAGAAACCACTGAAACAAATCAGATCGGAAAAATATAGATTGCGTTGAATTTTTTTATGAACCAATGCGCTCAGTATGTTAGGACCTGTTTTAATGCATTTTATGTTTCTACTTGCTGTTCTATATATATACCTAATTATAATATAGCATTGCACACAATCAATCACAAATTTTGCCACTTTGAATGATTTATTATTTATTGGATTTAATGTAACACCTTGATTTTATACTATAATCGCCTTTCATTACTTCGCCATCCGCCGCCGGAGCATATTTCATCTCTATCACATGGAATCGTTGTGTTAATCCAATTAAATCATCATTTTTACCACATACGATCCGACTCATTTATACTGTTTCTATAGCGCTACGACATATCCTTTTTAGGGGCTGTTGCGGGGTTAGCCCTTGACGTTACTAAAGTCTTCATTTTATGATAATTAAGGCAAACCTGAATGTCGTTAAAAATATTCTAAAGCTGCGGATACTTCTGATGATATATTTACTACTATATACATTACCATTAAATACTATAATTAAAATATAATATATTATTACTAAACAATGTTTCGACCAAAAAATGCCTATAATTATTGGGTTTATTGAATGTCAAATGTGAATATTAGTATTCACGTACGCGTACTTAAATACTAAATATAATTGTATGTTGAAATTGTTATTTATATTATTATATAATATATTTATATGATGACAATTCTTACCTTTATAAATTTGACAACATCCGATATTTTGAATACTCAATAATTTAAATTGTAATTTATAATTATAAAATTTATATTATAAATTAATGAGTAAACCACAAAAGCGTTTTCGCAAACGTAAATACTAATTTTTCATTTCATAGATACATATCCGTTCAAACTGTGGTCGTTTATAGTTTACCTAAAATTTAATATGTGTGCTTAATTCGCACATCAATCATACACGTGTACGCGGAATGATACGTAAAACTTTCGTTAAAACGTTTATCGCTCTTTTCGACAAGACTCAGCCGTGAACCGACATGACTTTGATAAATTATTTGCTCACAAAACGTTCGTCGAGTGAGAAAATGTGTAGTATATCTATTATTCATACCGCCGTGATTGCTGCCACTTAAATTCGTAATAGCTGTTTAACATGATGCGACGCGGTTATGTATCAACGACATCCTCGCTAAATAATTATTAGTGTACAGAAATTTCCGTGATGAACGGCGATCTTACAATACGATATTGTGTTCTATATCACTACATAGTATAATACAAAGTCGATTTCTCTGTCGCTATATTTTTTTTTATTGCTTAGATGGGTGGACGAACTCACAGCCCACCTGGTGTTAAGTGGTTACTGGAGCCCATAGACATTCACAACGTAAATGCGCCACCCACCTTGAGATATAAGTTCTAAGGTCTCAAGTATAGTTACAACGGCTGCCCCGCCCTTCGAACCGAAACGCATTACTGCTTCACTTACTGCTTCATATCCCTATGTATGCTTAAATCTTTAAAACTACGTAACGGATTTTGATGTGGTTTTTCTTTAATAGATAGAGTGATTGAAGAGGAAGGTATATATATATTAATACGTGAAGCAAAAACTTTGTATCCGTTTTTACTAAAATTGCGCGGACGCAGGAGTATGAACTTTTCCACACTTATAGAGAATATAGAGAAGAAGTGCACAACGCTAATATTTTTTTAAAATAATGCATAAAAGAAACATTAAATCAATAAAGAAAACATTACACACACTACGTACCATGAACTTGACGCACACACGCATGCATACTATTTATTGTCAAACTTTTGTTCTTGACGTCTGTGGTCAAATTGAGAATAGTATAAAAATTATTTGTCTTTATTAATATTTTTTTATAGTGTAGCCTTGGCGAAATTTGTGATTATAGAAGTATAAAATACAATCATAATAGTGTACAAACTTAGAATTCCAATTAATTATAGTCGAATTTCGACTACTGCGGGACCTCTAGTATGTATAATAATAACATCCATTAAATAGTAGAGAAATCAATAATAAATTACATTTTCCGAAGCGAAGCGAAGTGAGGGCGGGTCGCCAGTTCTATATATTTGTTTTTCGAATTTAATTAGGATTTCGTATGGTTCAGTGCAGTTCAGGATCATAAAATGATTCTAGTATTTTGAGACGTTAGAAAACTTAGCTAAAGAAGTAGTAACTTAGTGAACCGTGAACTGTGTTGTGGACGAAATTCTGTTCGTATACGATCAAATGAAGATCCAAAAAAAAACTTTTGCATTTCACTGAATGTGTACCACATAACAGAACTGGTTTACGAAAATTGTACTTATAAGTGCCTAACTTAGTAAACAAACACTGTCTTTCGTGACACTAGGATAATAATACATAGTCTATTTTGTTTTAAGTTTGAGGCAAGTTCCAATTTTAGATACACAGAGAAACAGCTTTTTTTGCGATGATTAAACAATGTTCGCATGTAAAGCTTCTAGACCCATAAACACCATAATATGAAGCCCTATCAAGTTTCATAATATTGTATTAATTATTTTAAAAACGAAAATTATTATTATTTTAAAAACCTAAGACTAAAATACTACAGCAAAGATAAAGTGAAAACATAAATAAAAATGTATCTTTGAAAACTAAAGTATGTTCAACATACGGGTTGAGTTCGGTATCAAGCATCTAGCAGAACTTTGTGGAACTATCTTGTGCATTGAATGATCAACGGACTTTACGATAGATGGTAGCTTTACTAACTTTAGAATGTTACTACGGTGTGAAATATAAAGACTAAAAAACTTTATTTTTGAATTGTTCTATTCTTTTATCTATACTATTGGCACGTAGCCTGTATTGAACAAAGTTTCTGTTAATTTATTACTTTAACAAAAAGAATATTTTCTTGAAAAATAAAAGCTATGAGACTATCTACACAGCGCCTTTCTTTCTGAAAATAATTTGATACAACTGTAATAATATGTTAATTATACGATTTTATATTATTAAATAGTAATTATATTCGATTATATACCATACACTATTTAGACAATGGCAACGATTTAATGCCTTTATAGCCAATGCTCGGTAACACAGACAGACATCTTTCTTCTAGTCGAAGTCATGCATATAAGATGTAGTAACTTCATATTTTTTTGTGTACATCCTGTATGATGTAATACATATATATGTGGGAAAGATCAAGCTCTGAGTTTCCATTCTTCTCATTGGTAGAAAATTCAGGTCGATTTAAAAGCGTCGTTAAGTCTTGGACAAAAGGTTTTTCATTTGATCGTCTTCTGTAACCATTTAATATCAAGTCGGTTATGAATTCAATCATTCATCTAGGACAATAACAAAATAATATTAAAAAGCCGTGGTGAGTACATATCCGTGACTTTTGATTAATTAGTATTAAAGTGATTGTCGTGTGTAATCACTAGTGGTCGGAGTAGGTAGATTTATTTTATATACTTGCGTCAAGATATTATAATATGGACCTGCCATTTTATCCATAATGTGCGGGAAGTACTTATACAGGAAGTAGTTATATTCTGATCTTATTTTATCTGATATACAATGAAGAGCATGCGCCAAACATATTACATGTTTCATTTCAGGTAAATATCACCGTAGATTGATATTATTAATACGTTTTTCACCTTAAACACAGATTCATGGTAATTTCAAAATTCCGGAACGAATATCACAATAAATATGAAGTTTCGGTATTTTGGAGGCATATCCATATTATCCTCTACGTTTGACGTCAACGACCTTAAATCAATCTACCTACTCCGACCTCTGGTAATCACTTTTTTGTAACTTTTAAAATATAAAAGGTGGTGGTAAAGTGGTGACAATTTAGAAAAACTGCTCAGAGGCAGAAGTCCAATATGCTGGTCGGATCAGATACGCTCTGCTCTCAGTCCACGATGTGATCCGCACAGCTGAGGATAGGCAGGGCTGGCGCAGAATAGTCCAGCAGAAAGTTATTAAAGGAGGCCACAACCCTCAGCACTGAGGATTATGAACGCAGGGATGAAAATATAAAAGCCCTTTTTAATTTAACGTATAAAAACTAAAGTATTATCTTGATTTGATAGAATGAATTCGAATAGAGAAAACCCGATAAACTTGAAGCTCAATATGAAAGGATTGAGATCCTTATAGCCATGCCGAATGGATTACCAAGTTGGATTTATGTACGTAATAAGTGCGAAAAACTTACTGCCCACACCTACCGGGTATATCTTACTTTGAAGGCTCTCAAATTAGTAGGAAAAATGTATATATCAGAAACAAGTGACGCTAGAGTTTTTTTACAAAATTCTTTCCTGCAACGGTTTTGACAAAATTACGTCACATGTGTGGATTTCTAGTTCTTTTAATAATTTATAATCATTGTTACAAGTCAATCAGCTCTGCTGTTTATAATATAATAAACTAATTATTCAGTATTATCCAACCAAAATTGAATTGAAAGTGCACATTTTTGAATTTAATGTATACGGGCATTTACTTCTTAGGCAACTCTAGCATGGAGATTTTCAGCTGTCAAGAACGCGTGTAAGTACAGTCTGGAAAAAAAATAGATGAAACATTACAAAAATATCATTTAATCATTTAAGTTTTATTTTTAAATTGTTTTTAATCTGATTATTTTTACTTATCACTACATAGGTACCACATATTGGTCAAGGTTTCTTAAAAAAAAAAGAAAATAGGTATTATCAATACGTTGTTGCTTTTAAAACCAACACAAGGAACGCTCAGCAAAACTCTATTTACATGAAAAATAACAAATTGTTTCGGCACAAGCCAAAAGATCAACAAAAATTAACAAAGAAACGAAAATTATTTAGCAAATACTAAAATCAGCAAAAACAAAATTCGCATTTCGGTTTTCGGTTTCTACCAACAAAACAATTACAGCAATTATTACTTACAACGTAACTGTGTCAAATGTTCCCCTTCCTGTTAAAAACAAAATTCCGCGTTTACCGAACATAGCACAACTATGAACGTCAACAAATACAGTGTATTCAGCTTGGATTTAATTTAACATGCGCTTCCACTCCACAAAGCGAGTAAATGAGCGACATAGAGGTACTGATATTTGAGGTAATTACCGCATTCGAGCATAATCAACTCATCTGAAGGCCCTGATGCGGTTAATGTCAACCGATAATTACCGAAGGAAACCTAAATTTGAGCAACGACTGGCTTCGTTGCTGGAAATATAGAATTAGGTACCTAATGAGCTTTGAATTTAGATGGTGATGAAATACTTGAACTGAACTAGTCTACATCACCAAGTTATTTTCACGCTTGAACACTTTTAGAATACGATATTGGATGTAACAAAAATCAATCGGTCATTGATAGTTATTTGCACAAAACATGTGTGTGAAGGAATTACAAATATTATGTCAGTATATATAGTACAGTAGTATATAGTACCTAGGCAATGTGACATATACATATGTGTATTTATGCGCATACTTTTTTGTTTTGGAACGAATATCCTTATGGAACGATGCGGAGAGGTACCCTAAACGGGAAAAAACGTCCGTAACGTAAGATTTTTACTATTTATGTATAGTCTTAGTATGATGGCTATACAGTGTCTAATGTATAGTCTACGTGATGACCGTTATTATTATTATTATTATTCATATAAATAGCTGTTTCTTTTTGTATTATTACTATATATTTTTTATAAATCATTGTGAATAAAATAAAGTTGTTAATTTTTTTTATCAATAATAAAAAATGTATAATTATTTTCTTTATACCTCGGATAGAACTTAAAATTAATATTTTTATAATATGGAACTTCGTTCCTGTTCAGTGTCCCACGACATCACACATCTTTTTTGATAACAGAGCACTAAATGCATATTCAAATTCTAATCACCTATTTTGGTAAATAGTTATACGACGGTATAAGCAACAACAATAACAAATTTCTGAAAGTGTCCATTACTATTCCACTGTTCGGTTTTCTGTTGTCCAAATTTCCTTTCTTTTTCTTTGCAAGGCCAGTCGTTGTGAAAACAACATCGAGCAAGTCATTTGCAGTGTCTTCAGAAGTTTTTAATTTACTTGCGCCAATGACTTTAGGTTTTATAAAGGTCCGTAGGTCACTAAGCGGACTCAGTTAAGAGGAGCTTTGTGAGCGCGGCGTGTAAACCGTTTCGCTGGCTCGCATTAATTTTTTTTTCTCTTATTTTTATTTTCTTTAAAACCTTTTGCTCTGAAACCGCGCGTTCAATTAAACCTCCTCGTTGCGCTCTAAGGCTCAATAGATGGAGTCTTTTATGAGTTTCAACGTTGTTCTGTTTTTTTTTTTTCTCTAAGAATGTACACTGTGATGTGTTTCAGTTATAACTATAAACGATTTTTTTTTTATATTTGTAACTATTAATGTTTGTAGTTAACTAGTAATGTTTACATTTGTAACTGTTAATGTTGTAATTTGTAATTGAAAATTGTATAAAATATGTCTTCGATTCAACGGTATAATTGATTATAGAGTTTAATTAGTAAAAAAATTCAATAATAATAATAAATTTTGTGTATATTTTTTACCGTTCATTATTTCATATTATTACAATGCATGTCTTTTCAATCAATCCGATGATAATTCATTCATCACTTTGATGTTATAAATACAACAAAGATTCAAAAAAAAAAATTGTTAGAAATTTCGTATTTCCACTGTAGATTTGTAATATTTCAAATAAAATATTTAGATAATGAATAGATTCTAATGTTATAGATTTGAAAGTTAGAACGCAAAATGAGATTACAGAGAGTAAAGGCTAATCCTTAAGATAGAGGCTGACGTCGTTTGCCACATATCATCGTGTCTCTTTACTAGCCGTTATCTCGCCGACAACTGCCCTGAAACCGTCATCTATTCTGATATAATATCATCAGCCATTAGATTAGATTAGATCATTTCTAAAACTAAACTCCATTTTTATTTCCGCACTTCGATTCTCTCCTTGATATTTTTCGTTGTATACCTGCTCAACAATTACAATTTTCCTGTTCTATAAATTTTCGTAAACAAGATTTGTTGCTAATAATATTAAGAGAACGACGTTTTTCTTGCTCTCAAATTACTCGATTGATCATTTTTCTCTCATATTTATTTATTTATTAAATAACTTTTTTACTAGCATAGATGGGAGGATGAGGGCACTAACGTGATGTTAAGTGTTCATTGTAGCGCATAGATACCACAATCTCAGGTCCATCCTTAAGAATTTAATTATTTTTTTATTACCCTTGTAGGCAGACGAGCATACGGCCCACCTGATGGTGAGTGGTTACCGTCGCCCATGGACTTCAGCAATGCCAGGGGCAGAGCCAAGCCGCTGCCTACCATCTAAGTCTTAGTTATTTCGGAAGAAGCTAGTTATCGTATCTTCCGAACAAAAGATATAATTTATTCGCAGCAGAAACTGACAAGACGATTGTGCTTAGCTATACGGTGTTCTGAAATATCTAAGTTCATGAATTTTTGGGAAAGCTAAGTAGAAAAACAAAAAATTACGTCAGTTCTTCGGGTACATGATTAGGGAGTAGTATTAATAAGAACTCAAGGAGGTTACTTATGGTTAATAGCTAGCCTGATTGTTACTTAGAATATACTTTTCACTGGTCTGGCTCATTTCCCACGTAACTTTGTTAAGAAATCGTTTTTAGTCACAGCCAAATTGGACTTGTTACTTTCACCGTAATAACCCTGGATTTTCTCAATAACAGTGAAATTATTTTTCCCGCCGTTCGACTAAGGAAATCTTCTGGAAAAATAAAAACGTCCGCTCGGGTTTTTATTTCGAGTACTTTCGCTGGATGTTTAAATGTCGGGCCGTTTTAAAAGGAGGCAAAATTTCCCAAACTTGTCCGAATGTTATTGAAGGCAACGACTCACTCAAAGTTAGCGTTTCGAAATCGAGTTAAGACCCATTAACTATTCGCGGTTTAATTTTCTCTAAGATGAGGTTTTAATTCCACTTCTACTTAAAGTAACTTTTCGTGGAATTTCCAGAAGGCTTCATCGTATTTACAAAGATGAAAGGTGCTTATTTATGATGGAAAATGAAAGGAAATTTCGAGTTAAATCTATGTTTACTCAAAATGAAGTAAAATACTCACGTCCTGCGTGTTTTAAGAGTCTTTTAAAACATTTTTACGATATCTTATCTTAAATATATAATACTGTGTCTTATAATAGGTTGGAGATAAAGTTTCTTCGCATTTTTAAAGAAAATTCACAATTTTTTAATATTGTTTATTTACATTTAACTAAAGTATGTAGGTACCATTTTATTCAATAAGTTTTTGCAATCTTGTAGGTAGGGACATGATCCCATTACCATAGAAATTTTGGGGTTTTTGATCAAAATACCGCGACAATTGGTTTTCGCAGTCCTCTCGTGATGTTAACCTGACACTGCCTAAAGAATTCTGAAGAGACCGAAACAGGTGGAAATCTGAAGGTGTAGGGTCGGGACTACACGGCGGATGCATTAACACCTTTGACCACGACCTTTTTCGCACGTTCTTGTCGTACGTGATCCACTTTTCATCTCCAGTTATTAGCTTCTTCAAAAATGGTTCGGTTTCATTACATCGTCATAAAGAATCACAAATGAGTACACGGTTCATTAGGTTTCTTTCAGTGAGCTCGTGAGGTACCCAAATATCGAGCTTTTTTGTGTACCTACCCAGTTTTTTTCAAATGCGCCAAAACTGTTTTGTGGTCAATTCCCAGTTCTTCAGCTACGTTGTAACTAAATTACTGATATGCATATATTGCTCCATTTTTTTAAAAATGGCACCCATTTTGTCCGTAATAGGGCGACCAGAGCGACATGCATCTTTGACATCAAAATTTCCAGATTGAAAACGATTAAACTTTTTACGCTTATTTATATCAAAAACCAAGGCGAGCTTATCTCTTTAATGAGTTTTGTCTTAACACATCACATTAGCAGCAAACCAGACAGACACGAAACACGAAATAGTGTACAACACTAGAACACTGCTTATTTCCGCCGTGAAGCAGTAATGCGTTTCGGTTCGAAAGGTGGGGCAGCCGTTGTAACTATACTGAGACCTTAGAACTTATATCTCGAGATGGGTGGCGCATTTACGTTGTAGATGTCTTTGAGCTCCAGTAACCACTTAACACCAGGTGGGCTGTGAGCTCGTTCATCCATCTAAGCAATAAATAATAAAAAAACAACAACAAAAACACTAAAAATACATGTCAGCTACACTGAAATTTAACGTAAATGCTGCTGTTAGTAATGAATATATTATTAGATTTTTTTAAACAATACGTTTGATAAATAAATACCGATAGTCGATAGTCTTTGTTAAATTTTGGCAACGCGAACAATTTCAAGCTATAAATAACTTCGGAGCGATTTACAAAACAAAATAGCATCAAATTTGTCATATACGTAAATTGGTAAGTGTAATAACAGGGTCAACTGCAAATTTATGCAGATTGAGTTCGTTACATAACTCCTCTGTTCGTTGCCATACATTTGCTCCAAATAGATAACAAAGGATTTATTTCAAGATTGTATTTCGTCACTGAAATGATACAATGTTTTCTGACTATACTCGTCGAGGCAGTGGGATAGTCCCCTCAGTTATTCGCGTCGGAGTGTCCGAAATAGATAACGTAAGAATAGAGTCATGATTTTTGATACGATGGAGCTATTTATGTATAGCTTGTGTATAACATATTTAAAGGCAGTTTCCGAAAGAAAGAAACAGGGAAGGAAGATATGGTAGAAGTTGCGATTTTTAAGCGACTTCAAAAAAGAAGGGGGTTCTCAATTCGACTGTATGTTTTTTTTAAAGTTTGTTACCTCATAGCTTTTGACTGGGTGCATCGATTTTGATGATTATTTTTTTATTAGAAAGCTGACGCTTCCCGCGTGGTCCCATTTCAATAGAGGTAACAATGAATGATGATGATGTTTATGTTCAATGCCAACTTTTCTTGCCAACTCATCTTTGTTGTTGGTTAATTTTAATGAACAAAGAAATAGCGTTATATAAAACATGAACTAAGAATAATAATTCAATTAACTGTTTATAAGCTCATTACATGGTTTCACAGGGCATGTATACGGATAAAAAAAAGGTCTTTTGATTCGTAAAATTTAATGCCTCCGAGTGGCTCATGAATCTGTTTTAATTTTTTAACCAGTTTATAATGACCTTTTGTTCTGAGTACTTACATTAATATTATCTGTTCTAAATGTATCGTAGATGAAGCAGAATCTACACCTACATGTGGTCGTACTGTGACTGATCATATACGGGGAGTCTCCGGGAATGGTTTATTTAATTTACGCTGAGCACGTACCGTCGGATGACGATATTATCGACATCTCAACGACGCAGCAATTCTTGTCTTGGTGAGCCGAAAGGCTTTTAATTACAGAGAGCTCCAAGAATTCCATTAAGCGTAGTTGTCGTCTAATAGAATTATTTGTTGGTGACGTTCTCAAACGCAAATTCAGAGGGCGTAAACGAAGACACCCTGTTTGTTCAAATTGGATAGGGGGTAACAAGATGACAAGGTAACAAAACTGTTTAGGCCATGAATGTCATGAAATTATGAGTTTTGAAAACCCAACAAATTGGTATAAAACCTTTTTTACTGTTGTCGTTGTGGTTTTTGACATTACATTTGAATTTTGAATTTTGGAATGTCTTAGTTTTGTCATTCTCTTTTATCCGTGCTATTGTACGCGAATTATAAAATTTCTAAAATATAAAAATTTTATACGTGCAATCCTCGCGAGTTTATTTATCAAGTTCCTTGCCAATCCTAATCATACAGTCCACTACAATGAGTATGGAAAATAGTAGTGACACTTTGTGGTAAGAAATTACCCTGATAACGAGCTTATTTATCTATTTATTTATGTACACACAAAAAAGAAGACATAGTACAGAGTAATAGGAAAATTATGTACAAAGGCACTGCTTATTTCTTTAAGAAATCTCTTCCAGCAGACCTGCGAGAGGATTATGAGAATAATAATTAAAAGTGATGAGTGTGTGTAGAAGAGTTAAAATAACAAATAAAACATGAGAATTATAGTAATGCAAATACACATGGCAAACATTGTTAAACTTGAATACAAAATATTATAAGTAACACAGTATATACGAAGAGTATAAAGCAATGATCATTCGGTTGGTGAGAGATAGAATTGTTTGACTTTGTATTTAAAAACAGAAACAGACTTACAGCTTAGAGATACAGAAAGACGTCACGAGGGATTGAAATTTTAATCATCCTATCACTATAGGTATACGATAATCTACTCCCAGCGCTCGGTTGAGAATGATAACTTTTGTAACAGAAAACCGTGATAGACGAGCTCCTAAATTGACGTCAGTTAACAATTCCCCGAAGACACCTCTTTGTTACAAAATTTTGCCCTTAATTATGAACGACCACTTGGCCGAAGTTCCATCTCTTTGATATCTCGTAGGTATTTTATAAACTAACAAATATTAACACAAAAGTTTTGTTCGTATTTATATAATCGTGGACTGGTGGTAGGACCTCTTGTGAGTCCGCGCGGGTAGGTACCACTATCCTGCCTATTTCTACCGTGAAGTAGTATAATGCGTTTCGGTTTGAAGGGTGGGGCAGCCGTTGTAACTATAATGAGATCTTAGAACTTATATCTCAAGGTGGGTGGCGCATTTACGTTGTAGATGTCCATGGGCTCCACTAACCACTTTACACCAGGTGGGCTGTGAGCTCGTCCACCGATCTAAACAATAAAAAAAAAAAAAAACATATTTGAATTTCAATCGACAAACGTTTGGTTTGATGAAGATAACGCGCAATTCCGAACGATACCGCTTTGTTCAAGCACCGAACGCTAAACCTAAAACAAACGCCAATCGGCATTTACAAAGGCAGTATTTCATTTGAAAATAATAGGTCGGGTACACATTCGTTAGCCGTGTAACTGCAGCGTACATCCGCTGGCCGCACTAACGCGCACCGTTGCATTCATGAATTCAGGAAGATCCGATGTAAACCAGATTAGACCGCCGTTATCTGGTATATTCCAGTTCCATCAACTTTACGTATTAGTAAGAAGTCAATTATTAAAGTGATTTTTTTTTCTGTTTGTCCGCGCGACCAAAATGTTCTAAATTTAATTTGATGTCGATCGTCTCATTGCTGAATAAAATGAAAGATATTTTCAATGTAATCATTTATACGGTCTTCAATTTTCGAATATCAAGCAGATAATTAAAATTCGTCTATGGAAGTTTGTCAGTGTGAAATTGTTGATTGCTAAGAATGGGAAACGGATTTTTTTTTATTGCTTAGGTAGGTGGACGAGCTCACAGCCCACCTGGTGTTCAGTGGCTATAGACATCTACGACGCAAATGCGCCACCCACCTTGAGATATAAGTTCTAAGATCTCAGTATAGTTACAACGGCTGCCGCACACTTCAAACCGAAACGCATTACTGCTTCACGGCAGAAATAGGCAGGGCGGTGGTACCTACCCGTGCGGACTCACAAGAGGTCCTACCACCAACCAGTAAATAGCCCAGCTGTGTACTTCCTCCAGCTGAAGATAATGAACAGTGCGGTTTATTGACTAATATTTGTCAGAAACATTAGTGGCTCAGTACAACTAACGGTTGAACGCCTCTACGCGTATCGCTAATGGAATATATTGGTGTAATATTAAAGAATGGATATTTGGCATGCCGCCAAATGTGTAGCACTAAGCAAATCGTCGATGCTACTTTGATGTCATTCCACATCAGCTGACGCGGGCGCCGCTTAAGTTACAGATACGTGCTCCATCAATACGCTTCAATTTGCTTGGGCAAAACAAAAGAATGTGGCTTCACGCTTCCTAACCGCTGCAAGCTCGTACAAACCAGACTACGCTTATTCATGCACACGCGGAAAGCTGCTAAAAGAGAGATGATATAGTATTGTAATCTTTGTTAAGTAGAAGATTACTGAGACCGCACTTTTGATTTTAGGCGAACTCCCGCTAAGCTATCCTTGTATTACAAGCTTATCTCTATTGAGCGTAATGTTTTGACGTGAATTCGATGAATATCCAACTTTAGATAATAGCACTCTTCCAAGAAAATATATGTAGGTACTTTCGAGAGGTTCGTGTAAACAAAGTATAAATGTTGAATAAAGTAAAGGCCAAAGTAATCTCACTAATCCTTTTCCTTTCAGTTCCGTATGATGACGTCATATATGCCGCACAAATAAGCGCTGAAGCTAAATTTACTAGAACCGACACTATGCTCTGTTGATAATCTATATATAAATGAATTGCTGTTCGTTAGTCTCGCTAAAACTCGAGAACGGCTAGACCGATTTAGCTAATTTTGGTCTCGAGTTATTTATGGAAATCCAGAGAAGGTTTAAAAACGTAGATAAATATGAAAATGTTCGGAATTAAATAAAAATAACAATTTCGTTTTTCCTTTTATGTGTCCCCCGTCGGACGGATTCGTTTTGTTTGTTTTAAGGCTATTTTATACAAAAGTTTAGGTATTTTATTTATCGATTGAGGTACTACGAAGTGTGCCGGCTCAGCTAGTTGTAAATATAATTTATCATCAATAAAAGTGAACCACCTTATGTACACTAATGAAAATGAAGCGTTTAATGAACATCCAAAACCTACTTTCTATTCAATTCATTTTAAGTCCATAATTGAGTAGGCAAGACGTAACGTGTAGATGTAGCTAAGCTTGCAGTGAACTTGTTTAAGACTACGGACACTAATGTAGACTGCCAAGCGATAGTCTCCTCTATGTTTTTAAGTAGAGACTGAGAAATCACAGTATACTTAAATCTTTTCATTGATTAAATGAAAATTTAAAAAGACTTCTCGGCGTTAGCAGAAACTTGACTAGTCAATAAGGTAATCTATAAACAAACATATGTGTTAATTCTCGATAAAATTCAATAATACTTAAAATCTCATTACAAATGACATTAATTTTCACAAAAAAAAAAACATTAACTCACTAAAATTTAATTAAGTTCAAAATTGTTTGACAGAAACTTTAAAATGTAGGCCGGCACCGCCCCAAAGGGATGACATTCAATCGACACGGTACACGCCTCGTGAAGTCCTCTCCGAAACAAAAAGGCCGATACTGAATATTTTATATCAGTTTTGAGTTACAGAAATCGTCCCGGGACGGCTTTTGTCTAACATTTTGTAATGTATTCGTTGAACATATTCATTTAAAAGTGGTTTCTACGTCGTACAGAAAGAATACTAAATGTTATATCTATGTACATTTGTAATCCGTTTCTTTGTAAAACACAATGCTCTTTACTTTCGTCCACTGATTTTTTTATTACTTTAAAATTAATAAACATTTTATTGTGATCTTTTTTTAAATGCAACCAAGACGTTAAATTCGTCTTGCTGAACATAAAATGAGCCCTGAGCAGACACTAAGTCTGCTTGTTTCGACTATCTAAAGGCGCGATACGAAATGCCTTTTTATTTGCAATTGAGTAACGGGACGGCCGCTGAGTCAATCTGTGTTGGCAACAAGTGAGAGTAGAATGTTTACCCCTCCCGACGCTGTTTTTTGTTATATAGAGATGCGGTGTAGCAAACCTACCCTCCTCGCCGGTACCTTCGCTGGGGTCTGGTGTCTCCATCCCATACTGGGTCTCGACTGCGTCTTCGTGTCAATCAGATGAAAATGCACAAGGCGCCGAGTGAGAACTATAAGACACGCCTATTTAACTTCATTCTCGCCATAGGCCACTTCCCGGGAACCCCGAGATTGAGCAGGAATAGACAAGGTCCTCCAGTTATCGCCCGATTACCCTGTTGTCGCACGTGGACAAGTTATTCGAGCCGCTGCTGTTGATAAGGATGTTGCTACAGATTCTCCTCAAACCCGAACCCGAATTCGGGTTTCGTTACTCGACAACGCTGCGACTGGTCCATGTCCTGCAACACTTGGCTCACTGGTCTTACTGGTTCATAGTTCTCTTGCACATTAGACCATCTGATGGTAAAGCGTTGCCAAGGGAGCTCAAGGATAGCTCGGTATGGTGCTATACTATGACTATGGTTCAACCGCAGTGATACGTGAGCGCTCATAACGAGTACCCCTCACGGGACTGAGTTGTCCACTTTCATTCCATTCACTTCCATTCATTCCTCTTCATGTCCCTTCCACTCCCAACTCGGTGTGGTGAGGTGGAACTCGGTAGCAGTTTAGCTTAATTAGCCTTATTTTTTCTTCTATTATTTCTTTTCTTTTTCTCCTGCTAACAAACTCATTCTACTTAATCTAACTAGACTTTTTTCCGAGTAGGTAGCCTAATCTGGTGGTAGAACCTCTTGTGAGTCCGCACGAGTAGGTACCACCACCATGCCTATTTCTGCCGTGAAGCAGTAATGCGTTTCGGTTTGAAGGGTGGGGCAGCCGTTGTAACTATACTGAGACCTTAGAACTTATATATCAAGGTGGGTGGCGCATTTACTTTTTAGATGTCTATGGGCTCCAGTAACCACTTAAGACCTAAGCCATAAAAAAAATTATACGAGGTGGCACGCGGAGTATGTGGAACTTGATGATCCGCTAATGCTAGGAGCGGATGACGGCCCCCTGGATGTTTTAGTGTTTTAGAGCCCTACACACCAAACGACTCCCCTTGCACTCTCACCCAACGCCCGATACTAGCCCGGGGTCAGAACCCGGACCGAATAGGGGGTCCCCGGAGTTAACGCTACAACTACGTGAGTCTGTCACGAGGACGCCCGACCGACGAATGACGTTGGTCTCTGCGGTAAGGTGGCCCATCAGGCCGCTCAGGCACCGCCTGGTGGTCCGGGATAGGATGGAACTCGCTAAGTCAGAACCAGCCTGCTAGGTCAGATCGCGATGTACCGTAGACAGGATTTCCATAAATTACCAAAATTAACCTAACCGAGACGATAATATGTAAGGTTTTGTACATCTACATCTTATAATCTATCTTACTTTTATAATATAATAATATGATCTTGATATGGCCCTGATGTTTATCAGCAGTCACTTACAATAAGTCCGGCCTAATTGCTATGCTCGTCTAATACTCGAAACTTAAATTCTATATTCTAGTAACGTCTATGTAAATCTGATAGTGTTGTTTACCCTATCTGTTACGATACAGTGGGGCTCACAAGTAATTTCATTTCACCAAATAAAGTTAGTTATGTTCACACGCTCGCGTAAATGTTATATGAAAAGTTTTCCATACAAAAATAGATATTAAACATAAACAAAAACTCAATTCGGTGATAAAAAAATGTAACTCCGACAACAAGGTTTTGCTTTTAGTATTAATAAAAATAAACGATGAATACGATGCAACGTAAATCATTTTAATATATTTTATAACAGGATACACGTAAAACTACACTATAGTATTATTTTTTTTAGTTTTAAAATAAAATCAGTCCTTATGGATGGTCATTAATAGATGAAACGGAAGAACGTAAAGTGTGGTTAATAGCATCAAGTTATGACTAAGTTACCTTCACTTTATTTTTCATTTGATTATGAATTGTGATGTGCTGTGCAAGCTGTCTTTGTCAACTTTGCTAGGAAACGCCACTGGGGTTGAATTAGTGCGTCTTAGAGCGGTCTCCAGACCGTAATCTGGTGCTTGATTACAAGCATTGCCTTCACCACACCTGGGGACACTTCTTGATAATAATTTATTGAGAGTGGCCACAGCTTTGAGACTCGGTTGCAGCATTTGCGAGCCCCATCGATGTGTCTGTGGTAGTATGGTGGATGCCGCCGGACTGCATGGACTGAGTTGTGTTAGATCAGCTGGACGCTTCTCGAGACACCATGCACTTAATGATATTATTCGACGTGCTTTGGTCACCGCAAATATCCCGTGTGTGTTGGAACCACATGGTCTAAGCAGGTCAGATGGTAAGAGGCCGGATGGGTTCTAATTCCTTGGGAAAAGGGACGCTGTTTGTTATGGGACGCAACCTGTAGCTGTACGTACGCTGTCATTTATCTGGGACCCGACAATGTGCGGGCTTTGCTGCTGAGGCGTCGGCTAAAATGAAGCATGCCAAGTATGATGCTCTGAAATCTACATACCTGTTTGTTCCAGTGGCAGTGGAAACGACGGGTGTGTGGAGTTCGGAGGCCAAAAAGTTTATTGCCGCAATTGGCCACCGCCTCAGAGGGCAAGGCCACGGTTTGGGTCGTACCTGGTTCAGAAATTATCCATTGCCATACAGCGTGGCAATTCTGCTAGCGTAATGGGTACTTTCGGACCGGGTGTGATCCAGAGTGGCTTGTTTGACTAGCCGATGCCTACGCGCGCATTGCTGTTAACGTGGACCTATATATTTCTTATGACAACGCTTGTAGCTGAAAGTAAGTATTGTACTTTTTGACGAAGCATGTTGCGAATAATGACATGTCCTTTTAGGTTAGGAATATTATGTTCTTTTTCTATACTAATATTATAAAGAGGAAAGATTTGTTTATTGTTTGTTTCGAATAGGCTCCGAAACTACTGGACCGATTTGAAAAATTCTTTTTCCATTAGAAGCCGACATTGTCCCTGATGATCATAGGCTACTTTTTTTTATTTTTATTTTTTTTATTTTTTTTTGTTTCATGTGTATTTTAATATTTCCGAAGCGAAGCGAGGGCGGGTCGCTAGTTTTATAATAAATAAAATTAATAAATTCATAATCTAAAGTGAAATAGATGGTAATAAATCACTTGACTGATCGTTAGAAATATAATATACTTTGTCAAATTCGCTCACTATTTATTTACCAGTTACCGAAATTTTAAGACGTAAATTTCCACATTTTCCTTTACTGCCTTTACATAATCGAAAACAAGAGTATAATATTACCTTATTAACAAATTTTGAAACAAGTAATATTTATTAAATGATGCGAGTAACATCCTTATTCCACGACAAAGATCTAATTAATTACGTGCTTGTAATAGAATACGGTTTTATTAAGCGTTGAATGTTCCATTATTGTACTTACGAATGTAACATTTAATAATACAAACGTTACAATTTTTTGAGTTTCAATTATGATGTTCTGTTGCTTTACCGAAATTAGTTGATATAAATTGAATTTTGTGCTTATCATTCTTATTTTCTAGCGTATTTACAAATTTGTCACTACCTACGGGACTTTTTGGCAGGAACGCGAAGAGTGAAGTTGTGTGATTTGTTTTATTTTGTCTATTTAGTATTTCTTTGGGTTTAATTATGTAATAACGATGGTTTATTAAGCGTTTAATGTCTGTGAAAGTGCACAAATGTGGGAAAATGGAACAAAGCCGCTGGACGTAACTTCTCGGGATCCTCCAAAAAGTCCACTGAAAAAATCTCAGTAAATGACCACCATTTTACTGAGATTATATTTCATCCCCTATCATCTCATCTCATTTCATTTCATTTCATTTCATTTAATTTCATTTCATTTCACTCCATACTATCATTTTTCATAAAAATAAGAATATATAAAGCATGGCTTTATTAATCGTTTAAAAACATTTCTTTTGGATTCACAAAAACTAATTTAATTTATAGTATTTATAGTAACTAGTTTAATCCTTGCTTGTGAAAACTTCCTTTTATTAAAGTTATTTTTATTTATTTTTAATGTACACGTGTAAATGTTGTGCTGCTTGCCAGTATTAGTAATAGTATTATCGTGCTTTATTTTATTTTATTTTATTTTATTCCGGACGGCCACCGCTCAGGTTTCGGCCACCACGTGTGATTTTTAGGCTTCTTACTCGTGGCAAACGTGGTGGCTCGAGTATTGCCGCAGTGGCTGTCGCGGAACGGGTGCTGGGATTGGTTCGAGGAAAATAACGAAGGCTTCAGTATGGCGTTCACACGGTCCTCGTGGCTTGACCGGCGCAGGGCGTAGGAGCGAGTCTCTTCTTGTGCGACGGCTCTCTCCTCTTCTTCTGGAGAGGTCTTGACTCGTCGGCTCGCTGTCTCGAACTGAATTTGCAGTCGTGGGGTCGTCGTACCCCCTTTGGGGGGGCACGGAGCGGGCCTCGGGGAAACCCCTCTGCCCGGACATGTAGCTCCCGGCCTAATAAGGCAGGGGTGATGCGCTGCTGGATGGAGTATCAGGCAGGATTGAAGATGTGTGTGGGGTCGACTTCTTTCTTCGTCTCCTTCTTCACTCTTCTCTTCTCTTCTTCTTTCTTCCTCTTCATTCTTCCCTTCTTCCGGGGGCGGCTGCTGCTCTCCTCCAAAATCCGCACTCCACGCTACAGTCCTCTCCCCCTCTCCCCATCGTTATACAATATTGATAGGGGGGAGGATTGTAGCGGGTAAGAACACCCCATCCCAAAGGGGGGTGGGGGGTGGGGTCAAAGCCCCTCATGGAAATAGGCTGCACCTACGGGGTGCAGCCGCGGTCCCCATACGGGGGACCCGCCAAACGGGCAAGAGGCGTGGGGCTAGAGGCTGATGAAACTCAGCTCCGAGAGGGGCGCTCATAGGTCCTCCCCGGCCTCACAGCCGGCGAGGAGCTTTATCTCCGAACGATCGTCGGGGGTACCAATAGCTCCCGCGGCAACGCCGTACCATCCGGTGGTCTGGCGTGCAGCGGGGCTATGTTGTGGAGATGCTCATGGGGCCCGTTTTCGGCTCGCTCGTACATATTACGGGCGAGCCTAGTCACAAACTCCACGAGCGACTCCACACCTAGGTCCCGGGCAATAACGTCATTTCTGACGTACTGCCCGGCCCCGACGATAATGCGGAGGGAAAGACTCTGCTGGGCCTGCAACCTAGATCGCTGGGACGGCGACAACAGGTGATACCAGGCCACAGCAGCGTATGTGAGGCGGGAACGGACGTATGTCTTGTAAATGGCGAGTTTGGTCCTGGTCGGAAGCCCGGACGCAAACACCGGCCGCAACAAGAACCTGGTCGCGCGAGTCTGACCGATGACTCGGTTGACGTGCGCGACCATGCTCAAGGAGCGGTCGATGTCGCATCCGAGATACCGGACCGTGGTCCTGAACTCGACATTCACACCTCGGAGGCTGAGTTTCTTTGGGACGACTCTGATACGGACCGGACCGTAGAGTAAGGCCGCGGTCTTTCCCACATTGACCGCGACTCTCCAACGGTCCAGCCACTGGGGCAGTAAATCCAAAAGCCTCTGCATCCTCATAATGGCTGCAGAGGGGAACGGAGAGGACGAGAAGTAGGCCGAGTCGTCAGCGAACAAGGCCAACTTCACGTCCTCCTCCCACGCCCGAAGGTGACCCTCCAGGGTGGGGATGTCGTTGGTGTAGAGGGCGTATAGGATAGGTGATAGGACACTACCCTGGGGAACCCCGGCCGTAATGGGACGCACGGAAGACCGTGCGCCCTCGACCGCGACAAAGAAGGTTCTGCCCTCCAGATACGACCCGAGCAGTCGCACGTGAGCGTGCGGTAGGCCCGCGTCCCGCAGCTTGTGGACCAGCCCCTCGTGCCACACACGGTCGAAGGCCTTCTCGATATCGAGAAGGACCGCGACCGTGTATTGGCCCGAGTTTCGCCGGTCTGCCAAGTGATGCAGGACACGGGTCAGTTGCAGAGTCGTCGAGTGGCCGCTTCTAAAGCCGAATTGCTCCGGCCTGAGGAGAATATACGGCGATATTCTCCTCAGGAGCAGCCGCTCGAACAACTTGCCCACGTGCGAGAGCAAGGTAATCGGTCGGTAACTGGAGGGCTTTCTCCTGTCCTTGCCGGGTTTGGGCAAGACGATGATCTTGCCCAGTTTCCAAGTTCCAGGGAAGTGTCCTACCCGGAGAATGGAATTAAACAATCGTGTCATTGCTGACACGATTGAGGGAGGGAGGTTTTGCAAGGCGAGGGGAGGAATACCGTCCTCGCCGGGGGCTTTGCGCCTCTTCATCAACTTGATGAGGAGGCGCACCTCGCTGGGAGTGACTAAGTCGTCATCTCCCAGCTCGACTCCCGGCGATTCCGGTTTGAGGAATTGGATTACACCCTCTGACACCTCACGATGGAATGCAACCATCGAGGGTGCAGAGACATTCGGAGTGAACTGCCGCTCCAGCGAGTTGGCCAGGACTTCGGCACGAGCCAACGGTGTAAAACACCGTCTTCCCCCCTCGTCCTCCAAGGGGCAAGTGGGGGAAGGCTTGTTGGTGAGCCGGCGACAGATGCGGTGAAGGGGGGCCATCGTACGGTCGTCGGACGCGTCCAACAGTCCCCCCTCCCAGGAATCACCCCGGTAAGTCCGCATCTTAGTCGCCAGCTCACCCTCAAGTCGGTTAAGCTCGCGCTTAATCCTGGGACACCTAGATGTCGCCCAGAGCCTCCTCAGTGCCCTCTTCCGACGAATTAACGTCTTGAGGTGCACCGGGAGTTCCGCTCTGGGCCCCCCGCTGGGTACCAGAGTCGTCGCTTGGTCCAGGGCTCCCTTGATGGTGTCGACGAGACGGGAAGCCGCCGTGTCGACCTCATCAGGGGTAGACGGGTCTTGAAACAAGGATTGGTCGGCCAGCAGTCCCGTAAAGGACTGCCAGTCGACCCTAGGCCTGAGAGGGGATGTCGCGACCCGAGTGAGCCCCAAACCCACCGTGACCAAGATCGGTAGGTGAGGGGTGCTCAGGTCGTACAGTGCCTCTATCGCTAGAGGGCACCGTAGCCCCTTGTGAACACACACGTCCAATACGTCCGGTTGGTACCGGGCCAACGTTGGAACGTGGGTGGGTTCGTTGGGGCCGACCACGCAGTAGTCCCCCCTTTCGGCATCCTCGTACAATCGCCTTCCGGGCGGCGTGATGATTCGGGAGCCCCAAGCGACATGTTTCGCATTGAGGTCCCCGACCACCAAGGCCGGATGGCGATCATGGTTCAAGGCCCGTCTAATATCGTCCTCGACAAAATCAGGACCCGGGGGTCGATACGCGGCATAAATCCGCAATTCGGCCCCCGGTACGTGGACCCTCACCCCGACCGTTCTGGTAGAGGCGAAGGTCAGTAGCCCAAGCTCCTCGTGCACCACGTCCCTCCTGACGAGCGCCGCAGTGCCCCTGAACGGGCGCCCGCTGGAGGTCAGTTCGTCCCGTCGGTACACGAAGTAGTTGGGCATCCTAAAATCTTGTCGAGGTTTGAGCTTGGTCTCGCCCAGGAGGATAACCTGCGGGTCATACTCCTGGGCGAGTCGGATTAACTCCGACCTTCGGGACCCTATCCCGTCGGGGTTCCAATAGATGATGCGCAGCTCCTGGCTAGCCATTGAGCTGCGCAATCATCCGGTAGAACCCCGCGAGCAAGGCCCCGAAGGGACTGGCTCCCGAGGCGATCTCTCGGATTACTCCGGAGATCACCTCGGACAGTTTCTCCCACAGGGAGAGGAGCCAGGCAGCGAAGCCGGCAGGCTGCGTGTCCTGTCGGCCACTGCGCCGCTCTCTCTGCGGGCGGGGTGGTAATGGGGGCTGTGAGTCGCCCAGAGTGATGTTGACGTTCTGGGGCGGGTCGCTAGCTGTCGTCTCCATTGGGCATGGAGGTTCGGTAGCTGGCTCAACTTGGCCTTCTCTCAGGGCAGCTGCTTCTTCCATTGTTTTTTTTTTCTTTTCTTTGGCTTTTAATTTTTTTTTCTTATTTTTTTTTTGAGTTTTTGTTATTGTTTTTGTACTGGTTGGGGCAGCTTGTAGATTGAGTGCTGCTCTGGAACGAGGGGCAGGTCGCGGCTTTATAGCCTGTCGCTGCGGGTTTGCTTCTGCCATCAGGGTGGCCGCTGTTGGGTTGGCCTCCACAGTGGCAGGTTGCTCTATAACCGGAGGGAGAGTGGGGGGTTGAGAGGTCTTCCCCTTGCCCTTACCCTTCAGAGATGGGCGTGGACCGAGACGTGGAGCGGGGGTAGGGGCTTGACTGGCACGCGTCGCTGCTTGCGGTACGGGGGGAGGAATAGCGACCCCCATCATCCGCGCCCTCCTGCGGTAGACCACACACCGCTTGTCAGTAGCGGCGTGGCCCTTCCCGCAGTTGGCGCAGGTGAGGGGTCCCTCCCTTGGCCTCGGGCAGTCCGCCACGATGTGCTCGCCCGCACATCGCACACAGCGGACTGCTCGGTGGCAGTTGGTGGAGGCGTGTCCGAAGGCCTGGCAGCGATGGCACTGCGCCGGTCCTCGGTTCGGACGCCATCCCTCAACTGACACCCCCGGCAGGTACATCAGTTCTTCAACCGCGTACAAGCGGGCGAGGTCATCCTTCGAGAGGTGGTCCAAGGTTACATAAAAGACGCAACCTGGCCGCCCTCTCTTGGCCCGTATGCACCGCGCGTAGCGAGCCGGAAACCCTAGCTCCTTCAGGGAGTTTGTGATTTCCGCCGCGTCGGTATCGGCAGGCAGTCCACGAACAGCCACCCTCGCCGGGATCTCCTCCTCCAACGCGTAACAATACCATTTAATGGCATTGTCAGTGGAAGAGACCTCGGCGAGATAGGCCTGGACAACCCTATATTCCTCTCCCGACGCGGGCAGAAATCGGAACCCTGTTCCGTAAGGACGCACAGATGGGGCCCTCCCCAAGCGCTCCCTTAAGGCCGTCATATGGCGGGGCCAATTGGGAAGCGCCTCGACCATAATAGGGGGGTGACGGCGGGGGACCTCACTGGTACCAGACTTATCTGGAGCAGGGGGTTTACATTGTTTTTTGGTGGGAGCGTATTGCTTGGCTGCCATAGCAGCGTATGAAGTTGAAGGGGTCGGAGACTCGGGTGCACCGGTCGTAGGTTTGGAATGTTCGAGGTCCATGTACCTTGTTGATTCAAGGTTGCCCACTGTGCAGCTTGTAGTGGGGGCACCTCTGCGCGGGATTGTTGGAATGGGTGAGATTGGAGGAGAGGGAGACCGAGGAGGCGTACGCAGCTGCTTAGCTGCTGCAGCCACGGCCGTCTCGACACACATCCTCGGTCTGGGAATGGGCTTGCGAGTGGGGGGGGACTCCTTACTCGAGGAAGAAGAGGAGCGAGAAGAATGAGTTACATCGGACTCATATTCTGAGTCCGTTGTCTCGTAGGAAGTCTCCTCGCTGTCCTCATCCTCTTCGGCTTCATTTATTGATTTGGACGAGGGTCCAATTCGGGGTCGTTTGTCCTGGGCTTCGGAAATGCTTCGGTCGGACTCGGATCTGACCTTCTTTCGCGGCCGAGGGGGTCCAGAGCGATCCGTCAACGGGGGAGACGAAGTTTCCTCTGGACGAATCCTCGGAGTCCCCTGGGCCGCGACCGAAGGCCTGGGCCGGTCGTCCTTTCCGGAGTCCATTTCCGGGCCGGTGGGTTGGGAGCGATGGGCGAAAATTCCCGCCATCGCTTGGCGTCCCTTGCGGGACGGACCGGGCGTGCTGATAATGGGGGGAGATGTCCCCCCCGACATGATATTGGCTATCTAGTGGGCAGCAGCAGGGTCACCAGGCATCAGTGCCTTATTAAATTACAAATGAATTAGAAATATATAAAGATACAATCCCTTACGGGGGTTCAGACCGACTGAATAAATACTTATAAATAATATTATATATAAATATGGTTCCGGTCTATTGATGCTACTTATATAACTATTGGACTATATAAACTTGCTAATTTGGAAAGAATTAGAATAAAGTGAATAATAAAAGAAGTAAAAGAACTAACTACACAATACCATACAATAATACGATAACAGACAACGAACATACGTAGTCATGCATTGAGTCAGCGGGTTGTCTGCAGGCAGCCGCTGACCACGACTTCGACCGGGAGCCACGAACCTAACACCAGATCAGTGAGATCGATGTCAAGCCCGAGCCCACGGTCGCGCGATCAATACCGCTGCTCCCTACCGACTTACTCACCGAGTCAATGCGACCCAGAAACAAACAAACAAACAAAGAATAATTTGGAAATTACTGGTGTTAGTTAAATTAACATCAGCTTTTTCACGAACAAACAAGACGAACAGGCAGGTTAAATCGGTCACTAAAAATTTAATTTAATACTACTAACATAAAACGTAAAGGTAAGCTTACAATCTATGGGCAGTCGTCAGTCGGATTACGTAGCTAAATTAAGGTAAAAAATTTAAATGTATTGAAATCTAAAAATATTAAAGTGAAAGAGGGTAGAAATGGAGGAATTCTGTAATTTGGAAGAAGGAATGTGTGTTATTTCAATTTAAAATAAAACAACGATTCCTATTGGCTATAGATGTGACAAAACAAGTGATGCGATAAGGGATTGTTGTAAAGCTGAGAGCAGACTATTAATTTAAAATGAATTAATTTAATTGTTTTTTTTTTTTTTTTATTTATTTATTAATTTATCAAAACTAGGTTTAACTGAGACTAAGGGGGTGGAAACTATGGTGGTAACTATACTAACTAAAAACTATTATTTACACTAATCTAAACTAAACTAACTAAGGCACCTACACCCATGTACTCTAGCCTATACTGATCCGACTGCCAGTTCGGGTTTAGAATTCAGCCCTTCCTAGCCCCGAAGGGTAGGGGAGGACTGGGATCGGACACAGGTGGCCAGACTCAGCGGCGCTAACGTAACTCAATTTTATTCTCAGAATAAAGTGAGTACGCAGCTTAACAGGTATGAACGACACCTACCCGCAATTAACAAATGTTAAGAAATAAAGTGTCGTTCGACTTACCTGGTCCCGGGTCCCGAATTTGTTCTGTTCGGAGCGTTGACAGCGCGCCTACACAGAACTTCAAGAGTTTTGTACACTCGCGATGAGGAGAGTATCCAAGTCAGCACAGCCTTAGTTCACACGTCCGTCACTCGCACTGGTACCCCGGGGAATCCTGAATTTGCAGCGAGGTAGGCCCCCTATTTATGGTCGCCCACACGCACTCGGCCAGCGCTATTATGAGTCCGAGCACGGTGGGCGTCTATTGTTCTCTCGGCCGCCTCGCTCGCCTATTGTTTGCCTGGTCGCTCCATTAGTACTCGCCCGTATTGTGACTCGCTCCTGCGTTCCCACGCCAAATTAAAGACCACGAGGACCAATCTTTATTTTCAAACAAATATTTACAAATTACTTATTTCTATTTACATCGTTCTCTATTTATGTTAACCTATTTTTAACATATTATCTATTTATTTGTTACGGACATTTCTATTATTTTACAGCCAACCTATGACTATATTTTCTATTTTAACTATTTATCTATTAAATCTCGCTGTACTTTGCGAACATATCTCTATTTAACTATTTATCTATTAAACTATCAATGTCCGTTGCGAACAATTATTTGCGTCCGTCGCGAATAATATCTATTCTACTATATTATTCATGTCCGTCGCGAACATATTTGTTGTTTCGTTGTGGGCTGCCTACGGGGCGTTGTTACTGTGTGCTTATTATGTTTTGTATTCGGGTTCACAATTTAATTTGGTTTTTGTTTTGTTTTTTTCTTAAATTTTTATTATTTACTAGTTTTACTAATTTATACCATATTCAAAGTATGTACACACGTAATTAGCCTTCATTCCCGCAAAGAACCAAGGGGAAACGGGGGTGACTGAAAATCAGCGCTGTTCGATTTATCAACCTCGAACAGCAATAGCTGAGCCACCTCCTTTTGCCTTTTTCTCTTTTTTTCTTTCTTTTCTTTTATTTGTATTCCATTTTATTTTCTGTGATGTGAAAGGCAATAAATGATTTTTATTATTATTATTATTATTAATATAAATTAAAATAAGACTTAACCAAAAGATGTTAGTTACCAGGTCATAAAATCCCTTAAAAAATAACACTACCTATGGCAAATTATAATATAATAACAATAACGCGCAGCAGTATTTGTCGTCATTAACATCAATGACGACAAATAATCATACCTGATGGTAAGCAATTGCCATCACACAGAGACGTCAACAATTCCATGGGCACGGCCAAGTCTCTACCAACCACTGAGTATTCTCCACAAGCATTACTTAAAAAGGGAGAGATCTTTCATGCGAAAGTGACCCCTGGAAACTATTAGGCACGATTTATTTCAAAACACTCGATATTCAAGAGATAATTGGAGATTTATACTTGGATCTACGATTTGGTTTTAGTACAAAATGAAAAAAGATCGCAAATGTAATAATAATGTCTAAAAATATCGGGAAACATAAAGATAATTCAACAATATTACAAGTTAATATGTAGTAGCTATTCAGTCCCGTGACAACAAATTCTATTGTATCATTCCGCTTTCTTTGTGGAGATGTTATAAATACTCAAATTCCGAGTAAAAATATTTTTGTCGGAATTTTATTATGAAATATTAAATCTTGTGCACGAAAAATTTACTTTATATTTATTTACTTTATATACGGGGACGACTACGTTTCACGCAAGATTGAGAAGCACGGTATGTCTTATAGCAGGGGTGGCCAACTTAATTAGAACCAAGAACAACTGCTTACTGACGAAACACTCTACGATCTAAAAATGACATTTCTTGAAATTTAATGAAACAATGTATTTCAGTATACAGATAAGTGGTATATTTTCATTTATTTAAAAGATTAACATGAAGCTGAAATTATAGAATAAAAGAGAACTATTGTATGGAAGAGAGGATAACTAATGTGACGTAATAGTCATTTACAAATGATACAAAATGAAGATGATGCGTGCAGTAATTGGTGATTAAGTTGCGCAGTCTGTTCTATGTATTTATATTTTTTTGTTTTGCCACGTTAGACTGAATTAATAGCCACGACCGACCGATCGATCGCGATCTACCGGTTGACCACTCCTGTCTTATAGCTTAACCGAACGTGGGATCATACAGTTGCATACTTTTTAGATAGAGTGAATACTAAACCCCGGCAATCTTACTTTATCATCGGTTTTTTTTTAATTGCTTAGATGGGTGGACGAGCTCACAGCCCACCTGGTGTTAAGTGGTTACTGGAGCCCATAGACATCCACAACGTAAATGCGCCACCTACTTATGAGATATAAGTTCTAAGGTCTCAAGTATAGTTACAACGGCTGCCCCACCCTTCATAACGAAACGCATTACTGCTTCACGGCAGGAATAGGCAGGGCGGTGGTACCCACCCGCGCGGACTCACAAGAGGTCCTACCATCAGTAAAAAAGTTGTTTCTATATCTACGTATTTGATTGAAGAAATACCCCACCCCTAATTGTTAGGTTTCAACTTGTACCGGTTCAATGTACAGAGGTACTTTCTTGGTGGCCAACACTTTTCCAAGAGGACCACTTCAGAGGTACTTTCTTGGTGGCCAACACTTTTCCAACCGGACCACTTCAGAGGTACTTTCTTGGTGGCCAACACTTTTCCGACCGGACCACTTCAGAGGTACTTTCTTGGTGGCCAACACTTTTCCAACCGGACCACTTCAGAGGTACTTTCTTGGTGGCCAACACTTTTCCAAACGGACCACTTCAGAGGTACTTTCTTGGTGGCCAACACTTTTCCGACCGGACCACTTCAGAGGTACTTTCTTGGTGGCCAACACTTTTCCAACGGACCACTTCAGAGGTACTTTCTTGGTGGCCAACACTTTTCCAAACGGACCACTTCAGAGGTACTTTCTTGGTGGCCAACACTTTTTCAAACGGACCACTTCAGAGGTACTTTCTTGGTGGCCAACACTTTTCCAAACGCACCACTTCAGAGGTACTTTCTTGGTGGCCAACACTTTTCCAAACGCACCACTTCAGAGGTACTTTCTTGGTGGCCAACACTTTTCCAAACGCACCACTTTTACGTGTAGTGTTTGTACTTGCACTTTGTTAATTGTTTCGTTTTTTCGGGACACTAGATTTCCTACCGAAACGCCGCAAATCCATTTTCCTTCTTTGTACTTTAGGCATCGTGTTACAATTTATTCGTGTCGGTGGACCGATTTGTTACGCCAAACGACGACCGTCTAAATATTATTTTTGTATCCCTCAGGACCGATGTTTTTTTTTTTTCCGGACGACAAATTACTTTATGTCGTTTTCTGTACAATCATATCTGTTCTAAAGATAGCGTTTCTATACAATTTCCTGAAACAATACAACAAAGTCAGTTTTCAAAATCGTCGCTGTGAAACGAACGTCAAAGTATGTTTTTTTTTTATATGTTATCAGTAACACACACATACGATCCAAGGTTCCACGTTGTTACAGGTTATGTGTGTGTGTGCTTCTCTTAATTACGTGATGTCGTTGAATTCTTATCAAAGTTCCGACAAACAGAGGCGCGCAGTATCCGCCGGAGATGCGGATTTCCTGAGATACGCGTGGCTGGTTGTGTCGATCCCCTAATATCTTTCCTGTTTGTTTATCTTTGAAAAGGTAAAATTAAACTATAAACTATATAACATAATGTTAGCATACTGAATGACGGTATCACCTCAAATGAAAAAACGACCCTACCGTGCAGACTTACAACAATAATAAGTATTTATTATGCATGCAATAATTGTCTTTATTCCTATCATTATCTACTGGTGGTAGGACCTATTGTGAGTCCGCGCGGGTAGGTACCACCGCACTGCCTATTTCTGCCGTGAAGCAGTAATGCGTTTCGGTTTGAAGGGCGGAGCAGCCGTTGTAACTATACTTGAGACCTTAGAACTTATATCTCAAGGTGGATGGCGCATTTACGTCGTAGATGTCTATGGGCTCCAGTAACCACTTAACACTAGGTGGGCTGTGAGCTCGTCCACCCATCAAGCAATAAAATAAAAAAAAATTACATATCGTACCCTTTTGAGATACTTTTCCGGTTCGTTCTTTATTAAATTTATTTCTTTGACTTCGAGTCTAATGACGGAATCATGTGAAGCTTGACGATTATTACGTAAAAAACTCATCGAATAATCTATAATAATATACCTAAAAATAACTCATATGTTTATAACTATTATTATAATATTTCAAGCGTAGATCATCATTATGTAGGCATCCACTGTTTCATATATCTTGCTTCTATATAAATTTGCAACAATAACTTGTCCTGTACTCTCTGAACCCAATGATTATCCGAGAGCTTCAACAGATCGGGGCTTCGGATGGCATAACTATTTTTTTAAATAGCCCTTGTAGAATCTAATCCTCAAATCAAAATAGGTTCTCAATTAGAGAATACAATACTTTAATAAGTGCAAATTATGCTGCTCTTACTTTAATTTATTTTTGCTAATGGATTAATATCTATAGATGATTAAAATCTATAATTTACTGGTGGTAGGACCTCTTGTGAGTTCGCATGGGTAGGTACCACACACCCTGCCTATTTCTGCTGTCAATCAGTAATGCGTTTCGGTTTGAAGGGTGAGGCAGCCGTTGTAACTAGACTTGAGATTTTAGAACTTATATCTTAAGGTGGGTAGCGCATTTACGTTGTAGATATCTATGGGCTCCAGAGTAACTAACCACTTAACACCAAAACGCTGTGAGCTCATCCATCCATCTAAACAATAAAAAATAAAAAAGTTGAATAGTAAAAATGTAACTCAAAACCTCGAGATATTAAGTTCCTCAATTGATAAGCTTAATTTTGTTTTTAGGTACAAATATTAAATAGCTAAAACATTTAATAAGAAAATAAATGACAACGAATTAGATTTCGCATGATCTGCATAAACATACAAAGCAAAAAAAAAAGAAAAATAGAATAAGCACAAACATTTTGTAAAGACTACATACACATCTAATAAAGAAAATGACAATATGGAGCGAAGTTTGTCGAAGCTCTCAAGAACACTTCACACGCAACATTAGGCCCACTCACGACAAATAAAGAACAGAAAAAACATCTCCATCGCTGAATCCGAACGGCCTAACTAAGTGACGGGACATCTTCTATCCGTATACTAATATAATAAATGCGAAAGTGCGTTTGTTCATTTTGAACGCTTTCACGGCTGAACCACTCAACCGTTCATACGATTTTGCACATGCGTTATCAGGGGCACAGAAAAGGACGCAGATTACCTACCTATCATCGAAACAAAAATTATATTTTCATATTATTATGATATAATAATGATCATTGTTCTATACTCTTCGTATATACTG
The DNA here is from genome assembly GCF_030269925.1 of Bombyx mori. Taxonomy (NCBI): domain Eukaryota; kingdom Metazoa; phylum Arthropoda; class Insecta; order Lepidoptera; family Bombycidae; genus Bombyx; species Bombyx mori. The sequence goes on from NC_085123.1 coordinate 9,851,807, forward strand.
CGTTACTTATAATATTTTGTATTCAAGTTTAACAATATTTGCTATGTGTATGTGCATTCTATAATTCTCATGTTGTATGTGGTAGGACCTCTTGTGAGTCCGCGCGGGTGGGTACCACCACCCTGCCTATTTCTGCCGTGAAGTAGTAATGCGTTTCGTTTTGAAGGGTGGGGCAGCCGTTGTAACTACACTTGAAACCTTAGAACTTATATCTCATAAGTAGGTGGCGCATTTACGTTGTGGATGTCTATGGGCTCCAGTAACCACTTAACACCAGGTGGGCTGTGAGCTCGTCCAACCATTTAAGCAATCAAAAAAAAATAATGTTATTTTAGCTGTTCTACACACACTCATCACTTTTAATTATTATTCTCATAATCCTCTCGCAGGTCTGCTGGAAGAAATTTCTTAAAGAAATAAGCAGTGCCTTTGTACATAATTTTCCTATTACTCTGTACTATATCTTCTTTTTTGTGTGTACATAAATAAATAACTAAAAAAATTTTTTTTTTTTCTTTCTACGTTAACGTAAACTAGGTCGCGTGTTAAAGTTAGTATTCATACAAAAATAGATGTCGGTACAATAGCATGTATGTGTGTACATATGTACATATCTATCTCGAAATTGAGAAGCTCGGGCGATTGTTCGATTGAGTTGATTGATTGTTCTTTGTACTGGTGTCGAAAAAGTTTTGTCAAAGTACCGTAGACGTTACGTTAGGTACTTTTCGATGAATATCTATATTTTTAGCATATAAATCAGGGTCGGGGAACTTTTTTAATTATTACCTCAACTTTTTTTGTGTAAGTTGAAAAAAAAAAAACGAAATCGCTTCTTTTTAGCATCTTTCATATTATAGCTCCCAATAAAATACCTGGGTCAATCACGTGAACTTTGTGTTTCCAAATAATGTGTTCTATCTCATTCTCTCGCCGGCTGAATCCCATACATTTATGTGTTTGTGTCTCTATGGACTTATTTTTTCGTTTCGTTTCATCGAGTTTGAAATCACAACGATTCTAAAGAAGTTTCACTTCAATATATACTTTTTACTCACAAAAATTTCATTTTTACCCCCCAAAATTACATTTTACCCCATTTGGGGTAATTTACCTCGGTTCCCCGACCGCTGATATAGACAGTAATAGTCCATTGAATTTCCCGTCGGATCTTCTCAATAAGCCGCCATTCCGATCCCGTACTAGATTCGTTTGCAAAGCAGCTATTAGGAAATCCCACTACTCCTGGCTAATAAGCCCATGCTCGTCACCTGTCTTGATGAAAATTCAAAAGCCTCTGGCCCGCTACGAATCCAATCAAACTAATCTTAAAAACAATATGTTGTTGGTATTATAAGTCCGAAATGCAAGAATTGTACCTCTAACAAGTCATACGTTCCGATTTCCCAAGGTTTTGTTTAGAACTGGATGAAATGCACAACCTCTTCGCAAAAGAAATAGACCAATCCCAATAGCATCCCGGGCTGGCTCTCATGACTATTATAACTATTTAAAAGAAAATTAGTTTCTGTGAAAAATAAAATTCATATTTTCTGTGTCTCCGTATATCTTTAAATACCGAATATCAAAATTTTCGTAGAACCTATGATATGCGGTATAACGTACATTACAAACTTCGCAATACACTTACTGAGAAGTCTAACTTCCTATTTGACCTCCATGTCAAGGCACGCTCCACCCAATAATACGATACGTGGAGCCTAGAGCAAGTTTATGCCAAGCTTTAAAATTAATTAAGTATCTCGCACTATATAAGTCCACATAGCTTGATGCCTTATTACCTGTCTTCGTCATAGGAGTTCGTATAGTTGGATTTAGTATAAATGTAAATCCTTCTCGTGGATACTGAGCTAAATTAAACTTTAATACCATTGTACAAGGCTATTTACTAATATTATAGTTTTCCTTTTGAAATACTAAAATATAAAATAAGTCCACTCGTTACCGATAAAATGGCACAGAGATATGAGAAAGAGACCTAGTTTGAGAATCCAAAACAAGAACTAATATTTTGTGCATTGATTATCGAAATCAATATGTCTCTAAGCTCTTATATCTAAGCGCTATTACAGAGATTATGCGAACGGAACTTGGAGATAGAGAGTTGAAAGCTGGAAAACGATATAAAAGATCTCAAGGATCACAATGTTTGGCAATTATTTGCCCAACTCTGCTCTGTTGTGTAGGAAGACCAAACCCGGACATAGGAGCATACCGGTACGGTAGGCAGCGGCTTGGCTCTGCCCCTGGCATTGCTGAAGTCCATGGGCGACGGTAACCACTCACCATCAGGTGGGCCGTATGCCCGTCTGCCTACAAAGGCAATAAAAAAAAAATAAAAAAAATAAAAACCCCGAGGACTCATGCCCCCGTTACCGACCACCGGCCACTCCGTTACCGACCACCCGATGTTACTGTTAGCTGTTACTACTATTCGTTCTTAGTAGAAGTAAAATATTTTAAACTACCTAAATTTCTAAGTTTATTTCGCCTAATTCCTTAACTACTGGTGGTAAGGCATTTGCGAGACCGTACAGGGTAGTACTACCATATCGCTCATTTTAACATTTGAAGCAATCATACGTTCTACTACGGTATAATATCAGATGAGTCGTGAGTTTACCTCATATCTTATTGTCAGCTACTATAAAACATGAAGCCCTGTCTGCATTTTAATACAAGAAGTCAACGAACCAAATTATAATCTAATCAAATTTACTTTGCTAATGAAATAATCCGTAACAGGTTCACCGAAAATCTCGAAAGTAATTCCATCTTACTTGTGAACATTTATTAGCTTGTTAACTCAGCCGCGGAGGGCTCTAAGGAAAAGACCACACATAAAACATAAATGACGGCGGTGAAAAATCACAGACAAACCACACAAAAATCATTCAAGCTAACGGCATACAACGATCTGCACTTCGGAGGCTCGTGACCTGTGACTCGGCCATTTTTCCCGCTCGCTGCGACAGGCCTCGGTGAAAACAAGCGAAAATGTCTACACAAAAACGCAAGTACACTCGGTACGTTGATATTGAAAACGACGCGAGCACAAACATTTTTGTAATTGTTCCGCAACGTTACAGCCACCGTGTAAATTGCCGTACGAGGAATTTAAATACGGTTGTTCGAGCTTAGGGAACGTACCGACGTGCGCTGGACAATCAGTACTAAGCTAATTTTCATTAATATTCATGTTGTTTACAAACATCGTACATACGAAATAAAATAATAGTTTAAAATTTGATGTTAGGCAGGCTTTACTGGTGGTAGGACCTCTTGTAAATCCGCGCGGGTAGGTACCACCGCCCCGCCTATTTCTGCCGTGAAGCAGTAATTCGTTTCGGTTTGAAGGGTGGGGCAGCCGTTGTAACTATACTTGAGACCTTAGAACTTACATCTCAAGGTGGGTGGCGCATTTACGTCGTAGATGTCTATGGGCTCCACGTAACCACTTAACACCAGGTGGTCAGTGAGCTCGTCCAACCATCTAAAAAAAAAAATTGAATTAAACACATGGACGAGGAATATGAACTGATATGTTATGATTACCGATGACGTCAAAGTGTGAATTGGACTACCGAATTTGAGGAATTATATGAACGTCGGTACCACCATGCTACCTCTGCGAAGCCTTCATCGATTCCGAATTGAAGGGTGGGGCAATAGTGATACAGTAGAGATTTCGACCACACTTCTCAAGAAGGGCGGCGGCGTCCACGTTCAGTGCGCTTAGTGCGAGCTCTTTAAACTTCTCGATAACGTAAAAGTTAACTCAAATTTGTACTTTGTATTAATGTTTCTTGTACGCTATTACAAAGTTAAGTCGTACACTGTGTGCATTACTTATAAAAAAATCTTACGTTACGGACGTTTTTTTCCCGGTTAGGGTACCCCTCCGCATCGTCCCTTAAGGAACTTCGTTCCAAAACCATAAATTTTTATTACCTTTAAATAAATGATGTCTTATCACCTTGTATACTTTAGTAGAAAATAGTGTTAATATAAAATATTGAATCGAACATTTTCATTGCCTTTTTATTCTATACTTTCACATAAATTTCGATGAAATAATAAATAAGCGAACTAACTGTAACTTCAAGACAGAAAGCGCGAACGTGTCTAGTTTTAATTAAATCTTCTGTTTAATACTTTGTGAGAACAAACTATCGAACGTATTTTCTGATTTGTTAAGCTGTCCGTAAGGTGTCTGTCGAAAACATTTTTGTAATTTAAAAATAATAAAAACCTTCACTCTCCTATCCGTAAAATATTTATTGAAAAAAAAAGATGCGTGGTGTCGTGGGACACCTGATAGGAACGAAGATCCTTATTATAAAAATATTAATTTTAAGTTCTATTCGAGGTATAAAGAAAATAAAACTGGAGGTTTCGCAACAGCCCACGGTCATTCGGTAACGTGCGAACTTATTGTGGTACACTTCATTCACGGTTGTTTGCATAAGAGCTAGTGTATTGCGCTAACGAACGCTCTAAGATCGTGGTCTACGAATGATAAAAAAAATGTGTGTGTGTGTGCAAGCTACTCACGGTAGAAGTGAAACATATAAAATATAAAAATAATCGCAAGGATCAACCACTCCGCAGTGCAATGGAGCAGCCGTACCCTGGGAGAATCACCTGCATGATCACGGTATCCCGACGCCAAGTAGGTATGATTTAGCAAGAGAAATACGAGAACGTCTATCAACTGTGTAACATCTCATCACCGCGATTCAGGAATTCTTGAATTTACGCGCAGCGACATCTGTTGATAACAAACTAAATAGAAATAAAATAAACATGGCGCATAACGGAAGAAATTAAGATGGCGCGTAACCGAAAAACGTTACATACGTTTTTTCCTCCCTACGTCGATAAAGATGTTTCACTTCAAATATGTTATTTTTTGTACGTTATTACAAAGTTAAGACGTACACTGTGTGCATTACTAATAAAAATCTTACGTTACGGACGCTTTTTCCGGGTTAGGGTACCCCTCCACATCGTCCCATAAGGAACTTCGTTCCAAATATATCTACATATTATATTAAAATACATACAATGTTATATCAGTACATCACTTACTCATATACTAACATAAGCTTAAAGGATGATTGTAATGATCCTAACGAAGAAAGTTATGAAAAATATACTAAAAAAAACAAAAAGCAATCACTTTTAATAGAGATTTATGATATATATAATAAACTGAACTAAATAGATACAATCGGCTGCCTTTTACATGAAATATCCAAACAACATACACAATTAAAATATTTACGAGCAATTCGCAAATTGTGTATGTACATTTTATTGATGATCCTCATAATGTTATTAGTTTCAGTTCGTCCACTGAATCCTTGATCGGAACACTCGAGCGTAGATCCTCGAATAATTATATTGAAACTCCAGTAATTACGTTATGACACCTAAATTTATATGCTTTGTACTAGACCGCATGATCCCTTAGGAAATTGGGACGAATTCTGTCTCGTACCCGGCGTTACTGACAATCATTTTCGGGACACATTTGTTATATGTTTTTTTTTTTATTGCTTAGATAGGTGGACGAGCTCACAGCCCACCTGGTGTTAAGTGGTTACTGGAGCCCATAGACATCCACAACGTAAATGCGCCACCCACCTTGAGATGTAAGTTCTAAGGTCTCAAGTATAGTTACAACGGCTGCCCCACCCTTCAAACCGAAACGCATTACTGCTTCACGGCAGAAATAGGCAGGCTGGTGGCACCCACCCGCGCGGCCTCACAAGAGGTCCTACCACCAGTAAAATGTTCCGTTAAAGTTTATATGTAGGCGTCGAATGAAATGGAATCCACTAACTCGAATTACTCTGACAAAATTTTCGAGCACTCCGGGCATAACGAAAATGTGTTTTTGCATAATTTCTTGTTTCGCTTCCATTTAGACGTGTTCACGCTCACTGAATCGGTGAAATTCGTTTTAAAAAATTTAAACGCCTCAATAAGTGAATTTGAGGGGAATTGTTGAGAACGATTGCACGCTTCGCTATCGAAATCTTTGTTCAATTAGATCGCTTTGTTTCGGCTCTGTCATATCGTCTGTGCAATGAAGTGACATAAAAAACGACTTTTTAAATGCGTGTTTTCCTCCTGATAAAAGATAGTTTGCTGTCTGAATAGATCCCTGAAACGCGTATTACATATTAGAGGAAGTCTGAAAGTGGCACCAGTGACAGAGAAGCTGAGAAGTGCGCGCTTGGGATGGTATGGACATGTGATGAAACGAAATGAAAATGAGATTGGTAAGAGAGTGTAACTATGAATGTGGAAAGATATAGAGGAAGACATGGATGGATTGCATGAAAGACGATATGTGTAAGAGGGGAGTGAGGGAAGGAGAAAACATGTTGCGCCGACCCCACGTGACTGGGAGAAGGGCAGGAGAATGATGAATAATGAAACGCGTGTTGCATGTTTGTATACTCTTTTGCCTTTGTGGGTGAACGAGCTTACGACTAACCTAGTATTGACGGCTATTGGAACCAATAGACGTAAAAGCTCGCTTGAGACATAAGTTTGAAGTCTCAATCACATTGTATAACTACTCTCAGCCGGAATGCATTCTGCTTCAATGCGTCTTATAGCCATTGTATATTTCAATTGATATTTGGACTCAATGTGGTATTACCGTTGGATTTTATATCTGAGATAGTCTTCCCATCCACTGTAAAAAATATCCTGGTTCTATCTCTTGATTGCACTAATTACGATCGAACATATGACACAGTTATTATCGCGTTAATGACTTCTAATCTCCGTTTGATAGGGAACAGACATGATACTACAAAAAGCCGAGCACTAGATAAGGATTTACGTTGCAATAAACCGAGTCGGCTTGGACCGGATCCAGGCCGGAATCTATTTGCGCACATAAACGATACCAGCACAGAATCCTGAATTGCAAGAGATTTCGCACCCTGCTGACTTCAGATAGGATGCAATTTCCAATTGTGTTGCTATAAAAAATCTTATATATCCATCCGTTGTTTAATATAAATTTATCAACGTTGCTCATTTTAAACAGAATAAAATTAGTTAGTAGTATAATCTTTTTCATGATTGTTTATAAATTTCAACAAGGCAAAGCCTGAAATGTAAAATAAATTTAAAAAAAATTAGCTACCAGGGGAGGTGTGAAATTATTGAAATCCAACCAATCGCTGTTTTTTCTTTTTAATTTGTTATCTTAGAAAAATAATTTTCCCTAAAAAGCATTATTCTAACCCCCCTGTAAAAAATGCCATAATTTAACTTGACTACAATAACTTACGACACCTTACGATATGAGTGACGTCAAATAACATACGAGTATAAAGGTGTAAAGAAATCGACGCGCAAAATTGAAAACTATTTTATAATAATAAAAAAAAAAAATTTGAATTAATAATTACAAGATTGAAAACGTACAGTGCATTTTATGTGAAAACTTTAGTTGGTTTTTAGTTTAAGTCTTAAATTACAAATATAAAATTAAATGTTTAATTCACCTTTTTTTTTATTCTGCCAAAACCGCACTGGACCCCTTTCCATCAAACATCTCCAGAATACAAACATCGCAATATCAACAACTTCGAGTCTCATTGTTAATATAGCTGTGTAAAAGAAAATCGAGAACAAATTACTAATTTTAATTAAACGTTATAGATAAACAATTCACGATAGGAAGCTTTTTAAAGTAAAACAAGCCTTTCCTTGCTTAGCTGGTCGGATCAACTCATGGCCTAGTTTAATCCGTCACTCATGTGATCCGTGCACATCTAGACTGATAAAAAAGTAGAAATTAGATAGGAAATGCAATGCAGAAGGCCTTATGGAGTGTTGTGTGTTGTGATCCATTATTCAGTTGTTCCGTTAAGGCTTAAGATCAATTTTTAATAGAAAATTTACATTACGTCACAGATTTCTGAATCAGCTTAAAACAAACTTGATTAGATGGAAATTTTATTAAGCTAAAACTTTTGTTGGTTGTACCATGAATTTCGTTAAAAATGGAATATTCATTTGAAATAAATTCGAAAGCACCTTCGAAAAGTCTCGTATAACATTCTTAAACGTGGATTACGGCAGCAAGTTTCAGCAGCACAGCGGTAATTCAGAGTTAGTGTCACATTATCGTTAGCATAATCAGGGAAACAGCTGCGGTTCCAGCACTACCCACCTTTTAAGGGGCACAAAAACATCGGAATGAGAATTTAAAGTGTGCCGTAATGGATTTCTTTTCATTCGACTCGGTGTTTGAACTTTTACGACGGCTCTAGCCTTTACGAACACAAAAAGCCAGTTTTCTGTAAAACATGGTTACATCTAGACATTTTAAAATGTTGCCAGAACACGATTTTGCGTGTGCGTCATACCGATGTATTTTGAAAGACTTGCCGAATTAATTTACACTTTAATTTGTAGCGCGTAGAGTGATGAATAATAATTAATGAATCTTTGCAAGTACATGTCTTAAGTCTTTGAAGTCTGTGATCCTATTTAAGTTACAAGTAAATTAAATACTGGCACAAAGTTACGAAATGGCATACTAACTACGCCACGCTCGTAATACTTTACCTAAAGTTCATAAGTAAGATAGGGCGATGTTTAATTTTAATGCAGTCTGCTACTTTAAGTTTCAAGATAGAAACGAAGATTTTTACTACCTTCTAGTATAGACTGGCACACGGTGGTGAGTGGTCACTGATATTAGTGGTCATTGATAAAAAAAAATATCCTACCTATGCTGATAGCCTTGAGAGGCTATTTCAGCTTCACCCTAACATGAAGGTGAGCTCACGGGGCTCAAACTGGAAGCGTTGCTAACACTGGCCCAAGCAAGAGCAGTGCTTCGCAGAATCTACCACCGGATCGGAAACGCGACCCACTTAGAAGATTCGGCGAGAAACTCAGTGGGCTGTGTCTATGGGTTAAATTGAAATTAGAAATGCCGTGTCCACAGCCGAAGTCTCACGCCGCTTCTTATGTACGTAACGCGAATTATGTAAGTGAGTGCCTTTTCAAGACCCCCACACATACATGTGACATATATAATGTAGGTATGTTATAGCTATTCACCAAACTGATCAATACGCAGGATTGGTAAAATTTAATTTATCGTAATAAAGATATTAATATTTAACAAACGCGTACAAAAAATCGTAAAAAACATCCAAATCGTTCACATAGAATTAAATTGGTTTGTGAATACGATTTGTATATGTACTAATGCTTTTTCATTTCAATTTCCGCTCGATTTATTCCGGGTTTTAAGATGATAAAAACAAAAGATCAACGGGTCTGAATTTGGAAACCCCATCTCTTTGAAATGGCCACGCTGCTATTCAAGGCAACTCCGTAAACAGATTAAGCCGGCAGTGAAAGTGTGGCGAGGATGAAGACGAAACAAAGACTAATGTCCGCTTTAAGGTGTAATGGCTGACAGCACTTCGCTCTATGCTGTAATGACGGCCATTTCGTTATAAATGAAAACAAGTGGTTTAACCGAGGAACTGCCTAATGACATTATTAAGGCCGCAGGGTGGCTCCAAGCCAAACGTGTGAGATAAAACTTTTATAATGTTTAATTAAAATTTTGGCTAATGAGGAGCACCCTGTACGACAAGATCGTCCTTAATACTTACACTCATTAAATTTATTGTTAGATTCTTACGCTCATTCGCAAATTAGGACATTCAAAATGTATTTATAATGGTATTGCCTTTAAAAGTAAATTGTTTCTATTATGTATTTTACCTACAATCAATTAATTTAATGACGCAAGAAACACGGCTTCCCAATTTATTTTCCTTGGTGTTATATTAATAAGTATAATAAGTAGGGTTAGTACAAGAAGTACCTATGTTATTATTTGATTTGGCTTATAATTACATTGTCGGCCGCCTTTCTTACGTCAAAGCAATTCACCCACTGTAGGTCTTTTTTTCGGACAAGAAGCCGATTCTCATAGGAGTCTTGCGAAGCGCCCGCGTCTAGGAGGCCATGCCCCCGCCAGGGGACATGAGGATCCAGAAGCATCTAGGTATGAACTTGACGATCTGTAGATGTTGAGAAAAGACCGCGGGCCCCAGGTGTTTTTTAGGATCCTACCCCTTAAATGACGACTCCCCTTGCGCTCTCTGACCCGACGTCCGATCTCCGCCCGAGGTCAGAAACCGGGCAGACTGAGGTGAGTCATACGGTCAACACTACAATCAGACTCAAGGCGCCACACCGAGGATGCCCGATCGACGAATCATCGAGGTGATCATCAACGATCCATGAAGCAGGTCTCCGCGGTGGTTACGGTATCTCAATACGAATTCCGTGATAATTTCCATTAAAAATTCAAAATAAACTAAATATAAAAAACAAACACGAGATTTCTTAATTGATTTAATCGGAACAATAGCAGCTATATAACTCTAATCGGGTGAATTTATAACGTGGCAGGTGGCACAGACGCGAACACATTACGTTTTAATAGACTCTGAGTTATACCTCTTTGTTCCGAAGCGTTTAATCTATTTGTATTTTTTTTTTTTTTCGATTTCGACTGATTACACGGTTAGGGATTTTTTTATTAAAATAATAATTTGGCGCCAATAGCGTAATATGACATTGATAAAAGAAAAAATCTAGTAGATACAGTCCGCATGTACGCCTTAGAAAGTTTACAGGACATCTACACAAGTTATATCTTAACAATTATACAGTCTTCTTCTTCTGAGTGTCTAGTTTGAAATATTGATCACTCGCAGCACTATGCTTCTCCACCTCTTCCTGTCCTCAATGCTTACAGTCAAACTTTGAAATTAAATAATTAACAAAAGCCCATTAAAAATGTACAGAAAGAAAAATCTCCATGTGTAAAACTGGAACATCGGCTAAGGGACACAGATTCCCTGGGGGACCGGCTCCTTGAGCTATATAATGGCTGCTTGGAGTCGGGACGGTTTCCGTCGCTCTGGCGGACGGGTAGACTTGTGTTGTTGAGGAAGGAGGGGCGCCCGGTGGATACAGCCGCCGGGTATCGTCCTATCGTGCTGCTGGACGAGGCGGGAAAATTGCTGGAACGTATTCTGGCTGCCCGCATCGTTCGGCACCTGGTCGGGGTGGGGCCTGACCTGTCGGCGGAGCAGTACGGCTTCCGGGAGGGCCGTTCGACCGTGGATGCAATTCTTCGCGTGCGGTCCCTCTCGGACGAGGCCGTTTCTCGGGGTGGGGTGGCGCTGGCGGTGTCTCTTGACATCGCCAACGCATTTAACACTCTGCCCTGGACCGTGATAGGGGGGGCACTGGAGAGGCATGGAGTGCCCCTCTACCTCCGCCGGCTGGTTGGGTCCTATTTGGGGGCCAGGTCGGTCGTATGTACCGGGTACGGTGGGACCCTTCATCGTTTTCCGGTCGTGCGTGGTGTTCCGCAGGGGTCGGTTCTCGGCCCCCTCTTGTGGAATATCGGGTACGACTGGGTGCTGAGGGGCGCCCTCCTCCCGGGCCTCCGCGTTATTTGTTACGCGGACGACACGTTGGTCGTGGCCCGGGGGGATGATTTTAGGGAGTCTGCCCGTCTCGCCACAGCGGGAGTGGCCCTCGTCGTCGGAAGGATAAGGAGGCTGGGTCTCGACGTGGCGCTCAATAAATCCGAGGCTCTGTGGTTTCACGGGCCGCGGAGGGCGCCACCCGTTGACACCCACATCGTGGTTGGAGGCGTCCGGATAGGGGTCGGGGTGCAGTTGAAGTACCTCGGCCTCGTGTTGGACAGCCGGTGGGCCTTTCGTGCTCACTTTGCGGAGCTGGTCCCCCGATTGATGGGGACGGCCGGTTCTTTGAGCCGGCTGCTCCCGAATATTGGGGGACCGGATCAGGTTGTGCGCCGTCTCTACGCGGGGGTGGTGCGATCGATGGCCCTGTACGGTGCACCTGTGTGGGCTGAGCCGCGCAACCGGGCCACTATGGCTCGGTTCTTGCGCCGGCCGCAGCGCACCGTTGCCATCAGGGTCATCCGCGGATATCGCACCGTCTCCTTCGAGGCGGCGTGTGTTTTGGCGGGGACGCCGCCATGGGAGCTGGAGGCGGAGTCGCTCGCTGCCGACTATCGGTGGCGCAGCGAGCTTCGTGCTCGGGGCGTGGCGCGTGTCCCCGAGAGTGAGCTGCGGGCGCGGAAGGCCCATTCTCGGCGGTCCGTGCTCGAGTCGTGGTCGAGGCGATTGGCCAACCCCACGTGGGGGCTACGGACCGTCGAGGCGGTTTACCCGGTCTTTGATGACTGGGTGAATCGTGGCGAGGGACGTCTCACCTTTCGTCTGGTGCAGGTGCTGACCGGGCACGGATGCTTCGGGAAGTACCTGCGCCGGATAGGGGCTGAGCCGACGACGAGGTGTCACCATTGTGGACACGACCTGGACACGGCGGAGCATACGCTCGCTGTCTGCCCCGCTTGGAAGGTGCAGCGCCGTGTCCTGGTCGCAAAGATAGGACCTGACTTGTCGCTGCCTGGCGTCGTGGCGTCGATGCTTGGCAGCGATGAGTCATGGAAGGCTATGCTCGACTTCTGCGAGTGCACCATCTCGCAGAAGGAGGCGGCGGGGCGAGTGAGGGAAAGCTCTCCTCACTACGCAGAAACCCGCCGCCGCCGAGCAGGGGGTCGGGACCGGGGTCGTATCCGTGACCTGGCCCCCTAAGAGCTAGGGGTCCCACCCGTTTTGTGCGGGGAGGGGCCCAGACGAGGGGTGGCGTGCTCTGCACGCTCACCCGCAATAGGAAGCCGGGTGATGGTAGACCGCGTTCCCCCGACCGCTCTGGGGGAAGGTGTAACGCGGCGCCATCAAAGCGGGCTCTCGGCCCGCTGAACGAGGGAACCGGTGGTCGTTTCGCTGGCGGCCACCGGTCCGGCGTCCGTGGGACGGTGGGATGGATGTAATGTGCTCTGCGTCAACCCTGTCCCGCCGTTTCAATAGCCCCGACTGGGCTCCGGCCCGGTCCGAGGTAGGGCGCCGGTTGTGAGCGGCAGGAGTTTTTAGTGAGGTTCAACTCCCACATACCCCACCTGCCGCGCGGGTGGGGATCCGGCGATTTTCTCCTGTGGAAAAAAAAAAAAAAAAAAAAAGGGACACAGATTAGTGGATCGTTCTCTTCATTGTTGAAAGACGTGTCTAGTTTGAAATATTGATCACTGGCAGCACTATGCTTCTCCACCTCTTCCTGTCCTCAATGTTTACAGTCAAACTTTGAAATTAAATAATTAACAAAAGCCCATTGAAAGTGTACAGAAAAAAAAATCTCCACGTGTAAAATAGGACAATCGGCTAAGGGACACAGATTAGTGGATCGTTTTATTTAAATGGTCGTTCCTAATAAATTAGCCGGATATCATGTCGCGCCATCATAGCGAACTCTGATATAAGGGCACCATTCGATATCTTTGCACATAAATTTCATTTATCTTCCACGTTTGGTACAATTTGCTTCCCCATTCCGCCTACATGATGTGTAATAAATGTTTACACTCCTCTTACGTTTGGTCTCTTCCCGACTTGTAGAACAAATATTTTAAGGAATATAACTGTGATATTATATTAACTGGGATAAGCTACTGCAATCTATATAATATATAAAAATGAATTGCTGTTCGTTAGTCTCGCTAAAACTCGAAAACGGCTGGACCGATTTGGCTAATTTTGGTCTTGAATTATTTGTGGAGGTCCAGAGAAGGTTTAAAAAGTAAAGATAAATATGAAAATGCCCGGAATTAAGTAAAAATAACAATTTTGTTTTTCATTTGATCTGTCCCCCTTCGGACGGATTCTTTTTGTTTGTTTTATATTTATTTTATACAAAAGTTTAGATCTTTTATTTATCGATTGAAGCATTACGAAGTCTGCCGGGTCAACTAGTTCCAAATAAATTTTATTTCGATATTTAATAAGTTCTTAGTATAATTTTTTTATGATTACAATTTCATATAGCGCTTGCCAAAATCATGTTCAAAGATTCCGTTACAAACTAACATCCATATTAAGCTTATTAAAAAAGAGACAACGGGATCATCTAACACAATTCCTCGAAGCGCTGACATCTCGTCGGTCAGTGAAATAGTTCTATTACAGAAAACCTTACCATACTGAAAATGTATTAACATTTTTAGACTAGAAACTAAAACAGAAACCCAATTAATTTATCCGTTTAACAATGAAAATTCAATTAGCAATAGTTCGAACAAAAGTAACGCTGGTAAAACATCGCTATTCTAAGTTTCGAGATTGACTACAGTACTGAGTTGGTTTGTACAAATGAAATTTAACCCAGTTTTGTACGTTTCAAATGACGCCGAGCGACACTAGTTTTGAAATTTCATTAAAATCTCTCCCACAATTCTCGGTTAGACCACAAAACCTAAAGCAAATGTATTTCCTAACTCTAATTTGGTAACTTGTTATGATTTTTTTGTGCTTTTCAGGATATTATTAAAATAATCCTTCTACTCATATCTGTTCATAAAATATTTATAAGTACCTATACCATGCAGGCCACGCTTTTTTTTTACAATAATATCATTTTTTCTTACACTATTTTAAATTCAAATTTATTAAAATTTATTTTCCAATTTTTTAGTTGGATTTTCTATAAAAGCGTTTTTTGTTAGTTTTTTTTAAACTATTATTTATTTATTTGTTAAACTAACGATGGATGGTAGCTATTATTATGTAAGATATTTGTGTATACATAAATCATACCGTAACAGCCAAGTTAAGTTAATATTTTCCATTTCACTGGACTTTTTACTTTACTCAGAACATCAATTTGATGTGAAAAAAAATTTAATAAAAAAATTCTCTGTGGCTATTATTAAGAAGATACAGGTATACGATTAGGTATCTCCCTCTCTCAAAATTGGAATTTGGTGCGAGCCCAAACGAATTGGCACTATACATCCTATTTTGATGCAAAACAAACTTGTACCAATACATTTGATATTGCAATTTTACCTTTTTCTTAGGCTATACTAACCACGTAATAAGGTAAGCAGTAAGTATATTAATAACTGGGAGTAAACAAAAGTAAAACTGCTTAGATATTCTAGCTTCAAAGATACCAAAATAGATTACACTAAAAACAAATTTAGTAATGACATGTTTCGACTTTAATACATAGACCAAACTAAGAAACTAAATTCATACATACATATATTAGTAATGTTGAACAAGTGCTTCTTAAACATAATAGGTATACTTAGCTACCAAATCGCATTATTCTTAATCAAAGTGATCGATGATAGCCTCGAATTACTTCAGATAAATAGTTGTGCCTAATGATGCTTCGACGTTATAATCTTCACAAAATACTTTTTAGTATTATGTACTGACAAATTTGTATATACATATGTGCTTAAATATAAATGTCAGTATTGATGATCTCTATAGACTTCGAGACTTCTGTATCCATTTCGAGGAAATTTTGAGGAAATCTTCAGGTTGACATAACGAGTGGTCGTGTGAATTTTGGCAGCAATTCGGTCATAATTAAATCGAAGATCGTTCAGCAAAACGGGCTGGAGTTAACTCCTCCTCCTTTCGTCGATAATCCTCAATGCTGAGGGTTGTGGCCTCATGAGACTTTCACGGGAAAAAACACATAATAGGGTCCCGCGTCCTTCCACGGCGTTGCTTTTGGAAGAGGTTTAGTTCTTCGAGGCCGCTGAAGCCTTATTTGGGTCCGGCCGAAATTCGGCGTTGACTCTTTTACGATGGAAAGGTCGAATTCAAACTTAGCCCTCCTCTTTTCTCATCCTGACTTGGAACCAGCATGGGCGGAGCTAAACAAACTAGTATTTAATTAGAAGTAGTCACGCGTTCCGGTATGAAGCATGGGAAGTCAGTTATACTTTTTTTTTATTGCTTAGATGGATGGACGAGCTCATAGCCCACCTGGTGTTAAGAGGTTATTAGAGCCCATAGACATCTACGACGTAAATGCGCCACCCACCTTGAAATGTAAGTTCTAAGGTACAGTTACAACGGCTGCCCCAGTACAGTTACAACGGCTGCTCCACCCTTCAAACCGAAACGCATTACTGCTTCACGCCAGAAATAGGCAGGGTGATGGTACCTACCCGTGCGGACTCACAAGAGGTCTTACCACTATTAAAACAACTTCAGTTTCATGGATGGCGGTATTTACGTTGTGATGTTTAAGGATAACCACTTATCAGAAGGTAATTTGTACGCCTATTCTCCATTAAGAGCTAAAAAAACACTCGATTTAATTGACTAAAAAATCAAAAACAATCTCTTAAAATAAGTAACAGTGTCCATCTACTACTGAAACCTCATAATGATATTCGTATAATTACTTTTATCACATCAAACTGTTACAGCATATTTCCCTGGAAAAAATATAGGGCGTTAACGAAGCTGCCAGCGTGTGTACAATTAACAATTTCGAACGTACCCATAAAAAAACTGCAAACACAATTACTTCCGAGCGAATGTTGTTCAAATTAAAATTGTTACATAAGAAAAAAATATGCGTTACAGTTAAATCATAATAACCTAAAAATACAGTATATAAACATTTTTTTAATGGAAATGGGACTTAATACGCTTCTTTTTGTCTGTAGTTTTTTTTATTTCTAGTGAATGCAAATTGAAGTGGCAGTTTCTTCGCGACAGTACAACAAAATAAACGTCAGCACAATGAGTTTCATTAAGTTATGTGACAGGAGTAATTTTAATTTAACTCAAAATGTCAGGAATGCTTTTAACGCTGGGTCTATTTTTAGACTAAATGGAGAATAAAACATACGTCTCGAATTGAAAATCTCCTTTATCTTTAATTTCATTGGTTAAGTTAAAAAGCTTTCAGCGCATCATGTGTGGCCCACCAAGGAGCTACTGAAGTCCACCATGCCCCCACCAGTCGAATTCTATATTGTATGAAGATAACACTCCTCTTCCAACCAGAATGAATATCAGCAGAAAAGGCTAGAGAGCATACTTCACATCGTATCTTGTAAATCGGCTTAAAAAACTTCTGAAGTAGTCAATGACATTGAAACTTAATTGCGAAACCCGATAATGTCTCAAACGTTAATGATCTGATCGAAAGTAATTTAATTAATTGACTCGAAAGTCGAGGTGTCTGAATGAAAAGATAAAAAGTGGTCGCCCTTAATTTTCTTAATGTTACGACGTATTAACAATGAGGCTGCGGAATGTATATTTCAATTGTTTGTATAATGTGATTATTAGAATCGTAAATGGTAGGACCTCTTGTGAGTCCGCGCGGGTTGGTACCACCTATTTCTGCCGTGAAGTAGTAGTGCGTTTCGGTTTGAAGGGTAGGGCAGCCGTTGTAACTATACGGAGACCTTAGAACTCATATCTCAATACTCATAGGTGGGTGGCGGCATTTACGTTGTAGATGTAGATTAAATTAAATTTTAATTTAAATAAGATTCCTATCTTACAATGCTTAAAAAGACATATCCTCATCTGTAGGCGGCGGCTTCACCTCGCCATAGGCATTGTTGATGTCGATAAGACATGGACCATGCGCTAATATGTCATTATTGTTTTAATTTTTTATTGGAATAGAGTTCGTAGTCAATCTTATTTTAAATAGAAACTTTTTACCTTTCTTTGGCTGGTTTAATCATGATGATGAAATCGAAGTAATACTGTACGAGATAGGCTTTCAATTAAATAATATACCTTATTATTTAATTGAAAGGTTATCTCCTTCTTAATACAGCGCAGAAAGTTGATACTACTCTTAATGTGTATTTTACTAAGAAACGAAGAATACGCGTACATGACGAAAGAAAATAATTTCATTGTTCGCAAAAGTTTTATAATGGCTTCAAGCAAATCAGTTCCGTGACAAAAAATTATCCGAATTATCCGATCTGTATTTTATTGGGAATTGCCGTTCCGCCGCGTTATGGATTCCCCGCTGTGTCAAGTGATTAACTTGAGGACATGAATAAGTTTGTATCGGGAACGCTCCTCGCGGGGCAACTTTCCCCGTACATAAATTATCGCGGAACAAGACGCTTCAGAATTTATGAGACTCGCGTACAGTACGGCCATGTTTAGCTACCAATAACTCAATAATCCCATAAGAATTGGTGACAATTGACAGCCAAAAATATTCGCGAGCTGGCTGGCATGTTTATTGGATTTATTAATACTTTTACGGTCGGGTAATAGAACTTAATGCTGTACCATTGACTTTGGTTATCCTGTCAGAATTTGGTAGGGAAGTTTTGGACAGACAACAAGTATTTTTTTACCATAAACCTACTGTTATATTGCATATATTGTTGCATTTATAAAACCCTCTTGAAGTTATCAATGTTGCTTTGTATAAACTAAATCGTGAATTTGAATTAAGGCTTATTCTCAAACAGAGACGAATCTGAAATAGTCTTATGAATATTTTCTTTGACGTTCTTGATCAATCCAACTTTGATTATTAAGAGGCTATCAGAGAATATGGCTCTATGAATAGAAAAGTATTTCATGATAGGATCTTTTATCGTCTATGCTGGCCGACTCTGGAATTTCGGCTCTAATTTTTTTATGATCCATTCCATTTTAAGATTATCTGAAAGAAACCGCTATTTGCGAGTAATTGATATAATATTGACTTTAAAAAAATTATGTAACAAGAATTTACTATCTATTTAAAGATGATGTACTAAATTGGTGGAAAAATTTTCAAGGTGGATGGCGCATTTACGTTGTAGATGTCTATGGGCTCCACTTAGCACGAGGTGGGCTGTGAGCTCGTCCATCCATGTAAGCAATAAAAAAAAATTGTGTTATTGTTATAGGAAACAAAGAACGGTCTAAATTTAAGGCAAAAAATTATCCAAGTCATCATTTAGCCCAGAAATATTACAATTTTATTTGTACTCCCACATCACAGATATCTATACTAATATTATACAGAGGAAAGATTTGTTTGTATTGAATAGGCTCCGAAACTACTGAACAGATTTGAAAAATTCTTTTACTGTTTGGAAGCTACACTATTCACGAGTGATATAGGTTATAATCTATTTTGAAAAAAACATTAAAAAAACATTTGAAAAAACATTATTGGATTTTTATTAAGGATCCTCCTTAATAAAAATCCAATAATGTAACCCAAGATGTAAAAAAATTACCTAAAATAATATCTTTACATCGCATGCCCTGCAAAAACTATTGATGATAGAATTAAATAATGTACTAAGACTTTGTAGAACACATTATTATTTACAAAAAGTGTCGCGATAGCATATGTCTAGCAATTATAGTTACGCCGCAATAAGTGTTCTTTTATTTAAAAAAATATAAAACTATGTCAAATATCGTTGAAATTTTCGTTAAAGACCCGAGCGGAGCCGGAGCGGGCCGCTAGTGTTAAATAAATGAATACCGCATTATTTTAAGTATACACAATTACTGGTTGGAGAGCTTATTGGGAGCATGTATAGGTAACGTCATCCTGACCATATTGCCGCGAAGGAGTATTGCGGTCCGGTCTCAATATGAGTAATAATGGTTTTAACATATTGTACATGCGCTCCAGTAATCTGTGAACACGGACAAGAATAAGTAATACATAGACATTAAAAAACATAATGATAAACATATGCTCAATTTTCTTTTATCGCTTAGATGGGTGGACGAGATCACAACCCGCCTGGCGTCAAATGGTTACCGGAGCCTATAAACATCAACAATGTAAATGCCGCGACGCACCTTGGGACATGAAAAATTATAAGTCTCAGTTATATAGTTTAACTGCTGTCCCACCCTTCAAACTGAAACGCATTACTGCTTTAAAGCAGCAATAGGCAGGATGATGATACCTACCCGTACATTTCATTACACGATGTTGTTCCTTCAGCGTGGTAGTAATTTGTGAATGTGTGTCGAGTATACTGGAAACATTCGAACACCGTTGCATCACTCGATACGAATGCATCGGACGTCTTAATTGAGGCCGTCAGCGCAAAATGGTCTAAGCTTACCATAGTTAGTATGGAGGTTCGAATTTACCTTTACAATATGTCGTAAGCAAAAAATACGCGCTAAAATGATGCTTACAAAGTCATCTGATTCTGTTGTCTATGTATTGAAACTAGGGATAGGCCGATATTGCATCAAAATTTATTATGTTTTAAATAAGTTGCAATACATAAACATGCATATGAATTGTGGATTTGGCCACTTTTGCGTTAACGGCCTCAATTATCCTGTAGACCACGACGACTGCACTGACATTTGACATCGACAAACTTTTTACATAATACTTTTACTTTTTTTATTCAGTAAAATTATTTGTGTTAATAACACAAGAGCGAGCATCGAAATCATTTCAACTTTGACTATCGCTGCACGAAACACGATTACAAAGATTCTCAACTTTTAAAAGTCGCATACTTGCCAAATGCGAAAGAAACCCTGAACTGTCATTCTTAAAGTTAAACAGTATGAAGATAACAAAACGGCATCAATTTTGAATTCTTTTTCCTATTACGCCATTTAGGTATTCACTGCCCAGATGATTTTATAAGAGACTAGCTGACACGGCAGACTTCGTAATGCCTCAGTCGATAAATGAAAGACCTAAACCTTTGTATAAAATAAACTTAAAACAAAGAAAGGAATCCGTCCAACATTAAAGGGAAAACAAAATTGTTATTTTTATTTAATTTTTCATAGTTATCTACCTTTTAAATCTTCTCTGGACTTCCAAAAATAATTCAAGACCAAAATTAGACAATTATACAATAATAACAACAACAAATTAGACAATAATTCAAGACCAAAATTTTTTCAAAAGTGCTGTTTTATTTTAAAAGTTATTATTAACTAGCTAGTAAATAAAGAAATAATCATTCACAAAAAGTATTTTGTTTACCCGCACATACCTATATTATATGAAAAGAATATATCGGCAAAGCCTAATCTGGGGACCGCTGACATTACATTATTTAATCATATACATACATAGTTGATTCAAATATGACATCTCGACATTACAGGCTGTAAGATTGGATATTGGAAATTCTCACCTTTGATATATTAAATATTTGAAATTGCAATGTTTTCTTTGAATGTGCTTTGAAATATATTTTGCCATTATTTTTAATAATTTAGATTTCTTCATATATTTGATTTAAAAAGTATTGCCTAGAATACGAGAGCAAGAAAAAAAAGCTGCACACGACAAATGACGAAACCTTTTTTTTTAAAAGTAGATACGATTTTTCGATTGAGATATTCTATTAGATACAAATTTTACATCTGATAACGAGTCGACTACGCTGAATAACACCAAATACACATATTTTGTTATTATAAGTAATAAATAAACAATTTTCCACATCATAAATTGCGTGTAACAACAAGAAAACTGCAAATTTATGCAGATTCAGTTGCGAAACCGTGACTACCAGGGACCGATGCCCCACGATAACGCCGTATCCAATGTATTTATGTAAATATTACTACATTATGTATATTAAACCGAGATTTTTCTATTACAATTCATGTATGGTAAGACAGAAAATGGCATGCCTTACTTTATAAGATTTGTGGTAGGACAGGACGAATATATGTATAACGATATATGATTGTGCTATGTCAGGAGAATATAAGTCAAGTACACATTTAGAAGCAATGGAGGCTTTTAGAAAAAATATAGTGTAATCTGCTTGTCATACGATTTATTCTAGAATTTTTGCCATATACAATTTATATTTCGTATGTGTTCTGGTCTTCCGACTCTCAATGGATTTGTCCTTTGCATTGGGTAAGACGTTTTGGTAGTTTAATTAAATCAAAACTTTTTATTTGCGTAATAACTGGCTGGATGGTGAGTTATACACCCGCATAAGTATGTACTTACCATTACCGTATCTATTTCGGTCGGGAACAAACGATGCATTTCAATTATGGAGAGACAACTGTTATTCAATACAATTGAAACTTAGACCCCCAACTCTCAAAGTGGTTTTGCGTTGGGATGTCTATGAAGCTCCGGTGTCTACTTAACATCACATGGGTCGTGACCGCTTTGAACAATCTAAGCAATAAAGAGAAAAGAAAAAAGTAGTCTTGCTTTCCGCTCTTAAGTAGTCTCGCCTTCTGGTTTTCAAGGGTTGGAAAGCTGTTACATAATAGATTGAAATTCAAGCCTTGCAATCTTGCATTTAAAGGGTGCATTTCATGAAAAAAAACAACGGAATAAAGACTATAATTTGGCACAATATTTCTACTAAAATTAATTTAGTACGTAACGCATCCCACTAAAATAATTATAATATTAAATTCTGTGTCATGGAAATCAAGTCATCTTTTTAGATATTTTTTTAATTCGAAATTGCTTTATAATAGAATCCATTAAAGCGTTATTCTCTAACAAAACACTATTAAATTGGAATTTAATCCCCCTCGAGGTTTCCCGGAGTGTTTCCATTGATCGAACAAAATTTGACTAATTTTGCAAACCAAACTGTGGCTTTTCTTTTTGAAAATGGTTATTGGCTAAGTCATATATTTTTAACGAATTTTATGAAAACACCATCGCAGCGAAATTATTTTTTTACTATTAACAACGACCAACAATTGAGTTTGGTTTGGTCGTATAATTAGTAATTGTACAGTTATATTAATGGGCTGGTTGGTATTAATGAATTAAGCTTTTATTTAATTTTTATCGCATCTTATTTCATTAAGGGCTCATCTCAATTTTCTTTTGTTAATAGTATTAATAAAATTTTTATTCAGATTTATATTTAATCAATCTTATGCAAAACTTTTTAACAGTAAAATGACCAAATCCGGTATGGAAATGATTTTAACCCTGGATTCTAACTAGTAATCACAGGTCTCCGCCAACATCATAAAATATAGACGATGCTGGCGTAGCTACGGGCGGAAGTGAGTGTAAAATACCCGGCACTAAACTATATATTATTACAGTTTTTTTTACCTGAATGTTTTAAAAGGCGTCTTAGATTAAGACATAAATGAAACTTCATCATTTTATTGGCTCGTTTTTTATACGATTTTAGATTTACGTGGAAAAGCCACGAAAAAATGTTAATTTAATAAGCTTTTAATTCGATTTTTGTGTACTTCCGGTTTAATACATTTGTAAAGGATGGCATTTATACTATTGGCACAAAAAAGCAATATTTTTTGATAATGAATAATATTCATAAAGTATTTAAAATGAAAATAATAATATTAATTATCCTTTGTTACAATTAGTACTTAATTAAATAACTAAATATGTAATAGTAATGGCAGCACTGCAGATGACAATGATTTTAACAGTATGAAAACTGACATAATGCGCATGACTATGCCCGTCCATAAGGCTCGTGAGTGGAAGAGAGAGCGAAATACTCGCTTCACCGCTCCGATTTTTTATGACCCAAACTGCACGGACAAAATAATTCTACTATAGTAAATTAGCTTTGCAAGCCTTCGTTTGTCGCAAATATGTGACTAATTCGTTCAAAATGTTAAAAGTACCTATCTCTGACACACATTTTTACACATTTACAAAGAAGAAAGAACATACTATATAATATGTATATGTACCTAGGTAGCTCTGCAATTGCTAAGGGTACCTACTCGAGTACTATTAGAGGTGTATCCTTGGTTCATCTATGATAATGAAACTAAAAATGTTAATTAAAAACA
Source organism: Bombyx mori (assembly GCF_030269925.1). Taxonomy (NCBI): domain Eukaryota; kingdom Metazoa; phylum Arthropoda; class Insecta; order Lepidoptera; family Bombycidae; genus Bombyx; species Bombyx mori. The sequence continues at coordinate 9,875,566 of NC_085123.1, forward strand.
TATCGTTTACCTATTTTTTTCAATTTGTTATAGTCCGTGCCTACAAAAATCAGAGACATCTATTTATTAATAGATAACCTCAAATTATAAAGTAAACACGTTGATATCTTTTTTTTGTGACTTTCTAATACCAAAAATATTTCTGATTAAGCTTAAGCTATGTTATTCCTATCGTTTTAGTATTTTTTTGTTTCTAGACGCCTCAAATAGATATCAGGTAAAATGTTGTATAGAAAGCTGCCATTGTTCTTTAAAATAAACCGAGCAAAAGGAACAAATATTGAATCCACATCATCATTACTCCGCAAAACCTACTCGGCGACACTTTTCTGAACTACAAAATTTATTCATGTAAATAGATCGAATTCTCAAGGAGATTTTAATAAAAGAATTTCTAATAAAAGTGGTTTAACGCACGTCCATTCTTCGTACTTCAAACACTATGGATAGATCATTGGCAGGGCTCCAGAAACGTCTCGTCTTAAGTATCGACAAAGAATATTAGCACAGTGGAGTAACATTAAAAAATATCGTTATGGCGGTGGTGTGGTTAGATGTTTGATGTTTCGATAGTAAAAGAGAATAAAACGATACTGAATTTTTTTTTAAGTCAGCTTATCAGGAATTTTTTAGGGACTAAAAATTGAAATGATATTGAAGATAAATTTAATTTATAATGTGAACGAGTGCGAGAGTGGAAATATCATTAGATCGGCCGTAACACTAATTTCGTGATAGATCTAATTACGAACCTATAACCTTATAACAAGAAATAATCGGAGTCTAATCACAAATTCACCAGGCCCAAACCTAGGATTCGCTGTATGGTGCGCACGAAAGACTGATATATATATGTCGTGGTTAACGACTTTTAGTAATATTAAGACGTTGTTTTGACTATTATTTTAAATGATGAAATGTTGTTTTGATAAATATCACAAAATGTAGGGTAGACTCCGTAACGCCACAGTATAAAATGGCGGTACGTGGACAACATATAATTAAATATACAAATTTAATATTAACAACCAGACAAAGACCAAGCAAACTTGTTCGTCACACTACTATGTGCCCAATATAAGAGTCAACCATAACCCATGGCTTGCCAGTGACGGGCGCTAGATTCCACGCCACCGAGCTTTCAAGTGAGACTACTGTTTTAAGCTCTACTTGCCAAATCGTTTCCTTACTGACGACAGCTTTTTATTTGCAAGCATTTACGGTTCTGTTCTCAGATTCAAATTACCATTCATTTTATGAATAAGTTTTCTATATAAAGGTTTTCGCTAAACTAGTGGTCCCCTGGTAGTCGAAATTCGACTATAGCTATTGGAAATTATAAGCTTGTACACTATTATGATTCTATTGTCAAGGACTATTAAACTTCTTTAATCACAGATTTCGTCAAGACTACACTTTAGACAAATATTAATAAAGAGAAAACAATATTTAATCTATTCTCAATTTGACAGACTATAACTGACAGACTGCAAAGAAAAGTTTGACAATAAACAAATAGTATGCATGCGTGTGTGTGTCAAATACATGGTAGTGTGTGTAATGTTTTCTTTATTGATTTAATGTATCTTTTATGATCTGATCTGATGATATTATCTTTAAAGATACATTAAATCAATAAAGAAAACATTACACACACTACATACCATGTATTTGACGCACACACGTATGCATACTATTTATTGTCAAACATTTGTTCTTGACGTCTGTTGTAAAATTGAGAATAGATTAAATATTGTTTGTCTTTTATTAATATTTTTTATAGTATAGTCTTAGCGAAATTTGTAATTATAGAAGTATAACATACAATCATAATAGTGTACAAACTTACAATTCCAATTGATTATATTTGAATTTCGACTACTGCGGGGCCACTAGTATAGTTTAATATTTAAGTACGAAAGTTTAATTTGTAATTATGACTCAAAAGGGAAAAATGTTACGAAATATGTAAATCATTAAGATTCTTTGTAGCTAAAAGCACTAAGGTAAGTACTGTGAATTTAATTTAAAATCTTGAAACGATCTCACAGCGAAACCCCTTGTGAATATTTGTGTTTTTCTTGTAGCGATGCATTAAATACGCTACCTGCAAGAAGGTTTCGTTATCTCAGTAATGTTGAAGTACGTTCTAAATAAAATTTAAAAGTTTAATAAATTTGCATACTAGAAAACGTAACGAAAATGTTTCTTATATTTTTAAGCATAAAGAAATAAGTTAATCTCTAGTCTTTACTGTTAATAAAGATACAGTTATACCTATAATCAAAAAAGCCTCAATAAGAATCTAAGTGATATTATGTTCTCATAATCTTTATATTTCCATAAGAGAAACTTCAGGTTCCCAAACCCAGAATGAACAACTATGCTTTAATATTATTTCTAAGAGTGCTTCATCACGTTGAAATATTTTAACCGCTACATTTGAAAGATTGTTATTACCATATTTTCATAACATTCACAATTCTACTGTATAGCCGGCTAATAGATTACATTAACTACAAATGGAATATCGTCACCCACCTATAGATATGGCTCTTACTCGAAATTAATACCTCCCTCCCATTAAAAAAAAAAACCTTTGTATGAAAACAATTCAGCTCAAGTGCATGTTTCATATTCAAGCACTTAATTTCCAAAATTCTATGATTCACCTCTTATTTTTTAACTCCACGTTCAAGAAATGGGGGTCATAGAAATCGTACTAATAATTAAGTGAGGTAGCTCAATACTTTCGGTTTGTTTTGTTACCTTACTGACAAAGTAACATAGCACACCATAGGAGCTCTTCAGTAGACTAACTAGCACTAACTGCAAACCCACTAAGTAGAACTTCACCAACAAGTACCTAATAGCTTAGCGAATCAAGTTACTCATCCTTGGTATGTTCTGAGAAATTGTTTTAGACGATCCTTCATCTCCTTTTTACCGCCCGTCATCATAGCAACAATACATCGATTATGCCTTTTTTGACGTACTATTTGGCTTTGAAATTAACTCTCCTCCAGAATACTTTGACATATTTTTCTTCAAACGAGGTTTCGTAAAAGGCATCAGTGTTTACATAGGGATTACTGGTAGCCTGGAGGCCTTTCCAATTTCACCAGGACAGATGGGCGAGCAAAGGCTCAGCCAGGAGGGATGGGATTTGCTAACAACTGCCCGACCACCTCCATAGGAGACCTAATAACTTAAGAGCAACTGCTTCGCCAATAAACTACTACCGGATCGGGATCACGACCCGCTGAGAAGATCTGGCGAGAAACTCAGCAGGCTGATGCATGTCTTAGGTTGCACTTCAAACCCTTTGCTGAGTTCAACGAATAGGGTTATCGGGGTCCCTAAGCTTGCTATTAGTGTTAAAGCTAAATGCGTCTAATGCAAAGGTTATTGGATCTGATGGATCCGTAAGGACGTGTCTAGGGCGACGGTGTTGACTGGCTTCTGCGTGATCAGGATTCGGGGAGTAACTCAGTGGCGGCAACGATAAGGCGATTTTCATGACGCATAGCCTTATAGAAGTACCGTTCCAACGCTGACTTCTTGTGATACGCGATTGATTCGAGGCACAAGTCGACGTATAGGTCAACGTTGCTCATGAATCACGGAGCTCCGGCAGCTAACTTGCAAAAGCGGGATTGTAGGAATAGAAGGGTGTCTATGTGTGTGCGAGCCGCATGAGCGAACACCACATTCGCGTAAGTCATGACGGGACTTACGCAAGTTTTATAAAGTGTCATCTAGTTCCAAAGGAACATTTTACTCCGCTTACAAATCATAGGGTAGAGTCTGCCGAGAATAAACGCGACACGGTCGCAAACTGAGGCATCAGTGATAGAAAGCGTCTTGGTTTTACTCCAGACATTATTTATGTCCTGGAATGACGTTAATAAACTTCCTATGAGACGAATATGGCTCAACTTTTTTTTTCTTTTCTTAGATGGTCGGATGAGCTCACGACCAACCTGGTATAAAAGTGGTTATCGGAATCCATAGTATTCTACAACGTAAATCCCACCACCCACCAAGAGACAAGAATTCTAAGGTCTCCGTTTTTATAATACTGTGGCGACTCACTTATCCGCCACTACTTGGGCAACCGCCTTACAATTTGACAAAATCGCTGTCGCCTATGAATTCAGGCAATCATCTATTATTGTTGTTCAACACTTCGGCAATCTTGAAAATGTCGTAAGCGAGATTCAGGCATCGGTCAATTATCTTGCGTTGTATGATGGCTACCCGCCACAGTACAATGGCTACCATTCAAGCCGACACGCATTACTGCTTCAAGGCAAAAATAGGCAGGATGGGGGTACCTACCTGTTCGGTCTTATAAGGCGTCCTACAACCAGTAACTGTCTCCAAACTCAGCAAAAACTTCTTTATTAATTAAAATGAAATCCAATGTATGATACAACCAATGAAGGCTGCGCGTATTATTACAATTCTTTATTCAATACCTACTAACCTTCTAAATAAATTAAGGAAGATTTTTAATTTAGTCCAGGGCGGAATAACCTGAATTTTATCCTTTGAGGATCTCAATTTTATCATTTAAATTGGCGTCGCCCAGAGCGAGCGGGGCTCTGCCAAAGGCAGTTGGCGTCAGACGCCACGGAGTACTTCCAGAAACTTCGATTAACGAGTTCCGAAGATTTAGTGGCACTGTAATCGCATAAGAATTACGTCTGTTGAAAGTTTATCGAGTTTTTTCTTTAAAATTTATAGTGCAGTGTGAGTATAGCACGTTGCAATTTTCAAATTTATTTATTAAAATTTACACTCTGACAACCAGTTTGATAAGAATTTAAATCTTTCAAGATTTTAAGAAGATGATTCCTAATATATAACGCAACATTTTAATTTCACTTAATTAAGCTTATGATAAATTATTAGGGGTTACCTCAATAAATTGAAATTCAATCTGAGATTATTTTGTTAACACTATTTGCAATTTTTTACAAGACATAAATCAAACTTAGAAACGAACATAACGTGTTATATGCAAACACGTGACATAAGGCACTTCAATATATTTATACTAGCTCTATCTTAAATAGATTAATATAGATTTGATTAGTTACTTTTATTCAATAAATGTTGGTTTTGTTTTGACATGATGACGAATGCTAATTGTCGCTCTTAATCAACCAGTGGTACGACTAAGGCTCTGCCTACTGCTAAAAACTCTATTCAAATCTAAATCTATAGGGCTTTCTCTTGGCTTATTGGTATTAGAAACAGCAAACACACTCCGAATATGAAATCGCTTGCTAATCCCGACTAAGAAATATGCTTATTACGATTACTATGAAGCAATAATGAAATATCTGTGATTTTTTTTGACGTGACAACGTCTTATAATTCGATGGAGGCGGCTGCACGCACGAAAAAACATAACTCATGAGGCGTTCCATTTAAGGCTTGAAGTGCAAGCGAGAGCGCGCAACGAGCGACAAAGAGGCACAATCGGCCTCCGCGTTCGGCAGCGTTCGACATCTGTCTCTCTTCTACTTGAGTGAGCGTGGACAGCTGTTATACAATAATACATTTACATGTTTTCGTCAAGTATGAAGTTCAGTGAAAAGAGAATGTGGTGTCAACTGTCCATACAAAATATCTATCAAACAAACAAAATTAAAATTTTCGTTTGAAAAATGAAACCATTCCATCAGTATTTTCTTATGACGCTGTCACGTTCAACTATCATCAGTAAACCGACTTTACAGACAACCGATTTTTTTTTACTTACATAAATTCTGAAAATTACAAAGCTTTGCTCAAAATTTCAACCCAAAACCAAACTTATACAAATCTCGTTCGTCAAAATGTAATTGCATTAATCCGGGTTCCATAGTTCGAAACTTATTTGCTTGACTACAACGGTATTCCCCAAGACAAGATTGCTAATATTACTGTGACAAACTCGTATCTCGGAGGTTTGATCTTTGAAATTAGCTCGCTCTACTAATTAACGTAAAGTTTTCGCACAAACTTTTGGCAACACTATTAACGTTTCAGCGAAAATTTTAGAATGTTAAAAGATTAATTAGTTTTTTTGCTGACGCTCCTGAAAGATTATTCACAATTTGAACTAAATGTTTCACCCATGAAAATATAGTGTAAATCATTATGATTTAATTTTGCATTTCATGTGTCTTTATTATGTATATATTAGTTTGGGTTTTTTTGAGCTCGAATGGGTGTGACACACTATATACATACAATTGGGATTAGGATTCATGTTTCAAGGCTACGATAATCACGTCATGATACGTTACCGCAACTACTTTACAGCATGTAGACCATGAGCTGGTTTGATCATCACGAGCGTTAATATTAAAAACATTTTGACACTGTAAAAAAAATATGCAAAATTTCATAAATTTCATTAAATATAAAAGTAGTTCATGTAAGTTTTGTCGCACTCCAAACTTTCGGCCATCTTACTTTAAAAGTAAGTCTTGTATAGGACTTGGTAACAAAATTTTTTGGGAGCAAGAAAATCACTCCGACGTTCTTGGTGGGCGAGATAGGAATATCCTTAAAGGCGTAGTAAAATCTTCAGAAAGAAGTGTATTTACTGTATTATAAGCTTCGATCAACAAGATTATAAGATTCTTTTTCGTTTGTGACAAATTATTACTAAGTTAATTTAACTAGTTCTTAATAATAGGCAGCAATTCTTGCGTAACCTACGGACTGATTTGAGAAACATGGCAGAATCAACTTATTCGGTATAAGTTTATGAAACTAATTCCACTTATGCCCTGAGCAATGATCGGTGAAAATACTCAATACGGTTTTTTTCCTGCGAACTGTAATAAATTCGTAAAACCGGGAACCATTTCTTATAAATTAATTTAAGTCAAGATATTTCAGTAGATCAGTAACTACAGACGAAATATTATTATATAATAATAAATGATATGTAATGGCTATTAAAAAAATTACGGTATAAGATAAATCAATGATCAGTCGATTAAGTTAATTATTGAAAAAATAGCAAAAGTTTGCCCACAGAATAATAACACACGCAACAAACGTGGTAATTCAGAAATTTCAGTTTATTAGAATGTTTTTTCGACCTTCATTAATAATTTGTAATTACTGAACTAACCTTAACATTATCAAGCAAAAATTAGACGTAAGACTTCACTACGTAAGTTCAAAATCACTTTGACAGGCGCCACCTTATTAATTCTTCGGCGTTAAACTTCGAGCCGGGGTGGCTCTGCCTCATTTTGAAGTTAATTAAACGGCCCTCATCGACGTCTTCATTACGGACCGTAACGGCGTGTCGAAACTCACAGATTCACTAAGGTTTCCGCATATCACACTATTCTAAACACTTTTTTTTGTTACTTAAAGATTATTTCAAACTTTTAGCTTATTTATTAGCTTGGATAATCCAAGGAGGTCTCGCTCTTAACTGCTGCACAACTATGAATGCCGTTATCCCTAATATCTATGCTCTAAGCCCCTATTAGATTGTAATAATGACTTTTAAACCAGACCGCACGATTACTTCGCGGCAGTAAAACTGCCTATGATAAGTCAGTCAGTACATAAGATAGACCAGCTGGAAAGTTACAGCAATTAAATAAAATTACTGCTACGCAAACAAGTGAAGCAAAAGAAATCAGTAACAGAATAAATATAGGATGGAAAAGGTACTGGGCATTAAAAGATGTCATGAAGAATTCAGAAATACCTGTTAAGGCAAAGAAGAAAATATTTAATACATGCATTCTTCCAAGTATGACCTATGGATGCCAAACATGGGGATTGACAAATAAGAACATAAAATCTTTAGAAATTTGTCAACACCGAATGGAAAGAAGTATGTTAAACATGAAATTAAAAGATAAAATACGGTTAACAAAAATAAGAAAACAAACAAAGATCATAGATATAAAATACCGAATACAACAACTGAAATGGAAATGGGCTGGACTGGACTGGACTGGAATTCGAGATAAAACAGAAAAATGGGCCAAAGGAGTGACAGAATGGTATCCTAGATATAAAAAGCGAAATAGAGGAAGACAACAACGTAGATGGGAAGATGACATCAAAAAAGTGGCAGGAACGACTTGGATGAGAAAAACGCAGGATAGATTATTATGGAGAACCCTTGGGGAGGCCTATGCTGTACAGCAAGACGATCAAGAAACCGGTGTCGAATAATAAAACTAGATAATAAGTGTATTAAAAATGTAACTTAAATTAGATTGTTAATAAAGGCTTATATTATATTATTATATTATTAAACAAATGATGGAAGCGTCAAATTCCGAAGCTCGTATGTTCCACAAGAGGATTCTGCCCCTAGGGGGCGCGCAGGGTATGTGAGTCTTGAGAGTCCACAGACGTTGGAAGCGGACCACGGGCGGTAGGATGTTTTCAGAACCCTACCCACAAAACGAATCCCCTTGCACTCTCACCCGACGTTCGATCTGCGCCCAGGGTAAGAACTCTGGTTGAATAGGGAGGTTCCCGCAGTCAATACTACAAGACTAACGGTGCCACCCAGTGAACGTCCTTCTGACCAACGACAGCAAAAAGTTCCATCTTATCTTTGCGGCGAGGTTGCGGCGCTGCTTTGCGAAAACGAGGCAGTACGCGAGCGTGTGCTCCGCCGTGTCCTCGTCGCAGCCACTGAGGTGATGGCACTCCGGCGTGGGACGAGATGCAGTGAGCGACCAAAGCAGCCATGTTCCGTGAGCACCTGCGTTGCCCGTCCTCAAGGGTGGAGGGAATCGCAAATGAAGGGTCGCAATTCGCCATCCGTTCGCTATTTCGCTTCGAATTTATTCATAGACGAACTATTAACTACCTAACTTGTAATTAGTTCTATAAAAATAACTGATTACTGAAAACTAACGTTATATCGTCTTTCCCATAGTGCTAGTCGCTTCGATATCCGTTTTCGCAATATGACAAACAGACGCAATTACCGGTGCCACCATAACACTTCTCAAACGTTCCCGATAGTACTAGTTGTTTTCATATTCGTTTTTGCTATTTGACGACCGATGGCGTTAACCTTACCGACATAATAATATTTGTTACTGCAGCACCTAAGAAATTTTAAGGATCAACCACATCCTTGAAAACTTTTTACTATATTGTTATACACAGATACACGTATTGTAGAATCAGGCTAGCTCGTTACCTCAGTTGGCTAGCGGCGATTCTATTGTTCTCTTGCATTCATAGAATTACAGACTGATTATTGAATTACTATTGTGTGTGTGTACATCTATTATATAATTATTAAGGACATATCGGACTGAAGATGATTAAAGTATTATTTTAAATAAATTAGAACGCCTAAGCCATTACAGCACTTTCAGCGCTTTTTTTTTTTAATTTACATCTAATCATCTGTTCAAGCGCGTCTAATAAAACGGAATGTTACTTGTGAGTCAATATTGGGCTTTAGATTTTTAAGTTTTTAATTTATTGTTTGTATCACTGAGTTTATTTTGACTATGATATTTCAAGTAGTTTGTTTTTTTAGTTTTCTTTGAATTTATATTTGAATTCGAAGCTTTTTAACTTTCCTTACATTTTTATAGCTTTTTAAATGCAAAAGCATAACATAAAACCGTTCAAATTTTGTGTCATAGATACAGTACAAAAATCGTGTTGTATAAATAAGTAATTTTATTGCGTACAAATAAGTAAGTGTAGCCAGTTAGATGTCATATCACAAAATTAATATCTAAATAAGCAACACTCAGTGCCGTATTTTGACTGTTTCCCTCAGTATGGTAGCCCATTTTATAAAAAAAAAGTTAAGTAATTATTAATGAGTTTTAACATTATTAAATAAAAAATAAATTTTGTTTTGATTATGTTCGAACTTTGATCATTGCGGGAGCACTAGGTATTTTAAAATAAAAACACTTATTTCATTTAAAGGGATTCAGAGCATTGTCATAATGATCTTTAAACAGTCAATATGTACTAATTCTGTAGTTTTTTAACTGCTACTGTAAGTTCGTTTCCCACACTGGCAAACGGCACATCATTTCCCAGTCCGAAGGCTTTTCAGAATAAGGTAAACCTTTAGTAGCTCTCCGGTTTCCAAAGAACGTTTTACGAGGGTCCGACAAATCCCCGAAATGGTTCTGTGTGGCACTCAAACTTGCCGATTTCTGTCCCCCAACCCGCGTTTCAATTTACCCCTTGTACAGTTTATCTGCGAAATAAAAGTTGACGTTTTTTTTTTTTTTGTTTTTGTATTTCAACAACACAACCGTTCTTGCTGTTTTTAGTGTCCAGGTCAAATAGGAAAAGTGTGTGAACGCAGGATAATGTAAACGAAATATATTCACGACGTGAATACGAAGTTTTTTTTAATTTCTTAGATGGGTGGACGAGCTCACAGCCCTGGTGTTAAGTGGTTACTGGAGTCCATAGACATTTACAACGCAAATACGCCACCCACCTTGAGATATAAGTTCTAAGGTCTCAGTATAGTTACAACGGCTGCCCCACCCTTCAAGCCGAAACGCATTACTGCTTCACGGCAGAAATAGGCGGGGTGGTGGTACCTACCCGTGCAGACTCACATGAGGTCCTACCACCAGTAATTACGCAAATTAAAATTTTTCGGGTTTGATTTATATTACACGATGTTATTCTTTCACCGTGGAAGCCGATCATGAACATTTGTTAAGTACATATTTCATTAGAAAAATTGATACCCGCCTGAGGGATTCGAACACCGGTGCATCGCTAGATACGAATGCACCGGACGTCTTATGCTTTAGGCCACGACGACTTTATTTTAGTGGAAACAGAACCAACGGCTGTCCCAACCATAGAAATTTAGATCCATGTAACAGAAATATATAGGTGTGACGCCTCAGAACACATCTTATCACAATGGTCACGCTGTACATGACTGGTGAGTACTCACTCAGATAAAAATTCGGTAATGAGGTAATTAGTAGTATTTTTTTTTTGCTTAGATGGGTGGACGAGCTCACAGCCCACCTGGTTTTAAGTGGTTACTGAAGCCCATATACATCTACAACGTAAATGCGCCACCCATCTTGAGATAAGTTCTAAGGTCTCCGTATAGTTACAGCAGCTGCCCCACCCTTCAAGCCGAAACGCATTACTGCTTCACGGCAGAAATAGGCAGGGTGGTGGTACCTACCCGTGCGGACTCACAAGTGGTCCTACCACCAGTATAGAAAGTAAATATTACTACTACTGATGGGTAATTTATAATAACAGAAGTGATGGTTACTCGTTGATTTACAATTGTTGGGGAAAGGGTAGGGGTAGGGGTGAGTATTATATTATATTGATATGAGCGTGAGAATTAATGTTAACGCATGAATTATTGTTTATATAAATGGCACCGTATCCGAGTGTGAGTGAAAGGAGAGAGGATGTGAGCAGGATAGTCGATGTTGTCTTTTTTTCCTACCTATGCCTTCATAGGCTATTACAGCTTCACCCTAACGTGTGTAGGTGAGCTCACGGGGCTCAAACCGGAGTGTTGCTAACACTGACCCTAGCAAGAGCAGTGCTTCGCAGAATCTACCACCGGTTCGGAAACGTGACCCACTGAGAAGATCCGGCGAGAAACTCAGTGGGCTCTGTCTGTGGGTTAATTCGCTCGTCGAGCCTTTCGTCGCAAGCGATAGGTTCGACGAGAACGGTGACCGGTGCTTGTGGTGCCTAAAAGCACCGTAATGACGTGCTTTGGGCGACGTCGACTGTTTACCATTCGGTCTACAGGATCGGGTATGTAGTTTCCAGCGGCCACGACAAGAGGGTTCTCATGTCGTCGATGTTGTCGGGAACAAGAGGTAGTGCTCACTTCAAAACGAGGAAAATAAAGAAGTGATTTTAAAATGAATATTTTATTGCTGAGCTCACGATCCCACATTGCCGATATCAATTATAATATTGCAGTAAAGTCGCCGGGTAATTGTAAAGTATCCTATACATCCTGCCAGTTCTGTGGCATTTCTAAAAGCAAGTGACGGTATTAATATTGTTGATGTTTATGGGCTCCGGTAACCACTTAATAACAGGAGAGAGTTGAGCTCGTTCACCGGTCTAAGTAATAAAAAAATATAATAAAAACGCCAAGGCTTTCTGAAACATAGACATATGCCTAAACAGAAAAGGAAAATTATGTTACCATTGGCTAATTAACAAACGGTTTTGTTAAATTCTAAAAACAAATGGTTCAAATAGTTTATTAATCATATTCGATAAATTTTAAACATTTTACAAGCAGTCACAATACATTTATTTCGTTTGGAATAGCATTCCGATAGACTGAAGTCGCAGAACTTATGTCTTCTTAGCAGGCTGAAAAATAAAACATATTAAGTTAAGTTTGGCGTTACATTATTCATCTCTTTCTCTCATAATCTCTCAGTCCTCCTCTGACATTGTGTCTTTGTGCACACTCATCAAATAAAATACATATACCATTTTCATAGAGAAACAATAGGTATTAGCGGTACTTCAAACTTGGTGCTTAATTCCATACATCCCACTAGTTAATTTTTTTTTAACAAGGATTGATATCCAACAACAACCACCAAGCATCAACGTGTCAAAGCTAACACATATGTACGATTGCAGTATATTCAGTTTCTATATTGAGCATCTTAGTATTAATTCAATTCTGTTTTCCTTATGTAAAAACAACATGACCGAATGGATGAGATGCCCAGTGTACTCGTATCGAACAAAGGGACAACGTCGATGCTCACATCTAAATCAAATGCAGGCAGCTATTATCTAATGAACTGTATACTGAAGACGAGTTCATTAATGATTTCCACGATGAAGGAACTACGTCGTTTTAATAAAATTAAAAATCCTCAACAAATACAATTTGCGTATTCATTACACAACAGTTGAGATACAAATCTCTAGTCGTTTTCACGTCATTATATGGGCACAGGCTTAACCCACTGAGTTTCTCGTCGGATCTTCTCAGTGGGTCATGATTCCTATCCGGTGGTAGATTCTGCGAAGCACTGCACTTGCTAGGGCTAGTGTTAGTAAATTCTCTCAGGTTAAGCCTGTGAGCCCATCTACTCGTCTGCGAGAACTTGAAATAGCTCCTTAGGCTACCAGCGAACAGGTAGGTAAAAAAGTTATCCGGCAACCACTTAACACAGTTTAGATACGGTGAATGCTTTTAAATTCAGACAGGAACATATGGCGTTGGAAACTTGGAACATTAATGCTTAAATAATATATATTATTATATTTACACAATAATGCACACGGTACTGTGTAAAGTGAGCTATATGTACAAAACTTATTTCCTCAAAATTGTTGAACATTAAAACGTCGCAAGCGCCAAATTGTATAAACAACGAATTTGTTTTTGTCTGCATCAAGAAAAACAATGAACTCCAAAATGGAATTCATGTCAAATGAAACTAAAAGCAGTTAACTTAGAACTTCAACACCAGGCCATACAGACCAGTTTTAATTGAATTGTGGTTAAATGATATCACTGTCGTGTTTATCAAGGCAAGTGTGTTGAAATGACGCAGCTTGTTTTGATTTCGTTAATGACATCAATATAATGCAGAAAGACATAATTTGAAATAAAACTCACCAGCCTCAATCCCAACCTGCTCTGCTGTTCCTCAGGAGTATAATCAGCAAATTTGTTAATGCCAAACGTAGTATATGGATTCTTCTCGTTCAATTGGTTTATCTCTGCCAAGTGTTTCTTGAATGATTGATAATGCAGCTCTCTGTCGGCATCATCCTTGTATTCCCTGTTATGTTCTTTGACGAAAATTTCGAACAATTCTTTGGCTTGATTGAGGTCATAATGTCTCGGAGTATCTGTCTCCGCCGAGGACGCCATTACTACTGTGGCTATTAACAACGCCACACTGACGAAATTCATTTTTGCGCAATGTATTAACAGTGGAACCGGTTTACTTGTGCCTAGTTCTGCTACGTTCACTCAAATGTGTCGTCTCGTTGATCGTTATGTTATTTATATAGGTCGGTCCACATCGTTACCAGTGTTTGTCAACCTTTGACTTTTACAAGGTATAAAAACAAGGAAAAATTTTACAAAAACAAACAATCAATCATACGAAATGTGCAAAGTTTTAGTTTTAATTTGATTATCTAAAATGTGTATGTGAGAGATAAATTTATATTTTACATGTGTCTGATTTAAATTACGTCTTTCTCGACGTGGTTTGTTTGGTACAGGTAGCGATACGTTTTGTTTAATCAATTGGAAATAAATGTGCCAATGTTTTTTTTTTTTAATTATAACTGATTGAATCTTTTTTTTAATAGCGTAATGTATTAAAATAGGTATTTTGGAAGTCGTTTTCATTACAGGAAAAGTTTTTATAAAGTTATAATTATTCTTATATAAATTAATACTACGTTTTATCATCATTTTAATTTAAAAAACGAAGATGATTTCTCGAAGGGCCTATTCGATAGTGAGGCTTTTTTGGTTGTTGGTTGCTTGTTGTCTTACTGACGGGCAATACTGCTTACAAACAAACCAAGTCGTCGTCGGTCTAAATGATAAGGCGCCCGGTGAACTTGTACAAGTATGTATATACTTAGTCTGGCCATAAATACAGCTACAATTAAAAAAAAAAAAACGATTGCAAAAAACATTTATTACTTTTACAGTGTGTTAGTTTAATATATAAATATAAAACAATTTGAAGTATAAAAAGCTTATTCGAAGTGGTCTCCATTGGCTGCAATATAGTCCTTTAAACGTTGAGGCCAGTTATCAATAGAAGCACGCAGTCTTTCCATGGGAAAATTTTTCACTGCCAGTCGTACCGGATTGCTTTAGGGACTCCAAATTATCATGGCGTTCAATCATAATCCAGCGGATTAAGATCGGGACTAGACGACAGCCAGTCTTCAGCTCTGATGAAGTCCGAAACGTTCGTTTCCAACCAAGACTGCGTAGACCGAGCTTTATGACCTGGCGCCGAGTCTTGCCGGAAGGACCATTCTTGATTATTGAACATGGTGTTGTTAAGGGGCTTCACTACATTCTCAAGAATGGTATCTTGATACACTTGTGCCGATGTTTTGATACCTTTTTCACACAAGTATGGCTCAGTCACTCCTTCATAGCTTCCCCACCAAACCATCACTGAAGTCGGATAGTGCCCACGTTGCACCCTGTCGACTAATTGGGAAGCTTTCTTAGAGCTTTGAGCATAAATACGGTCATTTTGTTTGTTAAAATGTTGCTCAATTGTAAATAATTTCTCATCCGTAAACAAAACTTTTCTATGCGTACCGCTTCAGTAGTTGTTTTGATTTTACCACCCTATTCTCTTTTAAATTATCAGTTAAGAAATGACCAGTACGTCTCTTATAGGCTGCAAGTCCTAAGTCATCTTTTAAAATACGCGACATGGTTCTAGGTGCTATCTTCATCTCCCGAGATAAAATCTTTTGCTTTTGGACAGGATTTCTTCAAATTCTTTCCCTTACTGCTTTGACCACCTTTTTCGTACGAACACTACGTGGACGGCCAGATCTTTTTCTGTCACAAACAGAGGAGATCTCATTGCACCTATTAATAACCCGGTACACAAACATTTTACTAATACCAAGCGTATGGAGAGTTTTAAAAATTGCCTTTGGCTCCATACCTACTTTGTGTAATGCAATCACAGCGATTCGGTTCTCTTTATCACCCCACTCCATTTTAATATCACAAAATATTGTACAATGTATTGGCGCCAAAATGAGATAACTCAATGAGCAATCATATAAAAATGACAGATTCCAAATTCAAATGTAATATTTTGTTTATTTTTAATTGTAACAGTATAGCCAGACTAAGTATATACAAACCCGCGAACTTTAAAATTTACGTCATTACTGGCAGCAGGCCGTTTGACCGTACTGACAATAGATGTAAACATGTCTAAAATGATTTATGTAAGTTTTCCATAATCAATATAAATAAATATGAATAAATTAAAAACGACGTTTGCTTTACCAAAAAAAAAGTCGTTCATTTCCAAATGCTTTACTACTTAAAAACTAAACATCAACAAGATAACACTGTACAGATTCCATTAAATATTATAACATACACAGTACACATCTAAATGATGAATTAAATAAAAATTATTCACTCAAAGCTAAAATTGTAATATCACAACCTTTCATTTATACAAAGACTTCATTTCGGCTTCGGCAAGTTGGTTTTCGCCGTCACGAGTAAATTTTTAAAGTTGATACTTTATCATATACATATCTACATTACTATATCTATACTAATATATATCATACACGCACTAATTACAAACTCTGAAAGTAAAATACTCTAATTTCTTAGTGATTTTTTGGATTCTTCAGTTTTGAATCCATATTATTAATGGATAGAAATTGTTATTGCTATTTTTGTTGTATTCAACAAGAAATACAGTAGTTTTTTGGTTCGTCAACATAAGTTGCATTATCTTATTATTTAAATGGACGTTGTCAGTTTTCTAGAGTTGTGTATCGCTTATGTTTACCTGTGAATCTTCCGACAGAGTACCTGGAACCAATTAAATAACGAATATCGGTATCATTCATGATGGGCGGCTTGTTACAGTTGAAGTCAAAATATCGAATGTTTTGAACAGTAAAAATAAATTTGATGGTTTTATTATTGCTTAGATGGGTGGACGAGCTCACAGCTCACCTGGTGTTAAGTGGTTACTGGAGCTCATAGACATCTACAACGAAAATGCGCCACCCACCTTGAGATATAAGTTCTAAGGTCTCAAGTATAGTTACAAGGGCTGCTCTCACCCTTCAAACCGAAACTCATTACTACTTCACGGCAGAAATAGGCAGGACGGTGTGGTACCAACTCGTGCGGACTCACAAGAGTGCCTGCCATCAGTAAAAACCAGGTCTTCGTTTGAGTGACAGTTTACTGAACAATTTCATGTTATAAACATTACTTTTAGTGTTAATTATGTTTCATAGTGAATGTATGATTTTTTATGATTGAGGGATCACCGGTGGCCCGGAGGCCTTTCCAGTTTCACCATGACAGGTGGGCGAGCAAAAGCTCAGCCAGGAAGGATGGGGTTTGCTAACAGCTGTTCGAGCGCCTCAAAGAAGACCTAACAACTCAAGAGCTTCGCGAATGAATCTACTACCGGGTCAGAATCGCGACCCGCTGAGAAGATCCGGCGAGAAACTCAGCGGGCTGATGTCTAGGTTATGTTGAATTCGTGTATATGATAAACCGATGATATGATGACCGACACGGAATTCATAGGACAGATTTTATTCGCTCTGACACTATTAAACACTAGTTGACCCGGCAGACTTCGTAGTGCCTCAATCGATGAATAAAAGACCTAAACTTTTGTATAAAATAAACTTTAAACAAACAAAAGGAATCCGTTCGACGGGGAGCACATCAAAGGCAAAACAAAATTGTTATTTTTATTTAATTCCGAGCATTTTCATATTTATCTACCTTTTAAACCTTCTCTGGACTTCCACAAATAATTCAAGACTAAAATTAGCCAAATCGGTCCAGCCGCTCTCGATTTTTAGCGAGACTAACGAACAGCTTTTCTTTATTATAATATGTATATATTTTAAAAATGACATTACGTATAAAATATATGGATAGTCCATATTGCGAAAAGTCCCGTTTGACTGTTTGCCTACGACATCATGTATAACACTAATTCGTATGCAGCCAATCAAATTATTTTGATTGCACATTAAACGATCGGTTGGCGGTGCTCCAATAATAAATAAACTCAATTGTGCCATCAATATGTCACAGTCGACTGGTACATTAACACTAGCCGCGCGCGCATCGGAACCGGAAACTGCTTTTAAACACTTGAAATATTGAGGCAAATAAAATAATTTTCGGCCGGTTTTCGAATTTCATATCATGCGTTGTTGATTGCTTATTTGTTCTGCTTTTAGTATTCGTATTTCGGTTTACATAATAAAAAAAATTGACGGTAGTTTTAGATTACCAATAATGTTCACTGTTTTGTTTGAGGCACGATTTTGGTCAAATTCTTATTCAGTACTTCTTTTTGATTAATCGATGTTTAAATTATTGTTATATGTTACGTACATTATGCAACATTCGAATTATGAAAACGTTGAAATAAAAATCCACGAAACGATAAGGTTTTTTTATCTTTTCGATTTAATCAAGAAAATGTAACAACAAGTATGAATTGCGCTACAGAGATAGATAACTTAGAAGAGTAACGAAGTCGACGGACAATGACTTGCTTCATTTCGCTAATATGATAGACGCAAAACACTCTTGAATATTAGATAGTGGAAAATTTCCAAAACAAAACTCAAATTTTGGTTCTTCTTCTATTACGGAGGGTAGAGAGGTAAGGACCAACATCTTATAAAGGGGACAAGTTGAAAAAAAGTTTACCTGTAATCAGCAAAGTTATTGAAGTTAAGCTTCTTTAGGCGCGTTAAGAGTAAAATTTTACTACCGACAGATTCATTACCGCTATAGAGAAAAGATACAGTGCAGGACGAACGAGACTGAGAAAATAGACGGAGCGTCTCGCGAACCACTCGACCGTGAAGAGAGGGAAAGGACAAAGCGAGCTAGGTCGTTTCTCTAATACACAGCATTCCCTATTAAAAAATAAATTTGATTTAAGGATGAAAAATGAAGAAACCTGCAAAAGAAGTTTCACTTCTTTCACACGCACCAAGCTGCACGCGCACCAGTTATTTGTTAATAGACTGGCCGAAATAGCGCTTGTGTAAGCAGTGAAAATGATATGAATATAGCAATTTTAAACACAGCGAAGTGTGCTGGACTGAAATGCAATGTGGTAGTTTTTGGCACCGTTTTTAAAATCCTTCCACTTGCTACTATTGATCCACTTTTGAAACGAAGTTCCTTATGGGACGAAGCGGAGGGGTACCCATTTTTTTTTTCCGGGTAGGGGGGCCGAACCTCCTACGAGGTCCCCGCGCAAAAGGGGCGCGCGGGGTATGTGAGACTTAACGATCTGCATGGTGTTGTGAGCAGACCGCGGGCACCCTAACCGGGAAAAAACTTCCGTAACGTAAGATTTTTATTAGTAATGCACACATTGCTCGACTTAACTTTGTAATAACGTACAAAAAATAACATATTTTTTTATCATTAATTGACCACGGTCTCAGTGTTCGTTTGCGCAATACACTAACTCTTATGCAAACAACAGTGAATGAAGTGTACCACAATAAGTTCGCACGTTACCGAATGACCGTGGGTTGTTGCGAAACCTCCAGTTTTATTTTCTTTATACCTCGAATAGAACTTAAAATAAATATTTTTATACTAAGGAACTTCGTTCCTATCCGGTGTCCCACGACACTACACATCTTTTTTTTAATAAACAGATATGATGCTCCTTAATTCTGCACTCCATATACTTCTGTGAATCAATTCAAAGAATTCAAAGGTCTATCGTTCCGCCGGGAGATATAATTTCTTACCGGCCAACAGTATCCTGAGCTGCTCGGCGTCGCAGAAGTGAGGGTCCTGGAGAACGTTCAGCAATTGTTCTTTCACTAAGGGATTCGCGTCACACCAGAAAACGCGACCGCCACGTGACCATTCCGCCACTAACATTTTCAAACTCTGCAAGAAGAGAAATAAAACGCATAGTACATATTTTCTTCGGTTTTTGCGGGTCGAGGACATAATAAAAACTAACTTTTACGGTTCAATTTTGCATTTTTTAAGTAATTATATTATTTCCGACGTTTCGGGTACTTTACAGTTGTTCATGGTCACGGACTTAGGTATTGTTTGTCAACATTTAAACATTGCGTCAAACATTTTTTTTTATAAAAAACTAGCTGTACCCGTCCGCTTCGCTGGCCATTTAAATTAACATCAT
This sequence comes from Bombyx mori, assembly GCF_030269925.1. NCBI lineage: Eukaryota > Metazoa > Arthropoda > Insecta > Lepidoptera > Bombycidae > Bombyx > Bombyx mori. Next base: position 9,895,512 of record NC_085123.1, read on the forward strand.
TAATTCTCACCCCCACAAAGATTCTCATCATTAACGCCCCCGCAACTGATGTAGGGAGTCCAACACCCATATAAATATTAGTCTATTCATTAAGTACATGCATTTTCTACATGGATACTAAGTTTCAAGTCAATCGGATGGATGGTTCAGTAGTTATAACAGAACATCCGTAAAAACCACTGTAGATTTATATATTAATCATTCAGAAATCATTATATCGCAAAAGTTGCTTTAATTATTTAAAAAAATCTGTTTTCTTGATGCATTATTTAACTAACTACGAAGATTTTTTTTCGGTTCCCAAGTAGAAATATGTGGGCAGATATTTATGCCTTAAAACTAAAGTATGTTTATACTAAACGTTGACAAAGAATTTCATAGTTTTAATACTTGTCAAACAATAAACTGTACTTTATGAGACAACAAAGCAATACAATATTACAAATTCGTATTATTCACATCCCATGATATTCCTTTGTTGTGCTCTTCTGACTCATGACCGATTTATTAATCGCTATAAATAACACCTAGTAAACAATGTAATTAATTCCATTATAATGAATATTGAAATGTAATAAAATTAAATGAGATACTATGTTAAATAATCTATGCTGGTAAATGAGAGAATAGGTACGATCTGAAACATGGACACGATATTGAAAAACGTTTGGAAGATACATTTCAACTGGTATTAGTAGTATTAGTACGTCTTGTGAGTCCGTACGGGTAGGTACCACCACTCTGCCTATTTCTGCGTGAAGCAGTAACGCCATTCAATTTGAAGGGTGAGGCAGCCGTTGTACTGTAAAAACCGAGGCCTTAGAACTCGTGTCTCTCATACGTTTACGTTGTAGATATTTATGGACTCTGGTAACCATTTAACCACCAGATGGGCCATGAGTTTGTCTAGCTAGGGCCGATCCTGAGTGCAAATGGCTAGTGCTAGTCCCAATATCCTATTTTTAGCCCTAAGCATTAAGGCAGAACGGCTGCCATTATTCTACAATTTAGACATTTTTCCCTACCAAATCGCCGCTAACCTCGGGGGCTATTCTAGTTACTCGCGGCTTAGTGGACGAGCTCACAAGATTCAACCTAAGAGAAAGTGCTAACACTAGCCCTAGCAGAGAAGTGCTTCGTTTCGTGCGAAAATTGAGATGTTCGCGTCATATCAGTATCTTTATTAAATATATTTAGTTTATCTCGTGTGTGTTTCCGGCAACCATTGTGCTTAGTGCGAATTTTTTAACGTTCTCGATAGCGTAAAAGTTAACTCAAATTTGTATGCAATTGGAACGTAGGCAAACACGTTTGCCGCTAGCTGTTTCATCTGCAAAAAATTCATCTGCATAAAAGACTCGCACTAAGCACTCAAGGCCGTCGAATGACGTTGACGAATGAGCTTTTCACAACCTGAAAAGTCATTGCAACATCCACCTTGAGGCATGAGGTCGAAATCTTCATTATATTGTTTATCGGGTCTCCTCTATCCTCTAATCCACAAATCATGACTGCTTCGCGGCTAAATAGCGGTACCAGATAACAAAAATCCGAAGGGAATTCTTACCTATCAGAGTTTGGTAATGTGGCCTGTTGTTTTACTACGATATTATACTACGTACTAGATTTGAACCGACGATAAATCATAAGAAAGGAAGCTAGTACGTTGAGCGATGTGATTGAGTGCGAATCTCTCGTCTAAGCCGTACGTCATTTATGAAGCCTAATTGCTTAACTGTGTAACCGTAGACCGAAATGTTTCCGAAAAAATAATACAAACTCAGTTTGCTTTGTTATTTGTGGTTAATATGTAAACGAGGAAAAAGGGAAAAACTTTAGTTATTCAAACGCAGTTGAGAATAACTCCCTGTCCGATGACGAAATGAATGTTGAATTGCGTAAATATTTTATGTGATTTATGATTTTTGTACGCGCGGTCATGATACTTATTGAATTTAAAAAATCCAAAAATATTTAAGTGCGATATTGGCAGATGCGGATATATACTCTAGTAGATAGTGTGTTTTATTTTAGTGAATATCCTAATGAACTTTGTAACAAAACTATATTATATTATACGGAGACCATCAGGTAAATCTAATAGAGTTACTAACTGCATGTGCTAATATGGCACTTAAATATTATAAATGTATCTATTACTAGGTATATAAAATCTATTGTTTTGCATTTACTTTATATCTCTGTTGCAAAGCAGAAAGATTTTAATATTGTTGTTAAGTTACACGCGGTCTTTTGGCCTCAAACTAGGGGTCCGTGTTACTCTATACAAACAATATATATATAACATACAACAAGTTCCCATACACAAACTTATATATATTTTAGTTTATAGTATAGTATCTATCAAGTGTCAAAGCAGAACTATTCCTGCCTTTATATTACAATGGAAACTTCGATCACATATCTCAAATGGGCAATACATAATATGGTTCCAACTTAACACCAAACGAGTCATAAAATTACTACAACTATCACTAATTATTATTAATAAAATAGAAATTATTTTTTATTTAATCAAGAAACTTACCTGCAAAAAAGTATAGTCCATTCTAGACACTGCGTCACAATACACGACTAGAAGTTCTGTGGACCTTATAAAGTTACCGTTGATATTCCCATTGGTAACATTATTCCCGTTGGCATTATTATTCCCATTGGATAAATTCCCGTTGGCAATATGATTTCCATTAGCGATATTGTTCCCATCACTAGTTCCATTATTATCCGAATCAGGTATTATTGTTAATGTTTCTAGTGCTGTAGCCGGGATGCTGTTGTTTTTAGGTTTTCTCAGAGATATCAGTTTTGATCTGACTTGTTCTGCTCCAGCGAAATACAAACCGCCGCACGGATGGATCGCAAAATGCGCTGGCAAAACTCCGTCCTGTATAAATAAAAAAATTATAAGACCATTATTTCTTAATTTACTCGATTTTTTTATGAGAGCTTTTAAACGCCCCTATGATAATTGATCTTCAGATTCTGTAGCTGAGTATTATTCTTATAATTTCTAAATAATACCGGCTCACAGTTGAGTCACGCGGTGTATTTATAATTGCATATAGACAAAATAAATATAACTGGATCAAAGTCGCAAAAATGTATCTGTGTCATGATTTTCATTTCGGAGCCACCCAGTAGCTACCATCTTTATGTAACAGTTCACAAATAAATGCACAATTAGTTACCTACAGTGGCCGTGGCGTTCCAAAAGAAGCCATAGTCGGCCAAATATTTAAAAAAATCAGCGTTTTGAATCAATAAATCAAACAACAACAAAAATAAAATTGTATTCGACTCACATTAACATAAACTATATCGAGTGGGGGTCTGGAATGGTAGTAGAGCAGCAGTAGCATGTCTACTATAACTCCACATATCAATCCCACTTCGATACCCAATGCTAGACAGCATACGAAGGAACCCAACAGCGGTATCAGGTCTAATCCTGTGGATATAAAGTTTGTGTAAGCTTCATCAGCATTATTCAATAGATACGCGGAGACGGCGGCTCCAACAGCATTGAGGAGATGGACGCGAGATGAAGGAATTATTTATGATAAAAATAAACGCTGTGTAGTTACTAATAGCACCATGACCACTGCCGTGGCACTAGTAGAAGTAGCAGACACTACAAATCGTGGTAAAACACAACAGTAAATGTAAATTACTGAAAAAAAAACGAAAAATATTTTTATTTTTTTATTTTTTTAATATAAATAAATATTTACTAACAATCAGGTCGAAATCTCAATTGTATTCTAAGACCGAAATACGTGACATCCTATCACAGTCTTGGTTCTTTACAGTCGCAGGCGATATTAGCAATGTCACACCTAAGCTATCCTTGTACATTGCACAACAACAATACATTACCTAAGTAAATAAATAGGAATATATTATGTATTAGCAGCTCTTGTCTAATCCTTCAGGAATAATTTAGTGATACGCTTCCTCTTCGGTCAACGGTCATCCTTAATTAAATAAGTGAATTACTCATTATAATCTTTAGTGAGATTATACGGGTGCGGTTCGGTGCCATACCGAATACGAAATTTAATATAGGTAATCAAATAAATCAACTGATACTAAAATTATTATTACACCAGAAAATCGATCGAGCCTGCGAAAAATACGTTACGGGTTACTTAAAGCTGGTAATGATACTTAAAATAATTAATTATTCTGCATCTATAGTGATGACGTTTTAAAATGGAGTGCCATTGTACACTGTATCCTTATTGTCGTGTTTCTTCTAACAGCTTTGTGTACAAAATATATTAAATAAGTAAAAAATAAATGGAACATCTAAAAATGTTTCGATTTAATGGGTTTTTTTTTCAAATACGAGGACTCTCCCGGGGACATTCACAACATCGCAAACAACTGTACCGGAAACACCTTTCATTAAAGTACATTACATTACGTACCAATTTATTGTCATTACACCAAAATCAAACTCCGAATCCGTCATTGTATTTATTACAAACAAAATAAATTTCCTGTGAATCTGTACAACGGAACGCGAGTTCATAAATTTACGATCAAGAATCTGACGCAGTGCGGTGACCCACGTTAATATTGTACACAGTTTGCGTCGTAAATCATTGCGGTACTCACGGCTGGTGTTCCAGAGTTTCTTCAGTATGTCCGTGTCGACCATGTGCAGGACGGCGCAAACTATCACGGCGGAGAGCGCGGCGCGCGGAATGAAGAAGAAGTACGGAGTCAGGAGGGCCAACGTCAGTAATACGATTACACCTGTTAATGTTAATATTACTTACAAACCCACATCAGTGTGCTTAGTGCGAGTTTTTTTAACATTCTCGATAGCGTAAAAGTTAGCTGATATTTGTATGGAATGGGATCGTTTGCGTACGTTTGACGCTAGAGGCGCTGTTCCAAGTGCATACAAAATTGGGTTAACTTTTACGCTATCGAAAACGTTAAGAAACTCACACTAAGCACACAGTTGTGTTACAGTTTATTTTCCCTACCTCATCGCTGATAGCCTAAGGGGCTATTCCAGCTACTCACGGTCCGGTAGGTGAGTTTGCTAATACTGGCCCTAGCAAGAGCAACGCTTCGGAGAATCTACCACAGGATCGGAATCGCGATCCACCTAGTAGATCCGGCGAAAAATACAGTAGGTACAGGTTATCGAAAGCTTCACTAGTATTTAGGTGTCACGATCTATATATCGATTTTCTCTGGTAAACTTTCTTCTGTCTAGTTTTTAAGAATCAACGGTTACAATTCGATGCCATCCTTAACTTATTAAATACGCTTTGTTTATAAATGTATGAAGTGGTAGCATAATTACTCATCCCTATCGCTCTAACGTGACCCCCGTTATCATTGTTATGTCCTGCTAGAGACTGGGCTATCTATCGGCATGTACGAAACAGGCTAGTGACATCATCCCACCCACACGCGTATGATTAAGTTCCTATCCGACCAGGTGCGGTGATCATTGCCACTGAGTCAAATATGAACCAAAAAAGATTTACTTAAATACCATAAAAATGAACCCCGAGCCTTCTTTAACATAATATAGTATCGAATTAGTCTGAAATTATCTAACATATTGATTTCGTTATTCATATGAACAAAACAAATTAGTCACCTATTTTATGTCAAAACGCCTGACGATTAAGTGAGAGACAATTTTGATTTAATAAAATTTCAAGACACCATCACTGCTATCATTATATAGCATTGCATTTGATGAAGATAACGTTAATGGCAAAGAAGTATGCCCAAAATTTCCTCAGAAGTATAACAATTAGTTGTTTAAAATTGTAATCGATTTCGAATTCGACACACCAGCAGTCTGTTAAAAAATTAGATTATGATATTTTAAAAGCTATAATTGCCTATAGTATTTTAGACTTTTTTTGAGCAGGCGAGCTCTCAACTGATCTAATTTGAAATAGTCTCACAAGAGCTTATAAATATCATAACGTGAATACTTAAAACCTGAATTTAAAGTCGAAATTGTACGGTTCACTATAACGCCTTTATAAAAAAAATCTACCTTTATAAAAATGATATATTTAATTCATTAAAGGAAAAACAAGAAATCCCCTGTCTTAAACCCAACAGCAACGAAACAACCGCATTAACTTTAGACTAAAGACTAAAGGTAGAACCTCTTGTGAGTCCGCGCGGGTGGGTACCACCACCTTGCCTATTTCTGCCGTGAAGCAGTAATGCGTTTCGGTTTGAAGGGTGGGGCAGCCGTTGTAACTATACTTGAGACCTTAGAACTTATATCTCAAGGTACCCACCTTGAGATATTACATTTACGTTGTAGATGTCTATGGGCTCCAGTGACCACTTAACACCACCGGTGAGCTGTGAGCTCGTCCACCCGTCTAAGCAATAAAAAAATAAACTAAAGTTTGCACCTCCAAATTACTTGTTCGATTTGAAAACTCCGGGGAAACTGAATAGTGACAGTCAACTACAAAGAATTTTTTTTGAATTATTTCAGTCTCCAAGACAACGCTATGTATACTGCACAATATGAAAAATGAAATATAGAATATTCATTACGTTTGCCTTAGCAAATTTTGCGTGATGTCATCTGACCACGCCGAGACAAACAGATTAAATCTGATCAATTTCGTATACCATCGAAGATATTCCATAAATCAAAGCTGCCATTCGTCTAGATTTAATTCAGATGAGATTAAAACATTCTCGGTACTGTCCGAGATATCTCGTTCGAACGAAACTTTGACGCTATCTAAAATTTATATTGAAAAATCTCAGACAAAAGTGGCCTCGAATCGTTTCGTAGATATGCTCGATTTTAATGCAAAACCCGAAAAATCTATTGAAATTCAATTGAGCCGAGTAAATATTCATCGGAGGGATCTTTGAATAATGCAAATTCTAAATAACCGAAGTTTGCAAGCTGACGAAACGCGACATGCGATCTTTACGGCGCCCTCAGCGTCAGGGGTGCAGGGCATTTGATTAAACAAGATGTCAGAGTTTGCTTAGGGCGTCCATCATAAACGTGAAACTTTTTCACCGAATGCCTTAAGTCCAAGAAAACTTACTCGTTTTTCTTTGTTACTTTGAAATGTTCAATATCTTTCTTATTAGATGTTGCTACTGAATATTTGGTAGCAGTTAACAAACATTATCATTTGATTTCTATTTTAAATACCATTAACATTACACCCAGTTTGGAATCCGTATTCCGTAGCCCCGTGACTGTTTTGCCTCTGACATAGCTATCACCATGATCGACAATTACCACTCAGAATCAGGTAGATACCTTGAATACCTTCACAAGCCATCTGATTCTAAATGATTACTAATATGTAATATTGTATAATACTGATTGATTTGAAAATTTTAAAGCAGATATTTTGCGAAATTTGAGAATGGTTGGAAACCGCCCCATCTTCCCTCAACACCGTATATTATGTTCCCTTGTACATTTTTAATAATTGTGAAATGTAACTATCGTCGCTTGACTACAATACAGCTCAGATCTTTGCTTTACTTATGGTAGGACGTCTTGTGTGTCTGCACGGGTAGGTACCACCGCCCTGCCTATTTCTGCCGTGAAGCACTAATGCGTTTCGGTTTGAAGGGTGGGGCAGCCGTTGTAACTATACCGAGACCTTAAAAATCGCATCTCAAGGTGGGTGGCGGCATTTACGTTGTAGATATCTATGGGCTCCAGTAACCACTTAACACCAGATGCGCCGTGAGCTCGTCCACACGTCAAAACAATAAATAATTAAAAAATTAAATTGTTTTCAGCAGAGACAAAAAACTGAATATATTTTTTTCCAACACATGCGATGCCTCCATGAATACGATACGGTCTACATTATGGAAAACTTGACTTGTATGGTATGGTTTGCTAAGTGACTATATACATATGTATCATATATAGTATTTTCGAATGAGATTTTTTACGGCTATCGTGTCAGGAATCTCAACACTGGCTGTTTTCATTTCAAGGACCATTTTGCGGTACAATTTTCTGTACAATCTTCAGTAATTTGATAAGTTCATAGTTTATAAATTCCTCCAATTAATCGTTAACAGTCTGAGGAATATAATAATTGGAAAGATTTTCAACTTTCAACAAAATTTAATTCGAATCTAGTCAATAATCCAATATCTTAGACTGATTTGTATTTATTTGAATAGTTTCTGAAATTCGAATCATTTATCTTGAAGTTTCTAAGTTATTCGTCTATGGTTGTGATTCACTAAGCGTATAAGGGATTCTTATCGAACTTGAAGAGGTTTGATGAAAATAACCTTCTTCAGAATTTTAATGACATGATTCTTATTTGACGGATTCTTATTACAACTTTAAATTGGATTGAGCTCCCTGTGCTAGTTGACTCGTCTATGATATAAATTCACGATATTGAAAGGCCTTTCAAAGAATTAATAAGCCCGTTGTTATTGGTCACCAATGGTAACAACGAAAAATGAACCAAAAAAAGAGGGTCACATAACACCAATTTCGTCATCTAAAATTCTTTCCAAAGTCGTCTACTTCAAACGGAGCAGAACGATGTGATTATTTTTTTCCAACTTCATGCGGACCGGTAGGTGAACACGCGGGCTCAAATAGAGAGAATTTTGAAGGCCTCGTGGCCTAACGGACGTGGCCTAAGACGTCCGGTGCATTCGTATTGAGCGATGCACCGGTGTTCGAATCTTAGACGGGTACCAATTTTTCTAATGAAATACGTACTCACGACTGACTTCCACGGTGAAGGAATAACATCGTGTAATAAAAATGAAAACCACAAAATTATAATTTGTGTAATTACTGATGGTAGGCTCCAGTAACCACTTAACAGCAGGTGGGCTGTGAGCTCGTCCACCCATCTAAGCAATAAAAAAAAAGAACTGTTAACACTAGCCCTAGCAAGAGCAGTGCTTCGCTAAATCTATGTACAACCGGATCTGAATCGCGACCCATTGAGAAGATCCGGCGAGAAACTTAGTGGGTAGCGATGTGACAGAAAAGAGAACTAAAAATGTTTAAACCTTAATCGAGCTTACATCAAGATAATCTTAAAGCTTAAGTACTTCGAAGTTCCGAACAACAATATTAGGCTTGTTTTTGATAAGATGAGCTGATGAGCTCACGGCTCATTTGGTGTTAAGTGGTCACCAGAGCCCATAGACATCAGCAACGTTAATGCCGTCGCCCATCTTGAAACATGAAATTACAGTTCAAGCAAGGGCTGCTCCTTCAAACCGAAACGTATTACTGCTCCATGGTAGAAATAAGCAAGACGTTAGTTGGTGTCCATCGATGCGGTCTTACAAGATTGGGCGTGATGACTTTTTTCGTCGGTTTACCGAGCAATGAAGCCCGATTCATAAATGACCTTTCCTTCCCGTAATTACAATAGACCTAATCAGAAATTTTAAATGTGAGGAAAATGAAAATAGAGAGAGGGATACTGGACCCCGTCGAACAAAATTATTTTTAAACATTTAAAACATTTAAAACTTTACAATCTGCAATTTATTTTGAAGTCGGAAATACGACGACATTATTTAACTTATTTTCGCTTAATACTTTTAACCAAATATCGTTATCTTCATCATTAAACTTATTTTATTCACTATTGAAACTCTAAAACAAACTCTCAGCCATTATATTACAAACGACGTATAACGGTATTTGACTATAGACGACCACCGATTTTTTTTTTTATGATCGAAAGATTACTGGTGGCCCGGAGGCCTTTCCAGCTTCACCAGGACAGGTGGGCGAGCAAAGGCTCAGCCAGGAGGGGACCATAGATTGTGCTCTGTCATTCGACTATAACTAATTGAAATTATAAGTTTGTACAGTATTACGATCCTATTGTCAAATTCCATAACCACATATTTCGGCAAGACTACACTTTAGGCAAATATTAATTAAAGACAAACATTATTTAATCTATTCTTTTTTTAAGGGATTTTATGACCTGGTAACTAAGGCCTTTAGGTCATTTTAATCTATTCTCAATTTAATCACAGATTATAAATTATAAACAATAAGAAAAGTTTGACAATCAACATATAGTATGCATGCGTGTGTGTGTCAAGTACATGGTAGTGTGTGTAATGTTTATATTTATTGATTTAATGTATTTTTTATGCTTAATTTAAAAAAATATGGAAATTCTGCACTCCTTCTCTATATTCTCTATAGGTCTGGGAAATTTCATACTGCTCCGTCCGCGCAATTTTCGTATCGTAAAACGGGGTACAAAGTTTTTGCTTCACGTATTAATATATAGATTTTCTGTCTGTGCTAACAGCCTACATCAGCAACAGTCACCCATATACACAGCCCACAAAGTTTCTCGCCGGATCTTCTCAGTGGGTCGCGTTTCCGATCCGGTGGTAGATTCTGCGAAGCACTGCTCTTGCTAGGGCCAGTGTTAGCATCACTTCGGTTTGAGCCCCGTGAGCTCATCTACACGTTAGGGTGAAGCTGAAATAGCCTCTCAAGGCTATCAGCATAGGTAGGAAAAAAAATATATAAAAAGCAACAAGAAAAAATCATACGAAAACAAATTGTGATGCACTGTCACGTACCCAGTGCAAACTTACACAATATATAGATCTAAGAAGACTCACCAGTATAGAAACCAGCGGCCGGCGTCTTGACCCCGGAAGCTTCGCTGACAGCGCTCCGTGTGAACGAACCGTTCACGGGAAACGAACGAAAGAATGCCCCGAACAAGTTGCAAGCGCCCAGAGCCACTATCTCCTGAGTGGCGTCCAACGTTCTGCCGTTCGCTGAGTACCGTCAACTTTGTTTAAACATCGCTTTAACGTTCCCGATCGTCAGTGCTGGATTTAAATTATGCGCAGTCGGGGCAAGTACCCAGGGCGGCAAAATTTAGAAAGTATTTTTTTTTTTAATTCCTATCAACATTGCTCAATATAATTAATTAATAATTTTCTTTTTAATTGATAATTCAACAAATTCAATTCATCAAAATGATTTAATCAATTTATTTCCTTGGACATTTAAAATAATAATGGATTTTTCTATTTTCTGGAACTAAAGAAATTTAATTAGTTTTTTTTATGATGTAATATAATTATGAGTCACCCTTAGTGAAAAATTTATAATTGTTAGAAAAAAAAACAAATATTTATTTATGTTTTTGGAATGTATTACATATGATAACGTTTCTGCAATAAATTAGTTACTTTAATTTTGAAACATAAAATATATAAACTATAAGTTTAAGTATACATTCCAGTATTGGGGCGGATTTTTTTCCAGTGCCCAGGAGCGGCATTAAGTTTAAATCCAGCCCTGCCGATCGTTGCAATGAAGAATAATGGATTGTTATAGTTTATATTCTTGGGCGATATTTTACAGGGAACCGTTCAGTGTGAATGGTCGGAGCGGTATTAAGTTTTATTGTATCGTTACATCGTGGCGTCCGAAGCGGTGTTGCTTCATAGTTTAGTACTATTCGAGAAATTTTATTCGTCGATAAGTTAATTAATAGTGTTCAACATCGACGCAATACAGAATTGAAAAGCAATTCGTTCGTACATTGTAGAGTACTTTATAATTACAACTCAATCTTCGCACTAGTTAACTTATAGATTGTATTGTTAGCAATATTTTATGTAGAAATGAAAACGATCATATCAATCGCTTTACCAAAATATATCTGCACGTACTTTTCTTTAGAATAAACCAGCAACGTCGTCAATAACCTTAAAAGATATAATCAAAACTACTTCTATGGTTTAACCAGCAACGAAGTCTTCTAGACGACGATTAAAAGATATAATCAAAACTACTTCTGTGGTATAATCTTACGTTTATTATTTCCGACATCTCGATTACTTCACAGATTTTCATTTTCGTAATTACGAACTACTAAGGTGCTATCGTCGACATTTGAGTAATGTGCTAACTACCGTCTAATTATCCATACAAAAAAACATTTCCAATTGTTTTGTAAAACCGTAAAAGTACATTTAATTATGTCTCCGATCAACGAAAACCAAGGAAAATACGGCTTTAAAATATAGCTTTCAAAAACTTCAATCGTAATATCAAAACATAACCTATTTATTTTAAAACTTCCTGAAGGAGCTTTATCAAATTATAAGAGTTAGTGACATTATAGAAACCCGTGAGAAGCTCACGAAACATTAAAGTTTATTCTGTCACCACTGAACTCATGTTTGAATTGATGTTGAAAGTCCTTAAAAGTTGTTCGCGAACTGTTGAAAGCTTTCGCATACTTATCTACGTTCGCGACATTAAACAGTTTTCACGCCTACTTTTTTACTCGAAGGGTCACTTTCTTTCTGACTACTAATAAATCGAAAAAGTTTGATGAACCGTTTCCCAACCTGCCTTTATTTCGGGTAAATCAAAACGAAGTCAAGACAAAACTTCTCCTTTTTATAGCGACCAAAGCAGGCTCCCTAATCATGGGTAGCTCAAGTCATCGATTCTTTTCAAAACTATGTATTTTGAAGATGGGTATTTAGAAATACTTAAGGTATAGCTCATTCAACGTAATACTAAAAATAAATGGAGATGCAGTGACTATGAGTATTGGCAATGAACTATGCTCCTTTGATACGATTACAAGAGATCAACCCAAACAACTACTTAAAGTGCACTTAATAGCTTTTTTACTTCAGTCATTAGGCATACACAAAATTAAATGTCATGGACTTTATGTTTTTGGAAAACTATTAGTCGTATAGGAATAAACTAATTACATTATTTGAAAGCAGAGGCTTTAAATTGGTTCCTCATATTTTATATTCCGTCTATTTTTATTTGGGATTACAGGAGGCCAATCCGAATGCTTCTGAGGACCAAGAACATATCCAGTCCCAAACCCGAATCATGTTCTCCAATTATACCAAAGAGCCACGAATGTGTTTCCCAAAAACCCTTTGTTTTACATTATCATTTCAATTTTGAAATAAAGCTGTGTGTATGTAATGTTTCTTTATGGACTGTAGCGTGCTTGAGGAAGAATTTTTGATGAGGATATAATCCTCTTTGCACCGAAATCACAACAAACCTCCTGTCCCTCAGAGAGAATATTATTACTCCGGAATCATCGTGATTCGGGCCTCACGTTGCTCGATAATATCGTGTTTGAACAGAACAAATAATCACTAAGTAGTGATAATGTTATTTAGTTTGTTCAGACGAATATTACGGCGCTTTGTGCTCCAGACAAAGCTCTTAGATTTTTTGCCAAATATTCGGGATAAAGGGAATGGCTAATGCGTCATCTAGCCAGTCGTGAACGAGTCTTTTCTTTTCTAATTAATTGCCTCCATTGTTAAGTAATTCTTTCTTTCGGCGATCAATCATAGTTTTTACGGCGCTAATGTTATATTGGATTTTTTCTCCCGAAGCATATTGTTTGGAAACTTTTTAATTCATGAGAGTTATTTGTTTTTCGTGTTTTTCGTGGTTCATAAAGTAGGTGGGTAATTTCGGTTACAATGTGTTTTAATTCTGTTCAGTCGGTATATATAAAATAGTATACTTAAAAAGGTTAATACAATAGTGATGTATTGTTAAGAATCTTTAAGCTGTGTTTATGTTGTACATTGTTACAAGAAACGAAAAGAATATACACAAAAGGTGTATGTAACTTCATAGAATCGTCGTAAAACAATTATAGATTTGTTGCCTAAGCAGTACAATAAAAACTTTAAGTAATTTAGATGAAAAATACCAAAATAAAAACTTACAGAAAGCTTTGGCGATGGCCACATTCGAGATGATTCCAACTAATGGAACCACCAAGAGACCAGAGCCCAAATGCGTGAACATTTCCACCGCAGTATATGTAGTATTACCCACCGTTGTGTGGAAGGCAGGTGCTTGAGGAATTGGAAGGCCTGGAGTAATGCTACCTAAAATAGATTCAGGCATTATTTTAATAGGATATAGTTCATATCTAATTACAAACATATCTTTGTCGCTAAATGATAAGACAGTCTCGCGGGCCATATAGTGTTAAGTGAAACATGAATTAGATCACCCAACTCTATAATAGAACGACCCCTCCTACCCTTCAAACTGTAACGAAACATCACTTCGCTGCAGCTCGTAAATATATGTAAAGAAAAACCTTAATTAATTAAAACTGTTTAGTTTTTAAAAAGGATTTTTCTTCAGTGTCATGGAGTGAAGTCTGTCCTTGAGTAAAAAGCGAGTTCAGTTTTGAATAGTTTATTAATACTGTTTACTGTTTAATTTTTAATATTAATGTTAAAAGAGATTAAGAGCTGTAAATATTGTTTTCTTATTATATAACAGAAAACACAATATTAAGTCTTTTATTGTTTATTCATTCTGAAATACCTATTCCATATCATTTTATATATAATACATTCGAGGGGTAATTATAGTACCTATCAATTACATTCACGAAAAGCAATACGTTGAGTACCACGTACATAACAATAATATATTGTCCGAATAATGAATTGACAGCATGAGTTGCGAGAGCACCGTACCGTATGTTCCATGTACAATTTTGTACCGTATGTTCCATGGGGAATGCTCTGAGGAATTATTCGAGATGATCCTCTCATCTCCTTTTTACCATCACACCGCCCGTCACCGTCCACCCATACTACCTGGAGCCACTGCGTTCATCCACAGTGCGTTTCCAGAGATCTTTTTTGCCCAGTACCATCCGGCTTTAGAATGAGCTCCCCTCCACGGTGTTTCCCGAGCGCTATGACATGTCCATCTTCAAACGAGGCTTGTGGAGAGTATTAAGCGGTAGGCAGCGGCTTGGCTCTGCCCCTGGCAATGCTGAAGTCCATGTGCGACGGTAACCACACACCATCCGGTGGACCGTATGCTCGTCTGCCTACAAGGGCAATAAAAAAATAAAAAATAAAAAAAAACTCACCCGTCAATATGAGCGGGTCCCTTTTATCTTCATGTACCGTGTACGCCAGTACTGCAGCTAGCACCACGACCACGGCGTTCCGTGAGACTCCAACGAACCACAAAAACCTTTGCAGTATCAGCATACCTTTTCGGTTCTTGTCGTTTATTACACTTTTGATTTCGATATCTTTTAATGCCTGAAATGTTGTATTCCGTTTGAGGCGTCCGTGTATCTCTTTGAATTACCTAAAGACTCTGGTACTTATGTCGAAAGTCAATCACACATACTTTCATTCACAAAACTATTTACTGGTTTTTGTGTAGTTAAGACTTTTGGCCTTAAAAAGTGGCCCAAGACCTGCCCGTGTAGGTATGATATGAAAATTAACCGTACTAGAGTAATGATATTAGTGATAAATTTGGTACTCGAAGGTCGCAGTTCAGGGATCAGAACCTAGCCTGTGATTAGTAGGGAATGAATTGGAACTGGTGCGATTTGGCACTGTTGAAGTCATTTTAGAAGCAAATTTGATTTTACTTTCCAAGTGACTGTAATATTGATAAGCTGCTCAAAATTGAGAATCTTGAAGGCTTTTTGACCTGAACATACAATTACAAATTATTTATTTGACAATCCATTCCATCTAATTAAACTTTTATATCTGCAAACTTTAACAAAATATTATTAAAACAATACTAAAGTGACATTGAAAAACCACATGCAGTACCAACTCAGATTATAATCATTTTATCACCCCAATTCATAATTTGAAGTTTGTAAGTACGGTAATTACTGATTAACTTTAAGCAATTGTAAAAGTTAACAAAGATTATATCGGGCTAGCACACATAAGTATCTTTATTGTTGTAAAAGGGCAGATAAAACAATACACCATGTATTGGAATCACTATATTCCTGCCTTTTATACTTCACTATACTAGCTGACCTGAAGCCTACCACAAAAATGACAACACTTTTTTTATTTGTTTCTAAATCAACTAAAAATGTTTTTTTGTTAATTTTAACCTTCTGTAAAGTTTATTCCTTACCTACGACTATCTCAATCTTTCATTGTGGTTTTTGAGCAAAAACGTGAAACAAAAGCGATGACAATGCTAACAATTCGAAATATAATTATTATCAACAAAGGTAAAGTTCTAACCGAAACACATATGAAACGAAACATTATTAATTAAAAACAATACAAGCAACCTCCCAAAGACCTTTAATAATTTATTTAACCTATTGTTTCGTGTTCCGACGCTACCGTCCATTACGCAGACAAACTTAATTCATATTGAATGAATAAGGGTTCAATTTATTGTCAACAGACTGTGCTTTATGTCCCCAAAGTGTATCCTTGAAAATAATTTTATGTCGGCCAATATGCAAAATAGTTTCAATAAAATATTTAAGACCACTTTATTTATTCCATTTTACCTTTATATTTCGTCTAAATTTGACCGTTAAAATAACTGCTGAGGTAATTTTGATTCATTAATTTCATTAGTTTTATAACGTGCTTCGAATTTTTTTTTTTGCAATTTAGTTTTTTGTTTTACTCTTTTTTAATAAATATTCACGAACAACTTCCACGATGAAGTAATAACATCGTATAATATAAATTAAACTGCAAAAATTATAATTTGCGTAATGAGTGTGGTGGTAGCCCTGAAGGGTGGGTACCACTGGTGGTAGGACCTCTTGGGAGTCCGCACGGGTAGGTACCACCTATTTCCGCCGTGAAGCAGTAATGCGTTTCGGTTTGAAGGGTGGGGCAGCCGTTGTAACTAACTATACTGAGACCTTAGAACTTATATCTCAAGGTGGATGGCGCATTTACGTTGTAGATGTCT
This sequence comes from Bombyx mori, assembly GCF_030269925.1. Classification (NCBI taxonomy): domain Eukaryota; kingdom Metazoa; phylum Arthropoda; class Insecta; order Lepidoptera; family Bombycidae; genus Bombyx; species Bombyx mori. The sequence continues at coordinate 9,912,307 of NC_085123.1, forward strand.
ATGGGCCCCAGTAACCACTTAACACCAGGTGGGCTGTGAGCCACCACTCTGCTTATTTCTACCGTGAAGCAGTAATATTTCGGTTTGAATGGTGGGGCCGTTTAAAATCCATATCTCGAGATGGATGGTGGCTTTGACACGGTTGATATATGAGTCGACTATTATCAAAGGCGGCAATCTGACTTTTGGACAATGATTGGTAAATCAGAAAAACGAATTATTGACTTTGTATTCCATTGGCAGTCACAAAACTCTTCGGAACGACATCTTAGATAAATAACAGGTTAACTATTAACCTTTATTTAATGCAGGTTTTGTACCGTATTCTTTGAAGGAGACGATTATATTCAAATAAATCTGTATTGACATATCAATAAAATTTTTTTGTCCAAATGTACAGATTGCCGCCTTTGATAATAGACGACTCATATATGGGCTCCACTGACCGCTTAGTACGACTTACCATATTAGCACAATTTTTTTTTTTAAATTCATAATTTAATTTTCATTTTAACGGTTGAAATAGCTATGTTTGTATCTGGTACGTTATGTTTCCTTAAAAAATGTAAGCAAGTGTTGGTGTACACAAATATAGATCCAAACTAATCGGTTGTCGTTTGCCTAACCACAGATCGTAAAGTAATTAACTAATAAATAATTACCATTCACATAAGCAAGTTCTGAATGAAGATAAATCAAACAGTGAAACTGCATCGGAGTGCGCACACCACATCGCAACGGACAAAGTGAGACAATCAAACCGTATTTACTTTGTAACGGAGTTTGCGAAGTTGCGGCAACCTCGGTCTCCGGTTGTACACAAGAGCGCAATGTCGCATTGAATTATCGACGAAATTAATACAGAACTAAGAAATTGGAAACTTGGCCGAAGGAATGCCCTAAACGCGTAGTTTAGAACACAGGATTACACCTAAGGAAAACAATTGAATCTCATAGCCTCGTAAAAAAAATTCTTAGTCACCAATATCCATCTAAGAAATTTAGAAGATCCTACATTATATCATAGATATATTATAGATAGATAGATTTAGAAAAACTTCTGAAGTAAATTAGCCCATTGTTTTTAAATCGCATATCGTTCAGATTGAATTAATTATGAAATAATCAAGAGCTGATTTTAATTGAAAAAATTATCACTCACGTTCCGTTTTAATAATAATAATTTCGGAAAAAGCACACTATGTGGCGATAGCTATCACTGAACATAATATATTTGACAGATGCCTTAATCTCGCTAACGAAATTTTCAACATAAGTTTACATATACACAAGTTCCAAACAACAACACTAGGACTGTCGGTCTACCGAGCAATTTCACTGGCTGGATGGAAAATCTTCCCTTAGTCGTTACATCGCAAAACTGCAGTATTTCATATGAGTTTTTGTCAAAGTAGAAGATTTTTAACAGTATTTTCTTACATTTAGTTACGCTAGATACGCAATCTTAAAGATTAGGTTTTTCTCTGTTTAAATTACCCAGCATTACAGATTGTTCATAACAGGAAAAAATCATATGTAATGATACCTAGAAAAATTACTTCGGTAATCGCTTAACCCAAGAATAAGGTTCGAGAACAATTCATAACGAAAGGAATCATTTCAGAAATAGGCAGCAGGGCAGTAATTACTAGTGACATTTCATCAAACTAATATTATAAACGCATTCAGTAGTAAATTCAGGAAGAAAAAGTTATAGTATATTCCTAATTTTCATTATTCAAGCCACATTATACTTACAGCATTTGATATAAACAAAATGAACGTCTAACCCGTGTTTTAATGAAATTTCAAATTTAAATTATAAGTAATAAATTTAAAAAAAAAAAAATTAATTCAAAATATAATTCTCACCTTCATTCCCATCAGCACAATGCAGCAGAATAAGCTGAGTAATGTGTCCTGCATCCTCGTTTCTCCAATATGAACAAAGAGTTCCTTCCAAGTCGATATGAAGGTCTCTGCGCTGAACTTCAATCCTAACAAGCCTTTAATTTGGGATGAAGCTATAGTGATGGCAGCTGCCGACGTGAAACCTGACACTACCGGTAGGGAGACGAACTCCACTAAGAACCCTGAAAGTGTTTACGTATAAAATTAAATACGTTAAAAACAATTGCTTTGATGCAATTTCGAAAAGGGCACATGTCGCATATTTTGTCAAATACGTTTTTTCATATACATGTAGTTTTGAGGCTTACCTACACCCATTTTATAATAATTCCAGTAATTTTCAATTGCTAATTAACACTAAAATATATCTCAAAAGTTAATATTGTAAATTTTACACTGCTTTAGAAAATAATTAGTTTTTTTCATTTCCTGAACATTTTACATTTTCAGAGATGTGTCCTTTTCGAAATTGCATATTCAATTGCTTTGACGCATGAATAAGGATTCATATTTTTAATATGCTTTTATAAGCTTCAGACTTATGTACGTTAGTATGTAACGGAATCTTTGAACATGATTTTGACCCCCTTCAAAACGTCGGATTAACTCGAAATTTGGTATATTTATTAAGGACCGATGACGATACAATATTAAAAAAAAATGAAATTCAACTAAAAAATGAAAAATAAATAATAGTTTAAAAAAAATTAACAAAATACGCTTTTATAGAAAATCCAAATAAAAAATAGAAAATAAATTTGAATTAAAAATAGTGTAAAAAAAAAAGATTTTATTGTAACAAAAAGCGTGGGGTGTATCGTATCAGTAGTTATAAATATTTTATGAACAGATATGAGTAGAAGGGTTATTTTGATAATATCCTGAAAAGTACCCCGCGCTATTTTTACTTGGATTTTCTTTAAAAGCGTATTTTGTTAGTTTTTTTAAACTATTGTTTATTTAATTGCATTTCTAGACAGATGAGCAGGTCCACGTGAAGCTGATAGGTTAGCGTCTTACTTCAGAGAACTCTCCTCAAACCTCGTACCATAGCACTCGAGAAACGTAGGGGAGTTTATTTCAGAGCTGAACGGCGCGTAGCAAAAAGCATATCTGGTAATGTATTCATATCTGGTAATACATTAAGATTAACGTCAATCCCATTAAGAAAATAATCTCAGCCAACCAATTTCAGAATAAATAAACGTTCTATCGTTCGATGCATATAGGATTAGCTTTGACGTTTAAAAAAAGAATGTCCTAAAACTAGGACCAACTTTAAAGTAAAGGATTGGTTTTTTATTTTATATTATTATTATTAAAAAAAATATGTATTGTCTTCGTCATGTTCAAATTTTCAAAACAACGTCCAGTCCTTCATAAAGTTTTTGAAAATTAAGTTGAATCATTACGTAACATAGATAGTTAAACAGATATAGGTCAAAGTAATCGAGGATTATTCAAGAACAAGTATGCACATTCACATAGAGAATACTTGATACGTTTCACAAAGACTACGACAGGATACTGAAAATAGACATCGCGGTAACCGCTCAACAATCAAGGCGACCAAAAGGCGCTTGCCAATTTAGCAACACCTTGTCTACTTATCTAGTGCAATAAAGAAATTAAAAAGCTATCAGTGAAAACTATTTCTAGATGGCAAAGATATAAATTACTAACTAATTTAGGTTGTTAGTAGTTGAAGTCGTCGTGGCCTAACCGATAAGACGTCCGGTGCATTCGTGTTGAGCGATGCACCGGTGTTCGAATCTCAGGCGGGTACCAATTTTTCTAATGAAATACGTACTCAACAAATTTTCACGATTGATTTCCACGGTGAAGGAATAACATCGTGTAATAAAAATCAAACCCGCAAAAAATATAATTTGCGTAATTACTGGTGGTACGGACCTCTTGTGAGTCCGCACGGGTAGGCACTACCGCCCCGTCTATTTCTGCCGTGAAGCAGTAATGCGTTTCGGTTTGAAGGGTGGGGCAGCCGTTGTAACTATACTTGAGACCTTAGAACTTATATCTCAAGGTGGGGGGCGCATTTACGTCGTAGATGTCTATGGGCTCCAGTAACCACTTAACACCAGGTGGGCTGTGAGCTCGTCCACCCATCTAAGCAATAAAAAATATTAAAAAAATACAAATAATTTTATATCCAAACACACGAATCTGAATTATGTAGAAGATTGTTGATGTCTCACCCAGCTGTGCGAATCCAGCGAATAGCTGAACTATTCCGGCAATGAAACATAGTAGCACGGCGAAGTCGGCGTTAGTGCCGCTTGTGTAAGTGAAGGTGAGAAGTGACAGTAACGCCGTCGGTCCAATGTTGATCTGAGGGCATGTGCCCATGATCGCGTAAACGAATCCACCCACGAAAGACGCGTACAGGCCATACTATAAAATAAAATATTACATCATTAAACTAACGTGACTAATGTGAAATATAAGATAAAAAAAATTAGGTGTCCATTTCTACAGTTACGTGATGCAATTTTGACCTCATGTCTTAAAGTTACTAAAGAGATTACTTCCGGTAACGACTTGACGTCACGCGAACTGTGAAACCATTAGCGCATCTGTGCCTAACAAGATTGCCAAATAAGTTTAACACAGATAGTATACCTTTTGAAAAATATTTTGCCATTAAATAAATTCGACACAAAACGTACCGTGCAGTCTTACAAGCAGGAACTCTGATAGCTAACAGATTGGAGCAATAACGACACTCGCTCACCATTTACGATAGGTATTCTTAATAAAAATGATGCTTATGACTACTTTACATTTATTATTTCTGAATAACATCAAAAAGAGATTCTTTAGATGGATAGTGAATGAAATTAAACAAAAAAAGTAATGGAAGTATTTACAATAAATAGCATAAATAAACGTCCTAAACTCAATCATAGCTAATATTTTCATTCAGCAATCCTAAAAACATGATAACCCAACCATATACTCAAATGGAAGTTAGAAAAGAAAGCAAATAATCACGTAACATAATCAATTTGAACCTTAATAAAAAACACTAAAAGTGTTTTGACTATCGAACCCAAAAAAAATCGCGATCTGTACACACGGTACACGTGTATTATTTATTACGTATTAAGACAAGAAATACACGGATGTCATCCTTTTTTTGTTACAACGTATCATATTTACTTAAAACTAGTTGGAATAACTTGTCGACGCTTTAAGTGTCGAATTAAACTGAAGAACGTAAAGGGGTTTTCCCGCGTAAAATACACTGTCACTTCTGTGTGCTTAATGCGAGTTTTTAACGTTCCCGATAGCGTAAAAGTTAACTCTAACTCTAACGTTAACTAGTGGCGCTATTCCAACTCCATACAAATTTGAGTTAAATTTTACACAATCGAGAACATTAAGAAACTCGCACTGAGCATGGATTTGTGTGTAATTTGTCCTCGAAGGGCTCGACCTGTCTATGAATTTAGATCGATTTTTTTTATTACCCTTCTGACTACAAGACGATCATAAGACTCTTCTGATGGTAAGTGATTACCGTCACTCTTGAGCGTCAGCAATGCCAGGGCAGAGCCAAGCCGCTGCATTACTGTAAGTCCTGTTCTCAAGCCTCATTTGAAGAACGGCATGTCATAATTGGAAAACATCGAGGAGGGGACTTCCATCGAATGTCGGATGATACGTGAAGAAAAAGATCTCTGGTGACGTAATGTGAATAAACGCAGCGGCTCTATGTACTCTGCACCGATGGCGAGCGTTGCAATACTAAAAACGAGATGATAGGATCATCTCATACAATTCCTCAGAACACTACCCGTGGAACATTAGGTACAAAATACAAAACGAAGACACTTCATAGACCCAAATATTCCAAACGATCCGTCAGAATGGGATTATGAACAATCCGAACAGCTCCTCTTCTGTAAGGAGTCAAATAAAAGTAGCTGGTATTTCGGAGGCTCGCCCAATAGGTGGGAGTAGTACTCAACGCGAGTCTAAACTTGTTTTTGGTAAAGTTAAGTCTTAAAGTATTATCGCTTTGCTCTGTTCAGGACTACCAGCTCTTTTATGCCAACTTGGCTTTACCCTCCTAATGACTCCAATATTAGACATCGCTCGAATCGTCGACACAAAAAAATCAATTACTAGAGGAAGGTTGTAGGGATACTCTTTGAAATTGCGCCGCGATGCCAACCTGTCTCTCTAGTCGGCTGAAATGAACTAAATTCAATTCACTGCATTCGGAGACTCGCCCCAGAGAGTTTTCCACCTCAGATACAAGTTTTGATTGTCTGTTCTGCATTACGATTCGAGAGACACTGTGCTAACCGATATATCGCGCATCCCCTGGGCTGTCATCCGCATAGCAATGCATAGCATATCATTGATATACAGGATGGAAAACGTACCAAAAATTATAATTTGCGTAATTACTGGTGGTAGGACCTCATGTGAGTCCGCACGGCTAGGTACCACCACCCCGCCTATTTCTGCGATGAAGCAGTAATGCGTTTCAGTTTGAAGGGTGGGGCAGCCGTTTAACTATACTAAGACCTTAAAACTTATATCTCAAAGTGGGTGGCGCATTTACGATGTAAATGTCTATGGACTCCAATAACCACTTAACACCAGGTGGGCTGTGAGCTCGTCCACCCAACTAAGCAATAAAAAATAAATAAATAAATTACTACAATAACATTGAATTCGAAAAACTGCAATCATGTAAGACTAATGACCACAAAGATGACTTCAGGAAGCCGTAGAAAAATAAACAATAAGAGTTCTTATTAATTTGACTTTCTAGAATACAGATTATGAATGAATGGAAACGCTTGTAAAAAATATTTCATTATTATGAGGCTGTAATTTATCTTGCTTTATTGACGATTAAATCAACGCGGAAAATATAGCCCAGGAACTCGATCATTTGATCAATGTTACTTACTGTTAATGTCTGTATTATTCAATTCAATAACATACAAAAATTTTCTACATCTGGTATTAAGAATTTTTGATTAATATTTCTCAAAAATTATCTAATAACAAGTAATTGGTTAGTGATAGTTTGATAAGAGTATCTTGTGCACTTATTAAAACATCCACATAATATACCTACATGAGCACATGCATAACACATACATATCATCATTGTATAGTAGAAATAATTATGTACCACAATGTTGTGATAACATTCTGGGTCTAATGGTTAACACGCCCGGTTTTGCTATGATGCGACTTAGTCAGTTTCCTAGTCATTTAATCAGGTATTACTTTTATTAGTAACTAGCGACCCGCCCTCGCTTCGCTTCGGAAACATTAAAACACACATGAAACCAAAAAAAAAAATAAAAAAAAAATTAAAAAAAGTAGCCTATGTTCATCAGGGACAATGTCGGCTTCTAATGGAAAAATAATTTTTCAAATCGGTCCAGTAGTTTCGGAGCCTATTCGAAACAAACAAACAAACAAATCTTTCCTCTTTATAATATTAAGTATAGAATACGAGCGTATAGAAAATCACGAATGACTTCTTAATTGGGATTAACTTACGTAATTTGGTATTGATGGTAAGAAGTATAGTGATCCTTGACTGTTAGACACTTCTACCGTTTTGACTTCATCACTGGGGGATCCGTACAGGGATACCCGGTCGAGTGGGGTAACCAACTTGGTTATGTCGGAAGACACTACTACCCAGCCTTTTGATGCAAAGTATTACTTGGGAAGGAATTGTTTCCATTCTCGAGTTTACCAATTTTAAACAATGAAAAATGAAATTAAGTATATTTCTCTGCAATTGATTAAACTATGAAATTGAATCTTCAATCAATGAAATTTCAATATCATATTGGATGAACCCAACAAGCAAATACAGCAGTTTTATTTCGCTTCTCAATCTTCATAAAGTTTCTTCTGATTAATGAATAAAGTAACTTATTGATCAATAAGTTTCTATTATTTAAAAATATTTAAACCTGATTAAAACTAAATTAAATGGCTTCACTTCTCATGCGAGGAATGCTCCGGCTACAAGACAGGCTGCGATATGGACATGAATTTATGGTTTAAGGGTTCAGTCGTTACAAAATACAATTGAAACTTCGTTTTTATCTCTCTTTTTTCAAACCGGTCCGCTAAATTACTGCTAAATTATATTATTATAAAATTGTTCTTATTTATATATATATATTTTTTTATTGCTATGATGGTTGGACGAGCTCACAGCCCACCTGATGTTAAGTGGTTACTGGAGCCCATAGACATCTACAACGTATATGAGCCACCCACCTCGAGATATAAGTTCTAAGGTCTCAGTATAGTTACAACGGTTACCCCACCCTTCGAACCGAAACGCATTACTGCTTCACGGCGGAAATAGGCGGGGTGGTCGTACCTACCCGTGCGGACTCCCAAGAGGTCCTACCACCAGTGATTATGCAAATTATAATTTTGCAGGTTTGATTTTTATTACACGATGTTATTCCTTCACCTACATACATATATACTATAGTTCTCTCTCGTTAATTACAAAAATACACCACAAACGTTTCACAACATTACAAGGTTTTGTTTTCGTTTCATTGTACGAATAAAAGTGAATATCACGAACAAGAGGTGATCCCTTTAAAGTAAGAGTACTGTAGAGAACAATAGTGTAGGTACATGCTTCTATGGCACTCTTGTTGTAAACGTTTGAATTTCCGTCGGAAATGGGTTCGGCTAATGTTTTTGTTTTCGTCGCTTTAGGTACATTGTAGCGGCTTGCGAATTGTCTGATACAACGTTCTGTGTTTGTAAATCGACTATTAAAACAGTCATTTTGAGTAGATTAAACACGTAGCGGCGACATTTTTTGATGATTCCAAAGGTTATGGAGTCGACACATTATTATAATTATTTTTATTTTTAAATATTTTAACTTTGTGTAATAATGAGGCAATTTTTTAATACTAAAAATACCAATGTATATTATGTTACATTCGGAAAAACTAAGATTAATTTTAAATACACATATTCTCAAACCACAAGTCCTTAGCTTGTGACAATCGTGCAAGTATGTAAAATATGAATACTGCAGACACATTCCGGACAGAACTACAGTCTTCGTTGACTATATGGACCTACTTCAAGTAAACATATAAATACAAGATTGCTCAGTAACGGATGTCTTCAATTTAACAAATACGAACTCGAGTACATGACTACACTAAGAGATCACAAATTGCTTCTTTTTTTATTTATTGCTTAGATGGGTGGACGAGCTCACAGCCCCCCTGGTGTTAAGCGGTTACTGGAGCCCATAGACATCCACAACGTAAATGCACCACCCACCTTGAGATATAAGTTCTAAGGTCTCAAGTATAGTTACAACGGCTGCCCCACCCTTCAAACCGAAACGCATTACTGCTTCACGGCAGAAATAGGCAGGGTGGTGGTACCCACCCGCGCGGACTTACAAGAGGTCCTACCACCAGTAAAAAACGCTACGACAAAACAAAACAAAAATTAACTCTATGCGTGACTTTGACTTGTTTCATTGAAACACTAATTCTCATTTCTAAAACAGCTTAAGTCTTAAGGAAACTTTACACAGATAACCTGTTCCGAATAATGTTTAGTATCACATTAATTTATTTCAATTGAAGCAAGAATACAGACAATTTGAGGAAAAAGAAAACGGACTGTGGTAAAACCGTGTCATATAGTGGCAAATATAAAATGTTTACTGGTTTCATTCGAGCTGACTATAAACTAAATAGTTAAACAAGTTTTATTTTTCATAAAAAAAAAGTTACAACGGCTGTCCCACCCTTCAAACCGAAACGCATTACTGCTTCACGGCAGAAATAGGCAGGGCGGTGGTACCCACCCGCGCGGACTCACAAGAGGTCCTACCACCAGTAATTACGCAAATTATAATTTTGCGGGTTTCATTTATATTACACGATATTATTCCTTCACCGTGGAAATCAATCGAGAACATTTGTTGAGTACGTATTTCATCAGAAAAATTGGTACCCGCCTGAGATTCGAACACCGGTGCATCGCTCAACACGAATGCACCGGACGTCTTATCCGTTAGGCCACGACGCCTTCCAAAAATTTAACTCTATATTTAACTCTTATAACGTCTAACTTTGGGAATATACAAAGACTACATCCCATTCTATTATTACCATACCTTATACCTTTAAAAATATATAAAATACCGCGGCTTGGCAGACAACGCAATCAGCTTAGGCTAAGCTGATTGAGCTAGAGATTTAATATTTTGGGAAGATATTATCTGGGCCCAATAGAAGTATAAATAAAAGCTTACGGAATTAGTAAGTGTAAGGTGAAAGGAATTGATATTATTTTCACATTTAAAAGTGGTGATTAATTTTAAATAACGCATCAATATAATGTTTATAAATATATACATAAGATATGTACATAACATAATTAAAAGTAAAAAAATAAGTAACACTTTTTTCATTATTTCGCATTTCAAATTAAACGCCCATAATTAATAATATTAAATGAACAACATTTTTTTCCGAATCTAAATTTTTTTTCCTCATTCATTCTTAATTATAGGTAGTAGGCAAAAAATACCTTTAAAAAAATATAAGTACGGACATACATATGGTAATTAGTGTTATTCGTTTATTTCCAGTAGGTTGAAATAGGTTATTCTAATTCTTGTCAAATATTATACAAGCTCCCGAAATAGAATGATGAAGAAAATATCTTCACAGCCGACGCATTATAGTATCACATCACCATCATAAGCCCACAGCTGTCCACTACTGGACATAAACCACTCGTGATTTGAAAATGGATGGGGAGAGTCTAAAATCGGGCGTAGTTTTTTTTGTTACATAGACGACAATTGGACGTGCTCACGGGTCACGCGTCACCTGATATTGAATATCAGTACTCAAAGATATCATAATGTATGCCAGGTACTTTGAGGTATACTTTTATATAATTACACTCCGTGTTAAGAGAAGTCACGAGGACTTGTCTCTCGAGAGTCGATGTCTCCGTTACTTATTGTATTTGAAAATTCTAAATTTTAGTGTAAATATTAATAATAATAAATTACAATTCATGGAACGTAAAACGAATGAAGTAAAAGTTACAGTAAGAAAGTTACTCCATAGTAGTGGTGGTAGGACCTCATGTGAGTCCGCACGGGTAGGTACTACCACCCCACCTATTTCTGCCGTGAAGCAGTAATGCGTTTCGGCTTGAAGGGTGGGGCAGCCGTTGTGACTATACTGAGAACTTAGAACTTATATCTCAAGGTGGGTGGCGCATTTGCTTTGTAAATGTCTATGGGCTCCAGTAACCACTTAATACCAGGTTGGCTGTGAACTCGTCCACCCATCTAAGCAATAAAAATAAATAAATAAATAAATGACACATTGCAATGGATATACTATTGCAGATATAACTCAAGGAGGGGTGACGTCAGACTAGCGGTCGGTCATACAACTCATGATAAGCCCTATGCAGCATGATAAGAAGACATGCGGTATAAGAGCAAGAAGAAGTTACTCATTGTGGCTCTTAGTGGGTCGCGTTTCCGATCCGGTGGTAGATTCTGTGAAGCACTGCTCTTGTTGGGGCCAGTGTTAGCAACACTCCCGGTTTGAGCCCCGTGAGCTCACCTACACGTTAAGAAGAAGCTGAAATAGCCTCTCAAGGCTATCAGCATAGGTAGGAAAAAAATAATTGTGGCTCTTAACTCCAGGTAAACGACTCAGTCGTTTTGTCGATATTTCACAGGGAATTACGAATGGCACCGCCATTGTTGCAGACATTCTAATTGTTCGTATACAATATAATAATTTACCACAAATATAACATTTAACAAATTATATTGTTCTTATATTAACAGAATATTTGCATTGACAAAAGTTAATTTTCCGTGACTGAATGTTTTAAAAAACGAAACAATGTTTTCATTTTAAACGACATAAAAACGTGTTTTATCTTTTAAGGTCAAGTTTGGATCGTTTCAGGGAAGCTTTAGATATTACAGAATAGTATAAACTGACGATTGATTGCCTACATTTGCTCACATTTTTCCTGTGGGTATTCATTTTCATTTTATGCAATAACATTGTGGAAATCATCCATGAGCATGTATTAGCTACATATTTCCTTTTCACAAATTGGTACATGTCTGCGGGCTTTGTTAGTCTGGTAAAATTGACATAATTGTTTCGCTCGATAAAAATACACCGAGCGTTCTTTAGGCCATGTCAATTACTGTATTACTGCTAAATGCTTTTAAATTGAAATTAGAATTGTTACAATACAATAGTAATTATTTGTAAATAGGTAAGCAGCCCCTAGCATTACTTGATATTTATGAGCTAACCATACATCATCAAATGGGCTGTATGCTCGTCTACCTATTTAGGTAATAAAAAATCAGGCGTGCAATTCTGACGCGGTAGAAATTTACCTTTTAGATGTATATTATCTCATTCTCTTGCAGGCCGAATCGTAAATATAAATGTTTTTCTCTTATTTCACTTTTTCGTTTCATCTCAAGTTTCAAACGATAACAGCGCTAAAGAAGTTTTCACATCAAAAGATTTTACTATTGTAAAATAGATAATAATGAATGTCAGCTTGTAATATTGAACGATGTTTATTTTTACATAAACTATGCACACACGTATATTTTACCGGTTTAGATAAAAAAATAGAGTAGTTTCTTAACCTCAGGGACGGTTTGGCCATAATACAATCAACGTAATATAGCTGATGGAGGGAATGGATGTTTTAAGCTTGATACCAGAATAAGCAGTAGTCACCACAGTGGAGCACAGACGATTTTACTAGTATTTAACATAAATCGCTAACAATTACTTTAGGATTGTTTCAGCCCCACCGAACGTAGTTCCGCCTTGTCGTGGCGGTGGGGCTTAAGCGTGCGTCCCTAAAATCGCGTGCAGAGAAATCTGTGTGGACGCCGCGACCAAGAGAACTGCACCCAGCTCTCCTTGGCCGCTTTTGCGTTCCGCGGGGGCTGCCTTGAGAGAGAGCGAGGGACCCTCTCCCCACGCCCTTTGCACCGCCAAAGGGTGTTATTCTGAGGATGAGGGGTTGGCTCTCGGGAGCCTGATGAGCCGGCAGCACTTTTGTGTCTTCCGGCTGCGGGTTGCCATGTCCCCGGCTTCGGCTACAGGGGAAAGCCTTCCAGATATGGGAGGTACCGGCTCGCCGGCGTGGCCCCGCACTGCGCTGTGGGCGGCGGACAGGCTTCGGCCACCGCCGGCCAAACCGTAAACCCCAGTCATGGGGAACGGGGGCTCCTGCCTTTACTGGTCGGAGCCACGAGGATGCAAACCTCTTCAAAAATGCCCCAATCCCAAGCTCGACACCGGGCGATGGGATGTATGGCTGGAGGGTTTCCAGTCCCGAGGGTGTCATTGATCCCAGGGGACCAAACCCCTGGTTAATAAAAAAGGAACACATGAATATGGCCAATTGTGTAAAGTTAGTACCCCAGGAGGGTACCGCCCGCGAGTCGGGCGGAGAATCCCTCCGTGCTTCCACCCCAGTGGAAGCACGCTGCCCCACGTATTCTGGGGGGGGCAACAATTGCCAGGATGAAGGAGGCTGTGCGACGGGCAGCGGAATTCCCGTCGAACCGAGGCGTTCCCCGATCGCCGGCTCGATGCGCTCTGCGCTCGCCAGCGACTCGGGTGCGATCAACCCCACCAGATCATCGGCGGGGAAAAAGAGGAGGCGAAAGAAGACCCCATTACAAACTTCCGACGATGGCGGTGCGTCATCCTCCAGCATCGAGGTGCCGGAAAAGACGATGGCTGTCGAGGAGGTGGTTCCGGTGGTTTCGGGGCCTGCCACGTCGGAAGATATGATGCCTGCTCCCCAGTGGGCACCAGTAAGGAGGAGGGGCGCGGTGTCACCGGCGACGTCGGTGGAGTCTATATCGACGTCGGCCGCATCCCTGGCTAGCGGGGATGAAACATTCCGCGACCTTGACCTTGCGCTGGTGAATCTGGGCAAGCTGCTGTCGACCGTGGCTGCCAAGGGCGCCGAGCCAGGCAGCAGCTACCGAAAAAGGCTTCGAGAAGGAGCCGCTATGGTTAAGACGAGGCTGATCCCCACTATGTCTAAGCTGTATAACTTGGTGGCGAGCCGGGAAGGGGATAAAAAAGGTCTCGTCGCGCAGCTTGACCCCAGGGAGAGTAACATCCCGGGGGACTCCCCGGCCTTACGGGGAGGGACCCCCCTGTCGCCAATGCCTGCGCTGACACGCTCTGGGCCCCTCGCAGAGGCGATGGACACCGACGTGCCCTCGCGGGCCGCGAAGAGTGTGCCGGCACCCATGCCAGTGCCCACCCCTGTGGCCTCTATTCCTCGAGCACCTACGTCTGCGCTTTCTCGCCCCCCGCGGAGGGTTGAGTTAAGGCCTGCGCTGCCTCCCCGGATATCGGCCGCCCCTGCATCCGTGCAGAGAGGAGTGCAACGGCCTGCGCCAGCACAAACGGAGGACATCCGTTCGCCACTGGCGAGGATGGTGGACGAGTGGCCAGCACTGCCGCGGCCCAGATCTACAGAGCCGTCTCTTTCGGCCCCGCGTGCCGTGGGGCCACAGAGTCCACACTACGTGGCTGCTGGTATGCGGGAGGTGAACAATTCCCTCCCAAGCAAAGAGGAAATGGTGGCCTGCATTTCGCGGGCGGTGGCAGTAGAGGTCGGAAAGCACTTTGCCAGCCTTGAGGAGATGCTCCGCTCCTCGGTTGATTCCGGAGTCTGCGTCCTGGCGCCAAAAGCCGCAGCCGCCCCGCGCGACCAATCCACTCGGCCGACCTCTGCCTTTACCCCCTCTGCGAGGGTGGTACAGCGTGGAGGCCGAAACCAGAACAGTAGGGCTGCGGGTGCTCCGCGATCCCAACCACAGTCTCGTTCCCTTCCTCCTCCTCCGTCAAACATGGACGAGGGCTGGACGGAAGTGGTGAAGAAGGGAAACAGAGTAAAGGGACAGACAGCAACTCTGGCAGCTCCCCGAAGGGGTCGAGCGCCGATCAATACAACTCAAAATACAGCGCTGGTGGCCATGGCTGCTCCTCGCGAGGGTAGAGCACCGGCCGCCAGCAAGAAGAAAAGAGAAAGGAAGAAGCCGTCGTAGTGACGTTGCTGCCGGCCGCCGCCGAAAAGGGCCTCACCTATGATGAGGTGATGGCCCGGGCGCGCGCGGCCGTAAATTTGGAAGAAATCGGGGCGGAGGAGGGTCTGCGCTTCCGGCATACCGCCAATGGGGCGAAGCTGCTGGAGTGTCCCGGTGCCAATAGTTCTGGCATCGCAGACAAACTAGTAGCGACGCTCCGCGTGGCACTGCCGGAGGAAGACGTGCGCGTGCACAGGCCGGTGAGGATGGCTGAGATTAGGATCACCGGCCTGGACGATTGCGCCACCAGGGAGGAGGTGGCAGCTGCGATAGCCGCCCAAGGTGGATGTGCCCCGGAGAGCGTGACCGTGGGTGAACTCCGCTCAGGGTACTCCGGGGCCAGGTCGGCGTGGGCGCGCTGCCCTGTGGAGGCTGCCACCTTCTTAGCCACTCCTCCGCCGGGAAGATCGACGGGGGATCCGGGGAGACTGCGCGTGGGCTGGATAGCGGCCCACGTGCGTCTCCAAGAACCGCGTGCCTGGCGATGCCTTCGGTGCTTTAGTACCAGACACGGCCTCGCCAGGTGCACCAGCTCGATTGACCGCAGTGGTCTGTGTTTCCGCTGCGGCCAGCCAGGCCATAAAGCGGCTTCCTGCACGGCCGCCCCGCACTGCGCTCTGTGCGCTGCGGCCGGGCGCAGGGCAAACCACCGGGCGGGAGGCAAGGCGTGTTTCCCGTCCGGTGATAACACCGAACGAAACCGGCGCCGGAAATCAAAGCGCCGGCAAAAGAGAAGGTTGGCCAGAGGAGCACTGGCCAACGTTGTAATCCCCGTTGCGGCGCCGGTGCCGGAGAGCGGGGGCAGCGGTGAAGGGGAGGGGGCGATGGATGTGGTCCAACAGTAATGGACCGCACCTATCGCTTCCTCCAAGGAAACCTGAACCACTCCGCCAGAGCTCAGGACATGCTGTCTCAGAGCATGGCGGAGTGGTCCATAGATGTGGCTGTGGTCGCCGAGCCGTATTTCGTTCCCCCAGCAAATGATTGCTGGTTTGGGGACGACGGCGGCTTGGCGGCCATAGTCATAAGAAGAGACGCGGCGATCCCCCCCCTGGCGATGGTGACCAGGGGTCAAGGGTTCGTCGCGGTGCAGCTGGAAGGGACCGTCGTGATCGGGGCGTACTTCTCTCCGAACAGGCCTACCGTCGAGTTCGGACATTTCCTGGACGGGATCGGGGCGATTGCTCGCCGCCTCGCTCCCCGTCCAGTGATTCTTGCGGGGGATCTTAATGCGAAATCTGTCGCATGGGGCTCCCCCCGCTCGAACGCTCGTGGTAGGCTACTGGAGAGGTGGGCGAACGCGGCCGGCCTCTGTTTATTGAATAGAGGTACGGTTGCGACGTGCGTGCGGTGGCAGGGCGAGTCTATTGTGGACGTTACGTTTGCGAGCCCGGCCATCGCGCGCCGTATCCGCGACTGGAGGGTTTTGGAGGGGGCGGAGACACTGTCAGATCACCGATATATTCGGTTCGATCTCTCCGCCCGCTCCACAGTCGCGGACGCCCGCGGGGGCCATCCCCGTGACGCGTCTCGATCATTCCCTAGGTGGGCATTGAAGCGCCTGAATAAGGAGCTCCTGATGGAAGCCTCTACAGTGGCGGCGTGGACGCCCATGCGTCCACACCCGGTCGAGGTCGAGGGCGAGGCGGGGTGGTTCCGGGACACGATGCGTCGCATCTGTGATGTGTCGATGCCCCGGATCGGCCCTCGACTTCCCAATCGCCAGGCGTACTGGTGGTCGCCTGAAATCGCGCAACTCCGCGTGGAGTGCGTTCGGGCGAGGCGCGAGTGCGCCAGGCATCGCCGCCGCCACCTGCCGCGGCGCAACGATCCGGTTGCGTTCGCGGCAGTGGAGGCTCGGCTGCACGGCGCATTTCGCGTCGCGCAGAGAGCGCTGCAGCTGGCCATCAGAAGAGCCAAGGACCGACACATGGAGGGTCTCTTGGAGACGCTGAATGAGGATCCGTGGGGGCGGCCCTATCATATGGTGCGCAATAAAATGCGCCCATGGGCCCCCCCGATCACGGAGCGTCTCCAGCCTCAGCAGCTGCGGGACATCGTCTCGGCGCTGTTCCCGCAGGAGCGGGAGGGATTTGTCGCTCCCGCTATGGACGCGCCGCCGGAATACGACGGTGAAGTCCCTGCTGAGGTGCCCCATATAACGGGGGCGGAGCTCCGTGTGGCCGTGCGCAAAATGTGCACGAAGGACACTGCACCCGGCCCGGACGGCGTCCATGGCCGGGTTTGGGCCTTGGCTCTTGGTGCCCTAGGGGACCGACTCTTGAGGCTTTACAACTCTTGCCTCGAGTCGGGACGGTTTCCTTCATCGTGGAGGACGGGCAGACTCGTGCTGTTGAGAAAGGAGGGGCGCCCATCGAGGGGTACCGTCCCATCGTGTTGCTGGATGAGGTGGGCAAGCTGCTGGAACGTATTCTGGCGGCCCGCATCATCCAGCATCTGGTCGGGGTGGGACCCGATCTGTCGGCGGAACAGTATGGCTTCCGAGAGGGCCGCTCAACGGTGGACGCGATCCTTCGCGTGCGGGCCCTCTCGGAGGAGGCCATCTCCAGGGGCGGGGTGGCTTTGGCGGTGTCACTCGATATCGCCAATGCATTTAACACCCTGCCCTGGTCCGTGATAGGGGCGGCGCTAGAAAGACACGGAGTGCCCCCCTACCTTCGCCGGCTGGTGGGTTCCTACTTGGAAGACAGATCGGTCACATGTACCGGACACGGTGGGATCGTGCACCGGTTCCCGGTCGTGCGCGGTGTTCCACAGGGGTCGGTGCTCGGCCCTCTTTTGTGGAATATCGGGTATGACTGGGTGCTGAGGGGTGCCCTCCTCCCGGGCCTGAGCGTAATCTGTTACGCAGACGACACGTTGGTCGTGGCCCGGGGAGGGAGTTTTGCTGAGTCTGCCCGTCTTGCCACCGCTGGGGTGGCGCATGTCGTCGGCAAAATCAGGAGATTGGGCCTCGACGTGGCGCTCAGTAAATCCGAGGCCATGTGGTTTCACAGGCCCCGGAGAGTGCCACCTGTCGATGCCCATATCGTGGTTGGAGGCGTCCGGATTGGGGTCGGGGTGCAGCTGAAGTATCTCGGCCTCATTCTGGACAGTCGTTGGACCTTCCGTGCTCACTTTCAGAACCTGGTCCCTCGTTTGTTGGGGGCGGCCGGCGCGTTAAGCCGGCTTCTGCCCAACATCGGGGGGCCTGACCAGGTGACGCGCCGTCTCTATACAGGAGTGGTGCGATCAATGGCCCTATACGGGGCGCCCGTGTGGGGCCAGTCCCTGGCCGTGGGGGTGGCGAGGCTGCTGCAAAAGCCGCAACGCACCATCGCGGTCAGGGTCATTCGTGGTTATCGCACCATCTCCTTCGAGGCGGCGTGTGTACTGGCTGGGACGCCGCCTTGGGTTCTGGAAGCGGAGGCGCTCGCCGCTGACTATCAGTGGCGGGCTGACCTTCGTGCCCGGGGCGTGGCGCGTCCCAGCCCCAGTGTGGTCAGAGCGCGGAGGGCCCAATCTCGGCGGTCCGTGCTGGAATCATGGTCCAGGCGGCTGGCCGATCCTTCGGCTGGTCGTAGGACCGTCGAGGCGATTCACCCAGTCCTTGTGGATTGGGTGAATCGTGACAGAGGACGCCTCACTTTCCGGCTCACGCAGGTTCTCACTGGGCATGGTTGCTTCGGTGAGTTCCTGCACCGGATCAGAGCCGAGCCGACGGCAGAGTGCCACCATTGTGATTGCGACTTGGACACGGCAGAGCATACGCTCGTCGCCTGCCCCGCATGGGAGGGGTGGCGCCGTGTCCTCGTCGCAAAAATAGGAAACGACTTGTCGTTACCGAGTGTTGTGGCATCGATGCTCGGCGACGACGAGTCGTGGAAGGCGATGCTCGACTTCTGCGAGTGCACCATCTCGCAGAAGGAGGCGGCGGGGCGCGTTAGAGACGCGCAAGCCCGCCGCCGTCGAGCGGGGGCCAGGGAGGCGGATTTCGCCCAAGCCCTGGCCCTCTAAGTGTTTCGGGTCCCCCTCATATGTCGGTCTGGGGACCGGCGAGGGGGACCTAAGAAGACGTCGTGCAAGTTGCTCTGCACGCGTTTTACGCAAGAGCATCCGGGTGATGGAAGGCCGGCTATCCTCGACCCACGCTGGTTCTGACCCAGCGGGGTATTCCGTAGGATAGCTCACTCTAACCGGCGCCATCTAGGCGGGCTCCGGATAGCCCGCCGACCGAGAGGGCTGGTGGTCGTGGCGCCGACGACCGCCAGTCCGGCGTCCCGAGGGGGACGGTGATGGGAGAGATGTGCTCCGCACTAAACACTTCACTTTCCCCCCTTTGCCTTTTCATGAGTTCTGTCTCATGTGAGGTTTGGACGTTGGTTGTTGAGCGACAGGAGGTTTTAGTCGGTTCGACTCCGACATGCTCCGCCCGCCGTCCCCAGTGGAGGGCGGAAGTCCGGCGATTTCCTCCTGACCAAAAAAAAAAAAAAAAAAAAAAGGATTGTTTCAGGCACCATTGTGTTGTTCGGAGATAGTCCGTAAATTCCTATTCTATATCTGTCGAATATAGCTCAACAATTCCCCGTGAGAAACTGTTTACAGTATTGGCAGTTTTCTATATCTTCTTATTCAGGTATCAAGCTTAGATCAAAACGACGCATGTTTAACGAGACAAAGAATTGAACTACAGTCAAACCTGAGTAAGTGAGAACTGGATAAGTAAGAAAACTCTATAAGTAAGAGTAATAGCAAGGACCCGTCATTTTAAGCTCCCAAAACCTCTATTAGCGATAAACAGAAACCTCTGTAAAAGAGTCGTCTTTTCCTCATGGACCTCCGTAAGTGAGACTGCTACCTATCTATACCTCTATAAGCGACAGCCGAGCTTTATTTATTTATTTATATTATTTAGGAGGAACCAATGACAAAACAAATTACAAATTTAACATCTGCTATTTTATGACTCATTTTTAACTTTCGTGGAACTTCTTATCATTGTTTTTGTTTTGTTTTCTCGTGAATATTGAACCTATTCTATTTCGTGGAACTAAATAACGTTGTTATTTTATCGTATTCTTTTATCGCATTATTTTCGAATGGACACGTGTGCCTGTGTACCGTCCTGTTTGTCGGACTTACTCAGTTTATCGTTAATCAATTGCGAAGGAAAGCTCTGTTCTGCATCATGTAAAAACGGAAAATTAAAGTACTGTCATTAAAGACATAAACTTAAAATAGTGAATGCATTTGAATGCGGAAAATCGCGAATCGAAATTCAGAGGGAGCATTAGCGAGAAACTCGGGTTAGTAAGAAACCTCTATAAGCGAGAATGAGATTGTGCTCCCTTGAACTCTCGCTTATCCAGGTTTGACTGTACATATATCTTTGTGTATTTTTTTTTAATTGCTTCGATTGGTGGACGAGCTCACAGCCCGCCTGGTGTTAAGTGGTTTCTGGAGCCCATAGACATTTACAACGTAAACGCCACCCACCTTGACATATAAGTTCTAAGATCTCAGTATAGTTACAACGGCTGCCCTACCCTTCAAATCGAAACGCATTACTGCTTCACGGCACAAATAGGCAGGGCGGTGGTACCTACCCTCACGGACTCACAAGAGGTCCTACCATCAGTTATGTGTATGTCATTGTTGTGACAAGGCGTAAAAATGAATGCATAAATGAGAAGCATATTATTTGATTTTAGAAATTTATGCTTAGTCTTTTTAGCTTATTCTGTTAAATAAGAATGTTATTATTATTCAAATATTATTATAATAAATAGTATAGTACCAATCGTTGAATATTTAAATAAAGAGAGCTACAAAACTTCAATATTAACGTTGAGTCTCTCGTTAAAATGTATTTCAACCGAATATTCTCAAATTTGCATTTAACCATTTATTTTGATCGTGAATAACATTAGCAAAGCAACTGAACAGTAAGTAGTTAGCAGCTAATTATTTATTTCACAAGAAAATAGAGTAACGACGAATATTGATACTAAAAGATATAAAATAAAATATAAAACAAATTTAAAGCAAAACTAAACATAATTCAACTAAAATAATAAAACTGTAGCGATTTTTTTTTTCTACAACGTAGTGTTTAAGGAAAAAACATAATTAATTCGTTTAGATAATATTATATAAACGTGTAAAAAATCATCAATACTTAAACTAGTTCAATCATTACTTTAATTCGATTTTAAATACATCGACATTAAGTGATTGATAAGGAGTTGTGGTGTCTTTGATTGCGTAGAATGCAGATGAGCTTCTAGTTCACCGTTTGGTAAGTGGTTACCGTCGCCCATGCACGCATATCAACAGTCCTAGGAGAACAGCCAAGCCACAGCCTACCACTAACACAGCGAACCCATTATGCGCCCTAAAACTCATACTAACAGATGGGCCATGAGACTATCGGCTCATATACGGCAATGAAACAATCACTCTACAAAACAATCATCTTATGCCCCTAACATACACATATACCTAACTAAAATATGTATTTAAAAAATTTCAACGTTTGTCTACACCAGTGATTCTCAACCACTGTTCCGCGGCACTTTTGTGTGCCGCCAAATTTCAAAAGTGTGCTGCCAAATTTTGCGAATATATAATAATGTTAATATTATTAAATTATATCATTTTAAAAGAAAAATATTTTAAACATGAATATATATTTAAATCTACAAAAAAAAATTATAGTATATTTTAGTTTATTTCGTATATTAAAATTTTTTGATAAACTATTTATCCAGTGTGTTTAGTAAGTAAATAATTTTTATCTTCTTTTTTTGTGTGCCGCCAAATTTTGAAATCGTTAAAATATGTGCTGCAACAAAAAGAAGGTTGAGAATCACTGGTCTACACTGTAATATCTTGTTGTATTTTAAACAAACAATACATTTTTCCTGCATCGCAATAGAATGCACATAACAAACGAATTATAGCATTTAGAACATCACAGCGTTCAAATTAAAGTTTATGTAAGACTGTAAGACAAAGAATAATAGTTATTATCATTTTACTCGCTAGTGTGAGAATATTTTTTTTCGAAATCCCTGTAGTTTCACTTGTGGCTATTATGTTAGCTGATCTCATGGTCAAGGGCAAACTATGCAATGATGATTATGTAATGTCATTAAAAACAACCATGAGGCAACATTACTAGAAAACTCACACACCTAATCGTGGTAAACTACCGTATAGTAGCTACTTTGGTAACGATTATTTTTTAAAAGAAATAATATCTCAAAATAGTTTGGTCAAATAACTATTTCATCATTGGTGTTTTAGTATGGTATTTTTTTTAGTACCTTAATCTAACAGACAATCTTGTAGCGCTTTTTAATCATACTGTCACAGGTCCCCCCAATTTACAATATTGACCCCCTTAATCTTTTAGGCGATATCGATGATTATGGAATCAAAACAAGATCAATTTTAATTGATCAACTGAAAAATGAATACGTTTCTCGCTGTGAAAACTTACAATTAATCGTGAAAATAAAAAGTATACATGCCAAACGTTGAATTAGTAAAACACGGGTATAAAGAAATGACAATAAAATTAAAAGCATTGTATTTTTAATGTGCATACTATTTGTAATAATCAAAAATCAAAAATTTCATAAGAATTAGTAGCCAAGTCAAACAAATACAATTCAGTGTTGTTACAAAGTCGTCTAAAATTAAAACGGCATGTAGCAGAGATTACCTGCGGTTCGAATCCAGCCAATGAAGCGTAAGCTATCGACTGCGGTATCAAGGTAAGAGCCACCGTGATCCCGGCTATTAGATCCCCGATCGCTGTCCTCAGATCGTAACTCTTCGACCACCGCAGTATCGGGAGCACGCTCTCGACTAATCTCATGGGATTGCTCAGTTTCAACATTCTTGATGCTGGAATCGAGATAAAATTTAAATCTTATATATCTTATACCTTTAAACGAGCAATTCTTGTATACCTATATATTATTACTAGCGACCCGCCCTCGCTTCGCTTCGGAAACATTAAAACACACATGAAACCAAAAAAAAAAAAATAAAAAAAAAAAAAAGTAGCCTATGTTCATCAGGGACAATGTCGGCTTCTAATGGAAAATGAAATTTTTTAAATCGGTCCAGTAGTTTCGGAGCCTATTCGAAACAAACAAACAAACAAATCTTTCCTCTTTATAATATTAGTATAGATATAGATATAATTATATAATCTGAATCTCGAAAACGGCTCCAACGATTTTCATAAAATTTAGTATACAGGGGATTTATTTTCAGAAAATGTTGTTTTATTTGTGTTTTCAATAATCAACTCTTCCCGACATCTAATGGCGAATAATAATACTATTTTTCTTAATTGAGGGCAACTAACCGCTTTAAAGAAGCACAAGATGGCATTATCAAAAGAAAACAAGCAAAGCTCGGTCATCATCTAGTTAGAATTAAAAAGAGAAATCCGGTTGTTTTGTAGTGTGTACGCACAATGTATGCCAAAAAGAATACATTTTTATTATGTAAAGAGTTACGTCAGAACCATCTGTCCGACTACTTATATAATAAAGGGTGTATTGAAACCGTTGAACGAAGACTGGTTATTCCTAATAAGGTGGCATTGGAGATACCACATTCGAAAATTTGTTACTTTACTGATTTTGTTGTTTGTAGGAAATGCTTCCAACTGTCTTTACATTATATAGCGGGTTCACAAAAACGGACGTACTAAAATAACATTAATATTATTGGCTCGACGTTACAGCTCTAGGTATATAAAATTATTTCAACTTTTCAAAATCAACCTTAGGAGCTATAATTGTAATTTATTTTACAAAGTTAGTTTCATACGAATGAAAATAATACCTGCCTATAGGATTAAACACTAGCATAGTCACATCGATCGATACTAATAAGAAAAGATCCTTTATCCAACAATTATTTCAAAAGTGAGTCTCATTCCGCCTACATTGGTAAAAAAACTATCACAATCCTGTCCAATTTACCACAAGGCAAATGTATGATGCTGTTTAAGGGAAGTGAATTGTTTATTATCCATTCGTAAATTAATTATATAAGAGGTTCACATTTCAAATTTTATTGTATACTAGCGACCCGCCCTCGCTTCGCTTCGGAAACATTAAATTTTATTATTGAATAGCTGAGTCCCGCGATGTCACCCGCGATTATTGTCGTACCGCGGGTGACGCCGTGGGGCGAAGCTAGTCTAAAAAAGTAACCTAAGTTACTCCTTATATAATCAGCTACCTATCAGGGAAAATCCCGTCAGAATCGGTCGGCCGTTCCAGAGATAAGCCGGAACAAACAGACAGACAGACAGACAGACAAAAATTGAAAAAAATGTTATTTTGGTGTATGTACCGTATATATATTCATATGCATGTAGTAAAAAGTGGTTATTTCAATATTACAAACAGACACTTCAATTTTATTTATATGTATAGATTATCCCTTGTCTGATCACTCGTTTTTTTCTCTACCCATTCACTGGTAGCCCAAAGGGCTCTTCCAGCTACGGCCGGACGGGTTCACTGGGGCTGATAATACTTTATTTCTTTGAGACGTGCTGGTTTAAGTATTATCTAAATTAAAAACAAATCAAGGGCTTAACAAGTTGAATATTAGAGGACAATTCAATTGATAATACAAAACTTAAATATTTCACTTAAATAAATAAACGACAATTTAAAGATATTTGAAATGAATCAATTTGTTTTAACGACATTTTGGATTTTATTATTTTTATTAATTGCAATGAAAATGAATTAATAATAAAAACACACATTTATTTATATATATAAAAATGAATTGCTGTTCGTTAGTTTCGCTAAAACTCGAGAACGGCTGGACCGATTTGGTTAATTTTGGTCTTGAATAATTGAATAATTTGAAGTCCAGAGAACGCTTAAAAACTAGATGAATATGAAAATGCTCGGAATTAAATAAAAATAACAATTTTGTTTTCCCTTTGATGTGTCCCCCGTCGGACGGATTCCTTTTGTTTGTTTTAAGTTTATTTTATGCCGAAGTTTAGGTCTTTTATTTATCGATTGAGGCACTACGAAGTATGCCGGGTCAACTAGTACTTTATAAATTACTACTATTGTCATTTAAACATTATAACCAAATATACTGTATCTGCCGGCCCTAGAGTTCCTTAATTCAACACGGCCAACATGGATTTGTCTCGCGTGTCTATTGTTTGACCTTAAAATGCAGGCTCTAACAATAACCACATTGACTGCATAACTAATTCTATTTGTTGGAAATATATTTTTTTATTCATTAAGGTACCTAATTTATATTCACAACATAAGGCGTAATAATAAATAGCTGTGCGCTATCTGTATCAATGTATTCCATATTATTATTATAAGGCATATAGGTAGGATGTTTTTTTTTATTGCTTAGATGGGTGGACGAGTTCACAGCCCACCTGGTGTTAAGTGGTTACTGGAGCCCATAGACATCTACAAGGTAAATGCGCCACCCACCTTAAGATATAAGTTCTAAGGTCTCAGTATAGTTACAACGGCTGCCCCACCCTTCAAACCGAAACGCATTACTGCTTCACGGCAGAAATAGGCGGGTTGGTGGTACCTACCCGTGCGGACTCACAAGAGGTCCTACCACCAGTAATTGACGTTGACAAATTATTTGACAGTAAACTAAAAATGTTAACGCAAAATAAAACCGACTTTAAGGAAATTAAATAAAAATAGCTCGTAAACTACTCAGGAGATCTTCATAAAATTTCAGTGAGACCACCCACATGATAAGTATCATTTTTCAAACACAAAAACATCCTTAATATCGGTTCATCTAGAAAAAAGTTCTGAGGTCAATAATACAGATTTAAAAAAAAAAACAATCTAATTGAGAACCTTTAAGTTTTTTGAGGTCATTGTACAAAACGCAACTGCTTTCAAGAGAACGAAATTACGTCTGCAAAACTGTAAGATTTCCATTAATAAGCTAGTGCAAGCGGAGCAAATGTCAATTGTTTACACAGCTACA
The DNA here is from genome assembly GCF_030269925.1 of Bombyx mori. Lineage (NCBI taxonomy): Eukaryota > Metazoa > Arthropoda > Insecta > Lepidoptera > Bombycidae > Bombyx > Bombyx mori. Next base: position 9,938,462 of record NC_085123.1, read on the forward strand.
AAAGTATTGACGTTGAACGAAAAACAATTTTCTATTTGGACAAAATACAGTTCTTAACACAACTGAAGTCAACTATTATTATATATTTTTAAGAATTGTTCTTTATCCAAATAGAATTGTTTTTTGAAAAATATTATCAGCCAACTTCAATGCTGGACTCTTCAATTGCACGGCACTGAACACTTTCATCAGCTTCTCTCATCCGACTCTTGCTAGCCACCCTTCGTAGCTCATCACCCCACCGAGCCTGAGGATCGCTGGAGTGAACTAAACTATTATATATCCAAACATGTAAATCTACGCGGATACCTATAAATGCAAATTGGTAGAAGAAGTAAACAATATAAACGCAAGGATAAGATGTTTATAGTATCAGAAAAATAATAGGCTGTGTGTATTTTTGAACAATATTGCAACAGGATAACATTTTTTTTTCAAATCGCTCTAAATTCAATGCAGTATGTAGTATATTTTTATAACTAGGCTCTTTTGTGTTTATTTTCAAATAAAAACGACATAACAAGTTACAATTAAAACTAATTGAAAGACAATAGTTTTTTCGAAAGCACTTAAATTTTACTATGACTTCATTTTTTTATGTTATTTTAAAATTACTCAACTTAGACTAGACAGGCGACATAACCTTTCTACTAAAGTGTTACCTAAACCGATTAAATATGGAAACAAGCCGTGAATTAAGTGATGTAAGATCGTCAACGAAACATATAAGAATACAATATTTTTATGAATATATAATTCACAAAATCCCTACTGTGATTTCATAATGTTTTAATTATGTTAAGGATAGTAGTAAGTATGTTATGTAATGTGTTAAGCTTCAGTAGTAAATAAATTAACGAAAAATAAAATCAACTTATTTTATTTTGAACAAGGTCGTTTCCTTATGCATACATAAAAAAAGTTACAACACGTTATTACGGCGCTATATATACAATGACGCTGTATTTTTTTGCATTGTATAATAAAAATATGACAGAAACAAATACATAGATAATTGTTACAATTGTCGTGCCATTTAAAAATAAAGTACTATACTGCACCACAGCTCCGCCTGAAATGAAAATCGCCTTGTACTATTAAAGACAGTGTACCCAAGCACGATTATTCTATACAAAAGGCTTGGTCGAATTGTCGAACTTTGAGCACAATTTGTCTTATCGATTTTCAACCCTGGCTTCTTCAAGATATCAGAATTAATCGTCCCTCACAAGCACAATAGTATTTGTATCCGCTCCTATTTTCCCCTAATAAGATAATATGACCACCCTATAAATATCCACCATGTTTTTTTTTTTTTTGTTTTTTAATTTACTTCTGATTTTACATCCATATTACACGTCTTCATTACATTGCATTAACATTTCATTTATACTAAAATTAAATAAAAATAATAACTAATCTCGGACTAAAACAAAAACAATAATAATCAACGCAGTATTATTTACGATAAAAAAAAATTCGAACTGATATCTTAAGATGTTCACTTCAACGGCACGTTGTAAGGTTTATCCTCATTATTCTTTATCATAAATTCGGCCTTAAGCTCATTTACAAATCAATTTTAATAAAAATGAAACCTTGAAAAAATTCGCTGTTATTTCGTATCTTATTAATTCAATGTGCTTTCAAAAACCTTCAAATTAGTCTAAAAAATATATATTTATAATGTAAAACTACTCTCATTTGAATAAGAGGTGAACGTTTCAAGTGGGGGCAAACAACTAGAGGACGAAATATTGACAATGAAAATTTGTACACGGAGGAAATACTCTTAAATATAATTTTAAAATTAATAATATAATTATTTTATTGCCTAGTTGGGTGGACGAGATCACGCCCCACCTGGTGTTAAGTGGTTACTAGAGCCCATAGATGTCATTCACCTTGAGACACGAGTTCTAAGTCTCAGTTTTTACATTAAATTTGCTTCACCGCAGAAATCGATAGGGTAATGATACCTTTTTACCCTGCACTCTGTCGGTACCAGTAATTATGCAAACTTGTTAAATGGTGTCTCACGAACAATATTAGATGCATATTTCCCCGGTAACCGTACTCGTCGAACTCGACAAAGAGGTCGACGTGCAACCTAACCCATGCATCAGCCCGCTGAGTTTCTCGCCGGATCTTCTCAGCGGGTCGCGATTCCGATCCGGTAGTAGATTCATTCGCGAAACAATTGCTCTTGAGTTGTTAGGTCTCCTTCGGAGGCGCTCGGGCAGTTGTTAGCAAATCCCACCCCTCTTGGCTGAGCCTTTGCTCGCCCACCTGTCCTGGTGAAACTGGAAAGGCCTTCGGGCCACCAGTAAACTTTCAATCATAAAAAAAAAAAAAAAAAAAAAAGATGCATATTTATTTAAGCCGCGGCAGATGGCATAGCATGACTTGGTACAAGGACACCTCGCGTGCAACCTATTAAAGTTTATTAAACCATCGATGCTTCAGTTTGTCATTAACACGTATTTGTTCTTACGCTCTTAAAATTACTCAATCAAGAGGTTGAAAGTTAGAGTCTTGGCCTGTACCACTGGGCTTACAGATTTACTGGATTAGCAAAGTATACACTTTGTAAATACATAGTATTCATAAAATATTCATCAAGAATTTAAAGTGGTGCAACCAGACTGTTAACGACTTAATAAAGTAATCAAACTTCAATCATTAACATACATACCAGGACGAAATTTATTTTCACGTAAAAACATTAACGATAGCTCACCTCGTAGATTTTAATGACAAATGTAATATAAGCATTCACGAAAACATAGCATAGTTTAAATTACATTAAAATATAAGTGTTTTAAAATAAAATCATGTTTATTTAAAAACGTCAATTTACATACTTCACTTTTCCCGCGTTTTTAATTTCTTTAAACCGTAGCGCGCGCATGCGCCTTCAACATTTTAAACTGCGCGTAGGACGACGGCATTTCACAAACTGCCTCCTAAGCATACTCCTAGCAGTGCGACTACAATAATCTCGCAATCTGTTAATTTCCCAGTCACACTCAATGATTTTGTTTACAAGTATGACAGACTCGGCCAAAAATTGTGCTTAATTTAAAATTTACAATTATACCTGTAACTCATTGCGGTACGTTATTTGGATACATTCACATATGTTTCGAGTATCCACATCATTTATATTCTTAATATCAAATATCAATATCAATAAAAGTCATTACATAAATAAAAATAAATATTGACTTCACTACACTTTATAAAATTAAATGTTATGTAGGTTCTTCAGTCCTTTAAATAGAGTAATAATCTCGTATGAGTGACCTAAACACTCAAGTTAAGAAAAAATAATTTGTATTTTTATGTTTATTTAGCTTAGAATACTTTAGCTTTGGCGTCTGCCAATTGGGAGTCTTCCCAATTCCATTTTTTCATAAGTACAAGAACTATTTAGACCCAATGGTCTTACATGTATGATAGGCAGTTCGACTATTGTAAAGAAAACAAGGGTAAGCTACTCTGACTTACTCAAAGTACCTACATGACTCAAGAATTCTCTTCCTAATCCTATCAGCTACCACGTCCAAAGATTGACTTTCCACTGTAGCGCGACAGAAAAATGCCAGTTGCTGATACCACCTAATATATAATGGAACTGTAAGTTGATTGTAGCGTAAGGACATCGTGTTAAAATAATTTCAATAGTAGTGTTGTGTTACAAGTAAAAATCACATTGAATTACTAGATAACAGTTTATTTATTGTAAAAATAAAATAAAACTAACAAATACGAAATAAACCCTAATTTAAAAAGAAAATCTTGAAATAACGAACATCAATTATATCAAAGCATATTTTAGGTAATTTAGTGAGTGCTTTTCCATGCCTTCATTTTCTGAATGCAAAGGAGTTCATGCCGTCATGTGCCTGCATTTACAGAGACAATGTGAGAACAGCTCAGACTCTCAATCTTCCCACCAGCTCTTCGCAGTGGTTCAATTTTTTTTACTGCCATTTTTACGTAACAGACAATGGAATCTTTGACGTGGTGACGTGACTTCGACTTACAGGAAGCACTAAGCATTAGCGGGCTGTGAACTCGCCTACCCAGATACGGTTGCTCTGCACGCGTTTTACAAAAGAGCATCCGGGTGATGGAATGCCGGCTATCCTCGACCCATGCTGTTTCTGAGCCAGTAGGGTATTCCGTGGGATAGCCCGTTCTAGCCGGCGTGCCATTTAGGCAAGCTTCGGATAGCCTGCCGACTGAGAAGGCTAGTGATCGTGACGCTGACGACCGCGGATCCGGCATCCCGAGGGGGAGGGTGATGGGAGAGATGTGCTCCGCACTAAGCACTTCACTTTGCCCCCTTTCCCTGTTCATGAATTCTGTCTCATGCGAGGTTCGGACGTGGGTTTTTGAGCGATAGGAAGTTTTTAGTCGGTTCGACTCCGACATGCCCCGCCCGCTATCCCCAGAAAGTACGGGGATTTCCTCTTGATAAAAAAAACCCAGATACGGTAGAAAAAAAAAAGAAAAAAATATATATATATATAAACAATTACAAGATCATCAATTGGTCCTTTATTCATTACTAAATCTTGTAGGTCTAATTTAAATATAGGAAAAAATCCACAGTCTCCTAATATGTTACTCGAAAAATAAAATTAAACCCGTAGTCTCTTCATGGTACAATGAAAAACAAATTCACAGCAAAACGAGCAATCTCAATGTGAAGGGTTCAGGTGTTTTTGAACCTAAAGAAATATTTACTTCGATTAGTTTCGAGAGTAGCATCCGAATTCCAAACAGAATGGGGATCAGGAAGCCCGAGTTTCTTGTATACCAATAAGAATAACAATAACAATGGGAACTTTCGCAAGGGGACTACATATAATAATATTTACTATGTAGCTGTAGTTGATTACAAATTTATATACAATATATAAATATTTATTTTACGATACATATCTTTAGAAATCATGAACACTCGTGAACTTTACGTTATGCAGGTTTAACTTTTTTTAGACTGACGGCTAAGCCTTGCACGAGATAGCCACGTTGAAGGGGTGCGGTGGTATGTGAGATTCCCAATCTTTGATGTTTGAGAGACCAACTAACCGTCTGCCCTGCATTTATAGCCTGAGCATCCGAGCCCCACCGGGACCGAATCTGGGAGATCTATGAGAGGCGACCGCGGTGAACATTATAATCCGAAGAGGTCATCCCGAAATCGATGAAAAAGGCTCTACCTTGGTCATCACTACGTAAGTGCTTCTCTGTAAGCTTTGTTTTTATTGCTCTTGAGTCTAGATGATCGATTATATGCTCTGGGTAAATTGACAGACTTGACTTCCCAGCAAAAATGTACAGAATGGGCTACCTACCTGTGCTGGCTCACAAAATACCATACCATTGGCAACTGCGGTTGGCGAATTCAATTTGATTTTTTTTTGCTTTCTGCAAGATTTTATTAAGCTTAAGACGCGTGCAAAATACGAATGCTTATCGATTAGGTAATAAAAATAGTCATGTATATTTCTCTGTAACGTTCTGAAACGATCTCTACACGGTAGATTGTTTCACAGATCGTTAAATTGTAAATCGTAACTCAAGATTAAAAAATTACTATATTGATATTTGCAGAAAATTAACACAAAATTGTCAAAAAGTTACCATTGAAGATATTCTGTTTTTATTGCTTTCGTGCTTAAAACCTCTTACTCTAAAGTAAATTAAAGCTTTTCAACAGAGTTACCACTAAATTCCAATAGCCCGATAGTCTGAACGAGTTCAACATTCCTTAAAGTACTAACGCTAAGTCAATACTAAGATAGCTTCTAAGAGCACTCAAGAGAAAGTACTTAGGAAGATGTGATTTATTAAAATAGTTTAATTTGTTGAAAGCCTTGTAACTCATGTATTAGAAGGAGATCGTTTAATCTTAATTTTATATACTATCTAAGATTTTTATCCTAAGAGATTATAATTTGAATTTGAAAATCTACGGATATTGATTTCCTAATCACTTTTAATCACAGATTAATAATCTCCTTTCTATAATTTTTTTTATTCTGCGATTAACTATTCAAATCTAAAACAAAACACTCAAGTATCATATAGAATTAAAAGTACTGGATAGCAAATCAATAAATAAGGAATGAAGAAATAAATCCTCGCCAATAGAAATGAACGGATAATTAATTGAGATCTCTATAAAGGTTCCCACAGCATCGTTTAATCTAGTGCGCTTTTTTTTTTCTTTATATAGAGTTTTTCTTATTTCCCCCGTGAGCAAGGGCTAGATGAAAGAGAGGTTAGAGCGCATCGCCCGCTCAGAATCCACAATGAGGTGAACAATGGATCATCCGGATATTGCCTGTCAACCAAGCTACCTACACGGGAACCGCCACTACGGCAGGTCAGTCGCTAGATCCGGGTAAAACGTTTCCATAAAAGATGAACTGTGCATTAGAAGTGTGAGTAGGTAGTCTGTTCAGTGTTTTTCGTTCCTATACGTATACGACTCTTTAGCGATTCTTTTATGTCACAGTAAATAGTAGATAACTTTACAAGTATGTATCTACGAAATAGCGGAGTGAATATTTTCTGAAATTTAGATTAGAAAATCGGGTAGAGTGTTTGCTCACTAAACAAATTGTATCATTGTATCGGCAAAATGTAAAGGCTGACCAAAATAATTGATCTGCGATCTATCAAGGACAATCCGAGCCAGTGGGTCGCATGCTATGCGGAAAGAATTCACAATACACGGCCTTGCGTATTAACTATTGATGACTGCACATGGCATAGATAAACATTACATTATTCTCCTTTCATACGACAGTAAGTGTGTCATTAGCGTAGATAGGCAAACAAGCCCAAGGTAAATTTTTTACTAATACGCATACCACTGTTCTCGTGCGATCTCTCATGTTTACGTCACAGGTTCAAGACTAAACTTACTCTTGCTAGGGTCAGTGTTAGCAACACACCCGTTTAGAGCCCCGTGAGCTCACCTACACGTCACGGAGAAGCTGAAATAGCATCTCAAGGCTATCAGCATAGATAGGAAAAAAAAAGAAAAAAAAAGTAAATATCATCTCACACCCTGAGACTTGCAGCCCCTTACGGCGGAACGTACTGCATCACGGCTAAAATACCAGAATGGTGGTATTTCAGGCTCGAAAGGGCTCACAATACCCTCAGTAAATACCGTTTAGTGATTGAAGTATGCATGTGGTATAATATTCAGAGAACCCTGCAGCTAATTCTTGGAACAGCCTTAGTCGCTTTTACGATACTTACAGAATGAGATACGTTGATACTATTCTAGGCATCACATGGAAAACGATTGATTTACTAAGCTAATGGCTAATAGTATTTATCGAACGAGATTTGTTTGCTACTACAAATCGCCAACGCTACCTAAGTCATAACATGATAACATTAAGTGTGCCTTGTAGTCTCATGAGTCTAATAGGGCTGTGTGTGCTTGTCTTTGCGATTAGTTTATTCATATAATATAACTACAAATATTTTTTTTCTTTTTTCATTGTCCTTTTGATACTGGTCAGGATATTAGTGCGAAGTTATAGAATGGTTATATTGTAATCGGTCCTTGATCCGTGTGATCTTATAAGTTAATTGAACGTCTTTAAGTCGTTGGAAATGACTTTCAAAGATTCCGTTACATACAAATCTGCCAAGCTAATAAAAGCGTGTTAAAACAGCTAAACAAAGAACTAGTAACGATATTGTTTAGATACTAAGACTAATCATTTGTAAATGCTATTAATATTTAAGACGCTATTAACATGTAAAATATTCATTACTTGTTAAGCCCTTTGATTAGTTGCTCGAAGTAAAACGTGCAACGCTGTGCCTGCCTCAAAACTAGATAGGTACCTATATATGTATAAATGTATAACGCCCGTCGCAGTTATGTTTCTATGATCCATGTAGTTTAAAATTGAGACAGCTATCGTCTTTTCTGTCCACTTCACCTTGAAGGAACAAGTCACGTATTGAAATGAAAAATGCACAAAGTAAGTACTAATGTTATAGTTAGAGCGGGTAGTTGTTTATTTATTTTTTTAAATTTCATACCATATCATCTCATCTCATCTCATTTAATTTAATTTCATACCAGTTGATTAATGTCTTAAATTAATCATCTTCATTTCATTTCATTTCACTCCATATTATAATTATTCATAAAAATAAGAATATAAATTGAAATAAGACATGACCCAAAGGTCTTAGTTACCAGGTCATAAAATCCCTTTAAAAAAAAATTGCTTAGGTAGGTGGACGATCTTCCCTGTAGGTAGCGACCTTCCCCCGGTGAAGGTCAAGGGGTGACCTGAGGGGGTGAGGCCGCGCGGCGCGCTACCAGCACTCTAGCGCGCTGCCGTAGAGTAAATAGAGCGACCGGTCGACGGTGTATCGCGTCCCGACCCGGCAGGCTGGTTCTGGTCCAGCGGGGTATTCCGGGACACCAGCGGCACCGTCTGGGCGGCCCGACGGGCTGCCGTGCCGAGACGGCCGACGTTTCAAAGCCTTCGATTCGCCTCGAAGGCTCCGTCGGCTGGGCGTCCTTGGGGTGAGCTGCGCCGTCTGGTTGTAGTGTTGACCGCGGTAGCCCCCCTACCTCATCCGGGTTCTGACCTCGGAGGGGATCGGACGTCGGGTGTAAGAGTGCAGGGGAGTCGTTTAGTGGGTCGGCCCTAAAATCCTTGAGCCCGCGGTCTGCTCACAACACCATGCAGATCGTAGAGTCTCACATACCCCGCGCGCCCCTTTTGCGCGGGGACCTCGTAGGAGGTTCGGCCCTCTACCCGAAAAAAAAAAAAAAAAGTTGGACGATATTGTCTTGGCGATCTGAAGACATTGGAAGCGGCCCGCGGGCCGAAGTATGTTTTAGGACCCTACCCTCTAAACGACTTCCCTTGCACTCTCTCACCCAACGTCCGATCTCCGTCCGGGGTCAGAACCCGGGCAAAGTAGATTCCCGCGATCAATACTACAATTAGACTCACGGCCTCACCCCGCGGACGCCCGACCAGCGGGTCGTCGAGGCGATAGCTGACGACCAGCGGCAATCCGTCTCCGCGGTTCAAGGGGCGATCGGGTCAGGTCGCCCCGTGAAAATCATCGGGAGGAGACTACCCACTCACGACCGCCTCCTTCCGCGAATTGTTGAACTCGCAGAAGTCAACTATAGCCTGCCAGAACTTTTCTCTGCCGAGCATCGAAGCCACAATAGTCGGCAGCTCCGCGTCTGCGTCACAGCCACTGCAGTGGTGGCATCTGACGTCGGCTCCCTTCGCACGACGAGGTGCAGGTTGAGACCGAAACAACCGTGAACACCTTCCTAGCCCGGAAGGTATGACTTAATCGGTCACGATTGTCCCAGTTCGAGGAACTTGCGAATCGCCTCGAAGGTCCGTCGCCCTTTTTACAGCGTCCGCAAGAGGCGAGATCATGCCGGGACGCGTCTCCGTGCTGTAGCAATAGCAATGCTTCGTTTTTTTAAATTTCTACATCTATACCGCGCTATATTTGAATAATTTAATTCATTAAAATAATCAACTTAATAGGGTCCCTTGATAGAAAACGTCGACAAGGTTAATAATGCGACCGCGAAATTATGCAATAGTCAATAAACAGTTGACGAACGAAGTTAGTCAACCAAGAAGCGTTTCACAATGAAGCTTCACTGTGAAAACGGTTTGTTTTGATAATTTTAAAATAAAATCTAATTATTAAACTTAAACTATAGATCTCAATAGCTTAAAAATGTTTAAAAAATTTAGCTTTTTTGAGGTATTTCAAATTTATCTTTGCGAATGTTCGGCGGTTTTGTCAAAATTTGTTCTAAATTAATATTTATCTATCATTCTAGGTTATCGCAATTTAACGTTCACACAAGAATAAATCGACTAAATATTTAATTAAAATTTCATGTTCCTAAAGTTTCACACAAAAATATCCGACATTTTTACAAATCAACTCATTTGGACAAAAATTATTTCATATACAAAATTGTTTATTTCAACTTGCGTCTCATTTATTATTCCTAATGAATGTCAAAAAATGCCTATCACAGATTCGAAAGAAAAAAAAATCGGTTGTCTGTAGTCGGTTTACTGACGATAGTTGAACGTGACAGCGTCATAAGAAAATACTGATGGAATGGTTTCATTTTTCAATTATCGCAATTTTATTGTATAGCAGCTGTCCACGCGGATGCACCGCTCACTCAAGTAGGAGAGAGACAGATGTCGAACGCTGCCGAACGCGGAGGCCTCTTTGTCGCTCGTTGCGCGCTCTCGCTTGCACTTCAAGCCTTAAATGGAACGCCTCAGAGCGAAGTAATGCCGCATGAGTCATGTTTTTTCGTGCGTGCAACCGGCTCCATCGAATTATAACACGTTCTCACGTCAAAAACATTTATAAAAAGTACAGGCGAAACAAACGATAAATAGCCAATACCTGTTTATGTATCAAAGTATTTGTTGCGTTTTCTTATTACCCTGCACACTATTAGCTGAGAGTGATTAGTAAAAACCATTACGTTGTTATAGTCACGTTCCCATTAAGCATTACTTTAAATACGAAATGCTCCGAAAGGTTACATAGTTGTTGAAAGCAAAGGATTTTCACGTTTCTTGTTCTCAAATAAAACAAAGTCAAGTATTAATTCTTTTAATCACATTAAATATGGCTATTTGTATTGTATTTTATTCGATTTTTTTTTTACAAAAACGGTCCCCATCCGATGTACATTTGGCATAGATTGTGTATGCTGGTGGCCTCGACGATAAGATGCTCCACTTGTCCCTCTGGAGATAAGAGTGACGGTTGTTTGTTCTTTGTTCTCACCTATAAAAGTACAAGCGCTGCATTTGAATGTGGGAGAGAGAGAGAGAGAGATAGAACATACTTCATTGCACACTAAAACACAATCAACATTAGAAAACAGTCAACAAGCACATACATTAACACAATAGGTGGACTTATCACTAAAAGCGATTTCTTCCAAACAACCGTTTAATTAAGAGAAATTAAAAAATGATAAAGATACATCAGTTATGTTGCGGTGTACTATTAATATATATATCTATATATTTTTATTGCTTAAATAGGTGGATGAGTTCACAGCCCACCTGGTGTTAAGTGGTTACTGGAGCCCATAGACATTTACAACGTAAATGCCGCCACCTGCCTTGAGATATAAGTTCTCAGGTCTCACGTATAGTTACAACGGCTGCACTACTCTTCAAACTGAAACGCATTACTGCTTCACGGTAGAAATAGGCAGGATGGTGGTACCTAGCGGACTCACAAGAGGTCCTACCACCAGTAATTACGCAAATTATAATTTTGCGGGTTTGATTTTTATTACACGATCTTATTCCTTCAACGTGAAAGTCAATCGTGAACATTTCTTAAGTACGTATTCGACTTCCATTAATGAAAATATGTATACAAAAATACATTTTAAGGAAAATCCATATATACAATAAATATATTTATATAATATATAAATAATAATAATAAAAAAAAATAAAAAATTATAATAATATATAAATATATTAACCGTTAAATATAATATGAAATCACTATATGATTTCTATGTGGTATGCAACTAATAATTATCACACATTAAAATAAATTCGAAGTTCGTACAACCACAAGCAACTTAAAAAAATGCTTATTTTGATTTTAAGAAGTAATAATAATAATAAGTAATAAACAAAACAAAAAAAGCCCCACAACAAAGTGCGGTTAACATAAAATAAAATACACTTAAAAAGGCTTAAAGAAAACGTTAAAGGAATAATTATTATTCATATTGATAAATGGATTTTTATTCATATTGGTAGACGCATTTTTAGGTACTTGTTCCAAGTAAGTATGCGTTTACTGAAATCTATGTTTATGCATAAATACAGTTATACTTGCTAATAACAGTATGAATATTTATTAATATTCAAATTTTTGTATACTTTTCCCATCTCTAATGTTCGTCTGTGTTTTGGATAGAAAAACTCGTTAATTAATGAGTTAAGCTTGTTTGTCATTGTAGATAATTTTGTCATGTTTTGAATAGCTTTTAATAAATAAGAATTTGTGTAGAATAAAGAAATAAAAGAACTAATGATGCGGCCCTAAAATTCGCCCTACCAGTCGTAATACGGTAAATAGACGCTAAAGAAAAAAATTGACTAAATATCATCCGCGAGGCATTTGCTTTTAAAAACTAAATCAGAGATAATTGATGCTTACACACTCGATAAGAAGCCAAAACATACTACCAGATCTAAAAATAATATTCATTCTTTATAGCATTTTCTAGATCTTCTCGAGTTCTAGACATAATCAAAACTACTTTTATTGTTTAATCTCAGACGACACAGTCCGTGACCACGAAAATCGCAAAAATTTCAAAATGTCGGATTTATTGTAACGACGTTGAACGATTTAAATGATAATTTATAATTTAATTTTAAAAGGCAATATAAATAAAAATTGTTTAATTACTACAATAATAATAAACGGCCGTCTGGTGTAGTGGTAAGTGACATGGTCACTACACAAGGGGGTCGCGGGTTCGAATCCCGCCAAGGGAAGATATTTGTATGATAAATATAAATGTATTTTCCAGGGTTATGGATGTATATTAAATATATGTATGCGTATAATAAAAATCTTACATTTATTTCCGTTATCTGGTACCTGTAACACAAGTTCTTTACGAACTTATCACGGGACCAGTTGACGTGGTGTGATTGTTAGTAAATATTTATTTATTATTATTATTTATTTACAATTTATGTTTGTTTTAAATATCAAGTATTTATCGCACTAATTTCAAAACCCATGACGAAGAGAACGTTAAAGTATTCGAAAATTCGTTTATCGTAAAATTGCAATATTAAACGCTAGATCAAACCGTAAAAGTGCTTTACGAAATTTGCATTTATACCAGTTTTTTTTTTTTTACAAACAACGACATTCGTTATACAAAAGTATGCATCAATAAATATATAAACGATTTATATAACAGACGGTTTTCCCGAGAATCCTAACTACATGTCAAAATATGGCACATTTGTGTACATAAAATAATTAACACTGTCGCGTTGCGTTACAACTTCTGAATAATTTACGCTGTACGATATTCGAAAACAGACGAGTGTCGATCGTTTTAAAAAAATTTTTTGTCCTTTATCGTTTGTTTATTCTCAAGAAAACAGCCGCGTTCGCTGCACAAGGTCGGCGTGACCCTACTGAAAGGCAATTACGAATACTATTAGAAATAGAACGAATGAAGCGAGCCTTTTGATTGCATTTTAAAGTAAAATCAAGGTTGCCTATCTCGTCCGTTTTATACCTAACTTATATTAAATATTTAATTACCAGGAAGTATGTACCATTATCATTTTCAACGAAACAATTAGTACTTATTCTATTATTTGCACGTTCCGTATTAAAAACCTTGAAAAGATTTCAATTAATTCTATTTCAGTTTAAAAACCGATACGATGAGTGGGCAGTTTTCCGGACATTTTCCTCATTATTAATCGGGAGGAATGAACTTTTTAATGACTATCTCAGCTGAAGTCATGCCGATAACCGCTTGCAAGTTAAACCCGATAGAAGACCATTTCCGCGCTTTATTTACCGGTCACGGTCCTCGTCGACCGGTCACCATCCTCGTCGAACCCGTCGCTTGTGACGAAGGGCTCGACGAGCGAATTAACCCATAGACACAGCCCACTGAGTTTCTCGCCGGATCTTCTCAATGGGTCGCGTTTCCGATTCGGTGGTAGATTCTGCGAAGCACTGCTCTTGCTAGGGTCTGTGTTAGCAGCACTCCGGTTTGAGCCCCGTGAGCTCACCTACACACGTTAGGGTGAAGCTGAAATAGCCTCTCAAGGCTATCAGCATATAAAAAAAAGCTTATTTACTTAGATGCGCACCCGTCTTTTCAAGCTACATCCAAACCTTCACTCTACTTTCCACAAAAATTCCACTCTTAACTTTTATATTGAGTAACAGCGGTATGGTCTATTTGTGTACTCACACGTGTCACTGCCTATTTCTGCCCTAATCAACTTCTACCAATTCAAAGGGTAAGCTATAGTAGACTATAGCTGTTGTCTATATTCTTATACAATTGATAATTCGATCTTACTTTCAAGAATATATAGGATATCAACAAAGAAGACGTAAGTAAAAAAAAACCGTTAAGTATCTCAGTGCGTAGTAAAAATCCCTGACTGCCAAGGTTCGATTCCTAATCGGGCAAATGTACAGGTGACGAACATTTTTGTTTGTTCATTGTCTGAGTGCGTAAAATTTATGATCAACGTTAACGGAGTACTCATTTATATTTAATCAGGTAGGTCGTTACGAAACTATATCGAGTTGATTAAACGAACAACTTCGTTCCGGGAACTTTCTGAATTTTAAAATATTATTATAATACGGTACGACTTTACTTCGGGGTGTTTCGTTGATTGATCAAAGCAATTGTTTTTACCAGAGACTATATAGCCTACAACGCTGTCGACTCAAACCGAGAGGCGATTGCCATGCGATACTTTTAAAAAATAAATTTTATTTCATTTTCTGTCATTTTTTAGTAATTTATTTTAATACGATACCAATTTTCTACGGAGTCGCGTCCATTGTGTACAGTTTTACATTACTTTTTTACTTGCTTTGCATTTTAGGCCATTTCTATTATTTCTGAATGAGTTGAGATATCGCGACTTCTTGTGAGTCCGCACGGGTAGGTACCACCACCCTGCCTATTTCTGCCGTGAAGCAGTAATGCGTTTCGGTTTGAAGGGTGGGGCAGCCGTTGTAACTGTAACTATACCTGAGACCTTAGAACTAATCTCAAGGTGGGTGACGCATTTACGTTGTAGATAACTATGGGCTCCAGTAACCACTTAACACCAGGTGGGCTGTGGGCTCGTCCAGCTACCTAAGCAATAAAAAAAAACTTATTAAACACTTATTTTTTCGTTTCGTTTCATCTCGTTTCATCGAGTTTGAAATCACAACGATTCTAAAGAAGTTTCACTTCAAAAAAAAATACGGATACCATTCCGTTGAGTCTCTGCCGTATTTGCTGCAGATGCTGCATGGCCTGCTCGTTGGTCCGCTCCCCGCAGTCCGGTGCCCGGTTGGCGCGCCCCCACGACACGAGCGGGTCGTACACAAACGGATCTATGACGGACATCAGGGCGGCCGTTTGCGAGCGCAGCACCCGCATTACGGCTTCGCAGCTCTTCCTGTTCGGTAAAAAAAAAAATATTCAATAATCGTACTCCTAGAGCAGGGCTGTCCGGAAAACGGCCCGTGAGTCATGTCCATAATCAGAAAATAGTTTTTTAGAATTCTTTGTCAAAACATATAATCAATGTATTTGGCATGGCACGGCATGGCATTGCTGACGTCCATGAGAGACGATAAACGCTTACCATTAGGTCGACCGTAGGCTCGGCAATAAAAAAAAATTAAGTGAAGCTATCTTTTATTATTATCATTTTGAAAATATTTTTTTGCAGCAACCCTCCAACTTTTGTAGTTAATTTAATTATAGCCCGCAAAGGTATGTGGTTTGGACAGTCCTGTTCTAGAGCGTTCCGTTGTCATCGGGAGACGGGGCAGACGAAAATCCTAACAATGGTGTGGAGCAGTTAACGTCACTAGAAAATCGAGGACATATTTAGCGAAGCAAGGCTTACTATTTATTAATAACTAGCTGATCCGGCAGACTTCGTAGTGCCTCAATCGACAAATAAAAGACCTAAACTTTTGTATAAAATAAACTTAAAACAAACAAAAGAAATTCGTCCGACGGGGGACACATCAAAGTGAAAACAAAATTTTTTTTTTTTTTAATGCCAAGTATTTTCATATTTTTCTACCTTTTAAACCTTCTCTGGACTTCCACGAGTAATTCAAGACCAAAATTAGCCAAATCGGCCCAGCCGTCCTCGAGTTTTAGCGAGACTAACGAACGGCAATTCATCTATACTAATATTATAAAGAGGAAAGATTTGTTTGTTTGTTTGTTTCGAATAGGCTCCGAAACTACTGGACCGATTTGAAAAATTCTTTTTCCATTAGAAGCCGACATTGTTCCTGATGAACATAGGCTACTTTTTTTAATTTTTTTTTTTTTTGGTTTCATGTGTGTTTTAATGTTTCCGAAGCGAAGCGAGGGCGGGTCGCTAGTTTATATATATATATAGATTACTCGTTTTACCTGAACATTCCTTCGTGTTTCAGAGGACCCATAGCGGCCTCCATGTTGTGAGTCAATCTGAAGGGCACTCTCTCGGGCCATTCGAACCTCTCCCCTCGGTTGAACAAACAGTTGAAATCAACGTGCACGGTGTCGCCATTCGTCGAATCGAAGGATATGTTCTCTCCGTGACGATCGCCCAAACCTGATTCAGAAATTATTATCTACCTACATATTCTCAATTATTTTTCTCTACACAATAAAGTACATAATTATATAGATTTTCGAAAATTAATACCAAAAATACTTAATCCGATTTGATTATGTTTATAATTTTTTGTCATTATTGAACCAACAGCTGACATGAAATTTGTCACATTTCTAATTAAAAATTTTAAGTGTTTTTTTTTTCCTCCCTATTCACTGATAATTTATAATGTAAATCCAGATATAGCTCCGATTCCTTTGTGTTCTTATATTATCGTAGATTTGATTGTTCCGATGTGGTTGCCGCATAGTTAGTCCTAACATTTCAGCCCGGGCGTCAAACTGAACCCGAAGATAACCAATTTACACCTTATTCTGTTATAAATAACGTGCATTAACGAACTCTCAACGGAAGAGATATCAGACCATTTCAATTCTATGTTGGCCAAATTATAATATCTATACTAATATATAAATCTACAGTGGTTTTTACGGATGTTCCGTTATAACTACTGAACCATGCATCCGATTGACTTGAAACTTGGTATCCATGTAGAAAATACATGTACTTAAGGGATAGGCTAATATTCATATGAGTGTTGGACTCCCTAAATAATATTTTAATATTAAATGCCCAGCGAAGCGGGCGAGTACGGCTAGTCGTTTATAGATAGATATCTTATAGTTATAGTGTAATTTCCACCAAAATACAAACGTGCAGAAACATTCGTTTTACATATTTTATTATGCTTCATTAAGCGTCTAACTCATGTAACAATGGCGTGAATAAAAAAAAAGCTGAAACAAAAACGTTTGTAAGAATTATTTTATAACGTAACATGACAACTTTAATATCCATGCCAATGTTAGTAAAAACTATATGCAAATGATATTCCGTTACCAGTTTTTACTGACAAACTCTATATTTATTTACATATGTAAAAAATATGAAAATAATTCTCTAAAGCAGACCGTAATGCTTTTTTGTTCTCATTGTCATGGCGATTTTGGTTTTTTATTTCATAAATGAATTTTGTTAAATGCTTGGTAAAGTTTTTGTATGGTAGACTCGTGCCAAGTCTCAAAAAAAATTAGGGATATTTAATACGAACAGTCGGAGCGTGTCCCAACTTCACCACCACATTTATAAATCTTAATTTGCTACCTACTTAGAAATAAATACGTAATCAGAATCTTATTAAAACATTTTTTTCTTTACAGGTTTCATTTTAGTATATATAAACAGATCGTTTGAAATCGGAGAGAGATCTTGAGTATTTAGATATCTTTTTTTAAATTAATCATAAAAAAAATCCTATCACACATGTTAGTGCGAGTCATTGCGTAAGAGATAGTTCATAGCGAAATCAGCTGATTACTCTGTGAGTGTGAAGTTATATTAATTTAATTAATCATTTCTAAATATAAAAAAATACTTTAAGCTTTGGGGTATTAGAACCCTGGTTGAATAAAAGACACCAAGGAACTATTTAATTGACTCAGGTAAATGCGTAAGAAAACTTTCACGGCAGCTCGAGAGATGTTGATCGAAAAAAGCTTCGGACAAAGTGACTTGTCAGGCTGCAAAATATACAAAAATACTTTAAGCTTTGGGGTATATAAAATAAGGCTCAAAGCAGGAGTGCGAGGGAAATTATATTTAATACAAACCTAAAATATATCCGACCATAGACATAACTGCAGCCGTCCTTATGTACGCCGATCTGGCTTGATACCTTGAACAAATAATACAATCATGGAATTTGGAACTTCCTTTCTCGAATCTCTCCTATCCACGCCATCTGTTGACGCTACAAGAGAAACTTCATGAGCCTCAATGTAAAACAAGAAATGGCGGGAAGTCTCAGTGGTGGATTTACACTAATGGCAGTCGGGGCAAGTGCCCACGGTGGCAAATTATTTAGGGCGGTAAATTGTGAAATAACAAAAAAAAATTTTTAGACTTATCAAGACTGTTCAATTTAGATAATTCATTATATTAATTAATATTTTTCTTTAATCTTAATTGATATTTCAAGAAATTCAATTCATCCATTATTTTTGTGAATTAGTAACCAAAATGATTTAATAAATTTATTTCCTTGCAGATTTAAAATAATAAACGATTGTTCTATTTCCTCGAATTAAAGAAATTTAATTCGTTTTTTTATATATTTTTATTATGTATTATGAGTCACCCTTGGTTCCAAACTTATAATTGTTAAAAAAACAAATATTTATTAATGTTTTTGGAATATATAACAAAATATATTATAAAGTTTCTGCAATAAATTTATTATTAGTTTATTATAGCTATTTTAATTTTGAAAAATAAAATATACAAACTTAAAGTTTAAGTAAAATTCCAATATTGGGACAGATTTTTTTCCGGTGCCCAGGAGCGGCATTAAGTTTAAATCCGGCTCTGGTAGTCTAGAAAACCGTGCCAAATACATAAATCTGCGAATATTGTGAATCAGCGCGCTTTAAAAAGTTATTGAGAGAGTGAAATTTTTAATTGTAATTTAGAGTTTCAGTGTGAGGCATTTAACCTATTATTTTCAAAGTGCTACCAACACTAAACATATATCATCATCATCAGTCCCACAATTGTCCACTGTTGGATATAGACCACCCAGGAGGTCCGCCGCCCTGACCGCTCCTACGCAGCTCACATCCAGCTGATTCCCGCGACCTTTAGCACGTGGTCGGTTCACATCGAGGTACCACTGGTGGTAGGACCTCTTGTGAGTCCGCGCGGATAGGTACCACCGCCCTGCCTATTTCTGCCGTAAAGCAGTAATGCGTTTCGGTTTGAAGGGTGTAGCAGCCGTTGTAACTATACTGAGACTTTAGAACTTGTATCTCAAGGTGGGTGGCGCGTCTACGTTGTAGATGTCTATGGGCTCCAGTAACCACTTAGCACCAGGTGGGCTGTGAGCTCGTCCACCCATCTAAGCAATAAAAATAAAATAAAAAAGTACCAACATAATTTTATTTTATTTTAAAAACAATAGGATGTAGACATATAGAGCAAAATTTAATATGACACGTAGCAATGCCCATTAAAATACTTACCATCCATAAGGATCCGAAAATACACCTCTGAACCATTCTTGGAGGACTGGAGGATGACGAGGTAGCAGTTGATCTTCGAATATTCTCCTTTTCTTTTCAACGGGATCTTTAGTTGTGCACATCATCTCCTTTAATTCTTTATTACTAGTGTGCATACCTGTTAACGATGACTCCATATACAGGGTGATTTTTTATGTGCACATTGGTATGATAAATATATAATATATTAGTACGAACGCATTGTTATTTTCAGGGACGAGATATTGTTATTCGTGAAGCAAGCGAAGCAGCGATCTTGATTAAAACAAATCGCATCGGACTGATATGATTTAATAAAATTGTATAGAAAATAAGTCTTTTTAAAAATATGTTTTAAACACGAGATTAACCAACTATGGAATGAGCTCCCCTCCACGGTGTTTCCCGAGCGCTATGTCATAGCGCATGTCCTTCTTCAAAGGAGGCTTGTGGAGAGTATTAAGCGGTAGGCGGCGGCTTGGCTCTGCCCCTGGCATTGCGACAGTCCATGGGCGACGGTAACCACTCACCATCAGGTAGGCCGTACGCTCGTCTGCCTACAAGGGCAATAAAAAAAAACCATATGCGTTAACTATGACGTAACTAGTATTTCTAGTATCAAGATTAGCTTATCTTGAAATCCCTAGGCAAATAAGATTTAAAAAAAGAATAAAATGAAATGAAAGAGATTTAAAATGAACATACCTTTTTGCTTGTAAATGTGTATCAATATAGGCCTTAAGCCAACGAGATTCGGTACCCATTCAATGAGTCCGCACTCCTCGTTAAGCGGCAGGACGCAGTACGTGCGGATGTACAGGCGACGTTTGCGTGTTTCGGGAGCATCTTGCAAGAACCGGTTCACCACTCCGTTGAATTCCATCAATCGATAATCCTTGCGAAGGTCGTCACGAGGCTTCAGCATTATTATGTAATCTTTTCCGTCTGACCCTAAACAAGATGATCGTAATCAAGCATTTGCGCAATTTTCAGAAATATTAACGTGTAGACAGACAGTGTCGATTGTCTAATGGAGATCTTAGTCAAAATACTGGTAATAGGACGTGAAGTTGTCTTTCAAATTGTGGTCTATTTATAGCATCCAATTTGTCAGTCAACACGAAATAGATTATGAGCTGTAAAAACTAACACAGGTGCCGTGCTACCCAACTTAAGACGAATTCAATTTGATTAAAGTAATGACTATCCTACTATCTGTACTGAAGCGCACAACTGCATAGAGGTAGAGTAACAGAACATAATTGGAACAGAAATGCAAATTAAATCTTTGAAAAACTATATTTTAATTTATCTGTGAATTGAATTCTTGGTCATTAATCATTGTAGTAATAAGCTTTATTTCATTTTTAAAGAATATCATTAATTATTTTTATTTTTAACTGACGTCCACTTATTCATGATAGATTTTGACATCATAATATCTAGTCTACATTCTAAAGTCATCTATATGTTTCATAGACATAGAGTTCAAAATAGTAGAAAACGTTTTTTTACCTATTAACGTCACTTTCCTAGGCTTCTGTAGGGACGGTAATATACTTATATGTTCTTTTATCCCGGCTATGTAAACCGGCGGTTCCGTGGGTATGTTGAAGTCGAGTCTTTCTTGTCTGGCTGCTTTTGAAGGTAGTACTATCTTGCAGAAATCTTGGAACGGCATCATAATGTGGCTGAATTTTCCATTTGTTAGACAAACGGGTAACGATCGTACCAAGCTCGAGACTGTAGTGGTCTGCAAAATGATCCTCCTTAATATTTACGTCCAAAGGTAGTGAAGTGTTTCGTATTTCTTAAAATTAATAATAACGGTGAAGCATGCATGAATATTTGGTTTATCATCAAATGCTGAAAAAGTGATAGTCTAACTTATTATTAAATTTTCATTCTTTAAAAATCTTTTTGTTCGTAAAATGAAATGTAAAAAGAACACGAAGTTTATTCCTGAATTGAAATAAAGACCAACGACTTCAAAATGAACAAAAAAAAATACAAATGTAATTTAGAAACTTCATAAACACGCTTAAATAGTAAGGCAAACTAACAAATGCTTATAACTTTTTCCTTTATCCTATTAATACTTCTCAGGACATTAAAGCAAAGTTTCC
Source organism: Bombyx mori (assembly GCF_030269925.1). Lineage (NCBI taxonomy): Eukaryota > Metazoa > Arthropoda > Insecta > Lepidoptera > Bombycidae > Bombyx > Bombyx mori. The sequence continues at coordinate 9,960,146 of NC_085123.1, forward strand.
AATTATTGTATTTTCATTAGGCCTTTATGCGTGTGCACATTTTCATGTTGATCGGACCTCGGTGAATATGTCGTGCAAAGAATACGCTACATCCAAACAAACAAACATACTAACACATGCAAACTAATAAAGGCGTGTTAAAAACTTTAACAAGACATGTTTACGTCGTCCCAGTGCTTATTCGATCATAATATCACACATTCGTATCAAGATATAACATATTAGGTACATTAATGCGACACGAGTTAGCTTGTTTGTTAAGTATGACTGTGAACACGATACTTGTCATTGGAAGCAGTTTAATCGTTCAACTAGCACCTATGTGTTATAACAGGCGGTGATCACAACGCAAACAAATAAAGCGACGCATAATAATAACTGATGATGTTAGAAAACGTGAATTTAATATTCGTGAATGGATATTTTGAGGTTTACGTAGCCTTAGTAGTACTGTATGTAACGTTCGTCTGGTGTAGTGGTAAGTGACATGGTCACTACACTAGGGGGTCACAAGGGAAGATATTTGTATGATAAATATAAATGTCTTTTCAAGGGTTACGGATGTATATTAAATATATGTATGTGTATAATAAAAATCTTACATTTATTTCCGTTATCTGGTACCTGTAACACAAGTTCTTTACGAACTTATCACGGGACCAGTTGACGTGGTGTGATTGTTAGTAAAATATTTATATTATATTTATATGGAAGTTAAATAATAATCGTGAATGGATATTTTGAGGTTTACGTAGCATTAGTAGTACTGTATGGAAGTTCGTATGCTTTTATTTTTGTTTGCTTGTTACGAGCAACGAGCAAAAACTAGTGAATTTTGTTGCAAAAGGTAGATTGCTGGCGGTAGGACTTCTTGCGAGTCTCCGCACGAGTAGGTGCCACTACCCTGCCTATTTCTGCCGTAAAGCAGTAATGCGTTTCGGCTTGAAGGGTGGGGTAGCTGTTGTAACTATACTGAAACCTTAAAACTCATGTCTGAAGATGGGTATTTACGTTGTAGATGTCTATGGGCTCCGGTAGCCACTTAACACCAGGTGGGCCGTGAGCTCTTCCAGCCAATTATGCAACAACAACAAAAATTAACAATGTAATTAAAAGTTTTCGATTAGCCATTTTTTTTTTCTTTTACGATCTACTTCAAACAGTTATTGAAGTGAAACTTCTAATGGGACTTCCAAGAAGGTTGCGTTAAACGTTTAACGCTACCATGGAATAGAAAGAGACAGAGCGAGAGTGAATGCGTGGCACTCGAACGCATGCACGTAATTATGTTACCTGTTACAGGCCAGCGCGAGCGTTAGCAACGAGTAGCGTCCAATATTTTAATGAAGTACATATATACATTTTTTCTATCCATAATTTTAAATATATGTAATATAAACGTTGAAGATGTCGCATCTCTTATACACAGCATTCTCTATTACAAGAGCAATCTGATTTAAGGATGAAAAAATTTAGAAAACCACAATACTACACATCGAAAAAGAAGTTTCACTTCATTCACATGCACTAAAACAAAACGGTGCAAACGGTGCACGCGCACCGTTTTTTTTATCTTTTTTAAATTACGTTCTAAAATTATTTGTTTGTGAAGGCTTCCTTTTTCAGTGGAATTTTAATACGCTTTTATTAGCTTCAGACGTATGTATGTTTGTAACGGAATCTTCGAACATGATTTTGACCCCATTCAAAACGTCGGATTAACTCGAAATTTGGTATACTTATTAAGGATCGATGACAATTCAATATTTAAAAAATATTGAAAAACACATATTTAAAAAAATTTAAATTCAACTAAAAAATTAAAAATAAATAAATGTTTAAAATAAAATTAAAATAAAATCATTTTTCTTACACTATTTTTAATTCAAATTTATTAAAAAAAAATTCTACGTTTTAGTTGGATTTTCTATAAAAGCGTATTTTTTGTTAGTTTGCATCGTCTCAAACTTTTTCGTCTGTGTTGCATGTCGCGTGACGGTCGGCCGCAGAGTAGGGATAAAGTGAAAGGCGCTCGTCAGAGCAGCCAAGGCCAATATGGCGGTGCCTATAGTTCGCAGCAGCTGACCGTATAGTGTATAGACTATTACTCATTTGTGCCAGCGCTTCACGCTATTTTGTTTATTTTTGTCAGTGTTTAATGTAAATGTTGTTTGTCAGAGTTAAATGTCTATAATGTGAAAAAAAACATGTGTGCAATTCGCACGTGGTAGAAGTGAAACCTTCAAAAATTAAAATACAATTATCCTAAATGTCTAAGTATATGTAAAATGTTGTCATTAGTAAATAATTGTAAATCATCTTTTATAGTATGAGGTAGCTCCCGTAGCGCCTGTGAATTGATATTGATATTGAATTGATTGATTTTAACTTCACGTATAATGTGTTCTATCTCATTCTCTCGCCGGCTGAATCCTATACATTTATGTGTATTTGTGTCTCTATGGGCTTATTTTTTCGTTTCATCGAGTTTGAGATCACAACGATTCTAAAGAAGTTCCGCTTCAAAAAGTTTCACTTTTACCGTGGTTTCATAAAACCACGTAAAATCCTTTTTTTTTTAAACTATTATTTATTATATAAAGGAGACTGACCGACGCGTTTCCGGCGATGGGCTTGTTGCAGAGCTCGATGAGTCTCTCGGCGAGCAGCGTGAAGTCGCCGACGAGCCGCACGAGCGCCCCGTCGCGCAGCGCCGGCTCAGAGAACACGTCCGCGCACCGCTTCTTGCGCTGCGGGTAGCCGGACTTCATCACGCACATCATCATCCAAAGCGCGTGATGCGGATACGCCTTTATCAACTTCACTATTATCGCTTTTAATTGTTTGTAAACCTGAAAACCGAAAACAAATAAAGTTTACTAGTACACTACTAGTAGAGTATTAAGCGGTAGGCAGCGGCTTGGCTCTGCCCCTGGCATTGCTGAAGTCCATAGGCGACGGTAACCACTCAACAACAGGTGGGCCGTATACTCGTCTGCCTACAAGGGCAATAAAAAAAACACTAGTTAGAAGTAAAACAATCTAAAGTTCGTACATGGCTATACTAAAACTATATAGCCAAAAACGATATACATTTAAAAATTTGATTCTATTTTGTGTTGTAGTCCTAAAGTTATTTTTGCTGGAAATCGAGATCTCGATTTGAAAAGAAAAAAACACACCCTGTATATTTTTATACATCTGATTTTACTTAAAAACCAATAGCGCGATTACTATTCGTGGAGCAGGTTGTAATCTCGCTCGGTATCGACGGACCGACTATGTACTTCTCCAAGGCAATGATGCGTTCTAGTTTCAAGGATGCAAATGCTGCCACACCACATTTGAGAAGCAGCTGTAAACTATTACAATTTGTAAAAACTATTACATATATAATACGTACCTCTTGGACGGGATGACATATCCTTGATACGATCTGCGAGAAGGCCGTCAAATAAAGATACAGAGGTAATCGCTCCGAATAACTCTTGATGATGTCTGTCATTTCAGCCAATACTGAGTGCATGCTAGAATCCGACGCCGTCACCTCAACGTCGAGCCTGGAACAAGCGATGACAGTTTTATTAAAGCCGCGTCCATGGAGGGTAGAGGTAAGGAGAACCGTCTCTCTGTGTCTAAAGTGTCCGTTAAAATCCGCTAAATAATGGTGGCGCTACAGTAGCAACCGGGTAAATTTTAAAAAAAGGCGCTGAAATTTATTAGAATAAGATAGAGAAATAAAAAAGGATGAAAGAACTGTAAGTACTACAAAATCACAAATAGTATTTTATTTAAAGCTGATAAAAAAATGCAATCGATGTACCACAGCAATAATTTTAGGTTATATTGACGAAATTAGTTTGGACTACGTAAGCATGTGAGGTTTTGTATATTACACTGTCACTAACTACTCTAGTCGTTAAATATATTAAATTTCCTAACTCAGCATACTTCAATCAGTTAACAACTGCTCACTTCATATCATACCCTGTGCCTATGCTAGCGCCATTCTGGAGGATTTTTGAACTGTTATTTAGTGCTGAAAGTGGGACGCTTTTTCAAGCTTCTCCCATATGAGACGGTTCTCCTTACCTCTACCCTCCATAGCCGCCTCTAAAGGTATATTATTGGTAATTTAGATTTAATAACATACGTGATATATACATAATTATATGTGGATATTTATGTATTCGTGAAAATGGTTAGAGCCTTTTTTAAGTTTTTTACTAACTCATTTATTAGTTTTAGCTTGGTTTTTTATACAGAGCTTCCATTGAGAAACAATAATATCACGTGATAAAACACAACAAGCAAATTATGAAAAGCGAGTTAGCACGAATAACTAGTGCCACCATTCTAAATTTAATTCTGCCGTGAAATAGCAAGCTGTTTGCAAATTACAACACAATTGAAACTTCGACCTTACGTCACAAAACGTATGGTTGCATTCACGTTGTAACTTCTATTGTCTCGTTAGCGTTTCTGTCATATACAGCTATGAATGTTATAAATTCAATATTGCTTACCATATAGACAACATCCGCGGCATGCTCTGATATAAATACTTATGGCCGTATTGCAAAGCTTTCCCGTAGCTATTCAGTGCTAGTGTACGGCGCGCCCACATTTCCGTAGGAGACTTTACGGTCTCACTGCTGCTCACCTTCTCGTAGTAGGCGCCCAAACTTACCTGGAACACAAAGCAGTAATGCGTTTCGGTTTGAAGGGCGGGGTAGCCGTTTTAACTATACTGAGACCTTAGAACTCATATCTTAAGGTGGATGGCGGCATTACGTTGTAGATTTACAACTCTCAAGGTGCGTCGCGGCATTTACGTTGTGGATGTATATTGGCTCCGGTAACCACTTAATACCAGGTGGTCTGTGAGCTCATCCACCCATCCAAGCAATAAAAAAGAAAAAAAAAGAAATTAGATTCAAATAATTTATTTTTCTTATTTGTAATTGACTAGGTCCCTGGATGGTATATAGTCACAATTAGAACTGGTAGATGGCGTTACTAGTAGGTCCGCTAGTTATAAAATTGCTATTCTCTCCTTCGCCTCCCCATCGACATCAACCCCACGAAAAGCACAGCGGTGCTCTTCAAAAGGGGTCGCCCTCCGAACACCACGCTGAGCATCCCCCTCCCGACTAGGCGCGTCAACACCTCCGCCCCCGCCGTTCGCCCAATCACGATGTTCGACCAGCCCATACCGTGGGCCCCGAAGGTCAAATATTTGGGCGTCACCCTCGACAGTAGGATGACATTCCGCCCCCACATCAAGACGGTACGCGACCGTGCCGCCTTCATTCTAGGACGTCTCTACCCGATGATATGTAGGAGAAGTAAAATGTCCCTTAGAAATAAGGTGACACTCTACAAAACTTGCATACGCCCCGTCATGACCTATGCAAGTGTAGTGTTCGCTCACGCGGCCCGCATACACCTAAAATCATTTCAAATTATTCAATCCCGTTTTTGCAGGATAGCCGTCGGAGCCCCGTGGTTCGTCAGGAACGTCGACCTCCATGACGACCTGGACTTAGAGTCCATCAGTAAGTATCTTCAGTCGGCGTCCATGCGCCACTTCGATAAAGCGGCACGACACGAGAACCCTCTCATCGTGGCCGCCGGTAACTACATTCACGATCCTGCGGACAGAATGGAAAGCAGTCGACGTCGCCCAAAATACGTCATCTCGGATCCTCCCGATCCACTAACGGTGCTTCTAGGTACTTCAAGCACCGGTCACCGTTCAGCCCTTCGTCGCAAGCGACGGGTTCGACGAGTAAATTAACTCTCAGACACAGCCCACTGAGTTTCTCGCCGGATCTTCTCAGTGGGTCGCGTTTCCGATCCGATGGTAGATTCTGCGAAGCACGGCTCTTGCTAGGGTTCGTGTTAGCAACATCGTCAGGTTGAGCCCCGTGAGCTCACCTACTAAAATTAGGGTTACGCTGACATAGCCTCTCAAGGCTATCAGCTTAGATAGGAAATCACTGTTCAGGATCGCGACCACATGGTATAAACTACTAACATTGCTATTAGAATACTTTCTATTTTATTGAAAAGTACATAATTTTTCTTGGTAGTTGAAATACGTACATATATCTAATTAAAAGGAATTTACGGAAACTGTAAATTAATCGAAACGTCGTAAAGAATACAAACGAGATTAAACCGTAAAATTAGTTTAAATATTTTGTTCCTGAATTACCAAACTTTTTTCCCATTGATTGAAAACTTCCACTGACTCTTTGTAGTACCCGATATTGACATCTACGTCGACGTTTGAGGTTTCGTCGTTGTATTTCGCTATCAGCAGTTTGGCTTTGGCGCATATTTTTCTGAAAAAAATAATAATACCATCCATCATTAAGAAAAGCAGGCGAATCTCAAGAAAAGCACGTGTATTCTTTTTATTTATTGCTTAGATGGTTGGAAGAGCTCACTGCCCACCTGGTGTTAGGTGGTTACTGGAGCCCATAGACATCTACAACGTAAACGCGCCACCCACCTTGAGATATAAGTTCTAAGGTCTCGGTATAGTTACAAGGGCTGCCTCACCCTTTAAACCGAAAAGCATTACTGGTTCACGGCAGAAATAGGCAGGGTGGTGATACCTACCCGTGCGGACTTACAAGACCTCCTACCACCAATAATTACGCAAATTATAATTTTGCGGGTTTGATTTTTACTACACGATGTTATTCCTTCACCGTGGAAGTCAATCGTGAACATTTGTTAAGTACGTATTTCATTAGAGAAATTGGTACCCGCCTGCGGGATTCGAACACCGGTGCATCGCTACATACGAATGCACCGGACGTCTTATCCTTTAGGCCACGACGACTTCAAAATGTGATCAGACTCACCTCTGTTCCTTGGAAAGCGTTTCAATAGCGGGATAAGAGTCTTCAAGGCCGCGCCTCAACGTTATGAACGCTTGCTCGTTCTGTCCGCGGGCCCAGTACATTTTAGATTTTTCAATAAACAATTCCTCGGGATGGTATTCTTCGGCATTCAATATATACATGTAGGCCTAAAAGGTTTTTTGTTTGTAAAATGTATTAGAGATGAAAACGTGTTAGTTTCCAATTCGTGAGGAAATCGCAAATATCACAATTACTGTTCGACCAATAATAGTACGCGAATGGTTTTTTAAATATATATACCTAGTCAGGTCATAAATTCTGTCACATGTTTAATGTAAAATAATTGAAACAAGTTTATTCCTTATATAACCATTCATATACCAAAATGAACTTAACAAAACATAGATTCTTATGACACTAAAGTTTATTCAAAATGACCTCCGTGATTTTGAATACAGACCTTCAATCTGCGCGGCCAGTCGTCTATCGCAGCACGAACGAGGTCCATGTCAATATCGGCGGCTGCCTTAATCAAGGATGTCTTGACTGACTCCAAATTGGGATGAGGTTTTGAGCACGCCTTTTCCTCCAAGTGTTGCCATATCTTGTAATCTAACGGATTCAAATCTGGACTGGAGGAGGGCCAGTCTTCGTGCCGGATGAAGTCGATTTCACGCGCCGCCAGCCAGTCTTGTGTGCTCTTCGCTCTGTGAGCTGGCGCCGAATCTTGTTGGAATACCCAGTGCCTGTTATTGAACATGGTATGAGAAACAGGTTCCACAAGGTTCGTCAGGATTGTATTTTGATACACAACTGCATTCGTTTTTACACCTTTCTCACAAAAATGTACCTCTGTTAAGCCCCAATAAGAAACTCCCAACCATACCATGAGCGTGGATGGAAAATGACCTCGTTGGACACGCGGAATACGGTTGCTCGCTTCTTCACTACTGTGTGCGTACACCTTATCATTTTGTTTGTTGTAGCTCTCTTCTACGGTAAAAAATTTTTCATCCGAAAAAAGAATTACCTGATTTTTTTTTTCCCGCGTACCGCTTCAACAAAGCGCGGCATCTCTTCAGTCTCAGGTCCATTAGACGAGCATTCAAACGATGTCCTGTTTTTCTTCGATATGCCCGAAGCCCTAAGTCTTCATTTAACACCCTTTTCACCGTGGTTCTGCTTAACCCCATCTGAAGGGCCAACAGTTTCTGCCTACGTTTGGGATTTCTTTGAATTCGCGCCTTCACAGCTTTTATCACTGCTGGAGTCCTAACAGACCGAGGGCGACCACTTCTTGACCTGTCATCTACACTAGAGCCTTCATTGTATCGTTTGATGGTACGATAAACGAATCTTTTGGTTATATTCAAATTTTTCAGTATGTTAAAAATTTGAATTGGCGCGTAACCGCAACGATGCAACGCAATAACTGCAACACGGTCTTCTTTAAGCGTCCACTCCATATTTAAAAATGAGTAAAATTCTAAAAGTATACATTTTTATTTTCATGAACAATTCGAAATTCGAATTCAATAAACTTTTTTGTGGCCAGCATACTAAAAGAAAAGTTTTTACTGTGTGACAATACTTATGACCTGACTAGTTATTTTTACTATAACTATATCGAGGGGTGAAAGGCTATTTGTTTTAAGCGACTTTTCGCTTAATACGCGACAATTATATTTATAATTAAAGGTACGATTTATTAGGTATTAGTTAAACAGTTCGATATTTTTAATTGGAGTTCAATTAAGTTTATACTCCATTCAAATGAAGATGCTGAAGAAGTTTTTTTGTTATGATATTTTTCAAATTTTAACCTTTAAATGGCTCTAATGTAATAGTAATGTTGCAAAAATGTCGCTTAAACCAAATACCTACCCTTCGATATGTACTTTAATCAATGGAATCAAATAATTTTATTGTTTTATAAGCCTAACAAAATAATAAATAGAGGCGATCGATTCACATAAAATAATAACTCGTTGGGAGAAAAGGACAAAACATCCCCTCATTTATCCCCAAAGGTTTTAAACGCTTACATCTCAGAACGTTATTATTTATTATTAAAAATTGTATATGTAATAATAAACTTTTTAGTTTAAAACGAACATAAGTCAAGTGTAGAATTTAAATTGCATTATTGGCATAGTAATCAGAGGGCGAATGAATATTCAGTTACCTGTTGGAAAATACCAGCTTTCCTCGCGTGCTTCGCACTCTGCAGCCACAGGTCACCTATAAACGATTTCAACGTATTCGCGGTCATCGGATGACTTGGTTCGAGGATCTCCTGGAAATTAAGCAATTGAATCAATTAAAACTCTCTACCTACATCTGTAATGTAGATTTTTTTTTTGTTGATTCAATATTTACAGATGGTATGATACAGAACAAAAATACGTATGGTAGAGGGCTTTATGTTTTTTTTTATTGACCTTGTAGGCATACGAGCATACGGCCCACCTGATAGTGAGTGGTTACCGGCGCCCATGGACTTCAGCAATGCCAGGGGCAGAGCCAAGCCGCTGCCTACCGCTTAATACTCTCCACAGCCCTCGTTTGAAGAAGGACATGTCATAGCGCTCGGGAAACACCGTGGAGGGGAGCTCATTCCAAAGCCGGATGGTGCGTGGCAAAAAAGACCTCTGGAAACGCACTGTCGATGAACGCAGCGGTTCCAAATAATATGGATGAACTTTGCTCTGATGGCGGGAGGTGCGAGGGTGTTGGAAGGCGCACGATTTTATATCATAGTCTTTTCGGTTTCTTAAACCTAATAAGAAAAGACCATACTCCTCGTGTCACTCGTACCTCCCAGTACAACTCAACCCCATATGGGAGTAGGCCTCTCCTGGCTGATCCTTTGCTCGCCCACCTGCCCTGGTGAAACTGGAGAGGCCTCCGTGCCACCAGTAATCCGTTAAGCATAAAAAAAGAAAGGATGTGGCATTCACGTTATGAGTCTTTCGTTCCGTTATATGATGAAGAGAGCCGTGAGCACAACTACTAATCGTTAAATATTTAAAACTCCATCTTAGTATTTTGTTCAGTAGTCGTCGGGGTTCAAGCGACGCGACGCCTGAAGTACAAATTGCATATTTACTAGTTTTTTTTTTCATTGCCTTTGCAGGCAGACGAGCATACGGCCCACCTGATGATGAGTGGTTATCGTCGCCTATAGACTTCAGCAATGCCAGGGGCAGAGCCAAGCCGCTGCCTACCTAGTGGTGGGACTTCTTGTAAGCTCTCACAGTTAGGTACTGCCACCCTGTCTTTTTAAGCCAGAAAGCAGCAATTCCGGTTTGAGGGCTGGAACAACCGCTAGACTACACAATCGAGACTTAGACCTCATGTCTCAAGTGGGTGGCGGAATCCATGTTGGCATCGGTGTTGATGAGTTCGTTCACCTGTATATGCATTAAAATATTGTTCCATTATAAACATTGTCTGCCTACCTTCGCTTGCTGTAAAACAATTCTTCTCAACCTCAACAAGGGTTCGATGGTTCGTACGTCGGACTGCACAACCGAAATACGACGACGCCATTCGTCTAACAACTGATTTATGATTACATTGCTCCGTCTATCCCCGTCTTGCAACTCTTTCAGCCTAGCGTCGACAAATGATAGAAACTTTATTAATCAGCTATAATAGAAAATTTTGAGGAGAAAATAATACAGAATAGTCGTTCTTTAGTTTCATATTGTTACGCGCTGAGGTTCGGCATAAATAAATGATCCACCGAAGTACAACTTAAAACTGTATTTATCACTTAGAACACTTAAAACACTTCACAAACACTTTAAAATTCTCAATTCGCTTCTTCCGCTTCGCTTCAGGTGATCCGTTCGCTTCGAGTACTTCCGATTAATAACTGACTGCGTGCCATTTCTGCAACGCTTTTATAGCCGATACCACATCCCTAGAATTATCGAGAATATTCCACACAAGTCGAGTATTGTGTTTCCGCTATCTGACAATAGATGGCGTTGTATTTCTCGAGCGTTCTAGATGCTACTAGATCCTTCGATTTTTGTTCAACTATTCGGCGATAGATGGCGGTACTCTTGCCGGCGTAACAATACGTTCGATACTATTTACTAGCTGAAGATTAAATTTTAAGGGATATAATTGAAGACATGAGTAGATGAAAGAGAGATATGATATAATTTGTTAATTTTGAGAAAACGAGCAACAAACTTTTGTTACTTGTACTGTTTCTTCGTACATAACTCCTTCATCACATGCAATTTCCAAAAATAGCCTTTAAAACTAGAGTTTTAAGGTCTAATATGGTTTATAGGTACATAACACCTTCATTCAATGTAAAAACTCAAAAATCTTAAAAATGGTAATGTAGGTATACGACAAACGGAAAATCTTCCACCGAGCAGGTGATATTGCTCGGTAGACCGACGGTCCGAATGTTGTTATTCGGAACTTGTATATATGCAAGCTTATCTTGAAAATGTCGTAAGCGAGATTCAGCCATCTGTCAAATATCATGCGTTTGTATGATGTCTACCCGCCACAGTAATCAACCCCTTCATCCACTCATGTCTTACATTGAATATGCAATTTCGAAAAGGGCACATGTCGCATATTTTGTCAAATACGTTTTTTCATATACATGTAGTTTTGAGGCTTACCTACACCCATTTTATAATAATTCCAGTAATTTTCAATTGCTAATTAAAACTAAAATATATCTCAAAAGTTAATATTTTAAATTTTACACTGCTTTAGAAAATAATAATTTTTTTTCATTTCCTGAATATTTTACATTTTTAGAGATGTGCCCTTTTCGAAATTGCATATTCGATTATAACGTTTGTACCTGCGTAGAACCTCCTCAGCGTGTTCGACTTCAGTAACTATGTGGAGTCCGAGCACGCTCTGGTAGCCGCTCCGCAATGCGCTCTCGCCTTTGCTCTCGCCGTCCATTTGCGCTAACAATCTCACGGTAGCGTCTTTGCAACACACAACGAAGTTGTCGTGATCTTGTTTCCTGTACGCTAGTAGCAATCGACCCATGACCACACCCCAGTTTTCTTTGCAAATTGGCTGCAATTTAAAAAATATAATTAGTTATAAAAATTATTCTGGTCTTGTTGAGTTTTCAGTTTAGCTTCTTTTATATCAACTCAAACTTATTACTTCGTTTCCTGCTTGCCTGCAAATGACACTTGAATATTTTATGTTATCCCTGTTAAAATTAAAGATAAATAAAATTATACTCTAAGCTGGAGCTTGTAAACGATTTTGTGCTTAGTGTTTAGTGATGACGTCACCAAATGCGCGCCACTCAAATGTCATACGAACATTCGCTTTGCGGAAAAGGGAGCCCACTGAGTTCCTCGCCGGATCTTCTCAGTGGGTCACGTTTCCGATCCGGTGGTAGATACTGCGAAGCACGGCTCTTACTAGGGTTCGTGTCAACAACGTCGTCAGGTTTGAGTCCCGTGAACTCACTACCAATTAAGGTTACGCTGAAATAGCCTCTCAGGGCTATAAGCATGGATAAAAAAAAAAGGAAAAGGAATAGCATAAATATTCACATTCAGAAAAAAAAAAAACTAAGCGACTAATCGATTCAAATTATTTCTTCAATTTCCCTTTTTGACTATACTTATTAATCTTAAGAAATACGCTAGTCTTACCACAGGTTGGCTGACCAGCTCCTCGAGCTGCTCGAAGCGTCCCAATCGCCAGAGCGGCTCCGCAGCTAGTTCCGTCATATCTTCAGCTTCGTGCTCGCTTATCAAGCGGTACGCCGTGAACGGCTGATCTAAGCCTAGATAGCAGTCTATCATACCCTGTGGACCAGACAAAACGTGAATGTGTAGAGCTCTGTTGATTAATAATGACATTTTAAGATATTTGTTGCCACTTTATTTTTTTACAATTTTTTTTATTGCTTAAATCGGTGGACGAGCTCACAACCCACCTGGTGTTAAGTGGTTACTGGAGCCCATAGACATCTACAACGTAAATGCTCCACCCATCTTGAGATATAATCAAGTATAGTTACATTATATTTTGTTTAATAATTATTATATTTAATAATATTTTAAGAATCCAATACACAATTTATCCAACTACCCATTTAAAATAATTATTATCCTTTGAATTTCACAGTACATTAACGAGAGATCATTTCTGCAACATGCCATCCGGCCTTGGAACGAAATTCCCTCTAGTGTTTCCTGAACACTACGATATGTCTTTTTCCAACGATATTTGCAGAGAGTAATCCGCAGTAGGCAGCGGCTTTGCTGTGGGCCTGACATTGCTGACATCTATGAGTGACGGTAAACACTCACCACCAATTAGATCGAATGTTCATCTGCCTACTAAGGCAATAAGAAATAACTTATTTGAAACTAAAATAAATAATAGTGTAAAAAACTAACAAAATACGCTTTTATAAAAAATCAAACTAAAAAATAGAAAATAAATTTAAATTAAAAATAGTGTAAGAAAAAATGATTTTATTGTAAAAAAGCGTGGGTTGCTTTTCAGGATATTATCAAAATAACCCTTCTACTCATATTTGTTTATAAAATATTTATAACTACTGATATCATGCAATTCAAATATATTTTCTATTTTTTTGTTGAATTTTCTATAAAAGCGTATTTTGTTAGTTTTTTAAACTATTATTTATTTACTTTTAATTTTTTTTGTTGAATATTATTTATTTTTAAATTTTTTTATTTCTATTTTTTTTTAAATATTTTGTTGTCATCGGTCCTTAATAACTATACCAAATTTCGAGTTAATCCAACGTTTTGAAGGGGGGTTAAAATCATGTTCAAAGATTCCGTTACAAACATACATACGTCTGAAGCTAATAAAGCATTCACCTGTAGACTGGATCTGTCCAACTGTCCCTCTTGGGCAATACGTTCGTAACATAATGCGGCGTCTTGCAAACGACCTGTCACTGCCTGAACTAAAATTAATTCTTTCAACGACGGCTCTGATCTCTTCAGAGAAACTATACCTAAAAAATGTTTTTAATTTATACAATGTTGTTGAACGGTTGCTATATATACTTAAGAAAGAATTACTGGTGACTTAAAGACCAGATTCACCAGGTCAGGTTGATGTATCATGATTTCAAATGTTCTATCCATATAGTGGATGTCGCATTAAAATCGTGAATTGCGAATTAAAATAGCAAATAATTACCAGCAATAGAGTCCGGTTCGTCTAATAACGCGTATATTTCAGCCATGAAAGGCAATTGTTCTTGCATTCGATCGGTTTCCTCTATATACAACTCCAAGTATTGTAACGCCCTCTCTAATTCGCCGCAAGCGAATTTTCCACGGGCTATTGTGAGCTTATTGAATTTTTTGACAAACGAATTTATAGTTCTGTGAAGAAAACAACAATATGTATACCTTAATTGTTTTTTACCCCTATGAGGAAATCTTATCACATTATAAATTAGCAATTATTTATTATTTATTTTGTAAACATGTGAGCTTAATTATCGAACAATGACAAACGTTTTAGAAGTTGGATGATAGAAATGAAAGATATAGATGAACAAAAAATTACTTATAATTATCGTGCTCCAGTGATCCTTGTTTTGAATGAGCCCATTCCAAGAGCCATCTATTCAGGAAATCCAATAACGCGTAAGTAGTCTTGCTGCATTTACTCTGTGACACAATTATTAAATGGTTAGTTACACACATAAGACGACAAGCAAAGGATTTTCCATTGTCAGCTCCTAATGCTAAATAGAAATTCTAATAAGTTAGTCGAGGACAGTAATTAGGGTCACTAATGGGGAATACATACAGGCTAAGTGCTATAAATAAATTACTTATATAAAATATTTTTTTCCAACTTCAATTACTGAATATAGCGCCTTCAAAGAATTTCAATGTATGCAGCAAAATATAAAATTAAATATTACAAAAAAAATAAAAGACACCTTAACTAAGGCGGTATGGTCAAAATTAACTAATTAAATGTCTAATAAGGAAAAACATCATTTGGGCTTTCTTTAAAAATTTATAATAAACAATAATACTGGTATATCAAGGGTCAAGCGCACAATCATAATCGAATCCGCTACAGTATATGACAGTACCAACAATCCATAATCAAATATTTACTTGTTTACCTCATTTCCTTCTTCAGCTTGTACTGTGCCAATACTGGGTGTCGTTCTGATGTGTCGCAACATTCCGTGCTTAGAACGTTCTGTTACTTCATCTATTTGTTCAACATTGTCCAAACCTTCAATTTAAAGATTAATTTTAATTTTATAAGGGCAATTTTTTTAGGTTTTTATAAGGGTTTTCAGCTTCTACAGACATAACCAGACGATGACCGAGATTTGCTCGGTTTTTTTTTTGATAACGCCATCTTGTTGTCATTAAAGCGGTTAGTTGCCCTCAATTAAGAAAAATAGTATTATTATTCGCCAATAGATGTCGGGAAGAGTTGATTATTAAAAACACGTATAAAACAAAATTTTCTGAAAATTAAATTGTAGCTAGATCGATTTATCGCCCCCGAAATCCCCTGTATACTAAATTTTATGAAAATCGTTAGAGCCGTTTCCGAGATTCAGATTATATTTATATACATGAATTGCTCGTTTAAGGTATAAGATTTATTCGTTCTCGCTATCGTAATTGTTAAGTAGCTTTGTATACACACTCAGCACATTTGTCTTGTTTGGTCGTGAGAACGTGGCTTGTGTTACAAGCCAGATTTTTACTTGTTGTTACTTATTATGTATATTTTAGCTTGTAATGTGTATTTTGTGCCTAATAAATAAATATATCAACAAATATATGATTTTCAGTACTACCCAAAGGATATCTTGCTGAGTGTTAATCAGAATTTACTATTTTCTGATCAGAAATAGCAAAGTATGTACCTCGGTAACCATTTAGCATGATGTGAACCATGCATGCTATCCCAGTCATAATTAAAAAAATTACAGAATCATACATTTACTGTTGATTCTAACACGTCTCAAACGGAAAGAGTAGTCACACTGACACGATTTACGTCTATTACAATGTCAAAAGATGGAAGAGTGTATTTTTTATTTAATGCATAGGGAGAACAAATTCAGGGCGCATCTGGTCTTGAGTGGTTATCGGAGCCCATATCTGTTTATTATAGTTGGAACGAAACAAAACTACAAGTAAAACTAAAATACGTACCGATGACAGCCATCATTTCTTCCTGTATATACTGGTGGTTTGCTTTGAACATGACAGCGTGGAGCAACACATAGGGTAGGAACAGGAATAAAGTGCTGACGTCATACTTTAGGCTTGGATGTACTTTGCGCAATAATTCGCGGACGCTGTCAGTCTCAATAAGCGGAATCAGCTGAGCCGCCCAACTGCAAATAGTTCATCGACTTTGATACATAGTTTTTTTTTTATTGCTTGGATGGGTGGACCAGCTCACGGTTCACCTGATTTTAAGCGGTTACCGGAGCCCTTAGACATCTACAATGTAATTGCCGCCACGCACCTTGAGACTTGAGTTGTAAGGTCTCACTTTTAACAGTACAACGGCGGCCCCGCCCTTCAAACCGAAACGCGTTACTGCTTCACGGCAGAAATAGGCAGGGTAGTGGTACCTACCCGTACGGACTCACAAGACGTCCTACCGCCAGTAAAGAAGTACTGGTACATTCAAATAAAGTACAAATAATTTCGATGAAGTCGGATATTGTAATCTCTATATATCTCTAGCTTCGTGAGGATTGAATACGGTTAATGATCTGTACACAGCCTTACACTAAAGTCATGGTGGATTAAAGGATAAGACGCCCGATACATTCAAATCGAGCAATGCGACTGCCCGGTGTTCGAATTCGAAATCCGAAAAAAAATTATAACGTAATTTCTGGTGGTAGGTCTTTTGTGCCCGCACGAGTAGGTACGGCTTATCTGCCTATTTTTGCCGCATAACAGTATTGCATTTCGGTTTGAAGGGTTAAACAGCGTTTGTATCATAGAAAAGAGACTTAGAACTCATATCTTGAGAAGTTTGGCGGTATTTACGTTTTTGATGTCTTCGGTAACCACTTAACACCAGGAAGGAAATGGGTGAGCGAGACCCGTCTAACTAATTAAAAAATAATAACAAAGGATTACATTGAAAGAAGAATTACAGCTTTAAACATACCATAGGTTTTAATACTGTTTAGCCACAAAATGAACGCAGAAATTTTCAGTATGTACAACAATAAGATAGATCGAGTTTCAAAGTCCACTTACTTGTGCGCCCATTCGAGAAATGTGGTTGCGTAAGAAGAACCGAAAAGCGGATGTGTTTTTTCGGGTTGCGATGGATTTGTTAACATATACCTGTAATGATTTATGGTTAAATGGGTATTACTTTTGGAACGAAGTTCATTATGGGACGATGGAGGGGTACCCTAACCGGGAAAAAACGTCCGTAACGTAAGAGTTTTATTAGTAATGCACACAGTGTACGACTTAACTTTGTTATAACGTACAAATTAGTAATGCACACAGTATACGACTTAACTTTGTAATAACGTACAAAAAATAACATCTTTTGTTAACATTCATTGACTACGATCTCAGAGCGTTCGTTTGCGCAATACACCAACTCTTATGCAAACAACCGTGAATGAAGTGTACCAGAATAAGTTCGCACGTTACCGAATGACCGTGGGTTGTTGCGAAACCGCCAGTTTTATTTTCTTTATACCTCGAATAGAACTTAAAATTAATATTTTGATAATAAGGAACTTCGTTCCTATCCGGTGTCCCACGACACCACACATCTTTTTTTTTATCGAGCGGGAAGCCGATCCTTATGCGAGGTTTCGGCTAGGGGGCGCGCGGAGTATGTGTGTTCTGACGATCCGCAGATATCGGGAGCGGATCGCCCGAGGATGTTTTTACGGCCCTACTAACAAAACGACTTTTACACTTTTTACCCCTTACAATCAATACCGTCTTTACCATAAGGGCACACGGGGCCCGTGCCCAGGGCCCCCATTCTCAGGGGGCCCCTAAGGACCGACAATTTCTCTCACACATTTATTCTCAAAACGTTTTTGTCGGGCACATTACACTTTTTTTACAAATCAGTAATCTTATCAGAAGGTACCTATTTATAAGGCATATACTACGCCATTATATCGATGACTGCTGACTATTCCTACTGTACTAATTAATAATATTTCCGAACGCATCCTACCTAATTTACTAAGAACACCATCTACTAAGTAACCAAAAAACCAGCAGCAT
Source organism: Bombyx mori (assembly GCF_030269925.1). NCBI lineage: Eukaryota > Metazoa > Arthropoda > Insecta > Lepidoptera > Bombycidae > Bombyx > Bombyx mori. Next base: position 9,978,306 of record NC_085123.1, read on the forward strand.
TCTAAAAACATTAATGACTATGTCGGCGCAAATATGACTATTTACCTACTGATCATCAACTAATTACTCTGTGATAAGAAATTGATGTTAAACAGTCCCTTTTATTGTAATTCCAATACTTGTAAAAACTTGTAAGCACGGTGACGTGTGCCAAGCCTTATAAATACGGCCGTACTATCTAGCGCTCATTTCGTTCCGATATCGAGTCGAGGGAACGCGTTCCCGGCCCCGTCACGTCACAGCCGGAGTCCCGCAAGGCTCCGCCCTCTCCCCGTTACTATTTAGTTTGTATATCAATGATATACCCCGGTCTCCGGAGACCCATCTGGCGCTCTTCGCCGATGACACCGCCATCTACTACTCGTGTAGGAAGAAGGCGTTGCTTCATCGACGACTTCAGACCGCAGCCACCACCATGGGACAGTGGTTCCGGAAGTGGCGCATCGACATCAACCCCACGAAAAGCACAGCGGTGCTCTTCAAAAGGGGTCGCCCTCCAAACACCACGCTGAGCATCCCCCTCCCGACTAGGCGCGTCAACACCTCCGCCCCCGCCATTCGCCCAATCACGATGTTCGACCAGCCCATACCGTGGGCCCCGAAGGTCAAATATTTAGGCGTCACCCTCGACAGTAGGATGACATTCCGCCCTCACATCAAGACGGTACGCGACCGTGCCGCCTTCATTCTAGGACGTCTCTACCCGATGATATGTAGGCGAAGTAAAATGTCCCTTAGAAATAAGGTGACACTCTACAAAACTTGCATACGCCTCGTCATGACCTATGCAAGTGTAGTGTTCGCTCACGCGGCCCGCACTCACTTAAAGTCATTCCAAATTATTCAATCCCGTTTTTGCAGGATAGCCGTCGGAGCCCCGTGGTTCGTCAGGAACGTCGACCTCCATGACGACCTGGACTTAGAGTCCACCAGTAAGTATATGCAGTCGGCGTCGATGCGCCACTTCGATAAAGCGGCACGACACGAGAACCCTCTCATCGTGGCCGCCGGTAACTACATTCCCGATCCTGCGGACAGAATGGAAAGCAGTCGACGTCGCCCAAAACACGTCATCTCGGATCCTCCCGATCCACTAACGGTGCTTCTAGGTACTTCAAGCACCGGTCACCGTTCTCGTCGAACCCGTCGCTTGCGACGAAGGGCTCGGCGAGTAAATTAACTCTCAGACACAGCCCACTGAGTTTCTCGCCGGATCTTCTCAGTGGGTCGCGTTTCCGATCCGGTGGTAGATTCTGCGAAGCACGGCTCTTGCTAGGGTTCGTGTTAGCAACGTCATCAGGTTTGAGCCCCGTGAGCTCACCTACAAAAGTTAGGGTTACGCTGATATAGCCTCTCAAGGCTCTCAGCTTAGGTAGGAAAAAAAAAAAAAAAAAAGCGCTCATTCATTCGTGTCCGAGCCGTAGTACAGTACGGATCTCTCTGAACGTTGTCACGCTTCTCGTGAAATATACGCAGTTATTGTGAAGTTCTGGTGAAGTTTTGTTTCGGAAGCCCAAACATGAGTTATCGTCAACAAAGCAATAACCGTGACGTCAGCAATGCTGACGTCACACTTTTTAAAAACGTTCCTTTAGTATCTCCCTCCGACACATATTATATCATACTGTATTTGATTACCTATAATAAATGGTCATACTCAGTAAAAAAATGTTATTATAATTCGCTTTTTTCACTTTCCAAAAGGGCCTCAAATTCTTGTGTGCCCAAGGGCCCCAGCCTAATTTAAGACGTCCCTGCTTACAATTTTAATTTTACCCGACGTCCGATGTTCGTACGGAGTCCGAACCCGAGTGAAGTAAGAGGGTTCCCAGTTAATATTACAACCATACTCGCGGTACCCCCGGAATACTCCCTATAGACGGATCGTAGAGGCAATATTCGACGGTCTCCCTTGTACGGCGGTCCGTCAAAAAACGATACACATACGACCGTGTGAATGGGTATTACTTAATTTAAGGTTTTTTTTTGTGCACTGTATCTGATCACAACATTTTATTAAATGCTATGCTAAAATCAAGCATTCTGATAACTAAATATAATTTTACCTTGAACTGAGCAAAGGATACATAATTTGATGCTTGTTTTCGGGGAAACTGTTCCAAACATCCCTTTTCTTTCCATAAGGTGATATATCATAAATCTTTAATATCTCCTGAATGGTAAATGCGTAGCAATCCATATTCTGAAAAAAAAACACCTAATTAGCCTGTGGAATATTAATAAAATAAATTTTCTATATAAATTTTAAAACAAAATTAACCTTAGTGTCCTTTTCATACTGAAAAGCTCTAGTAAGTTCCATTAAAGCGGCTGTAGTAAAACAATCGTCTACTATGGAGAAGGCAAAAGGCGATTTGTCTGGTTTTACATATTGACGTGGTAAGTGTCCCGCTTCTATTGCGCCTAGCTGCCCTAAACAAGAACCGCTGGCTTCGCTCACTTGAGGATCTGTGTCTTTACAGCCTAAAATAATATTACTGGTTTAGATACCTAAACACGATTACTGGTAGTAGGACCTCTTGTGAGTCCGCACGGGTAGGTACCACCACCCCGCCTATTTCTGCCGTGAAGCAGTAATGCGTTTCGGTTTGAAGGGTGGGACAGCCGTTGTAACTATACCAAGACCTTAGAACTTATATCTCAAGGTGGGTGGCGCATTTACGTCGTAGATGTCTATAGGCTCTAGTAACCACTTAACACTAGGCGGGCTGTGAGCTCGTCTACCCATCTAAGCAATGAAAAAACACTATTAGCCCCAAAAGAGCCATTCCAAGATTTTATAGACACCTTCCAATTTCATTATAAGATTACCTATACTAAATCGAAAGATATGCTTTTAATGTATTTTTTTAATAGAATACCAAGAAGTTTCTAATTTCAAGTTTCATTATAATATTAGAATTAGAAGCGAATAAAAGAAAAGGAATTAAACGGAAAGAAAAGGAATTAATCTACCTTTGTTTAAAACTCTAAAATTTGTTGATATCCGCAATATCTTTATTTTTTTAAAGACAAAATAACATTATAAAGCAGGCATTTAAACTGATAAACATGTTTATTATAAAGAAATCAACATACCCATCAATAAAGAGTCCATTAGATTCACGATGACGGGATCTATGTTTTTCCCACCAAATATAGCTTTATGAATTTCCGTTCGATTATTCTTCAACAATTTGTTTAAATGTTTAAAAGTGTACACTTTAATCATTGGAATGTTCTGATTAAGTTGATTAAGATACCATTCAATTTTGTCCAGGAATCCGTCAGGCTGAGTCCTTTTTACGTGCATTTTGATTACTGTTTTTATCCTATCTGATATTTGGGTATCTTCTACAAAGAACAGATCAGATATGTGGCGGCTAAGTAAATTTTCGTTATTTATGACCAGATAATGAAAGATCTGGTTTACTTCTTGGCGTGCGTATTCAATTTGCTGGAGTAATGATACTGCTAAATTCGATAACAAAGGCCCTAATGCAGCACTATCAATTTGATGTATAAAAGCACTCCAAGCTTCAGCTAAAATGTTGGGATATTCTTTAGCCAACGGCAAGGCCGATCGCAGCGTCGCTAAAACTTTGAAACGCAGAGGGGTTATGTATTTCACACCCATTAATTGCATTATATCGGGAAAGCTTTTTAACGCTTTCCTTTTTACAGATTGCGCTACTTTAGCATTGACTAAATTGTGATCAAAGTAAGCCAACACTCCTAAGAACTTTGGATTTAAGAAGTCGGCTATTTGAGAGGTACTCATACTCATTGTACCAGTCGGAGTAGACACATCAGGATCGTGGCATGCTAGGTACCTACACGCGTTTAGTACTTTTTCAGGACAAGAACAGTATTGCAACAAAAACTCTGTCAGTATTATTCTGAAATGCTTATTTATTAGATTAGATATTGTAGTTTTCGTTAATCTTTCGATAATTTTGTAGCATTTAGACGAGACGGAATCCGTTTCATTCAAATAAAGGTAAACATAAATATGAGCAAAGCTCTTGATCAAAAAATCCGAAACAGGAAACTGCACTAAAGATGCAAATTCTTCAATCATTGAAGGCACTTCTTTGATGGTCACAGAGTAAGGCATCAGATAAGGAAGGAAATGGCGAACATCTTTTGATATAAAATCGCGGTAACCAACGAATCCAAATGCCCTAACAACTTTGGAAAGGGCCAAGGCGAAATCTTTCCCATTATATAAGCTGCATTCAACAAAAAGGCGACAGTAGTCTTTTTTATATCTGTGGTAAACCTGGTTTGAAGTATATTCATGAGCTTCACAGATATCTCTCAAATACACAACGGCTTTAGGTCCAACAGGACATTGGGGATGCATTATAAAATAGATCAATAATTTAGTTGTGGGCAAAATAACTTTTTCATTTCGGCACATTCCTAAATCTACTATCATATTTAGAGCTTTTGTTTGATTCCCAAGGTTATTGCTCTCCAAACTAGATTTTGTATAACTTGCAAGTAAATTTACACTTGTAATAAAAAACACATCCTTCCGTGAATTCAACTCTTCATCATTGTCCTGAAATAAGAAATCTAATTCAAATAGCGCATTACATACATTAAAGTGGAATAACCAATACACTTATTTTTTTTTTATTGCTTTGATGGGTGGACGAGCTCACAGCCCACCTGGTGTTAAGTGGTTACTGGAGCCCATAGACATCTACCACGTAAACGCGCCACCCACCTTGAGATATAAGTTCTAAGGTCTCAAGTATAGTTACAACGGCTGCCCCACCCTTCAAACCGAAACGCATTACTGCTTTACGGCAAAAATAGGCAGGGTGGTTCTACCTACCCGCGCGGACTCACAAGAGGTCCTACCACCAGTAATGTAATTCTCATTATGGGCTCTTTTAACCATCAGATACGGCCCACTGAGTTTCTCGCCGGATCTTCTCAGTGGGTCGCATTTCCCATCCGGTCCTAGATTTTGCGAAGCACTGCTCTTGCTAGGGCTTGTGCTAGCATCTAAGCAATAAAAAAAATTGCAATGTCGTCGTCAGGTTAGAGTCCCGGAAGCTCACCTACTCGTTCGGCGAGTTTAGTATAACCCCTCAAGGTATTTCTAATAAGAAGGAAATAAAAAATTATGGGCTCCAGTACCTAACTTATTTCATAAAAGCGATCAGCACTAAATAAAAAATATATACAATGATATTTACCTGCAAATCCTCATTAAATGGTTTAAATACTTCCAAAATTGACTCAATATTTTCTTCACAAATTAGTTCTTTTGGGCCGTTATATTTGAATACATCAAAATGAAAACTCAAGCATTGCAGAAGATTCCAAACACCCACATTTTTCATATCAACATACTGCTTGTAATTCAAAAATTTTATCAATAAAGACTGTAAACCAGCTATTGTGGATTGATTAGAAGATGTTGATATGTCTTCCTTATAAATCTCAACACCCAGTATATTACTATTGGGTTTATTCATTTCCTTACTTATATTTTTTCGATGACATTTTGAACATAGCACAGATATATTTACAGCACTATTTAAAAATATCTGATGTCCTATATTATTTTCATAGGTATCAAGAATAGCGGAATATAAACCCAATGACGAGCATGCTATCGCTGGTAAAGTGTGACAAACTTGTGCCTGTATGTGGTGATCCTTACTTAGGAAACATGGCATTAAAACATCTCCAATTAATCTACTTGCTGAATATGTTTTGTTTAATTGTAACAAGGGACATAGTTCAATAACCTAAAAAATATATTAAATTAAATCTTAAGTTGTAATATTTTTAAGAATCGTGAATATTTCAAATGGCACACTTACTTCACTTTTAAAATTCATTTTCTCCTTAAAAATTGTTTCTGTTAAAAAGTTTATTATTATGTTCCAGGTTTCAGTGCATTTTGTTTTCAGAATAAGTTTTATAATCAGTAAATATTTCAAAATCACAATCTTTATGCTGTTATCAAACCTTAAATCCTTTTCACTAAATTGTACATTGTTTTGTAAACACAACAATTGTAGAATCTTACTACCTTCTGTAGTTGTTAAATTCGAGTTAAGTACAACTACACTAAGTATTATATTTAGAAATATTACGAGACTTTTTTTATCATCTAATAGAACAGCTTTGTGCAATTTTATAAGCTTTAGCAGAGATTTTAATGTAGTTGTAGTATATTGTGTCTGACTTTGAAATGCAGCTCTTCTGTCGCTCTTTAGAAGTCCATTTTGTAATATACTTAAAGAAGAGAAACATCGCTCCAAATGATGGTTTATGATAAAGCTATCGGTATTTGTTTCTTCACATGATTGTAATGTTTTAACAACCATTATTAATTGATTAAAAAACCAATTCTCATTTAGATCCACTGCTTTAGTATTATTAACATGCTTTATGATATTTTTAGAGTAGTAAATAGAAACGGCATCTATTTCTTTTGCAACCATACTCTCGACGTTAATAATATCTTTAGGATAATTCAATTTGTGACTTAGTGCCAAACACTGTAGTTTTAGTTCATGGCTGAATATATCTGATCTCTTTGTCTTCAACATTACTATACAGATACTCGATACAACACTTTTATGTTCTTCATTTAAATGCTGAGCAGAATCTCTTATGAGTTCACCTATTACTTTATTTATATCTTTAATGTAGATATTGTCTATTTCACCTTGCTCATAGAAATTTTCTAAGGAGTGAACAATAGCTTCTAGACAATTTAGCACTTCTCTGAATTCGTCAGCAAAAATATATTGAAATTTGGCAATGCCAACAGTCTTATAATTCTTAACTAAATTAGAAAAAAAATTTAAAGAATTTAATTTCAGATCTACACTGAAATTTTCTAAAATATATAAACCCTGTTTGAGTACACTTTTATATTGAAAGTTGTTTATAGAGTTTTTCATAGAATTTATGGGTAAATTGTCTGATAGAAGCTGTAGTATTAAATTTATCAAATGTTTACATGTTTTCAAATTTTTTACTTTGACAAATATGGGATCCAAATTTATTTGCACAAATGGGATTTCCACTTTTTCTGGAGCAAAGTGTGGTAATGTTATTTCTATATTGCTATTTAAATATGAATCTTCATAATATTTTACAAGTGTATTTAATGCCGATATGTATTCTGATTGGATCGTACTGTAAAATGATGCATTACCAATACATAATATGTTCAATATTTTTAACTGAGCATCTTTACTTGCTGTGTGTATTCTGTAAAAAGAAACCATTACTGCAAGGCACAATCCTATCTTGCTATCACTAAAGCTGTGACTCAAGCTAAATTGAGCAATAACCACTACAACATAATATCCATCCATATAATTTATCAACATCTTAATTTCGAACACAATTTTCCCTTTAGATCCTGAATGGAGAACTAGCAATAAGACATGTCGAAAGTCCCATTACAGCACAGAAGTGGTTACTTTTGCTTTTGAATAAAGGTTACAATGGGTGCACAGCTAATCAATCTACTGTCTAGCACTTAGAACACCTTTCAAACCTTGGGGCCGTGAGATTGCTGAGGGTGACTAAACTGTGGATAAGGTTTAATTTTTTTTAATGAAAATCACTAAATTTAAATATTTTACGAAATGCACAAACCTAAGAAGGTATTCCTCTGACCAAATGTAAAATAGCCTTCCAATTAACCATGTATTAAATGCACTATAGTAGACTTCAGGGTATTTTTCGTAACCAACTCTTGGAACTAAATCCTCTGAAAAATCTCTGTAGAACAAATTGATATTGCAATTAATCTTTAGGCAAATAATCAGCTTAAATATAGCGTGTTTGTTCAAATAACAAAAACTTAATAGTTTACCCAGAAAATTTTAAAATTGATGTTATTAATCGGTCCAGCCCATCTACAGCATGTTCTAGATTATTAAATAAAACCACAGTAGGTTCATTAAGCTTTTGCCACACTGTGAATGGTCCATCCTGGTAGTCATCTTCCATTTCTATTTTAATAACCTTTTTGGAACGATATCCTAAATTAGTTTGTAATAACTTAATCTCCGCAATTCACGCGGAATTCCTATTCGTTTTCTAGTTTGTTGATAATCTCTGTTTGAAGTTTTTAATAAAAACTGCACTTCCAAGTTTGTTATATACACAGGTTTGAAAATATTTCAAAATATTTCAAACGTACACCTTTTTTATGAGATTTTGTGACCTGGTAACTAAGACCTTTAGATCAAGTATTATTTTAACTCAAACCTTTACAAAGTTCTTTTCTGCTTAATATAGGTGTATTCACTATACAGACTCCAAAATAAGTGTATTGTCTATTACGGATGTAACTGACGGACAGACTTGAATGGGGATCTCAAATCACTTATTCAGATTCCATTTTATGATACAACTAATATTGAAGTGAAAACTTCTTTAGAATCGGTTTGATTTCAAACCGGATGCAACGGAAAAAACGACAGGTAAGAGACACAAATACAAAAATGTGTAGGATGAAGCCAGCAAAGAATGAGACAGAAATATACATACTATTTAATACAGCGCCATCTGTGAGATTTTTTAATACTAACGTGTGTATGAAAGCTCTTGTAGTGAATTTTAATTTAGGATTATACGTGAAATTAACATATTAATTCACAGAGAGCGCTACCTTACAATTATTTACTAATGACAAAATTTTACATATACTTAAGACGTTTAGGATAATTGTATTTTAATTTTGGAAGGTTTCACTTCTACCACGTGTGAATTGCACATATTTTGTTTTTTTAATGAATCGAAAATATATGTAACGAATATCTGTTTCAGATAGAACGCACCCATAAATAAATTACTAATAATTTAAATTCAGTCAATCAATTGTGAAATACTTAATTAACGAATGGTTGAACACATCTAAACACAAAATTTTAAATATTGTTTAAACTAATTAAATCACTGGACATCAGTAATGCTAGAGACATGCTAACTTGCTACCTGCTGCTGTGAAGTCTTTTTATGCACGATTTAAAAAAGATTTATCACAGAACTTGATTAATACTGAAGCGGGACGCTTATCCAGATCGCAGATCCAGACGTTACAAAATTGATCTCTGAAAATCTACTATGAATTAGTGATTCCAGATATAATTTATGCACTCTACTCCAACAACGGTATTTTATCAAAATATAGGCAGCACCAATAACAATCTTTAAAACAGGCGAGCCGTATGCTCACCTGCGTACTAAGATTATGTTAGTAGTTACAATTCCTACAAGTCATTATTTTTAAATCTGTAAAAAAATCGTATAATTATACATTTTTCAATTCAAGTTGAACAGCAACACGTAATCATTATCATTTTTATCATATTTGAGTCGTCTATTATCAAAGGTGGCAATCTGTGTATTTGGACAAAAAAATGTTATTGATATGGCGATACAGATTGATTTGAATATAATCGTCTCCTTCAAAGAATACGATTCAAAACCTGCGTTAAATAAAGGTTAATACTTAACCTGTTATTTATCTAAGATGTCGTTCAGAAGAGTTTTATGACTGCCAATGGAATACAAAGTCAATAATTCGTTTTTCTGATTTACCAATAATTGTCCAAAAGTCACATTGCCGGCTTTGATAATAGTCGACTCATTTAATGTAGCTGATCATTTCGTTCTCTATGACCTACTCACAAATCTAACTAATAATATAAAGCTGAACAGATAGCCCATTTATCGAGGAAGGCTATAGGCTATTTAACATCACGCTAAGACCAACGCAGGCGGAGCACAAATAAAGATCATGATGACAATTAAAGATGTTTCAAAATCGGGATTTTTTTCTTTTGAGGGCAAAAACTTTTTTTTAGCAAAACTTTAACCGTTTGCACTGCGTGCGCTGCGGAAACGGTTAAAGTTTTGCTAAATTAATGTATGAGAGAATTGTTCCCCTATACATGATCTAAAAAAAAGTCCGTGACAGCATAATATGTCTACATGTTAAGGTTGGCTCACTATACCGTTTTTTATGCTAACCAAATTTGTTCTAAAATAAAGCTTTATTTGTGAAGGTGTTTTTATGAAGATGATATTAATCCCTATCCAAATAAATACGTAATTCATTACGAGGCTTTAAAAATAAGATTTTTCTGGATTTCTCCAGGATCCCATCATCAGATCTTGATGAAAGACCATTCGGGAAGTCGATCCTTTCGAACAATAAAGAGAAAAAGGTTCGAGCATTCTCGAGAAATCGGTGAATAAACATAGATAAAAAATTATGGTCGAATTGATAAAGTTCTCTTTTGCAGTCGGTTAAAAGCGTGATTTTGGTACCTTAAATAGCTCCTTAACATTCTCTATTATTCAAAAATATTTTCACTTTCTACGTAAATGAAGAGGCGGGTAAAATTTAGCGTTATGCCAAAGTAACTATTCCACGCGGACGAAGTTGCGGGCAAAAGCTAGTATTACATAAATGTCCATTAAAACACCAATATTTAAATACCATTCGTTTATTTCTATACAAATCATAACTTACTTTAAAATATCAAAAGAAAACAATTATCTCAGCAAAAAAATAAACATAAATTTCTCTTTTTTCAATGTAGAATAAAATAGGTAATATAATAATGTTGCTATAATACATTTTGCATTTACATAGATTACAAGGCCTTATACTAGAAAGCTAGAAAAACCAAATGAATCTAATGGACCTAGAATGTGGTTTACTATTTTTTAATGTATTATTTAAATGAGTGCTTACTATTACATACATTTAGATAATAATTTTCAAGCCATTAAAATACAATTAAGATATTCAATATTTTCTAAGAGTATGTTTAACATTTTCCTCTCCTTTCTACTAATAACACATGTACTTGTGACGAAATTATTAGTTTAAATTCCTAATGTTATTCAATTATTTGAAATGAAATATGAAATTACAATGTCCTTAGGGTAATTTTACAAAAAAAGACTGAAACGGTAATTTATTGTTTGGAGTTCTGTCTATATTTTTATAATCTACACGCTCATTTTTCATTTCAAAATATGTCACATCATAGCTTTTCTAACAACAAACAATTACACAGTCTTGATTAAATATTTATGTGTCCTATTTAATAGCAAATTTCTGTATACTCAATTTTTAATCAAAGCTAATCAGTTCTGCAGTGTTATTGTTTGGTTCTGGCTTTACTGGTGTCTGAGCTTGTTGGGGTGTTCCGCTTTGTTGCTGTTCTTGTGGAACATTAGGAAATGATTGTTGCACCTTAACAGGTATATTCTGCGGCAATGACTGCCCTTGTGCCATTTGCTGTGTTGGACCTATCATATGTTGAGGAACCGTTCCTGGTATTTGTTGCATTTGTTGTGCCATTTGGCCTTGCATTTGCTGTCCAGGTATATGACCTTGAGGCAACTGATTCAAATTTTGACTGTGCTGTGGTATATTTTGACCCTGTGGTAACATTTGTTGTCCTTGCATCATAATCTGTGTTCCCGCTTGTTGAACAGCTTGTCCGGGATTAGTTTGATGACCTGCCATTTGAGGCTGGTGAATTTGCTGAGGGACTTGACCCTGATTTTGATGCATTTGTGGTCCTTGAGATATCATATTTTGGCTTGTTGAATTAATGTGATTCGGGTTAGTTATTCCCTGTGTATGACTGGGTAATTGTTGAGTTTGCATCGCTTGAGGCCCCTGTAATGACACCGGAGGTCCTTGCATTGCCATTTGATGAGGTTGCTGAGGATTTTGTGGTTGTGGACCAGCTTGGTTGGGTTGGTTCTGAATATTTATTTGATATCCCGAAACAGGCACTTGTGGATTTATATTAGGATTTTGTCCTTGGATCAAAGGCATTCTCATGTTTTGCATTTGCACTCCAATCATTGGATTATTTGGGTTCATCATGGGTTGATGATTATGTTGACCGACAGTCGGTAGCATCATTGGGTTTTGTTGTTGAGGTTGATTCGGCATAACTGGTTTTTGCCCTGGCGGTCCATTGGCAAAGTTTTGGGGCATTATTTGATGCATACCCGGTTGCGACGGCATGCGCATTTGATGCATTTGTTGCATCATCATCTGCGGCATAGACATCTGTTGTCCTGCCGGCAGGCGAATATTAGGTTGGTTCATCGGCGGCTGCGGTCCTGCAGATGACGGGCCGACGCCGGGCATAGACGCCGATATCCCGTACGCATTCGACATATGAGGCATAGACTGCGCCACAGTCGGCATCTGATTCGGTCCCATTGGGGCATGAGATTGAGATATTTGCGGTTGACCGGGCATCGGGACTGATGCGTCAGTCGTAGCTTGAGGCATCATTTGAGGATGATATTGAGGGCCTCCATACATAGCTTGATTGGGATATCCTGTGGGAAACTGGGGCACAGACATTCCGGGCACGAAATAGCCACTGTTAGTCGACATCATGTACTGATGTTTCTGCTGTTCCTGCCTCATTTGCATTTCTCGCTCTTGTTCCTGTAAAGCACGAAATGGAAATTTAAAACTAAAGAATCTCAAATAGAATTTGGGTGACTATTTATTAAAAGATACAAAGGATGCAACTAATAGTTAAAACTTCTCAGTGATTCATACTATGGGCTGTTTGTACAACGATTTATTGAGTCATTTAGGTTAGTACAACTCTCCTGCCTATTTCTATCATATATTAACCAAGTGGTTTAAATTATATACGATGAGACTGTGGCGGTAGCCACCACAGAACACAAGATATTTGACAGACGGCTGAACCTTGCTTACGACATTTTCAAGAAAAGCTTGTATATATGGCCGTCTGGTGTAGTGGTAAGTGATATAGTCACTACACAAGGAGGTCGCGAGTTCCAATCCCGCTAAGGGAAGATATTTGTATGATAAATATAAATGTCTTTTCAAGGGTTATGGATGTATATTAAATATATGTAAGTGTATAATAAAAATCTTACATTTATTTCCGTTATTTGGTACATGTAACACAAGTTCTTTACGAACTTATCACGGGACCAGTTAACGTGGCGTGATTGTTAGTAAATATTTATTTATATGAAAGTTCCGAACAAAAACAGGACCGTCGATCTAAGATCTTCCCTTCATCGTTATCCCCAAAAGACATATCCACTAAAAATTTAAATTAAAAAACGTGAAGATAACCTGAACGCGTTGCAAGGCAAGTTGCCGCTGATACTGCAGATACTCGTGTTTCTTCTTCCTCATGGCCTGTAGTTTAGCGGCCATCTGCATCTGTCTCTGTCTTTCGGCGGCCTCGGCGGCGGCGGCGAGCCGGGCGGCGTGCTCGGCGCGCAGCGTGTCCAGTGCCGCACGACTATCACGGATCTGGCTCACTTTATCCTGCCCAACATTATAATAATTGAGGACTATAATTATTAAATTCTTTATTTCAGATAATGATCCATATAAATGTTAGTAACAGTTATTTCTTAAAAATAAATTAGTAAGGACACAGTAATAAAAGAAAACAACAACATATATACTAAATACGATTGCAATAGCGGCATTACGAGAAAATTTTGTGGTTTTTTTTTTCTCTACCTAAGCTGATAGCCTTGAGAGGCTACTTCAGCGGAACCTTAACTAGTAGGTGAGCTCACGGGGCTCAAACCTGAGGACGTTGCTAACACGAACCCTAGCAAGAGCCGTGCTTCGCAGAATCTACCACCGGATCGGAAACGCGACCCACTGAGAAGATCCGGCGAGAAACTCAGTGGGCTGGGGTTAATTTACTCGTCGAGCCCTTCGTCGCAAGCGACGGGTTCGACGGGAACGGTGACCGGTGCTTGAAGTACCTAAAAGCACCGTTAGTGGATCGGGAGGATCCGAAATGTCGTGCTTTGGGCGACGTCGACTGCTTTCCATTCTGTCCGCAGGATCGGGAATGTAGTTACCGGCGGCCACGATGAGTGGGTTCTCGTGTCGTGCCGCTTTATCGAAGTGTTTTTGTGGACCTCTCTGCAATGATTCAGAAAAGGTCCATCCAATCTAGCGAATATAAAATCAAATGCAGTTAAATCCAATTCTGTCAAATATTGAGGTAAACTACAAAAATCGGCCCTAAACACGTCATTACGGATCCTCCTGATCCATCGAAGTACTGCTCTTGCTACGGGGCAGTGTTAGCAACACTCCCGGTTCGAGAAGCTGAAATAACTTTGTTCGGGTAGCTACGATATTCTTTATTTTAAAGCAGATTTATAAAGAATGAGAATATTACTAATAATCTGAATTTTAAATGATAAAACTTCGCTTATATTTGAGTACAAAGTAAAAATTAAATTTTTGAACTGAATTTGCTAAAGATTTAACTGCATTTGTTATAACATGAAAATACTAAATCGTGTCCAACTAACTAAACAAGATGGCGCCATAGTTAATCCATTTTACTACACTATGGCGTTTAGCTGCCTTTGATTTTATCAATTACAAGTGGTCCCCCGGTAGTCGAAATTCGACAATAATTAATTGAAATTATAAGTTTTTTTTTATTTTTCATTATTATTGCTTAGATGGTTGGACGATCTCACAGCTGACCTGGTGTTAAGTGGTTACTGGAGCCCATAGACATCTACAACGTAAATGCGCCACCCACCTTGAGATATAAGTTCTGAGATCTCAGTATAACTACAACGGCTGCCCCACCCTTCAAACCGAAACGCATTACTGCTTCGCGGCAGAAATAGGCGAGGTGGTGGTACCTACCCGCGCGGACTCACAAGAGGTCCTACCACCACTAAAGTTTATACACTACTAGCTGTACCCGTCCGTTTCGCTGGGCATTTAAAATTAACGTTATTATTTCTCACCCCCACAAAGATTCTCATCATTAACGCCCCCGCAACTTTACTGGTGTAGGGAGTCCAATACTCATATAAATATTAGCCTATCCATTAAGTACATGTATTTTCTACATGGATGCCATGTTTGAAGTCAATCGGATGCACGGTTCGGTAGTTATAACGGAACATCCGTAAAAACCACTGTAGATTTATATATTAGTATAGATTATGATTCCATTGTCAAATACTATTATACTTCAATAATCACAGATTTCGCCAAGACTACACTTTAGACAAATATTAATAAAGACAAACAATATTTAATCTATTTTCAATTTGACCTCAGACTATAAGCACTAAGAAAAGATTGACAATAAACAAATAGTATGCATGCGCGTGTGTCAAATACATGGTAGTGTGTGTAATGTTTTTTTAAATTGATTTAATGTATTTTTAATGCATAATTAAAAAAAATATTAACATTCTGCACTCCTTCTCTATATTACCTATAAGTGTGGGAAATTTCATACACCTCCGTTCGCAAAATTTTCGTAAAAAAGGGTACGAAGTTTTTGCTTTACATTTTAATATATAGATATACAATAGATATACAACCACTTGTTAAATGAATTTAGAATTTTATAAAATATGTTGCAATTGTGCGATCAGTAATTTAAGATAAATTTATATACGAGAGTATGTGCGTAGAGTACGTGTAGGTATAGGTCGTAAGTCATTGTAAGGGAATACAATACAGCTGATTACAGCTGAAAGGACTAATTTTAAATTTTGTAATTTTGTGTATTACAACAAGCAGTACACAAACTAAATCCTTTATTTATAAAAAATAAATTTAAGAACACAATATCATATAAAATACCTCACAAAAAAAACTGCTCGCCAAAAATTGTAACAATACAAGATTTATTATTCTTGATACTTTTTTTATAAAACAAAATACCTGTAAGCTTTCCAAGTAAACGCGTTTGTCGTCTTGTTGTTGTATGTACTTCAGCAAGCGTGAATGCATTGTAGTCAGATTCATGAATAAAGTTTGAACTGCGGTGTCGTTGGCGATGGAACGTCCGCTACACAAAAAGTATTCATTCGTATGTCAATTTCAATTTCCAAGAATAATAAAATAATAAAAAAAACATTCATTGTTCGAATGTTATGAATAAAATTGAGATAAATACCGTGACGAGTTACTCTTCATTCTGTTAACGAATATCTCTATCTGTGACTTGAGCGTATCAACGAATTCATCTATTTCTTTGTCTTCGGCGTCGTCGTCTTGCGCTTTGGCTGTCGACGGTTTTGTGAAATCCTGTAACCAATATAATACACATAAAAATTTCTTACCATATGCCACACCCAGTTTGAAACTCGGCGTGGCCTAAAGGATAAGACGTCCGGTGCATTCGTATCTAGCGATGCAACGGTCGAATCCCGCAAGCGGGTACCAATTTTTCTAATGAAATACGTACTTAACAAATATTCACGATTGACTTCCACGGTGAAGGAATAACATCGTGTAATAAAAATCAAACTCGCGAAATTATAATTTGCGTAATTACTGGTGGTAGGACCTGTTGTGAGTCTGTACGGGTAGGTACCACCGCCCCGCCTATTTCTGCAGTGAAGCAGCAATGCGTTTCGATTTGAAGGTTGGGATAGCTGTTGTAACTGATACTGAGACCTTAGAACTTATATCCCAAGTCCACCCATCTAAGCGATAAAAAAAAAGTAATTGATTTCAAATCACACGTTTAAGTTAATTTAAAAAACAGTCGTAATTGTATTATAATAAGATGTATAATGAGTATAGCACCTCGGCTGTATCGTTGGAGGCAGTGGAAGCAGGTGCCGGCGCGGTGGGAGCCGCTCCCGCAGTGTCACGCGACAGTCGTTGCTCCCAATAGTTCCGGTCTAAGTATCGAGATAGCTCAGCGTTGGCCTGTGTGCTGTGTTCGGGGGAGGCACTCACTGATGACGGAGTTGTAGATACTGTGAATACAAATTTATTTGAAACGTATCAAACATATTTTTTTTGGAGTGTATTATTACTGTTGGTCCGGAGGCCTTTCCAGTTTCACCAGGACAGATGGGCGAGCCAAGGCTCAGCCAGAAGGGGTGGGATTTGCTAACAATTGCTCGAGCGCCTGCGAAGGAGACCTAACAACTCAAGAGCAAGTGCTTCGCGAATGAATCTACTACCGGATCGGAATCGCAACCCGCTGGGAAGATCCGGTGAGAAACTCAGCGAGCTGATGCGTGGGTTAGGTAGGACGTCGACCTCTATGTCGAGTTCGACGAGTACGGTTACCGATCAAACAATATATTTTTCTTTATCCGAGTAGTTGAACTCGTCCCCCGCCTAAAGTTACTCGGCTACCGGAACTCATAGAGGTCTTAACGTGAATGCAGTCAGCTTTCGCTGAGACAGAAAAGAAGGTGTACTCCTATCGAGTGATGAGATAATGCCGGGATTCGAAGTCGTCGTGGCGTAAAGGACTAAGACGTCCGGTGCATTCGTATGTTGCGATGAACCGGTATTCGAATCCACCAATTTGTTCAATGAAAGACGTACTTAACAAATGTTCACGATTGACTTCCACGGTGAAGGAATAACATCGTGTAATAAAAACCAAACCCGCAAAATTATAATTTGCGTAATTACTGGTGGTAGGGCGCCTTGCGAGTCCGCACGGGTAGGTAGGTACCTACCAACCCCTGCCTGTTTCTGCCGTGAAGCAGTTATGCGTTTCGCTTTGAAGGGCGGGGCAGCCGCAGTTAACAGTGAGACCTTAGAACTCATGTCTCAAGGTGGGTGGCGGCATTTGCGTGGTTGATGTTTATTGGCCCCGGTAACCACTTAACATCAGGTGAGCCGTAAGCTCGTCCACCCAACTAAACAATATAAAAAAAAAATCAAATCCGCAAACAAGAACTTTTTTCTTTTCAAAGTAAGCATGATGATACCTACATACTTAACTCGACGACTTCAATAATCGAACAACATCGTGTCATAAAACGAAACCAGTATATTACCTATGTACCAATGTAAGCACTAATTTATCTATTGTAAGCCAGCACGACTGCACTCCGTCTATTTCTGTAGAGAAGCAATCGCACTTTCCTTGAAAGGGAGATGACAATTTACAATTCAATAGACTTTAGATCTTAGAACTTATATCTCAAGGTGGGTGGCGCATTTACGTTGTAGATTTCTATGAGCTCCAGTAACCACTTAACATCAGGTGGGATGTGAGCTCGTCCCCCCTTCTAAGCAATAAAAAGAAAAAAAGACTTCGATATCATGGCTCAAGACAGTAGCGGCATATACTTTGTAATGTCTGCAAGCTCCAGTGACAACTTAATATCAAGTACACCGTGAGCTATCACACGGCATCTAGACATTGCCACTTATGGACATATGTCGGAGTCACTGCCTCTTACTTACTGTTAGGACGATGAGGCGTGGGATCCGGTGCGATATGAGGGCGAGATTTACGTTCTTTCTCTTTATGTTCAGCTTCGGACTGACTCAGCGCGATAGCCAGTTGCAACTCTTCTTCCTCTTGCAGTTCCTCAGCAGTTTTACCACCAGGAGGGCGCTTCTAGTGATATCAATGAATGTATAAAGAAAACAATATTTTCTTTTGCAGACTAAAACTAACTGTTGTTTATTAATTTAAAATATTAAATTACACTATTTTTATTTTTCAATAATGTAGAGGATTATAACTACAAAACTTTGTTAGATTTTTCAGGTTTTTTTTACATAATTCTCTCTGTATAATAATATGAGCGTGTTTTTGTTTTGCTTTAATGTGCGGACGTAGGTACGTACGAGCGTACGCACAAGTAGCTGCCTACTGCTGAATGTGCCCAGCCTCTATCAAGATAGTTCAATCATTGAGCATTAAAAATGATTTAGGTAATGTATATTAAAAAAAAAAATTAAATAATAATAGCAATAATGATAAACAATTGTGATGCAATTCAGTACTTTAACTGTGGGGATTTGATTCGGATTGATTTGATTTGAAATAAAACCCATTCTTTGTTTAAATAGTTTATATTACCATAATTCAATTGCCAAATAAATCCAAATTAATAATGAAATAAAAGTATGTCTGAAACATTTACACTAAAAATTACAGCTATTCGAACTAAAGTAAATTATCTATAAAAGGGAATGTCTATCACTGCATTACATTATTTCAAGTAATAAGTCCCTGGGTTATATGAGGAGTTGTTCGTCATTTAAATGACAAACTTCATATGTAAGAAGATTATTATTAGAAGATTAATTCTTTTATCGATCATTGTTTATCAATGCTGCTTCAACCTCCTTACAAATTTAGGTGTTTCAGGTACTGTTAGAGATGCTGCAGATTTTTCCGGTACAAATGGTACAAGCACTGGTACAGGTTTTGCATGATGTATAAGTTTTGCTCGGAGTTCTGCTTTAGCTCTCTCTTCTGATTCAAGTCTTTCTTTCTCTTTCATCTGTTTAATTCTTTCCATCTCTTCTTCCTTTTCTCTCAATTGCTTCTCAAACTTCTCTCTCTCTGCTGCTCGTTTCTCTGTAGTCAGCTCAAATGGAACAGGTTTTACTATATGCAAAGATTGCAAAACTGGCTTAAATGGTTCTTTGTAAAGTACTATAGGTGGCCGAGCTTCAAATTTATGATTTTCCTTATTCTCTGAAGAAGCAGTGGATGAACTGCCTTTAATAGTGGCACACTTCATTTGTTTCTTTACAGCACCTGGTAAGGGTTGGGCTTTGAACAGGGAGGCCTGTTTTCTTTCTTCTTCAATTTGTTTTTTTATTCTTTCATCCCTACGACGTTTCATCTCCTCATCTCTTTTTTCAAAAGAGAAAGGTTCTGGTTTAACTGGT
The DNA here is from genome assembly GCF_030269925.1 of Bombyx mori. Lineage (NCBI taxonomy): Eukaryota > Metazoa > Arthropoda > Insecta > Lepidoptera > Bombycidae > Bombyx > Bombyx mori. The sequence continues at coordinate 9,998,017 of NC_085123.1, forward strand.
CCTTGTCTCAGGCACTTCTCAACTAGTTTCTGGGATGGCTTTTCATTCTTTAGTTGATCAGCAGAATTTGTCCTTTTATAATGAAATTTGGGACTGATTGATTTTGTAACATGGACTGGAGGCTTCACTGGCACTTGTGGTTTTTGAAGAATATGTTTGGGGGCAGGTCTAGCTTTAAATTTCTCAACTACTGGGGATGCAATAGGTTTTTTATGGATCTCAGTTAAGTGAAATGGTTCAGGAACTGTCACTGGCTTCTTTGGTACATCTGGTAGATTTATAGGCCCTTCCATCACAGACTTAGGTATAGGATGAGCTTTGATCTTATATTTTTTTAATTCTTCAAGTTCTAGGTCTTCCTTTTCTTTTTGTGACATTACATGTAGAGGCCGTGAACGCGCTTTGCAACGGAGCATGGGAGACTGAGGAACTGTGAGCCCATTAGGGCCTGCACGTCCTTGGGTTCTAAATATTTGAGGTTTAGTTGAACGAAATCTACCCGGAGTATCTCTTTGATAATGGTATATAGCCTCTGCCATGGACACAAACTTCGTTTTGGACAGTTCTTGTGGTCCCGCTGTCGGTCTCCGATATCTTTGGTACACATCATCATGATCACTGAATTCCAACTTAACAAGATCTTCACGAAGGGCTGCAATGTCGTTCATTGACAATGATTTTCTCATCGAGCCGTAATCGTTCTCGTAACTATCCAAATTATTATGTTCACCAAAGTCTTCTTCAATAGGAGTGACCGGTTCGTCTTTTATATTCATTTTAGCATTCGGTGTGAAAAAACTTTCACCACGAAAATTAGTCACGTAATTTTTGGCCATTTTCTGTGTTTCGAAATACACAAAATAAAAAGTATATTCCCTCAACAGTGGATTTTTTCAATCTCGTGTTGTCGTTATTTTCAAACTCTGACAGAAGTATTTTTTATTTGTGTCCTGCTTGGGCAGGCCACAGGAACGATTTCATACAGCCAATATTTCCATTTTATAAATCTTCAGTTTAACAAATCTCAAAGGGAAAACTATCATCAGCCAAGACAAAATCATTTTACTACCGCAAACACGAAATGGTGTTAGTGCTTATTTTTAGAATGATTTTTTATTCAAGGCGACAGTTCTTGCGATTTATTAACTAAAATAACTAACTTCAAATGAATGCGGAATTACTCCTCAAAATTAAGGTATTTAGAAGTATTTATATTTTTAATAATTTTACAATTTATTTTTTCAAATTTAGATTGGTAAAACTCTCGCAGGCTGCGGGCATAACATCAGTTTGAGTTACAGGTCACGTTAAGGCTATGTACAAATATCATATTAGAATTTGTGTATTTCACACAATACTTGACATAGTTTACCTTTTATAAAACAATTTACCAACAGCTGGTACGCCGAATCTGTAGTCATGGGGAAATATTAAGATAATCGTGTAGCTAAATCAATCCCGTAAAAAAATATAGTGTAATGATTACTGGTGGTACGGAATATTGTAATCCCACAAGAATAGGTACTACAATCCGACCTATTTTTACTGCGAAGCAATCATGTGTTTCGACATCTGTTTTATAATATAAACGGTATATGACGATATTCTCTCGGTATATGACGATCATTACTCAAAACTAGATAAACCGTGACCTTGCTAACCAACGTACAATCATAAAAAAGTAAATAAAATATCAATATATTTTACTGACACTGCAAATTTATTTACTGGTATCACCGAGTAATAAATTCGAGTAAACAGTTTTTCAGAAACAGTAGTGTTGAATTGAATTAATTACGAAGAAAATTTATGTGATTCAATTATTTCGCTAAATCTACATAACTTTTTCGTAGCACACAATTAATGCGAGAACCTAACATAACTAAACAAAAAAAAATTCGAACTGAATTTAGCAACAAAATATTTACTTCAAATTTCAAATCGCAGCCATAACATTTCCGAACGCTTCTTAACTTTTAGGACT